>NC_092538.1:5545000-8435000 GCF_037038585.1 Patagioenas fasciata | reverse complement strand
AAAACTGATTTTCGCAAGGAAGGGTCGAATCAGACCCTCACAGCCTGTATTCTCCTCATTATGTGGAAAAACCCTCCCTGCCCCAGGGACTTGAGGGTTCTCCAGGCTGATCTCTTGCATAGCACAGAGCAGAGGATGTCGCAAATGAATTGTACGTCAGCCGGAGGCGCTTTGGCAGAGATAAATCCATCCGCTGCAAAGACACCGAGGGAGCCAATCCTGTCCATGGGCAGGCTGCTTTAATGGTTAATTAGCTTTACAGTAACATATTAAACCCCCCAGACTGGGTTTTCTAGCATTAATTTACAACCACCAGATTTGATATCTGCCTACCAACATTTTAGTTATTTTAATTTATTCAGTGCCCTAATGTCACACTCATCATTCGGTAGGAACATATGGTTCATCGTGATTATTTGCTTCTAAATAGTGTTTTCTTTCCCCACTTTCTTCCTTCTGCATTACTGGTCTAGTTTGCGAAAAGGATTTATTTTCCCCTCGGTTTACATTGCATCTGTTGAAGTTATTGGCAGTCAAATAGTTAATGTTGACTTTTAAGTTGGTGGTAGACTTGGACATAAGCAATAAAGCAAATGCTGGCACAGAGAAGCGCATATTGCTCAGTTGTGGTTTATGACTGACGTTTATATTTGCATTGAATTTGGGCTTGGAAGGGTACGACACTGTGGTTGAAGTTTGTATTCTGGAGAATTGGACTAAGTAACCCGGTTGCATTTATCACTGAAAAGCTGCGTTTAGGTGGGTTTTTTTAAACTGACTGAAAACTTCAGGTAGTGATTTTGTTCTCATGGAGAGAGGTTGGAGTTGAGCGAGAAGAAAATGTGTGAAGGAAAGAGAAAATTGCTTCTCCTTCAATGCCGGTTCCAGGGGCGGCTGATGCCGTTTCTGTGCTGCGAGTGGGACAGGTCGGTGCTTCCACAGCTGGATGTGCACAGCTGGATGGGTTTGGCCGGGGGTGGCTGATGAAGGAGCTGCTGAAGCTGCTGAGTGACGTTTGCTGTGAAAGTCTTTAGGATTATATAAACTTGGATTAACTGTGCGAGGGTGGAAGTTTCTCCGTGGTCGTTTTTGAGGCAGCTGTGTTTTAAAGCTCTATTCGTCAACTTACCCACTTGAAAACTACTTATTTTCTTTGGTTTTGCCTTTGTTCCCATTACTTTGTCCAACACCTGCTCCAGGATTGCACTGCTTTGATAGAAGCATTTTAAGTTCCAGGCAGAGTTTATTAGTATGCGGTTTATCTCTATTTCTTTTGCCAGTGTTGTCCTTTATCTCACCCCCTTTCTTCTCCAGGGCTTATCCCTTTCCGCTTCTCCTTGGCAAAGAGTGGAAGACACCAAAGCACTTTGCTGAAAGTGTGGAGGAATTAGGTTAGAAACATTTGGGCATTTTTAAAAACATTACTTATGACAATATCTGCAGAATTCCTTCCAGCCTGGATCTTTCAAAGTTTAGACCTTCCAAACCATGTAACTAATTTGGAAAAACAAAAAAGGAAATTGAAATGATGTTTCTTTGTGGTGTTTGAGCCATTAGAGTGGATCTGTATTTGAGATTTCCTAGTAGCAAGTCATAAGAACTGATTTTTCTTTCTGAAAGCTGCTCGTTTCATGCAATCGCTTATGCCCAGGCATTGGGCTTTTGGGAAGGAAGCCAATGATAACTTACAGAAATAGGCAAAACTGCATTGTAAATTATTGATGTGTCTAAACAACGGAAGACTGAGTGGATTTGCACCTGTTTGCCCCCAAATTTATATTTCAGTGACTTTTGCCTTTATTACAAATTCCTTTTCTTCTGACCGAGGTTGTTTGTATTGTTTTTCCCTGCATGCCATCAGCCCCCGTGCTCTGACCACTATTATATCTTGAGAAGGATCAGAAAGGAACTGCCTGACAACGTGAGTCAGCCAAAATCGCCTCCATCATTGTGCAGGGGTCCGGCGTTCCCCATTTGTGTAATAACATCGCTACAGGAGAGGGTACCTGCGTATTGCAATTAGTGCGTGAGCACATTTGGGAACCAGCTCCAGGGGCGGTTGTGTCCGTGATGGCAACATCCCAGGATATAAAAACAGGCTCTCTGAAACGCATTAGTGCTTTAGGGAGATGATTTAGGAGAGGGGTGCTTGCTGTGAGGAGTTTGCAAAGTAAGAAGGATTTAGGGATATGATAAGGAAATGCAGACAGATGTGAGGCAAATGGTTTAATACGTCGTATCTCCCGTCTGTGATTTCTGGAGTGTCTCTCCTGTGCCTCGTACGTCGTCTGTCTGCCAGGTCTAATTGCCTTCAGCAGAAATTTTCCCTGCAAGTAGCGACTGAGTCACTTGGTGGACTTTTCCTCTCCCCGTTTTAGTACGTGAGGTTGAGTGAAGTAAGAAGTCAGCAGACATTGAAAATGTAACCTTTAAAGGAGGGTTAGGGAACGGGAGTTCCTTGATGCATGAGATGAATGTTAGTACCAGAGTAAATATGATGGCGTGGGATGCAGAAATACCCGTTTCTCATTAGTTCTCAGTTCCCAGTTCTCATTTTCCCAAAATTCTTCCATTGGGTATCTTGCTAAAGCTTTTAAATTGGTCAGCAACGTGGAGCTGTTTGCTCATGAGATGAATCATCATTAGTCATAAAAGATTCCTTACCTCCACATGACTTCCCGTTATAAAATGAGAGAAAAGTAGAGAGAACACATTTCAGTCTCACTCCTGTTAAAAGATACCTGGGAAAGGGAATAGTATTTTTATTCTCTTTATGAAATGCATGTTGGATCGATTGATTCCTTTAAAGTGATGGGAAATTCAGCAATAACTTTTCCCTAATGCTGGTTGTCTTCATCAAAGCAATTAGTATAAACCAGCTGATAAAGTGTTAGTATACATTGACTAGTGTTTTCAACAGTAGTGGGGTTATTCTATTCTGATATCCTCTCCTGTTTATAAGTTGTCCATGGGTAATTGTGGTTAATGGTTCTCATGGACTCACTGAGCCGCACACAAAGCCACAGACATCCCAAACTTCCTCTGCTCTTTGCTGCAGGGAGCGGGGACGAACGGAATTCGGCTGACCATGGAGAGTGCTCTGACGGCCCGCGACCGCGTCGGCGTGCAGGATTTCGTCCTGCTTGAGAACTTCACCAGCGAAGCAGCGTTTATTGAAAATCTGCGTAAGCGCTTCAAGGAGAATCTGATCTATGTGAGTAGCAGAGCGACAGAAGCCAAAGTGTTCACCAGTGACCTGAATTTGAGTATTTGCTGTAGAAGACACACCATGGCTTGGCTCCGCAGTTGGATTTGGAGATGGTGGTACTGGCCATAATAGACCACGGCTGCTTGTGTCAGAACTTGTCTGGGATACTGACACGTTAACAGGTGCAGGGACTCATCTGCTGCGCTCTGCTTGAGGTCTGCTGGCAGTTACAGGTCTGACCAGCACTAAAAGTCCAACTCACACCTTATTCTTTGATTTCATGAATTCACTGTGTGACGGGCTTTCAGCAACCCCGGGTTTGAACTTGATCCCAAATGGTGCATCAGAAATAATCCAGTAATCTTGCTTGTTAGAAGCACTAAACCCATTTGCAGGTGCTGTTTATGCAGCAAGGACAGCGTGTCTAGCGTAACTCCTGCAGTGCCACTCTCATTGCCCTCAGAGGTCACTTCTTCAGCACCCTTGGCCTCTTTGGAAGCCTGGGCAGCATCCCCAGTGCAATTTACAGCCTTCAGAGCAGTCTGGGCTCTCGGAGGATCTGCTGCCAGACCTTGTGTAACCTTTCTTCTTTGTGTTCTCTTTTTTCCAGACGTACATTGGCTCGGTTCTGGTGTCTGTTAATCCGTACAAGGAACTGGAAATCTACACTAAACAGAACATGGAGCGGTACCGCGGCGTCAGCTTCTATGAAGTTTCTCCTCACCTGTGAGTGGCCTGTGGGTGAACAGTGCGGTTTGTGCAGTTCCCACGCAGGCATGTGCAAGAACGACATGTGAAAACAAGCAAATAGGGCTTTTCCTTGTCCCAAATGCAACACTAAAAAATCACGGGGTTACAAAGGATCCTTCGGAGGGTGTGGCGTGCGGCTCTTTCTATTCCTGTTCCTCTCCAAAGAGGATGAGTTGCCTTTGCAAGAGCAGTATTTGGAAAAGGGAGTTGGTTCCTTCCTGGCTGGAGGAACAGCGCCGCTCACCCAGCCCTGGCAGGACGGGAGTTCATTGTTCCAGGGTTACTTGGGGTCTGTGTGTCCCGGCCGTGAGTTTCCCCACCACTGCATCGCTCGGCCAGCGCGGGGCTGAGCGGGGGAAAGAGCATGTGTGGGGAGTTCTTTCCTACCTCTGCTGTTACTGCCTGACCAGTATTTATCTGTATTTCCCTTGTTGCTAAGATACCGCCAGCCTGTTGGAACAAGGAATGTATTTATTTACATGGTCTGGCCTGGTGAGCATTCCCAATTTCCCATTTTAAAAAAGAAAAAAAGAAGTTTGAGGTTTAAAGTTATTTTTGAATGCGTTTGAATTTTTTTGTCAGACGGAAAGAGAAGGATGGCTGAGAGCTGAGGACATTTGGCTCCAGAATGTTTTCTTTCAGGACAAAGGGCCAAATTCTGAGCACCTCTTAGAGGTTTTTTTGTGAGTTTCTTTTCTTTTTTTTATATTTTTTTAAAGAGGTCTTGGAAGAGTAAATGATATTATTTTTGAGCGAACTATTTAGATTGTTTCTTATTACTGGCACATAGCCCAGGAGAGTAAGCAAAACAGAATGCGCTGCAAGCACGGAGAGGAGAGGAACACCAGTACTTGGGAAAGCCTGAACACTTGAAGTTGTATTTGTTATGAGAAAAATGTGGGGTTTATAGTGTTTTGTGTGGACCTATATGTGGGACAATGAAACCTGAAAAGCCCTGGATTGAAACGTGCTTGGGGTGAGAATTTGGTGACTCTGGAAAATCGTGGGGACCATGGCTGCCTCTTTATTTGTGTGCAGTGGGCACTGGACTGAGCGTGACGGCAGCGCCCACGTGCAGCACTAAGCAGCTCTGCTTTCGTTCCTGTGTGCGCTACACAAAGTGACTTACACCATAAAGTAGCTGATTATTCCTTAGGCCGTTCTCTTTCTTGTTTTAATTAGTCCCATAAGAAATTGTAAAACCTGCAGCTCATAAGTAAACCCTTGAGACCTGCAGTACCAAATACCAGTACTACTCCAACTGGAAAAACAGTGGGTTTTGCTATTGAAAATTTAAATTAACATTTATTTAGCTGTTTTCAAAATACTTCAGAGACATAATTTGGTTGGGAAGAGAAGGACTTGATAACTTCAGTGGGGTAAGTTGTGTTGCTAGGTAGCTCATTGGTGTTGCCGTAGCACCAAGTATTAATAGACTTGCGAAGGCCATGGCTGTTATTTTAGTGTGATTATTTCTGATTAATTTCACAGCATGAGAGTTTAAAAAAGAAATAAAAAAGAAAAGCTACTAAAAGGTGGTCAAGTGTATGAAGCAGGATACGTGCTTGATCACCACACGTGAGAAAGTTGAAAAGTGTTGTTATGGAGGCCTTATGTGGGTGCATTTTGAAGGGTAATGCTCTTTTTTCCTCTTATCCTCTTGCATTGCCTCTGTCTGGTTCTTTTCCTCTCTCTCTGTAAGCAATTGTCACTGTTGTCAGACCTATCCTCCTGCTCTTTGGTGTTGCAAAAGTGTGTGTGCTTCTTGGTATGAGATCCTGTCTGGTCTGTCATGGGGAGGAAAAGAGAAGAGAAAGGAAAAGCAACAGAGGAGGAAGCAGGGGCCGGGGCCCGCACCAATAAACCCGGCCATACGCCCGCAGGAAGAACTGTCTGGTATTTTGGGCAGTGTGTGGCTTAAGTTGCGTGCAGGATGCTCATCAGTCTGTGCGGCCTTGTCCCGTTCTTCCTACAGCCCAAGAGAAGCTGCAAGAGGTTGTGCTGTTCAGGAGCCACTCAGATAGTGAAGTGCAGTTGTGACCTCTGAGCATGTCATTGCTTAAAAGATAAGCTAGAATAAAGATGGATGGAAAACCAGACGTCTGCTGAATGTAAAGCCTTTTTGTCCTGTGGGACCAATGTTGAGAGGTCATGTATATTTAGAAAACTAAGTTGATCTGCACCATTGAGTTGTCTTCTACAGAAGCTCTTCTCATCTGAGTAGGTGAAATGGTCAGAGAGTCAAAAGGATGGTTTTTAAAGGACTCAGAGAGACTCTTGGCCCAGTGGTTGTTGTGTATAGAGCTGTCAGGAAGTGCTCACAGGAACCTCCTGTCAACAGCAACACGCTCTTACCCAGCCCATGGCACAAGAAGTTTGTCCTTTTTGAGGCGTCTTCTTTTTGAGTTCACCCCGTGGGACAGTCTGAGCTGGGGAGTCTCTGCCCTTCACTTGCGGAAACAAACTGACACCTGCTTGTCCTTGTCCCTTAGCTACGCCATTGCCGACAATTCGTACCGCTCCCTGCGCACCGAGAGGAAGGATCAGTGCATTCTCATCTCCGGGGAGAGCGGCGCTGGCAAAACGGAGGCCACCAAGAAAATCCTGCAGTACTACGCCGTGACCTGTCCCGCCAGTCAGCAGGTCGAAACTGTCAAGGACCGGCTGTTACAATCCAATCCCGTCCTGGAGGTAACTCTAGAGCCCGGGACTTGACATTGAGTCACACCAGCAGCACTCACATTTTCCAGTGAAGGGAGCGTGGGCAGCTGGAGCCCCCCGGGCATGACTGAGCTGTCTGGGATGGTGTGTGCTGGGAACACTGGTTCATGGCATGTGGGCAGATCGTTTGCGCTGCACACAGGGGAATCCCGCTCTGCTTCCGAGCCAAACAAATGTCCGTCTGCCGCTGAACTCGCTTGGCCCTCTCCAGTCCACCAGGAGTGATTGTGGAGCGGCCAGGCTGCGGGGAGAGGGAGGCGTTTGGCGTGGGAATCGCTCTGGTGCGCTGCAGAAGTTTGCAAAACCAGAAGCAGCCGCAGCCCGGGCAGCGTCACCCTGCATAAATGCATTTGTGGGTGCATTTTCTGGTGCTGTGGTGTCCTCTAGTGTCCAGTCCTGAGCTGCCTTTATAGCTCCCTTTGATACTCCTGCTCCGTATTCAAATGTGTCGTGCGTACAGGGGAAAGTTGTGCTCCCCGTGTGAAGGGAAAGGCTGGCAGGCCTGTTAGGACAGTCCCTGCTGCGAGCGGAGCTGCGGGCGGCTGGGAGCAAATAGCTGTGATGAAAGAGGGAGCTTTGGAAAAGCTGTCAGACGTGACATATGGTGTCAGCAGTGAACTGGCATTAAAATGAGCTTTCTGGGAGGATGGAATTGTTCTCAGAGACGTACTCCATCTGCAGTGCCTGCACTGGGTGTCAGGATCAGCGTTAGAATTTGGGTAGCAATCTGCTTCCTTCTCGGTTTCCCTTGTGAAAAGGACAAACCCGGGCTTTAATGGCTGTAAATAAACAACTGGCAGCTTCTCCAAAGTGTTTGTAAATAATCTTATTTGATACTTCTTTATTTTTCTCTAATCGTTTTCATTTCAGGCCTTTGGAAATGCAAAAACCCTTCGGAATGACAACTCCAGCCGATTTGGGAAATATATGGATGTGCAGTTTGATTACAGGGTAACTTAAAATCTATTTTATACTTCAGAACTGGCCCCAGTTACATTCCCTTGGTGACAGTGCAACAGAGTCTGTGGTAGCAAAGTTTGGTTCCAGAGGATTTTATAGAACATACTTACCTTCCTTTCTTCCCTTATTTCTCTCTATAAGGAGACGGTGATATGAAATCCCCTTATTTCCAGGGTATCCATTCAAATGGATGCTCCCAAACTAATCATACCTCTCAGTGTGTAATCCCTGCACACTCACAGTTTTGTCGCTTTTCCTGCGTGTTGAATTCCTTCTGAGAAAGGTCCCATTCAGGATGTGCTGTAGTCGTGATCTACACGTCATTATCACTTGATAGCTCACACTGTGCTCACCTCAAAACTCACATTGTCTCTGTGTTTCAGCTGAGATAGGGATACAAAATAACAGATAAGTTTCTGTCTCTTTTTAGGCTTTTTGTCTTTGAATAAACCACCAAGAAGCAGAAGTATTCTCCTCTGTGTTGATGAACTATTTCCATGTATCTGGTTTGATTTAGGGAGCTCCTGTTGGGGGCCACATCTTGAACTACCTCCTGGAGAAATCCCGGGTCGTGCATCAGAATCATGGGGAGAGGAACTTCCACATTTTCTACCAGCTGCTGGAGGGAGGGGAGGAGGACTTGCTGCGGAGACTGGGCCTGGAAAAGAGCCCCCAGCAGTATCACTATTTAGTAAAGGTGTGCATTAACGAGTAATTCTTACAATATTGTTATATGACGGGACCAATATTTTCCCAATTGACTTTGTAGCTTCCTTCCCTTGCTTAAAAAGTAACACCGAGATGATTGCTATGAAAAGAAACATGGCAGAAGTGCATTGAGCTTGAGTTACATCTTTGACAGTTTACTTATTTATATCAAACTGTGTCTTTTCAGGGGCACTGTGCAAGGGTCAGCTCCATCAATGACAAAAATGATTGGAAGGTTGTGCGAAGAGCCCTGTCCATTATCAGCTTCAACGACAGCGAGGTGGAGGTAAGACATGCTTGACAACACAGCTCATTTCCCTACGCTTAAGGAATTTTTCTGCTTTGATTTGATATTTCTGGCCATGGACAGCCTTCAGAGTGAATGTATTCTCTGCAAAAATCCTAAAAAAAAAATACAAAATGCTGTCATAACATGTTAATTAACACAGAAATCTCACTGTGTGGTCATTTCATCATCTTGGTGTCTGACTGTTGCTCCCACCCTAGGACTTGCTGAGCATCGTGGCCAGCGTTCTGCATCTGGGGAACGTGCAGTTTGCTGCCGATGAGCAAGGGAACGCTCAGGTCACCACAGAGAATCAGATTAAATACCTGGCCAGGGTGAGTGTCACGAGTTACAGATACATTTCATTAAAGAAGAATGAGAGAGGTTTCCTTATTTTGAACTTGGTACCATCATATCATTTTAGAATATGATTTAGAAGTTTTCATAAATTTATTTGACCGAAATAAAACCCTTTAATAGACAACTTCTCTGTTTACCACTCGATCCACCACTGACCTGAGCTTTTTGCCGTCAGGCAGTGGAACAGGAATAGATCTGTTCTGGAGAAGAGTTTTAAAGAAAGAAGAACCCTTGTAGCTCTTCTTAGTTCTTTGTGCCAGAACAATGAAACCGCTTTATTGTTGGGTCATATCACTGCCAGAAAGGCGGTGGCGTGCGGGAGGAAAGGGGAGGATTGATGTTTCAAGAAGTTTTGCTGTGTGAATGGGGAAATAAAGGATTGTTTCACTGGACTGCGCTTTTGGGGACTAGCCTTTCTTAAAACTATCTCTGATAAATTGACCGTACTGCTTCATAAATTAATATTCTACTACTTCGCAGCTTCTCGCAGTTGAAGGCTCTGTTCTTCGCGATGCATTGACCCACAAGAAAATCATAGCAAAAGGGGAAGAGGTAAGAACAGGAACTGGGACTGTGGGAGGCAGATGGAATTAAATTGAGCGAATGACGCAGCATCAGCTCCTGCCAGAACTAAACAGTTCCCGTCTCGCTTGTCGAAGGCGGTTGGTGGTCAGTGCAGGAGGCCCACAGCCTGATGACTGTACGGTGGGGACAGTGATACCGGCTGAGCTCAGGCAGGATGCCCCGTTGAGTGGCTGTTTATTAACAATGAGCTGGGGAAATTCAATCCCTCAGTGGAATTGTTTCGTTGTCCTTCTGCGTGCAGCTCATCAGTCCCCTGAACCTGGAGCAGGCAGCCTATGCCAGGGATGCGCTCGCCAAGGCCATCTACGGACGCACTTTCTCCTGGCTGGTGAACAAGGTTAACAAATCTCTTGCTTACAAGGTAAATAAACCTTTGGTTTGTTGGTATCCAACCGAGCGCGAAAGGGAATTTCAAATCTTTTAGCTGCAAAGCAGAGAAATTATAAGTTCCATGCTGTATAGTGTTTTCTAAATTAATTTTTTTTCCATTAAGATGATAAGGAGTAAATGCTGTAACTAAATGGGTAAGATCCTGTGATGGATCGTAGCTGTGAGTACATGTCAACATTTATTTTTTGCCCTATTGCAGGAAGGAGAGTTTCCCGGCTGGAGAAGTACAACAGTTCTAGGATTGCTTGATATCTATGGATTTGAGGTTTTCCAGCACAACAGGTTTGTTTCAGTCGGTGTTTTTGAGTATTGAGTAAACTCTGCGTGGCTTCATTCACTTTAGTGTTTTCTCTCCATTGTGAAATAAGACATTATTCCATCTCTGATTCTCTTGGTAAGAGATGACATCGAATAACTGACACTCACAGGGGTTCTAGCACTGGGGGCATCCAGCTAATATTTAGCATTTACAGCTGTTAATGTTCCTGGTATTTTAAAGAGACTGTTGTCTTTTTGGGACATATTTGTGCGTAAGCTTGAGCTGTGCCCTTGTCCAGCTCTGCTGCGGCGGTGGCTGTTGTGGTGTCTTTCCAGGGCACTGTGAAGGGGGAAAAACTGCTGTAAAACCCCAACTCCATCGGGGTGTGGAACCTGAAGACTCTCGAATTTGCAGTATTATTGGGCCCTTCCTAAAAGTTGTTGTGTTCCTCTGTGTTCCACCCTTCATGTCTGTTTTTCTCTCCTTCTGGAACTCTTTCATGAGATCCACTAAGTAATAAATTTACTAAATGCATACATTCGGTAAATAAACATTTCACAAAACCTCTTTTGCTTCTCTTGGTTTACACAGAGATACATTCATGCTGCTGCGTGCTGATTTACAGCTTCTTTTGCTTGTGGTACATTCCTAGTGATTATTTTTCTGATTTTTGTTTGCAGCTTCGAGCAGTTCTGTATTAATTATTGTAATGAAAAGTTGCAGCAGCTCTTTATAGAGCTCACGTTAAAGTCAGAACAAGAGGAATACGAGTCGGAAGGCATAGCGGTAAGAGCCCATCTCACCACTTCCACCCTCTCCTCTGTAGCACCTCCCGCAGATGCTTAGGAAAGGAACTTCTAATAACAATCTTCAAAGTAAATGAATTAAGAGCTTTCGTTTGAAACACTTTGGTAACTGTGTGATACAGCTGGAAGTGAGTAATGCCATTCCAGTCTTTTACTCTTTTAAAAGCTTTTGAAGAGGAATGTTAGGAAAAGATTTAATGAGTGAAAGAGCTTTGGTTTTAATTTGACAGAAAGATTCTTTAAGTAAAGTGCTGTCTGAAATGTTCTGAAATTGTTTTTTTCCCAGTCTAGAACTGTTTTCACCCAAGTGTGATTTCTTGTCTTTGTAGTGGGAACCAGTTCAGTATTTCAATAACAAAATAATTTGTGACTTGGTGGAAGAGAAGTTCAAAGGCATCATTTCTATTCTGGTGAGTTGACAACACCTTTTTAAATTAAAAATTTGGGGCACTGTAGTGGAAAACCAGAGGAAGAACACAGGAAAAAAAAAGATCTAAGCTTGTATTAGGATTATTTGGGCAGGAGAGAAGAGCTGCGATACACTGAACAGTGACACCATTAGAAGTCACTTCTGTATCAGCGTTTTCCTTTTCAGCTCAACAATTCTCCATGTGTTGAACTAAGAGCCGGCCCTGCCTGTTAAAAGGCAAAAGGGTCAAACTGGAGTAGAGTTTCAGTGCAGCAGAATTAGCGCTGGCCTGGGCGTGAAATCCGAACTGGAATGCGTGTGTTTGTAGGATGAAGAGTGTCTGAGACCTGGGGATGCCACGGATACAACATTCTTGGAGAAACTGGAGGAAACAGTGAAGAACCACCCTCATTTTCTCACGTGAGTGTTCACGTAGCTGAGAGCGGTTACATGATTAGGATCCAAGTGTGTGATAGACCCTAGAGCTTCAATTGTTCCTACACGACATTTTAACTCATGGTGTTTGTGGCAGCAGCATCCCAGGTACGCTGGGTGCCATGTAAAAGGTGATCGTGTTTCCTTTTGCAAAGAGATTCGATTGTGTGTTCAGATAATACAGAATAACCTGTCAGCACTATCTGCTTCTCATCTCAAGACTCTGCTTCGGGATACAATAGGAGACCAAAACTCTTGTTACTGACTCACCCCTTCACCGCTCTGTTCCTGGCACCCCACTGCCAACACGTCCAAAGCATCTGCGGGTTTGCGGCTTCTTGGCTCTTCCCTGGCCCAATACTTCAAGTCTGAAAAACTGTGGTTTGGAGTGTTAGGCCAGATAATTCCCCAGCATCGATGACTCGAGTCAGGACTAGAAATAACTAGAACCTGGAGCAGAATTTTACTGGTAAAAATAGAGTATATGCAGTAAAAAGATTTGAGCAGCATTAGTGCTTTTGAAATGAGAGGTTCCTATTGCACTAACTCACCTCTCTGCCCATCTGCTTCCTGGATGATGCTGATACCCTACTTTGCCTGTGGTAACCAACGCCTGTAGCTGCCACTCCGCGTTAATGGGTGTGAATTCCACATTTCACCGGTCAGTTTACCTCAGTTTTGGAGCTCCAAGTGTCTTTTTTTCTTTCTGACTGTTGTGATGCTCAGACCAGGATCTGTGGGGCAGCTCACGATGCCAGCGCCTCCACTGCCCTCTTGCCTCTGCTCTAATTTCATGCACACACACAACCACTCCGCAACCTTGCCAGGAAGCTGAAAGTTCAGCCATTTGAAATAAACATAAATACATTTATGACATTTTTATGATTTGCTGGTTGATAACTCTTTATTGACTTTTGGTCTTGAAAAATCAGCAAGTCAGATTTATTCCTCCCCTTCTGTGTTCGCGTTGTCCCAGTTTGGAATCAAATACCATAGTGCTATTTGAAGTGAATTCCCTGCCATGAAACCAATGTTTGTTTCTCATGAAGCTGCTTCTCTTTCTCACCAGGCACAAGCTCGCTGACCAAAAGACTCGCAAGTCGCTGGGACGGGAGGAGTTTCGGCTCTTGCACTACGCTGGAGAGGTCACCTACAGCGTTGCAGGTAAGTTTGTGCCTCACCTTGGCTGTCTCTCACTCTTTTCTCCTCCTCCCATCCTCTGCCCTTTGAATTAAACCAGCTCCACTACACCGTAAAGAAAAAATCTGTGCATAGAATACATCCACACATCATTTTTTTAACCAGATTAATTTCCCATCTCAAATTCCTGCCTTCTTGTGACGTTCCTGTGGAACAGCGGTGGCAGCCTGAGCGCTTTCTTTTTCTTCCAGGTTTTCTAGATAAAAACAATGACCTTCTCTTTCGGAACCTGAAGGAGGTGAGTGTGGATAGAGGATGTTTCCAATACTCAGCAGAATGAGGAGTCAGGTTGAAAACGGGGTGGCACCTGGGGGAAAAAGGTTCTTCTAGACTCAGCTGTGAACGCGTGTCCCTAGGGCGGCACAATAAGAAGACAAATTGAGGTGCCCGAAGTTCATTTGAGTATTAAAAAGCAAAACAAAACAGTTCTGTCCCGTGTTTCTTTGATAGTTCTCTGGATGATGCTCTGTACTTTACCTCTGAACACGTCTCTCTCTGCAGACCATGTGCAACTCTGAGAATCCCATCATAAACCAGTGTTTTGACAGGACAGAGCTGACAGACAAGAAGAGACCTGAAACGGTAAGAACACCAGAGCTGGGACTATTTCTTCTTTTTAAAATACACGTTCTGTCTTAACACAGTGATCTAAACGCAAGCCTCTTAAGTTTGAAGCTGGGCGACTGAGGTTTGTTCTGCAGCTCTAAGTCATATAGTTTTCTTTCTTTTCTCCTAGGCAGCAACTCAGTTTAAAAACAGCCTCGCCAAACTCATGGAAATCCTGATGTCCAAAGAACCCTCCTACATTCGCTGCATTAAACCTAACGACGCTAAACAGGCCGGTATGGCCCTGGTGACTCTTTGTCTTTCCTCTGACTCCACTAGGCCCCAGAGCTCAGATGAAGAAGATTTTTAAATGTGGGGTCTGTGCTGGAGCTTCCAGGAGGCGGAGGCAGCAGCTGGGGATCAGAATGGGAACGCTGGTCTTGGGTGGAGTACGGTCATATTTAAAGTGAAGAATTATTAACCTGTGTAACATCCTTTTAATGACCTTTACTCTCCCTCATTTCTTCCTCCTGTCTGTATAAAACATCCTACAGGAGAACTCTTTGGAACTAAATATAAATGTATATTAAGGGGGTTGGAGGGCAGGAGACACGAAGTTGGGTGGGACTTGCACCATGAGGATGGGTTGGAACTTAAAGGTGACTGTAAGATATAACCGAGAACTGAGAATTCCCCTTCTCTGGGTGAAAGGACAGCTGCACATTAACCATGTTTCTCTGTTTTCATGCTCTCTCAAGATCGATTTGATGAAGTTCTAATCCGACATCAAGTGAAATACCTCGGGTTGATGGAGAACCTCAGAGTGCGCAGAGCTGGGTTTGCCTATCGAAGAAAATATGAAGTTTTCCTGCAGAGGTGGGATTGCCTTGGACTTCTCTCTCTCTGCTGCTCCTTTCCCCGGTCCCACGGGTGTTTGAGGCTGGGGAGCTGTTCTGAACAGCCCTTACACCTCACAGACTGATTTTCTTGAGGGAGCAAGAAACACGGCCTCTCTCCCTTTTGGACTGCACTTCTAACATTTCATCTGCTCTCAATTTGCAGGTACAAATCGCTGTGTCCCGAAACATGGCCCACGTGGGACGGCCGGCCCCACGACGGGGTGGCTGTGCTGGTGAAGCATCTTGGCTACAAACAGGAAGAATACAAAATGGGACGGTTAGTTCTTCAGTTTTTCTTAATTTGAGACTATGAATCATTGGATGTCCACGTCATTGCTTTTCAATTAAGGCTTCTGTATCTCACGGGTGGGGAGAAGATTAGAGATCCCAAAAGGCGTGTATGGGCAGGAAGCAAACTTCTCCGGCGTGTTCAAAATGGTTCTGCATTTCTATTTCTAGAACAAAGATTTTTATCCGCTTTCCCAAGACCTTGTTTGCAACGGAAGATGCTCTGGAAGTGAGGAAGCAGAGTCTGGGTGAGTCACTTCAGGAGTGGCTTCATGGACACTTTGCACTTTTCTGATTATTGGGTTAAGTTGACCCTTTGTCTCCAAAACTCTGCTTGGTCACCATTTCAAATTGCTGGTTTTCTTGCAATTTCAGCAACAAAAATGCAGGCCACGTGGAGAGGCTTCTACCGTCGGAAGAAATTCCTGCACATGAAACACTCAGGTACGAGATTTCCTTCCACCTTTAGTCTCTGAGACTCTGGGCAAGAGAAGCGGCTTTAACCACTCACGTTCACCCCGCAGTTCCCATCTGCTGGTGCTTTTTATTGACATTTATCCATTGGACCATGGTTTGTTAAGAACTTACGTTCTTTTCCATATGCCACTTTAAGGGCTGTTTATTTCTGGCACACTTTTTGTTACCAGTTTCGTAGGGAGTCAGTATTGGTGTAAAGTGCAAAATCTTATGTTATTTTATATTATTTTAGCAATCGCGATCCAGTCGTGGTGGCGGGGAACCCTGGGCCGCCGAAAAGCTGCCAAGAAGAGGTGGGCAGTAGAGATTATCAGAAGGTGCGTGGAGAGTCACCCAAACCACCACATGGGTACTAATTTCTTAACAATAAGATGATAGAATTAAACTTTTCTCATAAAATTCTCCTCTTCCTCAGGTTCATTAAAGGTTTTATTTACCGGAACCACCCTCGCTGCCCAGAGAACGAGTATTTCCTTGATTACATCCGCTTCTCCTTCCTGATGAACCTCAAGCGTAATTTGCCAAAGAATGTTTTGGACAAATCCTGGCCGACTCCTCCCCCGTCGCTCTGCGAGGTGGGCACCGCGTCCTCCTTGCATTTGCATCTCTGCTTGCAGAATCAATCCAAGCTATTATAATTATAGCATGACTAAAATTGTTAGACCTATAGAGTTTAAAGTTATTGACAGTTTTGCAACACCATTTATTTGCTACTGGGGTTTTTTTCTCATCCATTTCTGAGATTTTCTTTCCTTTTCCTCTGAACAAATTAAGTTCCCTCTGGACAGCTAAACGGGCTGCAAGGACACGTTAAACTTCCTCTATTGCCTTTATTATTCTCCATCTGGCAGAATTGCCTTTTTATCTGATCGAAACAAAATATTGCAGGAAGTCCCACTTATCCAAAGGTCCCCGTTTGTTCAGCTGCAGGTACGGGAGGCACAGGGCTGTCAAGTGGCGTGTTCCTACTATTCATTCTCCATTCTACAGCAAGTAGAGCAAACTCTTAGAACCATGGAAAATAGACTCCCTATTATTTAATGCAATGCATTTTCTGCAGTTGGCTCATCTGTCTTTGCTCGAATTGGTTTGTCGGTAATTTTGAGCTATTCTCATTGATTGTGCGCTTCCCTCTCCAGGCATCCCAGCTCCTGCGCCAGCTCTGCATGCAGAACATGGTCTGGACCTACTGCAAGAGAATCAGCCCCGAGTGGAAGCAGCAGGTACGAGTCACCTCACGTTATTTCCAGCTCCCAAGAACAGGAGGGGGCTCTCAGCATTGTTTCTGGTGGGAAATGAAGGAGGGAGGGATGAGGCTGCTGCTGCAGGGGGGGTCACAGCAGCAATAAATCGCTGCATGCTTCCATGCTTGGTTAACAGAACAAGAATGGAGGGGGAGAGAACTTTAATATTAAAAAATGCTCAGTAAAGGGACATAATAGGAAATATAAACATTAAACAGTAGAGCTGTAACTGTTACGACCATAATAGTTGCCATTAATGTATTTTTTAATTGCATAGAGTATCATAGTGCGTATGAAGGCCTGTGAAGCATTAAGCACATGTAATGAAATGCTGTAGATTTGTTAGTGGCTGAGCCCGTGATTAAGCGTTAATTCCGGCCATTGCTGGGCTGGAGCTGGAAATTAAACAAGAATCCATCTTTTGTCCTTGCAGTTGGAACAAAAAGTAATCGCCAGTGAGATTTTTAAGGGTAAAAAAGACAATTACCCTCAGAGCGTTCCGAGACTCTTCATCAGCACTCGGCTGGGTGAGTAGATGTCCTGAAGTCATAACAGGCAGGAGGGGGGATTAATCTACTCCTTTCTTGCTGGATTTCTCTCTCCGAACCTACCTCTTTGGTTTTAATACAGGTAATGAAGAGATAAATGCTAAAGTCCTTCAGGCATTAGAAAATGAAGCAATTAAGGTGAGATACGTGTCCTAATACTTTTGGAGTTATTCAGCAAAGTATCAGATTGGATTTTTGAGAAGATATTGCAAGCTATTTTACGTTACATTGAGCTCATAGTACCCCAGAAGACTCCTGCAGGCTCTCTAGGCTAGAGGGAGGGTAGCCGACAATTAAACTGCATTTTTAGCACTGTTAACAACACTTATTTCAGTATGCAGTTCCTGTGATCAAGTATGACCGGAAAGGATACAAAGCAAGAGCACGGCAGCTGCTTCTGACCCAAAATGCGGCCATCATAGTTGAAGAATCCAAAATCAAACAACGGATTGACTACGGCAACCTGACAGGTGAGAACAGGCACCGCTGTGGGGTTTGGTCAGACTTCACCTTGGCTACAGCTAAATGAACACTAATAAAATAACTGATTTGTCTTTGTCCTGGACAAGAATGAAATTATCTGATCCTGACAAGCATTTAAAATCTCTAATAACTTGAAACTCGAGTTTCTCTAAAGTTAAACTCCATAAAATGTCACCAAAATTACTCAATTCATCTCCCCAAGCACCTTCGTACGCCATTTCCCAATCGCACCTCTGCCGCAGGGATGTTGCTCCACGGTTTGGGACCCTGCTCCAGCTTTCAGCCACGGAATATTTGACCCAGACTTGACAGTGAAATATCTGTCCAGTGGGTGCTGGAGAGTGAAATTTCGGCCATAGGTCCCTTAACTGCCCCAAATACCTCTTTTCCCAGTCCAGAGGGCCATGACAGTTTGTGAACAGGCATTCTGCCCTCTCCTGAGGGACAGAGGCATCCGAAACTGTCTTTCCCATCCTAAAGAGCAGTTCCATGGTCTTTCACCTCGCAGCCTCTGCGCAGCTTCCCAGCTGTGGGGGTTCTTGGTGCAGGACCAGCAGTTGCTGCGTTCCTGGGACAGGGTGGCCCAAGGAGCTGTGGCGGGTGTCAAAGGGCCGTTCTCCTTTGCAGGCATCTCCGTCAGCAGCCTGAGCGACAACTTGTTTGTGCTGCACGTGCACTGCGAGGATAACAAACAGAAGGTAGTGGGGCTCATCCAGTGGTTCTCCAGCCACCTCTACAAAAAGTAACCTTAAAGGCACATAGAGCAGAAGATCCAGCTGGGGGAGGGGGTGGGGAACAAGCCATGGTGACATTTATGTGACAAACTTAGTGAAATGCTACTTAGAGCTGGCACATAAATGTACTTGTGCTCATGGACGGGGGTCACCAGGGCCTCATTCACCAGGAGGACCAGGGCTGTCCCTTGTCCCCATTACTGATCCCTTGTAAATAAATAAACTGCCATGGGTATGCTGTGATCTCCACCAAGCCTGGAGAGGTGCTTTTCCATGCTGGCCTATGGAGATAGTTCTGTCTGTGTTAATTACAACATAATCACTTTTTGGTAAACAGACACTGTAAAGCCACAATCATAACCCAGGGTCTCTTTTCCGTCACAGGGAGATGTTGTACTTCAAAGTGACCACGTGATCGAGACGCTCACAAAAACAGCCATGCAGGCAGATAAAGTCAATAATGTCAACATCAACCAGGGCAGGTGAGCGATGCCAAGTCCCTCTCAGGAGCTGCCTTGGTTTTCTTGCATCAGTTCTCTTCTTCAGCATTGAAGAGCTACAGAAACACCTATAGGACATCAAAATGTACCTAATACATCTTAACTAAGGCTCCATTTCCTTGAATGAGCAGATCTGTTGCAGCTGCCCATCAATACAAAGCAGCTGTTTACACAGGGATAGGGTAAAACAAAGTGTGTGGAGAGGCCACCCATGCTCATCACATCTGTTCTTACCTTTTCTCTTCACAGCATAAAATTTACAGTTGGGCAAGGCAAAGAAGGTATAATTGACTTTATATCGGGATCAGAACTGCTTATAGCCAAAGCCAAGAACGGCCATCTAACAGTGGTGAGTACAGGCCAAGGCGGGTGAGGAATGGTAGTTCACTTATAGGGGATCCAGGCGCAGCTTTTGGCACTAACACGTGTTTGCAGGAGAGGGACACACACCCGGGGCTGTGCTGCGCTGCCCTGGTGTCACAGCCTGTTCCCCAGTTGGAGCTGCGCATTGAACGTCTCTCCCTGCAGCCTCCAGAGACCGCCAGGCTTACTCAAACTCATCAAGTGATTGTCCTGTCAATCACCTTTTTCCTCCCCAGGATCCAGGCTTTAATTCTATACCCTGTTGCATATCAAATTTTAGAATTTAAAGACACAGGAAACAAAAAAAGAAAAGAAAAAAATACTACTCCTTTCTCAGCTTGTTTGCAGCCTTCCTGCTGGTCAGATCTAGCCGTGCAACTGATTTTTGCATTGTCAGATTAAAGGTTGTTCAGAAATAAATCCAGAGCATACTCAGGCTGCACTCACACACCTTCCAGCAGAGCCAGAACAAGCTCCTGTCCTACCGCAGGCTGAATCCAAACGGCCACCACTGTTCCTACCGTGCTCTTCACACAACAGTCCATCCACAAAAAGCCCCAAGTGCAAGCACTGCCAACAGGCTTCCGTGCCCTATGGAACAGCTACAGGCTGCACACAGGAAAAGAGGCTCCATTTCCACAAGCATGCTGAAATGAGGAGCACGCTGTTTTATCTGCTACCAAGTCACAGCAAATCAAATAACTGGCCAGTATCAGAGCTTAATTCCAAAAGCCTGGCTTTGGTGCATATTAAAAATGTTTAGGAGCTAAAACTGTTGCAGCATCTTTGTTTTCAATAAGTTTTCTAGCTTGTCTGTCTTCTCCTGTAGGTTGCTCCTCGTTTGAATTCTCGATGATAAACGTGCCACCACTACAGGACCTTTTCCTCCATCAGTCTGACTGCACCCTATAAAATTGGCTGGACATTGTTCCCAGCAAAAGTCCCCCCTCCTTCCTCGCTTTGCTCATTTTGTTTATTGTTACCAAAGACCTGCACTTTCAGAAAAACCACAAAATACATCTTTGCTTGTCTTAATACAAAAGTTCCAAAAGAGAGGCCTTCTCTTCCTTACCTTAGTGGCAAACGCAGGGTCCAGCGCAGTGTCTGTGAAACCGTGGCCATGGAGCGGATTCAGCCGGCTTTGAGGGAGAGGCAGCTTTGACTCTACAAAGAGTTTAAGCCTTGATGGAAACGACCAAAATTTGTGCTTGTTGTCATCAAAAAGCACAAACGGAAAATCAGTAACTCTGCTGCTTTGTCAGCCAAATCAATGAAATGCCAAACTTTATATTTAGAAAGAATGTTTTATGAAGAATTTTGCTCCGAGATGTTTTGATGCTTTTGTGTTACAATATATTAAAGCCATATTGTGTAAATGAGTAAAACCCTGTAAATACTTTATAGGTGAGTATAAGACATGCACTTACAAGACTTATGGAAACTTATGTTTTCAGATTTGGAATTATTGTTGGTTTTAGTTTATGATTATATGGTAATAATCTGAGAAACCCATCACGTAACTTCTTCACTGATCTGGATCCAGAGACTCTTAGAGCTTTTTGTTTTTAAGTCGCCTATCCCATTTCTTGCTCTATAGCAATATTTTTATACCATAGTAACTCTTTCACATCCACACAAACAGTAATACAAACCACACGTTACCAGTTCTCTGTGCCGCTTTAGTCCTTGGCCACATGAGCTTTCCCTCCCACCCTGAACCCCAGAGTCACCACCACCCCCTCCCCACCCAGCTCCTTCAGAAAAAGTTGCTTTTCAGAGAAAACTGGAAGTTTGAGCTCCCACAGTAAAGCTCCACCAGGTTTATATCCTTGCCTCTCCAAACTGCCTTAAAGGGGAAGAGACAGCTCCTTCAGCACTGCTGGCACTACTGACCCCAGCTAGGGAAGCACCTTCCTGAGCTGCGTCACAGCACCATCTAACCCGCGCTGAAGGGACGCACATTTGGGACGCTGGCCGGTCTCAGCCTGCAGCACAGAGGTTAAAACTAAGCACGTTCGTTTAACAAAGAACTCAAATGGCTACAGAGTGGACAGCTACGTGTCAAATACCTGCTGACAGCAAACCACAGCAACAGCTTCCAAGTTCCAGACCTCAAATGGTGCTTTTTGCACTCTACTTGCCTTAGAAATCCTTCCCGACACAGTAACAACAGTTACAGCAAGCCCTGAACAAAGCATAACCAAACATGTTGCCACTCATATGCAATCAGCTCGGTCTCCTAATTTTGGTTTCTGACATGATGCAGTTATCAAACACTGCCCGGCCCAGAACGCTCTATACACTGTAGTACATACACACGTACCACTGTATATGCTAGAGTGTATATACTAGACAATGCTGTATACGCTATTATATAACCTCGTCAAGACGATGCTAAATAAATTTTTACAAAAAGAAAACCAAAACCACTTTGTCTGTTGTAGAAACCATTTCAATCACATCTAATTTTTGGAGAGGGAGGCTGGTTTTGATTTTGTTTCCTCACTTGTCACAGCCCCACTGAACCTCTTTGGTTGTTGGGCCTGATCTATCTATCTGCTACCACCTACTGCAAGGAGGGGGTTATTCCAAAAAGGGTGGACATTGTAATAACAAAAGGACAGACTGAATAAATGGTGTGGAAGAGCTGCTGACCGCTCCTGATGCAAAGCAGATTGTGCTGGAGGAGGCCAATCCCACAGCTACACTACTTACATGTAAGACTGGGTTCTTATTCTATCTCATGTCTGAAGAACAATGCTGCTACTCCTTTCTCTCTCTCCCTCCAAATGTTCCTATTACAAGCAACAAAGGAAAGTTATTCTTGCTGGAATAACTAAAATAGAAAAGAAAGTCATAGTAATATGTGGCATTTTTAATTTAGGTTTGTTTTATTTAAGTTTAATGTTAATTCCATGCTGTGTTTCAGTAAGAACAATACAGATTCTGTATCTGTGGCTCCAGTCAGATATCCAGTAGTACAAATTAGCTTCAAGTTACACATACTGAACAAAAGAGGTTGAGCGAGCGAAGGGAGATGGGGAAAGGGGAGGGAGAAAGAAAAAATATTGAACACGCATGCAGGCTTATCAATGCCACCTTCAATGCTAACCTGCTTGGAGGAAAAGTAAAGAACAGGCAAGAATGAGCAGCCACGGATTGTTGAACTGTTACCAGCACCATGATTTTCAGCAACATTTCAGCAGTTTGGAAACTTCTGTTTTTATACAGTAAAACCACTACAATATATGTCCCAATGCAACCTGTAACTTCAAGCTAAACACCCAATTAAGTTTAAACATTGGTATAAAATTCCGTTTAAACAGTTATAAAAAAAGAAAAACGCCACCACATGCGTGCTACCCCGCCATAGCAAATCTCTCCCCTACGAATCTAACGGCCTTCGGGTGGAACATCCACTTCCAGTGGCGACCTCGCCACATCTGGCAGGAGACAATACAGTAATGCTGAAAGAGCTTTTACGCAGTCCTGTTAGTGTCTTAAAGAACCTAAAAGCTGGCACCAGTAAAATCCACAGAAATTCACTCTTGCCTTTAAGAACTTTTAAACTGTGTAAAAAAAAAAAAAATAAAAATAAAGAAACCCAACAGGGCAGGAACCTAAATTCTGAGACCCAATGTAAAAGTCAGATTTGGTGGTTCTCAGAGTGACACTGAGGGTTTTTGTGGGGAAGGGGAAGGGTGGTCAGAGATGGGTTCTCTTGTTGGCCTTTGTGTCTCACTGGTTTTCATCTTCCACATCCTGCAGCGCTTCTTTATTCTGTTCTTCACCTATAAAGTGTTTAGAAGTAAGGAAGACGTTAACTTCTAGAAATGAGACCTGCAGAATGGCTTAACAAGCATCTAGAGATTAATCGTTTCATGCAAGTACAGACGCTCACTCACACGCTTGCATACATAACACACACGCAGACTCAAACCAGCCAGTTCTGGAGTGAAGCGTCTCCATGGAAATTAAGCCTTAGAATCACCTCATCGTATTTCATACAGAACTGTAGCACAGGTTATTAGAAGACGGAAGGACAAACAAAACCACCCTTTCTGAAAAACTGAGACTTGTGTGTGACTGAGGAGCCCTGCTGATCGAGAGATGAACAACCAAGACAAACCCCATCAGAATGGCTGTAGATCAACATCCTCCCATCAGAACGTACCTTCCCAAAACCTCAGCTCTACTCCAGAGAGCACTGACTCTACTCACTAACTACAGAAATGAGACCAAAATAGCTTTTGTAAAGTAACCCTGATGGCAGATATTACTAAAGGTACCAAAAGTACAAAAAACCATCCCTACTTCAAGTCTAACATGACAAGAAACCCCTGGCTTGCGGTTATTAAAGGAAAACATTTTGTGGACATTCATTTCCCTTGAAAAACAGCCAGTTTGGTCCTGTTCAACCGGGCTGTGACATGCAGTAAAATGAAGCCTATATGGTCTGTAAAGAATCCTGGAGTAGGTATTTGGTTCTCATCCAGGCGAGGTGCGCACGATGCCCTCTGCAGCAACTGCACCAGGAAAGTTTAACATACTTGGGGTAGTGCCACATGTGCATGATTAAATTTAACTAAGACAAACTGAAAAATACTTGCTTTACAGTTAACCATGTGAAATGGTTCTCTCTTCAAGGGTGACAAACAAAAAACAGCCATTCAAAAAAATTAATCTGCAGTAAAATCCAATCAAATGAGACTAATGACTTCCAGCATATAATCAGAATGCCTGCTCAGAGCATGTCCAGATTCAGAATTATCACCAGGTACCAGGCAAGGTAGATTTTGCAGGAGCTGGACGAGGAACACAAGACATTCAGCAACAACAAAATTTACATTTATAATTATGCAACAGATCATTTAAGATAAGAAAGCAGAGGCCCTAACCAGGAAGACGATTAAAAGATGATCTGAGCATGCTCTAGCCAATGCACTTAGGCAAATAATCCTGCATCAGGCAACAGTGAAAGTACTTTTCATGCCCAAATTCTTAATATCCATCCAGGTATGCAGCTCAGTTCCCAAACACGTAAGTTACTTTGGATCTTAGTGAAGCAGATTGGACCTGGGGAGGGGTGACAGGTCACACATTGGCAGAACATGGCTTAGCCCTGGAATGGAGTCAAAGATACGAGCAATTTATCAGCAGCGAGAGTGACAGAGGCAAGCACGATTAGTGATCGGAAGAAAACTGATGCCAAAAAGTTCACTGAGCCATGACGAAGACTTACAAAGTAGCTTTTAGGAAATGAACAGTTGGACTTTCCTTTAGGAATCTATACAGCAGGAAAGAAGGGGAAAACAGGAATATGAAGACGACATTACAAGTGTGAAAATAAACTAAACAGCTCATCTATGACATGGTTAGAAGGTACAGTAATGAGATGGGAGAGTGTGGCAGCTGAGTAACACCTGAGAGCTCTGTGAACAACACGTGGCCCCTTGCAAGAGACTTCAGCACTAGAACAGAGGGTAACTCAGGAACCGAGACCCAGCACATTTACAGTTCTCCCTGTTCCATCAAAAGCCTGAAGAAATAGGGGTAAAGTGTGACCTGCAATGTTCAACACTCACAATGCTAAAAGCTATCAAGTAATAATGCTTCTTTTAAACAATCCCATCAATCCTACACAAACAACAAGTAGTCAGTAAAAAGTTAACAGACGCTACAATTGCTTTCAAATGGACCCCACACCACTAAAGTATCCTGCAGTAAAACTGTGTGACTATTACAGTGCTTCAGCTAACACCTTACAAAAAAAGATGCTTATCTATTTGAAGTTAAGCAGCAATGTTGTTTCAAGGCTTTGTGAGTTAAGTACCTAACACACTTCAAACAAAACTTTTTCTTCCCTCCAAGTTAAAAGTAAAGAAGTCAGTTCTTCCCACTTGTCCCTCCAGTACAATTTTTGCAGAAGAAAATATGAGTTTAATCTTTCTAATTAAAGTATATGTTTAATTCACTACGAATCATCAGTGGAACAGAAGGCCTAACTCAAAAAAAACCTAAACAAGTAAATTTACACTTTCACATACACTGCTAAGAGGAAACAGAATGCCAAAAAAAAAAAAAGCCCCATTCTCAACTATTTAAATAACTATCAGATGTTAGTAAACAGAAACAATCAATGTCCCACCCACTAGTACTGCCAGGGGCTGGAGTTGGTATTTGCTCTGGCAATAGCAGCAAACTAGCATTTTTACGAGTACTGAAGAAAGTACCTCAAACATCTCCAATAGCAAATTAGATTTCCCAAAACTGTTTTTTGTTTTTTTCCTTTCCCAGTAACAAAGTGTTTTACAAAGCCCCTTTTCCTCTTCTCATCATAGTCAATTCTTCATAAGAAGAGTAAAAGATATGGAAAGTGCTGTAAGGTGATGAATGACACCGCAGATGAACATGACAAGCCGTAAGAAAGAAAAGCTGAATTAAATGAAGTCACTGCTTCTAAAATAATCACAGGTGACTAAACAGCCAGGTGGGGAGAAAAGTGTGTTACTAATTCCACACTTCCTGGCAGGTAGTGTCATCCCATCAACTTATCCAGTGTTAACAAAGGACAGAAGTTCGGGAAGGTCTATTATTAGGAAAGAAGTAAACCACCAAACCAATCCGTATTTCCACATTCTGCTTTTTGGGCAGAGATCGGGGACAGCAGCATTTTAGAGCTGAGTTTACTCACCATCACCCTGCATGTCTGAAGTCCATAGTGTCAGATTATCACGTAACAACTGCATGATAAGTGTAGAGTCCTTATAGCTTTCTTCACTCAGTGTATCCAGTTCTGCAATAGCATCATCAAAAGCTGCTTTTGCCAACCTAAAAGCACAGAATAAATCAGATTTAACATGTTGCTAAACAGAATCCAGAAGCACATAGGTTAAGCCTGTGCCTCTGAACACCCATCTTCTACTTTGGCTACATGACACCCATAGCATCTGTAACAAGTTTTCATATTATTTAACAGCGTTTAGACTTCCCCAACTTCCCAGCTACTACCCACCTGCAGGCACGATCAGGAGAATTAAGAATTTCATAGTAGAATACAGAGAAGTTGAGCGCAAGTCCTAAGCGGATGGGATGTGTTGGCGGGAGTTCTGTCATTGCAATATCACTAGCAGCTTTATAAGCCACCAAGCTGTTCTCTGCAGCCTCCTTCCTGTCATTGCCTGTGGCAAACTCAGCCAGATACCTATGGTAGTCCCCCTTCCTGGAAACAGAAACAGGAACAGGTCAGTAGTCCTTACTGCCAACCAGCCACTAAATTAACAGCTGAATTCTGAAACTGTTTGTATATCCACATAAAGGACATTGCTGCTGAATTACTGTCTAGACAACAGTGCATTAGTACTTGAGCGAATTTTAAACCATCAGACAGGAAAACCAGTTTGGCCTCACTTACTTTCATTAGTACATGGAATTATAGCACTGCCTTCTTCATTACCAAACTGCGTCCCTGTACAACTGCATCTCATCTACACTAGGCAAGATTTTGATCTGAAGGACAGAGATAATTCAACTACAGGGGAAAACACTCTGATCATTTCAAGATTTAAACTATGCTTCAGAAAGTACAAAATATGCAGAATGCTCCAAAGGCCAAGTTTCATATGGTACTGCAATTGTGAAGTTGACACTACATGAGTTATCCATCTACTGAATTTTCTTTTCTTTATGAAGAATGTACAGCTCATGCAAGAAAACACCTAAGTAGGGACATGATCTCTGTAGTGTTAGTGCAATTAAAGAAAATGGTTCTTCCTTACATCTAACAGCTACACAACAGCTTACATTAAGTTCTCATGACCTTACTCCAAAAAAACACCTATCCCAAACCACACCATTAGGACACTAACACCTCAAAAGTAGCCAAAAAGGGATGTTGGTTAGACATGACTAAACTGCCCTCTTTCTCAAAGTTACTGTGGTTGAGTGCGCAGAAAACACGTGTACAGCTACTTTATTTCTGTATCTAACTCAAATACAGTAAGAGGTTCTTGCCTCACAAGAAGATACTTACATTTTGTAATAGAAAACCTTGGACTCGCCAGTGTTAGCGGCTGGAATGAGGTGTTTGTCCAGTACATCCAGAATGTCACAACAGATTAACTTCAGTTCAGTCTCAACCTATTTAAAAAAAAATATATATATATATATGAGGTTAGCACATAAGACTAAGATCTATTTCAAAAATATCAAATTTCAAACAGGCAACATCATAAAAATCCAAGTGGGGTAGGACAGAAGAAAAACAACAAAAAAATTCAGCTGCTCCACAGGTGCATGAAGCAAAACACTTTGGTGTAATTAGCTGGCACACAGAAGAGGTAAGGAGTGACACATGATGAAATGCATGACTCCCTGGAAGACATCTCGCTAGACAGTTGCATTAAGTCTGTCTCAGGATATAATTCCTACTGCAAGGTTTGCACAACCCCTAATTCCTTAAGTTTTTGATCTGGGAAGGCAATGGTGAAGGGGACAATTTTCAGGTAATTAATACAAATCAGCTAAACTCCATTCCACCCCAGAGCTGAATGACACCTTAAAAACAAGTTCCCAGTGACTACTTGGGATGCAAAGGTCTCACAGAAGAGCCTTAAGACAAAAATCATGGAGTATCAAAGAGAATAATGATGTGCCACATAGACGAAAAGGTCAGATACAGGAGGAAAAGCTCCAGAAGATACAAACTTCAGAAGCAGGCAAAAAAACAAAGCACTACAAGTCAGAGAAATAGCAGAAATCATCAATACTAACAGGGAGATCTGTGGCCAAGGAAAAATCTATATATAAAGCCTTATTAAAAAACAAATACTGGATTTTAATAGCCAAAGTTGAAAATATGGTCACATCACCTTTATTTTTTCTGATTTAGAATACAAGACAAGGTCTATGAGCTTCAATTTTACCACAGAAGTTTGATACCTGAAAGCAAAAAACTAAGAATACCCAAAAAAGGTAAAAAGTGTCTTTTGACATCAACATTGCCAAAACCAGACTTGCTCTCAGCATCCCATGTCATTCCCAGTAGGAGCGGTTGGTTCAGTGCAGAGAGGCACCTGTTGCTGCTCTTTCATGATTTCTGCAGTAACTGCCATAGCTGCAGCTGAAGACAACTCTGGCTCAAGCTACTTGTATTACCCTAAAGTAAATGTTTTCAAGCAGAGGTATCAACATCAGTTACAAGAAACTACCAAAAGCTGCATGTCTTGGACCACAAGAGCAGCCCCACTCAATCCACTATCCCTTCCTATCCTCCCACCCATGCAGCTTTTTTCCTTCTTTCTTTAAGCATTTTTATTGTCATGTAATATCACCAGGTAGCTCGCAAACTATTAGGGTTTTAACCACAACACCTATCCTTCAAAAGCTGTTATAGATCCGAAATAAATATAAAGCTGGCACATAGATATGCATACCAATTCGTACAGAATGACTCAAGAGATTTGCAGAAGTTCCTTTAGAAAAAATAATCTACAGTAAATTTCATGTACAAACAATGTCAGTACGCCCTAACATTCAGAAGAAGGGTTAGATGCTATACTTGAAGTTACGCGACAAATGTTTAAGGAAGTTGCTGAAATATGGTCACTTGTGAAAAATCTACTTCCTATATTCTTGGGCTACAAAAGCTATAAAACCTTTGGCCAGCAGTCAGTTCCTGCAAACTTCTTTCCTCTTGATCCTCTTTTTCAACGACTTCTTTTGCAGAGAGATCTTCAGCAAAACTGCAAAGAATTAAATCAATTTCTAATCCTCTTTTGTTAAAGAACCATACATGTACAAACTTCTAATTCATCTCAGACAGACCTTTTTCAGCTTCGTTTAAAGGATCAGTCCCACAAGCTACTGGAGATCAACTGCTGTCCAGGGCAAAGTAAATGTCCCAACCAAGCTTAGTTTAAAAAGGTTTAATACAAATTGAGTTGATAAAGAACAAAACAAAAAACCCCAACAAAACCGTAACAGATCTTTTATGAAAAGGATGTTTCCTAGACAGAGTAGCTCATTGATTCCTGCGAAGCAGCAAACCAGCACAAGAGTCCACACTAAGCCCATTCAGAGCACTCGGAAAATGCAGGTTTAGGGCCTATCACCATTCCAGTTTCAAATATGACACTGGGTACTACAGGCTCTGAGCAGCAAGGAAAGACTTCTCATCCTGATGGGTACACACAAGCCCCCACAATCCACCCTGCCTCTATTTTAGCAGTAGTGATGGCTTAATCAGACTACAGACTCTGTTCTTAGCTCTGCAGATACAAAAGCTCATAAACCACCCTGTGATCTAAATAAGGAAACTTATTAGAAGCAGCCAGGAGAAGAGTAACCTGTACTAGTTCTTTGACCTGTTTTAATATGTAGCCCCCAAAATAACTGCACCTCACAACATGAAACTAGAATGATAGGAAACCATTACTAAAGCCAGTAACACACCTCCCTCCTGCTCCTGCCAAAACAGACAGACTGACCATTCAGATTTATGCCAATTCATAGCCCAACCTTTCTAGGAAGAGGTGAAGGAGAAGAGAGCCTTGCAGCTGCCCCAGAATACAACCAGGTTGTAAGTCAGAGCACTAGAAACACACATTCTCATATGCCACAAATACAGACCAGTAAGAAGAAGGTGAATACTTGTCCTGTGCTAATAGGGAAGGGAGCTGGTGTTCTTGCAAGCAAGTGAAGTGCATTATGTGCAGACATAACACCATTTCATCCTCTCAAGGATGAAGAACACAAGCCTCAGTGTGTTCTCATCTACAGAGATGCAGTCAGACGAGAAAGCCAGGGGCTCGACTTTTGTGTATCCAAATGGCCACAGGACCCAGAAAAGCAGCCTGTCTGCAAAGGAAGCAAGTAAGTGGCATTTTCCCCCATGGCTGTGTCTCACTACATTTATCTTAAGTGGTTTAACAAAGTCACAGCCTGGAGCCTTCCATCATCTCTCAGTACTGCACAGTGTATACTCCAGACAAAACCAGCCCAGCCCTACTCTGACACCAGCATTCCTCAAGTTCTGCCCCAAGTCACACTGGCTAGAAGCTCAAACAAACTGATGCACATCAAAACCGTCAAATAATTACTTTTACACAAACTACACCTTCCATTTCAACTCGAGCAGCACTCTTTAGCTGAGCAAGGTCATACCTGGTTCTGGTGGTAGGCGAAAGATGTGTTTTTTCTAGAGTTCTCTCCAGCTCCCCAGTGCCTTACACTTGACAGGTCAGTCCCCAGACAAGTGTTCTCCTTGGCACATTTTTGGTCAGAACCTTTAAAGCCTAGGAAGGGTCTTCCAACACCACTCAACTTATTCTGAAGAGTACTACAACAGTGGGTATTTGTTGACAAGGCAGCATAACAACCAGAACACCGCTGAGCCTGCACTGGACCTTGTCTCTTCAGAGAAGCACTGAGCATGACACCAGGGCACAGGCACTACTGTTCCAGCAGTGACAGTTAGAAGCCTCATCTAAATCTCTGCAATATGTACTTCAGGCCCTTTCTGCTCCCACACCATCTTGCCAAACCTTTTAACACTCTCCTTAGAGCAGATGTTAATAATAAGTCTCCCAGAAGCTACAAATAGGATCCGCTCTCCAGCTACAGATGACACACAGAAGGCCCCAGGAAAACTTAGGCTGGAGTCAAGTAGACACAGCTAATCTTTCTCCAGTGCAGCACCACATTACAGTTCTCCACAGCACTCTTCCAGCTAAAGCAACCATGACAGCTATTTCTTTAAGGATTTAACATGCTGTTGGCATGGCACTGCGCTTCACATGGTCTCTCTCCCAACAGATACCTCAAGGACTACAGACACATATTGCTTGCGCACCAATCTGTTTTGCACAGTAGTTGCTCTCTTTGCAAAGAGAGATGCAAAACAATGCATCTTTTTACAGTCCTTTCAAAAACAATAAAAAGAGTATTTTCACTATTAAAGGTTCTTTGGCAAAAAATAAACACCCACAAAACATTGTGCAAAAAGAATTGGAAGCACACACTGTAAGACAAATTTAAACAATCATCAGACAGCTATTGTCCTATTTTATAGGATCTGTTACAAAGATTTTGAGACATCCATCAAGAAATGGTATTTGGGACTGTATGTAACTGGCAGAGCCTCATCCCATCAGCATGCCAGCATAAAATAAGAAACTCACAACTTTAACAATTCCATGGAGGAACAGAAACCCTATGAGTCAACAGAAAGCAGTCCAGAGTCATTCCTGAGAAAGGATTTCCAAGCCAACATCATTTCCATTGGTGGTATATGAATCAGTGCCAGGTGATAGAACAGACTCCACTGTTTCTCTGGAAGTGAAGATCTGAACCATGTGGAGGAACTTGTCCTCAAAAAATGGCCATTTAGTTTCTGCAGAAATGCATGGGATTTTAATAGTATTGGAACATGCCTGTTCCATGTTAAACCATCAATTAAGGAAAGGGTGGAGGAGAGGGAACAACGGACTGTTCTAATAGCTGAAGGTTTCATTAATCCTTACCGATGAAAGTCAAAGCTTGCTCCAAGTTCTCCATTTTAGGTAAAGTTGCACAGACTGCCTAGACTCAGCATGAAGTTATGTGCATCAATTTTTCCCCTCTCTCCAGAGAGAGAAAATAGCAAGGCCCTAGAGGTTATTACATCCAAGTTTCACAGTTGAGATGATCAGGATATCTTAACACCCCCGCCCCCAGCCCCAGGAACATGGAGTGCTTTATCTTAAATTAACTGCTATCAGTCTAATCGACCAACTTAGGGACCAAAAAAAAAGTTTAAAATCTACATTTTAAGAACTAGTTGCTGTCAGAGGAGCCACACTACCTGAACACTCATTTCAACACAGGCACAGCTGCCTGAGCTAATAACAGCTCTGCCAGTTCCACTGTACAAGACAAACTGAGCAACTATTCTTCACTGTCACCCAGCTGCTAAGCACTCAGTTTACAGCAACTCCTGCCAACTTTTTGTCTGGGTGAAAAAGTAACAAAACAAGGCCAATGTACACAAAATGCAACTATCACAGTGATAAGAAACAAGGTAAGAGTCTCAAAGCAAGTGGCCATTTGGCTTTACACTGCCTGTCTTTACGCCAACACCACCACTGAAGATCCTTCCCCATTGGCAGTTCAACTGTTAATATTGTGAACTTTGTAGGACAGAGTCCTGCAATAGCACCAAGGGTCAAAGTCTGTCTGAGCCAAAGCAACTTTTATCAGAATCAGAAACTTAACAGATAAACACCTCCTTTGACATGGTAATTTCTTTTTAAAAAAAAAAGCTGCTTGGGATAAGTCAGGTTGGAGGGGAAAGAATAAAGTATGTGCAGCCCCACACTTGAGTAAGCAGAGAAGAAAAAGTGCTAGCACAGTTCAAATACTTGGCAGATATGTAATGCGCTGAAGGAAAAGACATGCCTTTCTCCCTCAAGTCTACTGGCCTTCTGAGTGTTTACACAGAAACACCCAACCTCTCACCTTCACCAAGTATATTTATCCTCCAGACAAGGAACAAACCTCACCCTTTCAGGAGTGTCACCTTATTACAGGTCACCACACTGCACACAATCTAGAATATCAGAGCAGTTTATGGCAAGGGTATCAAAATGGGACCTTAACTAAATGACATTATGCCTTAACACCAACTACATCTTACCATTTGCCGATATTCCCGAATCATTTTTAATTTATCTTCTCCACCTTTGTTTTCTTCTTTCTGTTCAATGCTGCTGATTATTCTCCAGGAAGCTCTTCTGGCTCCAATCACGTTTTTATATGCAACAGAAAGCAGGTTTCTTTCTTCCACTGTCAACTCCACATCCATTCCAGCCACTTTCTTCATTGATTCAACCATTTCTAAGAGGAAAAGGTCAGAAATTATTGTCATAGCTAAAGCATCTTTCAAACCACTCAACAGAAGTTGGATGTTAATGATAGCTTATGAAAATAGGCTCCCTCCTCCCTTTATACTGGAGTGTTCCAAACAAATCAATGAGCATGTGTACACGAAGGAGGTATCTGATGTTCTTTTAAATACATTTGTCAAGGGTGCCAAAAAATTCTTTAAAGGTAGTTGATTGGTTTGTTGTTAGCTTTTTGGTGGTGGTTTCTTTTGTTTGTGGTTTTGTTGTTGAGAGACAGACAAAAAGGATCTAGCATTAGCAGCAAACACGTTTTTCACAGTGGATAATAGTTATCAGTACAATCCTACAGGAATGGGTGTTCTTCAAAGCACTTCAGAAGAGGCAATGAATAGTGAGAAAAGCATGAGCAAATGTAAGCAACCTTTCAGCACAGAAGGATAAACTGAAGAATTACAGAATGTGCCACTGATTTGCTAAGTGGAATACACTGTAACGTGGTAATTAACCAAAAAATAAACCCCAGATTTCAAGAGCTGTGGAGGAGTACTGTCATTAGGGAAGGAAGTCAAAGTTCCAAGAGGAAACAGCCAGAAGAAAAATTAGGTGCTTGGAGAAGTAACAAAAAAGTCATCCTGAGGATAGCCAGAGCAACCATATCCACCCATGCCAAGCAGTTATTTACACTGAGAAGTAACACACAAAATATAAATTAATTGATATTTATAGTTTAAACCTTTTGAAGAGGACTTCTAAACCTGAGGTTAAAAAAAATGACTAAATATAGCTTTCCTATACTCAAGTGGAAGTGAAAGCTTGAACTACTTAAAGAAGGTTATAGTCCTTTCATTACCTAACCACACTATGATTACTTGTGACATGTTAGAAAAATAAAAGCAAAAAATGTTAAATATACACTAATTGAGAGCCTAGTATGAGACATCCAGGAATCATAGGTTCAGTCTTGCCACACAGTGCTTCAAATCATTCACTATCTACCTTCCATCTTCCAGAACTGGTGGGAATCCCCACAGACATAAGGACTATTAATGAGGGAGACTAAGTCTTAACTATCCCATCTACTCAACAGCACAACTGTTCCATACCTATCTGCCAGGTAAAAGGACACGAAAATGTTATTTTTAGCTTCTGCCGAAGCACAGCTACGTGATAAGGCTATGTCTCCCGTAATATGCTGCTTTCCTGTTCTGTAGCCTATTTACCTTACACACTGTGTTGGTTTTGGCCAGGACAGAGTTGTTGGGTTTTTTTGTTTTGGTTTTTTTTTGTTTGTTTGTTTTTCCCCACAGTACCTACTACGAGGCTACATTTTAAATCTGTGCTGAAGAGTGTTGGTAACACAGGGATGTTTCAGTTACTGCTCAGCAGTGCTTGCACAGAGTCAAGGCCTCTTCTGCTCCTCACCCCACCCACCAGTGGGCTGGGGGTGCCAGAGAAGCTGGGAGGGGAAACAGCCAGGACAGCTGACCCCAACCCACCCAAGCAGTATTCCACACCATATGACATCACGCTCAGTACATAAAGCTGGGGGAAGGAGGAGGAACGGGGTGGGGCATTTGGAATGATGGCATTTGTCTTCCCAAGTAACTTACACACCTGCACACCTTCGTGCCCATGTGAATTAGCAAATGAATTCCTTGGTTTGCTTTGCTTGCATGCACAGTTTTTGCTTTACTTATTAAACTATCTTTATCTACACCCACGGGTCTTCTCACTTTTATGCCTCCAATTCTCTCCCCCACCCCACCGGGGGAGAGTGAGCAAGCAGCTGCGTGGTGCTTAGTTGCTGGCTGGGGTTAAACCGCAACACACACTCATCATTCCTCCCCCTTCATTTTACCTCCTTATGCTCTGCTGTGTCATGGTAGCACAAGCAATGGGAAACTAATGAAGCTTCACTGTCAGTTTTTTTACTCAGGTGCCAAAACTTGCAATCTTAGCAGGCATAAGCTATTTCAGCAATGGGAAAGTGTAGGCTCAATCTTCTTCCCTGGCAGGAACAATGTTATCAGTCTCCAACAGGTCTCTACATGTGTAGTGGCTTTATTCTTCCCAGAAGTGGAAAAAACACATCCTTACCTCTAAGCAGTAGATTTTGCTTCTGTAGATCACAGAAACAAACAAAAAAAACCACCAAGGATTTGATAAGACTTTTACAAAAAATCCTATCTTGCTTTTGTACTACCTGAATTTTTAAGATTATTCATCATTATGCAAGAGTATAGCATATGTATATCTTCTCTGATAGAAAATTAATTCTATACAAAAATAAAGCCATTTATTCCTGCCAACAGAACAAATATTTTATATTTTAAGTGCAGCTTTACCTATCTGGAAGATTCTACAGGGAAGTGAAAAGCTCAGAGGCCATTCAAGACAAAATACACGTCTGAGATTTCATTTCAGTAGGAAGGATTACTGCAGTAATGACAACTCACTGCATACACAATCCGGAGATGCTTATGCTGCACTGTGGAAAAAGTAGTGCAGATTCAAAAATAGAGATTGTAGTTTAACTGGTTAAATTCCAGTCTTTCATTTGATTGCAGCTGTCACTTCATTATGCTACTGCCAGATCATGCCACCATCAGAGCAGGAAATCCCAAAGTGTAAACTGTGTAAGGACAGGGGAATATTCCAGAGAATGACACACTTGCCCTACATTTATATCCTTCCCCAGGCATTTACTGCTGGTCATTATAAGAAATATCAAAATAAATAGACATTTGGTCTGATCAGGTCTGTACATTCTTACAGAATAAAGCCATTTAACTGAGACTCAAAAAAACTGCCTAAGATATTAAGCTATAATAATGCCCATGCAATTTTTTAATAACATTCTACTACTATGGTTAAGATGCTTGGCTCCTCATTGCAAATGTTGCTGAGTCACCTCTGGCCACTGTGAAGTAACAGCTGGGACACAAAGGACTGGGACAGTGGTTGCCACTACACTGAGTGCTACCTACAAAGTGGTTCACCACAGCCAGTGTTCAGAGAAGGCTCAGTACTAGTCTTGTACTTGTTCATTCTTGGAATGAACAAAAGATGATCAGCAGCAAGTCACAAGAACTCAGAGTATCTGATCTTAAACTGTTGTGTATAACCTCTCAGTTTAGACTTTAGTAGCAGCAGGAAACAAAAAGCAACCAACACTATGTCAATTTTTCAGAAGGGTTCCAGCAGGTGGAACTACAGACCCATTAACCTAACACTCACAAGGAGTCAAGCTGACAGGAATTACATAAAAGAAATTGAGTGGATATATGCATAAATTGTATATTGTAGAGCGTGGCCTTCTGTAAACACAAGTAATGCCTCACAAATCTACCATGATGCTTTGAATGAGTCAAGCATATGGACAAGGAAGACATGATTGATATAGTCTACCTGGATCTCCCAAAGGCATTTGACAAGGTCCCTCACCCAAGGTTCTTTAAGGAACTCAATTGCCATGGGATAGGAAGAAAGTCCTCACATGGATAAGCACTTGGCTGAAAGACAGGAAACAGGGTATGAGTATAAGACTCAAGTGTTCTGGACAGAGAAAGATCACCAGTGGAATCACACAGTGATCTGTGCTGGGAAGCATGCTAACATTCGTAAGAGATCCAGAAAAACTGAAGCAAATAGTAAGTCCTAACTTAGTACCAGCAAACTGCTAAGAACAAACAAAAAAAAGAGCTAAAGAAATACAGGCAAGTGTATTCTCTTCATTAAGTGAAGAGCGTAACTGTAAACATTAATGCCCGTACATTGCATTTTCCCTAGAACTGCAGGCCTACACCTGGCATCAGTGGGCACCATCCTGTTCGCTACAATGATTAGCTCCAAATTCAAGCCAAGAAAAGACAGGGCTCATCCTTCCATCCATCAGGAACCTTTTCACTGAACACACTATTACACTGCCTGCATTAAGTTCTCCTGTTCTCTTAAGAAATCCTGCATTTGTCAAGGAAGACTCAGATGGCTAAACCAGCCCAGCAGCTTGTGGGGAGGTAGACTGGTGGCTTTTCCCTCTATCCTTGTCAGCTCTATTGCAGCAGCTCCACGCTTGTCTGACCTCTCAACTGGCTGATTCAGGTCACCAGCTCATGAAAAAAAACACACTTGTTTATAAATTAGAGAACTGAACTGGCTGTAAAGGTCAGACTAGAACCCAAGTAAACATAAGAAGTAGCAATGGAAGAGACAATATCCCTCTTTGAACAGTGAGCTGTCAGATTAGCTCAGCCCACTTTGTAGCACTGCATGTTTAATTTCTAAAAAAGTATAAAATTAGGACATTTATCCTTTCACAACATAATTTTTCTGTAAAGGTCTTCATGTGCTTGAAGCACCCTGAGTAGATTGTTACAGGCAAGTAAAAGCAGGGTACAAGTGCTGTTTTAGGGAACAGAACTTAGATACTAAAAATTGATAATCCTATTTTGAGCTCCATATCTAGAGCATGCCACGCATCACAATGTACAAGTTTTATACAAACGAGCATAAAAGAACCCAACAACCATATTTGCACAAGTTAAGACAACCAACAGACAGAGAGGGGGAAAAAATACTGAAGAATATCCACCCTGCACAGTGGCTTAGACTATGATTTTGTGGAGAAAGCAGCAGGTTATGCTGCTATTCCTTGTATAAGGTTTGCAACCACTGGTGCAGCCATGACACTTCCAACATCTGATTGCATGACTCAGCAATTTACAGTTCTACAAGGCATACCTGTACTTTTATGCACTTGGTGAAATAGATGGGTTAAGGCCAAATTATTCGAGCAACAGTGGCATTACACAAGCCTTTCTTGCAACAAGAACATGATTTCTAAGTCATCACTACCATCTCTCCAAGGTCTGAACATATGTTTTTCTAAATAAAAGAGGTTTTCTCCAGTATTTGTAACAAAAATACTAGTTTGAAAGCAAAGATAAGCAAATCTAAAGAATGAGTCTTTTCATACTGTCTACTTGACTGAGATCTGCTACTAAGTGATCTTCTAATACAAGTACTCAAGTAACTTAAGAGACATAAGCCAAGCTTCTGGACTGCTAGCAGAGAACCAAACCATCTAATTGTAGATGTTTGTCTCCTTCGGTTGTTCTTGCTACCTCAGGAGATTCAAGAAGGCCATTATAAAAAAAAAGTCCTCTCGCAACTCATCATGATCAGAAGTTAATTTTTACAGCCCAGTACGTAAACACTCATCATAAAAAAAAAAGTCTAATTCCTCCAACATTGTCTTGGTCATATTCTATGCACCTCTTATATTCCTACATTTCTTAGGCATATATCAAGATTTTTCTGCCTTTTAGTACTTTCACATTTACCCAATTCAGAGACAAAGAGAGCAGTCATACCCTACATCACCAGAACAGTAAGACCTTTGACAGACAGATGTAAGTACTAACCATTAATGGGGGGCGGGGGGGAGGGGAATAACACAAAAACACCCTTAAGTGTGTTTGACATTTGCTCGAAAGAAACAGGTCCTCTGCAAACTGAAATTAATATGCAACTTAAATTCTAATTTGTGACATAGCTTATTGATTGATTCTTCACTAGGCTGTGACTTCAACACCTGCTACTATGAGGCAATTTTCTTCTAAAATAGGTTCAAATCTTGAATCGGGTCCACTGCTGCACACCTTACTGCCTTCAGAATAAAAGACACATTGACCTGATAGACAATTTATAAAAACATGGAGGAGTCAGTAGTTAGCTTGCTGAGTCAGGAGAGCTGTCAAACAGGGGTCTTTTTGGTTGTGGTCTTTTTGTTTGATTGGTTCGGGTTTTTTTGTGTTGTTATTTGTTTATTGGTGAGGTCGCCCCTCAGTCTCCTCTTCTCCAAGCTCCAGAGCCCCAGTTCCCTCAGCCTTTCCTCACACGGGAGATGCCACTCCGTTCAGCGTCTTTGTTGCCCTGCGCTGGACTCTCTCCAGCAGTTCCCTGTCCTTCTGGAACTGAGGGGCCCAGAACTGGACACAATATTCCAGATGTGGTCTCACCAGGGCAGAGCAGAGGGGAAGAACCTCTCTCGACCTATTAATCACCCCCTTTCTAATACCCCCCAGGATGCCACTGGTCTTCCTGGCCACAAGGGCACAGTGCTGGCTCATGGTCATCCTGCTGTCCACCAGGACCCCCAAAGTCCCTTTCCCCTACGCTGCTCTCTAATAGGTCATTCCCCAACTTATACAGGAACCTGGGGTTGTTCCTACCCAGATTCAAGACTCTACACCTGCCCTTGTTATATTTCATTACATTTTTCCCTGCCCAACTCTCCAGCCTGTCCAGGTCTCTGGATGGCAGCACAGCCTTCTGGTGTGTCAGCCACTCCTCCCAGCTTGGTGTCATCAGCAAACTTGCTGATAATGCACTCTATTCCCTCATTCAAATCATTGATGAATACATTGAACAATATAGGCCCCAGTACTGACCCTTGAGGCACTCTTTGTTAGCAAGGTAATTTCACAAACCAACACAATGCTACTTATTTCAATTGTATTCAGAATAAAAAAAGGACAATTTATATTTATATCTCATTCTATTAATATTTGAAGGAACAGCAGTGAGATTTCTTTCAAAGCTTCCTGGCACGTTGTGATTTGTCATGACAGGCCTAAGCAGATCTGTGAAGATAGACACCCAAATCTCTTAATATCTCTGGAGATCAGAGCTTAAGTGCTACTTACACTGCAGGAATATCTAGAAAGTTGTCCCCTTAATCTGGGCCAATATACTGAGGACAGTATAGGTACAGGACTAGATTTCCAAAAGTTCACAAGTACAGCTTCCAAGACTTCAAAAATTCTGTAAGTGGGTCAGGTAAGTAACACCAAAGAAGCTCCATTTAGATGCTCACCATAAGTGCTGCTATAAATGCCATCAACCATACACAAAGAACCACCCGCCACACACCACTCTTCTCAAGTCTCAAGGAGAATGAATATGGGACAGAACTTAATGCTATCCTAACATTAAACATGAAAAATTGTCATTTCACACTCACAAGAGATTTGTATGCCAGCATATTTATAGACAGTACTTACCATCACACCATTTTATATGTGCCAATTAGTAACCGTGACCTTATGCTCATGCATCTCAGACTAAACCGAAGAGCAAAATCAAGAATAACTTACACTTTCACCATACTGCTTCCCAAACCATTTTGTTCACAGATTCAGCAGTCTCAGTTATGATTTTGGCAGAACTGCAGTATTTCATATAAACAAGAACAAATTATGCCAATAATTTTTAATTGTTTCAGCTGAACTGGAACAGAGAAATAGATGCTAAAGCAGTATCTACAGTACCTATATTTCCACATCATGGATATGAGATACATGAAGATGCATTTAGAACAGCTGGCAGATTAGAGGGTGCGACTTAAATTTAACCAACTTGAGTCCAACAAACTTTGGAAGTCTAAAAACTACAGCACTGATTTAAGCCTGACAACTTTAAGTTTAGTGCTCCCTCCTAAGTGATGATCTAATGAGTCTCATCACTGAGAAGCAAAATAGCATAAGAAGTCCTTTACATTTTGATCTAGCAAACTTGTTCGCAAACATCCACAATACTGGTAGAATAGAAAGTCCATCAAGGGAAATGCTGCTCCAAGGCAATCCCCACTAATCAATTTTTATTAGTTGACAGGAAGACTGATTGTTTTGCATCACAGATCTCTACAATGGCATAAAGTCTCATTACTTTCTAAAGAACCGATTTATCACTGACTTAAGAGAACACCAGAAAGACAGTCGTGCCTCAAAAGCTCCCAGAAATGATGAATGCTCCACGATGCAAGCCAAGCATCCAACTTGGGTTTCCACTCAAACCAAAGCCAACACTTTGAGTTGCACTGACTAATCCACGCCAGGTGGAGAACCTTTTCCTCTCAACTCACCAAACCAACTTCAGCAATGCTGCTGGAATCGGGACTGGGGGTCAGGGGAAAGGATCTTCCCAGCTCACACCCTTTAGGGTAGGTAATCAGCACTAAAAAAAAATAAACACCCAGCAGAAGTTGCACACTTACTGTGTAATATGGAATTACATGCTTCCCTTCGCCCAACTCATAGAATCACTGAACCATTTTGGTTGGAAAAGGTCTTTAAGATCACCAAGTCCAACTGTCAACCTAACACTGCCAAGCCCACCTCTAAACCATGTCCCTAAGAATCTCATCTACGTATCTTTCAGTCAAGTTGGAACCCCAATATCTGGTTTTTGAAGCACATTTTTTTCCGTAAGTCCTTACAGTTATTGTGGAGACTGACTTCCATCATTTAGTGGAATTCTTAGTTCTACCTAATTTCCCTGCTGAAACTACCACAGAATGGAGTCTTATTCAGGCCTTCTCTTTTTGTTGTAGTTTCTATTTTCCTCCCCAAAAACATGCATTTTTCAGATGTTTTGCAACAGTGCTATCAAAAGCTAAGCACAACTCAGGAAAAATATGTTATCTGGCAAGAAATTCATCATGCTGTCTATGAAAATTACAAACAGAAACTATATGGAGCATCTGCCTACCTCTAAATGAAGTCTAACTGGATTCACACTTTTTACATACAAGGGTATTTCACCTTAAATGAATAAGTATAAGGTTTGAAGGCAAAAGCAACAGTGTCAGAAGAGTACCATAATTTAAAAAAATTAAAGGTCCTTTCTTTTACATGCAATGGAAATATGTTGAAAGAAACAGTCACAAGACATTTTTGGGGCAAGAGACACCATCCAGGGTTGCCAGTTCCTCCCTTCTACCACTTTTTCCCTAGACATTAAGTGATCAGAGACATAGTGCACAAACTTCCAGGGGAAAAAAGGACGAGAAGATGATGCTGGGAAAGTAAGATTATATGTAGTAATTTTTACTACATAACGAACGCCTATGCGTTTTCTTCAGGCAATGAAGTACCACGTACTCGATCCTTCCAGGGTGAGAGCTCGCTCTCTTTGCCAGGGGCAGCAGAATCCCGTACTGAAGGCGAAGGAAGAGAAAGGAAAGCGCTGGCCCCCTCCCGCGGGACCCCCGGTCTCGCCCCCCGAGGGGGCCGGGCACCCACTTTCCGGAGAGCGCGGCCCTGGGCGTTGTCTGCGCCGAGCCGCCCTCAGCCCGCACCGCCCAGCTCGGGCCCGACAGAACCGCCTCAAGCCGCCCCGGTGAGCGGCATCAAGAGGGGCACCGGGGTCTCTTTGTCAGGCCCCCCGAGGCGGGGGCGGCTCCCCTAGCCCCCCCCCACCCCCCTGGGACTCGCCCTTCGCGGCCGCCATTTTATTCCCGGCTTCTGCCGCCACCGCCCCCCGAACCGGGCTCCGCCCAGGCCCAAGCCACCCACTCGTTCAGGCCCCCCATCCCCAGCTCCACCAGCCCCTTGGGGCGCTCCCAGTCGCCATTTTGTCTGGGCCCCCCTCCTCCGCCCCTGCCCCCCCTCCCCCGCCCAGCCGCCATTTTGTGGCCGCTCCCTCCCTCTCCCCTTGGCCTTGCACGGCCTTCCCAGCCAGCGCTCACCATCGTAGCGCTCGGCCTGCTCAGCCAACTTGGCCTGATAGACGAGGTCCTCCCGATCGTCCATGTCGTGCAGGCGGGGCGGCGTCGGGGACTGCACGGGGCGGATGGAAGCCGATGGGTCTGGGGGGCTCAGCAGCTACCAGCTCGCTGCTCTCCGGGCAAATATGGCGGCAGCACCTCCTCCCGCTGCATCCGGGCACTTCCGCAAGTGCGCGCATGCGCCCTGTGGCCTCCCATGGCAACGGCGGCTCCTTGGCAACGGGTGGGAGGCGGCGGCCGGGGTGGCGGGGCAGGAACCGCCCGCTCCACCGCCCGGTTGTCGCGGGGCCGCAACCGAGAGGGCGCTGTTGTTGTGGGGAGGCGGAGGGGCGAGGTGCGGGGCCGGGGTGCGGCCGGGTCTCCGCCGGGCAGACCCCGCGGCGCGGGCTGGGGCTGTGGGGGGAGCGGCATTTCCCTCAGTGCGGCTCTTTCTCTCAGGGATCGTGTTTCTGCTGCCCTCAAACGCTGACGATACTACTTGAGTACCTCTCGGGTTTTTTTTTTGTACAGATTACCGGATACGCTCCACACATAATGGTGAACCTAGAAATGAGTGAAAGGCAAAACGTCCCATTTAGCAAGACTTCTGCAATCTCTGCCGTGTAAAATGTAGGACATGATAATTTCACAGTTGTAAGAGGCTACAAGAACTAGAACTTGAATGTTTCTCAAGTCCCGCACTGAGTATTTATTAAAAAAAAAAAAGAAACGGAGCATACGCTTCAATAGTTGACAAAACGCCTCAATTTCCGGAATCTGAATGGTTGGAGAAAACTGAAATGGATTAGGCTCAGCTGGTATTAATTTAATCTTCACGGATTTGCTCGGGGTAGCTGTGAACACAGTCTCATTATCGCTCTTTTTCCAGTGTCTCCCAGGATGAGCGGCTGGGAACTCTCGGCCTTCCTGAGGCGCAGAACTGCACAAAGGCCTCTGGAATTGTGGATGTGAGCAGAGATCGAGCAGGTCCTGTCAGGTATCCGATTTACTCCTTTGTCTTGTGCCCGCTGAAATGGGCTCCTGATGTGGGACTGAGGGGCACACACGTAAAGCACATCTGTAAAAAATAGTTTATTGTTTCCTGATTCATCTTAACACTTTTCAGTCGGTGAAAAAGAGCTTTAGGATATGTAAAATTAACATAACTGTATTGTTTTCTTATAAATAAAGCTAAAAAAGTAACAAAATTATTATTGTAACACTGTTTACTTACCCAGTAAAACAATGGTCTGCTTCCATGGGATATTTTGGGCCATAACTCTCGTTCAAATCTCAGGATTATCTAATCAGAATTCCATAAAAGGAAAGAACAGATATTAGTGTGTCTGGACTAAGGTGAAAATTATGTGTCAAGTCCAGAATAAAAAATTACTATTTTCGATTTAGTTGAAATACAACCTGGAAATGCTGACCTTGTTGAAATTGGGAATTATTGTATGCCTTTACCTCTGAATTATTTGTGAATACACGGTACCATTACCAAGGTGGTTCTGGTAGGCACCCAAAAGATCCCAGCAGTACAGAGTCACCATACGTTTGGTAAATATGCTAAAACTCATTGTGATTTGCAAATCACCTGTGCACTTCATAAATCTTGACCATAAAAGCCTATTATTCCAGCAACTGAGATTAGTTCTGTGTGGGGAGATCAGCATGATAAATCAGATGTGCATCTATTTAGGAACTTTTCTGTGATCCCCATGTTCAGCAGGTACTAAAGTTGTAGAGAACTCAACAAGATAAACAAACCAGGCCACATGAAGCATATTTATTTGCCAAACGTGAGGTGCACGCTGGACTTCATACACTTGCTGAATAACAGCATTGTGTCTAAATGCCTCAAATATTTTTGAATGCATCCGTTACAGGTGGAACGTAAATATTTAGAAATTGGTCTGGGATTTGGGAAGCCCGAGGAGTAAACAGTCTAATGCATGGAAATACTCAAAGCATCATTTGCTGATGCAATCCTTGCTTGTCCCTTGCCCCCTCAACTTTTACATGAGTTGATTCAACCACTAGTGCAGCCGAAAACCATCGTTGGAAGGAGGGTGAAAGTAAAGCAGGGCCGATAGTTTTCTGCATGAGCCCCATGTTGACATCTGCTCACAGAGAAGTTCTGCAAATACCAGTCGGAGGTCAAGCAGCAGGACGTGGCTTTCAGGGCAGCATGGAAAGGTGTATAAACCTCTTCCTTTTGACTGCCATGAGCTCTTCAAATTATCTCAAGTAATCTCGTTAAAAGGCAGACTTGGATTGCAGCTGTGCTGCAGCCAACTTGTATGAACACCGGAGCAAAACTGTGGGAAGTACTTTTACCTATGATTTCTTTTTTTCCTTCTGAAACGGGTAGAATAATCTTTATCGTGTGGAGGCATGACAGGAAAACTTCGCTGGCATCTCAGTACGCTAAAATGCAAAGTCACCCATTTAACAGGTAATGTCGCCCTTAAGTCCTGCGGGAGATTCTTGCTAGTATTGATTTGTATACTTAATGTATGTTTTTACTGATAATTCTAAGACTGAATAAACAGCTTTTTATCTTTAAAACAGACACACGCCATCCAAAGAATCCTCAACCTATTTCCTGACACACCTCTGTAGGTAGCAGTGAGACTAATAGCTACAGTGTCTCACCTTAATGTTCTTCATGAGTCACCTTTTGCAGTAAGAATATGCTTTTTCCTCCACTCCCTTGACTCAAGGAACTCATTTGATTACAGAAAGTCACCTTGTTTCAAAAAAGCTGTATTTTACTGCTTGAAAAGTTACTTTAGTCACCTTGGTTTGTCTTTCTTCTGCAGTTCTTATGTATAATTGTTTTCATATAAGTACAGCCAATTAAAAATGGCCATACCTGCAGTTCTTAGATTAGTAAATGCCAGTATTCCAATGAGAGCTGATTGAGAATGACACCAAGTCAAAGTTTTGGCTATACTTTTATTTACTTCACGTACTATGAACATATACATTACATGCTACAAAAAAAATAAAAAAAAGACTTTAACTGTCAAGAAAGTGGATAGTGTTATAATACAATGGCACATGTTCATATTTTTCTTCAAACTGGTCTGGTTAGAATCCTTCCCCAAAACCATTAACAAAAAGTGTTTTAAGATGATTAGAAATATTTGCATTATTAACAAATACAATTCAAACAGATTAACAAGATTTAACCAGGTCAAATATTAGTAAAAAGGCTGGGGTTTACCAAAATGAAATATATATTAAAAAACCATAGCAGCCAGTTGTACTTTTTAGTGTGATATAATGTGTAAATGCACCAGAAGAACACAGTGTAATTGAGCATTCTGCTTTCACGGTGTATTTCTAGAAATGATTATTCTAGTTCTAACACCTGCCTATGCACAAGAGACCAAAACCACAGCCAAGTAGAGACAAAGGATTGTGACCGACATTTTTAGCAATGATTTTTTGCACGCATGGGGGAGAAGGGAGGGAACAAATAGAAGAGGATAAACAAAGGCCACAAAAGGATTTAATCTACACGTTCATGAACATATGTTCTACCTATTTTCCTTTAAGAACTTGATAAGTTGAAATGTCTATTTCGTCCAACTGCAAACATATTCACTTCTATCACCTATGAAACAAAATCACATTTTGGCTTAGAACTAAATAGTGGAAAACAGTTGCGTTAACGTATCAGTTGACTAAGAAAAATTGCTTGACAAGAACTCAGGATTCTAGTGCAACAGCAGCCATTAAGACTCCTCTCGTGTTTTTTTTTCCCCTCTTTCAAAGCGTGTGATTATTCGCCATTTATACAGTCTTAGAAAAACCCACATCTACAAAATTTGCAGGGTATTTGCTAGTTAATTCAATTTATGTCTTTAGTACTAAAAGGGCAAAATTTGCATAACAATTTCTTTCAGCAAAAAGTTCTTTTGGTATCTTAAAATAATTACCGATTGGAAAGGTACAAACATATGGGCTTTCATTAATTGCAATTAGAAAAAATACTTCAGAACAAACCGTGTTACTCTAAGAACACAGTTCATTGTATTTCTTTTGCAATACCTGAAGAAAAATATAAGCATATACGGGCAACTGATAAATTCAGTATTAAGTCTCTTATTAGAGTTCAGCTACTGAAAAAAAAAAATCATAGCAAACATCCAAGTCAGAAGAAAAATACAAAATAGCCTTAAATAAACCAATTTGTTACAGAACCTAGAGTTAGCTTCTCAATTTTTTCTTCCTCAACGTGGATTTTGTATTAAACTAGAAGAGATCCCACAATCACTGGCGTATCACCCTAACGAGAAGAGCAACCCAAGCTAGAAGAGCACAGCAATTCCTTTGTTACCGTCCTTCTGCCACCACTGTCACGTCTGCTTTCTAATCACCTTCAGTAGTGCTTAGGAGACTGGTGATGGAAAAGCACAATTAATGTTCACTGGCGTTAGTCTACAGAATATGAGTGCCCATGACCTGAAAATTAGTCAAGACTTGCTGATGGATTAGTTTTGAAGTAAAACAACTAGTACTTAAATAGAACAGAAATATTATCGTTTCCAGCATGTTACAGAGTTCTGAGGTAAAGTGTTACCAGTATTGTGTTGTACAGGTCGGTGCCTTGCAGCAACAGCCTTTGCAGGGGGAACGAGCCCTCGCAGCATTTGCAACCGCTGAGCCATTCTGCTCACAGGGTTCCTATCAACCAAACCAACATTTTCCGTTTGATACTATTCAGAAAAAGAACGGTTCTGTACGGATTACACTGTAGTCAAAGTTACAACATTTGTTTGCTTAAGTTTGGTCACCAGAGTGCTGTGTTTGGAAAACAATCCAGGGTACAGGCAAGGGATAGTTCCTTTAGTGTTTAATTTCAGTTGACAAAACTTATTGAATCCAGTCTGATTTGTGTTAGAGAAAACTAGATAATTAGAAAAAAGACAAAAAAAAAAAACCAAGCAGTGCATAATACCATCTATTCAATGCACTGATTTTCATTATAAGCTAGGAAGCCATATTTACTCTATTATGCCTTTTGAGAATCAATCCAGAAGCACACAAGTATTTTCCATTAGTTTATTAAAAATAAAATCCTCATGAATTCACTATCAAATATTTTACAGATGGGAATTAAGCCAGAAGAGTCCCCAGAGTAACTTTAAAGTAAAAGTAATATTTGGTTTGTCAGTTCACCATGTTTGAAACTGATTTGTACTGTAAGAATATTGTATAATAGGAGTATTGAAGAATTCTAGAAAAATTAAACTGGCCCTATATAATTCTGTTTTATTGGAAAGCAGCGTCAATATTTTAGTATATTTAGTGAATCACACACTGCTTTAAAGCTATGCATTGAAGTGCTATGCACATATTTTTCAGCACTGATATGGATGTTTAGACTTCCATAAGCCTTATATTTGTGGGTAAAAAAAGATACTGGTGTGTTAATAGAAATTTTAATTTAAAATCAGCTGCTACATTTGAAGCATCAACAGTACTGAAGAAATCAATCTAGTGTCCACAAACTTCTAGAATTCCGAAGCTGATTTGATCTGTCATTTACCATTAAAATGGTAAGCATCTGTATATCGTAAGGCTGTCCCCAACAGGCTCTACATAAACCTGTACTGTGCATAGTTAACTGACCATACAAAGTACGATGCAGCCCTCCTAGGACAGAGAATTCAGGATTTTAAAAAGAGAAAATACGGAGAAAGCTCCAGGATAAATTTGTGACATTTCTATGTATTGAATTGTCTAAGGTTGATGTTCACTGCCTGAGGAAGAAGCAACATAAGCAATACGGCCGGAGAGAGCTCTAAATGTTATTGCAACACCTATGTTACTGCTTTCTCCAACTGCTGCTGCTGGCAAGGTCCAGTCTGCCGTGCACATGGACATAAGCAGGCATTACAACCTATAATCATGTACTAGTTCTGCCACTTGACACGCAAGTTATCTACTGTCGTACCCTGAATTACATGACCCTTGAATTAAGGAATGGTGGTGTTCAGTCCCAGGGGTTTGCAGGTTATCAGAATGCTTAGACAAGCAATACCGCTTTCAACATCTGTTGGAACATAGTCTTGATGGCATCTGCAATAAAAACAAGTTGAGATTGTTCCCATCTGTAAGCGCAACTGTTGAGCCACACTCAGCTGAAGTCCTCATCAGGATTCTGTTGATCCAGGAGGCGGACATGTGTGAACGGAAAGTGACCGCGTCTGCCATTACATTCTCCTTCCCACTGACCACTCACGTTAATCTTTGTGACCTTCACCAGCTCACCGACCTGCAGGACAAGAAATAAGGAATTGTTACAATTCATAAAAACACATTGGATGAGCTGTTGCCCCTCCCGTCTGGTTTCATATCACCCAAGTGTAGCAGATACACTTGTTTTAGTCTTGACCATTTTTGACACATCAGCCTAGTACCCAACGTTATTCACTTGTGAAGAAAGTAGAGAGAGAAAGAAGCGAACCTACGTTAGGTGAGGATTACGGCGTACCTACATTAGGTGAGAAGTGCCTAAATTGAAGCCTGCAATCCAACACGGATCTCTCTTGGGACTTGACATCAGCTGCTGCCCCAAGAAACGCATCTCCCTGAACTGACAGAGGCTTGTACTTCATCAACAGCCTCGTTAGCTAAGGCAAGGCTTGCAAGCTAAACGGCCCTTTAATTTTGAAATTCCACTAAGTGCTTTTCAGGTAGTATTTGAAAAGTTCTGGATAAGTAGGATATATGTATCTATGTTCATATATATATCCACAGATTCAAAACATCGGGAGAATATGCGGGGGAATAAGTAGTGCCGTAAGACTACTCTGTTCTTACTATAAGCATCCACTTCCGCAACCAGCTACTACCAGAGGCAAGGCCAGATGATCTTTCAGTCTTGTCCACCATGGATTTCTCACATAAATAAATTCCGTGGGTTTAGTAAAGGCAACTGATGCCCCCTCCCTCTGATACCTTCCTTTAACATTGACTTATGGTATCATTAGTGTTATTGTTCACCATCCCACCTCAAGATCACCACTGTACCCTGCTACAAAGCCAGATTTGTCTCAGGCTTCATCAGAAGTTTTAAAACTAAATATATCCCACATGTTTCAAAGTAAAACCGAAGGTTCATGTGAAGGCTTCTGTATGCTGTGGTTCTATTCCAAGTATTCCATGACCATGAGCCAGCACTGGGCCCTTGTGGCCAGGAAGGCCAATGGCATCCTGGGGTGGATTAGAAGGGGGTGGTCAGTAGGTCAGAGAGGTTCTCCTGCCCCTCTACTCTGCCCTGGGGAGACCACATCTGGAATATTGTGTCCAGTTGTGGCCCCTCAGTTCCAGAAGGACAGGGAACTGCTGGAAAGAGTCCAGCGCAGGGCAACAAAGATGCTGAAGGGAGTGGAGCATCTCCCGTGTGAGGAAAGGCTGAGGGAGCTGGGGCTCTGGAGCTGGAGAAGAGGAGACTGAGGGGTGACCTCATTAATGTTTACAGATATCTAAAGGGTGAGTGTCAGGAGGATGGAGCCAGGCTCTTCTCAGTGACAACCAATGATAGGACAAGGGGTAATGGGTTCAAACTGGAACACAAGAGGTTCCACTTAAATTTGACAAGAAACTTCTTCTTAGTGAGGGTGGCAGAGCCTGGCCCAGGCTGCCCAGGGAGGTTGTGGAGTCTCCTTCTCTGCAGACATTCAAACCTGCCTGGACACCTTCCTGTGGAACCTCAGCTGGGTGTTCCTGCTCCGGCGGGGCGATTGGATTGGATAAGTTTTCGAGGTCCCTTCCAATCCCTAACATTCTGTGATTCTGTGTGACTCTATTCCTATTCGGTAAGGTCAGGATGGCAGAGTTCTGCTACTGTTACAAACAAAAAACATTAATCGATCAATCTTGGAGTCATTCACCACATAGATCTTCCGTTTTTCTCCTCTCTTTTCTCTTAACTAATACAGACTGACAACTCCTCAAATAGGTCCAGTTACAAGCAAAATAAAAGTTAGCTTTTGCTGCTGAATCTTTTTTCTGTAATATAGCACAGGCTTTATTAGAACATCATTTGCTCTGCTCCTTCTTCCTTGAACCCTTCAAAACCATGTCAGTTTAAAAATAACAGAACAGACACTTTGTTTGCAATTTGGGCCAAAAATGTTTGATGTTAAGAATCTATTTTCCTAAGAGACACAGCGGGATCCACCCCCACGCATGAATATTGCCAGATTTAAGGATAAGAGTTTTCATTTGGAAAGAATCCCACTTTCTATATTTATAGTTATTACGAGGTCTGGGCAAAAATGGACTGATAAGATTTGCATAATAACTTCTACTAAGTTATCTAAAGAAGAGATCTCTAAATACACAGAGAAGGAACACCACAAAGTGAAAGGGAATATGAAAAAAGGAGACAACAAGAAACAGTGCTTTGATAGACAGGATGAAGAAAAACTCGGAGAAAATGAAGGGCATATCGCTATTTTTTCCAGTACAGACATTGAAAGCAACTCAGTAACAATGTGATTTGAAATGATAAAAGCTTCAAAGAAGCTAGGAAGACCTTCTAGAAGCAGTGATAAATTGGCTAAAATTTTAAAACTAAAATTTCCCAATCTTATGTACAGAATAAAGAACCTCCACTATTATTGCATTTCTTAAATGCAGAGCTGTATCAACACATGAATAAATCATCCTAACCAAGAGGTTCAACACGTCAACTACTAAGTATTTACAAGGTCTACAAAGGCCATTGTTCTAATATAAAGGTAAAAAGATGCTATAAATCTTTCTTACATCCTCATACACATGGGCAGAGCCCACACTTCTCAATTTTCTTCTCCCACAACTGCCAGCTAGCCTGCCTATTATCAAGAGTTAGTAAAAGACACTAGTGATGCAAATTAGCTCAGAACAGAGAGAGACTCTCCATAAAACTACACTTTCTAAAGCACAGTTGACAGATCATGTGAGTTTTAGTGAGGACTGAACAGGTCCTGTCTGACCAACCCGATCTCCTTTTATGATCAGGTGACCCACCTGGTGGATGAGGGGAAAGACGTGGATGTGGTCTATCTAGACACCAGCAAAGCCTTTGACACTGTCTCCCATAATACACTCCTGCAAAAGCTGGTAGCCCATGGCTTGGACAAGTGCACTCTCTGCTGGGTTAAGAACTGGCTGGAGGGCCAGGCCCAGAGAGTGCTGGTGAATGGGGCTGCATCCAGCTGACGGCCAGTCACTAGTGGTGTCCCCCAGGGGTCAGTGTTGGGTCCAGTCCTGTTTAACATTTTTACTGATGATTTAGATGAGAGGATTGAGACCATCATCAGCAAATGTGCTGATGACACCAAGTTGGGAGGGAGTGTTGACCTGCTGGAAGGCAGGAGGGCTCTGCAGAGGGATCTGGATAGACTGGAAAAATGGGCTGATTCCAATGGGATGAAGTTCAACAAGGCCAAGTGCTGGGTCCTGCACTTTGGTCACAACAACCCCCTGCCGCGCTCCAGGCTGGGCACAGAGTGGCTGGAGAGCAGTCAGGCAGAAAGGGACCTGGGGGGACTCATGGACAGGAAGCTCAACATGAGCCAACAGTGTGCCCAGGTGGCCAAGAAGGCCAATGGGAGCCTGTCCTGTATCCAAAAGAGCGTGGCCAGCAGGACAAGGGCAGTGATCCTTCCCCTGTACTCTGCATTGGGGAGGCCACACCAGGAGTATTGTGTTCAGTTCTGGGCTCTTCAGTTCAGGAAAGAGACTGAAGTGCTGGAGCGGGTCCAGAGAAGAGCAACAAGACTGGGGAAGGGACTTGAACACAAGACCTATGAGGAGAGGCTGAGGGAGCTGGGCTTGTTCAGTCTGGAGAAGAGGAGGCTTAGAGGTGAGCTCAGCACTCTCTAGAACTACCTGAAGGGCAGTTCTAGCCAGGTGGGGATTGGGCTCTTCTCCCAGGCAGTCAGAAATAGGACAAGGGGGCATGGGCTTCAACTCTGCCAGGGGAAATTGAGGCTGGAGATTAGAAAGCAATTCTGTGCAGAGAGAGTGGTCAGGCATTGGAATGGCTGCCCAGGGAGGTGCTGGACTCACCGGCCCTGGAGGTTTTTAAACTGAGATTGGACATGGCACTTAGCGCCATGATCTAGCAAATGGACTGGAGTTGGACCAAGGGTTGGACTTGATGATCTCTGAGGTCTTTTCCAACCCAGTCAATTTTGTGATTCTGTAACAGATCAGCCATGGCATTCACAAGCTGTTCTTCAGCGCATATTTTGTTTTCACTCAACATTGCTTATGACGGCCTAGATTACCAGTGTTTCCTCTATTCCATTCCATGTTACCAGACTGTGACTTGGGAAGTATTGTGGGCTTCTCTTTTAAGTGAAATAAAATGTGAAATTAAGCTTAAGAGAACACTGGTAGCACACTAATAAATGAAAGCTTAAAAACAAAATCCAGAAAGAAACCTAAAAGCTTTTGGTAAGTGTGCCACAACATAATCTGCAATGGCTCAAAGAAAATCTAACATCTGGTAATTGAAACAGTCCACAAAGACTTCCAGGATTATTTCCAAGCTCCAGGATGTGGCTGGGTGGAGCGAGTGAGAAAAAGAGGGAAAGAGACAGCATCAATACAGGCTGTATGAAAGTCCAAAGGTTAAAATCTTTGCGTGCTTCCCCAGAATTAATGAGTTGACATAAATTTGTATACATGCTTCTCAACCTAAAAATTTACATTCTGTATCCTCGCTCTCTTTTGATTCAGAAATGTAACAGAACATACAGTAACTCAGAATATATTTACATTGCTTCACTAAACAAATTTTTACCGGCAATGGGTAATAATTTCACATCCCCAGGATGTACATCAGTTATCCCATCTGTAGGATGTGCTGCATTTGCCAACTCTGTACTAAAGACACATCCCTATAGCTGCCACATCACTGAAATAGTGAAGTGCTTTTTGTGCTATGCAAGATTAAACAAAGTATTTGAGAGTGAAGAGGAGATGCTCTGACTCAGCACAGAAACTGTTTTTTCCCAAGTACTTAAATTGTTATATAAACAGGAAGTCAATTAGGTATCAGGAAATTCCAGAGCCTTTAGCTCAAAGAAATCCTAGATTAAAGGATACAATTTACATATCATCCTAAGGCAAAGGTCTGCCACTGAAAATACCTTCATCTCAATTTCCTCAAATGTAACTTGGGGGGTAACTTTCTGATGTGCAGATAGAGCACTCTGATCTGCTTTTTAAGAGGGGAAAAAAAAAAAATCTAAAAAGGCACGCACAAGTACTTGATCATACCAGTAAGTGAATCAAACTTGGGGAAACTCACTGCTTTATTACAAATCATACTCTATCAATCACTGCTTTACACGAGACCTCTCTAATGAATTGTAATGTATGTTCCTGCTTCACAAACTAAATCACAGAATCACAGAATGTCAGGGATTGGAAGGGACCTCGAAAGCTCATCCAGTGCAATCCCCCCACCAGAGCAGGAACACCCAGCTGAGGTTCCACAGGAAGGCGTCCAGGCGGGTTTGAATGTCTGCAGAGAACGAGACTCCACAACCTCCCTGGGCAGCCTGGGCCAGGCTCTGGCACCCTCACTAAGAAGTTTCTTGTCAAATTTAAGTGGAACCTCTTGTGTTCCAGTTTGAACCCATTACCCCTTGTCCTATCATTGGTTGTCACCGAGAAGAGCCTGGCTCCATCCTCCTGACACTCACCCTTTAGATATCTGTAAACATTAATGAGGTCACCCCTCAGTCTCCTCTTCTCCAAGCTCAAGATCCCCAGCTCCCTCAGCCTTTCCTCACACGGGAGATGCTCCACTCCCTTCAGCATCTTTGTTGCCCTGCGCTGGACTCTCTCCAGCAGTTCCCTGTCCTTCTGGAACTGAGGGGCCACAACTGGACACAATATTCCAGATGTGGTCTCCCCAGGGCAGAGTAGAGGGGCAGGAGAACCTCTCTGACCTACTGACCACCCCCTTCTAATCCACCCCAGGATGCCATTGGCCTTCCTGGCCACAAGGGCCCAGTGCTGGCTCATGGTCATCCCGCTGTCCTCCAGGTCCCTTTCCCCTACGCTGCTCTCTAATAGGTCATTCCCCAACTTATACAGGAACCTGGGGTTGTTCCTACCCAGATGCAAGACCTGGGGTTGTTCCTACCCGGATGCAAGACCCAGAGTAATCTGCTTGAGGTCAAGATGTTACAATAAAACCCTACGTGTGTTCATCATCACAGTCTATGTAATTTTGAAGTGACTATCAATGTTTCCACCGATTGCTTTTAAACTGCTGACAGATTGAGAAAACAAAACAAAAACCACCAACAAACAACCCAACGCACCTTTTAAAGATTGGGGTGAGGCAAGCCACACTGAACACAGGTTCAGACACACAACTTATGAACTGTTCCCACTCCCTCCCCCCTAAAATGAAGACTTTACAAGTGAAAACATGGATGGGGAAACAATTATGTTAGTGATGTTTAACAAAAGACATGATATTGGTTCAGTAACCTAAACATGCTATTATAAAAGTCTAGTCTACAAGTGACTCTAGTAACTTATTCATTAAAAAAAAAAGCCTTTTTCTATAACTTATTAATCATGATGTAAAAACCAGTATTACAATGCTTTTCCCTTTCTTATTCCTACAAAACTATCATGTGATTGAAAGGGAAATCCCTTGAACAGATCTCTTCTTTCTCAATTTTGCCCATTATGTACCTCCAAAGCCAAGGCTGTCTTGTCGTAGGCATTAGGGACTCGCTTCTGGATAACCCGGGCATAAATAGGGCCATTCTGAAGGTTAGGGAGCGGAGTGTTGATGCTGGGCTGGGCATAGGGCCCTGGCTCCGGCCCACCCAGGGGCTGTGGGTGGGAACTATCCTGGTTACCTCCAATGACAGTAGATACTGAAGCAGAAGAAGGTCTATACTTCTCGACGTAAGGAACAGGTATCATTCCCCTCTTCCCTTCGCTGTCTTCTGCATTCCACCATTGCTCTTCAGGTTTATCCCGGATTCTCAGTATGTCTCCTTTCTTAAATGGAAGATCTTCTTCATCGTTTCCATTAAAGTCAAAGAGAGCTCGCACAAATTCAGCTTCCTCCTGCCTGAGGATAACGCCGCTATTCTGCCTGGATCGGGAAACTGGTTCTATCAAGGTTGTAGTGTCCAAATAGTGTATTTTGTAGAATTCCAGTAAAGCTGGCAAAGAATCAAACTCTTGGTCACCTATTCGAAATCTGGTGGGATTCAACCCTGAAAGAAGAAGGCAATATGTCAAAGAGAGCATACAACAGTTACAACTGGAAATTAAACATTTGAAAGGATTAATACATTTACAGATAAGTAACTTGATATTGAATTTGATCATCTTTAAATCAATGCTCATCATATTCAGCTCTTTTGTGTATTTCTAATCACAGGCAGCACTACTGTGATTGTATGGATAGAGTTTTATTTTAAAAGATTTTGTCAAGGAAAAAAGAAATTGTTTGGCATTGCCAGACTTCCTGGATTTGGATAAAAATACCTTGTTTCCTTGAATGTTATACGGACGCAACAGATAAGGATGTTCAGCACATCTGAGTTTCTCAGGAGCCTACACAATTTTCAGTATCAGACAACTGCTTTTTTTCCTGTTTTATAGCCTAATCTAGAAAGCAAATTAAATTTTGGTACAATTTCAAGGAAGAGGTTGTTTGTTGGGTTTTTTTTAAAGCCTCTCTCTCGCAGTTCAAAGTTATTTCAAAAGGACAACACTGCAATAATGGTTATTTACCTGTTGTTAAGTATCTTGTGCTAAAGGCATGGACACTATAGAAAACCGCTTAGCACAGCAACAATTTATGTGAATGAGCAAATGAAGTTATTTTTCATTATGATAAAAGGTACCATTAGAGAAAATTATGTATATTTTATGCAATGCAAAGCAACACCATAAGTTTTCACAATGGACATAATTCAGTGTTCAATCTCAAGTCTTGTTGTTTCTTTGCCTTGTTTGTCAGATAGGGCCTAAGCTATGAATCCAGACCTCAAATACACTAAAATACAGATGATGTTCATTAGAAGTATCAAAGTGCAGGTATCCATTTCAGTTTTCAATCTGTGCGCTGCACTATTTTTTCCATTTTATGTTCTTCGGGCTCAGCTGGGGAAAAACATACGCACAATGTTCTATTTCCACCATACACTGTGTAATCAGCTATGGGAAGAATTGTGGAAGGCTGGGGGAGGGCAGTGGAGAGGAAAAGATTTATGCTTTAATGAGTAACTCTTTTAGCAAGAAAGAGATGCTTACTTTGCAAGTCTGTGTCTCTGCAGGGAATATCTAACAGTTCCGAGACTTAGCTCTCGAGTACAAAGCTAGAAGAATTCCTCAAGCTGCCACTGATCCAAAACCCCCTCCAAAGTAGCGCTGTCAGCATAGAAAGCCAACATTACAAGAAGTTCTTTCAAGAGAGCAAAAAGGGGGTTCTAATAGAGAAAAGGGCAAATTCAATAAGACCAACATAGACAAACACCCGATAAATAAGTTTTGAAGTAACCTGAAGGAGCATGAACATCGGTGAAGCTGGTTACAGGAAATTCAAAGCAGCAGAACTAAGTCATTGGAAAATGCACATTTGCATGCATTAACAACCCTGAAAAGAACTTCAAAAGAAATCAGCACAAATGCAATGAGCCAAACCCCAAAAAACAATATCCTCCAAAAATCACAAACAAACCCACAAAACACAAAGTGGCATCACCAAGAGATAAGGAAGCTAGTATAAATATCAGTAAGAAATAGGAACCCAGAACGGAAAGAGAAGATTCCACCTTATTCTCCCAAAGCCTAATGCTGAAAAGATGCAAAACCCTCTCAGCCTTTGTTGATGAGATGTACCTTCCAGCTCTGGACTTTGCAGGAACTCTAGAGTTCAATCTCAGTGGCATTTTCTGAGCTCTGTGGTCTCACAGGAGACGACTTCTGGCTGGACAGGCAGCACCTCAAAACAGCTTAAGTCTGCTACAGGATTTGATCTGGGAATTCTGCACTTCCACTAGCACTGAAGTGGGAAACTGTGGTATAGACATCAAGTTTCAAACAAACCCAATGACAGAAACATGAGCGTGTATCTGCTACTATTTTAGATCTGAACCTTTAAGGATCAAGGCTTATGTAGACTCTTATGTCAAAAGAAAATTCATAGAAACTTTTAGAGGATGAGGGCAGCAAAGATCTTTGAAATCAACATTCTAAAAGACATTCTGGAGAACTGAAGAAGAATGAGAGAACATAGGCCATCCAAATACCTTGTAGGACCAGAAAGATGAGTGGAACCCTTGACTGGACAAATAGATATGTATCAGAATGGAGAACACTCCTATGTGGTAACATGCACTTCTGATGCTTTTGTTGTAAGAGAAAACAGAAAGTAGTTACAAAAATCAAAGGTGTGGGGAAGCTCTTTGCAACAAGAAATGTACAAGCTGAATCTAAATTACTAAAGAACATGAAAGAGGTGACCTGGTTACTGGAATATTTACATAGACGACTTGTAAATTCAGCCAAAATAGGCAAAAAAAGGACTGAACAGTAGAAAGGTGCAGGCTGAAAATAAAATACAACTACACCTTACCAAGCAGGCAGTAAACTTTCCATCAGGTTAAGTAGTTTCTATATACCCTTGTTCAGCTAAAAGGTAATGAGCCGAATGCTCACTTACTTAGCAAGGAAATAATTCTATTCACTGTGGGCTTCAAAGTTTTGTCATTCCTTGGTATAATGAAATCCAAAGATTAACAGATTTCAGGCCCAGAGAAATTCCTCAGCTTCTTGTTTGAAATGCAACACTTCTCACACCTGTAGGCCAACGGAAAAACTAAGGCAAGATCTACCACAAGAACAAGTTACAGCAACAAGGCAAGTGGTTGTTGGAGAAGTACAGCTGTTTTCCTTCACAATTCTGGAACAGTTTTCTTGAAGGCACAAGTCTGAGCAGCACATTGTTCATATCATTTGAGGGCTCTCAGGAAGAGAAGGCGTGTAAAGGTAAGTCTGGATACTGGAGGAAATTTAGTCACTTCCTATTAAAGTTGGACAACCAGAGCTCTAGAAATGCTCTTCCCTTGTCCCCAGCTCTGCACTGTCACAGGAGAAATAGATGTTCAGCTCACACCTCTACCAGCATCACTGCTCTGCTCTGCTCCTTTGAATAAGAAGCACAAAGGGCTGACTATCATCTTACTTATTCCATCCTAGCTCCATCTGTGCTGGGACTTAGCCTGATTCCATGCATTTTAGTGTGTCAGAACAGCTAGTGAAACCTCTGCTCTTGGGAAGGTGAGGAAAGAGTTAAAATCCAAAGTGTCCCAGAATTAAAGAAAGTTTCGAATCTGGACTCTGTCAGTTCTCTGTTTACACTGCACCTTCCCGCCTGAAAAAACACTTTCACACCGCGTTGGCTTCATGTCAGCCTGGAAAAGATTGCTTATGTATGTTTTAAATATTGTACAGATACTGGTAGAGGTATAAAACACCTAATATTCTACTTTTTGAAAGTGCAGGCAGGTGGTATAACCACAAAGCAACTTTTCACTTTCTCAGACGTCTCAGGGGTTTTACACATTTCTCTTCGCTCCAATTGTGTTAGAGCCACTCAGCACTTTGCCCTTTTTTCCAAAGTACTGGTAAGCTTTCATTTTCAGGGCAGGGAAAACCTCACAGAAATACAGGTTTTCATTTTAGTTTCTAGATCTAGTCTGTAAGATGCCTCCTTCATCCCCCCCCCCCAATTTCTGAAGCATGTTCTGGGCAAGAAAAGCTGTTCTTGTCATGCCGGGTACTGAGACACAGGGCTCTCGTTTCAGAGGAAGACAGCACAGTGTGCTTTTGCCAAACAACTGCTAGAAAACCCTATACTATGCAATTAACGTAGTAAAGTTGTTCTTCCTAATGTTTTAGCTTGACCACAATAAATAAGCATGACAATTTGCAAACATTTTCCTCATTTACTGCATTAGCTTCCCTAGCCAAACGTGAAATCTTCTACCAATGTTTCCATCTCCCTCCCATTGTAGAACATCCCCCCACTTACTTTTTTTCTGAACAAAAAACTTAATTACACTTCAAATGTAATTTAATATACACACCCCCATGCCTTCTTTCATTGTTTTGAGTGTGAAAAGAGAGCAATACCAGTACAGAGGCATGACTTATTTAAAACTACTAAAATCTAAGCATAGGAGTATCTATGGTGCAGGAGCGATGCGGCACCTTCCCTCATAACATCCAGCAGAAAAAAAGAAACAAAAAAGAGAGACCAGCCAAAACATAATTATACTTTTTAACATATATTAAGCCTAATGTGCCAACAGCCTACACAGCTATAACAGGAGCTACTCTTCTAGAACAGATAAACATTTAAAATAGAAGAGAATTACCTAAGGGGCATCTTATGGTTTTTCAAAAGAACACCAAAACTCCAGAATGTTTTAATGCTCATAACACAAGCCAGCCCACAGAACGCCACAAAACGCTACTGAGCTTAAGAGTGTAACACAATAAGAAAAGTTAGAATGGCTGCATACTAAAGTGATACCACACGAACAGGAAAAACGCTGTTTTTCAAAAGATTTCAGAAAACAACTGCCCAGAAGGCACACATATTCCAGTGTTTTACATCACCACTGTCTTTAAAATCCAAATAGGCTGGATTCCACAACAAACCATCCTCATAACTTGTTCTGCTCTACGTAACACCAGCCATGCATTTCAATGATTCCCGCATCAAGCGTCCGCAAACCTACGGCAATAAACCTCTGTCTTCACAGACACGAAACAATGGGGATTCCACCACGTCTTGTGGCAAAACATTTTACTACCCACAGCAGTAACGACTTCCACTTCCAGCTGAATTCAGCCATCTTTAAATTCTACCTTGTAGAGCTTTTTGTGACTTGAACGCACTCTGCAGCAAAGAAGGTTCCTGAGACAAACATGTGACTTCAGGCTTTCCAAATTTGCCAATTTGAAATGTTCCCGAGCAGTGGAAATTACTGTGTAACAGTGCAAACCTACTGGCAACAGGTTTGTTTCTTCTTAGATCATCTCCTTCTCAGTCAACTACAGCCTGTGCAGATACTGAAAAATCTCTTCTATAACAAGTATTGTTGCATCTTCCCAATACAGGTCTCTTATTCCAACCACAGATTTACATCAGAAAGTGACTGTCCAGTAGCAATTCATACACTGTTTACTTTCCACCAAATAAGTTCACCAAAGCTCTTATTACGTAGGTTTACTGTGCTTCAAAATTACATAGCGGTTCCTTTCTGAGATGCTGAGTAATATGCTCACAGCATTTTGTGAGCATTAATATTCAAACTTGAGTAGTTCTGCTACCAACTTCAGTAATGCCCCAGCAGGGATAGTGTTGCCTTTGTGTCACACGTTCTTACACATCTCAGGACACGGCGTCACTGGTGGCTCTTGTTCATCTAGTTACACTTGTACCTGCAAAAGTGCTGCTTCTCATAGTACAGTTTCCTCTCTGACACAATCAGGATCTTCTGCTCTATCAGCCTTGAAAACATTGTTTTCATATCAGATGTTAGGCTGTTGAGGAATAGTACCAAGCCTTTCCTCTCAACACACAAGGGAAAAAAGAATGAACTTAATATCTATTGATTCAAAGGAACAATTGACTTTACATTCTCAAAGAGTTCTCACTACCGTGCACATAATACTTTGATCTGTGACTCAAAATCTAGCCTCAGTCTGCCTTCTAATACGAAGTCATCTTATCAGATTTCTGACTTTTCGATGACACCTGCACAGAACGACCCCAAGCTGCGATGACACGCAAAATTATTAACTACAGTTACCCGCTTTATGAACACAAAAGCCCGTGTGAACGCTGCGGCTGTAGGATCTTCCCGGTATGTTTAACTAGACCAGGTCGCTGGAAGGCAGGTGCGGACAGACTGCTCAGCTCACTCAGGAGCTGCAAAACGCGACTTAATTCCACTACAAAGAACTTCAGGCCTGGAAACCCCGCCCGGGAGGGGAGCGGAGCGGAGCCGCCCGTGGGAGGCGCGGGCCGGGGCCCGGCTGCCCCCGCTGCCCCCCCAGCCCTGGGGGTCACTCACCCGGGGCCCCAGGGCCCTCGCCGCCGGCCCGCCGGCCTCCCGCCGGCCCCAAGCTGTTGACGATGTAGTGCGAGACGCGGGAGCTCTCGGACACCGAGAGCACGTAGTCGCCGGGGATGGTGCCCGAATCGCGCACCAGGAAGGTCCCGTGGCGCTGCCCCTGCAGCAGCGACACCGCGTCGGCCCGGCTCAGCCGCCCCCAGTACCAGCTCGCCCGGTCCTCGCAGTCGAACTGCCCGGCCATGGGGGCCGCCCGCCCGCAGGCCGCACTCGCTGCGCCCCCTCCACCGCGGTGCCCCCGCTCCGCGCCCAGTCCTGCCACCCAAAATGGCGGCCCCTGCCCTGACCTCACCTACCGGATGTGACCACACGAGGGAGACGTAGGGAAAGGCGTGGCGTCATCTCCGCGCGCGGCCCGGGGCGGGGCTGCGCATGCGCGGGGCGGGCTGGAGCGGGAGGCGGGAACCCGGCGCCGCGGGGAGCGGGAGGTGTGTTCGCTGCCTGTGGAGGTGTCGGCCAGCACTGTCCGCCACCGGGATGGGCTGCTCCGGGTACCTGAGTGCAGCAGCGACCGCCTCTAGGGCCGGTCTCTCCTCACGCCTTCCCGTTGCTCTCCCGGCCCGGCGGGAGGAAGGGCTGAGGGCGCTGGTGTAGCCAGGCCTCTGGCCCGGGGTGGGCCAGGACGTGTCTCTGGTTGGTACATCCCCTGAAGGGTAACCCCGAGCGTCTCAGTTCCCTCCTGTCGTAGCATGTGAGGCCAGGTTTGCTCGTTAAGGTGCAGCTCGCTGTGTTTTTTCCTCCAGGGCTTCACCAGCACTTTTCCTGCTCTCATCTTCCCTGCCAGCTGCACATTCCCACCCCAACAGCACAGCTGTTTGCATGGGACTACAGGTTGAATTGGGCCAACGAGCTGTTCTGGGTTAAAAATAGCCCTGCAAAAGTTTATTTTTATGTGGGGCAGTTCACTGAGTGCATTACCACAGGGGCCTGCAAAAAGGAGTTTTAAGTTGGTGCCACAGAGGAATATGTGTGCAAATGCACAAATGAGGAATGATGTCTGTAAGAATAGCGCACTATTTACCACTTTTAGGTTGTTGTCCAACTTCAATTCCAGAGTAATGTCTATAGAGTCTGGATAAATGTATTTTGAATTCTGTTCCAGCTCTGAGCTTTCTCCAGAAAGGAATGTGCGTGGTCTCCATGTGGCAGCACTTGCATAAACACAATGTTAGAGCACAGCTGTCCTTAACTGTGCAGGTGCTGTGTTCTGCCTGGCTGAACAAGCGTCTCTGCTTTCCTGTGGAGCATTTTGGAGCCCTGTAACTGTCCCATGGCTGGGACTTTGTCATTGTGTCAGGTAACTAGGGGCGTGTTAACCTCTGCAATATCCCTGTGAGAAAATATTCTTTCTTACAGGTGGGAGCCTGCGGTTAAGAAAACATCAGGTGCTTGATTTCAGCTTATCCGATGGTTTCACAAAGTAACATCCTTCTTCTGGTGGGTAATCCTGTCCTCTCTGCAGATGGACTGTAGGTAGGAGCTCAGCTTTGGTTTTCTCTGCTGGAAGCAGTTGGGAATCTTGCTGCAAGAGTTCCCTCTTGTGGTCAGGAATTGGGAAATAACTAACACTTTTCTACCTTAAGATGCTCCTTTTGCCACTTTTATGTTGGAATGGTTTCTTATTCAGTCACTCTCTGGCCTTCCTTATTTGTAACAGCCTTTCTTACTTCAGGCTTCTCCAGAAAATTACTGGTAACCTTTTCCAAATTCCTTTTTCCTCTGATATTTAACCTCTGCACTCCTCAGTTTTCCACCCTTGACACATCCTTTCCGCACAAAGGCCACAATAAAGGTGAAGCCCAAACCTGCTTCCTACGGTGGTCTCGCAGAGAGAGGGATTGAGACAAACGTGAAACTAAAACGAAACTCTTGGCCACAGTTTCAGAAGAACAAAACTAAATCAGTTTGTAATTCTGAAGAATTCACTGTTAATAACAAGATTCTGAAAAAGTAAAATTTTGATGGAATATTCCATTCCTACCTGGCAGGAAAAGCCCCACCAGCACCCAGTCCCAGTTTTCCTCGCCTGGTTTTATTTTCCCTACTAGCCCGGGGATCATTTTTTTTTTCCTAAGGAGCTCTAAAACTTAAGCCACAGTTAATCGGTACAAAGTTTCCTGCCTGAATTCAACAAGTCTTGAGATTCTGCTGAGCAGAGAGGGCTGTAGCATAGCTGTGCTCTGTCCTAGGTGACATTCAGGGATGTTAAAAAACAAAATAAGGAAACATCTGGGGTGACCGAAGGCTTTGTCTGCTAACGATGGCAGTGCAAAGCAGCCCTGTGTGACGCAGTCCTGCCCCAACTGGTACTTTGAAGGCTCAGACTTTGTAAATCTGGTCTAGATCTCAAACATCAATACTGCGTCCTACTTAGAAAATTAAGACTAAAGTAGGAGAAGCTGCATCTTTTCGTTTCTTTACCCCATGACCTCCAGAAATAGCTTTTCTGCCACAGAAATGTGTTTCCTCTTGCAATTATTTCCGAACCTGCTCCTCGTGGGAGGCGTCTGTGTCCTGTTTACTCCTTATGTTCACGTTACGTCTGCGTGGCCTCTGCCACAACTGTGCACACCTGGCTTGGAAGTGTCACCCGTGCCGGTGGTTCCTGCCAGATGCTGGTGGCAATGTGAGGTCACCACCCAATATAGCACTTTATGGTGACCACAGGTGACACCAGCTTATTGTGCAGAGATTGGTAAAAATAAATAAGCTTGGAGTGCGTGACGGGCAGCGAGAAGTTGTGTTAGTCCCGCTGCGTTAGGTGTAAAGGGAGGAGCCTTCATGTTGCCAGCTGCAAAATTCCTTCTTAGCATAATTAGGGGAATTAGGAATTTATCTCGTGGGGATAATTAAACCAGCGTGGCTAATTGAGGCCAAGGGGAGCCAGGGCTCCTCTCTCCAAACAGCCTGAATGCTGTCGCAAAGACAATAACCGAGTCCAAAAGCGATAGGATACAGTCTCACTGTGGAAAACCATAAGCTGAAAATTAGATTTATTTTATCAGAGATAAATTCTGGAGGCATCTTCCCATAGTAGAGAAGGAAAAAAGAACCGTTTTAAGAATTCAGGTCGCTTTTATGAAAATCCCTGTAGGAAGCCGACCCCGCTATAACGACCCTGCACCTTCCAACCCGCCGCCTCCGCCTGGTCCCGTATTTCCCCGCACCCCGGGTGTCGTTTCCCGGTACTGCGGCCGGGCCTGGGCAATATGGCGGCGCTGCCCTCCCGCCCCACGTAGCCCTGGCGGACCGGCGGCGCCGCGCTCTCCCCGCTTCTCTATGACTGGCGCCCAACCTGCTCTAGCTCCGGGCGGCGCTCTACCCGCCCTGACATCTTGGTGGTGCCTCTGGGCGGCGGCGCTCTGTGCCGCGGCGGTGCCGTCTCGCTGGGCGGGCCTGGCGGAGCCATGGCGGCTGTGCGGGGCCTGCGGATCTCGGTCAAGGCGGAGGCGGCGGCAGCGGCGGAGCCCCGCGGTCCGGAGCCTGAGCCTATGGAAGTGGAAGAGGGCGAGCTGGAGACCATCCCTGTGAGGCGGTCGCTCCGGGAGCTCATTCCGGTGAGGGGCGTGCGGTGGGGTCAGGGGCGGGGGGGACAAGGAGGGACCGGCTCCTGAGGTGGGGCTGTGAAGGCATTTTGGGGTAGAATCGTGGGAAGAGAGACGATATGGGGTAGGGAGTGAGTGCGGGGAAGTGATGGGATGAGGGTGGGGGGCATGAGGGGACTTCGGGGGATATGAGGGGAGTGTGGGGGAAACGTCGTGAGGGGAAAGGGCCGGGATGTGCTTGGGGAGGAGGGAATCGAGGGGGTGGAAAAGAGGGTTTGGGGTGGAGGGGCGGCCTGTAGAGCAAGGCTGAGGTGGGAAAGTGTGAAAGGGGCACTTGCTGCAAGGGACAGCGAGCAGGGCGTAACTGGGAGAACTGAGTTGGAGGCACTGGAGATGTGGGATCTCGTGAGTGAATTTTGAAGGTTTTCTCCCCCGCCCCCCCCTTTTATATTTTCCCCCCTCTCCTTTTGGCTAGTGGTTCCTATATAAGTTTTGATAGGATCATGTTTATTACATGAAAGTGGGTCACAGCTCTTCTAAACTCTTAAGTAGTCTTTTCCTTTCAAAACTTGTGTACAAATTACTTTAGAAACTAATCCCTCATTAGCTGAGCTACTGGCGTGCTTGAGTTTCTACTCAATACGTGGCCTAAGACAGCACCATAGTGTGCTTCCTTGTGCTTCATGAGTCAGCCTCAGACAATGGAGGTTTTTAACTTTTAAAAAACATTGTTATTTCACTTTTCTTTTTATTTTTAATAGCTCTAAAGATTTGGCAGCTTTAGAGAAACCTCGATGTTGTTACAAAGAAAAGCAGTTAGATAGTGTGTACTTTGGTGTTTCTAAATTGAGCGTGGCCTACTTTCTAGAAAAAGTCCTTTGGCCAAAATAATTATCACGGCACAAATGTAAAGAACACACTCCTAAAGAAAGCGAGATGCGTTCTTCTAGCTCCAAACTTTTGGCAACTGATGGCCTTGAGAGTGCCAGAATGAACAGGGGCTATTGTTAATATGCGAACCATGGAAGGGACAGAATTGGGTCATTGGTCCAGGGTCTGTGTGGTTCAGTGCAGACTTGTGAACTCAGCAGTCCTGATTGATGGAAATGACATTTTTTCCCCCACATCATTCTCCATTTTTACTCTTTATCAGTAGCGTTGTTTCAAAAAAGTAAAGCATCATCTCGCTGGTATTTGGAAGTTAGGTTTGAAATATTGATGGGAGTGAGGGTAAAAGTTACTTCTTTAGTTGTGGATATGGCTTGGTGTTCTGACTTTTGAGTTGCAAATTGACATTTCAAGAGTCAGGTATAACTGTTAAATCTGAAACCAAATTTGTGGAAACTTGCATTAGGAAAGGTGTTTGGTGGCATCTTGTGTGTTGCTGAGAGAAGGTAGCAGACGCAGAAACTAAATTTGTCAAATGAAAGAATCCCTAAAAGTGAAGGCAGTTTGTTTCAGTTCATATGCTTTTAACTTCACAACAACATTGAGAGCTATTGCTTGTGTTCCTGTCTGATGTAGCTTGGAATAAGGATTAAGGAAAAGAGGATGTTTTTCTCATAGAAATGGCCAGATTTTTTTGCAGCTTAGCAATATGCTGCATTCAGTGTTCACAGAGATTTCATCATAATTTTGCTTTGTTTCAGGACACTAGTAGGAGATATGAAAACAAAGCTGGAAGTTTCATTACTGGAATAGATGTAAATTCCAAGGTAATTTTTGTACTCTAGTTCTTCAATATCTTCTAGTTATTGCTGCTGGAGAGGAGGAACCATTTCATTTATTTCTTCCTCAGCTTAGCTTCATGTTCAGATAGCTGGCATCTTCCAAGAACTAGGAAGTTCTTCTTTTGGGGCCTGCATCAGGACAGGATATCTCCTGGAAATTCTAAGAATTATGTTTTTTTAAGTTACAAAAATTTGTGTGCCAAAACTTGAAAATGTTTCTATTGAAATTGCTTTGGTGCCACTTGATATTGCAGGGACAAGTCAGCTGAGTTTTTTTTCCTCTTAGGTGAGTGACAGAAGGAAGAACAAATACTTGGCAGGAAAATCTAGTTTCAGTGCCTTGTATCTTCCGAGGGCATCTTATTGTTTAATTATTTAAGACATAGTTTGAAGAATGTGAATGGCAGTTGCATTTGAATTACTTAAAGTTACATAATTCTGTGGAGCTTCAGAGGTTTAATCCTACAGCTCATCTCTGTACATTTAATACTGAATTGGCTGTTGTTTCATATTGTACAATTGACCGCTATATCGGGCATTTGGTAGTGGAGCAGAAGCATTTTGTCATATACTTTGCGTTAATGAAGCTCAGAAGATCATGCTTATCAGAGAGTACAAAAAGGATTCCAGATGAAGACTGAAAATCAGCTTTTTGTCTTAAATATCTGGCTTGTGTGCATTGTAATTCGGTAAAGAATTTGAAGTCAGGGGAAAACTGTCATCTGTTGTTATGTTCTTTAATGATGCAACTCTGAAAAACTTCAAGAAATGTGGTCAAAGATCTTTTCGCAATCTTTAGAAACTAGTAAAAGGCCCATGTTTATTTGGATATCACTGATGGCAGTTTTTACTTAATCACAGTATATGTTCCAAATTTGACTTTGGTCAGTAAACTCCAAAAAATCCAAATGTTTCCCAATAAATTCTGTAGAATACGGGACTTCCCAGTCAGTTTCAAAAATTGCACAAGATGCACATAACCTGTTGCTCCTGAGCTACTTAAAACCAGCTTGAATGCCTGTCTGAATAAGATCTCTATAGTCAGCACTCCAGTGAGCGTTGTTAAATTCATGCTCAGAGAGACAAGTTTACATTTTTGTATCTATTTAAAAAACAGACAGGGAAACATCTCTATAATCTTAAAAGATGTATTTTCCATGTGGTGGAAATGCGTGTTTTAAGGGAGCTCTTTTTTGAGCACAGCCTCTATATGTTGGTTAGGAAGGAAAATATAATGTTACTGTTCCGTCATGGAGTCTGAGCATTGTCTGAGCCAGCTGGTTTTCCATGCATCTTGATTCCCATTATGTTACTGGACCTACATTAAAACTATCATGTGTCGCAGAAATGTTTTAGTGAATCATTTTGACACCCTGAGACTTAGAGGTCTCTTCAGAATTAATACTATTATTAATATAGATGATCTCTGGTAGATTTTCGTTTGAAATATCTGGTCTTTCAGTACCACTTGCTGGGAATGCTGTTGTCATTCCTGTTTTGACTACGTTGTTTTGCATTTTGAAGGAAGCAATTGAGAAAAAGGAACAAAGAGCAAAGCGCTTTCATTTTCGAGCTGAAGTGAATCTCGCCCAAAGGAATGTGGCGCTGGATCGGGACATGATGAAGAAAGGTATGAGTTTATCTTTGCAAAGACCAGACCTTGGTCACTGTTCGGAGGACTCTGTGCCCCATGCACAGTGAGATCAGATTCTGTGCTGTGTGCCCCTAGATGGCAAACTGGCCATGTTGGAATATCAGCAGATCAGCCAGGAGGGGTGGGTATGCAACGGAGTGGTGCTTTTGGCATCCAGTTAGTTCTTGAGGTTTTTATTTCCACCTGGCAGCTTGGACCCACTAAGCTGTGGCCTCGCAGAGCTCTGCATCAGATGACACAAGTGCACACGTTTTATATGTGTGTCCTGGTCACAGGCCTCATTAGCATTCTGGCTCATTAGTACTTAATGGTAGTACTTTGGCAGCATTTAAAAAAGGAATGTTTTTAAGGCGGTTTGATTGCTATGCAGTGCCTGCATCTACCACTGCTTGTAATGTTACATCTTTTTAAACCTCGATATATTGAAGTTTAGCATTGTGGAATAGTAAATCAAGTTATGGCGTTTTAAAATTCTGTACATCATACTTTGCTTTAATTAGCTTCTCTTCAGCTTCTTCAAAATGTTTGCTTTATAAACCCATATGTTACTAATATAAAAGCTTAGTCTGTGGAAATGAGTACCAGATTTTTATCTCTTCCTCTTATAGCAATTCCGAAAGTGAGATTGGACACAATTTACATTTGTGGAGTGGATGAGATGAGTACACAGGACATCTTTGCCTATTTCAAAGAGTATCCTCCTGCTCATATTGAGTGGTTGGATGATACATCATGTAAGTAAACAGAGTTTTTGTCTGTAATTCTTATGCTTTTTAAATATTGCTCACTGCTGTAATTCAGATGTCTTAGTGGCTTTCAAAGTCACTGATCTGTGTCTCAATTTCCATGTCATTTGCCTTAGTCTTAGCATATGATGAAAATCAAACCCACTATCTGGTTGAGTATTTATTATTGGGAAGAACATAGAAGAACTTGAAGGTGTCTTAAGTGGGGAAAAAAAAAAGGTCTAAAATTTTGTGCTGCTTACATCTTGACATAAATAATGTACCGGCTTCTGAGTGTCACAAAAGGTGACATTGTGAGCGCAGATGATTGAGCTGTATGCAGTTAGACAGGTCGGGGTGGTTTTGTGCTGCAAAGGAGCAGACTTGTTGTCTTATTTGTTCAGTGCATTCTCAAGGAGAAACTAGTGGGTGGAAGGAGGTAGCAGCTGAATGGGATTTCCATAGGTTGGAAAAGGGATGTAAATTCGCGTTGGAAGGGCTGTTTTGGGGTGTAAGCATGCAGTGAGATTGCTAGAAAGATAGTTAACGTGTGTACACTATAATGTATACTTGAGCAGTCTCCTGTTTTCACGTTTTTTTGGAAAAGATTAACAGAATTCTGCAACAAAGTCCAAGGTTCTGCTAAATTGCCAAAGGGGAAAAAAAAGATCAAGGCTGATTTCTTCTTTTTTCCCCCTTTAATTGCATTTGTGTGCCAACAAAAGTCATGGAATACACTGAGCCTGGTCCAATATCCTAATCTGCTCTGCTCAGGAAATTCTAATATATATGGTAGTGTGTTTCTGTGGTTTTTATTTGGTTTTGATCAGTTGTTTTGTATGTTTTTTGGTAAGCTGTGTGCCCTCCAGCTTATCAAGCATGTTAAAGAATCTGACTTTCCCTACAAGAGATATATCTGATTATTTTTTTTGTCACGTCACTTTATAAGAATGTGTCTGAACTTCTGTCAGTAATTTCCCTCCAGTAATGCATTGTGCGTGACTGATGATACAAACTGTATTTTGTTTTTCTGTGTGTTTCTATATGTCATAGGTAATGTGGTCTGGCTTGACGAAGTAACAGCGACACGGGCTCTAATAAATATGAGTTCGTTACCTGATCAGGAGAAAACAAAAAGCAGAGAAAACAATGAAGAGAAGACAGCTGAAAAAAACAAGAAAGGTAGATTGAGATATGCATATATAGGCATCATCTAGTTAAATCAATGCAACTTTAAACTTGTGCTTGGGTACTGCATAATGTAAATTACTGAAGGAGCTTCTATCGTATAGTTTCAGGTAAATGTATTCTGCCACTTTAAAAAAGGCTTTCATCTTGGAAACCTTTTGAAGAAGCTGCTTCTTAAAAGGTGGGTTGGAGCCAGACCAAAAGCAGTAATTCAGTTGATACTGAACATGTTAGATGCAGGGTTACATTCAGATACGAACTGCTGGAGAGAATCCAGCACAGAGCCATGGAGATGCTGAAGGGAGTGGAGCATCTCCTGTGTGAGGAAAGGCTGAGGGAGCTGGGGCTCTGGAGCTGGAGAAGAGGAGACTGAGGGGTGACCTCATTAATGTTTACAGATATCTAAAGGGTGAGTGTCAGGAGGATGGAGCCAGGCTCTTCTCGGTGACAACCAATGATAGGACAAGGGGTAACGGGTTCAAACTGGAACACAAAAGGTTCCACTTAAATTTGAGAAGAAACTTCTTCTCAGTAAGGGTGCCAGAGCCTGGCCCAGGCTGCCCAGGGGGATTGTGGAGTCTCCTACTCTGGAGACATTCAAACCCGCCTGGACACCTTCCTGTGGAACCTCATCTGGGTGTTCCTGCTCCGGCAGGAGGATTGGACTGGATGAGCTTTGAGGTCCCTTCCAATCCCTGACATTCTGTGATTCTGTGAAAAAATCTCTACAAGCGTCTCACAATTTTGGTAGTTCTGGAAGCATGTACTCTTCTGTTAGTTATTTCACTTCAAAATTAAGTCACTAAGATTTTTTTTTTCTCCTCTTCTCAGAAACTTCTAAGCTTTTGAATAATAACTTACATTGTTAGTAACCAATACTTGTAGATATTTGCAGCATTTTAAAGGGAGGCTGAAGGAAATGGGCTCTTATACTCCTTTTACAGTCTTGGCCTTGCTGATCTCTGTCATGCCCTGAAATGCAGTGCAATTTCATTTGCTTTCAAAGAATGAAATCAATAATCCATGTGTGCTGCCGCAGGCAGTTACCTGCACGGGGGCTGCCTAGTTCATGTGATTCTGTGCTCATGCATGCTTCAAATTTCTGTGGACATTGACTGGTTTGGTTATTCTCTAGGCTGCACAGAAGAAAGGATAACACCTTCAGTTTGATTTCAGAGAATGTAGGTAATAACTGAATGTGACTGACACTAAAATGGAGGTGTTTCTTTCTTTCCAATTATTTTCCTTTTTAGAAAAACAGGAGGAAAGTTCTGATGACGAGACAGAAGAAGGCGAGGTTGAGGATGACAATTCAAGTGACGTTGAGGTCAGTACTGAAGGAAAATGAAAACACTCTTATGGAAGTTTTGCTCTGGATTAAAGTCTTCATAACGTTCTAGTTTTAACCATATATATTTGCAATTCACAATTTAATTATTGAAGTAGACTAGAGGGGAAAATGGCAGGAAGCACAGATACGCTGTTGGTGAGAACAGGTGCATAAGAGGCTTTTGTGAAAGTGGATTTGAAGAGTACTGAGGCATCCAGCATGTAGGAGCTGGACTGGCTGCTCTTTTCTGCTGAGAGGAGGCAACGAAAGAACCATAAGGCAAGGGAAGGGAATGACCTTTCAACAGGGAAGGCAGCACTTAAAGAGACAGAGTATTTAGGCTGTCTGTCCATAGACATGTGTGCAAATCAGCATACGCATTGATGTTTTGTAAGGAATTTAATCTTCATGGGCTGAAAATATAATAGGTGTGATTAGTACTTTCTTTAGGAATGGCTTAGTGAACACAGAAGTCTGAATTTTAGTTTCTGTAAAGCAGATATAAACTAAAATAACGTTACGAAGGAAGAGAAGGAAATGTTTTAAATCTTTAGGGAAAATTACTTCAAAAATGCACATTAGCTTGTCAAGAAAAAAGCAGAACATAATTTGAAAAGTAACTTTCTTAATAATCAGTTGTTTTCTTCTCTGTAAGCAACCAGTTTTGGTTCAACAGTAATTTTTTTTTTGAGTCCAAAATACCTTTTTTGCCTCCCAAAGTTGGATGCCCTCTCCCAGGTAGAAGAGGATTCTCTCCTGCGTAATGATCTTCGCCCTGCCAATAAACTGGCTAAAGGAAACAAGCTATTCATGAGATTTGCTACTAAAGGTAAATGAACAGCTTAGCAAGCATAATGAATTAACGGCTTGTCGTTTTATTTGTTGGCTAGTGACTTGAAGTACCTCATTTTTATTTGCAAAATTGTTAGGGGTTTTTGCTAATCAATAAGTATTATGATTTTGCAATAAATCCGCATTTAATCACAGAATCGACTGGGTTGGAAAAGACCTCAGAGATCATCAAGTCCAACCCTTGGTCCAACTCCAGTCCATTCACTAGATCATGGCACTAAGTGCCATGTCCAATCTCAGTTTAAAAACCTCCAGGGCCGGTGAGTCCAGCACCTCCCTGGGCAGCCATTCCAATGCTGACCACTCTCTCTGCACAGAATTGCTTTCTAATCTCCAGCCTCAATTTCCCCTGGCAGAGTTGAAGCCCGTGCCCCCTTGTCCTATTGCAGACTGCCTGGGAGAAGAGACCAATCTCCACCTGGCTAGAACTGCCCTTCAGGTCGTTCTAGAGAGTGCTGAGCTCACCTCTCAGCCTCCTCTTCTCCAGACTAAACAAACCCAGCTCCCTCAGCCTCTCCCCATAGGGCTTGTGTTCAAGTCCCTTCCCCAGTCTTGTTACTCTTCTCTGTACCCGCTCCAGCACTTCCATCTCTTTCCTGAACTGAGGGGCCCAGAACTGAACACAATACTCCAGGTGTGGCCTCCCCAATGCAGAGCATAGGGGAAGGATCACTGCCCTTGTCCTGCTGGCCACGCTCTTTTGGATACAGGACAGGATACTATTGACCTTCTTGGCCACCTGGGCACACTGTTGGCTCATGTTGAGCTTCCTGTCCATTAGTCCCCCCAGGTCCCTTTCTGCCTGACTGCTCTCCAGCCACTCTGTGCCCAGCCTGGAGCGCGGCAGGGGGTTGTTGTGACCAAAGTGCAGGACCCGGCACTTGGCCTTGTTGAACTTCATCCCATTGGAATCAACCCATTTTTCCAGTCTATCCAGATCCCTCTGCAGAGCCCTCCTGCCTTCCAGCAGGTCAACACTCCCTCCCAACTTGGTGTCATCAGCAGATTTGCTGATGATGGTCTCAAACCCCTCATCTAAATCATCAATAAAGATGTTCAACAGGACTGGACCCAACACTGACCCCTGGGGGACACCACTAGTGACTGGCCGTCAGCTGGATGCAGCCCTATTCACCATGTGTGAATTAGATTTGGTTCAAGTTTTCAATCTAATCGATTAGATTTGGTTCAAGTTTGAATGAAAATTACTGTACATAAAATTGGGCTCAGGGCATTCTTCTCAATACCACAGGGTAGGTTTTATCATGCCCTTCTCCGTAGAGGTAAATTTCATGTTTTATAAATATGAACATCATTTGAAACACTAATGAGCTATTAGTGGAAATTATTGCTAAATACAGTTGAGTTATTAAACTATGAGTAAAATGAAAATCCGTATCATTTCTGGGCCAGGTGGGAAGTGACACATCCATAAAGAAAAGAAAGGTCATGAATAAGGTAAGTATGGCCTCCAGCAGTTGCAGGGGGATGTAATGCTCTGTTAAGCTGATCTGTAGAAACTCAATCTCCTTAGAATTAAGTTTCTAGACACAGAACTGTGGTGGCAGGAGAAATTTCAGAGGTGTCAGCAAAATTGTGTTCTTTGTGAAGGAGAATGAAGTAACGCTGATTTGTAAGGCACGTTCAGTTGTACTTTCACTGTGTCTTTGACTGGATGGTTATTTGTTTTTATGCTAGTGTTGTAAGATATATTCTAAGAGGGAAATATTCCTTTAATTTATGGGTTTTTTCAGATGACAAAAAAGAGCTGGGAGCTGCAAGGCGAAGCCAGTATTACATGAAATACGGCAATCCAAATTATGGAGGCATGAAGGGGATTCTTAGCAATTCTTGGTGAGTATTTGATAGAAGAATTGCAACATTGTAGGTAATTGGACAAGATAGTCCAAACTGGTTTTAATTTGTGGATTTTCTTTCTATTCAATTTATTCAGGAGCTTCTTATGTGTAAATAGTGTTTTTACAATTTGACTATGAATTTGCAAGGGGAGTACTTGCTCATGAAAAGAATGCTTATATTCAAAACATTCAGAACATAAATGTATGTCTGCTATCAAAATGAGCGATAATTGCGTGTGCTTAATCCAGGACTGAATATGACTCATTCCTGATGCCTTTTCTTTGTCAGGAGTCTCATTCTTTTTATGGTGTTTCAGGAAGAGAAGATACCATTCACGTCGGATCCATCGGGATGTGATAAAGAAAAGGACACTTATTGGGGATGATGTTGGCTTGACTCCTCCTTACAAACATCGTCATTCAGGTAATCGATGCTGACATGTTGACTCGATAGGAACACAACGGGGGAATGAAGGGCTGGAAAGGACCTTAATGCCTTGTATAATCATCTGCACTGTGTGAAACTCAAATGTACTTTTAAAAAATATTTCTATGACTAAATCACATTTTAAGAGTTCACAGGGAATAACTGAGGTAGAAACTTCACACTACTCATTGCCTTACCAAAATAGCCGCTGCTTTCTACGTGATATTTTTATTTTACAGATTTAGGACATGGGGGCTATAACATCAAGGGCAAAAAGAAGAGTCGACTTTAAACTTCTTGGCAGTCTGTCATACTTGTTATGTCAATTCTTCTGTTCAATTAAAAAGCAAGCTCTAGATGTCGAACAATAAATATTAGGACTTTCTATTAAGTAGGCTTAGGAACGATGTACTGCACCTACTGCAGAGGCAGTTGTACTTTATATCTTCAGTCCGACTTTATGCTTGAGCAGGCTTCTGAGATAGTGAACACCATGGACTTTTTTCTACTATGGTAATTTTCTTCCACTTAGGCTATTCTGTAATATAGATTACACTTAGTATATTTTGCAAAATATTCTCTCTCTTTAGCCTTGGAGAACTCCTAAGACTCATTTGTAGTTGAACATTAATTACAGTGATTTTTTTTTGCCTTGAATTTAAGGTACCGTATATGAATGCTAAACTTCGGTTTATTTGAATCGGTTTGTTTTGCTACAGGCTTAGTAAATGTTCCTGAGGAACCTATTGAGGAGGAAGAAGAGGAGGAGGAAGATCAGGATATGGATGAAGATGACAGAGTTGTGGTTGAGTACCGTGATGAACTGCAAGCTTTCAAACAGTCCCGAGAGCGCAGCGCAGCCCGACGATCGAGTGCTAGCGCGTCCGATTCGGATGAAATGGACTATGACCTTGAACTGAAAATGATATCAACGCCCTCTCCCAAAAAGAGCATGAAAATGACGATGTATGCAGATGAGGTGGAATCACAACTGAAAAATATTAGGTAAAAGTTTCTTATTCTTTAAAAGTATCAGTGAAAAGGAATTTAAATTTTGATCAGTGGCAGAGGTGTCAAAGCTTAAAGAAAAACTGCTGGAGCTACTTTTTCTATTCTTAACGTGATCTTGTAGTAGATATTTTTAAAAGAAATGCAAAATACAGAAAACAGTGATGCAGGCTTTAAATTACAATTAACATTTTTAAAATATAGCTTCCTCTGCAGATTTCTGTAACCTTCCTTATTGATGAAAATGAAGCTTGAGTACAAATCAATAGAAATTTATGCAAGCAAGCACAATTAATTTCTTGCATTTCATAGGTAGGCCAGGGGGAAAGAATTTGTCTTTCTCTTTTCTCTTTATCCCTTCCTCTTTCCTCAGAAAGAAGAATAACCCTTAAGTGTTGACGATAAAAATGAATTTATATTCATTGTGAGCGTATCAACCAAAGTTGTATATAATGTAGATTGTTAACAGTAACATGTCCCTTCAGTAGGATGATTATACTTCATTATAATGTAAGGTCTTTAAAGGATTTTGAGGTTGCTTATCTGCTCTGAATTCTGACCTAGTGGCACTGCCTTGAGGAGCCAAACTCAATACCTGCGTGGGAATGGATGTTGAGGTGTTAATGTGATTAGTGCTGAACTTGGGATTCTGACTGGAACACATGCTCTTCTACATGATGTTTTTACCTCTTTCTCAGTAGAGGAATCCTGATACTGCTGTTTGCTATGATGTAGTTTTACATACAAGGAGACATAAGAACTATACTAGACTTCATTTTATTTCAGGGATGTTTATCTATTATTATTTTTTTAGGAATTCCATGCGAGCAGATAGCATAGCAACCAGCAACATCAAGAATCGGATTGGCAGTAAAGGATCATTGGAGAAAGTTGCAGATGTAAGACTACTGTTAGAAGAAAAACGTCAGAATAATATTGGGCCACGTCAGCCAAACAGCACTGTAAAATCAGGTAATTTTAAACTCTCGTATCATGCAGAGTTGTGACTGGCTTGTTAAAAGGTTATATTCATTTCACATTTGTGCTCCGCTGGAGCCAGCAAACCTGAGGGAATTCCATTCAGCAGCTGTTTCTGCATCCATACAGTTAATTTTTCCTCACAAAGAGGCTGAAATGGGGATTGCTTGGAGGAAAAATGAAATATATTTGAGTTAAGAGTGACATCTATTTTTATCCAGTTTATGTGCCTGTTTGTGTTTTCCCGCACTTGGTCCTGTTTGATTTGCTCACTCCTTGGGGCAGATTCCATATGAGAAACGTAGCATGCGGGGGAGTTCTTGTGCAAAATGAAACATCAGTATGTTTAAGATTCTTATAATTTGGTTTTCATTTTATTCTGCAAAATAACAAGTGGTATTACAATTCTAAAGCAAGAATTATTGAAGGGATACCCATTTTCGTATGAGTATACCTCATGCTGGACACATACACACTGTGCTGCTAAAACAGCAATGTGGCGAGCCATGGAATAATTTAGTTTTCAATCATCTGGAGAGAGCACAACCTGAAAACACTAAATGTCAGATTTATTGCCAAAAAAGAAAAAAGAAATGTGGATAAATTTTACTTCAGACGTTGCCAGGACTGCAATCTGAGTATAAATAGTACAGAAAAGATAAAACCAGAGAATCTGTCTAGTTTCAAGTTGTACAAATTGTGGATGAACATGAAATTAGCTGGCAGAACTATAGTAAATGCAATGTGATTTTTGTCATTTTAATCACTGAAAATATCCCTAGATGTGCGGCAGAGACTGGGAAAAAGACCACATTCTCCAGAAATTAAACCTCCCAGTAGCACTTCTGCTCCTCGTCGAGAACCAATATCAGATGTACACAGCCGTCTGGGAATCCCCAAACAAGATGTAAAAGGCCTCTACTCTGACACCAGAGAGAAGAAATCAGGTTAGTTTTATGGAGTAAATGCAATACTGCAATTCCTTTGAGTTTAGAGTATAAGAGAAATTTCAGCAGAAAATCATGAAGGGTCTTCAGTTGAGTGAAATTGAATTGGCAAATGTTTCACAGAATCACAGGATGTCAGGGATTGGAATGGACCTCGAAAGCTCGTCCAGTGCAATCCCCCTGCCGGAGCAGGAACACCCAGCTGAGGTTCCACAGGAAGGTGTCCAGGCGGGTTTGAATGTCTGCAGAGAAGGAGACTCCACAACCTCCCTGGGCAGCCTGGGCCAGGCTCTGGCACCCTCACTGAGAAGAAGTTTCTTCTCAAATTTAAGTGGAACTTTTTGTGTTCCAGTTTGAACCCGTTACCCCTTGTCCTATCATTGGTTGTCACCAAGAAGAGCCTGGCTCCATCCTCCTGACACTCACCCTTTAGATATCTGTAAACATTAATGAGGTCACCCCTCAGTCTCCTCTTCTCCAGCTCCAGAGCCCCAGCACCCTCAGCCTTTCCTCACACGGGAGATGCTCCACTCCCTTCAGCATCTTTGTTGCACTGTGCTGGACTCTTTCCAGCAGTTCCCTGTCCTTCTGGAGCTGAGGGGCCACAACTGGACACAATATTCCAGATGTCGTCTCAGCAGAGCAGAGTAGAGGGGCAGGAGAACCTCTCTGACCTACTGACCACCCCCTTCTAATCCACCCCAGGATGCCATTGGCCTTCCTGGCCACAAGGGCCCAGTGCTGGCTCACGGTCATCCTGCTGTCCACCAGGACCCCCAGGTCCATTTCCCCTATGCTGCTCTCTAATAGGTCATTCCCCAGCTTATACTGGAACCTGGGGTTTGTTCAGAGCTTTCAAATCTAAGTACCTATAGGTGGGTTGAGCCGAATACTCAAATACAAAATTTTAATATAGAGATGCTTAAAACTAGAGAACTACTTTGGAACTGGTCAAAACCTGCAGACCTTTGTGTAGCATTCGCTGCAAATGGAAAACAGCGAGCAAGACTGCACTGAGTTTTCCATATTTTAATTTCAACTACTGCTTCAAAGCATAGTGAGTTCCATGCCAAACGTTTCGGTGGGAGGAGCATGAGGAGTTTAGAGATGCAGTAAATATAAGACTCGGTTCCCTGCTTTCTCCAGAATTCCTTTTAGTCCTGTATATTTTTTTGAATATTTGTTTTTCATCTAATTAGGTAATTTATGGACCCGATTAGGGTCTGCTCCAAAGACACAAGAAAAGACTTCGGATAAACCTGAAAACTCTGTGGCATCTCCAGAGGAAGATGATTCAGAGCTCCAGCGGGTTTGGGGTGCTCTCATTAAGGAAAAAGAACAGTCTCGGCAAAAAAAGAGTCGATTGGATAATTTGCCATCTCTACAAATTGAAATCAGCCGAGAAAGCAGTTCTGGATCAGACACGGAATCATGATTGTTTTCACATTCTGATCCTCAAGGTTGTGACTCTGCAGCGTGGCGAGATTTCCTTTGCCCGAACGCTGGACACTGGCAAAGACTCTGCAGTGAAGGTTCCAGAAGCATCTCTTTTCTTTTTATACGAAAACAGAGATGCATGTGCCACTTAAAACCTAAAGCAGTCACGTTTGTCTAGAGTCTGTGGTTGGCCCTGTGTTACGTAGGGCATTGTCATCCGTGTTTATTACAGCAAACCTGTCGTTAATTCTAGCAGAACGATCTTCCCCGAGCTTTGAACTTAAGGGGCAGAAATGCTCTGCATTTTTAAGATGACCTTTTTGTTCTTGATATTTTTAACATGGAGCCTTTTAACAAAATCTCTTACACAGTTCATCCAAAGAACAGGGCATTTCATAATCAATATCACTGTCTTGCCCTTCTGGCTCTTACCAGCACCTCTCCTTTCCTCTTGAAGTAATAACAATAATGCTTCCTGGGTAGGCAGCCAGCAAGGAGAAAGCAGAAAGGGACTGGGATATTCCCTTCCTCCAAAATACTGAATGTGGATTCAAGTTACACGTTTAGTACAGTGAAATTTCCTATAGTATCCAAGTAGCATCACTGCTCTCAAGGAATTCTGCTCAGCAATTTCGGTGATGCTACGTTCTGCTGTAGTAGGGATTGAGTTGTTCAAGACTGCGAAGCTGGGTGTTTGAGAATTGTGTGAATTCCCGAGAGTTTAAATTTGCGTTACATCATGACAAATTGTATTTCTTTCATTTCGTCTGTATTATGTTTTGAAGAAATCTAACCGTTTAAAAACATTTTTATATTTGTGAGAATTTTCCTGTTGGCCATGGTGAAAGCTATAGTGGTGTTTTCCTATGTGCTGTTTAACTATGTATATATATAACAAAGAGAAGGAAAACTATAGGATCACTGTCTCATGTCAATATTTTTGAATGTTCTTATTGTATAGTACAAGTGGATGTGCACATGGTTGACTTCTTACATTCAGCTTTTTTACCCACGTGCCCTCTCTAGGTAGCAGAAAGGTTTGATCAGTGTGCAACTGCGCTTGTTTTCTTGTTGCCTACGGCATTTATTTTGATTGCCTGTAATTCTAAATAAGGAATAATGCTGGGGCATCATATTCTGATAAACAGCACAGGTAGCAAGAACATCGCCTGCCACTTTTTGATAGTCTGAAAGTTTGTTTGCATTTTCCCTATTTCCTAGATTCTGTCAGTCCAAAATATCTATGAAGATCTCTTTTCCCCTTTCTGATTTCTAACAAACAAGTGTTTTCTCTTTTTTTCCCCTGTTTTTGTACTAAGTTGAAGTAGGTTTGAGGCTTCACAGAAGCAAGGACTCCGCAGTTAACTTTTCTTATTGCTTTATTATGTGTAAGAATTGCAGCGTGAAAAAGGTAAAATGAAAGGTACCGTGACTAGAAGGGTAATCTGGGGACTGACTGGGCTTCAGGCCTTATTATTTTCTTCTTTTGTGACACTCATCCTTGATTTTATATTTAATTATTGAATATATAAATATGTCTCATAAAAGTACTGTTGAGAGTAAATGACTGCAATGTCTGATCACTGTAATAATTCATTTTAACGTGTGCTTTCATTAATATCCCTTCCAAAGCTTTCACACAGAATCATACTGGTACCGTACCCGTTTCTCAAGATCCTGATAAAATTTATTTAGCCAGTGTCTTTTTTTGCCAGTAAACCTTTGTCTTGTGTTTTGAATCCATTATGACCTTTCGATTTTCTGAAAGGAGGTGGTAGATACGACTCACGAGGACAAGACTTCTGCATCCTGGTGAACCCTTGTGTGGTTTTAAGCTCAGCGACTGGTCGTGCTCTGCTCTTGGCGTTGCTGATAACCGCTGTGTTTCCATGTAAATATTTGGAATTTGAGCCTGGCGAAGGACAGACTTGCTGGGATGAAGGGCAGAATGGGAGCAGAGAATCTCATCAACATAAAAATGATCTGAACCAGTGGGTGTGTGAAATCAAGAGAAGTGCATGTATGGAATCAAGATGTAGGCAAAGGCTCTGTTCGATGAAGAGGAGCTGTTAATGCCAGTTCTGTGTTTCAGATGGTCAAAAATATGCCTAACAAATGCCCCCACGTTTGTGTATATGGTTTGTGGGGAGGCATATGTGTGTTAGTGATGCCCTGGTAGCATAGGTGTAAGAAAAATAGAGGTTTACTCTTAAAGGACCTATAGAGAGTTTTGGTTGGTGTGTTTGTTTATTTTCTACATGGACTGTTTGCCTGGTTTGTATTTAAACAGCTGTTCTGTTCCAAATAGAACTGAGCTGAAATCACATCGACCTGCCCACTTTTACTGAACGTCAGTAACAAAGGACAGTGCTGCACCGGTTCTTGGCTCTTTAGCGGCGTTCGCGCCTTTCTGGGGACAAGATGAGGGTCCCTGTTTCGAGGTGTCGCTTGTCCCCGCCCGGTCGCGGCAGGGCGCAGCCTCGAACCGCCATCCCGCGAGGCTGAGACAAGCCCGAGGGCTCCGCTCCCGCTGCGGGAAATAGATGCGCTGGCGCACCCCCGCCTTGCTGGAGCGATGGTACGGCCCGCTCCCCCGCCGCAGGGTTGGTACGTCCCACGCCTTTATAAGCGGCCGCCGCGAAAACTTCGGCCTTTTCGTCCTGCGTGCTGGGGAGCGGGTGAGTTGTGGTGGATGTCTCCCTCGCTGGGACGGGGTGGTTGGTCGTCGTGGGAGGCAGAGGCCCGGGTTGCGGGGTGCAGCGCCCTTCTCTTTTAGCGGAGCTGAGGGTGGGGACCCCACCCCGCGGCAGTGGTGGCGCCCACTGTGCCTTCCCATCCGCAGGGCCGCTCGGGCTGGGCGAAACTATTCGGGGGAGGAGGGGGGAACGGGCCGTTGCTGACGCGGCCTTGGAGCACGTGGCCCTGACTCCCGTTGTCCCCGCAGGGCCGCCATGTCCTCACGGCTGCCGGGAACCCGCGAGCGGGGCCGGAGCGGCTCCCTGGTAAGTTCAGAGGGCCTGGGGTGGGGTGGGAGGCCTGGGAGCGTGTGTGTGTGAGGGGGGGGCGGGAGTGGCCGCCATTGGCCGTGTTCGGGCTGCGCTGCCTTTGCCAGCCGGGAGTGAAAGGCCTGGGAGGCTGGAGCTTTTCCCCGCGCCGTTCCTTCCTCCTCACGAATCTCCTGGCTGCACTCAGGTTCGTACCTTGCTGCTCCCATCGTCACATAGAATAGAATCACAGAATGGTTTGGGTTGAAGGGACCTTCAAAGCTCATCCAGCCATGAGCAGGGACATCTTCACCAACTCAGATTGCTCAGAGCCCCATCCAGCCTGGCCTGGGATGTCTCCAGGGATGGTTCATCCACCACCTCTCTGGGAAACCTGGGCCAGGCTCTCACCACCCCCAGCAACAAAAATTCCTTCCTGGTGTGCAGCCTGAATCTCCTTTAGTTTAAAACCATCACCCCTTGTCTTGTCTCAACAGGCCTTACTGAAAAGTCTGCCCCCATCTTATCAGTCTCTTTTAAGTATGGAAAGGCCACAATAAGGTCTCCCTGGAGCTTCTCTTCTCCAGGCTGAACAGCCCAGCTCTCAGCCTGTCCTCCCAGCAGAGCTGGTCCAAGCCCAGAGCTCAGTAAGGGCTGTGGAGATAACACATGCATGGTTAGTGCTTGGCATTTGCATACCTTCTATGGATTTTCAGCAAACAGATCACTTTGTTGGTTGTTCAATGTGCAGGACTCTCTGCAATGAACATTACAACCTTAGAATTGCAGTTGTGTGGAATTTCCATTTAAAAATGACCCTTGGGGAAATGCAGCCTGGCCAGCTGTGTAAGGGAGATTTTTAAGTTTCCTGACTAAAAACAGTTAAAGAGAGGATTGTTGACTACTAAAAGCCATCTGATAAAGATTTTGGTGATTCATGATTCTATGATATAAAGACAAATTTGGCTGGAGTTCAAGGAGACTGACCAGTGGTGAGGTTCTGGTGTGATCTGTGTGGTGGGTTTTTTTTGTTCTGCCTTTTTTTTTTCTAGATCTACATTGTAATTCTAAAATAATTACTAAAGAATATTGTAGTAATGCTGATTTTGCTTTTATTCCCACAGCAGAAAGATGTCTTGAAGTGAAGAGTAAGGTAAAGTTTATTTTGTACTAAGCTGCACAAAGTTGTTAAGTTTTTGGCCTTTGGTTACATGCTAATGGTATAAAGAAATACAAGACTCTTAATCAAAAATAACCTGTAAGAATTACATCTTAAAGCAAGTTGAACAAAAACTTATTAAGCTAGTTTTACTTACTGTGATGTCAACAGAGCTAATGTGTTTTATAAACAAAGTGGAAAACATAGAACAGTTGGTTCAAGGTGAAACAATTGTTGTGTTTTAGATGGTCAAATACAGAAGTTGTTGGCTGTTGATGATGATAACCCTGAATAGGAAGTGCCGTCAGATGCGAGAACTGACGATAACCTTCTTATTTGTCTGAAATACAGCTACATGCAGAGTTTAAATTGTCTGGAAACTGGTCTAGAACTCATCGGCCAGCTTTAATTTATACTTGCTTTCTGTGAAAAGTGCTCCTGTAATACCTAATGTAGCTTCACATCCATCTGTTTCAATTTCTCTGCAGAGCCTGGTCTTTCAATAAATGTCACACAATTAGGACTGGGAGCAGGTCGTGCTTTGGAATGGCCCTAACGTGAAGGTAAGTGATGGATTTCTCTGGACCAAGTAGAGCTTTATACCCAGTGGAATCTAATTTAAAACTAAATAAAGCTTATAGGCTGCCAAAATCTCAAGAGGCATATGTTGTAGGTTCAAACCTCGTAGCTTATATCAGTCTGGTTTCCCTCCTCTCTTCCTCAAAATGTAAAGAGCTGGGATACTTATTTCTTGGTATTTCTGTATTTAGGTGGAGCTTAGAGGTCCTGGCTGCCATGTGCGAATTGTTACCAATGTTTACCCATTAACATTCAGCTCTTGACAAGTCCTGTGGAAGGCGGTGAGACAGCAAGAGCAGGAGATTTCTTCTGGGTGAGTTAAATATTTGGTGTTTTCTTAGTTCAATGTGATGGGTTTTGGCTATGGTCTCAGAGACATGAGGTAGTTGAGAACCTTCTCATTGGCTGTGTTTCTATTTCTGTATATTTTTAGCTTTAAAGGTATAATTAATGAAGTTCAAGTCTAATAAGTATTTTTGGGCCTAAAATACAGACAATAAATATATAAGAGCAACTGTCTTCTGCACTACAGTTTTGCTGACAGCACTGTAGAGCAAAGGGGTTTTGCTTTGCTAGAAATGTGTCAGTTTACCTAAAGATATCATATGATGAAACTAACCAAAAATTGCTGGAATTACCGGCAGATTGATTGGTGGTGAGCAATGGTTGTTCTGATGATATCCCTTATGTTAATAAAGTGATTCGTATTTAATGTTAAATGGTTAACTTATTCACGCTGTTGTATTACAGGTGTTCATACTGAGAACATCTTTCCTGAGGAAGAATCCAATAAAAGATGTGCATGAGCTTGGGGCCTAGTGGTTGTAAAGACTACGTGGTTTTCTGCCATAAGATGTGAAGAAACGGTAACAGTTACGCAGTTCTGATCACACACATTAAAATTCTCTCAAAGCCAATGTGTCTGGTTTTGTCACTTTACTGCAATAAGGAATGCCTTTCTGTTACACAACAACACGTTTTTAGTAAATATGCTGAGCACTCCTATAATTTGCTATAATTCTATCTGGTGGTTGGTAATCTAATCGCTTTAAACAGGTGGAACCAAGTGATACAAATAGCACCGCTGTAATTACTGGACAGATATGGCCTTCAGTGGCCCTAACAACAAGAAGAGCAAATGCCACTATTTCTGTAGCTTGTTGCAGGCTTGCTATTTCTTCATTATTTTGGTCTCAAAGTCTGGTACAGAGGTAGCAGAATCTGTTCCTGCAGCAATGGCGTTCTGGCCAGTGTTCTGCGGCTCTCTAAATAATGGTCAAAATGCGCAAACCTAAATGTGAAGAAAGGGCAAAAAAAAGACACAAACTGTAACTTGTCAGCATCCTTCAGTGTTGTTATTAAGTAAAAAAGGCTGCTTTTGTGAGAATGACTCCTAAAATTGTTTTACAATGGAGGTTGATAAATGTCAGTTAAAAGGGACTTGGGGGAGTCTTGGGGAGTTAAAATAGAGGTGCTTAACTGAGGGAAAAACTGCATCTGAGGCTGAAACTCCAGTTAGATTCATTCTGTTGGTGTAACTGGTAGGCTCTGACACTGCAGTGCTCTTTGTATTTACAGGAGGCGTGGAATGTAAGGGTCTTATCAAACCTAAAGTCATTGACCGTGTCCACTGAGAGACTTAATGCAGATGTTGCTGATTGTTTTGCCCACTTGGTGTCACCAGTGAAAATATTTTAGTGCATCTTTATGCTTTTTGAGAAAAGTAAAGTTTAATAAACTAACCTTAGTAAACATTAAACTGACTAAATAACGTGTTCATCCTATGCTAACAAGATTCAGTTATGTTAACGGTACAGTTCCAAGTAGAAGATACCTTGCTATTACTTATGAAAGTGAAAAAATGTTTACTCAACTGGAAATAATAATGGTTGTCTTTATTTTTCTGGTATTCTGTATGGATGCTAACGGCATTTGATGACTTGCTAGTGTTGGCTGTGAGGTTTTATTGGGTGCTGCTATCAACAGAAGTGTGGAATAGGTCTGAGCTTTGATAGCACTTTCAGAGGCAAACTTCCTAGCTAAGTCTAAGCTTATCATCCAGATAATAAATTTTCCTGAACAGCTTAAAATTTATTAATACCTGAGTCTAGATACTAGTGGCATAGAACACTTCCTGTGGTCATTATGTTGTCAGAGCCCTTACCTGACAGCAGATGCAATACTGGTGTTCAGCTGATCTATGAATATACCCCGGTGTTTAATGTGGCCCACAACTACAGCAGATGAAATGCCCAATATAATGCTGTACATCTCTTGTGCCTCCATCAGATAATCTCAAAAGGGTCTGCCAGCATCCTGGTGAAGCCAAATTACCTCCTTGTTACACGCGAAATAGATCAGAGCCTTGCTGGAGTGGGTGAGAACAGGGAAGGCCAATTTGGTCAGTTGTTGGATAAAACAATTTTACTTAACTGTGTCACATCAGATATTTACTACTTTGAACTGTAGCAGTAAATACTAAAACCTTTGGGCTGGGCACTCCTTGGGATGTGAAACATGCAGGATACCTGCTGTGAAGATGATGAGAATTGTTTCAAAGCAAGGACTGAACCTGGAGCTTTGAAATGTACTGCGATTTCATAGGATAATGGGAAGATGCTGTACATGCACTTTGATGTAATATGTATCCAGTCTTCTCTAAACCAGCCTGTAACGCTTCTGAACTGGGGGAGGAAGATGCTCGGTGTCTGCAGGAGGCAATATAAAGCTTTTGTGTCAGCGCCAGGCTGTTTGGTAATCCAAAATCAGAGACCACATCAAGGAGAAAGCATTTCAAAGCTACAGCTTTTAAGCTTCAAATAAGACTTTGGAGATGACAGCAACACTATGTCAACTGGCAGCATATTAGCAACTCAGAGGCTAAAGCTGAGGAAAAAGAAGGTTTCAGGGAGGAGAGCGGGAGTGAGGTGACACCAAAATTATTTGAAGAACCGATGTGATACCTGGAGCCGGTCACACAGATGAAGGGACAGCTCTGGTCCGATCACTGCCCCTGCTCTGGCCCCAAGACCCCCTGAAAATCCTATTGCCTGTTAAAAAGCAAGAAGGGGTGGCCAAATCTGGTGAACAAAGTTAGAGCTTGAATGATCCCATTAAAAGCCCGGGGCTGAGCTTGAGGTCAGGACATTTGCTGACCCTTCTTGATTAAACAGCTGGCACTCATTGGGGACCCCAGGTGAGGCTGGTTACCTCCATTTCAAACACCCAATCTCATTTAACGTTCTTGGTAGCTCAGGGTAAGGACTGCTGGGGCTTTTTTTGTTGTGTATGGTTTTCTTTTATTTTTAAAAAATTTATTTATTCCCTTAGCAGAATCTATTACTTTTAAAGAATAATACTACACTTATCTAATTTCTCCTGCTGCTCTGGCAGGTAGCAAGGATGAAACAGCAAACTTCTGGGCAGTGCTGGGTGGTTTTGGAGGCAGGTGAGAAGGGAAAGCTGCATTTCTACTACATGATGAAGCAAGAAGCCTTTGAAGTTGTAGACTAGCACGCAGAAGGTTGTGGTTCCAAGAGGAAGAAGAGGTGGTACCTACACCCCTTAAAAGAAGAAATTAAAGCAGGTAAGAAAAATAATTATTTCCCAGAGAAGGTGGTGTCTAATCACATCCTTCAGATTTTCTTAGAAATTTAGGAGGGGGAAGGAAATATAACCAGTGGTCATGGGGAAATACTGGTCCTGGTGCATGGAGGGATTTCAAGAGGAGGCTGTTAGTGTCTGTTCCTTTGGAAGAAGGTTTGGTGGGCTCAGAGGGAATGGGAAATGAAACAGATGATTTGGAGGAACACACAGATTAAAATAAGGACAAGATAATAGAGACCCTCTAGACATTTATGTAAGAGTTGTACAGCGCAAGTGACGTTTAACTGAGTACATGGTATTGCTTCAGAAATGCCCTGGTCTAGAGTTCATTTCCTATCAGGTATTACTAATTGCTTGGCAGTTATCATCAGAACGTGCCATTTTATTCCCTTTCACGTGATCCATGTTGAGTTTGTGTGCGACTGACTTTTAAATGACGCTCGTGGAGTCGGAGCAGACTTTGCCCACCCAGTGGGTGATTTTGCTGACGTGCAAACCTGAGCTGCTAAGATCAGCCTGCAGTACGGAGTTTATACAAAAAGCACCGCTTAAATTAAAGCTGCAGTTCCACTGTGCGTGTGTTGTGTAGCTGCATAGGTGTGGGAAAAATATCTCTTGCCTTTACTGCTTCCTAATTAGTATTATCGCTTAAAGAAGCAATATCCACTCAGGTTAATGAGCTAGAACAAAGACGGTTTCAGCAGCGGGGGATGTGCAGAAGACTGAGTTTAACTACCTCTGGGATGGGAAGCAGTGTTTTCTCACAGTGACGCTGGAACTTGGTTCATTTAGTGCATTGCAAACACCTTTCCATGCCCCCAGTTTACTGCCTGGGCCTGACCTACGGCTGATGTGAGCTGAGGTTGTGAGCTACACTCTAGAACTCACCTGTAGTGAAATACAACTAGTAATGCTGCAAACTGTTCTGCTGCTTTGTGTGTGCTGTGTTGTTTGGGGCGTCTTTCTTGGTTCCTTTTTCCCTCCTGGCTGAACAATGGAGTGATTTTTGCAGTAACTTTTGCCAGGCTCTACAGGTTTATTTTCTCCTCAGATTGAATTCATAAAAGAGCAAATAATAATGAAAGATGGTACAGAAGTGGTGGCATCAATAAGCTATTAGGAGACAGAAATGAAATGGGGAATGAATTGAGAAATCTGCGCATATAATTAAAGGTGGCGATGAGCAGATTGCATCTTTTCTGATGCTATTAAATCAGGTTTTCAGTTTTATGTAAAGCCATAAGCTAAGGTAAAAAAAGCAGCTGTCTCTGCATATTTACAGAAGAGAAGATAGAAAATACAAGTCTAAAACTGCCAGAAAGGGCTATAAATACAGCATCTCCAATCCCCCATCAATCAGGAGTCACAGAGTCAGGGGCGTATGCAGTTTTCATGCAAAAAGTTGGCACCGTATTCCTGAATACCTGTCCTGTGGTGCCAGCTTGAGATCCAGGGCTCCTCCTGTCCCCTCCAATTAGCAGAGCTCTTGCAGTTCATCCTATGAACAAATTCTGCTCTAACCTCTGTTAATAGTGATGCACCAGAAAAGTAGATCGAATACTTTCTTTCCTCACCAGCTTAGTGATTATTGCTGCTCAGAGAAATAAGCTAACATCCACATTTTATTTCCAGGAAGCCTTCAGCTCAATACAAATCACATATTTTGGATGTACAGTGCTCTTTTTTTTTGCCATTCTTTTACAACGTTGGCTTGGAGGCATTTGTTATTGCAATGTCTGAAAAAGGAGCTCGGTGAGGTTGGTTATAAGCTCAAGCATCTCACAGGGGAGCAGAAGAGCAGTAGCTGCTGCTGCTTTTCTCTGTGATAAACCTTCCTACGTGTGATCTGTTCTGAATTAACTGGTCGTCCATTGTGCAGCCGCTTTCTGCTGGGCAGGCAATTAACGGCACAACCAATTAAATTTACTCAATTTAGCTGTGACCTCTGAAGGCCAATCTGCCAACTTAATACTGCTAAGCGAACCTTGAGGGCTTTCCCTTGTCATGATCACCAGTGCAGAGCACGCAGATTTTACAGCAACATTTGAGAGATGTTTCCAATGCCAATATTAATCCTGGCAGTTTAGGAAAACTGGTCTTCAGATCCATCTTATTGAAAGAAGTTGGGAATCGCTTTTGCTGGTGGTTGAATTGGAGTGGACGGTGGAAGGATGCTGCGTGGGCCGTCACGTTTGTACAGCATCTGCCAAGGGCTGTTTCATAGCCATAAGCATCAAAACAATAGGATACATCAGATTTTATTATTATTATTGTGGTTGTAGCAGAATGGATGTTTCAGAATTGGATGGAATATTTGCTCACTGAAATGTGGGAGATGATTGATGGGCTGGAAGGGGCAGGTGGCCTGATCCACCCCCCCCGTTCCTCTGGCCAAGTGCCACTTGGCGTCTGGCACTTTCTCCCTGAGCCCTGAAATATTTCGGCATCGACCTTATCGCTCCACCGAGGAAAACGATTCCAACAAGAACTGCAAAGCTCTGATCTGCGATGTAACTTTGGTTCATCTCCTCGATCAGCAAGAGCTAAAGCCCCTCTGTTTCCTAACTGTGCTTGCTCAGTGCTTTGTATGTAAAACAGGTAGTCCTTGAGGGATAATACTTAGTTACTTTTCCAGATGCTGCTATATACATTTTCCCCTATCGGCTGAGCTTGAACAGACTATTTTCTGTCTCCAGGGCCAGTGTTAAACGCACAGCATGAGCGGCCAATAAATAATGCAAAAGATTCCCCTGGCCAGGACTTTTGATTCTATTAGTAAGGGGGAAAAATATCAGGCTACGGGTGGCATGGGAGCAGCTGAAAGTTTTAGTCTGACCTCCACCTGGGATTGTATCCAGATGGTTTTTTTAATACCAGATGTTGTAGGTGAGATTTTCCTGATTCTCGCCCATCTTGTGTTCTTTATTGCAACGTTCTCCCTGGGAAAACTGCATCCCACAAACATCTTCCTCTGCTCCTATTCTCTATTTAACCAGCTGTGGCACTCTTGTGAGCTTATTTTGCTCACGATAACCAGGGTATTCAGGTAGGTTTTGTTACCTGGCTCGCAGCCCTCAGAAGACTCCCCAGCTGTCATCTTCTAGGTGGAAAAGGCCTGATTTTGTGTGTGGCCTGACTCGTGATTTTGGAAGGAGAGACCCTGAGGTGTGTGCAGGGCTGGTGGCTCTGTCTGTTCGGGAAAACGGCAGCCCAGTGGTCCGAAATGTTGGATATTGAGATTTCCATTGGGATTTCGACGTAGCGCTGCTCCGTGCACTCCTGATTTCAAGGCCTTGGTTGTTTCTGCACCCAGGAACAGCAGCGGCTGCTCAGGAGGGCGATCACTGGACATCTGCCGTGACAAGTGCAGGAATTCCCCCAGAATCGCTCTTCACGCTCCCCAAGCGCTGCGTTTTCCAATAAATATTTGTAACAACAACAGAAGTCGGCAAACCTGCCGCTCTCTGGGTTTGCAGCTAGGTCAGCTTTTTCTTGTTTGAAAAACACTTTTTTTGCATTGATAACCCACCTTCTTTTGCAGCAGTTGTGATTATTTTTCATTCACCCATTGCCCATAAACAGCCGTTTCCTATGAAGCTGCTGCTTTACAAACCAGAGGCTGCAAAATACAGATGTAAGAAAGAAAAACCAGCCTGTACCCACCACCCCCCCCAGTTTAATTACTATTTCAGTTCTCCCCTGCAGTGCTGTGTGTTCCCCAGGAGCACCTGGGAAATCCTCCCTGCACTGCAGCCCTATGAATATCTGTTTCTTTCTTAAAGGAATGAAAATAAATACATTTCAAGCTGCGTTTTGCTGAGGCAGAGAGGAAGCTACATTGGGAAAATCTGTCCTTTAGCAAGTGCAGACAAAACCCGCTCTGCCCAGACACCCTCTTGTGTACCTGGTATATTCATTTTTGTCCTCTGAATAAAGAACACTGGGCTCAAAGGTTATGTCTCTTGAGCATTCGAGGATATTTTGTGAGCGGTGAGACTTGCGTGGCTGGAGGCTGCTGAAGGGCTGTGAGTGATGTCAAACCTGTTTGTCCCTCAGAATTTAACGCTAAAGGCATTTAACATAACTGGAAAGATTGTGTATAGTTTGCTGATGGAATGTGGCCCCCAGGCAGATAAAAACTCAACTGCCCCTGGAGTGAAGGAAGAGCAGGATCACTGTGTGATCTGCATACCAAAGGGACTGGGAAGAGATGAAGTCTGTTTTTCACCCAGGTACATTACACCAGCAAGGTTAGGTTAGTTGTCTTTTCCCTTCCTCGTAAGCACCAATACATGAATACTGCTAATAAGGTCAATTGGTTTCCTTGGCAATAGCAGCTACCGGCAGTGTGCTCCCACTTAATGCAACATGGGAGTCTTTGCGTTTCTGAGGACGCGAGTGGTCCCTGCACAAGCTCAGGAGCCTCTTCCTTTCCCGCTGCTGAACCGTAGGAAAGCACCAAAACGTTTGTGCCTGAGTGTGAAGTCACTCACAGCGCGACAACCCGCTGTGGTCCCAGTGCCTGGAGCTGCCCATTCCCCGGCTCAGGCGCTGCTGCTCCCCCGGTGTCCCCTTAGTCCCTTGGGTCGCTTTTTTGCGTCTCCTCCGTGGCAGTTTCGGTAGATGTTTGCAGCCTGCTGCTCTCCCAAGGACGGGCAAGCAGCAAGCGCTGCTTTGGGCCCAAGTGGGGTTGAGCTTCATGTCCTCAGCTGTGCCTTATGTGTGTCCTTGCTCTCCTTGCCCAGGGGTGACCATCACCAGCCCTCCATCCTGACCCCTCCAGGAATGCAGCCCTCATTTTAAATGAATAATCACCTTCAAAACCCAAACAGGCCTTGGGCAAGCTCTTCTGAGATAACCCAGCTGGAACAAGCCCTCCAGAGCGTGTGGCATCAACTCTTTCATGCCTCTCTAATTCCTCACCTACTGTTTTGATTCCCCTTAGTTTGGGCTCTTTAATCTATGCAGAATGATTTCCAATTACATTTTTATTGCTGAAGGCATAAATCTCCCACAGATCAGTTTCTTTCCTGCACAGGCAGAGCTGTGTGATGCTGGTGGAGATAACTAACCAAACCAGGCTTGGATGTTTTATGGACTTCTAATGTTATGGTGGCCATTTCCTCCCCACTTTGACAACAAATGACCTCAATCAACTTTAATATTGCACCAGCAGTGGTTTTCAGCACTCAAAGACTGCTTCTAGGGCCATTTAGAAGCTTCTGACCAGAACAAGTAGCCCAGTGTAGCACAGGGAACATCCATTATATGTAGAGAGAGCTCCAAGCTTGTTTGGATGCTGATGGGCTGGGGGGGGAAGCAATCTCACACTTCTTTTGTTTAAAAAACCAAAAACCAACGCTCTTTACTGAGCCCCCAGGATTATTGTCATCCTGAAGTGGAATAAATGGCTAATTGACCTAATCCACACTGTGAGGAAGAGACTGATTAGCTAAAGCCCTCTTGTTGTTATAACTGAGTAACTGTCTCTGCTAGAACTGCGGTATTTTTCTTTTCCTATGAAAGTCAGTAATTTGGTGCATGCTTCAGCACACACAAATGTATCAACAAAAGACCCTTTCTAGTTATTTTGCTTTCTCGGAAGGACTAAATCCTGGCTGGACGTAGCAGCGCTGGGCACAGAGCCTGTGCTGAGCCATCTGCAGCTGCAAGCTGAGCTGCTGGTTGCCCCTTGCAGAAAGAGCCTGACAGATGCAAAACACCTCCTGGCCGACTGATGTGTTTCACAGCAGGGAGAAGCTCGGCGGGAGGGGAGATGTGGCAGGAACAACCTCCTGAGTGGTTTGTGTGGGTGAGGGAATTGAGCGTGCAAAGCATCAATAAGTGATGCGGCGCTCTAGACGCAGAGCGCCTCTGGTTGCGAATTTGTGTGGCCAAACCGCAGGGTCCAGACGGATGCTCAGGTCCGGTACGGTTGGCTCCTGTGCAGATGATGAGCGCTCCTTATAGCGGTATCTAAGTTGCAAAATTGGTTTTGATTGATTTTCTTGCTACAAATTTCTTCTTTCAATGTTCTGCTGCAGCCTTGCAGCAAGGAGCTTGTGATTTAAGCAGTTTAAACAGACAGGGGTGCCTGAGCTGTGCATAAGGAGACGAGCCTGGTGTTTGAGCTACTGAGCAAAGCAGTGCCTGACCTCAGAGAAGAAATTGCTGGAGATCCTTTCTTTCTTTTTCAAGGAGAAATCTTGTTCTTGATGAAATTCCCATAGGTTGAGTTAACAAATCTCCATAGGGATGTACTCCTGGCTCAGCAGGACCATGTGTGCATGTAGCAAATGAAGCAGCAATGGTGGATTTGCTGCCTGTATCTCATTGCCTGCCCTGGGTGTAAGCACGGGCTCTACATGCCGCACATCAGCCTTCCTGTATGAGCAGACCTTGTGTATCACACCTTAATTTATACTTCTTATAAAGGTGCATTCTGAAGTTGTAGTCATGGTGGAAATAGTCCCCGTGCTGCAGGGAAGGTCTCCTGGGAGCAGGATCGTCCTGACTCCCAGCAGCTGCTGTGCCCTGTGCCCGCCCCTGCCGCGGTTTGGTGTGGAACAAATGTCATATAAACAGTTCTTGCTGCAAAACAAAAGCCGTTTCCTTCGGTGCACTGAGACTGTCACCACTGGAGAGAAACACCCCGTGGAGCAGTGTGCTGTTCTCCGTATTCCTTTCTCCCACATTAGTTTTGCACGCTGGCAACATCTTCCATTTAACAGATGCTTTTATGATGCTTCTGTGTCCACCTTGTGCTCACCCTGCAGAATCCAGCCCATAAACCGGGCTGTTTATTTCTCCAGACAGATACAACGACCTTTTCTTATACAAGCCCTGGAGAACCCAGACCTGTAGTGCTTAGCACCATTTTTCTTTTCGCTCTGGGCACTCAGTCTGTACAGAGGAAAAATTCAACGCTGGGTCTTTATTAAACATTGTCATTTATTTTGGTTATGGATAGCTCCTTTATTTCAAACAGAACAGTTTATTCACTGCAAAGATTTTGTTTTCATGCCTGTTGAGTTAGCTTTAAAAAAAAAAAAGAAAGGAAAAAGGGTTGGATACATGCAAATCATACTGAATGTTGCCAAATGTATTAAAACGAGTAGCAGGGTTTCTTCTAAGTCACCTACTTGCGGACGGAGGAGAAACAACCATCAGCAGCGTGAAGACCCTCTGGAAAAAGCTTCCTGGTGCAGTGATGTTAAATGAACAGAGCCAAAGGGATGACCAAAAAATCTGTGTCTGCACCCAGAACAAGCAAAGCCAGAGAGAGGGTCGCTGCTGCGAACCAGGAAAATGATGCTGTAAAGCTGGTCAGGGGAAGGGCTCTGAACAGAGAGAAAAGGGCTCTGAATAGAGAGAAAAGGGCTCTGAACAGAGAGAAAAGGGAGACGTGTTTGGTCCTTTGAAGTAAGGGAGGGGAAGTTCTTACGCGCTTTCCTGCCCTCCCCCAGGTTTAGGATCAAATGAAATTCTGGTTCAAAAGCCAAAGTGCACATTCCAGCGTTGCTGCTCTGGGATTATCCATTTTCCATTTAAAAATAAAATCAAATCCATGTTTGTTAGAAAAAACCGAACCAACATCTTAGAAACAAAGCACTTCTGGTCTGGGGTCGATGGCCACCACCAAGTGACCCAACAGCCTTTCTGAGGCTTTAAATCTCCGGCTGGCTGTGTCTGCCCAGCTCTCAGTGGCAGTGATACAGGGATGAACCCTTTTATAAAAATTCAGTATTGTGGTCTCCTTTGTCAGCAACAGCAATGAACCTGAGCTGAGCCCTGGCTCCAGATTTTGCAGATTGCTCCCCAAAATGGACCAAACACTCTCAGTGTTGCTGGTTCGAGCACAGAAAGCTCTGGAGTTACTACAGCAGCACAGCTGGTGGTAAACTGGATTTTACATCTGAATAAATACTGGACATGTGCAAGTGCCTGCCCAATTTTGGTAAGGCTGGAAGGGAAGAGCTGTGTCCGGACACACAGTGTGCTGGGATTTAGCTCCGCACCAGGAAATCAAAGCTCTCCCTTTGGGCTGGCTCACAATATGAAGAGTTAGTGTGCGGTCAGACTGTTGTTGTACCTCTGCAGATAGGCTGCTGGTCATCCGCAACTCCTAAAGTCAGGATTGGAAAGGATTTAAGGTTTCTCTCAGCGCGGTCTGTGCGTGGGAGAGCAGCTGGGGTCTGGCTAGATCCAGCGCTAAGGATGGGGAGCCCTTCCTTGTGAAGTCTGGGCACTTTCTTCTCCCCTTTTGTGCTTTTTCTCAGGGCCTCATATTACACCACCTTGGAGATGCATTTTTGGGAGGTTAAAAAGCATAGCACATCACTAATGTTTAAAAACACCTGGCCAGCTTTCATAAAATACACGTATTCAACACCATCGCTTTCATGTGTTCTGTGAAAGAGTTGACATTCGTTGTACAGGAGGAAGGCAGCAGTCCGGATCCCCGAGCATCCCACCATGTGAATTAACCATTTGCCGAGACCTCTGACGCTCAGGTCTCGGTTTTAAGTCATCCTTGCTCAACGTGCCCACCCAATGGCCACGGAGCTGGACATCATGTCTGTGGCGTCACGGCACCTCGCTCCGAGTTGGGGAGCTCCCCAACCTCGACTATTCTGTCCGTCTGCTGCGAGCCTGTGTTATCAGTCTTGCATGGTCCAGCTCGCAGGTCCTCCTGGCTCTCGGCCAGGCCATCCTGGCTCTCCAGATCACTTACCTGCCCCTCCCCGAACTCCAGAATGGTTGGCAAGTTGCCTTGCTTTGGGCATCGTCTCTTCAGACTGACCAAGAAGGGCTGCGGCAAGGAGAAGATGTCCACGTTGTTGCCGAGGTCAATCCAGGTGACGCTGGGGAACTTCTTGGGGTCCTTGAGGGTTTCGGTGAGGTCCCGTAGGATGGCTTTGGTGAGCCGGTTGCCGTTGAGGGAGAGGGTGGTGAGGTGGGGCAGCACGCAGAGCGCCGGCAGCAGTTGCAGCAGCATGTCGTCCGTCAGCTCCGTGAAGCACAGCTCCACCGTGTCGATGTGCTCCGAGCTGTGCTGGAGGTAGGACGTGACGCGGTCCAAGTCTTTCAGCGTCAGCGGGATGCCCGACAAGTCCACTGTGTTGTCCTGAGGCTTCCCCATCAAGACGGCTTTCAAGCTGCAGGGGAAGGAAAGCAGAGGGACATTAATGCGGGGGGATGTCTCTGCTTGGTGGCGTCACTTCGGGCTCCCTGGCTGCTCTTTGGAGGGGCAGGAACATGAGATATTTAGGTAAGATGTCAGCTGGGGGTAACCGTGTCTTCTGTAGAGGCCGGGAGTGTGCGTAGCTGAGGGGCAGAGAGACATTTCAAGGCTGTTTATTGATAGAAGATCATCAGAAACAAGAAAAGCATATTAAAAAGAGCATGGATTTCTTTTCCACAGCCACTGCAAACCCCTAGAATAAAAAGGCAATCTTGCTGCTTTTAAAGGTGCAAAAAAAGGGTGAGGAAGCCCTTGCTTAGACGGGCAGGGATTGCTGGTGTAACACTTCTCATGCTGCTGATTACGAAGCTCTTTGAGCAGAACACGTGTTGGCCCTCTCGCTGTACAGGTGGGAGCTGAGGACCTGCACCAGAATGACTTTAGCCTAAGACAGTGAATGCAGAATAGACACCTCCAGGTTAGGTGATCTGCTCTACTATTTCCAGTGTGTTAGACCTATCGTGTCTCTCCAGCCTCGCTGCCGAGCAGATGAGCACGACGGGAACATCCGTAGATAAATAAATTAATTCTCTCAACGGCCCAACGGAGACTCATTAGCACGAGCTAGACAGCAGTTACACAGGTCAATTTTTCTTCTACAGCGAATCAAAGAACACATTGACGATCAGGACCCGTTGGCAGACTAGCGCTGCTGAAGGACTTGTTGCTAATGAATTATTCTGAGTGAATTAGGAGGGGGAAGGAGCCTGGTGCATGCTAATTGCCCGTGTCAGCTTGGTGAGCTCACGTGTCTCATCTGCCACGGCGGGACATGCATCAGCCTAATGCCAAAGCAGCCAGCTGTGGAAATGCTTTTGCCTTTCATTACAGCCCAAGCCAGGGAACAGTAAGATGTTTTAAGGCTGGTCCTAAAGCACGAGCTGTTTGTGATCTGGGGGTGTGCATGCAGCTGGTTAAGCATCGGGCTTTACCCCTGAGGAGCTGCAGAAGCTGGAGAGTGGTGAATTGTGCTTGGACTTTAATTCATAAATAATGCATGTAGACAGAAAATCTTGCGAGGCTTTGTGAGCTCCCCACTAGTCTTTGAGGAGTAACTTAGAATATAGGCAAGGTGGAAAGAAATTAAGGGTATTTATAACCACCAAAGCATTTCTTTGTTGGCTGATTGATGCTTATGTTCCACTGGGGTACAAGGAGTTTGCTGCGGCTGCTTAATGTACTGAAGACCTGCAAGCCAAGGAGGAGTGAAATTCCTGCAGTTCCTATGGAAATCAGCTAAAAAAATGCATGGAGGGGGGTAGTTTCCAAAATCATCATCACTTAGGTTGATGCAAATCCCCATCACCTTCCGTAAGATCCTGAGCTGCTCTTCCACAGGGATGTGTTTCGGATTAAAATTGCCGGGTGAATCTAAGCATCATTCACACACAGGGTTGGGCCCTCACGTTCATAGCGTTAGGTCAGCCTTAGAGCTTATTTAACATCAGAAAATAGCTCAGAATTTCTAGGAGCAAACAGCTGTGGAAGCTGTGGTGGAAATAACTTACCTAGGTGGGGGATCAGTCCTCAAGCTTACCCAGCAACAGGAGAACAAAAGGGCTTTTAAAAAGAGTTACAAAACGACTCATGTTTTTCCTTGTTTAATATAGGAGGGTTGAGGTTTTTCTCTTATAGCAAGACAGATCATACAGTGAAAAAACTCTTATTAAATGCTCTGGAGCCAAGCACCAGTGGGTACGTCAGTAATATCCTGGCGCTCAACACATCTGGACGCTCCCTGAGCCTTGGGGACCCATTTTGCTGCTGCGGTGCCACTTCTGGTGACAGTTTGTGGTTTGCTGGCTGAGCTGAAACCTCAAACACACACCTCCGCAGTCATTTAGCAAGATCTATACTTAGCCCTTTACAAGGTCTCATTTAACCAGTATGTGGGCAGAAAGATGTTAATGTGATGTGATTCTCTCTACTGGCAATCTTTTTGGCAATACTGGGAAAGAAACCAATGAAATAGTGTATTTATTATTAAAAAGAATTGATATTCATATGTTGGCAGCTACTTCTCTGTCGTATGTGCTGCTGCAGCATCTTTTTGGAAACAGCTGCAGGTCAGTGAGGCTGGGGCCAGGGCGATGTCTTGGTATCAAGGTCTTTGCGCTTAAATTCAGAAGAAACCCCAAAACACTCTAAATTACTCTTGTTTTGCTGTCTGGGAGCCCAAAGCTGAAATGCTGTCAAATAAAGCACACAGTATCCTTGTGAATAAGTGATAACCATTTAATAGCATGGCTAAAATAAGCACTCAGGGGTTGATCTTTGTTTTATCCAGTGTGGAAATCCCCTGCAAGCAGCGATGCTGTCCCCACCTTCGTGCAACTTTTGTGGGACTTCTAGTGTGGCTTTAATTCAACAAAGGGGGAATGGGGATAACTTCAGGGCAGCTCTTTTTTTGAGCTGCATTCAATATTGCTTCACATTTGTTTTTTACTTCCCTTGGAGCGTGCATACAATTTCTGCCAGCAAGCAAAAGAGAATTTCTCACTAGGGCTCTATCCTTCTCCCCTTGAGAGGGATTTAGCTGATACCTACTGCAACGGATTGATTATCTTGCACAAATAGCCTTTTCACCCTGAAGACGTGTGGTTTCTATCAAAGGCAGAGGAAATCTCCCGAATCAGCGGGTCGGAGCAGGCTGTGTTTGTGCTGGGCTGTTCTGCCGCAGCCTCCGCTCAACCTGTCCCTGGGGAAACAAACCAACCAGCCCCAAACACGATTTAATACAAATAGTTCTGTGGCTATTCTGAAGCATCTCAGGGAAAGGAGGATGATATTATGTTAACAAACAGCTGTAAAAACTTTTATCCCTGCCATCAAGTTTGCCACAGAGTGGCCCCAAATCTCTGTAGGAAGATCATACCATGAATCAAATCCCTCTGAGCTTTAAGGGAGGATCAGTTACACCCACTTGGTTTCATCCTCACATTATGAGGATATTCCATAGAGGAAGACACAGATTTTTTATTTTCTCAGCTGGAAACAGTAGATGGTTTTGACCAATATAATTATAGGATTGTGTATACAACCATGCACTAAACCCTGATAATACCTTGGTGGGGTGCTGGTTTATATAGACTTGTGCTGAACGGAAAGCTATTCTGCCTTTAGTGTGAATCAGATCAGAAAGTGTTCATGTGAACAAGAATATTGATGTTCGGATCAAACAGAATTAAAAGAAAGGGATTTCTTCTCGGTTTGAATGAATGACATTTCTCTAAAGCACCGCACAAATCAGGACATGAGATGCTGATGTGTCATGTAATAAAGTGTAAATGGGCTATTGAGCCTCTTCCTTGGAGAGCAAAGGAATAGCTCAAGAAAATGAAGAACAGGCAGCCTCACAGAGCAAAAAACTACAGTATGAAATGTATATGATACCACTGGTGAGAAAACTATTTACGAAAAACGTCGTCAAAAAATCATTGAACGTAGTGAGTCATCAGAAATAAAGTGTTGAGATGAAAGACGTGTCCTGAAATACTGGTACTATCAAAGGTAAGTAGTAAATAACTTTTTCGGAGTCCCTACTGCTGCAAATGATGATAGTCTGGAATAGATAGGTTGGAAATGGAGGGAAGGAATAGAAACATGCATGTACTCTGTTAGTAATAACATCATTGACAAAAGGTTTAAGGTCCCTCAGCCTCAAAGGAGGAACAGAGTCAAGAAAATACAACTATTTAGTTTAAATGAGGAATGTGACTGAGTTGTGTATAATAATATATTATGTATAGATGCATAAAACAGAGAAGGTGAGACTAGACTGCTCTTTATCTTGCTCTTAAAGCTCAGGGACACTCACTGATGCTGAAAAATGAAACTCCCAGTGGATAAAAGGCAGGAGTGTGGAGCAGAGCTCGGCTTAACCTCCTGGCTCCAGCCACGGGATGTCACTGAGATCAAGGGCTTTGTGGGAGGTCCAAAGCGGACACCACATTGCTTGGCTGATAACATCAAAAGTCATGGTAGGGTTGAGGAAAAAAAATATAGTTTAAAAAAAAAAAAAAAATAAAAAAAAAAAGCACCTGGGTTTATGTCCTGGAACGTAAGTGTAGAAATTCTATAATACAGAACATTTTTGCTTCATTGCCAGGAATCTGGACAAGACGGGATGGTTTGATCCTGTGATCTGTGGGACCCAGAGAGACATAAAGGGGTATAAAAATACACATCCATGTGCCTGTGTCTGTGTGTTTTGCAGCTGCGCCTTATTTAAACGGGGGAGAGACATTATGGTCCCAGAGCAAAAACGCTTCTACTTATGCCAGTGGCAAGGAAAGGGCTGTATTTCCCAAGTTAAAAAAACAAACCACCTTTTAACACGTTTGTGATGCTGGTGGTTGAATTTCTTTCCTTTGTTTTTTTTTTTTTAGAAAAAACCCCAACACTCAGCAAAACATGAAAGATAAATCCAAAAACTAATGTAGACAGAGCCCAGCTCAGAACCAGAGTTGCCAAAGTCTCCAAAATTTGAAGCCGTGGGTCCGCCACAGCTCATATTCACTTTTAACTTCATCCTTAAGCTTTATTCCACAGCACTTCAGCACGTGGTTGTGCTGTTGTGATCATTCATTAGCTGGTTTAGCTCGTTGTTTGCTACCACAGAAAGGTTTAGAGATTTATTAAGAGCATAGTTTAAAGCCTCTATTTTCCACCGACTTTACAAACAAATAGCTTGGAAATATTTCACTCCTCTCCTTAGAGAGATTCAAGTGAAAGAGGATTTTTTAGAAAATATATAAATATGTAACTTTAAAGACCCTTTAGAGCATATCAAGGAACATAAGAAATCCATAAGTCTTTACTGTTAAAAGGGAAAGTACAGTGGGGATTAGTTATTTCGGGCTCTTGTTCCAGGACCCTTCCCAGTTTTGCTGAGGTTTGCAGTTTTCAAGTCAGAAAGTCTCAACATCTCCAGTGTTAACATCCTTCCCCACTATCAACATCCAAGTGAGTGCCACCTGGTTTTTGGGGGTTCGGGAGGGCAGATCGCTCAGCCTGGAGCTCATCAGCTGGCGGCTTTGCTCCTCATTTTGACCATGATGTTTGGCATGAAAATTAACCTTATTATGGCCATTTATAAAATAATTGTGGCTGCTGGGAATGCTTTGTGGGAATGACATCACCCTACAGCCCTACACAGGATCTCCTGTTGCCACTGCAAGACCAAGCATTGGGGTGTTTCTTGGATCCAGCACAGCACTTTTTAAAGCATCTTGTTAAGGGAATACCTGAAGGGAATGCGAAATTTCATTTTATTTTCTTTTTCTTGTTGGTCGCTGTGTGTGTGATGCTCACTGTGATCCCTTCTCTGCGTGCCCAAGCGCACGGGCCCCTCCAGGAATAGCTCTCTGTTTACACGCCTTTCCTTTCCAAATCCCACTGTATTTTCTTTGGCCCCACACCAAGCTCTACAGGCCTGTTCCTCCTCTGTTCCAGGCACAAAGCTTGGGGGGGGGGTGCATGGGGTATTTGATGGGAAGGGTAATTTCTGCGCACCCCAGAACATCCCCCAACGTGGGTCTCGTGGCTTTGACCACAGTGTGATAGTGGAAGAACTGATGGCGTCAGAAAGAGCTCGCTCAATAAATCCTTCCCATCATGATAAGATCAAGTCAAGCATCTTCAATTTACATTTCTTTACTAAATTACTCCATGCCTGTATAACGTCTCCATGGACACGTATTCAATTCTAAAAAAACTCATGAGACAAAGAAGGAAAAAGTGATTTTTTGTTGTTGTTGCCCCTTTCCACCAGTCTCAATTCCTTCATCTCAACCAGTTTGCTGAAGAGCCATCCACTAGAGAGCACTGTCACCCAGCCCTTGGTGCCTAAATACAGAACATCGCCCCAGAGCAGGATGGAGACCTTGCAGATGAATTCCCATCTTGCAGGGGATGGGACACTGTCCAGTCCCTGGTGTGGTGAAGGGATAAGATGTCACCATCAGGTGTCCTAGTCACGGCTCTTCTGCGGGGTATGGCACCTGAGAGCTGATGGTGGCTTTGGACAGATGCGCTCAGATTTTGAAGACCCAGATTTGGCTCTAAGTGCATTCTAATACTCAAAACAATGCGCACATGGAGGAAGGAATCTGGTGTTTTGGGTGCAGCGTCTCTTTGGGGAGAAACAGCATAGAAGAAGAAAAGAGAGAGCAGAACAAACAGAGAATAGTCTGTTTAGGGCTGAGAGATTTTTAACATCTCTCAAAAATGCCCCTAAGTCCAGCCCAGAGCATCTGCTTGAGGAAGTGAAATAAAGGATGGAATTTTTCTTTCCATTAAAAATTTTGGCAATGCGATATTTAATCCCTTTCTAAGGCTGATGTGCCTCGATCTTGTGCGAGCGTGGAGCAGAAGGGAAACCGAGGGGACAGAAGGTCAGGCAGCTCAGGCAAAAACTGCCGGCAGGACTGTCGGGCTGTGGGAAGTGTGAAGAATGTGCTGATTTTGGAAAGCAAAAAGAAAAATATCTGCATACAAGAAGGAACCAGACACATTGACCAAGTTATTGAAATAAATTTAAAAGGAAAAATTTTAAAAAGTGCAGCCTCTTTTGGTTTTCAGTCCAAACCACATAAACTTGACCTGCTCACTTTGGCCAAGTGGAAATCACAGATTCATTCTCCGGGAACTCAAGGAAAAGTCCATCCGAGTCCAACTGCTGCTGGAGAAGCGGCTGCACTCGATGGACGTTTGGTGACCTACAGCCACCGATGGCCCCTACGATGGTCACCCCCTAAATAAGGTCCAGTGGTAAGCTTAAACCAAATAAAACGCCTGCGATAGATCAAAATAACACCCATTTCTTCCACAACCAAGCTCCACCAGCAAATTGCTCTTCCCTGCAGCTTTCAACATCCTACAGCTGCGAGATTACTGCTGTGTCATAATTTCACGGCATCTCTGTGGTATTTAGTAAAAGGACCCAATTAAACCTCTAAAAGCAACAAGCTTCTTGGAAAATGAAGCACTGTTATGCGAAGAAGCAACTTGATAAATGTCTCCAGTTGGGATAATGAAGCAGAAGAACTGCTCTCGTTTGCACGCCGCACAGCCAGCTCCTCATCGTGGGCCAGGGCCGGGGAGGCTGGATTCAAATATATACTGAAGCGATGGTCTTTAGCTCTATAGGAGAACCACCATTTATGTGTTACAAGAAAACGGACTTTTTCCCCAACTTGTTTTTAATTTTCTGCGAAACAAAATTCTAAACATAAGCATTTGGGATCCATTAAAATGGTTTGCTATAATTGTAACTCCAACTTATTGCAAAAAAATGTAAATATCCTGCTGTTGGAAGTACTCCATTTTTCTTTCCCCATCCTCCCCAAAATGAAATGTATTTATATACTCCTTCCTATGATACATTTTGCTCTCAAGAAACCTGCATTTTCCTATAGAGAAACTGTGCTGGAATATTTCCAAAAGACGCTCCTCCAGTGTAATAAGAAACTGCAGCTGATGCTCCATTAATAACATGCATTTACAGAAAAAGCAATTTGCACAAGTGCCAACAGAAAAACAATCACGAATTTAAAAGACAACAACATGTTGGGCTTGTTGCTTCTGTAAATGACCTCCTGGAAGAGAACTGGATCAAAATAAGAAATTGTTCAAGTTTGCATTATAACAAACAATAGTTCGCAACAAAACAAACATTTTCTTTAAATTCTAACATAGGGGGAAAAAAAGGCTGAAAAGAGTCTTAGAAAGGGACTTTTATGATTGAGGATATTAAAAATACCCAAGTAACTATTTGATTTACATGAGCAGCTCCGCACTACTGAGAGAAGAAGCTGATGTGCTCTGGTTTGACTAGAAAAAAACCATCTTTGAATTGGGTTGTAGTCCTCAGTGTCCAACAGAAAGAGGCCATAGGAAGAGGAAGCACTAGTAAATTGCTCATAAAAACATACAGTTTGCTGCCCAGACATTTAAAAGAGTTCCAAGGAAGAGGAGAAGGAAGGAAAGGGACGGGGAGGCTGAGAGTTGGGGGCAAGATGTGTGGGATGGGAGGCCCATGGGGATGGATGGAGCACAGCAAGGCCCCTTCTGCAAAACTGGGATGGGTGGTTCCTCGAAATCCTTCATTTCAGCCTCTCCCTTTGGTTTTGTTACCACTTGGTCTTATCGTTGCAAGGAATGACCCCACAAGCTGGCTGGATGTGACCCCACTGTGGGGTGGGAGAGTGTGGCTGCTCCTTCTCTATCGCACGCGTCACAAATTATAGAGAAAAATAAATGAGTTTTGATGCATCTTGGCTATTTGCAGATGAAAGGGGCTGTTGTTAATTATCGCCATCGCTTTCCAGGGGCTGGGGAGCTTTGGGGTTTGGGAAACACAAGCAATCAGGAGAAGTGGTTTGAAAGGCATCAGCTCTCAAACCTGCCCCTGGTGCTGCCAAACAACAACCAACAACCAGGAAAAGTCTGCGGACAACATATCAAACTGAACAGACTTTCACTGAAGGACTGAGGTTCACACTTTCTGGAGTCTATTTGTGTTTCCTGTCCCTCAAAATCAGTTTAATTCCATTAATACAAAGGGGAGGCAAACAGAACTTTGCTGGAGGGGGTGCTGAGGGGAGAGAAGCTTCAACTCTGATCCTCCAGCCCAGCTTTCTCATCAGAAACCAACCCAAAGAAGAAAAACAAAACCCCTCTCCCAACTGCTCCTCCTGCAATTAGGGAGAGATCAGCTGCCAAAGTGTGTGCCTGGGGCTTCGCTTTCCCTAAACTGTTTATTTTATTGGAGCCCAGCTCACATTTGGAACAGTTTAGGCAGGCAGAGGTCCTCCATCGCCTGTGCTGCTCTGATGGGAGCCAGAGCACGGGACGCAGCCGCCAGCCCGGCTCCCAGGGTCCCTGCTTGTCCCTCGTCATGTTTGGGAAGACGTTTTCTCCAGGGCCAGGAGCTGATATCACCCCCCATTTTCCCCACGCCCTCCCACATCCTTGCATATCTTCCATTTCAAGCCAAACCTCTGTCCTTCCTGCTGCATCCCAACACCTCCGGCATCCAAAGAGAGAGTGTGAATCCCAACACGGGTCCTTATGCTCTTGTAGGTGGATCAAAGGGAAACCACCTGCTTCTGTTTCAGCCTGACCGCAGACACGCTTCAGCCAGCAGGTTTTTGGACTAGATGAGCTTTGAAGGTCACTTCCAACCCAAATAATTCTGTGATTCTATGTCAAAGCCCTTGTACTGTCACCGTCCTGCATCCCTGCACGTGATATGGAGGGATGAGACCCCTGGGGATTAGGAAAGATTAAGCTAATGAGACTTGACCGGTATGTGACTGCTGCCTCAAGCCCTCCCAGCACTGGGAGATGCAATCTGCTTCACATTAACATGCACAGAAAATAATGGGTCCTACTCAGCACAGCAGAACAGAGCGACCATTGTAACCTCAGCTTTCATCAGATGAGGAATAACAGGATACAACCTGATCCACTACCAATTCCCTGCTCGCGTCTTCAAAAGAAAAAGGGATGTTTTTTGTAACTTTAACATATTCTGTTCCAATGAGAAGATTTAATAATACCTCTGTCCTCTATTTGTATGTACAACGAAAAGTTGCTCACTGGAGCGGGGAGCTGAACCTGCTTTTTTTGCATCCTATAGGTTCCTTTTCCTGCTGGGCACGGTTTCTCGCGCAGCTTTGCTGCTGCCTCACAAAGTTATTTCATTTTAACAGACCCTTTCCATGAGCCTGGGGTCAGCAGAAAGCAGCTACCATTTCTGGGGCTGCAAAACCAAACCAAACCAAACAAAAAAGGCAATGACGAATATCTTTAACCACCCAAAGAAAACCTCCTTTCCGCCCCAGCACTTCATTGCTTTTGGCAGATTATTTCCCTGTTGAAACTGGGGATTTCAGCATTCATCTCCCCCAAAAAAGATGAAAACTCTGCTAATATCAGAGGTGAAGCTGGCTGCCAAGACTGCCTTTTCAGCTGGGTATAACAGAAGAGACATTTGATATGCTGCTCTTTACAGCAAAACATCAGCGCTGCCCAGCTCCCCGAGTCCCTACGGCACCGCAAATTCTGCCGGACAAGCAGGAAAACCACAAGAACCTTCCCTGAATTGTCCCTGACTGGCCCTGTAACCCACTTGCTTTTCTGACCAAAGACAGGCCCTGTTATCAGCTGTATCAATAAAACCACAAACCATTCAGCTTTCCAAACACAAACATTTTACCCTTTTTTCTGTACTCATCATTGATGAGGTGTCGTGTCTCTGTGCTCCGAGCTGGCTACTAGAGAACAAATGATGCTGGAAAGATCAGCCCAACAACAAATCTCCCCAAGGTCAGTAATTTGTCCATATTATGTGAACACACACACACATATACATATTTTTTTTCCAAGTCTCCAGCCCGCTATCTTTGGGATGAGCCACATTTTAGCCCTCAGTGGCCCACATGATGCAATAGCTGATTGAAATGAGGTAGACAGGAGAGGACTCACTACAGATGGGCATTTCTTTTAGCCAAGATGCTGCCATGGAATAATCCTCATCCCCGGCTGCAAGGTGAGAAGTGACCTTCACAAGGCACAGGGCACACAGGGAGGCTGGCACACGGGGATGGCTTCCTCCCAAAAAACACCCCGGCTTCATGGTTTGGTGCTAACCCTGGACAAGGCGAGGGTGAAACACCTGGAGGAACATATTGCCACCCCAGGCTACAAGTTCCTAGACAAAAGAAATCAATCTTGGGCTGAATAGCCCATTCCTCAGGGACCGACGTGTGTCAAAACACAGGCTGCCGTGTGTTGGCAAGATCTGCAAAAGCCCAAGCTGAGTATTGAACATGGGCAGGGTCTGCACTCTCTCTTCTTGGAGGTGCCAACCAGCTCCTTTTGAGATGCAAAAGACCCTTCTGTACTTTCCTGAGCACTGTCAGGATGCTCAGCTTGTCACCGTTTTTTTCCCCAGCCCATCACCCAAGGGACAATGCCACCTCTAATGATGAAGTGTCAAACTGGAGTGGAGTCTGTGTCTGGGTCACCCCTGGGCTGAGGCTCCCAGGGGACGGATGGAAAGGCCTGGTTGTGAGCAACTGGAAAACCAGGGCTGCGAGAAGCTGGGCTCGAGATGCAGGAGACAGTGCCAGAAAAGCTCCAGCCGTGCTGGCGGCCAGCGTGCTCGCATGGTTCATCGCTGTGACCTGCACCCTGCGGCTCACAGCTCCTCCTGCACGGCTCGCAGCCTTCTCCGCTCTGGCCCCCTGTCTGAGCTCTCCCACTCCTTCCAGCCCCACAGTGATGCACGAGAAAAAAGAAACAACCCAGATCCAGCCCAAATACACCTCGGTGCCTCCTTGAAACGCTCGGTGCCCAGTTGCCACCAGCCAAAACTGTCATACTGAAAACCTCAGTCCAGCCCTTTGCCTCCCTATGGCAGCAAGGAGCAGTGGCACCTCAGTGCTCTTACCACTGTCCTCCTTCACACTGCTATTTTAAAGCATCATTTTCATTTAAAGAGAGCAGCAGCAGGCGTGGGAGGTGTAAACTCACCCGATAGCAAGTGGGATCCCCAAGTCCAAGTGATGGATGAGCTCACTAAACACCTTCACCTACCACCGCTAACGATGTGCAATGTGAAAGGGCTCAAAAAAAAAAATTTGAAAGCCTCTATCAAAGCTTCATCATAAAGCTTCATTCTCCTAATTGGGAAATATAGCCAGGGGTGACAGCCACACTGGGGCTGGTTGTTAATTAGACGGGCATCGCCGCTTTGGGGAGTGACGCTTTCCTTGCACGGTGGCAGGAGCAGCAGCCGGGGCCTGGGCAAGGGAGCAAATTGCCCCTTGCCGGCTAAAAAGGGACTAAGGCAGCGGTTGTTTTAGATATGACAAATAATCCTGGGGTGTTTGGAGGACTTCCAAGGCAGGGAGGAAGTGTGTGCGTGTGTGGATTAATTATTTCACCGGCTGATTCCCTCATTTAATAACAATTTCTACTAGTTGATTCCCCACTCTGCAGCCCAAGTTGTGAGGATAGATTTAAATAATCACCACCATGTGCCAAAACTAAATCTAATTTCCACTCCCTCCAGAAGCAGAGGAAGTAGAGGAGTGATTATTAAAAAAAAACAACACACTTTTCACAGTCAAAAGCCTTTTCTAATCAGGCACAAGACTAAAAAACATACTTAGGGGACCACAAGCATGTAAGCGCAAGGCGACAGGATGGATGTTCCCTCCAAGCGGACGAAAACTGCTGGGTTATTCCTTAGTCCAGTTGCAGGAGGGGAGAGTAAGGAGGAGCAGGAGGGTGGGAAATGTACTCCATGGTTTGGATTAATTATTTTAAATTCTGGAGAAACCCAGCAGAGTTGTGGAGGATATCGAAGAGGGTAAGGGCTCATTTTAGCAACTGAGTCAATGGAAAACCCTAAGCCCCTTCCAGTGCGACAGCTTGCCCTGTAGCACGCACCTGGGTGGCCTTTCACCAGGCATACATTATTCACAGTTTAGCTCCAACAGCTCATGAAGCAGGTCTTTGCTAACGCTGACTCCTTCCGACTGAACAAGGTGTGATGGGGCTGGCACGGCAGCTCGGCCGGCATGTGGGAAGGAACTGCAGCCTCAATGTCATTAGGTGGTTGTGAGGCATCCAACAGTTGTGAGGCCTTGTCAAACAGCCCATCACAGCCCCCTTGATGCACACTTCAGTGTTGCAAGTTTCCAAACATTTCTGACAAAGTGTAGAAAATACCCTGGTTTTATGTACGTTGGCTGAATGCTGCATGCACCAGACCAAACCAAAGATGAGCGTCTCCCAAAGAAGCTGCTGGAGGTGATACTTGTGTGCCAGGCATCCTCAGCACCACACCATGCAGGGTGTACCTGGGATTTACTCCACAGGATCAGTCTGATACAGGTGTTAACACCACAGCTCATCCCGCTATTTCTCTCGTTACCGGGGCAATTCATTAATAAGGCTCAGTAAAGTGCTTTATCAGTCTGAGACCAATGCCTTAGAAGAAAGGCCAAGCAAGAAGACAAGCTGAGATGAGCAGGTTGCTGAATGCATCATGAGCCAGCTGATGCTCATGGCGCGGCAGCCCTAGGACAAACTGGACAAAGCCTCGAGCTGCAAAATCACTCAGAACAACTTTGACAGCAGCCAAGGGAGAGGATTTTTTTTGTTTTGCTCATCCTCTCCTTGTTTTCCACTCTCCCTCCCAAAATCTTAGCTCCCTTCTGACTTCTTCTGTGTCACTCCAGGTCTTCCCATCACATTAAGTCATCCTGCTATTACAGGAGGATTACTCCATCCCCATGGTTAACCCCCACTGTTCCCAGTGCTCACACAGGGACACCGCTTTGCGTCAAGCGCATCTGCAGGACCTGCTGCCCGGGGACTCCCTCCTGCACGGCCAACAGCTGGCACAAGGGACAACCAGACATCAGACTCTTTCCGTGGTCATTTAATATTTCCAGAAGAAAGTCTGGTCTGCCTCGGCCAGGCTGGGATTTGAATGCTGAATCACAGCAATACGCAAAGATGAAATTCTAATTTCCAGCCCTCTTGATACCATCGCAAAAATAGGATAAGCTTGGACATGGCTTCTCTTGTGCTCTTAAGGCAATTAACAGAAATAACATAGCAAATAACCACAATATGTCTAATACTGCAGGAAATACACAGGGAAAAGCTCCGCTCCACCCCAGCAGAGCTCTTATTAACAACCGCCACGCACAGGCAGACAGCAGTTGGTATTTAGTGCCTGCCCTGGGAAATAAATCGCTTTCCGCCTGCATCCAGACTGCAGTCGTCTCGGAGACAAACAGAGCTGTGTGTCACAGCCACGGCCACCGCATGGGCAGCCAGAGGTGGATGGAGCTTTGCACTAACACACCTGGGCAAGGACAAGGGCAGCCACTGGCTGCCTGTCCCACCCTGGGGGGTGATGCATCTTTTTGGGTCATCAGCAAACCGCAGCCACCACAGCAGGTGTTTAACTCTGGAGATGGATGCCAGCACAAGGATTTATAGACTCGGTGACTGCACAGGTGCAATAAGGCTGCAGACCTCGGTCATTGTGATAGGACCCAGCAAAGGTCAGAGAAGATGCACCATGGTCAGGAGCATCTCTGTCCCTCAATCATCCTCCTGGGAGATGCAGGGCCCCACCTGTAAGCCAAGGCCAAGCATCCCACTGATGAAGCCTGACATCCTCATTTCCCAACCCCAGCCAGCCTGAAGAACCACCAAGAACCACAGTTTCGCTTTTCTCCATTCCAAACACATGCACAAAGTCTCAGGCCACGCAGGGAAGAACAGAGAGGTTTGGAAATCACCCGCTTTCCACTGCAAAAGCTGAGTGACCCCAAAATCACCACAACAGGCAATATCCTGGTCTGGTTTTTGCAGCATTTGCTGCGTGTGCCAGAAAGCACTTTGCTGCTCTGTCCCTTGTGATCTCTGGGACAGCCATGGACCACTGGGCAAAATAAAGTCCCATTGGCACAGACAGAAGCGATCGCCCACTCTCAGGTCCCAAATGTCTCCAGTTCACAAATTCTCTGCTCTTCTCCAGCAGCTACCAGCCTGCTGTGCACACACACACACACATCCATGGGATTCTAATGGAGAGCAGAGACCGCACAATTCTTGCTCCAGCCTCCTCCCACCGACAGCGGATTTGTGTTGGATGCTCTGAAGAGGCCATTTGTTGCAGGAGCTACAACTTCTCCTATTGCTCGCCCACGAGCTGCCGGCAGCAGTGGAGGATTTACATCCACAAACATTCACTCTCTTTCTGTTTTCAAAAGCAAGGGCATATTATTCATGCACTGGGTTTCCCTCCTGTGAAAATTCCCTTTTTTTTTTTTTGCTTCACAAGAGTTTTGTAGAGAAATGTAAGCAAGTATGAAAAATCAGCACCCGGCATTCCTCCAGGACAGAAATGTTTTGTGCCCGGGATGAAGTTAGGAGTGGGATGTTAAAAGGTCATTCCTACCAACAAAAGAAGGCTGCTTAACCTCTGTGAGTCCATCATTAATCAAAACACCCTTCTCTTCTGTTTTAACAGGTCTCCATACCTGCCTGTTGAGCACAATGGAGAACATCCAAACCATGGGTTAAAAACTTCCACAGCCCAATGGAGCCTCTTGACTTGCCAAAAGCTGCCCCAGATGATTCATTTGCACTTTCAGCTGGGTATTGCCAAGGTAATTTCTAAGGTGACTTCATGTCAGAGGGTTTTAAAAGAGCAAAGGGAACTTCAGGCTGACTCCCCAGTATAAAGGAGGATACCCAAAGAGGCACCAAATATCCTCTCTGACTTGTTGCTTTGTCAGAAATTGCTGCAAAACATCTCACAGGGCTGAACGTGCGCTCAGTTCCTACCCAGGTGCCGCAGGGATGCAGAAAGCGAGAGCCAATGGTCACTGCATTTTCAGCCCTGTTTAGGGTGGGAAAATCAAAGAAAACACACATGAGGTTCTGTGGTACTTTCACACACACAGCCCTGTAATTTGCACATATTACATGGAGAAGTATCTATTATGCAGGGGCTTTTAACCTCCAGTGTGGTTCCCACTGAGGCAGTAATTTCCCTGCAGAAATGTACGGCAACAGAGAAAAAAACACCTCTTTGCTGCCTTCACCCTGTTCATACCAGTCCTCACAGACAGAAAATGACAGCTACTGTCGGACACTTTTATGATTAAATATATCTTCCATCTCAGAGAATTACAACCCATTCAATACAACTTTCCTAACCCGTCCGGAGAGAAAAATGATGGCTTTTGAGACGCAAAACTGTTTAAGACAGAGAAAAATCAACGTTGCCCAAGTGGTGAGCCACAAGCCAAAGTGTGTGGGGCTGCCAGGCCCCCTCTGGTGAAGAATTAGGGGCTCACCCTTCACACTGTCAATGACGTATCAAGGTTATGTATGAGCAGAGCATCCACACAGATGCATGGTTCAGTCCCTTGGGTGTGTTAAGAAAACAACAATATAGAAAATTAGGCTTAAACTTTAAGAGGGTGAAGAAGATGAGTGCCCTAATATTTGGGTCCTTGTGCACGGAGGCAACACTGGCAGAAAATAAAGGTAACATGCTGGCCGTGACTCTCCGGGGATGGGAGAGACACAGCAAAGCCACCGAGGTTGTTTCCCTGGGGAGACACCTCCTCCCTCCCCCAAAGTGCACCAGCCTGTGCTCCAAAGCAATTATGGGTGTGTGGAGCTTTGATTACCAAGTTTTGTCTTCGCGATGCTGAAGGCAAACGCATGGCAGCAGGAGGAGCGGGGCCAATTCCAGGATCTAATTCAACACTTGCTAGTTAAACGCCGGACTTTAATCACATCCCCAGGCAGAGCCAGAGACGTACAAATTACTTTAGCAGGCTGGTTTCATCCTCCTGCTATTGGACACCCTACCAGGCAAAACGCCGACTTTCAGCCTGGATGTTTAATGTAAATATATGTGATTCAGAGAGAGGTACGGAGAGGGAGACGGCAAGTGAGGGACAGACAGATTTATAACATGCCAAAAAAATAAGGTTATTTGGCACAACGGGGCAGCCAACACTGCAAGTTTCTCCCTCAATTTGGCGTTTTCTGTGCACACACAGAGTGTGGTGCCTGGGGTGAGATAGAAACAAAGTGCTGGCCTCCCCCTCTGCCTACGCGGCAGCTGCCTGGCCATAGCACGACCGACCAAGAAAATCAGCGCCTGTCCTCTCTGTGGTCTGTCCCCCTTCTTCTCCTCTGGCTGCTCAGCTTCTGATCATTACCTGTAACAAACACAGCAGTTGTGGACTCAAGAAAAGTAATTTTCCCCTTACAATTATTTCACCGCATTTCTGGGGAGACCAATTACAGCTATTTGGCTTTGCTCAGCGCTCGGGCGAGCTGTGCAATTGTGCTGGGCTCTCACCACACCGGTGAGACCTCAGCAGAGGGACCAGGGGATGTCAGGACGGGCTGGTCCAGGAGGGACCGACCCACCCCACTGCTTGTGGCTACGTCCCATGACACCTGCTGGAGATGCCAGTGGGCATCCCCAAGAAAGGATGCTATCCCACTAAAAATCTAATGTGGTCATCTAAGGAAGTGACAATACAATGACATTGAGAGGTCACCAGCCCTTCACTAGCCCTGAGCAAGAAGAAATGTTCCACTAGTGTCTGAGACCCCATTGACCCCACAACTGGGGAAAACTTTTAACTAAAATCAGCACCGCATTAACGCAGCCGATGAGATTGCATATCAGCCTCCATCTCCTACCAATGCACTCCTGATGGTTGTGATTAATTAAACTCCAATTCCTTCCCAAACCCTTCTAACATGTCTAACCCAGCTGCAGGGGACAAGGGACCATGGAACATCATGAGATGAGCGCAGCCATGAGCCCAGAGAAATGATGCCTCTTAATGAAGCCACGGCGCAAATTACGATGCGTGTGTTTCTGCTCGTTATGAGTCAGTGCGCTAATGAGCCTGTCTCCAGCAGACGAGTCCCAGGAGCACAATGCATCCCACAGATACAGATTTCTAAATAACAATGTATTTTTGAGTAACTCCACAGCTCCGGACCAGGAGTTCTCCATGATCTGGTCCACCAATCCGTACCATTGTGCTGTGATCTGAATTATCAGCAGGGAACAAGGGACAGAGCCAAAACACTCATTACAAGGTCAAGAATTGTCATGCAGGTTCCCATATCCAAAGTATGGTGCTACATGCCTCCCATGGATGGATCCTCCACACAGGTCACAACACCAAAATATCCCTTTCTCACCCCAAAGTGTGGTCGCACACAAATTAATCAGTGGGTCCTCAAGCACAAGACAAGACAGATACTCTCTCTCTTCTCTATATATTCCCTATATTAAGGCATTTAGACCTTAGCAAAGGGTTGGCTTCAACTCACAGCCACCTAAACGAGCATCTAAACCAGAAGCCCAGGCAAATCCTGCCATACAAACCCCGGCTGGGGCAGAGCAGGCAGCCAGCACCACGTGTGCGTAGCTCTGGGGTCGTTGCTGTGCGGTCAGGGCTCGTTTACGACTGAAACCTCATCCCCACTACTAAAACTGTGAAAAACCTCAGCTAATTCCCAGCTATTCCAAGGAAAGGCAAGCGTTACAGCAGGCTCCTAAGATAAAGCCTCGCAAATCTCTGGCACGCAGACGCGCTCACACAACCGCTCCGAGCTGATAATTAAGGACAGGGATTGGTAATTAAAGACAGAGTGGAACAAAGCGCTGCTTTAATTTTTTCGTTTTCAATAATTTCTTGTCTTTTGGGCTGTAAAGAGCTCCCGACTGTCGTATCAACGTAACTTTAATAACACCCCAATGAGATTATGAGAGGTGTGCATTTCCTATTCTAATTAAGAAAAAAAACATGAGGGTAACTGAGGTCCCGGGTCGTTATCTGACTCCACGTGCTGAGCCCAGACAGTGGGGCACAGCCTCACAGCATGCAGCTGCACCATGCTGCCTCCATTTCTGCCATTTTATGAGAAAGACCAAATTTTAATCATCAATACACCTTAAAAATGCTCAACAGACAGAGTACGGTTACCACTGATAACGAAACAGAGATGTTCCTCCGTGTTTGCATCTCTAAGGGACAAGAGGGTGCAAGGGATCCTGAGCCAGATCTCCAGGAGATGTGGTCCTCATCCTATTTGGCCACACAGTTCTTTATTCCATTGTGCCTGTTTTCCTCATGTCTGTTTTCCTCCTCTCTTCTCTTTTCAGACTACGTTTTTCCATAGGATTAGTCTCTGCTATGGTAACAAATAGCACCTACTACAACAGGAACCAAAACTCTCTCAGGACCACGAGCCAGCACCTGGATACAAATCCCAACTCTGTCAGATTGTGGCTTCTTTTGAATTTCTTATTTCCTTAAACAAAAATAATAAATTAAATATGTAATGCATCACAGCATGGAAAAAGCAGCCTTTTCCCTTTCCATCAGCCTCACCCACAGGTCTTCCAGCTCTGTGGATCCAGGATGTCAGTGGCCAGGATGCTTTGCTGGGGACCCAGGCAAGGAGAGGATGGGGGTAATTTCTTATAAATATAATACTCCCTATTTTTAATCAAACAGTTCCTTTTGTACGAACACACTGCAGGCCACAGGGTGCATGGTGACACATGCCTGTACATTAATTACCAGCTAATTAGGATATCTTGGAGCAGTTTGTCTCCTGCTCTCCAATATCCAGCATGAGGATGTTTGGAGGATGGATGGTTCAGGTTTTCCAGCCCATTCCCCCTCCCTGGGCATAACTGTGCTGCTCTCCTCTGCAATTGGGATACAACAGGGAAAGGGAAAAGGTAAAGGAGAAAAATGCCTGTGGGTGAACATGAAGCAACCTGATATCACAACCGTGCACGAGGGAAACACCGGTGAGATTGGCGACTACTGCAGATTCTGGAGGTTGTTGCAAGCTGAGAAGGTTTTGACCTCCCGGTTCCCTGGCTCACGGTTTTAAGCATTTTCTTTCATTGCTCTGGATTTGTTCTTCCTGTCGCTGCACATGTGCAACAGGCAGCTCCACCAGCACCCACATTTACACACCATGTCCCCAAGGACATGAGGACCAGAGAAGGGACAGTGACCCCCAGGGGTGCCGGTGGCTTTCGAAAGCCGACTCACCAGGACTGCGGTTTCCTCTTCATGATGCCCTGGCGTCTCCACTGCGAGTGGGGGCTGAGGTGGTAGGTGAGCTGCCGGCAAAGCTTCTCCATGGCCCCGAGAGAGTCCCCCTCCTGCCGAGACAAGGGAAGGAGAGCAGGTGAGGTGTCTGCGGTGTTGCCATTGCACCCACGGGATGCTCCGACCCATCCATTACCATCCAAACTGCTTTACAAAGCAGCAAACACTAAGACGCTTTGTGAGTTGATGGAGATCTCGGGAACAGTGCTCATCAGAAACTCCCAAAATATATGTTTGAGGGTTTTTTTTAAAAAAAAAAAGCTTCAAGGAAAACAGGGGTTTTGGTGGAGTTTTCTCAATTCTGATGAAAAATTCCATGTGAAAGGATAGTGGCTTGGAAAACTTTAACTCTGAAAGTTTCTAATAATTTGGTTCTAGAAATTTTGGTTCCTAAAAATAAAACAAAGTACAAATGCCAGTAGCTGGACTGTTCAAGCATGTTTCATTTCAAGATCTTTATATACTAATGCATGATATGGCATCCAGTAATGTAAACCAGCCACCTTGCTCTGCCTGGCTTGCTCTCTGAAAGGTCACAAGCAGAGATTAACCTGACCTAAAGAATAATAATAATGATTTAAAAAAATAAAGATGTCAGAATTTGAGGCATATGCCTGGTTTTATGAAATTGCTGCATCATGAAACACCTTAGAGAAGACACAGAAAGAGAATAGGAAGGCCTAAAATAAGGAATCAGCCTGGGTTTGGCTCACCAATGCTCTTCACTCACAGCGATTGTTCGGGATTTCGCTGTGTGCTGTGATGAGCTGGGTAGGGAATATGCTGCCTCTTCTCTGCCTGGACACCCAATCAATTACTGCTGCCTTCACCTTCTCCTTTGGAGCCCGAGCGCCCCGGCAGAGCTGCGAGCTGCATGTTTCACGCAGCCTAATTTATGCACTGTATTCTCCCACCCCACCTCCAAACCAACAGAGCGGGACCGGCCTTATAAAGACATAATAAATATTGAATTAACCACGGAGCAACAGGGATTTTGACAAATTGCTTCTGGGTGTGCAGGGAAACAATTACACCAGGTTTTCTCAAGCAAAAAAAAATAACAACAAAACCAGGACAGAAAGGGTATATCAGATGGCTACAGTAGATATATATAAGTGCAGGACTTGTGTCGTTTCTTTCGGGGGTTTTTTTGCGGTCAGAGGGTGCATGAGTGGCAAGGCAGACTCACCTGAACCTGCAGAAACTCAAACCCACAGCACTGGGTTTTGGCATACAGTATGTGCCCTTTCCATACAAGGGACAATAAGCGAGCACAAGACATATACAACGAGAGCTGCCATTTTCGCTAAGCTTATTGTCTTATCACCAGAACCAAACTGCAGCAGTGATCATTCCTGAAATAACACACAGGGATGAATCTTTAGCAAAGGCATCGCCAGTGATAGGAAAACCTGGCCCCTTACAGCATTCATGGTACATGTTCACGGGAGTGTGCATTTGTTACTCTGGTTTCCAACCTCTGGGAGGAAAACTGCAGAGCATCTCGGGGTTAGGGAGGCAGGACAGAGCACACAGAGTTCAGCTTTCCCAGCTGACGATGCTGCCAGGGAAAAGCCTGTTCCACAGAGCTGGGATATGCCCTTTGTCCAAGCACCACGCTCACGAGCCAGCTGATAAATGCTGATAAGATGCTGGTGATGGGCCCTCAGCTGAGCTATATCCCTGCAGATCCATCAGCTACACATCTGGAAACATCTGTGAGTTTGCAAAAGCTCTCAGTGCCTTGATTTTACACATGCCTGTAAAGCCCCTACATTAACAGGGAGAGAAACCTGTACCATGCACACAGCAAAACTACTCTGAGCAGCACCCGAATCGGGGGGGGGGGCGAAGCCTCTCTGCAAGGAGCAAGAAAGCTGCACAGCACCCTTTCTTCTTTTAGTTTATCTTGGCTGCTCAGCTGGAAAGCTTTGAGGAGAAGATATGCCTCACAGAGCACGTTTTTACAGTACCCTGGCTTTCAGCAAGACTCACAGAGCCCACAAAGAACAAGCCCAGGTGGCACAAGCATCAACTCAGATAAGCAGACTTGGGGCAACATCTTGGCTCCTACTTGACCATGTCCCCTCCAAGCTGGCGGAGACCCAGCGCAGTTCCCGGGCATCAGACACAATGCTGAGTGTGGCATGGAGGGAAGGCTGAGAGAGGAGGCTCTTCCCTGCAAAGGGCCCCTTTCCTGGTTGTTCCTCCTCCGTCTTTGCCTGCATCCAGCCCTCTGGAGAAGGAGAGGGCTGCTTGCTGCTGGGAGGAGCCTGGAAATTCATGAGACTTTAATCCCTTAACAGATTTCAGCTGGGAGAGGGATTCACAGCATACTTCTCATCTGCACTCCACAACCAGTCCCACGCCAACGAGATCTCGTTCAACTGGAAAACAAAGGGCAGAGGCACGAGCCGAGCCTCATCTGTCCCCATGGTGCTGGGGGTGTCCCAGGCACATGCTGGGGACCACCAGGCTCCTGCCCCTGGCTCCAGCCCTGAAAGAAGAGCTCTGGATGAAGGGATGGAGCAACAGTGCAAGGAACAGGAATCACTTAAACCCTAGGGATAAAGGAGAGCAGGTAAAGGGCAGGAGCCAGGTTCAACCCTGTTGTGTCCTGCTAAACTTGCCCTGGTTTCTGTAGGGCAACCTGTTTTATCCAAACTGATGGTCTCACCTGCAGCATAGGCGAGAAACTCTTTAGCTTCTATCAGCACCCCACAACAGATCCCGTTGGTGAGGTATCACCCAGCATCTGCACACCACGTTCAACCACAAATAAGCCATCCTTGGACGTGTTTCTCACCGCTCTGCCAGCGGAGGGAGGGGGGTAATTGGAAGCAGAGGGATGACACCATGGGAAAGCAAACACGGGATGAACAGGACCGTGTTTTCACTGGGGATAAATAACCACGGCGTCACTGCCTGCCCTCCTTGCATCACCGCATGGCAAGGGCTCCTGGGCGGTGCCAGAAGGTGAGGTTTGTATTTCACAAGCCAAATTTCAGGGCTGCACCAAAACAAGCATTTGGAGAGCTGGGGGAGGACACAAAGCATGCGAATGCCTTGTGATAAAGATGTTATTGCAAATTAATTTGTTTTCATTAAGAAATTAATCACCCGCTCCTCCCTCAACAGTAGAATCCCTGGTGGTGTGCAGAGCCCTGGGGGGGTTGCACCAGGGCCAAACATCGTGTAAAATAGGCCAACATTAATGATTAAAGAACCCCGGTAAAGAATTCCTACTGCAGCACAGCAGGGGATTGACCTAAATTAGAACAATTAGCCATTGTCTCGGGTCAGAGGAAGCAGCAGGTTTTTGCTCACATTACTACACAGTCCTATGTTTCTGTCACTTGCAATCAGTCTCCAGGGAAAAAAAAAAAAAAGGTGCTGTACTGCAAATCCTAACATGCAAAAAGTCCCAAATTTGCTCTCCAGAATCACAATTACATTTTTTTTCCCCTTATCTGTTTCTTTTAAAAACTTTTCACACTCGCACCATTCCTTTCTGGATGCTGAAGGATTTGCAGTCACTGCTTTGGTGCACAAAACAGCTCTGTCCATGCACAAACCACTGCTGTCACAGGCCAGGGAAACATCCTGGGAACACCATTTCCTGCTAATGAAGTGTTTAGTGTGGAGACCCCTCAGCCAAGATGTTTGCTTTCCATACAGCTCGGTGGACGATGACCCTTAAAACATGACCTATTTCATACCCCGAAAATACAGAGAATGAGAGCTTTCCTTCCAAATTCTCCTCCTTGTTTTATTTGTCTTGGGTGATTAGCTAGGACAATAGGATAATAGAGTTATTACACAGTAAAACAAACACATAAAATAGCAAGAGATGCTCTAGGAAGCCCTAGGACAGATCATCCTCAAGGGTTTTGACATGCATCAGATGGGTTATTACGTATTAGTAGGAAGTAAAGGAGAGCAAATCACGTGTAACCCACAGATAGACTTCGGGCTTTGGGAAGGATGACAGCAAAATGAAGAGGAAATGTTATCTCAGCACTATGAAATGTTGCCATGTGCAAAGATTTCACAACACCAGCAGATCCCTAACAAGTGCCAAAGCTGATGGGCCACAGGGACCTCCGGATACCTATTAGGAAGGTGGCAAGAGAAGACACAGGGGACACATCTCAGGCAATCAGTAAGTGAAAACCACATCCACCAGTGCAGAGCGGCTGAACCCAACCCAGGTCAATGCAACAGCCATGAATACCTCTGCCCACCCACAACCTGCGTCCCAAAAGGACTTTCCCCAGCTGCCGGCACCAGAACAGCATCCTGCTCCCCATGCTGGGGCCCCAGGGTTGAATAGAAACCGAATTTACGATGCCTTCCCTTTTGATGTAGTCATGCAGAGCTGAAGTCATCTAATGGTTTTCTGTTTTTCTCTTTCCTTTCTTCTTTTTTTTTTTTTCCCTTCCCTCCCCACCCTTGCTTTCAAAGCATGGGGCTCAGTCGCAGCCTATTGTTGAGTGCAGACATCTGTACTGCAGCCAGCTCCAGTAACCCACCACCAGACTTTTCCTTTTGAAGCCCTAACGGAGCTCCAACAAGCTCCAACCAGGAGCTGAGGAGGTAGAAAAGACTTTAAATCCACTGGCAGAGCCTGACAGGGCCTGACAGAGCCCAACAAAGCCCAACAGGGCTTGACACGGCCCAACAGGGTCTGACAGAGCCTGACAGAGCCCAACAGGGTGCAACAGAGCCTGTCAGGGCCCAAACCATATGCCAACTCTGGAATACAATCTAGAACATTCAAGCGAGCTAGAACCGAAATCTAGACCTTTCGAGTGACCCAGAACCTAATCTAGAACATGCCCTGGAACCTTTGGGTGAGTTAGAACCTTATCTAGACACACGTCCACTCCCACCAAACCAAACAGCTCCAGAATTCATACCCGCTCTCAAAATGACTGCACCAACACCACTCCAGCTCTACAAACGACCAACCCCCAAAACTTCTTGTCTTCATTGGCACAGTCTCCCATGTCCAACTTGTTGCCTTGCGTTAGAGGACAGAGGGCTTTGTTTTCAACGAATGGGTTTCTGACATTTCTGTCAGCAGAGCTGGCTGCAACAGCGGAGGGGAGTGTGCGTTTTACTGCAATCTCTTCTTTGATTTTGAATTTTATTTCATTTAACTTCATTTTTTAAGGTACTTGTTTTGGCTACACATCTACCCCACTGACACTGTCCTGAGGTCTCCAGCTTTTAACATTCAGCCATTCACAACATTTTCAGACAGCTTTTTGTGGCTATTGTTAGTGTTAGGCTTTATAATACTGGACTTTCTTAGAAATGTTGGGATACGACTTAGCTTGGCACTTGCTCAGTGGCCCTGGTGCCTTTCCCCACAAGCCAGCAGAAGACCAAGTCTGTAATGATAGCTGACATCGCACTCTTACATAGGACTGGTTTAAGGCTTTATTCTATTGCAAGTAGAGCTACTATTTTCATTTTGGATCTAGGATTGGTATCCAATCTAAAAGTGCAGCTGCTTTCAATTATACTCTAATGTTCTGTATCAAGATAGCTCTCATTTTGCATGGCATCACTCAGTTGCTCTGCCCCCTTCCCTGCTGGCTTCTGCAGTCAGAGCTTCTAAGCACTTGGGAATTACATAGGGATGGAAATTAACGCATTATTCATTTGCCACCTCTTATGCTTTGGTACTAAAATCCTGGCATTGTAGAATCATTTGAGTCAGCGGTGAGCAACAAGCACAGCAGCGACTACAGAGCAACCGCGGGAGATTTAAACGTCGTGAACCAACATGTACAGCAGCGGCTACGGGAAGAGCATCCCTGGAGGTGTTTAAAAGGTGCTTAGATGAGGTTCTTAGGGACATGGTTTAGTGCTAGAGTTAGGCTAGGTTATGGTTGGACTCGATCATCCTGAGGGTCTCTTCCAACTGAAATGATTCTATGATTCTAGCAGATGGCAGGTACTCTGTGCCAGGGCAGACAGCAGCAAGCATGGCAAAATTAACATTTTGTAGAGTCGTGGCCAAGAGCAGCATCAAACTTAATGAGGGATAAAGTCAGCAACTGGTGCAAGCCATAAGTGGCCTCAGCCTGAGGACCTGGGAGCAGGAGGTGACTGCAGGGATAACCAGGCTCTTGGCTGAGGGCAACTGCCTGACCCACCGCTCCTCACCATGCACATTGCAGTCGGTCTCCAGAAAGTCCCATAACGCCTTGGTCCAAAAGGAGCAACTGGCTTTGATCAAATTAACCAAGTACTCAGCCATTAAGCATGTCACATGCATTAACTTAATGGTTCAAAAAACCACGTCCCTCCGTCAGTCCAAACCACAAAGGCACGAGATGGCCACATCTTGCCACCACAGGCTGGTTGAAGAGATGGGAGTGGACGTTAACTGTGTTAAGATGACCAGCAAGGGACTGAGCACCAGCAAGATTAATTCTCCTCAGTAAAGGAGACAAAGGCCAGTCCAGAGCTGGACTGGACACCGCAAAGCCACTGCCAAACGTGGGAAACCCTTGGCTGAGGACATCTATGCTGGGCATCTTCACACAGTGCTGAGGCCTCACCTAGGACAACTACAGAGTACCAAGGACCTCAGCAATTAAACCCTCACTTGAACTAGCCTAAATTAGGAGCTTGTGAGGCTGCAGCAGTAGCAGAACATTTTAAGAAGAAATTTGTAGAAACAAAGAAAACAAATGGAAACCAATTTTGCAACTTAGATACCACTGTAAGAACCGCTCATCATCCACTTTGACTAAAGGCCAAAGTGCGATGCATTAGATTCAGTGTTGACACACCAAAATGAAAAGTAACCTACAACGGGGCTTATCAAGAGAGCCAGAAATACAAGATGAATGGGATTGCAGCAACTCAGGAAGTTATTCAAAAGGATCCTGGAGTAATATTACACTTGGACTTCAGAGAAGCAATTAAAGAAGGCAATAAAATTCCAGGTGATAGATGGCCCTGCAGGGAGCATGTAAGATAAAGGGAAATTGCAAAAAAGAATGTAAAAATCTTTTGTGAGAGCTACTGGAGGGTACCCAGCTCAGCTTCCGCAGCAGAGGACAAATGAGCAGCAGTCAAAGCAATGTGAGGAACAGCCAGGGATCTGTGTGCTGCTTTGCACCCATCAGCAGCATTGCCCTGCGCGGCCCGGTGCCACTGACTGCATCCTCAGCTGAGATGTGCACAGCAAAACTGTGACTGCAGAGGAGGCTTTTGAGCATCATCGCTCTACCATGTGGCTCCTGATATACACAGTAAGATCCTCAGCTGAACAAATTGGACCCACTTCAGCGCTATAAACAAAGTGACTAATGGAAAGGCCATTGAGATGGCAGTATTCATTCCTGGAAGGGTCACTGGACTGTCCTTTTAATGACAAATGCATCTGTATCGTTCTGATAGATGCGGGGAGTTAACATCAGACAAAGCAAGCAGCTAAAAATCCACACGAGCCATTCATTACCCTGGCAATATCTCAGCAAACAACCACCCCATGAGTTAATCTTTGTAGCTGGTGTAGAACGGCAAAGACAGAAAAACACCCAAGGTGATGTGCTGACTGGGCTGCAAATGGGAAGAGAGGTCGGAGGTTCCAACCTCTAACATCTACTGAAGTCAGTGTATTCAGTGGATGATGGTACTTGCCATCTTCCTATATGCACAGACAGAGAGGATTGATTTTGGAGCTTTGGGGGACACACACCCCCTTGGCAGCTCCTCCCCAGGCGGGTTCAGCTGCTCTCCATCACTCACTGCCACTATCCTAATGCGGTTTGCAGGCAAAGCTCCCCTTTGTTTTAGCAAACAGCATCATCCATCCTCTACAGACCTGATGTCTCTACTTACCTGTGTGGCCCCAGGCTGCACCAAGCACTGTGTCTCCATGGGGGCTCCTCTGTTTGCTTTTCAGACTCTCAGCCCCTGCTCAGGGGCGATGCACACGGCATGGAGGTGGATGCTGGAGAGTGATGGGTACACAGAGCTTTGTACGGTGTCCATGATACCTCACACCACCCTGCCTTGAGCAAACACGGCTCTTCAGCCAGACCCCGCTCTGCAGGAGCTGCCGTTTCTCAGGGGGAATCCCCTGGGGAACCGCCGGTTGGAGCCCAGCACCTGCCTTTGCTGCTAAATACAGGAACCGCTCACCCTTCTTCGTACCCCTCTCACCCCAGGGTTAAAGTGGATTATTTGGTTATTTATGTCCCAGATGTAGGACAGCACATAGAGATTTTCCCAGCCCAACAAGTCTCCTGCAGAGCCTGTGTCTCAGCTGCACCGCACCAGATCCCACGGGAAGCAAACCCCAGCCTAGTGCGTAATTTCTGTTGGAAGAGAACAGGAGTGTCCCCAGGATACCACTGCAAATATTTATGTCATTCCGTGGGGGCTCTCAGCCCCTCACCACAACCCCTGGGAGTCTCATGACGTGCACAAGAGCCTGGGAAGGGGCGGCAGTGACCCCCTCGCATCACTCCCAATTGCTTCCCACTGCAGGAGCGCATAGAAATGTGAATCCCAGTGCAAGGGCACAGCCCTCAAAGCAACATTTGCCTTCAGCTCATTAACCACTGTGGGGCCCTTGTAGGCACAAGAGAACTGGGCTTTTTTTTCTTGTTTTAATTGAAGAACAAAATCACGGTAACGAAGCAGCAACTAATAGCAGTGGTTGTGCTGCAGCCAAGCTCTCCCAGGAACGGCTCCGGGATGCAGCAAGACTTGAGGGAGCGGGGTCACTTCACCAAGTGCTCCAAACAGATGCAAAACTATGAATGCAGACGCAAGAGCTGTGCAGGGGATTTCCTGGAAAGCTGGATGGAAAGGAGTGAAACGAAAGTGACAGAGAAATCAGGAATGATTGCAAAACTCTTTGACGATGGAAGGGGTGGGATAAAGTTCTTACCCAAATCCCCAAATATCCCAAACTGTGAGTTAATCACTTGCTGGACTTTGGCCAGAAACTACACTCCTTGCCATCTATGAAGAGCAATCGCAGAAAGTCCTGCCGGCAGCTTCCCGGTCTGCCAGCCCTTGGCTCTTAGCATTTCTTTATTATGTTTTGCCCAATGTAAGAGGAACTCCCTCCTTACTAAAACCCTCCAACTCTCCTTATTAAACCATTCATTTCTGCAAAACCACATTGCCTGCAGACCATTTGCTTGCTTAATATTCACAAACCTGTGAGTTAGGCTGGAAATAGATGTCAAAATACCCATCCAAGTGCCCAAGTCCCCCAGCTCTCCCTTCCAGCCATACAGCACAACACACTTGTCGGTGCTCGAGGTAAATAAATATCGCTCCTGCGAGGAGGCAGGGAATCAATACGCTTCCTTCCTTCGCGGTAAGTTATGTTCTGATTAAAAGCTAAATGAGCTGAACTCAACCGTCAATTACCATCAGAAAACATCAATACAATATGTTGTTGCTGTTTAATGAAGTACCTGTTTCTTCATCCATCATTTCCCTCGGGGACACTTATGTGATGTTATTAGGAGAGGCTGCCGGTGAAGACGTGGCAGGACAGACGGTCCTGGATGCTGAGATGGGAACCTGCCTTTGCACCAGTACTTGTGCGTGATGATACCCAACTCCTGGCTGCCAGAGCTGTGCCAGAAGAGTCCTTAAAAATATTTGGATTTAACCAAGGCAACTCCAGCCGTTGCCAGCTCTAGTGAAAGAAGCTCAGCCTCAGTGGTTCACCTTCTTCATCACAGTTTTTCCTAGCAATATTCCCCATCTTGTGATTCTCTGGGAGCAAGGGACAAGATCAGACAAAGTCTGCTTGACCCAAATTGGTTTTGCAGCATGGGTTGCATGTGAGTGGCTCTTCAATGTGCTTCTTAAGTGACATTTGTTTGGAAGGGAACAATGCGTTGAATAAGAGACCAGGGACTCGGTTCAGATGCTCTCTACATTAATTGGCTCTCATTACGCTCTATCACATAGACAGGACTGAGCAGCAAACCCTTCCTGTGTATTAACAGACTGACTTTTTTTAAATTTCAGAGCATTTTCATCCAGAGATCAAAAAATGCCACCTCTACCAGCCCTCTTGGGAAGCTGGTATCAATTTGCAGGCAGAGGAGCAGAGCAAGCAGCTGACAACTACTTATTGTACTGACTTGAGGGTCTATGGAAGAGGCTGGTGAGATCTGGCCTCACCATGGCATGGGTGAGGAAAGAATATTTTCCAGAAGACAACCTGAAATCCCCATGGAAAAAAATATATTTTGCCTTTTCCACCAAGGCAGAGCTGCTGAGCCCTTCCTTGTGCTGCCACAAGACAAATATTAAACCCTTCTTCAACAGACTTCACCGACCAAGAGCAGAGCATCTCCTACGGCTCTTTTTCTTGCCCACCATGAAGGGGAGGCCACCAAGAAGCAAGGTGACAGGAGCCTCTTCTCTGTCCAGCCATGGAGCAATAACAGAAGAGCCAAGAGCAGAGGCAGTGGGGCTCTATGTCATCTCCTATGGGTGTTTTTCTCTAGAGGAGAAGAAATTGAGAAGAGAAACAAGGAGGTGGGGAAGGAAAAAAATGGACTCATTGTTAGGAATTGGTAGCTCCTTCCAAAATGCAGCTCCAGACCGTTTCCTTCTCTTTTTGGCATTAAAATACTTGTGCTGACCTGCCCCTTTCTCCCTCAACTTCAGCTTTGGATTCGGATCTGAAGTTCACCTGGGGTGCTTGGCAACTGCTGCCTTTTGAGAAAAGACAGACACACCACGAAATGTCTTTTCCTGCTCCTGATTCTTTTTTTAATCTTCAGCTCCAACTCCAACCTGTGTGACAATGCCCATCGCTCACAACCGGTGTCACCCAAGACGCTCTCAACCGCTTGGCAGAAGAGGGGAATCTGCACACGCGGCGCTTCGCACATCGCTCACCGGCTCATGTGGCACCTGACATTTCGATGCCATCGCAAAATCCATCTCCGAGCTGACAAAATCCACCCTGTGGCATTTAGGAGGATTCGCAGATGTTTGTGCAGTGGTTAGGAAAGGTCGTCTTATTATTATGGGAACTGAGCGTGGTGTCAAGATTCTTGGATGAATTTATATTAATTTTGGATTAATTAATTAATGGATTTTATTTATTTATTTTTAAGGACAGGAATGCTATCCCTGCGTTCCTACACCACGAAGTGTGTTTTAATAAGGGGTGGCATCCTGCCACTCCCCTGCTGACACTGGCATGGTTTTGGAAGAAGAAAAATGAACGCCAGCAGACCAGCACCGTGGATCAGACTGTGATTAATTGCTCGACATCCCCACGTGCAAACGGGCTGAGTGCTGGGGAGCAAATTCGTCAGGCTGGAGACAGCAAGGGCTTCCACACATCACACAGGGTTTGGGGAAAGGGGCTGTGGCACAGCACGTCCCCTCTCCCTCTGCAGTCCCATTTCACAAAGAAACCAATAATTTGCCCGTAGTGGTATCATCATAGCCCATCTAGACCTCACCATTATTCACTTTAAGCCTTAATATTAAAACTCCAAAGAAGAAACCTTTAGTGCAATTTTCCCCCTTTTCCACAGCACTCTGCTCAGCTTTAGCTCGCACACAATGGCTTTAGAGAATACCTTTCTTTTTGCAAAGAAAAGATGAGCAGAGGGCTTGACACATTAAGTTAGGAAAGAACCGGAGCTGTCATTAGTGGGGTCTGAGCTCCATAGCCTGTTTCATACTGCAGGATATATTAATGTATTGCAGATGTCCAGAAAGAGTGATCTTCACACTTGGAGCAAGACCAGAAAAAAAATAAAGGAGCCATTAATATAGAATACAATCAACTCAGTTGAATCCCCATCATCCCTTTTCCTTTTATACCAGATTTTTGGGGTTTTAGAGGGTTTACATTCATAAATCAGCTTCCTTTTATGATGTTTCTTACAGCAAACAACAAATAATGCTTTGTGCTCTTATAGAACTTTGCATCTGGTATCCGAGTCCTTTGCAAAAAGATCTGTGAGATGCATTTTCCTTGCACATCTAATAGCAAAAGGAGAAGGTAAGAGGGTCATCGAGGCTGACAAGATCACCCCACAGACCGCCTGAGTGTCCCTCAAGGTGTCATCACCTCATACCTATAACTTCAGCTTGTGCTGCTGTAAAAAGAGGGTGATGTCAGAAACTTGGAATGATAATTTAAATTCAAGATAAAATAATAACACACGTGGTGGAAGATCTGGATTATGTGTTTGGTTTGGGGGTAAAGGTACCGAGTTGGTGGTCATGGTATCCTGATTATATTTGTCCTGTATAAACTGTGTTTATTCCTACCATTTCAGCCACATGTCACAGCACAGAGGAGAGTAAATAGGAGGAAAAATGCTCATTTTAGCTTCAATGAAGCCCCATAGGAAATAACACATTTTAAAAATATAGGGCATAAAACCCTCTACATCATCTTTAAGTTAAATCGTCATACCATGGGGCTGAAAAGAAGGGTTAGAAATAGATTATTTCATCCAGGCCACAATAACCACTTTTTCTTTCTACACTTCTGTGTTTTCATGGATGACAATTCATGTAATCAAACCCATACTGCGAACCTGATCAATTCAGAGCTTATGCAGGAAAAGGCAATCTGAGCCAGCGATGTGGCCAGGCGTATATTTCTCAAATGACAAAGAAGCAAACAAGAAAATAGATCTTCACTCTATCCAGAGCTACACAGGCAAAACCCATTTTGCTGCCAGTCCCAGCACATCACCTCTCCAGCTACACCAATTTATCAGAAGAGTTTTTAAATGCCCTGCTGTCACTGTATGTCTTGAAACACTATGATTTTGGTGAGGAAGCTGAGGACCACATTGTCTGTTGCACCCTACATGGAAATGGGGTTTCACCTTTCAGCTGCATTCTTGGTGGAGCTGCAACCCAGGTGGTGCAGGCACCAGCCAAAGAACAGCCAGGCAAAGCTGGACTTAGGGATGGGGCTTTGCTAAACTGCTCTGCCAGCCCTTCCCTGGTCAGCGACCAGCAGAAAATCCTTCCTCCGTGGAAAACAGCAGGATGGGGATCAGCAAAGCCAAAATCTCACTTTGGATTTACTGTGGGTGGCCATCAGGGGTTGGAAAAGCTTCCACAGTACGTCCTCAGAACAGTAAGAACTGGTGCAATCGAACAGCCCAAGGTCACCAGGGAAAAAGCAGCCTTTGCCCAAGGCTTTGCTGCCTGCGCTCGGCTCTGCTCGGTGCTTATCCCACATTCAACAAGTCCCCAAACTGGAGGAACGCCTGACTCACTCCCTATCACGGTCATCAGTCATCCATACACGTGGCTTCAGTCTGTGGAAAAAGAAACCGGTTTAATTTTCCAATACTTTCTGGCCAGATATTTCTGCTGGCAGAGCAAACTGCAAATTTTTTTACGGGGGCCCTTTGCTCCTTATGTGTTTGTGTTTTCAGCTCCTTTGCCTGCAACAACTCATGCTGGAAGCCCGAGAGGCTGCAGGAGAGATACAGGGCATCGGGGCAACTCCATCCCACACCATGTGGCTTTGTTAAAGCATTTTGTCCCCATTCACAGGGACAGGCAGACACTGCCCCGTTTCAAACAGGGGCGGCTGTGGGCTGTGCCGGGGGCTGAGCCGCTTTCCAATGGACTCACCTGGCACCTTCCTATGGGCACTGGGGCTGGAGAGAGGAAGATAAAATACTGCCCCAAGGTCATGGCCGTGGGGAAGAAAACACATGTTCAAATGCCTTTGATCCTGTGCAAACACCCAGTTGGAAAAGCATTGCTGCACAATTTGTTTGAGAGTTTCCTGAAGAGCAAAACCGCCTCAATCAACCACACAATAAACACCCAAGGTTTATAATAGCTGCACAAGGCGATAAATACAGAGTGCAACATCTACAGGCATCGCTCAACACAATGCTCACATGCAACGGTAGCGTTTATTCCATCTGAAAGCTTCCCCAGCAGACAGCAACTCAGCAAGCCCCGGCCAGAGATGGGAGGTTGCGCTCACACGGCTCCACCGGCTTTTCTGCTGCAGGCACGTCCCGGCCCCTCGAGGAAGGGGCACTCAAGACACCCATGTTGGGTTGAACTGCGTTACATGTTTATAAAGGGATGGGACCAAATCCAAACCCTCACTTCCAAGTGATCTGGATAAGAGTTTCCACTTGGCTCCTTTAGCAAAAGTCACCCAAACACAAGTGTCTCGGGGAAAGCTGGGATCTCTGCAGGGTCTGGAGAGACACGGTCCGGCCTTTCCACAGCACACCCTGACATCCATGTGAAAGCTCACCCAAAGGATTTCTGGGCTCATTCAAAGCTCCCCAGGCTCCTCCAGCACAAGTTAAAATTTTTGCCTTGCTGCTGGTTTGAATTTACTCGCTGGAATAAGCATCCGCAGAACTGTGCTGAGCCACAGCCATGTTGGAGAGCACAGGCCAACTTTTCTTTCTGGCCATACAGACCAGGACGTGTTTATCCAGAGCTTGGAAAGACAATTCAACTTTTATTTTAGCTCAGAAGAGAGACCAAGGGGTCACCTTTAAGCTAAGGATGGTATAATAGAGGCTGAGTGGAGAAAGCAATGTACAGAAAGCCAGGGATGTGCTCTCTCCAGAAGGGAGGAGGAAAGAGAGACCCCAAGACCCCAAGCAGACGTATTTAATAGAGCAGGTTAACTGGGACCAGGGTCCAGGTCAGCCCTGTTCTTCAGCTCCATCTGTCCCACCTCCATATGGATGTGGACAAGTTCACAGGTGCCTCAACTGAGATATTCATGTATAGTCGTGCCATAAGATGCAACAGCATACCTTCTGCAGGCTGAGCAAAAGCCAGAACTTCTGCAACACTCCTGGCCCTGAGTTTTCTCCTGCTCTTGTATGTTGCTGCCAAGTCTCTGTCAAAGAAACTGCAGGGAAGGAGAGAGGTCTGGGGGGGAAGATGGCTGGATACTGGATAATAACCCAGGTGACTACAGCATGCAGGGTTTTGGAGACAGAAAGAAAATCAACGTATCGGAAAATCACCACCAAACACTGGGGATTAAATTACTTTTCACTCAGCACCCCAAGCTGCCAAAAAAAAAACAAAAGAAGGTTTAAAGCACAGCTGGCGGTACCTAAAGCACGAGCAAGTCATGGACCAGGAGCTGCAGCACAGTCCTGTCACCCGCACAATCCCTGCTCTCCGCAGCACCAGCCATCAATCTCCCAGGGATGCTCCAGGGCTTAGCAACTGCCTGCCAGCCCCCAAGGATCCCTTCCCTGATGGAGCGCCTTGCTGCACAGCAGAGTATGTGATATTTTCTTTGCTGTATTAATACAGCTGTCGCCACAAACATTCGCCACCTGCCAGCATTTGCCACAGCAGCCTCGTAAGGGACCGCTGGTCCAGAGAAGCCATTCTGTGCTCTGGCACCAAAGCAACCGCATGGGGTGGTGCATGAGCTGTGCGAAGGTGGGGAGAGGACCAAGGACGCCAAGCAGCAGCATCTCAAGCAGAAAAAGAGCCTCAGTGCTGCACGGGCTGGTGTTATTTGGGTTTGCTGTTGCAGGTTACAATAGGACAAGGGGTTTTAAACTCAAGGAGGAGAGATTCAGGCCAGACATGAAGAAATTTTTTACAATGAGTGTGGTGAAACACTGTCCTAGGTTGCCCGGAGAGGTGGTGGATGCCCCATCCCTGGAGACATCCCAGGCCAGGCTGGACGGGGCTCTGAGCAACCTGAGCTGGTGAAGATGTCCCTGCTCATGGCAGGGGTGGCACTGGGTGAGCTGGGAAGGTCCCTTCCAACCCAAACTATTCCATGTTTTACCACCACGTTTTGCTAGAAGCCCACGATTCAGCCTTAGGAATTTGCATCTCTATGCTTACACTGGCACTAGCTTCTTCACAGCATTTAGTGCCAAAAGAAACGTGCAGGGAGACGTGAGAAAGCAGGTACTGGGCAGCGGAGCAGTTCGCCGTTGCATCAGCGGCCTCGGGTTATTTTTACGAGGAGTGCAGAGCGCACACTTGGCCGCTGCTCACCGTTGGTCTCCCAGGGCAAAACATGGAGTAGAAATCAGCTTAGTCACGATGCTTTGGAAAAGGGTAACCTCAGCGGGGAACGGGGCCTCTCTGCCTGGAAACACGCCCGTCAAAATAGGTTTCTCCAGTTCTCCATCTAGTTGCCCCATAGGGGAGGAGAGAGGAAAGGATCTTATTCTCCATAAGAAAAGGGAAAGGGATATATTGGTATCCTTGCAGGGGTTTAGCTACGCAGAACAGGGACGTGTCAGTATCTTGAGCTCATCCTGTAGGACATGGGACATCCATTCTCAGCCTAGAGATGGAGATTTGGGTCCCTGGTGTCCCCAAGCCATATCTGCATGCTGCTGCACTCACTCCACCCTTCCCAATGTGGTTTATTGAGTGTAGAGAGTTTTATGAAGCACTACCAGAGCCAGTTTCACGCCGTAGCCCAGGCAGACATACTCCAAGCGTCACTGCAGATTTTCACCAGCAAAAGTAAAGAAATATTTAAATATTTCAAAAAAGTACTTTCCCTCCTTTTTAAAAAGCGGTAGAGTCTATTATTAAGTAAAACATCCACAAGAAACAGCAGTGAATGACTCTATCCCTTCATACACTCTTACAGGAAATCAAAGACCTGTTATTAGCAGTAAGTCCAGGAAAGTGGTGCCTCCAGGTCCCAGTTCAGACCCCTGCCCTGTTGTACCAGGCACATCATTGCGATAGACAGTCCCTTCCCAAGAAGAGCTTAAAAATGCCACATGCAGATGAAAAGGAGGCATGAGATGGGTAAACACCTTGCAGTTCAGCAGCAGAGATGAGAACAGACGAGCTAGCTCTGAGTTTGCTGTCTCCAGGAGGGAAAAACAAACAAAATCCAAGGATTTTGCCAAGTGTGCTCTTGGCAGAAATTCAGGGGCCTGATGAACTCACTGGGACCTGCTAGGAGATACACACATCCCCTCCAGAAATACCCCCAAAATATCTGGGGTTCATTGTGTGACCCCCAACAGGAGCTGGGTCTTGCTCAGATGTTCCCCCCCACAACACGGTCAGGACATTGGTGGTGCCGTCCCTCCAGGAGGGATGTGGGAAGGGCTGCCCCACTCTGCATCACACGGGATGGACCCACAAACCTCAGGTGCACACCCCACCTGGGGTGTTTGCACCTCCCCACCCCGCTCCAGGTTACGTCAGCGTGTGAAGTCTCATGTGCGGTAATGAACTTGAATGATTGATGCCATGGCCCTGGTCCAGGCAGCTCTTTCCCAAGGACAAAAAGGCATGGGAAGGGTTTGGAGGATGGGGAAACCTGCTTGTGTCCAAGCCCAAAGAGCAGCTCATGGATGCTGCACTGTTTTGGAAACCTGGCCTTGAAGGCACAGCCAAGGTCTCTCTCATCATTTGGGGTCACAATAAATATCACACAAGGGCGAGGAATGATCTGTTATCCTAGCGAGGCAGAAAGTGTTCCTCATGGGGGAAGGTCTTCCACACAGAAAGACAAAGTGGCAGAAAGCACAAATAATTCACAAAACAAAGTGCTAACACCCAAAGTACTAACGTTAGGTGGATGTCACTTGGTCAGCTGGAAAGCCCAATACTCTGCAATCAAACCACCATTTCCAAGCAGGTCCTCCCTGTCCAAAGACACACAAGCACAGCAGTGACCAGGTTTTTTTCCCTGGAACTCAGAAGGAAGGTCAATGCTCCCTGCAGAGTGGTTTCCCAAGCCAGCACAGTTATAGAGGAGTGGTGAGACCATGGTACCTACCGGTTTGGGGCAGTGGATGTATCTAGCAAGGCTGATGATCAAGTCATGAGTGATTGGATCCACCAGGTTTCGAAAGCTGGCGTATCGATAGAGGACATCATCCAGAGAGGTGGACTCCATTCCTAAATCCTGCAGAAAACAGGGTAAAGGAGCAGGATTAGATCTGCTACAGAAGCCAGTGCTAGCATGGATCTTAAAATTAGCCCACATTGGTGGTCCCCATGAAGAAGCCAAGAAGCAAGTGATCCCCCACACCACCCAACACAAGGAAGGGACACATGAGTATGTCACCCTGGGGAAAGCTGCACTCCTGTGCTACATCTGCTCTGCAAAAAGGGATTTGGGCTGTGGGACGAACAGCCTCATACCTCGCTAGCCATAAATCCACTGAGCGAACAGTATGCTTGTAACAAGGCAAAATCAAAGACGACTCCAGAGACATGACAGCTCGACCAGCATGAAACTGGAATTGGAGAATAAATACAGCGTAGATGTGCTCTGGATCTGCTGTGCTTAGGGAGGAGGGAATTAGCCTAAAATTGCAGCAAGGGAAACAGAAGGATAAACCGGGGGGGTTTGGGGAAGAGTGAAGTGCTGAGATTGCCTGGGGAAGGGGTGGAGGCTCTGCCATTGGAGACTGGACAAGGATGTGTCAGGAAGAGTGCAGATGGAGCTGATCCTGCCCTAGGGATGGATCAGACCTCCTGAGGCTCCCTCTAAGACTATTTGCTCTGATTTTCAATCCTTAGACATAATAATTTGAGGAATTTTGGCAGAGAACTCATCATTCTATGAAATATGTTGGCGCACAGGGACGAAGAAGGGAAGGGTTACATATAACGTACTCCTTTAACTTCAAATATTTTATCTCCACTATGTTTTGTTCCTCAGCAGCAGCCCATAAGGACAATGATGACATCCTCATATTGATACCTCCATTAGCACCGAGAAAAATGCTTTCTGACCCTCAAGAACAGCCACTCCGGAGACAGAGTTCAGGCAGTTAGAAACCCACACGTGTGGGGCTGTTCTCCCTTGCCAGGAACACCCAACCGATTGCAAACGTACCTAGTTTGAAAAATAAAGCAGCTGAATCAATTTATGATCTATCCCACGGCTTCTGCCAAGTCTGCACTTTAAAAAAATATGATTTAATCTCGGTGTCAAGATCTAGAACTAAGATGAGGGTGTGCGCTGTGCTCCCCAGGAGCGACACCATGACGGCCAGGCTGCTCCACCGTGGCTGGATTTAACCTCGGCCTGGACGTTGCCTTCCTAGTCTAGTAGAGCTCAACATCAGGACTAAGAAAACATCAAGTAAAAGCTGGATTTGGCCCACGGTCATATGGCATCGCTGTCAAACACCACGCACATCCGAAGGAGCCAGTTTTGGGGCTTGGTAGAAGTAATCCCACACACACAGCTCTCCACACACTGGGATCTTTGAGGATCGAACAAGGCTTAGCATCTTGCCACTTTCCTTTAAGCATCTCAAAAGTCTGATAATATTCTCTTAAGCTAAAATTAAAACGTAGAACCACTAAATCGGAGAATTTCTTCTCCTCTCTCCCGGGAAAACTTAAATTTTTCACATGAACCATTCCCTTCTCCCTCCTGGTACACATTTTTTATGCACAGATGTCTTTCTCAGCTGCTCCCTAAGCCTCCCTGCCACACCAGCACTGTCTCTTTTCCACCACATGTAATATTTTAAAGCCACTCAAGGCTGAAACTTGTTCGAGGCCAAGTGATGAGCTCATCTGCAATTTAATAACTTAACAGCAGTTCACGCTGTCAGCGGCAAATCACGGAGCGCAAGCTGCGGAGAAAACGCCCAGCATCTGGCTCCGGTCGCTCGGGGTTTTTTCAGCATGTTCCCTTTTCCCAGGGGATCTTTACCTGCATAACAAGTGAAACTGTCAATAGGAAGAGTATAAGGATTTAAAATTATAGTATTTACGAGCCAGGCAGGACCAAGGTGCAGGATAGAGGGATGTTTTTCTAGTGTGTACCCAAAACCTTGCACAGCGCTGAGGGGTTTGGGGAAGGTTTGTGCATGTGCAGCAGGAGAAGGGGAACATCTCTGTGTCCCTGAGCCCTGACGTCCCCAGGGCACTGGTAGGAGGTGGCCCAGGGGACATTTCAGAGCAGCACATTCAACAGCACATTGACCCCCATCAGGCAGCCGGTGCTAATGCCCAACTTGAGCAGGATTTGGGATTAATGACACAAAACAAGCAGAGAAAATCAGGAATGCAGAAGCGACTGAAAGCAACTCAAAGGCTGCAAGTGGATCAAAAAGCACCAAGGACGAAGCTGCCGACCCTGACGTGAGGCAGGTCCTTGAGCAGACTTGAGCTGCTGCCCCCGAGTCTGTCTCACCAAACCCTCACTGAGCACATCAGCTTAAGTCTTGCTTTGCCAGGCAAGACTAAGGACTAGGGAGCAGAGATCACTTTGGGACTAAATAGAAAAGCAAGAGTCTTGCTCAATTCATTTTGCTGAGCATCCTCCCTGCCATCACCCATCCCCTTCCTGCAATTTGTCTGATTTATTTCTGGATTCAGGAGACCAAGAGAGCCAAACCACTGGTCAGTCCTTGGGGATGGCTTATCCACTGGACGGAAAGCTGCCTCCCACCAACGAATTGCAGGAGGCTTCTACAAATGTGGCAATGCAAAGCTGCGAGATTTGGAAATAAAACCAACCAACCAAAAAAACCCACAAGACAAAACAACAACCAACAAACACACACACACAAAAAAACAACTGAGAAGGAATTAGAAATATAAGTCAAAGAAGGCCAGATTGAAATTGTAACACCTCTTTCCACAGCCACCAGTGGCAGAAACTTCCCACCTACAGCCATGAAAGGCATAAGAAAATCACCAAAACCACCAAGGAATGTGAGAGCCCAGGCACGGTCAGTCCGGCTGCTCCACAGAGCTGATGCTGTGCCAGGTGTTCCCTTCAACCTGGGTCCATTTAGCAAGCAACAACCACAGAAACAGCCCCCCCAAAACAACCAACCAGCCCTGAGATCTTGCCATTGACTTCCCCAGGCCAGCAGTTTCCCTGGGAATAAGGAGAAATAAATGCAAGGCATTTGGGAGCTGTACCCCCAGCTTTTATTTCCCTCATGCTGGCTAAAACCACTTGTTATTCCCCTTCTGCTGCCTGAAAAAATGCAGCATGACAACAGCTAAGAGTTGATCAACTGGCTTTTGAAGCTCCAAGTCGTGTTTCCATGAGACGAAATGTCGTGTAATACTCCCCTAAGCCACAAGGAGCCATAAACAGCGGAAGTCAAGCCCATTTTCGCTTATTAAACTATTTATCACTGCAAATTGAATTGCAATTAGAGGAATATTCAGCAGGTCCGCGTGAGAAGCCATACGATAAAGCAGGTTATGCTGTTGCTGCTTTCATTAACACAGAGCTAACGTAGTTACTGGATGCCTAAATGAGGTTACTGTGTAAAATACCACCCCGAGGTCCTGCAATCACGGCTGCTCATAAATATCCCAATAGCTTCTACTTTATCCAGCACCTTTTCCAAAACTGCTTCTTATCTCCACTAATAGCCGGGGCAGTGAGATGAATTTCCAAGCAGAGAGGTTGGTATTATAAACAAGGGTCGGGCACGAAGGAAGAGGAGGATTAATATTGTGGGCAATCAATCATCTGCAGTAATTTATCTGGGAAAGATGACTTTATGAGGTGAGCATTAGCAATGCGGTGAGTAAGGTCAGCTCAGCGAAACAGGCATGGGAGATGTGACTCAACGGCGGGCACAGGGCGGCTTGCTCCAAGGCAACGGGGTTGGTTTTCTTGTCCAAGGACATATTTAGCAGCTCAACCCCCCTCCCTTGTGAAGCACCCCTTGAAAACAAGCGAACAAAATTTCCTGCCTTTGATCCTTAGGATGTTGGACTCCATCACAAATTCTCCAGTGTCTGGTTGAATTATGAGGTCAGTAAGCCACTGTAAAACCTGGTATTTATGGATTTGCCAGCTGTAATCGGCCATGGCCGGCCACAGCATCTAGAATCTGCCTCCACCTGTTTTACACGTGATGAGCCCTCCAGTATTTGCTTCAGTGCTGAAGCTTGGTGCTGCTTTACTTTCCTATGAGATAAGGCCATGCAATGTGGAAGGGCATTGCTGGAAAGACTATCTGCCTGGTGCATTTTTTGCAGCCCACGCACGTACACCCCCCATAAACCATCCGTTTATACACTGCAATAAGGCATTTTACACATGCTATAAACAGCTTAATTCTTAACTGGGTATCCTAAGGAACCAAGGCTGAAATAGTCACGCTGTCCACCCATCCCCCAATTGTCTTCCCCAAACAGATTTTTAACCACAGGAACCAATTTCAGCTCAGCTGTGACCGGACAGCTGGTGGTGGGACCAGTAGGTCTGGAGGGGGCATCACAGAAGGTATCCTGGGAGCCTCAGACCAGCAATTCCTACTGCAAATTTCTAAGTCTCATCCACCAAATGGTACAAAACCAGAGTTTAAATATGTGGGATATTTTCTGTTTAAGAGAGTAAATATTAGTTTGGAACCAAGGACTGCTCAGTCAAGCCTCAAGTGACGGTGCAGTTAGAGAAGAGAGTCAATGTTTCAGGGAAGAAGTAAACATTTCCCTGGCAGACTGACTCAAATAATAAATGGTGGCAGCTTGAACCCCCTCCAGGAGGCTGGAATTATAGAAACTCAGAGAGACAGATTAATGGGCAGAGATATGATGCTCCCATCCAGATAATAAACAACTGCGAATAGGAGTTTTGCAGAAGAATGCGCCGCATTTATTTTAAACTGTGAGGCAAACGCAATTGCCCCAACTGGAATTTGCTCAGACCACAGCTAACGACTTCTTCAGGGAAGCACCTCCGGATATTTAATGATAATAGATCACTTCAGCTACCCACCCCATCTTGATTAACCAGTATAGAAAAAAGCTTGGAAACACCATTTGGGGAAGGTGACTCCAGGCCTTCCTTTGAATAATTCAAAAGATTTAGATCCATCACCACCTTTAACATCTTCAGCTCACAAAATCCTGTTCACTCATCCTTTCTAAACCAGCAGGAGCTGCCCGCATCCCAGGTTCCCATCCAATCCAGTGCATCAATCTGGGGCCATTGGAGTTGGAGCTCCAGCCCCAAGCCAGGATCCTGTTGGTCATGCGGAGCCTCACCAGATGGCTTCTGGTGGGACCTGTCACTTCTTTCTCCTGCTCCCCAATTGGACGGGTGACAGCAGCCACCTTCCCAGCAGTCTCAGCCCTAAGGGGCAAGAGCCTCTTCTCCTCTGCATGGAAATATTCCCAGGGAGAACATTTCCCCCCGGTTTTCCTTCTGCAAAGGAAAGATGTGGGGTAAAAAAGCCCCAGGTCTAAGGGCAAAAGGTGGAGGAGGCTGTGAGCAAACACACGGTTCTCTCCAGCTTGCTGACAGCTGAATACAAACAGCGAAGGGCTACTCTCACCTCCTGCTAGCCAACTCCACCCAAAACCCCCCACATTACGTGGCTAAAATCCAAAGAAAAAGGTTAATGCATCAACCCTGCAAGACACCCACCCTATTAACTCTGCTTCTGCTGCTGGAACTCACATTAACAACTTCACCGTGAAGCACTAAAAGGAAATAGAACAAATTTAATCAAGCATCTGCCATTTCCATTCTCATGTGTCTGCTCAAAGAGTTTGCTGGAGTAACCTGGAGGCCCACTGGAGTGTCCAAACCACAGGTCAGAAGCAGAACTTCAATTTATCATTCTTTTTGCTCTGTGACTAGTGCCTTTGACTATTAAAAGCAGTAGGGGCTGCACAGGGACTCCTGTCCCAGCACGGGTCAGTGGCTGATCCCAGGACAAAGGCTGCGCGCCCCTTCCCCGTCACCCCCACACACACAAACATACTTGTTTTCCCTTGCAGAAGTCTCTGAGATTATCATTGGAAAATGGGCTTACAAGACAGGATGCATCTCATCTCCTGTCAGGTAAAGATCCAGGCTCGTCACCTAAGCTCAGTGTACTGTCAGTTCATATAGAGACGGTGATTCATCCTATTCTAAGGCAGCTGGGCTGAGTCAGTCTCTGGATGTGGCTGCCGCTATCAGTTATCTGCCGAGAAAAGCCCCTCTAATTAGCTTATCCTAGACACTTAATGTTTAGGCAACTGGAGCAGGAAAATCCCACTCATACGGTTCTCACCTTTTTTTCCAGCACAGCAAACACAGAGCTCTGCACGGCTTTCATACCCACTCTTCCATCCAAAGAACAGCCCCATCTGTTTTGCAGCTGATCATCCATCAACATGAGTTACATTTTTAAATCTTGCTTTAGGCCCCCACTGTTTTTTTGGGGGGTAACCGGGAGCTCAAACAACTCTTGTCCTTGGAAGGTGACAGTAAATGCCTTATGGGCACTGAAGACTTATTTGTGCATGCAGATATTCTACCATGTTGTGTTCACATGCACTAAATACACGCAGGTCTTTTAATAAGTATTTATGGGGGGGCGGGGAAAGGCAGGACTGAGATCCTTGCAGGAAAGAGAAGGAGATTTCCAAATAGAATATGACACTATCAGATGGGGAGGAATCACTCGTCTTCATAATTACCACTGCCTGCTAGAGATTGCCTTGGTATCTGGGCATACAATAAGCAGATGATTCCCAATATAACAGCAGCATTCACATCACACGCCATTCCCTGTTTGAAATTACAGACGAGTCTCCTTGCACACACCGCAATTGATGAGAGTTCTTGGAGCAACACTGAGTCCACACGCACCTTGTGCAATCTGCTTCTTATCCCCCACCTGCACGTACTGCATTGCATCAACAGCAATGAGCTTTCCACATCCCTGAAAAGACCTCTGCTAGGGGATAAGCCGAGTCCAAAAATCTTAACCCAGATGGCCCAACCTTAATAATGAATTGAACAGACAACAAAGCTTGAGCGATTGTGCTGTTTGTCCATCCTTGCACCTCTCTGTCCTTCCCCGGGTAACTCTGTGTGTCAGCCCATATTACATGACAGGAAAGGGGCAAAAGTCTCAAAGGTAATTAAGATCCTGTATGTTTTGGGGAGTTGGTGTCAGAGGAAGGAAGAGGACCCAGTAAGGGAAGGACCAGGACCTGGCTGTGGTGCACCCTGCATGGCAGCAGACGGATGGACAGGAGGACAGATGGTCTGCAGCTGGGATGTCCAGCTGGGATCTCAAGGAGGACACTGGGAGAAGCTGGATCTTCCTAGGGCTGAGGTTTGGCTGATGTGATGGACAACCAAGATAACAGCACACAGAAGCCAGCCTCACCTGGTCCTGCTGTGGGGTCCACCCTATTTTCTAAATAGAAAAGATGAGAGAATGGGACTCCTCACCTCTCACTCTTCCCTGCTCTAATCCAGCCGCTTTCTCCAAGCTGCCCTCACTTCACAGATTAACACAACCCAGCAGGAGCTGCCCGGCTCTGCCATTAACTCTGTTGAACCTGCCCCTGGTTAGCAGGAAAGCAGAATTTATTGCCTTGGCCCACTGGAGCCACATCTCCTGTTCCCAGCAGCTGCCACCATGAGAGATTCCAGGAGGAGGTCAGCGCGGGTCTCCTTGTGATGTACAACAGCGCAGCCTTGCCCGTGGGGTGAAAAGCCCTCCCGGAGCATGGGGAAACCAGCTGTTCCCAGGGACAGGCTATCCCAGTACAGCTGAGTGTAGAAAGTATAGAATTGCAAATCACGGCTGAAGAATCACATTCGCTTTTCTACCCACACAAAACGCTGCTTTCCGAAGATCTCCCCTCCTCTCCTCAGCCAGGAGAGCTGTCGCAATCCAATGGTGGAAAAAGAAACTTGATCATTGCGGGGGATCAATCAGGTCTGTGCTAGCAGCACTGCCAAAAATGCAGATGGGGATTACCCACAGCTATCTGATAGGGGGGTTTGTTTTGATGTACAGCTCTGCCAAGCAGCGAGCACGCAGACAGCCAAGCTGCCAGGAAACACTCCCACATCACCCCCAAGAACTGAAATTCCCAGGCACATCACATTGAACCTGCAGCATCGATAACGATGTTACCGTATCACCAGGAAGCCTCCTGGACCCCCCCCAATGACCAAAAGAAATCAATCCGTTACTGCACATACAATAAGAGCTTGCAATCCAATAACTGCTATCCAAAACCTGGTTTCACTTCCAAGCCCTGGGTTGATTATTATTGCATTAGCTATGGAGGGACATATTGTTACCGCTCAATGAATGCTAAGCTCTACTTCAAAGGGACTGAATTTCGGCAGTGGAAGACTATACAAATCCTTCGACAATTGCTTCGGGATCTTTCAAAGCAGATAGGTGCTAGAATAAAACCCAAGATCTTATTGATCCAGGCACTAATAAAAATAAGCATCATTGTTCCTCAACACAGCTCTTTTCCAGAGTAGCTTATTCAAGGGAGTAATTTAAGACATCTTTGAGAGAGAGAAATATTCAATTAACTCTTTAAACTGTCTGCCACAGAATTATGTGAACATTACAAAAAGATCATTTAAACCAACAAATTGCAGCTGACTCCAATAAAAACACGTTAAGCCATTTATGCCGCTGCAGGAGCCTGGGTGGGAGGAGCGCAGGGACAGAAATGGGTTTGGATAGACTGGCGAGGGAAGAGTCAGACACCGAAACGTGCACCATTGGCACCACCTCAGCACAACAAATACAACTCCAGTGTGCTGCACAACACAAGAATCTGGCTACGTATCACTGCAAGAAGACACCTACTAGAGATTTTACACTGTAAAACCTGAGAAGGAACGAGACACAGGGAGATTTTAGCTCAAAGAAAGAGATGAAAATAGAGGGTTTAACTTGGCATTGAAATAATAGCTCCCTGTCCCTTTTCTGCATTTAGGTTTATCCTCAGTTAATGACAGCCTGTTCCACATCAAGGATGAAGCCTCTTTCTACGCTTGGTACCTTCTCAACAGTTAAAAAGAGGCTTCCAGCAAAGGAGCAAAACAAACAAATCCCACAGCACCAAACTCATTTTCTTACTGAAGACAGAGCAACAGGAATGGAATAAAAATAAAGGTTTCCACAGCCTCTAACAGCTTGACAAGAAGGCCAGCATCACACAGCTAATTAATATGGACAACATGAATTTCAATTCTGTCATTTGCAAATCCAGCATCATGGTTAATCTCAAGCATGGACAAAGTCCATTAATAAAGCAGATTCATGTAATGGGATTCAAAGCAATGGTAAATCACTATATAAACCACTTGTATGCTAGAATAATCTATGCTTTGCATAATAATCATGGTAACTGTAATGTTGTGTATTTATATGGAGGCATATTTAGGACCAGCCCAGGCCACCTAACGAGCTTGGCAGGGTCTGTTTCTCCGGCATGAGATGCAGCCGGCACCAGGAATGAACGGCTGCCAAAGGACTACCCAGCAAGAAAACCAGATAAAGGTGCGCACGAAGCGGTTACAGCAGGGAAAAGCAATGAAGGAGGATGCTATTTAACACAGAGGGCTGGCACTCCTAAATTCACCTCCCTAAAAAGGGAAAAGGATTTATTATGTGCCATCATGTCCTTGTCAACATGGTAAAAAAAGGCTTCCATCACTGAATGGAGATGCAGACCCATGGTTATCGTCCTAAAAGCCACATGAGGGGCAGAGGTGGTCTGAGCAGCTCGGGGAAGCTTTTCACAAGGGAAGAAGATCAAAGACTCCCAAAGCTTCACAAATGATGGAGTTACTCTGGTTTTGGGGAGATTCCCCCAACTCTGTTTGTTATAAGTGAGTCAGGACTCTCCATGCTAGCTGAATTGTTGCAGAGTTTTGGGCAAATAACTTGATCTCTCTTTTCTTCAGCTTCCCCAGCAGCAAGATGGAGGAGAAAACGACGGAAAACCAAGCAGATCTGTAGTGGTGCAAAGATGCCTGAAGATGCAGGTAGCTCACCCCACATTCTGAAAAGCTTGGTCCCCAGCGCTGGGGCAGCGTGAGCTTATTGAATTAATCCTCATAACCACACTGATTAGTCTGTCCAGCATGAAATGGAGCCCTTTAAGGATCACATTCACCAATACCTTTATTTGGGAGGCCATGGTTCTGCTCTCCTCCTCCTTTGGGATATCTTATCCCATGCTTGCCAAATCAGAAAACAGCTTAGACACCTGATTAACTACAAGCAAATGTTTAAGTCCAACTGAAGCCAAAGGGCTTTGATTAGCGGAGCACTTAATACAGGCTTTTGTTACGCAAAACTTCTCTGCCACTGCCCTCTCCACCTCGGTCCCTTCACAGCAGCACAGGGTAGGACTGGAGAAGTGATGGCCAAGCCACACCACAAACATCAGCTCGCCAGAGTGAAATGCAGCTTAAGTGATCAGTGGAAGAGCATTTTGCACAAAATCAGGCAGCGAGGTCCCAGGAGACGCCGGCAATTTGCAGGCTGGGCTGGTCCACGAAGTGCTCTGCCCTGCAAGAGCCAGCACATGGACTTGCCAGCAAACATTTCCAGTAAGTGCTATTAAAATCCTCCTCTTCGTTTCACCACACATCACTGCAGAAGGGCTTGAGGGTGGTGGCTGGGAGGGATGTGACAGATTAACCCCCACACAGCCAGAGACCCCTGCACTTGGCCAAGAAGAGAAATTCATCCAGGTTTCACTAGCGGTGCTGAGCAGACACAGACAATAAACAGCTTCTCTGCTGTTGTTCCACACCCCTTGCCCTGTTTGCAGGCTCTGGGTCCTCTACAAAGGTGAATAGGTGCTCTCTGCACCCCCAAACCCAGAGCAGCAAGGCTGGGAGGAGGAAGGGAAAAGCAAAGCCATCCCCTTCTGCCTGCCCAGGAGCCGCCATACATCTTGTTCAGCAGCAAGAGGTGTCAAAGTCCCCCCTCCCCAATTTAAAAATGAGAATATTTCTGCTTTGTTTGACAGTCAGGGCCATTAAGTTGCTCTTGTTGATACTTCATTTCCCAGGAAAGATGCCGGCGGCGTGTGCCAGATGAACTCGGGATGACCTAGACAGAAAACGCACCTTTGCCCAGGAAATTCAGTACATGATGGATTTGTGGCAGCGCCATGCCCAGCAGATTGCACGCTATTAGCTGACACTTGTGCATGACAATAACCACACCTCAAGCTCACTTTGCAGGAGACGGCTGCTTGGAAATCTGCTGCTTCCACCGCTGAGTCCTGCCAGAGCGCCTGCGTTTCGGGCTGACATAATGCAGATTTCAGTAGAGGCTTTTCCTTCTTGTTGCTCCCAACCTGACCAGGAGTTTCCTTCCACCCTTCTATCCACCCTTCACTGTTGAGGTCCGAGATGAGGACCAGAAGGATCACCAGTCAGTCCCAGTAACAAGGCAGGAGGCAGCTCTAGAAGAGCCGGGGTAATGCGGCCATGAGTTCTGCGCATGCAATCTGCAGGGATGGCCAAAACCTCCCCTTGCAAAAATCTTGGAGGAACATCAGTGAAGCACTCAGCAAGAAAAGCCTTTGCCTCCATGCCCTGGGCTATTTCCCTGTTTCCTTACAATGTGACACCATCCCAGGAAGCCGAGGCCTGAAATGCCGGCAGTAACTGAGCACCCTGCTAATCCCTTGTTACTTCTCCACGGGTGGTTTGAGCCTTCCTGGGAAAACTAAGCTAGACCCCACAAAATGCTATGGGCTAAGAATATTTCCACAGGTGCTAAACCAAAAATCTTTGGCTTGAAACTCCCAGCACAGCATTACAGGCCAGGAACATTTACTTTCCAACTTCAAAATAGCCAACACTAATATTTTTGACCACCAGTTTCTCCTGAAGTTAACAGCAGAGAAAGAAGAACCCTAGAAACCTTCAGGACGCAGGACCAACCTCTTAATATTGCTTTCCAGATACAACCGCAGGGCTGAATAATCACTGAAACTTGATGCAAGACGATGAGCTGAGCAAGAGCAAAGCCAGGATGAGCTCACCACGCAGCCCTGTCTGCCGGCAAGCCGAGCTTTCCCTTCCCTGCTACAGTCCCACCGAGACATCCACAACCCTGGGCTGAAATTCCTCAATTGGCCATGAAACAGCTGATTTCAATATCAAGACAAGCACTGAGACATGACTTATACAGTCATTGGGCTGGCCTCCAAGCGTAGAAGCAACTGGCCCGTGGTGAACCAGACACCTACAGCCTTACGGGGGTAAACCACGGCATTTGCAGTCAGCCGGGGTGGCATTTAACACACAGCAAGTGTTGGGACCTTCTTCCCCGCAAGAAATGCCAAGGAATCATGCCTGAAGGAAAGACTTCTTTTGCAAGACATTAAATAAGAAAAAAAACCTCTTTTCTCTCTGAAGACGCCACAGGCTGATTCAAAATCATCACTGACAAGTAGAGAAGGTTGGAAAAACCTACTTCTGAGGGCCAGCAGGCTGACAAGCAGACTCAATTTGCTTTATGACTTTCCTTTTTTCCCCCCTTATCTTTCCCGACATGCACGTTCAGAAAGAGATAAAGAGAAGCTGCTCCAAGCCCCCCTCACGGCTCTGTCACCTCCGGACACCGCCGTCCCTGTTCCTGGGGCTTTCGCTGCTCCAGAGGATGCTCTCCTTTACCAGGGGGATGCTCAGCCTTTCTGCCCCTCCATTCCCTCTGCAAAATGAGCAGGAAAGGTGCTTTCCCCTACTACGTAGGGTTTGGAGGGGTGATGAAGGCAAAGCCTGCTGCAAGAGGAGAGCCACGAGACCCCATCTGCCCGCTTCCCAAGGGTGATAAACCTTTGCATTTCACCCGTTGGCACCCAGGCCTTGCAAATCCTTTTGGCCAAGCTGATCTCACCCCCAAACCAGCCCCGTTTGGTTTGCCAAGGGCTTTCTCCCGAGCTCTGCTCAGGGCTGAGCACAGCCCAGCAGTGCTGGGCAGTGGAGCCACATCTCTCCCCATGCATCACAGTCCTGCTGCAACCTGCTGCTGCTGGTTACTGCCTCCACATCACTGCCTCTTCCACATTTAGCTGCCACAACACTAAAAGCCGAGTCAGGCCAAAATAGCGTGTATTGCACAAACACACACAGCAGATGCTCAGGTCCCAGTCCAGAACCCAAACACAAAACCAACTTTCCCCCCACCCCATTATTTCTTTTGCTTTGTGCAGTTCTCTCTGGAGACAGCTGCATCCAGTTTAACCAGCAGCACAGCCCGTAGCACATGAGCTGCAAATCAGCCCTGCGACACCCCGTTGGCTTGGTCTGAGGTGAAGTATCCAGAGATGGAGCTTGGTCAGCATTGGGTCCCGTCAGGACTTTGCAGTAAGGTGTCATTCTCGTCCTTCTGCAATTAACAGAGAGAGCACTGAGAAATGACCTGAACTTGCAGGAACCTTATTCCCACCTTTGGGGATTATTTCAGGCTTCTACATTTGTGCTCTGACACTGTCTCCTCTGAAGGGCAGGCACATAAACAAACATGAGTCCTCCTAGAAAATACAGTTGATTTACACGATGCGGCAACACTAAAAGAGAGGGGTTTTTTTAATGGCTTGCAGGAGAGGAGTTTAGCTTATTTATTTCCTTTGTGTTGGTGGAGAATAGCAGCTGATGGGCAAGAGATGAAAGCACCCCAAGCAGAGATTTCTTACCATGTTTCAGGGAGTTAATCTCATCAGAGAACTGCTTCACATCTGTTTGAACAGGGATGGAGCGGTTCACTGGAGCCAAACCTTGTGCTGGTGCAGACGGGCTGACCCTGTCACATGCACCGTGCCAAATTCTCCACCCTCCTTCTCCGGACAGCAACAGGGTGGGAAGGAAAAAAGAGGGAAGACCAAGCAGCTCCAAGCCGTGCATGCAAAAGGTCAGAAAGAGCACCCACGCCATTTCTTTTTTGTAGTTCAGACTATTCATTTAATAAGCAGTGCCATGGTCTGGAAAATCAGCTTGTGGTACAGTTACAGCAGCTGGTACCCGTGTGGGAGCAGGGACCTGCTGTGGCAGATGATGCCTGCACACAGGAGGTTTACAGAGATGCACACATCCTAAAAGCTGGGATAACCCGGAGTCCTAACAGCTCTCAGAGCTGCTGACACCCTCGTCCTAAGTAATGAGGCAAGAGAGGAGAGATGCCTCTTCTGGCATTCATCCACGGAAAGGACTGGATTTTTCTACTCATACAGTAGATGTCAGAAAGCAGATGTTGTGCACATACAGTTCAAAGACACCTTTTCCCCCTGCTTAAGCCAAATCAGTGAAATAACTCAGCTGAATACTGAAAGCGTGCTTGCATCAGCAAGTCCCAGGGAGGAGGAGCCTTCCCTAAGATGAGTCCCCACGCACCCCAACAGATGTAGTTTCGGAGCACACTCCTACTTTACACCCGGGAAAACTGAGGCACAAAGGAATTTACCAAACCCAGAGTCCCCAGCAGCATCAGCTGGGCTACATGACCCTGCTATGAACATTCAACACACCAGCAGCTCTCATTTGGGGCAGAAATACGGCTTTCACCTACATCCATCAAGTGCTCACTTGGGTCAAGGTCTTTCCCAAGCCCGGTGTAACTCAGACATCACAGCCCTGCTGCGAGTAACACCAAGGAGACATGGAAGGACATCACCCATGCTGGTGATGCTCGGTGTTTTTTAGCGCACTAAGGTATTTGGTTAAGAGCTATATTTGTAATCTGAAGAGAGGATGAAAAGCACAACCTCACGCTCGGCTGTATAAACCGCAACCCTCGCCCCACTCACCGGGCAGCCAGTCTGTAATTCCCATTATACAGCCTGACAGGTTGGTAATGGCACACGTAATAATATATTGATTTTTGTCCGCTGTACGAGAAGCTGTCAAACGGCCCAAGGAAAGGAATTGCTGAGATAAACACCCACAAGAAAAATGGGATGCTAAATGGGAAGGGAATGGATGAGACGATCAGCTGGGGCAAATTACCTCCACTCTTCTCATGATGTTTCAAAAGTCTCCCATCTTCCCACCCCAAGACTCAGTGCTGTGATTTACACCATGGGTAACTGGGAACTTTGCCCCTGTCTTACAGGAACATATAATTGAAGGAACGTCAGTAGGTTTTGGGGGTTAAGGGAAAAAAAATAAGTATTTTTGCATGTCTTATCCCCTGCTGTTGTGTTTTTATTTCCAGCACAAGATTTTTAACCATTAGGGAGAGCAGAGGGTGCTCTGTATTGGGATCTGGGATTGGGTACTTGGCTCAGAGGGAAGAAGCTTGAAAAGTGAAATCTTTCCTGAAGACTTTCCTAGCAGCTTCCCTCTCCGGCACCGGGGAATTCGGAAGCTCCTCTGAGGATCTGCCTTGGCAGGTGCCTCCAAACTGGGGGTAAGGGAGGCACAGCAGGTTGGGATCCTCCCGGATTGCTCAGTCTCTTCTGAGAAACCCAATGGTAAAGGCGTTTGGCTCAGCAAAGGGTTTACTAGATGCCCAACCTTGTTAAGGAAGAATTAAGGAGTGGGTTGCACAAGGATTCAATTCAATGATGTTAAAATTCAATTAATACAGCTATTTAAATTTGCTTTAAACATTGAATACATTTACCTTAAAACACTTATTTCAAACAAGCAATGTAAGATGACGCCAGCCTATGGCCACGCTTTAATATTAAACAGCTTACGTTAGCCTAGGCAAGCAGGACATGCTGGCTGCCAAATTTTTAAGGAAAGTCATTGATGAAAACACAACCAGAAAAGACTGAAGTACAAACACAGCTTTTGGAGGAGCCTGGCTTGCTCATAAGGACGAAGAAAACATCATTACAGTTAATTCACCTCGTCCAGCTCAACACCCAAACTTCAACAACTCCATGAACAAACCATGAGTACAACAAAGAAATGCACGTTTTCCAATCTGCAAGTAAACTGCAACCCGGGTGGCCAAGATCGCCTATTATGGTGACCAGAAGTGTAATTCATTATCTACAATAAACATTCTAGTTAATGAATCAACTAGTTTTAAATGTAAAATGTGTTTTGAGATATTTACTTTGTCTGCCCTACATGTCCAGCATATTTTTAGTTTATTAACTGATCAAATAACATTAAAATACTAGTTTTCTGCATTTTAAACTCTTGTTTTCATCTCCATGCAACTTGAGTCAGAAATACAAAGAAATAAATCAATCGTGTAAGCCCAAAATTCAACATTTCCCACTAGAATTAAAACATAAAAAGTTAATCACCCAGCCAAACAGCTGCCTAAATAAATGCCCCCAGATCCACCAGGCTCCTTGCTCAGAAAAGGAAGTATCTGATTACACCAAGCAGAAGCAGTTTTTTACAACCAAACAGGAAAACATCCTCTTTCTTACAGAATGACCAAAAAAAAATATCCCTTCCCATAAAAACTGAGTGCTTAAATCACCGTTCCCTCCTTGCTGAGTTTGGCTGCGGTCACGACCATGGATCTAGGTCATTCACACTCGCATCCCAAATTGCTTCACACTTTCCGCCTTCGCCCAGGAAGCCACCAGGAGTGAGGTTTCCTTCAGATCCCCAGTTCTTCCAGTCGTGAAGCAGGGAGAGCTGTATCCAAATGGATGGTATATGTGGAAATATATGAAGGAGGTAGGGGTTCCCCAAACCATGGTCAGAGAGATGGTACCACCGCTCCCCACCACGAGAACTGTTCTCCACGGAACCAGCACTACAGACAGGGTGGGAACGGAGAGAGACGTCCCAGCAAAAACCCTCGGCACATCTCCAGCTGAAATAACCATTTCCCACCGTAGGCTGCGAAAGGCTGAGGGCACATCTGCTCTCCTTCCTCAGCACATTTTGCTTTCCCCTGCTGGGATTTCATTGTTGTGCCAAGATCTGCCTGGCCTTGGGGAAGATGGGGGTGAAGGAACAGCTCTGCAGAAAGGAGAGTAATTAATTGCTCGCCAGCTCCCAGCCATCCCCCCAGTGATCCCAGTTCAAGCATCCCCAGAGACGGAGGAAGAGGCAGCTCTGGGAGCGTTTCCAATGTGGTACCCAGCCACGAGACCAGGGGCTCCCAGGCACAGATTTGCTAACCTGGCATACTTTTGCTTTCCCAGCTAGCCTTCATTTTCTCTATTTTTGTAGCTAAACATAAAGCAAGGAGCTGAGAAACCCAGCAAACACTTCCCCATCCTTCAAAGAAACACACACACCCTTCCCCTGCATTTGAGGGCCCTGCTCGGAGCGCAGGCTGGTTGGCTGGGTTCTCCTTTAGTTAATATTCATTCATTTCAACTCAATAACTATTAGAAGTCTAGGGACAGTGCCTTAGAAATAACCTCTTGTGCAACACATGAATGCAACCCCCTGCTCCCTGTTAGCACATCCACAAACGTTGCAAAACCGCACAGGGACGAGCAGCCGGAAGCAGGAGCGGATCTGCAGTGGAACAGTCCTAGAAATGCAGCTGCTACTCCCCAAAAAACAACCTCAAAGGCAAACAGGGTATTAAAGGACCGAAAGCAGCAGGCTGTGGACAGCAGAGCTCAAGGAAACCAAACGTGGGGCAACAAGGCTGTTGGAACATGCGTAAAACCCAGACACGCCTCATAAAGAAATTCTTCCACTGATAACAAACCTGAGTCCTGCTCTGTAATGGCAAGAGAGCCAGGCCTCTGGAAAGATTTAATATAAAGATGTCCTAAGGAACGAGAAGCCCCTCAAGATACCCAAAGGTAGGAGGAAGGAGGCATCTCCCTCCCATCGGCTCCAGTGCGTGGCCGAGGACCAAACCCTTGCACTAAGAAAGCGTCGCCAACTTTGAAAGACACAAATTCTGAAAGGCAGAGAGTCTTAGAAAGATCTGAGAATTCTGGAAAGCTAGAAGCAGCTCCGGCTCACAAAGCAGCAAGGTCAGAGCCAGGAGTAATTGGAGCTAAAACCTCCTGCTTGGGGAGGAAGGGAAAGGACAATTTGGTTTTGCTTTTAGAGGTAAGACTAAATTTACAGTTCGCTGGTCTTTTCTCCAGGATTTGGAGGAGAAAGAGGCTGAGATACACAAAAGAGAAAAGTAGAATTACGCATTAAATCACATTGGGCTTTTGGCTGGGACCTGCAGAAGCAGCCAGATGCTGAAAAAATCCTGTACCCCTTTTGTACAAGAATGAAATTAATATTAATATATAACCATCTTCTTTACTTAAGAGGAGGCCGTGGTCACAAACCCCCCACAACACATAGAATATTGTTATTGACCTAAATTTAATAAGAAGCTACAATACACTGAATTTCAAGGGCATTCCCCTGCCCACCGAGACCCCCACACACCATCACGGCACAGGTCCCAGTGCTGGGATGTGCAGGGAGGTCTCTGCACAGCTGTCACACCCACGGGCTGGCAAGAGAAGACATCCTCAGACACAGGGATTTTATAGGTTGAAGCAAGATTCAAAGAGAAAGAAAAAAAAGGTGCATGCCAGCCTGTCTGAGGGCTGGAGCATGGAGCTGCCTGCATTTCACATCAGATGTGAAAGCTGCAGCAGCCTGGAGGCAGGAAAAAAGACACATTCCTGCTATTATATAAATAGATAAAGTGCTGATTAGGGGCTGGCTTGCCAACTGCAACCATTAACCTCTGCCAGCTTGGAGAATTCTGGCTCCAGAGAGGGCACAGGCAGGAACCTTGCTTCTGTTCGGATACCCCAGTCCCAGGGAGGACACCCCTGTTAGCAGAGAAAACCCACTGTGCTCCATGGCAGGGTGAGCATCGCTGCTGCGTATAGGGGCTCTGCACATTGAGCCCATGCTGCCAAACATGTCCCACCTCTGCCCTCCCCTGAGTTGCCTGACCTTCCCCTCCCTCCCTGCATCTCAGCATCCCCCAAAGATACATTTCCCTTAGGAGGAGCAGCAGCAGCCGCCTTCCAGGGGGGTTAATTAAAACCAGGCTGCTCGGATGCCAAGCAAACACCAGGACACATCCACCTGAGAATCCCATGGGGGAAGGAAGAAGAGCAGAAGGAGCCAGAAGAGAAGAGAAGAGAAAAGATGCTGCAAAACAGCAGCTTGCAGCAGGGCAGGGTTGGGGAGCACGGTGAGGAGAGCAGAAAACATCCCACCGCTGCCAGGCACCATCGTTGTTGTCAACGCCTCCAGCCTAAGGGTTAAAAATAAGTGGGGTGCGCTGGTAGTTTCATCAGTAACCCAAACCAGAGGAAACAGTGCAAATCCCAAAGCCGGTTGCCCAACTTCCACCAACCCAACTTCCACCTGCGCTGCCCAGTGCTGCAGGCAGAGCCTCAGCCCCAGCTCCCCCACAAAAAAACGAGCCCGACGCCACAAAAACCTCTTCATCCCTGCCCTCCTGCCAGCAGCTTGCAGGATGCGGGGAGCCAAAAATCTCCAGCCCTGGGCACATCAGCTGCTCTTAGTGCTCAGGAGGAGGAACCAGGCAACTGCTCGTGTGGCAGAAATGATGCTGACGAGGTCCTCCAGGGTCCCAGGGGCCACAGGATGGTCTCCAAGGGGGTGATGCCCCATGGCTGGTGTGCACAGGGTCAAGAGCAAGCACAGTGCAGCACAGTCCAGTCGGGCTGTGGCTGAGTTGCATCACATCAACCAGACCGCGGCACTCCCCAAGCTCTGCTCTAGAGGTCAATAAGCACGTCCAACTGCACAGCTAAAGAGGAATATTGAAGCAGTTTTGGCATCGTGAGGCCTGAAGCATGTGCAAAGCCAGGGACCAGCATCCTTTGGGGAGAAAATTTGAATCTGAGACAAGGCGGCACCAAAAAACATCGCCTTCATCCTGATGAGCCGCCAAAGACACCGCAACCATCATAAACTTGCCTGACAACATACTCGCCTCCACGGGGATCTACTATGCAACAGCATCTCTGCCTCTGAACAGCAGCTTGGGGAAATAAATCACCCCGAAAGCACTCCTGGCACACAGTGTGTGCTGTGAAAGTGCACGTTGTGTAACACACAAAGTGTAACACAAAGCCTGTTTCCCCGAAAATAAGGCTGACCCCAAAAATAAGCCCTAGCATGATTTTTCAGGATTTTTGAGGATGCTCGAAATACAAGCCCTACTCCAAAGCCCTAGTTACACTTCATCAAAAAGTCAATTTAAATAGTGTCCAGGCAGCTACACACGTAAAAAAGTAAGCATCTTTTGGAGCAAAAATTGTATAAGACCCTGTCTTATTTTTGGGGAAACAGGGTAGACCAGGCTGACATTGGGCCACAAGATGATTCAGGAGCTTTTAGTGAATGCACAAAGTTACACCAAGGGGCCAAATGCATCTTCACGGGTGACTGATTTTCAAGCCTGCCCGGGTGTAACATTGCCCAGCTGGTCTGAACTCAGCTAAACCTTCCCCTCCTCATCTCAGCATCTCCGAGCACCCACAAGATGCTGGAGCCGACTTCCCAAGTTTTGGAAACATCCACGTTTCTCTTTTTGCGAGCACGAGAAGCGATGCTGACCCCAGGAAGGTTCCCGGCCTTTTGAGATCTCACTGCTGTCCCAGCCCACGGCTCGCTGCCCTCCCAACCTTGCCCCGAAACCCCCCAACAGCTCCCACTTCCCCAGACAGGGCAAAACCCCCAGCGCTGGGAGAATACAATAGGGACAGGAAGGAAGGGCTCGGTGTGATATAAATCACAGCCACAACTTGGGTAAGTCATGAATGATGAACTTGCAAATGTTAATTAAGCAGAAGGTCTTTCTCTAAGAATTGCTTTTTAATTTTATCATGCAGCCTTTTGCTCTGGCGTAGCAAGGAGAAGCTCACAGAAACCCAAAGTGAACTGTTGCTACATTAGCCTTTTATTTTTTCCTACTATTCCCCCTGGCCGAGCCCCCTCTTATGATTAAGATATTCATCATTTAATTAACAAAGCATCCCTGCACCACGCAGTCCCCATGGCACCAGGCAGCTGCTCAGAAGTAGCAGGCATTTAATCACCGACCCAGCGGGGCAGGCGTTGGGACACATCTTGCCTTGTTCCCCTCAACGTTTGGCTGTAAAACCCCGGGGTTGGCATTGGATGGGGTAGGGGGACACCTGCATCCGTGGCAGGGATGGATTTGGGGGACTGGCCACCAGGATCCCAGACGGTCCCCAGCAAAGAGGTGGCCACCTGCACCATGGGCACAGGGTCTGCTTAGCTCCATGGGAATCAGAACACGTTTGTCTCCAGCCCCTTCTTGCAAACTGGAGTTATCATGGTGTCTTTGCCCATTTGGGGCCCTGACCCCTCTCCCCTGCCCTTCACACCCCATCATCACCCAGGTGAGGCTGGTGTGAGCAGAGAAGCCACCTTACAAGTCACGAAGCTTTGCCGCACCTTGGACCTTGCCATTCGGCTGCTGGCCATCTTTGGCGCCCAGAGGTTTTTATTACAATACTTTGCCCTCTTTTCCTTTTTTCTTTTGTGTTTTCTTTTAATCCCTGGAACCTCCCGCCCTGTGCAGGTGATGCCCAAAGCTGGCAGATGCCTCCTCCTCCTCCTCTCTCCCACCAGCCCAGCTCCAGCGGAGCAGCAGCAACAGCCCAGCAAAAACTCCACGTCGAGCCATAACCAATGGCAAATTCTTCGAGTGAAACGTAATGTGCTGGGAAGCGCCTCACCATTTCACTTGGGAAAACGATCCATTTGGCAGCGGGGAGGAGGAAAACACGCTTTGTTTTACAAATCCTCTCCCCAGCAGGAGAGGCACTCCCAGAATTTAATATACTGACAGCGCTTGGCTGCTTTAACCACTGAAACTTAAGAGTGTGTCAAAAGAAACAACAAAAAAAAGGCAACATAGTAGATAATATTAAAGCCTAGCCCATTCTGCAACTGGTGGCAACAGGCACAACAATTCATCAGCAAACAGGAGCCGCAATTGTCACACCGGTGGCAGCCGGTGGGGTTGGGCTGCAGGGTCTCAGGCTTCTCCAAGTGTTGGACACCTTTAACTAATTCAGTTTTCATCCTCTCTAAGAGTGAGGCCCTACCGCAGGTCCTTGCAGGAAAGCAGAGAAGATGCCAACAGGTAAATCTAGGAAGTTACAGTATAGCAGAGGAACAGAATTCCAAATTATTCAGCACAATGATTACTTCTATGAAAGGCAACCAGCTCCATCCAGGTGACTAGAAAGCTTCTTGCAACCCCAAACCCTGGCCTCAACATAGTATTAAGTATTTCAGTGTATTTCCACTTGTCCTCCCATACATTGAACTGCTTACGGGAAAACACGCCTCATCCAAAGAGGGCAGCAGACAGCACTTTTTTGGGATGGGATTTTAATTCTGCAGGGTGGGGTTTGGGCTCCAGGCACTTGACAGCATTTCCAGAGCAGAAGGAAGGAGCAACCGGTATCTCTGACTAAAGAACCTGTTGTAAAATCAGGCCGACTGTGCCCAAACAGCACATACCCCGTTGAACGGCCGCTGCCAGCCCCTCGCAGGCAGCAATAACATAAATGTTATTTTGAGGGCAGGCAGTTGGATCAAATTGCCTCTGCACCAGAGGCCACTTCTGACCTCTCTGAAGAGCAGCCTCGAAACAAATCAGTCCGTCTGCTGTTCACATTTTTAATCTTTTTCAGCAAAGAGAAGTCTGCCTCGTATCTTAGCACTTTTATAGTTGTTTGCAGCCTCCAAGCATTCTTGGAAACACTAATTAATCCTGTAATGAAAACAGCATCGCTCCTATTTCAGGGGAGGGAAGCAGGATGGATAAATTGGGTGAATCGCTGAACATCAGTGCCAGTGGTGGGCATGGAACGGCAGGACCTGCTGGTTCTCTGGCACAACACTTAAAATATGGGTTTGCTGCCCTGCCCTTTGGCTGATTATCAAGCACAGCTTTTGTGGGGGCCCTGACAGGCGGGAGGAGAACAACCCCCAAACCTCATCTTGTCATGGGTGCATTGGGCAGAACATTGTGTCCAAGAAAGCTGAGAGGCTGGGCAGCCTCAGGTCTGGAAACATGCTCATCCCACTTGAAAATAAGAGTGGGGCACCTCCAAAGGCAGGGATGCTGTCACCCACCCCGTGCCAGCATGCTGGGATGCCTCCAGAACTTGGTCGAGTCAGTGGAAAGGCTCCCAGTGACCTACATCACAGGGATTTTCATAAAAATAAAAAGAATAAACAATGGTGAGAGCTGGGCACCAGGTCACCGGGCTTGCTCGAAAACCTGGTTTGCAGCATTATCATCATTGCACGTTACGTCAGCAACCACATGGAGCAATCCTCATCACAACCCCTCTGCGGTGGATGCTGCATTAATAGCTCGTGAGAAGAGGTCTCTGCCCCCCCGTCCATCCCTCTCTGCTTGTCCTTCCCCCCAAATCCACATTTTCAAGCTGGGAAGCTCAGGCCCTGAAGACTCCCCGCTGCCTCACAGCGCCAGATCCTTGAGAGTGAACCGAGCACCACTGATGCACCCCCAAAAGGCCACCTCCCAAAAGTCAATCCATCAAAAACCACAACGATCGGGATTTGTTCAGTGGGGTATCCCACATTCACTACCTAGAGACAAGAAATAATACCATCTCATTAAAAATGTGCTTCGAGTCTATTATAGTATCTAGGACAAAATGTTCCCTATTTTGACACTAAGATATATTTTATCAGAGCAAGCTTTTCAGAAACACTCACAAAGACTTATCTGACTGTAACAGGTTCCCTGCTTTCCCCAGAACTTTAAAATTAATTTATAGTGGTTTTTCCCCCCCACTTAGTCAGATGATGGGATGCCCCACGGTCAGATTTGTCATTTAGGCAGCTGATGTGACACATCCCAGCTCCCTCACACCCTGCACGGCCACCCCGCGGGGAAGGAGAGGAAGGTCCAAAGCGCTGTTGAGAAAAACCAGCGTCTGAAGCCGGAGCGAACTTGGGAGCACTCACAGTACTTCACAGGCACCGAGACTGGTTTTTTTTGGAGGGTGTTTGATAGAAACACCTTCTAAAATTAGCACCTGCCTGTCTGCCAGCTCCAATGGGTGCCGGTGCAATGACAAGGGTTTGACAGGGCTGAGAGGGGACAACATTTTGGCACGGATCTGCTGCCCAACTCATGGCCACTTGTGTCCCGTGGGGTCTCCTGGCTGCGTGTCACCCACTGTGACCGCACAGATCCCAGACGGAGAGGGTCCTTGTCCCCAAGAGTCGTACCCCCAGCTCCCATGGAGGGGGCACATTCATCTCAGAAAAAGCACCTTATCTCACAATTGACAGTCACTCACAAGAGCTTTCTATAAAGGAACGCCAACACATATGAAACTGTTCAGATTTCTCAGCGGGACTGCGCCAAAGATAGTCCCGAGTCACATAAACCAGCCGGGCAGCAATAGGTAACTGGAAGTGTGCCTCACAAAGGGGTGAAGGGGTCAGGGACATGGCCCAGACAACACATCCACTTGCTAAAAAGTTAAAAGGACCAGAAAATGAGAGGAAAAAATGAGAAAAAAAAAAAAAAATCAAGAAGGAAATCATGAGACTCTGGACCAGCTGTTTTCACGCAGACAGACTGACACTGAGCAGATCTATGGGGCTGGAAAGCAGCTCCTGATGCCCAGCAAAGATCTGAGCAACTTTTCCCCAGGTGGTAGAACTGGTTACTCTGAGCTGAGTGCCTTGAAGGCTCCTTGGGAGAAAAACCAAGTTTGTAGCCAGGTCTGTTTGCAGTTTGCATGGAAAACTTGCTGTTTTTCAAAGCCCTACATACCCCAGAGCCTTGAAAATGCCCAGCGTTTCAGTCTTTTTATCACCATCTATCAGTAGAAAAGGTTAAAAGCTAATTTGCTGGATACAGAGCAGTGCTCCTCAGCTGCCTTTCTGTTTGCTCACAGCAGCTTTCCGTGGTGTTGCTTCTCAGCTAATGCCCAGCTCAAACAGACTTTCAAGGGGAAAGGTCTCAGGATCCGTACAAATCATTCCCTGCTCTGGCACACTCATTTCTACAAGCCCCGGTCAACACCAGCCAAACTTCACCGAGTGATCGTGTGTCAAAAAGAACAAGATGAAAAGCAAAGCTGCCAACAGTCGGTATTTCTGAGCTGGGAAGAAAGGAGCTGATTCTCAAAAGCTGCTGGCTCAAATTGCCTCAGTGCTTTAACAGATCTGCTTTAACCATCAAACTTTTTGAAAGTTGAGTGGGAACCTCCTTGAGTGGGCTGTGCATACTGCAAACCCCAGAGCTATCAGCGCAAAGCAATGAAGGGAAGGACAAAAATGCAGCCGGCAGGGTTCCTCGCTGCAGACAATGCAAAGCACCTCCCGGGGGTTATTTTCCCATCTCCAACACCATGACCACCCTGTAGCTCCTCAGCCACTTCCCCACAATTACGCCACGAAAGCTAGACCCGCAAAAACCGAGCATGCCCCCTCTTTGCTAGCAGGCTTTTGAAAATGGGATGTGTTTTGCTCCTAGACTACCTTTTTCCCACCGCGAGCAGGCAAACCCCCCAGGAGAAACCTGCCCATCCTCACCTGCCGCAGGTGCCTCAGCAGCTCGGTGGCCTCCTCCTGCTTCCCCTGCTTCACCAGCACCAGCATGTCCTGGATCATGCAGATCCGCCGGTGGTAAGGGGGCAAGCTGCTGCCACCACCCTTCCCAAACTTCTCGCCGGACTTCACCACGAGGGAGGTGAGGAAGTCCCCCCTTTCCCTGGGGGGCACTTTTTTGCGGTGGTGGGCCGGGGGGCTCTCCGCAGCACTGCCCGGCTGGCAACCCTTGGTCTGCTTGGTGCCCATGGTGTGTGGCCCCAGCTCCCGCAGCTCTGGGGCTGCATGCAAGGGAAGGGGGTTTGGGGATGGAAGCCACGGGAGGGGAGCACAAGGGGGCTGCGGCGTGCACAAGGGGATGGACGGGATGCACAAAGGGTTTGGGAGTGCACAGGGGGATGCACAAAGGGGCGGGGAAGATGCGAGAGGGGGTTAAGGGTGCACAGGAGGTTGGGAGGATGCACAAAGGGATGGACGAGGGGTTGGGAGGATGCACAAGGGGTTCAGAGGGTGCGGGATGGGGCTCGGTGCCCCCGGCAGCCTAGTAGGGGGGTCGGTGCGCGGCGGCGGGGCTGCTCCGCTCCCGCAGGCGGAGGAGGGGACAGCAGCGCCCGGCGGAGAGGAGCCGCGCCGGGGCCCCGCCGCCCCGCTCCATCGCTGCGGGGAGCCGAGAAACCGGGATCCGAGAAGCTTCTTCTCCCGGCTCCGGGCGGCGGCAGCGATGAGAACGGCCGGTGCTCAGCGCTGCAAAGCGGCGGCGGCTCCGCGCAACCCCCGAGCCGCCCTCGCTGCCTCCTCCTCCTCCCGGCGCCGAGGGGGCTCCCCCGGGGCGGGGCGGGGGCGGCCACGATTTGGGGGCAACTGTTGCACGGCGGGAGCTCCCCGGGGAGGCGGCGCGGCTGGGCTGGGCTCGCCCAGCTGGGGGTGCATGCAACGGGGAGGGCTGGGGGCGGGCACCGGGCATCAAGGCAGGGCTTGCGGAGGAAGCTGGAGCCGGACGGGGCTCTTCCTTCCTCCACCGCCTCCTTTCACCCCACAGAGCTGGGGGTTGCACTGGGGGGGGTTGTACCAGGGGGGTCGCATGGAGGGGAGCTGTACCGGGCTTCTATAGCGGGGACTGCACCGGGGCGGCAGGCTGGGGCATCCCCGCCGGTGGTTCCCGGGGAGGAGCACGGAGGGGTTTCCCCCCTGGGTTCTCACCCCAGGGGACCTACGAGCGCTTGGCCGTGCCCGTCTCCAGCAGGGATGTGCAGTGAGCTGGGGAGGTCCCCGCACCCGGCCCCGCCTGTCCCCGCGGCTGCTGCGCTGAGCCCGTCCCCGGGATAAAGCACCGGACAGGGGTCCTGCGAGACCCGCAGGTCCGGCTCTGGCTGCGGTTCCACAACAAACCCTGGCTGCTCCTGCACCTCCTGGATTCCTCCCTCACCTTCATTCCCCTGCGGTGCCCATCTGGAAATCAGTGTTTGTGCCCTACCATCCCCTGCCCCAGCCAAAGTCCCCCTTCCATCCTCACCCAAGCCCTTGCAGCCGCCCCTCACGCACGCTGCTCCTTCCAGCAGCTCCCCATCCAATATTCAATCACTCCTTATCTTCCAGGCGCTCCGCTGGCAGGGCTTAGGGCATGGATTGAAGCTCTTGAATAAAGATCGTGATGAGCAACTCTCTTCTAAACAGGGACCACTCATTTGCTGCAGGAGACTGGTTACTCAAGAGGTGCCTGAGAGGAATAAGCTTTGGACTGATGAGGCCACAGCCCCTCTCCCAGTGCCAGGGGCTGTTTTCCAACACAGACATGCAGCAAACTCTGTGCATCCACCCCCACACCTCTGCTGGGCCAGGGCTGAAGACCCAGCGCAGCCATCGTGCTGTGCAGTGCCCGGCCTGGGGGAGCCATCTCCCGCAAGAAGATGCTCTGGGGGCATTTTGCAACTGTGTTAGAAATAACCCTGAAGCAACACAGGAGAACTTTTTGCCTCCTCTGCATCCCATGCAACTGCACATCCACAAACGCACAAATATTGTGTTGTGTCAATGAATAAACGGCAGCTCTCCTGGATAGCCAAATGGATGGAGGCCCACGTAGTTGTTCCTAAAACTCCAAAAGCCAACTGCTGTAATGCATTTTTACACACGGACCACAAGAACAGCGCAGAGCACCACTGACATCAGTAGGGTTTGGCTCTGGTTTACCACGAGCTTGTGTGAACCAGAGACAGAGCTGGGCTGAGCCACAGTAACCACAGCCCTGAGTAAATAAATAAAACCCAACCTTTGCACTTATGACACCTCTGTCATCAGGGCAGAGAGTTTATCTGCTGCTCCTGATCAGGCTTATTTATAGCACACAGGACAAAGCCAGCAAAATAATAAATAATAAAGAGTGTGGTGTGTATCCCTGTTACACCAACGCAAAGCAAATGCCAAGTGCTGCTGGGTTGGGTTTACACTCCTTGTGAGCAGATGCGACTGCACCGTGATCACTCAGGGCAGCGCAAGAGTCACCTCCAGGCTCAGCGCTGGTGGCTCAATGGTACAAGACCTGCAGATCCCCCAGGAATGCTCCATCTTGGGGTGTTACTCATTTCTATACCTATAAAAGGGTCTCATCTTCCTACAGACCCAAGCCCAGGGCAGCACTCAGCTTTCACACACACACACAATTTTCCATACAGGCTCAAAACACCCGTGTGCAAACTGAGCCCACCCAGTGCCAAAAAAATCTGGCCGCAGCACTTGTGTGCGGAGCAGCAGGTCTGTCCCACAGCTCTCTGACCCGTGAAATATTCTGCTAAACTCTTTAGCAGATCCACAGCCAATATGCATTTTTTCCCTAGTGCAGATGTGTGCAAACTGCAAATTAGTGGATGTTTGTCTAAGGGAGTTTGCTGTCCCCCCGCTCAGTTCATACTCCTCATGATTTCTAATAGTAAGGGTGTGTTAGAAAAGTCCACTATTTTGAAAAGAAATAACTTGAGATTACAAGACCATGGAAAAACAGCCTTTCTCCTCTCCCACAAAACTCAGATTTAAGAACATTCTCACTTCTACATGAAAATGAAACTAAAGCTTCTCGATGCATTATGCAGAAGCCAGGGAACACCTATGCCACGAGTCAATAACCTTATGGAATAAACTGGCATGGAGGAAATTCAGCATCAAATACCTGAAATCAGAGTTATGCAGCCACATTCCCTGACATCCCAGGTGAGGTCCCACCACCAAACCGCTTTGCGCGTGTCTGTGCGTTTACATTTGGTTTCAGCTCAGTCACAAATAAAACTGATTCTTGCTTTGGAGGGCAGCGCAGGACTTGCTGATTTTTCTTGATAAGGATGGAGTGATTAGGATTAATTTTAAATGTCAGCATCAGATTCAGGTTAGTGCTACTCACTATGTTGAAAGGACTAAGCTGACCATAGGAAATATTACTTTCAAGATGGCATTTAAAGGAATTCCAGAGTTAATGTGATTTTTGGCTCTTCCTCACAAAACACAACAGAAAAACCCAAAAAAACAAAACAAAGAACCAGCCTTACCAGAAGACATCACCAAATCCAGCAAGAGGAGAACAGTCTCGCCAGACAATTCCTGAGGAAGAAGACCAAATTGAAAAATATGATTTTAAAAGAACAAAAGGCTACCCATATCCTAAGCATGATTCAATTCGGCTTTGACAAGGCACAGCAGAGAGACAGGGTTGAAGGGCCTTATGAAATGCTGCAAGATGTAATTGCAGACGAACTAAACTCCAGGAAAAATGGGGCAATATAACGATGAGACATATTACATATACTGAGAGACGGTTTTAAGGAGAAATGGAAAAATCTCACGTAGAAACACTTATGTTTCCTCTGGGCAATGGACAAAATCTTCTCATTTTCACCTTTGAATTAATTTGCCGCATTTAGCCCAAGCTAGAAAATGCAAGTGAAAAGGATTTTTAAAAAATATCCATGTCTTCATCCCCCAAAGCAACAGAGAACACAACCTGAGCAGCCAGAGAAATATCAGCACAATATAGATGGAAGCACCATCCTCTTTTTTAATTATTAATATACTACACCTTATTACTTTTACTACACTAGAATAATGGTACCTTGACAAGCGTTTTCAGAGGAAAACAACTCCATTTTCATCAAACCCTAATGCCCTTCCAAGCAGTTCTGCTGCAACAGAAGGAAATTGGGATTTTTTTTGTAACACCCTTGGCCAAACCATTTCACCTCCAAATGCCCCATTCCCCCGGCAAAGCCGGGCTCGCCAGGGGGCCACCAAAATGTGGGATCACCCCATTACCCCACCAGCAGCCAGGGACCAACCTGCTCCCCCCCATGCTTGGGTACCCAATGTGCATGGGAATTGCTGTCAAGAGATGCTTCTATAATCTCACATTTTTCCAGATTCAGGTGCTTTCCCCCTCCAGCACCACCTCTCTCTCCTCCCACATTTCCCATGCAAAATATGTCCAAGCTCAAACCCTTAATCCTGAGAGAATATAAAAATACTTAAGCTGCCGGAAGCAATACATCTTCCCTTCACGTGATGGCTTCAGCCTTTTTTTCCACTCAACAATCTGGATGCCGTGTTTATAGAACCAGAAGACTGTTTACACACTGTCCCAAAGTTGTTTAGCAAGAGGTTAAGGCTGCCAAATATTTTTCTGGAGTCATCTTGAAAACTACCCCCTGTGCTTCCCTTCCAGCAGGATTAAAAAGGCCTGGACCGCTTTCTGCAACTTTGGTCTGGAGGGAAAAGTTATTGAGATGCTTTAGCAGTTAAAAAAGAACTATCAATGAGCATTTCCATGGAGAATTATCCTTTTGTGCTGCTAGGAAAACAGCCAATTCATATATGGGATTGGAAGTCAAATCTCTGTCAAATCTCAGATTTTTCCCTGAATATTTCTCCTGGAGTCACATCCCCTCCCATGCTCCGGTACCCGACCCGTGGTGGGATGTGAACACCCAGCAGTGCTGGAGGGGTTAATCCATCACCAGCCATGCGGTGCTGGGTGCATTCACAGCCATGGAGGGGGTGAAGCAGCCAAAACCAAAGTGACAGGTGAAACCCCCCTTGGGACCAGCCCTGTGTTGGGGTGATGCTTTGCCAGGATCACCCCCAGCCCTCCTGGAGGAGCCGGTCGCTCTGCACCATTTCTACGGAGAAGGAAAAGCGAGCGCAGCGCCCGTTCGGAGCCAAGAGCCACGAGTCGGTTTGACTCACACTCCTGATGCTTTCCAAATGTTTCCCGGCATTCAGCTGTGACGTGAAGACGAATGTTTTGGAGGGGCCGACCCCATCCGTCCCTGCCACAGCCCATCTCTGACCACGTTTGACCTTGGGAAGAGCGGTCATCTGTCATGATGGGAGTTTATTAAGTCTGGTTTGCATGTGCATGTGTCTCTGGATTAAGCACTTGGGTTATTTGCTCTGGTTTCTGCTCGGGATTAGAGCCCGTTTGGTGGAGCTGGCCTGGGGCGATGGATGTGCTGCTGCGAGCACCAGGCTGAGGTGGCTGCTGGGGACAACGTGGGGACACAAACCACGCTCACTGACCCATTTTACACCACAGGCGCTTCCCAACCATTACCAATTTGAATCGGTGGCTTCAAAATGGAAAGGTTTCTCATACCACAAGCACCAACACCCCCAGCCACGCGTGTCCCTGAGCTCCTCAACCCAACCCTCCTGCTCCCTCCCTGCATCAGCTGCTGCTCCAGGACGTGGAGTTCAGCGCCCAAGATCAAGTTGCTGCTGTTTGGCAGCTTCAACCTCATCAAATCTCAGTGTCAGATGCAGGGGAGCGATGCCAGCGATACCTTTACCAACACGCACAATAAACTGCCAGCCGAGCCCATGGTGCATTTAGAGAAAGAACAAAATAACCCCCATCCACCCAAGCTAATCGGGCTGAGTAGGAGGAGCTGAACTCAGTGGTTGTTTATCAGAAGCAAACTGGTTCAAATCCTATTTGTGCAAAGCTGCTTAAACCCTCTTGTTCGGAGTCTTTTCAGTTTGCCCAGTGCAGGGCTTGGATGTGTTTGCTGATAAGGGTCAGGGAAAAGCAACTTTACAGCTCGGGTTTGATCAGCCTCAGCACCTGAGGGTTGCGCTTCATGCGGGTTAGAAATGTGCAGCTCTCCAGGGTTAAAATAATAAATAAATGAAAACAATCTAGGCTCAGTTACCTGCTGCTCAATAGAGCCTGAAAGGACAATAAGTGCAGATGGGAGGGGGAGGGCAACAAATAAATCCTCATAATTTCATCTCGCTTCTGGATTCATTGACTGGATGCGTCCTTGACGAGCTGTGCCGTCATCAGGGGCTTTATCTGGGGTGAAGGAACCGTTTTCAGGGATCCAAAATAGCAGAAAATCTAGGCTTAAGCTCTCAGTGATGAGAAGCAAACTCCATCCTGCGCCGCACAACAGCCTAGTCTTAGTTTAATTGCAAAATTAAGTTTTATCCTCCTCATTTTAACTTTGTTAAAGCTGAAAGGAATTATATTCTGTTTAGAGGAAAGAGCGGTACAGCATGTTTGCCCAAGCAGGAAACCACAGCAAGGTCTGGACCTTCCCAAAGTGATGCTATGATCCGGCTCAGGCACCTTCTCTATTGATAAAACCAAAAAGATCCTTCTTTTGAGAAGGAATAAGCGAAGTCTTTTGTGTTTGCAGTTCAAATCTCTCAAGCGTGGGGTAAAACTGACTTAAATCCAAGACTTGTGGGCACAGACGAGCTTAAACCACAGGATTCTTTCCAATCTGGAGTAAAAATTTGATATTTCAAAAATAACAATTAAAGAAAAACAACAAAAAATCAAAGTTTAAATTCACTTGCGCAAGGAAAACTTTCTGATTTCAGAAACACTAATTTTCCTATGTGTTTACTGGGATGAAGCGACTGGAAGCAAGGCAGCTGGCATCAACATGACACCGTGTTTCTGTTTAATAATGCATCTCCTCCTGCCTCCATCCTCCCTGCCGGGACGGTCCCTGGCCCGGGATGAACCTGGGATGACGTTTCTTTCCACGCTGACCTAACAGGTACCTCCCTGGCGATGCAGAATTTGCTGGGAAGCCTCATCCACAGGATAAAGTAGGCCATAAAAAAAACCTCAACAAAATAAAACCTTGCATTACGCAGCACACCAGCAGCAAGATTCAATTTTGTTTCATTGAAATAATCGTACGTTTTGGGGTCATTTCAGCAAAACACAGTAATGCGAGTCAGGCTGACCCGATCCAGTGTGACATACTCGGCGCTGGCAGAAAACTCGGGGAATTTCAACAGGGAATTTGCCGAGCGATCCCGAGGTCACGGCCCCTCCATCCCCTCCCACCGCAGCGGGAGAGCAGAGCGGGCAAAGGCTTTGCGAAACCAAGCCTGATTTTAGATCATATCAAAAGGATTAATTCCGGCATTAAAATCCCGACTCTCCCTCCATCTGCTCCCCCAGTGCACCCCCAGGTAAGCAGCCCGAATTCCTATCCAAGTTGCCCAAGATCCCCGATCTGTGCACCTGTGAGTACAGCTCAGATTTTAATCCTGCTGGCAAATGCTCCCCTTGTTCTTCCAGTCACCCCCGAAGGATCAGAAAAGTTGGCAAAATTGAGGATTTTCCCTTTTCCAACCCAGCAGAAAAGCCCAGACCCGCGTGCCCGGTCACCAGAGCTCACTGGGTTTGTTCATCCCCCATTCACCATAAGGCAATTAATTAACCAGCACTATATGAGGGGCCCGTGAAGTCTTTTGCATAAAATATTTGTTTCCTGGGAAGAGGGGGAAGGGAGATGCAGCTTCAAACATTCCTTGGGATGCCTAAATAATCCAACCCAGATGGAAAATGTGTTCATAAAAGGAAGATGTTAAATACAAAACAACTGTGGGGGACTGCAGAAGAGCAGAAATGGAAGGGAAACAGCCGGGGCAGCACAATTCGCAGCCTTCACAATGCAGGTGAAATGCAAAATCTGCTCTCCTCAATGCTATTTTTTTTTCTCTCAATAGCCCAAACAGGATTATTTTTCTCATCACGACGAGCGGAGGTTGGACAAGAAAATAACAGCACAAACCATCTGATGAAGGTAAACAGAAGGAAAGAAACTGCAGCTTTCTTAAGGAAAAAGAAAATGGGGCTGGAGGAAGAGGATGCAGGTGAACAGCCCTTCCTCCTTCGCAGGTGGGAGCATCAAAAATGTAGGGCATTTTGGAAAGAAAAGATGAGTTGTGCAGATGAGCTGCAACCCAAAATTTAGATTTAAGATCTGGGGAAAACATAGAAATAGTGTTGAGAAGTTTGGATGTGCTTTCCCTTTACTGTGGGGCTCCTTTTGTGGCATTGCTCAGCACCTCAGTGATGCTGCCTGCAAGAGCAAGGTGACATGAAAGTACCGCAGGATCAGCAGAGCTACATTTTAAAATGCGGTCATTAGACTTGATCTCAGAGCAATTAAAAACAATAGCCACCATCACTTAGCAAAATTAACATTAAAACCTATCACAGAAATCACCCAGGGGCAGATCAGACCTTCATCTCTGCAGAGACCCAGCGCAGAGGCCACGCTCCAAACCACACCAGAGGCAGGAGCTCCTCTGCAGACCCAACATGCTGCCGTGTCCAAAGCGGCATTTTTAGCGCTCTGTGTCATCAGCACAGCGATAACAGCGATCGTTTCACAGCCCTTCAACAACCCAGAGCCTCTGCTATTACCATTAAGGGGACACGAGCAGCCGGGATGCTCAGAAGCTCTTGTCATGGGACAATCAGTTCAGACACTCAGTGATTTATTTTTCTTTCGGTCAGCATCACAAATTAACCCAAAATCCCCAAAAAGGTTCAGCAAAGAACAGATGAAGCTCATCCAAGTGCCAGATGGTAGCAGTCCGGCCCAAACTCAAAGGCCTCTTCCCTGCTTAGTCTTCTCAGCCCTAATCTAGATAAAAGCCCTCGCTTCTTGAGCAAAGAGCTTATTTTCCATGGTAAGAAGATGAGCGTTAAATCTTGGAGAGCCAAGGGAGTATTGCTATTTAGAGGCAAGGATGAGACATCCCAAGACCCAACTGTCTCAGATCTTGCACTAAATGTTCCCCATCTCTTCCTTGTTGACCTGGGATATCACATCCCCATCAGGAAAGAAGAGCCAAAGATCTTCAGAGGAACTTCAGTTGGTTGTGACCATGGCTCAGACCCCTGAAATACCAGTTTTGCCAATGTGTGTTCACATTTTCAGACATTTTAGACCCAAGTTCGTAAGACGATACAAGCTCCTAAATGCTAGGCTAAGCCCACCCATACCAAATCCCTGGGGAAAACCCAAGCGTGGGTCTCTTTGGGTCATTCTGAAGGCTCTTGGCAGGGGATGGAGTCCAGATTTCCATATGGTGCCTTCAGAAGGAAACCTGTGCTTGGACACGTTACCCCAGGGGCACATCTGGCTTTGGGAAGTCAACCCATGGATGGGCAACAGACACCTCAGGGTTTCTCTGTGCTGCTATATGGGAATACTCTGGCCATAAAGAGGAGGAAAAGCTCCTGAAAGCACAGGGAGACCTGCACTCCCAGGTATCTTCTAGTCCTCACTCGTGCTATCAAGGTGGCTGCCAACAGAAACAGCCACATTTCTGCTGCGAGGATGGGACAGAAGCAGCTGCTTGGCAGCTGCAGATAAGGGATGAGCAGAAGGAGGTGATGGGGGGGATCCCAGGTGGGGTGAGAGGGAAAGTTATGGGCCTGAAAGTCTTAAAAGGCAAAAGAAGAAAGAGAAATCAAATCAAAGTTAAATGCTGCGGCTCTCCTCTCCCGCTACAACCTTCAGCGTTGAAATAATCCAGGAGCGCTTTGAATTCCTGCAGAGAGGGCTCTGAACATCTGATTTGGGATTCGAGCCGCGGCGCAGGGCGGTGAGCAGCGGCAGCAGTAACCCGGGGCACGGCGGGGAGCCCAGGGCCTGCCTTTCCTCCTGGCCACCCCGGGGAGGCTCACGAACCTCACCACCCCCACAAAATCCTCCCGAAACACAACCTCCCACTTAACGAACATCGATGCAGGGATGCGAGACGGCCGCCTACAACCGCAGCAGCCTCACACCAACGCTCTTCCCTGCTGAGCGCATCGATCCTCTCCCAACCTGGGGCTCTTTCTACCTCCTTAACCACCAGGGCAGAAAGGTTTTATCTCTGTTTTGCAGCTGAGGACTCAAAGCACGAGGTGCTGTCCAGAAGCCAAGGTCAGGGTCTCTCTCAGATTCACCCAAGCTCATATTTTTGCCACAACAGGAGAGCTGATTTCTTTTTCTTTCCCAATTTAAACCCCTCAACTGCAGAGGCACAACTATGCTTCTTATTCAAGGCTGCTTTCTCTGAACGCACCCCTAGCCCTGTAAAACATTTACCGACCAGGAACAGCAGTCTTCAATTCTTCCTGAACAGTTGTTAATCTCACCACAATTTTTATTGTGCATCATGAATTTTAATAGAAATACACACAAACCCAATCCCTCAGCACCAAGGCGTCAAGACAGGCGAGGTTTGTACAAAGCGAGAGGGGTTACTGGTCACAGCAAATAGCTGTGGGTGAGGGAGAGCCCCGTGGAGCTTCTTCCATCCACCGAGGGCATGGAGCTGCCTGCGACTTAGAAATCATCTTAATCAGGCCCTACATCACAGCAGGGTTTCCCAACTTGGTTGCTCTGTATCAACATTTGTCAAAGCTATGACAGTCCCCAAAAAGTCCCCAAACTGCAAAAATGAAACCAAAGAACCTGCCCATTCCCATCCAACACGCCACACTTCCCAGCCCCTGTCTCCATCCATCCCCACACAGCAGATGACCCCACAGACCAGCAGCCCCCCCAGCATTAACACCACCCCTGGATAAGTAAGGCGAGAAACCCCAAACACAGACCCCAAACCAACCCAGAGACATCAGAGGGATTTCTGGCTTCAATTATCTTTCTGGCGTTGCTGAGTGGGTTCTTCTCTGTTGTATCTTTGTAGGCAAATGAATCAATCTCTTTGGTTTCTCTTTAAGTCAGTCCCAAAAACGCCCTCCCTCCGTTTATAGATGTCCATGCTGGCATGACACAGATCCCCCTTCACACATGAACAGGTTAGTGATTCACCCTCTGGTTCCAGCACCTCAATACATGTTACTAAGGAGCCCCAGAAGAGACAGACCCACCGGAGAGACCCAGCGGGACGCTGCCCGCTCTCCTGGGCTGTCCCACACAGACACAGCAGATCCTGGACACATTGTGCTTCCAGCAACGTGAACATCTGCAAGCTGCTCTCAGGAAATTCAGCCAGAAATAGCAGACACATTGTACAAGAGTCATAAACTTTTTGGCCTCCTGAAGTCACAGCATGGGACTCACATGGAGAACTCCCAGAGAGGTCCCCACCGCATTTACCAGCCTTCTTCACACCACAGCAGAGCTGCGTCAGCACTAAAAGCTCCTCCAGGCCATGCCTGTAGGCAAATTGAGATGCTCTTTGCTTTTGAAGATGCTCTGAGAGATGCTGTTGCTGGAGAACACGTTACTATCTTGCCCGAAGCATGGCAGCAAACAAAAGGAGGTGTGAGCACGGTCGGGTCTCACCAGCACGCAGAGGGAGCGGTGGCTCTAAAGTCACTGAGGTTTCTGAAGTCACCTGCTACTCAAAGCAAGTTATAAACCTGGTTATAACAGGTTATAAACCTGGAAGGATTCAACACCACCAAAAAAGTTGGTTTTGGCAAGTTTCTGTTGCCCATGACCTTAAACACCAGCCTTGTTCACACACAGCAGCTTGTGCCCTTAAGCAAAACTCCAAACCTGTTCCATCCCTGTCAGCCCCCAAGGGCTAATGCTCCCCCCGCCTGGGGAAAGACCACTCAGCTCTAATCCGACAGTTAAGATACTCACTGAACAGCCAGCTCAGCACCAGGAGGCCTCAGAGGACTTAGGGCTTGCAAGAGTTTAATGGAGAAGCCAGCAGCAGACGGCAGGTAATGGGAGAAGCCCCTCACCCTCTGTTTCAGGGCTGCGAGCACCTTCCTGCACAGCGTGTTCCTTCTCCTGGGGAACATCACCGTGTCCTCTCCATCCCATCCCACCCAGGAGCGGTAGCCTGGACTTCATAATTGGGCAGCCATGAACTTTAGCTCAAATTTAGCTCCATCTGCTGCTGTGATACCGTGAATTACTTAGGGGAAGATCTGGATGCTGCAGTAGCTGGCACGTCAACCCTGCTCTCACTTAACCCTCCAGTTTTCAGCGGATCTGCTTAGATCCCAATTCTCAAAGACAGGGAAGTGCTTCTCTAAGTATTTTGGCTTCATCAGGGCGACCGTTCCAGGGGACCATTATCTGCCCCAGTACATTCAGCCACCCCCACCGAGCAAAAGCAGGCAAGCCCCTGCAGCGCTGGGCTCCAGCAAGCCCTGGGCACGGAGGGAGTCCTTCCTCCAACCCGTCAGCTCAAACACAGCAGCTTTCAGGCTGCTCTAATTGACACTGGGGTCCGTGTTGGCCTCCAGCTGTGCCCCGGCTTTGAGAAGGTGACGGCTGCCTTGTGCGCCAGGGTCCGGGCTTCCCCCCGCGCTACAGCCACTTGTTTGTTTTACGCATGTACAGTCATGCCCGGGCAACCGCTTGGCAGAGGGAGCTTTTCTGCTGAAAAAACACTTTGTACGGGTCTACATCCCCTCTGCACACAAAACACTGGGGAGACAGTAACCCCTGCAGAAGGGCTGCCGGGACACCAGGCTCCAGCGATGGGAGAGCGTCCTCGTGCAAGCAGCATGCCCAGGGCAGGAGATCCCCTGCAATGAAGTTTTCCTGTGTTCCTACAAACCATTTTATTCACACACAATGGAATGTCATAAATAATTACTCCCGGAGCAGTGTGTTTGCCAGGAGCTTGCCTCTCTTGCTAACAGCCAGCAGGTACCATGCTCGCGGCATCTTCATTCATGCAAGATCCAAAGTGGTGGGAGAAATGGGAAGAGTTCCCTCATCCACCACAGTTGGCAAACGTGGAGACTGGGACTTTATTTAAAATAAGAGACAGGGAAAACTGAAATCCTCCGAAGAACAGCTGGGTACCTAATTCCTGTGTCTTTCAGAGCAAAGTTAAGCACAGGAGCTGGGTCCTGGTCAAGAGAGACTGATGTCTTGCTGCCAGCAAGAGTTTGAGCCGTCTTCCTGGCAACACCGCCTCTCCCTCCTGATATCACTGTTGATATTAATTTTGAATTAAGACAGACCACCACCACCGTCAGACCCAGGCAGGGCTGAGGTTTATGACTATCACAATGGAGAAAGGAAAATCCTCTCAATACCTTCTTTAATCGATAGCAGGAACAGGCTTGTCTAATTGCTTTGACCTTTGCTTGGTAAGCCTTCCGCTCACCAGGCTGGGCTTCAATGGGGAGAGCCACAAGCCCCATTTATTCCTTACAAATTTCCTGCTGTCTGGGAGCAGGAAAAAGGAATTAATTCCACAGACTTTCCCCAAGCAACTGCAAATGCGGAAGGATCTGTGGAAACTGAACCAAGCCAAGGTATCGGGCTGTCTCTGCAGCACCAAATGTATCGAGGAGCTACTTCTCTGCAGCACTCACCTGGAGCAAGCACCAGTTTGTAGGACCAGCTTTAAGCCAGTCTAAGAGCCCTGGGGATCCTACAGGGCCCCTGTTGCACGGCCTTATCTGGAAGCTACAGGTAAAGCCAACCCTGCTGAAAAATCCCCATCTTCACTTCTACAGCTGAGCTCACTGCACAAACCCCACAGGAGCCCATGAACAGAGATCACTTGGGAACATCAGAGCAAAGGACGGGAGAACCGCTGCTCTTGGAACAATTTTCCATCCCCTCCTAAATGAATCCTCGCCTATTTTAGGGGGTCCACAACATCTGACGAGGATACATTTATCAGGGGAAGCAGGGACCTTTGCCCTACTGCTCCTCACACTCGTTCAGGAGCCGCAGACCCCAACTCCCCACCAAGCAATGCTGCCACCTCCGTTTGGGGTCACAGACACCCCAGGAGGGCTCGGGGTCTTTTCACTAAGGGCCCTTAGAGCTCCAGGCAGAGCCACAAGCTCCTGCTGCTGACCCGAGCACCCAAAAGGCCTCTGGCTGAGCTCTGCTTCGAGTAGGTAGGGTGGCAGCACAGACAGACACACATCCCTTAACAGCCTGCATGCCCTGAACGGGACTCAGGACACCTTGTATCTATTGCTTATTTATTGAGTAGCTTTGCCAGCGTTGATTTTCCCCTTCCTGCCCTTTCCCCGCAGGATCAGAGGCAGAAAGCGGGTCCGTGTGTCCGACACCCCCCCGCAGGACAGACATCCCCAGCCCCGCACAGGTGCCGCCACTGCCCAGCCCTGGGCTCCGCTCCCCGCCCAGCAAAACCAGGCCCAGGCTGAGCTCCTGCCGCCATCTAGCGGTGCCCACGGGGAGAGCGGGGCCGCACAAAAGCAGCAGCATTGCCCCAGCCTTGTTCAGGGCCTCCAGCCCACCCTGCGAGCCCCCCCGAGGGTGCAGCCCCCTCCCCTTCCCCAGCTGACCGTTTTCTGTTTCTCTCAGTGCTCCAAATTATTCCCTTGCAGGAGGTTCAGATTTCTTTTCCTGACACAGATCGGCTCTTGGTTTCTCTTTGTTTCTAGGCTCTCTCAGGTCTCCTGTACTAGCTCTGATCTGAGTCAGGATTGGTCCCTCCTTGAGCCATAAGGAGCACAAACACATTTTCAGGAGGGTGAGGCTCAAAGGTTTGGTGTGAGTTCAGCTGCTCCCATGGCTCTGAGCCCTGTAGCGAGCCCTTAGCCCACTGACCACAGTCCCCTAAACCCTCTGAGATTCCTGAAGCCCAGTTCTGCCCCACAACAGCAAAGGGACGCCCCTGCAGCCCCCGCGCCCCAACCCTCCCCACGGGCAGGACTCACCGGGACCAGAGGAATCCAGTAGCTCCAGTGCAGCCTGTTCACATCCCAGCAGTGACTCCTATCACACTGAACCATCGCACCCAAACCATCCATTTACTGCCTCAAATATCTCTCCAGGGTGCCCTGGGGAGAGAAGTCACCCCAGCGGACAGGGAGCAGCCAGGTGGTGACTGCCCCAGTTCAACCACAGCCTCCCAGCTGAGGAGCAATCAGGGGTGATGAGCATCTCCTGTGGGTAATCACAGCTCCACCTCACAACCTGCTCCAGCTAAATACCAGAACAAAGCCCAACCACCTCTCTCAGTGGCTTTCATGAGGTTGGTTGTCTGTGTTACTCTGCAAAATGGTGAATCCGCCCTCCACAAGAGCGGGCAGTAACCCAGTCCCTTCTGCCCAGCAAATGCTGCTGCCAAAGGAGGGAGAGGGCAACAGTCCAGGGGAAACAGAATTAAACTTGGGGTGAAAATCCTGCTGGGGGTGTTGAGCTGTGGCAAGTGTTGCTTAGATGCATGTAGCCACAACCCCATCTACAGGCCACAAAATTGTGCTTCTTAGCCGCTTTTGCCTGCTAGAAAACAACAACTTTGTTCACGTGGGGCTCTGAGGTGAAATGGGTACAAGGACATACTGGGTTTACACGTTTTTCAATCACCTTGCTGGAGTTGCTCCTGGGCTCTCACCTTCCCCACAGACAAAACAAGTCCACGGTGTCATTTACACCAAGACCACAGGGAGGACATTGCCACCCTCCTGCCTGGAAAGGCCCCTCTTGCTACAAGACAGAGGTGATTACCAGAAGGGATCTTTTCAAAGGATAAATGATAATATAGTGTATTGTGAAATGTTCTATGCACAAACATTAATTAGGTCTATGATTGTCCTACCCTTTTTTTGTAGCTACAGATTAAATCTTCTGTTGTTGTTTACTTCACCGAGGTGCAAGCATCATGTTGCCAGGAGTTAAGAATACATATGGCACAAGGAAATCTATGCTTAGGTCCTCAATTGTTATTTTAACACCCTGTAAAGAAAATATCCTCAAAAGGTATATAGGGAATATAGGTTCTGCTAGGAAGCCTTGTGGGCTGGGATAGAACCTCCCCCTCCCTGGAGTGATCAGACAATCGGATGCATTTTCTAGCTGAGGATAAATTCCTTCTATCAGTAAAGGTCACAGTGCACAGCAGAGCTGTAAAAGCCCTTTATAAAGCAGAAACTGAGACCTACAGACACAATGCAAGTTGCCAAGTCACCCAGGCAGGGCAGGGAAGCCAGGTCTGCTCAGGGACAGGGACAGCGCTTGGCACCGAAAGAAGGTCCAGACCCAGCACGGCCGCTGTTCATTTAGCAGAGTTGTTTTCAACCCAGGGCTAACAGACACCTCAAGGTCAGTCCCCAAAAAGTTGGCACAAGCCAACAGAAAAAAATACCCAGATAACAGATGCCACAAAGGAACCTTTGTGTGCGCAGCTTCTCGGGCATCTCCAAGGAGGATGTTTGTGGAGCTCAGAAATCAAAAGTTGGAAAGTCACCGAGTCGCTGGTTAACAGCACAGGGCGCAAGAGTTTAACAGAAACGTGGGCTTAGCTACAGCTGTATTTGCTCGCTCTAGCGGGGAATTCATCACTAGCAAAATTTTGATTAGAGCTGGAGGGAAAAGGAGAATTTACAGCCCAAATTTCAGCAGCTGCCAGCACACTCATTCCCGCAAAAATTCTGAGAACGTTTCTCTGAAACTCTCCATTTTAAAAGGGCTAAAGCAATTTGCCTGCGGAGAGAAGGCGCTGCTGGGAGACAGATGCTGCTCCTCATTTGCAGCGATACTTTCACGTAATACCAAAATATTTGGCACACAGCACCCGATTAAAGCAATGCTGTTGCTGACGGCAGATGGTACTTCGCATCCCAATCTGGAGCAGCCTGCTAACGTCAGGTGTAATCTGATTGCAAACACACCACGTGCGTTTCTTCCAGATGAGCAAGCTTTACATAATTTTTCATTGCTCTTATTTTAGTTTGTTAACAAACACCATTATTATGAGCAAACAGCCTGATTGCGGTATTATCAAATGAATCCCTTCTGCTCACCCCACCCTTCCAGCACATGGAAATACCAGCAAAAAGCGCCTTTTTCCCACCTCCCCATTGTACCACCTGCGTAAAACACCCAGTTTTAAGCTGCTCATGTTATCAAGAGCCAGGAGGGAGCCTTGAAAGAACCTGACTTCAGGCTATAGCACTAAATTACAGCAAGACTTCTCCTCTATTAAGATGCTTGGGAAATATTCCAGGCAGCAGTTTGCTCACCTTTAACTCTAGAACAAAATGGACTGAATCACATTGATTCGCCGAGTTCTTTTTCCCCAGTGGGAACTCACCGGAGATCCTCCTGTAAGTTTACTCAAGTGTAACTCTACGCAGCAAGAGCTACAACACCAGGATTTTCTTCAAGGAAGTTGCACTTCTATAAAACCCATTAAACAAAGCCGTGTATTTGCCAAATAGCGGCTGCTCGAGTTATGAAAGAGAGTTTGTTGAACAGAAAACAAGCGAATACATGTCTGACTGCCTTTCTCTTCCTCTCTGCTGGCTGAGGGACAGACTCAACGCTGAGATCACACCAACACGGGGCTTAAAGCTTCTTCAGGACGGACATTTCAGAACCAGCCAGGTTCCTGGAGCCATAACAAGGGAATTCACAAATACTATTCTATTAAATCTTTTCTACTAACTCTTAAGAGTCCTTCACACCAGTAAAAATTATAAAATGATGTCACAGGTTTGCTTTCAACCAATGCTCACATTCGCCAGCAGATCCGAACAGGCACTATTTGGATGCTTTGAACTGTTTTTTAGAGGAGTAAGACAGGTTGGCCACCGTGCACTTGTCAGATACACAGTGCCAAGCTCTTAACGAGCTTCCAAAAGCAAAACAAAGTATGTTTTTCTTACTCAAGCATCACAAACATGCAGGTGTAAGTTGTTCCAGCTGCCCAGTAACTGGAGCTAGAATTTAACAGGTCACATTAGCTCTATTTCAACAGCCACCTCTATACATCCTTCAACCAACTCCGGGCAATCCTGACACACTCAGCATCTGGTCCTGGTTCAGCCGAGTCCTTTACACGGTACCTGTAGCAAGGAGGCAGTGGGAGGCATGATCATCATTAAGGAAAAGCAACCGGAGACATGGGTCTAGGTGACAAATTCTGCATTTCATATGACAGGCACCAGCCACATTCCCTAAGCAATAATAATACAAAAAGGTGCTCATTGCACCACATGCACACAAAGGGTTGAGAATCCCAATCCATTGTGGACTTCCATTTATCTCCTCCTGTGGTCCATATAAGATTTGTGATTTAGGAAACCTCCACAGCAATGGGGCAGGAGAAACAAAGACAACAGAATAAACTTCATCTTTTTTATTCTGCAAAGCAATATGCACATCTTACAAACACAAAATTAATCTAGGAGAGAAATGTCATTTCCAAATCAGCTATTAACCATCATGCAACAAGACAAGTGAAATGTAAGAACAAAACAAACCAAACAAGCCATCTTAACCCTACAATCACCTGCAGAGGGTTGAAAACCAAGGCTCAGATTTTCTATGTAATGGCAAAGAAAAAACGCAAAAGAAAATGGCAGCTTTCTAAGAACAAGAAAACACGTACAAATAGAATCAAAACTGATTCAAGTCATAGTTAAAAAGAAAAAGAAAACAAAAAAGGAAAGATCAATATGATCTGAACTTTAAGTTTTTACTCTTCTGTTTGGCTGCATTTAACTTGTGTAGACTGCGCCCAGAACAAGCCCATATTGCTCAGTTCCACGCCGATGGACGCGCTCCCCCCTGCGCTGCAACACGGGCTGCGAAAGGGGAAACTAAGGCCAAAAAATACAACTCTAACCTTTTCTCTTTTGCATTTGTGTGTTGCAATCTTAGTATTTCTGGGTACTTCAATACGGCGGGTGATAATCGCAAAGCAGGCTCCTTGTATTACCAAGTAGCAAAACAGATTTTAACTAAACTTTAATTAGAACATTCGGAGTTCGATTTCTAATTTGCTGAAAGGGAAAGGACGCGGCTTTGCTTTTTTAAAGGGGTTGCGTTATGTTGGGTGTTTTTTAGGTATTTCCAGAATTTGCAACGCCACCCCAATCTGCTTCCTATTCCTGCCTTTGGTCCCCAGATCAAGCCACGCTCGTAGGGAACTCTGTAAGCCAGTATTAGTGCACACGGCTGGGTAGGTGTGCATTAGGAACAGCTCGGACAGTTTTCAGGAGGAGCCGTCTACCTGTTTTGACCTCACCGATTCATTCGGCGAAGCCGGATTAGCCCGGAGCAGCACCAGGAGAACACTGGAAGCTTTGTTTTATCCCTAAACTTCAAACTTGGCCACCTCTAAAGCTTTGCCTTAACATCCCTGGAGAAAAATGCATGTTAGTTAACACCACTTAAGTAACCAAAATTCTATAAAGGAAACGTGTTCTGAAGAGAAGTGCGACTACTTTGCTTCAAATACACTGAAGACTTGTGAACTTACTGAAGTCCCGTACATACAGACCAGTAGGGTACCATTCAATAGTGTCTACAGATAATAAACTAAGAATTTTAGGCCAGCATAATCGAGACTGTGAGCTTTTGACTTCAGTTCCTTCTTTTGTGTAGTCTGGAGCGAAAGGAGGAAGGGGAGAAAGCATTTGTGTATGTGTGCAGACCTACAGTTTCTGACGAGAAAGCTGAAAGACAAGATGTAAGGTCAATTAAGGCAACCAGTGAGATTTTAAAAGCAGTGGTGGGTAAGTCTGCAGGAAAACCCTGACTCTGGACAATGGAGGCTACTCAATAAAAAACCAGAAAGAAACAGCAGAAGTCAGAATGAGAAAGGGAGAAATGCACAGAACAAGAGCTCGGAGTTAAGAATGGGCACAGAGAACAGTGTGTGCTTTACTGGGGGGTTTCTTTGACCTTATGGCAGCAGCCCCAGCGCTCTCCTTGCCGCTCTCCCCGAGCGGGCAGCGTTCGCTGGCAATGGGACAAAGCCAAGAAAGTCCCATTTCCAGCTGCCCTTCAGAGATGGACAGAGTCCCAACGCGAAGCTCTGGAGCACACTACGGGATTTCCTTTCGTTATCTGCACTTGCCCAAGGCTGTGCAGAGCCCCGACAGACTGCTAATACAATACAGCTTTTTATCACACTTCACTTTCTAGAAAAGAAAAGAAGTTTAGAGCAAGCTGCTCTGCAGCAGAGAAGCAGGATCCTGGCGGGAGGGCTGCGGGGGGAGGCCAAGCGGACAGCACTCCAGTCTCCCTGCTGACCGATTCTCCAGCATTCAGCAAGCCAAATGAAATTTAAATAAAATAAAAATCCAACTTAGCACTTTTCAATAAGAAACATTTTAAGATGGGACTTCACTCTTTTTTTTTTTTTTTACTATGAATAAAAGCACAAGTTTGTCCTAAATACAGCACTATTAAAATGTGAATAAGTATTTCTTTTTCAAAAACAAATCTAAAATGTTGATATCTCTTTTTTTTTGCAAGCAAGGAACAAATGGAAGAAAGTATCAGGCCACGCAAACACACATTTAATTAATGTAGTAGATTGGTGGCTTTGGAAATGCGGTATTATATCAAAGGTGCATACTGGTTCAAACACACTGTACATATCATTGGGCAAAAAACAAAGATCTGTTGGTTCGTTTGAGACACTTGCAAAGGCATCTTAACCTGCCCAGATGCAGCTAGGACAAAAATATCTTGCTCTGACTATATGTAGCCATATCACTAAACATATCTACACAAACATTCGGCTATGTCCACAGGTAAAGACTGAAAGTTTCCGGCCGCACTACGATGCGGAACAAGTGCATCACCTGACCTATTCTGAATATACCTTTATAAATATGTACAAATCAATTACAGGCACTTGAAATGTCTTTGGTTGGAATAACCCAACATTGCAAGATAATGTATTCACAGAGTGTTAAGACCCATTCTGGGTTCAGCAGGCAATGATTACGGTTCTCAGTCATTCTCAGTCAAAGGAGAGGGTGGATTATGCTTCTGACAAAGCAACCTAGGCGAAAGAAAAAGAAAACATTTAATTAAAGTCAGATTCTTCATCCTGTAACGGTGATATTCCTGATCTCCACACAGCTGGCAGATCTGTCCTTGCCTTTTCATAGAACCTTGAAAAGTCTGACTTGGAAAGGAAATCAAAGTCAGTTTGAAGGTGTTTTGTACTCAGCATAATCAGTTTTTAAAACACAAACACCACACAAGAAACCAAAACACCTCATACTCCAAATCTCATTAATATGAAAAGTGCCAACATTAGCTTCCTACTTCACAATTAAGCATATTCACATTTAATCCTTCAAGAAAAGTGCAGGTCTCCAATGCAGTGTTGAATATTGACTGTTTCAGTAGCTTTGTCATTGTTTTCATTTAATTCTCATTAACAACTATTAGAATTACGTACCATGCTTTATTCAAAGTTTTGTGTCTGTTGTGATAAGAGACAAATAAAACTACCCAATGCTATCTATTCAATGCTTCATACAAACAGTACAAGTAACATCAGAATCAGGGTAGGACAGCTGCATTATAGCACTTACTGAACTGCAATAATCCAGTTCCAAGAAATCTGAGGATCTACTAAGCCCATATATGCATTTTGTAGCACCCATCTGTACTGTCCACAATGAAACATCCGTGTCTCTTTGAAAAGGAATTAAATCTACACCCCCAAAGATAAGAAAGAACAGTCTGTACTATGCAAAAAAGGAGGTTTTCTATGTTTTCTTATCAGAGTCAATATTTTGTTATTACACAGACTCACCTTTTCAGAGCAGAATTCTGTATTGCTTTGCCTCAGTTTGCTTGGTCTGCCTTTAATAACTGCATAGCAGAACATTGTAATCACCATCACAAAAAGAAAGTAACTGGTATGCATGAGATGCAGGTTTATAAGAGAGCGATCATCCTGCACAGAGAATTAAAACCATTTATTGACAATGCACCATTAGCTGGCATTTTATATTAAAGCAATAACTATCAGATCAGCACAGAAATTACTTCATGAATCAACTTTACGCAGCTGGCACAGTAATGAAAACGATTCCTAATTGTGGCACATAAAGAGGCCAAATGTTCCTCACGCTAAAAATCTGCACGGGAGATCTCTTCCCATGTACTGACAATGTCTTTTGTCAAATGATTTCAGGATATAAATGTGAGTTATTAAAAGCTGTGAGGCACGTGGAAATTACAGGAAGACCATCATGCCCACCAGGGGCAAAGCGTTTCCAACTCTGTCCCAACCCTTGCACTACATAATAAAATGAATACGACTATTTTAGGACACAAACAACCACAGTCAATTGAAACAGAGCTAAGCACTTATTCAACATAACATATAAAAACACCGTGGCACTTACATCTGGAACTATAACAGTGAGTTTGGGGTTTAAAGCATGATACACTTTTCCAATTGCTCCTTTGTAACACCAGAAAGGGTTATAGTCTTGTGCATATTTTGTATTAGAGTCCCTTGCGGTGGTAAAGATCTTGTACCAGAGCGTAGCATTGCTGTATGTTTCAGGAACACAGTGTGGTGGCTGACTGCAGGAAAACAGAAATAATTAGCACCCTAATTGCAGTTCTCTGTGTTCAGTAAGGCGAACTCTTAGAACAGCGTAAAACACAGTTTGATTTCGGACATTCCAAAAACAACAAAAAACAAAGCTTAACCAAAAGAGTGTATAGAAACCATATGATTCCTATACTATGATTAGATTGAACGACATGTTGTGCCAGTAAGTCAACAGCGCACAGCTTAATTAGGAAAACACAGGTTTTCATAAGGTTTCAGACATCATGTGAATCTACCTGGTGGTTCTCCAGGGTGTGTTGAATAGTGGCAGAGAATCTAGAGAAGACAAAGGGAAGCTGTTTTGATTAGAGGTCTGTACCTGCTGGGTGACGGTAGCAAAGCAGCATTTGGCTTATGCTGATCTCTCAGCAGGGAAGAGAATAAGAACCTCAGTGTCAAGCCTTGGCTCTCACACAAGGTAGTGAAACTAAATTATAGGGTATCTGTCCTAAATATTCACAGATTCTTTTGTTCTGAGTGCAGTTTAAAATCACAGGTAGCATACTGAAAGGCAGGTAGGGGCCAGAAAAATGCACAGAAAATGCAGTGTTGCTAAAGCTAGCAAAAGTCTCAAGCCAGGGTTTTTCCTGTGGGGAAAGGAAGGCGGGTACATAAACTTCCACAGTCAATAATTTTCATCAGGAAGTAACCACCTCAGAGAACAGCTGAGGAATGAATCACCCATTAACCAGTCTGTGACGGAGTGTTTAAAATGCACTTACACTGTGACGGGAAACACGTTGCTGGCTGCTGTGATGGTCATGCAGGTGGTGAACACGACCTGCTCGCAGTGGCCGTGCAGGACGCAGTCATCGGAATTCCAGGCAGCCGGAAGGGTGAACGTGATATTGATCTCCTCGTGGGATTCTCTGCCTTTGAGAAAGAGAAGGAAAGCTGGGTTTGGTTCACAAAAGTATCTGAGCAACAATCACTAGGATAAGGACAACATGGAAACGACTCAGGCAGTAACCGTAACCCTGACTCTGTCCCTTTGATGCCATCCAGGATCTCTGCTATCAACAAAGAGAGGAAAAAGAAAGTTTAAAAAAACCCCAAACTAAACCAAACCCAACAACAAACTACAAAAACCCAGCTGTTGGTCTTCCCCATATTTCCTGCCCCCACAAAAAGTGGGGCCATTAGGCTCCTTTCAGAAATTACAAACTCACTATTTATAAGTGAACTCATGTGTGTTCAGAGAACTTGATTAGAAAGTAAAATCACAGACCTGTAGCCTTCTAAAGACTTGGTTCCACAGTTGCTTTTTCCAACACTTACTTTTCAAATTGGAGATATTTGTGTAAACAAAAAGGTGCCAGCAGATACTGAACTGCAGATTAAGTAGTGTATGTTGACTCCACGTGCATATATTAATAGAGAACATATATCCAGGCTACTGGAAACGGAACTTGCATTTGGTAGCTTTTAAAGCAGTAACATAATAACAACATAAAATACAGTAATATAGATTCACAGCTATGGCAAATATCTCTTCACAGGAGGTTCAAGACACCTTCAGGCATTAGAAAATGCAACCCTGGCTAAAAACTAAAATTCAATGAGGTCCTATTATCAATTTCCACTAATTTTCTACAATCTCCTGCCAAAACTTACTGTCAGGGCAGCCACACAGCAGATCAGTCACTCCACACCACAGAAAGCGGAACCACCTTATTTCTTGCTGTTTCTGATATTAAAGCTTATTCATGTACAGATTTGAGATAAACTCTATGTTCCTTGATCTCTAATGTATTATATATACATTAATGCCTCTAAAATGTGAGTTAATGACTTGAAGATGTATCAAAATAGAACTGAAGATGGTCACTGTAGAAGCTTTTGCTGCTTGGAATTTTGCTGGCTTAAAAATTATCTTCCATTGTCATTAGGTTGATCACTTAGAACTGCAAAACCTGATCTTGGCAAATTCGCAGGTTCTTTTCCATTCTGAACACAGGAGAAAGTTTTTTCTAGTTTTATACAGGAATATACTCACTACAAATCTGGAAACACAGCTATGTTTTAAGTAAAAGATTTATCTCACCAATAATAAGCTGGAGAGTTTCTAATTAATTATATAGCTTTCATTCACATTTACAAAGGTCATTTCTTCCGTACCTGAGAGCCCAATTTGGTGGCCAAAAATTGTGGAACTTAGATGTGTGACATTGCGAGAGTATCCGCCAAACGGCCGCAGCGGGTCCAGCGTCAAGGTGATGGTAACAGAGATGTTGATGGGACCAGAGTCCTCGAGAGTCTGCGGAGACTGCGTGGAAGATCTCGCCTGCCCGCTGGTCACGGTGCTTTCCGGAGTCGTGGTGTCATTGATGAGATGCTTTAAGGTTTCATTCTCGGATATACAGAAGTCCAAATCATTAAATCTCAGGAGGAAAGTGTTCCAGTCCTTAAAACAAACGTGAAGATTTCAACCAGATTAGCGAATTCACTGTTGGCCGCCAGGCCCCTAGAGCAGCGCAGACCTCGGTACGTACCATCCCGTAGTTCCAGGCCATTTCACTAAAACCACATGGCTCACAAAGCAAGGACAAATCCCACCACGACCATCTCAACAACCGGGCAAGTTGTTTACAAAGGTTCAACGCCCTAAATCGCAGCCACGGCCTGAGCGGCGCTCAGCACAGCAGAATATCCTTTAAACCACGGAAGGAACAGACTCACTGGTGCATTCTCACCACGCTCAGGGCATGAGTGGTTTCCAGCAAGGTTGCCCTCATTGCACAAGAGTGCTAGAGGAGATCACAAGTGTCACAAACAAGCTGGCACAACCGAATGAGAAACGGAAAGGCCACGGGAGGGAAGAGCCACGTCAGAAGATTTGGCCTCATCCTCACACTAAAAAAAGACTATTAGAACATTCACACCAGCCTCTTTCCTTATTAAATCAGAGGCCAACCCCCCTAAGACTCTGCACACTCCCATGAGAGGGTTCTTAAGGGGAAAAAAGCCCAACTCATTAGCTTTAGGCATGTTTTTCAAATTAGTACTCCCACTATTTAGCTCAGGAACTTTCTGTACCTACCTCTGTCATTTCTGGTGACTTGATCTCCTTGATTTTGAAGAAATAACCCAGTGTCAGAAAAGCTATTGCCATAGCGCTTACACTGATCATAAAGACGACAAGCGGAGGTCGACTGCTGATGTAAACCTTCAGGTTCTCCAACAGGTTTATGTTGAACATTATTCTGATTGTTCACCTGAAAACACAGAATATCAGAACAGAGTGTGTCACAGGGAGGGGGTTGGTGATCACATAAGGTGAAAGTCTGACAATCAAAAAATGGCATCACATACCAAAATGAGAATCAATTACACGACTCTGTGCTGTTCACTGAACACAGTATGCCTTCAATAGAGCACAAATCAAAACACGCTTGGCTTCACCTTCTCAGCACCTGCAACTGCCAGCTAGGAGCAGATTTTAAGAAATGAGGACAACTTCCAGCACAGTCAAATATCGCTGAGGAGCAATAGAACCAGCTCTTTTCCTTCCCCACACACCTAAGCAGGACATACACTGCTACACGCTAATTCCAGTAATATTTTAATTCACCAAATTATGGTGCGGATGTAACAAATCAAACTTTGTACATCCCGGCATACGCTTTCAAAGCTGAGGCTGAAGCCTCAAAGATGCCTCTTCCCCATCCCTAGGGGAAGGACCAGCCCTTCAAAACAGGGCCCAAAAAGCAGCCTGCATCATTTTAGGTTTCTGCATCAGGAATCCTGTGGTCAGAAACACCAAATAACTGCATTAGGGTGGAGGCTGGAAGACTCCTTTCTTTATTTGATTCTTGCAGGACCTAGAGAACTTTTGCTAGAGTCTGTAAGCAAAGAAATGACCTTATGAGGAAAGCTATTAAATCATCAATTTTTGCCTAAAATACTTGGATTCCCCTTCTGAATTTTCATTTGCAGAGCAGAAAGACCCAGACTAAGTTTACTGTATCGCAACGTAAAGCAAACAGGGAAAAGGAGGAGCTTTCAGACAAAGCCTTTTTCAGATCCCACAATGTACAATGATCACAACTTCCTTGTGCGTACTTGAGATTTCACTGGCAGAAATGTTATTCTTAACAGAAGGAATATCGACAAAACCTGCAAAACTACTCCAGAAAGGGGAAAATTCAACTCACTGAGAAAAGACCGCAGGTCCTGAGGCAATAACCCAACACCAAGGTGTGCGTTCTGACTTGCCCTGTCTCCTCCTCACACCTCCTTGCTTCTCCTGGGTGAAATGTGCTGAAACAGGGCTCACTCCAGAGCACAGATCATGCCCTGGGTTTACTACTTTGCACCATCAACCAATTTTCATCCACTTTGCAAAGACAGGAAAGCCGGCAACTTTTTATCAGCAAGAACGATCAGGGTGCTGCAAACACCTCTTTACAACACAGAGTGTGGCTGAGGGCAGCAAATGGAGTGCAGACAAAGGATGGAGAGAAGAAGAAAAGGTGATGATAAATATGTACCTCACCAGAATTTCTATATATATCCCAGACCAGCTGTGCTATGGCCAAACAAGCCAGGGAAGGTGTTGGGAGAAGGCAGGAACAGGATGGAAAGGGAGAGCTGGTGTGGGTGAGGACCATGCTGGGTTCAATCCACATCTCTTTATGTTTTACCTCCCATCTTGTCTCCAGCAGCAAATTTCTTAAATGAGCCCTAGATAAAAAACCCCCAACACTCCATCTAAAAACATCGGGGACACGCGTTGAGATGGAAAACAATCCAAAGATAAACTGAAAGCTGAGTTGTATTCAGTGTTCCCGTCTGAATTTCCTTTTGAGAATCACAGCGCGGATGAAGGTTTTATTACAGCATTTAATCAAAGCTGAGTGTCACCCGCAGCACATCCAGCGCTGGGATCCCTTCGTATGGGGGCTTCCAACGGCGCCATTAGCATTCTTGTTTACCACAGGGTCTAAAATCAGCCATAAAACTGGATGCACCAAAAAGCAGATATCTACTAAATATTCAGACTAATATTTTTATGTAAGAGATCACCGGCTTTTAAGTGCCGGTTGCTTAATACGCTCCCATAACTCACCAGCTTTGAAAGCAATTAGAAAATGCTATAAGCTGCAATTTCTGAAGCGTAATATGCCTTCTGAGCATCTGTGAGAACAACTGTGGATTTCAATACTGGAGCTGACATGAAAATAGCAAATGGACACAGAATAACAGAATCACAGAATGTCAGGGATTGGAAGGGACCTGGAAAGCTCATCCAGTGCAATCCCCCCATGGAGCAGGAACACCCAGCTGAGGTTCCACAGGAAGGTGTCCAGGCGGGTTTGAATGTCTGCAGAGAAGGAGACTCCACAGCCTCCCTGGGCAGCCTGGGCCAGGCTCTGCCACTCTCACTGAGAAGTTTCTTCTCATATTTAAGTGGAACCTCTTGTGTTCCAGTTTGAACCCATTACCCCTTGTCCTATCACTGGTTGTCACCGAGAAGAGCCTGGCTCCATCCTCCTGACACTCACCCTTTAGATATCTGTAAACATCAATGAGGTCACCCCTCAGTCTCCTCCAAGCTCCAGAGCCCCAGCTCCCTCAGCCTTTCCTCACACGGGAGATGCTCCACTCCCTTCAGCATCTTTGTTGCCCTGCGCTGGACTCTCTCCAGCAGTTCCCTGTCCTTCTGGAACTGAGGGGCCACAACTGGACACAATATTCCAGGTGTGGTCTCCCCAGGGCAGAGCAGAGGGGCAGGAGAACCTCTCTGACCTACTGACCACCCCCTTCTAATCCACCCCAGGATGCCATTGGCCTTTCTGGTCATAAGGGCCCAGTGCTGGCTCATGGTCATGACACAGTTAATGCAAACCAGAACGAGGAGTTTTTCCACGCCACTGCCTGAAGAACTGCTGATTTTTTTCTGAAACAGAGTGCTTAAATAGCCCTAATTTTTCAACAACTTGTGAAACAGTTCAGCGCCTGTAAATCAAACCATATATTCCCACTAGATTTTAGGGATTTGGTTAATGGTTCACACACTTAAACTCCTCCTTTCTGTTAGGGCTCATTAGAAACACAACACAAATGCTATTTTCCTACCAGCTCTAGTTGTAACTAACAACTTCCTCTGTGTAAATGAACAACCTAAAGAACATCACTTTTGTTTCTTTTTCACACCGTTAAAAAAAGAAACCGACCGCTATAACCTCCTGGCAGGTCAGGAAAGCAAGATCAGATTTCACTTTTTAGTTAAATAAATAATTTAGAAAGCGGCTCTAATAAGCGCTGTACACCGCCCTCCGCTCCGGCCAAGCCTTTTCATCCTTGTGCAATAAACATCTCCACAGTCATCCAACGAGGAGAATGAAAACTGCCAGCCCGGAACATTGGGCACCGGCTCCAGAAGTAATTGAGGTGGGGAGAGTTAGAGCTGCCGGTGCTCAGGGATGCTGTGCTCTTAAATCGGCCCCCAAATTCTGTTACCCAGTTAAAAAGATTAAAACCGTAAAGGGCAGAAATACGCAAGTTAATGTGTCAGAGTCTCAGGCAAACACAGAATTGGGTAGACACCTAAAAAGCGACGAAATAGCCATTTATTCTACAATTTAAGAGAATCTTCCTCCGCAACAGCTCGAGACCAAATAGAGCAACCTTGAAGTAATTTTTCAAATTCTTCCTTATTTGTAGATGAGTTTAGAAAAGGGAACTTCTGAACCCACGGGTTTTTCAAGAGTAAATTACAAATAACGCAAACTTTGAAGTCGATTGCAAAGACCAAAAAGTCAATGAAATGAGTCATAGCAGAAGTATTAAATTCCCATTTGGGGGCTTAATATCAAATGAACTGAATTCCTAACAACAAGGGGAAAAAAAGTGTGCTGTACTAAAGCAGGTATTAAAAGTAAAATCACTGTTGCCAAAAGAAAACAAAGATAATTCTTTATAGATCAAAGTAAATGTCTGACAATTTTAATGTGTATCTTGCCATAATGGCAGCTACCGTCATTCCACCAGAAAGCTGAAAATCATGTCATTTCCTTACAAATATTTCACCTTCTTGTTGTGCATGTAAGATGGTCACAGTCTAGAGGAGGAAACACATTTTTGGGGGTGGAATAATAATAAAAAAAATCAATGAAATTAAGGAAGAAAATTTGGGATGGAAGAGCAGCCGGCAGCACCAACCCATCCCAACAGCGCCCATCAACACCTCATATTTTCTAAGCCTGAACCTCTTATTGCGAATAACAGCATTTAATCATAACTGTGCTGCTCAGTTTATTTATAAACCATGTTTTCAAAGATGTCTCATTGCCAGCAGTACAATGGGAGTTAGGAAATGGGTCACATCAGGGTTAACCACTTTGAATGAAAGTAACGTTGTGTGCCAGAAAAACATCCATACACACAAATCACCCAAAGTGTGATTTTCCTAGCAAACCATCCATAAATACCATGCAAACAAAGAAACGGTGCTGATCTCTAACTTAAGCGCCTCTCATTTGAGAACAGTCAACAGTAGCAGGTGCCAACAATATCTTTAATTTGGTTATCTTCTCATCAAACCAAACTTGATGTCTAACACCTAAAACACTGAAACAGTAAAGCAAAATAGATCACAGTTGTGTTAACTGTGAAGCTGCTTATTAAAGTTCAAAATGGTCAGTCAAAGCTTTATAAAGACTAATTGTTAATAAGAATGTCTGTATCTCTAATCTAATATCACCAGCCGATCAGGAGTAACCTCACCTAATTTTACAATTGAAAAGAAAGGATTGCCTGGTTCTCATAGCAGCAGCAGCAATTATTCTCCCCTCTCTGTTCTTTAAGGGAAAGAAAACAGGATAAAAATTAAACAGAAGCTTCTAAACTCACCAGAAGGCTGCCCTTTCATGCCCTCAAATGACCTATTCATTTGTACTACATGACCTACCAAGAGCTTTTACAGTCAATTTCTTTCAGGAATTGGGGAAATCTAATCAATTTTTTTTTTCTTCAAATCTTTCACAACATAATATTTATCATAAAACCTGCAGCTGGGAGGAAAAGAGGGGTTTCCGACTAATTTTATAGGAACATTCACTTTACCGTAATGATATCTACAGAAAAAATATGGTGCCAGTATCTGCAGCCGCTTAAGTTCAAATGAAGTGAAGAGATGTACAGTGAGTGCCATCGACCTCCTTCACAAAGTTGGGGAGAGAAGCAATTGGGACTTGGGGAGGAAGAAATCTGACGGAAATGTCACCTTGGATCCTTCACTGTAACCAGATCAGCCAGATCAACAGCCAGATGTGCAGCAGCTGCCTCAGACTGTGCAAGGAGAACATACCCAAAGTGCGAGATAATTGTGAATCGTCTCACGTCATCTCCCATCACCTGCTGAAAAGGAGACGCTTCCCTCCTGTTATTCACAGAATCACAGAATGGACCGGGTTGGAAAAGCCCTCAGAGATCATCCAGTCGAACCCTTGGTCCAACTCCAGTTCATTGATCAGATCATGGCACTAAGTGCCATGTCCAATCTCAGTTTAAAAACCTCCAGGGCCGGTGAGTCCAGCACCTCCCTGGGCAGCCATTCCAATGCTGACCACTCTCTCTGCAAAGCATTGCTTTCTAATCTCCAGCCTCAATTTCCCCTGGCAGAGTTGAAGCCCATGCCCCCTTGTCCTATTGCTGACTGCCTGGGAGAAGAGCCCAATCCCCCCTGGCTAGAACTGCCCTTCAGGTCGTTCTAGAGAGTGCTGAGCTCACCTCTAAGCCTCCTCTTCTCCAGACTAAACAAACCCAGCTCCCTCAGCCTCTCCCCATAGGTCTTGTGTTCAAGTCCCTTCCCCAGTCTTGTTGCTCTTCTCTGGACCCGCTCCAGCACTTCAATCTCTTTCCTGACCTGAGGGGCCCAGAACTGAACACAATACTCCAGGTGTGGCCTCCCCAATGCAGAGCACAGGGGAAGGATCACTGCCCTTGTCCTGCTGACCACGCTGGTTTGGATACAGGACAGGACACCATTGGCCTTCTTGGCCACCTGGGCACACTGTTGGCTCATGTCGAGTTTCCTGTCGATTCAGGTAACAGGGTCAGTCGGGAAGCAGATTTTAACAGAAACCCGAGAGCCCAGGGACTTGAAAGAACAGAACCACTCAAAATGCTTCACCAGATGATCCTTTTGGTCCCTTCCAACGTGGTACATTGTGATTCTTTGATACTTGCTTCAAATGTTTATTTTCACCTCTCAAAACACGCTTCAAAGCATAATTAAGCATTTCAACATCCCAAGAGCTACATAAACAGCAAACATTTCAGTTCTATCCACAAAACAAAGCCAAGGTAAAGAAGTAATTTGGTCAGAGCGATAGTAAATTTTAAGGATCGAATTGATACTGGATTTCAAAGGCTCAAGTTCCTGATTGTAACTCTTGTTAAAGATGGAAAACTTACAATAACAAGTAGATGAGTTAAAAAATAAAAAAGGAAAATGTGTGGGTCAGACATTACACAATCTGAGTAAACAAAGCTACCAGCTACTTAACAGCCCTGCCCAACAAACGTGTGTTGTAGTCCAAAATGTCTGTGGATTTAACACAAGGTTCCTGTGACAGCAACACTGATTTTAATTTATCATTTAAATAGATATTTATGCGCCAACACACAAACGCAAACAAGTTCCAAACACTTTTGTTTTTAGAAAATATTTAAGCCAGGAAATATAAATTATGTGAGAAAAGTCTTATTTCACTGGTTCAATGAACCCCAAATTCTGACTTTTGTTAAAAGTGAAAAACAGCATTTAAAATGTCCCCAGCTGTAAAATGAACGGAAACCGAACCTCTGGTTGAATATAGATGGTTTGTGGCCCTGTTTGCCAAGAGAACCTGTGCCATGGAAAGAGGACACGCTTTCATACACCAGTTCTCTCCTGGGCATTCTTGAAACCTCCCAACTTTCACAAGTCAAACTCGTGATTTATAAGGTGACATCACAATCTACATCGTATGGATGACAGTAAAACGTACAATGTTAAAGGCTTTGAAGTTGTACTTAAAAATGCTATTCTGGTTATTGTGGATTAGCGTGAGAGCCTGGGAGAGGAAGGCAAAAGTAAAATGATTCGGTTTTATAGGACCTGTTGAAGCACCATGAGAAATCCAATTCTGCATAGACTGTTACCAACAGCCAAACGAATGCGGTTCACAGAAGAGCTTTACTCAACAAGTCTGAAAAGTCTCGGTAACAGTTTAATAACCAGAAACTGGCTTAGTGACCAGTTTAAGGAGGTTAATCGTTGACTTCATTAAGGACCGCGGTACAGAATTCAGCTGTGTAAGTGCAGAAAAATGCCAGAAAAAGGCTCTCCAGACTGTTTGTAATGGCAACTATTGCTTGTAATGAGCACGGTGAGGCGACCCAGACGCAGACTCAGCGTGAATCACAAGCAGAAAACGCGACGCGTTGAGGAAATGGCAGCTTTGGATAAAACGGCAAAATAAGAGTTGTGGATGTAGAAAGAACTCAACGCTGGCTGTGAGAGGAGGAAAACAGCCAGCGGGTGCCAGCGACAGAGAAAATCAAACAGCAGCAACAGTGGCTGAAGTACAGGACTCGGGCAATAAGTGAAATATCAAGGATCTGGCAATAATATTACTACATCTCTACACTTCACCCCCACGGGTCAAAAGAAATAGGACTTTAATTTGCTTAGTCCAAACTCACATAGGTAAGTGGAGTCTCTGTTTTACAGATAATTAACAAAACCCAACATGCCCGAGCATACGTAAGTTTTCTTCCAAATCAAACCCTGAGTTCAGAGCCCTGGGAACCAGCTTTATCCACAGGTCAGAGTGTTCTTCTCAAAAAAATGGAACCCTCAACACAGACATGCTGTTGGCAAGGGGAGTTTCTGGAAAAGCAAAGAAATGCTGACACCAATGAGTTTCATTAATACTTAGTTTAGGGATCATTTAATAGAACAGCTTTATTTCTAATATATATATTTATATATGCTGTTTAATAAAGATGATCACTCTGCAGGAACACACGGCCAGGGGTGACGGACGTGCCAGTCTCCTGCTTCTTGCCAGGGGACAAGGACACCGAGCTCTGTCTGTGCCTCCAGATGCTCCTTTCCATGACCCAGCACACTGTCTACTTTGTATTATCAGGCAGCATTTCCAGTTCTTGTCTTTCAAGTGGGAAAGAAGAATCGCATTCCACCGGCCCTGAGCCACTCCTCAAATCACAGGAGGTAACAAAGCTACTCAGGTCCTAAATCCTCTTTGATGGGACTAAATCTAAGGTCAAAGAGCATCCGTCTGGCAGGGACAATTCAATGTTCTCTCTGCTCAGGCTGCCTACAAAAGTTGTTCCCTTGCCTTGTGAACACCTACTGATCAGAAATTGGGTTTCAGCCATCAGCTTATTCCCAGGCGGATGGAAGTGGCAGCAGCTCAGCAGATAAACCCAGAACCGTTTTGTACGTCCAACCTAGAAGCAAAAGGTTTAGTACGTATTTCCTATCACTCAACCACTAACAAAACCGCATTAATGATTTACCACAAAAGATCGGCCCTGCCACGACAGGCTTTCATCTCATGATGCGCTTCCAACTACAAAACTTCTCAGAAGTTCGATGAGGATATTAATCCTTAATGAATTCTTATCTCAAGGTTTGTCTAACAGGGCAAATTTACCCATACAATTATACGCTAGCACTAATCATGCAAACAAATTTCCCCAAAGACAAGCCCTTAAAAAACAAACAAAGAGGAAAAAAATAGCAAAGCAGCAGTTGTGCTGCAATGGTTGTGTCCCTTGTCAGGCAGGAATGTTTCCCAGGGTGTCCAGAGCTGCGATTGCGATACACGGTTCAAATTTAACATCAGGTTTCCAGCAGCCACGCTCTAGGCGCGATAAACCCCAAAATTTATTATTAAAAACGTTATAGCGCTTTTAGATGTACGTTAAATCAAAAAAACAAAAGGCGATAGAATATGGAACAGAAGAAAGAAGGAATCAGTATTCAGTATTCAGAAGCTATTTTGAAATTGAAATTACTGCTACCAGAAATACTCTATTTTGCCCTGATACGATGCCACACATACACAATTCAAGCTAACAGCCTTTCAAAATATTTTTTTAGTCAATAATAGAGTAAAACTAACCCTAAACTGTACCAGCCGAGCCCGATCAGCCCCGTGTCGATCCGCACACCGAGGCAAAGCCCGGCTCAGCCGCTCTGACCCGCAACGGGCCGGGGCCGCGGCGGCTCCACGGCGCTTTCCCCGCTTACACAACCGTCACCGGAGCAACCCAGAGCCCCGCCGGCGGGATCCCGGCCGGGACGAACCCGCAACCCGGAGCGCCCCCCGTCCCCATCTTACCAGCGCCTGAAGCGGGGAAGAGGCCCCCGGGCCGGGCGGGTGGAGGCCCGGAGACGGCGGCGGGGCTCAGAGGCGGCGGGGCTGCCGTGCGGGCGGGCTCTGCACCATCGTCCTGCCCTGACGGGGCTACGGGGACATGGCGGGGGGTGCGGAGGCCGCTGCCGGCGCCGCTGCCCGGACACCCGCCTCCTCCGCCGCTTCCGGGGACGCAGCCGTAACCTCTCACCCGGGCCGGGCCGTGCGGACGGTGGCGCGGGGGGGACAAAATTGCGGCGGCGCCAGCTACGCGCGGCCCGGCCCCCGCCCGCGGGCGGAGCCACAGCGAGCCGGGAGCCACAGCGGCCCCGGTGGCGGCTGAGCGGGCGCCGCTTCGGCCCCGCCGGCCGGTCGAGCTCGCTGCCGCACCGGGAACGGCCTCGGAGGCGGCCGCTCAGGGTCTGCGAGGCGCTCAGGGCTCGCCCCGCCCACGTTGTGTCCTCAGGCCGGGGGTGCAGCTCCAGCACCCGCACCTCCCAGCCCCTCTTCCCACCGCCCCCTTTTCCAATAGAAAACTACCCAAAACATTAAAACAAACAAGCGTCCGATGTCACACACGCCTTGCCCAGGCTGAATTTTTAAACACTCCGCAGTTGTTACTGTGGCAACCGAACTGCCTGACTTTGAAGCAAGACAAAACTATTTACCTGTTTTACCTACAGAAAGCTCATTTGCTTAATAAAATATAGAAGAAATCTTACGGGAGCCTGGTTACCCCGACACTACAACGCAGGTTCCTGTGAGAGCTGCTCCCAGTTTGTCCCATGGGCTCTGGAAACCCACCTGGGGCACTCTGGATGTGTTTGCGGAAGACGCTCCCACTAAATGTGGCTCGATAACATACGAATAAGAGACACTTTAGCGACAAATCCACCAGCAAGCCTTGAGAACTTAATCACTACAATGATCTTTCTGCAAAGAAAAAGCCATTGTGACAGACATCGTAACCCAGGCTTGCACTTGAATGGCCGAGGGTTGTGTCTCCCAAAACACAGGGAATGCAGAAGCACCCGCAATTATATGCACATTAATCATTAACAGTATAACAAAACCCGGTGATGAGATTTTTAGGAACTCATTAACAAGGGCATAACGTATGCATTTTTATTTAAATATGGCAATTTACACAATAGTTGAAAGTTTGCTTCCCTCCTCCTCAGCAAAACCTGTGGAGTTGGATATCAGAATTAGCACCTAGTGTTTGTAAAGAAAATAAGGACTTTTATTTTGCAGTATTATTTACTGCAAGCACTGGTCAGATCCTAAGCAATTTGGGTGTAGTGACATATGGAGACATTAACTCATCTAATTTATTGTGATCAGTCGATTAGCTCATTGCTTCACCAGCAGTGGAGTTTGGGGTAAGTGGTGATCTCCGAAACACTGGGAATGCATAGATCAGACGGCTAAATACATTTGACAAAAAGGGACAAATCACAGTTATGGTCTGAAATTATTGCAGTGTAAATTTAAAATAAGTGTTTTTAAAGCAGTGGATCGTAATCAAGAGGTAGGTCCTTCCCTCCTTGATAGTAAGAATTTAACATTGCTTAAGCTAAAGCAGCTTTATGTTCAATATCTCAGGTACACAAAGAAGTCATGGCAGAATAGATTAACTGGAAGATATTTGAAATTGTATACAAAATGTTTCACTGGCGTAAACAAAGTTATTTGGCAAGAGGTTACTTTTTGTGGAAGGAGCTGATTAAACACACTGATTAAACTTCTAGTGATATAAAGCCCTCTTACCTTGATTTTCAATACTTCAGCAAGGTTAACTTTGCTAAGAGGGGTCACCAAATATCAGAAAATTGATGTTACATGAAAATCAAATGCACCTTTCTGCTCAGAGCAATGGCTCATGCTCTTCTAAAAAGCAGCCTCTAGTTATATGAACTTATTTATCTACCACGATTGTCAAAAAAGCAACCAAGACCTAACCCACTGATGGAAATTATGAGGCAAAAAGCCACTTCTGGTGCAACTCTTGCATTACCTCCTCCCCAGCCCCTTTTGGTTCCGCATGATGCAATTTTTAATAGAAATATTTCCTTCCTTTCTGAAGTTCGGCTCAACATTCTCCTCAAAAACAGCAGTATCAGCACTTAGGTGCGCGGCTGAGGGCTCCCAGGTGTACTGACAAAGCAAAGAGAGCGTTTACATGAAGAAATGTCATATTTTAAATAGCACTTTTTTTTTTTTTTATATAGAGCAGATTACAGGATGAGTGTCAAGTTTTCAAATGGTTACAACAATATCCTGCCTGACTGTAATTCAGTTATACCACCCAGCTTATCGAAACAGTGCACTTGCCTTTATACTGCAACTTAACTGAGAGGTGCCAAAATGAACAACACTTCTGTATCATTTGCACTCATACACAAGATGTCATGCACAGCGGAGACATGATTTTAAATCTATTTACAATTGTACATATTTTACAATATATATGTCATCTTTACAGCTACAGAATAAACTCAGACTAACATTAGTATCTTTTTGAGTTTCTGTTTGAACTCCAATGTTGGAAGTTAAACTAATTATTAAAAACAAGTAAGTGCATGCCTGGAAGGAAGATTTCGGGAAAGATGCCAATGGACTAGTGTTGCTTAAAAATTACACCGGTTTGTGTAGAAAATTTAAATCCAGTTCAAAAACCCACAAAAGCCTAATAGAAATCTACCTGACTAAAATAAATACAATTCATTACACTTAACCAAAAAACAAAAAAGGTACCTTTAAAAATGTACTGATTTAAGCTCATCTGATTTTTAGCCTTACATTTATTTCCCTTCCCAAGTAGCAGATAGTACTAGGTAAGGATAATGATGCTTTTCAAAGTTACGAGCGAGAATTATCCTGCATAAACCTGAGGCTGCAGTGGTGGGGGCAGCTTGTCATTCTCCACATTTTCAGAGTCAATAGCTGCTAAGGCTTGATTTTTTGGTTCTATTTCTAATGGATATTTCTCAACAATATCCTGGACTTCCTTTGTAACTCCGTCAGTCCAATCTATGAGGTCTTTCTCAAGCTTCTTGGCTTCATTGACAATCCTTTCCTGTCTCTCATTCAACTGAGATAGCAGGTCTAAGTTTTTATACATTTGCTTAACGCCCAGGCACACATCAGGGGAAAAACTGTCGGATTCTTGCTTCTTTGGGGACGCCTGACCAGTCATAAACCGATCAAAATCTTCTTGGCTTAGATTTAAAGACTGAGCATCCAGTTTTTCAATGAAGGCCACGGCACAGCACTGCAAAGAAAACAGAGTGAGTATCATTGCGAGCTACACGTTGGAACTTACGCTTTTTATTTTTTAATTCTGCCATTAGATCAGTAACTGATCGTATTATTTAATGCCTCCTGAAGAGCTTTTCCAGAAATTAATAGTATCAGATGGTTCACGTGCCTCTCTCCTCTCCCCAAAGTCTGAAGAAGGTGAAAACTCAGAGAATAATACAGGGAAACACCATCTCAGCTGAACGGTACCGACTCGCTGGATAATGTCCATTGCAAACCTCAGGGTCACTGTGTTTTGGAGGTGAGAAACCAGAAAAAACAAGACATGACAACTAGACAAGAGCACTATATTAATATTTAATCATCTAATCAGCAGAGATCTGCTATGCTTTCCATTTTCTGAAATAAGGGATGTCAAATACCCATCTCACCTTGTGAATGCTCTTCTCCGCCTGAAAGGAATTTTTAACATTCCAAGTATTTCATTCAGCTACGTATTTTCCCCTCGAAAATTGCTTTACAATGAAATGCAGCCAAGCCAGATTCATAATTATAATTCATTCTAATATAAACAAGCACATCAACGAATGCCTCCTGCAGAAGCTTTAAAAAGCCCATTTACCCCCACACATTGATGGCCTCGTTTTGCAGCCCCTTCAAGAGAAACTCTGGGCTTAAACCGGGAATTTTGCATCCATAACATCTGCACAGCCCAAACTCAGGATTTTTGGAATAAAAAGCACTTATCTCTTTACAGAATAAAAATATACCTAAGTCTTAGTATCAGACTGTTCAACTAAAGGATTTAATATTATAAAGAAAGCAAAGCATTGACCGGTTTGGAAAGCAGAGAAGGAAGAGAGAGGAGGTATAAAGCAAAAGAGTTCGCTGTACTCTAAGTAACCTCAACCACTATTTGAAGAGGAGTCTTAATTTTCCTTCTATGTTACGCTGCTTTTGTTTTATTGGAAATTCCAGCATCCAAATAAAAGACAGTCTTGCCATCTAAAACATAAGCACTATTCCCCCACTTACCAGGTTGGTAAAATAGTAGCCGTCTTCTCCCGTCATTAGCCTGCTTGGATTACAGAAGCGTGTTATATACTGGATGTTAGACTGCAGGCGGGGTGGGTTTCCCTTCAAAACAATGTATATAAGTGTTGGAAGAAAGTCATCAGCAGAAGCCGGTTCATTTTTTGTGATTTTAATAGCATTAAATATATGCTTGCTGCACTTGGTGATGCATGCTAATTTATCACGAGGGACGCGCTTTGAATCCATTTCAATAATGTCTGTAAGATAAAAAAAAGTTCTCAAATCATTAAAACCTTATTAATCAGACACCTGAGTGAGTAGGAGAGTTACTGGACAATACTGGAATTGCATAAGGTTTATCTGTGGTGCTTGATGTTACAGAATCACAGAATGTCAGGGATTGGAAGGGACCTCGAAAGCTCATCCAGTGCAATCCCCCCACCAGAGCAGGAACACCCAGCTGAGGTTACACAGGAAGGTGTCCAGGTGGGTTTTGAATGTCTGCAGAGTAGGAGACTTGCTGACAGTGCACTCTATTCCCTCGTCCAAATCATTGATGAATATATTGAATAATATAGGCCCCAGTACTGACCCCTGAGGCACTGCACTAGATCCAGGCCTCAACTGGACTCTGCCCATTGACCACGACTCTCTGGCTTCTTCCCTTCAGCCAGTTCCCAGTCCACCTCACTACCCGATAGTCCAGACTGCACTCCCTCAGTTCAGCTGTGAGGATGTTGTGGGAGACTGTGTCAAGTGCCTTACTCAAGTCAAGGTAGACCACGTCCACCGCTCTGCCATCATCCATCCATCTTGTTATGTCCTCATGAAAGTAAATGAGGTTGGTCAAGCACAACTTCCCCTTGGTGAAGCCATGTTGACTGCCCCTAATGACCCTCTTATCCCTGATACGCCTTGAGATGGCACCAAGGAGAAGTCATTCCATCAGTTTCCCAGGGATGAAGGTGAGGCTGACTGGTCTATAGTTACCCGGGTCCTCCTTCTTGCCCTTTTTGAAGACTGGAGTGACATTTGCTTTCCTCCAGTCCTCAGGCACCTCTCCCGTTTCCCAAGACTTGGCAAAGATGATGGAGAGCGGTCCAGCAATGACCTCAGCCAGCTCCCTCAGCACCCACGGGTGCATCCTATCTGGACCCATGTTCCATAAAGGTATCAGTTTATTCAACCTTCTCTTGGTTTAGTCCCAAGTACTTGAAATACAGCAGGTAAGCCTGAGCACTTCTGTGATGGAAAACTTACACCCGCTTCACTAATCCAACACCGCAAAGACTATTGCAAATCTCACAGCCTGGACCCCCTTCTGATGATGGCAGAAAATAATCTCTGTGAACAAGACATCAGAAATCCAAAGCTGTGAATGTAAACGTCATCGTTCACAAACCTGTAATTGCTTTTACAACCATATCAGAGACTTCTGGAATTTCTTCATTAACAGGAACACACAGCATTTGTGGAGTTACCCAGTGCAAAGCCCTACGACAAGAAAAAATGTCAAACCGTTCCGTGCCAGTAACATTCAGGTGTTTGAAAACAGCCGCTTCTTGAATTCAACGCACAAGGAGCGCTTTGTGTCAATGCGGCACTAGTCCAGTTTTAAGCCAGTTTATTCCACTGACATCATTTATTTCCAGAAAAAATATTTTCTTTATTTGCTATAACGTAACAAAAGCACACCAATTTGTTTTCCTAGCATAGTAGCTTTCGTTATTCATTCTATTAATTCTTTCTGCTTTTAACTGAAGTGTTTTTAACTCTTTCTGGTTATAAAACTTGCCATTTGTGTATAGAGAGCAAAAGATTTTTAAGGTGCCTGATTCAGAGCTCATTCAGATTGCGGATTGCTCAACTATTTTTCTTTCAATGTCTTACCTGATTCTCTTCTGGACAGCAAGATCTTTCTTCTCATCATCAGTTGTTTCAGGGCAAAAGACATATTTATACTGTCGAGTCATAATGTATTTTTCAATCTGATCCATTGCTTTCTCAACCTTTTCAGGGGGCGCTGAAAGGCACAAATCCCACCCAATACAGTAAATAAAGTATTCCGCTGTTTGGAAGATTAAATACAGTTTGATCCTAATGCCACCAAATCAGTGCTATTGATTTCAGACAACCTGAGTTAATAAAGAATGGATATATTTGGAGTATTTTCACTCTGTGCAGCAGAAGTAAAAATACAATAACGGTGAGAACAGCACATGCCAAAGTGAGTACGTGCACAGGCTCACAACGAAGCACATTCAACACACAAATTAGGTTCAGCTGCTTGTAGCTTACAAGAATATTGCTCAAAAATAGAGTCTTGGAGAACAAATCCAGTGAGGTCTTCCAAGTCCTGTGTTCCTGTTTATGTCTAAAAAAATCCCTGGGTCTGCTTAAGCTGTGCCATTTACATACCAGGCACATCAACGCAGTTTGCAACAGCAACACTCCCCTCTCACTGGCTTCTTGTGCAGGGCAGTGTAACCCGAGGCTCACAGCCTGTTAATTGGGTTGAGGCTACACAGTCGACTTCAGTTTTAAGCAAATAGCATTGAATTTTAAACAAGAAATGAAAACAACTGACCCACATTTAATGGAGAGTTCAAGAAAAACCTGTTAAAACAAATCATTTAGACTGCAAAACTTTACCAAACTAGTGCTGCTGGGAATAGTTCTAACTACGGTACTAGAATTTTTAACAGCATTTCTGAAAGCTGGTTAGGAATGCTTCGTTTTTACATAAAAATGCAGGAGGCTTTACCCTCAAATCATTGCTTTTCAGCAGTAAGATACGAGATACCTTTCCAACGCGTCTGTAATTTCTCTGCTACATTTTGATAGAAGTCCTGGGCACATTCAGATTGCTCCTCAATACTCAAGTCCTGTAAAAAAGAACGAATTAAGCATGGATGTGCGGAAGAAATGGCAGCAATGCCTCTGATGTTTTGTTTCAGGAATGTGTCCAGCCGCACTAACAGTCTGAGAATGCAAATATATCATCAGAGGTGTTTATGTTGGCTAAATTATATTAAAAAATACGAGAAACCAAGATACATTGGCTCTTTAACATGTGACAGACTTAGTTTATTTGCTGAACAGCTGGTTATTTATTAGCAATGGAGCTGGACAGGTGCAATGCCATTTTCCCCAGACACATCCCTGAGTAATGGCGACAAAATAACAGACTGTTCGGCAAAATGCTTGCTCCCAATTTTGTGTCTGTAACTTTTTAGAATATTATATACAGTATATAAAAAAACTAAAACCATAAACCATATATCTGAAAGAATATCTATACAGTAAACACTTCCAATGATAAAGTTACTATGAAATATATTCACAATGTTATTTGTGAAACAACAGTGCCTGTTGAGCATTAGCTGAGCTACTGAAGAACAAACTGGAGGTCTGAGGGGTTAAAATTAACTTTATTGATCAAGGCACTGAAATAGCAGTATAGAACTATATGTAAAAACAAAAATAAAAGAAGGAAAACTTAGTCTCTGAATTCTCTAAGGCCAAAAACTACTACCCTGAACATCAAGTCTCGGCTCTGATGGCAGAGCTGCATTTTAGGCCTGGTTTATGTGTAGTAGCAAACTGTACATTTTGAGAAAGACTTCTTTTTGACCAGCACGAACTATCGAGGAACCAGGACACGAGAGTATCTTCAATATTTATAACCAATATTAAAAACCCACTATTTTCACAAACTTTCTGCATGGAATGAATCAGTTCCAAGAGAAAAAAACCACCAAACTTCAACATGTTTTTAAGTGGAATCTGCATGGAAGATTCCAGCAGAACTCCCTTTAATTTCCAGTCCAATTTGAGGATATAATTTGAGTAACTACATACTAAATAGGAAAGGTAGGGGGAAAGAAAGTGCTGAATATTGACTCATTTCAACCACAGGTGGCACTACAGACACATTAATATTCCAGTAACATTATTTTAATATGGAATATTAAGATGTAACTCTTATTCCATATTTAAAACAAAAAAGCACAGTCAAGTTCCCCTTCTCCAAAGAAAATCAGTCTGATTCTGTATTATCTTTATAACTTTTTAGACTTCTTGCCCTTATTGAAGACTGGAGTGACATTTGCTTTCCTCCAGTTCTCAGGCACCTCTCCCATTTCCCAAGACTTGGCAAAGATGATGGAGAGCGGTCCAGCAATGACCTCAGCCAGCTCCCTCAGCACCCGCGGGTGCATCCCATCCGGACCCATGGATTGATGGATGTCCAGATTGCCTAACTGCTCCCTAACCCAGTCCTCATCCACCGAAGCAAACTCCTCCATTGTCCTGTCTTCCTCTGGGGCCTCAGCGGCACAGGGCTCCTCAGTACAGCCCCCAGCAGAGCAGACAGATACAAACAAGGCATTCAGTAACTCTGCCTTCTCTGTATCTTCTGTCACCAGGGCACCCACCTCGTTCATCAGTGGGCTACATTGCCTCTGGTGTTAGTTTTACTTGCCATGTATTGGTAAAAGCTCTTCCTGTTGTCCTTGACCCCTCTCGCCAGGTTTAATTCTAAGGAGGCCTTAGCTTTCCTAGTTGCCTCCCTACACCCTCTGACAGCAGCCTTATATTCTCCCCAAGTGGCCAGCCCCTCCTTCCATGATCTATAAACTCTCCTCTCGCACTTGAGCATACCCAGCAGTTCCCTGTTTAACCACGCAGGTCTCCTGGCTCCCTTCCTTGACTTCCTACGTGTCGGGATGCTCTGTATGCAATATTCCTGTATACAATAGAAAAAAACCCAAACTGCTGGTAGAAAAGCAGCATTTTCTCCATCTCTCCCTAATTTCCCCATTTTATCTATGTAAAAGGCACGCAAAACTTACCCTTTTATGATTCATCGTGTCCAAAAATAGTTTACATTGCTTATAGATATCTTGTCCAGGTTTATGATATGTCTTGAGAAACTCGATGAATTCCTTGGATACGCGATCTGTCTCGATGCTCGCCTGCCTGTTTATAGAAGGGCTGGGAGCCTTGGCTTCTTGGATCTCTGCTGGGAACATTTGGGCACATCAGATAAGCTTTTTTACACTGATGGATGAATTCAGGAAGGGTTTAATGTGGATTGAAATACCAGGTTGGGGTTTTTTTTCAGCTGTGCTGATGAATAAGCACGTATTTTTCAAGCTTTACCAGTGAAACACTGGATATTACTAAACAGAACTCTAGGAAACTGAGTATTCCACTGAAGTGAAACATGTATAGCCACATACCCATTTACACTAATGGCCTTTTTATATTGGAAAATTACTGTAAAATGAGTTTGTTTTCCTGCTTCTCACATTTTTATTCCCAGGTAAGAGATCTCCATTTAAGGTCAAGGTTTTCAGATGGGATTCTGCAGCTGTTTAAGATAATGGAGCGGTCCCTTTTCCATTCTCCCTCAACTTTACATTCCTGCTCCTCCGCTTGCACCAACACAAGTATTAATTCAACTGGCTCGTGAACTAGCACCAGGAGAAGTAGTTTGGGGCAGTTCCAGTCAGAAATGTTTCTTATGGGGTTCTTTTTCAGCTAGATCAGCTCCCCGGGACGGCTTCCTACCACCTCGCAGGAGCATCAGCCGCACGAGACAAGGAACGGGAGCAGGAGGTTGGTGCAAACGCAGCAGATGCCGCAGAATCCCACCTGCCGTGTAAATGAGAACGTGGCCATTTGTGTTTCAGCAAGAGCAGAAGCGCCAGGTCTGTCCCAGGAACACAGAGTGCACACAGCACTGGGTGCGAGTTTATAGAGCTGCAACCGTGGGGTTTTTTCCACACAAACGTGTCTGATTGTCCAAAGTTTGCGTTGCAAGTTAATTGTACCGATCCAACGCCTTCACTACCCACATGTAGTTCACCCACCTTTCAACTTTCCAGCCAACACTGTTCAAAATGAAGGATTGAACAGAGATGATGTAAATGAACATGATGAAAAGTGAGCAGCAAAGAGACAGAAAACATTAAAATATTTGTGATCAACATGATACAAACAAATCTCAATCTGGAAATATGAACATGCACAGCAAAAAAATCCTTGTTTCAAGAAGCGTACATGCAGAACTCCAAAATAAAAGGAAATAGATGGGATTAGTGTATTTAAATTGGCATACTGAATTGGAGCTTGAGGTAGCTTATCGGGGTTATTTTTTGTTTGCTGTTATTTGTGTTTAAAAAGATTCAGAACTACAAGCTGTACGATCCACTGACCATCTGACCAAAGCACAGGACTCATCAGGATCTCTTCAGCACAACCTTCTCTATGTAATTTGGCCAGGTACCATTAGAACATTCACCGTGTTTAAGTGATAAGAACGGAAAAGTTTTTACAAATATTTACATTCCAACTGTAACAATCAAGCTAGAAAGTGCAAATCAATCTCCTTTGTGGTGACACAAGAACCCCAGAGGGGGTTTCCTCCAACCTTCTTTATACCCAAGATTCCAAGTAGAATCCCTGTGCCGTATTCAAGCTGAATGGCAACTTTTGAAATGGTAGAATTACAAGATATTTTTTCCGCAATTGATTACTGACTTCATTTCAAAGAACAGCTGAAGATTCAGTGATTTCAACATTAAGTTCAATGTATTATAAAAATAATGAACCTCGCCCTGCTATTTGACCTTAAGGAATATGAATATGTTTTCTACAGTCACAAATAGATTACTTTTTAGTTACTAGAGAGATGTAGTCAACTGAGGCAGATTACTGTTAATTTAAGCAGATTAACGAATGCAGGAACAAATGTACTTTCAGCAACAAAATACTTCCAGCTCTGTCAGGTATTCTAAAAGAATTAAGCCTAACTAAAAAGAAGTTGATTATAGAAGAGAAATTCCATCCAAACAAGTTAAGAGAACCTAGTAGAGGAAATATGCCAAAAAGGAAGTATGGGAAGAGTTAAGAAAGGATCATCTGCACAAAGAATAAACACTATTAAGACTAAAATCTTTCTCAAGGCATTTGAGAAAATGTAGTCACAGCAGAACATCAGCACTGCAGTGATTCACTATGGTTGTGCCATGGTCACGATCCGAGTCCAAGTGAAAAACCACAAAAGAAGTGTGGTCATTAGCTCTGCTACACACACTCATTCGTCTTCTTCATTTAATTTGCAAATGGTACATCTTCAAACTTCATTAGTCAGCAGAACACGTCAGAATTGCAAAGAACATCAGACAAGATCCTAAAGCTGTTTGCATCACAGGTTCTGGCACCTTTTTGGTTAAAATGAAACCAGTGCGTTTTACCTTGATTTTAAAATTGTCTTCTTGATTAATATAACAAACATCTGGAGATGTTTTGAGAATGTACAAGTTCTTGAAGTATGAACTATTAAACTGAAGTAGTTTCAACTTATAATCAGGTTTATAATGGCAACCTGGAATTATTTTTTGACAAAAAGATGAAGCAGCACAAGATGTAGCTACTTCTTATAAAGTTCTTTTCTTTTTTTTTTTTTCAAACTGCATAATCCTTCAGATGTCACACTAAGGTAGAGCTCAAAGAAGCTTCAGCTCTATTCCTATATCCTCCCTACCAAAACGCAATAAATCAGAGATTCAAGTTCACCTCAAGACGCTAGACTTGCCTTTTTTGTCGTCTTCATATTCAATGGCACGAGTTAGAACTGGCACAACCCTAGTTTGTGTTTTGCAAAGCCCAGCTAAGAAGGAAGCTCACTAAACCCAGGCAGCCGGCGGGCTCGGGCTGTACCGCATTACCTTCGGTAGGGGAAGCCAGTTCCCAGGAGGGAGTAAAAATCTCCTTCAAATCCCTGAGAATGTTATCAGCATTTCGCTCCCTCCCAAGCTGTCCTTGCTTAACGATTTTCTCTTGAGCCACTGAAATAAATGCAAAAGCAAGCAAGGCACCGAGAGCGGGAGCATGTCCGGAGAGATGGCGAAGGGGATAAAAACAAAGAAAGAAAATATGGAAAGTGAGAAGAATTAACATAAAAACAAGTTTTCAATACAAAGCTGAACGCCTCATTTAGCCGGCTGCTGCCGATGCACCAAGGCAAATTCTAAGATGAAATTCAGACACATTTAGAATTTCTTATTAAAGAAATGCATCGTCTATAAGGCTAAGACACATTAACGCTGCCTTTTCTTCTGGAATGCCTCCTCCACAGTCTAGCATTTTTTGGTTGTTTGCCCATGTAAGCTATTGCTATGCAAAGACACTAGTGCCATTAATCATTCTTACTTACAACACATTCTGTAGAATAAACATTCAGCCAACCATAAACTTGATATTCCCAACCCACATAGGCGTAAACACTACAAGCTTCTTTTCGCATTTATTTTCATTTAAAGGCACCCTGCTGACACATTGCAATTTTCTTCTTCAATCTGTTGAAGTGATCCCTTTTGGCAGCATCACCTGGTACTTTATATCAGCATTTCTCTCACACTTTGATACGTTGGTTTGTTTGGGGTGACTGACAGCCAGGGCCCCTTCAAGTCTTAAACCACAGTACAACACTATGGTTGACTCATTAACTGAGCACAAATGTGTCATGCGAACAAGATGCTTCCACTCATCTGTAGACCACCACTAGGAACACATCTATACTACACATTAGTGGAAGAGCTCCTATATAACTAACACAAACACAGCCACGGGTTTAGAAGTGCACTGTTCTATTTAAAAGATTGTTTGGCGTCACCCAAAAGCTCCTGTTTTCAGTAAGACTTCAAATATCACTCTCCAGAAGCATCATTATGTCAACTTTTTAAAGCCAAGTCACAGAGCATTACTCTGCCTTTTAGTACGTTTATCGAAAATACTTCTCAATTTCATATGCTGTACAGAACCACTAAAAGCAAAGGGGAAAGTTACCCTTCTTAGCTCCTGTTCTGGAAGAAGCGGTGAAGAACTTCTTCACGGTAGTGACCTTTCGTGTTTTCTCATTGGTTTTCTTTTCTTCAAATTTCGAAAAGGTCAGTGACTGTGCCCCTTGGGTACTCTGGCTACTGGCATACGCTTCTTCCTCCTCACGCTGAAGCCTGGAATCAGAAAAACATAAGGCTAATTTAAGTGCTTAAAAACAGCACAAAGAAGCTAATTTCCTGTGCAATAAATAAATTAATTACTCTTACAGAAGATAGAAACCACGGCTCGCAGCTGAGCAAGTCAAATACCCTGTTACAATCTCAGAAATATTCTGGGAAACAGACCACTGTCATAATTTGCTTTCAAAGTCTTGGTAATACATATGCTTGCTTGAATGAACGAGGCGAACCACTTCACTGCAACACTGGTAAGTGCTTTGCAAAGACCAAGTCCGTCTTTTAATCTACGTGTACAAAAGGAGGAGTAAGGGCAAACAAACTCCTCCTTCCATGTCTACTTTTCCTCCTATGCAGGAAGAATAAAATGGGTTAAATTATATTGCTCTTCAAGATGCTAAAAGGTTGAGCAATTTTCTTTAAACATCCATCCAGCTCAGGACAATAAATGGTCTTGCCTTTGTAATCTCTTAAAGCAGGAGTTGCGTCTTATCTGTGCTGTCAAGTCTGTCTGCCCACTACTGCAAACAATCACAGCTTATCTCTTCCTTTAGCATCTCCCAACGGAACAGTTACTGATTAAAGAATTCCTCAAATGCCCCATTTTATTGCACATAGACATTGTAAGACTGACAGCACAACTATCTTCTTTAAGAATACTGAAGTTTTTATTAACTGTTTAAGCCAAATTTATGTCAGAGAAAAAGAAATGACACGTTTTCTGTACTGTGCTCACTTACCTGTCACCCTCTGATTATGCCAAAAAGGGTCTCACACACTCCTCTCTACCTGCCTTTCCAGTTAATTTGTTCCCAAAAGTAAAAAGAAATTCAAAACCAAACAAATAACTTCAAGGCCTAAGGTAACAGGGTCTAGGGTAGGTAGATACCAGAAAACTGGGGGCTTCTAAACCATAACGGTGAGTTTGGACCCAAGTGAAGTTCAGACAACTTCCAGAGATGTCACCTTCAGGCAGCTTGATGTGAACCCTGCACTCAATGCTTTTTCCTTGTTATTTTCCTTCCTTTTCCTCACCTAATTATCTTGGTTAATGTATCACTGGGTAACTGAAGATCACTAAAGTGTTCCAGACTCAAGTACAGACACATGTCACAAGTCATTTGCACTTTTTCCTGGAGTTCTGGTATACCCCGCTAATACATTAAGGTAAGTACATACAGAGAATCTGGTGGAAGGCAAGAGGGCTCTGCAGAGGGATCTGGATAGACTGGAAAAATAGGTTGATTCCAATGGGATGAAGTTCAACAAGGCCAAGTGCCGGGTCCTGCACTTCAGCCACAACAACCCCCTGCAGCGCTCCAGGCTGGCACAGAGTGGCTGGAGAGCAGTCAGGCAGAAAGGGACCTGGGAGTGCTAATGGACAGGAAGCTCAACATGAGCCAACAGTGTGCCCAGGTGGCCAAGAAGGCCAATGGTGTCCTGTCCTGTATCAAAAATCGCATGGTCAGCAGGACAAGGGAAGTGATCCTTCCCCTGTACTCTGCATTGGGGAGGCCACACCTGGAGTATTGTGTTCAGTTCTGGGCCCCTCAGCTCAGGAAAGAGATTGAAGTGCTGGAGCGGGTCCAGAGAAGAGCAACAAGACTGGGGAAGGGACTTGAACACAAGACCTATGGGGAAAGGCTGAGGGAGCTGGGCTTGTTCAGTCTGGAGAAGAGGAGGCTTAGAGGTGAGCTCAGCACTCTCTAGAACGACCTGAAGGGCAGTTCTAGCCAGGGGGATTGGTCTCTTCTCCCAGGCAGTCAGCAATAGGACAAGGGGGCATGGGCTTCAACTCTGCCAGGGGAAATTGAGGCTGGAGATTAGAAAGCAATGCTTTGCAGAGAGAGTGGTCAGCATTGGAATGGCTGCCCAGGGAGGTGCTGGACTCACCGGCCCTGGAGGTTTTTAAACTGAGACTGGACATGGCACTTAGTGCCATGATCTGGTCAATGGACTGGAGTTGGACCAAGGGTTCGACTGGATGATCTCTGAGGTCTTTTCCAACTCAGTTGATCCTGTGAGTCTGTGAAAATTGTCACTTTCATCCTTCAAACTGTTAAAATTACAGATTTCAGTATGCAAATTAGGTCAAAGTATTTGGTGGAGGGTGTTTACATTTGTTACTGCACAGATTTTCTTTTGAAGCCTCTTAAATTAGAATGTCATAAATATTCATCTTTGCATCAAAAGGAAGATTTTAATTCCTGCTGGAAAGGTCAAATTTGGGAACTCATGATGCAACTGAGCCACAGCAAATACGACTAGAAAACAGGAGACAGGAATAGTATTTAGAAGTCACCATAGTGTAAAAGATGAAGGAATAAAGAGGGCTCTTTACCGCTCTGCCAGCTCCCAATCCTCTTGAATCTGTTTCTGCCTGGCCTTATGGTATTCCTCTCTCCAGCACTTGGAGCAAAATCCCTGCCAAGCAGGATTGCCATAGTAACCACATCCCTTCTTGCACAGGAGCTCTGACTGATCAACGTGAATTCCTCTGCGTTCAGATTTCAGGTTCATTTTCTTCCTGTTTAAAGAGAAAAGGGTTAAAGACAGAAACATGATAACAGCCTGCTAGAAATCAATTCTTGCAAAGGCTTGCCTTTTAGAAAGAAGTCACCTGTTTTAATTATTTAATAGTACCATTGCAACAAAATAAAGGCAACAGGAGGAAGGGCACCATTACATAACCACGCAGCCCTGAGAGCCAACTGCTGCATTAGCATAACTTTGCATTGCTTTGGCATGCAAACTGCACTCGAGGGCTCCAGTACCAGTCACCCGTACATCATACAGCTACGTGCACAAGTGGAAAAAGGCACAATTCTCTGATCTCACCAGCACGCTGTTCTGATAGTCACAGAGACATGAAGCAACGGAGGAAAAAAGAAATGCAGCAAGTTGCAGTCACCACCAAAGAGTCACAGAATCACAGGATGTCAGGGATTGGAAGGGACCTGGAAAGCTCATCCAGTGCAATCCCCCCGCCGGAGCAGGAACACCCAGTTGAGGTTCCACAGGAAGGTGTCCAGGCGGGTTTGAATGTCTGCAGAGAAGGAGACTCCACAACCTCCCTGGGCAGCCTGGGCCAGGCTCTGGCACCCTTACTGAGAAGAAGTTTCTTCTCAAATTTAAGTGGAACCTCCTGTGTTCCAGTTTAAATCCATTACCCCTTGTCCTATCATTGGTTGTCACCGAGAAGAGCCTGGCTCCATCCTCCTGACACTCACCCTTTAGATATCTGTAAACATTAATGAGGTCACCCCTCAGTCTCCTCTTCTCCAGCTCCAGAGCCCCAGCTCCCTCAGCCTTTCCTCACACGGGAGATGCTCCACTCCCTTCAGCATCTTTGTTGCCCTGCGCTGGACTCTCTCCAGCAGTTCCCTGTCCTTCTGGAACTGAGGGGCCACAACTGGACACAATATTCCAGGTGTGGTCTCCCCAGGGCAGAGCAGAGGGGCAGGAGAACCTCTCTGACCTACTGACCACCCCCTTCTAATCAACCCCAGGTACCATTGGCCTTCCTGGCCACAAGGGCCCAGTGCTGGCTCATGGTCATCCTGCTGTCCACCAGGACCCCCAGGTCCCTTTCCGCTACGCTGCTCTCTAATAGGTCATTCCCCAACTTATACTGGAACCTGGGGTTGTTCCTACCCAGATGCAAGACTCTACACTTTCCCTTGTTATATTTCATTAAAGAGAAGCAAACTGAGCAAGAGACAAAATCTAAATAGGTTTGTACTGAGACCAAGAATGTCGCTGCAAAGAATCACACTGGTGAGATAACATAACTTGGGCCTCAAAGAACATGTCTTCACAGCACAGCGAAGTATCAGAGCTGACAGGGATGAGATGCACCTCCATGTCCTTTGGTAGTCAAGTCACTCCAGAGTTAAGTTGGGCATCTGTATAAAGCACAGCTCTAGAGAATTTATCTATAGTGATTGCAACAAAAAGATTTCTTTTCAAGCCTACAGACACTGTGCAGAGCCCATCATCCAACAATCCAGCCCTCCCCTTTCTTTTTTTGCTTGACAGTAGCCATCCCACATGCCAGCTTGCTCCCAAGGATGTTTCAACTACTTCACTCTAGTTCTAAATGCTGTATTCATTTAGGAGAAAAGCAGCACACAATCTATCTAACACACCAGAAATTAAACATCAAATGTTTTCCAGCTGCACAGCCTGGGACAGCAATCGCACGTTGGCCGCATTTGGAAACACAGCCCATCCTCAGAGCATCACACGGGCCCTTTATCACCAATTCTGTAAAGAGCAGGGAAGCAAAAGCTCGAAACTCCTCACTTGCTCCTGATCCAGTTTAAAGGCCACTTCCTAAAAACAGAAGCTGCAGCAGCATTTTGAATAGAAACTTCCATTGTAAGTGCCTGTACTAGAAAACACACCTTGTATAAAATCTGCAATATTGCCATTAATGACAAAGCTGATCAGTGTGAATGTTTTCACTGTATACTACAGGGAGCTAATAAAGACGGAACAGATAAAAACCTCTTCATAACACAAACTACAGAGAAATTTTACGCCGACCTCATCACCCAAGGAAATAACATCCCTGATCCTATCACCCTCTGCAATGGAGTAAGTTACAACAGTTTTGCAAATGCAGTCTTGTAGCACAGTTTCATGAATTCAGGTGTCCGTCACTCTCATTTAAAAGCACCGCGCTTCAGACACTCAGATTGTCTGAAAGCTAAAGGAACAGAATGAAATACATGACCCTGCCTCCCGCCTTGCCTTCTGAAAGCTCAACTGCATACTCGGTTTCTATCCAGTTGTGCACTTTCACTATCTCTACACAGATGCACAAAAAAATCACCTTTCTGTATCCGCAGAGTTTCAGGCACAATTACCCTGCCATCCTGCTGCCCCTTTGAGTACATTAGAACCGAAAATAAGGTTCTGTTTAGTGTCAAAGTCCAGCAGCTTTCCCTGGAGTAAGCAAAGCAGGTCTCTTAGTAGCAAGATTAATCTTTTTGCATTCTTTTTGGAGAGGTTTGTAACCAGCTGCAAAGCCACTAGAAGCAAGTTGTTCAGTTGCCTCCCTTTCAAGTATTTTCGATTGCAGTTACATCAGTTTCAGATCCAGGGACAAAAGAGGTCACCCTGAATCAATATGCAGAAATCACATGCTGCACTTAAAGCAAAGCCTTTCTGCTTCCTTTAAACACACACAGCCATTACAAAAGAGTTTCACAGCCATTACAAAAGAGTTTCACAGCCAACTTTTGCGGGTCAGCACTTACATTTTAACGAACAGCTCAACAAGTTTGAATATACTGAATATGAAAAATCCATCTCAAGTCAACCTCTGGCATATTGGCTGCTCATATAAAAAGACAGCGAAGTTCACCAACGTCAGTGCAGAACTAACCAGTTTGCACTGACATGAAATGAGGCAACCAGATATTATATCCCACCCCCGCCCCCCTCGCGATGATCTTTCATTACATTCCCATGGGACTAAAGATAAGCCCTTCATCATCAGTGCTATTTCACAATTAAAACTATGGGATAAGAACAGAGCCCAAAAGTTTGCCAACACCTGATATCTTGACATGCAGGCCAGTTACATAAAGCACAAAACCAACTCTAAGTTTCCATAAGGCGCTCCCTCCATAATTCTAAGTCCATAAATCCTTGGGCCATTTTTGTCAGTATTCTTTAAGGCGGACTGAAGTAGCAGCAATTTTTGCTCCAGGACATAGTACCTTTCATATCAGACTCAAAGCTCTCAACAACAGCGAAAGATTATATTTTAACTTTCACACTGACCAGATTACAAAATGGCTGGAAAAATTAATAGTAAACTTACTAAAGCAGGTATCATAGTCACAGCAAAGAGTGCATTCTTAGCTTTCATGTGGTACAAAAAAGGGGCTCCTTTCATCAAAATTGGATCTGTCACTAAGGGCTGATTTAACACACACATGAAAGACCACACTTACATAAGGCGCTCTCTTCAGCAGTAAACCTAAAATAATTTTCATAACACATCGGGGTTTCCAAAGACTGCAGACACAGCTCTGGCTTCAGGAAAAGCACTGTGTGTGAAATAAGGTTTAGAAGTAGTATAGATTTATCATGAGTTCAGACACCACCAGCTTGTTTTTCTTGTTGCTCTCTAACATGTACCTACCTTGCTCCCAGGGACAGAGAAGGCAAACAGATCCTTTTATTGTCGATGCACATCGCATCACTGCCACAATGATAAGATACCGACTTCTTCATCAACTATTTATTAGCCCTGGATTGTTCAGGTCACCTTTGATGGAAGAGTTGGTTGAAAAAGCTCACACAGCAAAGCTGAGCAGAAAGGGGGCTCATTTAATCAATCTACAGACGTCTTTAGGAAGACGTAACTGCAAGTCAACTTAAAATTATTACAAGCTATGAAAAACAGTTTCTAAAAAACTCTGCATGCTAAATCTAAAATTTAAAGCACTGGCTTTGTAAGACTGTTCTGTAAACGAGTTTCAATATCGGTACCAAAGTTCATTAAACTTATCTAAAACCAAGAAAAGACATCACATAACAGACTCGAAACAGGCAGGCTGACACAAAGGTGCGAACCTGCCTTCGGCTTCTGGTTTTGGGGTGGTTTTGTTTTGTGAGGTTTTCCTCTCATCTATTTACCTTACTCTACCTTGCTGAAATCAACAGTTTTCTCAAAAAAATCTCGGCACAACCCTTAGCAACAACCTACACCACTCTTTTCACTGGACTTCAGTGGCCGTGATTTGGCTCTTCAAGTTTGACTCTTCAGAGCACTTAATGAGCGACTTGCATTAATTCTCCTCATACCAAAGTGCTCACAACGTCTGAGCCAGCGTCACTCACTGCAATGGCCATCCCAGAGCAGGAAAAGAACAACAATTGGGGAAGTCTCCAAAAACACAATTCTTACAGTAACAGTTGCTGGTTTCCATTTGACTGGTGCACGGATAGAACACCATACTTCACACTGGATTAGGAGAGTAGCCAGTCCTACCTAAAACTGCCGCAACTTCAGTTCCTGAGAATAAATTGACGAGGTAGATTAGAAAGCGCATCAAAACTGAGGGAGTAGAAGGGTGGGACTGGGTTAAGGTCTCTTAACTACAAATTTTGCCTATGGAAAAACAATCTTAAAATAACATATTTATCCCAAAAAGCAACCACTGACTCAAATGCCACAAAATTATTAAGAAGCCATGTAAGTGTTGAAAGAGTCATGATTCATGTGTAACCCTAAACACTCAGGCATGTCATTAGCAGAAAAGTAATTAACCATGAGTTAATTTTCTTTAAAGGAAAGGGTGGGGCAATATGATCTAAGAGACTCATGAACAGAAAATACAAAAGCCATTAGACAACTTACAAATTAAGAACCATGGTTGCTTTGCAGAATAGACCATATGAGTCTTCACAGTTTAATGTGCATCTCTCTTGCAATTAAGAAATCTCAGCTATAGCAGCTATTTCCTAGTACAAGCAGCATGAGTTTCTAACTAGTGGTCCTGAGAACAGAAACAGTTGTTAACTGTGATGAGAGACACACAGTTGGATCAGCCACCTGGAAATATTCACCACCTGAAAACTGGGCAGGGAAATGGCAGCCGCTAATTAAAACCTCTGAAACACAAAGGCCAGGAGGCTTCACCCCTCCATCCGCAGAGCTCACAAGTCACTTCAACTTAAAGATGCGTTTTCCCCTCCAACATCAGTGTAGATCTTAAGCTACAGTTTTGTTTGTCCGCATCAAATTCTTAACTACTGCCCGTGGCAATGACCGCTCAGCTAGAAGCAGCATCTATTCATGAATTAACAGACTGTCTCACCATCTACATGTGACTCATAGTTGCACTTTTAAATGAAATCACAAGAAACATCTAAAAAACGCTTTGTAGGGCTTGTCTGGGAATTCAATTAAGCATATGATCGGCTAAAACTCCTAAAAATCCCCTCAGAAACAGCAGCGATTGGGTTCTACACGCTGTTTTCTGCCAACATGTCAACCACGCTCAGCTGCATACAAATTAAAACTAAGTTGGCTACAACATCAGAGAAAAACTTCAAAATATCTGTTGTTACTGACAGCATTGTAATGGGACTTCACAAACACGATATAACACATAACGGGGGATTATATAGTAAACTTCAGGAGGGAGCTGAGAAAGCTGTTCTAGACAACACCGCAAAACAAAATTAAACACCAGAATCACTGACTATCTTCAAGCTTATAATCACAGACTGTTATGTAAAGTGATCTTATGAATTGGTATGATTGTCTTTCTATTCCTATTCTTCCCTTCTATTGTGCGTTGCTTTGTGTTTTTTTGTCAGCAAAGCATTCCACTGAGTTCTGATTCTCCTCCTAATCCTCCCCTCTGCAAAACACTTGTGTGACCATGCCCAGAAGACCAACACATGCAATTCCTGGGTAAAGTGCTGTTCCTGGAAAGCCTCTGTCCTTCTGTGCTGATCAGTCCTGAGTCTCAAAAGGAGTCTCGAGTAACTGGAAAACTCAGTACAAGTGCCAGAGCGCTGGCACAAGGAGCTGCCAGTGCAAAGCACTGCTTCGAAAATACTTTCATGACCGTGACACCAAACAAGAAAAGTACGGCAAGTCGTGTCAATAATGGATTTAAACCACAACTTCCATAATGCCACCCCTTTTCCAAAACTGTGCAGTGCCAGTAATTCCCAACACTTGACCAGATTCAGGCCCCACTCAGCCTAAAAACCAAATAATAAAGATTTGAATTTAGCCTGTGACAACCCCCTCAGCTGACCCACCGCACCAGTGACAGTGCTCTGCCACACACCAGGGCAGCCCAGCCGGATTTAGGACAGCGCCGAACCACTCCCTTGGGGAGTTTTTCATAACTCCGAGTGCATCATTCACCTCTCAGCATCTCACACCCTCTCTGAAAATCCAGCCACTCCCTGCTCCAGGGGAACGGCCTGAACACTACACAAGGTGCTCAAACAAGGACAAACACCTACAAAAGCATCCAAAATGTGCTGCTCGGCATCTTAAATATACTCCAGACTCCATTCGACTTGAGTTTAAAGGACTTTGATCCCCCATCGTACAATAAGCTGCCATGCAGCGGTAACACTTACAGCCAAAGACTCAAAAACCCCTTGATCCACAAGGGACTTCGCAGGAAAAAAGGCGGAGGGGCCAGATTTGCAGTTATCAGTGACACCTTCACTCTGATTATTGAAACACACCCACTAAATTAAATAATGATAATTATAAATATCAATATTATAAAAATAGTTTTAGGAACTGCAAACGTTAAGTTTCTCTGCACCCCAGTGCATGAAGCCCAATCCTGTTGTGCCCCTCGGAGAACCCTCGGGACAGGGGTTGATGGGGACAGGGGTTGGCGGGGCCGGGTGTGCCCCCCCCACCCTCCTCGGCGGCTCAGACGCTGTGACACCGACACTTAGAACGAATTATAACAACCGGCGGCGGAGAGGCCGCGGGGGGACGCTGACAGTCCCCGAACTGTCACTACCGGTTAGGGGACCTCCCTCAGCGGGGAAACCCCTTCCCGCAGCGGGGCCCAGCGGCACCGGGGAAGCCCCGAGCGGGGCCTCTGACAGGGACTCGCGGCGGCTCGGACCCGCGGCTCACCGGTTGCCCCGGGCGGCGGGGGCGGCCGCTCCGCTCCGCGCTGCTCCGCTCCGCTCTCCTCACGGCGGCCCGGCGCCTCCTTCCCTCCGCGGTGGCGCCGGAAGGGCGTGTCCCCGCTTCCGGGGCGGGGCGCTGTCCCGGAAGGAAGCGGTGGCAGAGGCCGTGCTGCGGGGAGGCGGCGGGAGCGGCACTGGGGTGTTTCACATGGGAACTAGGAACAGATTCGGGGTGTGTGGGCGTATCGACGTGTGGTTCTGTTCAGAGTCTGGTTTTCTGCCCTTCCAGCCACCCTCCGCAGCAGATCCCCTCAGACACCGCCCCAGCTCCCAGCAGCTGCTGTGGTTTTACCCCAAACTCAGCTCCTGGGTCCTGATGCTGACAGCAGCAGAAAGAGAAATAGCTACTGCTACTCACAACTTACTCCTCTTCCCCTTCTCATTTGCACAGTGTCTTTTTTTTGCCAGCTAAGCAAATCCAGAAACTTTCTTTTTGAGTGCTGCTTTGAGGCAATTTCTCTGGGCTGCTTCACATGAAGACTGAAACACAGGAGGTTCCATCTGAACACGAGGAGAATCTTCTCTGAGGTGCTAGAGCCCTGGACCAGGCTGCCCAGAGAGGCTGTGGAGTCTCCTCTGGGGACGTTCAGACCTGCCTGGACGTGACCCTGTGTGATCTGCTGTGGTGACCCTGCGTGAGCAGGGGTTGGACTGGGTGATCTCCAGCAGTCCCTTCAACCCCAGCCAGTCTGTGATTCTGGGTGGGTGCAAAGTGGAACCGAAATGAGCCGGTACCAGCCACTGCTCAAGTGCACCTGTAAAGGAAGCGATGATGAAAGAGTTAACGGCTGGTGCTGTTAAACGAACCCTGGTGTCTTCATTTCCATTTGCTGTCGCATCACAGGGAAAATGAGGAGAGGGACTATAGTGGCTGCAGAGCAGGTCAGCCAGATTCCCATGATTTTCAGTGTAATGTATGTCCTTCCTTCAAATTGAATGAGCTAATTGGACTGACACGCATTGTCCTTTTAATGATCTGCAAAGATGATATTCATAGCAACATTGTACTGAGCCCTTGAGTACATGGCCAATTTGTCTATAGTGTCAGGTGGCAAACAGAATATTTCGGAGTGCTGGGATGGAAATGTAGCTATATAGGTGAGAAAGAGGCAAGAAAGCTAAGCAGGAGAATCCCAGAGACACAGGTAAGTACATCCTAGCAAACCTCTGGCCTAGTCAGATATAAAGAAAAGTTATAAGTAAAGGAAAAAAAGAGTAGTATTGCATAGGCATTTAGTTTAATTAGACAATTATAAAGCATTCATGATATACAAAAACATTAATCATCTTAAACATGGATTTAGTAGATCAGCTACTCACATTTTTGTTGCAAACGCAGAATTTCAAAAATTACGCTACACACCAAGAAAAGTTAAGTCAATAACATTATATAAACCAGTTATTAGATTATACTCCCCTGACATCCGCCTGCACAACTCTTCTGTTTCTGTCAAAAAATGAACACACATTAGGCAATATCATCTAAATCATTGTAAACAAAGACTGCTTAGAACAAGTGTAGTCAATAAAATAACAATATTGTCAACTTGCACAAATCACAACACAGAATGTATGTGTTTAATCAAATTTGCTGGCTCAAATCCGCGCTTGCTTTGTCAATATTGCACTTTATGTTTGCTCTCTCCTGGAGGATCACAAGGATGAAAGTTTCAATTAAGATGCAACTGATACAGACCAATATTTTAATTTTCATCTTTTCAGCTAGGTAGTCTTTCTTATTTAAACATTAAACAAGAAAAAGTCATAAAATATCAGTATGTGCATAGTAAAAAATAGCAAACATGATCAAAACAGGAATTCTGTCATCAGCTTCTCTAGAGTAACAGCGGCAAAATTCTCAAAGACAAACCAAAAAATGTACAGTTAAATCAGACTATGTTCCATTTCTACGAGTAGTGCAGAAATTCAAACCAGAGTTGTCTCCTGTAAATACACATATGGGAAGTGGCAAAAACCCCCTGAATAATCCAGTAAAACTGCAATTCTCATTGTGGTCTCTAAATAAACTGATGCTGACAACCTGAACTTAAGGGTCTTAAGTGTACAAGTAGCCACCTTAGAGCATTTTCTTAGAAACTGTGGTTTAAGATTCCCTGACATTTACATCTACCTTTCAGTTCTGGATGTACAGGAATTCAACTTTGGGATGCGGTTACTGATGTCAAAAGTGCAACAATTAACTTCAGAAAAGAATATGATTCTACAATGGCTGTCTTATTGTAGAAATCAATTCACTACTCAGATACACTGGCTGGTAATTGGAGAAATATTTGAATATGAGGGTTGATTCCTTTTTTTTCCTGGTTTTGCACCAGGAAGGGTCGGCAAGGATGTTAAAAATGAGATTTATTGTCTGAAGAAGGTGAGGTGAAGGAAGCACTTGTCTAGTATCATCATTCAACTCTAAATCTAGAACAAAGTTTAATAGCACGGAATGTAAAAAGAGTCAGTAATAAAATAATATACATTAAATATTCCTCTTGCTTCTGCTAATAGGAACATACATATAGGGTCTTCTCATTTACCAAAAGCCTTTGCAAATGACCTGATTCTATAGAGCTTCTTTTTTTTTTGTAGATACTGTAAACATTTAGAATTTCTAAGGCTAAAAACAGGCACGAGTCTTCCATGAACAGTTATTATTCCTAAAAGCATTAAGGAATATATTCCAAATCTGCTACTTCTTTTTATAACAATGGAAATAATTGAAATATAATAATTCACAATGCAGATTCTTCATTTAAAAACAAATACAGCTTAATCGTGACAACAATTAATAACATATAGGGCATACTCCTCTATTTTTTGTTTCAAATGGTCTATTACATGAAAATTACATTTCCAGAATCTCTGTGCTGGGTGTTACTCAATTTATAAAGTGGAAAGTTTAAGTAGTGACTAAAACATTTCTAAGTGGGTAAAATTCAACCACGTTATGTCAGCATTATTAGCACCCCGGCTTTATAATAATGCAGGTGAGATCTGCAATATCCATTTTGGAGACTGTGATACTAAAGCCACATGGTAGGCGGCACCTTCTAAAAGATGTTACACGCTCCTCTCTATCATTTCCATGAGGTGGTTTTGTTTTGTGCCTCACTAAGGTACCTGAGCCAACAGTCTTGTTTCAGGCTGGTTTTTCAAGATTTCGGAGGTTTTCCAGCCTCTGGGACAAGTTCTCCTTCGCTGAGCAGCTAAGCGTTAGCCAGCATTCCAGCAGACTGATTCCGATATACGTTAGCAGCAATGCATTTCCAGAGACACGTTGCAAAAATATTAAAAGCAATTGTCGTCTAGAAGTCCTTTTACCCCCTGCGCCGTTCTCAACAGAACAACTCACCACCAAGTAATCTTGAATTCATAGATAGGACGCTTGCAGTAATAGTGGTTTATCAGGTGTTTATCACACACCCCGATACACTGGTGATCCACAGTTATCCCTCTGTCGGACAGGTCTGTCACGATACAGTGCAAGAGATCGTACACATCAGCTACAGCCTCCCAGGGGCCAAAAGATACATCTACTTCGCAGTGGTGTTCAAACAGCTTCGTCTCACTTTCACTCCTTTCGAAACGCAAAGAGTTGAAATGTGGGCATTCATAGGGAGTGATGGGCATCTCTTCTTTGAAGACACACACCTTCAATTTCGCAAATCTTGCTTTTCTTTGCATGGCTCTAAGCTTTGCTATCTCGATTATCCGTTCCAAATGATCTAAAAAATGAGAAAAGTTGAAAATAACAATGAAGCACCTAGTAGAAGAAAACAAATGCAATTATTTCATGTGAAACATACTGCTTCAGTGTTTAACAAGTTATTCTTAATGTAATATAAGCAGCAACAGGAAGTTCCATGGAGCTAGATATGGAGTAATTAAATCAATCTCGGTTCTCTTGTTAACTTCACAGAATCACAGAATGTCAGGGGTTGGAAGGGACCTGGAAAGCTCATCCAGTGCAATCCCCCCATGGAGCAGGAACACCCAGCTGAGGTTCCACAGGAAGGTGTCCAGGCGGGTTTGAATGTCTGCAGAGAAGGAGACTCCACAACCTCCCTGGGCAGCCTGGGCCAGGCTCTGGCACCCTCACTGAGAAGAAGTTTCTTCTCAAATTTAAGTGGAACCTCCTGTGTTCCAGTTCGAATCCATTACCCCTTGTCCTATCTTTGGTTGTCACCGAGAAGAGCCTGGCTCCATCCTCCTGACACTCACCCTTTAGATATCTGTAAACATTAATAAGGTCACCCCTCAGTCTCCTCTTCTCCAGCTCCAGAGCCCCAGCTCCCTCAGCCTTTCCTCACACGGGAGATGCTCCACTCCCTTCAGCATCTTTGTTGCCCTGCGCTGGACTCTCTCCAGCAGTTCCCTGTCCTTCTGGAACTGAGGGGCCACAACTGGACACAATATTCCAGGTGTGGTCTCCCCAGGGCAGAGTAGAGGGGTAGGAGAACCTCTCTGACCTACTGACCACCCCCCTTTTAATACACCGCAGGTACCATTTGCCTTCCTGGTCATAAGGGCCCAGTGCTGGCTCATGGTCATCCTGCAGTCCACCAGGACCCCCAGGTCATCAGTGGGCCTACATTGCCTCTGGTGTTCGTTTTATCTGCCACGTATTGGAAAAAGCTCTTCCTGTTGTCCTTGACCCCTCTCGCCAGGTTTAATTCTAAGGAGGCCTTAGCTTTCCTAGTTGCCTCCCTACACCCTCTGACAGCAGCCTTATATTCTCCCCAAGTGGCCAGCCCCTCCTTCCATGATCTATAAACTCTCCTCTTCCACTTGAACTTGGTGTCCTTAGTACATGCCCAAATCTGTTCAGTTGCAGGTTCTGATGGAACAAACGCAGAGGCAGAGAAACATTCTCATTCAATAATAAGCCGTGCATGTTATGGCCTAGATCTTGCTCCCTTTTAAGACAGCATAAAAATCCACATCCTTGGATACAGCAGGAACAAAACTGACGTGGAGACCTCAAAGACCTAAAGGCCATGAAAGACCCATAAACTTGTAAAATACAATGGAGTTATTCTGAAAGCTGAAAGGAGACCAGAAAGCGCTGTGTATATGACTTGAATCACTCTGGGAGAAAGAGTCAATAGTTCTTTGTTCATTTACCTTTGTAATATGGCATCAGACCCAGGAAAGCTTGTCTGACTTTTTCTCCTTTCAGAGGCTGGACGTCCTCTAGATTGTCTAGCAAGGGTCCTATGGAATAATACTGTGCTTCCTTGTAAACTGACCTCACTCTCTCCCTCGGTGGCAGGTCACCAGATCGTAGAAAGTTAAGTATGTCTCTAAAAAAAAAAGGCAAACATATTGTTAAGTAACAAGTTTCTGCCAAAACTGTTGCAAGTCGGAGAGTAAACACCGGACATTTGTTCATTCTATTGAGATAGAAATCCTTATGCTTAGACAGTAACTGAAGTAAGTGTGAGTCATATTTCCAACATATGTTTTTAAAAGCATTTGCCATATTCAAGTTTCCAAGTCATCATTTCACATTTTTACACTGTTAATGTCAAAACCCATTTCAGAAAATGCTGTCATATTTTAAACAAAAAGTTCAAGGTGGAGTTATGACTTCAAATAGAAGCGTGGACAGTATTTAATGGGAAAGAGATTGTAGTCACTCTATTTCAAATTTAGGTCTGTGACAAAATAATCTTTCCCAGTTTCCTGGAGAATCATACGCGTGGATATTTTAGCCCACACAGAAGCAGGATTCCAGCTGAATGGGTAGTGCACTTGCAAAGGAGGGGTTCTCTTCATAGGATCAGGGCCATATGCACTTGTACTATATATTATATGAATAAAGAACATTCCCTCACAATTCAGAAACACTGTTAAGCGACAAGATTTCTAACAGGGAAAGATATCACTTTATAAGCATTAACCAACAAAACTATTATTGACCATATCAACTAAAGCAAGCATTACTGCAATCTTCATTAAAATGTCAACAAATACAGCAAGTGCTATACTTGGTGCCCTGTTCCAGCTATATATTGAATTCAGATTGATAACATCACAAACAAATTGATTTCCCAACTAAGTAGCAGGCGCTTCCAAATTGCCAAATGTAAAGAAACAATTATTTTCCAATTAAAATAGTGGCTTAATCTATATCTGTGCCAGGTTATAGTACTATCCAAACGTGCTTTGAAAATAATTGAACCCTTCTCTGTTGAGGATATTAAGGAAATGTCTACAAAGGAGAAACAAGACATCCGAGTTAAATTGCAAAGTGTGCCTTGGGCAGAGACCTTAACCCATGAACAGCAACTCATGAGCACTGCTTATGTTTTCTAGGCATCCCACACCAATTCAAACAGAATATGACTGGGATCACGGTTAGTTTAATTAAAAATAAAACAAAAGCATAAGAAGGAATCCTGAAAGTGAAGGAATATGGCACTAACAGCAAAAATAATCTTAAAAAAATCCTTTGAGGCTTGTGCTTTTTTACCAATTACATTATATCCTGTTTAAACACTGAAAACATCATACTTTCCACTGTTTAAAAAACCTAGATGCATTCCTTCCGTTCTCTCTTTATCACAAATACGGCAGTATCAGTTAAAAAAAAGTGTTGGACAAAAGAGCTTCCTAGGAAAAGCAATGCCAAATACAATCCTTTCTAAAACGTCACAACACCTCGAAAGGAGATAATCTACACACAAATTCAAAACATTACCTGTTTTCCTTTTCCCATTGTAAAACTCAAGTCCTTAAGAATAAAACTAATAGTTTTTTAATTAAAATATACTCTTCTCTTGAGAAGTTTTGAAGGTGCAGATGCCAGTCAGTCACATTTACCTACTACAAAAATATGACTTAACTAGAAGAAAAAGAAAATGTTAAAACTTTTCATTAAAAATAATTTACTTCAGTAAAACTTTTAATGCATACTGCTGGGAACACTGTACATACCCAAAGTAGGTTCCATCTCTGTCGATAAAGTATCTGCCTTCAGCATCTGTTGGAATATAGTGCCTTCCACTGAACATAGCCGCCAACATTGTGTCCTCATAACGTCTCAGTGTTGACAGTCTTGTTGTAAAATACATGCCGCCCACATTTAGTGGAACAACTTCTGGAAACTGCAAAAGCAATCACATCATCAGAAAGGAGCCCCCACTCCTCTGCAGACATGTTCAGGCCAAAAGGGTTACAACTTCCAGAAGAACAGCATACAGACTCTGCCGCTGGGACATGATTTGCTCTGACAAGCGCTTCTCTCCTGGCCTGTCATCACCAAACAGCGAGGTTCAAGGGTTAACAATTTGAACACTTTGGCTGGCATCTGGGTGTAATCAGTGAATGTTTTCATTTTAGTTGGAAATCTGAAACAGCAGTAACCACTCGGATTTAATACCAGATATTCATTAAAAGCCCGAAGCCTCCTCTTGGCTCTTTTGGGAAAATAAACCAAACCAAAACAAACAAACCAACCCTGGCCCCTCCTTCCACACATACAAAACAAAAGGTAGGAAATCTCAGGTCAGCCCTGGGACTCCCACTCAGGTGTTACTCTACTGGCTCCTATAGTATACTATACACTGAAATAAACAGTGATTTTGTATTTACATTATGTTTATAGCAGGCCTAAAATCTTAGTATGACACCTTAACAATGCCTTGGTACCAGAATAAACACTTATTTGTATTTGTCAAGTCCAAACATGGATGGAAATTCTGAGTAATGCTGCCAAGCAACTGAAGTAAAATTCACGAGATTTAGTTTTATTCGACCATTTAGCTACTAATAGAAACTGAACTGGATAATCGTAAATACTCCAATAAAGAAATCCTGAATCCTTTGGCGCCTGAACAGCCCTTATCAGATGAGCAGTCCCAGCAAGCTCTTACCTGCTGCGGCAGCAGAGGTAGCGCTTGTCCTGCCTGGGTTGCAGTAGGAGTGGCTGGCTCTTGAAAATCATCCTCTGCATCTGAGCTCGACATGGCATCATCCGGGTCTCCGCTCACTTTGTTCTGCCCCGTAACTACCACCATCCCTCTGGCTCTCGTCAGCAGGTCTGCTGGGTCGGCAGCCGTGGCAATGCTAAATGGGAAACAAGACCCAAATTACTCAGGCGCTGTCCCCACCGGCTGCAGATCACACGGCAGGCACGGCACGGCCCTCCCCGGCTTCACACCGAGCATTTACAATGGCATTGTTATTCCTGGGAAATGAATCACAGCGCGGGTGACTGTTGCGCTGAAAAATTAACTCGCAGAGGGCTGTCTCTGCAGGAATGCAGTTTGCAGAGCTGTACCACGTCCCCCAGTCCCCGAGCCCCTGCCAGTGGCTGGGTAAGAGAGCGGTGTCCATTGGCTGCACGCTGCGGTGCGTGATTGGCTCCGCCACGCTCTTGCAGCAAAATGTCATTTGTTGGGTGAATTTGGGTGGCCGCCGTTCCATCCCGGCCATCGCAATAGGCCGTCTGCAGAAACGCGGCCCGAGATGCCGGCTCTCATTGGGCCTGTGTGCTGGGCAACACCTGAACTGCTGCTCCCAGGCGATCGCCGCCAGCTGCAAAAGCGGATCAGAGCCCGCTGAGGACAACGACAGGCGGGTACGGGCTCCCTGCTCAGTTGTAGCGTTTCCTGTGAAAACTGAGCCTTCTACTCAGACAGAGAAAACAGGCGCTTTCCTGCCCACCGCATCACGCTGTGCTGCACACAGACGCACACATCTGATATTAACTCCACATATTATATTGTGCATTTGCTGTTAATTATCAGTTTCCTTTCCTGCATGGAAAAAAAAACACATAGCAACCCCAGCTGCAATGCTTTCACAATCCATCTTCAACCAGAGGATGGGAGGGACTAACAATAAGCTGCTTCATAAAAATAATAATTGAAAGGGCAGAGTAGGAAAGACTAGAAACCCTGCTGTTCTCTTTCACTGCATTATGTAAAAAATACACCCTGCTTACAGGATCGCTGTGGTGTCTTCAGTGCCACCACAACATCCTAACAAATGTACTACTAGAGGATTTATGTAGCCCCTGCAATCTCCTTCTCTCAAATCACTAGAAAACGTAAAAAGAGGAGGAATACTTGCACAAGCGTATCTGGTATATTTATTTATTGGCTAAATATGTGACATAAAATTGTGACAGCCATGATTAATTATTCTGCATTCCTAATTCTGCTAATGCAGTCATTATGCACATTGTAGGGCTGTCTATAGAGCTCAGCTCTTAAAGGAAAAGCTGCAAGTTCAAAAAGAAACCAGAGAAAGCCTGGATGCTGCTGGTCAAAACAGACTCTTCAGAGAGCTGATCACACTAAAAGCTCCCTGTTTTGTAGGAACACACATCACCTTCTTTCACCTAAATCAGAATCATGGAGCACAGAATGTGTTTTGGATACTCTCATCCATTTGGCACTGTACCAAAAAGGCTCTTTTCCCCAACAGAAGCAGAGGTTTGAGAAAAAGGAATTATTCTTCCTCGTTCATTATCCTCCTTCAATGTGACACCAGGGTTTAGGAAAAACATGAGAGAGGACATGTTACGCTCATGAATAACAACCTTCTTTTCTATTGGAATGTTCACACAAAGCAATCTCCTAAATGGTGAGGTTCAGCATACAAGAACTCAACCCATAATTAGTCTGGGATTCCAAGAATAAGATTAGTGGCTGTAAAATGAAGAGACTGATCATTGACAAGTTTAACCTGTTTTTTGATGTTCATTAAAAGGTACCAGAAGTTCCTCTCCAGGTTTGCTTCACTTCCTGTTCATCCCCAGACACGGAGCAGTGAAACAGCAGAACGCTGACTGGAACAGAGAGTCTTCCTAAAAGACAAACATAAGCCAGTCACCGGCTAGTTTCTGACATCCAGTCTTCTGCATTTTGGTTCTCTGTATTTCAGTTCTTTTCATTTCATGAGGAATATTCATCCGAGTATCCTCTTCTTGCCACTCAAAGCATGCACAATAATTATTAACCATTATTAAAGTTACATGGTTTGTTTATTTAAGGTAAGTAAATTCATCCATTTAATTTTCATATATGTCTAGGGCCAGATCAGCAGATAATTAATGAGAAAACATCACCAATAAGCAAAATGATTTCCAAATCAAATATTTAATTGAACCAAATGTCAGCACCATCCAACACTACCAGAATGACCTCCTTCCAGTTTACAAGCTACCTGGCATTTAAACAGCAGAGATTACTTCCCGGAGCTTTGTTATCAACAGCTCAGATGCTGTCTCACATATACACACCAAAGAGAGCTTATTAAATGAACTGAACCTGCAAGTTCTGCTTCATTCCCTAGGTACAGAGCTGCATCGAGTTTTACTTGATGCAAAGATTCAGAAAAATTTTTCAGGGCTCTGCTGTTCCCTCCACTTTTCCACATCAGTTCAAAAAACTTTCTCTTAAATATATTCTGAGGTTACAATGGTGTGGGAAAAATTACATACCTAGAAAATAAGTGACATAATGATTACACAGTCCAAGCCTTTATCATCAATGTACTGATGAATGAATCCACCAAAGAAGCCCTACACAAACTGCTATTCAAACCCAATTCATTGGAACGTGGTTGTTATTGGGAGATACCAACCAGATTGTTGGAAAGACTCTCCCTTTGTCAAGAGAAACTGGGTCCCTGCAAGGACGAAGAATGAGATGTGACTCACAGTTTCTCTGTAGCACTCTTCAAGAGACTCGAATGATCAAAGGTTTATGTGAATAAAGCAGGAAAAGACACGACATCCAGCTAATCCTAAAATATCTGTGTCAGAACGGGGAAAAAAAAACCACCCTGAAAGCGGGAAGGGATCCCTGAGGTGCAGCAAACTGTATTACACACTTGAGTGTAAAACTCTGGACATACTCAACATCTCATTAACAAAAGACAACACAGGTATGATGAAGCAATATTGTAACTTAACTTGTGCATCATCAAGCAAAGACGTGGGAGGGTGTGAGGGAAGCCCTCATCATCACAGTGATCATCCCAGATAATCACAGGGCAGCAGGAAAAAATAACCACAAATGACAGGTGGATAAAGGCCAGGAGACCTGCCCTGTGCCACCAAACCTCATAGCATGGAAAAGCTTTTACCAGCTAGGAGCAGCTTTCCAGTTTCACCACTGAGCTGTGGAGACACCGACCCATTCATGGACAGTCCTGAGGGAGCTTGGCAACTGAGACAGACTTGTGGGCACGCCAGGTGTCCAGCAAATTAAATATTAATTAGGCAATTAAATATTAGCGGTTGCTTAGTTCCTTGTTAGGTCCTTCTAAGCAGCCTAAACATTCACCACAAAGTGCCTGCAGGTGCGGGACTGACTCTGGTGAGAGGCCCAGGTGCTGCCGCACCCGGCGCTCCGGCAGCGGCCCCAGGCAGGGCAGCGGCTCCCGGTTCCCTCAGCGCCTGCTGGAAGCTGCCGCTCCCCAGCGCTTCACCGACATCTCCCGCTTCCCGAGCTGCTTTCCCGCCCCTCACCTGACAGGCCGCCGGTGGCCGGTTAACGGGGCCGCTGTGCCCCGGGCCGCGCTCATGCCCCCTGCCGGGCCGCGGGGGAACCACCTGCCGCCGCGTCTCCCGCGCCCAGCCCGGCGCCGCACCGCCTGCCCGCCGCCACATCTGCCGGAGGAGGGAGAACGAAGGGCCGGCACGGGGGCGGCGCCGCCTCTCCCCGCCCGCTCTCACCTGCGGCGGCGCCTCCGGGAAGGCGGGAGCGAGAGCGGCCGCCGCGTCACGTAGGGCCCATCCGGGTCCCGCGCGGGAGGGGCCGCCGAGGCGGGAACCGGGACCGGGTGTGTCCCCGCACGGGGAGGGGCGGCGGTGGGAGTTCCCCGCTCCGTTCACACACGGTTTTTTAACTAATTTTTGAGGGGAAACGCTCCGTAATTTCTCAATTAACGACGGCTCCGTTAGTGAAACGCTTGTGCCGGCAGCAGGAGGCGGGACCGATGAGCCGCTTGTGTCCGTGCCCGGGGAGGAGCAGCAGTGCCCGGGGGCCGCACTAGGGGACGCTCCAGGTTTACTTGAGCCAACAACCGTCCGGTAAAACTGCACCGGACTGCAAAATTAACTTGGTCACCGAAGGCACTTAAACGTTCTTCATCCCTTGGTAGGTTTACAAATATATTTTAACGATCTCAAACTGCAGCAACAAAAGAAACAGGGAAAAAGGAAAACTGTTTCAAATCTTAAAAGGCAGAACTTGTGGAAAAACATACCAAAAAACCCCTTCCTTGAACAATCGTGAGCCAGATGCTCAGAGCTTTAGGACACAAATTTGACATCAGGGTTTTCAGAAGTGGATTCACTCCAGCAACTGTCTGAATACAATTGCTTTTAAGGAACAAATTAAATAGGCTAAAAATTACCTTTTTCCTGCCATAAATCAATCTCATGTTACTCTTCTGTAACTCTCAGTAGGATGATCTAATTCACCTCTTCTTTTTTGCCATCACATAGCCATTAAAAGAAAAAAATTGCATTCAATTGCAAACCTTAAAAAGACATCCCAAACCCGGACAGCAGATCACCTCCTCCATCAATATCTTGAATTATTGAATCCTAACTCTGAGGCAAACACATTAATAAAAAAAAAAAAAAAATCACATTTAAAGCATTTATTTTGAAAAATAAAATACAAAAGATCATTGGATTGTAATTGTACATGTACATTATCAACTTTGTTTTTTAAATAAAAGATATTTAACAATTTCCACATGTGAATAAAACAACTGTTCCACCAAAAATCTTCTAGGACAAACACAGAGCACTCTTTTGAAAGCTTCATACATTTAAAACCAAACTGCTACAGGAAAAGAAAAACAAAATCTTTGGAGATGGAGTTTTGTAATTAAGACAGAATCGCAGTTTCTGTGACAGGCATTGCTTTGCGTTTTTTAAAACCATAAAAAAATAGTTGTGCGAGTGTAGTACAGTTCAACATTAACAACGGTGCTTGTGTTTTTTGTTTTTAAACAGGTTTACATGCGCTCACAACAACAGAATTTTGAACAAAAACAGTAAGAAAGTAACGAGGAAGGAAATTCAGGCCATGAGCAGCACCCCTCACTGATCTCAGTGGGACGGTCCTTGTAAGATCATTTCCGTGGAAAAGGCAGCAGTCTTTTTTTCTAAAGAAAAAGAAAAATAAAGTTATGTTTGCGCTTTCAAGGTAATATTCTGGCTCCGTCCTCACCCTTTATACATCTGTAAACATTAATGAGTCACCCCTCAGTCTCCTCTTCTCCAGCTCCAGAGTCCCAGCTCCCTCAGCCTTTCCTCACACGGGAGATGCTCCACTCCCTTCAGCATCTTTGTTGCCCTGCGCTGGACTCTCTCCAGCAGTTCCCTGTCCTTCTGGAACTGAGGGGCCAGAACTGGACACAATATTCCAGGTGTGGTCTCCCCAGGGCAGAGCAGAGGGGCAGGAGAACCTCTCTGACCTACTGACCACCCCCTTCTAATCCACCCCAGGTACCATTGGCCTTCCTGGCCACAAGGGCCCAGTGCTGGCTCATGGTCACCCTGCTGTCCCCAGGACCCCCAGGTCCCTTTCCCCTACACTGCTCTCTAATAGGTCATTCCCCAACTTATACAGGAACCTGGTGTTGTTCTTGCCCAGATTCAAGACTCTACACTTGCCCTTGTTCTAGTTCAGTAAATTTTTCCCTGCCCAACTCTCCAGCCTGTCCAGGTCTCTGGATGGCAGCACAGCTTCCAGTGTCAGCCACTCCTCCCAGCTTGGTGTCATCAGCAAACTTGCTGTCACTCTATTCCCTCATCCAAATCATTGATGAATATATTGAATAATATAGGCCCCAGTACTGACCCCTGAGGCACTGCACTAGATCCAGGCCTCCAACTGGACTCCGCCCCATTGACCACAACTCTCTGGCTTCTTCCCTTCAGCCAGTTCGCAGTCCACCTCACTACCCGATCGTCCAGACTGCACTCCCTCAGTTCAGCTGTGAGGATGCTGTGGGAGACTGTGTCAAATGCCTTACTCAAGTCAAGGCAGATCACGTCCACCGCTCTGCCATCATCCATCCATCTTGTTCTGTCCTCATAAAAGTCAATGAGGTTGGTCAAGCACGACTTCACCTTGGTGAAGCCCCGCTGACTGCCCCTAATGACCCTCTTATCCCTGATATGCCAAGCTAGAACATTTGATAACACAGCTGACAAGTAAAAAACCTGGATTAATACAGTAAATCTTGCACCATCCATTTGTTTACTAGTCTGGAATTCACTGAGTTCCCTGCACAATCTTGCTATTGTTAATTCAACAACTACAATACCATTTATTGAAAATACTGGCTATGGGACATCCTAAAAGCAAATGATACAAATCAGATTATCTTCAGCTGATTCCTCTATCTAGAAAGGGCAAATGACTTAAAATAGGAAGAAAAAGACATTCAAAAGTCTTCTTTAAAGTTTCACTGTTCTCTTAAAATGTGAACCTGAATTTGTTGTGCGAGTAGTAGTGCCGAAAGAGACACAGGAACTAAAATACACAAGAAATTCTGCTGAAGAATACCTGGACAATAGCAGCAGTTTTACCTATTCTTTTCGATTTCGGGCTCTAAAATAGTGCTGACAGTCCAATACTGCAAATTATGACGAGCCACGTAGAGCTGCACTGTGATCCTTAAAGCACATAAACTACGCTTTTGTGGCTCTCACCACTAGGACTTACCTCAACGGGCTTTCTACAGATTCTGAATCAAGATCCAAGTCTTCATATTTTTCTTACCCAGAATCTTACATGGAGTTACATAAGTTAAAAAACACCTTAACAAATCAAGAGGAGCAAATGAGCAGGACTGCATGCTCTTTTATTACCTTCTGTGCAAGAAATATCCATTGTATCTTCTATTCCATAGGTTCAGTCTGTAAAGTAAATAATTAAAAAGAAATTAGCTATTTTACATCAGAGGAAAACAAATCTCATTATCCGCACCAATGTTTGCACTCCAAACCATTTAGCTGTTTGGTTACATTATGTTAATCTTATCTTCAATGTAATACTAAGGGAGAACACTATCAGCATCAATTTCGTCTCCACTATCAGTTTTTATGGCTCAAGCAATATTCTCTTACTATTTCACAAAGCTTATTTTTGGTTTTTAGATGATCTTTCTTTACTTTGGGGGAATCTGCTCAGAGTTTGGTGAATACTGTAATCATACACAGCTGACTACAAATCCACCTCCTGAAATTCAGCAGATTCCTATTTTGAAAGCTCCCTATCATATGGATAGAAAGAGGACATTTACCAGAAGTAGTGGATCAAGTTCTTTTGCTGTATCGAAAGATAACTGGGAAATACAAACAGCGTCATTTAACTAACAGATCAAGGATCATTTATTTTGCCAGCACACTGCCTATCACAGTATGCTACATTTTACAGGTGGCTCATCTCCCTGCATTTTCCAGAAATCCTTATCAGCAATACTTAATCTCCTGTTCTGACACACCCTACGCTTGCAGTCACATATGCTGCAACTCTGAGGTTGTAGATAATCCTGAACTAACAATTGCATTTGAAAGCATTAGAAATAACTACAGCACAATTTCTCAGCACGATTTGCTGACAATAACTTTGAAGCAGCACACGTTTAAATAGTTGTCTTGCCATTAAGCTGCAGAGACATTTTGGCCAGCAGTCGAGAGTGAACAATGCTGTGAGCAACAGCACATGGAGCTGCGTGGTGCCAGGTTCTCAATGGTTTTCTATTAGCTGAGCACAACTTGCAAAGCACGAGCACCAACAGTTCAGAAGGTGAGAGCAGGCGAAACATCCAGTAAAAAGAGCAAAGCCCACACTAGAGATCACACAAAGATTTATCAGAAAGATTTGGTGTCCATAGCAAAAAGTTATATTCTGAAAACATGAAACAGACACCGCAGCTATTTGACTTTACTGATCCATGTTCATTTTATCTTGCCACGGGACTTCCTTTCTACTGTCTTCTTTGGCTGGAACAAAAGAAACCAATTTTCCTTTTTAATCAATTAAGTTGTCATTTGAATCAACAGAATATGTCAAAATGCTTTGTTTGCATGTGGTAGATTCTGCCGGGTATTCTTTAATTTCTATATCTAACGAAAGTCATAATCAAAGAGTCTTTTCTTAACACTGAGGATCCAAAGTCAGGAAAGCTTGTGCCCAGTAGGTTTTCTCCTTCTTTTCAAACTAAAGACACTGCAAATTATTTTACTTTTGATAGCCTGCTTACATTCTAAATAAACTTCTGTACTGTATATATCATTAAAGACAGGAAATCAAGTAGAAATACAAAGTAACGGAAGCATTGTAAATCACTTGTCTACTTCTAGCCATTTTACTGGAGAGAAGCATATAATCTTTCCCTCTTTTGCTTAAAGTATTGGCATATTTGGGTATGGTTATGCTGCAAGTTACCACTTCTATGCACTGCTCTGCCTACTCACTCCTATTTTTAAACAATTACGCTAAAGTTGTGCCCCTTGAACAGCATTACCCTGCAAAAAGAAGATCACATGTGGTCAAAGTGAACACTGGTCAGTGAAGAGACAACCCCCTCCCACCCAAAAGAATGAGCAGCTGAACAGAACAAAATATAAGCAAAGAATGGTGGTGGCCTCCAGCTCTTGGAAAAGAAGAATAAAGCCTTGCAGGAGGCTGAGGAAGATCCACGACTGGCATTTTTTGAAAGTCATAAAGTAGCAGCAACGACAACAATAATAATGGGTAACTCCAAAGGCTTGGCAACCTACAGCTCCCATTGAGGCTGCTGGGAGACAAGAATGCCTCTTGCTCTTGTAGTCGCAGAGATACAAAATTCTGAAGGCAGAAAGCCCCTAAAATGCCATCTCTCCCAATTCTGCAGCATTGTACTCTTGTATATGCAGAAGGAATTGAAGAAACAAAACAAAACACAAAAAAAACCCCAACCAAGTATTTTTCTACTTAGCTTTACTTGAACACACCCCAAGCTGGTAACACTGATGAGCCACTTGCCATTTTTTTTACCAGAGTACAATGTAGAGAGCACTTTTGATGGCATTTAGACATTTACCATCAATTATGCAGCCTACAAAAACTGATCTGCTAGATTAGCAGATCTTAAATCTGCAAGGCTATGGGAGGGAGAATTAATTTCACTACACATTAGAGAAGAAAAAAAGAAAAACACACACACACAGAAGCCCTTTGAGCTACCAAAATGGAGCACCCAACAGGCAGGTCCATGAACAAGCCCATCCTCTCTGCTCTGGTACCTCCAGGAGACACAGAAGAGCTGCCCAGCAGCAGGAGATGCCACCTTCCAAAGTGAACTGTGTCCGTAAATGGGCTTGTGGTTACAGCCCAAACCCTTCCCATCATGTCTATGTGAGGAAAAGGAACGCGGTTGGAAGCACAATCGAACAGAAAATCAAATTTACGAAGAAGTGGTTTGTAAAGACTGGTGGCATACTAACTTGCCACTATACCCACAAAAAGGAAATGAATACAATACTGTACCTGTGGCACTTCTTTGAGAAAGTCAGGAAGCTGAAATTCACCTTTATAGACCTGGAGAAACAAAAAACAATATATGACTCAAAGCCAGCATTCACTACTGTATCAAATGCTAAAGAGCTTGTTAAGGGAATGGAAAAAAAAACCAATTCAGTGGGATAATCCTTTCCTATTTGGACTAGATGACCATTGTAGGTCCCTTCCAACTGGAATAGTCTATTCTGTTCTACACTAATAGATATATAGATTTAATAGCTTCATATAAGAGTACAGAAGAGCTCCACTTACTAGCAGGACTGTCACAAAGTTCTAGTCAGCAGCTCTTAAGATTATAAATTTCACAACTGTAGCCTCATCACCAGCCTGAGTTCATGAGTTTGTCAATACTGCAATTTCCAATCATTTAGAGCATAATATTAATTCTGAAACAACACTGTTTGGAGAAAGAGCAAGCAATAAACATCCTCAGACATACCAACAGCCCCACCAAACAAGTGTTTCCACTATCTGACTAATTAGGAAATAAATTGGCAACATATTGCCTTCTCTGTAGAGGATACTTCCTAAGAGCTGTTTCCTTCTGAGATTAAACTGGAATACAGTTTACAGTTCTGAAGAGGAGAAATAAGTATTCTGGGTTTGTGTATGTGGTGTTTTGTTGGTGGTGGTTTTTGGTTGGTTGGTGGTTGTTTGTTGTTTTTTTTTTCTTTTTTTCTTTTTTTCTTTTCTCCAAAAAAGTATACTTGAAGAGTTTTACCATCCTTTCTACTGAACCAAAAAGACTGAACACCCTAATGTCATAAGTTCTTTGTAGTCTTGTGTAACTGTAATCATATAAAATCAAAAGTCAAAAACCTACTTAGAAAACTCTATAATGCCATAGAATGGCAACAGGGCTACTCTAGAGCCTTGCTCAGAGTTCCAGTCCCTGGTTTGCTCTTGCATCAAAGGAAGAACATTCAGGGATGCTTATTAACAATACCCATTTTCTTCACTTTCCTATTAATAGATGACCAGAATATAAAGCCATACTCACTCATTTTGTCAATGCACTGCAGCGGCTGGGACAGCAGCTGAGTCAGCTCAGAATTTGCCATCTGGATGAGGCCTCAGCCCATTAAATGTGTGACTCACGTGGAGGGACGGAGGCGCTAGCAGTTTTCAGCCCTCTCCATCACCAGGCCAAACATCTCCAAACAATGAAGCTTCGCTGAGTCCCAACATGAGAGCAGGAATTATTATACACATAGATGGCAGAACTCTGTTCCTTCTGATATTCCATGTTTTAGATAAAATAGAAAGGTTGATTCAAAACGACAGGCACGGCTCATTTCTATTCAGCTGGGGGGGTACTGTCATTCCCATGGAAACCCTAATGAAAGCCACACTGGTCAAAAATTCGGCTTGTGGCTTACTGGAGCTCAGAGATACTATAAATATTTATAAATGAAGGAGAGTATTTCATATTTTAAGCTTTCAACCAAGCCATTAAAATGCGGGCTGTGTTCTAGAGAGCAGAAATGGAAGTTACAAATCAACAATCTAATCATATCAGAAAACACTACAGAACGATCTCGGCAAGGTTCACAAGAAAAAACAGTATCTTGTATTGAACTAGTGCTGATGTTGGAAGAAACAGATGAACTGCTTCATCTTTTCGTGCAAATCGCTGCAGTCATTATCTGGGAATTCTTAAAAACAATTAATATTGATGATCATGGTACATTTGCAACTGATTCAGAACCAGAGTGACCAAAACTATGTTTGCCTCTCTGGAGACCTGCTTCTTTCCTTCTCCTGCAATTATGACTTGATCTAATTTTTATATTATATATCTATATATGTCTGCTCTAAAAAGCTTACCATTGTAATACCCTTTGTAGAACAGCATCAACTCCTAACAAGCATTAATAGTGGAGGGCAACAAAGATGATTAAGGGAGTGGAGCATCTCCCTTATGAGGAAAGGCTGAGGGAGCTGGGGCTCTTTAGCTTGGAGGAGACTGAGGGGTGACCTCATTAATGTTTACAGATATCTAAAGGGTGAGCGTCAGGAGGGTGCAGCCAGGCTCTTCTTGGTGACAACCAATGGTAGGACAAGGGGTAATGGGTTCAAACTGGAACACAAAAGGTTCCACTTAAATATGAGAAGAAACTTCTTCTCAGTGAGGGTGGCAGAGCCTGGCCCAGGCTGCCCAGGGAGGTTGTGGAGTCTCCTTCTCTGCAGACATTCAAACCCGCCTGGACACCTTCCTGTGGAACCTCAGCTGGGTGTTCCTGCTCCATGGGGGGATTGCACTGGATGAGCTTTCCAGGTCCCTTCCAATCCCTGACATCCTGTGATTCTGTGATTAATCCATCAGCAATATTAAGAAAAGTAATGACACTAATGTCATAGCTTGGAAAGATAAGAAAATGTTTCAAGGACATAAGATACTAATATTAAATATCACAATTTCCACACCACAATTTACAAAGGCAAATCTAACCAACTACAGGCCCAAGAAAATCAGGTTTAACACACATGCATGCCTAATTTTCATTCAGAACTGCTATTATTTAGAAAGCTGGTTTTGTCACGATTAAGACTCCATACAAACTGGTTTAAAGTAGTTCCAAAAACAGTAAGTGGCCCCTTTTGAATCAAAACCCGGGGACCAAGTGCAATCCAGAAATTCTATAAACAATGACTCCGTGTACAGCCAAAGAAATTAAGAGGTTTCAGATTCAAAATTCTTTTCTGACCAATTTCTAAGTCTCAAACACATTATTCAGAGAGTGGCAGCAGAGAGGTAGAGGCAGGACATTGGAATAATTTCCAGTCTAAGCAAGAATTCAGTAAAATTGAGCAGAAATGGCATTTACCATTTCTAAGGGAATTATTTTGCAAGTTCAAATGGATTTCCAAAGGGGGGTGGGGGTGAAAATCTGAAGCCTGTGTCAGTTTGTTGTTCAGTGTTTGCAGTATTCAGGCTGTTCTATTTAAAAAAGAAACAACACCAAAACCCCCCACACAAACAAACAAACGCATTCTTGTAACCAAACTAAATGCATATTATTCTCAAAAAGAGATCAGTAAGCAAGTTTCACATCCAGTTGTCCGAGAAAACCCTTATAAATACTCAAAGAAAGCTTAAGAACATTATAACCTGAAATTCATCTTCACAGAAGATTAAAGCACTCCTTTTCACCCACTTTCAAGCCTGGTTTAGAAAGTCACATTATGTGTGGTCAGTTCCAGTAGGGAGAGATAATGGGTCTTTTTGTCTGTAAGTTCACCTGCAAGTGCTTGCGCTTGCTAGATTTTCAAAACATCAAAGTTGAAGAGTATAAAGCTATTGATATTCAACTGAAAAGAAAAAAGAAAGAAAAAAAGGAACACCAGCAAAAGCTGATCAGAGGCCCTCTCTAGAAACAATCCTTCACTGCACAGTACATGGAAGTGCCCTCATCTTGCTCTTTCAGCCTTCCCTCAACTTTTAAGGCAGCTCCCATGGCTTACACAATTCTTCACCCCTCTGTTGGAACTGCCAAGAAAAGGGACATGCGAGATGTAAATATTTAGCCAGTAGAAACAACATGAAGAGCAAGATTTTAGACAGGCCCGTGAATGTCTGCCAAAAGACAGATCATACCTAATTTTGTATATATGTTTTTTTAGAGATGCACGGCCTTTTTTTCTAAGCTCCTTGAGCAGCCCATCATTACACCACAGCTCCACAATTACCCACCTTTGACAGCACAAGTAATTATTCTCATGCATTAGGTTATAAATACACTTGCATCCTTTATCATAGATTGTTTCTGTCTTTAAAGCCTCAAATACAAAGCCTTGAGGTCATGATTGTCATGGATATCAACTCTTAACAGCAGGAGACATTTCCTCACAATTTAAAACAGGCACGAAACAGGAGTTTATAGAACTCTGTTTTTTCCTCTAGATGTTACTGCAGAAAACACCATCAACAGAACACAAACCAGAGAGAGATAACAGCTTTCGGATGTGATTAGAAGTACCCACGCATATTTAAACAGTCATCATGAAAACCATAGCTTTTTCTATAGAGTTCCGTGCACTTTCGTCTCTCCAGGGGCAAGGAACGTAATGAAGAAGTTAAAAGAAATTACTAGAATATGTATTCCAAGCATACAAATTCATTTAGTAGGAAGGATGTGCCAAAGAAAATTTGATGTAATACATTGCAGATGTGAAAGGAAACCACCTCGCCAACCATAACACAACAATAAGCCAGTTTCTACTGGGCATAATTCAGAGTCCTGCAGTTATGAGCTGTTCTCCACTTTCGGTATATTCTGTTAAACTGCTGACATACACTTTATAAAAACTCACAATATGATGAGGACATCTCCGATACTCCTCTAACACGGAGGGATTCTACTTTTGTAATTCAATATATAGAGATCGGGCTTCCAGTTCAGACAGCTTAATTATTTGCATTTTCTGCATAATTTACAGGTTAAAACTCATTTTAGTTACAAGATGTTATTTTCCTTTATGTTCAGGATGTAGAATTTAAAACCCTAGGGGGAAAAAGAAGTGGCCACTTATACATAAGGAAGGGACCCTTGCAATCATTATAATGAACAGATCAGGAACAGAGTTCTAAGAAAAACAAAAGCCAGCATAATTCTGCAGTCACTGAATAACTCAAGGTTGCCCCTTGAGGGCGGTCACACGCAGAGATGTGCTGAATAGTGCAACTCTACTCGGACCTTGTTCTCTCTGGTCTGCGTTCCTTAACAAAGACAAGATAAAGTGTTTAAAAGATAATATTGTTGGGCCTAACAGAAAAAAAAGATAAAGTTAATGGCTGTTATTGAAAATATCTGAAAAATCTGTTCTATTGGTGTTAGATTTGTACTTTACCAGTGGAGGTACTGTCACAGATGTCTTATTTCACAACACGACATTCTACCTGGAGACCAACAGAACTTTAGTTTGGAATCTTTCAAATTTATCTTCCACACCTGGGCAACACACAGACTTTTAATCATAAAATGCTGACCTGTCTGCATTCAAAAGAAGATATCTAGCTCTAAGCACGTTTTGCTTTTAATCATATAAAACAAGAACTCTCTGTAAGAATAACTCACTTGTTTGTTTTTTAACATATCTGATAGCAATGAGCTACATGACACAGTGTTATTCCATCTTTAGGTGGAGCCAGAATCTCCCCTGCCAGGAATTTCAGCGGTGTTGGGCTTCCACCCTGTTGTTGCAGCTTCCACAAGCAACTTGAGCCAGCATTACATAACCCCCCCCAAACTGAAACACTCCCCTCAAAACCACACCAGAAAAAAAAAATATAATCAATCCTTCCCTTTTCCTATTGTTTTCTGCTTCCCAGGAAAGGAACCTGGGGGTCCTGGTGGACAGCAGGAGGACCGTGAGCCAGCACTGGGCCCTTGTGGCCAGGAAGGCCAATGGTACCTGGGGTGGATTAGAAGGGGGGTGGTCAGTAGGTCCAGAGAGGTTCTCCTGCCCCTCTGCTCTGCCCTGGGGAGACCACACCTGGAATATTGTGTGCAGTTGTGGCCCCTCAGTTCCAGAAGGACAGGGAACTGCTGGAGAGAGTCCAGCGCAGGGCAACAAAGATGCTGAAGGGAGTGGAGCATCTCCCATGTGAGGAAAGGCTGAGGGAGCTGGGGCTCTGGAGCTTGTGAGACTGAGGGGTGACCTCATTAATGTTTACAGATATCTAAAGGGTGAGTGTCAGGAGGATGGAGCCAGGCTCTTCTCGGTGACAACCAATGATAGGACAAGGGGTAATGGGTTCAAACTGGAACACAAAACGTTCCACTTAAATTTGAGAAGAAACTTCTTCTCAGTAAGGGTGGCAGAGCCTGGCCCAGGCTGCCCAGGGGGGTTGTGGAGTCTCCTTCTCTGCAGACATTCAAACCCGCCTGGACACCTTCCTGTGGAACCTCATCTAGGTGTTCCTGCTCCATGGGGGGATTGCACTGGATGAGCTTTCCAGGTCCCTTCCAATCCCTGACATTCTGTGATTCTGTGATCTGAAATGCAAGCTCATGCCATTTTAAATAGATTAAGAAACTCCAATGCTATCAGAATAACAAGTGTCATATAATTCAACAGTACTTCAAGTTGGTCACTCTAAGGGGTTACTCTGCTAACACAATACAGTTCAGCTTCAGTAGTCTAAACTCCATCAGTTTTCAATGAACAAAATTCAAGTTTGGTGCTCAGTTTAAAGTTCTCGGAGACCACAAATATAAAGAAATCAGAACAGCTTCCAAACAAAGTGAAGCAATAGATGGTTACATGCAAGATTTATATATATTATTATGTACTGAGGAGTAACTTTGGATAGTTTTTATTTGGATAACTTCATTTCCAACAATATACCCAGCACAAAACTCTGTGAAAGACTATTGTAGGTGAACACATTTTAAAAGAAAGAACAAAAGTAGTGCTGCAGTCATTTACAAATTCACCAGCTAAGAGTGTGAAATAACACACTTAGCTTGTCACATGCCAGTCCCTAAAGGCTGGAAAAATCTAAATGAGTTTTTTTTTTTTCCTTAATAAATGCCCTCTTCTCCAAGCTGTAGCAGCAAAAAGTAATTATTAATAGCACAGGTTCATGGAAGAGAAGGGGAAACCCACAGGGCTGCACATGCTATCCCCGATGGGCAAAACTAACACTTTCCACTCCCTCTCCTTCTCCCCCAACTCTTCCCAAACACCTTGTAGTGTTTTGAAATATATGCCCTCCATCCCCAAATTAAAAAAAATAAAGCTGTGCAGAAAACAAAACAACTCATATTTCAGAAGTGAGTCAGCTCCCACTGATCACCAACCAGAATATTATTATTATTATTCAAAACAAACTTGGTTTCAGGCCAGGCTGGGTGGCAGCATCGTGACAACGCAGGATGGCCGGGCAGCTGGCACTTCTAGCGAGGGTGATGAGCCTCCTGCCTGCAGAATTACACAACCTGAGCAGCAAACTGCTCTGGGAGCTGGGAAGCCTTAAATCTTGAAACCGTCAGGACATGAATGTTTCCATAGTCACAGAGAAGGACAGAGGACCCAATGGTCTGAGCAGGGATTTGCTGGGAACCAGCTGGGATGAAACAAAGCAAAGTAGGAATTTGAGCCGCCCAAACGCGCACTCGGTGATTTGAGCCGTGATTTGAGCCGCCGTTTTAAAGGGCTCCTTGGGGCAAGCGACATTTTGAAAGTCTCATGTTTCTCCATTTTCAAAAGGAATATTGTCAGTTTTGAAGACTAGCCATCTTTATTCCTTTTGCTTTTTTGGATTTTAGTCTTAATATACAACATCTCCCTCATTTAACAAAATTACTTTTGTATAGATTAAAGAACAAGCGACTAGGAAAAATTATACTGGGTACTGCAATAAATAACCACACAACTAAAATACTATCTTGGTCTGTAAGTAAAGCTATTAAATTAAAATAACAGTCAAAATATTAAGAAGTGTTCCATACGCTTGCATACAGCTATTATAGCAGTAACCTCCAGTTTTTCACACTGTGTTTGACATTAGTAAACAAACTGACTATGCTGCAAAGCAAACTTGTGAAAAAGCCTCAATACACTTTAGCCTTTTAAATGAGGCATTATTTATTTTAAAAGTATGCTTGTGGCTTTATCACCTACATTTCTCCCTGGCATTTGAAATAGATTTCAAGAAGCCACCCAACAGTAAGCAACTGAAATCCATACAGTTTTTACAACTCCAGCTGAGCTTGCTGTCCACAGGGAGAGGACTCAGAAAGGTCATCATACTGTAAAAACTTATTTAAATTGTATCAGTAAGTGATAAGCAACTTTAAGTTATTGCACTACAATACAAATTTGGATCCAAGTCACTGTTTTATAGCATCTACAGGTAGGTGCACAAGGATTTAGTTTTCAAGGCTCCATGAAGTATTATTGCACGCTTATTTTTTTCTAAAGGGGTTGAGTTGAATGCAGAAAAGTTTGTTTGTGAGGCTTTTAAAACAGTAAGTACCAGGAAATCTATAAAATGCAAACCATAATCCTTATAAGAAAAGGTGAGTTATCTTTTCCGTGCTGAGCTAACAACTATTCAAATAGTTAACCTGCCATCCTTTAATACATCAATCAGCTGTTCAATGAAAGTTTCCCGGTGATTTTGGTTTTCATTACTATCCAACCCATCAGCAAACCAACCTTTTTTTTTTTTTTTTTAATATAGGAGGCCTAGTGGAAGACAGTTCTTTTAAACTGGTTAATTCAATTTTTCCAATTATTACTTTGCTGCAGCAGGAAGTCGCCTTCTTTTAATAAAATATACATTCTCCAAAGAACAGAAATAAAGAGTTAATTATTCTTATTTCAAACAATGGTAATGAGCTTTTCAATGGATACCTTCAGGGATAAACAGCTGTATAGCCTAACTACTCAAATTCCAACAACATTAAATTCAGACTAAAGTCCTTAAGTTTAGGTTAATCAGCACCAGACCTTCCTCCATCTTTTATTTGTTCTACAAAGGACAGCAAAGAATTGGAAAAATCTGTCATTTTGATCACCTTGGGCCATTTTCCATGGGTCACTTGGGTCACTTTTCAAATTCTACCAAGTATTTGGGGTGTAATTTTGTGGCAGAGCTTCTGCCAACCCTCCTGTATAAAAAGCCGAGCTCAATCAATCCAGTTTGATGTCCCAGTGAGAAAGCTAGCTTCTTCCCACTACTAACTAGCTCCTTAATGATCTGGACGATTCTCAGGAGGTTCAGCTACATACACCAAAGAACAGAGCTCAAGCCTGGGCTGGGGTAAAGGGCGATGAACCAAACTGAACACAAAAAGCAGAGCCAGACTTTCAGTGCTCAAGCTCTGACTGAATTCTTCCTTCTTCCCCCCATGGCAAGGAAAACATATTGCTAAGTATCAAAAGGTATTAGAAACAGACTTTAAAATAACAAACAAAACACAAGACTCTTCCGCTCTACAGCTCACATCCACTTGGTCAATAATTAAACACACAAAAATGTCTTACCCTCCTCGTGTTTTCCACAACTTTTTGATCTGGCTTTCCGTAATTTGGTGGGTTGGCGTATGGATCGTAGCCCAGTTTTGCGAGCATGGGTGCAATCACTGGCATGTCTTGCAGAACATCAGCAGGTATCTTCCCAACCCACTTTGACAGTGCTTCCACATTGACGGGCTTGATTACTTGGTCAGTAGATCTTTCAACTCTGTAGAAGAAGAAAGAAAGGTTATATTTTGCATTCCAATCACTACTTGCTTCTTCACTAGCATTAAAACCTTTAGATTCCTGAAGGCTGCTGGCCTGAGATCACAAGTCTGTATAGCAAACTAAAACGCCTGAGCACTGCCTTTTTGATTCTTCTAATTAGTAGATAAGCATCTGACTTCACATCAAATTAGCAAAAAAAGAGCTGTTAAGAGTCAAATTTAAGTTCAAAGTGGCAAGGCAGAGGACAGAGCACCAGGAGGGTCATGAGTCTGTAGAACCACAGTGGGTGAAATCCTCAAGAAATATTTAACGCTAGGTGTTTGAAAAAAATCCAAGATTTACAGTCCTCTCCCTCTTTGAGCCAGCCAAGCCCAAAATCCCTTCACCAAAACTACAAATTGAGTCAACCATTTAAAATAAGGGTGATACTGTAAGAACCAGGTAATAGGCTTGGCTAATAGCTTATTTGAACCCCAAAACAATGGGTGCTATACAGCAATTAGGACCTAAATTACTACACATATGGCTACCTGGTGCTGAAGAAAAAGCACATTTAAGATACATATGTTTTGCCCCTCTGTCATTTTACTCTTGGTAACAATGAGCTCAGCATGAAACATTCCCTTGTGACTAATAGATGGCAAGAGATAAGCAGGGAACAACATTTAGCTGCTCCTAGGCATAGATTCAAAAATATACTATACCACATTTGGTCTTCTGTTTAAATCCTTTTCTGTCCTTTCAGTTAAGGTGGAAAGTAAAACAATTCAGTCCGAAGAACAGATGAGAGTATGGGAGAAGACAGATTGGGGACAGGAGGAATGAAATATGTAAAAAAGCAAACAGAGCAAAACAAGGGAACATACCAAGTCTTGGCAAATTTAATTATGTGTGCATATGGCAAATGCTGCCTGGTCAGTGCTCCCAGGCTCCACTGCAAAACCACAGCAACAGTTCCAGCTTTAAAAGCAGCTGGTAGCACAGAACATAGAACTAATCCCAAATACTTCTATATATGCACTAGAATCAAATGAAAGGTATGCATTAAAAATAGTATATTCTGAAGTAATTTTGCCTAGACAGCTATTCTCATAATAAGCCTAACAAAAATTGCTATAAAAGGGCTGACATTTCTTTGCATCAGTGGTCAGCACAGCTGTTTTCAGTTAGGAGGCAAGTGCCAGAGCTATATTAACAATACTGGTTATAGCATGTAGCCCAGCCATAATACATTCCTTGAACAGCCACGTTGGCAATAACTTCAAACCACAGAAGGTTTCCCGCTACTACAAATGCTGCGGTGGACATCCTTAAAACCCTTGCAGTATTTATCCTTGGAGCTGGATAAAAACCAAAATAAGGGGTAAAAATACTAAGTAAAATAGAACAACTTTGAGGCTAGGGCTGCATGAGCAACACGAAAAGCAGGGATTATTAAGCAAATACAGGAGAAAAGACTAAGGTAGCCAACAGTTTCCTCAAACCAAGCAGCCAGGGGAACAGACATAGTCAGAATCTTAAATACAGGCTGTCTAGTATCTAATATTGCTATTAAAAGACTGTTGCATAAGATTTTCTGAGTCTGGAATAAAAGAGAAATGGCATCAGCTCTCTGCCTGCAGAATTCTGCAAGCCACTGGGTGGCCAGCTCACGGCTGGAAGGGAACCAGCCTGCATGCACCATTTAACTCCATACACAACTGAAAATAAAACACCTTACGCTGACCTAGAGCCTCATTCATCTCTCGCAGCTTTCATTTGACATAGTTAAGTTTTATTTCAGATGAGTTAAAAATACATTCTTATACACTTGCTTTCCGTTACCAGGTAATAACATCATTATGAAGATCTTTTAGTGACGCTGCAATCTCTCTCTAAGTGTTCTTAAATATTTCAAGATGAACTCATGTCAGATTTCTTTTCAAAAAACCCTCCAACAGTTAAAACACATCCAGGCATCTTATGTTGCAATGGACAGCAGCAGTTGGAATTTCCTTAGATGACCTCTGAAGTTATTGTCAGCACCTTCCTTTGGAGAATTAGGTGGGAGAAGCCAAGGCAAGGTGTATTTTGTTTGGCTGTCAAAATGTAATAGGCCATCTGCATCTCTAAAGTCATCAGCAAACTATCTAACAAGAATCTTCTTAAAGAGTCATTTTTCTGGGCAGTTACCCCTGCCCTGGGCCAGGAGCAGGCAGTGTTCCTGCCCACAGCTGGGGATGCCAAGAGCAGGAGGTTTTAACAGGAACCAGGAACTCAAATTGGTGAATCTCAAACTCCCCCTGCAGAGTTTCAATTAGTACCATATAATACACAAAACAGACATCCCAGTTAAAAAATTTCATATTCACTGATTTTTTCTGCAGCCCTCAAAAGACCAAGTCACTAATAGTTATCAAATTATGAAGGTCTCTTGCAGCTGATAACCAGATCTTGCCATATATTTCAAGGGTATTTGATTAGACACCACAGACATAACACTAACAAACCATCCTTTTTCCGCTATTGCCAAAGCCTTCTGATATATAAACTACTTTCACAAATCATATCATGAGATAATAAAAGCATAAAGAATTCCCTGAACAGATTGAATTGAGGGTCACAAGAATACTTTCGTACTCTTTTATTTACCAAATTTGAAAGTTTGGTTAAAAATAATCCTGAAGCCACATCTTACTTCCAGCCATCCATTTTCCTCGTTTTTAGAGACATAAACAAGTATTCTCAATTCCTCGCAGCCCATTTCACGAGGTTCAGCAAGAAATATTACTCGAAACTGTGTGAATTCAATAAGGTTACTAAGTTTTATAGCACAGAGGTCCATTAATTTTTAAAAACACTAATCTGGAAACTGTAAGGTAATAACATTTTACTGGAAATGGCATTATGCATGGTTATTTTTACAGGACACTTAACAGAACTTGGCAACCGCCTATTTCTATCAGTAAAAGTAAGTTCACTTCCCTCTCAGTTGCCACTGTGAAGCGGTAACACGATACAGGTAACCAACAGATACAGCTTGCAGAGACATAAAGCAGTACCCCGCTCCATGTCAATGTTATCGGAAGGCTTCAATCTGCTAACGAACAATACCGCAAAGAAAAAAAAAGGCTGAGATGCCTTCTTGATAGCTCTGAGAACACAGTAGTGGTGGCTGTGTTTCTTCAGTGGGAACAGTGATGCAAAACTTCCAGGTTGTAAATCTATATCCATTATCTGGGTTTTAAGTTCTCTTCATAGCCACTGACTAATAACTCTATGATTTGCTTTAAATCATACTCCCCTACAATATATTAGAAAACCCACACAGTCACTTTCCTAGGCATTAAATAAACAAAAATCTCTCAATTTTTATTTCTCAAAACTGTAGTTTTAAACAAAATGAAATGACTCTGTTCAGCAGCTTGGCAGGTCTCTACCCAGCCCACACCACTTGCTGTGCAAGGTGTCTCTATTACTCAGCAGCACTTGGTCAGTGATGAATAGTCAAAAAACAGAAGCCAAGGAATTTAACTGGGCACACAAGCTGCTGGCACAGAGTCATCAATAGAATCACCTGCAGGATGGAGCATCCACAGTTTCTCTGGGCAGCCTGGTCCAGTGCCTCACCACCCTCATGGTGAAGAATTTCTTCCTATATCTGATCTAAATCTGCCCTCTTTCAAGTTTACAATAAAATAAATAGGGCTTTTTAATCAATATTTTAGAAACTGAAGACAACACGGTAGATATACCTGCTATAGCAGAAAAAAGGAAGAAGAAAGATTCAAACATTCAGACCTGTTGCCCCCCATAAAGACTGGTCAGCTTCCCTAGCTCAGAAGCTCAGCTGTAAATAATGGCAAAGAAATTAGAGTAGTTTAACTGGAGAACAAACTGCCTTTCCTTTTTTTCCTTTCACAATACCTGTGTAGGTTTTCTAAGCAGAACTGGATTTTGGTTTCTGAAAGTAGCTAAGTCAAGTGCACAGATGGCATGACAGAACACTACGAGATCTGCTTACAAGGTTAATTTTATTCAAAATGCTTGTCCTTTAGGAGCACATGCCAACAGAAAAACACGCCAACTCTGCTCTCTATTTTATTGGAACAGCATCTCGAGTTTCCTGGAAGAGCATGTTCCTGGCAAATATAACTCAAAGGCCATTTTTGCACTGACGACAATACTTAAGTTCCTGAAATCAAATGGGTGATCTTGCTAGAATGAATAACACCAGTCTAGATAAAACAGTCCAGCTTTATTTTAGGGCACAGGGAAAAGCAAAGCTATTTTTGAAGAAAGGCTGACACTAGACATCCAAATTCAAGTTAGACTGAACATTAATTTAAAGTTCATTCATATGCTCCGTACACATATGTTAGCAGGGCAATTGATTGGTAGGAGCAACCTGACATTGCAAATTGTTAGTTAACAATCATTCTTACTTTGCAGACAATCTGCATCATAAATCAGCTTCCCGAGACATAATCATTATCTGCTTAAAAACAGGAAACCAAGTTATAACTAGTCTTTTATAAGCAAAGTGTACTATTTTACCTCTTAGAACAACACAAAGAGGAATGTTCATACTCACTTCGAAAGAGAAACACCCCCTGCTTTTCCAATCATTTCTTCATGGTGCAGCACTGCTTGGTTCCATGGGATGCGAAGAAACTTTAAGAGAGTTCTCATCCATCTTTCAGGATGCAGTACGAGTTGTTCGTAATGTACCAGCATACACCTTTCAAAACCAACCTCCATACACTGGTTATACATTGTTTCTATAGCACGGTTCCATTTGGTTAAGCAGTCCCTGTAGCTGTTAAGGTCAAACCCAGCTATTGTGACTTTTCTGGAAATCATGGAATGCACAGATGCACGACCATCCCGTACCATTAGAAGGAATTTGGCATTGGGGAAAATTCTAGCAAGATAAGTTAAGGATTTTAAAGCAAAAGGGTCTTTGTTACACAAATACGGAGCAGGCTCCCCGTGTTTCACAATGATTTCCAATAAAAACGCTTGCATGGCTGAGTCCAGAACCTCATCTGTGACTCCAGCTTCATCCAGTCGGATCTTCTCTTTGCTTGATCTTGCCCACATCTGCTTCACTGCCAAAATTCGTGGGATTACCCTTGTCTCTTCTCCGCATCGAATATCTGGATGGGCATCAAGCATGGCACGCATTAAGGTAGTGCCACTTCGCGGTACTCCTCCAATAAATATTAAAGGCATGTCTTTGTTGTAAGCAAAGGTTTTGTTTGCATTGATATTGGAAGCAGTTCTTACTGTGCTTTTCACACTCTCCATCCTCGCAGGCTGGCTGCGTTCTTCTATTCGATGGTGACACTCCATAGCGTGTTGGCCCAAATAAAACACTGTCACTGAGCTGATCACCAGACACGCCAATAACAAGTTCTGTTTGAGTTTTCCAACCATTTTGATCAAGACTGTCACTTCAAATTAAAGAGACCTATTTCAAATTATCTTCTAGTTCACATGCCATGGGAATCCTAATCCAAAATAAATTAAGGTCTGGTGAGGGAAAAAGAAATTAATAAAAAAAAATTAGAACTTTGTTAAGAACTACTACAATCAATCAACAACAGAAACACCTGAGCATATTCAATACAACTAGTACATGCTGGTGTTGCATTAAGACCAGTAAATACAATTATCCCATCTAAATAATCTAGACACAATTATAATAAAAAGCCTTTTTGTCTGCCCACAGAAGCATCACAAGATTCATGACTACAACTACTGTCTACATGGAAGTTCTCTGGTGCACTTTCACAACATATTTGAAAGAATTCCACCACTGAATAGATACTGTTTAACTTTATGGTCAAGCAAAGACATCATTTATATGGGACTCTGCAAATTAAAAAAAACAATCATTAAGACACCACTGTTCTTTACTAAGTGAGATTTTACAGAAAAACAAACAAAAACAACAACACCAAAAAATGACCTCTCTGAGCCAGAGTCACCCAGATAAAACAAACGAACAAGACACCCCCCACAAATCACGTCAGAAGTCATGGAAGAATTTAACTATTAGAATAACTTTGGCTAGCTGAATAAACCATAGCAGCATCCTGCTCATTGTCACATTTTCACATAACTACATTATCTCCTGTTTTGCTTGAAATCCTCTATTTCCTTCACAGGATACGAGGTTGTGCCACCACACAGGCAGAGCACGGAACTCCCACTTAGCACCAGAGCAGAGGCAGAAGGTAGGAAGGGAATTCCTCACGCAGGCATCCGTCACACTGTTTGTTCTCTTGCAGTGCATCTGAGAGCCAGCACCGTGAAAGAATGGCTCATTCCTTCCCACTAACAAAGCTTACCCCAATCAACACTCATCACAATACAACACTCGAAGTTGAACTTGTTAGTCTTGGTTACCAAAATTAAACTAGAATCATAACTTAAGGATTAACTCACTTCTTCTTATATGAAGTGCCCAAGTAGCTCTCCCACACTCTCTTGCCAGAACACCGCTCTGATCATCAATTCATCCTTCCTAACAAGCTTCATTCTATTTACATACCTCTTTCCTTGCTGAAGGGCTGGCTTTAACTGTACCTTCAATATTTGGACATTAAAAGAAACAAAGTCCCAGAAATTTAAGTGGAGGTTATCTGAGCAGTGCTCAAAAAGGGAAAAAATAGTGCAGTCAACACCTCCCATAGCACCAAAAAAAATCAGAAAGTCTCTCTTGAATTCAGCATGCACACCTAACCTCCAATTTGGGAAGAGGAAACTGTTCCACTTAAAACTAGCAAATAGTGCTCAGAGCCTCTTTAAATGCTTTAGATACAGTAAAGATTAATTAAAGTCAGTGCTTGTTTGAGAGAGGAGTTAACAGAAACAGTATTTTGCCACAGAGCACACAAGACCTGCAAATATTTACACTTGATACAATCCCTAACATTATTCAGTTTGAGTAAATGCCAGAAAACTCATTTGCTTAAAAAAAAAAAAAAAATTAAAAAATCAGAAGAAGGCCTGTTGCCTGAAGGCTGAAATCCTTGATTCCCAGGTTGGGTAAAGCAGAGTAATGACTCAAGCCCAGCACCATTCCAGCTGTGATTGAAAATAGTGCTGCAGTCTGTGAGTAGGCTTCCTAAATTGCTCTAAGTATTGACCCCTCATGTACAAAAACAAAGATCCATCCACGTGATCAGAACACCCACACCAGTCAACCACAAATACTTTCATTTCATGCGGTAATGTTTTTGGCAAGTCCTAAGATGCCAAAGGCTGCAAGACCATAAAGAACCAGTATTAAGCTGTTCTACTACCTCCTGTACAGTTGGGTTTTTTTGCCTGGAGCATACGACTGCTATAACCTGTGGCAAGACCAGTGCTTTTTATGTCAGGAAACCAACAGAGGAGCAGTCAGAAATAGCATCTCTCAGCAAACTAATCTGTTCTACAAGGCAGCAAACTCCCTTCTGTGCCTGAAGTTCCATACAAAGCTCTTTGGGGCAAGTATGACATATGGGAGTTCGCGCCCTTCTAGCGGCTCGCAAACAAAGCCCACCTGCTCCCTCCCCTACATGAGGAAGCGCTCTGGGTCACATCTGTCAACGTGGAGGATTATTACAAGTCATTAATGTTCTGCTGTTAACAGTAAGTAAATCGATGGTGCTTAAAAATCTCAGCAAGGCAATCAGCAATCCCTTGTCAGTGTTTAAGTAGGGCTTTGAAAAACGGTGGTGTTTTTAACCCCTGTGACCCCAGGAGAGCAAATTGCCACTCCCCCTAAAAACACAGACAACTCCTCATAGAAAACCAAAAACCTAAAAACTGAAAAACCCCAAACCAGCAAAAAAACCCCCAAAACAAATGCAGCTCTCCTCCCCCACCCCCGACAACACAGTCATAAGTTGAGGAAGTTGAAGATGACTACAACGGTGGAGAGAGGCCTTTAGCAGCAATGCTTTCAAAGGACAGACTAAAACAAATTACTAGAAAAATTTAAACGTAACTCAAAGAAAAAAAAAAATAGTTAGGATCTACATGTTTCAGTACAAGAAAATGCAGCTAAGCAGAAGTGTACATAACTGAATTTTATTCCCAGAAAAGTCAGACCTATGAGTCAGCCACAAGAAGATGTTTGCAAAGCAAAATGAGTGCTTTGTTTCCTTCTTCTGCGCACACTAGTTCTCTCTCCCTCCCCCTACATGCAGTAGGTCAAGCCCTTTTTTCCTCAAGTTCATCCAAAAAATGTTGAAGATTTTCAGCTTAGTCGAGAGGCAGTAATTCATTTGTATTTTATGTCAGAACAGTTTAGGTTTTGTTGTTTCCTGCCAGAGGAAAAAAAGATGATCCATTACCACCCAGTAATAAGCAATCCTCTACGCTCTAGAGCTCAGACTCTCACTGTGGAAACCAGAAAAGAGATGATACCTCCCTTCTCATGTTCAACCAAGCGGCTTCTTCCAAGGCTAAATTAACAGGACACCACCACTGACATTATCCATCTCAAAAGAAAAAAAACAAAACACAACAAACACCACACACACAAAACCACCAACCCACATATATACTGAAGCATTTTCCAGTGATTAGCTTGTTCTCTGCTTCCATCTCTTGAACTTCTGACTCAGATCCTGATAACTGGATCTCTTTCGAAGTAAAGCAAGTATAGTAGCACTGCTGAGATTTTTGTGGAGTGTATCTTGTTCCTGCATCTGCCCAAGTGTTCAGTGTTTGACCTCAGCGCTTCTGGAGGGAGGATCACACTGAGCTCTGTGTTAAGAGGCCATCGGGCTTCCTTCTCAAAAACCTGCGCTGGAAAGCCAGAGCAAGACAGAGGTGAGGGGAAGAACACAAGACTTTGTACTACTGAAGAGCTGTCTTTCCCCTCACACTCTTTTTACAGTTTACCCTCATGTCCTCCTACCAGTTCCTATGATTTTCTTTTCCTCCTTAAGTCTACTCAATCCTTTAGTCTCTGGGGCTGTGACAGCCCCCAGAAAGCTTTATGCAGTAAGCTCCAAAACACAGACAGCAGAAAGAGAAGATTGAGACATGCTGCCTTTCAGATGCACAACCACAGTCTGACTGCTAAACCCAAAGCTTGTGGTATATACATCTGCAGAGGAAATTCATTTTACAGTGGCAAGGCAGCCAAGTTAAATGGGAAAAAAACCTGAACTGCTATCCATTGTCACTCTCTTCTCTGCTCTTGACTGTAGAAGGAAAATTTAAAATGCTGCTAGGACTTAAAGAAGCAAATGGCAACCATACCAGTATCTTCCTTGCCTCTTCTTGCACCTTCACTTTTCCTCTGTAAAAATAAATACTGGAAAGGCAGCAGACACTGAGAATCCTCAAGAATCATCATCAAAACAAAATACATTTAGAAAACTGGAAGCAATGTATTTCTTAGAGGAAGTTCCATATTAAGTTAATCAAACAGTCCAAGTAAGAAGTCCTTGCATACGATGTTAGTCTTTCAGCATTCCTAAATGAAAGCTAAATAAAGGAATTCCATAAAACCTTTCCTTCAATGAACTGGTTTGTTCCTGGTCATTTGTGTTTGTTCACCACAAAGAAGATTGCATAGGAAAGCCAACAGTTACATGATAATGGTATAGCACGGCACCAGGGAACATGACTGAAATATTCACAATATACCACTTCAAGAAGCTATCCAAACTGTCACAGGCTCATTGAGGAGATTGTTCCAAAAATCATTTACGTATTCGGGAAGCATTTTTATGCCTTCAAAGTGGCATTTTCACAATCAGCTTAATGATCTCCCCACAGATCAGGTATCACGTATTATTACCAGTCACGCAACAGAATCATAAAGAGGAATGTCAAAGTACAGCACAAGCAAGCGTTTAAACCCCAAGCAAAATACTCAGCAAAGCTAGAAAGAAACATCAAGAAGCCTTGAGTACCAAGTCCATCTTCAGATTTTCAAGCCATCATGGCTGTCAAGCCCTGGAGCTCTTTTCTCTAGATTTCTACCCCCATTAGTTATACAGTAAAAAAAGGGTGAGAAAATAGAATGAGCAATTTTTATTCACCTCCACAGAGAAATAAGCAGTAAGTCACCTGGTGGAAAGCATGTGGGATAAAAGACAGTCAACTAGACCTGGTGACACCTGCTTTCATGTAGAGCAGCATGACAAGGAGAATAACAGGACAAAGCTGGGCAAAATTGAGCGTATGGGAATGCAGATGTGTGAACATCGTTCCCTTACAGTTCACACTGTAGGAACTATAGGAACGTTGTTCACACATTTGCAATCCCTTGAACCTTTTTTTTTTTTAATTTAAAGCTCTGAAAAATTGTAAATGCTAAATTAACCTTCACAGCCACAGACCACTGCTGAATGCAAAGATTCCACTGCAGGCAACTATGTAATAATTCCACTATTTCTAATACAAGCAGGTTACAACGAATAAAAAAAATTAGAAACAAGATGTGCTCATGATTACACATTTCCCCCATGTAATCAATAGGTAAAAGATGAAACAAGCTGTACCATTTCCTTTTACCAGTTAACCCCGCACTCCCCAAAAAACATCTTTCTTTATAATCCTCCACTACACTAGACAGATAGATATCAGCACTCCGTTATACAATAACATACTTCAAAGAATCAAACTCCTTAATAACACTATAAAGATACAGACCTACAAAAATCTGCATGGCACGTTCAGAATAACACATCGCTTTTCGCAGCAATACCACCAGCAGAACCGCTTCCAGCTAAGAGACATATTAAGTCTCCTGCTATAAAACCATTGCTAAAATGCTTACACATACCATGATTATTATACGTTGTGTTTGCACATAGAAATACTCTTTTTATGGACCTCCCCTGTTCCACCGTGGGTATTTACAGCGGGGCAGCCCCCGCAGCCAAGCTCCCCCGACACATCCCGGAGCCAGCGCTGGGAGCCCCGGGCAGCTCAGCCCGCACGGAAACTTTCGGATTTACCCGCCTCGGATCCGCCTCGCACCCCGAGCCGGCCCCGCCGCGCATCCTCGGCCGTTCCCGGCTGCGATGCCCGTAGAACCGAGCGCCCCGTACAGCCGAGTGCCCCGGCCCGGCACCCCCCGCCCGCAACGGCGCCCGAGGGGCTCAGACACCGAACAGCCGCCTCAGGCCGCGGCCGCCCCCCAGCCCGGCCGACAAAGGCAACGGCTGTGGCAGCACCGGAGCCGGCCCAGCGCCGGGCGGGGCGGGGCAGGGCGGAGCGCGACGGCCGCCGCCGGGGCTGCGCGGGCGGTGAGGGGGGGAACGGCCACTCCCCGGGCCCGCTACACCCGCCCCGCCTTTCACCTCAGGTGCGCGGCGGGAAGCGGCTCCTCACCTGCGCTGCCACCGCCCCCGCGCCGCGGCGGCCGCTGCCAGGGCCGGGCTGGAGCCGCGCAGCAGCAGCACCGCTGCCCGTTCTCCGCTGCGACTCCCCGCGGGCACCATCGCAGTGGGTGGCGACCGGGACCGGGACCGGGACCGGGACCGGGACCGGCTGCGCCGCCGCCGCTACCTCCCCTCAGCCGCGCGGCGGCGGCTGCCATGGAAATCACAGCTACGCCCTGATTGGTCGCGGGCCTCGATGTGTCGCGGGACGCGGTTGGGCAGACACTGGAAATTGACAGCTAAGGGGGCGGGCCCAGGCGGCGGGGCCGGGCCCGTTAACCCCTGCGGGCGCGGCGGGCCCGACGGGAAACATCTGGAGCGCACAGCTGGAGCGGCCGGGCGCACATGGCGGGGGGGGAGAAGAGGGAAGCTGCCACGTGAGCATCTGGATGAGCCCATGTGCGCCGACGTCTGGACAGCTGTGCCAGACAGATGTTAATGGCTTGGAACATCTGGATTTAATCGCAGATCACTCCCCAAGAACCTGCCACCATTGCTTGGAAAGGTAAAGGCATGACCTGTAAGAATATTTTAACAAGAAAAGGCTTGAACTATAAGAATATTTTAACAAGAAAACTCTTTACCAAATGCCACCTGCTGGCTTAAGTTTCAGAGGTCGGTCTTGCAGGTGAAACCATCCAAAACACACAGTCCCCTTGCCTGGGGCAAATGGGTTTTAAGTGCAGTGCTGCAACTGTCTGATAAATTTTGAAAAGCTATATTTAAACATTTTAATAGGCGTGAGGTACTGGCAGCGCAGGATAATGGGTAATGCTGTCTGGCTCAGAGCTCAGGTGGCTGCTGGTGTCACACACCTGTTCTGCGGCAGTGGCAAAGCACAAGCCATGTGTCCAACACGTGTGCAACTGTGCAAACATCTGGAACAGCATCAGGCTGAGCACAAGCTCAAGCCTGAGCTGTCTGACAGCACATCCCACAACTCCTCTGGCCCATAGCTGAGTGAAGCGGCCAGGCAAGGACTGAGGATGATTTACACCAGCTTTTGTCCCTGGAGGCAGAGCTACTACAAGCTCAGTCCACGAGGAGACTCACATCTATAGGTTAAGGCACCTCTGACCTCAGGCCATCCAACTGCTTCCTTCTCAGTGCAGGTTTTATCCCTAAAGAGCAGGGAAAAAAGGTTGAATTTGACTTGTTAACACAGTGATGCATAAAGACTGAATCAAACCAAAAACCGTATTTCTTCTGTATGTACAGGAGCTCTGGCCCAGCTGCCACCACCGTATGCAGACAAACAGCCCATGGAAATGTCAGCGCTGCTGCAGGGTCATATTGAAAGGAACGATTCTATGGGATATTCCCCAAGTTTGTGTTGTTTGCCAAATAGGGAAAAAAAAAAAGCCAATGGATTGAACATGATGCAAACCCAAAATCCAGGCTGGGAAAAGCCACCTTTGCACTGAGCAGTGATGCTCGACAGACAGTTCTTGCTCATCCCTGACCTGTGCCCTCTGCTTCCCAACCCCTCCTGCATCCGGGACGTCCCCTCTGCTGTCACTGCAGCACGGGGCTGGCAGGTAACGGGAGCCACCTCTGATTTGGTGCCACCAGGACCAGTGAGGGCTCAGCTGGCAACAGCACCAGCAGCAAGTCCTTGGTATAAAAAGGATGGGAACCACCTTGTTGGATGGTAGGATGGAACATCCCCTTTTAATCCCAAAAGCCCTCAAGTCAGGTCTGACTCACCCTCCTGTCGCCCGGAGAGACGGAACCAATCCCGCGTGGCTGGGGAGATAAACCAGCTGGGCTTTGCCGTCATCCAGCCCCATGGGGCACGCAGCAGCGGTGCCTGAGCTGACAGCGATACCGTCAGGATGCAGGAATTAATCACAGCCCATTACCTCGTTTCCATAGCCCTTGCAAAGCGCATGTCATAAAACTTTTACCAGCCTGTCAGGACACGGTTTCCACCGGCACCGATGAGCCGGCGCTCGCTGCCAGCACTGCCCAGATAGCCGATCAGGATGAGCGCTCGTTCTGCCTCTCCTATTCTCCAAAGTGATGGAGAAGCATCACTATTGAGTGGGGCGAACACGGTGCAGCGGGCAGCTCATGCACGTTTTATTTGCTAAGAAAATTAAGCTAAGGCAGCCATGTGAGCAGATACATAATGTTCAGGGCAGTGGCAAGTATTTTCATGGTGGGAAAAGCTTTGCCCTATAAGGACTGAGTTTTAAGCATACCTAATGCCTGTAAGGCTTTCAGATGTGCCCAGGGAGCTGCTGGAGTGCAGAGAAACCAGCAGCTCCTTTTAGGTGGTAAAATTCCTTTCAAATTTCTTTTCTCTGACAGCTATTGACTGTCAATAAATCAAAAATAAATGTCATATGCTCTCGAATGCATCTGGATTTGAACTAACGATTTAAAGATGAAACAGCCTGTATCCTGTTTCCAGTAAGTTTGCCTCAATCCATTAAACAGCACTTTTCAGATTGCTTTATTGGTTTTTCTTTTATGGCTTTAACTGTGACTCACACAGATTGTCCCTTTTAAAAGCTTCCAATCTGTGGCAATCAAACAGTGCCTCCAGGGGGGAAAAAATGCTGTTCTCCAAGGGAAAAGCTGCTGTACAATGCAGCCGGAGCTACTGTACATAGCGGCTGCCCCATGCTGGGCCCTTCTTTAATCAGTGCTTGTCTGGGAGCTGCGGATCAAATAACCCATCAAATATTGCATCACTCAAAGTCTCGGTAGAGACAGAGCTTAACTCTCAGCCGTGAAGTTGCTGTTGCCGTGGATAAACACTATGAGAAGTGAGAGCACTTAATTGCTCAGCATTTCACAGTTGTATTTTCTGTAACTCTGGATGGCCAGAATTTGCTCCATTTTCTACCTTAAAGCTGGGAAATAATTCCTCCTCACTGGGGGTTCAGTGATGCTACTTAGAAGCCTACATTAATATTTTTTTAACCTGTTATTTCCAAATGTGAGCCATAACATAAACCAAACTTTTCCTCCAAACCACTGCTATGGCAGAGACCAAGCTGGACCTCATTGCCTGGAGGGACTAAGACCCCTTCATGCGTTGGGTCGGGGTACATCAGTGGTCCAGGACACGCTGGAGGAGCCAGGAGCCGCCTGCACAGCCTCAGGGGACACAAATGGTCACATATCCAGCAGCAGAGACAGGTCGTGCTGATTTACCTTGTACCAAGCAGCATCTTTCCTACCACATCACACAAGCTGCTGGGCCAGCACACGAGCAAGCAAAGTGCCCAGCACATCGCCCTGACCTCTGTGAGCTGCAGGTCTGGTACATTCAGGGACAAAAATGGGTCTTTATTTTTAATTCCCTCCCTGGACTTCCAATACAATGCTTTCCTGACACCAGCTCCACTCCAAAAGCAGTCCCAAATACAATTCGAGTGTGGTCTTCAAAAGCAACAGAGAGCTTGCTAGTCCAGATATCCTGGCCCTCATCCAGGACTATTTTACCTTAATTCCACCTTCTCAATCCGAAGAATGTAAAGAATTTCCCTCTGGCTGTGCCCAGCTCATTCTGCAGCCCAGAGCGAGGAGAGCTGTGCTTGCTGGCTTAGGCATGTTCTCGCTAGAACTGTTAAATATTATTCTTTTTCCTCGAATGCCTCGGCAGTGATTGCACAACCGCCTATTCGCTGGCCGTCTCGCACAGGGAGGATCTCTCCTGCACTGAGAGGCAGACGGAGGAGGGTTGGTGCTTGCAGCTTTGATCCCAACTCGGCTTTTCTGCCTCGAAAAATATTCCCACTACCTCTCCTAAAGAAAGGAACTGAGAGAACAGAGGAACTTGGAGGGTGCTGATATGATAAAGCACAAAGCAACCGGGTTGGATTTCAGCATCTGGGAAATTCATTTGGCCTTTAGGTAGAAGTAATTCTGAAATCCCAAGCACCGAGCAGCCCCGCTTAAGGTTTAAGTGCTTAGTTGGCTTTGTGTCAAAGACAAGCTTAAGTCAATCCTGTTATCCCTGCCTTTATGAATACCAACAAACTGCCCTCTGACCAGGGGAAAAAGGATGGACTTAACACCTGATGACAAAATGATCTGCGGGCAGTCAAACCAACACAGACCTCAAGCCCTGGGGCAGTGTCCATCTGTGCATCCCCGGCCTCTGAGGTGCCATAATTTATCTTGGGCTGAGGGTTATTCCAGAGCCCAGATGCAGAGAGGGGATGGGAATAACCCACTCATGGATGCAAATCACAGCAGGACAGGGAGCGATGGGGACAGTTGGCACCCAGCACCGCAAATGGATCCCAGGAAGTGCAGACTGATCCAAAAAAACAACCCAGCCTGGATGTTCAGGGAAGACTTACGATGCCCAGAGGAGAATATCCAAGGACTGTGTTCATGAGCCTCTGAGTTTAGGGAAAACAGGCCCCACAGGACATTAAGCTGATGACATTCCCCTGCGTCCCCTCACAGCAGGAGAATAAGCTGTTTCTGCTGAATAGATGTTTCTGCACCCAGAATCTTGCCTCGCACTTACCGCAGTCTGTCTTATGAGCAGAGCGAACCTGTCAGCTGCGAACCCAGCGAGGACGCTGTTTAACTTGGAAGGATGCTAATGTCTCTCTCCGCGTCTCCCAGAGGCACACTCATTTTTATTGCTTTTCCCTGCTACTGATATTATTTTGCTGGCCCGGCTGCCTCGTGTATCGATCGTGTCAGCGGTGAAAAGTCTGCGCTTGGCAGTGCAGAATTTACCCCGGGGGATGCGGGAGCAGATGTGGCGCAAGCACCGATGGGCTGGGGCACCCTGGGCATTCTCAATAGCCGCCTAATTTGTATTTCATAGCCAAAGCCAGCAAAATCAAGCTGTGGGAATCACTGTGGGACCAGAAAGGTGCCATTCTCACTGTTTGCCAGCAAAAATCCTCAGCTGCCAGCCCAGGGATGCACCTAACCTGCATGCACAGCATCATCCTTGTGCATAACCCGAAAGCATCGCTCCTCTACCCCGGCTTTGCCCCAGGTTCACAGGGGATGATCCTCCAGGTCTCACATGGCTCAGGCTCGTGGGATCATAGAACACCAGGTGGGAAGGGACCACAAGGATCATCTGGTCCAACCTTTCTTGGCAAAAGCACGTTCTGGACAAGCTGGCCCAGCATCCCATCCAGCTGAATCTTCCATGTGTTCAACGCTGGGGAATCCACCATTTCCCTGGGGAGATTATTCCAATGGCTGATTGTTCTCACTGTGAAAAGTTTCCCTCTTGCGTCCAAGTTTTCTTCTTGTGTCCAAATTGGGGGTTAATCCCCATGCCCTCCCTGTTAGCACAGCCTGGTCACTCCTCTCTAACGGTAGAGGAAAGTTCTCCCATGGCTGCAAGGTGAGCTGCTGTGGCTTTGTTTGGGGTCTCTTTCCTCACCCTTATTCCAGTTCCTCCACCTGCTTAAGATATAAATACTTGGTTATTGCTTAGAGAAGGATGTGCTAACACATTTAATTGGGAAGGATCTTTAGGAAGTAGATGCCATCCTTTAAATGCCAGAATCTCTAGTGAATCTTCTTAACAATCCTGCAGATCTCCAGGCCCTAAAGTTCTTGTTTGGCTGCTAATAAAGCGGACCCTGGAAAGCAGTGCTTTGTGATAAACAGCTCTGTATTCCCCCGTCTCTGTCTGATCTCGTGTCTGCTGCTTTATAAATGTGACAGCCGAGAACTGATCTTTCCACGTGCCTGGAGAAATAACTACAGACTAGGAATATCCCCGCGCGGTCCTCGTCCCTGCTCTCACAGGCAAGGCGTTTTAGGCATCATACGTATTTATTTCATTGGGAGATTTTTTCCCCAGCTGTAGGAGCCTCCGGAGGTGCACAGTCCTTGGGTTTTTCCAGCCGGTAGGCAGTTCCAGCCATCCAAGAAATACAGAAGGAGCTGTTTTTCCAGTCAGAAAGCAGGAGTGAATACCCTCCCCTTTTACTTTTATAGGCATCTTCCCGTGTTCTTGGCTTGCAGACAGCTGCCTATGTGGCACAACAGACGTGCACAGGCAGAGCGCTCATCGCCAGCACGGGAACATCCGAGAACGAGCCATTGCCTAATTCCTTCTTCTCCTTTAGGTTTCCCTAAAAAAATAAAATAAACTCCCCCTGATATCACAGAGACTGGCTAAGCTGGGTCTGGTTTTCACAAACCAGTGAGGAGCGATGCTCAGAGCCCCCTGTATCTGCACAGCCCGACCTCGGCACGGTTCTCCATCACATTCATAGAATCATAGAATCAGAGAATCATAGAATGTTAGGGATTGGAAGGGCCCTGGAAAGCTCATCCAGTGCAATCCCCCCATGGAGCAGGAACACCCAGCTGAGGTTCCACAGGAACGTGTCCAGGCGGGTTTGAATGTCTGCAGAGAAGGAGACTCCACAACCTCCCTGGGCAGCCTGGGCCAGGCTCTGCCACCCTCACCAGGAAGAAGTTTCTTCTCAAGTTTAAGTGGAACCTCTTATGTTCCAGTTTGAACCCATTACCCCTGGTCCTATCATTGGTTGTCACTGAGAAGAGCCTGGCTCCATCCTCCTGACACTCACCCTTTAGATATCTGTGAACATTAATGAGGTCACCCCTCAGTCTCCTCTTCTCCAGCTCCAGAGCCCCAGCTCCCTCAGCCTTTCCTCACATGGGAGATGCTCCACTCCCTTCAGCATCTTTGTTGCCCTGCGCTGGACTCTCTGCAGCAGTTCCCTGTCCTTCTGGAACTGAGGGGCCACAACTGGACACAATATTCCAGGTGTGGTCTCACCAGGGCAGAGCAGAGGGGCAGGAGAACCTCTCTGACCTACTGACCACCCCCTTCTAATCCACCCCAGGTACCATTGGCCTTCCTGGCCACAAGGGCCCAGTGCTGGCTCATGGTCACCCTGCTGTCCCCAGGACCCCCAGGTCCCTTTCCCCTACACTGCTCTCTAACAGGTCATTCCCCAACTTACACTGGAACCTGGGGTTGTTCCTACTCAGATGCAAGACTCTACACTTGCCCTTGTTATATTTCATTCAATTTGTCCCTGCCCAACTCTCCAGCCTGTCCAGGTCTCTGGATGGCAGCACAGCTTCCAGTGTCACCACTCCTCCCAGCTTGGGCTTTCCTGGGCATCTGCCTGGGACATCAGGGCTGGCAGCACAGCAACGCCAACAGGACAGGGATAAGTCTTGTGGGACTTGTCCCGTGAAGTTTAAATGCCGCAAAGTACCCAGTGGCTTGCAGGATTAAGTCCGCTCATGTGGCGGCCACTTAATGAGCTAAATATCCATTAGCTTATTTATAAAGCCGGGGATACAAGAAATGATCTCATCTGTGTCTGGAAAACAGCACAGGGAGGTGAAAGAGCAATGCACGAACACCAGCATTCAAAGACAAAACGAAAAACCCCTCAGGCCAAAGACACAGAGCCCTGCTTGCATCAGATCAAAGGTTTCCAAACCACCCAGTTGTGATGGTGACAATGAGACACCAGTGACACCGCCGGTGGGATGAGTTTCTCCGGAGCAGGACGGCCAGCACAGCTGGTCCTGCAGAACTTGGCTCTTGCGATCGCAGCAGTTTTGAAAGCAAAAATATCCCCATTGTCTAAACACGTTGGCATCTCTCACGCACGAGGCGCGGGTGTTTTGAAAGCGGCGACTGTACAACGGGTGCGAGCGGGTCCGTCACTCGTCCCTGCGTCAGCTGCCAGCTTGCAAGCAGCTATAGAAGTGTAAATGCTTTTAAAATCACCTAAAGCTCTGAAGGAACACCGTTAATGCTGCCAATGAAATCATACACAGCGCAGCCCTTGTCTTTGAGTTGCTTACAAGTGGTGTCAAAATTCACACTACTAAAGGTGAGACAAGACAGAATTTAAATCCCATCTCCACCATGGCTTTTTGTTCCAGACTTGCAGTATTTTCACCATCCTCTGCCTCCTTTACGGTTGAGCTTGATTTGTCAGCTAAAAGGAACTGAATTTAAACCTTAATTCCCCCTCCAGAGGCGCTGCCGTGTGGCCCCATCGCTTTCTGCTCAACATGGGCAACTGTTGGTTCGGCCGCTGCGGTTTGGCACCTTTCCTGGGGGAAGGGCAAATAATAAATAACAATAAATAAATAACAATAAATAATAAACAAAATCCCATTGCTTTTGGGGACAGGCTCCTTTGCTGGATCCAGCACACTACCCTAGTGGTGTTTTTTCCCCACTTTGCAGCAGCTGAACAGCTCAGCCTGCGGTGTTGCTTGAAAACCCTTGTTTTACACTGGTTTATTTATTCCCAAGGTTGTATCTTCAGGTCTTGAGCGAGGCAACGTTGTGAAACGGGTGAAGCCTGAGCCCCTGGGCCAAAGTCTGGAAGAACGGTAAATAGGGGAAGGAGGAGCAGGACCTTCAGGAGCTCCCTCTTCTTGTTTGGTTTCCATCAATCATTTATTTTTACGGTGGCCTTTTGAAACAGAACGCGGCCTCTAATGCTTTCTATGAGCTCGTGGAGACGCTGCTGGGTTTGCTACAGGGAGGGGAATGGCCCTAATTGAAAATAGAGGAGGTACGTTCGTTAGAGAGGTGATGGGAGCGGTGGGACCCAACTGGGAACCCGAGGGTGTGAAGACATTTGAAACCTGCGCCCAACAAAAAATGGCCTGTATGAAACTACAAATTAACTGTAGACAAGCGACGAAATCCAGACCTCCTTGCTCCCTGTCCTCTGCACTAACCACCGGATAACGTCCCCCTCAACCATAAAACAGATGTTAAATTAAAAAAGCAGCACGGAGAATAATAAAACACAGCAAAGAAATCATCTACCAAGCTTCTGTGCCTTTATGCGAAAAACCTGGGGCACAATAAGAAACAGTCTCTTTTCTTTTTTCTTAAGAAAAGCAAAATTGCACCAGCAGAGGCAAACAATAAACCCATCTTCCTGCAATAGCGCTTTTAAATCAACGGAAGAGAGCAGCCATCAATACTCTGGTTTTCCAGACTGCGATGGGGAGAGAGGGAACAGGAACAGCAAAATCAGGAGCGCTCGGCCCATCCTGCATCCAACACCCCCCACACGGCTTCTCCGTCATTTCCTCACACACACACACACAGAGATGATTAACAGCAAATGCTAAATGCCTCCAGCTATTGCCATAGGAACCTGCTGAATTCTGTAGGTGTCACCCCTGACATTAACCTCTGCATGTTCTCCTACATCCTATCCTATAGGAATATCCCATTTCTTGTTTTCCTGAGGAAAAACGAAACTTTCTCTGCCAGAAGCAGAGCAGAAGGGGCAGAACTCCCGGCCAACGTGCTGCTGACGCTTGTAAAATGAAATAAGAAACCTTCTTCACTCATGTGGCCGGCGAGAAGCTTTTACCCTTAGATCAGGGCTTTCCATTCCAAATACTTTGGGTTCCTTTGGAAAGAAATCCCAGCCTGGCTCCGCAGACGGCCTCTGCCTAACCCAGGGTGGATGGAAAACAGTTGGTTTAATTTTTTTGGTGGGTATATCCCAGCTCATTGCACAGACTTGATGAGAGCCAGCAATGATGGCAGCAAACCACTGGGGATACAGATCTGCAATGTAGCCCCTTAAATCAGCCGTGTCCATATGAAAAACCTCCCCACACCAACCTAGGGTGAAAGGCAGATCCACCCTCCCCACTGGCCACGGTAAAGCACCAACCCGCAGCTGCTGGCACCAGCAATACATGGTCCTGTTTATCTGCAGAGCCCTCATGAACTACCCTGTGCAAGGACGTGAGACATTAATCCTAAAATGCATTTATTTCTATAGATAGATATAGATATAGATATAGATATAGATATAGATATAGATATAGATATAGATATAGATATAGATATATAGATTAGATATAGATATAGATATAGATAGATATATACATATAGATATAGCTATATAGATATAGATATAGATATATAGATAGATATAGATATAGATATAGATATAGATATAGATATAGATATAGATATAGATAGATATAGATATAGATATAGATATAGATATAGATATAGATATAGATATAGATATAGGTATAGATATAGATATAGATATAGATATAGATATAGATATATAGATATAGAATGCACACACGTGTACTGGAACAGGCCCCCTGGGGAAATGGTCACAGCACCAAACCTGTCAGAGTTCAAGGAGCATCTGGACGATGCTCTCAGTCATATGGTTTAGCTTCAGGTAGTCCTGCGAGGCGCGGGGAGTTGGACTCGATGATCCTCATGGATCCCTTCCAACTTGAGATATTCTATGATTCTACATACATATATATGAGAATTTCTGCCCTGGTCGGTGTTTTCGGTGGGGTGGCCCTGGCTGGCTGCTGGGCGCCCACCCAGCCGCTCTCTCCCTCCCCTTAACAGCACAGGGGAGACGATAAGTTGAGAAAAAAGAGCTTGTGGGTCAAAATAAAGACAGGAGACACCTCATGGCCACCAAACCACCGCTCTGGCGGCTGCAGGAACACCCAGCCATGGTTTGAATGTCCAAAATCATCCAACAAGTGCTTTTCACCAGCATCAATGCAATGGGACACAAGCAAGGCAGCTCCGCTATTTCTCCTCCAGTGACTAAGAAAATGTGACTATGCGATCAACCCTCATGAATGCGTTTGGGGAAGGCTGCCAGTGCCTGCATTTGATTTTTTGCCTAAACTCCAGCCAGCGTAACGTAACATCAGCTTGGAAGCCATAAAACATGAGACAAACAATGTAAACCAATGCGACCAGCAAAATTTAACAGGAAACAGGCTGTGCTCTTTATTTTCTAGATGGGAGAGCAGCTGGCCGGCGCAGCCACCATTACCTCTGAAAGTCCTCGCACCCATTTGCTTATTTGCAAGCAGGTCAAAGGGAGCTGAAAGTTGATTTCATGTAACGTGGGGTTTGGTATAAATCAACTGTATACGACTTAACGTTGGACAAAAGACAGAAAAGTCACAAAGAGAGAGATTAAATACCATTAGGCTAAAAGACTGGAGAAAAAGCAAGTAGCAGGATGAAACTACTGTATGGAGATGCTGGGATTTATTGCTTATCTAAGGACTGACAGCAAGGGGAATGGCGCGCGTCGCCACAGGAGTGAATGTCTGTGCCATGGAGCTACAAATAACTCCACTTAATGCCTCTTTGGGGTATTTTAAGGCAGGGAACAAGGCTGGCAGAGAGCTCGGTGTCACCTCTCTCTGCAGCAGATACGTTCTCACCATGGTCAGGGCTGTGCTGGAGGGTCTCAGCCGTGCTCATCAGTCCCAAAATGACACCAGGGATAAAGTCGGAACGTGGTGCTGGGAAGGCTGGGAGCCAAGCGCTGAGCCATCAGGGCCAGCTCACGAAGTGCCCAGCCGATATCATCCCTTTCACAGGCTGATCAAAGTCCACTAAAAATCCATTTCCATTCATTTTCTCCCCTTATAGAGCTGCTGCAAAACCCCGGCGGCAGCGCCCACTCAGTGCTGCGTGTTCCAGCAGGATTACACCGTGATAACGTCACCAACACCTTCACATTGCCAAAACCGCCACCCCAAAGGAGTTGTCACCAAAACCAGCCACTGCCCCAGGTGCCACCCACCTTGTGGCAGAGCATCCCGATCGCCCCCAGCCCGAGCGACGCAGCCCCGACTCACAGCACTGCCGAATTTCACCTTTTGAGTCTCAAACGGGTGATTCTGGTTCCCATGGGCAGCGCCGAGTGGCTCCGGGCAGACCCCGTCCTTCCCACCGCAGCCACCAACCACAAACAGATCACCAGTGTTTGGAGACAGGATCACCAATATTTGGAGATGGGATCACCAATGTTTGGAGATGGGATCACCAATATTTGGAGAAGGGCTCAGCCTGTTGCTGGAGCCTGATTTCAGGCAGATCGGGAGGATCTCCGCACGTCGAGAGGCGGCTCAGGACACGCATCGGGTCCTCGGTGATCTCTCCCCACCAGCTGCTATTTCTTCCCCACCCGCTTTTATAGGAGCCTGGTGGCTCCCATTGGCTCGAGCCACGCTTATTCTAGTGACTACTATGACCCATTTAAATTGCGTTAAATTATTTCTCAGTTCATTGTCCTGCAGAGATTAGTTACATATAAGCATATTTTAATGATTAACTATTGGGCTCTGCTGAGGCCCCAGCAGAAAAATGCAGAATCCGCAGCCTCCTGCCGTCCCTCCCTCCCTCCCCTCCCGCCAGCTCCCCACTTCATCACCACACTCACAATATTGATGATTGTCTTCAGAGCCGCCGCTCCTGGCCTGATCCAACCAGCTCGGCTGGCACCGGAGGGACGGCTCCAGCTCCGAGAGCAGAGAAAAGGGCTGGGAAGAGCTCAAAACGAAGCAGCAACTTCTGGAAGTTAAATCATGAATAAGCAGCGTTTGTAGGGTCAAACACAGGTTTTGGAGTGAATCACAGGCTTCCTTGGTGCGCTGTGCACTAGAGATGAGCTGGAGCCTGCAGTCAGACCTCAGTCTCTGTTGATGTGATGGAGCACAACAAGATGCTGGTGAAGTGAGCTGGGCCAGCCAGGGTCAGTGCAGAACCACGGATGCCACCTGTGATGCCCTGGGCAGTTCTTCCTACACACACTGAGAGTCAGGGCAATTTGGGGCTGGATTCACCTTTTGAGCCACTCCAAGTATTTGTGCACAAGGAAAATACATCAGAAAGCAGCAACCGCGTATCCTTACATGCACAGAGCCCTGTCTGAGCACCCCCTGCTCCTGCACCCACATCCACAGGGCAAAGCACGTCACTCTGTGCAATAAAGCTGAATGGGATAAATTGTGTTTTGCCGGAATAATATTAGACACTTGCACACTGCTCATCACTGCGTGGGGATGAGTTACGCACTGACACCAAAAGCACTGCAGGGTTGGGGGGAATGTCCCTGTCACCGGCTTGTGCTGGACCCCGGGAGCTCTGTGTATCACCACGACCCGCAGCTGGTTTGATGAATTAACCACAACTTCTGCTATAAAGTCATCACAAGCCTTGCCAAATGCCACATCGGTTTCCTCCCAGAAAAGGCAAATTCAAGTCTTCATCTTTCCCTGCAATATTAAAACAGGAGAGCGATCGTGAACCAAGCCCGTGGCCACCCCAGCAGCTGGGTGGAAGCCCCTGTGGCCACTCTCCGCCAGTTTTTTGGAGCAAGAGGAGCATTCTGGGGCCATTTCCACCCCAAGTGGTGCTTGAGCCACCTCCTCCGGTTTCTTCAACCGCTGGGGTCCCAGTGACACATGGACAGGGGGTCCCGTCCCCTCGGTGCAGCCCCACAGGGCTGGGAAAGAGGCAACTTTGTGCTGAACCCACGCCTGGGGCAGGACGTCGCACAGGAAAAGGGAAAATGTTTAAATTGGCCCGAAGCGGCCCATTTCCACCCCCAGCCGCTCACGGAGGCTGCAGCGTGGGCAGCTGGCAGCAACAGCATTCGGGGAGTTTTATATGGGCTTTGAAGGAGCAAACCTGCTGGGAAGGGGCGGCTGGAGCCCGTTGGGTTCCGTGGGTGGTTTTTGCGCTTCCTTTTCCCTCCAGCCCTGCCTGGCCATGGCATCTTCTAAGGAAATCGGTGAATAATACAAAAGGGAAAAGAAGACACTTTGTGAATGAATTTGAAGAGTATATATATAAAAAAGTAACCATTTCTTAACATGATACAGCAGCAGCTTTACGTTTTCTGCTGCGGCGGTGAGGCCGGGAAGGGGCTGGTCCAGAGCCGGCCTGGGATGGGGAAACAGACTCAGCCAAGTGCCTGAGATGGTGAACCCGGTGTGGCAGCTTCTCCCATGGGACAAGGGACACCGAGTATCTGATGCACTGGGATGGGGACAAGGAAGCCACTTGCAGAGGCGTCAAGGTGCTTATCCCGCACATTTCCCCCAAACCCCACCTGTTTTGTGTGTACCCACAACATTTCAGAGCTCACCATGCATCGCTATTCCCTAACAGCCAGATAACTGAACACATCTAATTAACAAAACCCAGCAATTTGAATCAGGCACCGAGAGCTCAGCCCAACGCGAGGGCAGACACTTGAACCAGAACTGCTGATCAAACGCCCCAAGTTCATCCTGGCTGATTTCTTCCCTCCTCGATGGGCAGCATAAGGAGCAAAAAACCCAAAGGTCCTTTTAAGACTCGGCAAAAATCTCTCCAGTCCAACAGAGTGCTTTTTTTAAAGCCTTTAGCAAGCCTCCAGGGGTGAACTTTCACTATATATAAATATATACATACATAAAGTGTTGGAGAGCTAGGAGAGCACACCTCCCCCTGCTCTCCGCTGAGCTGGATCATTTCAACAACTCAGACTTTCTATTTTTGGATGGCTTTTTCCCCGACGGCATCTGGTCTGTAACAAAAGGGATTTGCTCCCCTGAACTGACATCGCGCCACGCAGGAGCCCCAGGGACCCACAGACGAGGCCGGGGAGCCGGGCTGGCTCTGCACCCCCGGACAGCCCTGGGCTTGGTGCGGACGAGCAAAGGGCGAGGGGTTGGGGTGAAGGGGGTGGTTTATCCCGGAGTTGTCCCCAGGGTGGCACAGGGGGTGAGGACAGGCCGAGCTTTCCCTACAGACGGGGACAGCTCTGGTTTAATCTCAGGTTTAACGTGTCTTTCTCCATCCCTGATGCTCTGCGGACCCCACACCCAATCTCCAGGGGAACAGGTTGGGTTAATGGAGGCATCACCTGCTCAGGGGATGGGCTGACACCCTCCAGCACCCCGACCCCACCATGGAAGCCTCTGTGCTAGCAAAGCTCTGGGTAAAGCAAATATTTACCTTTAATTTCAGGGGAGGGCTGCAGGGTCAGAGACCGAGGTTGGGACAGAGCCCAGCGAGAAGCTGCTCCTCCGGCGGCTCCTCACCGTGAGCACGGCAGGAGCTGCACCCAACGCGTGCTTTATTTCTGTAGCTTTTAAGAGGAAAAATCCAGCCAGTGCATGAAGAGCAAGCCCAGCAGGAGGAATCACCCTTCTGCAGAAACATACAGGTACCAGGTCACCAATGTGCTGCAGCAGCCCAGCGCTGACCAGAGTGATGGGGAAGGTGCCCGGTTACTCGTTTCCCGCTGGGACTGATGGTTTGAGCTCATCCCCATCCCCTCCACGCTGATATCCCAGGTGAGAGCCCCAATCCACAGCCCCGCTGCTGCCCCAGCTCCCATCAGATGTCACCGTCCTGCAGCCACGTCTGGCTGGGAAGCAATGGGGCATCTGTGCCCACGCTGTCCTGCTGTCCCTAGAGAGACCAGCGGGGGGGATTTTTTGGGGTGAGAGATGGAGAACTTCACGAAACAGCTGGGTTTGGTGGTTTTTTCTGTGTTTTTTTTTAACCAAACAATGGAGTTTCTGCCTGGCCCCATAAAAGCAAAGCGCCGGGAGCTTCCTGCCAGCTTTCCTCCCGCAGCTCGGCAGGGCACCGAGCGGGAGCCCGGCGGGGCCGAGCACGAATTGCACACAGCCTGGTAGAAAGAGAACAAAGGGTGGGATGCGCAAACACGGGCTTAAAACCCCAGCGGCACGGTGAGCGCTTGTGCTCAGCACCAAAGCCTGGCCAAGGTGACCAAAGCCATCACTGCCACACCAGCGGCCACCAGCACCAGCTGGGAACAGCCCGGTCCCCATTCAAGGGAAATGTATAATAAACCACAATATTCAGCAGCTCCGCAGAGCCGTGCTGCAGCCGGACCTGGGGGGCTGTGCAGATATGCACCGTCGGCACCGTTTTGCAGGTGGCCATGAGAAAAAGCCCCAATGGCAAGTCTGGCTGCAGGAAAAATGAAGCACAAATGGGGATTGCAGTGCCAGGCATCCCCGGTGCTCCCGCGAAGTGTTTTTATAAACACTAAAGTTAATATAATAAAGAACCTTAATGCGGAGGGAAAATAATTCAAGCAACATATGCAGGGCGACTCTCGCTCGTGGCAAAGTTTTCGGGGCTTAACAAATGTTTCCCAAGCGCTCGCTGCATTTGAGTTGTGCTTTGGCCAGAGCTCTGATTTTCTCAGCTCAAGCGTTTCTTTTTGCTCAATAAAAACTTTGGAGCAGGGTTTCTTTCTGTGGGAACAGAAAATATGTTCTCTGTCAACGTCTCCGGCAGCTCCAACTCAAACAACGCTGCCATCGGCTCCCTCGGGGACAGCGGCTGGACCCCAAACTGCACCTCCGGGCAGCCCCTTGGAAAGGGGGTTTCGTGACCTTCCTCTCTCTGGGAAGGACACAAAACCATCACTTGTGGTTTTAAAGGCTGTTTTGGGCTTCTTTAGAGAAGAACCCCGTGGGGGTTGGTTGCATCCAAGCTGCTGTTGAAATATTTTAAAGAGCTTTAACGTCCCAAGCTGCGTTCTAGTTAAATTTCTCTATTTCTTCTAAGGTATGACAGTTTCAGAAACATGTCTGGTTCAATCATTCTTCAGGGGTCTTCTAGGACCACAGCAGCCAGACATCGACCTCTGACGCTGTATCATGATGTGGCTGGTTCATTATTTTAGGGCTTGACGTAAATCAGCCCGGTTTGGGTGACTTCAAAGCAATAGCTTGTCTATGCCCGCAGGGATTTTAGTAAGGAAAACGTTCTGTACAGAACTGTTTATGACAGGACCTCCTTAAAAACATTTGTATAAACACTTTCAAACTTCGAGGCATCCCGTAGATGTTATTTAACCCTTCCAGCACACCCACACCTTAGGCTTGAAAGCCATTTCCATGTAGTACCTTGAAGCTGTTTGAAGACAAGACGCGATTCAGAAGAAACCCTTGCCTAAAAGAAAACCTGCTTCAAGAGAAAACCAAAAACTCCACACTTTCGGAGCTTTCAGTTTGCTTTTTCTAATTAAGACTACACATCTTTACCCAGTAAATACACCATGCAAAGAAAACGCATTTTGCTCTCTGTAAGAAAAGGAGAGCTAGTTGAATTCTGCAGTTCGTGGGCAACAGTCGCACCCCCACCAAAGCTGCTCCGCTCGTCCAGAGGGATTTCCTGGATCTCCCATGAAATTCCTGCACAGATCTCTGTTCCCAGTGCATCTGCTTCCCTTTCCCAGCACCAGCGCACAGCCAGGTAGGAGCAGCCACTGCTTCTCCTCCCATAAAACAAAGCTGCTTGCTAACAAAACCGCTCCGGCGAGGACTGCCAAGCAATGCAAAGGAAAGCTCGCCGTCTTGGGCTTGAATTGATGAAAAGAGAAACACCAGGTATTTTAAAGTATCCAAAGAGCAGAGGAATCCTGGCGGCTCGTTGCCCCTTTCTCCCAGAGCCCAAGAGCTGCCGTGAGCAGCACCATCAACCCGCCAAGACCCAAACACGCGATACAGAATAAAAGTGAGGAACGCCTAAGAAATGAGAAAGCTAAAACTAATACGCGCTTCTTAAATATTCAGAAAGTGTCAAGGACGCTGCCCTTTTTGTCTCAAAATCACCAATCAAGCTTTTCAGCGCCCAACACACACGTACTGTTCATGGCCAAAGGCCATGTCTTGGTGCCATCTTGTCTCCTCCACGAGAACAAGCAGAATACGCTGTGTTCGGTAACAGACTTGGGAGACCAGCAGATCTTTTCTGTCATACATACGACACCAGGAAAATGGTATCACACCAGGAAGACAACATTTGCTTTCCACCAACCAGTTTTAGTTTGCGAAGAGCAGACCCGAGAGCAAACACCACAACACGAACAAACCAGAGCAATTCCTCACCTGCATGAGCATGGACAGTGGGTTTTAAAGAGATTCTTGACGCAACGCAGATGTCATAATCCCGGCTCCCTTCAAATGTTACTCAGCATATCACTTTTAGGGAGATTATAGTTTGCATATCTTGAGGCTGAACAAGCTATTAATGCATTTGTACAACTTTAATACATGTATCCATCTGGAATTGATTTTTATAAAAAGGTTAAATACAACAGCAAGGGAAGGGGTTCTTGTATCTTGTACAGTTCGCATACAACAGGAGACAAAATGGATGTTGGCAAAAATCCACTGCGATAACAAATCGGCAATTCCCAAGATGGAACATCCAGCTTCAGAGATCTGTTAAAATATCCTTGCTGGCTAAAGACACTTGCGATCTGCTTCCATCTGCTTTTCATAAGTTTAGAACTGGCTTCAGTGACTTAATTATAGAAGAAGACAGATAAAAATGTAAACACTCGTAGCCCAAGGCCACAGCGCGTCAAACAACATCAATGACTGTGAAGAGCACAAGCGCTCATTTTAAAACTAACGTCATTCAGTGATATGATCTACTTATCTCTTGTTGCACATTTAGAGAGAAAGAGATTTACTGATGGATCAAAAACCACCAAGGACTCTCCTCCTCTAATACTACACTTACCCAGCCAACACCCACCTTTACTCTCCAGCCTTGCAGCGCATTTAATCCAAGATAAATTATCTTTAAGGGGCAACAAATATACTTTCCAATAATTTCCTTTCCTCTCCACACATCAAAGAAGCCTAAAATACCATGGAAATGCTTATCACAAATCCCCCAGACACTGGAAGTTATCACTCCCTTTCATATACGCCACAACTAAAGCTCAGAAAGGATAAATTTTTTGCATAAACACACAAAACTATGTGAGAAGTGGAGGAAAAAAGTCAGATACTGTGATTCAAGGTCTTGTATCTTGTCCATAAGCCACAAAACTCCCAGGATGTACTTCGAGCTTTATTTCTATTCCCAGTATGTTATAATAATTATAAAAGAATGGTCTGCAGTCACAGTATAAAACCAGTGCCATGTGTACCTCATGATTTTATGTATATATACACAAAAGATTTATTAAGATCATTGATGCTTTCAACATTAAATACTTGATCCTGAACTCCTTAACCAGGCAAAAGCTCAGCACACAGAACAATCTGCTGCCTCCAGGACCGATTCTCAGTCTTTTAAAGCAGATCAGGACTCCAGTGCTGACTCATTCATTTATTCCACGGTCGACAGCATGTTCACAGGACTGATCTGCCTACATATAAATACTGGAACAAATGTTCTAGGGAAAATATACACCCCACACCTACATTTTCTTCTGTTTGTGTTACTAAGAGCCTTGCCATTCCAGTCCAGAGCATCAGCTGCTGCAAACTGCTCCAACTCAGCTGATTTCAGTGGCAATATGTTGATTTAGCTGATGATCTGGATCTGTATTAAGTACGGATTGTCAGACACCCTGAGAACAGTTACTCGACCCCCAGATCCTCCCACTTCCATGATGCCAACAACCCACGAGAAACTGTCTGGCTGGATCCCGAGCAGTTTCTTGTACAATATTCTATGTCCTGATCCCCTAAACCAGCCCTTTTCACACATGGCTCCACAAGCCGCCTTTGTACTGCAGACTGTGTTCTGAAAACCAGTTGGGCAATTCAAAAGCATATGAAAGAAATTATTATTATAGCACTGCTGTGATAATTAAAACCTTGCCAGTTGTATATAAGCCTATTCAAATGTACAGCTGTTATATGGGTAGTGGAAAAAATACAAAAGCTTCAGCTTCTGTGACCCATTTCTCAGACTGCTGCATTATGAACTTGGTTACTACCATCCCCATTTAGGACAAAATGCCAAAACAATAGTGTCCTTTTCCGTGCTTTCTTGTGAACAATTGTTTCCCTCATCACCTCCAAGTAATAAAAATTGTAACATATTTTACAAGGATCTCCAATACCAGATTAAACTGGTATCAAGTAAAACAAAACAAAACAGAAAAATAATAGCGGATTCTTCTCTGCTGAAACTGCTGCCAGCTGTGGTCCAGATGCCTCCTACGCTTGGTCACCTTTGTCTTCTGTTGCCATTTCTGAGTCTCTCTGCTGTTCCTCCGGATCCCCTGGCAGAATGCTGGTGACCGTCTGGAGTAGCGACTCGATCTGCTCTTCCGTCAGTCTTTCCTCGCTTTCTTCCACCATCTGCAGGTCAAAAACAAACCCATGTAATCATTAAACCCACACTTCCTTCCTCAGCTCCAAACAGGACTCAATTAATCACGAAATACTCATTTCAATGGATGCAAGGCATCATGTGAGCTCATTACAAAAGCATTTTACAAAGGGGAATTCTTGCAATACTTAAAAAAATATATAAGAGATCCATTGTTAACCATGACAATTGGCACTCTAGAATGAGATGCTGCTTTCTTTACAACAAGGAGAACACCACGCTTGGCACAGGATTTCCTCCCTGCTTTCTCCTACAGCCTCTCTCAACCTCCAACTTGAGCCAGGCTTTTCATTAAGCTCCTGCACAGACCTGCTTTCCAGAGCTATGTCCCTAAGTTCCTGTGCTTTCAGGTGAGAACTGAAATAACAAAACCCGAAAGTGGTTACCTGAACCTCTCTATCTTATCCAGCACCCAGAGCAGAAGTAATCAGGCCATAAAAGAAAGCACCTAATCCCACAGCAGCCATATGTTAGTGGAATTAACTTAGATTGTGACATTCCTGAATATAAAGGCATGTAAAAGCTCTGAGCAACACAAAACCTGCTGTCACGCATTAACAATAAAATTCTGTACGATTAATTAGGGACCTGCTCTCACTGTGGAGCTGTGGGAACTCTTCTATCACTGCTCCCATAAAAACAACTGCCCTAATTTATAGGCAGCTGTTAAAAGGAAAAGCTTGTCAGAGCGCTGGAAAAGCAAGTCAAATGAACTCTTCGAACGCAAATGAAACCAATTAGGATTGCGGGGTTTGAGATTTTCTTTTTTATCCAAAGTCCTTTAAAACGTCCTTTGAAGAGCAGTGATTTATATTAATTATGGTTGCAAGTCAACACAGGTTTAATCAGTTCTAGCTATCAATTGTCAGCGATTCAGATGCATCTTCTATGCTTCTATATGGTATATTGAATTAACTTTCTTTTTCTCCTTCAATGTCCTACGAGCCCTCTTTGCACAATCCGATCATCTTTCATCAGCCATTACCCACAGATCCTTGACGAGAGGAAAGCGAGCACGCTCGCATCCACTCATGTAGCAAACGGCAGACAGTGAACATCCATTTGCACATGACAGTTTCTGGGGACCGTCCCGATCAAAGGACGATATTCTCTGCAGCGTGACTTTCCAAATGCACTCAGCTCAACAACTACCGTGGGACCTTGGCTCAAAAATCAGCCCTGGCTCTCATTACCACCTGCTGTACCAGTTAAAATACACTAAAAATCCTCCCAACGTTACCCTTCTGTGTCAGTAACTGCTGCAGCTGCTGAAGTGGGATCAGATAATTGTCTTCTGGACTCCATTTCAGAGGTGACCACCTCAGCGGCTTGACCAGCGTCCCTTGGAGCATCAACATCATACAACGCAGCACATATACAGCGCATACGTACCCTCTTTGCTGCCAATAGTGCTGACAAAGCCATTACTCTACAGATGACCTACACTATTAAGTTTTGTAGCGCATTATCAGCCTGGTTTTTGGACTTGATTTTAGTGTTATTAATTACTGTTACATTGAACCTTAGAGGTGACAGCCCCACAGCAGGAGGAACCGTACAAGGAAAAAGCCTCTGTCCTTTGGACAGGCAATATCGCCCGGGGCAGAATGATTTATCTCCCAGTGGCCAACACCTCTGGCATTTGTTACCATCCTGCTGCTCTTCGATCTTCAGGAAAATGGCACCTTGCCTGGTTTAGGTTTGATTTATTGGATCACATGAAGCCTGCCTCTCTTCTCCATTTACATTTTATCCCTCGTCCTTTTGTCTCCAACCACCTTCTCCTTTAGGTACCTCCTTAAAGTAGCCAGAGTTAAACAGAAGGATTTGATCAGAAATTGAACACATAAAAGAGAGTGATTTCTGATTTCTAGATCAGCATCAACTCTTCTCAACTTCTGCGTTTAAGGCAGAATATACTTATGCGAGTGTCTAACACTCCTTACGTGCTCCTGAGTGCCGAATGAGCAAAGCCCCAGCCCCCAGTATGAACCATCACAGTGATGTGGTTTGTGCTGGCCGAATGCAGGAGCCTGCGGGACAGACAAACTGCAGATACCCCTCAGGACATCGACAGACGAGCCCTGGTGACTGTTCCAGCAGCTCAAGAAATCACGCTTTACCAGAAAGATGATGACAGAAAATAGCCTCTCGTGTTTCAGATGCCTCGTTAAACTGTTGAGAAAAGCGTCTTTAAAGAAAGGTGCTGGACACTGTGCTGAGGAGTGGGTATTGCAGCTCTGAATTCCCTTCTGTTGACAGATCTGTGGTCTCTGCCAGAGGGAAGAGGCAATCCCTTAAACCACAGCAGCAAATTCATCAAGGGCTCACCTCTTGGTGCCTCTGGGACGCTGCACCCTCACGGGATGAGCAGCTTATTATTCAAAAGTTGATGCTTCAGCGTTATTTTGCTGTGATACTATTCAGGAGTTCAAAGGATCAAAAGCATAAACTGTAAAAATCAATGCTTTACACTCTTCAGAGAAACAGCTCGAGCAGCAGCTTATGAAAACATCAGCAATTAGGAAGCAGCAAAGCAGCACGCCGACAGGAAGAATCCAAAATGAAGCACAGAGGGCATGTAAATTAAGTCATAAATGAAACTCTCCTAAAGGAAAACGTATCAAGGGAAACACGAAATATAACAAGGGCAAGTGCAGAGTCTTGCATCTGGGTAGGAACAACCCCAGGTTCCAGTATAAGTTGGGGAATGACCTGTTAGAGAGCAGCGTAGGGGAAAGGGACCTGGGGGTCCTGGTGGACAGCAGGGTGACCATGAGCCAGCACTGGGCCCTTGTGGCCAGGAAGGTCAATGGTACCTGGGGTGGATTAGAAGGGGGTGGTCAGTAGGTCAGAGAGGTTCTCCTGCCCCTCTACTCTGCCCTGGTGAGACCACACCTGGAATATTGTGTCCAGTTCTGGGCTCCTCAGTTCCAGAAGGACAGGGAACTGCTGGAGAGAGTCCAGCGCAGGGCAACAAAGATGCTGAAGGGAGTGGAGCATCTCCCGTGTGAGGAAAGGCTGAGGGAGCTGGGGCTCTGGAGCTGGAGAAGAGGAGACTGAGGGGTGACCTCATTAATGGTTACAGATATCTAAAGGGTGAGTGTCAGGAGGGTGCAGCCAGGCTCTTCTCGGTGACAACCAATGATAGGACAAGGGGTAATGGGTTCAAACTGGAACACAAAAGGTTCCACTTAAATTTGACAAGAAACTTCTTCTCAGTGAGGGTGTCAGAGCCTGGCCCAGGCTGCCCAGGGAGGTTGTGGAGTCTCCTTCTCTGCAGACATTCAAACCCGCCTGGACACCTTCCTGTGGAACCTCAGCTGGGTGTTCCTGCTCCATGGGGGGACTGCACTGGATGAACTTTCGAGGTCCCTTCCAACCCCTGGCATTCTGTGATTCTGTGAAACAAGGTCACTCAGAGGCTCATTCTAGATCCAACAGATGTTCGCAGAGTCTTCTGGTTTTGAGCTATACGACAAAACACCTTTGATACTGGCAGCACTAGGAAATTACGTTATGATGCTCAGAAGAGAAATTATGTGTAAGAAAAAGCCTAAGAGGCAAAAAGAAACAACTGTATTCAAGTACCTACTTTTCCAGCAAGAATTTTACAAATATATGAAGAAACACCTATGAAAATTCTTGCTAAGCTCTGACTTGCAACTGGCTGAAACTGCTCAAGCAAGAGATTCAAACCATACGCAGTCAGGAATGCAAAGTTTATACTAAGGAAAATAAAAATGCAAACGTTTTTAATCAGCGTATGACACAAGATGTTTATGTTGGCAGTGCCACACACGCCCAATGGAAACACATTATCCTCACAGATGACGCCATGTGCCAAGCGCAGATATCATCGACCAAACCCCCGCCGAACTGTGTATTTTCAATATTCAGGGGTTTGTGCAAGTAACGAAATTGGCCAATGTTCCAGTAACACAATTTGTAGATAAAAAGCACCCTGATGTGCAGCGAGACAAGGATGTCTCCTTCTCAGGGCCGAGAGCAAGGATTTCATTGAAATGAGCAGTAAGTCATGTCAGCTGTGCTGCTGCTGGTAATAAATAATTCCCTAGTCATTACTGCTTTTCAGCATTCAACTCTATACCACAGCGAAATAATGACAGTGCTTTTGCAGCATATTCTGTCACTCATACATATATACAGTATGTGTTTTCTATGAAATGCAACTACACGGTCAAAGTCAATTCAGTCAGGTCAGGCCTCAATAATAACTTTGATTTCCCCCCAATCAGTAAGAGGTAGTTTTAAAATATTCACATTACATTTAATTTCCCCCCAGCTAATGCTCTAAACAATATCACCTATAAAGAAAGAATCAAGGAAGGAAGCAGCCGGTTGTTATTTGGTAACTTAATTGGTATAAAATCCTTACAGCTGAATAAAAACTGAATAAAATACCTTTCAAGGCTCAGTACCTAGAGTTCCTTCTTATTGATAAAAACAGCCACACCTTTAGAACTGTGAAATATATAGGAAATAATCAGAAGGCAGCCGGAGCCACCGTGCTGCTCAGCTCTGAAAGCAATGCCACCTTTATTCGAAGTCTAATAACCAATTCTCCACCTTCTCAAGCGCTTTGTAGCTACAATCGTTAAGCCACAGCTTACGTATTGACTTGATTTCAAGCGCTCAAGAGGTCTAACTAACTTAACTGGACTTAAAGCTTAAAATGAAGCAAACGTACTAAATGGAGAGTATGTCAAGCAAAGGATGCCAGTTCTGTTCTGCCTCTCCAGACACATCAATGCGTGGGCTTTCTAACAGCAAAATGAACTGTGCATCCGACATCCATCACTGACTCTGCCTACAAGAGAACAGACAAATCGCTCATCAACTGCAGAATTAAACATGGGCAGGTGCCTTCCCAGTATTGGAACCGCTACCAGGAACGGGGCTTATTAAACAAAAGCGTGTGTGGAATATTTTACTGCCACGCAGCCTTTCCCAGCCGCACATTTCAGAGCAGCTTTTATAGATGGAGCGCTATGTACGAATTTCTCAGAGGAATAAAACAACCATAATTACCAAATCGGAACGTAATAATAGAATAACATTAAGCGGTAAGTCACTTAGAAACCCGCCGAGAAATTCTCATGGCAGAAAGTTATTTTCAGAAGCTTTTAAAGGTTTTATTTATCGAGAAGGTACAACAGAAACTAACAGCCTGATTATCAAGAGAACTTCAAAGATTAAAGCGATTATTCATAAAATAGATCTGTAAATCAGTACGTTCATAGTGCCATGTACGCATGCAAACACAATATATGAACACACATGTGTATACATGCATACTTGTCTCAATCTTTATATTGGTGAAACAAGGACAAACATTTTAGGAACCTGCTCTCACTAACTATAACCACCTCTTTTCTTTGCTGCTTACCCAAGTAAAAGCAAAGTATAAGAGATTCATCATCCTCACTGTGCTGCTTTTATGCTTTCAGACTAATGCTTATTTCATTTCGCCTCCTGAGACAACACGATACGCTGCCAATGTTGAAGAATAAAGAAAACCACACTGAGCAACTCTAAAAAGTTCTGAAAAAGCTAAGAAACCATCTCAAGGATAAGTAATATATGATGGGTAACAAACCCCAGCGTCACAGAACAGAACAATCTGTGGGTTAAAAGCTATTGTTTATTTGAATAATAAGCAAATAATTCTATTTAAAAAATGATCAGTAAAATATAGCAAAAAAAAAAGGGGGGGTTCTGATGGCTTCCAAAGCTATCTAGCACATAATTTAACTGCAGTGTAGGAGGTAACATATTTTATGAGAAAATAACTGCTATTTCCTCCTTTGAGCGGTAATTTGAAATTGTTTGGCATTAACATGCTAATAGAAAAAAGCACATAAAAAAGAAATAAAGTTAAAGAGTGAATGATTGGATTAATGTCCCTCAGAGCTAATTAACCAAGTATGCAAAGAGGGAAGCAAAATAGATTGTTGAGAAATTAAAATGTTTAAATCCTCTAATATCATCCATTTTCTAGCAGGATACTTCACATGATCATTTTCTATTCAACAATAAAAGACAAACTACCAGGCTGGTTAGGCAGGGCGTAGATCACAATGTACAAAGCTTGCAGAGATGGAAATCTAGGTTTAAAAAGCACAGAATTAAAATCTCAGAGAGGAGAATGTGGAGCGATTTGTTCATTAGAAAAGATGATGCTCTATCTCCAAACGCATCACAGTTCAGCGTTAAGTCGAGCTGGACCAGTCGGGTTTAGAACAACATCAGTGTCTTGTTTTCCCCCTTTGTGAGAGCAGCCTCACAATCACCGGCCCTGGTTGTGAGATGGTTGTGATGATCCTGCAGTGTTATGGCTATAGGAGGATTTAAGCAATGTAATGAAAAAGTGAGCTGAAATGTCAGTGATTGCTTTAGCATTGTCCACAAAGATTGGGATCTTTCGAGGTCCCTTCCAATCCCTAACATTCTGTGATCCTGTGAATCACTGAGCCAGCAACGACAGATGTTAAAGATTAAACCAGGAGGTCAAGATCACTGCAATGTGTACAGTGTTTTACCCTGTGGGATATGAATTGGAATTTCATGCTCCTTTTCTTGCTATTGTTGTTTCAAAATAAATCCTGTCACACAATCCACAAAAGACAAATGTGAACAATACAGCAATTTATGCAAAAAGACTTACAAAAGAACTTGAGATCAAAAACATCACAACATAAATTGACTTTTTAGCTTAAATGCGATTTTATCAGAATTGATTTATTGTTTGCATATAACTAAGGACAGGGAATTTTGCAGAAGGAAAATAAAAAACCCCAAAAGCTGGACAGGCAAAAAAGCAAGAAGCAGCAGTAAATACCCTCTCGCATCAGCTATTAAAAGCCTATCAGGTAAATCTGACTCGATCCCACGGACATGCAGCATTGAATAAAAGTTTGAGATGTCAGAACTATTTGAGCAACTGAGAGAGATGGAGAATCTGGCTCGTTTGGCATTTTGTTTAAAGCTGCTTTTTTAAGAAATGAATGCCTACATTGGATGAAGCAGTGAGAAGTTTTCATCACCATTTCTTTGCTATTTCCACTGCAGGAGTGACTCAGAGCTGTGAAGTTGCGGGGCCAAGTTCAAAGAGAAGAGAATGACGGCAATTCCAGACCTAGCGTTCATTCTCTGCAGTTGTCTCGTCCACCGACTGCAGCGCACTGACCTGTCTGCACGAAACCCCCGTACGGGTCATTTTCTCCTCCCGACATCAAGGAAGAAAATGCTGGCACCTCCACGGCTCTGCAGTGTTTTATACCCAAAGATGCGCAGAGATGACAGAGGTTTTGTGTGCTCAAAGACGTCGTGCTGCTATAATCTCTTTCCCCTGTCCTCACCAGAAACCAAAATGATTCAAGACAGCAATCGAACAGCAAAATCATTTCCTTGGCACAGCTCCAGATCTCTGTATTCCACTAACAACAATTTCCCATGGTTTCCTAGCAGTTATTGAGCTCAAAAGACTTTGATGTGCTTTGATGGAAGAGTAAATGTGCGGCAATTTTGAGGAAGCTTAATTTAACACAGTGCTAACAATCCACTCAACCTAGTTTACTGTCATACTAGCTTTGGAAAAACTTGCCCTGGGAATTACAGGGGTATTGCAATGTAACAGAAGTAACCGCATCCCCAATACTTCCACGATGATACAAATTCAGGCTATTCCCCAAGTGTATGAATATTACATTGTTCACAAGTTGCTTTTGCTCATTAGAGAAGGGTTACATGTCAGTAATGGGCTGACACAGAACTCAAATCACTTCCCTGCATTCTGTAAGTTTTAGCAATGAGTTTTATCGAACTTTGACAACGCAAACCTTGGAACAGCCAAATTGCCATGCTCACTACAGAAACCTGACTTCCAATATAAAGGCCAAAATTTCTTATACTTGCCTTTAATGTCACTATAAATGTGACACAGGGCACAAAACTATTTTCAGTATTTTATGGATAGGTAAGATAACAAGGAACTAGGGAAGATAATGAGGGGAGAAGGGATAAGACAGCCAAAACCAGAGTCACCTGAAAGCAGCAAAAGATGACTGCATTTTAAAGAAGAAAAGGGGAAAAAAGACCATATAAGGCCTACATGGGAATGTAATAAATCTGTGTCTAAGCACCTGAAGCTAACAAAGGTATGAGACAGGCTCTACCTCATCGTTTATGAATAACTTGCTAAGCAAAACCCATTGAAGCCTTAATGCTCTTGCCTGGGTTGATGACTGACCCTGGTCTTTTCAATCACAAAACACAGGATCAGTTCCTCAGCTAGAAGCATTCTTTATCAGATGCCTACAGCATTTCAATGTCTGCTCCTTGGCTATGAAATCAAAAATAGTCCTACTGGTACCTCTCTAATCCTTCCCGTTTTGCAGCAAAATACGATACTGTTACTACATAGTTTGGTTTCAGGGTAAAATTGTAAACAGATGTTCTTAATGTAAGAGATCTTTATTAAAACAATATCCTTATTATAATAATCTCTTTATTACCACAGGATTTTGTGTTTCTAAGGAGATACACTTCAGAGTATAAAACCATCTACTTCTATTTAGTGACAATCCCTCTTTACACCAGACTTATGCTCAACAGATTGACAATGGCTACTTTCCATCAGAAAGTCCATTTATAACCATTTCTCACTCTGTGCCACAGCTCCAAATTCCCCATCAGGTCAATACTCATTGCTTTTTAGCACGTTTGGATTTACTATAACACAAAACCCTGTCATCAAAACAACCGTGTCATCACCGCTGTCAAAAAGCAAAGTGCTTGATCACAGAGCAGCAGCAAAAAGTCTCAGGTTAAATAGATTTAGTTGCAATACTGTAACTAAACCCTTCGTGACTGCAAGGGGCATTTTCAGTGTGTGACGCTGCAGCAAACAGAGGTGGAGAATATGGCTTAGAAAAAGACGGGCAAGTCTCTAAGGAGGCCTCAGGAAACAGAGTGGATTTGAAACCATGAATGTAAAGACGTACATAAAGGGAAACATTCAATCGCTGACCATGAGAAAGCAATTATTCAATTGATCTTCAAGGTCAAAGCTGTTTTCATTTAAGCTTTGGACAGTCAGGAGGATTCTTACTTACCAGCTGTATTTCAACTGCCGTCACAGGCCGGTGGTTCAGCAACTGGAGCTTTTCTGCCCTGTTTAAAAGCAAAATGTAAACCAATCTGTGTTACTATATAATTTGAGGATCCCCTCAAATGACTGGTAAGATGCAAATACATTCCTGATAACTTAGGCATGAAACGCCACTGCCAGGAATAATTCTGAGTGGGTTTGCACTGAGATTTTATCGCCAAGATAATCTGGGTATTTTAAATACAATACTTTCTTGTGTGTTTAGACATACCGCTGTTGCCACCTCTAGTCTAAGGTAGCAATGCAGAAGGCCTTAGATCATTACTGTACACGCATTAATTAGCATGCACTGTTGCTTTGTTTAGTGATGTACAGAAACACTAAACGACTTGTCAAAGATCACAGATGGCTTTGCTATGAACACACGGCCACAAGAACAACTATCACAGCTAACAAGTTACCATGCATCGGCCAAATGGCAATAACTTGTTTATTCTTTTAGCCCACTGCAAATACAAAGTTAAAAAAAATCAGCTTGAAACCACTTTGTCACATGTGCTCTCTGCAACCCATGGGGTCCAGGCCAATGTCTTTTTTCATACATTATTACAATGGGCTCAGGATGTACTTTTATGCATCTTTGGACAAAGAGAAATCTTCAGCTCTGTTCCCATGTGAATCCACCTTTCTGTTGTGTTTCTACACCTTCTGGGCACCATGCAGCAAACCAGGCGGGACTGAGCTGGGCTAGACACATAGAAAACCTCTTTCTCCTGGTTTGTTTTTGACTTGATTCACTGCACAGTCCCACTAAGACTCACACAACCACAAACAGCAAGGCAGCAAAGATATAGAAAATGCCAAAACAACCCTCACCACCCTCAATCAGTGCCCGAGTTGTGAAAGTACGGTGACTTATTGCAGTTCAAAAGACAAGTGATAATTCACTAATTCACAATAATCCCAACACTTCTGATTACCTGTCCACACTCTAAGGCAGACAGAAAGCAACTATAAATTCAGATTTACAGTGCTGGGCCTTTAGCACAACAGCACTTCAATCCATATGGGCTTCTTTTGGTTTGACTTTAGATACGAACCGGGTTGCATCTGGATTTTTAATAGTCCAATTCCGTTCTCCTCTGCTACACAGGGGAGAAGTCAGGAAGACTTGTCTGGTTTTGGTACTTAAACACAAGATGCTTTAATATTTAGAGACAGTTTAGCGCCACTGAAGCCAGTGGCAAAATTCCTGATACATTCAGAACCATCACCAAGCTCACCCAGTCTCACTGCTTCTCTGGATGCATTTTCACCAAACAGACATCAGCTCTACTTTCTCATCAAGAAATCATGAGATCTCACAAATGTCCATTAAAACACTTTGATCATTAAAAAAAGGGCCATGAGGGGAAAATAATTTCATTGACATTTAAAAATCTCTTTTTTTGTTGTTTTGGAATACGCGATCAAAGCAGCACATTCATTAAATTAAAACCACAGCATTTAGGCAATAGATCTGCAGTCAAAAATTATTAATTTTACTTCATACTTAAATACAAATAATTCTAAAAACAAAGCAAAAAAACAGCTGTAACATGCTACTAATGCATATTTCATTAATTTCAGAAGCTCAAAACATTAACAATGACCACATAATAGCAGCATGGCTAACGATCTGAGCTGATCTTTGTGTTTTACAACAGAAAAGCACAGTAATACAACACTCCCAAAGATAAAACAGATGCTTAAAAGGGCATATGGAACAGTAACAAATGCACTGTTATAGTAAAAACATACAATGGCAGTGTGATAATAATAGATACCATGAGTAAATGACCTGAACACGCATATTTTTTGGGAAAATCTTGAATGATTATTACTTGACACACAGCCTCTACTAACAGTCATTTATGTTTATGCAGCACAAATTTACGCATTGAAGTGAGAACTGACAGTCAACATGCACAAGCACCCAGTCTGTGATGCAGTGGCGAGCTACGGTTTTGAAGAATTAAAGCTTAGAGCTTTTTTTATTATTTAAACGGCTTCTTTAAAGCATATTTAAACTGCTCCTGAAGAGTTTCCCCCTGGTTTACTGGAGCTGCGGGTGGCTTTGAGGAGCAGACGGCCGCTGGAATTCGCAGCCCCAGCTCCCCCACGCAGGCGTTTACAACCGACGGGGCGACGTCTACGTGTCTGGAGATATTTCAGAGACCCCGTCTCAATTCCAACAGCCTCCAACACCGCCTGCCCTTGAAACCCAACACCTGGGACAGCTTATAGCGCTGTCAGACACCACAGTGTTTTATCACTCGTGTATATTCACCGGGCAAAGTTCAGAGCGAGGTGGTTATACCCCTCAGTTCCAGAAGGACAGGGAACTGCTGGAGAGAGTCCAGCGCAGGGCAACAAAGATGCTGAAGGGAGTGGAGCATCTCCCGTGTGAGGAAAGGCTGAGGGAGCTGGGGCTCTGGAGCTGGAGAAGAGGAGACTGAGGGGTGACCTCATTAACGTCTACAGATATCTAAAGGGTGAGTGTCAGGAGGATGGAGCCAGGCTCTTCTCGGTGACAACCAATGATAGGACAAGGGGTAATGGGTTCAAATTAGAACACAAAAGGTTCCACTTACATTTGACAAGAAACTTCTCAGTGAGGGTGGCAGAGCCTGGCCCAGGCTGCCCAGGGAGGTTGTGGAGTCTCCTTCTCTGCAGACATTCAAACCCGCCTGGACACCTTCCTGTGGAACCTCAGCTGGGTGTTCCTGCTCCATGGGGGGATTGCACTGGATGAGCTTTCCAGGTCCCTTCCAATCCCTGACATTCTGTGATTCTTTAGGAGAAGCCCGTGACAAGCGATGTGTTGCTATGGCATGGACGTGCTCGCCCGTGTACGTGTCAAGAGACTGAATTTCATCCTTCAGGAGGCAGGAGCTGACACCCAAAGAGAACAAGGCCCTTCATTTACCCGCTGGATACGCTGAATGAGCAGCACCAGCATCAGATTTTCCTGGCTGATGTCTGCTGAAGGAAAAAATCCCGTAATAGCACAGATTGGATGACCTAAGAGACCCTCTTCAGCTAAAACACCCATGATTGCGAGAGATTTAGCATGGAAACAGGGTGATGGTGACTCTGTGGCTCAGACAAGAGCTCTGCTGATACCAGCCATTGGGCTTTGTTAATCTGGAGGGTTTTGGGATGTGTATTCACAGCCCTGCAGAGCAGAAAGCAGCTGTGAAGAGGTGACACGCAGACGGGTGGGTTGAGATCCTGCCCCCGGCGACAAGACCAAAATGCTCAAAGAGACACGTTTTCAATTGTTCCACCTCGTCTCCGAGCCATTCTGCCATCGCTTTTGTAAAACGCTAGAAAATAATGCTAATCACGATTTTCAACTTCAAAATGAAAGCTTGCCATTTTAAAATGCATTTGTGAAACATTAACAATTCACAACGGAAAGCTCCCAGAAATCCTCATATATAATAACCAAAAAGCATGCACAATTCAACATATTAAATGTACACTTACTTTACAAATGCACCTATTCTTTCACTCTCTAAATTCCAAAATTGGAGAAGTGGATACGGAATTTTATAAAGGAGAGGGAAAAAAAAAAAAAAGAAGAAAATTCCATTTTAACCACAGAATTGTTCAAAATGTCTGTTTAAAAAAATGAGCTCAAACATTTTGGGTCCCACCCTACCCTTTTAATCCTCTTTTCTGCTTCTACAGAACCACATCAAACATGAGGGGGGACGATTAAGGCGCATCCAGGCTGCAGAAATACAGGAGGATGCTAAGGAGAAGGTCCTTTGTGTCAATTATAGCATTAATCAGTATTTAAAGGCAATTCCCAGTGCAGTGACTGTTTTCCCTCCTGCACAATAACTGCTTATATTTCCCCCCTATCCCATTAACAACCCCTTGGCAGTGTGGGGTTTGATCCTGAATATCGTGATTTAACAGATGACACAAAGGGATGGGAATTAGCTTGGTTAACCAGATTTATTAGAGTGCTTCGGTTTGGGAGAATCAAAACCAAAAGCCAAACGTGTTTCCACTGGTGGGAAGCAGTGAATACATCTCCTTTGTTTCCCCATGCTAATCACTTACATCTATTTGGCAGCCTGATGTTTACAAGACTATTGAGAGCGTGGCTGGATTTAACACGGAACTGCAAGCATCACTGTTGGCTGGTTTGTTATCAAAAAGATAAGGTATTCTTTACTGCTTCCATTTAGACTGCCATAAGTAATGAAAGGACAGAAATAAACACTTAATATTGATGAGAGACAAGTACTGAAATCCTTTAGACCAGAATTAAAACGGAGAGCGGGTCACTTAAGGAATCAATGAAAGACAAAAACCCTTCCTTGTAGAATTGTAGCGAACCACATCACTGCCATAGAAGTAGTCCTGACAGAGCTGGGTAAAGGGTATTAAACATCTTCAGCGTACAAAAATCTGGCCAATTCGCCTGAACGAATGTATGAAAGATTTAGTGCTTTTCCCTCAAAAGCTGGGAAACTGTGGCACCTGGAGCACGGGATGGAGACGCAGACGCTGGTGCTCTGCTCCACATGTCAGCGTTATTCGCCTTATTGTCCCTGGCCAAGCACATCTGTGCCTCAGTTTCCAGCAATCTAAATTTGCAGCTCTCACAGAGGAGCTGTGATGATACCTACTTGTAAAGCACTTCCCCTCCTCCAAAGACCTATCACACCTGTGCTACAGAATGCACATTCTATTTATCCAGACCTATTTCGAAACAGGTAGAGCTCTATCACGTTTATTATAGAGAGCTTACTGGCAGAGCTGGGAGCAATAGAACTAAATTAAAACCAACTATATATCATGGCTAAATCAGTTAGTGAAACTGTTCACGTTTCCTGAAGACAAGAAATACGGGCCATGATAAAAAAGGTCACTCCTCAGAGACTTTTTGCTCATAAGCCATTAACATTGCTGTAAATCATTAGGGAATAGGAAATTTTGCAGCCAGAACAAAAGATCTCAGAAGCATCACTTCAGCAAAGATGGTATCATTCAGAGTATTCGCGGTTTTTAAAATGTGTACAGAAGAATGAGAGATAATTAGCAAGTAAGTCATTAAAATGTGTTATCTGAAAAAATTTCCTGCCTGTTTTTGATCTGCAAAACTCTCAACTGGAAAAATGACTGGGAACATCAAAAAGGAATTGGCAGCAGGGTGTAAAAAACCAAAAGCTACATAAAAGACATTTCATCTGAAGGTGCTTGTGTAGTGTTACAGGGCTTTAGAAATGATAAATACTAATTAACACTGAAAAATGATCATCTTTAAACATGGTTAACATTGTATAATTACGATTTAAGCAATGCATTTCTTTTATTTATGTAGAGACTGAATCCAAAGACATGAAGAAACAACCAACTAACTGCCATCTGAAAACCGGCTGGCCAGTTATTTGCTGATCAACCCAAACGCCATTCTGATATTGCGAGATGACAAAGGGATAATTGACTGTAATTGAAAGCATTTGGACAAATCTGTTGACACGAGTGTGTGTACACTGGATACTAAGATTTCTTGCTAGCATGTACACAAATTAGAACCCAAATACCCGCAGTTCCATCAGAAATAAGCTCTAAGGAAGGCAAACTCTGCAACCTGAGCGTGCATCAGTATCGGTGCTGACTGCAGTATTTTGCATGGGCACAGACATGATGAGCCTGAGTTTAGTTCATGCTCCATTACATCTAAAAAATAAAAGGAACTTTTCCAACTGAGATGAATCCATCTTTACCCCTCCTACAGCGTGCGTGTTTACACTTAGGCTCATTAAATAGAAAGGAAAACTTGTCCCATGCAACCAAACAGAAGGTAAAGAATATTTTCAGCTTAATTGCCCCCGGAAAGTAAGTCTTTGTATTTTCTCTGGACTGTCTGGATTTTAGTAACACTGTTGAGAACATTAAAGCTGCTCATTCAAGAGAAGAATAGATATAAAAGATGAGTGACAGCTGAAAGCCATTTTCTCACATAAAAGCAAGATTCCACTAATCGGAGTTAATCGTCCAGGCCACATCCAGCAGTAGCTAAGACCCAGAGCCAAGATCAGCATTTCCAGCTGAGGGCAAAGCCCTGGGGAGCGGCTTTGGGATATACAAAGCTAGGGCTGTGGCAGACAAAAACGTGTGGTTATGGGGCAAAAAATGGGGTCTGAGGTCCACGTTTGAGGGGAGAGTGTATATTGCAGGATGTGAGGATATACGATTGCATTAGTGTAGCCCTTAACAATCAAAAAAATAAGTTCTAGAAGACAAAACAACCACCAGCGTCTTACGTTTAAGATCACACTGTATCTGGGTAGACAGAACAGACAAGACATTGCTACAGTGCATGATAAATTCACAGATTATAAAAAAATAATAAAACCAGTTAGTGTTGCACAAATTAAGACAAAATGTATCCTGTTCTGTCAGCAGCAAGCCAAATATTTGCAGCGTTTATATTTTAACCAAAACCGTATTATGTATCTTGATATTGCCCACTGGCTACTGAACTAGACTGTATGTAAATATATACACGTGCATGTGTTGTTTCTCTAGTAAGAGATCTATAGGTACAGGTAAAAACAGAACAGTATCAGTGCCAAGATACAGCACACAGGGTTAAAAAAAAGAGCCTAAACCATGTGTGATTGTGCAGAGGCAAATTCACCCTCAGGAATGTATGTTTTGTAGTTGCTAGAAATAACATTAACAGCAGTATACGCACCAGTGTGTTATACCACTGGCTGGAAACATTTAAGAGTCAAACCCTACGGTTCTGAATGGGGCACGGCAGCTCACATGAAACGCCGTCTGAACGCTGATCGCAGGATTTGGCCGCTGGCTGAGCAGCCTCTGAGCCACGGTTGGTGCGACCGCAGCAGCAGCCGCGCGTGGTCGGTGCGAACATACCGGGGGTTATGGCTGTGCTGTAGCGTCGGTGCGTTTGTGCAGGATGGAATCTGAGGGCTGCAAATCATATCTGAACGCAAAGAAAAGAGGAAATAATCGAGCAACGCTGCTCCAGACCAAAAGGTTAATTTCAAATCAACACAGAGGGAAACACAATAGTGTTTGCGAAGACTATTAAATGATGCTGTTGTTAAACTAGCACCAGCCTGACTTTGATGTTGAATGTTCACTTTGGATGTTCTGGAGGAGACAAAAATCACAAAGTAAATCACTCAGCCTCTAATATTGCTGAGGTTTATATTTGTTGTGCTACTTGGCAACAACGAAGGAAAATACTTTTGAAAAGTACTACTAATTTTCAGCTCAACACTTCCCTGAATGTGTTGATTTAAAGACAGAAAGGGGCAATGTTTATATCCAATTTTAAAAATTATAATAATACGCAGTGATTGGAAATTTGATTATTCCAAAATCAGATCTAAGATACGCTATCAGGAACAGGAAGGAGTACAAGCAGAGCCAATTTTCATCTCACTGCAATTACAGCACGCAAGCTTAATAAATATTCTTTTCCTGCCACGCTGTTCACACTGGCTTACAAAATATGAAGCTGTTCCAGGGACTAAAACTGGAAAATTAGCTGCTAGTGGCATACTGTACTTCCAAGTACAACACAGCTTACTGTACTGCAGCGTTAGCCAAAGCTTGAGGCCTCAACAAGGTAATAATAAAATTCACTACTCTGCCAGTTCACAGTTTTTCACTAAAAAAAAACCCCTCAGTTCTCCAGTTTCAATTTTATCAAAACAACTGAAAAAGAAAAACAAACTGTGCTTTCACAGAATCCCAGAATGTCAGGGGTTGGAAGGGACCTGGAAAGCTCATCCAGTGCAATCCCCCATGGAGCAGGAACACCCAGCTGAGGTTCCACAGGAAGGTGTCCAGGCGGGTTTGAATGTCTGCAGAGAAGGAGACTCCACAACCTCCCTGGGCAGCCTGGGCCAGGCTCTGACACCCTCACCAGGAAGAAGTTTCTTCTCAAATTTAAGTGGAACCTTTCGTGGATGGCTATCAGCAGAAAACGTACACTGGTCTGTTAACGTGGTATTTTGAGTGGCAAATGCGAGCCATAACAAAGAAAAGATTTTCCAGGAACCGCACCATTTGCCAGCACAACACTATCGCTTCTGTAACTGGAGCCAGAAGGCTTTTGGACACTGTATGCAGACTGATGAGCAACACATTCTGCATGGTCAGTACTGCGGGTTCGTAGCAGGAGAAATGAGAATTCACTTGATCAAAAGTTCCACTCTTTGAATGTGCCTCAGTTCTGGGTGCTTCTCTGGTTGGTGTCTGTTCTTCACTACCTTGAAATTCTCACATACGGCAGCACAACCTGGTGTTCGTGTGCTGCAATAACAGCCTGAGCAGGGAAACTCCTCACCACCCACCGCCATCAGGTTTTTAGATGTAGCTGAAAATCCTTCTTACATTCAAAGCCCTGAAGTCCTTGTGTCAGATGTCACTGAGCCTAATTAAGAGCACGAACACACTACTTAATTGTTTCCTCATTGATTAGAGGCAGAGTCATGACACGGAATTTAAACGGCGGAGGTTTGAAGATGAGCGGGTGTTTCTGACCAATCGTGTCTTTTAACCAGAACCTCTGCTCCTCTTGCAACGAGAAAATAGAAAATGTTGCTGTGTCCTCACTGAGGACAGACACCAACTAACGTGCATCTCAAACCACATCATCCACCCTCAGAAAGCTGCTACCAGCAGAGACAGCGTTATCACCAGCCGGAGATGAGGGGAGAGAGCACATCTCTGAATGCCTTACCCAGAAAGGAAGCAGCAAAGACACACTCTGGACTTCATTACTCTTCGTGGGAGGAAAGGTCATTACAGAGAGATCATGTAAGAAAGGTCCTGGAGAGCAAACATCGCAGGTTCTTTACTCTCAAAGGGGATGAAAGCTCTTGACCAACTGAGTGGAACAAAATCTCTAGTGAAGCCTTTTAAATAAATAGCCCCTTCATCCCACAGAACGGAAATTATTAAAGCCTTTAGTTTTTAATTTATTTAACAGCGGAGCAGTGTTGAAATTCTCTTGGTTACAAACCAAAGTGTATTTCAAAATTTCCTTGGAGGCATTATTATTTTAAGTGGTTTAACATAAAGTGCATTATATAGCAGTTGCACACCATATGCTTCCTGGGTTTTGGTGAGAAGAGGCTGCCAGATGGGCTCCGATACTTCTCACTTCAAGTGTCTGAATGGAAAAGATTAGAAGAGAAAGTGCTGGGACCACACTAAGCAATTCCATTTCTTATTCTGTAAAGTACGTGGCAAATGCGGTACAGGCCAGTTCTTTACCAGGTGCCAAAGATACTAATTAAAAGTGAAGTTGTAGAGACACAATAAACCAAGGTTAGGTTGGGTTTTTTTGCAGTTGTCTTACTCTGTTCAAAACCCAATTCCAACTTACAGCTTCTTCCTCAGAAAACATTTCTGAACCTGCACTTGGACCATGTGAGATCACGCTAAAAACTAAAATACTGACAAGAATCTGCTTAAGAAATATATTGGAAAACACAGGTCCACTTAAGGAAATTCTCGTCCATACAGGCGTTAATGAGCAAGGGAGATGATGTCTGGATGAGTATTTAAATAATGCCAGAAAATACTTGGAATACATTAATAAAAACCAGACAGATTGTCATGATGTTACATGGGGATGAGTTTTTCAACATTTCCATGAGCTTCTATTTTTATTCAAAGGCACATCTCTACTTACTTGGTTAGTTTATGGTCTTTCATTGCGATGAGGAAATCTCTCACGGTCTCAGGACTCTGGTACCTACAGGGTGTTTTTGAAATGTACTTCAGTGTCTGCAAGGGATAGGAAGGCAGTACACATTATTTCACAGTTACTATTTGCTTTACCAGTCGTGTATGAAACAAGTCACTTTGGAAAAGTCTCCTTTTAAAAATTACTCAGATTGTTCTCAAATTTAAGTGGAACCTCTTGTGTTCCAGTTTGAACCCATTACCCCTTGTCCTATCATTGGTTGTCACCGAGAAGAGCCTGGCTCCATCCTCCTGACACTCACCCTTTAGATATCTGTAAACATTAATGAGGTCACCCCTCAGTCTCCTCTTCTCCAGCTCCAGAGCCCCAGCTCCCTCAGCCTTTCCTCACACGGGAGATGCTCCACTCCCTTCAGCATCTTTGTTGCCCTGCGCTGGACTCTCTCCAGCAGTTCCCTGTCCTTCTGGAACTGAGGGGCCACAACTGGACACAATATTCCAGGTGTGGTCTCACCAGGGCAGAGTAGCGGGGCAGGAGAACCTCTCTGGACCTACTGACCACCCCCTTCTAATCCACCCCAGGATGCCATTGGCCTTTCTGGCCACAGGGGCCCAGTGCTGGCTCATGGTCATCCTGCTGTCCCCAGGACCCCCAGGTCCCTTTCCCCTACGCTGCTCTCTAATAGGTCATTCTCCAACTTATACTGGAACCTGCGGTTGTTCCTGCCCAGAATTCAAGACTCTACACTTGCCCTTGTTATATTTCATTGAATTTTTCCCCACCCAATTCTCCAGTCTGTCCAAATGTCACGATTAGGTGGTATCATCTGATGACAGATCATCTGATAGGTATCTGATGATAGCAAGTTCTGCCCTGGGTCTGAAAAGGACAGAATATTTGGAATCAAAAAACCCAACAACAACAAAAACCACACAACTAAACAGTTAAAATACAGGGTGGGTTATTCTTTTTGTGGTAGATTTCAGTAAGAGCAGCTGCACATCTGCGCCCTGACAGCACAGTCAGCCTACAACCTGAATAAACTGTCCGCAGAAAAGTGGTAAAAACCCATAAATGTTACTGTGGGTCTTTTTTAGTAAGTGACATTTGATACAAAGCTATTAATATATAGCCCTGAGGATGTGAATTGCTCCAGCTTGGGCTAATTTGCACTGGAATTTCACAGCGCTACTCACTTCATACATGATTGTGTTCAGATTCTGCTGACCAGAGCTCTGCTTGTTTTTCCCACTCTCTTTGCGCTGCTGCTTAAGGTCCGTAAGTAACTGGAACACCTGGGAGAAAAATATACCATTCAAGAGTATTTTACTTAAAAATATCACAGCAGGAAAACATAGGATTTTGCATTGCTCATTTATCAATAAAACAACAAAAATCATCGTGGCTTCTTTGGTGAATGCACCAGCAATTGAAATCAAAATGTTTTGGCACCAGAATGATGACCAAGTATGTAAATTGTGGGGTATGAAAATCACATACAGGTCTTGCTGATTGCCACTGGCAATTTCCAGCTTCCAAAGAAGTACACGAGTGACTGATTACAACTGTAAACCGCTGGTTTAAAACCAGGACACAGACAAACTTACCTCAAAGTTACTCAGCAATGCGGCGTTTGCATCTTTTCTGAAAGGAAAAATGAAAACAACTATTCATGTTCCAAATGAAACTGTTGACAGTTTTCTGTGCTGAGTCACGTAGACGCTAAAATAACAGAAACTATTTTCATAGAATTAAAAAAATATACAGTACATTTTGCACAATTTGCCCCACATATCATAATACACCTGGACAACATAATCCTTTTACTGAGCCACCCTATTTCATTCACTCACCCAAATTTACAAACTAAACCCAAATTTCCTTGCTTCTTCCTTACAAAAAAGGGCCTCCAGTTTTACTTGAATGAAGACTGACAGGAAAGTAATTCAGATTACACACGCTATTTATTAGTCAAGAGCATGGAAAAAGAAAATACAATGACTATTTTAGCACCACGTACATATGTGTGTGTATAGATACGGCCAGGGCACTATAGCAGACATACTGTACCCAGGGGAAAAACCCAACTTTATTACATTTCCTTCTTATTTATTCTTTGAATCTTTATGTGCCCACTCCTTTATTAGCAGGGAAAGGTTGCGAGTTTTCTATTTTCCACCAGCCAAACACTTCCCCACTAACTCTGTTCCAATTAAGCACAAATCCTTATCCACCACTGGTAGGCTGAATGCACTCCAGTGCAGACTTAGATTAATCGCACCTCAATTACTACCAGATATTGTAATTTTATATTTTTAAATTAAAAAAAAAAGGAGAAAACCTGACGCAGAACATCCTATATTCCCCGAACAACACGTTCTGCTGAGCAGTCAGTAGCTACAACAACAGAAAGTTTCCATACAAAAGGAAAAAAAGGCTTTTCTCAGGTCTGTGCAGCAGCTTATAAATAAAAAGGGGGGGAGAAAAAGGTACAATGTATTGTTAAGCACCATCAATTGTTTGAATAGAACTGTCACGTTCATCACTTTCAAACGAGTTACATGTGTCCACAAACTTCCACAGGTTCTATCATTGTTTTTAAATGAAAAGGACCTTCTAAAATACGCTGAGATGAACTTCAACTTCCATTCCGCTGACTCCAGTGAAACTTCAGCAAGTGAGCTCACACACGCATTAGTTTTCATTCATGTTTTACAAACCATATAGCTTTTGGTGTTAAGTAAATGTGATTCTTCAGAATGTTTGCATTCAGGCTATTGCTACAGAAATCCCTATGGATCAAAGACATTCTTTGTTAGAATTAATAATGCTCCAGAATAGTTATATAGGGAATTATTCCGTTAAATAAGTGAAAGGGTCATATAGAGTAAATACACTACTGTGCAAATGGGTCTGTGAAATGTGAAGTTAAATTATTTAAGATGATTGCTTCCTTTTTAATTTGATAACACTTTATCATTTGGAAAAATACTTATTTTTTTTTTCTAATAATGGATAGCAAACAAATCAATCTCAGCTCCTCAAAAGATTTTTGTTGTGCTGAAATACCATAAACTGAAACTTTTGCAGAACTTACAGTAGAAGTACAATTTTCTTCAGTCTTAAGCCTCATGAATCCAAAGTATTATTGGAAAAGTCTTCTGCATTTTATATATATATAAAAAAAATCTATGTACCTCCAAAAATATCACTGACGCTTCATGGTTTTAAATCTACGGCTTAAAATATGCTGTATGTTTAAACCAGGCTGCTGTTCACATTAAGGCTAATGTAATACAAACCCATAATGCCGTGGATGTTTCTTATTTATTACCTGCTTTGGGATTTTACATATAGAAAATCTAATTATAATAATATATAAGATTTAATGACAATAAAGCGTCCATGGATAACATGAACTACAGATCAGGAAAGAGAGTGGGAGGGCAAGGGAGATGGGGACGGGGAGTGGGATCCAAGCTGAGCCCGGACACCTTCTGTTCAACAAACTGGTGCTTCAGTGAAATTTTTAAAGCAAACGCAAAAAAAGCTCAATTTCCCATCAGGATGCCTGAACACACTGCTGGTTATAGGGGTGTTAAAGGCCAAATATACCCCCCATACACTGCAGGCAGGCCTATACGGATATACCCAAATACACTGCACAGGGGCTCATATAGATATACCCAAATACACTGCAGGGAGGCCGTACAGATATACCCAAATACATTCAGGGAGGCCACATAGATATATCCAAATACACTGCATGAAGGCACACATAGATATACCCAAACATATTGCAGGGAGGCCCATACAGATATACCCAAATACACTGCACGGAGACCATACAGATACACCTATATATACTGCAGGCAGACACATCTAGATACACCCAAACACATTGCACGGAGGCCCATGCAGAAATACCCAAACACACTGCGGGGAGGCCCATATGGATATACTCAAACACACTGCATGGAGACCATATAGATATACACTGCATTGAGGCCTATATAGATATACCTCTCCCACACACAGTGTAGGCAGGCAGACCCATACAGATGTATCCCCCCCACCACATGCAGGCCATGAATATTCGCCCACCCCAGCCCCGGAGTCCCCGCTGCCGCCACACCGGGCCCGCAGCTCGGGGCGGGCGGCTGCGGCCCGTCCCGCCGCTCCTTACACCTCCATGCTGTCCGCCCGGGCAGAGCCCTGCGCTTCCCCGCCGCGGAGCTTCCTCTTAGGCGCAGACAGCTCCCCAACACGCCGCAGCTCTAGGAGTTTTGGAGGCCGGGACGGAAGCGGAAAAGGAAGGAGAAATAAGGTGGAGGAAAAAAAAAAAAAAGACATCAACTGCATTGGCCGGGAATCGAACCCGGGCCTCCCGCGTGGCAGGCGAGAATTCTACCACTGAACCACCAATGCCGGTGATGAGAACGTTCTCTCCGCCCCCCAACTTGTAGCTACTACGAACAAAAACATTCAATATTAAAACGGCGACTGCATCAGAACATATTCAAAAAACTAGATTCTAACAGCTGGCCACTGTTAAATCTGACGAGGGGGAATTGTATAGGTCCTCCCAAACCAAATCTCTAGTCACGTGCAAAAATAAAAACCACTGTAAGGCTGAACTAGTTGTGTAACACTCCTATAGTCTTTTAAAGCACCTGTACACACCTCATCAAGCGCATCAGCATCGCACATCTCTTCCTACCATCGTGATGATTCTTTCCCATTTAGTCCACGTGCTACTAAATTTTGTAAGAGCCCTTTTAATTCTCCAGAAAAATGCAGAGACGTCATTGAGCGCAAACAGCTGAAAATCCTATTGGCTACAAGCAAAATTGTCTAGCTCAGAAACTGAGAGTCAGGGGAACACTAATTAATTTATTTTGCCATTATCGCTCAGGTAGAAGTCTATATGCAAACACACCACTAACTCCCAAAGGAGTCACATATACCTGCTTGTTTGCAGCAGGGCTGTAAGAGCAATCTAGAGAACCAAATGTGTTTTCTTGTGCTCACAACCTCCAGCTTGCAATACTAGCACAAAATCCCCTTTTTTTTCCCCAAAATCAAGCCTGAAGAAAGCCAACACCCACTTGTGGGACATTGCTTCTCCTTCGGGTGTTGCAAATCCTAAACCAATTCTGACTAACGTGAGCAAACTACAGCTCTTCAGGAGCAGTTTTCAGTGCCAAGAGAGGGCAACAAACAAATTAATTCTCCAGAAGCATTTTTCATGGAATCCTAAGAAAAAAGAGCCTGGAGAAAGCTCTTCAAACTGCAGACTGCCAGCGGTTGGGCTGACTCGGTGGATGGGATGGAATGGATGTTGTGCTTTTTCATGTCAGGATTAACTGACCTTGTAAACAGGCCAAAACTGGCACAGCAAATGCTCTGTAACATCTCTGCCATGTTTGAAATGCTGCACGTGAAGCTGCCCGTACACCAGCTCCCAGCCCGGATAAATGGAAGAAAAGAAGGGAAAGAATTCCGGCTTTCATTGGAAAATACAGTACCTCCAGACTACCAGAGTTTTGTTCTAGAAATCTACCAACCCTTGCCTGCCTCTCATCACTCTCTTTACATATGGGTACATATCTTCATCATATTCATTTTATTTCTCCTTTGCATCTCGTGTTTATTTCACTTCCCCAGCACAATTTTATCATCTTCATGTTAACTTTTCTCCAAAATCTTCATTCCAGACCTTTGCTGATATACTTTTTTGTAATCCATGATGATGATGATGCCCGACCCCAGCTGGGAAGAACGACCATAATACAAATGCTCCTCTCAACAGCTTGCTTTTCTTTTTTTTTCCAAATAGAGATGTTCCTCCTATATATTTTCAAATGGAAACATACAGCCTGTTAGGGTGTAAATACATATATGGACCAACTACAGGTCCACTGACATGCAAGTGAGAAAAGAAATAACTAAGAGAACTCATTACCCTTACATACAACTTTTTTATAAGCTCGGTTCACTTTAATTACTCCTCTTTACGTGTTAGACAGTTATGCTACACCATCCATAGGGAATGCAGACATAGGTTTTTCTAAATGTGCTTAGCATGTCAACATTTTAAGCATTGGCTTGTGATTGTTACCGCTAAGGCTTGGTGAGAGGGGCCTCGGTATTAACTATTGAAAGCAGGGGGCCTAGTAATTGCTATTGAAAGCAGATCTGCGGGGTATTTGTATTCTTTGTCATGAAAGATGTTTACTGTATTCAGCATTTCGCTGATCACCCTATAGTGTCTTTTTTTCTTTTACATTCAAAATTCATTAAACAGAGTCGTTGGGGTTTCTTTTTAACAAAAAATGTCAGCACTGCTTCACACCAGTCTAGCTGACAGTGCGTTTGACTGGCGATTTCAGCCCACGGAGCTTTTTTGCCTTTTTCTAAACCAAAATGACAGTTAAAAAAGAGAAGTTTTTAAAGAAGGCGCACTGTAGCAGTTTGTTCCATCCTTTTTCTTCACTGGACTCAGTTATGAAAACAAGTCCTATTGTGAAAAGTGCATTTCTAGAAAGCACTGCTTCAGAGCTACGCTCCCGAGTATTGCGCTCTCCAAAATAAATAGTAAGGCTGTGACTGATTACAAAAGCAAGCACAAATAAAGTTCAAATCTTTGAGGACATAAAAATGTTAATTAAACCTCTCCATGCTGCAAAATGGAGAATTTACTCTCTAGTGGTACCTCATTGTACATCAGCTTGGAAGGGTGGAGCTGGGAATATTAATGTATGAACAACGTGCCATGCGCTGCACCAGAAGGGGAAATAAGACCTTTCCCTCAGACCTTCCTTGGTACTTAACTGTGGGGAGGGGATTTTGAGGGCCAATATTTCTATTTCACTGAGAAAATAAAATACCAAAAAAAGACAACAGGAAGTGGAGAGCCATCTAAACCAGAACAAATAAAGAAGAAAGTAATGAGAATTTCTAATGCACATTTCAGTGTGCATTAGAAAATCTATTTTGCAATGCTATTTCACTGTTTTCACCTCCAAAATTTCAACTCTCCAACTCTGTCTTTAAGAAATCCTATTTCTTCAATGTTCATTTTTACATTGACAACTTCTGCTTGGATTTACAGTTCCGCTTTCGTTTTTATTATAAAAATATTACTCTACAGTCTGCATTGCTTATTATACAGAAATGATCGTTATTGCGTGTTTCATCTAAAAATGGGAGAGAGAATTAATAATCTCCTAGTTACAAACTGGGACAGGAGTTAACGCAGTGTACTACAAGCAAACTAATCCCTATGAAGTTTGCTAAACACACAGTGATACTGCTGACAGATCCCATGTGTAAGCACGCGCCCCTGCCACATGTAGTATCAGACATAGATTAATAAGATTAATAAGATCTTATTGACATAGATTCACTCTGGTTATAAATTCAGCGCTTACTATTTTCCCAACACATCAACAATCTCCTGTCAAAGCTCAGAGTAAGGACAAAGCCACTCCTAAAGGGTGAAGAGGACAAGAAAAAGTGGTAAAAAGGAGGGATTTCAGAGTAGAAAGGAACATGATCACAAAATAATCAAGCACTGTTTCCCAGTGGAAATATCCTAGTGTGAACAGGAAAAGGAGATGAGTTGCAGAACTGGGAGAAAAACAGCAGGAAAGGAAAAAACAGTCAGTTAAAGGGAAGAAAAAACACAACAAAATGTGGATGAGAGAATTGGAATATGTTCCCTGAACTCTGTGAAAGGTTTGGGCCACGCAAATGGAAAAATATGGTACTGTAGTAGCACACTCAGGCTGACCAGCACAGATTCTGCTTTCTGTAGAGAGGCTGCAGAAAAGTGCCCTGTGTCTGAGGATTTAATGAGAAATTGGTGCTGAGCTGTCACTTTGCAAGTTGCTGCTCTCAAAGCTCTCCTGTATTTTAAATCGGTTCTTTACTTCCTTGATACTTAAGGTTTGATGAGTTTAAGATACGAGCTATTTGCCAAGGCTGCACACCCCATGGCCACAACCTTAGGCTCACAGGAGCCTCTTGGCAAGAGTCAGTTGGTGACACAGGGAAGCCCCAAAGCTGCAGCATCCTTACAAGTGGGGTGGAAAGTCTTATCCACACAAATTGGAAAGGGTAACTAGTGCCCATCTATTTTATAGTTTGCTGGGGTGGCAATGAGTACAAGGCAACGATGATCCAGCCATCATACCAAGTGCGCTCATACCAATGATTACTTATTACAGGGGTATGACAGAGAGTGATGTGACTTTCAGTACAATGATATTCCCAGCAAAGGAGCTGACTTGTCAGGGAAAACACACAGAAGATCCCAGGGCACTGCAGGAGGAATAACTTCTCCAACAAGCAACATAAGAGCATCTCTCCCAGTTTCTCTCCTTGCAGCAACCCTGGCGCCAAACTTCTCTCCCTGACTTGCTAATTGTGCGCTGGGCAAGCAGGGACCAGAGGGAGGAGAGGGGTGGGAATGGTGAAGGGGCTGAAGGGGGGGACCAGAGCGGGGCTGACCCTGGGGACACCCCGCCCCGCCGGGGCGGGACAAGCCGCCAGCCCCGCTCCGAGGCATGTAAAAGCGGGACAGCGGGGATGGAGAGTAGGAGCGACCAGCCGGGACTGTGCTGCGGAGCAGGTGAGCGGGGCTGTGGGCCCGGAGGGACCAAGCGGGCAGCGGGGACCCCGACCTGCAGCCAGACCGGGACCGGTGGCAGAGCTGAGCCTCACCTCTCGCTGTTCCACAGGTTGTATCAGTTGCCAGGATCGCTGCACAAACGAGCAAAACGTCGTCTGAAATGGCAGCCGAGGTGAGGGTGAACTTTGCTTCTCTGGTGGGGTGGGCTTGGGGTGCTCTGGCAGACGTGAGCTGAACTGCGTGATAGCCCCAGCACAGCAATCTCCCATGCTCGTTTGGGTGCTTCTCTCTACTTGATTTGTTTTCCTGGGATTTAAATGGAGAAGGGGACTGAAAACTTATTTGCTGCAATAGTTCTGATGACCCACCTCTCATTCCGGTGAAAACCCATGGTAGTGAAGATATACTTAGAATACCTCTTCCCCATCCAAGCGCTTAGCTCCCAGTGCTGGTTTTCACACCGTGTGCTCTCTCCCACTCACCCCAGGGACTGTTTTCCCAGCACAGAGCTGCAAAACTGGGCTTTTTCAAATGTGATTTCCCCTGCTGCAGCTCCTACTGACCAATGTGCTTCAAAGAAGAGATCTCCAGCACCCCGTGCCTGCATTCTACCTGCTGCAGGCTCTCTCCCCCAGACACGCTGGTTCAGGCAATCGCTGGGGAAAGGGTTGCTTGGGGCCACCGCTCCCAGCCCCGCTCCGCCCGCTGTCCATGGTAGCTCTTCCCTTTTAATTTTATCAAAACATTTGTGATATGCAGCTTAACCTGGTTTATGCTAACTTTATGCCAAAGCTTGCAAGAACATCATGGACTCTAGAGACACTTCAAACGTTTCATAGTTACAGGAGTGTTTGAGGACGTGACTTTTGCTGGCTCACAGCTCTTTGTCAACTGAATATTTTCTTATAGTCTCCCTAAAAGAGTGTGGTTTTGTAAATATTATTTCAAGTAACAGTAGACACTAGCTTTCACTATATCCCTGACCCATTTTTTCCCCTGTGAAGAGACTATCAAAGAGTCAGTGATCGGCAGCTGCCTTAAAAGAAAGATCCGTGCTGGTCCTGCACCATATGCCCTGATATTCATTTGCAAGGACAGGACATACTCCGTCAAGAGCCCTGCAGAGGTGAAGTATCTTAGAGGATTCCTTAGCCAGACCTGACATGTCAAGGGCTAAGTTCTAGTGACAGTGCCATGTTTTCCAGCTCTACAACTACTTGCCAAAGGTCTTAAAGTCTGGGACTTTTCTGCTGAGCGCTACAGCACTGAAAAAATGTTCCTGAGTATGTCCTCAGTTTTGCTTGAATAGGGAGTGGGATGGACATCAACTGATTTTTAGGGGATATATCTGTAAGACTTTTGACTCATTGCTTGCAGGGAGATAAAATGCTGGGAGGAAGGTTTGTAGGAAGCACAGATCCAGTCATGGAGATGCTCAGCGCTTCCATTACCATTGACCAGAGACTGGCTGAAGTTGATATCCAGGGGAGCATGGCTTATGCCAAAGCCTTGGAGAAGGCTGGGATCCTGTCTAAAAGTGAGCTGGAGAAGACCCTGAGTGGCCTGGAAAAGGTATTTATTTCCTTCAGAAACTGTCATGTATGCTGAATGAATGGCTACTTATCTGACAGCATCTGTAGTAGCCTCCCTGAGTTGCCCTCTGTACACTTGGAAGCATTCTGGGCAGGGAACTGATGCGAAAATTCCATCCTGCTAAAGGCACTAAAGCCCAAAAGCAGGATGTGAACCAGGCGGCAGCCCCAGTGAGAGCCTGAAGCACATGGGCAATGCTCATTGTGGCAGCCCCAGTGCCTCAGTGGGGTGTGCTCAGTGTGACCTGCCCACCCATCCTCTTTACACTGAACATTCACCAGGAATTGTTTCAGTATGAATTAGCAATATTCCTTTTCTGCTGGCACTTGGGATCCTTTTGAGTCTGCCTGCCTGAGTTAGTAGGAGGCAATGCATACGTAGCACTGTATAGGGTCAAATAGAAGTCAGCAGCTAAGCAGTTTTAAAATATCCATTGTTGTTGCTCACCCGCCATGGACAATGGTGACTCTATACAATATTTGTATAGGAAAACCTTTGTGGACAATGCTAAAGCAATCACTGACATTTCAGCTCACTTTTTCTCACATTGCTTAAATCCTCCTATAGCCATAACACTGCAGGATCATCACAGGTAGAGAGATGGATCCCACCAGTGCAGTACAGAATATCTGCACAGGGCTAGCAGCCAGAGCTCACATGAGATTTAACATTTTGATTTCCATTGGGATGGCAGAAGCTGTTTGCTGGGGACACTTAACAGCCCTGACACGCAGCAGGGTAACAGTGGTGGCTGACTGGTGTTTCTGCTGATGTTTGTAGATCTCTGAGGAATGGTCTAAAGGAGTCTTTGTGGTGACCCCAACTGATGAGGATATCCACACTGCCAACGAACGCAGACTAAAGGTTTGGGTCCCCTAACCTCTTGTTCCTGTTCCTCTGTAGCTAGACCTGCCTGACGTTAAGTGCATGCGCCTCTTGCCCACTGTGAAATTCCTCCGGACCATTTGATACTGAAACCCCAAGCGCACTATGAAGGATCTCCAAGACCCATTTTGTGGAAGAGGCACTGTACAAACATAGAACCCAAACTTGCCCTTCCCCAGAAGAGATCCCGTTGCTACTTACAGGATCCTAGAGCTGAGTCCCTTCCAGGCAGGGAGCAGGTCTGCTCACATGGAGTCTCCTCCTTAAAATACTGAGACACTGACAGAAATCCTCCTCTTGTCCTCAGGAGCTGATTGGAGACATAGCTGGAAAGCTGCACACTGGAAGAAGCAGGAATGATCAGGTATGTACAGAATGTTTTCCTTTGTATTCCCTCTCCCACCTCACTTCAGGAGACCTCGGACCAGATAGGCCTTTGGCTCTTTCCCTGGAGAACGAGATACAGTGACATTACCACATCAAAACGATCAGATTTTGAGAGGAAGATGCACCTTCCCATCACATAGAACAAGGAGGGGTTTACTTTACAGTAAAAATGGCCAGTCACCAAGAATATCACATTCTGCTTTGACTGACTGTGGCCAATCTCATACAGGTTGTTACCGACTTGAAGCTGTTCATGAAGAATTCCCTCTCTGTCATCTCCACTCACCTCCTCCAGCTCATTAAGACCCTGGTGGAACGCGCTGCCATGTAAGTCCTTTTCCAGATCCACGACCTTGGTCTTGCAGGGGCAGGAGCCTCCTAGGCTTGCTCTTTGACACCAACCAAGGCAGCAGTAGGGTCTTCTGTGGAAGAAGTTGCAGACAGGCAGTGTCATAACACAGGGAAAGACAACAGACCCTACTTTGCCACAGTTCATGTGACAAGAGACCGTCCTTTTCCCCCAGTGTATCCTGGCAAAGGAATTGAGGTGGGAGGTCCACACAGGACACTACAAGGCACCAAACCCATCTGAAGAAGTTGGAAACTTGAACATGATTCCACTTGCTATGCATGAGAAAAGCTCAGCTGTGCTAATCCCTGCCTAACTCTCCCCACACATCACACTCCCACACTCCCCTTTGCCTGCCATAGAGGGATTGCTGGACCAGGCAGTTTTCCAGGGAGGCCAAGGGCAGACAAACCACACTGCAGGATGGGGAGGTCTAAACTCAGTATGTTTGGGTAGCAGGTGACAGGGACAGGAACACATAGACCAAATTCAGCACAACACAAGCTAAAGAAGTTCTGTTTGTCACCTTGGCACAAAACCCTGCAGCGTACCTGCCACTGCCCTCTGTCCTGACAGCTGCTGCTCACCTCTTTGTCTCCTTTCCCATGCAGAGAAATCGATGTCATCCTCCCTGGCTACACCCACCTGCAGAAAGCTCAGCCCATCAGATGGAGCCAGTTCTTGCTCAGGTAACCACCTTGGACACTTGGCTGCAGGAAGCCTTCTCCACCTTGAGGCCAGCTGAACTGGAGCCTAAAAGCACATTATCCTCTGAGGAGACAGTGGGGGGGGATGACAAACCAGGCCTCATCTTGCAAACTGTTCCTGTGTGGCTCTGACAAACGCAGGAACCAAGCACTGAGTGGGCAGTAGAGGGCAACTCCAACCTTTGGCCACAGTTACACCTGAGCTAACGGAGTAACACGGAGAAGCTTGTGTGGCTGCAACTGTTCTACTTCAAAGGGACTGAGGGCCTGGGCTCCATTTCAAGCCTCTTCTGTTCGAGAAGGGATCCAAGGCTCCAGGCATAGCAGCACATTGCTTGGGAAGGGAAGTGACACGTTCTGACTTCAGGTGCTTCATCTCTCATGTCCTTTCCCAGCCATGCTGTTGCTCTGACCCGTGATTCTGAGCGCCTGGGAGAGATAAAGAAGAGAATCAACATCTTGCCTTTGGGAAGGTAAGTTCTACTGGTTGGGGAGTCACTGAGCTTTGCTTTGCCCTGTAAAGTCTTCAGAGATGCCTTCCCTGCTTCCTAGAGCTCAGTTTTGGTTGGGGTGTGCAAGGTATGAGGCATGACTTCTGTTTCTTTCTCCCCTGGCAGTGGTGCTCTGGCTGGAAACCCACTGGAAATTGATAGAGAGCTTCTGCGAAGCGGTAAGCATGTCCCTATGACTGAGCAGCACAAGAATACTTGTAGTATCTAGGAGGGAAGCACTGTTACATCGCACCTAGTGGCACCATAAAGCACTGTTCTGGAGCCAAAGCCTTTCTTTCTTAAGGGTTTTTACTGCAATGAGACAGGCAATGCCAAGTCTGATCTCCTCTGTCCATCACCTTCCATACAGAGCTGGACTTTGCCTCCATCAGCCTCAACAGCATGGATGCTGTTAGCGAGAGAGACTCTGTGGGTAAGTCTCATCTTCCCACCACTGTTTCAGAAGCAGGCTTCTGAGACCTTTCCAGCTGAACTCCTTTAACAAGGGGACTGAAATCCCTCACTAGGAAGTAATTATACAGAAAATCTGTTTGCTCATATTTAAACTCCAGTCAGGGCTCCCTGGCTTGTCAAGCAAAAAAGCACCTTTTCACCTCCTGATTTCCTGCCCTCTCTGCAGTGGAATTCCTCTCTGTTGCCACCCTGCTGATGATCCACCTCAGCAAGATGGCTGAAGATCTCATCATCTACAGTACCAGCGAGTTTGGATTTCTGACCCTCTCTGACACTTACTGGTAGGTTTCTGGTCTCTGGGGAGTAATTCTCCTCAGCTATCCCCTCCAGAGAGAGTGAGACAGTGGCTGGGGTCTCCCTGCTGCACAAGGCTGACACAGCATTACAAGGCTGGCAGAAAGGCAGCCTTAGGGTAGAACACTCCTCACTAACGACCAGGTATTTCTGATTCTGGTAACACAACCAAGTTTGCATTCACCAGACACTCCTCCCCAGCAACTGCTGGCAGGCAGAACTTCCTCCTCTGCTGCCAACGCCTGCCAAAGTCCTTCCGTAATTAACTGGGTTTGCAATCCCAGGAGATCTCCTGTCTCTCATGGCAGCACAACCACAGCCCTCCTTCCCTGAGGTCCCAGTAATGCTAAGGCTGACCTGCTGGTCCCAAGACTGGAGGGGCTCTGAGGGAAGCCTCCTTTTTGCTGCTTCTTTGGGAGGTGGGATGGTGTGGTAGCTCCGGACAAGACTGCAAAATAAAAGGCCCTGATGTGGGAATCATGAGAAATTCAGAGCACTCAGGTCACTGCTTACTGCTTTCCTACAACCTAATAAAGGTGTTTGGGGAAAGGGGGCCTGTGTGTTGGGTTTGGAGAGCTGGGTCAGTACGATGCAATACCTGTCTTAGCCTGCATCTATAGGGGCTGGGGTCTTGTTCACCATTACACTCCACACGCCTTTATTTCAGCTCTGGCAGCAGTGTGATGCCTCAGAAGAAGAATCCTGATAGCCTGGAACTGATCCGCAGCAAAGCTGGTCGTGTGTTTGGACGGGTGAGCCTGCTAAACAAAGAAGTGGGATGGGGAAACTACTCATACTGGGGCTGAAGAATGCTCCCCCTTCTTCTTGCCTCTGAGTCAAGCAACGTGCCCAGTCCAGGCTCTGAGCCTCTGCTGGGGCAATGTGCTTCCCTCCCCAGGACTAACTGCCTTACCTGTTTCTCTCTGCAGCTGGCTGCCATCCTCATGGTGCTCAAAGGACTTCCAAGCACCTACAACAAGGATCTGCAGGTAAAACAGATGTTAGTTCTCACACCATCTCTCTGAGCAGACACAGCCGCCTTCTGCTCCTGAGCACTCCTGCCACTGCCCTTCCCTGTGCAGACCCTGCTTGTGTGGGAGGTGCTGAGTAAGGGGCTGAGGCACAACGTGCTGCAGCTGAAACCCCTGAGCAGGAGCCCCTGGGATGACAGGCTGCTCTGCTGGCCGAAATGCTTGGGCTATTGGGCTGCATCAGGTTGACTTAAAGCCATTTCCATCCTTCTAATGCAGGAAGACAAGGAGGCCGTCTTTGATGTTGTGGACACCCTGAATGCCGTGCTCCAGGTTGCCACTGGAGTGATTTCTACCCTCCAGGTAAGGCCTCAGCCACTTATTACTGAATATGGTTGGGAGGGACATTCTGTGAGTAATACAGGTAAACACACATTCCCAAAGAGCAGCTGATGATGTTTCCTTCTGACCCTCCTCCTGCAGATCAACAAGGAGAACATGGAGAAGGCACTGAGCCCTGAGATCCTATCATCTGACCTAGCTCTCTACTTGGTTCATAAAGGAGTAAGTATCAGAGGAAGATGTGCAGCTGTAATCTCTTTGGATGCAGAACACTGCTCAGCGAGGGCCTGAGATGAGGCCTTCTGTTCTGTCCCCAGGTGATGATCAGTCTGGGTCAGCAAACTCGAAAGCTGGAAACCTATTCTTTACATGTATCCAAAATAATGGAATTGCTGCCAGGTGGACTTGATTGTAATTTACAGGTGGAGATTTACCACCTAATGCATCCATTCTTCACACCCCAGAAACTCAAATTCAGATTGCATTGCCCTAAGAGAAAACAAGCCAACCAAAAAAGGGAGCACATCCATTTTTTCCTTTGAGGCTGTACCCCAGTTACTTGGTCACTGACTGCAGCTTCTGCTTCTCACTGCAGATGCCATTCAGACAAGCCCACGTTGCCTCTGGGAAGGCCGTCCACCTCGCCGAGTCTAAAGGCATCACCCTTAATAATCTCAGCCTGGATGACCTGAAGAGCATCAGGTTTGTTGCACTATTGTTCTGCCAAGACTCCCCTGAACACATGCATATCATCTTCCCTTGTATAGGCCTCTTTATAGTGCCCTTCCCCAAAATGCCTGGGCCAGACAGCTCCCCAAATCCTCCCAGCCTGAACATCAACACTGCTACCAATGGGCCAGAAAACACTGATGGGGCACAACATCACTCCCACTCAACTCCAGTGGGGCCTGGGCAGCCAGTACTGGGAGAGACTGGAAGAAACTCATACCATGAACTGGAGGCACCAGTTTCACTCCAAACTTATCAGTCTCCCCTCAGAGCTGACTCTTGGTCTGCCACCAGCAGCAGCTCCCAGGCACTCCAAGTGCACAAGCAGGGCTGCAGCAGATCTTTCCCCTTGGAAAAAGGCTCCATCTCTGCTCCCTCACCCTCCCTGCAGGCACTGAGCACATAAAGCAGCCACCAGCCCCAGTGCTCTCCACTCACACCTCTTCTCTTTGCCTCCCCAGCCCCCTGTTTGGCAGCGATGTCTCCCAGGTCTTCAATGTTGTCAACAGCGTGGAGCAGTACACAGCCATGGGCGGCACCGCCAAGAGCAGCGTGTCTGCCCAGATCGAGCAGCTGCGGGAGCTGCTGAAGAGACACAAGGAACAAGCTTAGAGTGTGGGGAGATATCCCATGGATGCAGCGTTGTGCCTATCACACTAATCTGGAGTTAATAAACACTGGGTTGCATTGTAGTTCACTGAAACTCTTGTCTTGTGTCTTTCTTCTATGAGGCAAGATTGAGCTGGGCTTCCTTGGCCCTAGCGAGGCTTGGGGAAATGTTCACTGGTGTGTGAAAGAAAGGGGGTTCTCCCCTCTCTTGCAGCGGAGCTGGGTTATGGGTTGTTCCTGGTAGAGCATCTGCAACTTATGCCACAACTTCAGCTATCACCGCTCTCAGGAGTATGCTTGCCTGCCTCCCTCCCTTCTGGCAGGGGGTATCAAGTGGCCAAAAGAAGCTTCCTCACCACCTGGCACCACCACCTGCATAGCCTTAGGCAGGACTTTGCCAGCAGGTCAACTCACAGGTCATTCCAGCCCATCACAAAACCACCCTTGGCTCTGGTTTACATCAAAACACAGGGGCTGCACAGTCCCAGGCCAAGTGTTTTCCTCTGTGTGACCCAGGCCAAGCCAGTTGGAGCACAATGCTTGTAAAGAGATGGGCATGGCTGGCTGCGTCTTAGAAATCTTACACTATCTTGTCGTTACAAAAATAATCAGAACAAAGACCAGGAAAAGCCTTACTTGGGGAATGAGAATGGAGCAACCTGGGCTCTTTCAGAGGATGAAAACATTTGATTAAACAACCACCTGAAACATTATTCCCCACTATTGTTCCACAGTGATTTCTGGATGGAACATGCCTGCTACTTGATTCAAAAGGTAGAGGAAGAACAGTTGCTTATAGGGAAGGTGGGGCAATTTTCACTAAACACTAACCCATCCTGAACCTGACACCCACGGCACTGTAGCACTAGTTTTGTCATGGACAATTTCTTTTCTGTCACGGCACTTTAAAGCTGGTGCCTTGCTCAGCACCCTGCCATCCATGCTGACACAGGAGCACGTTATTGACTCAGTACTGCAAGAGTCTGTAACAAACGTAGGTAATGACAGTAATGCAAGAATTGCCTCACCACCCTTAGGTTAAGGGCTGCAGCACAGACAGTACAAACTGCCATGAGCTTTATCTCCTGCCATTAACGAAGTCCCTCAGGAGACACCAAGTGCTTTCATCCTACCTTTGCAGCATTTGTGCTTTAAACATGTGGCAGAACCAGCAACAGAACTTCTCTTTCTTCAACACTTCCCCTTCAGCCTCCGTCTCCCCTTATTCTGGCCATAAACCTGATCTATTCTCCTGGTGTTCAAAGAACAGCTCATTTCAATCACTGCTCCATAAACCTCCTTTGTGTTCACTGTGTTACTTCCTGCTGTGTTTCCATTTGGGCACTTGTGTCTCACTCTACAGATACGTTAGCTGCAGCCACAAAATCATTTCTGTACACTTAGCTGATAGAAGAAAGGAGCAAGAGAGGGAGTGGACACCAACTCATCACCAGCAGAGCCTGAAGAAGGGATATTTCCTCATCTCCACCTCACAGTTTTTTTTTTCCCAGTCCCATAAGCTTTCTCATTCTGTGCTGTTCCTCTCTTTTTCCCTATTTGTATACTCCAGCTCCTGCTCCGTACCTTCAGAAGCCTCAGCCAAACAGATTTTCTCTCACTCCCAGCAGCACATATCCGGCATTGTTCCTGTTGGCCAGTGCTGAGTACCACAGGGCCCTGCCAAACTGAAAGCAAAAGGGAGGGTCTAGCAGATTATCACATCTCTGTTTCCTGCTTAAGTGAGTAGTTCATAATCACTGGTACTTCCCCCCCATCCACCCTTTTCTTAATATTGTGAAATAATTCAGACTGGGAGGGACCTGTGGAGGTCTCTGAAGCTCCAGAGACATTCTAGAAATGTGTGGTCCGCAGTATCTTCAGGCGTTCACCATCACCCTATTGTAACTCATTGTGATTTGGGCTTTTAAAGCACTGTCCCTTACCACAGGAAGATCTGTATCGGCAGAACAATCAGTGACTTTGACACTACTCTGGACTCGGTCTTAAATCCCTTCTCCATTACAGACCACAAGAAGAGACATAAGCCAAGAACTCTCATAGATCATGAGCTGCTGAAACTCTCAGCAGATAGCTACATAACTCTGATCCAAGACCCAAGCAGGTTACAAACCTACAGAAGGGCTCTTGAAACATCGCAAAAAGTAGTGAACTCTTCACTGGGTTCCCCGAAGGAAAAGACCTCTAAACCGATTTTACACTCTGGAACAATCCTGCTGAATAGTTTGTCTCCTAAACAAATTGCTGTGCCCAGTCTTTTTATCCCCTAGCTCTCTATTGAAGAAGCTGAGCTAATAACATTTCTCTGCCACCACAGTAGAGTTGTGAGAACAGATGCACTGCACGACTGCAACGTCCCCTGCAGGCGCCATGCATGAATTTGAGGCAGCAATATCCAAATGTGGCCATCTAGACTGGACTCCTCTTTGCCAGGGGCAACACAAATCAACTTAATTCTTCAACCATTTATTTTCCTTACGTTACAGAGAGATGCACATACGGAGAAGTGGAAAAAAAAATAGAAAGAGGCCTGGAACTAATGGAATAGAAACTGGAGCTTTCACTGTTAAGTATAAGCATGTAACTGTTTAAATACAGGTAATATTTAGAAATCAAAGCTATTGTTTATCACACAAACAAAGGGTTAATTATACAAAACACAAATAGCAAAACAGATACAGGGGAGCTCTCAAAGTGCCACAGAAATCCCATTTTCCCTTTTCTAGCCCTGTGGGTCACAAATGGTCCCTGAGGCGGAGGTGCCAGGACCAGTGTGGTGCCTTCTAACCCCTCCAGCTGCAGTGCCTTGGGCACCCTCCCTTTTCCCTTTTGGCAATTCCCGTAGTTTCTTCAAATGGATGTACAATCTTTGCATGCTCTGTATACATTCCACATAGTCAATTTCAAGCCTGTACCACAAACACCATGATGTAAAGCCTCTCCTTGTATATGATTCACTGTGAATGTAAATCTAGTCCTTACTATTTTGCCAAATCCACAGCAACCTCATGTGAAAGCCCAGAATAAGGACAAAGACATTCATAAAAGATAAACATGGCAAGAGAAACATTAAAACTGAGGGACTTCAGAAGAGGAAGGAACTTGGCAACAAAATGGCTCACAGAGTAGTGTAGACAGCATGATGCTCTGTGCATTTGGAAGTCTGAAAGGGAACAGAGACATCACCCCAGGAAAAAAATGATTGTAAGAGGAAATTTTTGCGAAACAGTGAATTAATAGTTGGCTACGAATCCGGATACAGAGTTTGAGCCTTGTTCTGGACTGGTACTAGAGGCAGCACGCTGGAAACCCAGCTGCAAAAGGCACTTGCTCATTCAGGCTGAGTAGCCACAGCCGGGCTGATGCTGGTCATGCCACTCTGCCCGTGTCCTCTCTGCTACAGAAAGCTGCACACCCTAATCACACAATCACACTGTGCCCTAGACTGCGGCACACAAAGGGAGCGAATAGTAGGACAGAGAAGAATATAGGAAATATGGTTGTACTAGGTCCCTTCCTACCTGAATTATGCTATGGTCCTGTGACAACAGGGCTGGTTAAAGGGCAGAAAAACCAAAAAGGGGACAAGAAAACTGGGACGCACATCGTGCACTCCCTCAAAGGCCTCTGACCGGGCACGAAGAAAGAGAAAAAACATGCCGTAGTGGCACATTCCCTCCTGCAAACCAGGAACTCCCCTGTGCTGTGGGGTGGGACCAGGGGAGGGGGGGACCGGCGCGGGGCCGATCCCGGGGACATCCCGCCCCGCCGGGGCGGGACGAGCCGCCAGCCCCGTTCCCAGGCGTGTAAAAGCGGAGCCCAGGGGCCGGGACCGGGAGGGACCAGCTGAGACCGCGCTGCGGAGCTGGTGAGGGGACCGGGGGGGGTAGCCCGGCCTGGGGCCGGAGCGGAACCGGGGGCAGAGCTGAACCTCACCTCGCTGTTCCGACCCCCTCGCTGTCCCGCAGGTTGTACCAGTTGCCGGGATCGCTGCGCACACGAGCTCAACGCCGTCCGAAATGGCAGCCGAGGTGAGAGTGAACTTTGCTTCTCCGGCGGGGGCTCTGACAGACATGAGCTCAACCGAGTTAAAATCCAAGTCGCTGCCGTTTCCTTCAGGTTCTTCCCTCTGCCTGGGAGAGACAAGTGAGCGATGCAGTTCATTCCTGACAACCTGCGTTCAGGCGGAAGGTGCTTTATAGCAGCTTGTGTAAACACTTCTCTGTACAAAAGCTGTATTTTCGGTTTCTGTGGTTGGTAGGAGAGATGTGATATCATCTTAGTGAGTTGCGCTTTCTGCCTTCCAAATGGTCACTACAACCCTGGCCTCCTCTGCTCTGGCTTACAGACAAGTGGCCATCAGCTGCCACACTGTACTGGAGAGTCCTGGAGCTGAAGTTAATCTTTCAGTTTTGATTCTACTGATTGCAAGTATGTGTGTGTTGCAATGTTTCTGCTGACTTTCTTACTTTAAGGGAAACACACAATACTGGAGTTATACCTGGACAGACCCATTCCCCATTCAAGCACTTGGCTTCTGGCACTGGCCTTTAATTTAGCATCCCCCATGCCACCATGTTCCTCTGGGCACCAGGTGCATACTGAGGACCTCTAACACTTTTCTTTTTCAGTTCTGATTCCCCACTCTGCCTTCCCTCAGCTTTTTGACAAAGTTACCTTAAAGATATCAAAAAAGACGTGCTGACACTCTTACCTCCGTAGGCTCTCTCCTGCTGTCCTCTCAGGTGTGTTGTTTCAGCAGGGATTGGCAGAAATGTGGAGACAGTCGCTAGGGGAAAAGTTTCCAAGGTTACTCAACAGTGCTGTGTCTGACTGATAAAGCTCTGGCCCGGATTAGTTTACAGCTGTTCCACCAGCTTCTTGCTGTCCATGGTAGTTACAGTGCAGTGTGAGAGGAAACTCAACAGAGCTGTTTAAAAAAACAAGTAGACCAGTAATTATGACCCACTCTGCAATGGCAATTGTATTTAGGCCCTTCTTTTAAACGTCCTGCAATTTCTGTTTTGTGCCTGCTAGCACTGGGGAGTTGCTTCTGAAATCTTAGATAAGTTGTAAGGTATCTGCATGAGTAAAATTCAAATCTATTTCAGTGTGAGTTTGCCAGAGTCAGGGCTTCAGTGGATGTCTTACCTGGACAAGCAAAAAGCTTCTGATGAAGTGACGTATACAGCTCTTAGCTAGTGAATCCATTCAGTTGCTGAATCACTGGTGAAAAAAGCTTACATACCCCTGCTGTGATGCATAACTGGAATTGTGTACCTGTCTCTGGTCACCCAGTGAAGTCGTTATACAGACGACACATACAAGTGTGTGGCGCTACTATATGAATCTTGGTTAGGGCAGAAAAACAACTTTTGGTTTTATGTATTTTAAAACCTTTTTGTTGAACTGTTTTTCTGAGCATTCTCAATGCTGAAACATACCTAGACCTTCCTTTTTGGAGTCTGCACCTTAACCAGTTTTATGCTCACCTTATGCCAAAGCTTGCAAGCACATCATGGACTCTGGAGATGCTTCAAATGGTAACTCCAAGCACTTCATAATGTGACTTGTGCTGGCCTACAACTCTTTGTCAATCAAACAGATCACTGGATGTTACATGCATAGGACCATAACTGAAGTTATTAGGCCTCTTTAATAAACTTCTTCCTCTCTCTCAGGGGGATAAACTTTGGGGAGGAAGATTCAGTGGAAGCACAGATCCAGTCATGGAGATTCTCAATGCTTCCATTACCTATGATCAGAGACTGGCTGAAGTTGATATCCAGGGGAGCATGGCTTATGCCAAAGCCTTGGAGAAGGCTGGGATCCTGTCTAAAAGTGAGCTGGAAAAGATCCTGAGTGGCCTGGAAAAGGTATTTCCTTCAGAAACTGTCATGTATGCTGGATGAATGGCTACTTATCTGACAGCATCTGTAGTAGTCTCCCTGATCAGCGGCTCTAAAAAGCACCATTTTAAGCCCTCGTGTCCTATTGTTTAGACCCTGGTGCCTTGGTGACTTGTGCTCAGTGTGACCTGCCCTCCCATCCTCTTCACACTGAACATTCAACAGGAATTGTTTCAGTATGAATTAGCAATATTCCTTTTCTGCTGGCACTTGGGATCCTTTTGAGTCTGCCTGCCTGAGTTAGTAGGAGGCAATGCATATAGCATTGTATAGGGGTAAGGATAAATCAGCAGCTAAGCAGTTTTAAAATATCCATTGTTGTTGCTCACCCACCATGGACAATGGTGACTCTATACAATATTTGTATAGGAAAACCTTTGTGGACAATGCTAAAGCAATCACTGACATTTCAGCTCACTTTTTCATTACATTGCTTAAATTCTCCTATAGCCATAACACTGCAGGATCACAGGTAGAGAGATGGATCCCACCAGTGCAGTACAGAATATCTGCACAGAGCAAGCAGCAAGTGCTGGCCTGAAAGAACAGGAATGCCAGAGCTCACATGAGATTTAACACTTTGATTTCCATTGGGATGGCAGAAGTTGTTGTTTGCTGGGGACATTTACAGCCCTGACACGCAGCAGGGTAACAGTGGTGGCTGACTGGTGTTTCTGCTGATGTTTGTAGATCTCTGAGGAATGGTCTAAAGGAGTCTTTGTGGTGACCCCAACTGATGAGGATATCCACACTGCCAACGAACGCAGACTAAAGGTTTGGGTCCCCTAACCTCCTGTTCCTGTTCCTCTGTAGCTAGATCTGCCTGACGTTAAGTGCATGCGCCTCTTGCCCACTGTGAAATTCCTCTGGACCATTTGATACTGAAACCCCAAGCGCACTGTGAAGGATCTCCAAGACCCATTTTGTGGAAGAGGCACTGTACAAACATAGAACCCAAACTTGCCCTTCCCCAGAAGAGATCCCGTGGCTACTTACAGGATCCTAGAGCTTCCAGGCAGGGAGCAGGTCTGCTCACATGGAGTCTCCTCCTTAGAATACAGAGACACTGACAGAAATCCTCCTCTTGTCCTCAGGAGCTGATTGGAGACATAGCTGGAAAGCTGCACACTGGAAGAAGCAGGAATGATCAGGTATGTACAGAACTGGTTGTTTTTCTTCCTTCTCTATCCCTCCCTCATCTTAGTTCCTTAATCAAATTTCTTTATGCCATCTTTCGCATGTTCTGAGTCTCTCCAGCATGTACTTCCTAGGGCATTAAACCAGCGATGCTGCAGTGACTCATCTGCACAGGGCTACGGGCTCTGCAGCTTTGCCTCCTGGTGGCATAAGGCCACAAACTTGCACTGAAATCCCTTTGAAAGCCTACAGAAACCATGACTTTACTGGCTGGGTACCAGGCACCTTTCAGGATCAGTCCTTCTAATGATGACTGACTTGTGCCTGTTGGGGATTTTCTGATCCAAAGTTGACAATACCTGAGAAGTCCACTGTAAAGAATGGACTTTGATTCTGTTCATGAAAAGCAAGATACAGCAGCTTTCATGAATCAGTGACCAGGGATCTATCTGGTAAGAGAAACATGTCCCTTCCCATCACGTAGAACAAGGAGGGGATAATGCTGCCAAGGCTTTCTGCTGAACAACGCTTGGTCACTACAAATATCACGTTCTTCTTTGACTGACTGTGGCCAGTCTCATGCAGGTTGTGACCGACTTGAAGTTGTTCATGAAGAATTCGCTCTCTGTCATCTCCACTCACCTCCTGCAGCTCATTAAGACCCTGGTGGAACGCGCTGCCGTGTAAGTCCTTTTCCAGAACAGCTATGTTAATCCCTGTCTAACTCTCCTCACACATTACACTCCCAAGCAGTGGTGGCCTGGGGAACCTTTGCCTGCCACAGAGGGATTGCTGGACCAGGCAGTTTCCCAGGGAGGCCAAGGGCAGACAAACCACACTGCAGGATGGGGAGATCTAAACTCAGTATGTTTGGGTAGCAGGTGACAGGAACATAGACCAAGTTCAGCACAACACAAGCTAAAGAAGTTCTGTTTGTCACCTTGCCACAAAACCCTGCAGTGTACCTGCCACTGCTCTCTGTCCTGACAACTGCTGCTCACCTCTTTGTCTCCTTTCCCATGCAGAGAAATCGATGTCATCCTCCCTGGCTACACCCACCTGCAGAAAGCTCAGCCCATCAGATGGAGCCAGTTCTTGCTCAGGTAACCACCTTGGACACGTGGCTGCAGGAAGCCTTCTCCACCTGGGGCCTACTCTGGGGACAGCGGTGGGTGACAAACCAGAGCTAACCTTGCAAACTGGAACAGGAACTCCTCATGTTCATGTATGGCTCTGACCAACCCAGGACCTAAGCACTGAGTGGAGGCCAACTCCCTGTACACTCCGTCTTTTGGCCACAGTTACCTGTTGGGTTGTGTGACATTTTCTGACCTCAGGTGGTTTATCTCTCACATCCTTTCCCAGCCACGCTGTTGCTCTGACCCGTGATTCTGAACGCCTGGGAGAAGTGAAGAGGAGGATCAATGTCTTGCCTTTGGGAAGGTAAAGCTCACTTTCTGTGTAATCCTTTGGGCCACACTTTGCCCTGTGAAGTGGCTAACAGGCAGATCTTTACATCCCCTGAAGCACTAGGGTTTGTATACCATATGTGCTGCGGAGCTGTGAGATCGCAAGCCCTGCTCCTCTCACCAAAGAGAAGAGTCTTCCAAAGAGAAGACTCTCACCACAGAGACATTGTTCTCCCTTCTTGAAATCAAGAACTGCAAGGTTTTCATCAAGCAAAGCTCCCTCTTTGGAAGAGAACTTCTGGTTTAGTCCAGAGTGTGGAGCCTCAGGCCACATTGTGTGACACCAGAATGAACTTGGGAGGGAAATCTTCAGAGAGGTGTCATCTCTGCATGATAGAGCTCAGTTTTGGTTGGGATGTACAAGGTATGAGGCATGACTTCTGTTTCTCCCCTGGCAGTGGTGCTCTGGCTGGCAACCCACTGGAAATTGACAGAGAGCTTCTGCGTAGTGGTAAGTATCTCCCTATGTCTGAGAGGCCCAGGACTACTCATACCTGTGAGTAGGGAAGCATTAATACATTGTCCTGATGTTATTTTGGATGCATTGGAGCACCTTAACATAGGGATGGAAGGTAATAAATACAAAAAATAGAGTATGCTCTGATACTCAGTGACACAGGTGGGAGGCAGCTCCTAGTGACTCGGTAAGCCAGAAGGCTTTTTACTACCATGAGACAGCAGATGCTTGTAGGGTTGGAGCATAACCAGAGCCAACCCTGCTGCACACTGGCTGCCTGGTGATAACAACAAAACTGCGCTCTGCATGTTCGTGTTCTTGGGACTACTCAAGGGCTCAGAGTCACCTCTACACTGAGACGGTTGTTCCATGCAAGCTCCAGACCAGCAAAGCCTGATCTCCTCTGTCCATCTCTTCCTTACAGAGCTGGACTTTGCCTCCATCAGCCTCAACAGCATGGATGCTGTTAGCGAGAGAGACTCTGTGGGTAAGTCTCATCTTCCCACCACTGTTTCAGAAGCAGGCTTCTGAGACCTTTCCAGCTGAACTCCTTTAACAAGGGGACTGAAATCCCTCACTAGGAATTAATTATACAGAAAATCTGTTTGCTCGTATTTAAACTCCAGTCAGGGCTCCCTGGCTTGTCAAGCAAAAAAGCACCTTTTCACCTCCTGATTTCCTGCCCTCTCTGCAGTGGAATTCCTCTCTGTTGCCACCCTGCTGATGATCCACCTCAGCAAGATGGCTGAAGATCTCATCATCTACAGTACCAGCGAGTTTGGCTTTCTGACCCTCTCTGATGCTTACAGGTAGGTCTCTTGTCTCTGGGGAGTAATTCTCCTCAGCTATCCCCTCCAGAGAGAGTGAGACAGTGGTTGGGGTCTCCCTGCTGCACAAGGCTAACACAGCATTACAAGGCTGGCAGAAAAGCAGCCTTGAGGTGAACATTGCCCACTAATGATCACTTATTTCTGATTCTGGTAACACAACCAAGTTTGCATTCACCAGACACCCCTCCCCAGCAACTGCTGGCAGGCAGAACTTCCTCCTCTGCTGGCAATGCCTGCCAAAGTCCTTCCTTAATTAACTGGGTTTGCAATCCAGGCGATTTCCCGTCTCTCATGGCAGCACAATCACAGCCCTCCTTCCCTGAGGAAGGGCTTCTTTGGAGAGGCTCTGGGGGAAGTCTCCTTTTTGCTTCTCCTTTGGGAGGTGGGACTGTGTATTTGCTGCAGACAAATCTGCAAAAACAAAGGCTCTGATGTGGGAAACATGAGAAGTTCAGTGCACTGTTCGAAACCCTAGAAAGGTGTCTGGGGAAGTGGGACCTATGTGTTGGGTTTGGAGGGCTGGGCCAATACGCTGCATGACCTGTAGGAACTGGAGTATTGCTCACCGTTACACTCCACACGCGTTTATTTCAGCACTGGCAGCAGCCTGATGCCTCAGAAGAAGAATCCTGATAGCCTGGAACTGATCCGCAGCAAAGCTGGTCGTGTGTTTGGACGGGTGAGCCTGCTAATTGAATAAGTGGGATGGGAAAACTACTCATACTGGGGCTGAAGAATCCTCCCCCTTCTTACCTCTGAGTAAAGCAGTGTGCCCAGTCCAGGCTCTGAGCCTCTGCTGGGGCAATGTACTTCCCTCCCCAGGACTAACCTGTTTCTCTCTGCAGTTGGCTGCCATCCTCATGGTGCTCAAAGGACTTCCAAGCACCTACAACAAGGATCTGCAGGTAAAACAGATGTTAGTTCTCACACCATCTCTCTGAGCAGACACAGCCGCCTTCTGCTCCTGAGCACTCCTGCCACTGCCCTTCCCTGTGCAGACCCTGCTTGTGTGGGGTGTGCTGAGAAAGGGGCTGAGGCACAACGTGCTGCAGCTGAAACCCCTGAGCAGGAGCCCCTGGGATGGCAGGCTGCTCTGCTGGCCGAAATGCTTGGGCTGTTGGGCTGCATCAGGTTGACTTACAGCCATTTCCATCTCTCTTCAACGCAGGAAGACAAGGAGGCCGTCTTTGATGTTGTGGACACCCTGAATGCCGTGCTCCAGGTTGCCACTGGAGTGATTTCTACCCTCCAGGTAAGACTTCACCTCTTGAACACAGTTGAGGGGCACATTCTTTGAGTAACACAGGCAAAAGAGCTCTAGACTCATTTTAAGATGAAGGCTCTTCAGTTCATCACCCATACTGCTCATTATGGCCCCCACTGTCAGCCACTCAGGAGGTCAGAGGGTCCTTTTAGAGCCATGTCCCTTCCAGATTAAGTCCCCTCACCATGACTGCTAATGTGTCTGCCAAGGTAGAGCTGATAATAATGTCTCCTTCTTATCCTCCTTCTGCAGATCAACAAGGAGAACATGGAGAAGGCTCTGAGCCCTGAGATGCTGTCAACTGACCTGGCTCTCTACTTGGTTCGTAAAGGAGTAAGTATCAGAGGGAGACATGGAGATATGATTTGTTTGGATGCAGAATACTGCTCAGGGAGGGCCTGAGATGAGGCCTTCTGTTCTGTCCCCAGGTGATGATCAGTCTGGGTCAGCAAACCTGGATTCACATGGCATTACCCTAAGTGAAAACAAGCCAACCAAAAAAGGGAGCACATCCATTTTTTCCTTTGAGACTGTACCCCAGTTACTTGGTCACTGACTGTGGCCTCTGCTTCTCACTGCAGATGCCATTCAGACAAGCCCACGTTGCCTCTGGGAAAGCTGTCCAACTTGCCGAGTCTAAAGGCATCACCCTCAATAATCTCAGCCTGGATGACCTGAAGAGCATCAGGTTTGTTGCACTATTGTTCTGCCAAGACTCCCCTGAACACGTGCATATCATCTTCCCTTGTATAGGCCTCTTTATAGTGCCCTTCCCCAAAATGCCTGGGCCAGACAGCTCCCCAAATCCTCCCAGCCTGAACATCAACACTGCTACCAATGGGCCAGAAAACACTGATGGGGCACAACATCACTCCCACTCAACTCCAGTGGGGCCTGGGCAGCCAGTACTGGGAGAGACTGGAAGAAACTCATACCATGAACTGGAGGCACCAGTTTCACTCCAAACTTATCAGTCTCCCCTCAGAGCTGACTCTTGGTCTGCCACCAGCAGCAGCTCCCAGGCACTCCCAAGTGCACAAGCAGGGCTGCAGCAGATCTTTCCCCTTGGAAAAAGGCTCCATCTCTGCTCCCTCACCCTCCCTGCAGGCACTGAGCACATAAAGCAGCCACCAGCCCCAGTGCTCTCCACTCACACCTCTTCTCTTTGCCTCCCCAGCCCCCTGTTTGGCAGCGATGTCTCCCAGGTCTTCAATGTTGTCAACAGCGTGGAGCAGTACACAGCCATGGGCGGCACCGCCAAGAGCAGCGTGTCTGCCCAGATCGAGCAGCTGCGGGAGCTGCTGAAGAGACACAAGGAACAAGCTTAGAGTGTGGGGAGATATCCCATGGATGCAGCGTTGTGCCTATCACACTAATCTGGAGATAATAAACACTGGGTTGCATTGTAGTTCACTGAAACTCTTGTCTTGTGTCTTTCTTCTATGAGGCAAGATTGAGCTGGGCTTCCTTCGCCCTAGTGAGGCTTGGGGAAATGTCCACTGGTGTGTGAATGTGAATGAGGTGCTGGTTATGGGATGTTAAGCTCTGGGGAGCTGGTAGGCAGAGAGCAGCAGGAGTGCCAGTTCATGTGTTGGGGAAGACTTGTGTATGTCCACAGAGATGCTTGGTACAACATCTACAAGAGATGCCACATCTCCAGCTATCACTGCCCTCCTCCTAGGATTTTGTTTCCCTGCCTGCCTTCTAGCAGGAAAAAAAACAAACAAATAAAAAATAAACCCAGACTCCTCTTGGCAGTGTGACTTGTATAGCTGTAGGATGACCTGGCCAGCAGGTCAACCCACAGGTCACCCCAGCCCATCACAAAAACACCTTTGGCTCTGGTTTACACCAAAGCACAGGGTTGCATGGTCCCAGGTCCAGCTCGGTGTGGCACATGCCCTGATTTACCACCAGCCCAGCTGGGGCAGGAGTACTGTTCTCATCCAGGAAACAAACACAGACTTCAAGTAAATGTACTGTAAATTTAAAATCAGTCAGACAGCATTTCCCTCCTTACTTGCCTCTGTGATACTGTTCTCCACCCTGTTTTATTCCTAAAGAAGTTCTGAGGGACATGGGTTAAACAGAAAACGTTACCATGCTTCACAGATACGGTTTTCCAACACAGAGATCATCCTCTCGCCTGTCCCCAAGATGCCACATGGTCATCAATACTCTTCTTTGCCTTTTCCAATAACTTCTTGCCTTCCCACTTCAACAAGTGACTCTGAAAATAAAAGTAAGCAAGTAAGTAAGTAAACAAAATAAAACCTAATACCCCCAAAAAAATCCAGCAGTCCTGGGCACAGCCCAACGCCTGCAAGTGTTTTTAGGCCAGGATACCGATGGCTTTGGCTGGGGGGACCTGCGGCTCCATGTGACACCCGCCGGTGTCCCCGCTCGGGCTCTGCAGCGGCTCCTCCCGCCGCACCGGGGCGGGACCGGCCCCGCCGGGCACTGCCCACAACCAACATGGCGGCGGCAGCGTCTGGCGGCGGGACGGGCAGCGGCATGGCGGGGGGCTGCTGGCTGCTCCTGCTGCTGGCGCTGGGCCGGGCGGCCCCGCCGGCAGGGATGCTCTACCCCCGGGAGACCCCGTCCCGGGAACGGAAGGAGCTCGGTGGGCTCTGGAGCTTCCGCGCCGATTTCTCGCCGGGCAGGGACGCCGGTTTCGTGCAGCGCTGGTACCGGCAGCCGCTCCGGCAGGTACGGCGGGGCCGGGAGCGGGGCGCGGGGGGCAGCGGGGTGCGGGGGGCAGCGGGGTGATCTCCCCTCCCGGGAAGGGCTGCCCTGCGAACCGGGCTCCCTTCCTCTCCCGAAAGCACCTTTTCCCCCGTCCTTCCCCACCGGGGTTGCAGAGCTGCTGCTCTTTGCCCTCTGCCCTGCGCTAATTGTTTTCTCGATCCGCAGAGGGGTTATTAAGAGACGAATTGCCGATCGATTACAGCAGTGCCTGATTATCCCGCTTCTGCTCAGAAGCCAGAAAGTATTTGAACCACAGCCACCTTTAGCTGTTGGAGTCCTTGTGCTGCCAAAGCCATGCTGGCCTTGCACAACCTTTACCTATGGTCAGGAGCATAAAATCAATAAAAACGTGCCTGAAAAGGGCACTCTGGAGTTGTTTACTTCAGAGCATCCGGGTGCAGATAATCAAGTCCTAGTGTAACCGAAATCCGTTACGAAATTAACACCATTAACTAAAAGAAAGAAGTTACATATTGTATGCATAAAATCTACGTGCCCATCATCATTTCTACTTTAGCCCTTTGGCCGTTTTTTTTCCAAGTTGTGGAAGGAGAAGAACTGAAAGATGCTGTGAAAGACGAAGTTTTGTAAAGAGACAGGCAAAGGAGAGGGGTCCTGGACTATGCCTCCCCAAAGTAGAGCTGAGATGTGTACACACAACCTACTTTAGACATTAGAGAATCTCCTTAAAGGAGACACACACACATAGCCATCGCAGTCAAAGGTCATCCTGCATCGGATGCTAGAAAATCTACTTTGCCATCCAGGGATTTTCTGCAGTGCTGGTACAGCGTGATGCTGAGTCGGCCACGCACATGATGCTCAACCCTGGGCGACCAGACCTTGCTTGTTCCGCTCTCCATGGAAGGGTTTCCGTAGGAAAGGGGAACTGCTCCAGCTGCGCGATGCTGCGGCGCTCGTGTACGCAACACCCCCAGTGCAGCAGGTGCTAAAAATGCACAGCTCTATTTTGCAAAGGCATCCGGTTACCACAGTGTCAAATGTATTACAATACTATCATCCTTATATTAAAAATAAGCAAGTGAATTGATTCCACTGTAATCCTAAGAAATGTGCCTTGTGTTCAGGGAGGGAGAAAGGCTGGACTCATCCCAAACAATCTCTGCAGACCTTCCCTGGGGGATCTGGCCCAAAATACCCAGTTTGTGGGAAGTCCCAGGCTCAAACAATGACCTGGGCATTTATTCTTTTTCCCCTTAGAATCACAGAATAATTTCAGTTGGAAGAGACCCCCAGGATCATCGAGTCCAACCATAACCTAACCTAAACTAACTCTAGCACTAAGCCATGTCCCCAAGGACCTCATATAAATGCCTTTTAATCCGCTCCAGGGATGGTGAGTCCACCACTTCCCTTCTCCAGTTCCGCAATACTAGAGCCATGAATAAAAGCATTTCCCTAACATAAGTCAGGAGGGGAAAAAGTCAGGAGCAGCTTCTTCCTGTAGGAACAGGGAGGCTCCTGGGCCTGGTATCAAAAAGGACTTAGACAGGACCTGTGACAGACCACACCAGTTTCTAAAGAGGTTTCCCCAAGTGTTTCCACTATGCAAAGGGATTGCAAGGCTGTTAGCAGAAGGGGACACCTCCAGCTATACAGGTTGGACTGCCAACACAGTAAAATCTCTATTTTTAAGTGATCTCCCTTTCTGCGCAATTCCTGCCAGACCGGTCCTGTGATTGACATGCCAGTGCCCGCCAGCTTCAATGATATCACTCAAGACCCCAGCTTGGAGAACTACATCGGCTGGGTTTGGTATGAGAAAGAGGTGCTGCTTCCTCTCCGCTGGCTTCAGGAGGATTTCAACACCAGAGTGGTGCTCCGCTTCGGCAGTGCCCATTACTACTCCATTGTGGTACGATTCTGACGGGATTTTATATCAGTTTGCTATTTTCTTAACTCTTGGCTGTTTTCCTCCAGCCAAGGACTTGGCCATCGTTTCCCCAGTCTCTCTTCTCTGATACTCCAATATTGAGACTAGTAAAAAAGATATTTCCTTGCCCAAAACTGTGTCTCTCAGTGACACTTGTACATGACCCAGACTTAGCTCCCTGTAAGGAAAGGGCTGCCAGACCGACCCCTCAGGGAGTAGGAGCCCAGAACAAGGTTCAGTGTTCCTGGGATTCCCAGCTGCCCTTTGCTGGGCTCCCTCCCTTCTCCGCACTGTGCTTGCAACAAAAAAAAATAAACCAATAACCCTGCCCCTTGGGCTCACAGGTGTCTTCTCCTGCAGTGGGTCAACGGAGTGCAAGTCATGGAGCACGAAGGGGGGCATCTCCCTTTTGAAGCAGATATAAGCAGCATTGTCCAGAGCAGCCCAGGAACCCCCTGCCGCATCACTGTCGCACTCAACAACACTCTGACACCGTACACTCTGCCTCCGGGGACGATTCAGTACATGAACGACAAAACAAAGTGAGTTGGTAAAGCGCTGTACTGCTGAGCTCACCCCAGGGATGAGAGAAGGGGAATTTATTTGGCTGATGGTTCATAAGACCCTCCGAGCTTATGCTGAAATTCATCAGTCGAGTAGGGAGGAGTTTAGGCTTTGGTGTTATGAGGAATCCACACTGAGTCATTGCATCTATTTTATACAAAGGTAACTGAGGTTAAGTGATTTGCCAAGCTGAATAAATGGCAGATTTGAGAAGCTTGAATTCAACTGGAAGCTGCATGTACCAGTTATCCTGAAGGATTAAACCTATTAGATCAATTAAATGTTTGTTAACTGGTAATTCCCTTCAGCATAGCAGCAGTAGCACTACTGAGAGACAGATCCATCGTGTTGTAAAGACTGTTTTACCAGCGTCTATTTTTACATCCCTAGCATCCATATGCTGCCTTCAGTTCTTGTGTAATGAAACATAACGTAGCCATTTCTCCTGTCCTGCTCTCTCAGGTATCCCAAGAATTATTTTGTACAGAACATCAGGTTTGATTTCTTTAATTATGCTGGAATCCATCGCCCAGTTGTGCTTTACACCACTCCTTCTGTCTACATAGATGACATTACTGTGACAACTACTTCATCAGACAATGTTGGTAGGTCCAGAACAATTACAGCAGCTATCTCAGGCTCCAAATGGAGATGACAAGGGCAGCAGAGAAAATATCCTGCAGAAGTCTGGTTGAATTTGTTTCGTAGTAGCTTTTTCTTGAACCTGAGCTGGACTGTTGCAAAGCCCAGAGGCTGCAAGAATATGGCAAAGAGTTAAGCTATAAGAAAAAAAGTACTTGCAAGAGATTACTGTTAAAGGATGATCGGGTGTTTCTCAAACTAGAATATCTCAGTTGGGGCAGTATTCCTGCCACTTAAAGCAAGATTATCTCTAAGTAACAGAATTATGTGACATATGAATTTTGCTGGAAACGTCTGAACCTCAAGACAGAGAGGTCATGCCTCTTAGATTCAATTCACGCCACTCTGTTGTTCTACATCTCCCTAATTTCTTGCTGCTGCTGTATGTGAAAACCCTCCAATATTTGATGCTTATATTTTTCTTTCCGTGGCAGTCTCTGATTGTCTTTTTTTCCCCTTTGAACCAGCAATGGTGCAATATCAGGTGTCGGTTGTTGGCAGTACACTCTATTCCTTGTCCCTGAGTTTACGTGACCAAGAAGGGAAGGTGGTTGCTACAGGCGATGGGCCAGCTGGAGTGCTCAAAGTCCTGAACCCAAATCTTTGGTGGCCTTACCTGATGCATGAGAACCCTGGATACCGCTACTCCTTAGAGGTAACAGTGACATTTCTTCTTTTCCACATGCATTCCCTCTGAATGTCTAATAGGGCTAAGGAACTGCCATACGGTCCATCTTCCATACTCCTCTTCTCCCGCAGATCCTGCTCATGTGACCAGAGTAGCATTGCTAATTATGCAGTAATCAAATCAAGCTGATGCTGAACTGAAAGGTCTGTTGATGAGAAGAGATGGGCATGCCTGGGGTGCACACATGGGCTCTCAGACACTTGTCCTTCACATTTATGGCCCAATCCATCCCTTGTAAAAGGAGCATTTGAGATGGTGCAGGGGAGGAGATATTGCAAAAGCAGAGAGTCTCTGAGGAGCAGGCTGCCAGCCTCTGCCACGTGCTTTGCCATGCAATGAGCTTTCTTCCTGCTCTGGAAAATGGGAGTTCAGCTTCAATACCACAAGCCTGGAAAATTCTGAGTTAAGGATGACTAGTGACATTTAGGTGTAGAAATTAGGGCAGATGAGATGCTGTTTCCAGAGGCTCAGGTTCATAGCTCTTGTGAGCAGATGACACATCCTTGTGAAGCCCAGCGTGTCACTTACACCTCCCCTTTGAAAATCCAGGTGAAAATGCAGGCGCAGGTGAACGGGGCCTTGCTGGAGGACTTGTACACGCTCCCGGTCGGCATCCGCACCGTCCACGTCACCAGCACGCAGTTCCTCATCAACGGCAAGCCCTTCTACTTCCACGGCGTCAACAAGCACGAGGACGCAGATGTAAGTGTGCGGCACCCACAGCGGGAGCACCTCATGTCCCTTCGCTTTGTGCTGCTGGGGCAGCAACTGCTCTGGCCTCCCCTCTCACCCAAAGGGGCTGTTTCCTCACACCCTCCTCCCAGGCTGGGAGCTGCTGGGGGGAATGTTTGCCAGCATTAAAGGGGACACTGTGTCCTGCCATAGTCATAACACTCCTCTAAGGATGCGATAGCCAGCCCAGGTATCTGGCAGAGGAGCTAAACAATCTCTCAGCCATGGATTCCAGTCAGAAATAGAATCATTTCAGTTGGAAGAGACCCTCAGGATCATCGAGTCCAACCATAACCTAACCTAACTCCAGCACTAAACCACGTCCCTAAGAACCTCGTCTAAACGCCTTTTAAACACCTCCAGGGATGGTGGTACCACCACTGCCCTGGGCAGCCTCTTCCAATGCGTGACAACCCTTTCCATAGAGAATTTTTTCCTAATATCCAATCTAAACCTTCTCTGGCGCAACTTGAGGACATTTGCTCTTGTCCTATCGCTTGTTACTTGGGAGAAGAGACCAACACCCTCTATGCTACAACCTCCTTTCAGGTATTGTAGAGGGCGATAAGGTCTCCCCTCAGCCTCCTGTTCTTCAGGCTGAACAGCCCTAGTTCCCTCAAAAATGTCCCCTCGCTTTGTACCACTGAGGCAGCAACCACTCTTGTCTCCCCTCTCGCCTAGAGGGGCTGTCTCCTCACACTCCTCCCAGGCTGGGAGCTGCTGGAGGGGCTGGAGTGAAATTTACCAATATTAAAGGGGACCCCACGTCCAGTCCTGCTGTAATCATAACGTCCCTCTCAGGGCACGCGGGCCAGCCCAGGTGTGCTGGCAGAGGAGCTCAATAATCTCTCAGCCAGGACTTCCAGTCAGAAATAGCGACTCACAGGTTCCCCACCCTGGGAAATGCCGGGGACAAAGTCTCCGGCGCGGAGGTTTGGGCTGCGAGGCGCAGCCCGGCCACAGGGCGGCCACACAGCCATGTCAGAGGCTCCTTCCCGTCCCCGCCAAGCCGCTCACCTCAGGGGCGGTTCGTCCTCCTCCTTCACGCCTCCCGCAGCGCGGACTCCTCTGGGAACACCGAGAGCCCTGCCGGGCCGGGCCCGCCTCCAGCCGGCCCTCCCCTGCCTGCTTCCCGGGTCACACCTGTGGCAGGAGGGAGGGAGAGGGCGGCACCTTGGCTGCCACCTCCATCCCCTCTGCTCCTGCCGGCACCCAGGGTCTGGCTGTGCGTGTGGCAGTGCAGGAAACAAATTACCTTGCAAATATAATAGGCCCGGGCAGGATTTCTCAGCAAAGCGTATTTTAATAACGATTTTGCAAGATCAGGTGTTCTACCTAAAGGCAGGCACATGGAATAGGACAAAAAGCCCCTGCTTATATCCCCCCCAAGTCCCCTTTGGTTGGGTACTGCAGGGTTTACAGACTACCCGATGTTTACATATTTCATTCATCTAATTATAACAACCCCCTTCCCCTTATCGATCTATTTAGAATACAGATTCCTGGCTCTTTGGCTTATCTTCCCCCTAGATGGATTATTTTTAAATACAGGTATCAGTGTGCATTCTGGGATGAGTTCAAAGAGACTTCATTTTACATCAAGCATTCATAGTCTGGTGTGTCTCAGTCCTTCCCCCTCGCTGGGGTCAGGCGCCAGGCTCTCAGTTTTGTAAAAACAACATCCCTTTGTTAAACGGTCCTTACAGCAGTGCCCTCCGAGAGGCAGAGGCTGCACAGGGAGGTGGTGCAGTCACTAGTAATGGCGCCCGGGGCTGGAAGTGCCCTGGTGTGAGCAGGGAAGCGGCCGTGCCCAGCGAAGGTGTGAAGTGAAGCCGCGGCCTGGCGGTGTGATGGGCTGTGATGTCTCCCCGTCCAGATCCGTGGCAAAGGCTTCGACTGGCCCGTGGTCATGAAGGACTTCAACCTGCTGCGATGGCTGGGGGCAAACTCCTTCCGCACCAGCCACTACCCCTACGCCGAGGAGATCATGGACCTGTGCGATGCCTACGGCATCGTGGTGATCGACGAGTGTCCGGGAGTGGGCATTAAAATACCGTAAGCAATTGCTTGAAAGACCCTTCCCCTTTGTTCTGTGTTCCTCAGAGCTGCTTCAAAAGTGTCCTTCCCCCATCCACAGCGCCTGTTGTCCTGATAATGGACGTACTTTGCTCTATTTAGAAATCAGCCCATTGCGCCACATGGGCCCAGTGAGGTTGGCCAACCGGAGGGCGTTTTGCCACATGGCCATCGTGTCACTTGGTCTGGCTCAATTAATGAGCCCAAACCTTGACCCTGAACCGGGCAGCGCTTTGGGCAGAAGCCACATTCAATGTCAAGGCTCAGCTGTGCTTATGCACCCCAGGGGCTTGAGTTTTCACAGGGAAAGGAAAAAGGGGATGGATTTTATACCCTCACCGGGTCTCATGTCCTTTTGTCTTTAAGTGAGAGCTTTGGGAACAAGTCCTTGCAGCATCATCTTGTGGTGATGGAGGAGCTGATCCGCAGGGATAAGAACAGGCCGTCAGTTGTGATGTGGTCAGTAGCCAACGAGCCGGCATCGGAGCTGCCCCCAGCAGCTTACTACTTTAAGTAAGTGCGTCTGCTTGTACACACAGCTCAGGCTTGAATCTTGGGAGATGATGCATCTTCTTCCTTTGGAATGGCACAAAGAAGTAGTAAAGAAAGGGCAAGCATTTTTTTGGGAACCCTGAAACAGTACCCACAGATCCACACTAAAAGCATAACTGCTGCATGCATTAAACTGATGCTCAGAACCACACAACGGTCTCAACCTGTTGTTTCTGAACCAGTAAGTCTCTGACAAATTATCAGGAGTCCATTTGGTCTGAGCATCTCTGCTTGACCTAGGGGTCAAGCAAAAGCAGACCTGATGGGAACAGGATATTCCCATTACCAATGGAAGACAAGTGCTAAATTATTTTAGAATTACGGCAAAGCTGTAAAATAATTTGCCTTTAATTCTGAAGAGAAGGTTCTTCAGTGAGTGCCAGTGATTTGTTCTGCAGGGTATTGTGACACCCCACTTCAAAGCTACCACTTAAAGTCCCTACAGTCCCCTTGGTTTTATTTTTAGAGAGATTTAAGCTTTGGATAGCCAAGAGTCATCTCTGTAATGGGGTAGGACTGTCTTTAGTAGCTGTAATTGTATTAAGAGGTAACCATGAATTTTCATTCTTCAGAATGATGCACAACCTCTCTGCAATGTGAAGGCAGCAGCAGAGCTTGACCCTTCTATTCTGTCTCATCTCCCTCAATCAAGGTTTCCTCAAAAGCAGCCAACTTTTCTGCCTTGTGCTTTTGTAGGAACACGTTGCAAGAGTTGTTCAGAAAATTTCCACTGCCCTTCTCACACTTTTATCATTTTCAAACTCACTGTCCGTTCTCCAGCTTCCAGGCTGCTGGCACCAACACACAAATTAACATGTCCACATTTGGTATATAATACTTTCACTCTGGTCTTTTTTTTAGGTGGGATAGCAACCAACTTTGTGATGGATAAAGGCCTCTTTGCCATGATATTCATAGTCCTGCAGAACTGGCTAGAATTGCAGGCTCTTTATGGCAGGCGATCACTAAGTATTGTGCAGTATTTCATGAAATGTACTCTGCCTGCTAAACCAAAAGCAGCTCCAAATGTCTGCGGGGCGCGAAAGGACAGAGAGCCTGGGGAAATGGGGCTGTGCTTCTCCATGCTGTTGAACTCTTGCTTTACTGTTTGCAAACAGGACACTGATAGCTCACACTAAAGCTCTCGATCCCTCCAGACCAGTAACCTTTGTGACAGATGTTAATTACGCTCTTGATCTTGGTGTAAGTTCACTTTATTTTCTAGCTTTTTTTCTTTTTTTTTAAATTCATACATTAAATTTCCTCCTCTTATAATTCTTGAGTGAAGAAGGATGCAGGATCAGACCCCCTGGATTCCATCAACATTGTCATGTTTTGCTGTTCCATTGATTGTGTTTACTAACGCTCAGGATTTTTCACTTGCAATTAAACCAAAGCTTAAACCTCTTTAAAATGCTAAAAGCCCTTGTGGAAGTCTAAAGGAAGGAAGCTTTGCTTTAATTCCTGCTTTAAACTGCTCTAGATCTTCTTTGGCAGATGTCTGTTAATGTTGAATAATCTAAAAGCTCTATCAGCTTCATAATTGAAGTCCTAGAGCTGTATAAATAGCCAAAAGGCACTTCTTTGGGATGTCTGTGGCCATAGCATGAACCAAGGGTCTTATACATAAAGGATCTTATACATTTTCCCCCAGGAAAATAAAACCCGTGGCTTTAGTTTTGGCTATCGCTGTTTCAGGTGCGCACACAGACTGACATCCCATCCTCACAAGCCTGTTCTGACTTGCTTAGGGAGACATGAAAACAGACCCAAAGAACAGATCTCATACACTGATGTTGTATTAGAACTTTTTTTCTTTTATTACAAAACATGTTAAGAGAACATTGAACAAGTTACATACAGCATCACTTCATCTTCAGTGGGCTTTGTGCCCTTTTATCATACTGTTCGTGTGGTAGAAATGGCATATAGCTTGCAGAATGCTTAGTATTGCACCATTGATGCACAAATTTAGTTGCTAGTCAAAATATTTGAGCACTAACTTGATAATCACATTCCAATACTCAAAGTACATCTAAGTGTACCAGCAAGCCAGAGACATCTTGGAAACGCAAAAACTTCTAACAAACCTGAGAATTAAATGGGTTGATCTTGTCTAACTCTTTGCTTTGACTTCCTAATTCTGCGAGAAAAATGCCAAATTAATACACTGTTAGCATGTTAAATTTATCCTCCTGTTTTATTCTGGGAAAGACGTCACACTGGGAGGGCCTGCGTGATGGGGAAGAGACTTTATTCACGTGTAATTAAAATGTATTCCATGAAATGAACCAAAAAGAGGATTTAGCTTTATGAGTGAAGGTTGTCTGCCTTCAGCTCTGTGACAAAATACTCTCGCCTTGTTTTCTGTAGGCTCCTTATGTGGATGTAATTTGTGTAAACAGCTACTTCTCCTGGTATCACGACCCAGGCCATCTGGAAGTTATTCCACTACAACTCACAACACAGTTTGAGAACTGGCATAAAACCTACCAAAAACCCATTATCCAGAGTGAATATGGAGCAGATTCGATTCCCGGACTTCACAGTGTAAGTGTTAGGTGGAAAAAACCACTGCTCTGCTTAAAGTCAGCAAAATGTAATTAGAAGAGATGGTACCATCGAACCTTTTGAGATGCATTAGCTTGTAAGTGTCTGGAAGACTCCAGGATTGTAATCCTGCTCCACAGAAATCGCTGAGCTTTACTACTGACTACCCAAGGTTAGATTCTACCTAAAGAGAAGTTTTTAGCTTTGTGTAAAAGCACTGAACACTCTGAAATCTGTACTTTGGCATTTATAGAAAATGCTTAATTGGAAGATACAACACTGGAGAGCAGACATTCATTTCATGATGCTGTCCTGCTCCAAAGGGGTGGCACAGTCCTGTACCTTAAAGCACCATAAGCAAGCAAAACCACACACTCCCCCAAAGTAGAATATATCTAGCATTGCATTTGTATTTTATGTGCATTTCCCCCATAATTTCAGTAGTTGCTAATTGTCACTAACTAGCCATTGTTAATGCAACAGCAATGAAAAGACTGAGCAATTGTAATGCTTGTTTTCAGGAAGCAGGTTCCCAGTAAATAGGAAGTTAACATAGGGAGCCTTTGCTGAGTTTAACTGTCCCCTCTATTCAAGGCTGCATTTGTTTTCCTGGCTGTAGGATCCACCTCTTATGTTCAGCGAGGAGTACCAGAAAGCCCTGCTAAGAGAGTACCATTCCGTTTTTGACAAAAAGAGGAAAGAGTACGTGATTGGGGAGCTCATATGGAATTTTGCTGATTTCATGACTAATCAAGGTAAGCTTATATTTATATCCTAAACAACTCTCCATCCTCCCATCAAGTTTAAAAGGGTTGATGATACACAAAGAATATTGTGCTGTAGGGTAGGACAAAAGGGGCCTCTGCTTACCAAGGGAGAGCATAGTGGGTTTCTGTGACGAAATCCAGCACGGCCAGAGCCAAGAGGGAAGGTCCTGCCTGTACTTAACGTGTCCCCTCTCCAGCCTGAGCTCCTACATGTCCCACCCAGGACATGACACTGCACTAGGGCAGAAGCAAAGGAAGGTTGTGAGCAGACCCAGGTTACTTTATTTCTTGGCCATCCTCAAACCAGAGCTTCAGTCAGCTGGTAGGGATGTTTCTCACTTCATATTTTATCCACAACTGCCCTTAGTATCAGAGCACCTTAAATACTGTATTATTAACTCAGTAGAGGTTTAGCAATAGAGGACCAGATGCCACACTGGTAGACAACTGTCTATCATGACACTCCACCCACTATTAATACATGATAAGTGCATTCCCAAAGTATGAGGCATTACTTTACAGAGCAGTCAGTCACACAAATTGAATTATTACAACTCAGAGTAGACCCAGTAAGGAACCAGTTACGCACTTGCCACCTACAGTGAGTTAGGGTGGTGAACAGTCAGTGGGAATTCCAGGCAGAGAAACACTATGAAGAACAACCTTCAGAGCACCAATTCAGGTATTAGAAAGCTAAGTCATTACAGAGCAGCTGTCAGAAAAGTAATATCAACGAGGAGGATGGAGAAAATGTAGACAAGTTCACACACACACATATGTAATTTCAGTCTCTCTACATGTTGCGATCATCTTCTCTAGTTTCCTACAAAAACTAAACTAGGCAAAAAGGATACAGACACCACTGAAGGACAGTACAGTCAAACAGTAATTGACGTTTTCACCATCAGATTTCAAGGTGGAACTAATGGCAGAAGGAACATCCACTGTAAATCTAACACTGATCAAGTTAATGGGCACACCTGAATTAACTGTCATCGACTTACCAGTTGTAAATACCATAAATTGCAGCTATATTGCTCAGTTACATCAATTAATCTTGCCAAGATGATGCAAATGACATCTGCCGAGTTCCCCGTTGTACCTGACTACGTGTAGAAGAAAGTACATAGGTCTCTTCCACCTAACCTGATTTAGCACATACATCGTAACAGTTCACAGCAGGAGATACAAGAGCATTTTATATATACTTGCTTTATTTTATAACTTCTCTACAGGGACCACACGTGTTCTGGGGAACAAGAAAGGAATATTTACCCGCCAACGACAGCCCAAATCAGCTGCATTTGTTCTTAGAGAAAGATACTGGAAGATTGCAAATGAATCAAGCTGTCTTCCTCCTATAATAAAATCACATACCCTCTTTCTAAAATGAAATCAAAAGGTATAGTGGCTGGCTACTATGCTGAACTTGTTCATTAAATTCCTGTTTAAATAATAGTTATGCCTGACTCAAGTCTTGCAAGTCTAATGCAATTTCTAGCCCACTTGAAATAGTTACTATGATACAGAGCAGATCAGAAACACTAGTTTCCTACACTTAGTCATGTCTGTGGGCTTCCTGTTTCCAGGTAGTAAAATGAATATTCAGAGTTTCAAGGAGCTGAAGTTAGAGATTCTGACTGAGGTATCTGTTTATGGTAAAACAAAAAAAAAAGTCACAAGATACAAATCAACACTGAAGACTTCAAAAATCCACGTTACTCTAAATGAACATCACACCCCTCCAATGCAAATGAGGTTTTCCAATTATACTCCCCTAACAGCTACACTACTCAGATCACAGCAAATTGTCCACAGGATTACACAAGAGCACAATTTGTATTTATAAAGCTTCTCTTGCTGGACAGAATGTATGTGGCTGGCTGAGAAATTCTGAGAGTTCACAGCGTTCAGGAAGTGTATGAACCACCCAATACTCCAATACAGTACAGAATGCAAGCTACAGCAGCAAAGTGGAATATGTTAGATAGGTATTTATTACAACTGAACTTTGCTTAAAACTATTTTAGTCACAGTACCGGAACTACCACTGTTAGATGCGGTTTTACCTTCCAGCGTGGAAGGGCTTCCTTCATATTAAATTGTCACTATGCACTACAGCAATAGTAGCCTTGAGGGCAAATTTGATCTCAAACTTCTTGATACTGGCCTGAGATATTCTGGGGTAGAGCAATGTGTAAATTAATGTGCACACACTACTTCAGACAGTAATGTAGTGTAGTAAGGTCCCGTTCGGGCTGCACACCAGTTCTAGGCCAGGCTCTAGGCTGGACTAGATTGGGCCAATACTCACAGAAGAGCTTGGAACACTTAGCTTGCTAACGTCTTATTGCAACATCCCAGGGTGGGCCAGGAGCAGCATCACCTGTAGCAGAAGCACAAGACTGGAGGCTGCCTGCTCAATCTTGGAAGTTGGCACAAGTATGTAGTTTCTTTATTCCAATTCATGGACACGGTATGAAACTCTTCCTATAACTACTACTTCTCCAACTGGCTCTTCTGCTAGTACCTCGAGAAAATATGAAGAAAATATTTGCTCTTTTGTTGTGTGGTGGCCAAATTCTCTTTTCTTTAGATGTGGTACATTAGAAACCAACACTTTCCACACTGCCACAATAAGGACATACTTATTTACTGCTGACTTCAAAACGATTTTTCTTGAGTTTTTAAGGGAAAAGAAGAAACATACTATCAACATTCCTTACGGTTATACCATGATAATGTTACAGATTTTCTATTAGAACTAAAAACCCAGGATATAAAAGTCTATCCATAGTAAAAAGACACTTGCTCAAATGTACCGTGGTATAAGAGTGAAGACCGTATTTAACCCCACTACCAGTGTTTGAAAGTCATTTCAACTTCTCAATCTCTAGACATATTTTTTAAAAGCATTTTCTTCCCCATTTCAACAGACACGACATACCAGCAGCTGCCCCATCAGAATACGGATAAAGACTTGACATTGTTAACGCATTACAAACTAGGGCTCGGATCCCCGTGATAACACACACAGGGCTTGCACTTGCAGAAAAGAATAGTTCAGTCCAACAAAACAGAAGCAAAGTTTAATAGCCACGCATGTGGCAAGCACACATTTCAGAGTTGTCGCTCCTGCTTGTTCTCAACAGCCCAGTGCAATTGTAAACCCACCCCCTCCCCACCGCTCCCTCCCCCCAGATCCAGGAAAACATCACAGCAGCTTCCAGATAGGTTGTGATCTTGTCAGAGTGGAGTTAAAGCAGATCTACGGAACCAAGGATAAAAGTAACACACTTAACATTATTTTCTTTTGCATGTTGCTTAAAGAACTGTAAACAGTTAAAGTGTCAAGTCAACGCTGCTCAACCATTACGCACCCACATGCACACAACGTTCCGCAAGACGCGATGAACCTGCAGAAATTCTGTGAACTGGTATTTCTGGGGACTCAAGTGCTTTAACCCGCTAACACACAATGTCTTTGAAAAGAAAAATCGCAACTTGGTACATTTCTAGAAACAGAATTACAGTACTGACTTTAAAAACAGTTTCTAAGGCTCAGACTGAGTCCAAAAAGGCCTCTGGGTTCATTCAAGCTCATATGTCTGGACTGCATGAATGCAGCATAAGAATGATTGCAGCAAGACGTCCACAGGTCATTTCTACATTTATTTTTTATACCAAAAAGTTATGTGCAACAAATAGAATTCATACATATTTACAATGTTTTACCTGTTAGCAAAATTGTATCCTAAACCTCCAATAGAGAATCTCTCAACCTATATTGATAAAAGGAACATCTGCCCAATGACTCCATTTAAATGGATGTTTACTTTGGAGTTTAAAGCACTAGTAATAAATAGTTGATGGAACATACTATACAGAACAAACACCTAATATTTAGGCCATGCTTAATACAGTTTTATGGTAACAGAATACTTCATCTTTTCTGGACCAGTTTTTTCAAACAACATCGGCAGAACCCAAGGTATTTAGATATCCCTTTGACTTTAGCCCATAGAAATTCAGAGCATCGAGTGCTGCCTGAAGCACCTCACCGACCTTTTGGAACAATCGCAAGACTCCGTACAGCAGAAGACAAAGACGTGCTACAGTACGCAGAAACCTCCCAACAGAGAGGTTCGTTGTCACTTCAGAGATCAAAGGTGGTAGGGAATGTTTCATCGGCCTTGGCATCGCAAACGCTTTACGGTAAGAAAGTTCCAAGAACGTTCGTTTCCTAAACGAGACTTGAATGCTTCGTTGGCCTTAAGAGTAACAAGTACCTTACAGTAAGAGGATTTCGGGAATGTTTAATTCCTAAGCAGGTTTTGGGATGAGGTTCTTTGACCTTTCCAGTCAGCCCCTCCCTGCAGAAGTTCCGCAAGCCAGAGCGGGGGAAAAAGCCCAAATTCAGAACCAATGTTGGTAGATTATTAATTTTTTTCTCCTCCATTCTCAGAAGTGTTGAAACCACAAGTGCAGTGTGTGCAATGATACTCCCTCCCGCCCCTCTGCCACATTAGGTATCATTTATGAGCTTTTTTAACACACGTTCTTGTATCCTCAAGATTTCCCAGAATTTGCCTTCGGATTTGTAAGGCTCAATATCAGTCACACATTCACCACGACATTTGTTTCGGTTGGGGGCAGCTGCATGAAGCACTCATCAGATTTCCATCACATTACTAATTGCAACCTGAGCCATTTTACTGGAAGAAATATGCTGTTTCTATCATTGGGAGCAACAAGGAAAGAATCAACAGAAAGCAAAAAGGTCCAAATTTCTACTGCTAATATTATTTTGCCCTTTATTCAGGCCAACTGCATTTCTGAAGCACAAGAGAGAGCAGAAGAGACAGGGCCATTTCTAGCAAATCACTTCCAGTAAAAAGTAACTGCAAGAAAAGCGCACACGAGACAAGAGAGTTCACAATGAAGGATCAGATTTGCAAGATCGTGCACAAAGTGTAGCTGCAAATTCTTCCAGAGACCAAACTCCATTTCCATTTGATCCCTACGTGCACACAAACAAGGACTGCAGACGTGGCTGCCGAAAATCTGGCCCTAAACAATTTTACTAAACAAACTGAATTAACAGACTATGCCCACACAGACAAGCACAAGACACAGTGAAGTTAGTCAACACCTACACTTTCAGCTGATGGGGATTTTCTTCCTTTTTTGTTTTCGGTGTGTATTACACCCAGAAATTGGACCAAGTCATCATTGATTACACTTGTCTCCATTGCTGCTTGTTCTGAGATATTAGCGCTGCGAATAAGCATTTCAGGCAGCACGTGTTCACCTCTTCCTTGGATGAAAAGATGCCTTAGTGTAGATCACAGGAATGCATCGAAATAAATCTATACAACATATTAAACAGTGATATTGCCTCAAGGCTTGTAAAAGAACAAAGTAAAACCTTGAGGGACCAGTTGAACATCATTCACTCCCCTCATATCAAAGTTCAAGGCATTTGAGAGACAGAACTAAACATCAAGACAAGCTTTAACTATACTCTGGTCAATACAAAACGCATTTAATGAATTGTTGTCTAGAACTGTTAGACAAGAGGGACAAGTAATTTAGTGTTACATGCAACAGATGTTACTCATACCACAGAACTCTATACATAAAAGCAGTTTCCACCTACATCCTTGATACAAACCAGAAAATTACTTCAGTAGTAATTTAAATACTATTTTGTGAATTTAATCTAAAAAGTCTATTTTCTCTATGGAACACTGCATGTTTCACAGTTAAGTTTATCCTCAGCAACTTAGTGTTTATAATCCACTTAGCCATACAACATCAGTGTCTCTCTGACATTCATGTTTAAGAAAATAATTCTAAAATTAGTTTAACTAATTCTTTAACTAAATGGGTACGCAGTTGGAATTCTTCATATTTAGAAGCTGACAAGGGCAAAAAGCAGCACAGCACCAATTACAGAAAGTAGCTGAACCCACACATTTTGGTGTCACAGAGTCTGAAACACAAGTATTTCACTTTTCCAAATCACATCATCAACCTTCTATCGCATTGATTTAAGGTAACGGAAACAACATTGCTACCACTTCTCAGTCTAAAAACTAAAATAGATCTCTTAATACTCTTCTATGCCCAGCAAGTTTGCTGGGAATTTTGTTTGTTTGTTTTTTCATTTTTAAAGCAAGGACACTTCTGCCTGCCAAGTTCAACACAAAGTATTTGGTTTAAGATTTTAAGACAGAAGGCACTTTTAACATTCAGCCTTAGAATACTGAGTGCAGAAACAGCATTTACAATTTTGTTCCTTTGTTTAAATCTGCAGTTTAATTTTTTTTTCCAATTAGTTATTAGAAAGAGCAATGATAGCACTATATCATATTTCATTTTCAAGAGCACATTTACTTACATATCCCACTAAACAGGTTGCCCTTCCAAGTGATCTTACGTGTGTCAGGCCTAAAGTTCATTTCCCAATATAGCGCAAACCAAAGATCCTGACGAAGATCAATTAAGGAACTGCTTCTTCAGTGCACTGCTTGGTTATCCCGCTCAGGCAGTGGCTTCAACTGCAAATTGCAATTCTATACTGCAGCATTCATATAACATCAAACATTAGTAACACTGGCTGGCTGACCGCAGTTTAAAAATGAATCAGCTCTGCACGGAAATTAAGTCCTTTTAAAGAACGCTCTTTGATACACCGACCCCCAATCCGCATGTAATATCCCAGAGGCAGCTTTCTGTTGACCACATTAATTTCTGTACAGAATGAAAATAGCTTAATGACGTTGTGGTTAAATGAACATACTTCAGGTTTCAGCTTTAATTCCATTTTCATTACTGGAGACAAAATAGAAAATAAAACTGGAACAAACCCCAACTATCATTCTTGCGAAAGCACTAGCAGCGAGTGCAGCCACGCGGTGTTCTCTAGAGGTCACTCCTTCCAGCGCGTCAGTCGACCATTAGCTGAACACTCTGACAGCTCCTAGACTAACAAAACCGATTGTACAGTGAATTCTCCAGGGATGAAACCAATGTGTCTAATTTTATTTACAGTATAAGTCCTAGTCAAATCTAAGTCCATCAGCTAAAAAAAAAAATACACATACTGTAAACATGGCAACATTAAATATGGTAATGCTATTCTAGAATATTTAATGTCATGATCACATATTGTTATACCTGAATTTATATACAGGATATTTTAGAGCAAGTGTTACCCACTTCACAAGTGGAGGGGGAAGAGAAAGAGTCTAGAATTTCCTGTGGCTAAAACTCCTTCAAAGTAAAGTTAAAGCTTGTCTTTGATTGCATTAGAGCTTTCTTTCATAACCACATTAAAGTTGAAGATTAGCACAAAAAAAATTATCTAGGGCCCCTTCAAATTTATAATTAAAAATTCAGTTATGATTCTCAGGGGAAGTGTCTGATATGGAGAATAAAAAATTACTGCAAAATAAACTTAATGGAAGTTGGGTCTTCAGACTGTCAGTCAAAAGTTCAAACAGGCGTTATTCCTGTTTGGGTTGGAGTTGCCGTTTCCAGGCCTCGTTCAAATAAACTAGTCGTTTGTAGTTGATGATAAAGAGAATGAAGTTCAGCAAATATGTGATGACGCAGACAATGCAAAATTCCTTCAGCACGAAGTACAGAATGTACGCCAAGTACAATGACCCTACTACAGACACTATGGAGGATGTCATGAGGATTAGAGCTGCTACTGCACTTGCTGTCATACCTGCAACAAGAGAGAGAAAGTTACTCCCACTGCTCCCGCTCCCCCGTTCCACACAAAGCAAAAGGCCCAAGTGCTCTAATTCAAACCAGAGGCTACTCGGCAAGTTTGTATCACACAAAAGTCTGTTTAAAATACCAGGGGTTCAAGGTAACTGAAAAATCGCTATTTGGAGGGGAGCTTCTAGGTTCTAAATGACACTCCTTTGGTAAGAACTATGTGTAGTATTTACCATCTTCCATGTTCCTGAGTGATGGGAAAGTTGGTCAAGTTATGCCTATAAATATTAATAGCTTTATAGCAGAGCATATAGTTATGAAGAAATAGGCATACATTACATTTCATGCACTTGTTTTGCCTGCTATCTCTGTTACTCCTGCAAAACTTGTAAATTCCATTTTTATTTCCTCTCTTTTCTATTGTGCAATCCAATGCTAAATAATTTAAGTGAAAATACCAGTGCAGCAACTCTCCTGACATTTATCTTATTAACAGCATAGCAGGAGAAAATGAAATTGCTCTTGTTATCAGTTGGGGTTTTAAGCCATTTGGACAGATGTATCGTTAGATTGGTGCTAACAAGAAAAATCACATGCATTTGTCTGGTCTCTTGCAGACTGTGCGATACATAATGCACTCCTCTTTCATCACCACAGACCTGTTATATATTTTAGGCTCCAAACTGAATTAATACTTACCAAGTAGCATTTGTAGTATATAAAACACGAGTCCAAAAACACTGTTTGACTGATTTATTGCACTGTCCTTTCCAAAGATGGAACCCAACAGACCGAATCCTCGACCCCATCTGTAAAACAGTGAAACTAATTAACTTGTATTTGAGTACCTATTGCTTTACATCAGTATTTTCAATTCATTGCTGTCAGAAAAAAATTAGATACATATAGGCTGACATGACAGCTGTACCCTATGTGAAGTTCAAGGGTATCTTAGAAAACCAAGCAGTTTGCAACAGGGAGCGCACTTGGTACAACTTTATCCCACACCTTGCTGAGCAAAGTTATTTGGCACAGCGGGAACTACCAAGTTCACACAATTGCAACATCACCAGATACCACGTCTGCCGCCTTGGTCTTTAGTTCAAAGCTCTTTTGTCAAATAAATGCTTCCTTTTTCCAAGGATTGCTTCAGCAGTTCCCTCCACGGCAGCAAGCTGGACACTTGCTCACTATACAGCTGAGGAAGAATGTTCATATGTTGTTAACCAGCACTTACCTCGCTGGCCCCAGAGCAAGATCAGAACGTCTGTTTGCACTTCAGCTGCTCCTGACCAGCCTAACACCTCAGGAGGAGCCCAACTCTGACAAGCAGACAAGCTGGGGATGGTACCATAACATTCACAGAGCTCGTTTGTTCAAGCCCTGGCACCGTGAGACACTTTGAACTAGTGCCTGAGCCACAAAGCGGCTTTCAATTTTATAACCAGAAGGCAGAAAGTGGCACAAGCCCTACAAAACTGCTACTGCAATAAGGCAGCTAAAAGACTAAATTTGCAAATATATTTGTGCTAAAAACCATTAATTTGCTGCCCTAAGGCAGATAGTTATTTACCGTATTTGTTGGTGTCACTTGAAAATATGAAAAGAAGTTAACACTACATTAACACTCAACTTAATTCACTTACAAGAGAACATTAGGACATCTGCCAGCCTGACTTTGCAGCATAGGGTCAAGAGCTACATAACTGTAAGGCTAGGTTTACATTACCAGGTTAACTGTCACATTACCGTACATAAAAAAGTGCAGTTCCTCAGTGCTGTTGCAGCACAAAACACTAGCATATGGTTTCCTCAGAGACTGTTGCACTAGAGGCAATGGTTCTAGTAAACCAAGCACAGGTTTGCTCTGTGCATGGCACAGGAACATTGCTGGTGTACTTCACCACACACCCGAGACCAGCGAAAAGCTACCACCATGTTACAAGCAGTCTCCTCACAGGAGAAAGGTGCCACGACAAATATGACTTAATACAATCTCCAAAATACTGCATAATCTCATGGCCATTTGTGCAATACTTTCAAAATATACTTGAATTTTAATTCAAACTTAGTAACTGTCTGCAATTAAGTATTATAACCAAGTCTTATGCTCTTCTCCCCTAGAAACTGCACAGAAAATTAGGTACCAATTCCTGAAAAACACATCCGTCAACTGCAGGATCCTGAATTCCTGCCCTCTCCCTGCCCTACCTGTATGCTCTGACTTCTGATGCTCATGAGATCCTGTTGTGTTTGAGAGTGAACTCAAGCTTAAAAACATCAGAAATTTTTTAGGTTACAGTTATTCTGCAAGTGAATGAAATGTTGCTAATGGAGAGGTAACGAGTTCAAGCCCTTCCCGGCAGTCAGTGTCCTCAAGTAATCTCTGTTCACAGCTGCAAGAAGGTCAGAGCACGGTGAAAGCTTTTTCCACATGCAGTCGTTCATTAAGTATCTTGTTGGCCTTGTAGTAGCTTTAAGGACATCAAGTATCACATTTCAGTCCGTGGAGCAGGGCTCTAATCTCACATCTTATTCCCCACACCTCGAGACAGCTAAGAACCCTGGGGTTAAAGAAGCAGCACTTTTTCCAGCCTTATAAGATTTGAAGTGTGAGGAAGTTTTCTGCAAACTGAAAAGCAAAAATATTTAGACTTTGTATATTTCTATCTCCATCTAATTTCTCTACTGAAGAGGGTAAATCATCTCCTAATTCTATCAAGAAGTTCACAAAACCCACTAAAATGAACCAAGTACTTTTGCAAGCAATTGGAGGTTGGAAGAAGACTGAGTATGATAATCTTTCTGATCACACCTGAGTTAATGATAACTTTGAAAATCAAAAGCATTTGGCAAACAACTAGCAAGAAGAAAGACTGCAGTCCTAACAGAATAAACTCCAAGAATTAAACATCACTAAAAGGGGCTAAAAACTGCTCTGAAGTTCCTTCACGGAACTTGCCTTTCTTATAAAGCAGATAAGTTACAAGGACTATCGTTAACTTGGATCATTTTTTCAGATACAGAATACTAAGTAAAATGAACTAATTGAATAATTGCTTGCACAGCAAGAGAAAAGCCTTGTCCAACGTCAGCTTTGTTCTGGGACTGCCCCGTGGCTCCGGTCCCTGCAGCAGCAAGGGTTGTGAAAATCAGGCCGGAGTCGCCCTGCGTGATTCAGAGCCTGCTGACAAACACCCTGGCAAGCCCAGCTCCGCCACACCCCAGCTTCACTCCTAGTGAAAACAAAAGGCAATCTCAACTAACTCAAGGAAGTTTTAAAATAAAGACATCTTCCTTCATGTTTTAAGTCACTCGAATTCCCCCTCTGTTCCATCCGAGTCGCTTCTCATTTGCAGGTGCGACTTTGAAGGGTCTTGAAAAAAGTTTTCAGATTAGGGATTCAAGAAATTCAAAGTGTTTCTATCTGTTCATGTATTTGTCCAACATCTAAAATTGAACCCTACAGTGACCTTCAGTCCAAGGTGCATTGCCTTTTATCAAAAGGAGGTCTAAAAAAATCACTTCCACCCTCTAAACAGTGTCCCTTTTGGTTTGTGATATTTAACAAAGTTCAGAAGTGCCACGCTTTTAGAAGTTTAAAGCTGTATTTGCACGAACTTGACACTTCTTAGCAGAAAGACAGGAACAACTGAGGTCATTTTGATCCACAAGTGACATTATCTCCAATAAGAATCTTGTAATGTTAAATCATTACCTCTTTTGCACAATCATGAATATCCTCTGTGTTCCAGAACAGCATATTATGGGAGTACACTTCAACTCTAAACATTTTAACATAATTTAGCAGAGACAATACCGCTGGCAGAAAGGCAACCAAGAGCACCTGCTGCAGTACACCGTCATCTCAGTCATTCTAAAGGACAAGTAAAAAACCTCCCTAACAAGTTAAAAGCTGTTAAGAGTTATCAGGATTAGCTCAAAAAGCAACAGAATTGCAAGCCTGCCAAACAAACAAAAGTATATAGTCAGGAATCAGATTATGATCTTACCCACTCTCTGTAAGAAATGCTATACTGTTTTTTCTAGCCAAGCACCCAAATTCTGACAGTTTTCTGCAGATCCCCTAAGATGCCCCACTTGATCTCAATCATCACTACATTAAGACTGAGCTTAAGAAACTTCTAAACATGAGTTTCACTTGCATCACCACACTCGGTAGCCCACCTTGCAGCCTTCCTGACCGTACCCAGATGTTTTGTGAGCACATACATTTGACCTCCACAACATCCCCCGGTGATGAATTCCAGAACCACATTACCTCTGTTTCACTTGGCAATCCTTAGTTCTCATGTCAGGAAAAGAACTAATTATTGTATATTCCTTTTAACCTGAAAATAACCATACTAGATGAGGTCAAGTCCAGCTGACTACAGTATCACATCTCAGGAGTAGCAGATGCCTTGAACAAAACACACACCTCGTACTTCCCAGTGCCTGGTTGAAAATCCCATCAAATCCTTCTGGACACCAGGTTATTAAATGGGATGTATGATTCAACATCTGAGAACACCCTGCATTTCAGCGGGTTTTCCAACACATTTCTTTCTCTCAATTTTTAGGTTTGCTGCAATGAAAAGGGCAAACAATAATAGAAAAAGACTACTTACAGTTCTCTGAAAATATAAAGAACTCAAGCTTTGTTACCTGAGTAGTAGAAAATTACTTAAAGCCCCTAATTTCAGGATTATTTTTCATTCCATAAGCATTATTGTGTTATCAAACAGCAAGCACCACTTACCACTTTGTGGTAACCCTGAGGAAACAATAAATATTATTTTCTAAAATAAGGTTACGCTTGATAAGTGATACGCACATTTCCTTAAGCGCCATCTGACTTCTGAGATAAGTTGTGGTACAGAATGGAAGTTCTCGGGAGGGAAGAACAGCTGGCCTGTGCGCACACATCGCTGCTCATATAAAGGTCAAAGGATCTGGAGCACTTTCATACTCAGTAATGTTAAGAAACTTTGGTTGCAGCTTCACTAAAGGATTTTGGATTAAACATGGTTCATGGTTACAAGGTCATTTAGGCCACTCTAACAGTTTTAATAGAGTAAAAGCCTTCAATTATAAGCTACAAGAAAGAAAGGAGATTAAAAATTCCCATTTGTGAGCTTGCCAAGAGTGCCCCAAATTTTTTATTCACTTAATTTCAAGTTTAAATCTCTTAGCAGCATTTACCATAAACAAATGGCATTTTGTTCTATATATCCTCCAGCTCTATCTCAGAAATAGTCTGAAAAAATCTCAGTGTCTAGATCAGCAAAACCTCAAGCAGACAATGGTTAATTCTTTTATAGTAGTCTTTACAGAAGCACTGCTTATTCAAGCTACAAGCCAACAGCATTGTATTCCTTCCACATAATCTCTTCTATTAAGCTGTCATAAATGAAGTCTGAATTTGAACTACAGGCACTTTGTGAAATTTACTTCGCATCAGGCAAAAGATTTTTCAGCCCTATTGCAAACTCCAGACAAGCTAGAAATCATACGTTTATGGAAAGCAAAAAATACACATGTTCAAGATCAGATCGCTGCAAGGCTGAAAAAACCTCGTGTAGTTAGGACACTGCTGTATTTTATAAAAGATGCGCCTCAGCCACTCCACATTCTACCAGTTTGAAGTCATAACTTTTCCATTAAAAACATGAGACAAAAATCACTTCAACTATCAGCTTCTGCTGTTTTGGGAACAACTTGCTTTAAGAACTAGTGAACTCGCTTTAAGAACCAGTGAAGCTGGTTTTCTACAAGCGTTCCTGAAACCCTTTCCTTCCCCAGCACACAGTAACCAGACCCCTCTGGGTTCACCCCTCCAGTCTCCCCAGTCAAGTCCATTATCTATCCACTCTGTCCCAGTCCTATTTGCCCACGTGCTGCCCGGCCGCCCAGATAACCTTAGCTCACACGGGAGGGTTTTCTCCCCTCAGCACAGGTACTACTTTGAGTCCCTTCCCCCCCGCTTTAAGCACTGCGTCTGCTCCTATAAAACTTTAGTAACTTGTATCCTTTGTTGTATTTTGACATAAAATTAAAAGAGAGCTTCAAACCTTCCCTCAGACAGAAAAAGGAATGAATCCTTTCTACAGAATAACTGAAAAAAGCACCGTGACACCTGCTATCTAACAATTTGCAAACCTCAGAAATTAACACCAACCAATTTAAAATTACAGAACAGATTACAGCGGAGTCTCAGGAGGCAACATTTTCATGTAAAATCTTTTGGTAGCTTAAGAATCAGAAATATGTTCCTGTTGAATGACCACCAGCCGCTCTACATGCTGCCCTTCTGCACTTTAACCAAACTTCTATCTTTTTGTATAGAGAACTGAAGATGCCTCACAAAACCTACTTGGCTAAGATTAATGATATTGCTGACTAGAAAAGAGCCAAGCCTTGCAAAACCAGTAATATTGGGGGATAAAAAAGGCACGTGGGCCTCATTTGCGTGCACTGGTTCACAAGAAGGGCCCAGACAAGCTTTTCTGCAACCCACATAAAACCACTTCTACCTTTTCTCACCTTACACCTTACACCAATTTTGAATAAAGGATACTAGGAAGGTATCTTTCCAACGTCATCTTCTGGATGAGTCAGTCTCTGATTTAAGATTTTCCATGCTCCTCCCTCTGCATGCTGGTAATTTTTACAACATTTGTGTTCTCATTGTTGTGCCAACACCAGATTTGGCTTAAAAGCAAGACTTGGAAATCCTAACAGCTTATTAGGGAAAAAAGTCCTCCCCAAAGACTAGAACTCAGTTACAAAGTAAGTCAGCTGAGGGAGGAATACACTAATTCTAATCATTCTCTACACTTAAAATTAATCCAACACCATGATGTGCTTTTTAAACTCAGTCCACTGCTGGGGTTGCCAGTCAAAATGGGAAGATTGTTACATTCCAAGTTCCATCAGCAAATCTAGCTTAAATAAAAAGTCACACAACTAAATGAACAATCTAGAAGTCAGAAAAAGCCACAAAGTACAAGTTTGTCACCGACTTAACTCTGCAGAGTTAACTCTGGTAATCAAATAATTTGTGATTGCTAGTGTAATAGCTTAATGAGAAAAGAAACTTAGGGAAGTGAAATGTGCATTACTTGTGACAACAGTGGAACATAGTATCTGAAACTACTGTCCTGGCAAAATCTAAATTGTAGTCAGAAGTTCCTTTAAGAAATCAAGTTTCGGAGAAACTTCAGTCATGTAGCAGTAACAAGGAATATTCAACTGGAGAGAGAATGACTGATGGATGGGGCGCTGTGGCAACATGGAGAATAAGTTTAATTTCTTTCAGTGATATCCCTACTTCAGAGCTTAACAGCTTGCCCTCTGGTCTTACTTTTAAAGCAATGTTCCTCTTTTGTCTGGACCCTGTATGGCATTGAAAGCACATTCTTCTCCAAATATGGTTTGACTGAACAGAACTTGCACGCTCCTTTTCCACAAACTCCTTTTACCACCTGCTCTCACTACCCTGAGCTATCCTGACATTTGCAATATTTCAGTCTTTAAGCACAATTCTCCTAGCAACTGCTAGTGAGATTTTAGTTGGTTTTATCCCTAACCATTCACATATAGAATTCCTACAGTAAAGTATTTACAGGTCTCACCATGGCACACTCAACATTTCAGCTGCAGTTCTGCTAATGAACACTATAATTACCAGGCATTACTTCATAATTAGAAATATCCAAAGTATAATTTGAATTATTTTACTTCTTCAATAAGTTTAGTAAACATGCATTAAAAGTATTACTTCAAATTCCCTGTCTCAATAGCAGCATTCACAACAACACTAAAAAGCTAATGAAGGACCAATTCTATACAAAAGCAGACTACAGAGGTGCTTAAATTCCTCGTATTCTTTTTTTACTTCTATAGCTGTAGTAAAATTTAGATTATTGACAATTTGTGGTTTAATCACAGTAGCCTACGCATAGTTTTATTCTTTAAGTTTAAGCTTTCTGTCAAGCTTATTGAAGTCTTCTTGGAACTTCTCAATTCAGGACACTTTTCAAACAGAGAGATGAACAATCACCTTCACAAACTGCAGATTATCTGATGACAGGCAGAAAAGCAGAGTCAAATCCCTCATTCAGTCACAAGAGCCTCCTTTCAGACATCCACAGATACACATCTTTTTGTAACATTACACAATCCCATCTCTGTCACCACAGAAGTGGTTTTAAGAAGAAGAGTTCCCTGTATGTTTTACCAAACAATGTAACCAGCTTCCACCCTGACAGAATACACACATATCCTCGCCCATTGGCTCATTATCATAATACAGCAAGTACCTTTATAAAAACTGTGACAGCTTTTACGCAGGTTACATTGCAATAAAAACAAAACCAAACTCAAGTACTCATTCAGCTGAAGGCACTAATACAATAATAAAAAAGTTATCATTAAAAAAAGAGGAAGCATTTAAGATATACATTTCCTGAAGAATCCAACCCCTCCCCTTTCCAGCTCATTATTGGTGAATACCTTTACATATATCTTTATATACCTATATATAGATTCATGCACACGCAAAACAGTTTTGAGATTGCTGAAAAATCATCTTATTTCTTTAGTTGAAATACTTGAGAACAGGCTTTTAGTAGAGTTTCGTGTCCAAATTACACCCAAAAGCATTTCCTGTAGCATGTTTATACTGGTAACACTTGTAACTATCCAGCAGACTAAGTCTTTTCATTATTGTAATTTAATCAACTGGTTACTTAAGTCAAGCTAGCAGCATACGAAAATTTATACAGCGACTCTCCTAAAAGAAATAAGAACCATTGTCCTTTAGAAAACAACAGCTCAATAATTAGTGACAGGAAACCTGGAAAATAAATCAAGATTTGGACTGAACATTTGCTGCTGGGGCATGCTGATTATTTCTTGAATTAAGAACATCCTCTGTATCACAAAAGCAATCTTCTGTGTTGCCAGGGACCATTATAATGAAAATGCAATTCAGATACTCCAATTAAAACAACCCAAATCAAATAATCTACAATTGCCCATGTTTATGTTGGCCTCAACCACTAGTCACACCCCCAGCATTTTCACTGTAACGTGCATTCGCCACTAAAACGCCTGTCACTCCAGCTAATTGCCACTGATTACAACACAGGAATCGCGGGTGTCTCACGCTCCAGCCCGTAGTGATCCCCAAATAAAACCGTTCCCACACCAACCCCCCAGCCAAGGGGCTGCCGAAACCGGGAGCCCCGCCGCCCCCTCCCCGGCCGGCCCGCCCCGTGAACCCAGCACAGGCCCAGCTCCCGGGTCCCTTCACGCCTCAGTGAGGCCCCCCCGGGACGAGTCCCGGCCCGCAGCCGCCGCCCCCCTCACAGAGCCGGACGGACCCCCAGCATCCCCCGCCTTAACGCCGGAGGCACCGGAGGCAGCGCTCCAGGCCCCACCGCTCCCCACACCCCCAACCCTTTCCCCCTGAGGCGGCAGCGCCGCCGGGTCCCATCCCCGCCTCACCTGGAGGTGATGGCGGCAGAGCAGCGGACCCGCTCGCTGAGGTCGCACAGGGCCTGGTAGTGGAGGTCGCGGCCCTTCTCCCGCTCCAGGTGGCAGGCGTAGAGGGAGAGCAGGATGCCGGCCGCGCACACGGCGGAGCGGGCCACCCGCTCCCAGCGCGGCACCGACACTCGCAGCAGGACGGGCGCCGCCATCTTACCCCCTCCCTCCGCCTCAGCCCGCGACGCGCGCCCGGCGCCGGCCGGCCGCGCATGCGCGCACGCACCCCATTGGTTCGCTGGGCGGGGACACCACCCCTCCCGCCTCGCCGGACGTGGCGCTCCGCGACAACGTCACGTCACGTCAGGCCGTGGGGGGAGCGTGGCGTGGCGGGGCGCGTGGTTGTGGCGCCGCCTGGCGGACAGGAGGCAGCACTGCGGGTGTAAGATCAAGATAAACCACCAAACAAATCGTGTGCTAAGTTATTAACGACTGAGTAAGTAGGGATCAAATTTCACAACAGTTCTACCTCTGGTATACGGGGACTTAGGGAGTAAACTCTTAGAGCTATATTTTAATTATATTCCAAGTTATGTGATGTAACATGTGCCCTTCTCCTTATTAAACAGTTCATTCTTTTCTGAAGCTCTGCTGAGGTTCATAACTCACAGCAGCTTCCTCAAATCATCCGTGTTTTGTCTAAAGAACTCCCTCCATTTAACAAAGTAACTGCGGTGGCGCTCACTTTATCATAACAGCTCTGGATATGGCCTCATGATCACATAGCTGAAGCCCTGACTTACACTTTCATTTATTCTCTTCCATTTGCTATTTTTATCATGTTCTCCTCGACTACACAATACCAGTATTTTAAAGCTGTCTTTCGCCATCTGTCTCCAAACTTCCCAGATTTTTTTCTTTTTCTTAAAAACAAAAAAAAAAAAAAAAGCAAGCAGCCACGTTCCTCTGTGTGTGCAGAGCCCTGGGTAGAGCTGGGACAGGGTTCAGCCTTAGCAGAGCAGCCGGTGAGCCTGGTGCTGTCATGAGATATTCTATAGTAAAAGCGTTGAGTAAAACATAATAAGTTAATAAGTTAACTGATAAATACATTTAAAAAGAGAGAAGATTACATGCCAGCCCATGCAGATGGCCGTGTGCACGGGGTTGAAGGCGGCAGGAGGTGCCCTGGCTCCTTCCTGGGGCAGTTTGCGGCAAACCGCAGCTTTTGGGGTGAAACGCAGCGATTCTGTGAGGGGTGTCTCGCGTGCCGCCTCTGGCCTTCTCCAGAGAGCGCGACTCTCGCCGCGCGTTAAAACGCGGTTTATCGGTTTATTTTCACAGAAGCAGCCGCCGCCACCGCTCCCTGCGGCCGCCCTTTCCCGCCACGCGATGGAGGGGGCGTGGCCGATGGAGGAGGCGCGGCCGGCGGCGGAGGCGTGGCCGGCGGAAGCCACGCCCCCGTGTGCCGGCAGTGACGCGGCGCGGGTCGGGTGACCTTCAGAGGCGGCGGCGGGAGGCGGCAGCGGGAGGGCCGCGTTCTCTCTTTTTATTTTCTTTTCCTCCGCTCAGCGAACCTCTCTCGCCGCGATGCCGAGGGGCGGCCGGAGCCGCACGTCCCGCGTGGCGCCCCCCGCCAGGTGAGGGCGGCTTGGACCCTTTTCTCTCGCTCTCCTTCCCCGCCCCCGGGTAGGCCGCAGGCGGCCAAGGCCATTCTGCCATTGCGGGGTTGGGTGGCGCACTGCGGTGGGGAGGGGGGTCCAGCTGCTTTGAGCTCAGGGTGAGCGCTTGGCGGGGATGGGAGTGGATCTCCTCAGCCCTCGCTGGGCGGCAGGGCCCGGCCATCCGGTGCCTGATCATTAAGGCCTTATTTAATCAGCCTTTTTGGGTTATATCTCATTTCCCGCGAAATAACGCGGTCCTTTGGGGCGTGGGGCTGCGACTGGTCCTTAAAACAGCCAAAAAGAAGCCTGTAAATCTTACCCTGTTCATAAATAACAACATTGAGTTCTTGCCATCAACGTGCAGGCTGTAACAAGGAGGAACTGCACATGCTCGTTCCCTGCAACCAGGCGGCCTCTGCCGGTTTGAATTCGATAATATGAGGTTTCTCTTTATGTTCCTGCAGTCGGGCACCACCGATGAGAGCTGCATCACCAGCGCCTGCTGCTCGGGCGCCTGTCCCAGCGGCGGCACCACCTTCTGCCGTGGCTGCTCCTGCACCGAAGCAGCCTGGCCTGATGGCGCAGATGGCGACAACTGCTGCCGGAGTCGCTGTAGGCTCTGCTGTAGGCCATACCATAGGTCATGCGCTTACAGGGGGATTTGGTGGAGGAAGCAGCTCTGAGCCTGCAAGGCCCGATATTACTTATCAGGTAAGAGAGAACATAACTGGACACCAGCTGATGAGGCACAGTTAACTTGTGACATCAGCTCTATGTAACCTGATGTAATTGCTATAAACTTAAAAACCACAGGAGTCACAGCTGGAAAACTGGGGTAGCTGTAGCGATTAAATCTCCAAGGTGACTACCACAATCACTATGAAGTATCTCAAAAGTAGTTCAAAGGGGTGCATGAGTGCATGTTGTTGGGTAGTAGTGGTGTTTTCTGCTGTAGTAGCCCTCTGATTCAGACAGGGCTTCGCTCCAGGTCTACTGCAAGATCTTCTTGTGCTGCTCAAACATTAAGATAATGCTGTTACCTCGTCCAGATGATATCTAGGGTTACCCAAAGTCACCTAAGTGTTTATAACTTGCAAAACTGTTCAGCCTGTGTCATACCGCTGCTGGAAACTTTGTACTTCAGCCCATTATTTATTTTCCATTTAAAAAGCAACCCAGCATTTTGACTAAAACACAGGGAAGAAGTACACAGCAAGCAGTACTGGGGTGGTTTGGCTGTGTAAAGGGACTTATGGAGGTTTTTGCTGTTTCAGGAGCCCCAGGCAGCTCAGCCTGCCTACCAACAGCAGCAGCAGGCACAGTTTGCTCCTTGCCAGTATGAAATGAAACAATTCCTGGAGTGCGCGCAGAACCAGACTGACCTCAAGCTGTGCGAGGGCTTCAGTGAAGTACTGAAGCAGTGCAGGTTTGCTAATGGTAAGTCAACAATGCTACCAGATGGCTACTAAATGAGCTAATTAATAAAATGATTGTGGGAATGTCCTGTGTTTTTCAATCCGTCTGGTAAAGAATGGGGATTGCTACAGAGCACAGCACCGAAGTCAGTTAAAGCAAGTTGCTGTTCTGTTTGGCCTTATAGCAAAGGAGGGCTGGACTGCCTGCTGTTCAGGGATTAACTGTGGTAACTTTCTTACCTTACAGGTTTAGCCTAAGCCTTCAGAACAAGGTTGCTGAAGACCATCTTACAAGAACTGACCTGTGAATGAAAAAAAGCTTCAGTAATAAAGTCTGATATCTTGTTAGTTCACATATTCACGCTATTGTCCTCCTTGTGGCTTGACGCCTGCTGTAGCCGCTGCAGATGTGATAAAACTTAAAACAGCAAATTAACTTCGCACAAGATGAAAGAACGAACAATAAAGTGGAATGAGCTAATTGGGGTTAACCTGTTTGGTGATTGTGTTGAATGTATGTGATACGGTGTCTAAATAAACTTCTCTCACTAGAAGTACCTGGCTTTAGTGGACTTTGGAGTTGAGTCTGCAGGGTGAGCAGGCAAGAGCTGGTTTTGGCAGGATTCTGTCTGCTCACCAGCTGGAGTTACAGGGGTTTGGGAGCACCCCTGGCTCGGTGGGTGCCAGACATCTCCTGCTTGAACGTTTGAAGCCTGCTGCTGGTTGAAATATGCAATGATGAGGAGCACAGCTTCTGACTCCATGCTATTCTGGACGCAGTGAGGCTCAGTTCCCCAAGGGCCTTCTGTTGTACTCTTAAAAACAAACTCTATATTCAGATTCAAGGGGTTCTGAGAACTATTTTCCCTTTGCTCCAAGAGCATCTCTCTGGTTGGCCATTACCTGAGCAAACCAATGTGCTACCAAGCAGCTGTGCAACTCCAAGATGATGCAGTCACGTCAGACTGGCAGTTCCCAGTAACACAAGCAGGGGCTGGAGGGTTTTTCTTCCTCCATCTTGTGGTCGGTGTCCTGGGCTGACACATGAGAAGGTGATGGTGGGTGGTGTGGCCTTTTCCTCCTCCCACCCGGCTTAGACAAGTGACAAAGCTACTGCTGCCGCATGAAGAAAAAATGAATCTCCATTTTAAAAGTATTTAGTGATGCAAAGTGCAAATCTTCCTTTTTCCATTGGAGTGAGCAGCTAGATCCTGCCCTGCTAAAACCCCTAGAGCCTGCAGAGTGAACACCCTCCTGCTCTCCAGTGCTGTCATAAACCCTGTGCTGTAAAGAGGATTGTGAGTACCAGGAAGGTGTGTTCTCACAGGGAAGTGCAGAAGGGAATAACCTTGTACTGAAAAGTGCAATTTCTGTTAAAAATACTTTCATAACATGACCTGTTTTTCCTGAACTGCTTTTGTGCTGTTGGGTATTCTGCTTGTTCCCAAGAGCCCCCACCTCTGACGTGCAGTTCCTAGAAAGGAAAAGCTAAAATCTATATTCAAAATGGGGGACAAGGACACAACTACCTTCACCGGGGCCACCAGCAGCTTAGTTTCTGCTGATCAAGCTCACATCTCAGTTGCCAGGTGCTTCATCCTGGTGGAAAGAAGAAAAAAACCCAGTTTGGGCCAGAAAGGCCTGCACTGGGCTGGTGCAGCAGACAGCCCTACAATACTCTCCCTGAGCAGGCAGGGAGATGGTTTATAGAGTCATAGAATTGTTTGGGTTGGAAGAGACACTTAAGATCATCGAGTGCAAACAAAAACTAAATCTAGCACTAACCTGTGTCCCTGAGAGCCTCATCTCTGCATCTTTTAAACCCCTCCAGGGATGGTGACTCCACCACTGCCCTGGGCAGCCTGTTCCAATGCCCAACAACCCTTTTTGGGAAGAAATCGTTCCCAATATCCGATCTAAACCTCCCCTGGTGCAACTCGAGGCCATTTCCTCTTGTCCTATCACTTGTTACTCGTGAGAGAGACTTTCAGACTTTGGGTAAAGCACAGTGCCGCCAGTGAAACAGTTTACAACTCGCTATGGTTGGAAAGTCAACAGCCCACGCAGGAAAGCCAAGAGGGGGGACCCAGCCGAGTCCCCCCCGTAGCATCACCAGCTGGAAGCGGCTCAGGCACGAATCAATCCGGCGATTCCCCCCGCGCAAGGAAGGGTTAAAGCTCCGGTGCGCCGGGGGAAGTCCCCGACCCTCCGCGCTGCTCCGCTGCTCTTCCGCTTCCCTTCCGCTGCCCGCGGCCGCCGCCAGCCGCTCCTTCCCGCGGGGAAGGGGGCTCCGCGCTCCCCCGTCACCTCCCTTCCAGCCGTGGCCCAACATGCCCCCCCGCCCGCCGCGGCTGCCAAGTCGCTTTGCGCTTTATTTTTGGCTTGGCGGCGGCGGCCAGCGCTGAGCGGCACCTCCCGGGCCCCCGGCTTCGGCTCCCGGACACCCGGCGGCACCTCCCGGGCCCCCAGCGGCAGCTCCCCGGAGCCCAGGCCCTAAGCCCGGCCCAGCCGCTGCCCTTCGCCCGTCCCGGGGAACCGGCGGATCCAGGCTGCCCGCAGCGAGGTGAGGCCGGCGGGGGCGCCCCGCGGGAACCCGGGTTTCGGAAGAAAGCGGCTTCAGGAGGCGGTGCGGGGGGAGGATTTGGGAGCCGAGAGGGGGGTTTAGCTACCCCAGGAAGGTTGATTTCAGGATTATTTTAAGCATTATTATTTCCCCGGGGGCTCCTTGCGGCCGCCAAATCGGGAGGGGTCGGTGCAGAGACCCCCGCCCAGGGTGGGGGAATCGCGGGGACCAGGATGGGGATTTTTGGGGTTCAGTGCCATAACTGGCCTGAAAGCTGACTTGGGCTTGAGCTTTGCAGAGCGATCTCAATCAATATTTGCATGTTATTGGATATTTACCAAGACAAACATTTAAACCCCTGTTGTACAGCAGTGGGGTGACAACGTCCAGCACTGTTAGCATTTATTCCTCTATCTGCCCCAAGACCAACAGCGTCCCCTGATCCCCTTTATCCCCTTCCTTGCTCTCCCATGGAGCTCATACAGCCCTGATAATAAAATCAGCTTCTCCTGTTGGTGCTCCCTGCCAACTGTTTATATAACATCGGGATGTGTTAAACAAACTCCTGGGCTCTTTCCTCCCAGAAGTTGCACAGACCCCCAGCATCACTCCACAGTTGCTCCCCTGCCTCCAGCCCTTCAACACCAACCCCCAGGACTTTGATTTTCAGCTTCCAAAAAAAAGAAAACCCCCAAACTGTTTGTTTCCCCCCCCACTGTGGAGATTTTTTTCCCCTCGATGTTGCTCACAGTATTTCCAAAAGCTAAAATTTTACAAATTAAATCCAACTCATGGCTGCTTAGAAATGCTTCAGCCCTTGTTAGACAGAGACCTAAACCACAGGATCAATCCTGATAACCAGGTCAGGACTGAGACGCATTGATAGTAAGATTTAAATGGACTTAGAGATGCAAACCTACCTGGGAGTGTCCAGGCAGAGCTATTGCCACCTCAGAGAGAAGGGCAAAGGAAAACTCCCAACATCTGGGTTCTCCTGCCCACCTACTGTCCCTCCCCCAGCAGCAAACTGTCAGCCCAAAGTGACAATTTTGCTGCCCGAGCTTATAGGAGCTGCTTTCCACACCAGCTGCTTGGTGTCTGGGTACGTTTGTGGAGCAGCTGGATCGGGACAATCGAGATTTCAACAGTGCCGGGGGCAGGGACAAGCTCAGGGTGTCCAGTTCTCAGGGCATGAAGGGGAAAACGCCAGTGAAAATTAGGGATCGGGACTACTGGTTATTTTGTTTTGCCTTCCTCTATCCCAGAGCTCATGATATTGTCAGACTGTTCTTCCATGTTATACTAAAAAACAAACAGCTGTCCTCAGGCTGGCTCGGCCCCGCCTGACCCCACACAACGCGGCTGTCCCCAGACACTCGATCCCCTGCCTATACCCTGACCCGCCAAGCCCCCCTTGCGACCCATTTTCCCTCCTTAGTCCTTTTCCATTCAACTTTAAACACTGTTTTTTCCTCCTTGTTCTCAGGCAAACTGTTCCAGACAACTTAGTAGAAAAAAAGGCAAGGAGATTGTAGGGCTTCGTAGGGGTCTTTGGGTGGTGCTGGTGTGGGGTGACCTGGGGACCTTCCGACCCCCCTTGGATACCGCTGGCCTTTGTGAGCTTGAGGTGCAGCTCCACCGCTGCCCCCCCCAGTGCTCTCCATGCTCTCCCTACAGCACTTCGGCAGGAGACTCAAAAAAGAATTGGTCCAGTTGCTTTCCCAGGTGGGAGGAACCAAGAGGAGTGTGGTGTAGCCCTTAGCACATGGCAGGAGCTGGAGGACGATGGTTTTGAGGTGCTGGAGCTCTTCCAAAACTTCAGCCCCAGCCAGGCTACAGCAACCCGGTGGGATTTCTCCTTTTCTCAGTGGGATCTCCACAGGGTCCTAAGGGCAAAGCTTTGCGTTTCCAACCAGCAAAATGTCCTGTTTGGTCTGTGGTCCAGTTGTTAGCAATCAGGACACATAACCACGGGCGTAGTTGTATGCGGTGCTTTATTTCAGCACTGGGAAACCAGGGGTTCGCACCCAAAGCTGGCTTCGCCGGTCAGTTTAAGTTACACAGTATTTATACAGTCTATTCACATACATATTCATATATTCATTAAGATACGTAACAGTTATTCAACATTGATTGCAATATCGATTGCAACATCTTGGAACTACTTTGATCATGCGCAGTGTCCTCTGGTGGTCTGTCAGGGGGTCTTCAGGATGAAGTAAGTAGTCTTCATCGCTTCCGTCCTTTTCACCTTTGGGTACTGCACATGCATACTACTCTATAGTTGCATAACTGCTGACTTGTTCTATATTCCAGAGATACTGTATATATTTCTTCTCATTCTATGCATATTTGGGCTAAGATAAAAGCTAGGTTGATAAGAGTATACTCAAATCCCTTACTAGGTAAAACACGATATGCTTGAACATCCCGAAAGGATGAATCAGTTTTGTAACTGTCCCTGAAGGGAACATTTTGTAAAACTGATTCTGTTACTAACATTTCCCCCCTTTGAAAATGCTTTTCTATTCTTAAGACAATGCATTTTCACCTCAATCAACTTCTTTGATTATTGATTCATTTACTACGATTTGATTGGTTATTAGGCAGATGCAATAGTTCGAGTCGCGGCTCTTCATAAGCTGGAGGATTATCAAATATAGGATTAACATAATTCCTACTCAGGACACTGAAAATGCGATTATTCCTAGCATTTGTTTGACTAATTACACGCTTAATACCTACATACAGTAAACAAAGAAGTACAATCACAATTGCAAGTACAACTACACTTTCTAGTAGTGAATGTACCCATCCTCCCAAATTTAAATCAAATTTATTCAACAGAGCTCCTATCCAGCTCTGTTCTGCATCTTGCCTTTCTTCCCAAAAACCTTTCTTAGTTATTCTGGCCAGTCGATCCATTTGCCCGACCAATTTATCAATCATTTCTCTATTCCTATAGGCTGCAATCGGTGCAAAGAAAGATTCTAGTGCCCAGCCGAATTTAACACTGCTTGATGGTTCGTGCCACACATCAGCCTCATTTATTTCTCGTTTATGTCTGACCTGTAAAAGTTCTTGGCTGTTTTTCAAAGGTGACTTTTTCCAAATGGGACATAGTGTTGGCAACCCCAAAGTAATTTCTCTAATTGGTCCTCCCATTGGTAAGTGTGTAGTCCAGGTCCCATCACTTAAGGCCCAAACTAAATGTCCCATACTGCCTATAACTCCTTTACAGTCAATTTTGTCTTTATCAATGCCAATTTTAGAGGCTGCCTGTGAGTCTAAGTGTTTCCGACAAATGCAGCCTGTAATCACTGCCACCTTGACAATGGACAAAGGTATCTCTTTACTATCTGCTTTTCTGTACCAATTTCTGTTTTCTCTTGCTTTCTTTTTAATTCCTGAGTGGCACTCTTAACTATCTCCTCCTTATACTGATCTTGCACTCCCCCTCCATCTGAATACCCCCACATACCAGCTTGTGTAAAACAGATATTCTGTTCTCCCCTAGGGCAGGAGACAGAGCCTACACCGAGTCCACCTTTCCCTGGGTTAGTTGCTACCCATAATTTCTGCCCTTGGATTTCACACTTCTCCAATTTCGTTCTATCATAACATTCAGAGTTAATATGAGCGTGATAGTTTAGAACATATTGGGTTAGTCTTCCTATTCTCACATCCTCGTAGCACTTGGTACAGGGATTGGCCAGGCTAAGTTGGGAACAATAAGTCACCACTCCTAGCAAGAGGATCAGGTCCAGGTTTCTACACCCTCTGCCTCTCTGGCCTACCAGGTTGCAGCTGGCAGCCGAGTTCATCATCTTCTCGGCAGCAAGGGCAGTGTCCCCACCTTTCCTATTTTTGCTGTTAGCGTGGCGACTTCTTATAGTTTCCCAACTCTTGGCCTTCACTTCCTAGGAACAACAGGAGCAACACGGAATTTGATTTCTCTTTCTACACTCTGTTCTTTAATATTGGTAGCAGTGAAGGATATCAGGAGGTCTTGAAACGGACCTTCCTATTATGGTTCCAAAGTTCTCTGCAAAAGACTTCACGTACACGTAACTAAAATGTGGCCTTCTATCGGAGGATATAACAGCTGGAACTCCAAACCTTGGTGTTATTTCATGTATCAATGTTCTAGTCACCCCCTAAACTTTTGCTGTCCTGGTAGGGAATGCTTCTGGCCAACCTGAAAAAACATCAGTTAATACCAACAAATGTTGGTGCCCCCCTTTTCCTGGGAGTTCTGAGAACTCAATTTGCCATTGTGGTCCAGGCCCATTCCCCTTCCCCATTTGACCCATTTCAAGCTTGGGCATATTTTTGGGATTGGTCTGGAGGCAAAGATCACACTGCTGTCACCTGTTTTACAGTGACATATGAATTTCTAGCTCCTGTTTCCCTAATCAAATGTTTGCATAGTGGTTCTACTCCCCCAAATCCTTTCTTATGTTCTTCCCTTACTAAAGGCCAAACTAGATGAAAGGGGACAATAAGTTTTCCCTGGGGAGGGGTGTGAACCCACCCTTCCTTATTATATGATTCCTCTAAATCTATGATGAGTTTCGATTCTCTTTAGTATACTCTGGCTTACGTTTTAAAGAGACCTGCCCGCCAAGGACCAGAGCACTTTCTGTTTTTACCTTTTGCTTAGCCATTTGGTTTGCCCCTCTGTCCGTCAGCCTTTTCTGATTCCGAGCTCGCTTTCTGGTGTGCCTTAATATGCATGGTTGCCATTTTCTTAGGAAGTTGAACTGCTTCCAGTAGTTTCAATATCTCCTCTGCACATTTGATATATTGGCCTTGAGAGTTCAAAAGTCCCTTTTCTTTCCAAATTGCTCTGTGGACATGCACAACCCTCATGGTTAGCTGCTTCCGTTTTCAGAGTTTTCAGTAGGAATGTCTTTTAGATTTAGTCAATTGTATTATGTTGCTTCAATGGTCTCCAGGCAGTCATGATGAACTGGTTCTCCAAAGTTACCACTGAGGAAAGAAGCTGGGTTGACAATGTTAGTGACGATAATTTCTACACCATCTTGTTAGACACTGTGTGGGATACTAACACAGTCATTTTCTGACCCATGGTAAATCTCCAGGCCTCCTGTGTATTCAGTACCACTGCAGCAACTGCTCGCAGGCATCCAGGCCACCCCTTTGCAGTAGTGTCTAACTGTTCGGAGAAATAGGCCTCTGCTCATCGATATGGGCCAAGATCCTGTGCCGATATACCCAAGGCTATTCCCTGTTTCTCGTGAGAGAATAGGAAAAATGGTTTACTCACATCTGGGAGTCCTAGAGCAGGGGCTGACATCGAAGCCTTTTTAAGTTCTTAAAGGCTCGTGTGGCTTCCTTATTCCATTGCAGGTGTTTCTGGTCCATAGGGTCCAGGTCACGCAGTCTCCTTGGTTCTAGTAGTGATTAAAACGTCATCCACATATTGTAGCATCTGTCCCTCATCAGACGAGGCTTCCCAGGATTCAAAATCTTTAGCAAGCTGATTTCCAAATATTGTTGGGCTATTCGTGAATCTTTGTGGCAACACCGTCCATGTGAGCTGGGTTTTACATTTATTTTTAGGGTTCTCTCATTCAAATGCAAGTATTGTCTGGCTGGCTTCATGGAGAGGGAGGCAAAAGAAAGCATCTTTTAAATTTAAAATGATAAACCAAGTCAAATTAGGTGTTAATACTCTCAGAAGGGTGTATGGGTCTGGTACCACTGGGTAGAGGTCCTCAGCTATTTTGTTTATAGCTCGTAAGTCCTGAACCACCCAATATGACCCGTCTGGCTTGCGGACAGGCAACATAGGGGTGTTATAACTGGACTCACATTCCTTTAATAACCCCATTTGCAGGAATTTCTCTATTACTGGCCGAATTCCTACTTCTGAACCTGGGTCAGAAGGTGTGTATCTAAGGGGGAATCCGCGTACTCTGTGCGCGTTACACACACCCGAGCAGCCCAGCAGGAACGGGCCAGGGGGCGACTGCACCCCCGCTTCATTCCCGTGGGCGGCGAGCCCGGAGGAGAGGAGCTGAGCTCCAGCTCCAGCAGCCACCGCTCTCCTCCCCCCTTTTTCCACCGCTTTAACAGGCACTCAGCTTTTCACCCTTTTTTTTCTTTCCTCACATTTTGTAAAACTCATTCTGTTACTAACACAGTATCATCATCCTCCTCCTCCTCCCTCCTGGATGTTTTCTCCTCTGGAAAGGATCGAGGTCCCTGCCCGGTGCAGTGAGTGCCCATCCGCGCTCTTTTCTCCTTGCAGCCCTGTTCTGCTGGCAGACGAGCCCGGAGTGTTGCCAGACAGGAGCCAGAGATGACCAAGGAGGAAGATTTACCAGACTGGAACTCATCCAAGGAGTTCTATGAAAAATATGAGCCGAAGGAGGTTTTGGGCAGGTAAAGCTTGTTTTTGGCAAACTGTGGTTTCACCTACTCCTGTACCTGAGAAAAACAGCATCCCCTGGGAACCCAATGTGAACAAGGCCCATGGCAGCATGGGGCTAAAAATAGCATGAAAAACCATCTTGCATCAGCTCAAAAACTTCTGCCCCACCACAACAAAGCAAAACCCACTCGCACGTGAAAACACCAACCAGCCCAGCGCCCATGGCTGGTGAAGTCAGGCTGGACGGGGAGGAATGGAAACCCCCATCTTGTCTGTGTTGTCCCTGGCAGGGGGGTGAGCAGCGTTGTCCGTCGGTGCATTCACAAAACCACCCGGCAGGAGTACGCCGTGAAGATCATTGACATCACCGCGGGGAACATATCGCCCAAGGAGGTGCAGGAGCTGCGAGAAGCCACCGCCAAAGAGATCGACATTCTCCGGAAAGTCTCAGGCCACCCCAATGTCAGTAAGTCCAGCTGTGGGCATCGGAGCAAGAGGGTTTTCTGCCCCACTTCTTCTTCACGGTGTCCCCAAGAAGGGGTTTTGGGGTGAAATCCCTGAAGGGTCAGACCTCTGATGGTCGTAACATGATTCAGGGCACCTGATCAAAGCATCATTTGCTTTACCTCTGCACAAGTGCCACCAGTGCCCAGGTCATCTCCCAACCAAAATACTAATGAAGATCAACTCCTCATTAATTCAATTAGCAATTAGATCAACACTTTTTAGTCCATTAATGAACAGGAACATGCTATGCACTGTGCTCACAGCCCCTGTGTTCTATTGCAGTCCAGCTGAAGGACAGCTACGAATCCAGCACCTTCTTCTTCTTGGTGTTTGACCTGTAAGTACCAGCTGCCCGTCTCCCCAAGCCCATTCCCATTCTGCAGGCAGCCACCAATGCTCACCCCAACTTTTTATGGCCTAAAAAGGGGACAAACAGCTCTTGCTTGAGGTAGAAATGAACCTCGATTGCTGTGAGCTGGCTCACTGCAGCCTGGCCAGCAGCGTTTCCCCTCCGTCAGCGGCTCAGCACTGCTCAGGTTTCCCCATAACCTTTGGCAGGAGCTGTTGTGCATCCCTGTGGGTTATTTATATGCTGGGTGGGACCAGGCTGCATGTGACACTGTGACTTCTGACACGGGGCGGCAGCGGAGGGGGATGGCACCGGGAGAGCCCCGTCCCTGTCCCATCCAAAAACCTGTCCTCTATGGGAACAGCCTTTCCTCCTCCTGCCTGATGTTTTTGCAGCAATATGTAGGCGTTTTTACCCACAAGCTGGCTTGTCACTTTGTGCAGTGGGTGCCCTAGAGCTGTCAGGACTCAGTGACCCCCCCATTGATTCTCCCCACGGGCTCGGGGCTGGTTTGCCATTGCAGCTCAGCTGCTGCCTCTGTTTTCCCTCCCACGTGCAGGATGAAGAGAGGGGAGCTCTTTGACTACCTCACCGAGAAAGTCACCTTGAGTGAGAAGGAAACCAGGTAAGGCCAGATGCAGAGGGCTGAAAATCACACTGCAGCAGCTGAGCGCAGGTTTGAAAGCTGACCTGGCAGCCAGCACAGCGCCCACGGGCAAAACTGCACCCCGGGCTGTGCCCAGAGACGGGGGCTCAGCTGCACAGTCCCTGTCACTGTCCCCATCCTCGGGGGATGGTGCCGGTGGGTGTTGGGGTCAGGAGAGCCGCTGTCACCCGCCCCCAGGAAGATCATGCGCGCGCTGCTGGAAGTGATCCAGTACCTCCACTCCATCAACATCGTCCACCGGGACCTGAAGCCAGAGAACATCCTCCTGGATGACGACATGAACATCAAGCTGACGGACTTTGGCTTCTCCTGCCAGCTGCGCGAGAACGAGAAGCTCAAAGGTAGGAAGATGGCGAGGCGGGCACAATGCCAGGCTGGCCCGTGGCCGGTAGAGCCAGCCTGTTGCTGCAATGCCCAGGGTGAGTCGGTGGAGTCTCTCCATCCCTGGATTCTCCCTGGGGGCAGTCTCACTGCCATGGGTGCACATTGGTGCCTCTTGGCTTGGGGTGCCCTCCTGCTGGCACACGAGCCCGGCTCTGCCAGTGGCACGGCCTCCACACTGCACTCCTTACCGTGAACACGTTGCTGCCCGTTAGGAAAACCATCCTGTTCTTCCCACTGCCTTTCTCCCCAAGCTGACCCTCATTGCCCATCCATTTACTGCCCAACATTAAAGTTTCTCCCCAACTCCTACCCTGCAAAGAGCCCCAGATCCAACAACAAGCGTCGCCCCCATCGCTCTCCTCACTCCCATTTTAGCCTGTATAACCCACCAAGAGAAGTGACCAGCGAGACACACACAGGTTGCAGTTATCCCTGCAAGTGCCACCGCTGCAAAGATCCCACCTGGGATCCAGATCCCCTCACCGACTGCTCGGGGGACAACACCAACCGTCCCGAGCGGCTCAGGGGGATGCTCTGCCCTGTCTTTGCAGAGATCTGTGGCACCCCTGGCTACCTGGCCCCCGAGATCCTGCAGTGCTCCATGGACGATGAGCACCAAGGCTACGGGAAGGAGGTTGATATGTGAGTGAGATGCTTTCCTTCCCACCTCACCCTGCTCCTAAAACACACATGGTCTGAGGCACAGCAAGAGTTGTGCAGATGGGGACCAATGAGTGTTTGGAAGAAATTAATTAATGCACCGAAAAACACGCTTTGGGGGCTGTGAGGGGCTGTCCTGGTGAGCAGGGGCTCTGGCACAGAGCTGGGGGAGAAGCAGCCTGGGGACGAGCCCATGTCCTCGCTTTGCCCTGTCAGTGCAGAAAAGTCACCCCAGGGCTGGGTCCAAGGTCCAGCAGTTTTTCAACACACCCCATAGCAAGACACAAGGCCAAGGCAGCCCCTGAGAGAGCGCCCGGCTCAGGAAAGCCACTCAGAGCCCAGTCTGAGCCCTGCAGGGACTTTGCCACCATTTCTGGTGGCTTCAGGCTCAGGTCTACAGAGCTGAGAGCTGTAATGAACCACTTGAGACATATCAGGGCATTTCAGCCCCTTTTCAGTTTAAATACCTCCATTAAGCCCAGCACCAGGATGCTTTGCAAATCTGAACTGAGACAGCCCAGAGCATCCAGCTTTGCTGGCACCGCCACATCCCACCCTCCCACATCCTCCCGTAAAATCCCCAAGAAAGGTAAATGCCACCAGTTTACAGCATCCATGAGCACAGCTCCACATCAGCTCAACACAAAAACCCAAAACTGCTCCCAACAGCAAAGCAGCTTCTGCTCCTTATTAACCATCAGGACTACTGAGCTCCAGCAGTGAGCTCAGCCTCCCTCATCATCAAACGCCCTGAGCTGGATGTGACCCACAACGATCATTGAGTCCAACTCCTGCCCCTGCATAGGACAACCCCAAAAATCACACTGTGTGAATTCAGACACCACCCAGGGCAGCGCCCTGGTTTTCTAGGGTGGCAAAGCCCAGTGTGTCCCAGCTCGGGGGGACACAGGTCTGTGTGGGTGTCCCCGTGGTGCTGCTGGGGCTGGAGGGTCCCACTGGCTGCCCGCAGGTGGAGCACCGGGGTGATCATGTACACCTTGCTGGCCGGCTCGCCGCCCTTCTGGCACCGCAAGCAGATGCTGATGCTGCGGATGATCATGAACGGGGACTACCAGTTCGGCTCCCCAGAGTGGGACGACCGCTCAGACACCGTCAAGGACCTGGTAGGTGCTTGGGGATGGGAAAAGCTTTTTTTGGGGGGGGGGCGGGGCGATTGCAGATACCTGAGACAGCCCTGGTTGATTTGGTGCCCTGGTGCAGATCTCCCGGTTCCTGGTGGTGGACCCGCAGCAGCGGTACACGGCCGAGGAGGCGCTGGCACACCCCTTCTTCCAGCAGTACGACGTGGAGGAGGTCCGGCACTTCAGCCCCTTCCGCAAATTCAAGGTGAGCTTGGGGAGGGGGGTGTCTGTGCACCCCGATCCTCAGCCCCGGAGCTGCAGGAGCCGGGCGGTGGGATGGGTTTCCCAGCTGAACTGGGAGAAACTGGGAGTTCAAACCACCCAGGCTGGTGGATCTGGGCTGGATGCAGCAGTCTGGGTGGGGACCCTTCTCCGAGAGCTGTTTAATTTACTTCCTGGTATTTCTTGAGGGCTTTTTCACAGAAGGGAGTTAAATAAGAAAAGGGGAAAGCCTGCCTAGCCCCCACATCATTAAAAAAATACTTCTAAGGGGAAATTAATGAGCTTGACATCACATAGGTGCATCAAATGATGCAAAAGTTGATAAAACAGAGAAATCCTTTCCCTATAGCTGGATGTGAAGGCAGCACAAGGGTACCCAAAGTGGCATTAGGTGACACATTTGGGCCTGGCCCACAGTTTTAACTTAAGGGCACACTTGGAGAAAGCCCGTACCGCTCACACGGGACTAAATACCCCTGCCAGGAGCTGGGCTCCCTCCCGCCTCCTCCACATCCACGTGGGATGCGCTGGGGCCGATCCGGTCCTGTTGTGAGCTTGGCCACGAATTCCAACGTGTTCCCGTTCCCGTGCTGCAGGTGATCTGTCTCACTGTCCTGGCGTCCGTCCGTATTTACTACCAGTACCGGCTGGTGAAGTCGGTCACCAGGGAGCTGGTGGTGCGGGACCCCTACGCCCTGAAGCCCGTCCGCAAACTGATCGACGCCTGCGCCTTCCGCACCTACCGGCACTGGGTGAAGAAAGGGGAGGCGCAGAACAGAGCCGCCCTCTTCGAGAACACCTGCAAGGCCATTTTGCTGACCCTGGCAGCCGAGGAGGAGCTGTTTTGAGCGCCGCTGCGTAAAACCGATGAGTTTGCTTAGAGTTAAGGCGAGTAAAATCTTTGAGAAAAAAAAAAGAACAACCAGTGGTTTCTTTTGCCTTTTCTTTCACCGGCCTCAGGGCAGGTGCAAATGCAAACCCAGAGGATGGCTGCGATTTTCCCCTTTGGGTTGGGAAAGATCCTTAAGATGGAGTCCAGCTGTTAACCCAACACTGTCACTACCCCACGTCCCTGAGAACCTCACCTCCGTGCCTGTTCAACCCCTCCAGGGATGGTGACTCCACCACTGCCCTGGGCAGCCTGTTCCAATGTCCGACAGCCATTTCCATAAAGAAATTGTTCCCAATATCCAACCTCAACATGGAAAGTTACACGTGCATATGTGCACGGAAATATAAATACACTCGCAATCCTGCGAGAAGTTTTATTCACCCCCGTGGCGGCAAGGCAGGTGGAGTCTCCATCCCGGCGAGGGGCTCTCGGTGGCAGCCTCTCGCTCGTGCTCCCAGAGACCCGCGACAATGGACGGAGTCTCGATGAGAGTCCCGTTTTGATTGGCTGATCAGATCTGACTGGGCATTCTAGAAGCTTCTCTGCACCCCCACTCTGGCTGTGGGTGCCCCTGAAGCCTCCAAACGTCCCCCACACTGATCGCAGGTGCCCAGCGACTCCCTGGCCCTGAGCGCTCCCTTCTCCTAATGGCCCTGGCCAGGGTGCTCTGGGGCCAAACAAAAGCAGCTGTTAGCCTCAAGTAGCAGAGGGAGAGGGAGATGTGTCTACTCCTTCCATACTGAAGGAGGGGGGCCATTCCAAATCACCACTCATGCTGGATGCCCCAGTGAGGAGAGGAGTTTTAGCTGAAAGTATTTATTTTTAATTTTTAAAACTGTCTGGGTTTAATGGACGTGGCTGCTGGGGGATACTGTTCATCTCCACAGGAGAAAATGCCTTTGGGTCTTCCCGAGTGAGCTCCTCAGAGCTCGGGTCTGGTCCGGTGTTTCTCGGCTGTGCCGGGGGGGACGTCGGCAGCGCAGCGGAAACTGAGGTTGTCGGAGGCCGAGTCCGGTGTGTTCCCCATTCTCAGAGGGAAAAGAGACACAACGTCACGGATCCTTCTTAGTCAACGCTTCCACCATGTAATGTGACCTAGACTAGAAACATACTCCACTTCCCTTGAATAGCTTCAAGAAAAGCATTGAATCCCAAATACTTGATGGAAAATACACATCATTTGAGCAGTAATTCTTTCTAGCAGCAAAATTTTTAGCACTAGTTGTAGCCTGTTTTCCTAACTGCTTCTCAGAAAAAAAATGACTGACAAAAGTCTTAAAAACCCCCTTCCAAATAAAACCAAGCCAGAAGAAATCACTGCAAATCAGTGCCCGGACATCGCCCGGGCCTACCTGGTAGTCACGAGAGCTTTATGATTTGCAGACCCATCGGCGGTGTCGATCCACGAGGCGCCTCTCAGCACCTGCATTTTCTGAGCACGCTGCCTCGACAGCCCCGGGCTCGTGTACTCGGACGCCGTCCACTCCCACGTGTTCCCCAGCAGGTCGTAGAGCCCTGAGACACAGAGACAAATGTGCGAGAGCGCATCTGCAAGGGTTGCAAAAGCACTTTGGTGTACGGGACGGGACACAACATTCAAAGCATCGCTCCAACAGCATGGTTTAATGGCAAGATTGGGAATTGGAAGCTGTTTTTTGTGTTGCAAACTACCAGCGGCTCACAAGTCTCACATTTAAATGTGCCTGGTTGCTTCCCACCTGTGTGAGGGCACGGCCTCTGCTGCCCTCCAAACAGCGCGCTTGGGACTTTCAGGTAAATCACACCAAAGTGCAAAATAACTGACTTGTAATTAGGAGCAGGGGATAGTTTGGCGCATTGAAGTGCACCAGGTGCATGTCAGCCAACTCCAGTAACAACCACCAGCGGTTTTGCTGGGTTTGGTGTTTCTATCAAGATGCTGACATGATCCCATGTCATATTAGAAACCTTGCTATAATTATGGGATTTCATAATTAGCATTGAAAGGGTGTTAGGAAGAGATGCCATCCCCAAAACCAGGGCGGGGGTGTCTGCTCCGTACCATAGCTGTTCTGAGGAGGGAACGCTGCCACCGGCGAGACGCCGTGATACCCGTCGTCAGCCGTGTCCACCCTCGGGAACTCGCCCTGCGGGAAGAAGACCGCTCCAAGACCCATCACAGAGACAACACAAAGTCCTGCTCTTCACAGGACCACGTTACACTGAAATAATGCGAATAACTCTGTTGCAAATTAACTCCACGCAGCATTCCTGGCTGAGAGAGGAGAACACCTAAAGTTCTTCCAAGACAACCTCCCTTGCAAACAAAGTTATGTATGAACTTTAGGTTATGAGTGAATTTTTGGAAGCATTGAAATCCCAGTTTTCCCTCTATGGCTATCTGGGATAACCCACCAGGAGCTGAATTTCGGACCCCACGTTGCTTGCCAGGACCACGGCGCCTGCTCAGGCAGCCACATGCTCTGTGGTCCAGTTAAACTCCACCCTCGGCAGAGCTCAGCATAGATGGGATGATTTTTAGGATCTTACCTGCCACAGGTTTGTACGGTTCGGCTGAAACTTGTTCCCCCAGGGATAGACCCTTCCTGCCAAGAAGGAAGAGACACCGTCACCCCTGTGTCCCTCTGGTCTTTGCGTTTGCCTATTTTTAACCAGGTCTTTATGACCATCCTTTTCTGCTCAGCTTGGGACACTGAGAGGGGTTTCTATGAACGGGGCTTGTTGGTCTAAGCCCTACAGATGCTGCAAAGGAGGCGAGGAGAGATGGGAATCAGTGTCAGCTCCTGCCAGGGAGTCCCACGATCCCCACAGTGATCCCCGCACCAATGTGTGTGTGTTGGGGGTCGCTCTGTGCCCAAACCACTGATACGTTTAGCTAGCAGAAATGATTTGTTTAAGAAGATGCATTAAGATCTTAGATAAGCCTCTTCTTCCTGTATTATTATTATTGTTGTTATTACTATTACTACTACAACTACCAATTTGACTTCCAGGCCAAAAGCGGCAGTTCAGCCCCACAGATTAACCTCTGAAAACATCCCTGGATGGAGGTTTGGATCTGGTAGAACTAATTACTCGATGCCTGTTTGGAGGAAGGTCAGAGCCTGCAGTACGTACGCTCCAGCCCTCCCCGGGCAGCGAATTCCCACTCCTCCTCCGCCGGGAGCCTCTTCCCCTTCCAGGCACAGAACGTCTGCGCGTCGTTCCAGCTCACGTGCAGCACCGGGTAATCCAGCCTGTCCTTTATGCTGGAGCCAGGACCCGAGGGCTGGGAGGAGGAATCACATTGAACAGATTTTTTGATGAATTTTTCAATTAAAAAGGGAGTAACGGACAGAACAGAGCGAGGCAGGGAATGTGCAGCAACCAGAGATGCTATTTCCCCCCTTCCCCATTTTCAGTGGATAAGGTTCAGCACACACCAACACATCCACACTGCCAGCACAGAGAGGACTCACCACACCGGGTCTGTACTCACTTGTCGCCAAAAAGCCTTCTCGATGGGCAGCCACCATGGGGCAGACTGGGAAAAGAAATGACGCCACATTAAAGCTCAATGGCAACACCCTTTCCCCCCCACCCCGACACCATCCAACGGCAGCGTGTGTAAATAAGAGCGTCTGTTAGTCTGGAAAGGGTTAAATGCCGCAGTTTGAGCTGGGTTGTCGCAGGTATTTTACTAGTGCTTTCCAACAGAGGAGAGGCATTTGCTTTTAAAAATGAAAAAATATCAAGAAGCCCATGCTGCTTAGTTTTCTATTCCAGGGTTTGATTAATAAAGTACTTTGAAATGTGCTTTGCTCTCTCCCAGCTCACCCGCTCATCTCGGGAGTCCTGTCCAACAGTGTTTGGAGAGGATGTAAACAGGGAAGGGCCATAAATCAACCCAGGCTCAACCCAGCTGTTTAGTTTCAAGAGCAAAACAACCCAAGACTAAATTAAAAACCGCTGAGAATGGCCAAACTCTGCACACAGAGGGAGCTGCTCCGCAGCAGCAAAGCAACATTGGCAAGGGTCTTTTTTAATTAAAGCAGAGAGGTCAGAAATACCAGCACTGAAACACCCCCGGGGGGTTCAGATTTACCTCCAGCTTTTGGGTGACTTTTTTTTTCAGCTCTTCAGATACAAAATCTTCAAAGACGAAGCTCCAGCCAAACACTTCTGCTTCTGTTTTGTATTTCTTTTCTCTGACAAACTCCCTGGCACAAACACAACACGCTCAGGGGTCTGGGTGAGAGTTCTGCAAGAGTCCCACCGCCAAATACAGTATGCACAGCAACAAAATCCCTTAAGAGCCATTAAAACCTACGGCTGCTGTTAGTTAAATGTCCCCAAAATGCACATAAATGTCACATACTGTGAATAATCTCATCCTGCTCCTGTCCCGTTTGTTTCCCCATTACTGTGTGGTGCTGGGCAGTTACTGGCGTGTGGAAATGTTTTAACCAAGAGCTCAGCCAGGCAAATAAATTCATTTTGCCCAGTGCAGTTACTGGTGCTTTGTAAAGGGGCTTCCATGAAATATGGGAGGAGTGGGCCCCTATTTACAAATGGGAAGGGAACCTATAGGAGCCTAAAATCTGAAATAGTACAGTACAGCTGTATTAATAAGATAAAGACGCACACAGAGGTTTGCAAGGAAAATCGGAAAAGGAAAAATAGGGAGAAGGAAAAAGGAAAACGGAAAAATAAAATTTAAAAAGAAAAAATGAAAAAGGAAAAAGGAAAAAAGAAAATAGAAAAAGAAAAAAAGGAAAATGAAAAAGAAAAAAGAAAAAGGGAAAAATGAAAAAGAAAAAAGAAAAGGGGAAAAAGGAAAAAGAAAATTAAGGGAAAAGAAAAAAGTGGGGAAAAGGATAAAAGGGAAAAAGGGAGAAAAAAGACAAAAAATGATAACACAAGCTGCATGTCTGCAAGCTGCTCTGGCAAGATGCTTCAGCTTGCACCTGGAGAAGGGATTTATTACTGACAGACACATTTTTGGCTCTAAGGAAGTGCTGGGAGCACCCAGGCATTGGCTTTCGGACCCAAGCAGCCCCAAGCCCCAGCACCAGCCCCCAGTCCCCCCGAGAGCCGAGTGGAGCCGGACCCGCTCCCACCTGAAGTCCCGGTTGGTGACGGGGTGCTTGTCGATGGCGAACGGCTCCACCGTCACCTCCCGGCCGGGCCGCTCTCCGTCCCTCTGCTCCAGCGAACCGGGCCCCATCCAGAACCTGCCGCCGGGCAGCTGCACCATGCCGTCCTGCACCCCCAGCGCTGGAAGTGAAGGCATTCACTGTGAGGAATTTCATTTGTAAACACGACCGCGCAGGACAGCACGTGTTATATGCCAGAAAGTCGCTTTTATGTGCCTGAGGTAGGATGCAATATAGCGGCTATGATTAGCATTTGTATAGGTCTGTATTTTTTTGATTACAAGCTATTTAAAAGTCACATTCTCAGTGTATCTCCTGGGAAAGGGACGGCCCCACTGGGTTAAACCAGCGAGGCAGCTCCTCTGCGATGAGAAGGAAGGGAACCGATGCAGGGAGAAACAAGAGCGATTTTTCCGGCTTCCCTGCCGGGAGATGCAGGAGCGGCAAAGGCGGCTCTGCCCCTCACCCAGCGCCCAGCACCCGGCCAGGAGAACCAGCCCCGGCCCCATGGCCCCGGCAGCAGCGGAGGGATCGGGCAGGGACGGGGAGGCACCGGCGGAACCGCTGGGCTGTGACCCAGAAGCGCTGCGGGATTCCGGGAAGTGGTTCCGGGCCCTTCCCCGCCCAGACCCGCCTCCTCCGGGGCGCTACTTAAAGGAGGCTATTCTATTCTATTCTATTCTATTCTATTCTATTCTATTCTATTCTATTCTATTCTATTCTATTCTATTCTATTCTATTCTATTCTATTCTATTCTATTCATTTTAAAGAAAACGGATGATTCTGTAACACGGGAATTGCACATGAAGGTTGAAAAGCATTTTGCCTCCGCACATGGGGGATTCAGCCTGGAGAACATGAGGCTGAGGGGAGACGTTGTCACTCTCTGCAACTGCCTGGAAAGAGGTTGGAGCGTGGTGGGTGTCCGGCCCTGCTCCCAAAGAACCAGCGATAGGACAGAAAACGGCCTCAAGTTGCCCAGGGGAGGTTGAGGTTGGATATTGGGAACAATTTCTTTATGGACAGGGCTTGGGGGTGAACTCCCTGAAGGGTCAGACCTCTGATGGTCGTAACATGATTCAGGGCACCTGATCAAAGCATCATTTGCTTTACCTCTGCACAAGTGCCACCAGTGCCCAGGTCATCTCCCAACCAAAATACTAATGAAGATCAACTCCTCATTAATTCAATTAGCAATTAGATCAACACTTTTTAGTCCATTAATGAACAGGAACATGCTATGCACTGTGCTCACAGCCCCTGTGTTCTATTGCAGTCCAGCTGAAGGACAGCTACGAATCCAGCACCTTCTTCTTCTTGGTGTTTGACCTGTAAGTACCAGCTGCCCGTCTCCCCAAGCCCATTCCCATTCTGCAGGCAGCCACCAATGCTCACCCCAACTTTTTATGACCTAAAAAGGGGACAAACAGCTCTTGCTTGAGGTAGAAATGAACCTCGATTGCTGTGAGCTGGCTCACTGCAGCCTGGCCGGCAGCGTTTCCCCTCCGTCAGCGGCTCAGCACTGCTCAGGTTTCCCCATAACCTTTGGCAGGAGCTGTTGTGCATCCCTGTGGGTTATTTATATGCTGGGTGGGACCAGGCTGCATGTGACACTGTGACTTCTGACACGGGGCGGCAGCGGAGGGGGATGGCACCGGGAGAGCCCCGTCCCTGTCCCATCCAAAAACCTGCCCTCTGTGGGAACAGCCTTTCCTCCTCCTGCCTGATGTTTTTGCAGCAATATGCCTCTTGGGTCGGGGTGCCCTCCTGCTGGCGCACGAGCCCGGCTCTGCCAGTGGCACGGCCTCCACACTGCACTCTTTGCCATGAACACGTTGCTGCCCGTTACGAAAACCATCCTGTTCTTCCCACTGCCTTTCTCCCCAAGCTGACCCTCATTGCCCATCCATTTACTGCCCAACATTAAAGTTTCTCCCCAACTCCTACCCTGCAAAGAGCCCCAGATCCAACAACAAGCATCACGCCCATCGCTCTCTTCACTCCCGTCGCTCTCCTCACTCCCATTTTAGCCTGTATAACCCACTAAGAGAAGTGACCAGCGAGACACACACAGGTTGCAGTTACTCCCTGCAAGTGCCACCCCTGCAAAGATCCCACCTGGGATCCAGATCCCCTCACCGACTGCTCGGGGGACACCACCAACCGTCCCGAGCGGCTCAGGGGGATGCTCTGCCCTGTCTTTGCAGAGATCTGCGGCACCCCTGGCTACCTGGCCCCCGAGATCCTGCAGTGCTCCATGGACGATGAGCACCAAGGCTACGGGAAGGAGGTTGATATGTGAGCAAGATGCTTTCCTTCTCACCTCACCCTGCTCCTAAAACACACGTGGTCTGAGGCACAGCAAGAGTTGTGCAGATGGGGACCAATGAGTGTTTGGACGATTCTGTAACACAGGAATTGCACGTAAAGGTTGAAAAGCATTTTGCCTCTGCACATGGGGGATTCAGCCTCGAGAACAGGAAGCTGAGGGGAGACGTTGTCACTCTCTGCAACTGCCTGGAAAGAGGTTGGAGCATGGTGGGTGTCCGGCCCTGCTCCCAAGGAACTCAAGCAATAGGACAGAAAACGGCCTCAAGTTGCCCAGGGGAGGTTGAGGTTGGATATTGGGAACAATTTCTTTATGGACAGGGCTGTCGGGCATTGGAAGAGGCTGCCCAGGGCAGTGGTGGAGTCACCATCCCTGGAGGGGTTCGAAAGATGTGTAAATGAGACTCTTAGGGACACGGTTTAGTGCCAGGGTTGGGTTAACACTTGGACTCAATGATCTCAAATGTCTTTTAGAACCAAAATGATTATAAAGAGGGTCTTGCTACTGAGGCCACCAAAACCACCACCACCCTTGTAGCATGCAAAATTTCACAGCAAAAGCTGCATATCACTAGTTGTTCATAAATACTTCAAAGCAGCAGAAACACTTAAAAATCTGCCAGTAGGTTACCACAACCAAGCCACAGCAAGTATCAAAATGGATAATGAAGTCCAGCCTGCAGAGCTGGGAGCCAGAAACCACAAATCAAGGTGTGTTTCCCCGCACGGCTCACAGAGACCACGAGCAGAACGTTCAAGAGCTTGGCACAAGGAAGGTGAAGTTTTAAATAACTGACATAAGTGAAGCACAGGAGGTAACAGTTTATTGGGTAAAAAGGAAAGCAACTTCAGTGGTACACTTCAGTGAAACAAAAAATAAATAACAATTTGAGAGCCAAATATTTGTGTAGTTGCTAAAATTTTGAGTGGCCACATTTACCGAAGAGGGGCTGCTCGTTACAGCAGAGTAACTTCCCTTGCTGGGAAAATCCACCACGGCTGAGAAAACTGCGCCTGGGGGTGGATTTCTCAGAGATTCCATGGGGTGCTACCAGCGCTGACCACCGTTGACAACAGCGGATCCAACTCAGCCTTTAAGGGAAGACATTCCAGCTCGCATAATTTCATCCACTAAGAGAATGTTGCTAGCGATCACCGTGCTACAAATATTCAATAAATATTGTTAGAATATCCACTTTGACATCGTTCAAAGACAACCCAGCTTCGTTTCTCCTTTTCAAGACAGTTTCCCCTACATGCAATCCCTCAATTCCGTATTTCTCTCTCAATTTGAACCGTCAAACACCCGCTGCTATTTAAAGTGAAAATATTGGAACATTTACCATGAATGAAGCAGTTGCTTTTTGACATTGTAATTATCCCAGATCCCAGCTGCTGCAGCTACCATTGGTTCACCTACAAAAGAGACAAAACAGCTTAAATGACCAGTACATATAATTCCAAGCCAGACTTTCCGCTGCCTAACATCTGCTTTTACTTGCTGTGTACAAAAGCATTCCCATGTGCTTCATTTCCCAGAGAACCTCAAGAAAACACACTGAAATCTTAAAGCACGTGAACACAGACTCCAGCAGCGCCTGCCACCACATTCTGCACAGCTTTAATGAAATGCGGTACAGCCTTCTGCATTCAGAGTGATTTTATTCTTAATGGAGTCGAGTCGGGACAGTTTTTTTACTAGAGCATCACCCCATTATTTTAGGAAGTTCTTACCAGTGTTCAAATCAACCCCAGTGAGTTGTCCTGATTCTGCGTGCTCTGCCTGAACCTTCACCAGTGTCTCCTGGGGATCGTAACCAGAGTTCTGGGCAAGAACCTTTGAGAGAACAGACATTATTTTGTGTTGTTAATTAAGAGACCTCCAGCAGAAAAAGCGATGGATCTTTAAGTGTTTTAAAACCAGTTTATTCAGGAGTTCCTTGTACCTTAGGAATGATTAGCAGAGCATCAGCAAAAGCTTGAACCCCAAGCTGGGCCCTCCCTTTTACATTTGGTTTATGCTTCACAAGAGCATTGGCTACTGCCACTTCTAGTGCGCCTGCTCCTGGGACCACACACCCTGCAAGGGAAAATGCAATATTCAGACTTCACAATAAGCATCTATCCCCATTTAAACAGATATTTTTAGTGTAGTTTGATCTCTTCCCTCATCCTTAAAAAGACAGCTTGCATCATCATGTAAGTACTTACACAATTATGAACTACTTGTAAAATACAAGGTATAATGACAGGAACTAAAAGCGCTTCTCATTGAAATACACTCAACTTCGTGTCTGACTGCACTGGATACCAAGCAAATCGATAAAAAATTCACTAAATTTGAGGTGAATTTCAACAAAAGATCATTAACATTAACATCATCAACCAAGCAGTGACTTACCGTCCTCAATAGCGTTTTTAACGGCACGCAGACCATCTCTTACTGCATCCTTGATCTGTGTGAGCGTATGCTTGTTCGGCCCCCTGATCAACAAGGTAACCGAGCGGGGGTTGTCGCATTTCTCAATAAAAGTGTATTTCTCTTCACCCTGTAAAACAGGGACACATATTCATATCATGCATTTGCTCAATCAATGTATACACATACTGAAAAAAACTGAACAGATGCTTCCAGACTCAGTTGTGCACTAACAGCACTTCAAGAAGCACTGAGAAGCAGAACCACCTTATTTGAGTTCTCCATTTTACAGGTATTAAGATGGAAACAACAATAGGAAAACACTATGACAGGAGCAAATATCCAGGTACGGTTCACATACAAGCAGACACTTGAATGTGAAATACCACCAGCTTTTATTCACGCTTCAGTGTAGCTCTTAAAAAACACTTCGGAAAAATCACTGAGCAGACAAAGCAAAAAGCAAAGTTGGCAGCACATGAGATGGCAGAGGCGTATTTAACCTGCCTGGAGCTGAAAGCTCAGTCATACATACCAGTGTATACTCGTAGACAAGTCCCGCGTGTCCCAGACAGTCGGGAGTGAGATCCTCCACCGAGTTCATGGCAGTACCGCCACACGCAAGGGTCAGTCTGAAAGAGAATGTGGACAGGTTAGCCCTTGCCTTGTATGAAATAAAATCCAAAGTCCCTAACCTAACAGCAATATTTCAGCATGCAGACCACCACACTTCCTCAGCCTGGAACAGTTTGCTTCTGTTTGTGAATGAGCTCTTCACAAAAGTAAGTTTGTAGAATTTAGACTCCTCTATGGGTGTCTACATTTGAAGCATACTGATAGCTCCAATTCCTACATCACACCATGTGCTGAACTGACATTTCTACAGTTTGTACAAACTACCCCGAGTTACACCCATTAAGAGGTGGACAGATTAAAGTAGACTTGTTAGTGCAAGTCTCTGAAGGTGGATTCAAGCCAGACTTGACTCACTGTTGAAGTCTGAAAGAGCGAATTATTCTACCCCCTCCTCTCTCCAGGAACTGACCTTTCCATGTTCCTCCTTTTAGCTCTCCGCAAAGCAACTATTCCTTCTTTCGCAAGTGCATCCAAGGAAAACGGGTCAATTCCCTAGAAACAAAGAAAGTGACCATCAGGACAAAAAAGCTAAACACACCCTCTCTCAGTTTGACACTAGTTAAGTTCTTCCTCAGGAGTCAAACAAGGTCTCAAGTAGGAACTGTTAGCCTATATCCTGAAGCACATCTGACTAGGTTTAGCTATTTCTGTTTGAAGACTTGTACAAAATGAGTCAAACAGCACAGTGTTTGCCAAGGAAGCCAGCATTTCAAATTACTTTTTCTAGATGGTTTTACTCTTCATCTCACCTTCTGGTTGATCACAACAAATCCTTTATCTGAATCGCCACAGACTTTCCTTTTCAATTCTATTATTTTCTTCACTCTGTCTTCAATGAACTTTCTTTCTGCTTTCACTAGTTTCTCTCTCTCTTCAGCACTTTTGTAGAAGAATCCAGAGCTCACCTCTCTGAAAGAGAAAAATAAACAGAACAAAGAAGGCAGTAAGACAACCACCCTCTGTGCTGTAGAAATAAGCGTAACAAAGCAATCCTATCAGCTACATTAAAAAAAAAAAAAACACAACAACAAAACAAACCAAACAAGAAATTCCCTCCAAAACCAGCACGTGACACACAGCTGTTTCTACTCTCTAGTTCAGAGCTTTTCCGTTTTAAACTGAGCAAACTATGAGCTATATTTAGATGCTCACTCTAGAATATGAAATTACGCCCAAGCAAGTGGCATAGTAACCACTACAAAGCTCTGCCTTTTAAAGACCTTTTCTCAGCCACCCGCTTCCCCTCTTCCAAAAATGGACTGCAGAAGGAGCATCACCTCTTCCATTCCTCCTTCTACACTACTTACCTCACTCAGAAGAGTCTGTGCAGTCCTTTTGCTTCTTATTTAAGCACACCTTACTTATATAAAAGAGCATTTTCTGCTCCTCACCTTCCTGCTGTGTACTTACGTTTTCTCATATTCCAGAGACACATTGCAAGTAAGAACATAAGCATCCTCCACTCTTTTCTTCATGTCAGGATGACGAGCACCGTGATCCAAAACCAGCCCCCTAATCAGCCTGAAAGATTGAGAAGCAGTTTGTGCACCAACATACACATACGGATGACACGGACTTCATCCAAGTGCAGACTGTTCAGAGAACTGACAGTGTAAATGGTCAAACACCATGTGCCTGTGTGTTTGTGTTGGGAGTCAACAATGATCATGTATCCCACTTCCAAGGGCATGCCCATTCTCATACAACAAGCGTGCCAATCAGTGTGAAAAAGGAATTTATTCTGGCATAGTGTCTGACTGCATTAGCTACCAAGGAAAGCTAGTGCAGAATTCGTCCATGCCACTGAGGAGCCTAGGGAATATCCAGCTAGATGACTACAATCCAGTTTCCATTTATCAAGTGCTGTTTTGTGCTTGTAATGAACAGATACAACCCTAAAGCATAACTGAGCAGATATTATTACTATGAAAAAACCTATATATTCAGCATTGTTATGTGATAGTCTAAGCCAGTGTCACATTTTCCTATTTAAAAATCTCTTTTCGGAGAATCAAGCTCAGTGACTGCAGAACTTCTGCTCTCTAGATAAGCTGCAATGTGTATTTCTGCCTTTCTGTCACCCCTTCCCAATGACTTTTCCAGTGGCAGCTTTAAGATATTCAAGTTCTTCTAAATACCAAACAAAAAACCCCATGCTACTCAGGTGTCAGGACACCAGTAAAGTGAAGGTCAAAGATGCTCATTACTTACGTTGTGTCAGTTTCTGATTTGTGCTTCATCTCCATGATCTCTACCATGTGGAGGTCAATAGGCTCATTTGGTTTTCTGACTGTCAAAACAGAATCTACTACAGCCTGAAACAGAGGAGAAGGGAAACATAAAAATACCCCAAAGGGCCATCAGTCTTCTAAAGCACAGGTTCACATCTGTCCTTCCATCCTGCACTCAAGTGATAATCACAGCAGTTTAAAACCTGGACCTCTTCACACAAAACGAGGCAGAAAAGCCACGTACACCTACCTCAGTCAGGATGTCAGCAAGCTCAGAATGAACTTTGGTACGGAGGGATGTTCTGGCAACATCTATAAGGGTCTCCCTGTCCATTTCCTTGGTGACTTTGACCTGCTCCAAAACTTCAAGTGCTTTTTCCTTTGCAATCTCAAATCCTTCTGCTACTATTCTAGGGTGCAAACCCTAATGCAAGAAAAGAAGGGAAATCATTAAACAATAGAAGATGGTACTTCATCACAAGTGGAACCTGTGAAAACACAGGGAACATGTAGACTACAAAGACAAGAAAATCTACAAATGTACTGTCCTTCTGAATACATGTAAAAGGAACACAAATCCTTCCAATGCAGAGGAAAAGCACAGATTACTTTAGCACAGAATTAAAACCAAGGGAACTACAAAGCACACTTGGGTGTTCACTGTGCAATACGAACGCCTATTGTCTAACTTATACCATCCAAAATACCCAATTTCAGGCAGGATCTCCTTGTTAACATACAAGTAAAAGAAGCATTTTCACTCCTCACACAAAAGTTAAAGCAGATATTCAGCCAAAACCTTATTAAAAGCTAGAATACCCGCAATAAGTGGTTCTGATTTTGAACAATGTTAAGTCCTCCTCTCCAGCTTTTCCCCACGTTACAATTTCTGTAATGCACTCATTTTAAGCAGAAATATTAATTTTCATGTTTGACTTCTGAGTATTCAGCATTAAACACAAAACAAGCTGAATGGTCTCAGATGAAACTTTTGTCTAACTACAAAAGAAATACTGCACACATACCTCAGAAATATAGAGATCTGCCTGCTTTAGGAGTTCTCCAATAATCAAGACATTTGAAGTGGTACCATCTCCAGTGATGTCGTCTTGCGCTGTTGCTACTTTTGCTATCAAGGAGGCTGTGGGGTGTTGTATTTGCTACACAAAAACAAGAAGCTGAGCAGTAAGTCTTACAGCACTGGTACAGGAAGCAAGCAATCTGAAATCAGCTAAACAAAATATTTAAGGACTAGATGATGTTTTAATGATTCACATCAATTCATCGGGTTTCAAAAAATAACACCAACTAACAACAATAACCACTTTGACAATAAGTTGAGTTAATCAATCCATGTAACACTATCTCCCCCCTCAGAATATGCATCTATACACAAAAATGTTGAGTACTAAGAGCCAAACCAGTCCTCAACTCAACATGAGCTTGACAGAGCCCGTTCTCCTTTAGGCAAAGGATGCACCACCATCGCAACCAGACTGTTGCTGCCACTAAAACCAGCATGTTCAGAGCTAATTTAGGAATCTCTGCACGATCAGCTCTATACAAACCCTAACTGGTTTGCTACTCCTTTGTCAGTTTTACTCATTCTTACGTAACTAAAGAACATTCAATTAGATTGTTTCTTGCCAGTTCCTCTGCTAAGTTACACATGTGGTGTTCCAGCCCATCATGCCTGTCTGGCCAAACATCACAACCACCACATACAACTTTATTTTACTTATTTAAGTCAGTTTTTAATTAAGGAACACACACATCATGTAGCAACTCCAATGGCTGCATGAGTATTTTAACATAGGTTGAAGCCTACAAACCTACAGAACAGTATCTACATTTGAAGAGACTGGTGCTTGGTAACTGAACCAGAGCGAGATAAAATAAAACGGGACCATTTTTACTGTTGTTGAGCTTTTTATTGTTATTTTCTTCAAAGCACTACCTCGAGTGTGAGAGAACTGATGTGACTATTTTTTTCTGTCTGCCAGATCACTGCATATACTAACTTAAATACTTCATGCTGAATTACAACAGCCAACTAGTGGAGTATAACACTCCACAAGGGGCAACACCAGCCCTCTTGGAACCATCACCATATGGGGACAAAACTGATACATCCCCAGGCAGGAAAGCATTATGAGCTGCATCCATCACCCAGATTTAAACACTTTCCAAGACACGCACCCAGGAAAATCTGCTGTTCTCTGCCTGCTCAAGCACAGCAGAACTGCGTCTTCTGTAAGCAAAGCAGAAGGCAACAAAGTGCCAATACCATTATTCCACCAGTTCACGTTTTAACATCTATCAAGCTGCACTTATTTACCTTTCTCCCAAAGGGAATGTGCCCCTCAAGGCACAGCGCTACATCCCACAGAAATGCGGGGGGGTGCAGCGGGGACACGGGCCCCTGAGCCACAGGCACCCGAATAGGCTCCTGCCTCCCTGATTCCCCCCACGGTCCCTCCCCACCCCGCGGTGGGTGCCAGCAGCCGCTCACCATTTCCTGCAGCAGCACGTTGCCATCTTTGGTCAGCTTGATGTCTCCGGCCCCCGACACCAGCCTGCGGGCGACACAAGGCGGGTGAGTGAGCGGGGCCCACAGGGCAGGCGAGCGGCCCCCCCGGCCCCGCCACACGTGCGCTTCCTCCCCATTCATTCAGCCCCACCCGGCCCGCCGGCCTCCACCTTTGTTCCCCGCCGCACGGCACCGGCAGGAACGGCCTCCCCGGGGCTCCCCCCGCCTTTCTCCTCACGCTTCCCCCTCAGGTCGCGAAGGCCGCCCGCGCGCACCCCCCGCCCCAAACCCCCGCCGGGAGGTGCGGGGGGTTCCCTCACATCTTCATGGTGCCCTTAGGGCCCAGGTTGGTCCGCAGCACATCCTGGAGCCCGCGGGCCGCGCTGATGTTCACGGCCAGCGCGGCCTGGGCACGGGCCACCTCCGCCTTGGGGTTGAGCGCCTTCACCGCCATGGCCGCCCCTCCGCTCCGCGCTGGGCCAGGCCGAGCCGAAGGGCGGGGACACCACGGGCCGCACCCCCCGGCCCCGCCCCTTCTAGAACACTCCGAGGTGCGCGCGCGTGCATTGGTCCGCGGCCACCTCTGCCACGTTTCTATTGGCTGCAACGCCTGTCACTCCGCCGGCCCGCTCCCGCCCACCGCGGAGGCGCCGTTGGGGCGCGGTGGATGCCGGGGAGCGCGGCCCTGAGCTCGGACCGGCCGGGCGGGACGGGACCTTTGGACGGGCAGGGTCGCACGGTCATTAATCCCACCCGCTCATGTGACACGCAGCCCCGCGGGCAGGTTCGCAGGACCATGAAAATAAATAATTAAACCCGGCGATTTATCACTAGATGGGTAGAATTAATAGTTAAGCAGGCAGGATTAATAATCAAAATGGTTCCTGGTAAAAATTCAGAGTTGAAGTTAATCAAATCTTGCCTTGCTATGGAAGCTGCTGGTGGGGTTCACAGCCGGAGGGGACCAGCTCTCCCAGGGCCATGCTGAGGTTTCATATGAAAAGAATAATGTTAAAATCAAGGCAACATGGACAGGGAAGAGTTCGGCCTACACGGCCTGCCAGGGCGCAGTCCTTGAGGCTGGTCAGTGCTTGTGTTATACCAGTTTTGGGCTCCCGAATGGAGGAATTTTGACTGTTTCCCTTAAGAGCAGCTAGGGAGCTCCTGCCAGAGCTCCATGCACACACCGCGGGCACAGACTGCGCCTGTATTGCCCCATCCGGGCTTGGATTATACTCCCGAACACCCATCTGCTACCTCTGAGCAATGGGCATTATCAGGCATGACACAACCCTCTCATTATTTCAGGTATTTCATAAGGAAGGGACCTGCCCCCAGAATAATCATGGCCTGGGGCTGCAGAGGCGTGGGTGCCAGGGAGATCCAGGCCAGGTGTTTTTTGGTGTTCCCATCTGCTCTGGAGGGTGATGCCTCGCAGCAAACAGGGACATTTGGCCTCAGTCATAGGTACAGAAAAAAAAGAACCTTCCCCAGTGTTCATACACCAGGTGTGAGGACAGCGCAGGGTAAATTTCCCCCCCTTCATCCCACTTTTTGCAGCGGGGAGCTCTGGATGCAGCCCTGGATGCTGGGCTTGGGCAGCTCCCCAGCAGCAACACAATGAGCTCAACGTATTTTCACATCACTTCCAGTAGTACAGTCTTGTACAATTGGTACAATTCTGTTGGTGTTTTGAAGGAGCTTGACCGAAATAGTGTCAGGGCAGACTCACCAGTTTTGGCACTTGGCTGTGGCACCTGCTGGGAATCCATTCTGCTGCTTTGGGTGAGGATCTCAGGTTTCTGGGCAAAACGCCACGCTGTGCAGGACGGCCATGCACGGCCTGCCCATCTGACTTGGCAGGACTGGACGGGACAGCTGCTAATATGCTTGGCTTTCTGTTTTTTAAATGTTTTAGATAGAGTTGGTGTTTGAGCATGATACGGCACAAGTTTGGAGCCCTTTTGTTTAGCGTAGCAGTGCATATGTCCTGTGAAATATTTTAATACTTTAGTACAATGGCTGGGCTTTCTGTTCTGTTACTGTAATAATTAGAAATAAACATTAAACATTGCAAAATGCAGGAACTTACACTTCACATTTCATAATTGGCCCTGGAACTATCCTGTTAATATTTTCACTTTTGTTGAGATGCTGCTGGTCTGCTGAGAACATAACAAACCAAAACACGTCAACCCAGCCCTGAGGGGCTGCAGTGCCGATATTTGAGGTGCCTACATGCAAAGCCCCAGCTGAATCCCCAGCTCTGCCCTGGGTTCTGCAGCCAACAGGTCACACACAAATATTTTGCTACTCTTGCTTCTCTGGTTTGTGCTTTTTTTGCCTGGATCCTGTCCTGGAGCTGTTCTCAGCAGAGGGCAGCCTTGTCAAACCCATATACATACCAGCAGGCATGATTGATTTCATGAAGTTTTCCTCGCTGCTGTTGTGTGACCCTCATAGGTGATGTTCTGTGGAAATGCAGGAATTATCCGTCCTCAAGAACCCTGACGTGACGTGGCTGTTCCCCAAGCAGCTTCAGGTTTGTAAGGGGAATTATCACTGGGAGAAAATAAAGCAAATTTTAGTTTGCATTTTAGATGTCTTTTTTTTTTGGCAAGAAACATAAAGCAAATTTTCAAAGACATTCTAGTGTTTCGTGTAGGTGGTCTCCACTTCTTGTACAAATGAAGGGGTCTCGTACTCACATACAGCTGCTGTGCTTGTGTCAATAGTCACACGTCCACGTGGGCTCTGCTTTTTGCTCCTCAATGTCCTCATAAAGTTTCCAGGCAGAACTCTCTGTGTTTCTTTCCTGGACCACATGCCTGAGGATAGATAACAGTTCTCATGAGCATTTTCACATTTTGCAGCATTTTTCAGACATCGGGACAAGCTTTTCTACGTTTTTTCAGTCTTAGCTGTAGTTGTTGATCCGTTCTGCATATTTGTGTTTAATATATAGTAAAAATACAGTGCAGAGACTTACTAGGCCTAAATTGTCCTTTGAAATAAATGGATTTACAACAAATTACACCAGATTAGAATCAAAACATTTAACGGAATTACAGCCAACATGTCTGTTAAACTAAGCAAAATAAAGGGAATATATTTAATGAAATATTCAGCAATTCTCTTAGTCAAATCATGCACCGCTTATCTTGGCAAAAAACCCCCGAGATTCTCAGTAGAAGCAGCTTTCTTTCATCTTTATCAAGATCTGTTTGCATTTAACCTTATTCACAGAAACAATTTCTAAATCCGTTTTAAAAACATACTGTCCTGTCATGATAAAACTAACAAACAGGACCAGGCTGAACGGTGAACCATGTCACCCGTTTTGCAGCAAAGGGGCTTGGTACCAGCTTTTCCTGACACAACAAGTTACTAATGATGCTCGTGTGCTGATAACCTCTGAAAAAAAAAAATGAAGGAAAATAGGAGAGGCACACAAGGCTGTTGATTTTAATTAATGCATTTAATTTTGAGTGGTAATACTGCCAGAAGGGCAAAAGAGATTACGCATAGAATGTGACTGGTGTATCCAGTGATGCAGAACGGCCTTTCGAGACGGGCAGCAGTCATAAGACTCCTATCACAAGCAGATGAAGCTAAATCAGCTAAATCAGGCTTTTTGACCTTGAACCAAACCACCACAATCTGGGCCGGCGGCCTCGCGTTTCCTGAGCGATGGCCACAGTCACGCCTGAGGGAAGCTCCTGTGCCAGAACACAGGCACACACAGGTTTTACAGTTTTTCCGTTGCTTGTGACAACATTGCGTTTGGGGAAACAAACCAGAGCCTTCTCATAAGCAGAAATGTTAGTTTTGCCTTCAAAGCTTTTGATGGATGTTGATTTGTTTTGTGCGTGTGACATCACACACCGATCCACGGAGTAACACCTTAAGCCAAAATGCAACATTGCAATCTTAACTCGCAAATCCTTTCATCTCATCCGCAGTGAAAGAAAACAACGTCCCTGCCTCGGCTCTGATTTCACGCCAAGAGAAACTCCCGACTGCTGCTTCTCAGAGCTTTTCCTTGGCTCTCACCCCTTGCCTTCCTGCGCTGGCAGAGCGCGGTGAGTTTGCAAAGACCGTCTCGTTCTCCGAGGGGCCAGCAAGTTCCCCTTCATCCTGCACGGGGTCTGCTCCCTGCCAAGCCGAGCCTAGCCAAGCTGGGAGCGTCCCAAGCCAGGCCCGAGCGGCTCCTCCCCCAACGTAGGCAAGGTTACACCTCTCTTCCCTATGCCTGTCAGCGAACAGCTGGACTTCTCTGGTTACATGTGTGCAACCTTTTAAAAAAAACACCCAGGCCGGCTTACTCAGCAGTTTATAAAAGAGTGATTTACAAAATGCGGCTTTCTTCCAGATCAGCCCGTGCCGTTGTATTCATGTGACTGAAGGTCTCAGCTGATCCCTTCTTTTCTTGTGCAGCAGCAGCAGCAGCAGCAGCCACGGCCAGTACAATACTGTAAGTCACTGGGAACGTTTTTTTCTCTCAGTTTGGAAGGGGTTGGCGTTTGGTGTAGCAGATCCATAACACTTACCATGTTTCTCTAGCATAGAAAATGAAGAGTATCTTCTGCTGGGGCTGTGACTGTGCTGCCCTGCAAGCAGCAGCAACGGCGTGGTGCCTGTTTTATAACAGCAGCATGAATGAATGATGCAATCATGCAGGGGGGAAGCATCATCGTTTTGTCAGGATAGGCAGGAAGGGATTGCAGCATTGGGAGGTGTATGTCAACATCCATCAGGTTCCCTCTACCGCTTTTCAATTACTTTTTAAAAGGTGCTCAAATAAATTCACTGTTAGGCATTGCTGTTCAGATACTAGTGTTTGGCTGCAAACAACTCCTCTCTTGGCTTGCACACAGGCTTCTGTTTCTACCTTTAAAAACTGGACAGAAAACCAAAACATGTGAACGAAGCTCAATGAGCTTAAGGACCGAATCTTTCTGTTCTCACACCGAAAACCATAGAAACTCACAATTACGGATGGATGCATTGAACTTTTAAAGAGCAGTACTTGCAGGAATATAAACCACAGTAAGAATTTGCTTAAATGTATCTAATCTGCTTAAATATATCCCCCTTCCTCTAAGGCTTTCAAAACATATTGCTAATACTAAGAATTAAACCTCGACATAAAAAAAGCTATATTACGGTATTATTCCCACTTTACAGACATAGGACTAGTAACAATGAGGATTAAGTGGTTTGTTTAACCTAATGCCATGGAAACACTCCTGAGCAGTAGTGGGAACAGGTCGTGAGAAAAGTTTCAAGAACAATTTTCTCCAAATCCCATACTCTAAGCAGCAGTTTCCCTTCAATGCAATAGAAACAGTTCAATGTGGTTGCACTTCTGTTACTCTCACTGCATGTTCAATGCAATGTTACTTTGCTATGGGAATGTATTTCAGAGTGATTCTGTTCTCATCCACACCAGTGCAAACTGGGATTAACTTCACCCATACCAGGGAAATAACTCTGGGCAAAGTGAGATCAAAATCGGGCTGCTTGTGCAGCCACAATTTTCAGTGCAATGTTCACTCTCCCCTTGTTAAATGGGAAAGTGAATCAGAATAAAACCACCAGAGATTGTTTGCAAACTGTAGGATATTCCCAAGTGATGCATTTCAAAAGATATTTTAGGTAATCTTTCGTTAAGATTTGTTCAGTCTTCATTTTTTCACAGCAATAAATGTGAGCATAGAAAGCTGATATGATAACAAGTGCATTCTAGTCACAATGAGGATTTTGAGGTCTCGTCAAGATCTCATCCGAATATACCAGCCCCAGAACACCTGGAGTTCCAAGTGCCATTTACTTGTTCCTTTTGTGTTATATGTTGCAGATACTGCAGATGTTTGAGTTTTTTTACAGTGTGGCAAGTGCCCTTTTCTGAAGGGTCAGCAAACAGAGAAGATTTCAGTTGTTTTCCTTCAACATGTGGTCTTACATAATTCCTGGGTTTGCTTCTGTGACTCCACCCTCTCTGTTACGAAATGGAACTATTTCTTGTGGAAACGGCAGGTTTTTTTCCACACGGCCTAACGAAGTACTTCATAGTCTGGAGGCAAAATCTCATGGGAATTCCACTTTTCCATTGTGATTTCCTTTTTCTCCATCTTTATCTGAAGTTCCACCCTACCTCTGTCACCCTTTCCTTATGTCTTCTCTAGTCACTTCTTTGCCTATTGCTTCTTCTAGTCTGGATTTTCTTGTTTTCAGTTTTTCCCCCAAATATTTTATGATCAGAGCTGTTGAAGTACTTGCTGCTTGGGCGCTTTTTCAGCATGCAAATAACAGGGTGGGAGTAGATTACCTATCTGAAATTCAGTGGCAGAAAGATCAGACATTTTCTACCCATGTTTTTCATATGGAAACAGAACTAATTTATGGGAATTTCATTTTTCTTACCATCTCATTGATGCATTTAAGCAATCAGATGCCTTGTATTTCAGAGTAATTAATCTTGGCCAGCTGTAGAAGCCTATACCACTCTGGGATAAAAAATTGCTGTTTTCTTACTACAGCTGTTAAGAGATTTGTCTGTAGAAAGGTTTTACACAGCTTCAATTCTTTTTGCTCATGGTTCCAAGTGACACCTACCTGTCGACAAGCCACCATATCTGTCCTTATTTCCTCTGATCACTTACCTGGAGGTGAATTCTTGGCAGTGTCCCAATGGATGCCACACCGGGATGGCCCAGTGCAAATTGTGAGAACAAGGGAAGGAGAAGAACATCATCTCCTGCTTGTATTTCCCCCCACTCCTGTTGCCCATTACTCAATCGCTAGTAGCCTTGCCTTATGCTCTCATCTACGTTTGGGGCTGGGAAAACAATTTCACAAGTTACCAAAATTGGTGTGTTACCATCTGGAATTGCATTTGCCAGGCTCCAAAGCTGATCGTGACCCATGGAGCTCTGCCAACAAGGGCAGAAAAACCTTATTTCATGCCAAGTAAATCACCTCCAGCTCCTAACATTTACTTTTCCCACCAGCAGCACTCCCTGCAATAGCTGTATCTGCCTTCATAGGTTCTCTTTGCTCCTGTATGAGCTTCCTTACTTTATAGTTCATCACAAGTTTTCCAGGACTCAGTGCCTACCTATAGCAGAAAGTGGAAATGTTTTAGCAGTTCAGTGGCCAAGAGAGATCAGGAACTACTGATGCATTCTGCATTTTCTAAAAAATAATACTTCCCTTCCAACTTGCCATTTTTAGGCACTATGGTGCCTAAACCACAGCCTGAAACTCTTGGAAGAGTTATTGCATGGAATAAACAGAGGGCAGGGTTAATTTCAACCATCACTCCACAACCAGTATCCGTATTTTTTCCTCTAACTTATAATACATTTCTCCATCAAAGTGCAGAGTCCTCCACAGCAGTGGTCTCATCATTGTAAGGAGTATCCAGAAGGGAAAGGAGCATGGGAAATGTGGATACCAGAGGGAATGAAAAGTTAATGTATCTTCCTTTCTGCTCCCAATGCGTGTTTCTAATGGTAAGATTTTTCTCAGAGAGATTAAGATTTCAAAGACATGTATGCAAAAATATATTTAATGTTCCCACCAAGAAGTCACATCACAGTGCAGTGTCCCCGCACGGTGACATTGCATCATAATGTGGTAATGTTGCAGTGCTGCCTCAGGTTAGCATGAGGCAATGTGACAGTTTTGCATAATAAGGAATCAGTGCTGGAACACCATGACGCAAATGTCACACCAGAGTGATGCAACAAGTTTGTACAGTAGAGCAAATCTTTAAAATTGGCACCAAACCCATGGCTGAATATTTGGTGACTTTATAACTGCCAGGAGGTGGGAGAAAATTAACACCCTGCCTTTTAAAAAATGTTAGTGGATGTATTTTTTCTTTAATTCCACTGCACAAATACATCTAGCAAATGGCTGTCAAGGCCTGGCCTAAAGTCAAAGCCCTCCTGCTCAGAAAATCAAAATCTTCCACTGAAAAGACAAACACAGTCCCGTGGAGCCAATGTCAAGTCAAGGCTAACGCAAAGTAAACTTGTAATTCACGTGTTACCTGTTCACCTGCTGTCAAGTCTTAGCTCAGAACCCGTCTTTGTCTGATGGAAGTTTTTCTGTCCGTGGCCTCTTTTATGAGAGAGGTTTCTTTTACGTGCCATGCTGATGGTACATTACTGTATTCTTTATAGAAAAGTATAAAGAACCACATGCTGTCTGCAGCAAAGGATTCTTTAGTGAGGGTTCTAAGGCTAGACCAGAGTTTTACAATATGTCTGTGCACAGAACAGTTCTGATGCGCCAAGAGCAGAGACCTGTCCTTGTTCAGTCCTTGTTTCTGCCTTTCCCACATGAGGAGTTTGTCAAAGCCCCTTTCTGGACTATCTCCTCTTTACTCTCACTTTTGCTTTCTCGCACACCGGGGAGGGTGATCCCAGGCTCTGTCCTGCCTTCCCACACCCAAACCAAAAGCACAGGAGGGAAGCAGGGGCTGGGTGACATCTGCTCTCCCATTCTCGCTCACACCTGTGATGCAGGTGAGCACAGCAGAAGCTACTGTGTCACCTTGTTGGCCTTGTGCAAAAGCCAAGAACCCACTTTGGTTACTATAGCAGTGTGTTCACATCAGAACACTCAAGAATAGCTAGAAGGATCCTCTCAAACAGTACTGTTTCATGGCTGCCTTTGGATAACTTTGCCTTTAATCTGATTTGCTCTCTTGCTATTTCATATCTACCTGGTTGTTGAACAGGGTTTATAACGTACAAATATGGCTCTTAGCTTTTCACAACAGGATTCACCCCTTAGATTTGGTGGCTTCATTTATACAGACTTCTACCTTACAATGCAGGACCAGAGTATTCTCTTTTATTCTATACACATGAACAGATAAAAGATGAGTGTGTGTTCTATGCATTTTTCAGTTATTATGGTAATTTTTCATAAAGCCTTTCGTATCACACTATTCACTATACAATTACTAGTCATGGGAATAAAAACAGAGGTTTCTGTTCCTGTGATCTCGCAGTGAGCGCACAGAACTCACCACAGGCAACAGCACTGGTTCTTACCGTGTGTGGTCCCTGGGTGATGCCCCCCCGGCAGTGAGCTACACCAGAACTGATCACCTCCTGTACTTTTCCACTCTGAGGTACATAGTCATCACCTTCTCCATCTTCACGGGATGTCTTTTGTATCTAGGGGTGCAAAGTTCGTCCAAAAAGGGCAAAAAGTTATTGTGTGGAAACTTGTGTAAGACCTCTCACCATCAAAATTCGCATGATATATAGGAGAAAAATAAATTAGCTTAGTGAGAGGAAAACAAAACGTGAAGGTACATAACACAATGAAGGTATATAACATGCTGTTTGATGGTATTTTTTCCCCTATCCCAGAAAAAGAATCTGCTAGCCAGTTCAATTACACAAGATGTCCTGAGAGACAGCTAAAAGATTAGAAGAGACAACTGAACAAAAACTTTTACAAAAAATTGGAAAGTGAGAGAGATAGAAAGCTGTTATTTCTGCCTAAATTTATACATTGGTAAAGTCCATGCTGAATTCCCTTATTAAAGGGTGAAGCACAAGATAAGTAGGGTAGATTAGAAAATACTTGATTAACACCTTGTGTTTCTGATCTGCAGAAGTGCTCAACGTATTTAAGTGGGCAGATATAAATGGGAAGAAAATGAACTTTTGTCAGGCATTGTTATGCAAAACGTTGTGTCATGATGTGATATCTTAACAGGTTGAGTGAAGTTCTCAAAGCCCAAGACTTTACTGGATTTTATAAAAGACTAATTCCAAATGCTAATGGCCAAATCTTCTATGCATTCATAGATGATGAGAATGTTTAGTTTATATTAATCAGGACACAGAAAAGGATCTAAACCTTCACGATTTAGGGACAACCACTCACTGGTATGTTTAAGATAGTTATGTCTGCTGTGATCAGCAAATCCTTAAGAGCTGGGTGTCTTTCACTGTCTCCTGGAGCAACTACTTTGACACACTAGACTGGGTGTGATGAGAAATCAAGATCCATTTGAGCAGTGAGGGCGAGACAGTGAATTGCAAGTCCCAGACAGCAGTTGGCAGTCTAATGCTTCAGCAAATGCCAAGTATTACAACCTTGAACCCCCATGTGAACATCAATGGGCCGACCCTGCCAGGAGCAAATCAGCAACTGCCCAAAGCTCCACGGCCCACCTGTAACGTACACTGAACATCAGTAGGCAGCAACAGCAGGGAGCAAATCAGCAGCTGAGCCAGACCTCCACCACCGCTCCCGCTCTTTGATAAAAGCTGGCTACCAGGCTCTGCTCGGCCCTGCTCACAAGAACCAGACCGGTTGCACCGATGGCTCAAGACAGAGTGCAGCACTGTCACTCAGACAATGACTTTATCTTGTCCTCTCACAGTAAGAAGGTTCCCAAAAGGATGGCGTCCCTCCTGGAGATGAAAGAAATCTTCCGCAACGCTGATGCAGTGTGCTTTGATGTGGACAGTACAGTCATCAGGGAAGAAGGCATCGATGAGCTTGCGAAGTTCTGTGGAGTCGGAGATGCGGTCGCAGAGATGTATGTATATTTGCTGTTTATTTCATAGGAACAGTAGTAAAAAATAAGCACAGATAAGGTTAATCTGTGACAATGAATTTACAATAGGGATTAATTCAACTCTTTCATAGGAGATTGTTACAGTTTTAAAAAGGATTTTAGGAATAATAAGTGGAATTAATGCATACTGAATAACTTTTGGAATTATGAAGCCACTCAACAAAACTATACCGATATAAATTTTGTGATGTAAATTTCTTTGACAGACTAAGATCAGCCCTCACCATTAAACTTGGCTAAGCACTAGCAGACCTGATTATGAGGGAGGAGAGTGAACAATTCTCCTAACACTTCTCCAAGACTGATGTTTCTATTGAAAGTTGTAGGAAAAGTTCTCTTGCTTTCAGAGAACAGCACCTGGGCTGCAGTGTAGGAAAACGGGTCCCAGTGGCTCTGATGCAGTTGCAGGGGGAGTTAAGCAGTTTTCCTTTGTCCTGCTGGTTCTCACAAGAGCTCTGATCTGTGGAGATGATCTACCAGTGGTTGCTATTGATCTTTGCAGTGTCCAGATCTTCTCCTTTACACCATAGATACAATATAACATAGAGCCTATGGACTCTTACCTTGTTACTTGCCATTCTTCTTTAACGGTTCTTGTGAAAAGCCTCTACTTGTTAAGTGTCACTGACTTGTTTTCTTTGGATCACAATTTAGGACCCGCAGAGCCATGGGTGGCACCGTGACATTCAAAGCAGCTTTAACGGCACGACTAGGTCTCATACGTCCTTCCTACGAGCAAGTGCAAAAGCTAATATCTGACAACCCACCTCAGCTAACACCAGGAATAAGGTAAGAAGAATTTCAAGTGATCTAATAAAAGTGTTCTGCATATGGCATAAATCAACAACATTCTGTGACATTAGTGAGGCTGGTTTAGATTGCATTCCTACTCCATTTCCATGTTGTTTGTGTACAAAGCTTCTATTGGGAGCTTATAATGGCCTGACTCCATATCAAGTGGTGAAGCATCTGTGTAAAAAGAAAACAGTCCTACATGTTAACTGGCATTCAGCTGAGCATTCTGGCTCGAGGATTAAATGGGCATGGAAAATAATCTGTTTACTCACAGCTGTTTTTTGATGGGTGATGGAACTGAGAGATTTAATACCCAGTGTGAACTACAGGCTCGGTCTATTCTGCAGTTACATTACCTCTCTCTTACACTTCTGTGTGCAGTCACACTGCTGGAATCAGCTTAGGGGATCCATTGTTCAGAGCTACCTATTCTGCACTGAAGTCCCTAAAAAAGCATTTAAAAATGATTAAGGGAAAATACATATGTGTATATTCATTAATCTTTAGGTTTAGAATAAACATTAACTATTTCTACAGAAAAGATTTTTTTTCCTGTTCAAATTGTTTTAAACAATTGAAAATAATTGATTTACTACAAAACTTGGCTGTAGCACCAAGTGTAAAATATTTTTAGCATGTAGTTTTTAGATGATATTGTGCTTGTATTTTCTGCTTGAAATGAAGCAGATGCTCAGCTTTTTCAGTAGAAGGGATCGCTCACTGTAACTATAAAGAGAACATTGTTTCCTGTTTGGAATCACATGATTTTCCCTTTCATTCCTTCCCTTTCTTCCTCCTTTTCTGTGTTGCCTGCTTTAAGCCTCCACTTTGCCTCTTAGTATTGAGCATTTCTGCTCTTCCTGCTGCCACTTGTACTGTTCAGTATTGCCGCACACTGATCCTCCTGCCTGCAGAGCCAAATCCCAGGAAACTTTTAACTGCCTTCAAGCCCTGTTGACTGGGTCTGAGAACTTCTATTTTCTTGATTCCTTTTCTGTAGCTGTGCCCTGTTCTAAAGATGGTATTGACATCCAGCATCTGGGGAACCAACTCTTTGAAAATGCTTGCATGCTTTTCAGGCCACTTTTGTATTTTGGTGCAGTGGCTTTATTTGCCCCATGTTCCCTACTTTTTTTTTTCCTGCATTATAGATTAATTTTGTTGCTGGTTTTGTACTTAAAAAAAAATAATCTGAACTGCATCTGCTCTCTCATTTATTCAAGGGAACTAATGTGAATTTCTAGGGAATGCTTGTTTCTGAGCAGCTAAATACCTGTTTGTCTCTCGATGGGATGGTTCTGTTTGGCTCTTTTCGAGCAAGGTGTATGCACGAACTTGCAAAGGAAAGAAGAAAAAGCTTCGTGATGGATGGAGCTGGAGAGCAGCACACATCCAAACTAAACTGGACTAACACAAAGCACGGGCAGCCCGGTTTAGGAAAGATGTATTTTAACTTTGCCATCCCTAGACACTGCCAGGCACTCAGGTTTGACGACTGCTCTTTCTTGCCAGGGAGCTGGTGAGCCGGCTTCACCAGCGAGGGGTCCAGGTCTTCCTGGTCTCCGGGGGATTTCAGAGCATTGTGGAGCACGTGGCCTCGCAGCTGAACATTCCAGCAGCAAACGTCTTTGCCAACAGGCTGAAGTTTTACTTTAATGGTGAGATTGCCTTCAGATCTCTTTTATCTGCTAAATAATGCCACTTTTTTGTTTCAGACTGTCAGATATTGGGCTACAGATACTGTCCAGTCTATATGAGCCCGTTAACAATCCAGCTAGCTCCAAGTAGGAATTGCAAGACCTTACTAAAAACATGAGTTCAGGTCATTTTCCAGACATGAAATTGAGCTGTAGTTACTTTTTCATTGCAAGCTGCACCAAAGGTAAAAAGTATTACAGTTGCTGACATTTCTCTTGCTCCTTTAAGTTTAAAGAGTTTCTTACACTTACCTGCTTTCAGAGGCAAACTTCACTTTCAGTGACTTCAAGGTATGTATGGAGACCGATGTACATTAGTACAGCTGTTCTGGACTTTAAGCTAGTGTAATCAAGCACAACTGTAGTTAGCGGGGCTGTTTCTTACTCGGTGTTTCATACACTGTTTATATGTCATATTGATGCTGCTTTTTAAACGTTTACACCAAAATGACTGGACCAGAGTGACTGGGAATGGATTTATAACACTACTCATACAGGGTTTCTACTTTAGTCCTAGCATTTCAGCTCCTCGAAAAGACCCCCCTGAAATGTGGGTAAAATCCCAGTTTTTATACTTACCTTCTAATTACTTTGAGATGCTGATATTGTGAAGCTTACAGGACTGCATGTAATTAGCTGTTAGGCATATATCTTCCTTCACTTAGAAGAAAATACGCTATATGTCTAACTTGTCCTTCCACTGTGTTCTAGGAGAATATGCAGGATTTGATGAAACACAACCAACAGCTGAATCGGGGGGGAAAGGAAAGGTTATTGCTCATCTGAAGGAACAGTTCCAATTTAAGAAAGTAGTTATGATTGGTGATGGAGCTACAGACATGGAAGCCTGTCCCCCTGCTGTAAGTACTAAAGAACTGGAATTCTAAATTCCTTTTGAGGAAACCCTTTGTGGGGGGCAGAATAAAAAAAAGTGTGAAGTTTTTATAGGACTTCAGGGAAGATCTTCAGCCCTTCCCACAGCCCAAGGGAGATCTGTGTGGGTAGTTTTCCTCTATGAAAGCTGCATCACGCAATGGTTGATTTATTCCAGTTCAGACAATCTCAGTAAGGGTTTCACCCTCTGAGCCAGGATCTGGCTGGGTCTAGTGGGGCCGTGTAACAGTCTAATGACCCGTCTCAAATCAAGCTGGTATTATCACGCCTACCTTTCCCCTCCAGGTCCCCACAGTACTCGCTGCTGCGCAGAGGTCTTACCCTGCCAGTTCTGCACCCTGGCGAATGGTGCTTAGTGTGAAGGTCTGGCACAGATCTGGTGCAAGAGGGTTCACCTCACCGTGCAGCAGCAATAGGTTTGAAGATAATGGTCCTGACAGGGTGAAATAATTAAAAATTAATAAAAAGACAGCTTTTATAAATGGTTATGTCACAGAGATCTTAATTCCGTGTCCCTCTTAGCATCTTTCTCTACAAAAAGCACCCAAATATCCCTTGTTTGCCAGCGCTGAGGGACAGACATCCTGGTGCATGGAAATGCACGGTAATGAACAAAAAGCTACATTGATGTGAGTTATGTCAGCCAGGTTGCCTACTGTTAAATATGTGCAGCACCAAAGCAGCTTTGTGTTTGCCGAATGCTTTCTACCTGCAGGCAAAAAGCAGCAGTGGAAATTTTCAACGCTGCACTTTCACTGCAGATGGTTCTCTAAGATGTAGAAATGATGATTGTTTCTGGTTAATGATTGATGACATGGTTAATGGTTATTTTGGTATCTATCAAATGAGGTAAACAGAGTTAAGATAAATGGTACAGGGATAATTGTGAGATGCTGCAGGCACGTCTGATTGTGAACTCATTCCTGAATATGAAAGTTTTATGTTGCATCAGATTTGCAGTAAACTCTCAAATCTGAACCATCTTGAAGTTACAAGGTACTGAGGCACAACTTTGCTATTGGAATGAAAATCTAGTAACCAAAATTCAATGCCAATTAAGTTCTTGTTAATAAATTTGAAAAATTAACATGAAAGGTAAAGTAGGGGAAGAGATCAGAGAAATACCATCATTTTAAAATCCAGTCTTAAAACCAACTTAACTGCTGAGGAGCTCCATTCCTTACACAGGACTGCAATAACATATATGCCCATTCTTTCTGTTTTGCCAGGACTGCTTCATTGGATTTGGAGGAAATGTAATCAGAAAGCAAGTAAAGGAGAAAGCTAAATGGTACATCACTCACTTTGACGAACTGCTAAAAGAACTGGAAGAACGATAAATTATACAGTAAAATAATATATTTAACAACTATAAATCCATTATACAATGCAATTAAACATATATTTGTTTGCAAAGTTGTGTTCTGGGTTTTTAAATTATTCTGGGTGGTGAGTACCTTCATCTCTGGCCTGAAGCTCGGGTTGCAAATGGCACCATTTTACTCAAACATTTTGTAATGGGAAAAGATGTTTTAAAAAAAAAAAATCTTGTCATTTCAAGGTGGAAAAGGTCAGTTGATTATTGACCTACGAGTGAAGACCCAAGGCAGGAATTTATCAGCAAGTTAATGGGTTGGCCCCTGGTCAATATTGCGTATCTATTGTTTCAGAATCATGGAAGCTAATACCTCTACTTATTTTGGGTGGCAAAAGGATGAGAGGGCCACAAATGAGAAGTTTGTCTAATCAATAGCAATAAATAAAAATAATATAGTCTAAATGGTAAACAGTATGATAAGTCCTTTCCATTCCAAAGAATCTCAGAAATAAACAGATAAGTAAGGAAGTATTACTACATATCTCTGATTTCATTAAAATATGGCTATACGAGAACCTGAGAGGCACATTTTAAGGCAAGTGATCTAGTGGTTCCCATACCTCAATAAAATACTTCAAACTAAACTCCAAAAGGGTGATTTTGTAAAATGGTCACACTGTTTACTTAACTGTTTTATTTATTTAACAATCCCACCCATCAACCTATAACTGGATGGAAGCTAATTCATCAACCTTTAAAAAAATTGTCTACTGATTAAGAAAATACTCTGAAACTTATCTAATCTCTGCCTCAAGTGTGGATCAACCACTCTTAAACTGTGCTTGAAATAAGTCTGACCTGTTCTAAGTAAGTACTACTCAGAGCTTCAGGTAACAAATCCCAGTTTTTTAAGGATTTGTCCTTTGTGGCTGCAGTGTCTGATCCAAGAAAGTCCTTACACAGAGTGTGCTAATTCTCCTCCACTCTGCCACATATTTCATAGATAGGAAGAGAAACAAGTGACGTTTCTACCTTCCAAAATCTCACAGTCTCCACAAGATAATCACTACAGGTTTACACAGCTTGCATTAGATTTTCTTAATTTAAGAGGATTAAATCAAAGTGCAGAGAGCGAGCTCCTGTCCAATTGTTTAAGCATCACCAACAATTGAAACAAATCCTGGTTCTGTCCGTTCTGTGATATTATCAGAAATGATATAGGGGAAAGAGCCATTAATAAAGCCCCAAAGTGATGGATGGCAGCTCTCAGTGATGTCATCTAATGTTTTTGGCAAAAAAACCCCTGAGGTAATAATTGCTTGAAATTACAACAGCATTTAAGTACTACAGAGTAAATGGGTTAAAACAAATCCAGAAACAAAGGTCTGATGGTTTTTTAGAGAAAGGCAGACAAATGAACAGCTATACTGAATATCTATATACAGAGTTTAAAAACTTGACAAAAGCCGAGACAGACAATAGTTGGCAGGCTGCTCACCAGAACTCTTCTGGGAGTATTAAACACAACCTCTTTTAAATTCTTCCTGGGAATAATCTCAGCCAGCTCCACGGGCAGCTCATGTACAATCATGCTTTTGTTTAGGCGAGACTGCAAGAGTAGAACAACTATAAACTCTTGCTGCTCTCATTCAGTGTGTTCCTCTGCGATTCGATAGTTATGATGCAGAAGGGAAGCATTTCTTTTGAAATTAAAAAGCCACTTAAAAAAATCTAACATCCAGCAAATCAGCTGCAGCTGCAGGTCCCGATTCTACAAACTGTGCCATGCTTAAGTATCTGGAATTTCCCTAACACCACAGTCAGAAGAGGCTCTGGGCCACAGAGATGTTAACATTCATGATGGTATCTTCTGCCAGTCCGAGTGCTATGGAAACATGGTCTCGTGCCAGTGATTTCAGAAGAGCACTTTAGGTCTGACTGGTTTGGGGAAAAAAAAATACCACCCCTCCTTCCACTGGGCAAATATCAAGCCTGACCTCTAGTTCAGGAGGTACCAAAAGGATTCCTGAGCTTCGCGAGCGGCTGAGCTCTTTTGTCTGCAAAATACTGGAAAAAAATAGGAGGGGATAAAGCAGCACAAGGGAATTTTCAATGTTACAACCTAGTTACCCATTTACCTGAACGTATCCCATCACAGTAGCGCAAAGCCTGGAGAGTAGCACGTGTCAGGGAAGTCGTATCTGGTCTTCAGGTGAGTCTCCTGACTAAGAGCATGGGCAGCAGCCCATTTCTTTTAATGTCATTATTCAGTGAGGCAGAATTAAGTTATATTCAATTTGCATGAGAGGGCTTCTTAAAAGAACAGTTCACAGTCATTTCTAGGAAGACTACAGGACAACTTAACTTGGTGTTTAATTGTATCTTCGTTACAGTGGAACAAGAACAGATAATTATAATACCAGAGACCCTTCCAGGCACTGTGCCCCACTTTTCAACCACTGAAAAGTTGACTCCAGTTTGAACTCTACAAATCCTGCTCTACATAATGCTGAGGTATTGCCAGCCAAAGGAAGAAGGCAGACACGGCCATGAAATTAAGAGGGGAAAAATCACAACAGTGTTGTCAACAGGGGAAAACCAACTTCAGAAAGGGTTCAGGTGAAGGGAAGCAAGAGAAGATTGGCATTACTTATTTATCTACTGTGTTACATTTGGTGAGTTTACATAGTCATCTGTAACTAAAGTAACAGGAACTAATCTCTCTCTTATGACAGTCACGAGCATGAGTTTGAAGCTCAGAATGACAGGAGGCACATTCACAACACATTGAACACCACCACTGGGAATTCACATCTGAAGAGACTTATGCTGTACGATGTCACCCTGCAGGACATCCAGTTATTCCTTAGATTTCTTATTTACGCAAAACTTCACGGTCCTTGAACAACAAGAGCTCTGCCTGAGTGAGTTTAATTCCTAGTGCTCCTGTCTGAAGGTAAGAAACGCCGATTGCATCAAAATCCACAAAATCCTCTAAGTCCAAAAGTGTTTTGTCTCTGACCAAAATTCCTTGTTATGAGGGGTAAGTTACAAGGAGAATTCTCTAGAAACACTAAACACAGGAGGATACTGGGAGAAAAAAAAAGGACTGGAAGCTGACACTGATTTACAAGAAGGAACAGCTGAAATGATGTACTTGGCCCACTGAGTATGCCAAGCTGAGAACGTCAAGCTAACATAGTACAGAATTTTACTCAATGAAATCCCATAATCAGTTGACAACAGGAGGAAAACATGAAAACAGACAATAATCAGATCAAATACTTTGTTCAAATGAACAATGGACTGCGAACTGGCTGAAGGGAAGAAGCCACAGAGTCGCGGTCAATGGGGCGGAGTCCAGTTGAGGCCTGGATCTAGTGCAGTGCCTCAGGGGTCAGTACTGGGGCCAGTATTATTCAATATATTCATCAATGATTTGGACCAGGGAATAGAGTGCACTATCAGCAAGTTTGCTGATGACACCAAGCTGGGAGGAGTGGCTGACACACCAGAAGGCTGTGCTGCCATCCAGAGACTTGGGCAGGCTGGAGAGTTGGGCAGGGAAAAATTGAATGAAATATAACAAGGGCAAGTGTACAGTCTTGAATCTGGGTAGGAACAACCCCAGGTTCCTGTATAAGTTGGGGAATGATCTATGAGAGAGCAGCGTAGGGGAAAGGGACCTGGGGGTCCTGGTGGACAGCAGGATGACCATGAGCCAGCACTGGGCCCTTGTGGCCAGGAAGGCCAAAGGTACCTGGGGTGGATTAGAAGGGGGGTGGTCAGTAGGTCAGAGAGGTTCTCTTTCCCCTCTACTGTGCCCTGGTGAGACCACATCTGGAATATTGTGTCCAGTTGTGGGCCCTCAGTTCCAGAAGGACAGGGAACTGCTCGAGAGAGTTCAGTGCAAAGCAACAAAGATGATTAAGGGAGTGGAGCATCTCCCGTGTGAGGAAAGGCTGAGGGAGCTGGGGCTCTTTAGCTTGGAGGAGACTGAGGGGTGATCTCATTAATGTTTACAGATATCTAAAGGGTGAGTGTCAAGAGGATGGAGCAAGTAAAATGTGTCAGTAAAATGTGAAAATTAGGATTTTATTGACTGGTATGTTCTTCCTGAAAACTCATTAAAATGTACAAACTGGACATTCAGTAACTGATTTGTACATTCTGTATGTTACACTTATTCTTGCAGCCACTTTAAAGAGAGAATATTATTTTCACTGACAGGATGTTCACATCACTGAAGACACCAAAAGTGTTGATATATTCTAGTCTAAAAGTGAAACTAAAAATAGAACCAGACATAATGGTACATACACCGCTTTATGCCAATCCTATTGACTCAACATGCGGCAGTTTCACACATCAACTTGTAAGTACCTACTGTACAGTTAGTGAAACACCCGACCAAGCGTATGTCTGAAGTCATGACTGCTTATTAAATTAAACCCCTTTTCCTAGACTTCTGAGTTATTTAGAGAGATAAGTGTATTTAACTGAACTTGAATCCCTGAACAACGTTCAGAGGATCACATCTTGTCAGCATCTCTTTGAGAACCATGGGTCATACTTCAAACAAAGTCTGTAAAGAACTTCACAAAATTAATTTCAGGTGTAGATATCTATACAAACGCATGATTAGTTTCAACAGGCTTCAGAGTCCTTGCCAAACAGAATGCCCTATTCTCTGTCCATACATTATCACCTGGCAAACAGTATTATCCCCAGTGAATGACTGCCTGTTTGTATAATAAATTCAGAGCTACTTACTGACTTCAGACCTGCTAGAACAGCTCGGTGTATTTTAGAGCTGCCTGAGGGCTTCAGAGCTTCTGATTTCAGAACTCCCACGTGTGTTTTTAAAATCTGCAGTCATTATAATGCTACACAAAGGCCACGGCAACCGTAACACTCCATTCTGCTGCTGTTACTGAACACTGGGCACTGTCTATATAGAATCTATTAAATACTGTATGCCATACTTCACCTGAGGAGCTGTCTCAGACAGGAACTTATGTCATCTTTGTACTTGTTTTCAGTTAACCAACATTTTAATTACAGTCCTGTTTTCTGTTTCTTTTGTTGTTTTGTTGTTTTTTTTTTCCTGGCACAATTATAAGAGTAAAGGGTCATTAGATTCTGAAGAAAAGAGGTCTCTTTTATAAGCTCAATACAGTACTTTTATATTTCAGACTATGATATACAATGTATACCATAAATTAAGACAAATACTTGTCACTTTATCTATGTAGGCACAAGTAAATCGGTGACTTTACTGAAGCGGAGAAATCTTCAATGGTATCATGATTCTGGACTCCATTTCCTGAATAAGGGGCACTGAAAAAAAAATTGGGACAGAGTTTAATTTCACTAACAGATCATGAGCAGTTCTGCACACTCAGTTTGAACAGCTATCATTGTCTTCATATTACTCTCCTAAATAGTGCATGCCAAGTCATCAGTAACCATCAACATTCCTGTAACCAAAGCATAGCAGTTTTGAGAACAAGGGATTTTTTTTAATATAATCTGTCTGCTCCTTTGAAGACAAATATTTCTATTCCTTTTCACCATAATCAAAATTATCTTAAGTTTTTCTGGTATACTTCCTTTGAAATGTACCCTATGGAACCAAAATCTGACGTGCTTAGCATACTTCTGTGAGTTTTGTAATGAAAACTGTCTTTGATCTCAAAGATCTCCTGCCTTCTAGTTCCAAAGTCTAAATTCCCTGTTCAAAGGAATGCGTTTAACAAGGCTCCTATATTTCATGAAGTATTAGTTGCAATCATTTAATACAAAGATAAATTTCACTATTGGCTCCCTAAATTTTTGGACATAAGCATTTACAGAAATCTGTTCTTTTACAGGAGAGATGCTTGTATAAGAATTTACTATTAACGTAGCAATTTTTCAGCAATTAGGCAACTTCCCCAAGTTTGTATAATCAATTACAAAGTTCACTTTAGGGCTTAGTGAAATGCCCCTCCTTTCCCGTACAGTAGAGGAACTGACACACAGACATGCACACACCAGAGACGCAAAGCTTTTTAACATCGTATAATGTATTAAAGACAAAAAATGATGGCAGCCACAAAAGTCTGCCTCCAGCATTCCACAGAAGTTAATAGGTTACCTGTGTAATAGACAAGCTCATCCCAGCCAGGTTTATTCCACGCAGCATTCCTTATATCTTCTCTGGTTTGGAGATCTTTGTAAGCTGGTGAGGGAAAACAAGCACAAAGCTTAGAAGTAACTCCTTGTCCTTCTACACACGAGTAGCTCCCTTAAAAGTATTCTAGGACATAATTAGGAGGCTGCAAACACTGGGAAGTAAAGAAGTCTGAAGTTCTTCTCCACAAAAAGGAAAAGCTCCCAAACCAACGCAAACAGAAGGAACTGGGGAAGAGAGAGAATGTCTTAGACACAGGTAAGAAAGATAATGCAATGGAGTAAAGCTCCAGATTCTAATGCTGGAATATTCTGAATTGTCGAGATATGAAGATAATACTGCACATTTTCTAAAATAAATATTAGACAATCAGTTCCTTCAAGCTGAAATAACTCTAACATGTGGAAAGTAGCTAAGCATTTGTGGAGACTAACACACAGAGAAAGCCAAAACACCACAATGTAGTGACGTAAATAAATGCTTGACTTTCCCTTTTGTAGGTGAGGTATATGTGATGCTTGAAACTAAACCGTAAAAACCTGACTTCAGCATGAATGGGGATGGAGAAAAGAGATGGCAGGACAGGGTTTGTCATGTTTCTGCTATTGAAAGCAAACAAGCAGTCCCTAATAAGAAAGGGCCATTAGACACTGTACATAGAAACAGAACGAAACATGAAATGTTCACAGATGCTTGCTTGCTTGTTTGAGAAATAAAGCTACCTACACAAAAAATGAAGGAAATCAACACTGTTGATAATAAAACAAAACCAGTCTTTTAAGACATTCCTTTGTCTTGTGCAAAAGCCTTGTCTCCTGGGCAAAGTCAAAAGTCTGTTAGGGGCTGGGTCAGTGAGGAAAAAGCAGAGAGTACAAACAAATTTACCCCAAAGGTGATGAACCATATACAGCTGTCCAATTTGTGAGAAAAATCCTCCAACTGCTTCATTGTTATCCTGTCGGAAACGAATTGCACGAGCCCTACAGAAGAGCAAAGCAGCCTTTAAAACCAGCAGATCGGGGTAAGAAGTGATAATTGAAAGGAAAGCAGAGTTGAAAGGAAGCACAAATGTTAAACAGCATTTGCAGTACACTTCAGTAATTAAAAATGGGGAAAAAATCCACAATACACTGATTTTAAGCACTAATTAAGATATACCTATATATCTTCTTAGAATGAGTTAAAAATAGAGCCTTACAGCTTCACCAGACTGTGCACTAATAACTTTTTGTCTTCAACATTAGATCCGGTATAACAATAAATGCTGGAACAGTGCAGAGTGGCAGCACATTTTTACAGCCGGTTCTTCTAAAACGAAATAACTGAGTTGCAGTCATATCGTCTTTGTCACACTCATAGATTATGTAGTAGTGGAATCCATCTTTCTTAACCAGGTGGACCTTTGCTATGCAGCTGTCCCATGCAACACTTTGTGATTAGTTATGTAAATAAAGTCAATATATCTTTTAACTATAAATCTGTTGCACTTTCTAAAACAGATTGGCTACCACTACAGATATGCCTATTTAAAAAAAAAAAAATCTAAATTCAATTGACAATATTCAAATTGCTGTAATTAAATTTGTTATATTGATGACAACACAACATCTAACAAGCCAAGTCCTCGCCTTTGTTGCAATAATTGAAAATACTCCAAATTATTTAACTGTCAACTGTTAGAGCTGCATGGACTTAGTGAAGGTAAACTGAAAGAAATATGCACTGGTTTTAAATAAGATAAAATCAGAAGCATATACTCAAGAGAAGGCCGTCTCTAATACTTTTAACCTATGTATTAAAACACAAAGGTGCTGCTCAATAGGTTTTCAAGAAGCCAGAGCAGGAACACCCAGATGAGGTTACACAGGAAGGCATCCTGGTGGGTTTTGAATGTCTGCAGAGTAGGAGACTCCACAACCTCCCTGGGTGAACTGAAATATTTTTTCATTCCCCTCAGACTGCGGGATGCAGCTTCCTCCCCACCTGTTTGGAAGATCAGCAGTGGGTAGTAGTCCGTTGGGTGCACCAGGTTGAGGAGCGTCCTGGTGATGTCCCTGATCTGGGCTCCAGGTAGATTGCACACTTCCCTGTGATGAGGGTTAACTCTGCAGACTGGACTCTCCATCCCTCTCAGAAGGGAACTGCCTACTACAATTATCCTTCTTTCTTTCTTATTTGAGGCAGTCTTGAGGAGTGGGGTCAACTGCCTCTTTCTATGTGACCTCGTAGGTGGGCCTTGCACCACATCCTCACCTACATCCTCTTCAAGATCCAGGGCCTCAAACCTATTATGGAGGGGTACCTGGGGAAGCTAAGCAGGTAGGGAGGGGGGCTGTCCACGGCCCCAAACTGGAACTAGCTTCCAATCCTCGTCATCTTTTCTGTCCCCTACCTCTGCCCGACAGTGACAGGGCAGGTACTGTCTCAGGTCTTCTCCCTCTGCCTGACAGGGCAAGGGGTTCATCACCTTTTGGGGGGTATCCCCCTGGAGCCTCTCTGAGTGGCATGCCAGGGAGCTACTCCACCAGTTGATTTCCTTTTCACACTCCCTGATGGTCCTCAGCATCTCAATTTCCTCCTTCAGCTTTGCAACCATTCCGAGCAGATCTTGCACCTGCTCACACCTCACACAGGTGGGATGCTGGCCATCCTCACCCGGCAGCAGCTTTGGCACTCCCTGCAGTCAGAAACCTGAGTAGCCACGGTTCGGGGCAGACAGTCTGTCTGAGTTGCTACGGTCTTCTTCCAACAAGCTCTCTTTCTGGTCGAGACCATGGTTGGCAACAGTGTGAGACAGTGGCAACAGGTGAGAGAGTCTAACTAGCTAAAGGTGACAACCTCTACACCCTAGTGCACAAGTTACCACACCCGCTGCTGCAGCACAGCGTGGGTGCTACTCACCCACATCACAAGCTGATTACCCCTTCCAGCACCTGGTGGGCAGCGACGTGTCCCTGCCCTCCCAAAGGCTTTTTCAAGACCACGGACGAGGGTGTGATTGCCCTCCCTGCGGTAACACCCACTCCACGTCAGCTGCTCTTGCAAGGGCTGCTGAAATTGTTTCTTCTACATTACAATCAAACTAAAAGGGTTAAGTGAAGGAAAGCCAAACCACAGAGCCTGTGATGTTGTTTGTACACAGATTTCCTCTTTTTTTCCCTCCAAGTACAAATGAAGGGTCAATAACTATCTTACAATTTGCAGAAGTACAGAAGCAGGCCATTCACTGGGTGACTGAACTGCTTTGGTACCGTTCTGCAACCTCCACTTCTTTAAACATACATCTCTCCAACAGAAGAACAAAAGTGCTAAAGCAACACTTACCAGTAATTTCCCCACTCAATCATGGTTCCAGGCTACAAAAACAAAACAGACTGTTAGAAACGTAGCTTAAAGAAAGTCAGAATATTTGGACAACATTTACAACAGGGAAAACACTGTTTATTAACAAAATTGCTTCCTTCAAGCTTTACACCTATTATAATCATCTGTAATTACTCTGTTTACTTACTGTATTACTTCTAAATCATTTACCTGAAGTTTCCTTCAAATGAAAACCGGCCCTACACATATTAGCACCTTGTTGGAACCTGCCTTCATTTTGGACCCCACACTTTGAGAGCAACAATGACTCAGACATCAGCTCTGATAAGAATCACATTTTAAAGATCAGGCCTGTTTTCCACCTACGTTGTATAAACATGCTTGGAAGATTTAAAGAAAAAAAAAATTTGAACATAAGAAGAAAAAATTAAACTTACTCTAAGCTGATAGGATCTCAGTTCATAAATATTAGGCCCTTCTCTGGGAACAGGTTCATTCCAGAAACTGAACTCCAACAATAACTGGTTCTTGCGTGAGAGAAGCATGTTACCTCTTTCTTTGCGAAACTCTGTGAATTCCTAAAAAACAACATGATCACTGTCAAACTGTGTATTTTGTTTCAACAACAAAAAGCAGTATAACGTACGGTGGCTTAGATTTTTTTTAATGCTACCTTGAGCATGTTTCTAAGTTTGTACAGGAAGTGACGAGATATTGAAGTAAACATGAGTATCCAAATATGCAGTTTTTCTCTCTATTCTTTGTTCTCTTGCAAGTAAAATAACCAAATCTAACAAAATCAATGCATTTTACCTTATTTTGACGGAGTTTACTCATGACCTCATTAAGAGCTGGATAGCCTCCTTCATATCTCCACAGATGAACTGAAACAGAAAAAAAGGAAGGTTTTTCAGGGATGTCACAGACTAATGCTAAATCTTATGGAGTATCACAGTATCAAATGCTCTTCATACCAGAGAATTATACAAAAACAGAAGTCAGGTAGCAGGTTTAAAAATAGATTTTCTTTAAAGAAAGCACTAGACATTTGAACATTTTAAGAATAATGGAATTATCTGCTTTCTGAAAAGGACTCTTTTGGAAATTTGCAATCTGCTCTGAGGATAATGGAGATTTATGAAAAGACGTTTGTTGCCATGCTAGTATGATGTGATGACTTTACATGACTAGTTGAAACTGAGATTCAATTCAACTGGATGATTTAACTCCAAAAATGTGTTTTATACGAATTTAATCTAAGAGCAGAGTGGCAGACTTTTTAGTTCAGTAAATTACTCAAGCACAAAGAGCAACACACTTTCTGTAGGACATGAAAAAAGGGCAACAATATTTCACCTCAAAGAGTCACAAAAGCTATTTTCTCTCCTCTAAAGCAGCCCTGTGCCTTTTACAGGAGAGCGGACTGGACACTAATGTAAGGCCCTTCACTATGATAACAAATTCATCCAGTGCACCTGCTTCTGCTGTCTTATCCCCAGGGCAAATTTGATAAATTCAGCTAATATTAACACAACCCAGGCACAAGCACTGAACAAGCCAAAACCCCATAATCTGCTTTATGGCACTGCTAGGACTGTTGCAATAACATTTTCCAGGCAGGCTATGGATGCAATTACAAATATGGTCTGTGTTAATGTGTTGCAAAAGCAACGAATGAGACTTGTCCAAGATATTCTCATTTCAATTGTCTTCATTCCCCAATTGCCCTTCAACTTCTAGAATTGTTTCTCAGATGTTGTTTGGTTTATCTACTGTTATTTCTTTGCTTTTGTTCAGTGTAAATATTGCAATACGCTGCGAATGCAGGAAAAATTACTGTGGACATGAGTGTATTTTTCTGTAACAAGGCAATGACATTGCTGCTAGTAAAGCTCTAAAAATGGAGCTACATAACAAATATCATCACACCACTCTGCAGTCATGGCCTCCCATTCCTTCAATGCCCAGAGCCTAGGAAATTTTTCATGTTCTCTCTCTACACCAGACTCCTTGTAGTTACCTCTGGAGCAGCTCTTCAGTAATTTCAAGTTCCCATATATGTTCAGTCTGCATAGTCAGGCTGTATCCATACATGAACAGAAACATTTTCACTTTCCTCCAGTAAAGGCCTAGCTTGTTGTTGAGTTTACAATGCAATCATTTTTTCAGATGGCACAAATGATTTTCATTTCATTATCATACAGCAAATGAAGTATGAAAGTCTGAGTATAGCTTTTATGCTGGCCAATGCAAGATAAATCTGTTGGTTTGTTTGTTTGTTTGAAGCCTTTGCTTTCACCCTAAATATTCAGGAATGTGATCTGTGCCTGCAAAATATCACAGGAACAAATTTTACAAGCATTTCCCCAAACTGTTAATATACCACTTGGAAAACATGAAAGTGTATTAACAACCGGACAAGTTTTAGGAATTAATGCTTCACTGTAAAACTCAACAAGACAAAAAGCAAGCACTGTAAATGTTAATAAGGCTACTGATAATTGATGCACACACACCCTCTCTGTATACATTGCTAAAGGTTTACTGTCAACAGAGATGATTTAAACAGAAGAAACCTGCCAAGCACACGGTTCACTTGTATGGTTTTACATTCTGTTGTACTTCTATCTCCTACCAGCCTGATCTTGCTCTCCGTACCACGTGTTCCAAGTCCCCACCAGTGCACATGGGTAGTGTTTTTCTTCATGAATCTTTGGCAGCACCTCTTGACTTGAAAACAAGGAATACAGACACTGTGTTGCATTTCCTCAGGGAGGCTACAGTTGATATGTATAACAAATCACCACGCGTTTATCATTATGGTATAAAAATTCACAAGCTCTACTTTTCAGAAGAGAAAGCCAAAATACAAAAATCTGCTATACCAGAGGAAGGATAGCGACAAGACTACATAAATTTAAGGTAAGCGTTACCATTTCTTAGACTGTATGACAAATACACAGCATGGTAGAATTCTTTCAATGCAATAAATTATGTCTATCACCTAAAAGGTTACCCAAAGCATTAGGAAATTAAACATCAGAACGGCTTACCTAAAGAAAATGCAGCTTAACTCCATGGGCAATTTGCTTTCAGAAAAGCTTTTCTTTATCAATGGAGGTAGAATATTCAAAAACAGGGAAGGACAGTCTTTTGTACCCATTACAACGCTATTAATTCTGTTGAGCTGAATGAGTAAAACTAAGTCTTTCGATAGATCAAATGACCATACTTCATAGTATGCAGCCTTATTGCTTTCTGCCGTTTCAGAAAGTGGTCTTAGTTGGAGGCAACTTACCCATTAGAGCATACAGTGAAACTGCCTTAAAAACAACTCCAACAAAACATTTCTGTTGGAGTGTTTCTAGTATTTCTAACATTTTTTTTTCAAACTTTAAAAGTGACCTACATTAGCATTAGAAAATTAAGTTTTACCAATTGCTGACTTGGCTAAGACAGCTTTCATTGCACTGTACTCTGATTAATACATCAATCAGTCAGGATGAACTTTGCCTTTTAATATTTTTCCCTGAATAATTACCCCTCTTACTCGGTTTGGCTCAGGGGTAATGAATCTCTACACAATATCAAATAATAGGAACAGGCTGGTCTGTGCCTGAGAGTCATTAAATATGAGTTTTTCTCTTCATTCTTACACTGACTTTCCAGACAACCTTAAGCAAATCTCATCACCAATTCATTCCTCAAGATTTCTCACTATGTAATGTAAATAATATGATAGAATGATTTTCCAAGGATGTTTCACCATTGCTTCATTTTTGCAAAACATTATTAGATTCTAGAAAGGCAACTTTAAACAGGAATGTTAAATTATTGCAATAACCCTAAAATGTATTTTGTTGTAAATTATAGAAAAAAACAGCCAGAGATTACCTTGGAACACCGTATTTTCCCTTTTGAAAAAGAACTGCTCCTAATTCTCCAGAAGGGGTCCTTAACCACTGTGATTATTCTAACTTGATATAAAGTAAGGAATTAACCTGAACATATTGAATTTAGGGAGAGGAACAGGGGAAGTTCAGAGAGGCTTTGTTTTTTTTAATTACTTCTTAGAGTTTTTTTTCTTCCCCAGAATACTTGAATTTGGGTTTGTTTGGAAAGAATAAATCTAACCATACATACTTCATCTGATTACTGTCAGCAGTTTCTTTCTCTGCTGTTGTCTCTTTCCCTGAAAATAAAAGCCTCTGCTTTCACTCGACATTTATGTAGCTCACAAAATAATGCAGAGAAACTGTTCCCTGTCTTGTATAATTGGACATGTTTATATTAAGCTTTTAAACAGCAACCTGGATTAATGCTAATTGTGCTCATCTGTGTAATTATTTTTTTAAAACAAAAAAGCTAAAAATACCTTATGACTGAATGTTATTCTGGTGGATTTCTGTGTTTGTATAGTAAGGAAAACAGTTCTGCATTATCTAGCCCCATTTCAAAGCTGAACACATGAAGGCACTGAGATGTCATTTGACCTACTCATGGCTGTACAGCCAACCAGTAACAGAGCCAAGGACATGAACTGGGAGTTGTGAACTTCTTCCCCACCCTGCTGGTGTTCTCACAAATACACCACGCTTGAAAAAATGGTTGCAGTAGGGTATCACTATGCTAAGAATGTTTTATTTAACTGACAAGATGGTCACTGCCAGTGAGAAAGAGCTGCTGTTGGAAACGTGTGACGCTCACTACATTTCCAAATTTAAACATACGGTGGATTGCGAACTGGCTGAAGGGGAGAAGCCAGAGAGTCGTGGCCAATGGGGCAGAGTCCAGTTGAGGCCTGGATCTAGTGCAGTGCCTCAGGGGTCAGTACTGGGGCCTATATTATTCAATCTATTCATCAATGATTTGGACCAGGGAATAGAGTGCACTATCAGCAGGTTTGCTGATGACACCAAGCTGGGAGGAGTGGCTGACACACCAGAAGGCTGTGCTGCCATCCAGAGACCTGGACAGGCTGGAGAGCTGGGCAGGGAAAAATTTAATGAAAAACAACAAGGGCAAGTGTAGAGTCTTGCATCTGGGTAGGAACAACCCCAGGTTCCAGCATAAGTTGGGGAATGACCTATTAGAAAGCAGTGTAGGGGAAAGGGACCTGGGGGTCCTGGTGGACAGCAGGGTGACCATGAGCCAGTCCTGGGTCCTTGTGGCCAGGAAGGCCAATGGCATCCTGGGGTGGATTAGAAGGGGGGTGGTCAGTAGGTCAGAGAGGTTCTCCTGCCCCTCAACTCTGCCCTGGTGAGTCCACACCTGGAATATTGTGTCCAGTTCTGGGCCCTCAGTTCCAGAAGGACAGGGAACTGCTGGAGAGAGTCCAGCGCAGGGCAACAAAGATGCTGAAGGGAGTGGAGCATCTCCCGTGTGAGGAAAGGCTGAGGGAGCTGGGGCTCCTTAGCTTGGAGAAGAGGAGACTGAGGGGTGACCTCATTAATGTTTACAGATATCTAAAGGGTGAGTGTCAGGAGGATGGAGCCAGGCTCTTCTCGGTGACAACCAATGATAGGACAAAGGGTAATGGGTTCAAACTGGAACACAAAAGGTTCCATTTAAATTTGAGAAGAAACTTCTTCACAGTGAGGGTGACAGACACTGGACCAGGCTGCCCAGGGAGGTTGTGGAGTCTCCTTCTCTGCAGACATTCAAACCCGCCTGGACACCTTCCTGTGGAACCTCATCTGGGTGTTCCTGCTCCGGCAGGGGGATTGGACTGGATGAGCTTTTGAGGTCCCTTCCAATCCCTGACATTCTGTGATTCTGTGGTTCTTGAAAAGGTGGTTGTTCTGGCTCCAGAGCAGTGATTATGCAGGCAGAACAGGACTAATATTTCTGTCCTTAAAGTAATAAATTTAAAATGTTGCTAATTCATACATTTTTTGGAAAACTCACAACAGTACCATTCCCTTAGGAGGATATCGCCCCAATGAAAAGATCCTATCCAAGGATTTACAGAGCTCTTTAAGATCTCGGCAACATTACTTCTGTAGATTGATATAGATGAGAAAGTCAATCCCTGGGCGTTTAAAATCTCCTTGAAGTTATAATTCAATTGAACAGTGGCAGGTAGTTTTACTTACCAGTCATCTCTCCTTTCCTTTCTATATACAGACAATAACCACCATCAGCACATTCCTACAGGGCAGCTGGAATGGGACATGCTGGCACACCAGGATCTACCCGCATGGACCAGCAACTGGGGGACAGCTAAGGGAAGGGGGAGAGCTCTCCCAACAAACGTCACCAACGTTTGCACAAAAGGTATCATCCTAAATTCCAGCTTAGGAAAATGACACCTCCAAGAGTGAAGGCAGATGGTGAACTGAGTGAAGTATCATCTGCCAGCTCTCTCCAATTTTATTATCTATTTAACACCATACCATGAAAGTAAAAGGATTTTTCCACCTCCCTTCTAAATAATCATGATATTAGCCAATTTTCAGAACAGCTTGCGATCAAATCAACATATCTAAAATATGAAAACATAATACGCACACTTACCAAAGCTTGTTGTAGGCATCTAGACATTCTGGTTTTACATTGTGAACTGAAACAACAACATTACATGAGAAATGCAGGAAAAGAATAAAGACACGGTAAAGGTAAATATAAAAAATATCACTCACTCTGTAGTTTATACAGACTGCTGGTCTCCCTTTTGGCTAGAAGGTTGGAGTGAGCATCTTTCCTTGGATCGACTTTGCGAACAAATAGCGATTTTAACCAACTGTCTTCACGAGGTCTGCTAGCTGAAGATCCCAGCCCCCTACATATTAATAAGCACATTATACTGTCACTGAGAGTGTCCTAAAAAGGCCCACAATGTAGAGAAGGGCACAATCAAGTTTAATGCAAACACTATCATAACACAGTTACACATATGTCTGTTACTAAAACTTTTTGCTGAGCCACTCTAGCAACATAAACATTTCCCCACTGAGATTTACCTCCTCACAAACTATTTTACTTGATCCAGAGCTGAACTGTTAACCATACACTATCCACTTTATTCTTTGTGCACGTGGCAGGAGATGGGTGGATGTCTGCTTTTGCTGCCTACTTATCTTCTTTTTAATCAAGTGTCTTTGCTCAAGAAGGCTGGGTCTGTCCTGATGTACACAGACGAGTAAAAAAAAGCAAAAAGACAGCGTGCATAAGGAAAAAATTGTACTGTGTAAATCGGAAAGTAACTGCCATATGTTCCTATGTTGCTTAAATGTAGCTCTAAAAAGGGAGAAAGCTAAGTAGTGCATATTTCAAGTGAAAAAATATAATGAGAGTCTAATATGGGAAAAATTACAAGTGACAGGAAACAAACAACCTGCAAATATTTCAGTTCCAAATTCTACTAAACAGGGGTACAGATCCCCATTCTTTGTACATTCACAATTTCCCATTCTTTGAAACAGAAGAATTTCACTGTCTTTTTTAATCTAACTTTTATGCAGTTTCTGCAAGTACTCTTCCAAAATACCACCACTTCCTTTTACACCACAGAGTACACAAAACATTACAACTGATACCTCTCATTTTAAAAAATGTGTTAAAGGAATCATTCTTCTCTTTTCCAGCTGACAGAGGACCCCTCAATCACCAAAAATACATCAGCTTTCTTGTTGATTTTCTTTAAGAAAACTATCCTTGTGAACATGCCTATCTACACTACACAAAAGCAGTTCATTCTAGCAGTGTTTTTCAACAATCAATCTCTTAGTCCCAATGTCTGAAAATAACACAGCGAACTGGTTTATGCTGTGGAAGCAGGATGGAGGAAAGAAAAAGTATTTCATAGCAGAGAAACAGTAACAACCAGCAGCACAAGTGCAGCAAAGACGACCTTCAACGTTAAGAAGTAACTGCTAAATACCTTGTTGGTGTATTTACTGAAAATGGTGCCTTTTCCAGCCCTAGGCAAACACACCAACTTGTTGCTGTGCTGAAAGCTGAGCAGCTATTCCTGAGCACAAGTATTTAAAGGGCGTTCCATGATAAGACTGGTGCTGTTATAGAATAAAGGGCACGCAGCTGCCTGGAACTGATCCCGGCTGGAGAAGACGAGGCCCAGGTGACTGCAGTTGAGTTGTCACATCTACAGCAGGTGCCACAAGGAACAAAAGCTGTCCCAGATGGTTAAACCCACCACATAAATCCAAGTTGTTTTAAAAACCTCCCTTAAATTAAGCGCTCATGCTCACTGGACAGCAAAGGGGGCTTTAGGAGACAGAACTCAATCCCAGGCCTAGAGTGCTCATTTTTGCAACTCAGATCTGTAAACTGCCCTTTCCTCTCCTTTATTAAATGGAGTTAGCAAGCTAATATTTAGAACGCTATTCTATGAGGATTATTGCTTGCAGCAAACTTTAAGGATAAAAGAGACAAATAATCATGTTGGGTTTTTTGTGAACCAGCTTTATCAGCAGCCAGAGTAAGCTGGAGTTACAGGGATAATACTGAAAAGCAAATTCCTTTGCTATTAGGAGAGTCTCATGACTTGAATGTTAAACTGCACCTAAAACTGGAGGTATATTTAATTTTCAATACAATGAAATGAGTAATACTTTACATTTATGTAAAATCTTCTACCCAGCTATTGTGGAGTTCCTCACGAACAATGACTAACAAATCACAACTACCCATCTAAATATATATATTCTATGTATAATAAAGAATGGTAGCAGCTGAAGTTCAACAGACAGTGCACCAAATCTGAGATACCAGGGCCTTATTTTTAATGCATACCCTTAGAGAAGTCCTGTACTACCCATGCCATTCTAGACACCCACAAATCAAGAAGCCTTGAACCAATTACTAGTTCACATGTGTGGGCAATTCTGTACCCAAGATTAACCCTGGAAGAACAGGAACTAAATTCATGTCCTTGGGCTTGCAGTTGTGAGTATCAGCCACAAATTAGTTCAAAACTAATCCATCATCTTAAAGATCTATTTTTAACTAACTTCTTAACGTTATGCCCCACAATATTATAATAGCTGTTCCAAGTAAAACAGATATTGGATTCAAATTGTTGCAAAACTCAAATACCACTAATGTAGACACACTATATGGAATTACCATCACAACTGACAACTTTTTATTTTCTGGCAACCACACGTTAACTCTCTTTAATGTTTTAATGCAATCTGTCAAGGCACTGCTCATCTTTGCTAGCAAGTTCTTAACCTACAAGTGTTACCTATGGGCTTGGTTTTCTTGCTACAAATATTGGGCTGTGAACATGAAAACATACCACTGAATAGCTTGCTTAGATTAAAAACAATGGTGAAAACACTTCTATCCCACTTAGCTTCTGCTTTAGAACAAAATATAAACTGGGTGGGAGATAACAGGTCAAATATCTAAATTTTGTAGAAAACCATGTCTGCCTGGAAGAGAAAGAAAAACAACTGGTCTATAATTTACCATTTTTGATTTGTGGTCTAAACAGACATCCAAGTTTATTAAGTAAAAAAAAAAACCCAACAAAACATGCACATAAAACCACACAACATATCACTACACAACTCCCCCCATTCCTGTTTTAAACGGCTGCTTGCAGCGATGCCTTTGGTCTTGCACAGGAGCTGCTGCCCATTCTGAGGCTTGAGACAGCAGCTTTCCCTGTTTCAAAGAAAGGGAGGAGAAAAAAGCGTGTAGACCCATCAGAGCTTGGCCGATTCAGTCTCCAACACCCAGAGAGCACATGTGTCTGCTGCCTGTATCCAAGCCACATGTGTGCACATCTGTACCAAAGAGCTGTGTGTGTGCCCCTGCCACCCAGGTGGGGTGTCTGACCCTTTGTACATCACATGTGAGGATACAAACATCTGCACCCCAAAACTTGATGTGTCTGTGCATGTGCCCTGACTCCCTTGGGGTTGTACACATGTGCACACACATCCCAGTTCCTAAGGGAAGTGTGAATATGTGAGGGGTGTGCACACACAGGGGTCCATGTGTGGCTGTGCACGGTGAAGGCAGGAGGATGCTGGTGTGCACAGCCATGCAGCCTGACACTGGGGGAGATGGGGATGTTTGGTATGGTGCAATCTGGCACCATGAGTGGTTGTGCACCCTGACACCACGGGGTGGTGTTGTGTGTGCAGCCACGCACCCCAGCAGCACAGGCCGTGAGGTACAAGGCTGGCTGTGCACCCTGTTGCCTGCTGGAGTTGGGATGTGGAACAGCTCTACATCCTGGAGAGGTATTTCGGTGTGGAGCATCCATACACCCCAACACCAGGGATACGTGTGTGCAGGGCGGCTGCGCAGCCCGACACCCGGCGGTGAGTGGCCGTGGGGTGTCTGTGCAGCCCGAGCCCGGGACGGGCGGCAGGGGCCAGCGGGCACCCCGCTCTCGGCGCGGCCATCACCCCCTCAGGGGCGGACTTGGGGAGGAAGGGGCCGGCCTTGAGGCCCATGACCTTGAAGGCCACCTCGAGCAAGTCGCACTCCCCGCCCCACGGGAGGGCCGCGGGCCCGGCCCGTCAGCTGCCCCGGCGAGCGGGGCGCCATTTCCAGTCAGAAAAGGGGAGGGGGGGGTGTCTACGCGGCGAGGGGAGGCGCGGGCAGCGTCGGCTCCGTCTCCAGCCTCCCTCGGCGGCCCTCTCCCGCCCGCCTCACCCCCTCAGGGCTCACCTGAGGGCCAGGCCGCCGCCGGGCGGGAGGCGCGGGACGGCGCTGGCTCCCACCAGGCTCCGCCGCAGCAGCACTCGCGCCGCCATCTTGCTCCGGCCGCCTCCCTCCTGGGCCGGCGCGGGAGGGGGAGTGTTGCAGCGCCCCCGCCGGCCGCCAGGGGCGCACCGCCCGCGGGGGCAGCCGCGCATGCGCAGATCGCGCCAACCCGGGACACCACCCCCCCGCCCCGCTTTCGGGGTGACCCCAGCACTGGTTTGGGGTCTGACCTAAAAAAACCCAGTAAATAAAAGCCTAAGCATTTTTTTTTAATTATCATTAATCATCTTATCCCCCAAATAAATTCTTCACCCCCACAGATCTGAAAGGTTTTCTTTGCACCATTCCAGCTACAGCAGTATTTAATTAAAATTCAATTTGGCTAAACTGGTAGTGTGTGCTAGCATCAAACCCTTAAATAACTTGAAATTAAGAATGATTAGGCTAATAGTTACAAGGCAGTTCTAAAAGCAACTAGCCAATAAACACAGAAAACAAGTTATTAGGAAACCTTGCCTAGAATTTCTACATAGCATTTAAGTTTATATCACTTCACTATGCTATTTCCATCACCATTTTATGACTTTTATATCAACACTCTGTGAGAGCAAATCATAACACAATGTGCTTCAACAACAGTACATTGTGGTCCTCTTTTTTAAAGAGTTTAACCTATGATTGGCATCATTCTTTTAAAAACAAGTTACTATACACTTCAGATCATGAACATTTAGTCACATTTAAATCTGACAGCATATCAGGTTTGTGAGCAACCCTCTAAGAGCCTACCTGTAAAGTGAAAAAACTGACAACCTTCTGTGACGAATCAATCTTGGAGGAAAAACATTTTTCACATCTACTCAAGAAAAAAAATTACAGGAAATACAGGAAAATATTTACTTCCCCAATTAGATGTAGATGCAACTCATTACCCGAACAGGAAACTTTTAATATTTCTTATAATATATGCATATTAATAGTTATTAGAACACCCGTATCCCACATACTGAGGGTGACACTCCTTTACTGTCTGCTTGGGTAAATCTGAAGCGCATTTTCCAGAGCTCAGGGCCACGCTCCAGCCAGGGTCTGGTTTCTCTCAATCTCTGCTGGGGATAAAGTTTCACATTTTGCATCCACCTGAGCAGGAGGCAGAGCCCAGATTTCCTTCCACTTCAATAAGGGCCTTAATCAGGCAACTACAGTTACTGAGTAATTTACATAAACCCAAACCACTTCAACAAACACATCAACCAGAATAACCTACAGGCACATATGTTTAAGACACTTCCTCCAAGTCAGGGCCCATGTTCGCATTATTAATTTACACAAGATATCACAGGACAGCACTTGAGGACCAGTACTCAGCAGTAATTTTTGGTTTGAAGCACTGAAGAAAATTTCTCCTTCCTGGGCCAAAAAATTTGCTGAGTTCAATAGGACTGTGTTAACAGTTTGCAAGCAGCTAAAACTGATTTTCTGCAAGTGAAGGTAAAGGGCAGATTTACACCACTGGCAATGGAATAGAACACAACTAAGAGCTTACTAGTGCAAGCTGGCTCAGCTTCTTAAAGTAGGATATTTTAGGTCACAGGAACTCTGTTCAGATACGCCAAATTTAGCTTCTGATCCTAAAGACCAGTGAGATATTTACACACTTCAAAAATAATTTCTTATATTAAATACTTCCTTCGGACAGGTTACAAAGTCAACCATGCTAAGCTGCCCAAAGTCTTTATTCTCACGGCCATTATAAATGCAAGTGGCTGTGTTTTTGTTAGAGATTTTGGAAGCTAGAAGATACCGCAATGTGGCAGGAGCAACTGTAAGAGGAAATAAGGACACATGCAGGTAGCTGGTTTTAAAATTCTACACTTCCTTTCAAAAGGTTTAATAGCATTACCTTAAGTAATCCTACAAAACACAAGAGACTGTCTGAAATACAGAACAATCAAATATAATGACCCTCCCACCAAACAAACATTATACAGTTATATTTTTGTCTTTCTCAATACAGAAGAGTCATTGAAGTAAGCAACTGGCTTTTGAAACGGTCAAGGATTAGGGCAAAGCTACATGAAACAAAATGAAGTGTTGACACTAAACTCACACTTTCTCTGTATTTTCATTTAGAGTCGAGGTACCTATCAAGCTGCAACATCCGTTCTTATAAGCAACTATATTTACTATTTATTTTGACTACAGATTTCACTGAAACATTTAACATAAACCAGCAGGGCCTCAAACATCCCTGGGAGAGACAAGCTGAAAAGCCCTCTGGTTAAACTTTTTCCCCACTATTTGTTGAACAAACTTTAAGTTCCTGGAGTTTTTCACTTAGATAAGTAGTATCTGCCTCCGTCAGATTTTCTGAATCTGACAGATTTTCAAGGAATCTGGTTCCTGCACAGGGCTTTCCTGTTATTGGATCTATGACTTTTCCAACCTTGAAAACAATTTCAGCCAGTTCGTGTTTCACATGTTTGCTCCTCCGCTCAGGCAAAGCTTTCAGAAGAACAATGTCTCCAACAACACACTGCTGCAACGGATCGTGGGCAAAATAAGTTTTTCGTTTGTTAAAGAACTGTAGAAGGAAAAAAAGCCTTGGCATTAGATTTCAAAATTAAGCAATTAGTAAATATACAGTTAACATAGAACAAACTAAATTGCACTAGGGAGAAGTCTTATATGTCTTTAAATGAGATTCAGTTTGGATCATGAAGATAAATACAACTGTGGACTCTGCTGTTTTTCCCAAGGAAGCACACAAGCTGAATGACTTCCCTGTGCAGCCCACACCTGAGAAACTGATATTAATTCTTATTCATCCTAATATGTCTACAGATCATCAGCCCTGAAATCGGTATTTTGAAATTTGTCATTTGAGAGTTTTCTTGCTCAATTAATTTTCTTTCATGCCAAAAATTCTACAAGTCAAATCAGTAAAACATTCTTCCACACAGTACAAAAATTACCATGCAAGATAAGGTGTTAACCAGCTTTTACCTTTAATAAGTAAGGATCTAGCACCAGCCTCGTCACTCTCACTTTGGCCGTTTTCTGCATTTTGGTTCCTATGACTTTCCCAACTATCCATTTTGCATGGACAGCTCCACGTGGTACAGACATGGTTTAGTTATGGTCATCCAGTGCCTGGCAACATGCAAGCAGACATGCTAGTTTAACAAAGAAATAAGCAGTTTCTGATCATTACCAAAATTAGGATTTCCATTTCAGATTAACAGCTTAATTAGGTTGCTTTGTGGAAAAAACAGGGTAAATACAAACAGCTCAGAACTCCATATATTGCACTATCTCAGCTTTGTTGTACAGTATAAGAAGGGATGTGAACATGCCCCTAGTTACCAGGGAAAGTTACTTCAGGATGGCAGTAAAAATAGACATAACAGTGTGAGGATGAATCCTTATCTCACAAGGTCCAAAAGTTCCTGTGAATCATACCCATTATCACATACACAAGACAGATGTGTGCAGCTGCAAAAATTACTGCTAATTTACCTCATACTCCAGCAGCTGTTTATACTGGACACCTGTTACCCAGGTCTGTATGTGATCAGAGTTAATCCAAACAGGAAGGAACCTGTCACTTCTGGTCAGCATGTAATTTGCTCCTGTGTAGCTCCTGATTATTAAGCCAAGCTGAGAAAAGTCTACAAAAGGTAATAAACTCCTCAAAATATAACTGACATATCAAAGAGTTGCCTGACCTACAGGAAGCGTAATCACTTCTGAGTTAGCTCTTTCCTGGCAGTAATCACACTCCATTGCCTTCTTTACTTAGTTTAATTAGGGAGAGTTTTTCTGTACTACCCTTGCAAGAGCCATAAACAAAATAAGACACGTAAGCACTAGACAACTTGAAACAATATTAAACCTGATGAAGACTAGTGACCATTTTCTCTCCCACCCAGTTACATACTGTTAAACACAGGTGACATCTCTTGAATGCTGCATTTTGTCCATTTTGCAACATTAATTAACAATTGCTTTGACACTGCAACACATCCAAACACAAGTTTAGGAATGCAGAGGCACATCCATAGGATAAAGTGCTCCAAGCAGCAACACTTTGGGTTGTTTTTACTATCCTTGACTCAGCTGCATGGCCCACAGGGCAGGAGAAGGGAGTCAGGATGAGAGGCTTTCCTGTAAAACAGGGTGAGCCACCACCAGCCACACTGTGACCAAGCTGGGGGGAGGCAAACAGGTACAAAATAAGCAATAACCACAAAGCACAGGGGGGGCTATGAAGAGGACAGGAGTCAGACAGCTAGACAAGGCATCTCTCATAGGGAACAGGAAAACAAAAGAGAAACTTTATACAGATTTAGAGTCCTTTTTTCCCCCCACATCTCCACAGCCTTTCGCACCAGGCCCAGCCTCAGCAACCTCTCCGACAGCACGGCTGAGGGAAAAGCCCTATCTCACAGGCGCCGGGCCTCAGCTCAGCCACCTCCCATAGAGCAGCCGCATCTCTACAAGCGCCCCACACCCAGACACCCCCACCCAGACCCCACCACAACCACCCCATCCCCACTCACCAGCAGCACCAGCCGCCGCGCCTCAGTGCCTTAAAGAGACGTAGCCGGAAGGGGCGGAGCCGAAGCAGGAAGAGCCGCGCGGCAGCGGGGCGGGGCCAGCGGCGGCGGGGCGGAGCCTCCTGGGAGTGTTTAAAAGCGCGGGAATCCGCGCTGACGTCCGCAGAGGCGGGTGGTTTAGTGTGCGGTTTGTGAGGCTGCTCAGCGCTTAGTAAGCGGCTGAAGCTGCTGGAAGTGAGGGTTTTCTCCTCCTTTAGACTGGGGCGGGGATAGGAACAATGAGGGAGCAGGTATGTGGGGAGACCTGCCCTACCTCTGGCTACTGTGAGCTCACACAGCTGAACCCAGCTTGAGTTTTTGTTACAAATAGCTGGTCTGGGTCACCTCATGCAGCAGTAACGTTTTGTGCTGTTGGGCTGGCCTTGGCCTGGAGCTGCTGAAGGAGCTTGAGGTGGGTGTGAGAGCTGAGGGGCTGTTTCTCACTCTACATTTTGGGGGGGTGAAGGTCTGGGGTGAGCACAGTCTCATTTTGTTCCCGAGGTACTGAAGCCTGTTTGCCCAGCAAGTAATTTTATGCTCTTCCACCTGCTGTTAAATTATGTAAATATACTAAATAAATATACAAAATCTTGAAGATTTTTCTATTTAGTTCTGAAATAATTGTAACATATATGAAGTGAGAGCTGGCCTGGTGTCCTTGCTTATCCATACACTGGTAAAAATTCAGTTTCTTAATATCTAAGGTAAACAATTGAAAAAAAAAAATCTGTGCAGTCTGAATAATGGCAAAAAATCCGCACTTTGTCATCACCTTTGAGGTAATGAGCCCCTGGCAGCTCATGGAGCTTGTGGTGTCTGTTCCTGTGACTTCAGGTTGAGGCTGTGGTATTTTTTTGTTTTTTAACTTAAATGTGTTTACTTACCTCTTTCCACTGGCAAGATTTTTGGCTGCTGCCCACTTTACAGGCTGGTTGCCTTCAGGCATTATTGTCACATCATCTCTTACCACAGGAAGAGGACAGGTAGGGAATCGTATTAATAGGATGACACTGTGCAGCTTTTCCTTTTTAAGGTGGCTGGGCATGGTGAGAACAGGCTATTCTTTGTATGGTTGGAGACACTGTTGAAATAGTCTGATCAAATATATCAAGAGAGTTATTTGGAAGTGTGCTAACAGTTCTTACAGATATTGAAGTCAAGATTAGTGGGCTTCTCTTGTTATAGTGCCTTATTGCTTGAATTACAGTGAAGAGAAGTTGGGAGGAGCCTTGCTGGCCTGGGCAGGAAATGGTTAAGAGCTTTTCATATCACCTGGGAAAGCAATTCTTTGATTTTTCAGAGGGCGCTAACATGCTGCAGTTCATAGGAAACAAAGGAAAGGGGATCAAGTATAAAAGTTGTTCTTGGATTTTATTTTCAGTGGCAGAGCTTGTGAGGGCTGGATATTGATGCCTGCTGAAAAATACGGAGCTTTGGATTGAAAAGGATATTTTTTCCTCCTTACCTTTGTTCAGAAAATTATCTGCAAGGTAAGTCTAGATTCCAGCTGGTGACTTTAGATAACTTCTTTTTAGATTGAGAGGGAAGAAAAACCTTTGTATTGCTGACCCATTTTAAAAGAGTGAATTATTTCCTTAAATTGTTACTTGGGCAGGGAGCACAGGCAAGAAGTGTGAGTCAACAACTGTAAGAAGCCCACAACACTTTCCTGTATTGTCTGCATTCAAATCGCTTGCATTAATTTCTGTGCTTAGGCATAGAAATTCAGCAACTGGGAGAAACATAATGAGTTGGGGGAATTTGTGATTAAGAGTTGCAGCAAATATTTTGGCAATGACAGGAGACTTTCAAATTGTAGTGGTATCTGCATTAATGTATTTTTGCAGTTGATGCTTCAAGCATCTTCTATTGGTGGCTCTTAAGTGCTTCCTAAACCTTGTTTAAACCACACTGTGCTCCCAAGGGTTTTATATTTCCAGCTGGTGTGAGGACTTTGTCAGCAGTTGCTGTGCTGATCCTACTTTTGGGGGTGTAGTGGGGACTTTACCAATTACCATTAATTTCTAGCCTGTCTGCAGCTGAGACTGAGGAGATCTCACTTTAAAAAGTGCTGCTGACTTTTTTTGTGTGTGAGAACAGATGCTTTTTCACTTGTGTGGCTGCCCAAGTGTGGTTGGATGGTAATAGTCACTGAGAGCAAGCGCCATGTGAAGGGAAATCATTATATCCTGTGGAGAGCCCTGCAAACCATCTATTCACCTTGGAAATGCTAAACTGAAAGCAAATTGTAACTCTTAGGAAGGTTAATTACAGCCTGTTTGTTGAGGTATTTCTCTGTGTCTGTCTCTAATGTGCTGGATTCTGGTGGATTTATTGAGCTTTTGGGGGAAATGCTGGTTTCCTTTTCTTTCTCTTTGGACTTTTCAGTTACTACAGGAAGTGGTATCTGATGTGTGGGTTATTTCCCATTCGGATAAAGTGTGCAGTGCTGTGACACTGATAAGCATCAGTCCCTGCAAGAGTCACCTTGCCAGTTCTTCTTGCTGCTGGTCCCAGTTTCCCTTGCACCCCCACATTTTGCTCAGGCGCTGGTTTCTCATTGTCAAGAAGGGAGAAGACTATAATCCCCTCAGATGTCACTGGATGTCACTTCTTTTATCTTGGATGCGAACATGCTAAAAGGCAGAGTCAGAACTGTTTAGTTCCTGCAAGTGATATTCCTCATCAGCACATTTCTGTTTCCCTCATCAAACAAAGCTTTTATTGGGTTTTTGCTGGTTTTCATAAGGTGCAAGAGAAGCTGTGGACATTCACGGCTTCTGAACTATCTGTTCCCATATTCTGGCTAGACAGGAATCTTTTATCACCCTGCCCGATTTTGAATTAATGTGTTGTTTGGTGGGGTTACAACGTGCTCGATCTATCGCATTTGCAGCATGTGGTTCTTGAGCTCAGATCCCTTTGGCAATTGCAGAAGTAAACCACTGGAGCTCAGTGACAGAAACTTTCTTGAAACAAGTTGCACATGATTCACAGTTAAGTTGTTATTAGCAAGGATCTAGAGTGGATTGCTTTTGCATTTAAGCAAAAGATTGCAAGCCCAGATTGTCTTATTTGGTGAGATTTCACTTATTTGGAGAAGTTATTTTTCTAAAAGCTTGGCTGCTAAGTGCTTTTGCTTATGTTGTCAGTATTTGACATTCATTTAGGCTATTCAGTGTGAAAACCTTTTCTATTTCTTTACCAGTGCAATTGATTAAAATGCAGTGTACATTTCTTGGGAAAATTTGATATTCAAAAATGTCTTTTTGCTGTGAGTCAGAATGTACTTTTCCATGGAATAAAAATTCTGGAAAGGGAAAAAAATGCTATTGGAAATGTTGAACAAATTATATTGTCATTTCAACCAGGTTATATAAAAAAAAAGAAAGAACTTCAAAGTTAAAATGAAAGGCTCTGGTGTGTTTGTCATATTTTGTGAAAATTAATACATTTTTCTGTAGTTGTTCAATTTTCTGTTCAGCATTTTCCATATGAAACTCTTTGAGAATGTTCTGTACTGGCCCGAACTCCAAGTTCCTGTTTAATTCAATTGGCTGTTTCAAATTACATATTTAAAATGAATTATGAAGCTTTTTTCTCCTTTGTCTTCAGTTACTGGTGCTGCTTCTAGAACTAATAGGAGAAGGGGTTATTTTCAATGTTGTATAGTAATATGTAGTTCTCGTGCTTTAACTGCTGTATTCAGTGACACAACTATTTACAGCAAATCTCTGATTTTGAAGAAAATGGGACAGGAAAGACTTCTGGAGTGTAACAGGTTAAAATACAATTCTGCTGTTAGTTGTGTTGCAGCTTGCAGATTAGAGATCAAAAAATTACTGGCATAATTACTGCTGGCTTTGATGCCTCACATGATGCTCTCCTGTCAATATTACTGTGTTCACATTACACCACACAATTGTGGCCATTTTTTGGTTTCTAAATATTCCTTTCCCCTTAGTTGAAAACAGTTTTCTATGCTATATAGAAAGGACCTGAGCTTTGCTAGGTAGTGTGTGCTGAGGTGTTGCCTAAATTATAGAGGAAATGCAGCCCATTCCTCTAAGGAAATATTCCCTGAGGACAAGGGGGTCCCCTGGGGTGATGGTATTTGAACTGTGAATGTGTCTGTCCCCAAAGCACCTGGGCTTGCACTGGTTCTAGGTGGTGTGAACTGGTGGCAAGGAGCAGTTTGGGATGGCTGCTTTAGGGGCGTATAGTTCCTCCTGTTCTTGACCTGGGAGCAGATACTGTCAAACTGTTTTCGACAGAAGTTTGGGAAGATAAATTTCATCCTATGATTTTCCAGCATCATAGTATTGTTAGTGAATTTTTCTTGGCGTGCACCTTGTCTGCGTTTTAATTAAGCCCCTTATTCCTTGTCCTAACCATTGTGGTCATGAAGAGCAGACGTCTCACCACACTTGTCCATTCTCTGTACTAACCAGTACTTTCATTTTACCACAGATTATTTTCTAGATTTTGGATTCTCTCCAGTTAGCTCATTACCTTTCCTGAAGAACGTTGCCCAAACCAAACAAGACTTGAGCAGAAGCTTTACCACAGCCAGCTGGAGGGACAGGACTCCTCGACTGCTCCCAGATGAATTTCCTTCTGAGATTCACTTCCCCACTCTGCGTTATCAAAAGTACTTGTTCTCAACTTTGCCGCTGATGTCCATATGATTTGGTAATTAACTCATCTGTTCTCTTCCTCAACATGAGTTGAAAAGAAACATTTCCATATATCTTACCTCCTGTTCAGCTACTTAAAATTTTTGGATGAGGTGGACATACAAAGTAAGTGGAAAATGATCAGTACATTTGCAAGCCAATTTAGAGCTCAGAGAAGCAAAGAAGGTTAGAAGATATTTTATAAAATCCTGGAAGGTACAAACAAATGGAAATTTTCAGATTAAACTAGAACTTTATTTTGGGATTCCTTAAGGAGAGATTCAAAGTCTGACACACTGTAATGGTCTTATATTGTAGGAAACCAAGAATGACTGTCTCTTCTTGACCTATATAGTTCATAGATACAATATAGGTTGTGCAAGTCAGAGCTATTAATTTTATAAAGAAATAAAAAGAAAACTTCAGACTGATTCCTGTGCTCAGAAGTAGACATGAGAACTGCGTAGTGCAGATTCACACTGTCATTTGGTACAAACTACAGAGACCTGTGAGAATGGGAATTTTCCTAGGGTATGTAAAAGTGATGAGGAATGGCATATTCCTGGTGGCGTTATTCAAAACCCAGGTATTTCACGAAACTCTGAACGTCCATCCACTGCAGAGTTTTGTTGTGAGATGCTGCTGAATCGCATGGATGTTCTTTCTAGCAGTGTGGGAACCCAGTGTTTGCTGATGTTTGAGGAAAGATGGGAGCAATTTATTTTAAGGAGCAAACTTAACTTAAAGGTCAAATGATTTTTTTGTTGTTGCAACATCCTTTATTGGACACAAAAATGCATATTTAAAGGTGACTTTATTCTGCAAGTTTGGACTCACCCTACTTTGGAATCTACCCAAGAAAACGTTACTGAATTTCCAGTCGTAAGTGTGATGCATTTTTGATTTCAGGTGTGGCTATCCTCGTAAACTGAAAAATATGTCCATCCGAGGCCTGAAGAAGAAACAACCAAAGACGTTTAAAGTCAAAATTATAACAGTGGATGCTGAGATGGAGTTCAGCTGTGAGGTAAGTGTCCTCAAGAATGCTAGACAGATGGAACCTGACCTTGGTATTAGCAAGACATACATTTGAAAAGTTCAGATCATAACTTCTCCACAAAATCATCTTTCTGTAAGTGACATGGCTCTTTAAGACACTGCCAGCTTGGATAAAGAAATTGGGTCAGAGCTGACACAGCATCCTTATAGCTGAACTGAGGGAGTGTGGTCTGGATGACCGGGCAGTGAGGTGAACTGTGAACTGGCTGAAGGGAAGAAGCCAGAGAGTCGTGGTCAATGGGGCAGAGTCCAGTTGAGGCCTGGATCTAGTGCAGTGCCTCAGAGGTCAGTACTGGGGCCTATATTATTCAATCTATTCATCAATGATTTGGACCAGGGAATAGAGTGCACTATCAGCAAGTTTGCTGATGACACCAAGCTGGGAGGAGTGGCTGACATGCCAGAAGGCTGTGCTGCCATCCAGAGACCTGGACAGGCTGGAGAGCTGGGCAGGGAAAAATTTAATGAAATACAACAAGGGCAAGTGTAGGGTCTTGAATCTGGGTAGAAACAATCCCAGGTTCCAGTATAAGTTGGGGAATGACCTATGAGAGAGCAGCATAGGGGAAAGGGACCTGGGGGTCCTGGTGGACAGCAGGATGACCATGAGCCAGCACTGGGCCCTTGTGGCCAGGAAGGCCAATGGCATCCTGCGGTGGATTAGAAGGGGGGTGGTCAGTAAGTCAGAGAGGTTCTCCTGCCCCTCTACTCTGCTCTGGTGAGACCACACCTGGAATATTGTGTCCAGTTGTGGCCCCTCAGTTCCAGAAGGACAGGGAACTGCTAGAGATAGAGGAGTCATGACTGCAGAAAAATGTGGAAGAAAACATAGCAATTCATCAATTGCCAAATGAATTGGGCTGTGCTGTTGAGGACACAGAACTGGGCCTGATTAATTCCTAATCATCCAGCAATAGCAAAAAAGACAGTTTTTTGGGGGAGGTAGAAAACTGAGGCGCAGTGGGATTGGATATTCTGATGAGAGACTTGACTGCCTTGTGGGGCGTTAAGTATTTAATTTACTAGGTCCCTCAGAGACAGTATAGATAGTCACAAACTGTGTATTTCTGTGCCTTACTGACCTAGAATACTTACAGAGTTGTGAAAATAAAGGATTTGGAAAAATTAGAGATCAGAGTCCTTGTTAACAAATCCAGCTTGATGTATTATTTCCTTTGCCAGCTCTCCCTTCTCCCCAGATATTACTCTTTTGCTGGGAGGATTTCCTGCTTTCCATCCAAATATTGCACAGAAGTTGTGTTATTTTGCCATTAAGTTTTTAGTGGCTGACCCATTCAATTAGAAAAAAATATTTTTAACATGTAGCTAAATAGAAGAAACAGATGTGTGGCCTCATCAGTGAAAGAATGAGACACATGTGTGTGAGTTTTGGGACCTTTAATCAAAGTTTGCTCTCCATGGAGCCCATTTAGCAACTGACTCTAGAAGACAGGCTCCTGTTCATTTAAATCCGAGTACCATAAAGACTGGGCTTGGTGCCACTGAAATACCTGAGCTATGTGAAAACTGGATTTGCTTTGATTGTTTGGCATTTGTACACCGTGCCCTGACACTCCTTTGGTTTCCCCTCACCGTCTCTCCAATTTATATAAACAATTGAGTAACATTTTTATGAATATTGATAAAGGCTTGGTGTGTCCTGGGGAATCAATAGCACAAACCTCATTCTATGTGCTCATAAAGTGCCTGATGTTAATGGTTAAATGACGAGAACTGCTCTGTGAATGTGTCTCTGGAGGAGAGGAAGAGGAGGTAGAGCATTGGAACTACTGCACCTTTGCTGTAGGCAAAAATAGGGATATTTAATTTGAAAGATAAAGGTAAAGAAGAATTCATAGGAGTAAAGCAAATGGTAGCCTGGTTTCCTTGGCTAAAACGTAACTAATTCATTTAAGATATACCTGATTTTCTTAATTTTCTTTCTCTCTTTTAGATGAAGTGGAAGGGAAAGGACTTGTTTGACCTGGTGTGCCGAGCACTTGGTTTAAGGGAGACGTGGTTCTTCGGCTTGCAGTACACAATGAAAGGAATCTGCACCTGGTTAAAGATGGACAAAAAGGTACAGGAAACAAAAAAATAGTGTGGCAATATTCTGCTTACAGAAAGATTTACTTTTTTAGCTCAGGAGCTGAAGGAATGTGTTATATGACAACTCATAGTTTTAGATGGTATCATTTTTTAAGACTAAAGTTTGTTGTGGTAACGTGGTCTAATTGCTTCTATGGCATTTGACCTGAAGTGTGGCACACTAATCACCTCTATATGCACTGATTGCTGCTAGATTAAAGCTCAGCATTACACTTCCTCCTAAAATATGGAAAAGTTGCTTTCAGGGGATTATTGGCTGTTTTCTGAGTTTCCTCTGGTATATTATTTTTGAGACACTTACGTACAATTTTTAATACTGATTTTATTTCATCTTTGAACAGGTTCTAGATCAAGAAATCCCCAAAGAAGATCCCATTAGCTTTCATTTTTTGGCTAAATTCTACCCAGAGAAGGTAGAAGAGGAACTATTACAGGAAATTACCCAGCATTTATTCTTCCTTCAGGTCAGGAACAGTGTTTTGACTATGAATTCCTTCTGTATTTACCCCAGTCCTTTTGTATTGTCTTTGATCTCGTTGGCAGCTGTTTGTCTCTGATTCTGCTGGGTTCAGCTGTATTGCTGTGTAAAGATCTCATTTATATGAAATGCAAACCTCTCTCCTGACTTATGTTTTGTGTACTGATAACCTGAATGCTGGTTGCCTTCTGCTGGCTTTTTGTTCTCTTGATGGCTTCTCTTACTGTTTGTGATAGGAATGGGAGTTAAATTGATGAGGCCTGTAGTATCATGTCAAATGACTTTTACACCTGGATGTTTGGGTGATAATTCCACACCTGGCTACTCTGGATTTTTGTTCCTATAGTATGTGTTTGGAAAAAAAATCCATGCAAGGCTGGCACTGCTTGAATAACTGTGAGGCTTTTGTCCTAACTGATCAGTACTGGGAAGTATAAAGTGAAACCATCATTTTATCAGCTGAAGGAGCTTTCTTGAGGACTGTGGCATCTGCTCTGGCTGCAGATGAGGTAGATGAAGAGTCTCAATAGCTCCTTGTCATTGTTGTCTTAGAGCTGCTGGTGTAGCCTCTGGTGTAACCATTCCCTAACCTAGTTCTTTCAAAATGAGCAGGATTAGAAGAGGCCTGTTATTAGATGTGTGCACTGTGTGTGGGAGTGACTACACAGGCAATTATGGTGGCAGTTGTGAAAGTGGAGAAGGAAGGAATGGTGATAAACAGTTGGGGACAATCAGCTTTTTTAACCCATATCAGCTGTAGATGGAACAAGACCTGTGACTACAGCCTGTGCCTGGTCTGCACACCATGGTGCTGCTTACAAATTTCCATGAGATGGAAGCTAGTAAAAGTAATAAATTTAACCCCACATATGCACTGATGCTTGTAGCTTTGCAGAGGCAGTTTTATTTGCCACTTGGTTTTCTTTTGTCCCAGAATTTGGGGTTCTCTTGGCTCTCTTAAATAAATGAAGGAGCAGATTCGTGGAGTGCAATTCTTTGTTGTCAGAATAAAGCTGTAAAAGCCATAGCTGCAGCAGCAGGCTGTATGTGTAGCAATGGGTGTGCAAGTGTTGAGTTTTGGATGGTCATTTGTTGGTCAGTTTTGTTCCAATTGTTGTGACATGCACCTTCTCTCCTGAGTTGCTGTGGAGTCTTCTGCAAGTTACAGCCTTCTGGTGTTGCTTTATTCTGGTGGCTTTCAGCAGGATGTGTCTGTGCAGGCAGGTTGGGTGTATGGAATAAACTGTCTGCATCTGTAAACAAACACAGTAAATACACTTGTTCCCTGAGGAGGATATGTTAATGAAGTAATGGGAAAATATTGTTCTGAGGGTTAATATAATAACTAGAACTTCATCCAGAATCCCTAAACCACTTGGCAATATTTTTTTAAGCTAATTTTGGAAAGGAATGAGAGGGGCAGAACCCTTTTCCTCATCGTTTAATCCTGATTTTTTTTCACTTTTTTCTTTTCTCCTTGAACCTGCCTTGACTAGCAGATATGCAATTAGCAAATTCCTCTCATTCCAAAGTAGAAAAACAAGACTGAAACAAATTTGAACTTGCAAAGTTTCCTGACTATAAGAACCTAAGATTGCACCTGGATGCTAATAGGAAAAACATGTACGGACATCTGGATGCTTGCAGATTTCAGCCCTGCTGTCTTTTCAACCTTTACAAATTAATGTGGCATAAAAGCTTTTTGCAAAATGTGTAAATAAGTGTAAATGGCTAGAGCTGAATGTTGTATGTTTAAAGATCAGGTAGTGTTCTCTTCCACAAATATAACAACTGATCAGAAAAAAACCCAGACACTTATGGGAGATTTATCTTAAGTTGCTCTAAACTCTGAAATATATGATTTGTACTATGGCGTATGAAAGCTGGAGCTTTCCAATTTGGAAGAAAAGTCTTTTCATTCTTTCCATTTTAGCAGCTTAGAAAGAATTTTCCCTGTACTACAACTCAGGTTTATATATTGTGCTCACTAGAGACTAAATTTGAATGAAAAACTTTCTTGATGGTTCATTTCAGTTCACAGTGCCTACAAAGTGTATTTGTAAAGGTAGCTGTTATGGAAAATTTTTGTCTTGTGCTGGTTAGTAGTCTGAGTGCATTATACCTGAGAGGAGGACTTGTGATGATTAATTTCCCCTTCTCTCTTTAGATTAAGTAAAAATTACCCAACTGATTTTAAATCAAGCAACATCTTACAAACCATTACACCTCTGATCTTGGCAGCACCATAGGTTATTAAAATGAAAAGAAGGATTCTTTACCACTTATACTGGGCTTTTACTTTTAAGCCCTTACGGTTTTGTTGTGCTTAGACTACTACACTTGAATAAATTCAGTGCTTTGAGGCAGCTTCCCTCTGTGGGGTCTCCTTCATTCTCTCATTCTGGTAATCCTGAGAACATACTATTAGGGTTTTCAGTATGTCCTTGTCAATATTAGTCAGCTGGACAGCCCTGAGCAATCTAGTCTGGTTGGATGTCCTTTGGCTATGTGACCTCCAGAGGTCCCTTCCAACCTAAAACATGATGTTTTACATCTTGTAAAGCTAACCTTTTGCAGTAAAACTGCCTTTTTGCTTGTTGTAGTTGTGTAGCTCTTTAGTGTCATCTTAAATGAGAGGTCAAATCACTGTTTGCTCTATCAAATCACTGTTTCCCGTAGACCATTTAGTGCATTGAATACAAAGAAATTATGCTGGTTTTCAGTAGCTGAGGAGTTCACCTGCCCTTTTTATGGCTGAAGGTAAAAATGGTATGGATTCATTCTGGGATATGAGTTGGTAATTAAAGGGACAATGAGAAGAGTCCTTAATTCTATTTGTATGAAGGAAGAATAATGAGAAGACTAATGAGATTTAAATATTTCCACTGATTTATGGGAAAGGCTTTTTCTTGTTGTTCTAAACTGTATAATTAGATTGAAAATTTAACAGTTGGTGGTTATATTTTCATTGAGTTGTCTTGCTTTCGAAAGTTTCTTTTTCTTTCATTAAATGTAATGATAAGTAAAGGCTTCCTATGTTTCTGAATGCAATTTTATTGTTGGTGTTAACTCATAATGGTAATGTTTGGTGCCAAGTTATAGTCTGGGCATGTCTAGTTTCTTTTCAAGCTTGACATAAGGCCTCATTTTGAGCTTCTTTAACTTGCTCCTTTTATTCCTCTTGATTTAGGTCAAGAAACAAATACTGGATGAGGAAATCTATTGTTCTCCAGAAGCAACAGTTTTACTGGCATCGTATGCTGTTCAGGCCAAGGTTTGTGCACAACAGTGCCTTTTTTTATTAACACTTACAGATGGTGCAGTGTTAAAATTTCGTGTTAAAGTAGATCATCCTGGGAGGTACAGGTGCAGCTAGAAAAATAAGCATCAGATGCCCTTACAAGGATTTTGGTGTTATATGCTGTGCTTTCACACCTTAAGGGATTTCTTTGGACATAACATTTTAATATAATCTTGGTCCAAGATGGAATTATTTCCTGTTGTTCTAAAAAAAGTTAGAGAGCTGCAGGCTGAGTGAAGGTTACAGGCCACTGGAGTGGCTGTATCGGAGCCACCTGCATAGCACAAAGGCTGGAAGTAAATTCCGTGGACAGTTCAGATCAGGGAAGCTGTTTATGTTACCTTGTATTTGGGAGAACCAAAACAAAATCTGTCTCAAGCAATCACGTCAAACTCTACAAGCAACAAGTTCTTCAGCATTCTGGATGTAACAAACTGAAATATCTTTTCTTTTCTCGGGGCAGTATGGTGACTACGACCCAAATTTTCATGAACCAGGCTTTCTAGCTCATGATGAGCTTTTACCCAAAAGGGTAAGTCTTTTTTCTGTATAAAACCCAATCTTTGAATCTGCTCTTTGCAGCACGGATCTTGCTGTGGGATTAACTGTTTGTGTCTGCCCTGAACTTGGCAAAATGACCGAGCTGTGAATTGCAGCGCCATGTTCATGTTGCTTAGGTGAGGCAGCACGTGTTTTTGGATCATGAAAGGAAACCAAACTCCTTCCTTTCTCTGCAGGTCCTCAGGCAGTATCAGCTGACAGCAGAGATGTGGGAAGAAAAGATTACTGCTTGGTATGCTGAGCACAGGGGTATCGCCAGGTATTGAAATAATTTCATTATTTTGAAATCTCACACATTTCAGTAACTGGTTATTTGCTGTCTTCAGTCAAATTTGGATTTTGTAGAGAGAACAAAGAAACATTGGTTTCCAAGCTGTGATGTTAATAAGTTCATTTATGACTAAGGATAAACCCCCCCCTACTTATCTGGGGTAGAAAGTGTCTTGTGTAAGGCTCCAAGTGTTTGTAACTGGACTTGCTTTGAAGTGAACAGAGAAGCTGGCTGCTCTTGCAGAGCTTCGTGACCTAACATATCTAAATCAAGACTTCTGTCTCATCAGGGTCTATATATGCTGGCAGAGAGAACTTTCTGCAGAAGTTTGAGTTGTGTTGAATTTGCAGTTGGCCCTGAGAGTTCAGCCTTTTCATCTAAGACCGTTACTACCTGGAGTTGCTGGCGAGTCTGCCCTGTGCAGCAGCTGCCTTTCTGCAGCCACATCACACCAGTCTCCCCCTAGAATAAAAATAATGAATCTGATATTTTAAACCTTGTGCAAATCATGCTTCAAAAGCTTGTCAGCATACTTATCAAGGAACCGAAACGCTGAGACGCAGCATCATAGTTCCTGGACTGAGTTTCGGTGCTAATCCATGTGGACATCCAGCTGCTTCAAGGCATCCAGCATGCCTGGAAATTCAATTGAACAAGTAGGAGCTGTTGGCACCCAAGACAGCATTTCCTAATAGTTTGATTAAATTTCTCTTTGGCTGTTCTAGATGCTTCTTAGCATTATTTTTACTGAATATTTTCCTCAAGACTTATTGATGCCTCACCTTGAAGGGAGAAGAACAGTGGGTGCAGAGATCCCTCATTTCTCTGGCCTCTGCCCAAAGCTCTGTTTAGAATTTGTTTAGGACTCATTTCTCAATGAACTCCATTTCCTGAAGGAAATATCCTCATGTCATGGAAAGCAATTGTAGGGTAGGTCTCTGAGACATAATAATGGAGTGGCAAAACTAACCTAAGGATAAGACTGGACTTGAATTTTAATCAAGATTACACTATACATGATTCAAAATAAGCACAGCATCACTGTCCTTATTCTGTGGAGATGCTGTTTTTATATTCTTTTTCTATTTTTGAGAGTAAGATGGCAAAATTAAAAGTACAAAGAACTAGATTGCCTGTTCTTTGCTAAGTGGGAAATGTAGCATCAGCTAGAAGAGAAAGGCTGGAATCTCCAAGTATTCTCTGTTCTCTTATTCTCTAGGGATGAAGCTGAGATGAACTACCTGAAAATTGCCCAAGACTTGGAAATGTATGGTGTCAATTATTTTCCAATTGCTGTAAGTGCTTTATTTTAGCAGTTTTCAATTGCTGTAGATGTCCTGTCCTTTTAAAATCCTCCAGGGAGTTTGGAATTGGGACTCCTGCCTGATGGTTCTGTGCTGATGGTGGGCTGTGTACTGATTATCCTGACTTGGTTTACATGCCTGCTAAATGAGTAGGTGAATAAAATGGTTAAGATTAATGTCGTACAATCTGAGAAAGGTCTTGAGTAGCTCTGGGTATGTAACAGGAAGGAAAAAGAAACTCAGTTTGAGCTGCTGAAGTCAACCTAGAGGGCTGGGTTTATTAGCTAGCAGTGACAACATTTGTAATATGTTGTGGAAACATAAAATTCCTAAAAATACTGATAAACATCCATTTATTAGAATAAGTGTGGTTCTTGTCTGTGATTGTTTAATGTAACAATAAATGGTACTTACTGATATCTATTTTTTTTTTTTAGCAAAATAAAAACCATACAGATCTCCTACTTGGAGTGGATGCCAAAGGGATTCATATCTACAGCATTAATAACAGGTTTTCTCCAAATAAGTCGTTTGAGTGGAGTGCTATTAGAAACATTTCCTATAGTGAGAAAGAGGTATAATGGCTTTGATATATTATTCTTTTTATATGGGCCTGGGTGTGGACTGGGATTCTTGGACCAGGCTGAAAGCTGTCTCTGTTTAAATAATTTGGGGGAGAAGGGGAAGATCCTAGGGAGCTTTGTTATGAAACTAAAAATAACAGACCTGCCTTTCAGATGTGCTGCATAACCTCAGTTCCCTTAAGAGCCAGAGGCTGCTCTGAGCTCTCCAGGCTTGTGGAACCACTGCTGTGGTTCCTTCCCTGCTGCTTGGCCTTTGCAAAACAAGTGTGTTGATCTCTGAAGAAAGATACTATATTATGAATGCCACTGTGACTTTCTTCAGTTATCTCAGCAGGAATTAGATGATCTGTAAAGACTTAATGCCATTTTCACATGCAGAAGCCGTCCTTGTAGATGAGATCTGAAGCACACTGGCAGGAGGAGACATGCAGGGAGATGCAGATGTTTTTCTGCCTGAATTCTGCCAGTCTGTCAGTGCAGGATGTCAGTCTTCAGCACAACCCCACCTTTGCAATTTCACTGTCATTTCAGAGCCCGTCTTTTACTTGTAGAAAGTACAGTGGGCAGTGGGTGAATTTTAGTCTCATGACGGATCATGTGGCTACATGGAAGGCTATAATCGGAAAAACCCAGGAAAAACTATATTGGTACTGAGATACCTGGAATTGATCAGCCAAAGGACAGCACAGCCTATTCCATTTTCTTTGGGCCTCTTGAGAAACAGAGGATGAGATTTGCTGCCTGGACTTAGATGTACATATGTTAAATCAGGCAGAGCAACCTCCAAGAGTTCTGCCTCCAGAAGGTTTTCAATTCTTTAATGACATTGAACTTCCTCTCTAGTCTCTGAATAAGCTGCTCTAACTCCCTGTTGTTGGGAAACTGGGCAGCCCTGTGTTTTCACTGACACGTTCAACCAGTTGTTACCTACGGGGTAAAATGAACTGTAGGATGTTATGATCTTGGTGACTCAGATGGCCTGAAATTATACATTGCATTGCAAATGAATTATAGGAATAGAGCGCTAGCTAACCCATGAGTCACAGAAAACAGGATCTTGAAGAATGGAGCTGTATTTTGTTATGCAACCAAACCGAGCACAATGTACGAAGTGAAACAGCATGTCTTGACCTGGCAGCATGAAAAGCCCTTCATGTGCTCTGGAAACAGCTTGAGAGACAGCACTGAAAATGTGAGAAAGCAGGAGCTCCAGGGCTGCTACCTGATGGTCAGAAGAACAAATCCTTCAGGCCCTCAATGCATTTTGGTATTCAGAGTGGTGTTTGACATCTCCCTGACTTTAAGAACGTGACTGCTCCTGGGGATTAGTAATGTATTCTGTTTTCCTGATAACCAGTACTTGTTCCAGTGTTCCTGGTATAGTTTGCAATGCACAGGTGGTGTTATTATGAAAACCACCATCCAAACTGGCTTTATCTTCTAACAGGCTTTGTCTTCTAACACCTGCTATGGGAGCAGATGAGGAGCCTGTGTAGCAGCAGACCTGGTTCTGATGCTTTTGAGCAGAACATTTTTGCATCACTCTCCCCTTGTTTGCAGCATAAACCACTGCTTCCCTGGAGAGAAGTGGAGATGGGCTGAAGTTTGCAGTAGTATTAATAGCTTCAGTTTTGTTTTTACACCTTCTCACTGTGTTTATTTTTTTCTTTTGCCTGGATAGTTAACTATTAAACCCCTTGACAAAAAGGCAGAAGTCTTCAAGTTCTTTTCCTCTCAACTGAAAGTGAACAAATTGGTAAGTGTCCTGCTTTCCTTCTTTAAAACTGGGCCTGTTAATACTGACTGATATCTGAGTGAGAAATATTGTTTGTGAAACCTGTGGAGGGGCCGGGGAGCATTGAGTTTCATGTGTTTTCCTGAGGATTGCTCTGTCTGGGAAGTCAGGGTGCATGTTTGTCTTCTCTGGAAAGGGGAAATGATGGGTGGAGAGTGAGATATAAAAAAAGGCCCAAATCACAAAGGTAATCCAGATGCTGGAAGGGGAGGATGTAGTGTATGGAAAGGTGCAAAGCCACTGCAGCATCTACCTATCTGGATGCTGTGTGTTCTGAATCATCTACTGCCTCTCCTTTCATGGGAGAAGCAATAAGGAATGGACCAACTGGCTAATTGTCATCTCTGATTGCTTCCTAACACAGCCACAGGGCCTGGTTCACTTCTCAATGGGCTTGTGGAGAGGCCACCACAGGTGACCATTCCCAAAGCTACATCTTGTGTACTCTTGGCCTAGATCTATTGCCTTCATCAAAATCACATTTGTTTTCCTGTTGTTCAGATTTTGCAGTTGTGCATTGGAAACCACGACCTGTTTATGAGGAGAAGAAAAGTAGACTCAATAGAGATCCAGCAAATGAAAGCACAAGCCAGGGAAGAAAAAGCTAGAAAAAAGGTAGATTCTTTTTGCTCCTATATTGTTGAAAACACTGATTATTATTCTGGCTGGTGCCCTTGCTATCCATGCGTTGCATCAATATGTGTGTGGGAGGTGAGAAAGTGCTGCTGCAGGATTGAATGTGGGAACAGCTCTAGTGTGTATGCAGCACTGGGGGATGTTTGTGAAACTGAATAGGTGATTGAAAAGATTTGGGGTACATAACAGATGGATCCAAGTGCTCTCCCAGCAGTCTGAAATAACCAGTATTACCCGTTAGAGGAGTTCAGCACTGCAAAGTGCAGGCAGCTTCAGTGTTGCATCTCTGGTGAGTATCAGTCCACCAGCTAGAGAGCATCCCATTCTTCATTAGGTGCATTTGCTGTGCTGCCTCAGGCCCAGATGAGATTCTGCTGCAAACCCACAACTGAGGTACTGCTCATTCTATTTCCAGATGGAGAATCAAAGGTTGGCCAGGGAGAAGCAGCTCCGAGAAGAAGCTGAGCGAGCCAAAGAAGAGCTGGAAAGGCGTCTTTTCCAGCTGGAAGATGAAGCCAGGCAGGCCAATGAGGCCCTGGTGAGTAGCACATTAGTCTGAATATTCTTGTGCTTGATGGGCTTTCTTGGTTTGGAAGCATTTTTTTCTTTTGGCTCGTGTGAGACACCAGGAGTTCCAGCTCAGACAAGGCTGGTGAGTTTGAGTGCTGGTGGAGGGGGCATGCTGGATGGAATACTGGGGAGAACTCGCTGCCATAACCTCCGTTTGCTCCTCATGTTTGATTCACAGTGCTTTTTTCAGGCAAAGAGGGAAGAAAGGAAGCAACTTTACAGCTGAAATTGAAAGAAAGTGGCATGGTGAAATCAGCTCCTTCAGTTGCCAGTGCAGTTTTTGACTGATGTCTTTGTCTAACTCTAAGTGAATTTGTCTCCTTTCTTTGTAGAGGTGAGAGGGAAGAAAGAAGTTGGGCAGTTCTGGAGCAAAGGAAGAACACCAAACCTTACAATTATGTTTATGAAACTTTTTATTTTAAAGAATAATACTTTTGACTTGATCTTTTTGGGAAATATGTCCTCTTCCTGACTCTCTGCAGTGGTGATTTTGTAGATTCTGGACATGGTAACTAAGAAATTATTTCCTCTTAGCTCCGATCCCAGGAAGCAGCAGAGTTACTGGCTGAGAAAGCTCAGATCGCAGAGGAAGAAGCAAAATTGCTGGCCCAGAATGCTGCAGAAGCTGAGCAAGAGCGACAGAGGCTGGAGATCACAGCTCTGAAAACCAAGGAGGAGAAACGCCTGATGGAGCAAAAGATGCGGGAGGCAGAGCTGATAGCAGTGAAGCTGGTGAAGGAGTCGGACCGGAGGTAAGATTTGCTGGAGTGGGGTTGTGTGGTCCCTACTGGGTGGAGAGTGCTGCTATTCTCAGAGCTAAGCCCATGAGGCAGCGATTGTTCCCAAAGCAACACTTCAGAGTGACTCAGCCTTCTTGGGTCTTGCTTGTTCCACCTGATACCAATGGTTGTGATGCAGGTCAAGAAGCTTATAGAGGATTTGGTGCAAGGCTTTAGAGATCTTCAGTATTAAACTTTCAAAATGCAGAAGCTTTGGGGTACTGAGCTATCTAATTTGAAACATCTGTATACTCTGAGTTATGAAGCTGTTTTCATTCATTACTATTAAGTGATGGTCTCTTGTATCTCTTTTGGATCTTTGAGAAGCGTAAACCAAGTAAACTCATGTGGAATATAAACCATGCTATAAGTGTTTGCATGTTCCATAAGATACTGGTGCCTGAAGGTGCAGAGCAGACCAGTGTTGACAGAGGGTGTTTAACTTTGTTATTAGGGGCCTTCTGCTTGTTTTAGGATACTGCCAAAAAGCTTGCCAAAATAAAGAGCAGATGTGTTGCACCTCTCCTCATGTCAGGGAGGATCTCTAACAGCCTGGATAATCTGTATCAGCAGGTCATCACTGAGCCCATGGAAATTAGGAGTAGGAAAAACATTAATTGATGTAGCTTGTGCAGGATTGTCCTTGAAAGTGTGTCATGCTGTGTCCAGTTCGTCGTGTAACCACCCTACCACAAGTGTCTTTGGGTAAAGGAATCACTCACAGTAATGGATCTTGTTCTCTGGAAGCTAGTGAAGTGCATAGCTCTGAAATCCATGTGTTGTTTTATACTGGAAATCATTAACCATTCATGTCAGGATATTTGTCTTACAGAGCCAAGGAAGCAGAGCATCTGAAACAAGATCTGCATGAAGCCCGAGAGGCTGAACGGAAAGCGAAGCAGAAACTCTTAGACATAACCAAGCTTAATTATCCTGTAAGTTTCTACTTCACTGGTCACCACTTCAACTTCAGAGATAGTCAGATGTTGATTGCATTTTTATAGCCCCCATCAAGCTGAGTAGTGGCATGTCTGCGTCCAGCTGAGGGACAAACACCTATAGGACCAGGACTTAAACAGCATCCATCCTGGCCACACTGTGTGTGTTCAGGGCAGTGAGTCAGAACGATAAAAGTAAGAAAAAATTAAAAATAGGGCTGGTGTTGGGACTGAAGGGGCAGAGATTCTCTTGCCTTCATTTCTCTGCTGAAATAGATAGGAACACTGCAGTCAGAGTGATTCTATGCCCTTGGATCTATGGGTTGTGGACTTCAGTGGTTCATCCCAGGACACTCAGGTAGAGGGGAGGCTGTGTGTCTCAGAATCCATAGCTAACTTATGAAATGGCTCAACATGGTGTTCTTGGAGAAGCTGGGGAGATAAACCCCCCCAAACCAATCAGCTCTTACTGACAGTGCCTGTGTTGCCTCTTTTAGCACATGGTCAAGTACCCACAGTCCTTGCCAACTGACAGAGATGCCAACTTTGACAAAGGATCCATAAAGCTGGATTTGAAGGACATTGACCTCAAGAGACTATCCTTTGAGATAGAGAGAGAAAGGTATCACTATGCTTATGATGTAAATAAATGAAAATGTTAATCATGGAAAGTACAGAAAGGAAAAAATCTCTGGGAATCACAGTTCACCCTTTTAACAACTTGGGATGGCCTCCTATTTGTACATAAAACTGGCAGTCTTTTACTGAGCTGCTGTGGGTTGTGTCAGTGTAACACCAGTTATTTATACAATGTGTTCTGGTGGCATCAAGCCATGACAAGTCCAGAACCCTTCTGTCTTGGAGAGCATTATGTCAGGGGCAAAGTAGTTTACTGGAGAAACAGCGTGTTAGAGGACAGAACTTTCCCTCTAGTGTTGAAGTATGGTATTGCCTTGATCTAGTATATCGAGTATGTTAATTTTGCTCATAAAATAACCAAAATGAAACAAATATCTTCCTCTTTCCTCCTTATATGCACACACCTGTTCTTGAGCTATGTCATGCAAAGAAGCTTTTTGTCTCAATGTGTGAATTACAGGCTAGACTACTTAGAAAAGAGCAAAAAATTTGAAGATCGACTGAAAGAACTGAAGTCTGAAATTCTTGCTTTGAAGCTAGAAGAAAAACAGTCTGGGCTTTACTCTCATTGGAACGAAGTACTGGGATCCTTGGATCGCTCCATAGGAAATGTATGTACCCAAACACCTGCTGGTTTTTTTGGCATGAACAGTAAAAGAGAATAGTGTGTGCCAAAGGTAGTTGCTCTTTTTGAGTTCAAGGCACTTGCTTTAATACCCTTGAGAGTAAAATGTTAAGGGTGTGAACACAGACAAGGAAAATTCATGTCAAAATGAAATCCAAGAACCTTTACCTGGGTGGGATACCAGTACCAGAAGCAAAAAATAATAATTTTATAGATTGTGAAGCCTAATTGTTATAACTTAACACATTCAAAGTGCTTTCTCACAGTTTGCATCACATTTTCATTCACATGCTTTGTGGTTGGTAGAAGTCATGAGTCTTGGTGTATTTTAAGGCAGTGGGGAACTAACCCGGATTTTTGTAGATTTCTTATTTATATGAACAACCTCTTGCTGAACCAGTACAAGAATAGGATGGGCTTTATCTTTTCAGGTTGTTCCACATGTAGCAAAAATAGCTCTGAATCAACTGTTTCAGAGAGAGAAGGGAGGCTTGGAAAAATTATGAGAAGATGACCTGTATTTTCTGGCTCTGCATCTGATGTTCTTTTTGGCATAATCAGCATTGATATAGAGAGGGCATTAAATTTCCATGTGTTCTTTTCTTTTAAAGACCCCATCATGGATGAAAACCTTTGAAACTGGAGATTCATTGGATATAAATCTTCAAAGACCTTTCCCTGCTTACTCATTAAATACTACAAGCAGCTGGCCTTGTACCAACAAAATTCAACACACAGTGCCAGTGGTGAAGTCATCTTTTGAAGAAAATTCCTTGGTTGCCAACAGTGTGGGCACAGGAACCAGAAAACAGATCGTAAAGGTAATCAGATTTGTAGGTAAATTCCCAAATGTTGTTGAAAAGTGTAGAGTTCAGAGAGGTGAAAGTGGTTTGCTTTAGGGACCTGTTTGGTTTTCCAGCTCTGTCACAACCTCTCAAGTGACAAGTCAATGTGTGGCTGTTGTGTGAGTTTGGAGACCATGCATTGGTGCACAATTCAGGACTCTTTAGAACTTGAGGCCACTTGTTTTTTCTCACTCATAGTCTAAGTGAGAGTGCGAAGCTGTAAGCCTTGGTAGATTAAACAGAAATGCCTGTATGTGGTAGGAGGATCTGCGTTAAATTTTGTTTGTATCAACCAGGCTTGGAAATAAGAACGTGCTCCCAGGTATAGAGACCTTAAAACATATAGTGCTTGTCTTCTGGTTTTAAGAGGCAGGGAATACGATACCAGAAAATGCTTAAACTTCCAACAGTTCAGTTTGCTTACAATGTATTCCCTGTCAAAGAGCCCTGAAGAGCTAATGAGCTGGATCTTATGAGAAAACAACCTGCCTTAAAATCTCACTAGCCTGGAGAATCTAGTACACAATTCAAGGAGAACTGTGAGGGCCTGTGGTCTTGAACAGTGGGAGGGAAATCAGCTTTCTCTAGGCAATGGTAATTGTGCAAGATATTGGGAATAAAGAAATCTTGATGTATTTTCTGATTTGGATGAATAAAACTGAGGGGCTTTAGGATCAGTTAGAGGCTCCAGTATATAACATTCAAGGCCTGGGTCTTCAGGGTTCTGTGCTGCAGAACTAGAAGGAACACAACTGAGTGTAGCAACAGATGGGGAAGCAGCTCTTTCTAATGCAAGTAACAGAAGCAACTTTTAAGACTAACCTAATCCAAATAGGGGTGAGGCAAATATACTTGTTTCAAGAAGGAAGAAAAAGCTATTTCCGAGCATCTTGCAAAAGGCTACAGAGTCAGGGGGTAAAGGAAGAGCTGGACCAAAAGGAGTTACTTTCCTTTAAGTAGGAGTTCAGGGCAAAAACTGATTGTTCCTATTTGATTTGCCTCTAGGTTCAGCAGCACGACTCAGATGTGATCTACATTTGAAGCCTCTTGTTTCCTTACCAGACTGGTAGAACCTGGGGGTTATCTTTTTTTGGCTGCTGCAAAATGCACCTACACAAGGATGCTCACGCAGCTCTGTCTGCTGACAGACATCAGCGTAAGAGACAGTACTGTGATTAGAGCGGTGCCCTTCAGCTTCCAGGCTGGTAACCTATGCTGGGAGCACTAATGCTGCCAGAATAAAATGGTTGATGTCTTTGGGTACAGTGGTAAATGTACAAACCCAGCGCAGTGTTGTTTACTATTTATGCACTTTTGAAGAAACACTTTTTATACTTTGCTAAACCTTCCTCCCCTAGGTGTTTTTACACACTGACTTACTATGGTACTTCTGTAGAAAAGATGCAGGTATCAAGTATCCAGGAGATGTTTGGGATGAGGAAAAAAATGTACATGAACTTGGTGGTTACCTACACAATAGACCATGTGTTTGGGCTGGTCTGTGGGATGTGCCTCTCACAGAGCTGCTCAACATTTTAGTGTTTGCCTGCCAAATATTTTTTTCCTGCCTAAATGTTTCTTGGTTTGCTTAACTGATTTGCATTTCTCTGTGAGAAATCTCAACTTTTAATTCCAGATGTAAAAGTGAACATCTTCAATAGCTCTCATTCCTAGGGGAATCCTTTGTTTGGAATGCAGAGCTTCTGTTCTCTTCCAGTTTCTTTATTAGATCAAGCACTTTGCTTTTGCTGTTCCGGCAAACTTGGCATACGTTAACTTGTTTCCCAGTTTTGTGTAACACAGCTGCCAAACTAGACAAAGACAAAAGATGCTATTGGTGTCTGATAAAGTTGGACTTGCTTCTGATGGAGAGGTGCATGCAGCAAAATGTCTGCCTCATTAGTAAAACCTACTTTCATTTTCTGGTTCTGCTTGTGTTTAAATGTCTGTTTCACCATAAATCTTCAGTCTGAGGACTTCTGGGGAACCTGACAATATGCAGCTGTAGCTGAAGTAGTAGCACAGTTGAGCATGTGATGTAAAAAATGAATGTTAATGTTGTTAAATATCTTGTTCTAAAAGCTAAGATTAAAAACTACATGCAATAAAAAGCTTCAATTTCCATTTGCTAGTAACAGCTTTGAAGTGATTTTGTCAACATTACAACAACATTAACAAGGTGAGGTCTAAGAACAAACACACTAATCTCTGTACACATCTACAACAGCCTGAGAGCACAGCGGGGGATAGTGTCAGCAGCCAGCTGTGTTCTCAGACATTACCAGCCCTGGCAGTTACATGGTGAGATGCACATCCCAGCAATCTGCAGTGCTGTCCTGGTGTCTGTTCCCTCAGCCTCCAGAGGAGTTGCTGCCTCTGGTGTGCAGACAGAGGGGAGGGTGTTAATTCTTTTCACAGCTCTGTCTGATATGAGATGTTTGCAAACTTTGGTTATTACATGCATAGTTTCTGATTTGTCTGGGAAAAGCCTCATCTGTGAGATGGAGCAGCTGTCAGAGGTGTCAGATTGAGGTGGCATATGCTGTCATAGTCCCAGGGTTGGGAAGGTGGTATTAGAAGAGCTTGGACAGTGGTGAGATAGATGGTCTTAGAGTAAAACAATAGAGATTTCCTCTTTTCCTATTTCGTTTGTCTTGCCACAGTTAAGTAAGCTTGTACCCTCACTTTGCCACATGTGTTGGGGCTTCCTTTTGTTGTATCTGGGCTGCATCATGGGACAGGAATAGAGGAAGAGAGCTGTTCCACATATGATTGATTTATGTCTTTGGACTTGGTCCTGTATATTACCATAAAGGAAAGGACAGGGTCACACTGCTGCCAGCTTAAAAATGAAGCCTGTATGCATGTGCTGTTCTCAGCCTGCTGGCTCGCAGGTGTTCTTGCTCTGCATTGCTCATGTGCGGCACCATGTTCCTGCATACTCATATGGGTGTTTGAAAGATTAAATGGGGCAAGAGGAGCTGGAATCTGCTGGAGAAATGCTTGCACAGCTACAGATGATGTACTGAGCTGTTGCTGTGAGGGCACTGCAAGGAAGAGTGCTATCTGGGTGTTAGTTTGCTTAAAACCTAAGTAAATATTTGCAGCAGTTAAAGTTTGTTGGTGCTTTTGATGCTCATACTCACAGTATTGACCACTTCTTAAAACAGGCAGCTGCAGATGTGTTGAGGAGGCTGGGAGGTTGTCTTTCAATTTAAGAAAGTGAGAAGCATGAGCCCTGGTTTACCCCAAAGCAGGGAATAGAATGCAGGTATCTTGTTTTAACCAGTAATTGCAAGGTTTGTCACTCTAAAGGGAAAGACACTTATTTGATGATGCTGTCAGCATCTTTGAACACTCCAGGCCCAACACACAGCCCTGGTGAAGATGTGTGGACCTGCAGTCAGCAGATGGTGCTGTGATGCCGCTCTGCACAGCTCCTGTGCTGGACAACAGCTGGGACACCCTGCATCACTCCTTGGGAGTCTCTGCCAATTTTTATGTTCCCACACTAACCTCAACTTGCTTGTTTTCTCTTCCTGGAGTTTAACCTGACATAATTGTTGATGGGGATCCAAAATGTGCAAGCACTATACTCTGAGAAAGGATTATTGCACAGCTTAGTCCCATGGGTATGAGCTAGCTCCTTGTATTGCGGAAAAATCCTGCAACAGTTCTGACACATCGTTGTCATCCCAGACTGTGAAAATGGCTTTCTCAGTGGATTTCATCTGTGACTGCCAGCAGCATGTGGGACCCCATGGGTCTGGTGGTAAGTATTTTTGTTAATACTATTTAAAACAAGCATAGGCCTGTTAAATTCGCAGAGTGTGGGAGAATTGTGCTGTGTAATCTAAAGAGCATGGAAGAGGCCCGAGAATGGTCTACAAGGGTCACTGCAAGGAGGAGAGAACAAGTTAATCCTTTGTTTTCATGCTGGATAGGATATGATGGTCTGGTCTCCAAATTACAGCAAAAAATGGAAGAAAAAATATAGCAGCAGTGAGGAAGTGCTAGGAGATCTACTGGGGAGTGAGGAATTCTGTTCCTGGGGAGATACAGTGAGTGTTGATCTTCTGTGTGGAAGCTGATGACTCTCCCTTTTTTTCTGTTTCTCTGAAAACCCACTTGTTCTAACCCCAAGGGGCTCTCCCTGCCCTCATAAAAACCTTAAATGGGAAACCACATGTTCTTACTCGGTTTTGGTGCTCCTCATCTGAGCTGTGGGAGTGAGAAAATGTGATTTAGTCCTTAGAGAGGGCCCATCCTCTCCAGGGACCTGTCTCTTAAAGACCAGCCAGCTCATATTCACCCATCCTTGATCTGGGGTTAACCTGGTTCCAGAAAGTAGGCACACTGGTGTGTGTGGCTGACCTCTGAGTTGTTGAACTTGACCTTCTTCATGTGCTGCTGCTGTTCAGCAGTCCAGTCACCAGCAGCATGATGAGTTCACATCCTGCCTTCATGGAATGCTCTTGCAGAATTGTGCACAGCCAAACTTCTTCCGCTTCTCCCTTGCAAACTGGCTGTTCTCCCCACATCTCACTGTTTTGCCACCTCACTTCTCTCTGGCCTCGTGCACCCTGTGCCAGCAATGTCTGCTGTTGGCTCTGGTGCCCAAGACATTTGCTCTTTGTTGCTGGAGGCACCTGCCAGCTTCTTGTGTCCTTTCCAGAGCATCCCCGGCATTTCTGCTCAAACTTAAGAAGTAGGGGGGGCCTCCAGGCTGGCACCCCTGATGTGCTGTTGCCACATGTGCTCCTGGCCTGCTGCTCTTGGTGTGTGGTGGGGACAAGATCCTGGCATGGGGGCAGCTGCGATGAGTCTTGGTGGCAAAAATCACAGGTCAAACGTGTTCACACAGGTCTGTGGGCAAAAGCCAGGCTTGGGTGCAAGACTGAGTGATGTGGTGTTATTTCTGGTTCTCTACACTCTTTGAGCTCCTTTCCATCTTCCTGCAGGGCATTTTCAGGGGGAACAGGGTCAGCTTTTTGGATGGGCTCTGGGCACAGAGGGGAGCCCAGCTCTGCGACTGCATTGAGTCATTTAGACTGGAGTAGAAAGTAGTTTTCACACCAAAGAGCACTCTGAATCAGGAGGATATCTCTCCTGGGAGGAGAAGGCTTTGTCAGGCTGAATTACATCCAGCAGGGTTAGGGCACGGAGTCTGCAGGATGGGGCCATCTCTGAGAAGGCAAATAAAGGGCTAATGGTGGCCGTTACTCCAGGCTGAGTCCTAAAAGCAAAGCCAATATGTGATGGCTTATTACCTGCTGGGCCATAAACCTCTATGCTCTCACTGTGGAATTCACTGTAGGAAAAGTCAGTCCCCTTCAGCTGAAAAGTAGAAGAGACTGTCCAAAGAGACAGCTTTGTGGCTGGGCTGTGGGTGGAGGGGGATGCTGGGGCCATAGACTGGGGTGGGGGGGCACGCACAATGGAAGTGAGAGACCTGGAGGGATCACAAAATAATCCTGCTTACAGTGTGACTCGGTCCAGTGTCCCGTGATTGAAAGGAGCAAGGGGAAAGGGATACAGGCTGACCCCAGAAATAGTCTTGTGGCAGTAAATTTGAAAGGGAGATTCCAGAGAAAGAGGAAGTCCATAGAAAAAGCCTGAGAATTTAAAATAGTGTTATAAAGATCTTTTGACTCAGCAGAGGGACAGCTCAGGAAGCTCTGAGGGACCTTCAGGAGGTGATGAGAGCAGAATAGAAACTCCTGATAGTTCCGAAGGAGGTTAGATGTGGTTAGGTACCACAGTGAAGGTGTCTATGTGTGGGGGTATGTGGCAGCGAGGATGGAGAGCTGGGAAGGGTAAATACAGGGACCACAAAGAGTAAAAGTTTACCATGGCAAAACTAAATTTGCAGAAGCAGCAGGTGGTCAGCTTAGGAGACAGGGGATGCACAAGAACCTCTGCATCAGCGCAGGGAAAGAGGAGCTGTTAGAGATGAGTGTGTCCTAAAAGGGTTCTCTGGAGGGAATTTGTAAGAAGTGCTATTATTCAGTGATTCCAGACTGAATGGTTGAGCTGAGCAGGCCGGAGGGTTTTCAGAGTGAAGCAGTTATTCACATACCAAAAACCTGCAACCACTGAAACCACCTCCAGTCCTGGAGGGGATGAAGTGAACCCAGCATTTGTCCTGGGAACACAGGAGCAGCAGCTGCCATCTGCCTGGCCTGATGCCATTTTTACAGCCTTGTAGAACACTTCATTCCAAAACAACATTGTGGTTAGTGATGGCTTTTAAAACAGCACTCTAAAATGTCTGTGAGTAGGCCCCTGGAAAGACAAACCAGTTCCAGCTCAGAAGGAAGATCGCACCTCTGATCTGGTCACCTTCTCCAGCAGGCGGGTTGCGCAGCAGGACTGAGATATCTTGAGTGGTGGCTTTTATTTGCCCTGCTTGGGTCAGAAACCTGCATGAGAAACTTACTGCTTTCATGTGGAAATCTTAATTTCCCACCTGTTTGTATTACCAGCCACTTTCTAGCTTTGTGTCCTTATACCACCAGTGTCTACTACATCTCTTTCCCACCCTGGTGTTGACTCTGTGTTCACACAGCTCAGTCCCCCATTTTCCCAATGCCTCAACCTGAGCTCTTTGTGTTTGACTTCTCATGTCATGTATCACTGGGGTCTTGTCACAGTCCTGTGACTTGTAGATGGCTCTTTTCCTGCCCCAGACACTTCCAGCTGACAGTCGTTCAAGCTGGAATGGCTGCTGCTGTTGTCCCTTGTCCCCAAGAGCATGGTTGCACAGTCCATGCTGCTGAATCAAATCCCTTCCCCATTACTCCAGTCCTCAAGGTCATTATGATCTTTCTGTGTGATATCTTGGCCTCTTCTAGATTGATGATAGCATCTCGTTTTGCCTCATCAGCAAATTTCCTTCGCGTTCTCCTGCTTTCTTGTGCCAAGATCATTAATGCAAATGTTAAGCAGAATAATTTTTGAGGCAGAAACTCAAGGAACTGTATTGGTAAAGCCCCTTTGGTCTGACACATCCCCTTTCAGCTGAAGCAATTACCATGGCCCTTTCAGGCAGCTCTTTACTTATTTTACATTTCATATGCCAGTCACATCTTCTCCAGCTTAGCTAATAATTTACTATGTGGCACCGTTTCAAATGTCTTACTGAAGCCCAGAAGAGCGAGATCTACTGCATTTCTTCATCACAAATATCTGTGAACTTATAAAAGTAAGCTATTAGGTTGCTGTTGGTTTGCATCAGGACCATACTGTGTGATGTGCTACAAATATGTTGTATCTTGTGCCATGCCTGAGGATCTGGAGATGGGAGTTCAGTGGGAGGCATATGTCTGCAAAACACAAGATCATTTACATTAATTTGTGTTGGAGAAGTCTGAGGCTTAACAGAGTTAGTTGATGAAGCAATGTGCTAGCAGATGTCATTAACTATTGGCAAATGTACTCAGGAGTCATTTGAAATACTTATTCCTGTTTCTAAGGTCAAATGAACTACAGTTATTCAGGGAAGAAAAAGGCCTGTGATCATGTTCTTGAGTTTGTGGCCAGATTTTAAAGATATTTAGGTCCTGAGTATTTGGCTCATGTGACTCAGAAGTGTCTGTTCCATTCGTCTTCAATGACATTCAGGTCCCCAAAACGCCATTTTCTTCAGAAAATGAGACTTAACATTTTCTTGTTTTCTACAGTTGGTCTTTGGAGCTGCAAGTCCAAGGATTAAGTAGAATATTGGAGTGTGTGAAGGATGGGACAGAAACTAATTCTCCAAATGCCATCATGTTGTTGTTAGAAACCAGGGGAATGATTTCCGAATGCCACGTTCAGCTCTGATCGCTTTGGCTCAGAGGGATAGAGCCGGCACAGAAGACTTTGAGCCAGGTGATGAAAGCATTTAGCGACTTGGAGATGAAAGATTGAAAAGAGTGGGGCAAATAGATGAAGGGAGCTTAAAAAGAAACATTCAATATTGATTATTTACCCTTTCATGCAGGAGAAGAAAGGGACATCTATGTGGCTAAAACCATTTAAAGAGAGAAACAGTGTACTAGGGAAATATTTTGACACAAGGCATTAATTAACATATGAAACCCTCTGCCAGAAGGTCTCATCAAGGGCAAAAAGTGGAAAAGAAAGAAGCAATTGCTATGAGATAACCCCAGCTTTGTAAGTTTAGATAATTTGTTATTTTTAGCGTGTTTTTTGTGGAAATGGGGCTTATGCAATCTGCTGTCTGGGTGCAGGAGTTAATGATAGTTGGTGTCTGCAAACTCAAAACTGAAATTGCTTTTTGCATGCAGCCAACTTCTGTTTAAAGTCCCGGTGCTGCGTTCACGCAGGCGGGTGCAGGTCTCTGCAGAGGCAGCAGCCGGGAGCCCCCGGTTCTGCCCGGTTGCAGGGAAGAGCTGTAGGTTGGTACAACTGGGAGACCAGAGTCCATGTGCCCTTTCCAAAACTAAACCCAGCCCTGGTGGGAATTAGCCCTGGGATTTTGCTCTACCTGAAGATGAGGATGGGGACTGCAGGTGCAAGGCATGAGGCAGAAGAGACAAGGAGCAGGATGGGGGCAAAACCAGTGTGAGAGCAGGGGGGCTGTGGGTGCTTTTTTGTGGAGCCAGGGCAGAGCAAAGGTGCGTGCACAGTATGGAAAGAATGTACCTATGTTCTGGCAACTGAGCATCTGACCTGGGTGTTTCCCTGTGCCTTGTGCTCCGAATCCTGCTGCTTACAGAGGCCTGGATTCACATTTGGGTGAAGCAGGGTGGTACTTTCTCATGTAAATGCTTCCTTCTATTATGCAGCATTTCTCTTCCCTGGGTTTGTTTAAGAAATGTCTCTGCTTGCCTTGAGCAAAGGGTGCTTGAGGCTGGGGACTTGCAGTCAATATGGGGAGCCTGGGAGGGGGTGAGAGAAGCTGTGGCTGCAGCCACCTCTTGGTGAAACGCGTCCCCTGGGGGAATCTCTAACCTCTCAGACACCATAACCAGCTCCCAGTGTCCCTGTGGTTTGGCAGAGCTGTGCTGGGTTCCTGGAAGGTGTCAGGCACATGTGCCTGCGGTGTCAAATTATTTTACTAATCCCCTTGTGTTTTTCTGTAATGCATGTGTGTGCTGCAACCTCCTGCCTTGGGAGAGGTTATTTTGCTCCTGCTCTCTCTCCTTTCTGTCTACTGTAGAAGTCACTCAGACTGGGGGGGAGAACAGGTTTATCTTTGATCCAGGACCATAGAAAAATCTCTGTACCAGGTTGTTGGTCTTTGTGCAGGGCAGAGCATGGGTTTCTCTGAGGAGGATGGGACACTCAGGAATTTGAATCAAAAATATATTGGTGGAGATGGGTTTAAGGAATTCCAATTTGAATACTGAATTCCTTTCATAAAACAATACATGCAAGGGTCAGTGATAACTCACTGCAGGGTGATGTGTTTTCCTTGCAACCTCTACCCATGGGATCCCTTTGCATAATTTTTATCAATGATGAGTGTCGCTTCCCAGATGGATGTTGCATAATGCCACGTGGCTTTCTCTGCACTTGCCTGGGACTGTGGTGTTGGCAGTTTCCTTCATTTCTTTCGGCCTGTGGTTTCCTTCTGGTGAAGGCAGAAGCGCTGCTGTGGTCCCTTTAGCCCCGCAAAGCCCAGGGCCCCACGCGTCTGGTGCAGAGAGCATCCCCCTGCCCTGACTCAGGGTCAGAAAGGATTTGTCCTCAGGGAAAACTCTCTGCAGAGCTGGGGAGGCTTCCTGAAGTCTGCTGTAAGCCGAGGCAGTTGTCTCAGCTTTCCTTAACAGGCTTGGAGATTAGAAGCGATGCTGCTCTCTTTATAATGACTGAGATCATCCCTTGTCTTTGTGTCTAAATAAATCCTGTGACGTTGTCTGGCTGCCCTGTTTGCATGCAGGACCTTATTGCTGCTCCTTTCTAGCTCTTCTATCACTTATTTATTAAAATGTGAGGCCCTAAGGGGCAAGTTCCTCACCAGCACCAGTCACCCCAGTACTGAGCCGATCTGGGGGCTGCTCTGGCCACACACTGTCCCTCCTGTTTCTTCTGGCTGCTCTCCCAGTGCAGCTCTTCACAGGTCACCATGTCTTGACTCATCTCCCTCTGTCCTGCCCTCAGGTCAGGAATGATGCTCCCTCTGCTCTTTTAGCCCTGCTCACAGCCCCAGGTGGAAATGTGTGGTTTAGACTTTAATTGCCCCCTTTCCTTAAGAAGACATATGCAAGACAGTGCCAAAAGCATCTGATAATGCAAGACTAGTGTCCTGTTTGCTAATCCCTGGCTTTCTGGTTCCTCTCCCACTCCCTGTGAGCTCATCCTGCTCATCACCAGTGACCCAGAGATGCCCACAGCCTGGGCTCTTTTTGTTTGATCATATCATCTTTATCTGCCTCTTCCTTACTTATTTGTTCTCTTTTCTAACCCATGTGCCCTAAATTTTGATTGTGTTGAGTACTCGACCCCAACCTCTTGTTTTGTTTGTGCAAAGACAAGACAAAAAGAGGTGGCATCTTTGGTTACTTGCTCCCCTTTCTAACTAATGGGCTTTTACTTTCTTTTGTTTTTCAAATTTGTATTTGTGAAGCTGGGTTGTCTGGTCTCCTGTTTCCTCCCCTCCTTCCCCTGCCTTGAATTTCTCGTGTGTTCCTGTCCTGGTTTTGTTAAAAAACAAGTTTCTCTTTTAGTGAATTTTTGCCTGTCAGCTAAAGCCTTCATATTAGCTGCATTTTCCTGGAGAACCCGACACATGTTTTGGTTAAACCTAGCAATGGAATGCAAACTTATTGATAAGCACGGATGGACATCTCGCGAGAGGGGCAACGAGAAACTGGTGACCGAGAGACTGACCAACGGAGTATAACATTCCATTCACGTGAATACTTCATATAAAAGTGGGAGATCACGAGGATCTCGTCCCTTTTGTCTCTTTGCCCTTTTTCCTCATGGCTGACATTAGGAGAGGACCTTGCTGGTCGTCCCTGCGAACTGAGGCCTAGTGAGAGACTGAATCGAGCTCCGGTTGGCTACAGAGTCTAATCCAGGACTTTGGGTGCTGGCTCTGCAGTTGCTGAGACTTACAAGATTGGTTTTGTATATTTTGTATTATTTTCTCTATTCTTATTAGTAGCATTAGTAAAACATCTTTAACTTTTCCAACTCTCTTCTCTCTGTCCTTCTTTCCCTCCCGATCGCCTGTCCTGAGTGGGAAGGGGGGAGAGGGAGGGGCAAAAGGGGGAAGTGGGGGGGAGAGGAGGTTAACAATACATCTGCCAGGGTTTGATTGTCACCCCGCAATCCTAACCCTCGACAGATAATTGGCGCCCAACGTGGGGCGAGAGAAAGGGGTAAATTTGGAGATTTTTGGCTTTTCTACTGCTCTGACGTACCTTTCAATTTTCTTGGCACGGTGCCAGCTCATAGAGTTGTGATACTCGCGAGTCTGTTTGATTCGGATATTATTTAGTTGTGATGATGATCCTGTGTGGTTTGGCACTGGTTTATTTCATTATACTGCAGCCGCTAATGTATTTCTACTCGCTTCTGCTTTACCTTGAAAAACCTCCAGGAGAGATTAAAGAGCAGAATGGCTCTATATTTGCTAATTGGTCAAGCGAATCTTTAGAAAGGCTGACTAACAATACTTTTGTGATTTCGCTGGGACAGTTTGCAAATGTGTTAGAGAACTTTGAATACCCTTGGAGCTTTGATAGAACTGTGATGGTGTTATCTGGTTTGCTGAATGTGTGTCAGTTTGTGTTACTGTTAAGAGAAATGAGGTTCAATAGGAGGTTTGCGTCTCTTCTTAGTCCTGAGATTTGCAGTGCGTCTTCGGAAGCTTTAGCAAAAAGCACTCCTAGCCGCTCGAGAAAAGGCAAAACAGCCAAAGCTGCTGCTGCAGCCACGGCCCCCCCAACCGCGGCTTCACAGGCTGAAGCTACAGCTCCTCCGCAGAGCTCCTCTGCCAAGGTCGCTGCAGATAACGTTACCTCTCCAGCCTCAAAGGCTAACAAGGCAGCCCCCCCGTCTTCACACACTGGGCACTGTTGCTGCTGTAACCACAGCAATCACTGTGACAGTCATTCAGACTCTGAAAATGAATCAAATGATGGTGAACCCATATCAGCATCAGTTGCTGGTTGTAAGAAAGTCACTAGAAAGACTACCCGTGCAGCAGGTGATGGCACAGGGCCAACATCAACCCAAGAGGCATCATCATCAGGACAGGGTGGAGATGAAGTGACCACCACTCGGTCCTTTTCTCCAGGTGAGCTGAGAGATCTGCGAAAAGACTTTAGTCGTCGTGAAGGCGAGAATATTTTAACCTGGCTGCTGCGATGCTGGGACAATGGGGCAGAAACAATTGAATTAGAAGGTGGTGAAGCCAGGCAGCTGGGATCTCTGTCAAAAGATTCCACCATTGATAGGGCAATTTCAAGAGAGTCTAATGCCACTACTCTCTGGACCCGACTCCTGGCAGCTATGAAAGTCAGATTTCCCTACAAGGAAGATTGTATATCCAAGTTAGGGAAATGGAATACTATGGAGAGAGGTATCCAGTTCCTGAGAGAATTAGCTGTGCGAGAGATCATCTATCTAGGACCAAACAGCCAAGAGGGGACAGACCCAGATAGAATCAATTGTACAAAATCTATGTGGCGCAGATTTGTACAAAGTGCACCACCTGCATATGCTAAGTCATTGGCAGGAATGGTCTGGTCGGCTAGAGGTATACAAGAAATTAATGAAGTGATTGAGCAGCTCCGGTACTTTGAGGACAGCCTTGCTGGTTCTCTACGGGCTTGTGTCTCCGCTGTGGAGAAACTGTGTGAAAAATCTGATGACCGGTTTGAAAAGCTGTTGCAAGAAATCAAAGAGCTCAGAGAAGACTCGTACCGTTCACGACCTGCACAAACCTATGTTTCAGCTGTTAGGAGAAGGCGTTTCCAATCTCGAGAGAGAGGGCAGAGACAGCCCACAAAAAGAGGTTCACTGTGGTTCTTCCTACATGAGCAGGGAGAAAACATGAATAAGTGGCATGGAAGGCCTACCTCAGAACTTCAGGAACGAGTACGTGAGATAAAAGGAAAAACTCCTAGGAAGGTGGCTGCTCCAGTTTACAAAAGGAGCAGAAGAGATTCTGATGCTCTTGAAGGAACCTCTAATTCACACCCAGAGACTGTGCAAAACAGGAATTAGAGGTGCCCTGCCTCCAACCAGGTGGAGGAAAGGGATAACAGAGTTTATTGGACTGTACAAATATTATGGCCTGGTACAACACAACCCCAGGAGTATAAAGCTTTAGTGGACACTGGTGCTCAGTGCACAATAATTCCTTCTAATTATAAAGGAACACAATCCATCAATATTGTTGGAGTGACTGGGGGATCCCAGGAGCTGACTGTTGTAGAGGCTGAAATGAGCCTAACTGGGAAAAACTGGCAAAAGCATCCCATTGTGACTGGTCCAGATGCTCCGTGCATCCTTGGCATAGACTACCTCAGGAGAGGGTATTTTAAGGACCCAAAAGGGTATAGGTGGGCATTTGGTATAGCAGCTGTGGACACTGAGAAAATTGAACAGCTGTCTGATTTGCCTGGTCTTTCAGATGACCCTTCTGTTGTAGGACTGCTGAGGGTTGACGATCAGCAGGTGCCAACTGCTACCACGACGGTGCATCGCCGGCAATATCGCACCAATCGAGACTCTTTGATTCCTATCCAGAAGCTGATCCGTCAATTGGAAAGCCAGGGTGTGATCAGTAAGACTCGCTCACCTTTTAACAGCCCAATCTGGCCAGTGCGTAAGTCTAGTGACGAGTGGAGACTAACTGTAGACTATCGTGGCCTGAATGAAGTTACACCACCACTGAGTGCTGCTGTGCCTGACATGCTAGAGCTGCAATTTGAACTGGAGTCAAGGGCAGCCAAGTGGTATGCTACAATTGACATTGCTAATGCATTTTTCTCTATTCCTGTAGCAGCAGAGTGCAGGCCGCAGTTTGCTTTCACCTGGAGGGGCATCCAGTACACATGGAATCGCTTGCCCCAGGGGTGGAAACACAGTCCTACCATCTGCCATGGACTGATCCAGACCACGCTGGAGCAAGGTGAAGCTCCAGAACACTTGCAATATATTGATGACATCATCGTATGGGGCGACACAGCGAAAGAAGTCTTCGAGAAAGGTGAGAGAATAATTCATATTCTTTTGGATGCTGGTTTTGCCATAAAACGAAGCAAGGTCAAGGGACCTGCACGAGAGATCCAGTTTTTAGGAATAAAATGGCAAGATGGCCGTCGTCAGATCCCAATGGATGTGATCAACAAAATTGCAGCAATGTCTCCACCTACTAATAAGAAGGAGACACAGACTTTCTTGGGCGTTGTAGGTTTTTGGAGAATGCATATTCCTGACTACAGCCACATTGTGAGCCCTCTCTATCGAGTGACTCGTAAAAAGAACCAATTTGAGTGGGGCCCTGAACAACGACAAGCCTTTGAACAAATTAAGCGTGAGATAACTCATGCGGTGGCCCTTGGACCAGTCCGAACTGGACTAGATGTTAAAAATGTGCTCTACACCGCAGCCGGAGATAATGGACTTACCTGGAGCCTCTGGCAGAAAGCACCAGGAGAAACCCGAGGTCGACCCTTAGGTTTTTGGAGTCGAGGATACAAAGGATCTGAGGCCAACTATACTCCAACTGAAAAGGAGATACTAGCAGCATATGAAGGAGTTCGAGCTGCTTCAGAAGTGATCGGCACTGAAGCACAGCTCCTCCTGGCACCTCGACTGCCGGTGCTGAACTGGATGTTCAAAGGGACGGTTCCCTCTCCACATCATGCAACCGAAGTTACATGGAGTAAATGGATTGCACTGATCACGCAACGAGCTCGAATTGGAAGTCCCAACCGTCCAGGGATATTAGAAGTGATTACAGACTGGCCAGAAAGCAAAGATTTTGGAATGTCTCCAGATGAGGAGGAAGTAAAACGTGCTGAAGAAGCACCACCATATAATACGCTTTCAGAGACTGATAAGCAGTATGCACTGTTCACAGATGGATCCTGTCGTCTTGTAGGAAAACATCGAAGGTGGAAAGCTGCTGTGTGGAGTCCCACACGACAAGTTACAGAAGCCACTGAAGGACAAGGTGAATCCAGTCAGTTTGCAGAAGTGAAAGCCATCCAGCTGGCTTTGGACATTGCTGAACGAGAGAAGTGGCCAATACTTTATCTCTATACCGACTCATGGATGGTAGCAAATGCCTTGTGGGGGTGGCTACAGCAATGGAAGAAAAGCAACTGGCAGCGCAGAGGTAAACCCATTTGGGCTGCCACACTGTGGCAAGACATTGCTGCTCGGCTAGAGAGCCTGCCTGTGAAAGTTCGTCATGTAGATGCTCATGTGCCTAAAAGTCGAGCCACCGAGGAACATCTAAACAACCAACAAGCGGATCAAGCTGCTAAGATTAAAGTAGCTGAGGTGGACTTGGACTGGCAACATAAAGGTGAACTTTTCCTAGCTCGGTGGGCCCATGACGCTTCAGGGCATCAAGGTAGAGATGCAACATACAAATGGGCTCGTGATCGAGGGGTGGATTTAACTATGGACACTATTTCACAGGTTATTCATGAATGTGAAACTTGTGCCGAAATCAAACAAGCAAAACGGTTAAAACCTGTATGGTATGGGGGGCGATGGTTAAAGTATAAGTATGGAGAAGCTTGGCAAATTGATTATATTACACTTCCACAAACACGTCAAGGTAAGCGTTATGTACTTACAATGGTAGAAGCAACCACTGGATGGTTGGAAACCTATGCCGTACCTCATGCTACAGCCCGAAATACTATCTTGGGCCTTGAGAAGCAAGTCCTTTGGCGGCACGGTACGCCAGAAAGAATTGAATCAGACAATGGTACTCATTTCAAAAACAGTATTATAGACAATTGGGCCAAAGAACATGGTATTGAGTGGGTATATCATATTCCATATCATGCACCAGCCTCTGGGAAAATTGAAAGGTACAATGGTTTGTTAAAAACTACACTAAAGGCACTTGGTGGCGGAACCTTTAAAAACTGGGATTCACATTTAGCAAAAGCCACTTGGTTGGTCAACACTAGGGGATCAACCAATCGAGCCGGGCCTGCCCAATCAGAAATTCTACGGACTGTAGAAGGAGATAAAGTCCCTGTAGTACACATGAAAAATATGTTAGGAAAGGCAGTCTGGGTTACTCCTGCCTCAGGCAAAGGCAAACCTATTCGTGGGATTGTTTTTGCCCAGGGACCTGGCAGCACCTGGTGGGTGATGCTTAAGGATGGAGAAGTTCGGTGTGTACCTCAAGGGGATTTGATTTCAGGTGAAAATATGCAATGCTGAACTGTATGATGTGAATTGCTGCACTAACAATGTTTAATAAGTGTCTTTCAGATCAAGACAATGGTGATGAAACTAGAGCTAGCTTCTTCGAGTGGCGCCCGACACCTTCTTCGAAGTTGGTGTCCTTAACCCACAAACAGTGGTCGTGAGATGCACTTGTATCATTTTTCCTGCCCTGGGAGACTGTTGTGACAAAATGAACTTAATGAACTTTTCAAAGGATGGTCCACTGATTAATTACTCCTGTGTATATATGTACATATGTATATATATATATAGTAGTAGTGATTAATTAGATTGTATTGATAGATTGTATTGATAAGGTTTAAGTATTCAGTGAATGTCATATTATAAGGGGTGGAATGTCCTGGTTTTGTTAAAAAACAAGTTTCTCTTTTAGTGAATTTTTGCCTGTCAGCTAAAGCCTTCATATTAGCTGCATTTTCCTGGAGAACCCGACACATGTTTTGGTTAAACCTAGCAATGGAATGCAAACTTATTGATAAGCACGGATGGACATCTCGCGAGAGGGGCAACGAGAAACTGGTGACCGAGAGACTGACCAACGGAGTATAACATTCCATTCACGTGAATACTTCATATAAAAGTGGGAGATCACGAGGATCTCGTCCCTTTTGTCTCTTTGCCCTTTTTCCTCATGGCTGACATTAGGAGAGGACCTTGCTGGTCGTCCCTGCGAACTGAGGCCTAGTGAGAGACTGAATCGAGCTCCGGTTGGCTACAGAGTCTAATCCAGGACTTTGGGTGCTGGCTCTGCAGTTGCTGAGACTTACAAGATTGGTTTTGTATATTTTGTATTATTTTCTCTATTCTTATTAGTAGCATTAGTAAAACATCTTTAACTTTTCCAACTCTCTTCTCTCTGTCCTTCTTTCCCTCCCGATCGCCTGTCCTGAGTGGGAAGGGGGGAGAGGGAGGGGCAAAAGGGGGAAGTGGGGGGGAGAGGAGGTTAACAATACATCTGCCAGGGTTTGATTGTCACCCCGCAATCCTAACCCTCGACAGTTCCTCTGCTGGATTAGAAAGTCATCTGCTTACAGAGATCTTCCGTGGCAGGAAAAATAAAACCGTAAGTAATTTCTTCACTCTCCCTTTACATCAGTTCCTTATATTTAATTCCTTAAACATGCTTAAACACAAATAATATACTTTTGCTGAGCTGCAACTTTGTGCAATTCATTGAAATATCCTCAGTTCCAGTTAGAGTGGAAAGTATTTCATCAGCATCCAGTAAAAAGTCCTATCCGGCTCTCATCTCAATGGAGAACTGAAAGTTTGGCCAACCACTTCTGCAGCAAAGAGGAAATATTTTCACCATTTCCATCAGAAATAATCTTTGCAATTGTGAGATTTTCTGTGGTTCCTGCCAGACAAACAACTTTCCTCTGGTTACTGCTAAAGCCAGTGCCCACAGATCATAGAATCATAGAATATTTTGGGCTGGAAGGGACCCTCAAAGCTCATCCAGTCCAACCCCTGCCATGAGCAGGGACATCTTCACCCAGATCAGGTTGCTCAGAGCCCCGTCCAACCTGGCCGTATTCATTCATAGCCTCAGGCAGGGCAGCTTGAACAGAAAGAGCTGAAACACAGGCAGTTGCAGAAGGGAGCTGGAGAGGTTGTTTCTGTTCCTATCACCGCCCTGAGGCCAGACCAGCTCCTCTTGAAGGTCTCCAGTGAGATACTTTACACTTGTTCTCTCCTCTGCTCCATCTTTTCTAAAAGAAACAATCCTGACCTTTTCTCCTAATCCCTTGCCTCCTCTCAAACAAAGTCTGCCTTGGAGCAATACATCCTTCACACAGGGACCTGTTGACGTGGGAAGGCAAAAGACCATTGCAGCCACTGTGGGGTTTATCCCTTCGTGCATATGGGGAGCGTCACCCCTGCCATGTGGTGGGGATGGGAGGACGGGCATGACCACTGCTCAGCATCTCGGTGAGCTGGACTTTTCCCTTGAATCAGGGCAGCAGGAATGAGCCATGCCTGAGCAAGGGTCAGGAGGAGGGTGGGAAGCCAGGGCTTGTGTGGGAGCTGAGAGCTGGGCATCCAGCCTTCTGTGGCATCAAGAAGCAGCATCAGGGCAAGGCCAGAAGAAAGGGGGGGGTGGAAATTAGGAAGTAGAAACTTCAAGAGCCCTTTATTTCTGGGTGTTCACCTGTGGGGATGCGTTTGGGAATTACCCTTTGGGATTGCAAATGCTGCCCCTTTTCAGTCATGCTGAGATCTCCTCCAGGTTAATCTGTAAGGCTGCAATGAGCTGATCCCAGTGGGCGCCAGCAGAGTCCTCTCCTCCCTCCAGCTCCTACTCTTAATGCCCTTATCTCCTGACATGGGTGCATTTGTGGTTTTTTGGGGGCTAATCCAGTAGAGAGAGCTTTTTGGACAAAATTATCCTGCTTGAGAAGAAGTGGGCTAGCAGTAATGGCAACAACGTGACTGAGAAGAGCCTGTGGATTGCAGCCAAAACTAAAATCCTTGCAGAGGTGTAAATCCCCTGTTCTCGCAGGGGATGGGGAGGCTGGCAGGCCAGGCTGCAGCCTGAGCCTGCTGCTCCAGCCCTGGAGCAGAACAATGGAGCCCAGTCCCTACAGGGCCCCCAGGCCTCCATGTCCCTGCAGCCTTTCCAGCATGAGAAAACTGTTTTTAACCATATTGCTGGCAAAAAGGGACAAATGTGAGATGCCCAGTGATTTTGAGCTCAACACAATTTTATTTCTACACGATGTTTCCTAAGCGTCCAACCAAGAACTGGTATGATGAGTACATATGAATATATGTGGATAGCATTATTGTGGAGCCAACTCTGTATTCCTGCTGTGATGGTGGAGCAGGGTGAGAAGTCGTCTTTAAGGCAAAACTGTGTGTCATGGAGCTTTAGGCTCTGGCCGATCCCTGCCAGGCACCCAAATGGAATCTGAAAGTCGCAGCCCTGTGAATGGTGCTTCCTCTTCTGCAGTTTCCTTCCCTAACTCAACGAAACTGGGTGATCCTGACATAATTTCCCTGGTATGATGCACTCATTTTTCCTTTCCTTGAAATCCTGTGCCCGCCCAGCGGACAGGGATAAAAGGAGGAGATGGCACAGAGTCCGGAGCATCGTGCGGAGAAGAGCCCTGCAGCCCCCAGCTCCTGCCCCGCTCGCAGATCCCTCGGCCACCACAGCACCATGAAGGTCCCCGCAGCCGCCCTGGTCGCTCTCCTGCTCATGGCCACCTGCTCCCCGTCCCAGGCCCATCTCGGTGAGTCCGATGTCTCAGCATCCTCTCCGGCACACGGTGTGCCATCGCTGCATGGCTGCTGCCGGGCAGCTGCAGAGCCCTGTCCCCATCAGCAGGGACCCTGTGGTTGTAGCCTGGGGTCTCACCGGGTCTGTCTGTCTGCCCTCACAGATGGCGTCCCCACCTCCTGCTGCTTCAGCTACCAGGAACGCCCTGTCCCGCGGAGCCTCATCGCCTCTGTCTACACCACCAGCAGCAGCAGCTGCACCAAGCCGGGGGTGATGTGAGTACCCAGTGCTGCTTGGGGGTGATGGCTGAGGCAATGCCCCTAGGGTGGTGGGGAGGAGGATGGGGACAAAGCCAGGGACACCTGGGTGCTGCAGCAGAACCCAGCATGGGCACCTGCTACCTGGACAAGCATCCCAATGTGGGTTTTCTCTTGGCAGCCTGGTCACCAAGAAGAAGAGGGAGCTGTGCGCGGACCCTCAGATGCCCTGGGTGAAGGCGCATCTGAAACACTTCCAGAGCCTGAAGAACTGACCCTTCCCCACTGCCCCTGCCATGTCCCCAGTGCTGCCCCTGGAGGGCTCAGCTACCAGCCCCTGTCACGCATGAGAGTACTTGAACTAGAGTCTTCTTCAAGGGGAAATTTAGTCTATTTAACTTATTTAAGGTCAACTAAATATTTTTTGCTAAGAAAAGTGAAAATATAAATGTAATTTATAGTTTAAATTACTTTGTTTTAAATTATTTTAATATGGTATATCAATATGCCTGTTAATGAAGAGAGAGAACTTTTGATGCCTAAATAAAGTGTTTGTGCTATCAACCCCTTTGGGTGTGTCTGAAGTCCCTACCAGAACCCTGATATGGGAGGAGGGACCCATGGGGATCCCCACACCGTGGGCTCACTGCTCCTGTCTGGACAAGGCGAATTCATCCCTATGGCAGCTCCTGCAGTGCTCACTTGAACTCCCCAAAGAACTGGGAGCTGCAGCCCTGCTCGCTGCCACGGGGTGAGTTGAATGTTTGCGTCAGTTCTCATGGATTCAGAACCCATCCTGACATCACAGCCACCCAACCACCTCGGGGTCACAGTTTGCCCATCAGAACAGCTACATGCTGCCAGGGGACAGCAGCAACACCACCCCCAGCACCACATCGAGGTGCTAGTAGGGGTAATGCCTGGAGCAAGATGGTGTGTGGTATCACGCCACAAACGCACTGGGCTGAATAAAAAGCCCCATGCAACTACCCCTTGCTCAGTGGCACAGTTGTCACAGATTTTGGAAGATCAGGATGTTCAACTGTACCTGCATCCCCATGGCCAGACACCTGCTTTGCTGCAGCCACTTCTGATAGACCTGACCTTGTGGCACCGCATGATGCTGAATTTGCGCCCCCCACAGCGTCCCGTGGAGGAGCAGGCAGGACCCTCCTGTGCACTCACCCTGCGCAAAAGGAAGCACCGGGTCCCCAAGAAGGAAGGTGAGCACAAAGGTGTGCACCTGCCAGAGGGGATTGTGGCTGTTGAAGCAGAGGCCCCTGCATGGTGGGAAATTGCTCCTGCCCCTCCCCAATCCCAGTGTTACCCCCACTGACACCTTACCATGGTGCTGTGGGTGACAGTGCTGTTGTCCCCTGGCAGTGTGCGGGCTGTGCCGCCGAAGAAACTGCGACCCTGATGTGGTTGGGGAGCTGTGCCATCAGGATGGGCTCTGTGTCCATGAGAACTGCCTGGTGAGGGCTTGACACCCCTTGTCACCAACAACCCCTGGTCCCCAGCCCTGCACACCTGGCAGCCCCTGGCATGTTACCCTTTTCCCCTCCTGCAGTACCACGCCAGCGGGCTGGAGCAGAGAGGGGCTGATGATGAGGGCTTCTATGGCTTCCTCTTCTCTGACATCCAAGAAAAGCTGAAGCAGGTGGCACAGAAGGTGAGGCTGGGGTATGTGTCCACACCATGATCTCCATGTCCCTTGTCTGGCACCTCAAAGGCCAGGAACCCTCTAGGGATGCTCTGGCAGTCGTCTGCAAGAAAACCCCAGATCTTCCTTGATCAAAAAGGGACATCTCTGCAGAAAGTTGGGATTTGGAGGGGGGAGGTGGCTTTATCAATGGCCTGGTGTCACAACCAGGTGTCCCACCAAAACATGGTGGCAGGGCTGTGCTGAATGAGGGCAAACAGAATTCCCTGGGGTGTGTGGCCATGACACCATCCACCTCTGCACTGTCCCCAGAGATGCTGCATCTGCCGGCTGCCGGGAGCCTCGGTCACCTGCCGGGGCCGGCGCTGCACCCGAACCTTCCACTTTCCCTGCGGCAGCGAGCGGGGCTGCGTCTCCCAGTTCTTCGGGGAGTTCAAGTGAGTGCAGCTGCCCTGTGGGGCTGGGGCAGGGGCAGAGCAGGGCTGGGGCTGAACTGTCCCCTGGGTCCCGCAGGTCCTTCTGCTGGAAGCACCGGCCGGTGCAGCGGGTGCGGGCGGTGCAGCAGGAGCAGACCCACTGCCTCATCTGCCAGGAGGCGGTGGCGGGGCGGCCCTGCTATGGCACCCTGGTCTGTCCCGCCTGTGTCAGCGCCTGGTTCCATCGCCGCTGCATCCAGGTAGGTGGCATGGTCCCCGTTCCCTGATGTCATCAACTGTCATCACCCCGTCACCCAGCTGTGAGGGCATGAAAGAGACCTCCCAGCCGCTGATGGTGACGCTGGGTCTGCCCCAGGGCCAGGCGCTGCGCTCTGCCCTGCACCATTTCCGCTGCCCGCTCTGCCAGGACATGGCGACCTTCCAGGAGGAGATGTTTCGCCTGGGCATCAAAATCCCCAACAGGTCAGTGCCTTTCTACCTATCTCCCTCTGCCATGCTTTGGCTGATCTGCTCCTGCATCCCCAGATGCTGGTGTGGTTTCACCCCCTGCTCCCACAGGGCTGATCCCTCCCCTGCTCCCACAGGGATGCTGCCTGGGAGGAGGACGGGGCCTTTGATGACCATTACCTGCGGCACAGCTCCTGCGACGCCAGCCAGTGCCTGTGCCCAGCGGGACGGGAGCAGGTGGAGAACAAGGGGTGAGTGCAGCTGGCCCCGGTCCCTACAGCCCCAGCAAGCAGACAATGCCTTCATCTTTTCCTTTGGGCAGGGCTGGAGCTTCCCTGGGATGCCAAACCAGGCACAGCACAGGGTGTATGTTACCATCTCAACCCTAGGACTGGCAGCCCATAACTCAGGGACCTTTGATAACAGGGGGTCCCGTTGCTCCCCCAGGCCCTGGAGACTTCTGCTCTGCAGCTCCTGTGGCTCCCGCGGGACCCACCAGCGCTGCTCTGCTGTGGGGGAAGATGATGACTCCTGGGAGTGCAGCGACTGCAGAGACCCGTGCACCAGCCGGCGCTGGAGCTGTGTCGTGCTTTAACCCCAGCCAGCAACCCAGACCACGCAGCTGCTCGCTCAGCACCCCTGTTGCCATTTAGCTCTGGGCCTGTGACTAAACGACAAAACAGTTTCTCTCTCACCATTTCTGGGGGGAAGGAAGGATAAGAGAAGGACAGACTCATGGTTCGAAAAATAAACAGATTTAATCAAATAACAATAAAAGAATAATGATGCAAAGCATTAGTTGGCCACTAGAATGCACACTCCTGTCAATGAATGTCAGAGACCAACACTTGAGCGTGGTGAATCCAGTAAAGATGTGGCTGTAAATAGCACTGCATAGGGAAGTCATGCGAACTGGGACCTGGGAGCAGGAACAGGAGCAGGACCCACGCAGGGACAGTGTCCATGAGGAATGAGAGCTGTTCCCTGCAACTTCCTTCTTAAATACCAAGAATTATGTTCGTGTTACAGAATACTTCTTTTGACGAACTTGAGTCAGCTGTCCTGGATCTAGTTTAAGTGCTAAATTAATATTATCCATATAATATGTTAACGCACTTGAAAACTTATGGTGAGAATATAGCCTTAGTAGTATAAAATGTCACTATCAATTGCAATATTTGAGAATTTCTCATGGTGAACAGGGAGCATTTGCTTAGCTGTGCACCAAACTTTTACACACAAAATGATCATAAGCAACTGACCGCAATCCTCTCTGGCCATGGGTCTGGAGTCTGGGCTGGCTGGAACGGGGGTCACTGCAAGGGGCAGGGAGATGATGAGCGTCACAAGTCCACGTCACACTCCGTCTCTCCCCAGATCCCAGCCCTGCACCTGTCCCCAGCTCACAGATGCAGGGAGGGAGATGACTGGGGTGGGGACCATTGTGACCCGGCTCTGTGCATGCAGTGCCGTGTTGTGATCGTACCCATGTGCAGCACACAAACACCCTGGAATGCTCCATGCAACTGTCCCCTGCTCAGCAGCATGATTGCCACACACTCTGGAGGATCAGGACAGTCTGTGACAGCACTGACATCCCCACGGCCAGCCATCTCCTTTGCTGCAGCCGCTTGAGGTGATAGAGCTGACATTGTGGTGCTGCAAGATGCCGCAGCTCCCCCCTGCGCAGTGTCCCGCGGCGCTGCCGGACGAGCAGGTGGGACCCTCCTGTGCGCCCACCCCGTGCAAAAGGAAGCGTCAGGTTTCCGAGAATGAAGGTGAGCACAGAGCATCCCCTGGGCACCTGCCAGAGGGGATTTTCACCAGTGTCCGACTGTGCGTGCAGAGACCCTCATGCCATGGGAAACGGCTCCCACCCCCTCATCCTGCCAGTGTTACCCCCACCAACACCCCACCACGGTGCCGAGGGTGACAATGCTGCTGTCCCCCAGCAGTGTGCGGGCTGTGCCAACGGGCAGACTGTGATCCTGATGTGGTTGGGCAGCTGTGCCATCAGGATGGGCTCTGTGTCCATGAGAACTGCCTGGTGAGTCCCTGGGGCTTGCCACCCCCTGTCACCAACATCTCCGGGTCCCTAGCCCTGCCCCTGGCACGTCACCCTTTTCCCCTCCTGCAGTACCACGCCAGCGGGCTGGAGCAGAGAGGGGCTGATGACGAGGGCTTCTATGGCTTCCTCTTCTCTGACATCCAGCGGAAGCTGAAGCGGGTAGCACAGAAGGTGAGGCTGGGGGACACGTGTCCCCACCCCAATCTCCATGTACCTTGTTGTCACCTCCAAGTCCAGCAACCCTGCAGGGCTGCTGCAAGCAACATTCAGATCTTCCTCGATCAAAAAGGAACACCTCTACGTAAACTGGGGATTTGGAGAGGGGAGGAGGCTTTATGAGTGGCCTGGTGTCACCAGCTAGGCAACCCACCGAAACGTGACAGGACTGTGCTGGATGAGGGCAAACGGGGCTCCCTGGGGTGTGTGGCCATGACACCATCCACCTCTGCACTGTCCCCAGAGATGCTGCATCTGCCGGCTGCCGGGAGCCTCGGTCACCTGCCGGGGCCGGCGCTGCACCCGAACCTTCCACTTTCCCTGCGGCAGCGAGCGGGGCTGCGTCTCCCAGTTCTTCGGGGAGTTCAAGTGAGTGCAGCTGCCCTGTGGGGCTGGGGCAGGGGCAGAGCAGGGCTGGGGCTGAACTGTCCCCTGGGTCCCTCAGGTCCTTCTGCTGGAAGCACCGGCCGGTGCAGCGGGTGCGGGCGGTGCAGCAGGAGCAGACCCACTGCCTCATCTGCCAGGAGGCGGTGGCGGGGCGGCCCTGCTATGGCACCCTGGTCTGTCCCGCCTGTGTCAGCGCCTGGTTCCATCGCCGCTGCATCCAGGTAGGTGGCATCGTCTCCGTTCCCTGATGTCATCAACTGTCATCACCCCGTCACCCAGCTGTGAGGGCATGAAAGAGACCTCCCAGCCGCTGATGGTGACGCTGGGTCTGCCCCAGGGCCAGGCGCTGCGCTCTGCCCTGCACCATTTCCGCTGCCCGCTCTGCCAGGACATGGTGACCTTCCAGGAGGAGATGTTTCGCCTGGGCATCAAAATCCCCAACAGGTTTTTCTACCTTTCTACCTATCTCCCTCTGCCATGCTTTGGCTGATCTGCTCCTGCATCCCCAGATGCTGGTGTGGTTTCACCCCCTGCTCCCACAGGGCTGATCCCTCCCCTGCTCCCACAGGGATGCTGCCTGGGAGGAGGACGGGGCCTTTGATGACCATTACCTGCGGCACAGCTCCTGCGACGCCAGCCAGTGCCTGTGCCCAGCGGGACGGGAGCAGGTGGAGAACAAGGGGTGAGTGCAGCTGGCCCCGGTCCCTACAGCCCCAGCAAGCAGACGATGCCTTCATCTTTTCCTTTGGGCAGTGCTGGGGCTTCCCTGAGATGCTGAGCTGGGCTGCCAGGGTGAGCAGGGTGGAGGGGGCTCAGCACAGTGCCAGGGCTGGCAGCCTACAGCTTGTGGACCTTTGTTGACACTGGGTTCCATTGCATCCCCAGGCCTTGGAGACTTCTGCTCTGCAGCTCCTGTGGCTCCCATGGGACTCACCAGCACTGCTCTGCTGTGGGGGAAGATGACGACTCCTGGGAGTGCAGCGACTGCAGTGACCTGCACACTGGTGAGGGGTGCAGCCACCAGGGTCCCCAGGGCCACCACAGCCATCTGGGACCTGGGGACAGGTGTAGGGTTGTGATCCAGAGAGGGAGAGACTGTGGCATGGGCTTGTGCTCATCATCTCCCTGTCCCTTGCAGTGTTCCTCACTGCTGCCAACCCAGAATCCAGCCTGTCCGTGCAGGGACCCTCGCACAACACCCCAGCTCCTGGCACTTCGAGTGAGCGAGAGGAGGCCAGGATCCTTGAAGGACACCCTGACGATCAACTCCCCTCCCAATCTGTGTCCCAGAAACCTGCAGATTCTCACTAATAAAAGTTGGAACTTCACAGGTAGGTTTGCTGGTGTGCCTGAGCACTGCAAGGCAAGAGCCTCCACGGTGGCTCTGATCCTCCTGTGGGCACTGCAGGTGCTACCAGACCCTGTCCCAAATAAGAGCTGGCAGTGGCAACCCCAGGGAGATGCTGCTGTCACCCTTTGGGGATGTGCTGGCTGGCACCGGCGCTGAACCTGGGCTGGGGAGCAGGGAGCACCACAGTAGCTGCCATGGGGCTGAGTTCACCCTGCTCAGAGGGGACCAGTGAGCGCAGGGTGTGGGGAGGGCGAGGGGATCCCCGTGGGTCCCTTCTCCCCTGTCAGGGCTCCAGCAGAGACTTCAGAGACACTCAAAGGGGTTGATAGCAAAACCACTTTATTTAGGCATCAAAACTCTTCTCTCTTCATTAACAGGCACATTGATAAAGTTTAAATTACTTTGTTTTAAATTATTATTTTAATATAGTATAAATTACATTTATATTTTCACTTTTCTTAGCAAAAAATATTTAGTTGTCCTTAAATAAGTTAAATAGAATAAATTTCCCCTTGAAGAAGGCTGCAGTTCAAGTACTCTCGTGTGTGACGGGGGCTGGTAGCTGAGCCCTCAGGTGGTGGCACTGGGGACACGGTGGGGACAGCGGGGAAGGGTCAGTTCTTCAGGCTCTGGAAGTTTTTCAGACGTGCCTGCACCCAGGGTACCTGAGGGTCCGCGCACAGTTCCCTCTTCTTCTTGGTGACCAGGCTGCCAAGAGAAAACCCGCATTGGGACGCTTGTCTGGGCAGCAGGTGCCCATGCTGTGTCCTGCTGCAGCACCCCAAGTGTCCCCTGGCTTTGTTCCCGTCTCCCTCCCGACCACCACCCCGACGATCGCCCCTGATCCCCTGGCAGCACTGGGTACTCACATCACCCCCGGCTTGGTGCAGCTGCTGCTGGTGGTGTAGACAGAGGCAATGAGGCTCCACGGGACGGGGCGTTGGTGGTAGCTGAAGCAGCAGGTGGTGGGGACGCCATCTGTAAGGACAGACAGACGGACCCAGTGAGACCCCAGGCTACAGCACAGGCTCTGGCCCCACTGGTGCTTGGGCTTCTCCAGGGATTTAACTTCTCTCCTTCCCCTTTGTGTCATATTCCCTGGCACTGGCCCTCCAGGACACCCGCTTCCCCAAGCCTGAGTCCCAGCATTGGGGTGGTCTCCTGCTCCCAGCTCCCCGCCCCCCCGCCAGCCACAGGGTCCCTGCTGATGGGGACAGGGCTCTGCAGCTGCCCGGCAGCAGCCGTGCAGCGATGGCACACCATGTGCCGGAGAGGATGCTGAGACATCGGACTCACCGAGATGGGCCTGGGACGGGGAGCAGGTGGCCATGAGCAGGAGAGCGACCAGGGCGGCTGCGGGGACCTTCATGGTGCTGTGGTGGCCGAGGGATCTGCGAGCGGCGCAGGAGCTGGGGGCTGCAGGGCTCTTCTTCGCACGATGCTCCAGACCCTGTGCCATCTCCTCCTTTTATCCCTGTCCGCTGGGCGGGCACAGGATTTCAAGGAAAGGAAAAATGAGTGCATCATACCGGGGAAATTATGTCAGGATCACCCAGTTTTGCTGTGCTGGGGAAGGCAAGGAAACCACAGAAGAGGAAGCACCATCCACAGGGCTGCAACTTTCAGATTCCATTTGGGTGCCCAGCGGGGACTGGTCAGACCCCAAATCCTCATGACACTTATCCTGCCACTGCTGCAAGTACCCCACTGGCCGTGACCCAGGTTGGGGCACGAAGCTCCATGGCCAGAGCCCCAATTACAATCCCAACTGGCAGCTGTGGAGCAACAGCATGAGCTCCAGGCAGGGATTTGCTTGGCTACAGCCCCAGCAGCATCACTGTGTCAGGGGGCTGTGGAGTCAAATCCCAGCTTATCCCCGGTTTTGCCACAAATACCACTTCTCACCCTGCTCCACCATTACAGCAGGGTTACAGAATTAACGCTGGAGCACTGTGGCTGGAGCCCTGACAGGAATCAGGGGGATGAAGGATGCTCCAGGCTCCCTGTACTTGCTGGTAACGTGCCCAAAAGCATCTGATTTTTCTATTTTTTCTTGTCTTTAAGGAAAATATTGACATGAGTGACATGCTCAGTATGGTCCAATTTCCTTCATTTGCCCTCCCCATTGCTGCTGTGATGAGTGGATGGGTTGTAGGGGCTACAGGAGGATTTTCCATGTGATGAGGTGATCCTGGGGGACCTGGACCACCCCGGCACAAACAAGGTCACCCCCATGGGTGCCTATCTCCAGGGGTCTGACTGAGACTGAAGGACAGTGCTAAACCTCCAACCACCTCTCCTTCTACAGCTGCCTCTATTTAACCCCTTGGCCCATCTGGGAAAAAACCAAACCAAACCCATGTCGCCCAAACGCAACTTTTCTCCAATTGCCAGCCTCTGCCTGCCTTTTTCCCTGCATCAATCTTCATCCCACCAGGCAGACAGCTGCCCAGGGCATCCTTAAACCCCACGCCTGGGCAGGGGCTGTTTCATCTTGAAGAGGAGCTGGGGAGCCTTGGCCTTTTGGGTTTCCCTGCCCTCCCAGGGGCTCCTGGACTATTCCTGGGTCCCCGCGGGGATGCACACCCCTGGTAAAACCCGTGTTTTCTCCCACAGGATTTACATCAACTCACTCCAGCAACAGGTCAGAACACAGCATTTTATTAAACCCATCAAGGGATGTACAGTAGTGTAGAGGGGGTGACAGCAGAGGGGATGGAGCCGGGTCCATAGCTTAACAAGATGGAAACATAAAAGTAATTATGGCATGCAAATAAATAAAGCTTAATAGGAAGGTAGCTTCATGTGGAGGCATTGGGTGACTCTTTCTGCCACTGGTACTTCTGGAACCAGCTCTCCTCCGGGTCCACACAGAACTTCTTCCCCTTCAACAGCTCCACACTTGGGGGGAGAGAGGGGCTGTGTTAGTTGGGAGAGTGCAGGGTCTGGCCATGCCTTGGGGTTCCCCCCCTCAGCTTAGGGATGCCCACAGCATCCTGTTCCACATCCCAAAAAAGTGCTGACTTTCAGCAGCTTCTGAAACCTCTGGCTTCCTTCCTGTTTTTCTGCTTGGCAGCTGAAACAGGCGCTTTTGGGGCTATTAGGGATAAAGCAGTGAGGAGGGAGGTGCATGTGAAGAGCCAGGGCAGGGCACCCCCACCCATGGGCACCCTTTGGAGATAGCTTGTTCTGGGGGATCCCTAAAGGCAGAGCAACAAGTAGGGAAGGTGGGCAAGCGAGGGTGAGGAGAGGGATGCCAGGGAGGAAGGCTGGGTGGGGGGCTGGGGGTACTCACCGCACAGCCTTGCGGGAGCAGTGGGAAGGCGTCTTCTGGTAGCTCCTGATGAGGAAGGCTGGGATTTTCTGCTGGATGAACATCTCCTTGTAGCAGCATGGGCTGTAGGAGCTGCGCACTGGGATAAGGCAAGAGGGGTTGGTGGTATCCATGCCTGACACAAGGGGTGCAGGTGCTCCAAAGCCCTCCCCAAGCCGATTTTTGCTTGTTTTGAACAAGACCAGAGCAGCCCTGTGCTTGGGCAGCTGGTGATGCCCTCAGCCCCCCAAACCCATGGCAGAAACAGGAGTTGAAGCTCTCATCCCCCTTCCTGACCCCATACAATCCCATCAGTGCGGGAGCCGGCGACAACATCAGGGCCATGGTGGGGAAAGTCTCGGTGTTGGTACTCACAGGAGGCACCCTGGCTTCCAATCCAGAGATCCACCAGCAGCAGGGTGAGCAGGGCCAAGGAGAAGAACTTCATGTCCAACACAGGGCTCGGTCAGTAACCAGCAGCTGGCAGCTCTTGCTGACTCGTGGCCACCGAGAGCTACCTGCCTCTCCTCCCTGCAGCTCGGTGTGATATATCCCCCGACCAGGCTTTCCATGACAGCTCTGGACTCTCCCCAGGGAAAGAACCAACCAGAGATATTGATAAAGGGCAACCAGTGAATGGAAATTCCTTCTCCTGGCCACTCCAGCCCCTGCAGTACCCAAGGGCTGCTGGAAACTGTGGTGAGCAGCTGGCATCTCCGCACTGCTGGTGATGCACTGTGGCCAGCAGTCTATTTTGGGTTGGGTTTTACCACTGACAAACCACACAGGATGATGCTCACACTTGCCAAAGCCCAGAGTTTATCTTCAAAACCCACCCATTGTCAGCTCAGCTGCAATGTCTCTCTTGCAATTTTGCACAGGGGTGAGTGGCTCGGCAGTGACCAGGCTCATCCCAGCCCACCCTGAGACCCATTGCTGGCTGCCCATCGTGGTGGCTTTGCCCACCATGGTGCCTGTCACAGTGGCTGTACCTGTCACATCTCGTGGCATTGTGGAAATATGGGCTGTCAGTAGGGCCTGAGCAGGCATCCCTGAGGGGCAGCTCTGATCAAATTTTGGCCAGGGGTCTCCTCTCGTTAAGATGGCTGATGAGGAGCATGAGAAGTCCCCTCCTCTGGGGCTTGGCTCCTCGCAGCTCCTTACAGACCCCAGCACTTACAGCTGTGGTTTAACATCTGGGTAGGAGAGCCAACAGCAGGATCTGCCCACTCCCAAGACACTTGCACAGACAGATGTTTGCATGCGTGAGATCATGTTTAATTCTGTTCAGCGTGTTGTACAAAAAATAACCATGGAATTGCTCCCCCTTAACCCCTCTGCTGCTGCCAGGCAGGCACGCACAGCCTCACTGACATGCTGCTGCTGCCTGCAAGGGGTACAGGCAGCTGCCTGCGTGCCAAGGCAGGGCTGAGAGTGTGAGGCCGGCAGTGGGTCTGGACCCCAGTGTCCTGTGGGGCCAGCACACCACATCCTGGTGGGATGCCGGGGATGGTAAAGGCCCTTAGCCTTCAGAGAGGTGGTGAGGGTCATCGCAGTGTGATGGGGAGGATGTCCCCAACAAGCTTCCATATCCAAAGTAATGTCCCCACAGCTGGCTCAGCAAAGGGGTCACCTTCATGGTGTCCTGTCCTCTGTACAGGGGACTCCCCGTGCTGCCTCCAGCCACCCCACTAGCTGGGGATGGAGAAGGAGCTGACTTGGAAGCTCTGCTGGTACCTCTTCACCCAGGGCCTGCTTGCCTGGGTACAGATTTCCTTCCCGCTCTTCACCCTGAATCTGGGGCAGAGACAAGATGGGGTCAGCAGGGTGGTGTTATGGGGACTCCGGTACTGAGTTTCCAAGGTGCTCGGAGGCACAGAGGATCAGGATTGGACCCACCAAAACCAGGCACAGGGTCTGGCAGGGTCTTGAGGGGCTTTAGTTGAAGATGTCCCTGCTCATTGCAGGGTGGTTGCACTAGATAAGCTCTGGAGGTCCCTCCCAACACAAACTACTCTGTGATTCTATGATTCTATCTCCAGGGCTGGGTTTAGGGTACTCACATCACAGCCTGGTGCGGGCACTCGGGGCTGGTGACGTAGCAGCTGACAACGTTGTCTCTCTTGATCCTTCTTGTCTGGAAGTTGAAGCAGCACTTGTCCGGCACGGCTGGGGCTCCTGGGGGCACAGCGCCAGCTCAGCTTAACCCACAGCTCCCCACCTTCCATCACAGCCCTCCCACGGTGGCCATGGTGACTCTTTGAGGGGACCCCACCCTGTACCCTATACATGAAGCAAACCCATCCCCAGGGCCCTGGGGGCTGCTCCCGTCCCCCAGCTACAGGGACAGAGCAGACAGCAGCGCTCACTCTGGGCCAGGCGCTGGCAGCACAGCGCGGTGAGGAGGAGGAGGGCATAGACCACCCCGGCTGCCTTCGCCATGCTGGGCTGCAGGAGGGCTGCTCGGTGGCGCCGGGGCAGAGCTGTCGTCTGCCGGGGTCAGGGCTACCGGGCGGCTTTTATACGGGAGCAGCAGGGCTGATGTCCCTCCGGGCCAGCGGTTGTGTGGACAGGGGGAGGACCTGGCCCCCTGCCATGACTTTTTCCCCTGCAGTGACTTGGTTTCCAGCCATGTCCCAAAGCACACAGGGTGAGCAATATCAACCCCCCTCAGCACAGTCCTGGGAAGGGAAAAACCTGCTCCCAGGCTGTGCTTTTGGCTCCCCATGGGCTTGGGATTTTTCCCGAGCTTCTGCCTCTAGTGTTAGATTTGCTGGCTGGCTTACTCCCAAGTTTGGCTCTGTACCCCTGTCCCCTGGGCGGGTTGCACGTCCCCTGGGTGGGTTGCACGCACCCTGGCAGGAACCCCAGGGTGGGCTAGAGTGTCTGGGCATCTCCCTTGGACAGGACCAGGGCCGGGCTCAGCACCCCGCAGGGTCCCCAGCAGCTGCAGGCACACCTGATGGCCTGTGTCCTCCCCCTGTACCACAAAGTTTTGCATCCCAGATGAGGAGACAAATGGCCAAATACCCACCCCACACCTAAAAAACCATAGAGAAACAGCTTCTGTTTGGTTGCACCAGGCATGTATATGGGACTGTGTTGGTTTTGGGGGCTTTTGGGGCCCATCAGGACCAGGAGAAGGCTCCAGGTGGCTCCTGTTCCCTCCTCCCAGTGCCAAAGCAGTAGCTCATGTTCTTGGCCGTGCTGAGCTGGGAAAGGCAGAGGCCAGTCTGGGGTTTCTCCAGTGGATTTTGCTTGACCACAGCTGTCCAAAAAAACCCCTTTCCCCCCGCCTCCACCCCTTGCAAATCCCAGGACATGTCCCATCTTCCTGCAGCTGGCAGGTGGTGGGAAGCGGGGAGGAGATGCAGACATGCATCCCCACCAGCTTGGCTGTGTGGGCAGCCACGTCCCGCAGCGTGGGGCTGGGGACACCGATGACACCCTGTCGGTGTTTTCGCCACCCTGGGCTGCCATGGACACCCGACTGGGGAGAGCATGGGGTGTTGGTCCAGGCAGGGACCCACCCCCATGGGAAAAGGGGCTGTGTCCCTCCATTTACTCTCTCCAAAGCCATTTCCCAGAAATCAGCCTCAGTTTTTTGGGGGGGTGCACATGTGAGATAACAGAGGGGTGCTGCAAGTGGGGCTGGGTGATGCCCCAGGGCAGACAGGTGCAGACAAGAGGGGGTCCATGTTTCCGTGCCTGGCTGGTGGAGCAGAGCACCTTCCCACCATCACCCAAATGCCCATTTAATCTCTCCTTGGGGAGACATCACAGAGTGGAGGAAAGCAGATGACTCTGGTCCTGGTCCAGTGCAGCTTTCTGCCTCACCTTTCCCTTCCCAGATCCATCCGTTCCATCTTATCCCCCTTCTTACCCCCCTTCCTACCCCCGTGCACCGAGGAAATCGTGCCCCAGCTGGGCTAAATGTGTCTTCCTAAGGGCAAAAAACGTTTCCCACAATAAGAAAGTGAAACAGAATCACAAGGAAAACAAAGGAGGGTTCATTGGACTTGGAAAGGCTTCCTTTAATGACTCATGTGCAAAATGCTGGGATACATCAGGCTGGGAAATTCCTGGGATGATGTTCCCAGCACCTGCAGCATTCCTTCATCCCGAGCCCCGGCTGGGGGAGAAGGGCTGAGCCCCGCAGGGGCGTGGGAGGTGTGGGTGTCAGCAAAATATATGGGACAGATCCTGCTCTTACTGCCAAGAAGAGCAGGGGTAGGTGGCAAATCTGGGATGCTGGCAGAGGCACTGTGGACACTGCTGGGGCTGAGCTCTCATTGTCCTCTTCAAAAAATTGGCAGGGGCTCCAAATCTCCCACTGCTGAGGGGGAACGAGGATGTTCCCATCCCGCTGGCCCCACCTGGGCATTGCTCTCCACAGCTTTGCTGCATCCCTGAGCAGAAAGTGCAAGCAGCTCCTGGGGAAACCGTTGCCTCGGCTAGGAATGAGTCGATGCTTAATCACCTTCCGTGCTCAGAACCAGCCCCAGCCTCATCCTCCCACTGAGCTCTGCATTGCTGGGGCTGCTGGAGAGATGGGCTGCTGCAGGACGGGCACCTTCTCAGCAACACAACCCTCCTGGAGATGCTGGCTGTCCCTGGGTGAGGGTCACCTTTTCCAGCCGTGTTTGCAGATGCTTTATTGATGCTGTGGTGCTCTTCCTCGTTTCAGCTGAATGATAACCCTGGGGGAGGAAGATCTAAGTGCAGTGTCCTCAGGATGGGACGGCTGCTGCAGCTGGGGCAGCCAAAGTCATGAATGTAATCAAATCAGCTTTACCAGCTCAGGTCTGTTTTCTATAAAGGATTTGAGTTATTCTTCTCCCTTTTAAATCTCTGTCTTGGTCAGATCAGCTTTTCCATTACCTTGCTGGGGCTGATGGTGAGATAACCACTAAATGTACATCCCACAGGTGCTATTTCCTTTTTTAAGGTCCTTGCCTGGCCCCGGCCACCTGGGACTTTCCCACCTGCATGTGGAGATGGTTTATATTGAGGTGGGCCCACCCTCGCCTGTCCACAGGAAGAGGTGGCTCACAGTCCCCAGAGCCACACGTGTCCCTGGGAAGTCCCACTGGCTCCTGTCCAGATGCCACCACCTTCCCCAAAAAGCAGCAGAGTCTGTTAGCAGGTTTTAGTTTGTTTGTGTGTTTGTTTGTTTGTTTGTTTGGAGCCTGTGCTCCTGGCTGAGGGCTGTGCTGGGGCAGCCCCCCTTTCCCAGCTGCTGGTGCTGGGCAGTGGAGTGCATCACCCTACATCCCTCCGGCCCCAGAATGGGGAAAGCATCCCCAAAGGGAAAGGTTTTCAATCCCAAACAGTGGCTGATGGGACTCAGGGTGCCTGTGGCAGAGCTGATCCCAAAGGCAAAAAGCTTTCCATGGGGATGATGGTCCCTCCTGCAGCAGCCGGGGCAAGGGGCTTTGTGGTACCTGTGTTGTACCATTCAGGCGGCTCATCCCCCAGCGTTTCTCCTCTCTCAGCTGTCCTGGGCTGAACTCTCCCCCGTCCACGGAGTCCCCGCTGTCTGCTGCCTGACTCATTTCCCGTGTCCTTTGGCCCCCGGCATCCTGGCTGCCTCTGCACGAGGACCGGCCCTGGCTGAAAAGCTGATTTCATACCAAACTCCCCCTGCTTGAGATTATGATCAGGGCTGGGATGCTCGAGTTGAGTGCTCTCTTCCCCCTCCCCACTCCCCAAGCTTGGCCTTTGAAACCCTGGAGTTTAATACTAAAAATAAACCCAAAGCATTATCTGCACCCTGATTTCTGCAGCTTGCACATGCCTCATGATTTCCCAGCAACCTGAAAGGAAAGAAGCAGCATTTAATGATAGAACAAAAAGAAGAAACCTCAAAAGACAAGCGAGATGCTCATAAAATCCTCTACACCCAGGAACTGGGGTCAAAAATAACTTAAAAAAATCACACTAAGGACATGCTGGGCTCTCTGGATTTTCTGCAGGCACAAGGCTGGGCAGTGCTGGCAGGATGCAGGGAGGTGGTGATGAGCAACAGGGCTCCGCATCGCCAGGGTGTGGGGGGCTCTGCTGCACCACCCTGAATTCCCCTGCTACCTGACCACGAATCCCTGTGGTGTTTTTCCCCAGGCTGCAGCTATCAGCAGCCACGATCTGCTTTTGTGGGGTTAGCGACTGTTAGTGTTCACACTGATTTTCTGAAACCACCTGCCCAGGAAGGAAAAGACACTCAGCAGAAGATTAATTCATTTCCCTCGCGACCACCCCGGGGTACTTTCCTTGAGCATCTTTCCCCAGCACCACTCGGAGCTGGGGGAGCCAGGACCAGTGTGGCCGTGCGGCAGCCCTGACACAACTGCCCTTTCCCCTTGGCATGAGTCATTTCTGGAAATTTCCCTAATATGCTTTTACAACTGTTTCCCGGGCGAGGTGCCAGCCCACGGGAGCCCTTTGGCCCCAAAGGATGGGTGCCCTGGCTCTGACAGGCGGCGACGATGGCGAGAGGAGGATTTGGGGTGCTGGCTTGGGGTGCAAATCAGCGGACAGGTTTCCGTATCCCTCCAAGCTGTGACTGCTGTTTTTCCTCGTCTTGGCACAAGATGTCAGTGCTGCCCAAGGAACAGCTGCTGGTGCTGTCCCACCGTATGGCCTGGCTGGGCCATGGTGGTCCGTCTCCATCACCTTGGGGTCCTCAGCCTGGGGAGCTGCCCGGCTGCTCCTGAGTCCCGGCTGTGCCCCTCACACCGGGACTTGTTCCGACTGATGGAGATGCACCAAGATCAGCAGGTCTCAGCCAGCGCCATGGCCTCAGGTCCTTCTTTGCGGACACCACGAGGCTCTCAGACACTGCCGGTCCCATGGGAATCATCTGCAGAGAAACCTGGCAGCCAGGACAGGGAAGCTGGAGGAGAATCAGCCCCATCCCCATGTCCCATGATGCCACCATTGCTGCCACTGGCCATCCCCTCTCTTTCTGCGGTGTCAGTTCGTGCACAACGGATGGAGAGCATGTCGCCCAGGGCCAGCAGCCCTTGGGGGGAGATGAGCTACTCCATGCTGGGGAAAAAAAGGAAAGGGGATACAGGGTGAAAAGAAGTTGGAAATGAAAGTATCGAAACCCTCTACCAGCCACATGTGTAAAGGGGGGGGGCGGGGAAAACCCTCAAAAGACTGTTGACAAGTCTGGAGGCTTCTGGGACCTTGGGTGACCAGAAAAATAACACATCAAAGACGTCGCATATGCCTGAAGACAGATAAAAACTCTGAGCCAAAATATTCTATGAATATTTAACTACCATCAATATTTAATTAGCAGATAGAAAGAGATTAAGAGCAAAGGGATCTATCATCTGCGTGTGCTCCAGCCCCGCTCTGTGGGCTTGGGGTGGCCCGTGGAGGCAGTGGGGGGCACAGGGACCTCCAAAAAAGGGAAGTAGCCCACTGAAAGGAAAGGCTCTGCTCTGGGTGGGAGAGGGGAGGGATAACTTGTGCATGACCCAGGTGCTGTACCTCTGAGACAGCCTTCCAACTACAGTCTGCAAACAAAGTCTTTTTGGAGATTCAGGATACTCCAAAAAGCGCATTTTTGCCCACCAGCACCATGGGTCCCCCCATATTCCAGTGAGCTGGCCACTGAGGGCAACAAATGGAGCTGGGGAGCTTCTGTAGAGAGTGGGTCAGGATCTGAGCTTTCCCAGGGGATGCACAGGCCTGAGCTGGGGGCAGATTTTGGGGAGCACAGTGCTGCTGGGGGCTGCTCAGCCTGGGGTGCTCTGTGGGCCCAGGGCACAGGAGCTCCCCTGGGGGGCACATCGGAGACGACTTCTCACCCTGCCTGAGTCCGTCCGGCTTTTGGTCCATGCTCACCCTCCTCCAGACTTGAAATCCTCCTGTTGTTCTGCTGCCTGTGACACCCTCTGCCTGCCCCCCAAACTGCCCCCAGCCCATGCTGCTAATGCTTTGCATTGGGTGTCTGAGCCATATGCGCCTGAGTGTCTAATCCACTATTAATCCCGAATGACTAATCCTTTTAGGTGACAGCAATGGCTCTAGGGTGGCAGGAGGGGAGGGGATAAGCACCCCATCTGCCACTGTGGTCCCCTCCTAGACTGTGTCCCCGTGTCCCTTATGTCAGGGGACATCTCAGCAGCCCCCAACCTCCAGCCCAAGCCCATGGCTTCACAGGAGGCTCATCGTGGGCCACCGTGATCCTCAAGACTGGGGTGGGTGCTGGGAGAGGTTCGAGGTTGGGGAGGGCTTGTCTTGGCCATTCCTGGAGGTGAGGGGGACAGCTGGGGGTCCCACTACAGTTCAGCCCTGGGCTTTGGGCCCCCCTCTCCCATTCTTTGAGGTTATTTCCCTCTCTGGGAGCTGCCTTAACTGACAGGGACTGGAGAGGGCAGTAAAAGCCAAGCTGTGATGGATTTTCCTTGCCTGCTGGGCCAGACGCAGGCAGGACCTGGGGGATGCAGGACAGGCACATTTGCAGCCCCCAAAATGTCTTAGAAACTCTTGCCAGCCCCTTCCCAGCCAAATCATTGCTTGCACAAGCGAAGCACTTTGTGGGTGCAATCGTGACGGTGTCTGGATCCAGGAATTTGGCCTGGATCAGGTCTTGGAGATGAGGATGGGAGGCTGGGGTTGGGATGGTGACGGACACTGCCCACCCTGCACTGCCCCATTCCCTCTATCCACCCCAAAGCTGTTCCCTGAAGCCAGATGATGAACAGTAGTACTGTGTCCTCTTGCAGACTGTGACATCTTGGTGGCTTTACTCTCCCAGCTGGGGTTTTGTGGCCGACCTGGTCCATGAGCATCTCCTGAGCCGTGGATGCTGCGGAACAGGGGAGTATTTCACACCTGCTGACGGCTGCTGGCAGCATGCAGCCAGCGAACCACTTCACCAGATGCTTTTCCACCAGCTGGGGATGTGGTTTATTTTCCCCTCATTTTTGATATTTTTGAAGCAAAAACCCTCAATGCCTTTTCTCCCTGCCACAGCAATCTGGTCGAGCAGGGGGAGCCAGGCAGGCTGGGAGTGGGAACAGGGGGTCCCCACAGTCCATTTGCCTGGCCAGGCAGAGCCCAAGGGGCACCCAGAGAATAAAACCACCCTCCCAAAGACCAGCCTGGTGTCTTTAATCACCAGCAAAGTCAAGCCTGGCTGTCACAGCACCTGACACCCACATGCACCCCGCAGCAGTGCTGTCACCCCGTGGCGGTCCCCGGCCCCTGGGATGATGGGGATTATGCTGGATCACTCATGTATAAAATTGCTCCTCATCCACCGAGGAGCCCGTCGGCAGGGGAAGCCGCGCTGGGCTCCGCTCGCTGCCTCGGTGCGGAGACCTGCCGGGCCCTGTGCCGCGCGGCGATGCGGCGATGGCTGCAGTTTCCATATCTGGGCCATTCACCACTCGAGACTTTTAGCGCCCGGAGCAACGGCATGTACTGCTGATGAGTTCTTTCTGCTCCAGTAATTACAGTGAGGAATTTGTCAGAACGAGCTTTCTAAAACCTTCTTGTCTTGTTCTGATTTTACCTGGAGTGTAAAAAGTCATTAGTATGGTAAAACGGAGGCTGTGCTAAGCCAGCAAGCCATCCAGATAATGCAGTTTACATCCACTACACACTCAATATGCACCAAAAAAAGAAAAAGAAAAAAAAAAGCTAGCTTTCTATTTTACCCAGATGGAGTTTTCCATGATTGAAATTAGCAGGATGGGAAGGGAAGCAGAGAAGGTGGCCGGGCTGTGAGCTGGGCACGTCGCGATGTACCGGTTGCTGATGCCTCATTTTCTGTCCCCTGGCTGTGTGTTTGGCTCCCGAGGCGCAGAGAGACCCGACTGCTGGTGCTCTCTGAGGTGTGTCAGCCCTGCTATTTGGGGCAATTTGGGTTTCACCTGCAACCTGTCTTTCAGGAGCTTCTCTCCTACCTGCAAACACAAGCCCAGATTCATCCGGCACGTGTCACAGTTTGGAGAGGCTCCTGCCAGCCCAAGCCACAGCCTGTGGTGGGGCTCTGCTGTTCCCGTACAAAAAAGCTGGTGGAAAACTCACTCTGACAATGTCTTGGATCCCCCAGGGCTGCTGCAAGCATCCCACTGTGAGGCATCGAGCCCAGGGTGGGGAAAACCCCTCTTGATCTCACCACGGCCTGAAAATAGCATCGTTTGTGGTTTCAAACCCCCTTTGGGCTCCGGTTTCAGGGATATTAGCAGATGTCAGGGAGCATTTGGGGAACTCAGGCTTGAAATGAGCCAGTAAAAGAAAAAAATCATATCAATAGGAACAAATAAGAAGCTGAGGTCGGAAGTTGCAAAGCCGGCGTCTGCACCGTCCCCGCTGTTTTCGGCAGGGAGCCGCAGCCCCGGTTCACCGGCAGCGCCAGTGGGGCTCTGCCAGCTGTGAGTTGCTGACCCTGCCAGGGGAAGATGGATGGATTTTTAAACTTTCCAGCCAAAAATATATTCAAAATTCAACCATTCCTCCCATGAGCTCTTTGAGGGTACAAAGACCTATGTTTCCCTTTGCTGCACCCCGACTCTGCATGCCCAAAGGGCCCTGGTGTGCAATTTGCAGTGTCTCTGATTAATATTAATTATTCCCTCTTATTAACAGTGTGAAACCCCATATCTGTGTGCCCCAGAAATGCTGGCGGCTTCATGCTTTGCTTCCAGGGTAAATGGCAGGTGAATAAGATTAGGAGCTGCAAGTGTGTGCCATCTAAGAGCCTTAACTGGCATTTCCCAGAAATGGCAGGGAAATAATTCAATATTATTTATGTGATGCCGTTACGTTGGAGCCGGGCTTGGATCACGCTCCCTGAAGTTCGAGGAGACACCTGGGACACACCAAAGGGTTCCCCCCACCCAACCATAAATCAGCTCCAAACAGGGTGTCGGAAGTGTTACAGGGTTGAATTTGGGAGAGTAAAAGTGATGGGAAGGGTCTGGGTGCTTTGTTTTCCTCCCAGGTTCCCCATTGGCTGCTCCTGGTGTCCCCAGCCAGATGTGGGTGTCCAAAAAAGGGACCTGAAAATCCACCCCTCCCAGTCCGGCTGTCACCCTGTGGTGTTGGCGGAGCTGTGGAGATGATTCAGAGTATTTGGGGTGCCAGTAAAGCTGCCTTGGGATCCAGTGCTGGGGAAGAACAGCACTCATCTGGCTACTATTTCTGTTTTGCTGGAAAAGACAGAAGTTTTGGGTTCGTAAAGGGAAATGAGACACTGGTTCAAGGTCAAGCTCCAACGGCTTTGGACAAAAAAACAGAAAATTAACCACATGCGGATAAATCAAAGCATCCCATGTCATGGTCCCAGAGGGGGCTTTTCTTTCAGCTCTTTGCCCAAACACAAGGAGAAGTGAGGGGCTGGATGACCCTGCTCCTAAGCCTAAACCTGATCCTAAATCTTACCTTAACACTAACCCCTAAACCTAACACTAACCCTAACCCTAAGCCTAACCTGAACTCTGACCCTAAACCTAACCCTAACACTAACACTAATCCTAACCTAACCCTAACACTAACACTAAGTGTAACCATAACCCTAATCCTAACCTAACCCTAACCCCATGCCCTCGGCTTGGCTCTTGCTTTTTCTTTCTGTCCCTTTTTCTAACCCAAGTTTCCAGTATTTTGGCTACTGCCTACTCTGCAGTGCTGCCCCTGATGCTTCTCTTCACCCCTCCATCAGGAGGATGAGGAGGGTCTGAGTATACTGCGGGATGGAGCATCTCTCAGGGGTGGCTGGATGGATGATCTGATGTGTTGATTTAATGTGATCACTGCTGTTTACCATCCAAAATACACACAAATATCGCCTGTCAAGCACGTAATCTGGGATTCTGTCTAGAGGAAAGTGAATTCAGTTATTTGTCAGAGTATATTCCCTGTTGCTCGCAGCAGCCAGTGAGGGCAGGATCCGAAAGCTGCCCCTCTTGGTCGCACCCACCCCTCCCTGTGCCACCCGAACATGTACCCACTCCTTGGGGACACGTGTCTCCACCAGTGCGTCCCACTCTGCTGGCACAGTGGTTTTACTGGGCTGGAACAGGATTTCTTCACCTCCCTTCCACGGTTCGGTATCCCCGGGTGAAGCACCAGCTGCGGGAGGAGGGCGTTAAAGTGATTGGAAAATGCTTTTAACAAGCCTCAAAGCCACTTTGCATCCTCACATTGTTTCCAGTAATAAAGTTGGGTTATTACAAAAATCTATTACCATCAAACTCTGCTGATAAGGCTGCAATCCATCCGCTGTGAGGTTTAATATTCCTCCTGGAGAGCTTTCCCTTTTCTGCTGCTCCAGCCTCTTATCTGCCATCACCCACCTGGGCGGGCTGTGCCACAATCTGATTTGGGTTGCCATTTCATAGAATCATAAAACCATAGAATCATTTTGGTTGGAAAAGACCTCTAAGATCATCAAGTGGGGGAGGATGTTTGATTTCTAATCAAGTTTCAGGATGCTGAAGCTGTTGGATCCCACTGGGATGCAAAGAATCCACACAGGGAGGGGCAGGGAGGGATATCCAGGTGACACCGTGGGACTCAAAGGTGTAAATTGGGACCCCCCCCCCTCAAACTTCCCTTCCCCCTCATTAAATATGGAGATTTTATTAACAGCAAAATGATCTGCCAGCAGATGAAGTGCAAAGCCCCGATGTGTGCACCAGGGTTCAAAGGCTGTTGCAAAGAGCAGCAGCTTTTGGGGAGATGACGCTGCACCCCTGAGAGTGGCTGGCAGCAGAGCAATGGGAAATGGAAGATTTTCCCTCAGTTTCTGGCAATTTTAGAAAGGGGAGAAGAGGAAACTGCTTTGGGATGGTTTCTCTTCCGCTGATTATGGGCAGATGGAAATGTGGAGGAATAAGGAAATGAATAAGGAATAAAGAGTAAGGAATAAGGAGTAGAAAACAAGGCATAAGAAATTAATGAGGAAATAAGGAATACGGAAATGAATAAAGAATAAAGAATAAGGAATAAGTACTATGACAGGGTTTATTCCTGGCCCTGCTCTGATCCCAGAGCATCCTGTTACCACAGACACCGAACATAAGAGCATCCTCCTTCTAGCTGAGTTTTGGGACTACTTGTGCAGGGGATGCTGCCGGAGCCACCCCTCACTTCCAGCCTGGTTAAGTGGGAGCCTGGGAGAGAGACCTCAGTGACAAATTGCCCGCTTTTTAGTGGGATTAAAAATAGCCGCAGGCTCCTGGGATGGCACTAAGGCTCTGGCAGACCTGGCTTGAGGCCGGGCTGATAACACCGGCGCCAGTGTGTTTTTTCTGGAGAGCTCTGGAGAGGCAGACGGGGAGACAGCGAGCCCCACAGTTCCGGGGGAAGGGGGCTCACCTCCGGTCCAGGACCAGCATCAATCCGTGGCCACTGTTAATTGCTATCAGAGACGCAGCGCCTCAGGGGAGGGGTTGCTTGCCCAGTTTGGGCTGGGCTGATCCCAGTCCAGGAGGGCTATAGACCATGGGAGCCGGTGGGACTGGTCGGGTCATTTCTGCTCTCACTGGGCTCTGCTTTGAGAGGGAAAAGATTCTTTTTCTGGGTTTATCCAGAACTGGCACATCTGCCCGGACTCAGTGCTCAAATCACAGCTTTGCACTGGGGAGAGACTCAGTTCGGGGTCCTTCTGCTCATTTTGGGGTCCCTCAGACAATTTTGGGGTCCTGCTCAGCTGCAGCCCTTGCTGCTGCCTGGGGAGGTCTCAGAGGCATACAGCTAAGAGGGGGTAGCGCAAGAAGGGGGGCAATTAATTAAGATCACTAATGGATGGAGCAGGGTTGGGCAGGTGTTCACTGCTCATGCCAGCCTGGCTTTTCCCATGGGAATCACCCCGCTGGGAGCATCCCTGACTCTTTCCACCCTGGCGGGGGCCATCTGGGGCCAGCCCTGGCACTGAGCACCTCCACAGAGCCCGTGTGGTCTCACCGCCTTCTGGAGGGAGAACATAAATCTTTCAAGGTTGCAAATGTATTTTTTTTTCCTATTCTGGGTGAAGAAAATGGATTTTTTTTTGCAACTTTCTTCACTGTCACTGGTATGAAGAAGTGGGAGAGGATGCTGTTTGTGCACTGTAGACCCCTCCTTGCACAGCCAAGCAGAAACTTCCCTTGCCTTCCCTTTGCACATTCTTATTTTCATCTCTGCCTGGTTCTTTTGGGAGAGTTTTGCATGTGGCAGGGCAATGCTTGATGATATGGAGAGGGGCTTGTGCAGCTGGGGTGCCATGGCATCCTATGGGCCAGCCCAGGGTCCTCCTGTGCTACACCCTTCAGAGGATGAGAACAATACTCCTGAGGTCTGAGATCTGTGCTAAAAGGACGCTGTGCTCAGGAGCGAGCGCGGATGAGGTGAAGGAAGGTGACAAAGGACACCCTGCAAGTCAGTGGCAGAGACTCAGCCCTTTTACCCACTTCCTGCAGACCCTGAAAGGCTGTTTGACTTTGCAAAGCACAATCCCAGGCTGGGTAAATGCAGCCCCCACTCTGTGCTCCTGGGATCCATGCCCAGCTCTGGGAGAGGAAGATGAGGCTGAGGAAGGATGTGATTGTCCATCAGACACACCGAGGAGGTCAAAAAAAGGCTGCAGACGTCAGAAAAACCATCCCTACATCCAGCACTGTTAGCAGGGTCGATGTAAAGGATGCATAGGACACGTCACCAAAGACGTCAGGGGCTTTAATTGAGATGTGACCACCTGTAGCCAAATACTGAATCATCTTTGGCCAGATATTGTCAAGGTCAGGAGTGTTTCATTGAAAAAAAGTGCTGAGCTCTGATACAATTTTTTTGCCAGAAGCCTTAAATGCCGCCTTTTGCCACAAAATCGTGATCCTCTCCCTTCCTGCCCCTGAGACAGCCCAGCAGCGATCCCTCTGGAAAACCCTCCCTCTCTCCTGACCATTCTCCATCCTTCCCTTCCACATCTGGACCTTCTAGAAGCTTTATTTTCTTTTAAAAGGCTGCTGCATATTGAGCAGAAAAAATGGTGTTCAAGGAGGCTTTTTTGACCCTGGTGCTATAATTATTCCGGACTCCAGCAATGCGTGTGGTTCAAATACTGTTTTCCCCGATGCTGCCCAGCCCTGGATGCTGACTTCTTTCTGTTGGATACAGGATATGGTACCAGAGGTTCAGTGCAGGTGATGGGGATGCAGGCAAAGCTCTTTGCATGGGTTTCCCCGCAGGTTTTTGTGTCCTGTGAATGCCTAGGTGCAAAATTAGGGTTTTTCTGCTGGTTTCAGGCACGTCTGGGGTGAGACCTGGTGGGTGAGACCTGGTGGGTGAGACCTGGTTGCTGCTGCTGCTCAGGCTGCTGCTGCCCATTCCCTGTCCTGGTGCAGGCAGCATGTTGCTGTTGGCCCCAGAAAGCAAAGCAAGGAGCCAAACCCACACCCTGCTCCTATCTCTGCCCTCGCCCTGCATTTACCCACCCAAAAAAAATTAAAAAATCACAACAGCTCATTCCCATTGAGGATCTGCGGGCAGGGGGGAATGAAGGGGTTAATCCACTTTGCACAAAACCAGATGGGAAAATGTTTGCTGCTAAATCAACTCCTGAAAAATTCATGGTCCTAAATGGTCTTCCAAGGGGTTCTTCCCCTGCCCCGGAGGGATGGGAGCAGCCCAAATCCCAGCTGGGAGCTACTAATAGCAGGAAGGAAAGGGCTTTGCTGGGCCCCGCTCCAGATGGGACCCCACACCCCCGGGACATCCTGGCCATTACCGGGGTGGCCATTAGGCAGTGCTGGGGCTGACCCCGATGAATTAGCAGCTGTTCCACCGTTATCACCGTACATGCCAGCTGGGCAGGCGCTGGGGAAGGGGCTCTGAGCTCTGGGATAAAAGCCGGGCTCTGCTTTTTCTTTCTGAGGCTGGTGGGTTGGGGAGGTTTCCACTTGCTGGGGGTGGACAGGTGCCCCATCTGTCTGTAGAGGAGCCCCAACAGCCACTTGGGAGCCTCTGGGGTAATTAGGGCTGCGTTTGATGACTCCTTGCATGCAATTAGCTGCTCCAGCACCGGGCTGCCAGCCCTGCAGGGAGATCCCCCTGGGGACATGTCTGCTGGTGTTGAACCATGTCCTGTGGGAGGAGGCACTGGGGAAACCCCCCTCCTGCTGCCAGGGCCTGGCATTTCTGAGATGATTGGGTGCTTTTGAGGAGTGCAATGGGGTGCCCAGCCTGGGGCCGCTCTGCAATGGGTGTCCTATAGGGGATGCTCATGGTGGTGGGACCCTGGAGCTGCCAGCGCCCTATGTCCAGGAGCAAACAGCCCGATGTATCGCGGTGCCTCCGAAATCGAGGCAGGATGCTCGGCTGGTCTCAGCCCTTCTCTCAGCGCCTCCCCCACCACTGTCCCTGTCCCCGACGAACACTGTTGTGACAGGTCCAGCGAAGGGGAAAGGGAGGCCCTGCTCGTTGCCGGGGCTGCTCGGCCGGCAATGGTCATGGGTGCTGGGACAGGTGGTGGAGGGGACCCGCTGTGGGGGATGTGGAGCCACTGGTATGGGGGTGCTCAGCTGGAAAGGTCACGATGACTGTGGGGAGAGAGCGGACCCGAGATGTGGAGTGTCTGGGGGTAGGGGAGGCAGAGAGAGTGAGTGTGAGATGGGTGGAGGCAGAGATGGGTGGATGGATGGATAGAAGGAAGGATGGATGTAGAGATGCATGGATTGAAGCTCAGAGCATCCTAGTCGGGGTGGTGGAGATGTTTTTTTGGGGAAAGCAGCTCAGATCCTGCCCCACCAGTCATGTGTGTATCAGAGGGGGCTTGTCCTGGAGCTATTTGGCATGATGGAGGGGACACCAGGGCCATGCCAGAGCTGTGGGAAGGCTGCACCCCACAATGATCTCATCTCCACAGCATCATTAAGGGCTGAGCAGCCTTGAATCCTCCACCCTGCCCTCTGCCTCATGGTCCTTATGTGATTAGGGACCAGGGGAGGCCTAAAAGCGTCTGGAAAATCAAACTACCTGAGCCAAGCCAAGAGAGGGGGCGACTGGGAAACCAGAGTAAATGGGTTTTTCTCCTCCTCTTAAGTGCTTTTCCCTGTCTGTCTTTCTGTCTTCGCCAGCGAGGCAGGGAAGGGAGAGGGAGATGGGAATGGAAAAACAAGTCGGGGCTGTCGGGTGTCCCCTGGTGAGAGTGCAGGGACGCTGATGGGGACCTGTCCTGGGGACACAGCCACCACACGCTCTCCTGCACGGTCCCAAACAGCACAGGCTGGAAAAGAAGGGATTCTGCGTTTCTTTTTTGTGAGATATATGTATGTATGTATAAATATATGAGGTCTGAGTCTATGATGGCAGTAATCCCCTGAGAGTGGGGTGCCTTTGCAGGAAGGGGCTTGCAGACACCCACCCTGTCTCCTTCCTGCTCCCCAGCCCACTCAGAGTCTAGAAATAAGTGTTTGCATTGCTTCACACCCTGCTCCAGGTGGGTGTACATCCATGGGGGCTATAGAGTCTGTGTTCCAGCTATTGAAACCACTGATGCTCTGAGTTTTCCCATCCTGCACCCTCAGGCTTTGGTGATCTGCAGGTCAGGATCCAGCTGTCCCATGGGATGAAAAACCTCCTTTTTCTTAAGGCAGAACCTCGTGCCTTTAATTTCCCAGTGTCTGCAGGTGCCTCACTCACCATGAGGTCCGTTGAAGACCTTGATATTTGATTTTGGTGCTGCAAATTCCCTCGACCTCTCCAAAATAACAACAGAATAACACGGACTGGTCCTCACCGTGATGCTCCCTGCATCCAGTGGCACCCAGCACTGGGTACTTGTGGCCTCAGTGATGCCACCAGCCCACTGCTGATTTTGGAGGAGCTGCTTTTGAACTCATCTAAGTGGCTAAATCCTCCCCCCAAATCTCCACTTTAAAAACAAAACAAAAAAAAAACAAACAAAAAATGCCAAACAAACAGCAAGACAAGAAAAGAAATGCTATTGCTTGCTTCCCCGGCTGACAAGATAACTGTCCCCTCCAAACGAGTTGCTGTAATTAGGTGCCTTGAATCCCCAGTGCTGGAGAAATGTGGTGTTCATCAATTTTCTGCAAGGATGCTGGGATGCTCTGTTTAATTGGGGGTGTTTTGGCACGTGGTGGATGCTCTCACGTGCAGGTGGAGCACAGCCCAGCACCCAAACACGGGGATTTCCGTGGGAAACCCAAGCTTTGCTATTTCCCTTTTATTTTTTTCTTCCTCAGGAATACAGTGAAAGATGGGAATGGAGAAATTTCTCCATGGGGTAAAATTTTTTTGAAGAGGAAAAATATCACTACTGGTCTGTTGAGATGTTCCCCTCTGAACCACTGAGTCTGCAGGGCTTCCTACTCATGGGGCCATTTCACTCCCCCATGCTGAGCCCCAACAACTTTGATAATGTTGACTTGCTATATCAGATAAAATATTAAAGGTCTATGATATAGCCTGAAATTAATATTTTAATAGAACGTAAAAGTCGAGGCAAAGACGAATCCAAACAGTGAAACTGAAATGAAACATTTTTAACTCACAAGAAGGAAAGGGCTTGGCACTACTGCTTTGATTCGCCCTTCCGTTGCTTTTATATGCTATTAAAATATTCATTTTAATATTATAAATATTGCATTCAATATCTAATGCGCCGTTACACTGTTTGGGGCACCCGAAAGTCAAAACAATTTGCTGGCCATGGGTACCATGGGGTGTGCTCATGACTTGCAGCATCTCAGTGCTGAAATGTCTAAGCCCATTTCTTGCTTCTCCAACCCATTTTCCTCTGCCAGCATCTCCTGGGGAGGAAGGAGACCCATGGGGTGGCCCTGGAACCATGATGGGGACAGTCCCCCAAGTGGCCAGAGGCAGCGGGGAAGAGCAGAATAGAACCATGAACCCTGCAAGGAAACCAGTTGGATAATTAATTACAATAAAAGGCTTTTTTTCCCCCTTGCTTTAGAAATAATGATATAAAATTAATTTATGGCAATTACGGGATTTCTGTATTTATGTCATTATCAGAACTATATAAGGAAAGTGGATGATATAAATGTATTTTGGCCACTGCTTTGAAGGGGAGGGAATTGATATATATATTTTAATCATGTTCCAGGACCAGCCATTCAACTCCCGCGCAGAATTATCTGTTGGGCCGGGGTGTGGATGCTCCGGCCACTAACAAGGCAGCTGCTGTCAGAGAGAGTTTATTGTGGGTGAGGAGCTTCCCCGCCTGCATTCATCTTTATTGGAAAATAATGGGAAAACTGGAGATTTGGGCTGAGGGTTTCACTGTCCTGGGGTGTGCCCTGGGCTTTCTTTTTTTTTATTCTTTGTGGTTTATAGGCAATTTATTGATTTTGGAGTGTCCCTGGGTGCACAGCGTGAAAAATAACAACCCAGGGTGTCCCCCAGGTGCAAAGCCCCAGCCGTGGCTCTCGGCTGTTTCTTTAAAGCCCCCCGCAAAAAGTGGGGTTTGGTTTTATGTTTATCTGCACTGCTGTGTCTGGGCGGGGGGCGCACCCCTTGGGCCCTTCTCACCCTCATTCATGTGTTTCATAGCCCCGTCCTTGCGTTAATCAGCGGAGCCAGAAATGCTCCGACGTGTCTTGGGGTGCACGGTTCCTGTGCCTCAGTTTTCCCATGAGAAGGGAAGGGCGGGTCCCCTCCGGACCCTGCACCCGTCACCCGGGGGTCCCTTCGCAGCAGTCCCCATGCCCACTGCACACCCCCACCTCATGGTTCTGCCACAACACCTCCACAGCGGCTCCCACAGGGATTAGGGCTGGATTTGGTGATTAGTACCTCCCGGGCGCTGTTATCCCAGCGATTAGCGCTGCCCAGGATTACAGACAGGTGAAATACAGGCCAGGGATTCCTGGGGACAGGCCGGGCTGTCCCGGCACCGCCAATGCTTTCTGCCCAACCCAGCACAAACGCTCCTGCTTGGGGTTTTCTCCCGGAGCTGGGATTTCTCTACACAGAGCCCGTAGGGTTTACACCTCAAAATCCTTCCCTGTGTGCAGGGGCTCAAGGGGCTGTTGTGGTGGATGTGATGCCATCCAGAGTGAAGCCAGTGTCACCAGGGTGAGTGGGACGCATGGTGAGAGGTCACCGGTGCCAGACTGTGTCCCCAGGCTGCCTGGGGGTAACATGGGAAGCCAGACCCAGCCCTGCCTGAACATCCCTCAGTGTTTTTGAGGGTAACTCCTTGGGAAATCCATCCTTGGGCTTTCTAGTGCATCATATGCCCGAAAAAGCAGGGGATGCTCAGATGTGTCTTCATGAAGACAGAAGGGATCCTGCACCAGTGTTGCATTTTTGACCTTTGCTGCCTTGGCTCCTGGTAAAACAACAGGATTTATCTCTGGCAGCTCCTCGGTACAAGTGGCAACCCTGCCGGCATGCCAGCATCGGTCCTCGCTGGGGAAAGAGAGATCGCAACCACTCGGTCCGGCCCACCCCAGCCCCTCCGCCTGCCACAGCTGGAACCATAAATAAAATTCAGCGAGGTTAAAAATACTTATTTCTGTAACAGTTGAAAAATATCCCAGCGGCGGCGCCAAGAACCTGCCAGAGGCACTGCGGGAAGGCAGGAGGGATGGCACCAAGCACCCTGCTCTAAAAGCCCTCATCCATCAGGCTCCTGTGATGGGGCAGGACACAGTGTGGTCCCGTCATTGTGCCCCAGTTCCCTGAACCTGGGGAAACTGAGGGTCTTCCCCATCACCCTCCAGGCAAGCGGGGGAAGGATAAATCATGGCTGGGCTGCTGCTTCGCTCTGTCTGCTGCTTCGCCATCCCTGGGGATTCAGGCCCATGAGTCAGCCCTCCCCTCCTCAAAGCAATCGGGAGATTGGCCTATAAATCATGGGATTTTTATGAAAACAAGTGGTGGTCGCCTGGGCGGTGGTGTGGGGCCACTCACCACGGCAGCCAGGGCTTTTTCAGTTGCCAAAAGCGATGCTCTGCCCTTCCCATGGTGGGTTTTGGGGCGGGCCCCATCTCTCTCACCCTGGTCCCTCTGCCATCCCTCAGCATCATTTGCAAAGACCTCCTAGCAGCACCCAAAGGTGACTGGGGTGTGCAGGGACTTAGCCTGGGGGCTGTCCTCCCCCTTTGACACTGCCAGGCTACTGATTCTTGAGGGCATCTTCAGCTCCTGTCACTGCTCAAGGTCAATCCCATTAATTGCCGTGAATTATTTTGGCATTAGTGGAGATGTCTTATGCACTTCCACTGTAAATGAGGCTGCCAGGATGGACATGCTGGCCAGTATTTCCTTGTGAAGGGAGATGGGGGAATACATGGCAGCAGGAGGGAGTGTGAGGGTGCGCAGGGGCAGGTGGAGGGAGAAAAACCCACCCTTGAGCAGGGGCAGCAGCCGGGAGGGCATGTGTGAGCCATGTAGGGAATGGATGTGAGGAGGACTTGGTCCCCAAATGCTGACATCCCCACTGGGCACCGTGTGGTTGAGTGGAGTGTGGCGTTCCCAGGGTATGAAGGCAGTGATGCTCCCCAAAAACACATCTCTCCCACGGTTTCGTAACGGCAGCGGCAAGGTGGGACATGGGGAATCCCTCCTCAGCCCTGCTGTGGGCATCTCTGGGACCTGCAGGAGAGGGTTCCTGGGTGTGTGGTGTGGGGGCTGACACCAGGCAACCCACAAGGTGTTGGAGCAATGGTGGTTGAACCCCCACCGCCAGGAGGGCACAAGGGGTCTCCAGCCATGTGTGGGGGTGCAGCCAGGCCCTGCCTGTGTACACAGTGCTGCAGGGAGTGGGGTGATAGGGCTGATCCCCCTGGGGAGCCACGGGCAGAGGGGATGGAGAAGCAGGGGACACGCTGGCCACAGCAAGGCTAGATGGGGAAGGGGCCCAAATTCCCCCAGCGTGGAGAGAAGAGACCAAAACCAGCTGGCCCTCTGCACCCCAGGGGTGACAATGCATATGCCCCCCGGTGCTCCGTACCTCTCTGCTCCCCCTCACCTCTCTCACCGGGGGGTCCCCAACCCCCTTTTTTAATTATTTCCCCTTGCACTGCGGTGCACGGCACGCAGGGGAGGGTCGGCCATGCAGCCCCCACCCCTCCCGCCGCACTCCAAGGTGCTGGGGTGGGGAGGTTCGGTTGGGAATCTGCTTGGGGGGCGTTGGGAAGCGGGGGCTGCATCGCATCGTACTGCACCGGCGGGGAGCGGGGCTGCGCTCGGCTGCTACCTCCTCGGCCCAAGAGGAGGGGGGAGAAGGAGGGGAAGGAGGAGGAAGGCGCCTCCCCCTGCCGCCCTCCCCGCGCTGGCACCCACCGGAGCCCGATGCGGCTCCAGCCGGGCGAGCGGCCACGGGAGCGCCCAGCGGCGGGGCCCCCCCGGCGGCGGGCACGGGGCGGGGGGGGCCCGGAGGGTGGCAAAGAACAGAACCCCCCAACTTGCCGCTTTCCCCAAGGCTCCTGCACCCCCCTCTTTAATTTTCTTTGCGAGCAGGAGGGGATGCACTCCCCTCTTTAACCCAAGGGGGAGGCAGAGGAGGCGGGGAGCCCCCTCCTTTGCATCCTCATGGCCGAGTCCCCCCGCTTGCAGCCCAAACAGGGGGGCAGCGGGTGAGTCCCGCCCCCCCAGCTGCGGGGCGGCCGCTCCCCATCCCCGCTCCCCCCAAACTTTGCCTTCGGATGCGGGGACTCCGCCACCGAGCTGCTCCTGTCGCTGATTAATTGCATCTGCCTGGGATTAATTATTCACCCGCCTGCTTTGGGTTGTGTTTTTCTTGTTACCGTTGTTTTTTTTCCTGGGGGGGAGCGCTTTAATTCAGCTTCTTTTTTTTTTCTTCGGAAGAACCACGCTTGGAAATCTTATTTTTATTTTTGTGCATAGGGGGGCTGGCGTCCCGCTAGCCCTGCAGCATCAGCTTCTATCAGCACGTCTTTTTTCGTCTCTTTTTTTTTCCCCAGGGAGGGGGTTACACGTGCTCTTGTCCCCCGCCCCCCCGGCTCCTGAGGAGGAAGAGGAGGAGGAGGACGGGGACCCGCCCCCGCCGGCTGGGCGCTCCTCCGGTCGCCCTGCAGACGCTGGTGGGGGGGTTGCGGCAGGTTTGGGGTGCGGGGTGGGGAGGGGTGGGGGGCCGGAGATGGGGTGCTCTGCTCGCTGAGCTGGGGGGGGCAAAGCAGAGCCCCCCCCTAACCTGAGCCGGGTCCCCCCCCCCTCCCCAAATTCCGTCGTTGGCTGCTGCTCCCGGCTCGCACGTGGTTGGATTTAGGGGATTTCTGCGTTTTTTTGGTGCTTGGTTTGGATTCCTTTTATTTATTTTTATTTTGCCACGGGGGTGGTTGTGCCCCCCCCGGCTTTTTGGCTGCCCCCCAACCTAGCAATGGCCTCTCCGGAGAAGATGCACCCCGGGCCGGCTGCCCTGCTCTGCTGCCTCTGGTCCCTGCTGCTCCCCGGTAAGTGCTGCCGGCGTCGGGCGGGGGGGTTAATGTATATGTTATGTGTGTGTCTGCATCATTGGGGGGGATTTGCACCCACCTTCCCTTCCAGCCCCATCTGCCCCCCCCCCCCCCGCGCAGGTACAACATCTGCCCCACTATACCCGGCTGGGACCCCCCCATAGCTGCCACCTCTCCTGTTCTTCTGTGCCCCCGACCCCCGCACTAAATGGGTAAAGATTAGAGTTTATTCCTGGCTTAATAAAATGACAGCTTGTGTTTGTGAGCGCTTGCAGCGGGGCTGTTTCCCCAGGCAGGGAGCAGGGTGGCAGGGGGGTAGATCCTCTCTGTCCCCCCCTCAGCCCCATGTCTCCTTGATGCAGAGCTGCTTTAGCAGGAGGATCAGGGGCTTTATCTGCTATTATCCACTCGCTTATCCCCCAGACCCCCACCCAGACACTTTCCCAGCCTGCACTGAGTTACAGGGCAAGTGCTGCTGGGGTGGCATCATTTTGGGGTGCCGGAGAGGGGGGTGCAGCCCCTGCTATCCCTCTGTTTCTTTCTGATCCATCCCCCATGTTTTTTGGGGTTGGTGGTGCTGCTTTTCTCTCTGCGGCCTGGGCAGGGGGGGCCCCGCTGCCTGCGCTCACTTGCCCTGAGTTGCATCCAAACCACTGCTGTGCCATAGCTGAGCTGCGGTGACATCCTGGCCTGCCCCGGTGGCAGCTCTGGGGACACCAGCACCTGTTGCTGGGGGCTTTTTTGGCAAGCCAGAACGAAGCGGAGTCAAGCACCCTGGGGAACACAGGGCTGGTTTTCCGTGGATATTTTTTTCAGATGATTTCTGTGTAAAACCAAGCCCCGCAGATGCTGCAGCCAAAGCGGCTTTCCCCAGCAGCTGGCTTGGCCAAGCAGACAGTGGGGGGCTGCTTTGCAGTTGAAGGGGAGCCACCTGGACCCCTCCTGCCAGCCCAGCTCTGGCCATGGGCTCAGCATGTCCTGGGGGCTGTGCTGCCCCATTCAAACAAGACCCGCTAGGAGCCGGAGAGATCTCTGGACCGTGCCCAGCTCCATTTTGCACTGGCAGCCCATGGCCAAGGCACTTTTGGAGCTCAGACAGGGCTTTCTCAGGCATCTTCAGCCCCTCGAGGCTCTTTGAGGATCTTGGGGGGCTGCCCACCCCTAGTGGTGAAATCCGGAGGAAGGGGGACGTTGGGAGCATCACAAGGAGCCGGCAGGGGGTTCCCCTACTGAAACACGGACCCCAATGCAGGAACAGAGATGCTTCAGGCTGGTGAGCACTGCAACTTCACGTAGCATCCTTGGGGGTGGCAGATGCTGCTTGCCTGTACCCCAAGACTGGGTGTTTCCTGGGATGCTGCCTGGGCAGGGTTTGCTGGGCAGAGCTTCTCCTCTTTGGGACCCCAGGTCAGGGGGTTTGCTGGCAGCCAGCAGGGAAGCGCCGTCTCCTCCTGCTCCTCAAATTTGCCTGGATGAGATTCAGCTGTCTGGGTGGGTATTTCTCCGTGGTGGGTGCACTGCTGAAGGCGGCTGTGGGCTTTGCTGGCAGGCGATGGGAAATATCCCTGTGGAAGCGATCCTTTGGGAATCGCCTCCGGTGAGGGGCTGGATGCAGTCCCCTGTTCTCCACCTGCTCCCAGGCATTCCCCAGCCCCCTGTTGCTGCTGGGACACCGACAGCTCCATGTGTAAGGCCTCTGGTTTATCCCAGAGCAGGATCTGGCCCCTGGGCTTGGGGGATGTGATGGGTGGGGGTCCCCGTAGTGGCGATGCCGGCAGTGCCAGAATGAAGTGGCTGTGCTGGACGCGGGGCTGGAGCTCGCTGTGCTGCGGCGGGAGGATGCCTGTGCCAGCAGGGAGAGAAGCCTCTGCCAGGAGTTTTTAGGCTCTTTTCAGGATATGCAGCTGCCCTTGCTGCCGCTTGGGCCTTTCCTGGACAAATAAAGGTCTGCGAGGGAGCCGGAAAAAGAGGCCGAGAGCTCTGAACTCTCCCAGCCTTTCTTGCAAATCGCTCCGGCTGACCGTGGGGGTCAGCCAGCGGCGAAGCTCCTGCTCAGGGCTTTTTATTCCCGTTTCCCTTCTTTTTTATTTAAGAGCAACCCTCAGCACCAAGCTTGCCAGCACTGGGCACCCTGGGAGATGCTTGGCTACCGGCCCCAGATCAGCTGCTTCCAGGAAGGGTTTTGGTTTTTTTTGGCACTTCTGGGGTGGGATGGCCCCAGGGCTCGTGGGTGGGATGGAGGGAAAGACAGACCCTGGGGCAGGTGGTGTGTGCTCAGCGTGGTTGTGCTGTGAAGCTGCAAGGGACCTGTCGGAATACGGTGTAGGTGGGATTTACCTGCTGGTTTGCAGGATAACTTGTGCTGGCTATGGGGTTGAGCTTGGGCTCCTGAGTCTTCTCCTTGCTGAGCCTCCTCTTCGCAGCGTACCTTGGTTTCCCCTCTCTCGGAGGCAGCTCTCACCCAGAGGCAGTTTGGGGGTTATTGAGCATCTGTCTTGGCGTGCAAGGCAGGCTTGGGGTCTGGTGTGGGATCCTACATCTCTGGCTCCTCCATCCCGCTGCCGGTGGGGATGGGGATGTGCTGTTCTCCCCCTATCTCCCACTGGATATTCCCACCACGAGCAAGTCCCAGGCATGGGGGTGGGGGTGAAGGACAACGCTGTGGCCCGTGACTCCATCCCTGGTGGGGGGCTCCAGCCAGCGCACTCCAACCCTGATGGGAGGAGATATGGATCACTCCCCATCCCTGTTTCGGCTCAGAGTATCTCCCAGCTTGCGGGTTTTCAGACCAGCAGGTGGAGATGTGCAATAACTTGCTGCTGAACCGGGAGCGTTCACCCAGTGTTTGCTCATTTAACAGCCCCATCCCGGCCAGACTGATGGGGTCGGTGCAGCTGAGCATCCTCAGTTCCAGCCAGGAGCAGAGAAGGGGCAACAAGATCTGTCCTTGCCCTGGCAGGCGGGTGAGAGGGCAGAATTTGGCTTCTGTGCTGGCACAAGTTTTGCCTTTGTTGCTGCAGAAAAGAGGGTCACACAAGGGCACCCCAGAGCCAAAAGCCAAAATGGTGGCCTTGTGTGACCCCAGGGCCCACTCCATCTCCCCCCAACCCTGATACCTGAAATCCCAGCAGGGTGCTTGTGCTGGAACGTGTGTATACAAAGCTGGACACCCCACTGGGAAATTGGCTTTTCTTCTACATCTTTTGTCCTCTTGGTACTGTTGAGGAAGGAGAAAAGGGTGGGGAATACTACCAGCAGCATGATGGAAATCCTCTGAGCGATGATTTTGGCAAGCATCAGTCGCAAGGTTCGACACTGGGGACTTTGGGTTGCCTTAAGTGCCTTGAAACCCTCATCCAGAGACATCCTTCCGTGTGTGTGTTCACGATGTTGCACCCTGGTCTCAGCCCTGCCACATCACTGGGGGAGACTGAGGCAGGGCATTGGGTGGCAGCAACCCCCTGGCTGGGGATTGCTCAGTGATTTTTAGGAAACCTGGCTATCTTTCTGAAGTGCTACTATTTAATTCACCCCACCATGACTGGCTGCTGAGATCCCTCCTTGCCCAGCCTCTCTTCATCCTAAAAAGAGGGGGAAAGGGAAAACCGACCAGCCAGGTCCCTGCAGAGCGTCCCAATGTTGCACCGGCGCACCTGAGCTCCATCCCCTCCTGTAGCCCCCCAGGCTCTAACTGGGAAGTGGGCAGCAGAATGTGGCCTCATCCTTGGAGATGATGGGTGAGGGGAGAGGCAGAACATGGCATAACCTGATCTTTTTTTGCGGCTCCTGCAATTGCCTGGCTGAAATAGCCCGGCGTTGGGGTGTGGAGGAATCAGCAAGCTGCCTGTGTGTTCCCCTCCCGCGTGGCGCCTGTCGCTGCCACCGTACGAGCATGCCATCCGTCTGGAAAAGGTCACTCTTGCTAATCTAATCAGTGTCTCTTATTATTAAATACACGGCTCTGCTAACGAGCAGCCCCCCAGGAAGGGAGGGAGGTGGCTGCTCCTGGAGTGGGACGTGCTGTGACGGGGCCAGGGACTCTGGTGGTGCCTTTGGGGACGGGGTCTCTCCCAGGGAGTTTGTCTGTGTGTGATGCCAGAAGGAGACACAGTTCAATGGTGTGGAGTGAGGCAGGTTCTGGTGCTCCTTGCCAAGGGGAGAGGAGGTTGGAGCTCACTGTACCCCTCAAAACTGGGAGACACAGGGTCCTCCAGCTCCATTTGATGGTGGCCCTGTGTCACTTGCCCTGGGGGAGGCACCAGCTGAGCAGGGCGACTTATGGGCTGTCACCTCTCCCCAAAACGCCCCAGGTTTGGGATGCAGAGGCTACTCCTTGGGATGTGACTCTCCTGGGCACCAGTCCCTTCATTTACTGAGCTGTTGCCCAACCTGTTGCTGTTCCCCTTTGGGCGCACGTCCCTCACTGCTGGCTGTGTTCTGAGTCCCTCGCTTGCTGGTCCTGCCCCCCAGGAGGACACCACAATCAAGGCAATTTACAGTCTTTGGATGGAGCCGCCGTCTCCTGCCAGCGAGCGTTTTCCCATCACTTGGACAAATTTGCCGTCCTTGATTTGTCACTATCTCTGCTGACAGCCCAAGTGGGTGCTGCCAGGGTGGCTTTGCCCCCTCTGCGAGAGTTAACAGGGCAGGTTTTGCCATGATTAAATAGGCTCAGCTATTCCACAGGAATGGCAAAAGTTGGGAATTAATTAGTTTTTAATTTATTTTCCTTTAAGGAAAAGCTATGTTTTCCCTCTTGAAGATAAAGAAAATTGAAAATGCAATACTGGCCCCTACCATCTCGATGCGGCTGCTGGATGCGTTCCTCTCCGGCTACCAGCTAAATTGAAAAAAAGGAAGGGGATGTATCTGAGCTGTGCGTGTTTGGTGCTGTGGCCGCTTTGCCAAGTGCTGAGTTGGTGAAGTCCCCCGCCTGGTGCCTGTCCCCAACCTGGCTCCTGGGGGTCAGCGAGTGGGGTGTGGGGCTGATGCTGGACCCAGCCTTGGCTACAGACTGGGTTTATCTGCAGCTCCTTGTGTGCCTCTAGAATTGAATCCCACTCTGGCTCCGAACACAGCCTGACACGTGTCACCAGGGGAGAAAATTAATCAGTGTCTAATCAGTCTGAAACGTGTCACTTGGCACAGCCCGGGCTGGCAGTGGCAGCTGGGGGGCACAGCCCAGGGGATGTATTTGGTGCTCAAATTTGGAGGGTGCTGGGAGGATGTTCCTGCTCCTGGCCATGGCAGGAGGGGACAAGGGGGATCCGAGCAGGACACGTGGCTTTGGGAAAGTCATTGCATCACCTCCACCCCAACACCATGATGATGGGGACTTCTCCCTTGGGAGCTGCTGTCCCTGTCCCTGCTTGCCCAGAGCCACCCTGCAGGGCTCTCCCCACCGCCTGCCCCCCTGCTACTTTTGGCTTCCCCGGGGAGGTTGTATTTGGGGAAACCATCTGTGCCCTCCTGCTGCTGCAGGCAGCCAGGGTGGCTCCTCCTGGCAGGGGGGAACCTGGCAATGATGGGGATCCAGCCCCGGTCCCCTGCTGGCTTTATCCTGGAGCCCCCAAACATCCCTGTGGACACTCATGGTCAAGCACTTCCTCATGTTTTTTCCCCCCTCTCTTTTAATTCATTTCTTCATTTTTCTTCCTCCTCCATAAATGCCCTCTCCTCTCCGTCCCCTGACCTGTCCCTTGCCGTGATTTGTGGATATTGCTCTAAAGTAGCTGCCACGTAAAAGCCTTGCCGGCTCCAGGAATTTATGGCAGGCTGCTTCTCTGCACAGCACATCCCATTTAGGCCATATTTATTTATTCCTTTAGGTTTCTTGCCTTTTTCTTTTTTTTTTTTTTTAATTTCTTCTCCTTTTTTATTCTGGTCCTTTTAATAATTTCCTGGGGGAAATGCAAAGCTCAGCACCCCAGCCTGGTGTGGCACTGGGATGGTTCCCTTTTGCTTAGTGCTGCCAGCCCCGAAAACCAGGCTGTGTACTGGCCTGTGTCCCACCAGCATTTCTTATTTTATTGCTTCTGCTGATGAAGACAGGCTGGACCCTTTTGGAGGGGGAGAAACCTCAAGGGCCTAAAAGAAAGGAGAATATAGCAGTGCCCACCAAACATAAGCACAACTCTGTATTAGACACTAGAAAATCCACTTGGAGCCAGCGCTGGTGCTCACGGGAAGACTTGATTCACTTTTCCTGACCACCACGAACTCAGTTCCTACCCCGGGCTGGTTTTGGGAAGCCTGGACCAGTTTAACCTCCCAGGCTGTGGGTTGGGGTCCTCGGTACCATGGGGCTTCCCAACCCTATTGCCCCATCACAGCTGTGGGCAGAGCTGGGGGCTGGGAAAGGAGTGTCCCCATGTCCCTCCCTTCCTCGCGGCCACAGCCAGGGCATCTCACTCTTGTGCGCCAGAGGAAGGTAATTTTACATTTGTAACAATTATTCACTTAATTGAGTTCCAATTAGCTGGGACTGGAGATGGAGGCTCTCGGCGCGTCGGAGGGAAGGAATAGCTTGTTGTCTTTTATGTCGCTGAAACCAATTTTCAAGGTTCCGGCTGCTGGAAAACATTTAGGAGGTTTCCATGAAGGGCCCACTTGTGTTATCTAATTCAACTTGTTTTATTACTGGGTGGTTTTTTTTCCCCAGCTGTATTGAAACATGCACCAGAGAGGGGGTTATGTTTGGGCTGACTGAATTTTGGGTGGAGGTGAAGGCACAGAGGCCTCCATTTCCCCTTTTTGTCATTTTTTAGGGTTGGGATGCCATTGGGGTGAGAGTGTAACATGGTAGGGATCAGTGTTACGGGGTGAGGAGGCGAAGGGATGGATGTGATGCCTGGGATGGGTGGGGAGATGGTGTGCGAGCTGGGGTTGCCTCTAGCTGGAGCATCCAGCTGTTGGGACATCCAGATGTTGGACAACTCTGGGAGCTCCAGATGTGCCACATCCCTGGCCAGAGATGGGACAGCCAGGACTGGTGCTTCACATCTCCGGTATTTCGACATCTCCCTTGGAGCTGAGTTTGGCCCGTTAATGCACCAAGCCCCCAGTGCCTCCCATTAACACCATGAGAGATTTTAACCCTCCCCTCCATCTTCCCCTCCAGAGGTTTTTCCTATACGCTCTTCCCCTGCTAAGTGGGGATATATGTGCCGGGAGCCCCCCGCCACATCCCATGGGATAAGCTGGGATAAAGATCCCCCCTGGAGCGTGGCAGAAGTGATCCCTATGGCAGACAGCTGGGGCTGGGGCTAAGCTGGAGCTCAGCGCTGGCTATCGGTGCTGGATAAGGGGAAGAGGAAGAGGCTCTTCAGCCTCGGGACGGTGGATGGGAGCAGGGACGGGGTTGGTGAGGCTGCAGTGGGGGTAGAATGGAGGGGCTGAGCTACACTCTGCCCTGTACCCTGTTTGCTGGGGATTCAGGGCAAGAAAGGAACATGAAAGAGTCAGTGTTCGGTGCCTGCCACAGATGCATCCAGTCTGTCTGTCAGCCTCTTTTCCCGTGTGTCTGTCAGTCTGTCCCGAGCAGAGGAGATGGAGCAGGAGGGTGCCCAGTGGTGACTGAAATTCTGCAGTGGAGCCCTTGCCAAAGGGGAGAGGGGCAGGGGCTTTTGGTGCTGGAGATCCCCAGCAGCAGCAAGACTCCTTGGCCTGGGGAGGGTCTTCTGGATTTCAAGGCAGGGCTGGAGGTGCTGCCGCTGTCCCCATTTGCCCCTGTGGGTGGTGGGAGTGGCTCAACCCATCTGGCCATGTGGTTGTGCCCAGCGCAGGGCACATCTGGCCAGGCAGATGTGGGGGCTTGGCAAGGGGGCCACCATCAGTTGTGCAGTTCCACCCCCTGTCTCCCCCATTCTCCCTGCTGTGGGTTACAGGTCTCCCCATGGGCTGCTGTGCACTGGGATGTAGGGGACACACGCAAGTCCTGTCCTGCCACAGGGCTGGGGTGGCTCCTCAGCCTGGGGGGTCCAGGCAGCCCCTGGGCTGGTCAGAGCCTGGCCAGGCACTGAGATTTGCTTTTTGTTGCTTGCGGTGCTGAGCTGCAAGGGTGGAAGGACCATATGGTCCCCTCTGCGCCAGCCTAATAAAACCCAGAATGCAGGTCAGGCGCTGCAAATCCCGTTAACCGCAGCAGCCACAGAGCAGAGCCAGTGACTGGGGCTTAACCCTTCTCCCCCTCCAAACCCAGCCAGCCGAGAGGGCACGAGAGCCACCTGCCCTCCCAGGAGCTGCTGGAACCCAGAGCAGGGGACACGGGTGTGGGGACTGGAGTCTCCTGAGCTGTTGTGCTGTCCATCTGTCTTCCCATCCTTTCATCTGTTCTTTCTCCTTCTATCCATCTGAAAGGAGGTTGTAGCATGGAGGGTGTTGGTCTCTGGTCCCAAGTAATGAGTGATAGGATAAGAGGGAATGGCCTCAAGTTGCACCAGGGGAGGTTTAGATTGGATATTAGGAAAAGATTCTTCCCAGAAAGGGCTGTTGGGCATTGGAACAGGCTGTCCAGGGCAGTGGTGGAGTCACCATCCCTGGAGGGGTTGAACAGATGTGTAGATGAAGCTCTTAGGGACATGGTTTAGTGACAGTGTTTGTTTAGCAGTTGGACTTGATCTTGAGGGTCTCTTCCAACCAAAACGATTTTGTGATCTTCCTTCCATCTCCTGAGCTGTTGTGCTGTCCCTCCTTCCCCTGAGCCAATGTGCTGTCCATCCATTCTTCCATCCATCACCTCTTCTCTCTCTTCCTAGAGTTATTCTTTTGCTGTCCAGCCATTTGCTGTCTGTCTATCTCGTTCGATCCGTCCATCCTGCGTTCTGTCTGCTCGTTCCTCTGTCCTTATCCACCCTTTCTTCCTTGCAGCCACGCATCCGTACATCCAGGCATCACTTTCCTCCCTTCTTCCTTCCCCACCCTCTGTCCCTTGCAGTGCAGAGGCTCAGGCTGGGATCCACCCTGCTGGCACCCACCCCAGGCTGGATGTGCCTGGGTTAGACCCTCTTGCAGCAGGATTAGTTGATGGCCAAGTAACAGAGGCGCCGGTCCCGTCCCCCTCCCGGCGACAGATTATAGCATCATTTAAATGCATTTTGTCTGTGGAAGGAAATAGCTTCTCTGGGTGCCGTCAATCCGCTTGCGCTGAACTAATCGTGACCATCACATTAATCTCCATCCCAGCTCGTCCCCGCTCGCTTCCCCGATCTGGCATGGCCAGGGTGCAGGTCTGTGCCTGGGCTCAGTGCTGGGGCCACCCCGGGTGTCCCCACCGCAGCAGAGCTTGGCCGTGCTGAGCTGCCAGTTGTTGAGCCGAGCAGGGTCCTCAGGACATCTCCTCTGCCTGGCTGTGGAGAGCAGAGGGGCTTTCCTTGCCCGCCCCAGTGCACAACCCGTATTTGCCATCAGAGAATCCCCATGGTGAGGAGGAAAGGAGCCGCTTGCTGGCGGCTCAGGCTGGGGGGTCTCTGCCATGAGCTGGAGCTGGGTGGCAAATTGCAGACAAAAAAATGGCTGCTTTTGCCCTCCCAGTGCGGTGGGTGGCAGCGGGTGCCCCTCGCTGGGTGCAGACTGGGTCAGGCTGGGTGCAGACTGGGTGCTCCCTGGGACAGGGCAGCAGCTCCCCTGGCCCCCACCCAAGGAACAGGTGGTGACATGGGGCATTTCACACCCTCCTAAGGGTGGATTTCACTTGGGGCTGTGCTGGGCATTGTTGGGCATTTTTTGGGTGGCTTTTCTTCACAAGTGACATGATCCTTCCTCAAACCCCAGAGCTTTTAAGGGATAAAAACTGATGCGGTTCCAATGGGTCAAACTCTTTCCTGGGCTGCTTTTGCACCCTTTGGTCCTGCCCAGGTGGTCAGGTTCCTGTCACTCCAGCTGGTGGATCCTTTCACAGTTTTTCCACAAATAATCTCATGCCTTGGACAAAATCCACTTTTCTAACTGCTTGGGGTGTCAGGAGCGGCCGTGGCCGTGTGAGCTGGGATGCAGGGAGGACACAAACCTTCACGCTTCATGGCAAAAAGCAACCCCTACAAGCTGGAAGAGCACAAAGCCCACTTGCCAGTGGTTATTTCTGAGCAGGGCTGCACCCATGGGTGCTTTCTGGGGCCCAGCACCTCTCCCGTGGCTCCTGGCTCTCTGGGAGGTGGGAAAACAGAGCAGGTGAGCGGGACGGGCTCAGCGGTGAGCAGGGTGTTTGCCAGGTGCCGAGCTGTGCCCACAGTGGTGCCGGCCCTGTGGCCTCACCAGTGATGCCAGCAGCTTGTCCCCGGTGTCTACCCAGCCCCGAGGAACTGGCTGTGTGGCTCTCGGACAAGTTTCATCCCGTGCAGCATAGCTGTGGATGCCGCCTGTCCCCAAGTTTCATCCCATGCAGCATAGCTGTGGATGCCGCCCGTCCCCAAGTTTCATCCCATGCAGCATAGCTGTGGATGCCGCCCGTCCCCGTATCGAGTGCTAATCCTTTTATGAGCCCTCTAAGCTGTTTATCTCCCCTGTGCCCCGCAGCAGAGAGCTCCCCGGGTGGGCTGCAGGGTTCTGCGTCTCCTTCAGCCCCTGGGGGCCTGACCAAGGCTGGAAAAAGCCCCGGGGTCTCAGCGCGCTCTGAAGCCCCCGCCGGGGAGGGGGCTGGGCTGCTCCCGGGAGCTGAGCTGTCACATCCACACCTTTTGCGCCGCTGCTTGACGCGGGTAATTTGGGCTCTCCTGTTTGGGAGCCACTTGGGAACAGCTGCAATCAATGCCGGGGACGCGGTTGCGGGGGGGTTGGCGGAGAGCGGAGGGGGGTGGGGGGACCCAGGTCTCCTGGGAATCGCTGGCAGCCGCTGGTAGATGCAAAGACCTTGAGATGTCTTCCAGGCTCCCGCAGCTGCCGATGCAGCGTGTGCCGTCAGCCCGGCTCTGTGCCGACCGCCTTTTGCAGCAGCTGTTTTACCAGGAAGATTTTCATAGGGTTTCTCTCCACCTGCTGGCCGTGGCAGTGGGGTGGCCAGTTCCCGCTGAGGGGCTTGGGCAGCTCCAGCCCCCGGGAGCGTGGGGCTGGCAGGCATTGCACCCTGCATGCAAGGTATTTGTTTATTTTTTTTTTTTTAAGGCAAAATGGTGAAAATGGATAACAAAAGGTATTTCCTAAGGGCTGTCAGACCTGGGCACTGCTGCATTTTGCACGAAGCGGCACCAACATTATCTTCATCACTTTTGTACTAGGTCATGTCCACGCCTGGAAAAATTTGGGCTGGACCAGTTTTGGTGCACGGGGACAGTGGGTGGCATCCCTGGGTGGGTGATGGGCGACAGTCTGGCCTTGACACCACCCTTACAGGCTCTGTGCTCTGGGGCTTGGGAGATGCTTTGGGGGGGATGCTCTGCACTAACCCACACTCTCCATCCCCTCTGCAGCCCACGCCAAGGGACCAGCCCCCAGCCCTGAGCCTGCCGAGCCCCCCGGTGCCATCACGCTGCCCGTGAGCTACCGCCTGTCCAACACCCGCTTGGCTTTCTTCCTCAAGGAGGTGGGAGCCGGCCCGGCGGGCAATGGCAGTGCTCTGCTGCAACGTGCCGAGCCCTTCGTCGTCTTCCAGACCAAGGAGCTGCCCGTCCTCAACGTTACCCTCGGGCCCTTCAGCACAGGGCTGGTGCTGCCCAAGGAGCAGCTGCAGCCCTCCAGCACCCTGGAGGTCCCTGACCGCCTCACCGTCAACTGGAAGGTGCGCGCCTTCATCATCCAACCCCGGCTGGTGGCCAACCAACCTGTGGTCCAAGTGCTCTTCTACATTGCTGGCCGGGATTGGGATGACTTCGCTGTCACGGACCGGCTGCCCTGTGTGCAGCTCCACGCCTTCCGTGACGCCCGTGAGATCAAGAGCTCGTGTCGCCTGCGGGGCAGCCTGGCCACGTGCCTGGTGCAGGCAGAGCTGCCCCACGCCTGGTTTGGCCCCCCAGCCGTGCCACTGGGCAGGAGGAAGAGCCCCGAGAGCCTGGAGGTGCCGGGCGAGAGCCAGCAAGCCGAGCTGTACTACACCCTGCACGCCCCCGATGGGGCTGGCCAGTGCCTTGGGGACACAGTCCCTCGCCGCGGGGCTGGGGGGGCCAGGACTGAGGGTCCCACGCAGCACCCGCTGCTGCGCATCGGTAGTGTCAGCCTCCTGCAGCTCCCCCCCGGGCAGCCCATGCAGGAGCATCGGCTGGACGGTAACATCTTCATCCGCTTGCCCGACAAGCCTCTCAAGCCGGGTGAGGTTCTGAGCATCCTCCTCTACCTGATGTCCAACTCCACGGTGGAGCACTTCACGCTCAGGTACGGTCCTGGGGCTGCCCCCACCCTGGGAGCAGATGCCTTTTGAGGGGGTGGTGGTTTCATCTGGGCTGTGCCAAGGCAGCCATGGGGACGAGGGAGAGGATGAGGGTGAGGATGGTGTGTTGCGTTTGTGGCACCTACTGGGCACTGGACTGGGTCTGGCAGGACTTTGGGAAGGTAAAGGAGGCCATGGGAGCACCTGACTTGGTTTTGCAGTGGGAGCTTGTTGGAGAAAAGGGAAAGGTTGTTCATCCAGGGTTTGAGGGGAAAAAAAATCTCCCTGCCCCCACAGCAGGGTGTCCAGGGGGCTTCCAGGGGTGCCTGGGGATGAGAATCCTGCCTTGACCATCGCTCTTCACAGGGTCAAGGCCAAGAAAGGCGTCAACCTGCTCAGCACCAAGTCGAGGAGCGGGCAGTGGCTGGTGAGCTCAGAGCTGCTGACAGGTGGCAAGCACTCCACTGCCACCGTCGATGTGGCCAGGGCGGATGGCGCTGGGCCCAGGTAAGGGGAACCCCCTCTGCCCCCCACAGCAGGGCACTGAGGAAATTGCTGGGGTTTTGCCTGGAGTGATTCTCCCTTCATCCCCCATCCTGGGTGCCTGGTTGGCTGTGGTGGCACATGGGTGCTGGCAGAGGAAACTGAAGCATGGTGGTGCACAGCCCGGACCGCGGGACTTGAGGGCATCAGGGGGGATGAGCTATTTTGGGGTCAAACCATCAGCACAGCTGAGGTTGGGGTAGATCCCCCACCGACAAGGGAAGTGGCTTAATTTTGTGTGTGGTTTTTAACCTTGGCCGGCACCGTGCAGCTGGCTAAAGGGCAGGTGAAGGTGGATTTTGTGGCCCAAGGTGGGCAGGTTTGTGGTCAGGCACGCAGCTGCCCGGGGGCTCTGTGAGGTGGGATCCGCTCTGGGTCACCACAGGTGACCAAGCTGGGGCTCAAGCAATGCACTTGTAAGTCACGGGACCGTTTTGTGGCTGCATCCCAAGCTTGGAGCTGGGATCCTGGCTGTGTTGGATGCTGGTGGGCGCACGTGGTGGATTTTGGGGGTGAACTGTGAAGCCGCAGAGGATCCTTCAGTTTGGGGTGGAAGCATTTTAATTTTTTAAGAAGTTTTAATACCGTGAGGGGCAGTAGCTCTTGGCTGCTTCCTCTGAGAAGGAAGGGGAGCAGTCCTCAGGCAAGGCCCCGTCTGGACTCTAAGGTGATGGACGAGTGTCAGATGGGGAGCGTGAAACAAGGCAGCATCTTCTGCTCTGCTCGACACGAGGACAATGCCATTTTCTGGGGCTTCAGGAAAGGCTTGAGTTGATTGAGGAGAATGCAGGGCATAGAAATGAGAATGATCTGAAGGAGTGAGGACCCACAAAGCCAGGTTGAAAACCCAGAGGCTGCTCAGCCTGGAGAAGGGAGACGTGAGGCTGGCCTGCAAATGCACAGAGGCTGCAAGGACAAGGGACAGCTTTGCTCCTCACATCCGTGTGGGCAGGACACGGCGAGCAAGGGCAGGTCAAAACCACCAACAGGAGAGACTCTCTGAAGAGCTGAAAAGCAATTGTCCCCAGGCTGTGACATCTCCATCGCTGTGTCTTTGGGAAAAGGGAGACAAGTGTTTCCAGGAGCCAGGTTAAAATGAGTTGATACGCTTGAGCCATTCCTGCCACTCTGCGCTGGAAATCTCTCTGTCTCCGCCCTCCACCCCAAAACCAAGCAAAGCTGGGGATGAGTCCTTGCAGAAAGAAGACCCTCGACTCTGACTACTTTGAACGTGAGCTTAAAAGCTGTCTGCAGAAACCCCCTCCCACAGCCTTACCCAGAGGATGGATTTTCCTTTACCCCACACCATTGCTTCCAGATACCAACTGCAACCGCTGCATTGGAGCCTGCAGCCATATGGGTGACATTGGAGTGTCCCCGGAGCCATGAGTCCCCCCATCCTCCGCAGGGCCACCCCAGCACCCCTACACGCAGCTGCCAGACCTGCCGCAGCAAGATCCTCTCCTCCTTCCCCCTCTCCCCGTCTGCTGCTGCTTCAAATCAGCCTGGAAAGGTTAGAGACTGAGGATGAATTTAAAGTGATTATAATCACCTTTTAGACAAACAACTCCATCAAATATTAACGGAACGGCAAGTGTGAATGACTCAAAGCCGTGTTGCCCTCCAGGCTGTGCAGCCGGAGGAGTTTGCTTTGTTGGGGCTCTGGGGGCTTTTGGCAGTGCCAGCTACGTAAGGAGCAGAAAAAAGCCCTGAGCTTTGGGGTGATACTGGCTGATTTTGGATATTTTCCACCCCAGCAGCTGCACCTTCAGCTATCCCCCAAATCCGGGCAGCCCAGCTCCTGTCTCTGCTGTGGCTGAGAGCAGATGATGCTCAGTAGGGGCAGAAGATGGTGACTGTCTCCTGGCAGGGCTCCTGGGATGCCTGGAGCAGCCCTGGCTTCTTGCTCTCCTCTTTCTCTGCTCCGTTTCGCTCATTAGATATTTATGAGAGAGAAACTCAACTGTATCCCGCATCCCCAGATCGATGGGATCTTCTCAAAGGCTGCTACACGTCCAGAAGAGAGTGTGGACAGTCCCGGCTTCCCCTTGTTCAGGGATTTCACCTTTCCTGCTCTGGGGACTTTTGCTGGCTCTGTGGTTCACAGGGACTCTGGGGTGTCACCTGGAGATGCTCTGGTTTTGGAGGGAAGTTTAGCTTGGAGGGTGCCCTCCTGGGTGTGGGGCATATGGGGTTTGACCTGAGGGAGATGAATGTGCAGGTGGGAGCAGCCCAGAGCAGTAAATGCAGCTGTGCTGCCGGGAAGATGGAGCCAGGGAGACAAGAGCAGCACCTGCAACCACTCAGTGTCCCCTGGGGCCATGGCCACACTCATCCTGTGATAATGTATCACCCACAGCCTTGGTAGAGCACTTGCTTGAGCTGCCGAGGGGAGAGGCAGTGAAATGCATTTCTCCCTCCCACTGCAAAGATTCCCATGGGAATCTGCAGGTTTCTGTCAGATCAACCCCTGACAGAGTGAGGGTCAGGGCTGCTGTGTTTGGGAGCATTGAGGTGGCACCCGCAGCGTGGTCCCTCCGGGAGGCAGCGGGACCCTGAGAAGAGACTCGCTGGGGATGCTCTGCATCACTGGAGGGGACCACCCAGTGCTGATCCCGGGGTGTCTGCCAGACCCGGGGCACTCCTGCTCATGGGGCACCCCTCCTGTCCTCCTGCCCAGGGATGGGGACTCCTCCTCTGAGATCATGCAGCTGGATTTCGAGATGGAGAACTTCACCAGCCAGTCGGTGACACGCCGCATCATGTGGCACATCGACTACCGGGGACGCAACCCCCCGCCTGACCTGGAGAAGGTGGTGACAGAGCTGACGGTCATCCAGAGGGACATCCGGGCCATTGTGCCCCTGGCCATGGTGAGTGGGTTCCTACCCTTGCTTAGCTTATCAGGTTTTATGTTTGGGATGGGTTGGGTCCCCCTGAGGAATCTCCCACTGGCCTGCAGCACCTACATATCCCACCTGTCTACATACGGGTCCTTCCCTGCCCCAGGGCTGGAGCAGGAAAGTGCTCAGCTGGGATCTGGCCCCAGAGGGACAGGCTGCCCTCTAACATGATGGTCCCCTTTGTGCCTCATTCCCAGGACACAGAAATCATCAACACAGCCATCCTGACGGGGCGGACAGTGGCCATTCCCGTGAAGGTCATTGCCATTGAGCTGAGCGGTGTCATCGTGGATGTCTCGGCTATGGTTGAGTGCAAGTCCAACAATGAAGACATCATCAAGGTGGGTGCAGGGAGGGGGTTTCCCCCAGGTGTACTGACCCCAACTGTGGTGTGGGCCGGAGCTGGATGAAGCTGGAGCTGATGTGCTGCACAAGTCCACCCCATCACAAGCATCACCCCCCAGTGGCTGCATTCCATGTGTGTCTCTCCATGGAATCTGTTGGGAGAAGGACAAGATACTTTGTCACTGTCCCCAGAGAGGCTGTGGGATGCTCCAGCACTGTGCAGGCTGGCACCAGGCAGCGGCAATAACTATGGGTTATCGTGGCACTTAGTGCTGATAAGGTGAAATATTGTCACGTCTAATGCAAGCTGCACATTCTCATCAGCGGCTTTCACTCGTGCCTTCAGTTGACATTTATCTCCTGTTTGGATCAGGGGCTGGGCTGAGCTGGGGTTGGGGGCTGACCCCAGTGAGGTGTCAGGGGATGAGCTGGGCAGCTGGGGATGAGGGAGGGAAAAGGGGGACTGAGGGAGAGGAGCAAGAGGGGCTTCATGGAGGAGATGGTGATCAGGCGAATGCAAAAGATGTGCTGCTGCAGCAGCAGCAACTGCCCGTGCATCCGCCCCAGCTGCTGAGGCAGCAGTCTGTCCTCGAACACAGACGTAATTTCTCCATAACCAGGCCCATTCATCCATATACATTTTTCTATCACTGTATGTATCCATCTATTCATCCACCGTATTATTCTATCACCATATCCATCCATCCACCGATAGACATCACCACCTTCTCCCAAATGCCTCCCACTGCTCTCCCTGCATGCACCCAGCCAGCCGCCCCTCTCCATGTCCCCACTGTGTCAGGAAGAGGCAGGGAGTCACGTGGGGGTCCTGGGCTCCCCCATGTCCTCCAGCTTGGGGGCCATGACACCTTTTCCCCTTCTGCACCGGCTGCTCTCCCAGCTGAGCCAGGGGTGATGGCAGAGCCCGATCCCTGTGCCCCAGCTGCATTGGGATTTGTTTTCCCCAGTTGTCTGGGGGTGCATGGGCGGGTGACAGCCGGTGTCACAAACTGTTTACCCAAGTTCTTGACTAAAAGTCCCATCTGTGCGATTTACAGCAACGGGTCTAATTTATGGAGAGCGGTCCTCCGCAGTGTGATAAAACACTGGAGCAATAATACACTTCAGGATGGACTCCAAGACACTTAAACTGTTTAATGTGCTGCCTTTCTACTCATAAATCTATTTACACGCTGTCCCCAGACCTGGGGGGAGCAGACACTTGCACACAAGCTGGGATGAATAATGCATGGAGCAGCCCTCCGGCCCCGGCTCGCCTCCCGCTCGCCTCCTGCCCGCCGCTTGCAGCCCTGTGCAATTTCTTGCTGAGTTATTTTGTGTTTGTGCGGGAGCTTTGTTTCTGAGGGAGCTCTCAGTTACCTGCTGAGATTGGGGAGTATGATTATGGTGTCAGGGCTATAAACCTGTTACATAAATCAAAGCTTACATCGTGGGATGCGCTGTCTGTTCCTGTAAATAATTTAACGTGAAGGAGGGCTGGGGAGCTGCTCCTCCTGTGGCTCAGTGGTGGTTGCTCTCATGTGTAATGTGGAGGGGAAACGTCCTGGACCTGGTGGACATCACCATGAATGTGCCAGGGCCACTGATGAAGGATGGTGGGAGTTGTCACCCTCATCCCCCTCTGAAGTGACACAGGGTGACTGCCCATGCTCAGCCCAGAAAAGAGGACCTCATTGAAGGTAGCGTAGAAATTATCCCCCTTCCCTGCCTGTGTTATGGCCCTGGGGACTGTACCTGTCGAGGGACATGCAGGGATTGGAAGGGCCACCTCTGCTGCCAGCGATGCTCGATGGGAGATGTTGAACCTCACCTGCCATGTGAACCTTTCTCAGGAGCCGCCATCCATGTGAGCTTGAGGACCCACCAGGAGCAAGTCAGCTCAGCAGGACTGCAGCCTCGGGGACCCTGGTCACCCACAGCCACCACCGGCACTTCTGGCTGGCCGACATGGGGTCCCACCAGCTGTGGTGGCTCTTCCCACTCCTGAGGGCATTGGAGAAGATGTGTCCCCTTCATCCCATGCTTGAGGTTGTGCCAAGGCTGGGGAGCTCCTTGCTGCAGAAGCAGAGCCCTGGCTCGGAGCCCAGGCAGACATCAGCCTCTCGCTTCCCGGTGCCTTGCTGCAAATCCGGGAAGTTTCTCTGAACAAGCATGCAGTTCATTTAAAGGCTAATCTGCAGTCACTCTATCATCAGGACAGGCCTGACGTGCTGGGATTTTTTGTTGTCATAGTTTCAACCCCCCAATTGCAAAGCAAGTGGTCCCCAGAAGAATATGCCTGGGGGATTTATTAGCTAAGGTAATGCAAGCAGCAGCCCATCATATTTATTGTGATAAATGACACAATATCCAGAGCACTCTGTTGCTGGAGGATTCACCCAGGAGCTCATCTTTATTCAGACGCTGCCCCGCCAGAGATGAGATTGTCTTTTCAGACGTGCTGAGCTGGTATCTCTGATACGAAGATGAGGAACAAACCCTCCTGCATTGTACTTCCATGTCCAGGGAGCGGGGACTTCCCAAGGAGCCCAGGTCCCAGATTCTGCGTCCTCCTCCAGCCCTGGGGACCATAGACACCTCATGATGGGCTCCTGCAGCCGAAACATGGAATTCTTGGAGAAGCTGAGCCCTGCTTGTGGCCTCCAAAATGCAAAATTCCTGCAGCTGAATGACCACAGGTGCCTGAAGATAAGGTGGGGACAGAGACAGGGATGCTGTCACCTCTGCTGCCAGCTACCACGCAGCATGGACTCAACCCCTTATCAACCATCAGAGAATCCACGTGGGAGAGCAGTTTGTTGGAAATGAGCCCGTCTGTGCTGTTGAAATGTATGGTGCATCTGCTTGCTGAGCAAACGTGTTTTTTTTTTTTCCTCAGTGACAAGCAACTCAGATGTAATTCCTGATGGCGTAACAGGAGAAAAGGGGGGTCAGGGTTGGGCCATGGAACTGCTGCAGATGAGAGGTTGGAGCTTCCCCAGCCTCGTTGTCTCCTGCCACCCTTACTGGGAAGAAGATGCTGTTGACCCTGATGGCCTCAGCCAAAACACAGGCGATGCTGTAGGCCCTTCCTCTTGGCTCCTTAATTGGCTGAGACTGGTTGGTAATAAGTGGCCCCCCCAGGATGTATGTGTTTTATAGCAGATTTAACTAATGGTATATGCATAAATGAGAATTAAAAGAGAAAGAGAGAGAGAAGATGAATGTGAAGGTTCAGGTGAATTCCAGGAAGCTCTTGCTGGGGTTACTGGGAGGGATGGGGACAAGGCACGGGTGGGTACCTATGCACAGGGCTGGTCTGTGCTGGCTGCCTTTGCTCTCTGGGAGTGGGCAGAGGTGATTTTTGGGGACAAATGTCATTCAGGATGAGCAGTTTGCAACCTCTGTGAAGCAACCCCCACCCTTCCTTCTCCCCCAGGTCTCCAGCAGCTGCGACTACGTCTTCGTCAGTGGGAAGGAGTCGCAGGGCTCCATGAGTGCCCGGGTCACCTTCACCTACGAGCACCTCTCTGCCCCACTGGAGATGACGGTGTGGGTGCCCAAACTGCCACTGCACATCGAGCTCTCGGATGCCCGGCTAAGCCAAGTGAAGGGCTGGAGGGTGCCCATCCTGCCGGACAGGAGGTGGGTGCTATGGGGCCATCACGCCTGGGGTCTGTCCAACCTGGAGAAGGCAAGGTGAAGGTGGTGCTGAGGGTCTAATTGCCATGTTCAACTACTTAATGAGGGGGTTTTAAAGATGGTGGAGCTGGAGATCATCTCAGGGGTCCTTGGTAAAAAGCTGAGAGGTCGTGGATGTCGGTTCCATGTTTGTATGGAGGAGGAAAGTTTCACAATGTGGTTGGTCAAATGCTGGAGCTGGTGGGGACCATCACTCTTTGGCGATGCTCAGAAGTCTGGATGAGGCCAGGAGCAGACAAGATCTAAAGTTAGCCCTGCTTTGAGGTCTACAAACAACCAGGTACCCATCCCAGCCCAAGATATCTCATTCTTTTTCCTGGTTAGGGGACAGAGATGCTGGTGACCCCCTTAAAGCCCTCAGAGACCTCATGGGCCACAGCATCCTTTTTGACCAGGAGCCACCAGTTTTTTGATCCTGCTTGGGGAGACCCTTTGTATCTCCCTGGCCAGCCACCCCTCTCCTTTCCTGGGGGGACTGAAGAGCTGCAGTGCTGGGGGGGGATCTTGGCAGCACTTGCCCACCCACTGCCCCATCCCGTAGGTCGGTGCGGGACAGCGAGCACGAGGAGGATGAAGAGGAGAGGAAGCAGAGCCGGGGCTGTGCCCTGCAGTACCAACACGCCACGCTGCAGGTCTTCACCCAGTTCCACACCACGGCGGCGGAGGGCACGGGGCAGGTGGTCACCATGCTGGGGCCCGACTGGCTGGTGGAGGTCACCGACCTGGTCAGTGACTTCATGCGCGTGGACGACCCGCGGGTGGCCCACATGGTGGACAGCTTCACGCTGGCCGGGAGGGAGCCGGGCACCACGCTCTTCAAGGTACCCCCACCCCCCCGGCTGCCTGTCCCCACCTCTGCCGGTTTGGCTGGGGTGGCAGGTGGTGACAGGCACCCTCGTCCCCTGCAGGTCGTGTCCCCGCTCATGGAGGCGGTGCTGGGCGAGACGCTGGTGACGGTGGCGGAGGAGAAGGTCAGCATCACGGACCTGAAGGCCCAGGTGGTCTCCAGCCTCTCGCTGTCCCTCCACCCCAGCCCTGGCAATAGCCACACCATCGTTGCTCGGACATCCATCCAGCAGACCCTCAGCTTCTTCAAGCAGGTGAGGCCGGGGGGTGCATTTGGGCTTGGGGGCCCGGTGGGGGACTTAGGATGGGATGAGGACTCCATCTACAAACCTCCCCTCCCAAATCCTGCCCACAGTCACCCGCAGCACCCAGTGTTCTCCAGACACCCTAGTGATCCCCAAAGCACTCTAGAAACCTTCACGCTGACCTATGAACCAACCCTGGGGACAAGACACAATCATGAGGACAAAGGGGTCTGGAACAAATCCTATGCAGTTCCCAGCCCAGCTCTGGTAGCCACATTTGGCACCTCTGGGGGCTGGGATTTGGGCTGAGGCTGGACAAGCATGGGGAAAATTTAAAGAACAGGCAAAAGGGAAAAACTAGGTAATGGTTAGAAGGAACGAGATGGATGGTGGAGGGATAAAGGGTGAATTTGATGGAGGGAAGGATGCAAAGGAGAAGGGATGGAGGGATGGGTGCAGGTGGGACTGGCATCGTGCTGGGCAACCGGTGCCTGTGTTGGTCCCGCAGGAAGCGCTCCTGAGCCTCTGGATTTCCTACAGTGATGGCACCACGGCCCCCCTCTCCCTCTATGACCCCAAGGACTACAACCTAGTGGTGACCAGCCTGGACGAGAAGGTGGTCTCAGTGACCCAGGACCGAGCGTTCCCCTTGGTGGTGGCGGAAAGCGAGGGCACGGGGGAGCTGCTGCGGGCCGAGCTGATCATCTGCGAGAGCTGCCAGAAAACCAAGCGCAAGAGCGTGCTCTTCACAGCCGTGGCCAGTGTGCGGGTCCACTTTGGGTCCGAGGAGGACCCAACCTATGACTATGACCATGTGCCCAGCAAGCCGGGGCTGGCGGAGACGGGGGCGAGCACCACCCTGCGGGCAGAGGTGGAGAGGAATGCAGAGCCCAGCGAGGACAGTAGGATGTCCGGTGCATCTCACCCCACCGAGGACTTCCCCACCATCCCCACTGGCTTTGTTCAGGTGACCAGGGGGCTGACGGACCTGGAGATAGGCATGTACGCCCTCCTGGGCGTCTTCTGTCTGGCCATCTTGGTCTTCCTCATCAACTGCATTGTCTTTGTGCTGAAATACCGGCACAAACGCATCCCGCCTGAAGGCCAGACCAACATGGACCATTCCCACCACTGGGTCTTCTTGGGCAACGGGCAGCCCTTGCGGGCCCACAATGACCTTTCCCCGCAGCCTGAGAGCCCCGGGAACCCCCTGGAAAACGTCCAGACCTGCTGCCATGGGGACCACCACAGCAGCGGGAGCTCACAGACCAGTGTGCAGAGCCAGGTCCATGGCCGTGGGGACGGTTCCTCGGGGGGCTCCACACGGGACCAGAGCGAGGACCCGCTCAACTCCCCCACCTCCAAACGGAAGCGGGTGAAGTTCACCACCTTTGCCACGCTGCCCTCGGACGAGCTGGCCTACAACTCCATCCCCATTGCTGATGAGGAGGACTTGGAGTGGGTCTGCCAGGACATGGGGCTGCAAGACCCTGAAGAGCTTCACAACTACATCCGCAGAATCAAAGAGATCGCTTAACGCAGGGGCCGAGGGGCAGGGGAGGGAGGGGGCTGCCACACTGTGCCACACCATGCCACGCCATGCCACGCTGGCTGCTTCCCCAGGGCTGGAGACCCAAATTTGGCTCTCTTGTGCATTCCCTCTTCTGCACATCTCATGTCCTCCTCATCCTGTCGGAACACACCCCCAGGGGCCTTTTTCTTTTCTTGCCCTTTACAGTCTGGTTTTCCCAGCGCACATATGGCCCCCAGCCCGGGGCAAGGGGGCAGTGGAGGAGCGAGCTGGGGGGGCAGGAGATGGATGGGGTCAAACTCTTGGTGTGTGTGTGAGTGCGTGTTCAATGGCGAAGGGGGCAGGATGATGCTGCGGGTCCTGCCCTGCAAGGAGTGGGAAGAGGGGAGAGGTGTTGGACCCCTCCCAGGAGCATGGCAGGGAGGTGGTGAGTGGAAGCCTCCCAAAGGTGACCCCCCCCACCCTGCCTTCGCTGTGCTCGGTTGCACAATTTTGAAGGTGAGTGCTGGTTCAGGGATTTGTTGGGGTTGCAGGGAGCTCTTGCTGCCCCACGCTGCGGGTGATGCTGGGGAATGTGTGTGTGGGGAGGAGTGCCAGGGGGCTGGAGCCCCATGGCCATGGTTTTGGGACACCGCTGCTGCATCCCAGCCTCAAATGCTGGGCTTACCCCCCTCCCTTTGGCATGGGCCATTTGGGGTGGTGACAGTAACATTTGCCACACGAGCATCCCTTGAGGACTACAGGCTGCTGCCTCTGCCCCCCCCAGCTGCCTGGGGAAGGCTGTGACCCCCTGGGCAGGGGCAGTTTGGGGGTGCCCAGTCAAATTTGCTGCCTGTGAGCTTGTCTGGCCATCCCTCTCCCTCTGTTCCCAGCTGTGGGACTGGTGCTGCCTGCCCCCTCCACCCAGTAGCCCTGGTGGGAACCCCCAGGGCCAGCCCCTGGTTTCTGTCCCTCCCGATGCTGGGATGCAGCTCTGAGGCTGGGAGGTGGTGCAGGGGCTGCCCACTACTGCGGGGTGGGGCAAACCTGGGTGGGGACACCCACAATGGAACCAGTGCCAGCCCAGTCCCACCAGTGCCAGACCACGAGGGATGCCCAGAGCCAGGCTCAGCCCCCGCGGTGCCTTCTGACTGCCATCACACAATGCCTCCCTGGTCACCCCACACTGGTGGCAGCTCCCAGGCCCTCTGGCTCAGAGCTACCCCCCCAACCCAGGGCCATCCCATCGCCCAGCCCAGCACAGAGCATCCTCAGCTGGGTTAACTCTGCGGGGACACCTGGGTACCAGGGCTGGCGGGTTGGGGATCCCAGTGCAGTGGTACCCGTGGGTGACGGGGAATCCCCCTGGCATCACCCGTTGGAGTGGGGGGGTTGAGACTGGCAGCAGATTATTTCTGGATTGGAAGTAAGTTACCCACCACTGTGTCTCTTTTTTTTGTTTTGTTTTTTTTAAATTTTTTTCTTTCTTTCCTTTTTTTTTTTTTTTTGTTTTTTTCTTAAATAAAAGACGAGAAAATTAAAAAAACAATGAAACAAAACAATTGAAACCAAAAAGCATTTTAGCACTGTGATGGGCCCTATCTCTGACGTGGTGCCTGGGGTGGCTGCTCCCAGCAGTTTGGGGGTCAGTCCTGGTGGGTGTGGGGTCTGCAGGGACACACCCACCCACCCACCCCCACTCACACCACAGGGTTCTGGGAGGATTGCTTGGCTTTGACACCCCTCCTCCTGCCCCCACCACTGGAGCTCTGAGCACTTTGGGGTCAAAGCTGTGGATTTGGGACTCCCTCCCTCTCCAAAATCCTCCCCTCGTGGGCAGCCTGATCAAAGACCTGTGGTGAGGGATGAGGTGATGCTGTAACCACATCCTTGCTGGCCCCCGTGCCTCAGTTTCCCTGGCAGACAAGCAGTGGGCTGTGGTCATGCGTGGTGTTCCGAAAGCCCCTTTAAAGAGCTTTATCAGTTTTCAGCTATGAAAATTTCTCCCCCAAAGCAGACTTAAAACTTACCTGATAGCTTATGCTGATTTTATACATACACATACGTATACATGGGAGAATTGAGCCGTGCTCAAAGGCCAGGCGGCTGATGCAGTGAGGTTTTGCTGTGCCCCGTTATCTGAAGGACCCAGGTCTGGCTGAATGAGCTGCTGAGCTGATAGCGACCCTGAGAAGTAAAATTAATACAGCTGATTTCCCTGCTTGGAACTGCCAAACCTCCTTGTTAAATTAACATATATGAATACTTGTAAAAAAAAAAAAAAAAAGGAAGAAAAGGAGGGGGAAAGTTAAGGAAAGTGTATAATAAAATTTCATAATCAGAATAAGACCTGGCAGTGCCCAACTCCTGGTCCGTGAGCACGTCCTGGGGGCTGCAAAGGTGGAAGGCAGTAGGGGGGACACAGACCCACCGGGGTGAGGACCAGAGTGTCCCCACAGCTGATCCTCCACCAGGTTTTGCCCCCCCTTCTCTGGGCTGCTCCACCAGCCCCCGAGCAGCACTGGCTGCTCACCCACCACAGTTGTGGCTGGGCCCAAGTTTTGACACGGAGCATCAGCGTTGGTTTTCCAGCCCATCGCTTCCCATTTCAGCTGACAGATCCATCTCAGCTCTCCAAGAGCCCCTGGAAGGCAGCGCACACGGACTGGGGAGCCCAAGCTGTTTGCAGGGCCAGGGTCATCCCATGGCCACGCAGCCCCACTCATGTCCTCCATCCCAGCCCTGCCAGCATCCCTGTGTCCCCAGAGCTGGTGGGGCAATGCGGTGCTGGGCGAGGGGCAGCGGGAGGGCCAGAGACCTGCTCAGAGAGGCTTTGCTTTTAAATGAAGAGAGCAAAACTTACATAGCTGCATAGCTATCTATTTATTGATACATAAATATGGATATATTTATAGTTCATAAATATGCATGTATTTATACTTTATACATATATATATATATACACATATATGTGTGTGCATATATATATTTTTATATATATATATATATTTTTAATATATATAAAAGTATGTATGTGTGTAGTCCCTGTACGGCTTGATGCCAAGGGCTTTGCTCAGGTGCAAGGGTGCGTGTATGCACATACAGACACTTACAAATGCACACGCAGAGACACAACTCGCTGCTGAGCATCACCTACCATCCCAGCCCCCAAATGTCCCGCCGGGCATCAGGAGCAGGAGGGAAGCAGCTCATCAGCAATTGATTTGGGCTCCTGATGCCCTTGAAGCCCGGCAGCAAATGCACCAAGTGGCAGTGTGCGAAACGCTGGGGACAAACCCCAGCAAAATAGATTCCGCCCCCCCTCATAAGGAATGACCAGTTAGGACATGGAATTAAACATTAAAAAAAAAAGACCCAAGAAAGCAGTTGTGGTTGGTGGGATTTAGGTTGCAGACTCCTGGGGGCTGGTGACACCCACCAGGACAGGCCACCTGCACCCCAGCACCCAGCTAATCCAAAACTGCCACCTTCCTCCCTTATTGACTCAGATCCCATTAAATAAACTCCCACCAAACAGCCAAATCTCTCTGGAGGAAAAATAATTAAAAAGAAGCCTCTATTCCAGCTCCCCTCTCGTGCTGCCCTCTGTTTATTCTGCGCTGCCTCTCCTGTTTAGCGGTTTACTATCTGCTCCCAGCAGGCAGGGACAAATTTGCATTTTAATGCGGTGTTGTGAGGCTGCACAAACCACCTGTGAGGAGGAGACAGCGCTGGGGACGGGCACCCCTGCATCCCGGTGTCCCCACCTCCCAGAGGGATGCTTGGCCCCCACCCTGGTCCTGCCTTAAAAAATCCTTTAAAAAATTACACATTCTTAAAAAAAAAAAAAGAAGAAAAAAAAAATCAAACCTCGTAAAACCATTCATGCAACAGAGAGAAAGAGAGAAGGGAGGGTGACAAATAGTTGTTTTCCTCAGCTCAGGTCATCCCCAGCTGTGCCTCAGTCTCCTTCCACCTGCTTTCTTCTCCATCCATCCATCCATCCATCCATCCATCCATCCATCCATCCGTTCTCCCCATCATTATCTCCTGCCTTGGCTTTTCTCTCAACCAGTTCTCAGGGCCCATTTTCCCCACTCCCATCCCGTCCCGTCCCTGTTGTGCTGCCCTTGAGATGCCTCCAGCCATGTCCCCTCCATGTGCAGCTCTGTCCCCGCGACAGGGCTTTTCTAACACGGACGGGCTGTAGAGGACCTGATGACTTTTCCATCCCTGCTCTCCCCCCACGATGCCGTCTCCACCCTCCGTGGGGCTGCCCCACATCACAGGGGTTGGAGGGATATTCCCAACAGCCGAGAGATTTATTTTCTGGGAATACAAGCAATAACAAGAGGTTCTCCACATCTATCTCCACCGACCAGCCAGTGGAAGTTTAATTAAGGCAAGACCTGTGTGCTACCCCCCCCGGCTGGACATTAACTGGGCAGGATTTACACAGTGTCCAGGATAATTACTTTGGTAATTGCACCATTATTTCTGGGGGCTCTTGGCTACGTTTTTGTGTGGCTTGGTGAAGATCTCTCCCTGGGGAATGAGGGATGCTCTCTGCTCCAGACCAGCCGACACTGAGGACGGGCTTCCTGGGTGGCTCTAGGGAGCAGGAATAGTTCCAACAGTTCCCAAGCTTTTTGGGGGCTCCTCCTCTGTGCTGGGAAGCTGTTCCCCTCCTGCCAACTGTGGGTCCCTCTGTGCTGCCAAAATATTCCCCTAGCAAGGGAGAGGAGCCAGAGGCAGAGCCAGAGCTCATCCCCAGCCCTAGGGTGGAGGAGCAGGATACACATCCCAGAAACACGTGGGAGCTCTCGAGACTCTCCACAAGGTTTTAAGACCCTGCTACAAATTTTTGCAGTTTTCTAGGAATTCCATGGTACTTTTCAGGGACAGTGGGACTGGAGCCCATCCAGGAGGTTTTCAGGGCTTGCTGGGAACTTTTGCTGCTCTCCAGGACTCCCCTTGGCTTGCCGGGAACTCCGGGGCCTTTCCGGCATTTCTCTGCCCTTTCCAGGAATTTCCATTAGCGTCTCATGAATTCCCAGGGGAAAGACGGTTTCGTTTTCCAGGAACGCCTCAATTTCCCCTGCTGTCTGTGGCCCCCAGGCACCAGTCGCCTCTCGGAGGCTGTGGCTGAGCAGATATTCTGCCTCATCTGACATCGCACAGTCACTGTGTGTCCAGAAATTCCCCATAAATAAAATTAAAGCACCCTTGGGTGGTGGGAGGATGGAACCAAGTGGGCAGTTGTGCGCTCTCCATCACAGCTGGGTCGTACAGCACTGAGCTCCCACATTCAGCTGTGCTTCCAGCAGCCACAGCTTCTCCCCCAAACCTGCTCTGGGCTTTCATTCAAGCCCTCGGTAAAGATGTTACCAAGACAGCATTAGGAGAGGCAGATCCCTTTAAACAGCCATTGCATTTTAAATAAGCTTCATTGCTTCCCGTAAGGTAAAAACGGCTCATTTTCATTTCACCAGCTCAGCACCGGTGGGAATCATTTCCTGCAGTTCGCTCCGCCCCTCCATTGCCCGTGGGGTGACCCAGGGCTTGTCCTTGTGGGGGTCTGGCTCTGGCCGATGCCACAGACACTGCTGGCACATCTGGGTGGGACCCCCATGCCCAGCGATGCTGTGTCCCCCCTGGACACATGGCTGGAGCAGATGAGGACGGAGGTGACGGGGATCACTCCCTCAGAGGGGTGCAGCAAGCATCCATCTGGGGCTTTGCTAAACGCAGCTATTCCTGAGCATCCCCTGACCATGCAGGCAGCAGATGCTGCTGTCGGTCCTAGCAGCGTGGCCAGAGAAACTCTCCTATTTCATTAGTCCATGGATTTAAAGGTCACAAAAGAGCATCTTGTCTGACCTCCTGTGACATAGCTCGGCGAATGGCACCCAATTACCTGTCTGATGAGGCTCAGCGTTATGGCCGATTAAAGGGTTTTGCTTGGCTGCGATTGAAAACAAGGCTGCGAGGGCCCACACACAGCTGTGTCCCTTCCTTTTCCCCATGGGTGTCTGCTCGTCATGGGAGAAAGCACCTCCCAAATCTTTGGCTTTTAGGGACAGCCACACCTGGGGTGCTTAAACTGGGATGCAATTGGGTAGACCAGACTTGGATGGAAACAGCATCTCCTTATGATAGGGACTGGATGCAGACCCCTGATCCCTCAAAACTTACCTGCGTGGTCCTAGGAAATTGCTTCATCCAGCTGTGCCTCAGTTTACCTTAACATGACCATGTCCTTACCCCACCAGGAGGCCTGTGACTATGTAGGCTCAGGGCTGCAGCCTCAGCTGCAGCCTAATTAATTAAATAATCATCCACTGCTAAGTAATTAATCACAGCCTGTTTTCACACCTTCTCTGTCTCCCTCCCTGGATTTACAAGGGTCTAATTCTGTCCTTCGTGAGATGCCATTTAAGATAAACTACAGCCCCACCTTAGAGCAAATAAAATCTGTGCTCAGCCCAAAAGTCCATGCAGCTCCAGATTTGTCAGCGTTGTGTCCCAGGGAGCTGATGTCTCAGCACCCCAGGATGCTTCTGCCCCCTCCGACCTTGCAGGGGTCCAGGTCTTTCGGCTCCTTGTCCCTGTTAAAAGCAGCAGGTGCCCAACCAGGGCCATACAAACAGAACTTGGAGGCAGCACAGATCACACTAACAACGGCAAATCCAATTAGCCAAGGGTTAAGCACTCTGCTGATGAAAAGCAAGGGTTCAAACTGCTGAGCCAGCAAAAGCTCTGCACTGATCGATACTGTGTAAATAATATTGCTTGTTCTTGGGAGACCGTTGCTTTCTGTTTCAAGAGTGAAATACATTTTGCCTGGCAGGACCCCGCTGAGCAGATTAATAAACATGGTCTGGGTTTAGGTCTGTGGGAGGTATGTGGGGAGACGTCGCCTTTCCCGGCTCTCCCACACGCACAGTTAAACAAAATGAGGAATAATTGCTGCTCGTGTCATGCTGGCGGCTGTGAATGGTCCTGGGATTACTTAGTGAATGAGGAGGATTCTCCGAGTTGTATCTGTAGTGGAGGGGGAAAATAATGCTGTTTCTAGATCAGAGTAATCCAACCACCAGTCTATGGAGCCCGAGTCCCCCGGGGAGTTCAAGAGACAGGACACAAGCTGGGACCCAGGGAAAAGCACCCAGCACGGGCTGGATCCAGCTCATCTGCACCATCCGTTCCTCTGCACAGACCAAGAGTGGGTCCAAGTCCCACCATAGACTCTCTAGTGGCTACTAAGGATTGTGCCCCTTCTCTATGTGCCCACACTGGGGCTTGAGGCTGAGCCAAATCACCACTTCTGGTGGGTTTTCCAGTAGTGTTCCCAGTCTGCCGGGTGATTCCAGCTGCACAGGGCACATCTCATAGCGGTGGATGAATAGGTAGGACCAGCCGGTGCCAGAGATGCTCCTGGGGGGGCTGGGGAAAGCATCTCCCTGGCTGTTTTGGGACTGACAGGGTGTTTTAATCCCAGGAATTTGCTCGAAGTTGCTCTGATTTGTCCCTGCTTCTCCTGATCACTTGTGGCTGAAACACGAAGACACTCTGGGAGAAAAAGGACAGGAAAAAACCACATTCGAAAATAAAAATATTTCCTTTTGACATGTTTTCTTCGCTTGCAAGAAGCCGCTTCAATCTTTTGATCTGAAGTTTCTTCCCACTTGACAGGTCCTTTGATTACATTTATTTATTTTTTGCCTTAAAAAGCTGGAAATCAACCCAAGCCCTTTTGAGCTTGACTGGAACAGAGCAGGAGCACAGATGATGTCTCTGGAAAGTGATTTTTTTTTTCCCCTGAACTGCTCCGGAACTGGGAAGAAGAAAAACCCCAAATAAATCTGTTGTTGGCACAGCTGAGATGAAGATATTGAGCATGTGGAGGTCTCGGGGGGGTTGGCCTTGGCTCAGCTCTACCAGCAGCTAGAGATGCTAAAATGCCTCTGACAAAAGCTGGAGGGGAGCTGGGGGGTGCAGGAGCAGGGCCCTGGGATGGACGAGCTTCCCTTAAGCCAATATGAGGCCCTTCAGCATGGAAATGATCTTGTTTGGGGGAGATTTCAAGGATTTGGTCTCACCCCAGCTTGGAGGGATGGAGAAGTAGAAGGTCTCACCTACCCCAGCTCATCAAATACTGACACTGCTGTTGAGTTCTCCTTCTTCCTCCCAGAAAAAAATGGGTCATTTGGGATCTTTGTAATTTGTAAGGTTATTTTTTGCTGAGATAGCTCCTTTGCTGGGTTTTGGGTGGCCCCAACCCCTCAGACCAGGCAGTGTTTGCTTGAGCGAGTAAGAGTCCACAGGAGACTCATCCCAGGTCGTCTCCACTTCAATTAGGCTAAGCAGAAGTTATGGGTTTGGAAAACATCAAAGGCGCAAGAGAGACAAGTCAGGGCTTTCTGGGAGCAGCAGCAACAAGGTCAATGCCATCGCACCAAGAAACATCATTTCTGGTTCCACCACAGCTGACGGCATCGCCTTGGCTAGATGAAGGGTCTGCACACCATGGACGCAACCAGGGCACCAGCACCTTCCTGCACATCTCTGACCCATGCAGCGGCTCCAAAACCCTCCTGGAAGCAGCTGAATCATTTCATTAGTCTGTTTTTCAAGCCATCCTTATTGTGGCTCTCAGCTAACTATTTTATAACCAAGTTATTTTCTCCCTGCACTCAAAATGTTCACAATATGTTTCAAATCATTGCAGCGCACACATTTGCCAGGTCCTCTCTTTATTACCTGATTTTGTATTTAGGCTTTGCATCGCGAGTTATGATCAGGAGAGAGCTTGCCATTCATTAACGTGGAAGCAGTGTCTCTCTGGGGCAGCTTTCCTGGACTCTAATGGATGTGGTTGAAAAGATAAAGTATCTTAAATCCTGCCCAAATTGTGCTTTTGGGTCTGGGGCGTCTCTAACTCTGAAGATCTGAGCTCCATTATTGGGGTTTATGGGGTTACTAGAAACCTATTGCTAAAAACTGCAGCCCCAACTGCCATGCCCAGGTGCTTTATCCCCTCCTTGATGTCCCCTAAAGTACTCTGGGAATATTGTTTTTCACAGCTCACTGAGGTAGAGATGGCAAATTTCCCCTGTAATCAGGTTGCGATTTCTCCTTGCTTTCCCCCCTCCAAAAATGTGCACGGGGCTGTGCTACACTTTCCACAAGTGCCCATGTCTGTGATTGTGGTTGTTGCTGATCCATGGTGGAAAAATCCATCTCCTTCCACAGTTCTGACCCCAGGACCCACCTTGGGTTCTCCCCATCCTGGGGGCTCTGCAGATGCTGTGATCGCCACCCTGCAAAGCTCCCAGGTCCCATTCTGAGCTCACACTCTCTGCATCCCTAAATTTGCTTTAAAGCCTAATAAAGGGAGCAAAGAGCCTCTTCCTCCTCCTGGACCATAACACACAAACACCAACCAACCTCCTCGGGGCTCCGAGATGTGTAATGCGATGTGGAATGGAGCCAGGCTGGTTGTGGGGAGCTCCAGCCATTTTTCTTTCTTATCTTTCCCCTCCTTCCCCCCACTCCCAACACCATGTGATCTATAGTAAGATAACAGCTTCAGTCGCTCCAGATTGCTTATTGAGGACCCTGCGGTAAATCAATGATTTCCAATGGCATCAGAAACTAAGGCAGAAGTGCATGGACCCTCCTGGTCTCCGCCCATTGGGCTCTATGGCCACAAATTTGGCTATAAAATCCCCCAACATGTGCCTGCAGGTCCCTGTGCAGGGCCCACAACCCAACATGTGTTTGCAGAGAAGGCGTAGGCAAGGCCAAGTTCCCACTGAAGCTGTTACTCATCCCCTCCAAATTTAATTTCTGGGTGAAAATATCCCCAGTCCACTCAGAACAAACAGCTTGTCGGTCGCTACCAAAGAACATGAGTTATCATGTCCTTAAATTGCCATTTTCTTGCTTTTAAGCACTCAGGTTCTCACAGTGAGAGCAGAAATGCAGAAATGCTGTCACTTAGCAACCCTGGAGGATGCAAAGGGAGGTGGTGATGGGGGGTATTTGTCTTCTGCTGGAATTTCCAACTTGGCTTGGTCCTGAAATTGCTGTCTGCATGTCTGTGAGGTGAGACAGAAATGAAGATGCAGGCAAACAAAAGCATTAGACAGGTCGATAAGTGGATAGATGAATGCTCTTCCCCCTTGATTAATGAATTAAATTTACTACATTAAGAACTATACTTTCATCTGCATGGTCAAGGCAAGAAGTGGCCTTGCCTCAGCACAGGCCAAATAGACAGAGATGCGATGGATGGAGGATGGATGGAGGGTTGTAGAGATGGGCTTTTTGTGGGCTGCTCACAATATTCCGCCTGGCAGAAAACACATTGGTTTGGTGGGAATCTCTCATGCCTTTCAGGGATGGGATGAAAAGAGACCTACAAAATCACAGGGCAAGTTTTCTGTTGCTCCTCACGGTCATTTCCTATCTCTGCCACCCAAATCTGGAGCAATTCAGCCCATAAAAGGCTGCTGTAAAATGACGAAGAAGAAAAGTTGGGCCTGACGTGTCAAAACCAAAAGCAGTGCAGGAGAAGGTCGTGGTAGTTCTGGGGCCAGGTGAGTAAATCAACTTCAATTAACCGCAGGATGGGATAAAGTGGAGGTTATAAAAGCAATTAAAGAGTCAGAGAGTCTTGCATGGGCACAGGGTGGGTTTGGGGTGGGTTTCACCCAAGGAAAGAGAAGCTGAACGGAGTTCACAACCCTTGGCTCTGTGAGTTATCAACCCGAGTAGCTCAGGAGTGCGTGAGAAGTGATGGAGAAGAGGGATCCCCATGCTTCTGCCAGGGTGTGCCCAGAGCGGGCACAGCGAGGAACCCCCCGTGTGTGAACGGCACCTGGGGAGAAGCAGCAGATCAGCAGGAATGGTGCAGAAACCACCTCGTTTGCAGCACCTGTGTCTATTGTGTGACTGCTAAAGAACGTTCCTAATAAATAATTGTTGGTTATTTCGGAGGCAAGAACTTTCCCATTACACACAATGTGCAATTAGCTACATTTAAAGAACTCTCTGCATGGTTGGATTCAGCAAACCTGGCCCACCCTGAAGAGCACTTGAGCACAAGCTTCAAGCAGGTCCCTTTGTCTCACTGGCTCCAGCTTAAGCATACACCTAACTCTGTTGCTTATTCTGCACTTGAATTATTGACTGATTTAAAAAGTTAACATAGCACTGCTGACAGTCTAAGCTTCAGAGACCTGTCGAAGAATAATTTTTATGAACAGAGACGGAGGGCAAATCTAATTCAGTTATAAACTGACATTAGAAAGCCGTCAGCTCGGTGGTTTCATGGGGCAGTAGCAGGTGGAGAGCTCAACGTGGGCACCCAGGTGCCTCCTCGTGCAGCATCACAACCCGATTTGCAGTTTCCCACATCTCCAGGGAGGTTTTTTACCCCTGGAAATTGATGCTGGACCTTAAAGAGGGGACTAGAGGGGGCAGCAGAGATCAGAGAGCATCCCTGCGAGAAGCTGCACCCGCAGCAAATTCAATTCCCACCCCAAGCAAGACCTGGGATGGGAGGATTTAAGGGCCAGTGAATGCTCCGGTTCCTGGCAAGGATGGAGGTTTTGCTGGTGTTGAAACGGGCTCCTTGCCCGTGACAGTGAGCAGGAGCGGTCCCACCGAGGGTCCCTCCAAATCAAAAAGGGGAAAAGCCCCGTTTGCTAACCCTCAAGCTACTGCCCATGCTGGGGACAAACTAAGCAAAGTCTCTTCTCACTTTGCTGCTCCGTCTGTAAATACTTAGAGATAGCAGCCATAAAAGTACCTTAGAGAGAAGGCAGCGGTAAAATTACATCAAGCCTAGGGGCTTAAACTGATTGAAGGATACATTTTCCAAGCTGATACAGCTAAAGTAGCTGCAGAGAGCTTGTGCACTGAGCAGCCGGTGGAGTTTGATCATTTTTTGCCCTTCTAACTGGCCAGACAGATGGAAAAAAGCCCCACGAATACTTCGGGAACATTTTTTAGGAGGGGAAGTGCAGCGATGAGGGAATGTGTTAGCCAGAGGCAAAAGCATCTGAGGTTTTCTGTGCAAACCACCATTGCTTGGAAAATAACAGGGATACTGTAACCTGTGCTGTTTTCTGGGCCATTCTGGGGGCTTCTGCATCAGGTTGTGAAAGGTTGTGGTGGTCCGGGAGATGCTGTTGGGATAGGAGAGGGAGACAGTGGCTGTGCCAGCAAGGGTATGGCTCAAATATATGTGTTACATATATATATATATATGTGTGTGTGTGTGTGTGTGTGTGTGTGTGTGTGTTATATATATATATGTGCGTATATAATGTATTTTTTTGTTTGGTTGGTTTTTTTGTTTAGGATTTCTGCACATCTCTCTATTAATTTCCAGCCTCCCTGCCCTGTCTCTGCCCCTTCCCAGGGGGTTACACCACATTCCCCCAGCCCCAGCCCGCCCAGGGCACGGAGGGGGCTCAGCCCTGCGGGACCTCTGTTCGACAGCTGAGATGAGATGGGGTATATTTGCTCTGACCCGCCCTGGCACCTCTAATTATGATTAATGGCTGTGATGGTTATCTGGTTGACTTTTACTCCGCACCCCGGCCAGCGCTGGGGGCACAGATGCCTGACCTGCCCCGGCACGTGGGGGCCGGCGCTGACACCAAGAATCGATCACGGCGGCTGCAGCTATTGCTGTTGCCGGGAGCTGGAGAAAAAGAGAGCGCAGGGAGGGGAGTGAGGGCTGGTTTTGCTCTGCAGCGGGAATTTCCCTGGGGGACACGAGTAGATGTGCCAAAAAGATCCTTAAGCCTCTTCAGCTACCCCTGTTCCACCTCCTTTGCGCTTGCTGAGGGTGGGAGGGAGGGGACAGGACAGGAGGACTTTTGACTCCAAACGTAAAGGCCAAAATCTTGAGTGATTTGTGTCGTAAAGCCTCCAAACCTTCTCACCCGCCCCCAGCCACAGAAATCTGGTTGTCAAAGGCATTAAACATCCACTCTCCCCCGGTGAGGGATGGCAGGCGAGGGATGGAGCAGGACGCAGCCTCACGTCCCACGTTCAATGGACTCACATGGCAAACCCTCCCTGAACTGACCCCCTCCAGAGACCCTTCTTCTCAATTGATGGGCTTCAGGAGCAAGAGCTGCCCCAGTGCCCATCCTTTCCTGTCCCCAGCTCATCCCATCACTCCTGCTGGCACGAGGGAAGGGAAAGCAAGAAGAGAGCAGGGGCAAAGCGCTAATTACCTCTTCTCGCAGCAAGGGTGAATTTCAAACAGCATTCGTTGGTCTCTACTTCTCACACAGTGTCACCTTCCAGGGCGAAAGAAGAGGCTGGGGAAAGGGAGCCTGAATGTGGCACCAGGGTGGGACAACACCACGGACCTGCTCGCTTTGGGGAGACAACTTAGAACAGCCCCAGGGTGAGCCAGTGTGGTCAACCAGATGCATGAGACTGCTCTGGTCTCACTGAATTCATCTCCGCTGAAACGTCTGGGGGGCAAACACCAACTATGAATTGGCTGGCTGCAGCTGAATGTGGGCATGGTGCTCACAAGATGCTACTGTGGTACCCAAAAGGGCTCTAATGATCTGGGAGGAAAATAAAAGCAGGCGTCCTGATCTCAGCTCACTGCTCTCCGGCGCTGCAGCTCATCTCTGAAATAGTTCCTGGCTTCGTAATGAAGTACAAGGTTATGACGGACTTAACAAACAACACAGACATAGAAATATGCTAATAAATGCTGATTTAAATTTGATGGAAGCCAGGAAGAGTTATCCCAGAATGTATTAATTAGTGTGATTATGGGGTGCTTGAAAAATGAAAACGCAAAGCAGGGGCTATGAGGAGGAAAGGTATTTAAGGAGCCTTTGAAGCTCTTTCTGGGGAGATGTACGTGGGTTCCTGCACAGAAGCCAGTCCTCACCTGGGACCTGCTGCAGCCTCTTTCCACGGCCACCCCGAGATGAAGCCCTGGCCACACTCCCGCGCCATCCCCGGCCCCCGAGGTGCGATGGGGCTGCAGGAGCTGGAACTGCCAGCTCAGCGCTTGTCCCCAAGAGATTTGGCGCTGCAAAACTCCACCAGAAAAACACCCCAACCGAACAAAGGACAACAACAAAAAACCCCACCCCAGCAGCTCTTGAAATCACCTCCCCGCCCAAATGTCTCCTCCATGGAGCAGGAGCTGCCTCTCGCTGCTGCCGGCAGGGCAGGCACGTGTTTCCCCTGAAGCGGAATAGATTTTCAAAGTGAATCTTAAATCACCAAGCTGATGGGCAGCCCTGGTTGATTTCCTCCTCGCTCTCTTTTCGTTATTGATGCTATTTTTACCCCCAATATTCCTAGCTGCCATTTCTTCCAACACCCTCTCCCCCCTGCAATTCCCCAGATCCCACAATGCGCATCAAACTCATTCTTCAACCACCAAAATGGGGCTGATGCTTCTTCTCTGCTGCAGAACCCTTCCCTACAGGACTGTGTCTCATGGAGGAGCGGGACAAGCTGTAGCTCTGCCATCGAGGCCACAGCATCACTCTGGGATGGAGCAAACCTGGGCATCCCCTAGCACAGCACCAATTGCCATCGAGGGCTGGGATACCCCAGACTGCTTTAAAACAACATCCCTGCACTCCTTTGATGCAGATGTGAGTGAGGAAACTATGCTCAGCAGTGCTCACATGCCCAGGAAGGGCTTTCTCGCCCTTTGCTGAGGGTTCCTTGACCATCCCAAAGCAAATCTCTCTCTTTATCTTTCAACAGTGTGATAGTCACATTGATGCAGTTTCCCCCTAAGAAATGCTGCAGAGACAGTGACAGTCCCAGGACCAGGCTGAGATCCCACCTCTGCTCAGTGCTGGTCTGCGCCCTGTTCACCAGGCCCATGCCCAAGGAGAGCAGCTGGATGGACAGACGGATGGACATTTGTCTGGAGGAGGCCAAGAAGCATATACGGGGATAGTTACATGGTGCTTTTCTTGGGGGTGAGCAGCTAGATGTACAGCCCAACTTGGAAGATTTCCCTCCCCCGTGATGGCACAGATTTTTCCACTCCTATAAAAAGGAAAAAAAAAAAAGCAATTCTTGCTCTTTTAATATTAAACAGAGAAATATACCTTCCTCAAAGCCCAGAGCCAACAACTGCCCCACGGTCCCACCTGCAACGGTGTGGCCCCACACCCCATTTCATCCAACTTCACCCAAGTCGCATCCAGGAGAGGTTCAAAAAGAAACAGCAAAATCTCCACAAAGCACACCGGCCCATTCGGGAGGGAAAGATTTTGATTCAACATGACTGCTCCTTTGGAAATTTCCTCCTGCTGAAGGAGAAGCATGAACAAAACCCCTTTTCTTTGGGAGAAAAACAGGGAAACCGAGCTCTGATCAGAAGGGAAAGCCGTAATGGGAGCAGACACCATCCCCTGCCACGGCTGAACCGGCCGCCGACAAATTGTTTCAGGTCAGTGCAGAACAACACAGGCTCTTCTCGGAGCCAGAGAGGCCGTGATGGAAAAGCACCGCATCAATTAATTTGGGTGTTTTTAAACAAGGGCAGGAAAAGAGCTTGCAACATCAGGGTCTGTCTCCAAAAGGCTCAATGCCGGGCAGTATGTGAGATGGCTGTGGGGAACCCAAGGGACAGGAGTGTCCACCCGGGGACTCCCTGCCCAGGGGTGTGCAGAGGAGGGTGATGAAGGGATGAAGCCCCTGGGACTCTGAGCCCAGCAAGAGCTCAGGGTAGTTCAGCCCTGGATGAAGGTGCAATGGGTGGTGCAAAGAGACAACAAACAAACAAACAAACAAGGAGGCGTTTACTCACAGAAATGTTGGGACAATGAGCTTTAGCAGCCCCATCACCTCCTGCAGCCAAGCGCAGCAACCCTGGATTTAGCAAGCAGAAAGCTTTCTCCTTTCAAAAGTAAACCTGGTGCCAGGAGGCAAAGCATGGGTGGGGGTAGAGCCTGCAGTGGGATTAAACAGAAATCCCACCGGTGCTCACGGACTGCGCTGCACCCAACTCCCGTCCCGGCGGCAATTCCCTTGAATTGGCTAAAAGCTGCTGCAGGGCACTTACGGGGAGCAGGAAAGGGGCCAAGAAGGTCTGAGGTGTCTGTCTCAGGTGAGTGGGGGGTGTCTGGTGAGCCCATGCTGAGGGATGCTCAGGTAGGGGCACTCGGCCAAGCAGAGGAGAGAGCTGGACCCGGAGGCAGAGAACTCTGTAATCTATCAGGCATCTCAGCACAGGCTCTGCAGCAAGACTTTAATAGACTTATCTTTACCACAATAATGTATTTTATTTTTTCCAGTGCTCATTCATTATTCACACACTTATTTCCCCACGGATTATGTATGCTGCCTGAGCTCTGTTCTCCTGCCTGATTTTCACGATGTAGACTCTGGTACCTACTTATTTTTACAGCATTGTCACCTGCAAACAGGTTTCTATTTAATCGCCAAAACTAATAATACGGCTCAGTGGAGATGTCAGAGTTAGGATGCTTGTTCGCTTCCGAAGTCCCTCGTCTGAAAAAGACCAGTTGTTGGCATCAAATCATCCCGCGTGCAACAAGCCTGGGGGCTCTCAGACCACCTCCTCTGCAGATCCTCCACCACAGCGGGTGAATCCTGTGGCTGCAGCATCCAGAGCCCTGAGATGGAGTTTGCTGGAGGAAAAAATGAGGGATGTTCCATACATCAACCCTGTTGCTTCATCCAAGGTTTAAAAGGGACTTTAAAAGGCTCCCAAAACCCATCTCTGGTCAATCACTGGTCCAGAGGTTCCCAATGCCACATAGCACAGCAAAACCGTTTCATTTGGTTTGTGCTACACGGTCTGTGTATATTTTTGAATCACTCAGACCCGAGATGACCCACAGCACATGGGGAAAAAATACGAACTAGCTGCTCATTAAGCAGGAACATCTGTGAAAGCAGGTGAGTGCTGGCGTAGTGGGATGAGCAACATCTGCTCAGAGGCACAGAGCTTGGTCTGCAAAGCCTCTGCACAGAGCAGCTGCACAAACGGGATCTTGGTAGCCCAATTTCCAGTATTTCTGGATTTCCAGTCTCGTGGTATGTTTCAGCAAGGAGTGGTTTCCCTTACCCCTGGTTTACAGTGAGCCCAATGCTCTTCTTTGCTTACCAAGGGCACATGAGCACATCCGAATACTCACATGCACAAAACTGCCACGCTATGCCTTTCCCCACGTAGCCACACACGCTGCGATATCAAACCACCTCGCGCTTCAATCATCTATTTTTGAGCTGGGTCTTGGCTGGTTTCGGTGTTCTGGTGTTTTGTGGAGGATGATGATTTAATTTCATTGCTTTCACTTCCCAAGAGAGGGAGGTTTATGCTGGAGGAAGCGAGGGCTTGTGTTTGCATGTACGCTTTTCCATGTTGGGGGAAGCGGCACAAACTTCTACAAGCTGTGAAGCACTCTGAAAGGAAGAGAGATGTCTGTTTCTTTCCACTGAAATGGTTTCTAGGATTTAGGTTAGCTGCACACTGGGTTTGGGGCTGGATCCTGAGGCAGCAGAGTGGAGCTCAGCACCCGCATCCCAACCATCTCCCTTCTCCACTCACTCATGTTCAGCTTTGCAATCCAGACAACAAGGACGGGCTGGAAAAAGCAAAGCCTCCAAGTGCTGAGGAAGAGTTTTCTTTGCAGTTGCTTTGTCAGTCCCTCCCCAGGGGTTGAGCAGCCTGTACGAGGTGTTCTCCTGGACAGGTAAGCACACATCGGTTCCCGCCTCCCCCTTCCCTTTGGGTGCCCTGGTACTTTGCAGGATGCTCCAGCTCATGAGCTGCTCCCCAGGCACAGCCTGATCAAGGCTGCGTTGTCTCAGCTGCCCCCAGGGTCCTGTCCTCAGCCTGTGCCCAATTCCTGCATCCACCACCAGATAAAAAGATTGAAGAGAAAACAAGTATAAGCCCAGAGACATGTTTTTCCTGGAGCCTGGATGCTGCTTCCCATCCAGGACGGCTCCCTGTCCCCACGTCGCTGTCCTGGCTTCGCTGCAAGTGATTCTCCCTGGTAATTCCTCTCCCCCACCTTTAGCCGGTGTGTTATTCTGCCCACGTCCCTGCGCTCGCTCTCTGCCTTCAATGAGAGTCATAAATAAGGCATAAGGCACGCTTAAAAGGGAGAGAAAACATTTAATCTTTTATCCTAGTTTGTTGCAGTCGGGATGGATCCGGCTGCTCAGGATCCCTCCTCTGGTCCCAGCCAGCTGCTCCCAGTGCTCGCTCACAGAGGTGGAAAGGTGACAAAGGATGGACCCTGTTCCCCTGTGGTTACCTTTATAAAGCAATTTTACTTCTGTTTTTTCTGCAGATATCAAGTGCTAAACTGCACATGAGTGGGAACACCAGCACATCCCAGGGAAGGGATGGAGATGCTCCATTAAGTGGTTGGTAAACTCTTGAAATAGAGGTGTTCCTGATCCCTGAAAGCACCGCATTCTGCACCCCCCCAGAGGTTATTCGGGGAAAGAAAAATAAAAAAAGAAGAAATTATCCTACAGCTAAAAACCCACTTAAACCCCTGGTGCGAACTCCCAAGGCAGAGGGCATCTCCCACCATGATGCTCACCTTCCAGTTCAATGAAAAATTCAGGGCTGGGTTTGGTCCAGGGCTTTTCCTGCGACTCAGGAACAGGTGACTCGTCCCGGGCTTCTGCTGAGAGGAGTTTTTGGTAGTGCTCTGAGGCTCCAAGATTGAAGATGAGCATCCCCAGAGAGAGCGGTCCCTGGATGCTGCTGTATCCCTGCCGTCCCTCAGCAGTGCCAGGCTGCACGTGCTGAGCTCCAGAAAAAAACAAAACAAAACGAAACCAAAGGTACTTTCATTTCTGTAAACCTTGTTTCCCAAGGAAAAGAGGTTTGTGCAATTGCACTCCCTGTGCCTGAGACAGCCAGCGTGTCTTCCCTTGTCATTTTGTACCTTACGAGGCAATTTGAACTAAATTTGACAGTAATAATAGGAATCTGAAGAGAATTATATTCCGACAGGCTTGGTGAGAATCTGCAGCCTGGCAGAGGAGTGAAAGACATAATTAATGGCTCCACTGAGGAACAAGCAGTGTTTTGAGTGTTTTCCTTACCAGGCACTGGAGAATCTGCAGGCACTTCAGAGCAGTCCCAGGGGAAAAGCCTTGGTCGCATTTGCTGGGAAACCCCAGCTGGCAGCGGGTCCTCTGGGGCAAGTCTGCCACAAAAAGCTTTTCCCCATTTGGGACATCACACCTTTGCTGTCCTGGGTGGATTCTCTGATGTCTACTCCATGGTTGTGCCACTTGCCCATCTATGCACACTTGGAGGACCAATGTGCTTTTCCTGCCATTCCCACTTAGCTCTTGCACAGGCACTGGAATGCACCATATATGTATCTTTATTTTCAAATACCACTCGTTACACCTGGAGTCCAGCTGAACGTTGCTATTGCAGCCGAGGATTCTGCTCAAGCCTGGTGATGGCAATGCCAATTTGAATCCTCAGGAGGTTTAACAGAAAGGCTTGCTTCAAACCTCAACTTTAATCTTTCTAACATTTTTTTTTTCCTTATAAAAAACTATCTTAAAAAGCAAATGCAAAACCTCCTGTTTCTGTCAAGCTTGTAGCAAAGTGGGTCCCCTCACAAACCATCAATCTGAACCAGGGTGGGATTCAGCATCATCTCCCAGAGGGATTTTTTGTTGAATCTGTATCCTAATGACTTAAAGGCGGCTGCCCCAGGGTGCAGCAGGGCTAGTAAGGAGTTAAAAAAGAAATTAAAAGCCCCACCAAACCAGTAATAAATTATCCTATCCGCTCTCTCCTTGCTGCAATCTCACCTGCATCAGCTGGAGGGAAAGGCTTTGTTTGTCTCCAAGATTAAAAGTTCCCTTTCCCTTCATGCCCCTTATTTCAATATTTGGAAACAAAACAGTTTTGCAGCGTTTTGTCTCCTTTGCATTTCCTTCCTTCTGATAGGAAATCATTTGCCAAAGCCGACTGCTGTCCCCAGGCAGCTCCAAAGCCTCTGTTTTGGGGCCAAATTCCTCTCTTACTGGGGTGAGGGACCGAGGGGCAGTTGAAATTTTCCTCCAACAACCAGTTTCTGTGGGAAACATCAGAGAGCAGCTGAAGCTGTGCATGAACAGTGGATATATGTGATATTTTGGGGCTTAAAAAGGCTAGAAAAGTAAAAAAAAAAACCCACTCTGCTTTTTATGACTACTGTAACAGCTACCACCTCCCTGCAACCCAGTGCCAGTGCTTCCCCTTCTTTGATAAATGCAATAAACCTCCAAACTCATGAGGTTTGCAAGGAAAAGGAAATAAAATAAACCCAAGTCACAGCACTGGGAGAGAGGCAGAGCCTGTGGAGGCTGGCCCAGCACAGGAATGGGGAGGAATAACATAATAAAGGCAGAAAGAGTCAATGTAAGGGGAATTATTTAAGAGGTAGAAGTAAACCTTCAAAAAAGGTGAAAAAAATCAACCCTCTCTTGGCAAGGGGGGGAATACTAAAATTTGAGTGAAAGTAGGCCATTCACTAAACAATAAAAAGGATGAAGCAGATGATGACTCTAAAATGGCTGAGATGCTGAACTGCTTTTAAAAATCTGCTTTTATCAAGAGAAATATGGAAAAGTGGTTTGGACAATTAGGAAGTAACAAAGGCCTCATAAAAATAGCTCCAGGGGAAGAGAAACACTCTGGAAACGGGAGCGTGGCAGCAGCATCGCACAGAGCGCATTAAGGGATTAACTGATGGAGGAATGACCCTGCGCTGGGGACCGCATGGGATGATGGGGACCAGGGTACGGGGCTGCATTCTGTCCCCTTCCAGCACCAGGAGCTCCTGAATCTGTCACCAGCACAGACTGAGGGCTTTGGGACACAGAAGAGAGGTGAAATGAGCCAGGCTAACGAAGATCCCATCAGACAAATTGGAGTGTTGCCTCTTCTTCGCCTTTTAGTAGCAGAGCCAAATTAAAGACGGCAAAGCAAATTCTCTCTGGATATAAGGATGAGATATCGCTTCCCGGGGGGGTGAAATGGAGGAATGATGGAATTAAATTAAGAAAGAAGGAGTTAAAATGGAATGTCTGAAAGGAAACGTTGCTCGGAGTAATCCTCTGCTCAGCTGGAGATCGGTGTCCTGGGGGTGACCGCAGATGAAGTCCGACAGCACCTGCATCTCTTGGCATCCAGAAAGCGTTTCAATCATGGTTGTGGGGGCTGCTCTGAAGAACAGAAAGAGGGGTCACATGTGGCCCAAGGGGGATTCAGAGCCCACCATGCTGCAGGGAAGGGCCTAGGGATGGGGGAGAACAGGCAGGAAAACCAAAAAGTGAATAAAATCCCCAGGCAGGCTGGATTTTGCTAATGTTTTTTCTCTGCATTACGGCCACCCAGACCTTCTCTTTTCGGTGTGGGAACAAGGAGCAGGAGATGATGCACATGACCACACATCTGTTTGTTGCCTCCGTTTCCCCCAGGGGTGAGACATGGAGGACGTGCCAGCGTGTTCCTACCACTCTTTGCTATCGCTCCATATGGGCTGGTGACCCAGAACAGGGGTCAGCCCAAAACCCAGCCTTTTCTCAGCCCTGGCCTCTGACCGTGCCCAACAGCGAGGAGGATAAATACACCTTTAGAGCATCATGCGGGACCACATCTTGGGGACCTGGATGGGGGATGTCCCAGCAAACAGCTCCGGGCAGGAGGTCAGGACGGCTCCTGCCAGCAGGGAGGAGGTGGTGGGTGGGAAAAAGAGGAATATTTCTCTGCCAGACCCAGAACAGCCCCAGGTGGGTGTAAATCTGGCCGCTCCCAAGGGTCAGTTCCCTGGCTCTGACTCAGCTGGGCTCTGCTCATCTTCCTCCTCCTCCATCCAGCCTCCCCACACCTCTCATGGGGAGCAAACAGCACATCCCAAACCCCTTTGCTGTTACAGAGGGGAGAAGCACCTGGCAGCCTCTTTGCTCAGGGAGAAAGCAACCAAGAAAAAGAAGCACAAAATAAGGCAATTTGGGATGCTGGCACCCCTAAGTTTTCCAAAGTATTTTTAGCATCAAGTTTTGCGCTAAAGGAAACAGCTGTACAAACCCTGGCAGCAGGAGAAACAGGAGGTGGGAGCCAACACATTTTCATTGCACTTTTCCTTAAACCACCCCAAGTCATGCAGTTGGCAGCTCCCCCCGTTCATCTGAAATGAGAGCAAAGCATCACCAGCAGCCCCAAAAAAAGCCTGTCCCCTCCGCAGCACCAGAAGGCTGACAAAAATAGGTCTGTGTTCCTGCAGTGCCAAACGTACTCACCAGCACCCAGCAGCCAAAACCCCTCTGGGAGCCCAGGGACCCCTTTTATAGAGAGCTCCCAGTCAGCCCAGGAGCACCTGATCCTGCCCCAGCCCATCACAGCAGATGAGGCTCAGCCCAGCCCCACACTTAAAGGATCAGTTTTCCTCATTAATGTAGTGATGTAAACAACCAACTTTGTTTTTTCCTTTAAATTGTGGCATTTCCTGGCTTTGCGCTGGGCTTGAGGAGATGAGAAACCCTCTTTGTTTTTGGCAAAATGAAGCCCTGCTTGGGGATAAACCAATGGTCTCTGGCTTCAGCCTCTAATCTTGTCCTGGAGGAGTGGGGACAAGCAGTGACAGAGGGACAATAAATCAGCAGAAAGGTTTCTGAAAGGCTTTCTAAGTAATTGAGATGAGACAGAAACATCCCTGACTCTGGAGCATTTGTTCCAGTTACCACCCACCTGCTCAGCCCCAGCTGGGGCACAAAAAGCTGGACGAGGTCACTGGGATCTTTAATAAATCTTGCCACAACCCAGCCAGAGTTTTAGGGCAAAGAAAAAGGAAAAAGGCTCCCAAGCACATTGATGACCCAATCTAGAACCTTCAGGTGGGCTAGAACCCAACCTAGAACCTTCAAGGGATCCAGAAACAAACTCTAGAACAAAAATATAGAACCTTCAAGTGATCTAGAACATGTTCTAGTACCTTCAAGTGACCTAGACCACAGAATGACTGTGCAAGATGCCAAGAAGCGAAGAGCATCCCAAGTCACTATCCGGGGGTGCGATTCCTTGGATGCAGATGCAGCCCTTGGCGAGGAGGAGAGCTGCTGGCCACGAGCCACACAAGCACAGATTGGTGACTGGTACCAAATGCCATTGCACCACGAGCTAAAAATTATATATTCAAGTCGAACAGGAGAAATTGGCTAAAAAGCAAAAATTAAGGGGCTCAGTGAGTGAAACATTGGCACAGTGAGTGGTCACAGGACACAATATTAGCGTTGGCCTAGAAGAGTCTTTGCATGTCCAGGGGAGAGCCTGGTCTCAGTATAAGCCATGGAGATGCTGAGCTGAAGGGTTGACATTCAAAGGTGCCCAAGGTATGTTCTACTTAAATCTGGGCAGTTGACCACAAAGAGGGCTGGCTCCTGGCAGCAGCTTCAGTATGGTGCTTTGTTGAGGAAACTCAATGGGCTGGAGGCAGAAATCAAAATCCCGCCTGCCCAACCTTCTCGATTGGTCTTGAACAACTGAGGAAAGCTGGACTGGGAGAGTGGGATTCACTCCTGCCTTTGTGATTCTCTTCAAAGTGAGCTCCGTTTGCCTTGTGTGAAAAGGACACACTCGAAGAGCTGTCTTCTGCCTAGGGAAGAAAGTGCTATTTTTTAGTAAAAAAGTATATAAATATATGCTTTTTTTTTTTTTAAAAAAAAAGAGACTTAGCTTCTGAATTTTGTAGGATGGCCCAGGAGCTCTCGAAAATCAATGAGAACAAGATAGTGGAGTTGGTGTTAACAGATTGCAAAGTGGGCTGTGAAGGGTTGAAGAGGATCTTTCATACCCAGCTGGAGATTCACCGTATTTTGATTTTTCCTCGCATTCTGGCAGGTCCTGAAAAGGAATCGGGAAGAAGCTGATTCCTAACCAAAGGGAAAATTCTCCTTTCAGTCAGCACTGGGATCTGGAGTCTGCTCGAGTGTGTGGAAGATTATCACAGTGCAAAAGAGCAACCCGCAAATCCCAAATCGAAGCAACAGTTCATGGCAAATTTCCCACCAGCTCCACGAGACACCAGAGCACACACATGTGGGAGAGACTCATGGCCCCAAGCCAATGCATGAAGAAGATTTCCAAGAGCTACACAACAAAGAAGAGCAAATGGAGATGTCAGCCCTGCTCCCAGCACCGTTTATCACATGGCATGTGGCAGAAGATGTCTCCCAGATCACCCCAGCTTGGCAGATGCCAACAGGCTTCTGACATCGCTCTTCCACCCATCCCTCCCGCACCATATGGCTCTTGCACACTGGGTCCCAGGAGGTTCTTTCCAACAGCTGCTCTCCTAATGATTCCGTATTAATCGCAGGACTCTGGAAGGGCACCAGCGATGCCCCTCTTGAAGGTGAACCTTTCAGGGATGGATTTGGCTTCAGATCTTCACCTTCGCCAACAGCCCAGATCCCTCTGCTGCTGGCAGCGATGGCTTGGGCAGCATCACTCCATGTGCACCGAATGGCTGGCAGTTAATGGCCACTGGTTATATTATTTCCCGGCCTTTCTGGGCCTTCTACATCCTGGTTGCCAACATCGCACAAGAACTGGAACTAGTTTGAAGGCTGGCCTCTAATCACAGAATCACAGAATCATTCTGGATGGAAGAGGCTCTCAAGATCGAGTCCAACCATAACCTAACTCTAGCACTAAACCATGTCCCTAAGAATCTCGTCTATGCACCTTTTAAACACCTCCAGGGATGGTGACTCCACCACTGCCCTGAGCAGCCTCTTCCAATGCCTGACAGCCCTTTCTGGGAAGAATTTTTTCCTAGTATCCAATCAAAATCTCCTCTGGTGCAACTTGAGGCCATTTCCTCTCATCCTATCACTTGGTACTTGGGAAAAGAGACCAACACCCTCCATGCTCCAACCTCCTTTCAGGCAGTTGTAGAGAGTGAGAAGGTCTCCCCTCAGCCTCCTTTTCTCCAGGCAAAATCCAGGGCAAGATATCAGGATGGGATGAAGCTGATTCACCTTAACAAAACCTGGCTCAACATCTCCAGGGTCCACCAGAGACAGCAGCTTTTGTACCAAACATCAGTACCCCGAGTCCTTGGCCCAGCCTGCACAACCCTCGCCTGCCCAGGGACCTGCTTTCCCCTCCAAGGGTTAAGGCATCAGCCATGCGGGGTGATGGAGTAAGAAATTTCACTTTGCTCCTATTTGTAGTTAAAAAAAACACTAATTCATTCTAAATCTGCCTGAAAGAGCCTTAAGTGGTAATACGCCGATAAGACGACTTTATTTGGCTTAGCATTTAGAAAGTTTTATGTGTGTAAATGGGTGAGGATATCACAAAGGCTCGTTTTCTCTCTCTCTCTTTTAAAGCAAGGAGCTGTCTGGCTTCCCTTCTGCTCTCCTGCTGGCAGCATTTATATATCCCAGCCTCTTCCCCTTTTGCAGCAGGGGATCATTGCTCAGTGTAGGACTGGCACCTCGCCTGGGTGACCCCCTTTTGCCCACCAGCCCCATGGTCTCCCCATGGTCTGAGGATTTCTCCACCCCACCACTCCCAGGTGCTGCAGCCCCATGCAGACCTGGAGCCGTTCCTGAGCCTTGATGGGCTCACTGGGGTCTCAGCCCAGATGAACCAGGGCTGGTCCCCAGGCACACTCAGATCAGAGGATGAGGTGCAGCCTTATGGTGATTCAGGGCGAAGAGGGCGTGCAAACCTTCCCAGGAACGCAACCATTGCTCCTAAAATTACCCCACAGACTTTCCCAGGTACCACCCCCACCATCCTGGGAAAGAGACATCCCCATCCACCCACTTTGGCACCCCAATCTCACCCCTCACCCAAAGCAAAGAAGGCATTTTGTTCTCCCTGGCACCACCAGCCTTTGGTCTCTGACTGCTTGGGTTGACAGTGTTGGGATGCCATTTATTTTGGCTCAAGACTAATTCATCTCCCTTCATGTGAGTCACCAAAAAGCCACCAGCCAGTATCACCTTCCCCTGCTTCTTCCAACACAACTCTTCACATCTGAGCCACCACCAGAGCCAACTCTCGTGCAAAGCTCCCCATTTAACAGAGATTTCTCATCCCAATCCCTCCATTTACTTACAGGGCCACCGTACAACTTCCCAGCAGCTAATAAGGCTCCTGAAGTGCTCTTGTCAAAGGTTAGAATGGCTGTGAAGAGACCGGTCATTAGGAGCAGGGAGTCGGCTGCAGGAGAAAAAACACCACTGAGTGGTACTCGGGCTGTGCGAGATTTGGAAAATTTCATAAAGGTCAGTTATCAAATAAATGAGAGGAGATGAGAAATTTCAGCAAAACGCCCCTGCTTCTTGGAAATGTCTGATTGAGCACAAGGCTTGATGGGTGCTATAATGGGCTCCCTTATGCCTGTCGGTGTCTGGAGTTAAATTTTGCTCTTCGAATAAGAACGCTGGTGGGGTTTTGATTGTATGCTTTGGGTCTCAGGCTTTGCCAACAGCCAGGGCTTAAAGTTTATTTCTGCACAGCTCATTCAGGAATAAGAGCAGCAATGATTTGTAGTTAGCTAGTAACTGATAAATCAGTGCAAACATTGTTTCAATGGGAGAGTCACTTATTCCAGTATTGAACCAGCATTAACTGGTGGATGCCCAGTAAAGGGACAATCAGGGGAGCTCAGCGTGGGCAAGCAGGTCTGGCTGGAGACACCCAGAAACGTGTGTGGAAGGAGCTGAAAAGTTTCATTCCGATGCTTTCAAAATAAGATACTTCAGGACACTCATTTTTAAGTGAAATGTTTTGACATTTTTAAAGGATTTTTTTAAAAATAAGAATTGTTTGATTTTGAAGAAAAAGAGGTAGATAGGCCCTAAAATTATGTTTATTGGAGAAGAGGTAAAGAAAAACCCTTCTGCAGTGATCTGCAGTGATGTATTTTATGATATTTTTCCTTTCACATGCTTCCAGACACCCCACACCTCAGAAGAATTGCACTTTGAGGTTGACATTAACCAAATAACACAGATCAGCTGAGCTCAGCTTTACTCCTACGGCGACCTGAAGAGAGGAGGGGAGGTTGAGAGGAGAACAAAGCCAGAGGCTCTGCGGCAAGAGGCAGATGTGGGGACAAGGGACCGGAATCAGACCTTGTCCTGGTGATCCAGCCTGGGTGTAGCAGCTCCTTGGGCAGCACTCAGATGTCACACGGACCTGCAAGATGCCACCAGGGTTCTTCTCTCTTGGGATGAGCAGAACACAGCGCCAGGGAGAGCAGGGGCTTAATAAAGAGATGCAAAGCAGAGAAGCGATGAGACACAGCGAGGAGAGTTTCACGCCTGCCCTGAACAATCTCTGACAGCCCAGGAGGAATTTGGATGATTTCCGTTTGGTTTTAGCATTATTCCTGTTCCATTTAGCTAAATAAATAGAGGCTGGGTTTAATCTAATTTAATCGTGTGCATGCAGCCAACTTGCACAGCCTAAAGCAAATCATAATTTTTATTGAACTGGTGCAGTTTGAATTTAGAGTCTGCTACAACATGAACTTTCAGAGGGTTTCCTACCCTTTCCAAAAGGGCCAGTGACTAAATGCTTCATGTAAAATAAGGAAAAGTACCCCCCCAAAAAAAGAAAAAAGGCCAGTTTTCAATGAGATGCCTGGATTCGCAGCAAAGTTTCACTTGTCCTGGGCTGGCTTTAGAACCATTTCACTAGGAGATGTGCTGGATTTGTCTGCATGTGGGATTTAACACGATCTTTCAAATAAGGTTTAAAGAACAAGAGCAGATAGTTATTAAAAGGGCAATAATGTGAAAATAGGTATTAAGTAGATGACACAGATCCTCCTATCCCTTCCTCCATGCTCTTTCACGCTCCCGTTACCGCAGTGGGAGCAGAGCCTGCAGTCTGTGCACCCCATGGGGTCCATAGGAGGGCAGAGACCCACTGGCAGCAGGTGACACCTTCACGGCTTTATCCCATCTGGAGGCTGCTGAGATGATCCAAAGGTTTCATCGGTTTATATTAATCCAGCTATATTACGACACCCTCCAGTACTACAAATCAATGCCTGCTGAGTTTCCTCCCCCTGCTCCTGGGGACACGCAGCACCAGGAGGGAGCAGATGGTTGTGTCTTTGCCTTCTCCCACTTGCAGGAGTGACCGAACATCTGTATTTGTGGTAATTCCTCTGCTCCATCCATGGACAGCGATTTGGCAGGAAAGCTTTCACCCCCCAGGGCTGGGGCTTGGGAAGGATGCTGGTGGCTGGTGTGTGGTCCAGGGGTGCAAACTGGCCAGCCCAATAATCCCGGAGGAGCTTGACTCCTTGTCACACTCCTACGTTTGTTTACTGCAGGAAATTCATCTTTTTGGCTCATGCTGGGGATTAATTAACAGTTACAGCTTGTGTGACCCTGTGATTAACTCATTTTCACATAATGGCTTGAAGACAAAGCAATGTATCAGTTGCTTTTCTCCCTCCTCATCCCCACTTGCCATGGCCTCCGAAGGGACCCAGCAGTCAATAAGAACGTGTTTTTTCCTTCCTATATTTTTGTCTTTCCCTGCTTTTTTGTGCATCCCTTATAAACCCAGAAGAAAGTCGGTGAGAATTAGGGTTGTGAGCGTGTCCCAGCGGAAGTCCAGCTGACCTTTGGGTGGGCACGGGGTCCTTCACCGCGACTCCCACGACAAATGCTGATCAAGGTTTTGAGGTTTGCTGAGGGTCGCGTTGCACAGAGCAAAGGGCTTGGCTGTGCCCTAAAACTGCTGCAAGCTGGAGCAAGGCCGGGGGGACAGGTTTGCAGCCTCACTCTTCACCTAATCCAGGCTCCCGTGGGAGCAGCCACCTCCCTCCCCTCCAGAAACCCATTTCAATCCAAGATTACCAAGTTAAAACACTCAGCTGACAGAAATAATAAGCACTCAGCAGGCAGCCAGCAGCTCTGCTGGGCTTCCCTCTTCCCACACCCTTCATCTATTTTTTCAGAGAAAGCCTTCAAGCAATTTAAGGTGGCCTTTCTAAGCCGAGGAGCTTTAAATTTGGACACTGAGAGTTGTCCCTGCTTGTCCTCAGCTCTGTTCCATCCCTGCTCCCCAGCAGAACCAGACAGGAGGGAAGAGCTTTGATTTCTTGTCCCTGCAGATGGGACAGTTGGATAGAGAGAAGCAGGGGTGATGCCGGGAGAGATGCCAGTGTTGGCAACGCAGACATGGAAAACACGACTACGGTGATTATGGTGCTAAATCCAGGTTTTCCTGCATGGAAAGCTGGTAAACTGCAGAAAAGGAACCCAAGGGGAAATGCTGCCTCCGGGTCTGCCCCCAAGCAGATTAAATGAGATTGAGAGACTTATCTCCTTCTTCAGGTGGAAGGGAGGAGCACTGGAAAGGTGGTTTCCATCCAGATGTCGCCCATCCTCTTGTGAGCCCAGTAGGAACGAGAATAAAGTTTAAATTAAGCAATTATTTCCTTAATTTCTCTCAAGCTTCGAATGTCTCAGATTCCCAGAGGGTTTTTTGGGCTTTGATTTGCCTCTTTTTTTTAAAAAAATTCTTTTTCATCTTATTCTTCCTATCCCTCTTTACTGGTTCTAATTGTGTCATTAGTAACTAATAACTTTGGAGGGAGACCTTTTTAATTAAAGGAAGAAAAAATGAAAGCTGTAGTGACACACAGGCATCGTTCCATCTCTCAGTGTGGATGGGATTTTCCTGAAGCAGTTTATCTCTTTCTGCAATTGGAAAAGGGGCCAGGACCAGCTCAGGGACATCTTCTGTGGCAACATACCCCAGTTCGGAGAGCGCATCCTCCCACCTCCTCCTTGTCCATGGCAGGGAGATCTTCTGTGCTTTGGTCAAAGTGAGCCAGGGAGCAAATTTTAACTCCAGGATAGACACGCTCTGAGTGCAAATTCACATGGAGAAGACAGGCTGGATGGTGCAAAACCCACCCCAGATGGGGCTCTTCTCCCACAGAGACCATGGAGAAGACCTCAGGCTTACCTGGTGCCCTCCAAACATCTGGAGAGCTTTGTGGAAACACACCCAACTGCTGTGCTGGAAGTTGAAGAGGTAGCAAAGCCACAATTTGTCCACGTTGCTGGCTGGGGAGCCTTTCCCCGGCCACACTGGGGACATGCCAGCCTTGGTGACCACCATTTCCCCCAGGATCTGCTCTGTAGCAGGACCCTCTCCCCACCTCTGTGCTCACCCACCATGAGCTGCCGAGCTTCCACGAAAACTGCACGTCCTATCTCATCTGGCAAATGGGTAATTATTCCTCCTGCCGCCGCTCGCTGCTCCATCCAAGTCGATGCGGAGCTCCATTTGTCTTTGTTTGCGAGAGCAGGAAGGGAGGCCACTGCCTGAATGGGAATTGATTGCTTGGATGTCGGCCGGGCTGGGCAGGCAGCCTGGGCTCTGGGTAATTGCAAGTTATTCCTTTAGCGGCTGTACGTGGGAGAATCGCACACCAGGATCCCTCCAGCGACTCCCCAGGTACTGGGAGAACTGGTCTGCTCCCAGAGAGGAGGAGGAGGATCAACAGGATGTGATGCAGGTCTTGGGAGAGGACAGCAGCCACACACCTTTGCTGTGGATTTGCTGATGCTCCTCAAATTCCTTTGGTAAAAGCAGTGAAGGGGTTTTGGAGGAGCCTGTGGGAAGACAAGTGACTGGGAAGAAGAAAAAAGGAATGAAGGCCTATGTCTGTAGATGTAGGTCTGTAAAGGATACAGCAAAACACAGTGGGAAAGGAGGGATAATTGGCCCTAAATTAGCAACTGATGTTTAGGCAACAGCTCTTGGGGCTCCTGCAAACAGCTGGGAGCAGACACCTGCCCGACAGTCAGAGGAATTAAAGGAAAAAAATAAATCCCCCAAACCTAGCAGAAATGTTCAAGGTGCCCTGGTGAAAGGTGACTGCGCCCAGGGGATGGGGACCGACCCCTGGCAGGTGACAGCCGCTGTCCCCTCTCCCCCAGCGCAGCACCTCGCAGAGCTCACACTCGAGGCAAATTGATCTACCAGCTCAAGAAGGCCGCATGGTGCCCCTGATCCTCCCTTTCACTCCCTTCTTCCCTTTTTGCCCCATTTTTATTTTGAAACTCTCAGGGAAACTCACATTAACTGCAGCTTGGAGAAAGTAATCAAGCTATTTCTAGGCAGAGAACTAATTTAATGCATGGATGACTTTAGCTCAAAAGAAGAAATAAGGACACTCAGGCATCCTAAGGGAGCAGAATAATAGGGTAATTTGTACAAGATGAGGAGAAAGGGGGGAAAAAAAGGGCCACTACTTCTTTTGAATAATTTTCTTCCTAAATCATCTTCTTTCCACTGTTTGCTGGTCACAGCTACCGAGTCTCCAAATGTCCAGTGTCCACAAACGGCCACACACGCTGGCAATTCCATGGGGGCAGAGCTCACCCGGGAAAGAGGAGCAGGATCAGGTTTTGTGAATTTTCAGGGTGCAAGGAAGGCTTAAAGTGCCCTCAGTCTGTGCCACAGGCAAGGAGGCAGTGAGATTTCTAGGACCTGAGAGAAATCCCGTTATTTCCGAATGCCTAAAGGGAGGAAAGGTAGGAAAGGTGAGGAGATGCCGCTTGAGATGTTTCCTTCTTGCAGTGAGTAATATTTAGAGCTGCTTGATCACATGGAATAAAAGAAATGTCAGCATGAAAATCAGTTGGAGGTGAAAAATCGAAGCTTTCCCTTCCAACTGTGTGGAAACAAGGATGTTTTCACTTCTCTAAAATGCTCCATGACATTCTTCCCTCCACTTTACCCTCCCAACCAACTTCTATTTGAAAGCACCACTTTCCTGTGGGAAGTTTGATAAAACCGCCTCTCCTGTCAATAAAACTGTTCCTGCTGAGGTTTTCCAAGGAGCGTGTGAATCCATGGGGATGGTCACATGCTGGGAATAATGAAGTTGCCGTGACAGAGGCATGTGTGGTGACAAACCTGTGTCGCTGAGCTTGGACCACGGACTGGGAAGGGACAGGTCGCTCCAGCCCTGCTGGCACTGGAGAGCCCAGTACAGCAACTCAGGATGTGCAGCTGCAAAGGATGCTCACCCAGCTATGGGAAATTATTCACTTCTAGCTTGAAAACAGCAAGTTCTCCCACAAAAGCAGATTGTTTTTCCTCACTTTTGTCCCGCATCAGATCCCTTTCTGGAGCAGGTTCCTTCCTTGCAGCTTTTTGGTGGAGGTGAAGAAATTGCAGAGCAGCTGCTGTAACTTTGTGCAGGTAGCGCACGATCAGCTGCAATGAGGAAGAATCTGGTCGTCCCCTCTTCTTCTGCCCCCAGCCCCAAGGAAGCAGGATCAGGGCACAGCCTCACCATAGTCACCTTCTGCATCCCTGCCTTGCTCCAGCTGCATTGCACTGACAGCAAAAAAAAAAAAAAGTAGGTCAGAGCCCCATTTGTCAGTGATTTTGCACCGGGTGGAGTGACTGGAACCGGCAGCTTAATGGATGGATCTCACTTGTGAAATTACCCAGCACAAAAACATGTGTACCTGCAGGGCACAGAGGCTTGGTCACACCGGGAGAGGAGATTTGATCCCATCACCAGCAAAGAACGGAAGAAAAGAGCCTGTTCCTCTTCTCCTCCCTCCTGTTTTCATCCTCTCTGTGGCCAGGGCCATGTGCTGGCCTGGGGAGAGCTTGCTGGCTGTATTTCTCCTCCCTGGCTGTATTTCTCCTCCCTGGCTGTGCCACAAAGAAGCAGGACTCCAGCCTGGCTCACCCAGGAATGGATTGAGCCTTTTATTATGCTGGGCTGGAGGCTGGATTTATAGCCAGCCCTGGGATGTTCTCTCTAGATCCAACCCACATCTATTCGGACAGAGAAAATGAGGGGGCGACAGTTCATTAGGTAATTTCTTACTCCTTTTAACAACTGAAAATGGATAGAGGAAAGGAATACGTATGGGGGAGAAGCTCTACTCTCTGCATAAAAGTCTTAATAAATAGTCTTTCATAACACATTTGCCTTACCAACTTTTCTCTGCTCTTGGCAAAAGCTCCTGAGGTAGCATGCAGCATGTGGGCTCATTAAAGTAATAAATAAAATGGGTCCATCATTGAGGTTTATCACATCCCGGCAGCCCCCGGGGAGTCCCAGACGCCGCCATTGGCGGCGTCTGGGACTCCCCGGGGGCTGCCGGGTTGTGAAAACCTTTCCTGAGGTACTAAAGGACATACTGCCGTGTCTTGACATCACCTAAGCTATGCAAACACCAGCTCCCAGTACAGCAGAGCCGATGCAATGGGTGTCCCCACGGGGAAACAGGGTCTCCTGTATCCCTTGCACTCACCCCAAGCTCTAACTCGATGCTCATGCACAGGAGCACACGGGTGCTGAGGGGTGATACAAAACACACCCTTGGGTGGGCTCGGAAAGACCCTGTGGATGGAAAGTGAGAACGCCAGGAAAGAATTGTAGCATCTTATTAGCAAAGGCCATCTGAGCCTCTAATTAAAATTTGCCTAATAACCTGGCTGCTTTGTCATTTTCGCTATCTGAGACATTAATTTAAAGTGACGGGTACTTAGGCAAAGACAAAATTAATTTCTCCTTTAAAACAAATTAAAGGGGCAGAGCACGGATTCACTCACCGTCCCACCGCAGGAGGAGCTCGATGCCCACATCATAGCTGGGCACAGCCTGGTGAAGCTGAGAGGAGGAGGAACGAGCCACGCAGAGCATATGTTTTTTACCCTTTATCTCTGCTGGAAACAGCCCCAGGTGACTTGATCGTACCTGCAACGAGACAGAGGGTCCACTCTACCTTGGTGGCTCTGGTGAAGTTTGGGTAGGGTTGTCCCAGCATTGCCAGCGAGTGATGTATCCTGCAAAATGCACACAGATACCAGCAATCAGATCTGGGTTTTCCTCAGGAGGAAAGATCCATGATTCTCCCTACAAACCCTTTTCCTATTCTCCACTTTTTCACTACAAATCGGACATTTGATGTTTTTCGGCTGCAGTCCTCTGTCTTCAGTAGACACCCTGCCCCATCCCCAGAGCCACCTGCTCCTCTCTCTCCTTCAACACCCCACTCATTTTCAACAAGTCCACTTTAAACACTCAAACCCACCTCAGCAAACCCCCTTCCACTTCCACAGGTCACCCAAGGCCCTCTATGGCTCGACCTAAACTGGAAGGAGGGAGATATTCAGAGAACAACATATTGGTCTCCCAGCAGCCCCCCTTTATCCTGCACAAACAACCCGTGGGTGCTCCCCAGGGATGCAGATCCATCCCCGTGTGTGTCCCCCACACCATCAGCTCTGCCCACGCTCCCACCTGAGCAGTGAAGATCTCTGAAGGTCTCATCCCAGCGCACAGGACAGCGACACTGAGCTGTGACCTGGCCATGTCCTGCCTCTCACAGCGGCCACACCAAGGAAATCAGGGCTGCAGCATTCCTCCCCATCCCTCTCCGTTAGATCAGAGGCTCTGGTGGGTTCAGCGTTTGGTGTCAGTAGTCCATACCTCATCGTTCATGCCACATTGATTCTCAATTCCAGCCCTGTAGGTTATTTAATTGGGCAGATATCCCTTCAATTTTCTCCTCCAGCGATATTATTGATGGCTGAAGTCTATCCATTTCTTTGCACGGGGCTTCAGAAGGAGCCTGTTAACAATTATAACAGTAGTCAAACACTTTGCTCTCAATTGTACTTCACAGCCCCAAATCTCAAACAATCCATTAAGTCCATCTTGGAGGTATTCATTGTCCCAGAATCGGTCCAGAGATAGCCTGTGCTGCCCTTCGGGCTGAAATCATTACTCTTCCCCCTCCATTTCCCTCCACCAAATGCTTTTTGAGTTGTAAGCCAGACCAGAGGACTGTGCCCCCAGGTAAATCACCCAGCAGGAGCCCACAGCAGGGTGGAACCAGGGTCAGCCGGTGGCCTTGGTCCTCAGCCACCTAAATCACACCCACACCGCTGCACCTGAGCAGGGACCGGCTGTCGGTGCAGGCACCAGGATGGGTCCATGGCTAAATCAAGTGCTCGTGAGCCTGCACTGACAGTGGGTATCGATAAGCTGAACAGCCCCAGTAAATCCCCACTGTGGCACTGGGCCATGGCTGGAGACGGGGAAGAGAAATGGTGACATGTCCCAGTTAAAGCAGCGGAGATGCAGGATGGTTTGTCTGCCTCCTGTCCTCCCCAAAACCCAATAGGTGGTTTTTCTAGCCTAGAAGATACGAAAGTGGGGAATGTCTCCTCTATGCTGGTTTGCAAGGTGTGTTATTTGGATTTTATTTTGTGCACAGACAAAAGACCATCTCATGTGCAGATGAAGCTGGAACCAATCTAGCTTTTTGGGGCTAAAGCTGTAAGGAGCAAACTGCAGCAAATCGCTTTGACTCCCTTGTTTCACCTCTCCAATATCCAGTGTTGTACAGGGGAGGAAATGTTTTATTTCAAGCTTTATCCTTTTTTTCTTAATTTTTGATGGATGTAGTCCCAACCCTTATACTATCTGAAAATGAATATTTTACTATAGTATAAAAGCTGAAATTATATGAATTAATAATATTCAGATGTTATACTGAATATTTGATTTGCAGGATGGAATAGGCAGTGTTGGAAGGGTACATTTCAGCTGTGCCCACACTGAGCAGAACCGCAGCAAATTCCCTGACAGCCTCCACTTCATCCACGCTTTTCCTTTTCTTCCTCCTTTCTGCATTTCCATGCACAGGGCTGGAGAACAACAGGTCCGTAGCTCCCCGAGGCTCCTGCACTGAGCTTTCACGCTGGTAGCTCTCACACAGCCAACTCACAAGCCCTACAGGGCTGCTTTCTCAACAACACGATGTCCTCACAGCCACATCCAGCCTCAGCACCCGAATGGAGCTGCTGCCGGGGCAGAGAAATGCTCATTGGCAAGCGGGGCTCCACGGAGAACACTCCTACTGCTGCTGCTAATTACTCTGGGGCTGCTGGCCGTGCACCGTCTCGTTAATTACCCGCAGGTCATAGCAGCGATTCTTCCCATATGAAAGCTGCACCAGTAATTTCATGTTTCAAATGAACTCCGGGAGCACCCTGTAAGTCATTCTTTGCAGGAGAATAGAGTGCAATATCTATAATTAAATGCAACAAGGTTGGGCTAACAAAAAAACGCGCCAAGGAGCTAAACAGAGATGGCTGCTCCGTTTGGACACCCGGAGGGATTCCCTTTGCTGGCAGGGTGTTGGGCAGCAAAACAAGGTGATGCTCAGAACAAAACCAGCCTTGGCAGAGTATCCCAGTGTAAATGCATCTGAAATGCCCTGAGCTGCAGGGTCATTGGGTGCAGGGAGGGGTGGACTGCAGCAAGAGCAAGGGGACAGTGGTAGGTAGATGTCCCCATGTCTCTCCTGCACATCAGCCCCACCTGTTCCTCCTCTAAATGCATCCAACCCACCTGCACAAGGTGCTGGTTCATGAAGCAGCCTCATGCTGCCATCCAGCCCCTGCTGAGAGCTGCCCCGGGAGCTGAGGACAGGAGTGATGAGCCAGGGAAGGTTCAGGCTGCAGAGGAGGATGAGGAGAACGTGGAGCCCAGGACCGCAGTAACATCAAGGTGACTTGAGAGGGAGGTGTTTTTACAGGGAGCGCAGCATGAGAAGCTCGTACACCATCTGCTCCCAACTGCCCTGCATCCAGCAAACCAGTGCGCTGCTCTCTTTTCTAGATGCTAAAAAAACTCTTTAAAAAAGAAGTTAAAAGGAAATAGAAAGAAGACTGAGAAATGAAGAATATAAACAAAGATTCCATGGAGACCAGAGGCTTTACCATGTTCTTCCTGCTGCATCAGGCCCCTTCCCCATTTGCTCCATTTCAGTCTTACATTTTAGGGCAGAAACCTGCTTTTACTGGTTTTCTATTGCTCTGCAAGCAGGTGCATGAATACACACCCCCAACCCCATGCACAGGCTGTCTGCACCGTTATTTAACAGCTGAGAGAGTCAAGCCACCTCTCTCTCTTCTTGGAGTTTGTAAGGAGGCACAAAACAGCTCTAAGTGATGGAAATCCTCCTGCCTTGGGCAGAGAGAGAGGAAAGGGAAAGAAGGATGAAAAAAAAGCTCTTTCTGGTGAAATTAAATTGGACTTCAAATTTACAGGGTCTTCATTTTGTTCTGGTGATAATGAATTAAGCTCTTGCTGGCAGTTATATTGCTGCAGAAATAAGTACCAGTTAAAAGCACTTTTGGAAACTACGACTTTCATTTTAAAACTGCCACAATTTACATTTAATCCATTCATTAATTCATTTATTTATGCTGCTCAGGTACAAACCTTGCATCTCTCCTTTCCCAGGATTCACTGAAATGCCATTTTTAACCCCAAACCAGTTTCCACATGGACTCAGCAGTGGAGCAGGGAGAGTCTCGCTCAGCATCACACACGGCCCCCCAGGAGCTCTGGCCTGGGAGCCACCAGCTCCCGCCAGCAATAGGATCCCAAACGCTCCTGTAATTTATGTGGCAGTTTTCATTACTTCCCTTCTCCAAAGACTTGTTCAATAAATTACTGGTTTATGAATTCCAAAGTGCTCCGCGCAGCGCTGAACAAAAGGGAAGGAGAAAAAAAAACAGAGCCCAGACCAGCTCTAACAACAGAGGTTTTTATCCTGGAAAGCAAGCCATTACTAAAATGATATCCCCTCTCCTCCCAGGCGGATAGCGCTGCTTTCACGAGCCGGAGGATGGCAACACCCTCACCATTACTGCAGTGCCCAGATGTACAAAGTAAGCTCAGGGCATGGGAGCCCCTCATCACTCAAAGCGCCTCATGAACACTGTGCGAAGTCTTTCCTTGAAGAGCTGGGCATGGTAGGTGTAGGGAAGGTCTTAAGAAAAGGGAGAAAAGCCCTATTTCCTAGCATTTTTGTCCAGCCACAAACCCATGGCTTTGCCCACTCCCATGGGCTGGGTTTCCTTTAGCAGCATTATTCACGTCCAGGGGACACCCTGTGTTACTGATGCTGTCACCCACGAACCAGGAGCACGAGGGAAGGTGGATGAGCTGCTGAGCAAAGAGAAAACCCCTGCAGTTCTGCCTCTGGAGCCTTTATGCTCTGCCAGGCTGCAAACAGGGGGGAACAAAAAAAAGAAAGAAAAAGAAATCAATAAGCACCATCCATTGTGTCTCCATCTGCCATTGATTTATGGCCCTGCTGAAAAGCCTTGCTGTCCACAATTATTGGGCAGTCAGCTCCTATTTGCCATGATCTTCGCCCCTTCCTGCCACCCGCCTCCCCAGCAGACCCTGTCCTGCCACGTGCTGTCACACAGGGCTCTGCCAGCTCCCAGGGTGCTTGGTGGCCCAGCCCAGTTGTGCCCAGTCCCATGGTGGGAGGGCGACTGCTGGGACAGCAGCTGGAGTCCAGAAATGGGAGCAGGGATGGGGGAGTCTCAGATGCAGAGCAGCAAGGAGGACGAGAGCAGTCAGGTGGACTGCAAGTAAAGCCAACCAGAAAATTACATTTTGCCCTGAGCTGCTGAAAATTCAGCTTTATCATACAAGAAGCCAAAAGCTAAGCACAAGAAGATTTCCTTTCAAGCCTTCTTGACAACCTTCCCAGCTCGATTTTGCTCTTTTGGCCATTTCTATCATATGTCACACTGACCCAGGAGGTCAGATTGATCCAGTCAACCAAGCCTTGCAAGAGCAAGAGTCTGCTGGATGAGTTCCCTGAGATACGAGTTTCATTATACCAGCACTTCCTTAGATAGGAAAAAAGGTCATGTCAGAAAATAATGAAGTGTCCTAGGAGTCAGCAGGCTGGTGCCTCCGTCTGCAAAGTCCAGCCCAGCCACCTCCACCGCCCTGTGCCGAACCAGGGGCACCTCTGTGGGATTAAAGAGCGCTGCCTAATTCCACTCCCCTGCCCATCTCCAGCTCCTTCATGCTCCAGCTGAGATAAACAGCCTTGAAAATTGAAGAATTAACATTATGTCCCCAAGGCCAGGCTCAGCTTTGGCAAAAGGAGCCTGTGTGGGCAGGCAGGGCTTGGATGGGAGGTGTGGGGTGGCTGAGCTCAGGACAAGTCCTAAGGACCAAGCCCTTTGGCTGGTGGTTGCTCACATGCAATGATGGTGGGTTGCAGTGCAATGCAAGCAGTGATGTCTTCTCCAAAGACCCCTTGGAGCCCAATACTATGGAGGAGACACATATATGGGACAGGTAAATAAGCCAAAGGGGTGAGAGGTAGGAAAAAGTGATTTAAACAGGCAGGTTGAGGTAAATCCTCCTTATAGGAACTACTGGGAATATGGGGGCGAAGTTGTGGCCTCTTCATGCAGCAAACCTCCCTTTGGGAGATGGAGCAGCAATTCTTGCTGGGGTACTTCAGTCATTCACCCTGAGGAAACCACTTCAATAGCTCCAGCCTGCAGGGCAGCCTGGAAAGCAAATGCTGCTTGGGGCCACAGAGTAGACAAAGCTGGATGGGAGAGCTGGCAGCTTTATATTCACCCAAATCTGTAAGGAAATAATTATTTAGACTCAGTTTTGGTGAGAAAGTGAGATATTACAGAAAGTCTGATTGCAGAAATGAGCGCTGAATTGAATACGTTGACCTAAATCAGCTTGTGATTAAGTGAAGGAACAACGAAAATAAGCCTGCAACTGAGGATCTTGATTTCAAGCAGAGTGGACATTGAGAAACCAAAGGAATTGGTTAGCAAAGTCAGCTGGAAAGAGGTCACGGGCACAAACCTGCAGGATGCCTGAAATTGCATCAAGTGAAAAGGTGTTAGAGTTGCAAGAGATCCCAAGCAGAAGAAGAGAAACTAAAAATAAAAGCTTGCAAAGAGCTTGCGAGGTAATGGGCTGAGCAGTCACTTGAAGAAAGGTGTTAGGAAGAAGCAGGGACCCTGCACAGATTGGAACAGAGGAGTCCTGGAACGGAGGTCATGGAGGCCACCAAGTTTTCAACACAGTGGAAATCACATCAAGTCAGACAGAGCTTGCAAAAAAAACCCAACAAACCAACAAGTATTGAAACAAATAGCTAGTTACAGAGCCTCGGAACCTTTCTGGCTTAAAGAGCAAAAGAACAGGGTTGTTATGCGAGGAGAACAGGGAAGATATTAAATAATAACTCAGGGCACATCCCAGCACTACCTGACCTCAGTTTTCAACCAGGGTGAGGTTGCAAATAGAGGTAAGAGACATATGGGGAAGTAGAACGGGGAAGCTGGAGACAGGAGCGAGCAATTCCCTGGAGTAGTGAAAAACAGGCACAAGGGAAAGCGTTTCTGCTGGCAATTATTTTTATTACATCAAGACAAAGTATTATTGGTTTGGCATACAGCACGTGTGGGGGCTGTATTTAAATACGAGACACAAACCCATTAATCTGATCTCGTAGAGGATGAGGCTTCACAGCAGACTCAGACAGCAAGGCTAATTGAGAGTAAGTAAACAATGTTAGGAGGGCTTAGCGAGGGGAGATCACTCCAGACTAAGTGGATTACCACATCCCCTTTGTCTGCAGGATCAACTGTGCACATCCACCTAGACAGAGCTAAAGCACCTGAACATGAAGACTACAGGAATACACAGAAGAAACATTGCATGGGCTGGGATGGAGAAAACATGGGGAGGATTAACAGCAAGGCAGGAAAGATGAGAAATGTCACCAATCTCATGTCAGACACCACATCTCAAAGGCGGCTTCAGAACATCTGTAGACAGGAACCACCCTATGAACACAGCAGCACCAGAGGACCGTTCCCTCCATGTAGAAATCCTCCTTTCACATGATCATTAAAATAAGATTCTCTTAATCTGCCCAACGCACACAGCGAGACCAAACCTGCTTAGCACTTTCAGCAGAGCCCTTGTTCCCCAGGGGAAAATTCAGATGAGTTTGGCTGCAAAATAGGAAGACAGGATATTGTACTCCAAGACTTGAGTATCCTAGAAGTAGAATAAAATTGTAGCATAACAACATGAGGTGAAAGGCCAGGTACTTGGATTAAATTTATTCTTCTCTGCGTTTTTGCCAGTGCCTCAGAAAGAGGGCCAGGTTGATCTAAGGAGAATTATGAGAACTCTGCCACGTGGCTGTGAATGCGTCTGATGTAGTCTGGATTCCCAGAGGGGAGAAGAACATCCCACTTGCAGGGTAAGGAGTGATGCTGCTGGGGGGAGGAGACACGACCTGGGATCTGGCCACTGGTGTTCAGGAGAGAGGGAGATCATGAGGAGGGACCATGTGTTAGCAAAACAAAAGCCAAGAAGGAATATCACTGTCAGCTATAAATACATCAGGGTCTAAACACACAGAAGGGAGAAAAGCTGTTGAAGCCAGAAGACAATGTTGGCATGAGGACAAGTGGGCAGAAACTGGCTGTGAATAACTGTAGGAAGAAATGTCCAACTATTCCCGTGATCCAGCTTTGGCGTTGCAATCGCAGAGGCTTTGCCTGAGGAGCCAGCACATGAAGGCGGCCAGGAGATATTGTGTCCATGACAGCAGAGGACCAAAACAGATGTCCCAGGCCCCTCTCCAGTCACTAGAGGTGTCAGCTTTCTGTGGTTTCTTTTGTAACATGCCCTGGGTCTCCTCTGGAGACCTGCTCTGGTGGAAGGCCCATTAGCATTTAACACTGGAAGCCTCATCCATTGATGTTCTGGGTGCAAAACTTAAACAGATCATCTGCTTTCTGGGGATGTCTAGGGGATGAAGGGTGAGAAGATGGGATGGGTGAGCAGCCACTGAGGGTTAGGGCAGCAGATGCTCCCCACAAAGCAGAGGGGCAACATGGCAGCAAGAACAGTCACCTGTCATGAAACCCCCCAGTCCCATGTCCTAAGCTTCCAGTCCCAATTCAGCAGACGAGCTGCTGTGCACACTTGTGTCTTCAGTCCCTGCCATTCCTAATGGGATTAGAAGGGTAAACCCAGCACTTCCTGGCTCTGAAAGAGCAGTGACTCTTCTTGAAGAAGGCTGAACACTCCTGGCACAGGGCATGAGCACAGGTTCCTCCTCTCTCTCCTGCTCTAATCCTCACCACCCATCTCGGACTTCATCTTTCCTTACGCCTACCGCCATCTGATCCCCGCAGAACCACATTGCCAGCAGCCCTGCACCAAAACGGATTTCATGGTCTGAGAAAAGCTGTCTTCAGAGCAGCCAAAAGGTGGCTGATGCACCCAGAAACACTGAGATATTTTGGATGGTGTTTTATGCCCACGGTTACCTGGTGGTGGAGGCTGCCAAGGAGCACGTCTGCAGCTGACACAGCGCTCTAGAACCCAGGTGCTGCTGTTGAGGCCGCAGCCAGGTGGAAGGAGGACGGGCAGGGGTGTTCCTCCCCCATGCTGACCAGCACTCACTGTGCATCCCCAGGCCAGAGCATTGGGACGCCGTGCCAAACAGGCCAGTAATTATGAATGAGACACAGACTGGCATCAGGAGATGGAGAAGCCTCAGCAGTCCTTGCTCAGCAAAGAGGGCAGCGATCAAACTGTATCTGCCTCGCAGGCTCACAAAGCCCTTCCCCTGACCAATTTCTGCTGTCTTTGCCTTCAATGACTCCCTGCTACATGTTCAAAGGCACCCAGCCACATCTGGTCAAGCGCTGAGCTTTCCCCCTGGCTTTCCTGAACTCCCCTTACACAGGTCTGATGATCCACCAGGGTCACTTGCTTCTTGCTCACCCATGTGCACCCACCTGCACCCTCCTTGTGCCCACGGAGAGGCTCCTGCACCATTTGCATCCCCCTGCCTGCAGGCCCTGCAAACCTTTTGGGCAGGGGTGCAGCTCTACAAAAAGCAGCATCTGCTTGGCTTCTACCCCCCCTCCATCCTTCTGCTCCATCACCATGGAAACCCAGCGGCGGGAGATGGGTTGCTTGGCAACACAAATACCCGGCTGGACCACACTGCTGACCCCAGGTACAGGGACCCTGGAGGGGGTTTGGGTCTTGCAGCAGTGCTCCTCTCATGAAGAGGCTGAAAAGAACAAGGGGATGGTGGGAGAACAGTCCCAGCCCCTGGAAGGCAATGGAGTAAGTGGCTTCCACTAGTGTTAAGGTGGCATCTCCCCAGGGATGCTCCATCCACCCAGGAGCAGCCCTGATCCCTTTCCAGGCCTGTGAGCAGCTCCGACCGTGGCCAGTGGCGAGGTGGTTGCATCAGTGCAGACCAGTAATGACTTCAACAGCCCCTAAAGTGACCCTGCTGATGCTTCAGGCTCTGTTTGCATCCCAGGTAGAGCCAGGCTATCCCACAGCCTTCCTCCTGTCTCCTCCTCCTCCCCTGCTCTCAGAAGTGCAGCCCTCCTCCCCCAGTCCTCTTGCCCACCAGCTAAGTGTTCCATGAGAAAGAACAAAGAACGAAGCAGTGAGCAAGCCCATTAAATCTGATAATGAAGGCAATTGCACGAGGCATATCCTTCAGCACACAGTCTATTTCTCAACCAGATGAAATACAAGAAGGAAGATCACGAAGGAAAGAAGTTTGTATTTGCAAAAGCTGTCTGAAGAACCAGACTATCAGATATTGCCAAGAGAACAGATAAAAGCAGTCATTACAACCTGCCAACGTGTGTGCGATAAAAACAAAGATACGGCCAGCAGATCGAGATGCATACACAGAAAACCACCTGCAGCCTCTAGCGAAGGCTTTGCAGTATGTGTGGGTTGCACCATACAAAGTTAAATGACAGCTGGGGATATCACCCAAAGTAGGACACAAAGTAGTTTCGCATGAACATGCACAAAAGTATAGGGCGTACAGAGCATACAGCTGTAGAACTTAGCAATGTTGACTCTGAGGCTCTTTTAGCTTTGGTACAAGGCAGAAGAATACAAATAAATAAAAAAGGAGCATGATAAAGCATGCATAGCTCTTACTGGGGTCAGCAGAAATGCAGGGAAATGCAGAGCTGACAAAGCTAGCTCAAGCAAAACTGCATCTCAAACAGAACACGGAGAGAAAAAGAGGAGCTGCCATCACAGGCGGCAGGAGATGAAAGCAGGGTTAAGTGCTGGTGACCAGGGGATGGGAGGTTTGATATGGCAGCAAGCATGCCAGAACAGCCAAGACACTGTGTCAGCAAGTTTCAGGATCACTCGAGCAGACCGAAACCTTGATGGCATCAGGGAAACCATAAAGACACATCTTGCAGTGGAATAAAAAGACTGATTGGAGGCATAGGGTATCTAAAGAAGTTACCCAAAACCAGCCAGCTGAAGTCACCTCATTTCTGGCCAGCAACACAAGTGCCAAGGAGCAAATGTGACGGGCACATGGTGACCAGTGACACACAGGGACACAGCGGATGTGTGGGAGCTGCTGGGACCCCCGGCACAGCCCTATGGCCAAGAGCATCACAGGACACCCTGCGCTGTCAGGGCTGAGCTGCAGCAGCTCACTGTGGCCACTGAGTCCCCAGGTCACTGAAACCAGGATCCCAAAATGCTGGTTCCACTGGGGCAGCCTGCATGCTGCCAGAGAGAAGCTGCTATTGCAAGCCAAGGACTGCTGAGCATTTCTGAACCCGCTGCAAAGAGGAGGAATTACTGACCAGACAACCAGCCAGCTTGTCCCAGCTCTTGCCCGTCCTCAAGCTCCTTCTCCCATGGGATCAAAAGGCACATCCATCTGCTTGTCCTCACCTGACACCTCTGCAGTCCGGGGCTTCTCCAGGCTGACCTCACCCTGGATGTGCACCCAGATGTGAAATCAGAGAGTGCCGCCCCCAGGGAAGCATCCCTGATGCACCTACGGCCTTTCTTGCCAAGTCTGCCGCAGCTGATCTTACAAGCTGCAAGTGGATTGCAGGCTTGGTGTGGAAACTCTTGGAGCAGAGGCCTCTGAGCAGCTGGATGAAAGGAGAAGGCGGACATGTGCTCCAGCTCTATAGTGAGTTATACAGATTTCTTCAGATTAAGCAATCAGGATGAATTGCACAACACAAGCGACAGCTCCGCCGGCTGTGAGAGACAGTGGAACAAAGAGGAGAAAGGGATTGACCCCAGAGCATGGATTGATATTGAACGGAGGAGGAAAGAAAGAACAAGGCCAAGGACAACACAGCTGAGAGCTGGGAGTTATAAAACACCAGGAGTTTTTCAGCGTGGTGTGGTATGGCAGAGAGATTATTGCCCTTTAAACAGAAGAATAAATAGACAGGATTGAGATGGCTGCGTAAATGCAAAGCACCAAAGAGCTGAGACCCTCTGCTCATCTGTGATCCACCCAGGAGAGCAGCCCACAGCAGACAGACAAACTGCTGACACCGAGGAGGCCATGACCTGTGCACAGCTGATTATTATATTTTTTTTCCCAAAAAATAACTTCAAGCAGAGCTCAGGCTAGCCAGCACCGCAATGAGTCACATCCTGACATTGCTTTCCAGGCGCAACACCGCTGATGAACTAATCCCAGCAAGCCGACCAGCACAGAAGACACACAGTGCAGAGCAGCTGTACTACTTACAGGCCATGGGACCAAGCTCAAACACATGAGCTAAGGGTCAGGCAGTGAGGAATCAAGGCAGGGAAACACAGCAGTTCTGCAGATCCATCCAGTGAAGGTGTTAGCGCTGCTACAAGCCACTGGCAAAACTCAGTGTCTGCACGGAAAACCAGAGAGCTCCTGTGAGCAGCTGTACCCACAGGACTCCTGTTCCACGCAACATGGGCAAGGAAAGGAGAGCACCTGGGTCAAAGTCACACCTCAAAAAATATTTGGTCATGGTCTGGAAACAGAAAGTATAGAGACCCCAAAACAGTTATTTATCCTGGATCCCAGCTTCATTACAGCATATCCAAAAGCAGGTGAGCCTGAAGCTTCTTGTACCCACTGCACAGAGGAAATACGGAGGTGTCAGACACATCGCAGGGATGCTGTGGAACAGCAGCATTAGCAACGGCATTCCCTGCCCAAATTTACTTTCATGGTCCCTTCCTTACTGCAGACCACAAAAGTGTAACAGAGCTATGGAGACAGCAGGGTGGGAAGGGGTGGTCTGTAATCTGCTGGGGAGCAATGGAGCACCTGGGAGGCGGAATGGGAAAGGCCAGCAGAACACTGCTCTTCAAGGAAATTCACCCATTGTGACCTCCACCCCCACTTCTGGCATTCACAAGTCACACAGGTATCTCAAGAGGTGAGGCTTCCCCTTTAAAAAAAAATACAAACACATAACACAGTTTTTGCAAAATACTGTTAAGGAGTTCATTGGCGACTTTCTTTCCGCAATGCGCCAAGATGGAGAAAAGCTTCTTCCAACACTAAACAAGAAAATAAGAGTAAACTCTGACAGGAGTTGCCAATTCAAAGCAGTTTTCCCCAAAAAGTCACCCTGGGAAGCCCAGGTGGTGTGAGAAACGCTGCTAAGGGAGGGGGACAGAGACACCCGGCTCTGCCAACGCAGCCGTGAAGGCAGGAGCAGGCAGATCCCCAGGTGGGTTTGCATCCACCGCCCACAGCACAGGAGCAAGCCTCGCCCCCAAAGAACAGATTTTAAAAGGCACGAGGATACATAAGCACAAGATAAGGATATTTTAAAAGACACAAGAAGGCAACATCCCCCTCCATGCAAGAGTTTAAATAAAGCAGCTCTGGATGCCAGGCTGGGAGAGGTTAGCCAGGGTCCCCAGGGGTCTGTCAACCCCATCCCGGTTGGCTTAAATCGGCTTTTTAGGGACTGTCTCTGGGGGATCATGGAGGGACCTTGTTCTGGTTCAGCCACTGTGGGTGAGTAGCAGTGCGGCACCACAACGCTCGGAAAGGTCTTCAGGGAACCTGGTACAAAGGGTCACCAGTGGGTGGGTTTTTTGGTGAAGAGCTGCTCATATTTTATTTATTTGCTTCAGAAAGTTTTTTTTTTTGTGTGTATGGAGGTAAGCAGCTAATTGAGTTCAGGTTCTTCAGCTAATGAAGAAGTGATCTGAATAATTAATTATTTGAAGATAAATCTTTCATAGCCAGTTGTGATTCCAGTGTGGGAGCAGGGGGCTCAGAGGGTTATTCAGTTATTTTCATCTTGAAAAGAGAATAAGGCATGTAAGCGCCCAGCACCTCCAAATCACAGCTGTGATGAGATGGGTGACTCAGGGGGACCAGCCCCTTTGCATCCCGAGGGAACAGAACAGCTTGTTTCAATGATTAGTCACCTTCCAGTATGAAGTGTTATCCGAAGTAGACCCGTACATTGCCTTGGGCCCGTACAAGCGTGCTGACGGAGTGAAGTTTCTATGACCATGTCAGGGCTATCCCCTGGGCCAGCTTTCCCCCTGAAACCACCCCAAAAACCCCCAAAATCCCATGTTTACACATCACACAGCCACTCCATCCCCCTCGTTCTCACCTCTTGCTTTTCACACCTTGCTCCAGGCCTGACCTCGCAGCTTGTTGGAACAACTCACTTGACCCGCTTCTGCACTGGATAATGAGCAATTAGCCATGATGATAACAACGGTTATTACAGATAATGCTGATTGCAAATAACAGACAGGAACCCCCCCAGCTCAGACCCAGGACACCAACCATTCGGAGCGGGGTCACCTGGGACCCCAGTGTCCTTTCATTGCTGGGTGCTGAGAAGAGCCCCCCAGGCACTTATCCATGATGACGGCAGAGCCCTTGATTACTCACCCTTTTACAGGATGATATTTTACCCTGTGTGTGTATAAATAAACTGGCCTTTCCTGGTTCTCAGCAGCTTTGTGTGGCCCTGTCTGATTGAACGGCTGGATCATTTAATCCCATCACTGCCAAAGGGGCCTCTTCTGCTCAATGTTTTCTCCTCCCACCATGCTGCCTTCACAGCACACCCACAATTTACCTCTTCCTCATCAAGATATTAAATGACACTGAATCACCAAAGAATCCATGGGAGATCCCGATGGAAACAGAAACGTTCATTGATCCCTCCATTAATAACTGCATTTTAAAAGCCGTCAATGACCCACACAGCAAACAGGGACTCTTAATTCTCCACAGTACAACTGAAGGAAATAAGAGGCCATATATTACTAACCAAAGGTCTTGAATAAATCTTAATACAACCAAATCTTAATGCTCCATAACCATGTGGATGCTTCCAGACCAGAGACCCCATCTCAGTCTGACCTACCTTTCACCAAGCCGTGCCAGCTCCCTAAGGTAACATTTCTAATAGGTTTTCCCATGATTTTTCCCCAAGGTGATCCAATTTCTTCCCTAAGAGCTGCAATAACACTGGGATTCTCCCAGCTTTTGAAGATCTGGGTGGAAGCAGCAGCAATCGGTGAACTGCCAGGCTGCCTCCTTCAGGGCTACACACTCGGTTACAAATGTCAGACGTTCTCCAGGTTGCCACCGCAGCCTCCTGCGTTATTGAACAGTGGGTTTTATACGCCAGCCACAGCACTGTCTATGGCAAATACACCTGCCTGCCTACTTTCTTCTCTATTTAGAACATCGATGAAACATTCCTACCTTTTCCACTCTGCTATTTACGATTTTACCATCTGTCTCTACCGACAGAAATAAATTCCTCACTTTATTTAAGTGCTTTCTTATTGTCTTTGACCCCTCTGGTCATTCATAGTCCATTAGTTTCTTTGATTTCTTCCAACTGCTACCTGTATTTTTAGGTAACACATTCCTTTTTTTAGCATTTGCCAACACATTTATTTGTCTGTTTTCACCCTCCTCCCTACACCTGTGCACTATTGAGGATGCAACAAAAAAAAAGCCCAGTTTCACACCACGTGGAGTATAACACATGGCGTGCTGCCTTGTCCTGTTGTCCTGGCAGACCCACACAGCAGGCAGGGGCTATAATTAAATTATGTTCGCTCCTACTTCAGGCAATCATGGATTTTTCTTTATGTATTTTTTTCCAGTCGACAATGAGCATTCCCTGTCAGCGGGATGAGGTTTGTTAGCAGCTTGGGCTGCGGTGGGCGCAAGCTCTGTGCTATGAACTCATCCATTATCTCAGTTCAGTTGGGGGCTGTTTTGTTCTTCAAGACACAACGTGTTCCTCAAGTCGCCCCTCGTTCTACCCCCGGCTCTTGAGTCATCTCCCTAAAGCTCGCAAACAGATGGTTCAGCAATTTATTCTGTTTGCCAGTGAAACCTCATACTGTTTACGCAAGTTCTCACCCATTCTCCAACTTTTTAGATTCTCATACTCCTTCTGGTCAGCATTGTTCATGCCTCTACACATCTACTCATGTCTCACCCCTCACCACCATCCCCACCAGCTTGGCTGCCACAGGAGAGGGTTTAGTCCTTCTTTTTAACACACTGATAACCACAGGAGACATTCAGCCAATTCGAACCATCAGCACTTCTCATGGCCAGACATAAAGAGCTAGAGATGCTGTATTACCTTGGTCCTCATAGAAGCAAACTCGAGTTCTCCTTATTTGCCTTTCTGGTTGAGTCCAGACCTTGAGAAGGGCTCACATCTGCACGTTGATAGCCCTGCTTAGTATAAACTCCCCCTTTGTTAACTCAGAGTTTAATACTTGTGCAAAGACAGAGACTGAGACACCAGGTTGGTCAGAGACACGCCGTGCGGGAGCTAGGACCTACAGCAGGGAAGATTACAAGGTGCAGGACCCACCAAGAGGATTGTCATGCTCTTTATTCCCCACTGCTGCCCTGCAGAGGTGTGGGCCCATAGCAATTGTTCAAGCCCATATTTCCCCTGTCCTGAGGGCTACAGGCCAATTCCACCACCTCTCTAGCCCTGCTCTTGGTGGATCCCACACAGTCTTTTGGTCCCCATTTCCCTGCCACTGGGCCATGGAGTTTGCAGGTGGGTGCAGGAAACCCAAGTCACTGGGTTGGGAGATGCTGAAGCACATCCAGGGTGGGTCAGGCAGGTTTGCACCAAGCCCTGGGCAGCTGTCACTAATGAGGCCTGTGCATAACATCTTCATGTCCCCCGTAACATAAGCCTCTCTGCTTGATAAGATTCCTTATCTGGGTCACCCTCTGCTCTTCCTAATCTATTTTCCCCGGGGACATTCAGTGATATCTCTTAACTACGCAGCAGATAAGAGCAGTTGCTTAGTTAAAAATCACCCAAGGACTCCCAGGGTCTGGAGAGGGAAGAGGGCTGAGGTTTTGCACAGCACACAGACATCTGTAGAGCACAAAGAAGCACCCACGCTGACCCAGCCTAGCACAAACCCAGTGCAGACTGGGCACACAAGAGCTGGTCTACAAGGACCACGATTGCGAGTTCCCCTGCAGAGAAAAAAAGTGAGAAGCATCTAATTGTTAATGCTCCCATCTCTCGCTACAGAGGCTGCGAGAGCTGGAAAGTGGCCACACATCCAGAGGACATCCTAGGTAGGGATGTGAGATGGACAAGCAGGGAAATTAAAGGTGAGCGACAAGGGGTGGCTGCAGGACTGGTAGGGAAGGCAAACGCGAGTGGCAGCATCCCGTAATGGGACAGCACAGGTCAGTGATGAATTAACATCACCCAGCTCCCCAGGAAGGGGCTGTCAGCACCAGGCCCTGAACTGTTACTGTGTTGAAAACACAGAAAGAAAAATAAAGAATACCACTAGAGAAGGAGGTGCACAATGCTGTCGCTTGCCCCATCAGCCCTCCTGGAGGGGACAAAAACACCCTAGTCCAGATCCCTCACCCTGCAGCACAAGGGATGGATGGGATGCTCCAGGACTGATCCTCCATACCAGCACAGAAGGGACAGCATGAGCTATTTCACATTCCTCCACGCAGCTACATTTAACAGCTAAATAACTTTCCTAGCAAAAACTTCTTAACCCCTCAGACACAACAGGAGCAGCTTAGCTACCAATAAACTACCTGCAAACCCCATCATTTCCTACACAGCTGTCCTCACAATCCCATAAAGTACTTTCAGACAAAGAAGGCCCAAAGACTTCCAAAAGTCTCAAGAAAGCTGGGATGGAGCAGCACATCCATCGGGCTCCTCCAGACTTAAGTGCTTTGAGCTCTGGACAGACCTTATGGGGCTTCTGGATGTGAAAGCCACCACTGACCCCACCAGGCCACCCGGGTACTGCAGTGCCTGCACACACCTCTCCCTCCCTGCCCCAGTCAAGTGCTTAACCTGGAGAAGAAGAAGGTTAACAGGTTTTTTTGTTGTTGGTTTTTTGGGGTTTTTTTTGTCCTTTAAGTGATTGAAGTGCCAGCTGAGAAAGAGGCACTTGAAAGCAACTTGAGTCTGGTTAAAGCTGGTTAGCCACCTCGATTTGCATAATGATTATGCAAATGAAAGTTTGCATGATGTTCCTATGATCTACAATCACTTCAGGGTTTTATTGCATGAAGAGACCACATAGAAGATATCGAACAGCTGTCCAAGCCCCTGACTGCAGTTTGGACACCACCAGGCATATCTGACAGAGATAATGGTATTTCCCCCTCTCACCCACAGTTTTGGTCCCCCACAGGGGCTGAGCCTGACTTTGCAACTGTTCTTGGGTTATTTCAGACTTCGGAAGGAGACAAAGGGCTGCGACTCACTTCTTGGCTTTAATTCCTCAGCGAGAGGTGATTTTTCTGGCTGCCTGGTTGTCCATAGCCTATGCCAAAGCTGAGAGCTCTTCCACTCTCCCTTTTACCAGGTCTCAGGTGAAAGTGAAGCCAAACCTGCCAGAGGAGACCTCAGACCCCAGAACAGGTCTGCTCCGTGCCCATCCATCAGCCAGCTGTAGCAGATTTCAATCAGGTGTTTGGGGCAATTGAACTGATCCCTACAGAACTGCAGAGAAAATCTTCCAGAATCACTCCCCTTCACCCCACAGCAGCACCCAAATTTGGGCAGGTCCAGACACACTCCTTACCTGGTAGAACTGAGCTGGGTCCTGGGGCTCCTCCTAAATGCTCCATGTACCATCCACATGATGATCACCTTGGGGCCCAGCACATCACAGCCAGTGCTGGGCTCTCTGCAAGGAACAGCAGCACACAGCCTTTTCAGCAGGGTGGCTCTGGCAGGAGCAAGCACCAAGGCCACTTGTGGGGTAAAGGCTCCCTGCGGCATGAGATGCAGCTCCATCCATCCATTCATCCATCCGTTCGTCTCTCAGTGTAACACAAGGTCATTTGAAGGACAAGGTGAGGTCTAGATTTATCCAGACATTTGTTCTGCCCCATTTTGCAATAGATCCCAGCACTAGGTTTGCTGTTGGGTCAGTGGTGGCTCAGTGGGGCAACGGTGACCCTTATGGTCATCATCATGGTGGTGATGATGGACACCCTTGTAGCCACCCATTGGTCCCACTGTCCTAACACTGACTGGGCTGAAGTAAAAGCTTGCTTCTGCGAGCTGGGGGTGGAAAACATGGTCAGGGTCATGATGTCCAGAAGAAGAGGGACCACCAAGCGCTGCCATTTACATCAAGCAAAAGCACTTTTTTGACCCTGCAGCCCCACTTGTGTACAGTCACACCTGTGATAATGCTTGTTGCCCATCCTCATTTTTCGGAAAATGGCATCCAGCTGTGGGCACAAGCAGCGCCTTCCCCACCGTGTCCTTGCTCCAGAGCTAAGAGTGGTTTTATTTCCCCATATCTCAAGGTTATGAAAGCTCTAGCAAATGCAGGGGGATGGTAAGCAGCATCCTGGAAAGAAACCAAAAAAATAGCAAAAAAAGCAGCAGCTTTTTAGCGATCAATCCGAAACCACTGGGATACAAACAGAAGCGCAACGTGCTCTGCCTCGGCCTGAGCGGGACCTTCCCGGAAAGGCTGAGCACTGAGAACATTTAGCAACAACGGCTTCTCACGAGGAGTCGTGCAGCGGAGGCAGAGGGGAGGCTGGTGGGCTCTGGGGTCCCTCCCTGCCTCTGGCTTTCCTGGGGGATATATGTATAGATATAAACAACACGGATCAAAAAGAGAAGCGGCAAGGAAAAGCTCCCCAGCTCTGGATTATATTTGGGTTCAAATCCCAACTCTAGTGAAAACATAGTTGTTCAAATTAAGTGGAGCAGCTTCAAAGGAGACCGTGGGGACCCACCTGTGGCCACCGGATGTGAGACCTCCAAATGCCCCCGAGGTGGGTGCCAGTGCTGGTGTCCCCTGCGGAGGTGTCCCAGCCGCCAGATCTGCACCTACATCTCCCCTTCCCCAGCAGATATCTGAGCAGACGGTGTGATGGATAGAGCTGTGGAGGGAATACCGCTAACACCGTGAGGATTAATACGCAGCAGAAAGGCAGCACTCCCTTCAGCCCTCATTCAGGAGGCAGCTGAAGCTTTGCTTTTCATCAGGATGTCATTCAGAACCCAAAACAACTAAAACCAACTTGGTTCTGGGCTGCAGCTCCCTCCCTGGGCCAGCTCCTTGCCAGCAGTTTATGTGCTGGAGCGATACGTAGGGGTGTCAAACGCTGAGTGACACACTTGGAAGCTGGAAAACATGATAAAGAGGTGCTGCCACATTCAATAACGGGAAGCTGAGCAAACGGCAGCTGCTGCGGCATGCACCCCTCTCTGCTCTGCTCCCTTCTGTCTTGTGGCTGCTTACCTGTAGGTGCATGGCTTTTTTAGTCTTTCATAATGTATTTTGGCTTTTTGAAGGATGACAGGATCAGTTGACAGTGCGTCCTTGTGCAGTGCAACCTCCACAGTGGCTCACAGCATCACAGCCAGTGATGGTTTAGGATGTGTGCAGATCCCCTAAACTGTCCTTCCAAACAGTCCCCATAGCTGCAGTCACAGACCTGTAACTCCCCATTGATCAGTGTGCTCCACGTGTGCATGAACCTCACTTCATCCTTTGTCACTCCTCACCAGGAATGACACCAGGAAGGTCTGGAAAGCAGCTTGAGTGATCACAACTCCATTCTGGGGATGGAGGACACAGGCAAAGGCACCTTCTCATGCCCAGGACAATCCCTGTCTCCCTGCAAATCCCTGTTACCTTCCCAGCCTCTTCTCCCTACTCCCCCCAGCTCTGGGTGTCAAGGGGGACAAGACGCAACACTGAGACCTCTTTCCACCCCAATCACTCCCAACCCACCAGGCTCCTGTTTGCACACTGAGCTCAGCTCCTCTCTCTGACCAGCAGCGTCTTCTGCCCACCCATCTCAGCAAAAGCCTCATCTCACTTCAAAGCTGTGCCAACAGGGCTGCTGAGCTCCCCAACTTTCCCTGACATCAAAAGCTTCACTTATTTATGCTTTGCACAGCACCAAGAGGCCAGTGGGATATGGTAGATCTGTTTTTCCTAAGAAGAAACCAGACCATGGGAGCCTGAGTATAAATTCCTCAGTAGGAACAGAAACCCAAGTGGAAGGAGGAGAAGGGAGCTGGGGTTGGAGATGTGGGCTTTCTCTCTTTCCTTGCTTTGTTTCCTTCCCTTAAGAGTGTCCTGCAGCCTTGATCTGCTTAACATGTCTGAGTTTGCTGAGCGCGTGAGAGGGAAAGCGGTGACAGCTATCAGAGGTTAGGTTCAGCCAGTGGAAAACTGAGGTTCTCGGGAAGATGTTTTATTCATACGCCTGAGCCTGACACATGTGAGGCTGCTGCGGGGCGGACGGACCCTGCCGGGGGCTGTCGCTGGGAACACGCTGGGACGATGTGCCTGCTGCTCCGCGACTGGAAGGTGCATCTCGCTTGGCTGACCGGAGCAAGGCGCCCCATGGCGACAGGTCGTGCTGGAGAGCAGGACAAGTGGCTGGAGAGCTGTTGCTGGGGCATCATGCAACTAAACTGAATTGCAAACTAGCTTGGCTGCCTGTGAGGACACCCAGGGAGGCACAGGGACTGCAAAGGGGATCAATCACACCCATGGTTTGGAAAGGACATCCTGGATCAATCCGCTTGCCTGCTCTTGAAGGCAAGCAGGTCATATGATCATCTCTTACATTAATGTATCAGCATCTGTCTTAAAACTGCGTAGGCTGCTTTCCTCTTTAATTCCTAAACCTTCTTTACATCTCCTAGTTTTGAGCTTAAGTGCATTACTGCCTAGCTTCTACTGAGTTTTCCTCTGCAAACACAGTCCTTTAACCAAAAGAGCTCTTCTCCTTCCCTGTCGGCTTCTTAACCTCCTTTTTAACGGGCCAAGGAAGCCATTCTCTGTGTCTCCTCTCAACAAACGGGTGCTTTCCCTGTTTGAATTTGCCTTCAGGAGATGACCAGAAGAGTAAAGATGATCACAGATAAATTGCACCAGTGATTCAATCTAAGGTGTTCATCCTCCCTTCTTTATATAGACAGTGTTTTCCCACACCGTCACTCATGCATTCCTAATATTTGTGCTGAGGTCAGGAATCAAATTCCTCCATTGTCCTCAGGACCGATCTCCTGTAAGCCAGACAGCACCATGTGCAGCACACCGAGTTGTCAGCTCCTCTTTAGCAAGTCCCTCTGCACTTCCCGCTCCTCCACTAATCCCTGTCTTCATTAATAATTTCCTGCAAGGCGCTGTACCAGACACCTTCCCGGAGCACGGAGAGATCTACAGCATTTCCCCTGTCCGGCAGCTAACATGAGATGAGCCCGACAACTCCTGTACCGCATTTCATGTCATTTTCTATTTAGCTCTGTGTTTTTAAAAGCTGTATCCCTCCAAATTTGTACTAAAGCCTTGTATACTCTGGGGGCTGGACTAAAGTGCCTGAAGTTGCTCAGATCATTTATGTTTCCATTTCTCAAACAGGGAGTGAAATCCGGGGAAGAGCTTGGGTCAGTGAGTATAAAATGCAGAACCTGGTGTTCTCCGCTGCGCCTGTGCCGCGGTTCATGGGGATGGTGCAGAATTCCCTGCCAGGCAGCTGTGCAGGCAGGGGAGGATATGAAAGGGCTGTGTTCAGGTCACACCAAAATCCATCATCCTTTGCACCCTGGCTGTGACAGTGACCAGAAGCAGATGCCTGGAGACAGATCACAAGGAGAGGGAGGCATCCAGTCCTACTTCTTCTGTTTTCAGTGGGAAGAAAACCCTGACTCAGAAGTTGTCTCATCATTCTGGGGCTAGGGATATCCTCACTTAATTTGCCTAATCACTCTTTGAACCCACTTGATTACACAGTGCATGGATGACATGTGTGCTGGGAGGTGAATCTGGAGGAACTCACAACACACTCGGGTGTGAGAAGCATTAGTAAGACAGGGTGGGTCTGTCCAGACACAGTCCAGTCCGTAGTGTGACTCCAACTGGCAGGATCCCTCTGAGCTAATCTTTAGTTAAGGAGAACAAACTTGCTGACAACAAGGCTGGGCTGGGATACAGAAATGCTCCAGGCACATTTCCTGGAAAACAGAGGAGGGCTGTGGTGCAAATGTTGAAAATGAGCTTGTGCGCGGTGCTGGTGACGCTTATGAACAGGACCTGCTTTCTGATACCACCTACGGAGCTCAGCACGGCTGCTGGTGGAGCCGGGGTAGGTGTTGTACCGAATTTGCAGTAAGAAAATATTGTTGGATGAGGATGCTGTGATACAAACACCTTCTGTCTTTAAAAATGTTGCACAGTCCCACAAGCCTAAGTTGTTAAACATTTTCTAGCAAAGTCCTGTCGTTAAGTCAAATGGCTACAAATGACAGGGGTTGTTCAGGTCAGAGAAATTCTTGCAGTCCTTTCATGCCACTCATCTTTGCTTCCTCTCTCCTTCGTAATGTTGGCGAAAACATCCTCCCTTGATCCTCCTTGCTTGCAGCGCTGTGAGATGAGCTCCTTGGTGCTTTGAGAAACAATCTGATGGTCAGTATGATGGGTCCTGGAAAACGCTGTCAAGAGCTGGATCTGCTCTGGGTTTTGTTGGAGGAGATCCCTGCTTGCTTCTCACTCCTCCACAGATGGCTGAGCCCAAGCCAGGCCCCCAGCGCATTCCGCTACATCCCATCCTGCTTTGAAGTGTTTCCACTCTGGAGATGACAGAGGTGACACCCAAACTGTTCCCCTCTCCTCCTGGTCCCCCACCAGCGGCAGGGTCAGCCCAGCCTGCGCATGGTGGGATCTGTCCGGGTGAAGGACCCACAACCCAACCCCTCGGCATCCCTGTCCTGTCCCTGGCAGGAGACCACGGGGATTTTAGGAGAAGACAGCAGCATCCTCCCTGCCCACCGCCCCCTCTCCTGGTCTCCTGGGACTCTCAGCCACACCAGAAAATGTGCTGTGGCATTTATTTCTCCTTTTTACTTTTCCCTCTGTCTGCTAAGCCTGGCTGGTAAACAAGAAAAATAACATTCTCTTTGTCAAAATGTTCCCCTAAATGAACATTTCCTATCTGGTTTCAGTTTTTGTAATATATTTCTGTATTTTTTCTTGCTCTCCATAGGAGACTTTCCTCTGGCTTCTCTATTTGGTTTTATTTTATTTTTAATGGGAATCTCTTTTAATTAAAGGAAGAGGGAAAGGCCCTTCAGTCCCATTCAGCTCAAAGCAAATTGGTCCTTCTCTCTTTCGAGGAGACTCAAGATACAGTTTAGGGTTGGATTCATTTCATAAAGCGACGAGAAAATTCAAAGCAGCAGGATTAACTCCACACCACACTTCCTCATTTCCCCTTGGCTCCTATTCCCCAAACTTTCAAATCTCCAATTCATTTAAAAACAGTTCCCACCACTTGAAAAAGACAACTTTTGCCCAAAACAGAACAGAAGCAATAAACATTGTTGAAAGCCTTCCAGCCCAGCACATAAAGCATCTCTTCCTCTCTCCGATTCTGCGTTGCTCGCGCTGCGCTTCTAGAAACAATACAAACTGATTGTGGAGTGGGCAGTAATGATAACAACGTGCAACGGGAGCCGCAGGGAAATGGCATCACGCTCCGTGCCCAGCAGAGCCCATGGCCTCTCTCCATGGCTGGTTCTTGCTGCCCGGTGTGGAGCGCGGTGCTGGGCTGGGATGCGGTGCTGGGCTGTGACGCGGTGGAGCCAGGTTCAGGGGTGTCAGGGCTTTGCCGCGATGCCCGGGTGCCAGGCTGGTGCTGCCCACTGTGGCTGTACCCTGGGGGTGTCGTACAAAGACACCCCAAATCCAGCAGCCCCAAGACACGGGGAGCTGAGGGTGGTGGGGTGATGGGGCACCCTGCATTTGCCTTGCCACAGAAGCCAGACTAACGTGTGGTGGTTGCTAAGTGCTCTCTGGGGAGATTAAGTGCCAGTAATTAATCTTCGGTGCTCAGATAACCAATTATTCAAGGGAGAGAAGAGGGTGAAGTGCTGGATTCGGGGAAGCGGCCCCAGCTGGTGGCTCCTGATGCCCAGCTGCAACGGTGACGGTCTCATTACATCCCCTGGTCCTGCACAGGGCTGCATCCCCCAAAAGCGTCACAAGCATATTGGGGCAGGTAGACATGGAAAACGCAATTTTGACCTGTGAGGTAAACTGAGGCAGAGCTCAGGTTAAAATAACCTGAGGCAGAGCCAGGACTGAACCGCAATGCTCTCCCATCAGGGATGCAGGCACCAGCCCTCATTAAAAGGCCTTCTCCATTTCTGATTTCTCTAATACAACTGAGTAAGAGTATTGACATGTCAGAATGGTCTTTTATTATGATCCATTTATGCCATTAATGTAATATCCTCCTCTTGGATTGCTTAGTTATGTATTAACGCTGTAAGAAACTCGGCATTTCTTTTAGCTCTTCATTGTCTAAAATGAGTCCCAAGCTCTCTGTGTGACAGGATTTTGATGGATGGTCATATTTTTAGCTGTGATCATGCCTTGATGCTCTGAAATTAGGGACATGTTTTTAAAATGTTCTACCACATGCATTTATCTTATTTTTCTTAATCTCTGTCTTACCAGTTATCATTCTGGTTTTATTATAGAATCATTAGTGCTTGTTATAAGTCTGATGTATGTATATGGCATCATTTATTTGCTGTTCTTAGCATAACAAGGAATGGAAAAATAAAATATGAATATGAGAAAATGATCAGGGGGTGTTTTACTTTTTAAACAGAGAACATTTCTAATGAATTGCCTTGCTGAGGCTGCTAGGGCAGCGTTATGTGCAACCAGTGCTAGAGGTCTGAAGAAAGATGTTTAGGATTCAGGAAGGAGTTAGAGGAATGAACCTGGAAAAAATGCTCTGTAGTGATAGACCAAAGGGATTTGACCTGTTTGATTTATCAAAGACATCAAGAGCTGTAAGTTAAAGTGCCAAACACCCTCACCAGGAGGAAATACTAAAGGGTTTATTAAATCTCACAGAAATTGCACTAAACAAAGCCACCACCTGGAAACGCAGTCTGGAGGCTGCAGGTCAGAAGCTGCCAGCACAGGGTTTTGATAGAGATGGGATAAAGAGGAGACCTGGGGATCCCGCAGGGTTTTCTCCGCACACCCCGGGGTGTGGGGCTGGATCAGCTGCGGTAATGGGACCGTCCCCATTGCCAGCCCAGCGGCCCCGGGTCGGCGGCGAGCACACGGGTGAGTTATTTGCTGCTCTATAGAATATGATACTAGTGAAGAGGTGCATTAGTCCAACACAAATTACTGGGCTTGGGGAAAATCCCAGGTTCGTGTCGTATGAGTCAAATCCTTCCGCTGCCCTGAAAAGTGATTGAAATTATGACTGTTCTGCTTCCCACTGCAAGAGAGTTTACTGGTGTTAATCAAATCTGAGGGGTGTTTCCCTCTGGAATTGTCATAGAATCATTTCAGTTAGAAGAGAACCTCACAGGATCATCCAGTTCAGCCACAAGCTACCTCTAGCACTAAACCATGTCCCTAAATGGTTTAAGGTTTTAAGTTTTTCCCGCTCCTAACCTTGGCCCCAGCGAGGCAGCACTTCTCTCAGAAGTAGGTCAGATATTGAACCTTCTGTTCCCTTTCCTCTCCTGACATCACAACCTGTCTTTTTTGCTTTGCAGCTGTTTTTTGTTATGGAGGATGTAGCACGGTGGCCTTGTCACCTCTTACCACCACTTTCCTCAATGCTGTGGTTCAAGACCTCTTACCTATTCAGTAGGTAAGTTTGGTTCCTGGGAACAGACCCTCCTGCCCTTCTAGGGCAGGTTTTTTGTTCGTTTTGGGGTTTTTTTGCCCTTTTTTTTTTTTAACCTTGGCTCCAGCATGGGCAGCACATTCTGCACTCAGAATGTGATTGAACCTTCTTGTTCACTTTAAGAAGGGGAGGCTGCAGAGGTGACCGTGTCACCTCATACCATCTCCCTCAATGTTGTAGTTTGGCCCTACTTGCAAAGCCTCATCTTATTCAGTAGGTTCAGTCCATTCGTTCATTCCCAGGCTGGGCAGTGACCCACTGCCCCCTATTCCTAAAGTCCTGCATTCCCCATCCAGGGCCTCACAGGCACCTGCTGGGAGAGCGGTGACTCTCCACAGCTGGGATTCGAACCCACAATCCTGTTTTAGGAGACCATGGTCTTATCCATTAGGCCCCTACGGCCCTGTATCTTTGATGGCAGAAAGGGGAGAGACCACCCTGAAACCCAGATCCCAAATTCCAGCAGTCTCTGGTCCAGCCATGGGGTCCTCAGTTGGTGCCTCCTTCTGCCACAGCCCCTGCCTTTGCCTGGATAAAAGGAAGGCAGAAAATGGACAAAAATGGTGTTGATTATGAGTATTGGTCCAAAACACGGGGATGTGGGGCCACCCCTTCTCCCCACTCACCGCCGGGGTAGCAGCGGCCGCTCCATTGGGCTGACGAACGGGAGCTCTTCTCCTCGAGAAGTTTGATGGATGATCCCAATTATATTCTTCCAGCACTGATTTAATGTAATGTTTTATTAATAGCAACAATCAGAGGAAAGCAAACAGCTTATTCTGCACACGCCATTCCCTTTCTGCTTTTAGTCTCCCATGTTCAAATACGCTCCGAGTCCTTGATGCCACAGCATCGGGAGGTCAGGAGGAGGAAGAGGGTGGGGAGAAATGAGCAGACAATTCACTGAGCAGGACAATAGCTCATTAGCACATTCTCGACAGAATTAACACAATTGTGACAATATTTTTCTTCAATCATTCTTTACGGATTATTCAGAGGAAACTGCGAATTGTGGGTTTGTTTCCTCAAATGTTAAAAGACCACGTGAAAAGATGGGGAAAGATAATCGACAGCTTTGTATTGCTGGTTTTAATACTGTTTCATTACAGAGGGAGTGATGGGAGGAACAAAATAAATCCATGAGAGTTGTCCCTGGCCAGTGGGACGTGGCACCGGCATCGCTGATGGGGACGGGGGGTACCCGTGATTTGGGGGCACACTTGAGCCAGCAGCATGCTTGGAAGAAGCACAACGTGACAGAGACCAGGGCATCCTCATGTCAAACCTCGCCATGTGCCAACCCTAATTCCAGCCTCCAGCTTCTCTCACTCCTGAATCCTCTCTTCATTAGTGGCTCTCCATCACCTCCCTATTTGCGTTTGTATTTGGAGGCCTGTTTGTGTATTTACTCATTCGATTGCTTGTTTTAATAGCAATACAAAGCCCTGTGGGCCAGTGGTGATAAACTCAGTGGACACGAGCTTTCCTTAGTTTGTTATTCCTGTTTTTGCTCCTGGCTCAAACACAGAGTTTGAAGTTCTTTTCAATCAAAAGTGCTCTATATTGTGGTTAAATGATTTCTTTTCCCTCCAGAGAATCATTATTCAGGCACATGATCTAACATTTCTTGCTCTTTCTCAATATCTTTTGGTGAATTCTTAAAAGAAGGGAAGGGGGAGGAGGAAAAGAGAGAGAAAGATTAAATGGAGCAGGTGTCACATTTATCTTATTTCTAGTGCAAATACAATGAACAAGTGCCAGGCTAAAACCAGACCCTAAACAAAACCTGCAAAATGTTCTCTAAATAAATTATTCTTGGCTCTCTTCTGTTTGTTTTTAATTTGCAGTCTTCCTCTGCACACCTCTGCCAAGCAAAAACTGCTTGGGGAATGAGCTCATCAGAGGTGACTCCGCGGGGGGAGGTTGCTGCTGCTGGGGTGCCCTGCAGTGCCCCATCTCCATCCCCTTCCCAATCACTGCCCTGCGCAGCCCCCATCCCAAACCAGCCCTGCATCCCTTCCTAAAACACAACTCTGAGGATGCACAAAGCTGAACTTTGCTGTGAAAACCTCTACTCAGCACTGGAGGAGAGAAGGTATCTCCAGATGCAAATCCTAAAATAAATCCCATATTAGGATCAATTTAATATAAAAACATTTATTTTATTATTTGCAGCCTCCTCACTTTCCATGCTCACTTTATATGGTGGCTGTAGCCGGACTGAGCCCTTTGTAGTGGCTGCTGCTGGGTGTTCCCCATGCACCCCGACACCAGCTCACGAACCCCGCTCTGCTCACCCTGTCGACTCTTTCAGCCAGCAAAGAGCACTCAAAAAAGGCCCTTGGGTTGCATCCTGCTGAGGTGGAGATATTTGGACTGGGACATTTAGAGCAGGCTTAAATACATGGGTGTTGTGCTGGGGTGTGGGGACCCACAGGGGCTTGGCGGTGCAGACATTTCCATGGGGATTCAGTGGTGCAGACATTTCCACAGCTCCTGGGAATGCGGGGAAATCTCTGATTGTGGGAGCAAGCGCTGTGTCCCTGTAAATCCCCTTCAACCTGCTGCTGGAGGAAAATGTTGCTTAACCAAAACATGGGACCCAACATGTGCACCCACGGCTGGGAGCAGAACAACCACCCAGGGAATTCTTACAAGCACAAGCGTCAGTGCGGGTTCTTTAGTGCTCATTAGAAACTCCAGATGCACTGCAGGAAAAAGGAAAAAAATAAAGCAAGCCAAGTTGTTTTTCGATTGAAAATCGGAGATTTTAACAAAGAAAGCCTTTAACAAAAATTTTCCACTTTCTATGGAGGGGATAAAGAAAAAAAAATCAAAACGCATTAACAGGAAAAGAAACCTATAAAAACTCTTCCCTGAGTCAAAACATTGGACTCAGTGCTACAAATTGAAAAGGCTTTTGCTCTGTGTTGCACCACTGCAGTGCACGCTGGGTGCTGCTGTTTGCACCTGATAACCACGTTTCCTTCTGCAGGTCCAGTTCTCAGGCCAAGCTTCCCCTGCTGTGACCTGCTGGTCTTTTATACCGTCTCTAATCCATCATTATGCATCATTTGATCTGATGAAAGCTTCGCCTCTCTCTACAAACCCTGCCATGCCTTTGCCTGGAGCTCCTGTGGCTCTAGCACTGTTTCAAGGGCTCTCTGCTCCCCTTGGAGCTTCGGCTCAATGCATCTCCAGGGATTCTGCTACAGGAGCTGTGATGCCCTGGGCCTCCAGCCAGCACCCAGGTGCGTTGCAACCCTGAGCCTGGTCTATCTGTCAAGTAGCTGGATGCCTGAGTGTATTTTAAGGAGGCAGTGAGCGGTCCCTGGTAAGTCAGGGCTACAAAGCTGCTGTAGAAGTCCTGGGGAAATGTGTTAATTTTGCTTCTCTTTTCTTTAAGGAATTATGAGGGCAGTGTGTGATCCCATATAGCAACGTGCCGTCCCCTACAGCACACCTTGGCCCTTGGCTGTGTTTATTTTAAATAACTCAAACCAGACGCAGTGCAGAGAAACAGAGATCTGCTCTACCCAGTCCTGTCCTCTCTTGCTGCAGGGAAAGACAATCACAAAGATGAATTGCTGGGAAACTTGGGGGGAATTCTGCTCGGACCAGCCACGGACACCTCCACCCACCGCAGCCAACCAAGAGACGAGTCCTCCCCAGTTGCCCTTGCTGCTGCCCGCTCTGCTGCAGGATGGAGATGGAGGCCAAGCCCAAGGGTGGGCATCGCCCCAGCCCAGCCCTTTGCATCCTCGGCACTGCCCACAGGATGGGTGCCGGCTGCTGGAGCGGCTGTCCCAGAGCAAAAGGATTGCATTTCCCATCCCTGGCATTGCATTTCCTATCCTTGGGATTGCATTTCCCATCCCTGGCATTGCATTTGAATCCCTGGTATTGCTTTTCCTATCCTGAGGATTGCATTTTCCATCCCTGGCATTGCATTTCCCATCCCTAGCATTGCATTTCCCATCGCTACAGCCCAGCACAGCCAGGTTGGCCCCTCAAACCACGGCAGAGCACGGTGAGCTACAGTGGCATTAAAGTGATTTCATTCCCGCTGCAGGATATGAAGTGAATTTCCAGGAAACCTCTCAGAAGAGAAAAACAGTGCCCCCAGACAATACGTAACTTAAAACCAACACACTCCCTGAGAAGCGCAGAGAAGCGAGCGAGGTGGCTGGGTTGGCACGTCACCAAGGAGCCACACGAGTCACCCGCAGCCAGCGGCGGGATGGAGGGGGCAGGGAACAGCCGGGCACAGGGTGGCCCCGCTCCTCCCAGCCAGGTTTGGATGCCCAGACTGCTCATGGCAAACGCCGGGGGACAACTCGCCTCGGCCATGCCGGTGCTGCTGCTGGATATGAGGCTTCGGCTCTGGATGAGATTGCTAAGGGATCAGATTCATTACCTGCCCCTGGGTACTCTGACAGTGAAAAAAAGCCACAAATATACCCAAAAGGATTGCTATTAGATGGTTTGCTTTGCATTAGGCGAAGGAGAGCAGGACATTGGTCCTGGACTTTCCCTCCTTCCCCATGACGCACCATGTCCTGAAAAATTTGACCCCAAAAGAAGCAAAGCCAAAGGTAGTTTCAATGTGAAGGCAAGGCTGGCTATAGCAACAAGAGATGAATTTCAGGCTTTAGAAAAAAGCCCTTCCCCCAGCCAAAGCCAAAACATCAGGTTTCCATTTATAATTGCAACGTACTGTGCGAATCAATGCAAATAGCTGATCTGTTTGCAGTTGCAAGGGGAGGTTTTTGTTCTGCCCCATGACTGGAAATTTCTGTTGAGCTTATATTAATACGGGAAACAAGTAGATGTTGCAGGAGATGGAAAATTCAGCTTGTGTGCAATCCCCAGCCCTGGTGCCGTGTACATCCATTGCAACCGCCCCGCGGCAGCTCCGGGTCTCCGGGCTCACCGGGAGCAGCTTGTTCTGATCAGCGCCAGAGGTCCCGGGGTCAGTCCCCTCCTGTTTCCCAGATGGTGGCTGTCGCGTGTCACCGAGTTACACGGGCAGGAGCATGGGGACCGGCCAGGGCTCTGCAAGGCTGAGCAAGGGCCTGGAAAGGTTTTTGTGCACTTTGTGTTACTAAAACCAGGAAGAATTGGACTCGGTCATCTCCCCTTCCTTGTACTCGCTACCCTGCTACCTTGACATGTGGGACTGTGATAATTTGTGACAAGGACAATATAACCAGGCTGCTGTGGATGCTGTCACCAGTCCTGGCCCCCCAGGTGTTGCTGTTAGGGTTCAATGGCAGCAGAACCAGCTGCTGCCGTGTTTTATTCATGCACCTTGTCTGGGGATGTAGGTTTTGGCCAGGAGCAGGGGAAAATTAAAAGGAAAAAGGTGCCAAAGCCCAAGCACAGCACGCCCGGCTGTGGCTCTGCAGGCTTCTGGGCAGTGGGCAGGGAGTCTCTGGGCTATAGGGTGGCAATGGCGTGGTTTCCATACCTCTCCCCACTCTGTGCTGTACTTTGTTCCTGTACTGCATTCACCAATTTTAAAATTGCTGCTCCTCCTCGTAATCCACAGCTTGTAAACCACAGCTCCTTCTGCACAGCCATGCTAACCGGGCCCTTCCCTGGGGGCTGCAGAAGGTGCTCAGCTTGGGCTGGTCTGACCACTGTGCCTTCCAGGAGGACTTTTCGGTGCGGGATGCCCTCAAACTAAGCCAGGGCTGAGGAGCATGGTGGTGGATGATCACCCGCCTCATGCTCTGCTTCGCTCCCCACGTTTTTTGGGCTGTCACCCTCCTCTGAGGCACTCACAAGGTGTGGGGACCTGAGTTCCGTAGCAGAGAGGATGAAGCTGTGGCAGCTGAGAACAGGCAGCTCATTCCACTGATGCATGACACAAGGGGAACAGGAGGGGAAATGGGCCATTGATGCCTTAAGTGCCTTATTGATTTAGCTGACGCCAGCAGATCTACACAGCCCATAAACCGTAGGATTGCATTTACAGCTATGCTCTTACAAAGCGGGAGGCAAGGCGGAGATTAATCACATAAAGGAGGAGGAAGAGGAGGAAGAGGAGAAGGAGGAAGAGGGGAGCATGGAAATGCCAAGTCCTGGGGAGCTAATAAAGGCAAGCAGGGAAAACCCCTTCTCCAGATATTAAATGCAATTCCTGGTGGGTGATTTGTGGCTATATTTACTAGATATGGTGAGGATACAAACCCCCAAGTGCGGGACGTCCCAGCTTTGCCTCCAGTGATCTGGGCACAGTCGGGAAGGACTCAGCCCTCAGTGAAGCTCTCCTGCAGAGGCTGTTTCCAAAGTCAAAATGTCCCTTGCAGGGGGAGGGAAGGATTTAATAGGAGAGGCAGCAGGAGGAAGGCAAGTGCTTTTATTGCAGAGGATGTTAATTGCTTGATGAACTCAGTGTGGCTGGGAAGCAGCTGCATCCCGGAGGAGATGTGTTTGTCCCCACACACAGCCTGTGCTGTGGAAGAGACATCAGGTGGGACAAAAACACACGAGGCCTCTCGCCTGCATGTGGAAAAACCGTAGTTACCCACGGCAGCACTTCACGCAAGAGCCCAGCACCTCAGGTTTGCTCATGGTTTACCCTCACACTGTGAGGACTCAGATTGGAATTACCGCATGTTGGCTGAGCTGCAGCAATCAGGGCTCAGCTCCCTTTTTCTGTGCTACAGCCCCTATGGGCTACAGGAGCACAAACCAGGATAACACAAGCAATTCTGTTAAGTTCTGGATGCAGTGATGCCCTGTTAAATGCAGGGGAGAAAATAAAGTTTAACACACACAGGATAAGAGGATGGGGAGCCTGGGCTGGAGCGCACACCCTGTAAAGCTGCATTTGGCAGGCTGAGCGCAGGTGGGACGATGAGGGATGGAGAAACCACCACTGGGGATGTGACCAGAGGTGTTGTCACCGGCTGTATCTCAACCCCACAAACAGACACAGGGAAACCTCGACCCCTTGGCTGGAAGGTCCATGGAGAGCACCCCAGATTGCTCCCCCATGGGGCAAAGGCCCCTTGAGCTCCTTGAAGATCTGCAGCCACTAACAGCCGGGGGGGTTGCAGGAGGGTGCAGTGGTTCCCTGCACATGCAAGAAAAACTCTCCTCTGAGCGCTGGGAGCTCAACAGCAGCGTTATAGACGGCTGTGTGCGGAAACTGTGAAGGGTGTGAATGTAACGGAACGAAAGAATTATGTAGAAAATAAAGGTAGTTACAGTTGCTTCAAAACATTTTTGCAGCTAGGGCTCAGGGGTTTTAATCTATATATATATTTTTTTTTGCAGGTTTTCCTTTCTGCCAAACATTTGCAGAGGGAAAAAGAAAACTAAAGAAAAGAGAGAAAAACAGATTTAGCTGCCAATCTGTTGCTTGCAAAGCCACAAAAATCACCCTGAGACGAACATGTATTACAAAAAGGGAAAATGGGTTCATGTGTCCTCTATTCTGAAAAGACTTTTTAGGCCCTGTCCCTCCTGAGACCTCCCATGTCCCTAACATGCTCTGAGCCATTAAGAAGGTGGTTTCAGTCCATGCCAGACTCATCCCGGACTCCCTGCAAGCTCCCAAAAGCAGCAGCCCTGCTCTCTTCTGGAAGTTTATTCTGGTTTATTGGAGCCACAGTCTCTTGCTCCCCGCGGGCTCAGTAGGGGCTGCTGTCCCCAGGAGCGCTGCCCCGATGCCACACCGCTCCCCAGCCAGCACTGATCCCAGGGCTACTGAAAACAGAGGGCAGGCTTTGCAAAAACTTGTTTTTGACTTAAACGCTGGCTGCTTGCTCGGTGCCGGGAGCCTGGAAGCAATGATGAGACTGCCTTGAATGTCATCACTGCGAAAACATCTGCATCCTCTCCATTAGCAAAATCTGCATCCCTCTCCCTTTACCTCTGCTTTCTTGTGAAGGTTGGTGATTTGTACCTTTTGCCCTGCACCACAGGGCTAGAAATCTGGATTTCTCATCCCACCCAAGGCAGGGATGCCCGCAGAGCCCTCTGACACACAGAGAAGTGCACTTGAGGCAAGCAAGCTACAAAAAGACTTGTGGTAAAGCTGCCAGAAGAGACAACGTTGGGTTGTCTTCAGTGGAGGACTGAGAAGACAAAACACACCCTTTACTCAGTTTTACTAGGCCAGAAAGCCAGGCATGAGCCTAAGTATGTAGGAGACCCCTCCCTAAGGCCACATGAGCAAAAAAGTAAAGATATATATATATATATATATGCGCTTGTCAAACAGGAGAGCTGTGCCAGCCTTCCACTGCTCTGCCATGCAGGGAAGGAGAATTAGAGGGGCAATGAGGAGAGAAACATCCTCTAAAGCTTGTTTTTAAGACATGCCTTCCACCCCAGGGCTTGTTTTAACGGCCCATGCTGCACACTAGATACATCCCCTTTTATTTACGATGATGATTATGGGCTGCTGCGGGGTCCCCTGGGTCCCAGAGAGGCAGCGCCGGCTGCTATTAAGGCATTTTGTCTTTCTCTGAAATCACATAAAGACCTTCCCCGTGCTCCTCCCGCTGGGCAATAAAAAGCGAAAGACAATCCAGGGCTGAGCTGGCTGCTCTCGAGCTGGCTGGGCACAGCGAAGTGCTCTCCGTAACCCCCGGCCATCGGCGCGGGCCAGGGCAATGGGGACAAGGTGAAAGGAGGTGGCCGCAGGGAAGGGCTGGGACCAGCAGCCACTGGTCAGCGGCCACCGGCACGCATGAGCGGAGCAAGCGGGAGCTGAGCACACACCAGGCAGAGCCGGCTGCAGCAATTTTAATGCATCTCGGGATGTATCCCCGTCCTGGAGCCAAAAATGGGCAGGCTGTGGCCCCCAGCACGAGCACCCACTGCCGGTCCTGGGCTTGGCTTTGCTCTGCGGGGACATGAGCGGAGTGCACGTCCGAGCCAGCCAAAGAGGTATTTTGGAAAATTAATCAGTCCAATTGCAATGTGATTGATTAAGGACTGAAAGCCACAATCCAGCAAGTCCTGGAAAATGTAATAGTCTAAAACCCTATTAATTTTTCATGTTCTTTCTGGTTTGATTTTTTTCCCCCCTTTCCCTTGCAGTGGTGGCTTTGTGCCAGGGTGTTTATGTGTAAACAATTCAGCTCTCTCCTGCCTGACTGGGAGCACTGGGTGCGGGAGCTTTGCAGACGCTGAGACCGCACTGCTCAGCGCTCTCGGTGGAGCCGGAATTTCCATTCTTCACCTGTTCCTCCCAAAACCCATTTGCCAAAATGCACCAACAAAGAGAAAACAGAGGGGGAAAGTCTCATGGTGCTGAACCCACCAGCTGGGACTCACCCCAAATCAGGAAATGGGAGTCCTGCTTATCCTATCACAACAGATATGGTAACGCATGTAAGTATTTGCATCCCGAGCAGGATAAAGGAGCAACTTGTGCATCAGGCTCAACGCTGGCACCTCCTTGACTCTGCAGATTGTCCCCTAACGTGGCAAACAAATCACTGCTCTGAAACAAAGGGTCAAGCTGGTCTCCAGAAAGTGAACGTGTTCCTGAAGGCAGCGGAGCAACCACTCTGTGCAGCCATCAAACCTCGATGCCACGCAGCGAGGGAGCCCAAAGCCAGAGACGTGGTTTAGCTGCTGGTTTGAAGCTGAGTCCAAAGGTACCTGTCAAGCGTTTTGGCAGTGGGCTGGCCGTGTAATTAGCAATCGATGTGAGCGTAAGTTCCAAGCGCCGCTGTTAGTATGAAAATATTTCTTTTTCCAACAGATCTATTTTGATTTTTGGTTCCAAAGTGAAAATGTCTCTTATTTATTCAACATTTGTTGCTGGCCTGTATTTTGGTTGTTTTGTGCCTTTTTTTTTTTTTTTTTGACACGGTGTCAACATTTCTAAAGCAGGAAAAAAACAACATAGTTTAGTTTAAAAAAAAAGGACCAATTTTCTGCCAGCAGCATCCATGGAAATGTTTCAAACAGGCCTCTGATGAAGTAATCTGAACATATGCCATCAGACCCAAGATCTGACCTCTTCCAGTAGCCCCTGTTGGCCTGCTTCCCCGGGGAAATGAGGCTGTAAAATCACACCTTCTCTCTGTCTATTTGTCACCTTTCCACCATCAAACGTTGGCATACCTGGGCAGATTTCAAGCACAGATGGAAAGAGATCGTGGAGATAATTGGGTTGTGACAAACTTCTCAAAAATCAACAGTCCAGGTTCAATTATGTTTGGTTTTCTAACTGAAGAGAAGGTGGTAGGTAGCAGGGTTTGGCTCTTATTAGACATAAAATAATCTCAAGAGGATGAAAGTCCTTAAAATTTCCCGGGTGGCAGACAACCATCAGCCGGACTTTGCACCTTTCTGGCCTGCAAGTCAACCAAAGGAGCTCAGATGTTGTTTGAGCAGGAGCAACACTTTGCTCCTGCCTCATCCAAAGTGCTCTGCCCAGCCTTGAAAACGCAATGAAATGAGGATAAAGCAAGTGATCGTTCTTCATCCCAGGGTCAGAATGCAGCTTTCTGCAGGGTTTTCACGTGGATTTTTTTCCTGTGGGAGCAGTTTTCATGGTGAAGCTACGTCATGCTGTGTTTTCCCCGGGAACTCTTGCTGTTCCCAGCGTTTTGGCCACAAGACAGATCACACCTGGCTGTGGCCTTGGGGTCTCTGCGTGTTCATCGCTATGCTAGGTCATTCCACCTTTATTAGGACCATTTATTTGTGATCCGCTCTGCCCCAGGAGCCTTTCTGAAGTGTCTTTGCTATCTCCGGCAGCTCCTGTTAAATCCGGAAGACAAAGCGTTAGTTGTCTCCATGAGGGTTTTTTATTTTTAATAAAACTTGCTTGTGCTCTTCCCCGAGGGACTTGTCGGAGTTGCAAAAGTCAAAGATAAAATGTTCTAGCTGCTGTTTCCCGGAGAGTGATGCTGTGTTTTCCCATGAAACTCATTTAATGAACATCTGTAAAGGGCAGGAATGGGACCGAGGTACAATCCGTGGTCAAAGTACCTCTGAACCCCGGAGATGTTGGCAGTCAGATCCAAGTCCATTCATTCCAGCTCTTCTTCCAAAATGGTTCCTAATGGGCTGAAAGAAAACTTACAAAGGGAAAAACTTCAACATGGGAGAAAAACAAAGCCCGTTTTCCTTCCCAGTCTGTCTTCCAGTTCTCTGCAGATCTCGGGACCTTCATGGGGCCACATGAAGAGGTTCAGCCCCATTGGAGGGACAAGCTGATGTTGCAGAGGCTGTAAAGGGAATTTCTATACCAGGCAAGTTGAAGATCAGGAACTACCATGCCATGAAATGATAGTATCTGCAGGAGAAGCCCAGGGGCAGCTTAGCTCTTGGTTCCTCATCAAGGCTAACGAGCTGATACACCTGCTGGGCTAACACGGCTGCTCTCTCGCTGGTCCTGGAGCCAGCAGTGGCTGAGGGGACTCTGCCCTGCGTGGGAGGGAGCCACTTACAGACCAGGGCTCCCTCACAAGCCATTTTGTCAGAGAGAAAACGTATTTCATCCTCATCAAATCCTTGGCAGGAAATGTTGACTTGATGCCAACAGAAAAAAAAACCCTAATAAATAAAAGGAAGCACCGTTTTCTTGCGGATGGTTTGAACTGTCAGTGTTTTCTGGGCTGGAAGTTGACTTCTTATTATTTTTTTTAACTCTTTTCTGCAGCTGGGACTAAGCAAGGCCCCAGTTACACCAGCATCCTTGAGTGCACTCCACGGGTAGCAGGGTTGATGTTGTTTGGGCATGAAAATCCCATTCCCCAGGGCCATAGGGAGACACAACCCTGGGATGGGGACCAACCGTGGTGTCACAGGGATGCTGTGGCAGGGGGCAGAGGAGCCACCACCACCGCTAATGTCTGCAAGAGAGCAACACGCACCCAGATCCCCCCCATGGTATCCAACATCCCATCGGTCGGTTCTTGAAGACTGGTCACAGCCAGTGTCCCCAGCAGGAACACGGAGCCCTCAGCCAGGCTGTGCCTCCACAACAGTCACCCAAACCTCCTCAAGGTCTCGGGTTTGCCAGCAAACCCAGACTGGAGGATGGAAAAAGGGAAATGTCGGTGCTCCGAAATGCCATGGAACGTCGCTATGGTCTCTCCTTGTCGTGCCCCGGGCGCTGGCGCTTGTGGAAGGAGTGCGGTCCAGAGGAGGGGAGCACAGACACAGTGTCACTGCCGGGGACACTGCCCTGCCCACCAAGGGGACACCAGCAACCGGGGAGGAGGGCTTGCAATGAAAAAAATCCCATTTTCTGTGAAAAACAGTGCTTTACACATAGACATAAGCTTAAACCCAGCTCCAGTTTTCTACTGGAGGAGAAGATTTGATAGGAGGTTTCACCTGCCCTCTCCAAACTTTATAGAGGTTCCAGCCCTAAACTCTGACCCTGGCAGCACCTCCATTCAGCTTTGAACAAGTTCCTCCTCATCCAAGCAGCCAGCGCAAGGGCTGGGCGGAGAAATGGCTTTCTTGGCACCCAGATCTCCTTTCTGATTATTATTCTGGTCATTCACCCTCTTTCTCTCTCAATCTTGAGGAAGGAGCAGTGATTTTGTGAGTTGGAATTTGGATGTATTCCCAGCTCCTTTTCCCCCCGCCTCCTGTTAATTAAAACTAATAAATCTGCTCAACAGAGTTTGCAGAGCAAGGGGACAAGGTACAGTTATCTTGACACGGCAAGGCCATCTCACTTGTTCCCCCACACCTTTTCTTTATTTAATTTATTCACGGATTTATTCAGCTCTTGAGCCCGTTCCAGAAATATGCTGCTGATCTAAATTTCTCGCCTATGCTACATGTGGGCTCTTCGCTTTTCTTTCACAAGGAAGCAGTCCCACAGGAGCTGCAAATAATCAACAATTATCATGGCATGCATCCCTAGACATAATTACAGACAACCCGAAGTAACCTGGAAACAAAGGGAGTCCGTGTTGTACAAGGCCTACTCAGTCTTTTCCTCCTCACATGCCCTGTACCCTCCGTAGCATAAAGAGAGATGAAACCCCATGTTTCAGGGTGCAGGGAGGTCAGTCCGGTGCTCAGTCCTTTGTACTGATTTGGGGGATGCAGTGGGAAACATCAAAAAAAGGGATCAGCCCCCCAGGCTTGGGTGTTTAATGCCATTTGGGGTGTTGCACAGCATCTCCGGCCACCCCAGAGAGCCAGGTGGTACCAGCGGGTCCCAAAGGTTCCTGTGAACTATCCCGTGTCCTTCTCCAGCATGGTACATATGTCCTCCAGGAGATACGTGACCTCTGAATTAGGTACCCAGTCTGAGATGGGGCAGGCAGGGGTTTTTTTGGAGATGCTGCCCATCCCCAGCTGCACAGCCAGGTCCTCCTTGCCCCTGGGGAGCGAGCAGTGGTTCCTCATCCCCAGCATCACGCTGCTGCCAGAGGGGACAGATGAGAAGGGTGACCCATGGGTGCCACTGGGCCCCTGGCTGGCTCTGAAAAGCAGAAGTTTGTGCGAAATGGCTTTGCTCTGAAGTCCTGTGGTCTCCTCCTCCTCCTCACGGGGAGGAAGGCAGCACCGGTAGCTATAGCAACCAGACCTCCTTAGTTCCAGCCGCCAAACTTCACCCAGACAGGCTTGGGTGAAGAAATGAAGAGGGACGGGAGAATGCAAATGCCCTGCAATCCCTCCAAACCCTTCCAATCAATACCATATTAATTTTAAACCATAGGAGTTAGGTGAGATGTGTGTAAGGATAAAGGAGCGAATCCCAGGCAACATGGATGATGGGGAAAAAAAGCAAAACAAAAGGTGCAAAACAGGAAAACAAGATGATGATCCATCTCTTCCACTCCCTTAGCCTCCAAGCAGGCTCAGAAGAGGCTGTACTAGTGTCATGCAGAGGGTAACAGCTTTAATTAGTGATTTAAGTACCCTCCACAACAGATTTTGCACTCTGGGTGCTCTTGGGAAATGGCTCTATTGCAGTGGTTGAGGCAAAGCACATCCTTCCTCTGCTCTTCCTCCTCCCTGGCAGATCAGCACGATGCAGCATGAGGTATCGGTCACCTCTGCTGCGCTGCTGGGCCCTTTGTGTGCACAAAGCAGAGTGGGGAGGGAACACTGGGGGCCAAGGAGTCACAAGCATCAGCCTTCGCGGCTACACAGTGCTCCACGTCCTCCTGCCCCCACAACAACCACTGCAGTGAGGTCTGAGTCCAGCAAAGCGGTGGCCGGTTACAGGACAGGACACCCCGGCTCAATGTCCCTGCACCTTCCCCTCCCCTGCCCTGAGCTTTTCTACTCCATCCCTGTTCTCTTCTTCACACAGGATTTCCTGTGGCTGTCGTTCCCACCTCTTTGGTTTTCTGATGGTTGCTCAAACAACCCCACAGTCTCTTTTAGCCACTGTCTCCCAAACTGGGTGAATTCCCTTTTCCTGCTTTACAGATGGGGAAATGTAGGCAGGGGACAAGGGACTTGGTCAGTCATCCATTGACGACCAGTGGTGGATGCAGGAATTGACCCAGGACCATGGCTGAGGTTTAAAACCCAGCCAGGCTGCACAGCCTGCAGACTTCCCCTACGGAACAATTATCTTCTTTCTATTTCAGATGGCTTTTCATCCAAAACTCAAGAACACAAACAATTGACTTCTGGAAGACAAGTCATCATCTTCTTTGTGCTGAACCCCCTGACTCAGTTCTCCAATGAAAATCTCCAACCCACTAAAAGTGCTTAAGTGTTGATTTTAGAAAGTTGATCGCTGCCTTTTGGAAACAATCACTTTTTCGAGAAAGCTATTTATATGGATAACCGCCATCCTTCTCTCGCTTGAAGCAGCAGCTGTTGTGGGAGACAGCTGAAATGGCAAACACGCTCTCGCTCAATCCATCACCCCGACACAAGGAAAGAAGAGCTACTTAAGTTAAAGGACAATGTTTGCATAAGAGGAGCTCGGTCACAAATCAATTCACACTGGAAGTCAGGAGAAGGTTTTAGTCGGTGGCAAGGTCCTGGAATGATCTTCTGATGGGATGAGGGGATAAGAAATATCACCCTTTTCTAAGATGGAGCTGAAACAGGTGAGTAAGTTTATTCTGACTTTGACATGAGCAAAGCAGAAAGATCTGATTTCATATTTCTGTTTCACGCCAGAGGTCTCTGGGCAGCTAGAGCTCTACCTAATGATCCGTGCTGTACAGAGAGAAGCTTAAAGAACATTCGCTATTGAATTTCCATAGTCTTCCCCATCCTATTTGCATTTACAACTAGCTTTCAGATGCTGTGCGTGGGACAAGACACATTTCTGCTCAATACCCGTCCAATTTTCCCTGTTGTGGATGCAGGCTGGCGGCACCGATTGCTATCGATACAGATGGAGCTGCGTGAGGATCCAGAGCTTCCTGGCCCAGAGAAACCTCCCAGGGAAATAGCTGCAGCGGTACCGAATGCGCTGGCTGAGCCAACACATGGCAGGGAGCGTATGGTGTTTCTGATTACTGGGAAACAAAATTATGAGACACTGGGGGATTGAGTATTTTCCCTTTCTTAAATGGGGACCAGAAAAACCAATTTCTGGCCCAAGCACTAATAGCTATTCCAAAGAGAATTGATCTCAAGTAGTAAGAAGCATTTTGCTTCAGCTATTTCAAAGTATTACTTTTAAACCTTTGCAACCTTGTTATTAAAATGCTTCTATTTTTTAGAAGAAATTGATTTGCATTTTAAAACAGCAGAAAAAGTCACTTTGAATTTAAAAGAAACCAAAACATTTGAAAATGTCAGAGTGGCTGAAGAGGGAAAGCCATGGACAGACAATGCTGAGAGGGCTAAAGCCTCTTTCACTTTAATCTTTACTAAACAGATCAACTGTGAGTTGGTGTCTGACACAATTAACGCTGAGGAGTAAGATATCAGGCTAGGAAGGGACAGAAGAGTTTTGAGCACACTTAGCTAAAGCAGTTTCCAAATCGCCTGCACCGTGCCAGCTCCATCCCCGGGCGCATCAAGAACCTCCAAATGCGAGTTTGGAGCCAACGCAGCGATATTTGAGAAGGTGATGATGCAAAAATGTAGAAAAGGGCAGATGCAACATCTGCCTCTTCAGAAAGGAAAGGAGGTGAATGGGTTTCCCTCTGATTTTCAGAAGTACACTGAGAGCAAACAAAGCCCACACAAGCACCGGGAAGAACACAGGAAAACAAATAACAGCCAACGTGAATTTGTAAAGACCAAATTGGGTCAAACCATCTAATTTCCTCCTGTGACAGGGTGGCAGGGCTGGTGCTGGGGGAAGATGCCATCTATCTTTACTTCAGGAAGGCTTTTCAAGCTGTCTGCTATGACATTCTCATCAGCACACTGGGAAGCGGCTCTATATTGCAATTTGGCTGTACCTAGAGAGGGATTATCAATGGTTCCCTGTCAGAAAAGAGGGACACATCTAACAGGGGTCTCTCTTGCTCTGGTACGATTTGATATTTCAATTAACCTCCCGGATGATGGAAGAGGGGAGATGTTTATTAGATCTGCAGAGGGCTCACCCCAGAAAAGGCTATGGGCACTTTGGAGGACACAAAACCAAATTCAGACCAGGCATGAGACCCAGTGATGGGAAATTGGAGAACGGGCCTGAGATATCCCATAAAGCTGATGAAATTGAGGGAGGACCAGCGAGCGGCTCACAAACACCAGATGGGCTGCAATGGGCTGGGCAGCAGCCCGGTGGAAAAAGATCCAGGGCTGTATTTGATGAGAAGTGGAACAGACTGTGGCAATAAAAGGCAAAGGGTTGACTGTGGCGCAGTCTGAGAAATGGCTGAGAAAGAGCCTTCTCCGGACAGGGGAGTGAAATACAGAAGCCCTCTAGGGCTTTCTGTCCTCGTTTCTGTTCAGTGGTTTGGGTCCAGCAAAAGCAACTTTGGCTGCCCCTGGGTTTGGTTGAAATACACGGGTATTTCCACTAGGAAGTTTCCAATTCTCTCTCTCCCTTCCACAGAGCATGATTTCCATTCCATGCCCCGCGCTGCCTCTCTGGCTCTTTTGATCTTTCATGTGGAGCCAGGGATTAATATCGTTTCAACGCCGTTTTCAGAAAAATCAGCAAATTGCATTTGCGTCTCACTGGAGGATACAGGCTCCAGCTCAGCCTTCTCCTTCGGGGAGACGTGGAATGATGGGGCTACTCCAAGCGTCTGTGACCAGAAACCTGCCAGGAGAAGGAAGACGCACCGTCTCTCAGATCTCAGTGACGGCTCTATCCTTTAGCGACTCTGCTGTAAACATACACCCAGCAATAACTACATGCACAAAAAAAAAAGCTGTTGCTAATAGATTGTACTGCTTGTTGCTACTCTGCTAAGAATGTCCTGCTAATTTTTTGTTTTCACCAAATTTTCCACTTGAAATATGAGAGCGGAAATGAAGCCGTGAGCTGCATCAGTAAAAAGAGGCAGAGCTGCTGCTTTGCTTTGGGCTCTGCGGCATCGGTGGGGACGGGAGCTTGGAACCCGCCAGCATCGCCTGCATGGGTCCTGCAGGACCTAAAATGACCTTACCCCTGGCCAACTCCACCTAGAGCTTCATCTCTGGCTGTGACAACCACAGAGAAGGAAACACGGGGCTGAAAATTGTCAGACCAACCTTCTCAGCCTTGTGGAAAGTCGGTCTTGTTCCTGCTGGCTTGCAATTATTAGAGAAAAAAGAAAAAAAAACACCAACCAAACCAACACAGTCCAAGCTTTAGAAATAAGGAATGATGCTGCCAGTCTTGGGAGACAGGGGCTTCTTTGGAGAGAGAAAGAAAGATGATAACCCAGCAAGCGCTGCCATTTCCAGTGGCGTGGTGGCTGAGCTTCAAGGTCAAACTGACAAAGGTGATTTGTTTCACTCAAAAGCTGAACTTTTTCCCAAACACACCTTCCTCCAGCTGTATTGCACACAAAGGCTCCGTCCTCAAGTGGTCAGCTGCAAAGCAACACGGTGAGGACCCAGCCAGCAGAGCCACATCAAACTGTTGCCGTTCAGCAGCACCTGGCAAGGAGGTTTAAGGGCTATTGTGGAGAAATCCTTTAAATCCAGACGTGTAGTGGAGGAACAAGAAAGGCAAATGGGTAACTGGGAAGCATTTTGACGCTGGGAAGGAATACAGATCAGAAAGGCTGCTGGAGCTTTACTGTACAACTCTTGACGTGTTGTTGCCAAAATCCCTGAATCCTGCCATTTTCAATTGACTGAATTTTGTAGGAAGCAGCAGCAGCGCCCGGCTCCTGTGTCCAGGGGATGCTTGTGCTCCCTGCTCGTTCGGCCTCTGCACCTGAAGCACCTTTGCTTGGTGGGGCAGAGCACCCCTTATCCCACAGACACCCCGTCCAGCCCCCCAGCACCATGGGGCTGCACTCCAGGGTGCACTGGAGGCCCTGGTGTTGGCCGGTACCTCCAAAAATAACCCCGCAAGGTCGTGCACAGCAGAACGCACCGATAACGGAGGAAAGGACACAGGGCGACTGAAATCCAGAGCTGTCAGGGCTACATCTGGAGGGTGGGAGACTGCTAATAATGCCCTTTTGGGAACTACGAAAAGTTGCCCCAGTCACGAAGCTGGGAAGGCTGGAGGAGAGTGCAAGGGGGCTGAGTGAGCGTGCACAGAGGCTGGTGAGTGTGTACAGAGACCGGGTGAGTGTGCATGGTAGAAGAAGTGAGTGTGCACAGGGGCTGAGTGAGCATGCACGGGGACTGGGTGAGTGTGCACAGGGACTGGGTAAGTGTGCACAGGGACTGGGTGAGTGTGCACAGGGACTGGGTGAGTGTGCACGGGGACTGGGTGAGTGTGCACAGGGACTGGGTGAGTGTGCACAGGGACTGGGTGAGTGTGCAAGGGGATCGGGTGAGTGTGCACAGGGACCCGGTGAGTGTGCACAGGCACCCGTGCGAGTGGGCACGAGCGGTTTCGAATGGAGAAGGAGTAAGTGAGAGGCAGAGCCTGGAAGTGTTTAAACATGCAAACACACAAACCCTCTTAACAATCAGCACGGATGGAAATATTGATGGTTGCATTAAAAGTAAATATATTTTTAATTAAATCATTTTCACCTTCTCCATTCAAGGGGTGTGGAAGCACTCATAAAATTAAACTGCAGCTTGAATTTCTCTCTCTCTGACACAGCCAAGGCTATGATTTCCCCCTCTGCCTCCATTGCCACCACCACAGGCACCAGCTTTGGGCTCTTTAACCCCTTCCTGACATCCCAGAAAACTCCACGGCTGGAGCCGAGCAGCTGATTTTCTCCCCTGCTTCTCTCCCCTCCTTTCGCTCAGTCCCAGCTCAGGCACAGCTCTGAAGGGCTCATTAATCAAAAGGCAATTAATTCGCCATCATGGGGGCAAATAACAGATACAGACATTCAATAGCCGCCTTTTTGCACGCTCGAGTGTTTCTCTGATTCCTGCAAACTAAAATAAAAAGAAACCAAAGCAAACGAAACACTAAATGATTAAACGCTCCATTAACATCCCGCAAAGGGGGGGAGGCCACGGCTTATTTATCTCTGTCACCAAAGAGACGAAGAGTTCAGAAATGTCGAAAGGGTCACCAAAAGCAGGGTGCAAATCAGGGTGCAGGGTGGTGAGGTCCCCTTGTCTTGGAAAGTCTTATGAGCACAAAACATCTGCAAAATGGGATTGTTGCTGCCCCAAAAGAGGGCAAATAATCCCTTTTTCCTTCTTTCCTTCTTTGGCCCCCAGGCTTGGAGACGCAGCTCCGTCTTTCTCCATCTCACTCCAATATCAGATCCCCCATTCCCAGCACGTGGCCCTGGGTTCTGTGAGGACCATCACACATCCCACCAACAACCCACTGCCCTTAAAATATAACTAATCAACAAGTTTGCGATGTGGAAAACAAGCTATTGCTCCTTTTAATTTTGTTGCTGAGGAGCCAAGAAGTGACTAAGAGTTTTGATACATAAAGCTGCAGGTTCCGCTCAGCCCTTGTGTCTGAATCAATTAGCCTGTGATTGCTGCTTATAGAAAAATTAAGAGTAAACTATTATATTATTTATTTAATCACTGAACTTAACAAAAAACAAGGCACACAATTCAAATGCTCAGTTGGTATCATTAATCATAGTTTGTAACAGAAAATAATTTTATATTATTAAAGCAATTACCACGTAATCATTTACATTAGCAAAAATTCATTAATCTTTATTCATTATTCAGTCAGATCGCATTATTTTAGCCTATTCCATCTAACTTGCCATTTCAAAGTGGTGGGAAAAGAAAGATTAAAAAGTGACAAAAGGAACTTTTTATAATACTAAACTATAAGGCTTGGCCAAAATTACTTCTAAATATAATTAATGTAAAGGTATTATGTCAGTACAAACGTCCTCTCCACAGCACATTATTTGCTATTTTTCGATACCTCGGGCTGTGATTCCCAAGGGCCCAACATTCACAACTTGGAGCAGGGATTTTTTAATGGTTTTTTCCCTTTCCTTTTATTTAGTCACCTGAATAAACTGCCAGATTGTGTGTTCAGGAGCCAGCAGTTCTCATCGTGAGCCAGATTAGCTGAGAAAAGCAGGGGAGCAGAGCGCGGTGCTGCCCATTGGAAACCCTCCCACCCCACCGGCCCATGGTGCCAGGGACCAGCCGCTTTGCTTCTGGTTTGCACCCTCAGGGTTTGGGGGTTGACAGCCAGAATTAAGCCTCCCCCCAAGAAAATCAAAGCTGTGGAGGAAGCGGAGCTCTGCCAATCTGGGTCAGGCTCTTATCTGCTGGCAAGCAAAAAGAAATTGGACTTTTTTTTTTTTAATCTTCTGAGTGAAACTGCAATGCTCATTACTATCATTATTCTACTTTAATAGTCAAAGAGGTTAACATAGATCTTTTGATTTTATATCCATGAATTTATCTTGATAGTTTTTTTCTCCATGGCAAAAAAGGAGGTAAAAACAAAGAGCAAACTTCTCCCAGGAGACAGCGGTTCCAGGCTCCTTAGCATGCCATTTACAAACCGGGTGGCTAAACCCTACTGTGGTTGGTGAACAGGTTTTCCTCTAGTCTTTCTCCCCAGGGAAACACAAATTTGTCTTCAAAACATCACTGCAAAGTAGGACAGTGATGTTAATGCTGTTTTGCTGCTAAGAAAGCATGAGCAGTTTGCCCAAGGTAGCTGGAGAGGCGTGATGTATCCAGGAGGAAGACTTGGGTCTCCGGTTTACCCCTTTCTTTGGTCTGCTCTGCAGCCCGATTTCCTCTAAGACAAGGGATAATTTAATGTCCCCTGGGCCCCAGGGGCCACGTTCAATGCCATGGGGGTTTGGGGACTGGCTGTCCCATGTAGCAGCACATGGTTGGTGCTCAAGTTCTCGTCCTCTGCCTCGGAGCTGCTCCTCCTGCCAGGGGGATGCTGTAGAAGACAGAACGACATCTCTGTCAAACTCCTCTTCCAAGTCTTTGTGCCATAATTCTGGCTCGGATCCTGCCTTTCTGTGGTCAGTGTGAGTTATCCTGAATGTCCTGAATTTCAAGTGAACAGAGCGCTTAGCAAGACCAGTCTGGGGACATTTACATCTTATTTGGGTGCCTTTCAGAGGTGAGCACGGCAAAGTAGGCAGGTCCTTAGGAGTGCAGAGAGAAAGAGAAGGATAAAGAAAAGCATAGTAATGGCAAAGCGAGGTCATTGCCAGGGCTCCCTGGATGATCTCTGGCCGCTATCCCTTTCCAGAGGTGGGATCTCCATCTTCTTTTACTCTTTTTCCCCATGGCTGTAGAACTGCAACTCCTAATTCATTGCCATGTTACTCCAGGTTTGCATCACCGTGATATGAAACTGGAGCAAGAGGAGGGTTACCTGGTCCCAGTGTTTCCATTTTCCCCATTGCTGGTCATGCCCAGCAATGCCACGGGAAGTCAGCCAGTTCTCCCCAGCGTATGTTGGCAGAGCACCGCAGGGTCAATGAAAATTACCAGTTCAGCCCACGGAGGAATTAATTCGCATCACCCCCAAAAGTCATGATTCAGATTTATGAGGCAGAAGCAGCAGCTTGGGTGGATGCGAGAGGCAATTCAGTCTCAAAGTAAATAATAAAAAAAAGAGCAATATTGTTTTCCTTTGAAGCATGTAACAGGTTGTCATGGGGAAGGCGTGTGGGTTTTTTTGCAAAGGGAGCATCGCTGATGACCTTTGGATAGCGTTTGCTCAGAGCCAGCTGCTGCATTCAGCACATCCCTGGGCTTTGTGAATCCGCAGCCTCGCGTCTGCAGCTGCTTTTGAGTGAAACAACGCTCAGCCCTGCCCTCCCTCTTGCTTCAAAACCTGACAGACTGACTGCATCTCCATGCTTCTTCCAGAGCCAGATGAAACCTCTAACACGCCGTCCTCAAGAGCTGGGGCTAGTGCTTGGCATTGCACAATGTCACCAAGTCCCTGGGAAAATGTCCCCTTTGGACAAGAAGTCTAATAAGCAGCTGGAATTTGCCCCAAATCAAATCTATAGCAGTCTATAACACAGCTCCTAAACCCACAAGCCAGCATTTCAGCACCGGTACCTGTAACCACGGCAGGAAGCAGCACTTTGCATGATGGATAAAGCAGAGGATCAACAGCTCAGGTTTCTTTTCCAGTTTTGGCAATGATCCACCCCATGATTTCAGGGCTTTAACTGCTTATTCCTTCAGTTTCTGGGAAAACTCCCAGAGATAAAGGCTGGTGCTTGGAGATATGGAGGTGGGACGTAGGGTTTAGAGAGAGCAGCCAAGGGCTGGTCTGCTTGGGGGCACAGGGGACAAGTGACATGAATTAGCAGGAGGTGGCAACTGCATGCAGCCAAACCACAATGTCCAGAAATTCCAGAAACTGAAGCCAGCTGGGGCAGGGGGACACAACTTCAACGTGCAGGGAGAATGCTCTATTCTCAGCAGTTCTCCTGCATGTCCCTCTGTGGACAAGCAGAAAATTCCTGCACATTTCCTTCAAAACGGAGCCATCTCTGACTCGCTCCTGGGTCTCCTCAGGAACAAACAGGGACTCTCACAGCCGTGACACATGGATGTCGCTCCACACGGTGCTGGGTCGGGTTTGGAGGCTGATGCGGCAGGTCTGACTCCAATCACATCTCCCACCCATTTTGCAGGCTTGGTTTAGTGCATCTGTGGTATGCTCGGGAAGCAGCTTAAAGAGATTTTGATAACATTGCTGGAGAAAATGAACCTGTTAATGCTGCTATTTGCTGCAGAAAGGATTCACGCCCAGAACACTTTCTCAAAGCAATGATCATTTTTAGCTGTGAGAATGAATTAGCTTTCCACTGAAAAGCTATTTGCATGGGAAAGAGGTCAGCTAGGAGCAGCAAAGTGATTATTTGGGGGTAAGACCCTGTCCCAGCCTTGAGGAGACGTGGGTTTAATTCTGATTTTTAACTCTCAATTTCCAGCCACCCTCTGCACCCTTGAAATCTCTTTGTCCTCAGCTCTAATGATTAGGCCAGTGCCCAGTGCCAAGGGGCGCAGGGGCATCACAAGAGCTTTAAACCAATCTGCAGACAACCTGCTGCTCCCTTTTACTAATAAAAACTCTGGGTTTATTCTGGCAGGGCTGGTTCATTTAATCACCTTCAGATTGCTGAGTTTGCTTACAGCAATTTAACAACAAATTGTGAGATCAATGTGACCAACTCCGGGCACTTGCTTGTCGGCAGCTCCTCGGCTGATCCCAGGGAACCCTGTGCCCAGTCCTGCTCTGTGGGTCCATCCGCCCGGGATCAGATGAGGACCACGATCTGGCTCCTCTGATAGGAGTTAAATGCAGGCAACATTTCAATAGGAAAGAGGCCAAAAAGATATTTATCCCTCTGGCCCTGGTTCTGAGTGTACCAACCAGCCCTCGCCTCGGCAGGTCACTGGGAACAGGGCTGGTTTGATCCCCAGGGCTCTGCCTGAAAGGGCTTTGTCACATTTTGGCCCCACCGATGGTCACGAAGATGCTGGTGCCTGTTCCACTCCTCCAAGCCTTCCACCCCTGGGCTGGGCTCCCACACGTGGGGCTTTTCATCCAAGACTGGTTCACTCAAGACAAGGAAATGTTTGTAAGGCTGGTGTTGGCATTTGCTCCTGGTGAGACAGACTCCAGGACAGATATTGTCCCCTCCACTGCCTAAATCATGACCAGGTGCTGGGAGCTGCATCCAAAGTTGGCTCCTCCAGGCTGAGCATGACGAAATGCAGGTCTCCATTGCCTCTTCTGCTGGCTCTGGTAGCCCCTGTTGGGTGGTAAGCAAACTTTTCTCAACCGCACCATTTATTTCCTTCTCCAGCTTCCTGTGTTACTAATTATCTGAAAGAGATTGATAAACCCGCCAGTTGCCGCTCTGGTTACAGGTCACTTACCACGGTAATAAGAAGTGCAGAAATCAATAGCCATAAATAGCGGTTGGGAATCAAATTCCCTGAACAGTACTTTAAGTGAGGAGAAGGTTTAATTACGCCGTTGTCTGGCTTACTTTGCCCTGGAGGAGCAGGATAGAGCTGAGGGGAGACGAGAGGCAACGCGCTCCGAGAATTCAGCCTGTTCTCTATTTTTGAGCCAAAGCTGGAGAAGCCCATAGGCAAGGAGGGATGTTGAGGACTTTGAGAGTCTTCCCAAGGCAGCACAGCTTCACACCGCATGTAGCTGCAGGCAGGATTTTAACACTGCCTGTGCAATCCAGAGTGAAAGCTGTGTGTGATTAAAAACCAGGCTGGTGGCAGCCAAATAGGAACAGGCGGAAAGCATGGAAAGAAGTAAACTGACTTGTTTCTTTTAAAGCAAACAAAGGTTTAGACTGGAGACTGACTCAGCCACGCACTGAGCTCTGAGATGGTCCACCTGAGGGTGGTGCATGAATTTCGGATGCAGGCAGAGAGGCTGTTTGCCCTCGCAGGGGGCTGGGGTGATGCAGCTGAAGGCACATGCGCGAGCAGCTCCCGTTGCTCAGATGTGCAGCTCCAGCAGGAGTGGGAATGACTGCTGGGAATGCTGAACAGGGGAAACGGCAGTGTTAGTTTTTATTACTGTTATTGATAAACTACTAATTTGCATGTTTAGCAAATCTTGCATGCTTCTGCAAATTTGCAAAGCGCAAGGCTTTGCGATACCCAAATAACTGATGGCCTTTTTGGAAAAGGCACGTTGTACCTGGCTCTGATGCTAAGGTAAGCGCCTGAAATTTTCCACAGAGGTCAGACTCGTCTGGGTATAAAAATCTGTGTCCCCAACCACCTCCAAAGTCCTTTCTTTTCCTGGTAGAATGATGTCTGGAGATGGTGGGTGACTCCAGCTTACACGGGACTTTTTAAGGTGGGAGATAAAGGAAAATCTCCCCAGTTCTCTAAGCCAGGTGTCCCTCTCAGGTGCTGAGGAGCTTCCAGAGGAGCCAAGGGTTGCAGGACCAGAGCGTGTCAGGTCTCCCTCACCCTATCTGCCCTGAGAAGGCTGGTGGCCCCTACAAGCATGGCCCAGCTGCCAGGCTGGCATGGGAAACCAGTCAGCCTGTTCCCCACCACTGTCTCCCAACCAGCAGGACTCAGCTGGAACAAGGAAGAGTTTCACCGCAGGAAAAAATATTGGAGAAAAAGCCAAGGAAGATTGGCAGCCTTCATGTTTCAGAGATTGGCTTTCCCTCCAACATCTGCTCCCACACCTGGACCCACCCTGGGGCTTAGGCAGCCCTGCCCCGGTGCCGACAGGAACCGGCTGCTCCTGCTCGCTGCATGGGGCTGATGCTGTGGCAAAGCGATGCTGTGGCACCAGTTAGCGCAGGAGGTTTCCTCCGCACTGTGCCGGCTCACACGCAGAACTTAGGATAGATCCATCACAGCAAAATGCACAGAAACACTGTAAGCAAAGTGGGGAAATGCGCCATAACCACCTCCTGCACGCTTTACCCCAGGGCAGCTCCTGAGCCTCTGCCCTGGCTTGGCAGCTCCTTCTCTCAGGCCAGATCCTCTGCTCTGCTCAGTCTTCCCTTGTTGTTGCCTCCCCCCATCCCCAAATGCCTTTGTTCCCCCCCACATTGCACTGGCACCGCATCCGTCTGTCTGTCTGCCTCACAGCACCCGCTCTGCTTGTGGTTGCTACAGAACCGCCCCTGTAGAGCTCTGCTGTACTTCTCCGGGTATAAATATGGTATGAGATAAATATTGTCACGGCACATTACCCCGGTCCTTCCTCACCAATACACACTGCAGACAGAGTTATGCATCTATTTATATGTGTATATATATCTAATTATACTATATAAACCGTATATTTGACTCTCTATTGTGTGTGTTTAGTATAAATGCCAGCTAATTGCCCTCAGTAAATACATACGGGGATTAACCGTATTGAAATTAAATTTATTGGTAATCCCCTTGAAAATAAACACACAAAATAAAATAAACACATAAATTAAAAGCATAGGCCATTGCAGTTTTTATGTTTGGTTCCTTTCGCCGTATACAAGGTTGGGGATTTGCTAGTTGAGAGCATTGAGGTTTCCAATACCTTTCCCAAAGATGCCCCTGGCAGCCGTTGGCTTTTATTGATGGTGTTTGCAGCTGCAAGAGCCTGCAGTGCTCCCGGCCACCGGTTTGAGTCCCGTGTGCGGCAGGATGAAGGCTTTGGCCACCCCGCTCTGCCCGCGGTGGCTCGCTAACGCGGCTGACAGCTGGTCCAGCAGATTGACAATGGGCTGCGGTGCCTTCCAGCCCGAGGTCACCGCCTCGAATACCGCCCCAGTCGGCAGTGACGGAGAGTCATTCGGCCAAGCAGATGTTTGATAGTGTGTGCAAAATGGGCTGGAGGGGCTCGGGCCAGCTTTGGCGTGCAGGTGGCCATGGCACACAGCAGGGTCCATGCGGACAGACCCCGTGAACCCCGTTAACCAAGCGGGTAAGGAGCCTCCTGGCACCACCACATCGAGCCCATGTCGGGGACAAGCAATAGGGTGTCTCCTGACATCAATAAAATCATCTCCATAGGAAGGATAGTTCAGCTCTCACATCTCTTTTTCCACCCCCAAAAGAGGTGCTTCTTGATGGCTCTGTTATTTGGTGGCATGTCTTGTGCTCAGGTTTCAAAGGGATGTGCAGAATTCAGCACAAGGAACGCTGCTCAGGGGCACAGGCTGCTCTGGGGACCAGGACAGTTTTGAGCCTCCATTACCAGAGGTTTTAAAGAAGAAGGCAGGCGAGCTTCTGCTGGAATTGCTTTGAGCCAAAATGGTCTCATACAGCAGATTATATAGCAGGTGTAGTGTGCAAAAAGAATTACACAAGGACCAAATCAGGCACTGACAACTGGGCTATACGAAGAGTTGCCCCATCTGATGCCTAAACATCTTCCCCTGCTCTTTTTGGCTTCAGCAGAAAACCCCTGACAACACTAAAATCTGCTGTTTAACGGTTTTGCAACATTATCTGCCTATGCAGCCCTCCCGGCTGCTGTGCTGCTAATTATTTGGTTGTGATAATTTTTGTCCTGCTCCTTCCTGCTGGCAATTCAATGTGCAGCCGTTCAGGGATGAGAGACCCCACGGAGATTTCAGCCTGGATCCGGAAGGGACTGTGAGCCTCTGACCCCTGCCATCAATTCTCAATTCATGTGTAGTATTTTATTTATTTTTCTTTTACCAGCAAGACGATGGTTTCTATCCACCCTCCTCACATCATTAATTTATTTAATCCCACGCCTCACCAGTTTGCAGGCCTCTGGCTTCCTGGGGGGCTCAGGGGGAAGATGTTGCTCCAAGGCCTATTCAATGTGCTCTGCAGAGCTGCCCCACCGAAGAGAAGCCACCCAGCCTGTGCTCCCCATCCTTCCTGTCACCCTTTTTGCCCTTTCCTCTGCTCTAGACACAAATCACAGGCAGCTTGCAGACAGTTGTGTTTCCTTCCTTTCCTCCTCTCTTCATCACTTCTCCCTGCCAGGTGTCTGGTTCTCTTCAAAGCCCTCAGGGAAAGGATGTCTTGACTATTTTGAGCCCATATGTTAACTTAATGTTCTTGCTGCTCTCCTGGATTCCGGGTTAATTGGTAGGAGCAGAAGGCAGAGGGAAGAGGCGCTTCCCCAAACGCACACGCACATGTGGGTGCACACGTGGTCCATGCACGCAGCAGGACAGACGGTTCCTGGGTCTCTCCACTTGACTTGGAGATCTGTCTTTGGGAGGGACGGAGAAGCGAGGAGGCAGAAACGATGACTCAGGGGTGTTGCATGGTCCAGGTGTCTGGAAGGGCTGGGGTCGGGTCTAACGCTCTCTGTGAAAACACCTTGGTTGCCCACTCAGTTCCCACAGCACCGTCTCTCCTGGATGCCTGTGGTTGCCCTATGATGGACCTACACTCATTCTCCTTGGGCAACTGAAGCAGCTGATTTGGGGCTATTTTCTTCCATTTGACAACCTCTCTCCGAAGGGCGGGTGTCCCAGGATGCTCCCAGCCCCATGCCTTGTCCATGCACATCTGGTTTCCAGCTGTGGGAATGGACTGGTGCTGCTGTCCTCCTTATCTATAATGTCCTCCTTATCTTTAATGTCCTCCTTATCCTCCATGTCCTTGCATTATGGTCCCTGTGAACCAACCTCCACAAAAACATTCATATCCAGAAGAAAGCCATGTGTGGGGGTAACTTGCCTCCTCCTAGCCTCCAAAGTGAGCTGAAGAAAAATGCATCCACCATTCACAGACGCTTCCTCTCCCTTCGGACCAGAGCAACTTGTTTGGCAATGCAAAAAAAAAACCAACGCCACCTCTTGGATCTCTTAATTTGACAGGGCTGGGAGCTAGCAGATGAATATCTTAAATAACTAATGGTGACTCAGAGGAGCGTTAAACAAAGATAACATTGTCACTTCTTCTCTGTTACTCTTTTGTTTCTCACTCTTCAGCTTTCTTGCTGGTTTATTATCTCTTCAGTTTTCCTTCTGATGATCTTGTTACTATGACAGGATGTGTATTATCTCTGGCAGCCTCTTCCCTACGTATGACCTGGTGTATCAATGCATGGCAGGAATAAACAAGACAAATGCATTCAGAAGAACAAAAGCACCTTACGAAATGATGTGTCTGCAAGAAGAGGGTTCTGTTTGTCAGCTCGGGGGTTTTAGCGGGTTAGTTTTGTGGGTTCCCAGTGCTTGGTGCGTGTGAGATAAGCTCCAGGCGGGAGGGATTCTTTCTCCACATCTCCAGTTTGGGGAGATTTTGAATCTGAATTTCCAGCAGTCCAGCTTCTGGGCTGCCCATTTCATAAATCTGCTGTGCATTGCTAAATACATCCTACAGATCTGTCCCACAGTAGCTGCGTTTTACAGGGACCGGGGTGATTTGTGTTCTGTACCGCATGAGATCAGCAGCTAACGGTGGCCTTCAGCAACCCTGGGATGAACCGATAACACCAGCAAGCACCCCTGGCCCCCCCAGCAGTGCTCCCATTCAGAGGATCATCGGCTCATTTATTACAAGGATGTGTTGATTGCAAAGCTGCCATTTCAACACTGTTATTAGGGTATTCCAGGGCCTGCCAGGCACAGCCAGAGGTCTGCAGTCACCAGCATCCAAGTGTTGCACACAGCCAAAACTCAGCAGCACCATCCAAGCCTCCCCTTGTGATAAAATACAGGCAACAGTGCAGGAATGAACCATCTCCCTCAGATCCAGGCTCACGGGGCCCAAGGACCAGAACTATTCAGTTCTGACCTGTTAGAGAAAGATCTGTGATTTGCAATGCTTGGGATTGCAGAAACTTCTTCAAAGATGAGAAATGTCGGGATAAAAGCCTCTGGTCTGATCTGTCTTTTCGTATACATCAGTAGAAAGCCTTGGGGAAGCAGGAAATCTCATTAGGAATTAACTTGGGATCAAATATGACCTCCCAGGTGATTTCGAAAGGCCAGGTCAGTCTAAGGGAAAATTGCTTGATGAACAGAGCCATCTCAGACTTCTTTGAAGAAAAGTACCACATGAAACTTTGATATTACTAAGTATTTAATAGATCTAATTTACAAAGCAGTGTTGCTCCCAATTCCCAGAGTGTGAAAAATCCTGCAACCTATTTCTTTACAAGAATGACTTCAATTCATTCATGGGTTTTAATGCAGCAAGCTGTTTAACAGCTGCAAAAAATGTTTTAGGACAGGAAGCCTGAGCCCTCCAGAAGCGCACCAGGCTCTGCTCCACCTCCAGCAAGCCTGCGGAGTTATGTAGCTCTGATACGACATGAGGTACCAGATTCTTTTCACTCCGCCTGGTAGCAGCGTTACCACAACACGTGAAGCCTTCATAGAGATCTTCACTCACTCCAGAGCGATCAACGGAACAGGCAACCTCTGCTCCGGGGGACTTAAAACCCCTGAAAGTCCCTGAAACTATCACAACTTAGGTGAGAGCAGGACTACATCCATCCCATGACCACAACGGTGTCCTCCAACATCTGATGAGACAAGTGCTCTCCAAGGGACCTGCAGCTCCCATGCCTTAATTAGAAGCCAGTGACACCTCCAGTTAGGTGTTGGGAAGTCATACAATATATACGGTTCACAGATCCGTCCCGTTCTGGTCGTGCACAACATCTCACCAGAGATGAAGGCACGTTGCATTTGCATAAGGTCAGAGCTTTGCCCCACGTTACCTGGAGCCCAGAATTCTGTCTGGTGTGGCAACAGAACGTCACGATGGCAACGCACAAGCTCTGCCAGAATCCCTCACAGCCAGAGCGGAGGGCAATCCAGCAATCCAAGCCAGAGTGGATGGCAATTCAACCCCTCCTAGAAGTGTTTCGAAGACATTGATCGCCAGGCAGGGCAAAAGAGGAAAGTATCCAGGATTTCGGTGAGTCTTCCAAGAACATTAGGTTTTTGAATAGACATTTGAGCAGCATGCTGGGCCCAGGGAGACCAATGCCAAGCACAGAGAGGTCTCCATAAAACCATATGGCCTCAGTACTATTGCAAGTCAGCTATTAATATCATCCACCCATCTCAGCTTCCCTGCACACAGACTCCGTGTCGAGTTTCCCAGGTTGCTACTTGCTCAGAACCACTCTCACAGCAGCTTGTCTTACAGTATTTTGGGTTTAAAACATCTTGGGTTTGTGTCCATGCTGGTGAGCCCTGGAAATAAACGAAATGAACCCCTGCGCTCCTCTCCTGCGTAAAACTGCTGTTAAATGGGGCGGCCAGAAGCCTCCCTGCAGCCTTCCACAAGCCTCACGTTCTGTTTTCTACCTGGAAATTTGTTTAATAGCCGGATGTTTTCTCAATGAGCTCAACTGGAAATCACTTGCCTTTTACCCTGCCTAATCTCTTATCTGTGAAGGCTGCGAGCACCTGCAAAGAGTTTACACAAGTGCCTTGATCAGTCAAAGACAGGCAGCTTCAGAAGCTTTATCAAACCAGAGTCTCTAAATGTATTATGTGATAGAGCCAGTTAAAAGAAGGTAATAAGTAGGTTTAACAAAAAATAATACCAAAAAAACCCTCAACCCTCCCAAAAAACAAGGACTTTTCCTTTCATACCAAATACTTATGAAGAATTTCAAAAATAATGTCTGTGCATGCTGGAACACTAACAAGAAGATAAAAGAGAAAACCCTGTTCTTCCCAGTTGGATTCATTTTGACCAAAGAACAACCTCTTTTCTCACGATTAATTCTCCTTATTCCCTCTGTCACCATAAGCAAAACTATAGAAGAACGAGGAAGAAAAAAATGACTGCCTGTTTGACTTTGATGGCTGTATTGGGCTTGCATTTCTTTTGGAGGTGGAAACAAACACCATATGCAGTGTAACAAGGGGACAGCGATGGTGAGAAAACAGTAAGGAAGTCAGGAGACTTTCCCTGTGATTTTCTGCTTCCCTGCTTGCAACGTTGAAGATGCGGAGGCACAACCTGCAGGAATCTCATCTTTCTTACCCCAAAAGGAGGCGCAGGAGCACCTCTGTCCCTGAAGCTGCTGCTATGGGTTCCCACCTGAACTGGACAGGCTGTTGATCATCTTCAAGTGGTGAAAAAAACTTCTGGGAGCAAGTTCAGATCCTCTAAAGGAGGCAAGACCAAAAGCATGCCAAACCAGGCTGGCTGGAATGGTCCCTGCCTCTGTGATGAAAGAGATGCATAAATATTCAATGTTTCTTGGCAGCTGGGAGTGCTTCAGTTGTTCCAAGTATCTCAAGGGGGATGGGAAAGGCAGAATGAGCCTTAGTATTTCTGACACCCCGCAGAGACAATGAACCAGGGAAGGAGAGTGCTCATCTTCTTGCAGAGAAGCGTTTCACGTAGGGTGATTTTAATAATTCAGCCTTCGACTGGTTTGTTTAAATGTTTGATGCCTGTGAGTTGAGCTTTAAGCTCTGGCCTCCTACAAATCCAAGGAGCTGGACTCCAGTTGGGTGCCGTCTGCCTTCCTCATCGGTGGTTTAACATGTTACCACGATATGGCCCAAGCTTAAACAAGAGCACAGATTTCTTCCTTCACTGCATGAAATTTTGGTGCTCTCACACCACAGGAAAAATATCAACCATCCTATTCTGGTTTGCATTTGGAAGAGAAAAAAAAAAGTAGCAATGAGGAATAAGGATAAAAATGCCTAATTACATTCTGCTCATATTAGAGACACCAACCAATGATGTAGCAAAATGCATGGAAACCAAGCAACAATCATGAGCACAGAAAGGGCGACGGGGGCCTTGGGTCAGTCTCCACCAGCTGCAATCAAACCATGTTGCACTGAGGGTGCTGGGCTGGGGGCTCAGAAGGCACATCGGGGTCTGTGAGCACCCACCAGTGCAATGGTCTCATGGAGTGACTGTTGCCTTGTGCACTGGTCCTGAACCCCCGCTAAGGTAACGTCCCAGCTGCTCTTGTAATCTGCTGGGAGATGGTCCAGTCACTTTGGCAGTGTCATCTCTCTGCTACAACTGGGCATTTGGACGGTGCTTTTTCTGGATTTCTGGACAAGCCCCAGGACATCAGACCTCCTGCTTCCACACAGTGGAGCTGGGGTGCTTGCATCTCTCTTGACTGATTTAATTTTGGCCATTTGCAGAGACAGGGGACTGTGCCAAACATATTTATTTTTTGGCCAGGTTGGGAGATACCAGCATTCAAGGAACTGTGCCATTTTCTGCTCTCCCAGCCATTGGCAAGCTGCCACATTCAAAAACTTTCTGTCCCACAGCTAGAGTTTCCCATCCGCTTTGTTCACGAGAGACCCTTCACTTCCATGTGTGATCCTGATCCTGTAAGCCCTTATCCTAAATTATCCATGAAATGTGTGGGCATGAGTTATGCATGAGATGAATTATCCATGAACTGGGTTGGTCGCCTTCTCTCTCTGTCAACTCTGTAGGTTTCTGCCAGGTATCAAAGCACAGAGTAGGTCTCATCGGTCGTGGGTTTTTTTCCCAAAGAATCTACATTTTACATAGCAATGCACAAAACCTAGGAGAGAGCTTCAATATTCAGTGGATCATGATGGAAGAACACAGAAGGCTGCTTGAGAATGCACAGGGTCAGCCTTTCCCCGAAGATGCAGTTTCAGATCCTAAATCCATTCAGTGGTTATTCACTCCAGTAAAGGGGAATAGCTCTAAGAATGGTGGAGACAACTTGTCCATCTCTGACAACACACTCCCACAGCCAGGCTGGTGGTAACTGTTGTCATCCACAAGCCGGAGCTTGAGATTCAAGCCTCTTCTCTATGACAAACACAGCGAAGTCTCAATTTCTGGTGGATATCTACTTCTGGTTTTGACATGAAAGTCTATGCTGGAGTTGGGTTACTGTTCTTGAGATAAATTTTGTCAACATTCATCTGTTGGGGGGGGAAGATGACCCAGGAAACTGAGATTTTTCTAGGGTAAAAAAAGGTGTTTTAGAGAATTCCTGACCAGCTCCACCACCGTGTCAATCGTGTGGTTTGTTCCTAGGTGAGGCCAGCAACGATGTCGGGACCAGCTCCCCAGTACACAGCTTGGAGCCTCTCCTCCTTGCCCAAGCGCACGCTCCCCAGCACCTCCAGGACCATCAGATATGTGTTCCTTGATGGCTGCAAGAACATCCCCGCGTCTTACACCATGGATGGTGCAGGCAGCGCCCACAAGGTCTACAAAGGATTTGTCTCCTCCCACCCCAAGGCAAAACACCCCCCCAACACAGCTGCAGAGCGCTGCCCACCCCTTCCCAAGTACTTCCCTACCTTTTTCACCTTCCCCATGCACCTGGAGAAGCAAGCCATGGGTTCGGGACACGTCCTTGCCTCCAAGAAAAGGCTGCCAGTGTTTCGGCAGCTGTGTGGGGAGGCCGTGCCCACCACAGCCCTCGGGGATGTGCACCTTCAGAACTCAAGCCAAGAGCTGGAGGAACTGCCTGATGCCAAAGCACCGAGGGAGGACACAAAAGGCGGGAGGATGCGGCAGGAGGCGGGGTGCTCTCCTTGTAACGAGGCATGAACTGACTCTGAGATAGCTTCCGAATAAAATGTAAGATTACTGGCATCCTTACTTTACCAAGAGGTCAGCGGAGCGATCGTGTGAGCTCAGATTCCCTCACAGCCAAGGGCTGGTAAAATGGGAGGAAGGAAAGGTAAGATATTGTCTGCCCGAGATAGCCATTCCCCTGCCCTGGGTGCCACAGCAGACTGACAGTCAGACAGGCAGTTTGTACAATGGTCATCCAACTCTGTCCCTTTCACTCAATCCCCCCAGTATGCCAGAAATAAAGCAAAACTTCCTTCTGCACACCCTGAAACCCAGCAACATCTCCTGTGCTGACATCCACACCCTTCCAGCGAGCATCTTCTCCAGCTGCTGCTCTGTAGAAATATGCATTAAATAAAGCGTTGAGTAAAGGCTGTGGCAGAGCAGGTACTAAACATTACGTAGGAAAACACACAAGAAACAAACCAAACAGCAAAGCAAAGCAAACACCCCCACAAAACAGCAACCAAAAAACACACCAAAAAACCAAACCCACACAGAAAACAAACAAACAAACAAAAATCAAAACCAAACAAAACAAAAAAAAAGCCCAAACAAACAAAAGGGAGAAGAAAGCAAACAACAAATCTCATGTGAGAGTGTCTAGGAGGGAATTTGGGAGATTTTGACTGTTTAGAGATGGGAAAAGCGGTGACAATTAGAAGAAATGCCTCCCAAAGAAAATGCTAATAACCATAACAGGATTCAGGGGTTTTGGCACGTGTGTCACCCTCAGACGTGTTCCTGAATGAAACTGTTTATATCTGGAAGATCCCAGCCCCAGACCAACCACGTCAGAGGTTGTCCTTGCGGTTCAAGCACATCCAGAGGATGAAGTCCAACAGGCCCACCAAGTGCTGATGCCATGAGAAAGGTCTGAGGATGCTGAGCTTTTCATAGGAGAAGAATTATTTCCAGAGAGTAAATTCCCCCCGGTTAGCTTTGGGTGTTGCACGCTGAGATTAACGCTGACAAATCTCAGAAGAGCACCGTAAGAAACAGACGGACCCCAAGAGAGAACAGGAGAATCACACAATCCCCATCCCCACCTCCACAATGTAGGGAGTGGAACCAGACTAGCAAGGATAGACCAGAGGACATGGGTTAGGTTGGTGAAAATAAAAGTTGTTTGGGGAAGGGCTCTGCCATGAGACTGTGGGTCGTGCTAGAGACTGAGTTTAGAACTCCCCAGTCAGACTGGGACTGAGTCATCATGGAGGCTTTAATTTTTGAGGCACAGATTGCAGAGCAAATGTTGCTTATTGCAGGCACCACTTATTCCTGAGCACGATAATAAACAGATTTGTCTCCAAATGGTTACTGATCCAGGAAGACACGAGGCTATTTTAGTAGTATTTCAGCGAATGTGAAGATGTTACAGAAGAGGCTGACCTAGAAAATAAACACGGGTCCGGTGATCAGAAGTTGATACCATTTAAATTAAATGGAAGGAGATATTAAAACAAGTCAGTAGCTGAGGCTATTTGCACTTAATTTGCGTATGAAATCACCAACATGGCAACAAAGAATTTTACTGCATGTAACAAACTGGGAGCGGAACCATATGCCTGGAGTTTACCAAACACAGCACCCACGCTTAAGGAAATGGGGCAAGAGTAATCGTGACAGCTAACGAGCCTTTATTCTGACCTCAATAGCGTGCTTTGGTTTCTAGCCAATTTTGAAGGTGAGCAGAGAACAGGGTCCAATGTAACAAGCTTTTAAGGACAACAGGTCGTGCCACAGTGGCTGTACAAACCCAGAACCCAATGGCCACAACCCACACCCAACATCACACTGTGCAAACAGGATCCCAAGAACAAGCCAAAAATCAGATAGGGCCCGAATCAACAGCCAAAATTGCCCCCACTGAGCAGCCCAGGAGCAAAAGCCACCTTCGCAGAGGTGCTGCCCTTGGTGGACAGGCACCACGATGGAAATGAGATTCCTTCAGCAGACCTTGAACTGACCCATGAGGACATCAGTCCAAATCTAGTGGCTTGCTACTAACTGGCTCCCTTTTTTGAAAAGGGGACCCATTTTTTTAGGCATGAAAAGCCTGGTACATCCAACCCATGTGGGCATCAGTGCTGGCTCTGCAGTGCAGGAGTTGGATTCAATGAGTACAAGTGAAGCTCCTCAAACAATGGCCAAGGGACTAATTTCTGTGGCATTTCCATTGATGGATTTGGCACAGAGAGACATATTGGATTTAGAAAGATTGCTGATTCCCCAAAGCTGAAAGGAATCTATTCCTCCTGTGGGAAAAGTTAGGTGACCTTGAGGAACAGCAATTGCACAAAATCTCCTGTAAAAGGAGCTTCTGCTTTAAGCCAGGAGCTCATCCATTGGAAACAAGTGTAGGGGAGAAAGGCAGAGCCGAACGTGCCAATCCTGGGTTGATGATAAATCTCTAACGTAATGTGGCTCTGAAAAAAAGCAAATATGACAGTAGAGCGTATCAGGGGAGATATTCCCTTTGGAGAAAGGAGACGGCTTCTGTAATTGCACAAAGCCCTGAGGAGTCCTTGTTTGGAGTCCTGTTATAATTCCAATCGTCCATGATCAACAGAGACTAAAAGCAGAAGCGGATGGAGAACGTGCGGGATGAAGATCCTTCCTTGCGGACCTGAAGGGGTTTGGGAAAAGGCAGACTGCAAAGGGAGGGGGTGCAGCTGCCGTCCGATCAAATACCTGAGAGAGGAACATTTTGAGGGACAGGGAGGAGTGTTATTTGAGGTTGGCAACATAAAAGATCGAACTAAAAAGCCCAAAGACACACTTCAGTTGTAATTAGAGGATACTTCACCAGGAAAAGAGCAAACCTGTGGGACATCCTCCAGTTCAGAGGAGTACGGGTTGAGCAAGCAGCTAGATCTGTTTAGGAAGGGGAGGTGTAGCTGTTATCTCTCCCTGAGGGGAATTTCATGTTGGTGACCAGGAGATCCTGATCAGCACACAATCCCTCTACTCTGAAAGAGCCAGTTGCAAAATGCCTCGCATACTGGAGGAGCAAAGACATCTCTTTCTCTCCCAAGATCAAAACCAGAGACCTGTTACTGTACCAGCCGGCGAGCCTCGCACTGCCTCTCGCGTGAAGTGAATAAATGAATGACAGAGACCTGCTCACGCTTCAGAGATTCATTGAGCGGATAAGAGTTGCCCTCTGGATCTGCCAATGTTTCTCCATCGGGTGTAGAAGGAGCACAGAGGGATGATCCCCCCACCCCGCGTTTAGGCAGTGCAAATACCCACTGCACGGCTTTGTGTGGTCTGGTACCAACCAAATGCACTGTCCTTGTGTTTCCAGTGAAAGAGGATGAAACAGAGAGCGTTTCTGCTCCTGTTCTCTGCTGGGCACGTGTGTGTGTCTGGGTGTGCAAATCCCCTCCCTGCAAACCTCCTGGCCTGCACTGAGTTTGCTCCTCTGCTCTCTATGAAGGAATTGAAATTCCAGGTTTCCTCATCTGCAAAGAAATACCCTTTCTTAATTGTTTGCTGCCCAAATTCTTCAGAACCTTGCCCAGAGAAGGTCTTGTCCTCCTGGTCAGAGGTTTTTAGGCTTTGCTCTTCTAATGCAGGTCCTTCTCTTTTCTCCTGCTTTTCCTCCCTTCGCAGTCATCAGCATGCAAAACTCTCTACCTCCCGCTGTTCCCCAAACACTTCCACTCCCAAGGTCTCCATGAGCGCCTTATTGCATGTGTGTGAAGAGCAATCAGTGCCTCACCTCCAATAATTGGAGTTGAGCCTCCAGAGCTGAGAGATGAATTTGATCTCTGCTGTTCTGCATGAGAGGGATGAGCTGGGGGCTGAACTCTGCTGAATGCAATGTGCTTTGGTGTTTCAAAGGCTTTACGGCATGGAAATCAGGACATCCTACCAGGGACCAGAGTAGGACACAGGCACACACCTCTCCCTGCCTTGGTGTCTGCACCTTGTGCTCTTCTCCTGCCCCTCAAGGGGGAATGTCTGTCCAGCTCCACGTAAATGATACCCTAACTTCTCTAAAGCCATTTTATTCCTCCAGCCTTTCTCACTGACAGGAAAGCCAGCGATGCATCAGTGTAAAGCACAGGGCTGCCCTTTGCAGTGCAGTTCAACCATTTCATCGATGCACCAGTGTGGACACACTGAGAAGTCCCCTGCACCTTTGTAGGAAAGCACAAAGTTTCAAGAATGAACACGGCAAGGAGGCACTTGTGCAAACCTCTTCTGGCTTTTATAGACACATCAGGCTGTAGTTTTGCCTCTAAATGGCCCTGAAAAAGTGGTCTCACCTGTACACGTGTGAGAGAAGCATCTGGTGTGAATACCTGAAGGTGTTTTATCAGGATGCCCAAGCAGCCAGTGCTCCCAGGGGAAGGCAAATCACCTTCTCCCCATCCAACCGCATCCCCTGTCAGCAGCCGGATCCTGAACAGGGCTGGGATCCGCACGGGGAGGGGAGACCCATTCCCCACAGGTGCCATCACATTTAGACAGGCAATGGTGTGTGCAAAAACACCTTCATCTGTGAATACCAGAGCAAATTACTGTCTGGTGATTATTTATATGAAGATCTGTTTGTGGATGAATTACCAACCAGCCTGGAGCAAAGAAACAGAGCAGTGACTCCACCTAACATGTCATGAGGCAAACCAACAACCCACTTGGGATAGTCATTAACAAATTAACTGATCACCCGGGTCTCTCCCTCCCCATGAGGGCACTGTGTGCCTTGAAACCCAAAGCAGCAGATTTGCATTTGCAACAGAGGTTGATGGGGACGACAGCGTCGGTGCATTGACAGTGGGCTGGGGCTGAGTGCCCAGAAGTCCGTGCTGGGCAGAGCCAGGCCAAATCACACTTGCCAAGTACAGTCTGCAGATGAGAACAGACCAGAAGAAAGACCAAGAACCAAAGAAAGGCAGCGAGAAGGCTCCTGGAGAGGCAGAGCAAGGGAGTGTGAGATGAAATGAGGAAGTGGAGAAAAAATTAACAGCTTTCTTTATTCCTTTTCATTTATAGACAATATTACACTTCTGCACAGAAGGACTAATTTAGCCCTCCGCACAGTCCCAGTGACCCTTCCTAATAGAAACCATTTAAATCTTTAAACAATTTACATGAAAATGTAACTTTGCTGCGAATATATTTCTTCCCCCTCCTGCTCCCATCACGAGTGCAATCCTTCAAATTTCTGACAGCTTCCATTATCTCTTAATGAAGTGAGTGCATCTTTCTTAGGAGACGCGCCGGCCCTGAGGTTAATCGCTGAAACGAGGTTCACAAATAAAAATCAGAGGAGGGAAAAGAGAAGGAAAAGCAAACACTTGAAAGAGCTCAAGGGACTGGTTCCACCACACAGTAACTTAAGATCCAGGAAGGCAGTGATCAAATCCTCGAGAGCCCATGTGGGCTGACAGCTGACTCCATCCCTCCATCCCAGATAACTCCATCCCTCTGGCCCAGCTGACTCCATCCTTCCATCGTTCCTGCTGTTGGCTCTTGGGGTGGGTGGATCCTCCCTTGTGCCCCATCTCATGTCTGTGCCAAGGCCATGGTGAGGGTGATGACAGGCAGAACCTCACCCAGAGAATCCAACGTGCTGCTGGGAGCTGCAGGAGGCACTATCACCACCGATGTAGGGGTAGGTGGGCTCTGAGGGTGGTAGGAGCCCTGGGAGGTGTGAAGGCCACCAAGGCCAGGCCAGAGAAAGCAGAGCCCTGAAGCTGTGGGGAGAGGGGTAGGAGAGAGAAGAGCCCAGAGGAGCCCGTTTAAACATCATCCCAGGATGTGCAGGGCTGCGTGGGAACAGGGCTGTGTGGGAATGGGGCTGCCAGCACATTTCCACACAACGGGGAGAGCTCCACGTGTGGCAATGACCCAGTTCTCTCAGCACAGGCACCAGGCGTCCTCCAGTTCCCCCAGCCACAGCCTTCACCCTCAGACACACCAGGGCTACATCTGAACAGCCCATGGAGGGTGGCATCAACGTCACCTTTGGAATCAGGCTCCACAGCTACAAGGACAACGAGCCTAAAAACAGGGGCTCAAGAGCATCTCCCAAAGCACATGAGGTTCTGCACCCCCCTGTGACATGGATCAGCAGAACCATCTGCAACTCACTGACAGTGACAGCCTGGGACGCGATGACACAGAAACACCCTGGATGCTCTTTAGATTTTTCAGGAGCTACACACATTTCCAGCACAAGCATCATCTACAAACTTTTATGTGTATTTGCTCACTGGAAAGCAACATGAGCCCCTGGGGCTTGTGCAGGGCTGCAGGACGACGTGGGACCCTCCTACAGGGATATCTGCAGAAAGCTGGAGAGGCAGAGCAGAGGCTGTTGCTCTGGGCTTTGCCGTCCATCAGATGCTCCCTGCTCTTCTCCAGGCTGGGCGGCTGCTTTGTAGAAGGCTTTATGGTGATGCTGGGGAGGTTTAAGAGAGAGGACATAATAAAAAATAAATTTAAAGGGCTGGAAATGAGGAGAGAAAGGATGAAAAACTATTGAGTTGAGAGAAGACAGTATGGAAAAGGGGATAAAAAATCAGGAAGGTCTCAAGGGAAAACATTCACAAGAAGGGGGACTATTGAGTTGAACAGAAGAGAGATGAAAGCAGAAAGCAACAGCAGAGGAAAATAAATAGTTATTTCCAGAAAAACAATAAAGTTTGAAATATTCTGGGCCAGAAGGAAGAAAAGGAAAAAAAACACACCAAGAGTTAACAATTCAGGCTGTTGAAGCTGCTTGAGTAAAGAAAACAAAGGAGGAAAAGGAAAGTACAAAGCAGAAAAATAACGAGATGAGTGATGCAAGGAGCTTTTCTTTAAGCAAGGGTTTGCTCCCTACAGTGTGCTGCACCGGGCTGGCCTGGATGTGGTGGCATCAAACCACGGTTCTGTGTCCCTCTGAACAAAGCAGCCTTCTCAAGCTCAGTACATGAACTGAGACTGTGGGGCCTCAGCATCCTCCCCATCAAATTGCCTCCAGGCAACAGGATTGATGAGCCCTTGGTTGTAACTACAGAGTGTTTAAGTCCTGTCTAAACTTAATACAACTTCACTGCTGACAAATAAACCCGAATTTGAAAATACTTCCACAGAAGTCTCTGAAGGGAAAGAGCAAAAGGTTTTGTCTTGGGACACTGTTCCTCCTGCTTTTCCCCGTTTTCTTCCTCTCCATGCTCTGACCTGGCAGGCAGAAAGGCACGCGCAGGGATGTGCGCTCCTGGCCGGTCAATGTGTCGCATCAGCCAGGATAAAAGCAATCCGTTAACCGGGAGAAAGAGCACCAGGAAAAGGTACCACTCATCCGCAGACGGGGCTGGGACAGGGGCAGGGAGGTGTGAAGGCAGCCCTGGCTGACCCCGCAGCCCCAGCACCACATCACATCGGCTGGAGCCACGGCTGAGTGTGCCCATCTTAAATCAAATCCACCAGCTGCAAAACCTGCAGCCCTTGGGTGGGGGGTGACAGATCTCCCTGCTGATAACCACACAAGACAGCTATCAATCAAGCCTAAGTGAAGGCAAATCAGGCCTTATCTGTGCAGGGTAAGCCTCCTTTGCTGTCTGATGTCAAATAAGGTGGGAGTTCTGCTTTGCATCTCTGGGATTATCAGTGCCTGAGAGCTCAGCCTGGTGCTTACGACATCCCCCGGGCTGGAGCTGAGCCTGGGCTTTGCAAGGCACATGCTGAGCCTGAACCGCCAGCCCAGGCTTTGCTACTGCACGCAACTGAAGAGAAGGAGACCACAGCTGGGACTGGAGGTTGGATCCACTCGGTGTGTGCCCAGGGCTCAGCCTTGGGGCTGCTCTGCTCTTCCTCTCCCAGTCCCACACAGGGTGATATCAGCAGTGTCCCTTCCTGAACGGGACAGGTCTGCCCTCCCTTCATCCCACTCTGAGTCTGAGGGGACAACTCCTCTCCCAGAGGCAGATAATCCAGCAAGGGGGGCTGGCAGGGACCCTGTGCAGGGGGGATGAACTGGTGGGACCCGACCCTGCTGTGCAGGGGGAGAGGAGGAGAGGGGAGAGGGAGCTGGGAGGGGGAAATCAGCCTCTGCTGCTGCTGCTACCCCGACTTCTCACAAAGCTCTCTTCCTCCCAGCATGGAGAGGCACAAACAGCTCTCATTAGGTGAAGAGGGTTCTGGAGGGCGAGTGGGATGGTGGATAACAGCAGCATGTCAGGCCTGAGTGCCTCCAGCCCAGCAGTCAGCTCAAAACAGCGCTTTTAGCTGGTTCCCTTCCTCCCACCTTCCCCTCTCCCTGCCTTGGCACGGTGAACGGGAGCGAGTTAACCCTGTAACCTTTAATCAAAGGCTTGTGTACACCGAGAAGGATTGATGGAGCTTGTCTCCCTCACGGCCTCACACCACAGCTCCGATTACACCATTAACTCCCCAAGCTGAGTGCCTGGACCGGTATTGGCAGCCAAGAAATAATGGCCCTGGAAAGTGCATTACAGAGTGATCACTGGGAAGCAGCGGGGCTGCAGAAATGGGCATTTCCACCCTGAAGTGCTCTGGGGAAACCAGGGACCTGCTGATGGGAGGAGGAGATGGAGGGGCCATTGCTCTCCCACACGCAGGGGCAGAGGGCTGGGTACAAGCACCACTTCCCTGCATGACTTTGGGCAAGTCACAGCCTGTCCATGTCTCATGAAGAAAATGCATCCTAGGGAGATTATGGGGTAAATCCCACCATCCATGACCAGATGAGTCAATAAACCCAACGGGCTGCAGAACCTGTGCCCAGCCATGTGGCCAGGAGCAGGTAGGTGTCCCATGTCAGCATCATTTCCAAGACTTTGGACATTTTCCCCTATGTTTTGAGAACTAAGGGATCTTCAGGAATTTTGTGCACCCAGAAGAATCAGCTCTCATCACTGGACAGCCCGGTGGATGCAGCTGGGATGCGAGATTCCTGGGGAGATAAGGAAAGCATGAACAAGTGTATCTTGCTGGCGAAGCTAGAGCAACAGGCTCTGGAGACAGCCCCGCTTCAACCTAAGGTAGGCTGAATTACTAACGTCAGGAGGAACATCTCCACCAGAGAAACAGAGGATACTACCTAGAACAGGGGGAAACTCTTTAGTCAGGTCTTCACACATTACATGGAACACAGTGGGTCAAGTTCTGGCCGTGAATGAGGATGGTCCTGCAGCTACAGCTACTGCTCAAGTGGGTGGCGGGATTATGGATTTACTGGCTGTCCTGGGGCACAGGACTTTCTGTTCCTTCTGGTTTGGGCCAGAAATGTCATGCCACAGGTGATATGTCCCTGCAAAAAGCTTCGTTTTATTAAATTGTTGAAGGTTGGGAAAAAAAAAACCAACACATGATCAGAAAATCACCAGCCAGCACCATCTCACGGGGCCATGAGCTTCCCTCAGTCTGGGGCAACGGGTGAGACGAGGTGTGAGGGGTGGCAGGGGTGACCCAGACAGTGCAGAGCCAGGGTCAGACAGAGCCAGGGCTGGGTGGCCCCTGGAGCTGCAGGAGGAAGAGAGGTGGCAGGACAAAAAGTCCATGTTCTGGGTCTGCCTGTGAAAAACCAGCCACCTTGGCCAAAGTAGACAGTACCTGATAAGGAGCAGGGTCTGCACAGGGCATCCTGCTACACAGGGTATATTGCTGCAGCCACTCATAGATCCACAGAGTGGGAAAACCTGATCAACAACCTGCAATTCCAGTCGGACGGGGCTGGTACCACCTTCCCCTGCCTCTCCTGAGTGGGTGTGTGGCAGGACCTGCTCTCTGGAGCAGGTGTTCGGGCAGAGCTCTGCTCTCCATGGAGGAATGTTTGTTCTTCTGCTTCCAGTCCACACGTGGCTGGGAAGTGGGATGCTGCTGACACCCAGTGGCTCCGTGCATCTTGCAGATGGAGACTGACTCTTTCACTGGTGGAGGAGACGTGTCCAGGTTCTCCCCATGGCCTTTTGGGGGGACCTGCATCCTTGGGGACTCATCTGTGAGAGAGGGGTTGGAGCCCCTGGGTCACCATGCACTCATGGCACGGTCGGCAGGGAGACCTTGGCAAAATGATTTTGCAGGGTGGCAAATGGGACATGGGGGACATGCACGTGCACCCCGGGGGGTTGTGGCCCCATGTTTAGTTCAGCAGTCCTTGGGGGGATGCTGTGCAGCTTCCTCACCCACATCACAGCCAAATCCACCTCTGCAAATGCCTACATCACTCCACTCCAAAAGCTTGTCTATGCTAGATAAATAAATGCCCTAAACTGCCACAAAAATGCTGGAGGGTGGGAGAAGGAGAGAAGCTGGGGCTAGTTTCCCCTGAGATATTTTGTCTGCTGTTCGCCAGCCCCCCCTGCCAGCTCTGGGTGCTCAGCTCCCACCTCTGCAGACCATAAATACCCCAGGGATGGACACTGGGATTTTAGGATGCCGGCTGTCCGAGTGAGCTGTCCTGTGAGACCTCCCTTCACAAACATTTTGACTCCAGGCAAAGAAGCAGGTTAGAAATGCAAGTGGATTAAGCTAAATGAGGAAACCTTATTTGCATTCCAGAAAAAAAGGCTGTCTACACAGGGAGTTGTTTAAAAGCAGCAACAGAGCTTTTCAATCCATTCTGCCTGTCATTTCACCCCAAAATCAAGCAAGTGAGCAAACACCACGGAAAAATAACAACAAACTGCCTGCATTTGGCACCCCACAGTGCAGAACCAGAGAACAAACAGCCTCTGACCTGAAGGACAGCAACAGATAAGATGGACACAGAATGGAATAAAAAAGGGTTCAGGAGCAACACTTCACAGCTGAGAAAAACACGTTTTCCTACAGCCCTTCACACTGACAAGCTTTTGGTTTAGCTGGGGAGAGCACCCAGCGGTGGTTGAAACGGAAATGCATTTTTAATTATTTGTTATTATCAATTGCTTTGCAGACAGAAGCTGCTGATAACAGAAGCCCATTGCACTGAGAGCAGCAGAGAGACAGCGCTTTGGCCAGGGACTGTGTGAGCAAACACCCACTGCAGAAAGGCAGGGACGTACCTAAGGAACATTATCTCAGAGACTCACAGTGGACCAGCCATTGTCTCTGTGGGATCAGAGGAAGAAGGGGTGCTCTCCCTGCAAGTGTATAAATCAAATTGTGGGTGGAGAAAAAGAAACAGAAGCAGTAAATGAAAATCCTTGTGGCCACAGCACATGGTGCACAGATTTTGTGCACAGCACACAGATTTTGTTTGTATTCCTCCAGAGAGGGATGGTGGCTCTCTGCTTACAGGATCAGGAAACGCTGGTTGAAGATAAGGCACCAAATCTGGGCTACAAATAAGGACAGAAGGCAGAGTCTGGAAGTTCATATCTGCATCCCATTTCCAGGTCTTCATTGCCTCTCCCTATCACGCAAACCAGGGACATGAGAAGGCTTTGTGTGCTGCTATTTGGGGGATGATTCTGGGGTGTCCAAGGAGTGCAAGGGAATGCACCAACTGAATTAATGCATCATTTCCATCTGTAACTTCTCAGCCCAAATGAGCCTTGCTGGCATACACTCACACGCACGCACGTCCAGCTCTGGAAACAAACAGACTGATTAGCATCGACTCTATTATCATTATTATGGACAGAGACGGCTGATCGATGTCGACTCAATAAGGCAAGCTCAGGTGTCAGTCACTCCAGTGATGTCTCCTTCCCCCTCCGCTGGGACCCACACGCTGCTCCCAGGCTAAATGACGAAGGAAAGAAGTGTGGCTGCACTTTCATCCCCAAAAATGTGATGACTGCTTCTGTGTCAGAAACAAGGACCTGCCCAGAGCAGTCTTCTTCATGCAGGACTTCAGCTGTCCCTTGGCAGAAGGTGAACTTCTTCAGGGCCCAAGAAGGACACGTCTCTCACCCTCAGCAATGCCTGAGCACCCTGACTGTACCAGCAATGAGAGGAAAACTCTCTACTGCCCAGCTGCCATCATATCCCATGCACGCTTCCCTACCCTCGCTCCATAAACATCTTGTACCTAAGGGATTAAAAGATAAAGGTCCTGAACTGACCTTTCAGTTGCAACCTCCAGTTCCGTGCATTAACAACTACCTCTGCCCCATCTTCCCACTCTTCCCTACCTGACACTTTTTCAATAGTCTTGTTTTCTTCAGTTTGTTTTGTTCCCTGCAAGCGCACCAAAGCTCCTTGCTCCTGTTTCTTCTGCACAAATTGGTTTTCTCTTACACATTGCCTGGAGAGCTTGTGAAGGAGGAGCAGAAGAATCACAGCCCCTTTCTCATCTCAAATCATCCACTTTCCCTCTCTCCAAGCGCACATTCAGAGCTGTGAACACAACAACCAGCAGTGGCTGCTTCATGGTGTGGCTGAGGATCATTCCGAGGCTGCTGCATGGAACGAGTGTCCTGCTTCAGAGGTGAAACGTCCTGTGGAGCTGAGGGAGCAGCAGCAATGAATGTGGTACTGGAGAGGTGGAGTGCTCAGTCCCTGCTCTCTGCTCCCACTTCTCTGCCTGCTGGCAGTGATGAGTGTCCAGGTGCAAAGTGAGGAGCCTCATGAACAAGCCATGGCAGTGAGGTGGGAGGTGAAGAAGGTTCTGGAGGTACCTGGCTGTGTGCAGTGGCTCCGGGATGGTGCTCTCCCTACGAGACCTATGAACAGAGAGAGGTAAAAGGCCTTGTGCATCCACACATGGGTCATAGACTCTCATTATGGGAGAACTCCAAGATCAGCTTCAAACCCCAGTGTGGAAACAATCAAAATCTGCGGTGCTCTAAACTGCTATGGAGTCTTTATCTTCTTTTCTCGGCCTGGCTCATGTCCAGCACAGGGACTGTGCCCTGTCCTGTGCAGATTTCGACAGCTGAAGGGCAGGAGCGGCCGTCGGGCTCAGTGCCAACGCGCAGCGTGGGGCTGTGCTGGGGACACCGCGTTGCTGCAGTCTGGCCAAGGGTGATGAAGTCATGAGTAACTTCAGCCAGGTCGCTACCTGCCAGGATGAGGTAGAATCTCCTTGCCAGTTAGGGATGACAGAAAACATCATTCATGGCCATTCCCATGTGAGAGGAATCCAGCAGTACAGAAAAAACAGGTCACCATTTGTAGATGCAAACTTCTAAACAAGAAGAGGCTTTCTCTGGGGAAGCTGCAAACTCTCCAAAATGCAATTTCTCCCCTGTGTTGTGCAGATCCAGCCTCCCTGCTGCCCTGCTCAGCTCCAGCCAGCTGTCATCCACCCAGGAGCGGGTGTCTCTAGCTACGGGGAGCTGTGCCACCTTCACATTCGCATTCACAGGTGGGCACAAAAGGCTGAAGCTGGGGGCTGCAAGGGAGGCCCCTGGCCACCAAGGTGTGATCCTGAACACACGTGTCACCACTGGCCCTGTCCAGCAGGTTGCTCTGGCCCAGTGCCACCGCTCCCAGGTGAGGCACCATCATCCCGCCCAATCCAGAATGATACACAGGGATGCACACAAGTACCTGTCACCTCCTGACCATGGGAGAGGATCCGTCGGGAAGAGGTGGAAGCTGCTACAGACATCACAGGAGCCAAAAATCTGAGATACCACATGCAGTTGCGTAGCAAAACCTCTGTGTAAACTTATCTTTGATTTAGGCAAAATTCTGCCTTGGGGTTCCTGGGCCGGGAGCATCTCCTGGCTGAGCTTCCCCTGCGCTTCATCCCATGGCAGGGCTGGGTGTCCCCTCAGGGCTGATGGGCATCTCACCACGCTGGGAGTCTCCCCCTGTGAAGCAGCAGCCACCCCTGATCCGGCAACGCCACTTCATCTGACATGGCAAGTGCATTTAATGAATGAATTAATCTTGTTCTCAACTGGGTGTGACGCATTCAAAAGCCAGAAAATAAATGTTTCCCTTTCCTAATTTATCGTGTCCCTTTTGATTTGTCATACGCACAACCACATGTGTACGGTCTCTCCGTATCTCCCCCACCAACCGGGTCCTGGAATTTCCATCGCCACGGAGATAAACAATCCCCACAGCAGAAGCAAATATCGCTGTACTGTGTGCTTCCTTCCACCCATATCCGCTGTCTCTCGCACCGCACGGTACCACATGTTGCTCAGGAGACCAGAACGGATATTGCATCTCTCTTGTGGGTCATCACGGCCAAAGACAACCACCTCCTTCCTCTCTCAGTAGAATCTTTTAAGAAGTTCCATCTGAGATGTATTTACGCCCGTTTTCCCCCATGCCAATTTTCTATTTAAGCGTCTGTATCCTTCTCCCTCCATGGTGCTATTCAGTCTGATACACACAGAGGGAGAGATCCTGTTCCCACTCAACTTCTGTTTTGCTAAGCTTAATAAGCCAAGAGTCTCCGCTGCAAAACCTGCTTCTCACTCCTCTGGCCAGCCTTTTTTTCTGCTGTTCCAGTATTTGGATGAATGCCACAAAAATAGCCATCACGTTAGGGAAACCTGTAAGAAACTACTCTTAAGTGACAGCATCACAACCACGCCTTTTCTCTTTATAGGAGTGTACATGAGACTGTAACTACACCCAAAATTTGGATGTAAATTGGGTACAGTGGTTTCTTCGGGTGTTCTCCTGAGGCTTGGGGACCACTTGAGCCAGATCTGAGATCTCAGCTGCAGTCTTGCTATGTATGTGGATAAAGCCCCAGTGCTGTGTAGCCTGGAAGCCAATTAGCGCCATTAAGAGTGTTGCCACTGTTTCAAAACTCATTTGCAATTACGGATTATTTTCTGTCATGATCTCGTTAGAAAGCAGAGCAGCAGTTAAGTGGTTAAGTGGAAGAAATCGTCTCCTCACACAGCAGAGCTTCCCAGGATGGGGCACAGAGTTTCAGAGCAAGAATTAGCATTTGCAATCCCTCTGGTAATGAGAGGCCACGGACACTCTGCTGGAACAATCCCCCACTAAACTGTCCCAAACACAAAGCTGCTCTGAAAAGCAAGAAGCTCTTTAGGAAGAAGTAATTGTTAAGATTTGCAAAATCCATTTTTTTTTTCCAGTGGCTCTGCAAATCCATTTTAGAATTTGTAAATTTGTTCTAGGATTAGATTAATAGGTTTCATGATTTTTAAACCTTTTCTTCTCTTTCACCCTCCCCTTGACTTCAAGAAGCAACCGGAGATGTCAGCTCAGTCAAGGTTTTAGAAATAATTTCTCAGTCCCAGCTGTTGAGATGCCATGGTAACTTTAGTACAATAGAGGGAGAGATTTTGCACCCAGAACATCAAGACTTTCCAGCACCAAACCCTCCTTACAAATGAGATGCTTGATGGAGAGATGTATTAGCCCCAGGCTGGTGTATGCCAAGAACTATCCAGACCGTGTGTGCCATCTCCAGTGAGCAAAACCCACCAAAAGAAGTCAAGGCTTTGCTTTGAACTACTCGAAAACAGAGCACCACCAGCACCGGGAGAGATGAGCTGTCTCCAAAGTTGGCTGCCTGGGAAAAGCAGCAGAAAAGTGTGAACATGTTGAGGTATTATCCAGAATATCTCAAAAATTCCAACAGTTTGCAGCTCAGGGACTTCCTAAGTCAGTGATGGTGAGTTTTAATTCATGAGTCCTTGAGGGATTTGTCCTCTGTGCCCATGGTCCAGCGGCGTCCTCACGCACACAGCTATGCTTAGTGCCGACAGCCCGGTTGTCTGAGCATCCCTCACTGCCCAGCATCCCTCGACACCCTCAGATATCCCAGTACCATCACACAAGACAGCAGGACACGAGCACCACAGCAAATCTTAACTCCGGGACCTGCACCTTGCAGACCCGTGGAAGCAAATAATTCATCAGACTCCAATATAAGGTCCCACTGAGTAGCCCCAAAGACACTGCCTCAGCTCCACTCTGCTCAGTGTCCACATCATTCCCAGCTTGAGCTGATGTGTTCTTAATTAGCATCTTAATGTGAGGAGCATATGCAATGAAGCATGAAAAGAAAATCCCCATCATTTAAATTCATTAACAGTCATCGAAAGTCTTCAATGCAGAGGTGGAATTATCTCTGAACTCCTTCTGAGAGACCAGCTGTGCTCACTAAACTGTGGTGGATGTCTCTGCACTGGCTTATTTATTTACCTGCCTCCAGGAGATTTGACCCCCTAGATTATTACAGATTGCACCCACCACACCGCCTGGGTGTCCGTACCAGGGTGCAGGTACCAGTGTAACCACAGCTGTCACCCCAAGTCCAGCTACAGAAGCACCATCGAAAGGTTGGTCATGGAAACCCTGCCAGAGCATCCCTGCTGAGGATGTTTACCGGTCATGTTTACCACGCGGATTACTCTGCCTCCAGTATTTGTTCTTCTCCTTATCCTTGCAACAGGGAATACCTCCAGCAGGTACTGTGCTCAATCTCTCCCCCCGCAGCTGTCACGGCTGTAAGGCAATAGATGCAGACTGAGCAGGAATGAAGAGCCTGGCCCGTGGCCCAGCACAGCTCTGACTTCGGGCTGGCAGGAGGGAGTGAGAGAGCGATGCAGCTGTCCAGATGTGGCTGTGACCAAATGTGTGCGTGGGAGCAGAGCCGGGTTCACACCTGCTGCGGTGGGATGCGTTTGATACCCCGAGCGAGGGCTGGAACATGCCTGAGGACACCAGGGGACTGCTGGGGGTCAGGACCCTGGTAACCCCTCCTAGTACATAAGGCTTTCAACAGAATCACAGAACAGCTGGGGTTGAAGTGACCTCTGGAGATCATCCAGTCCAACCCACCTGCTAAAGCAGGTTCACCTAGAGTAGATCAGACAAGAATGTGTCCAGGTGGGTTTGAATGTCTCCAGAGAAGGAGACTCCATACCCGCTCTGGGCAGCCTGCTCCATGGCTCTGGTACCTCAAAGTAAAGAAGCTTCTTCTCATATTCAGATGGAACTTCCTGTGTTTCAGTCTGTGCCCATTGCCCCTCACCCTGTCGCTGGGCACCACTGAAAAGAGTTTGGTCCATTCTCTTGACATCCATCCTTTTTTTTCCACCTATCGCAACCAGAAAACACTAATTTTTCAACCCCACTATCTCAGCCTTCTGTCCTTCACCCATTTGCCATCACCCCAGCGAGGGCTGGTGGTTGCAGATGCTCGACTGACCAGGCTCCCAGACACCCTGCACCGCTCAGAGAACCGACCCTCAAAACCAAGGACATGGGTCTCATAACTCACCAGAGCAGATACGGGGCTGGGTTCGGTCTTTCCATGTATGGTCCCCCTGACTTAGATGAGGAGCTGGTCAGATATAAAACGGGAGTAGAAGAGGAAAAGGTTGTGCCAGTGAGACTCGTCCTGCTGAGCATCCCCCGCCTTCCTCCGCGGTTTGTCTGTCCTGAGTGTTTTGCTGGGGGCAAATTATCAGAACCAAAGAGGCAAAGAAATCAGAATAAGCTGCTCCAGAGCAATTAGAGTGTAGGTCTCATTTACAGAGAAAACCTGATTTAATGCAAAACGGGCTTATAACCTGGTGTGAGTTAGTCTGGTTTAGGGTATTTGAAGCTTCTTGAATTTCTTTTGCTCAATTAGAGATCAGTTTTATAAGCTGAATCAAAATTTACCATTAAAAAGGAATAAAACATCCTCACAGAAGTTTGAGCAAGTGCAAATAAACCAGACCCAGATCCTATTTGCATTCAGTCTGCGCCACTTTCCAAGTTCCTGAGGTGGAACTATCTGTGGAAGGAGACAGCAACCAACCCAATAAATCCAGAAAGCCCATGGAAATGTCAAATTGTCCACACGTATATATTCTTGGAGGTCAGTCTTCATATGCGGGTTACGATCATATCATCTTTCTAGTGACAGGGCTGGAGGAGGAATGACAGGAGTGTCTGAAGAATGCGGTGATCTCAGATTCTTTCAGCCACCTTTAATAAATGATAGAAAGGGCTTTTTTTTTCCCTCTATGCCAGAAGATTTTTCACATTAGGTTTCAAAAAGATATTTTATTCCCAGAACAGGAAAATAAAAGCATTTCCATTCAAAACACTACTCCAAGATTACATCTGCCTCAACTTGATTTTTAAAATACTTCAAAAGTGATGAAAATGATTGTAAAACAAAAGGAACATAAATCTGTTTTGGTTTGGATTATATGGACTCCTCCATTTCATCTCAAAGGCATCAGGAAGGTGGAGAGGACTCCTGTGCATGAGCTCCTTTGCAGCAAGAAAAAAGCTGAAAAACTTTCTATTTTGGGCCGCTCCAAAAAAGAAACCTCGTTTTGCATTTTTTTTCTGGATAGATAGTCAAATGAAAAAAGCGATTATTCATGCAGTTCTCATTAACCATTCATTTACAAGCTGTTTATAAGTGATTCGTCAATCCTAGGCGCCTGTCCTAGACAGGAGCAGCATGTGTTTATTAAAGCCGTCACGGAGGTGTTGAAGGCAGTTATAAGCTGTGACTGAAAAGGATCAGCTCAACCCTTTAGCTATCGATTAGCGATTTAGCCAGCCCGTATCCATTACAATATCTCTTCGTGCTGTACTAATGAGCACTTATGAATAGACCTGTAATCTAAAGCTGAGTTCTTAAATGGCAAACTCAGGTCTAGTTCTGAACTGTTGATACCTTTTAGCTTGACCTCGCCTGGATCCCATGCCAGGGGTGCTCCTGGAGATTGGGCCATTTTTCACTTAGGTCTCCTTGGAAAAAGCTGTAGAATATTTTTTATCCTGGACTGTATCCGATTGACTTCCTGGGGATGGAGCCATCAGGCTGTTTCCCATTGAAGTGACTTTGGTAAAATTACCCGGCAGCCCTCGGTACTGATTGCACGGCCCTGACCTGAGAGCAGGTGGATGAAAGGACCAGATTCAGATTCTGCTCCATAAAAATGGGAGGATTTACTTCAGCAAACAATTCAGCCCAGTAATTGTATTCTTCTCTCTCATACTCGCTTGCCCTCCTTCTTCTTCTTTCCTAATAAAATAACTAAATGACAAGGACTGAATTCTGCAGCAGGGAATTTTTCAACCTAGGCCTTCTCCCAGGTTAATCCATTATCTTCACAAATTACTGCAGACGGTTCTTTATTGTTTAAAACCTTTTATCCAAATAAATGCACAAACCTTTAAGAAGGGAAAGGGGGTGGAGGAGATGAAGGGAACCAGCATTTTAAATGAAAATCCTTCCCTCATTGACTATTGTATGCTAAAAAAAAAAAAAAAAATAAGATTTTTAAAAAGAAAATGACTGGAAGGAGAGGAAAGGAATAAGCCTAGGGGAACAGAAATTGGTGATCTGCAATGGATTTCATTAAAGTCTTCCCTCCTTAAATATTACAAGTGTTTGTTCTCTGCAGCCTGATAAATATCTCGCTGTGTTGAGATTGAAAATTGATAAGCCATGCAACATCAATCTCCTTCAGATTCGCAGCCTCCCTGCAAACTCATCACTTTGGGACGGGCACCAGTTTAATTAGCTGTTGGGGTAATGCCATGTTGGGCAGCTACCTAACAGCCTGAAAGCATTTCCAGGGTTCTGCTACATTAGGCCCCTTCAGGCAGATATTTCACATACACCCAAACACAAACAGGAATGCGAGAGGCAAAATGAATGAGCAGCCTCCTCTCTCTTCCCTGCCTGACGCACTTTATTATCCTTGTTTCAGTATTAACTCACTGGTGGCGGGTGGGAGGTGGCTGGGAGACGGCGAGGGCAGAAGATGCTCAGAGAGGATGTTTAAGAAGAAGAAGGGTGCGGGCTGGGGAATTTGTCTCAATCTGGGGGCAGGCACCTGGTTTCTGACAGCACAAGCAGAATCGCGGCACACGGCATTTTTTTTGCAACACCCACCCCTTGTTTCCCATTTGGTTCCTCCAAGGGCACAGCGAGGAGCTTGGTGGCTGCCATCACATCCAACTGTCCCGTCCCCCCAGCTCAGACAACCACATGTGCGTTTATAGGCTCAGTACAGACCCAGCTGCTCCTTTTTGGGGACCTGGCTAAAGGGATCTCTTCAAAGCCACCCATTGGGAACTGAACTCCGCATGGCCCACTAGAGACTGTCCTGGGGATATTCATTGAAAAGGAACCTGAGGGCTGATGACAAACCACCACCAAGCCCTTGACTTCACTGATGGAGCCTCTTGCATCACCTCTTCCCAGCACCCTGAGGACCAACTCTGCCCGATGAGGGCATCCCAGCTATCGCTATGGTAACTCAGGGCTCCCTCAGCCTTGCTGGGCATCTCACCCAATTTCTCCTTTTCTTCCTCTCCTTCCTCTTCCTCCTGCCACAGCAAGCCAGAGGAATGGGGCCATCCCTATTTCACTCAGTGTTAGGGAGGGAAATGCGGCCCCTGAGCAGGAGGAGAGGACTCGGAGCTGCACACAATGAAGATGCTGCCCCAGAGAGCAACTCCTCTTGTCGGGCCCGGGTGACTCTTTATCAGGGAAGCCTCGTTCACTCTGACAAAGCACAGCTAATGTTCTGTTTATTACCTTCGCTGCTGCATTTGGACTGTCAGGAGATGAAGAAATATCCCCAGAATTAACAGCAACATAACAGAGGGAAAAGAGCCAGGGGAGAGGTTAAGGCAAGTGCTGTTATCTAAGAAATAGGCTCATAAACCCTCTTCACTGAAAATGGCTTGTGCTTAGATGGCAGCACCCCTTGCGGTACCAGAGAGGGGAACTGTGGCTTCTCCACTGCAGCACCGAACGCATAGTTGGATGCGTCAAGGCACTCCCCTGGTCACCTTTGTCTTCACGGATACTAATGCTCAGACCACAAAAATATGTCTGGTCCCATGAAGAGCGTTCCCAGAGAGAGTTACCTTTAAGTCCTTGAAGGCTGGAGTAGTCTCCGTGTATGTATAGTGCTTGATATGCCAAGCTGTGCTCCAGGTTAGTAATTTCAGGTGGCTTAGTCACAGGGAGAAGAGGAAATTCATTAGCATCCAGTGCCGGATTGTAAACTCTCAGTGAGAGAGATTAAAGACAGGGGTGATTTATGGGCTGGACAGGAGGGAGCCCATCAGACCAAAAGCCCCGCAAAGACAGGAGATTGAAGCCCCGCTACTGTGTTAAAAGCAGGCATCTGAATCCTTTAACACTTTGCAGCTCCTGATCCCTCCAGCTAGTTCAATTCACCCAGAATAGGAGAAGGCTTGAAATCTGAAAATTCTAGGAACACAAGGGTTATTGTGTGGGGATGTGACTCATCTACCCTCTACTCTTCACATTAACTGCTATTGCTTCGCATTGACATCACTGCTGGCTGAGATGCAGCCACAGAATCTGCTCTGCCATGTCCCCTGTGGAGGGGAGGACCCAGCATGGGGTCAAGATCTGGGGCTGACCCACCAGAATCCAGTGGGACACGAGTGGCTGAGCCCGTCTGCTGCAGCAGAATCTCATCATTTGCAGAAGGGTCTGTTGGGTCGCTGCAGACGCTGAGACACCATCTCCTGGCATGGTACGTCCACGTGGGTTGGGCCCACATGGAAGGATGCGGCCAGGAACGGTTGGTGTCAGGATGAAAGGTTCTCCAAACGCCACCTCGCTGGCAGGGTGAGCTGCGCTGTCAGAACAACGCAATTAGCCTCTTAATTCTTATTGTTAATTAACTTTGCTTGCTCCAGCACCTTTGTCAAGGTATCGCCCTGCTCTCTGGGGTGCTCTTGGGAAAGCAATTATATGCTACTTACTTTGCAATTAATTACAGCTTTAAGAAGGCCGTGGGAGGGCACCTCTTCCTGTTTGATCTTGTAAATGCTTCATTAAAGGCCCAACAAGGAATAGAATATTTTTGTAGTTTTTCTCATCTGGTAACCCTGTCCTTGTCCCCTTTGAAGAGGCAGTGGTCATATGTATTTATACTTTGTTTTAGAAAAAAGACAGACCAAAGCAAATGGAATTCATTTGGTATGGACACCGCACAACATCTCTGTTGCTTTTCCCTGACTACGCCGGTTGCTAAAATTAACACTGAGAGTTTCTAGTATTAATGGGGAAGGATGGGTGACACTTTCCTAATGAAACAGTCTTTCAGTTGGAAGGCTGCAAACAAAACTAAACTTCTCATAGTGTCTGCAAACCTGGCAAGTGTTGCCTTGTGGTCCAAAACCTGAAGAACATTTTGATGGAGATGTCTGGGGTCAAACGCTGACCACATTCAGTCACCTGAGAAAAGTTTTTAAGCCAAGAAATGGAAACTTGAGGGTTTACCACTGACAAGTATTTAATGAAAGATGCTAAGGTTTTGATTTTTTTAATTAGGCTGTTGGAAAAAATAATCCTGTTAGAATTTTCTCAGAGAAAGTGTCATTTTTAAAGCCTGTTCTACTAAAGAGATGCAGTTCAATTCTACAATAGCTCCTTTGTTTGCTGCATTCTCACCCAGTTTTGCAGTGAATTGAGCAACCACCAGCAAAGAATGTGTTACATGAATAATTGACACAGCTGTGTTTTCCACAGCAAGAAGCAGAATGTGACCTCTTGTACAGGGAGCACCCTTTGAGCACAGCACTACAACGAAAATATCCATGGTGGAAGCGAAGAGGAGCTGCTGGGTGCAGAAATCCCTGATTTGAATCCGTACCCCAATGGGCTGGTGACCCTTCCCTAAAGCCATCTGCTGGCAGGTTGTCCTGTTGTCATCACGTCCTTGGCTCCAACTGTGCTGCAGCAGTTGAAGAGTGGGCCAGTTTGGCCAACAACCTGGGCTCCCTCGCCAAGACGGCCTTCATCCTGTCCTCACCAGCCCTTGCACGGCCACCTTCTCCTGCTCCTTCGCTCGAGCGTTGGTGCAGGGACCGTTTGTACCATACGGTGGGGTTTCTGCTCTCCAGCTGGCACTCTGGCTCAGAGGAGCTCTGCCTTTTCATGAGCATCCTCTCAAGGAGGAGGGAACACAGCAGTTCTGATAAACTTCTTGCTTGGATTATTTCGGACACTGCCAGCAGCTGGAGTGTGTCAGAGGTGCTATGAAGCCCAGCGATGAGCTTAAGGGAGGGAAAGCAGAAAGAACAGATGAGGAGAGGAATAAAAGACTCTATTTACTCAGGGCTGCCTTTGCTCTTTCTGTGTCTGGGCTTATCTACCGGATGCTGAAAAATTTAGTCTTTGTTATGCTAATATTGCTCTTGTCAGCACAAACAGCACGGCTGTTCCCACGCCTTCTCACACGAGTGGAAGCACCAAGTCAGCAGAATGGATGGGGCCATCCCTACCCACACAGCCTGCGACTGCAGGGACTCACTGTCTGCTATTGCAGCTTCCTGCTTTCTTCTCCTCCCTTTGAACCGATGCAGGGAAAAATGAAAGGAGGAGTTGAGAGGAGGGTACACACATGTTGGGGGAGGCTGGGAGGGAGCTTGGGTGCTGTGGCATTGCCTGGTCCCTACAGGAAGCGCTGACTGATCTGCCCTGGTGGGTTGGAAGAGAGGATGCTCGCCCCATGGTTCATCCACCAGGGTGCGGGTCTGCTTGGGCTGTCAGCTCCACAGGGTTGTGTGAGGTTGTAGAAGGATGAAATTCCCCCACCGGCACAGAAATCCTGCACATGAACACAGCAAACCCTCCACGCCAACCTGCAGTCCGGCACTGCCTGGAAAGGGACATGTCTGTGCGGCTCTGCTCACCACACTCCTGCACTGACAGGGACACGTTTTGGGCTGCTCCCCCAAACCCCGCAGCATTTAGCTGCTGGAGAAGCTAGATGGATCTCATAGTGGGAACATAACCTTCAGCAGCAGCCTTGTTAATTTGCCCAGCTTCTCCCCTCTGCCATGGATCCATTCAGAGCTGGCTGCTGACTGCAAGAGACAGCTCTAAAGCTGTTTTGGATAATTCAGCCTGATATCAAGCAAACACAAGGAACCAGACGGTGCCGGGGCTGACTGAGAGGGTCACCACCACCTCCATGTCCCCTGTCCCCTCCCGATGCTCCTTCCTTGTCAGGGCTGCCTGCGCTGGGGAACCCTGCACGCCCGACACCCGCGTGGTGAGGATAAATGGGAGCCGTCAGTCACCAGAGCTATCAATCTGCCAAGCTGCATCAAATCTGCCATAAAAATCGTTTAAAAAGAAAATTGACATTTTGTTTTATAGCGCTGCAGTTTAACGAAGGGGGAACGAGGGCTGGAGGATCCGTGCTGCCTCACACGGCTGCTCTGATGAGCTGTGTGGGAGTTGTCCTGTTCCCAGTTACAAGTGATGTCCTCCCACTTTGGAGACCAGTGTCCAGCAGGACTCCAGGGATGAAGGTCAAGCTTTGGGCATGAAGATCATCCCCAGCATGGGCTGAGCAGTAGCTCAAGGCTTTGCAGCAGCATTAGGCAGGGCCTAACCCACCGCTCTGCTGAGGAACAGCAACTCTGGGTCTGCCCCACTAACTGAAACCCATGTCTTGCCCTGAGGCCAAGCTCATCACATCCCACAGTAACTCATTTGATGACACTGCTGGAGCTGATTTCCCCACTGCCGGGCCCCAGCAAGGCAGAGATGCTGACTGAGCCTTTCCCACCACTTAGGGCAATCAAATGTCTTGCTCTCAAGTAGGTTCTTCAGTGTCTGCTAAAGGCTGAGCGTGCCCGCCACCTCTCACTCAGCAGCACTAACATGGCCTCTCGCTCCCTCCTCCACCTACGGCCACAAATTGTGCAGAACCTGAACACGTTGGTGACCTGTCGAGGTGCTCAGCACTGTGCAGGAGGGGACTGCAGGCAAATAGATGCCACTTAGAAAAATAAGAAGCTTTTTCTTTCCTCCGCTCTTGACTCCATCCTCCTCGCCCTGACCAAGGACAGCCCATCTTCTTGTGCCGACCTCGGTGCTTCACACCATTTTGATGGAGGGGGAGTCCCTAAGTGTTATGTTCCCATAAATAATGAGCTATAAAATCTGGGATTTATGAAGTGCCTTTCACTGAGACGCTGCCGTGGACTTTATAGCCACTGATGAAGGAAGCCATGCAGTGTCCTGCCAAATACAGCAGTCTCGGTCTGTTGTGGAGGAAGCTGAGGCACAGAGGAAGGCAGCAGTCGCAGGAAAGACGCATGGCCAGCCAGGAGCAGGGCTGGCACAGGGACCCACCTCCTGCTCTGAGCTCCTGCATTGAGCTGCAACCTCAGCTGCCACCTGTGACACACGGGAGGACGCATTTTACAAGCCTAATGTGCACCTGCTTTTCCCTGCCTGGCCAGCTGGTGGTATAGGGTGCCCCCGAGCGGTCCCACGCTGCTCCCCCATCGCAGACATTGACTCCAGAAGATGCTTCCACATCTCGTTTCAAGCCTTAGCTTCTATTCCTAGCCTTCAGCTGTTAATTCCTCTCTCCTTTTCCTATTAATTAATTCTACAAAGCACTTTGAGACACATTTATTATGAGTGACACTGTAGCAAATAATCTCTCCAGTTTTATTACTGTGTGACTCCAGCACATCGCCTGCTGATTGATGGCTACTTATCTGAGCGGGAGAGTGACCAGCAGCCAACGTCCATTAACCCCTCGCTTACGAGGATGTAGGTCACGTCAAGGGGTCACAGCAGTTTAATGGAAATCTGGGCACCGTCCAAGAGGACCTGAATGGTATGTCCTCAGCAATTTGCCTCTTTTCAGGACCTGGTGTATCCTCGGAATGGGTCTCATAGATTTGTTGCAAAAAGGGTCATTGGGTATGCAGGGTGCTACCTCCTTAACCCACTGGGCACTGGGTTTCGTGCCTCTGGCGCTGGGCACTCCACACGCACCTTTTGGAAATGCAAAAGCTGAACCATGAGTGCTTCTCCTGGCTTGGAGCAGTGGATGCTGTTGGGTGCATGAAGGCGTTTGCAGAAACCAAATCAAATGTGGGACAAGCAGGAGCAGAAGGAGGAGGGTGAGTGGGGCAACTCTGTTTGGGATTAAAATAGCAGAATTGAGAAAGGTGCACACTCTTCTGTGGTTCCAGTTCCCTCACCCACCATAAATGCCCATCGTCCACAGAGACTGGCACCAAAACGTCCGAAAACTGCAGGAGATGCAGAGGTTCAGGCACAGCTCAGAGCTGCAAAGTCCTGCTGGGCTGAACCACCTTTGGTGAGCTCAGAAGCAGGAACGTTGGTACCTGGGAAACTTTGATGCTGAAAACTAGATTTGAGGTAGCTCCAGGGTTAAGCAATAATTGAGAGGGGTTTATAGGCTTTAAATGTTGAACATTGCCATATAAAATGGAAACCAAGTGCCTCTGTCCTCCAGCACATCTAATTCATAGTCTCCTGTACCTCAGTTCTCCATCTATTAAATGAAAAAAACATCACAGATGTGCCAAGAGGGCAGATGCTGAAGAAGCCGAGGGGCTCGGATGCAAATTTTGCAAGCCCAGTAATTACCTCATGGGGCTGACGACACCACATTCTTGCCTTGATCATGAGAGACCAAGATGAGAAGCAAGGAAGGCCCCAAGATTCAAATAAAAAGTTCCATCAGCACAGAAAAAAATGAAGCCAAATGTTCGTCATCTTGAGGGTAAATCTAATTAGACTTGTTGCTGATAGTTTTCTTTTATTTCCTCCAGCACTTTTTCAGGCAGAAGGACAGATGTCAAGACCAGCCTCTTAAATATCATTACCGAAGCAAGCATGGATATCGGGGAGCAAAAACTGTTTATGTTCTTGCTATTTAATGGCATAAAACAATACTCTTTACAGCAACTATTAGCTGGCTAATGGCATCCCATCATTCCTCATATCAGTTAAGTGACAGATGGAGCTGACGGCGTAATTAAGCCAGTAAGAGTCTCATAAATTACAAAACTACCACTGAAGCACCAACCCCGCCGAAGGAACCATTGCAATATGATGTATGAGGGGTGCGAGCAAACAGTCCTCACTGAAAGAAAATCATCATGGGCTTTGGTCGCGCTGGGAAAAAACCCTGCAGTCAGTCACACGGCATCACCAACGAGCCACGTTTTGCTGGGAACCAGCCATGTCTCACCGAGGAACACAATTTATTTAAATTCAATTTGTTGACTCTGGAGGTAAGGAAAATATTGCACCACTGGAGCGATACCCGCAAATGGGGCCTGGGTAAGGGGTGAGTGGCAAAAATGAGTCTTTTCTCCACAATCTCCTCATCAAAAGGAGGTGGCGCTTCTGGGTCTCTCAGGTTTACTAAATTGCCCAGTGCTAAGGGTGGGAGAGTCCAGAAACGCTTCACGGAAGCTGGAGCAGATTTTTGCACCTGTTGCTTTCATGTTTCTAGAACCGCAGTAATTGAGCTGCCTGCGTATCGCTAGCTGAACAGATTTTGTGGGAGTGGAGTCGTTTTTGACAGCGGTAAAATTTCTAGCTCATTACAAACTTCAGTGAAATTTTCACTTCATTCTGATATATAACAGGAAAATGAAATATTGAAGAAATTTATCTTGGATAATTCTGACAGAAGCTTTTTTGCTTTCTTCAAGATGTGAGAAAATTTGAAAGAACAACTTTTCATCCTCCTTCCAGAAAAATTCAAGTTCTGCACTCCTGAAATGCGGTGTATTGAGGAGCAGATCCCTGCCATGACAATGGATGTGGATCACTTGTCTTTCCTCGTGGCTTTGCCTCTGCTCAGGACCACAGTGGTCAAGCAAAGGAAACTGGGATCAAGGGAACAGTGGATTCCCTGAGCTCCCCAAACCACCACACTAAAGAGCAAAATTATGGCCTTGGGGAAGGGGGACGTTCAAACAATGGTGTGTTGGATTTTAAAAGTCCACTCAGACAATCTTTTGGATGCTACAGGCCCAGGATATGTGAACATCTCCCTCTGGTTATATATAAAATGGTCACCTCTCGTTTGTAACCCCTCAGATGGCTCTACCCCCCGCATTGCTGGCTTCTGGGAGAAACAGCCTTGTAGATGATAAGTTATAAACAGCTTTTATTTTACAGTTCAACACCATGACCTGCAATGATACAGCAGATCATTTTAGCAGAATATTAGCCCTTTGAATTTTAAATGAATTTAATTTACAAGACTAAGGATAGAGGAAGAGAACTATCCATGAAGATATTATTTCATCAGAAAAAGAATCACACAGAGAAATCTGTAGCTCAGACAAATAGAGGCACATTAAGGCTGACAGTGAATGATGTGAATTTACCAGGGAATTATATAGAGAGGGTAAGGGAAGTGGCAGAATTTACATTTGGTGACTGTGTTTATTGCTTACAGCTGAGCATTATAAATAATGAACTGGGTTCTTACTATCTATGCTATAAAGTTGTATTTTTCCCCTTCCTCCCCCTCTCTGGATCTTGTAGATTTTGTGCCATACGCAAAGCGCCTTGGAGAAGGAGCTGATGGAAATGATTTGCTGGACAGCAGGAGAAAAGTGGGGGTTGGGGATAGGAGAGAGTCACAGACCAGGCAGGACGGAAAGACAGAACAGATTTTTCCAAAGCAGAAGGTGCCATGAGGTTCGTCCTATTGAGTGGTGTCATCCAGGGACCTGGTTTTCAGGAAATGTTTCTGAAAAGCGTGTCCTTTCAAAGCTTCTGGCATCCCAACAGCACCTCGTAAAAGAGATCAGTGAATCTATCATCGAGACAGGAACGCCGAGGCTGAGGTGTGGAGGGACAGAGTGGCAGGACACCTGCCCAGACACACGACCCAGTTGGTTCCATCCACCAGGGCAAAGTGTGACCTGGGGACGCAGCTGGGACCGCGGCACTCACTGAACACCAGGGCCTCTCACAGTTGCACTCGTACCTGCCATGCAAAAACTCCCTGATTCGCAGCTGTCCAGCAAAAAACAGAATCACAGAACCAGTCTGGTTGGAAGAGATCCTCAAGATCATCGAGTCCAATCGTTATCCCAACACTGGCACTAACCCGTGTCCCTGAGAACCTCATCTTCGAGGCTGTTCAACCCCTCCAGGGATGGTGACTTCATCACTGCCCTGGGCAGCCTGTTCCAGTGCTTCACAACCCTTTCCATAAATAAATTTTTCCTGATATCCAATCTGAACCTTCCCTGGTGCAACCTGAGGCCATTTGTTCTGTTTCCCTAAGTGTAAAGGTAGCAAAGGTCACCAGCCTCCTTTCTAAACGAGTTGAGATCTAACCAGGAAAACAGCCGCGCAAGATTTCAGGGTCATGAAGCAGCCTTGCTGCTGAATTTCGTTACCATCCTCCGGTCTCTTTTGTTTTCCAGCCTTGTCTCCTCCCTTGGCTCTGCTGTGGCCCTAACGCTGTTTTTTCATCTCGTCCCCTAATAGTCACAGTCTGTGCTTTGTGCCTCTGCCCATCGCAGCACGCTGCAACACCAAGCCCTCCACAGAGCTCCCACAGCTGCTAATGGCACGTTATTTTCCTTCTTCCCTGTGGCAAGAAAGAAAAAGGAAATTTGATACCAATTTATTTCCATTTATTGTTTGCTTCTCCAACAGTGGCTCATTTGGAAAGTTTAATCACTAGGTAGCTTGTTCTGCTTTCTTGCAGAGCATCTTTTGTACTGCAAGGCACGTTGTGCATTGTGTTCTTTCCCTAACACAGTTTTCATAGAGTGAGCTTTGAAAATCATTTTCCTTGGCCACTTTTCTTCTTGAATGTTTGAAGAACCTTCTCTTTTGTGAATCCCTGGCTCTCCTCCCTCACGGCTCTGCTTTTTGTGATCTGCCTCGACCCTGCATAGTCCTATGTAAAATTCAATGAAATCAGCTAACAGATCTTTTAGTGGCAGCAAGTTTTGGGTCAAACCTCCCAGAGAAGTCAGAACCTGAGACCAGCCCAAACCACAGCACGCAGACAGAAACTGGCAGAGACTGCTTCGTCCATCCGTCTGCTGACGGCACTGTCCGCCTATTCTAAATTCCTTCCAATCCAGAATCGATTTGCAAAGGAAAACAGGCAAAATAAGAAACCACAGTGGTTTGGTATGTAATCATCGTCACAGAGAGAAACTACTTCAAAACTAGCAAAGGCAAATCTCACTGTGTCGCTGCACAGGTGATTCATGCAGGTAAAGTCTGGCATATTTGAAACGCGTCCCAGCAATCGTGTCCATGTGCAGCGGATCTTGTCATTCCTGGAAGTACCAGATTCCTGGCACGAGTGGTGTGTGAGGTGAGGACACGTTTCTCCTGGGGACGTCCCAGTGAGGGCAGCGCTGCCTCGGGCTCTCACTAGTGCTGGCTGGAGCAGGTTTCCAGGACTGTCCATCTCTCATCCTTCTGGATTTCAGGGGCTGGACTGGGCACACAGTCCACACATGTGTATGCGCGTGCAACGATCTGTTCAGTCTCTACTCAATTATGTCTTCTGTCCATTGGCGATACTCCTAAGGTCTTGGAGATCATTTAATTACTTACACTGTATCATTTCATATACATTCATTTCAGGAGTCCCAGCTATGAAAATACCATTCTCTTTTTCACCAAGACAGGAACAAAGCTGCCCATGTAAGAAGTCATTTTTAGAAGCCTTCCTTTAAATTTATCTTTTTTTTTGCTTCAACAGTGTTGAGAGAATACAATGAGGTTCAGTTCAGGTAAGAAACAAGAGGAGCTGTGCAAAGACCAGGTCTGGAAATGACGGCTAACGCGGTGCTGTCGGGGGAGCAGACACCAATACAAGGAGTGTGCACAACCTCCCTATCTGGGTAATAACACCTGTGGTCAGGGGCCTGTGATTCCATCCTTGAGCTGGGTGACAAGCAGCTAGGCTGGGTTAAAAAAATATCAGATTTATCTGCATTGGCAATATCCAGTTGAAAAAGCCAAAGCAGAAAGCAATATTCCCTTCCACTCCAAGTCTGAACTACTTTAGTGTGACATTTTTCAGAGGGACCACTCTAATTTCTCAGCACACAGGGCTCATTCTCTTTTCACATGGACTCCCGTTATATACAACCATACTCAAAAGGGTAAAACTATCCCACTTTTCATCTGGGGTTGAACAAAGCATTTCCTTTAGTCCCAGATGAAATCATTGCCAATTTCTCCATCCACTAAAAATTCAAAACTACAAAAGAAAACTACCCACCCTGGCTTGGTCCGAAATGAATTCATTTCCCGGCTTGTTTGGGAATGGCAGGTGTTAGAGCCAGATTGCAATGCAGGTAGTAAATGAGCTCATCAAACTTTAGTTGGCAAAAATTCCTCCCTGGACTAAATGAATCCAACCTTGACGCCTTTTATAGTCGGCTGAGAGCAGGGGCAACCAGGAGAACAAGAGCTCTGCGCAGGGAGCCTTGGCTGCGAGCTGCAAGACTTGAACCTGGGATTTCTGGTTGCACCAGAGATCCCCAATGGCAGGAGAATTCCTTCCCCCTTCAAGATTTTTGAGGACAGGGCTCAATTCACAGGAATGCCAAACCCCCCCAATAAAGCATGTGTGCACCAGACTTTCGCTCAGATCCTGGGCTCATTACCGAGAAACACAAGTGGCACCTCTTAACTGCTGCGTGTCCCAAACGGCTCCGCTTCTCTTTATTAGCCCTTTCTGCAAGAAGAGGGAGGAATACACACAAGGTACAGTACACAGATATGCCTGACTGACCTTGGTATTCAACACGATCTCAGCTTGTCTGTCTAATGAGTCAACTGCATAATCGGGGCTGTCTCAGGGAGATGCTAGTAAGCCCCAGATATGTGAAGTGTCACCAGCCCTTGGAAGGTCCCTGGCACAGGAGGGGAGAGGTTGCACTTGTGTTGGAGGCTGAGGGATGCGCCTGGGAGAGAAGGAGAAGGATGAGGTAGGAGGCAGAAAACAGAATTTGGGCTGTCTCTGCTCTGTGCCATGCACCCACTTCCTGCGGGCCCAGAGACTGCTGTTTAAGGATGGATCCACCTCCCCACCCAACCCCCCACACCTGGGCTACCTCTGCAGCTAAAGCAGAGATGCTTGCAGCGGACATTCGCTGTACATGGAGGGGGTGACAAAACCTCTGGAGAGAGTGCTTCTGCCTCTCCACTGCCTGCAGAGGAAATCCAGGGGGCTACCTGAGATTGGACAGTCGGATGGTTAAAGAAAAGGCACTTCCAGCTAAACCCTTCCATACAGCAGCCTTGAGTAGGAAAATCTCTTAAGAACAGGTGTCTGTGTCTCCCAGCCGCTGTTCTCTCCTCTGTATTGTGTGGTACTGGGATGAACACACAGAAATTCTGCCGCAGGGAAAGGCCAAATAACCAAAAAGCAGACAGAAGCAGTAAGAAGGTTTTGCAGTGCCATGGGACACCTCAAAACAATCCTGCCCTATGTGGGGTCACTGTTCTTCCCCTGCAGCCACACACAAGCCCTGGATTCGGGAAACTTTGGCTCTGCCCTCCCAAGCAGGAGCTGCCGTCCCACCAGACGTGTGCAGGGAAATGTGTGTGTCTGTGGCTGTGCTGCTGCGAGGACGGGAACGCTGCAAACCCCGCGACATCTGCGTGTTACCACAGTACCACCAGCAATACCTGCCCCTTGCGTCTTTGTTCTGACTGATGAAAGGACTCTGGAACTTGTGCATGATGCGATTTATTTGCCTTTTTTGCAAATACACACCCCTTTCCTCCTCCCTCACTCACTCCTTTCCTGAGATAATATTGACACCGATACTCATAAAGGAGAATATTAAAATAACCTTTTCCATTACATCCTAATTTAACTACTTTTCTGTGTTGCACGACACACCTGGCTGTCTTTGTCTCTTTGTAATGTGCTCCTTCATTCCTTCCTTGAGAGCCCCTCTATTCCATCAAATTCCTCCTCCTTGCAAACTAAGCTGCAGATTACTTTTTCATAAGATGCAATTTCACCCAGATCTCATTACTTACTCTCTTAATGTATTTCCTGTATTTGTTTCATCTACAATTTCTCTTGTGCTCTGTTCTGATAAAATAGTCAGTTGAGGTGCTGGGGAAAGTACATTGCTGGAGTGCATTAACTAAAACTCTTCTTATTCCCCATTCGATACGCATTTTCTGTGCCTTCGGCCTGCTGGGCAGAATTAGACCCAGTACGTGTACAGTGCAGAAAGGACACTAGAATGCAGCCCTCTTGATTTATTAGCATCTGTCTGATAGTGGCATTTAAGCTGGCCAGGAACCAGGAGCAACAGGAGGGTGGGCAAAGAAACTCACTGAAAATACTGGGTTTGCAAGCTGACCTCAAGATGCTGAAGTTCCATGAGGATTCTATAATGCTGCACAGAGGTGGAGTTCACTGTGGACACCCTCTCTTGGGGTACAGTCTCCCCCCAGAAGAAGCCATTCCGACACTGTTCAGAAAATGAGCTATTTTCTAGAAAAAAAAGTCACCAAAAGTTTTTGATGAATGATTCTGATCAATCAGGAACTGCAGAGGAGCAACGTCTGCACTGGCCAGAGTTACAGCAATGGACCAAATCCACCAACCCATCCTTACCCTGATACAAACCTCTCCCCACATGGTCCCACTGCGGTGAGAACTGAACAACAGTGTAAAAAGGAAGAAGAAAAAAGGCATCTGTGACACCAGGGAGACAGATAAGATGGGAAAGCGCTTCTGAAGTCCAAGTGGGAGCCAGAGGCAGGACAAGGACCAGTGTCTACCTGTGTGAATCCCTCAAACGCCATCCTGATGGACTTGGATAATTCAAACCTTGTTGGGTTTGTGTGGGAGTCGCTGTCGAGCTCCTGTTCCCAGAGTGTATTCAAACCCAGTGCTGGTTTGTCCCCTTCCCTTCATCTTCCCAGCGGTGCTGGTGACAGTGGAGGGGACACGGCACCTCTGTCACGAGATCACGAGCTGACAGGACCATAACAGCACAGCCTGTTCTCAGAAAAGAGCTATTTGCCTTAAGAGGCTTAAAGTGCAAGTTTGGGGTCTGAACTCAAGCCAAAAGTTAAAAAAAGAAGAGAAAACCCTGTAATTACTGGCAATATTTTCCCTCCGCAGAAGATTAACAGGTCAGGAGAAGAATTTAAGTCTCCTTCTTTCCCGAATTCCAATTTAATAGCAAATAATCCTGTTCCTGAATGCAAAGAAAATATATTACCCTGGAGAATTCTGGTGAAGTTCAAAGGAGGTCAGACAACAAAAAGGTCAAAAATTAAACAGATGGCATTCTCTGATGGTGTATACAGAAAAAAAGCGATCTGCCTTCCTTTTCCATACCTACACTCCTTCCCTGCCATTAAATACCACACATATACCCCTTCTTGTTTGTTCTGTGGCTAAAATAAGAGTCTGAAGCTGCTAACACTCCCCATCCTGCAGTGATGCTCAGGCAAGCACACCATTTTTAATGTGTCTGGAGGGAGGAATTTATTAAAGAGGCACTGCTTTAAAAATATGCAAATGTTCCCAGTAACTACACAGGCCCATGAGGAAGCCAGATGAAATGTCATCCCTCCCTTCTCCCTTCCCCATTTTTATGCACTGAGATGGTTTATGGTTCCTCCTGTTTTATACTGTAACTGGGAGCATGGCAGATATTTAATCTGTTTGGAAATAATTGCAGCAATAATGATTATTTTATTGGGTTTAACTACGTTCTAAAAAAAAGGAGACGCTGCATCAATGACACGCCAAGAAAGGGAGAAGGAGAAAAGATGCTCTGAGCGTGCGCGCGATGTTTTATACCCACTATTTGCACACATGCAGGTGGGGGGACGCCTGCGTGACGCACGTGGACAGGACGGAGCACGTGAAAGCACGTCTGGGTCAGCATGTAACACGCAGTGTGTGCCCCAACACTCCAAACCAGACTGTATCTCTGAAATTAATTGCTTATCCTGAGTTTTTAAGAAGTTATCTCTTTCAGAGTGCAACAGGACAGGCGAGGCACAGGGAGAGGAAATACCATTAATTTTCTGCTTCTCCAGATTTCCTCTTTGAAGCTGCTGTTACACAGCCTGGGGGCAGCTAAAAGCCACAGTGAGATGGACTCTGTGGTCTTAATCCCACAGAAAACACATCTCTCAAGTTCTTTTTATATCTTTCCAACCTTCCCAAATCCTGCCTAATACCATGCTTCGAAGAGCTTGCTTTTTCACGTTTCCCCTGATTTCCACATCCTCCCTGTTACCCCCTCCCTCTTGGCTCCTGCAGCAGAAGAAGTGAACACCAGCACAGCCAAGCAGCATTATCAACACGGTGCAAATAAAATGTTGGGAAGAAAAATGACATGATAATTCAATCCAAACAGTCCCTTCCAGGGAGGAGAATCTCTCTCCGTCCCCAAATCCAGAGCACAGTGTGACACAACATCCATGAATAAGACATCAGAGGTTTTCTGTGACCACTGCAAACACTGCAACACTTGCCTGGGCTTCGCCAACACGCATTAACCAGAATTTGTTGCTCAATGTCATCTCCTTTCATCTCAATTAACTTCTCTTTTTTTTTTTTCTCCCTCCTGACTACTCAATTAAAAGTGTGACCAAAAGTTAATTACTCTAATTCAATTTAGCTACAATTCCTGTGGGGGAATGGAGAAGAGAGGAGGGGTGAGGAGCTGGAGAAGGGAGCAAAGGCAGAAAAGCTGAAGCCTCCTGAAGAATCGGGTCTTGTGAGCTTAGCTCTGCTCACAAGTGTGATCCCAAACCGGGCTCCCATGGGAGCAGCAGGAAGGTCTAAGAACAAGAGATGACAAGCAGGACAATGATGATGGATGGATGGATGGATGGATGGATGGATGGATGGACGGACAGGTAGCTCTGCAGACAGGCTGTGCATGGGGATGGAGAAACAGAGAAATTTGGAGTAAGAGGTGAAGCGCAAGACTGACTTTCCTGGCGAGCTGTCCAAATGGATTCCGCTAATTAACTTCTTTCTCACAACATCCTGGCAGGGTTGCAGACTGATTAGAAACCCCCTCTCTTATGCTGGGAAGCTATCGTGATGTGGGCACTCGTGGCCGCAGCCCTCGGATCGGGGACATATGGCAGCTGAAGGTGCCAGACGAAGCAGCGTGGCACGTCGGCAAATGTCGTCAGCTGGGAAGGAGCAGCGCGGCTCAGTCGCGAGCCCTCACCAGGCTGCTTCCCTCCTCACCTGCACATAGAAGAGACTTGAGTGCAAAGCAGAGGCCCTTCTAGGCAGCAGAGCTGGGCCAGCTTAAGGCAGGGTGGAAATCAGGACACCAGACTCCCAGCTCTGTTAAAAGTTACTCCCCACTCCCTGTAAGTCTTGAAAATAAATAGAAAAATGTATAATCAGCAAACTTACCTACCTCTAGTCAGTGCTGGCCACAACCATTAGTAAATAGACTGAGCAATAGTCCCATCTAACGCTGACCTGCAAGAACCCCTTGACAATCACAATTTCCCCTGCTGAGAATTGCCCATTTCTTCCTATTCTCTCCAACAGCATTAATCTATCACAGGGATTTTAACTTGCACCCCCTGGTCACCATCATGCCTTGATAGCTCTCTGTCAGGGTCTTTATCAAAAAAGGCTTTTGAAATTCAAAAGGAGGAGTGTGTGTATATATACTCTCTCATTCCCTTTTATCCACTGGTCTCTTAACTCATCCAAAAGATTTAAGCAGGTTGGAGAAACACAATTTTCTTCTGCAGAAGCCATGCTGTCTGTCCCTTATCCTATAGAAAAGCCTAAATATAGACTCTGAAAGTCCCCGCAGCTGGGAATGTGAATGCAGCCATCCTGCTTTGAAGCTGCCTGAGACTCGTGCAGTTCCCAGATGAAGGGCTAGCCGGCTCTGTCAAAGGAAAGACTCAGGTCTTTCAAAGATGCTTGGAAATACCAAGAAAGATGTCAGTGGTCCACAGATTCTCTTTTTCCTCCTACTTTTCTTAGATTTTCTTTAGCCTCTTTAGCTCCTTGTCTCTGGCAGCTTGTGCTGAGGAGGAGTGAGGCAGTTCTACTGACTACACCCATCTGGGAAGGAAAAGAGCCTGATGTCAAATGGGAAATAACTAAAATATCATAGAAGTGGGAGTCCTCAAGCAGTCAGCGCCAGGCCTGGGGACACAGCCCAAGAGCAGGAGGCTGCGCTGTCACCCGTAGGTCCCAAGCCCAGGTTTTTGCCCAGCTGAGGCCACGTTTCAACCTGTGGAGAGAACAAAGCACCAGCATCAGCCACCCTCCCTGCACGGAGCGATGCTGTGCAGCACCCACGTGTCCAGCAGCTCCCTGGCAGCCCTCCTGAAGGAGTCTGGCCAACTCAGTTCTCCGCAGGCTGACTCTGCTCCCTCCCCAGGATCACTCTGAGCCACTGTCACACATCAGGCCCGCCTGAGCAGCCCAGTGGGTCAGCGCGTGGGCTCCTTTCTTGCTGCCCACTCACTGTTTCAGCTTCCCTGCACTTCACTTTCCTCTCTGATTAAGGCAGGTTATCAGGATCTGCCTTGCTGCCGGGGAATAGCTAACAACGATAGTTATTATTGGACCCTCTGATCAGTCAGAGACACATTTGCCAGAACAGCGTACCTGAATTAAACCTCCTTCTCCACCCAGAGCTCTGATGTCTCCAGGATCTGCTATCCATTTTCTTAATGCAACCGCCTGACACTTAAATCCATGCCTGTGTCTATTAGGGAAATGCATGTGTTATGAGCACCATGAATTCAGGCAGCCCTGTTAAATCTATTTGATATATTCACTTCGACCCTAACCCCTCCTTCCCCCAAAAGTTACCTATCGGGCAGGCACTAGAGCTGTCAGGTCGTGAAGGATAACAACATTACGGGACTAACGGAGAGCAAACCATCGGGGAGAACAGGTTGGCTTCACGCTGCCTGCATTAGGCACAGGGCAGTTCTGGGAAAACAGCATTTCTGCATCAAGTGCGGGGGAAGCTTTTGAGACATCAGGCTCCACACGCTGATCTGGAAGCACTTTGGAGATGTTCGCTAATGGACATTATTGCCCTGAGGGGAAATGGGAAGGCAAGGGAGGTAACAGTGTACATTTGCTGCTGAATTTAAGGCACTGAAGAGAGTCCCATGTTGGTTTTGACTGAGCCAGACCCGAAGCGGAGTCGCCGCGTTGGCAGAGCTGAGGAGCCTGCCCAGGGCACAGGGGACCTCAGTCCACAACTGGAGATGTCATCTGCACTATGGATCTGCTGCAGGGAACTTCAGGTCTTTCAGCTCAGTCTCTGTGTTCCAGGTCCTCACTTGATCTCAGGCTGCAGATGGACCATGGAAAGGTTCCAACACACACAGGCCAGTCTCAGCTTCAAACTGCTCTCCAGTGAAACCTCTCATGCTGTCTGATGGTTGCGAGGAGACAGACTTCAGCAGTTCGCCATTTATTGTTGAAGAGCAAGGTGAGATGGTGCAAACAGCCCTGCCCAGAGCACCCGTGCATGTCCAGATAAGTGGGTGGAGGAGACAGGGAGGTCTATGCAGAGGGGGATGTCCTTAATTGGGGAGCATCCACGTAATGCCTACAGGAGCATGGTCTTCTAGGAACCATCTACAGACTCTCTGGGCTCTGCTGACAAATGCTTCTCCTGTTTTAGGACCTAAATGAACGTTCCAGATCTTCACCAAATTGTATCATGACTCAGAGGTGGCTGAAATTCCCTCAGGCCCTGGCTGGAATGGACCAAGATGCAGCAATTTCCACACAAGTCACGCAGCCTCGTCTTGAGCATGTAGGCTTCCCTCCCACTCCAAACTGCTACTAGGACTGGGATTTTTGTTGTTTATTTTTTTCTTCTTCTTCTTCTAACCTTTCTTTGAGCTCTCGCTTGCCTCCTCAGCACCTAGTGTAATTGCTTGCAGTCTCTGAGGATCCTGGTGAGGATTTATGTAACACACCAGGCAGCAATTTGAAAGGTTGCTCTCGGATATAAGAACTTAATGCTACACCAGCCTTGGGGAAGATGAGCTGAAATCCTTGGGAGGGCTGTGTGGTGTTTGCTGCATGCTGTGAAAGCGAAAGGCTCTGGGGCAGCGCAGGCACCTCTGAACCTCCCCACTCCGCATACGGTGAAAGGAGGGGAGAGAAGAGGTGTCTTTAGGCGAGTCATTCGCTTCTTCCATGTCTCATTATGCTGTGTCTTTATGTGGAGGGGGAGTCAGAGGCAGCCAGCAAACACTCTCAGCATCGCTGAGCAGTTTGGGGAGGGGGCTAGAAACAGGGAGCGTGGTTATTTTTCCAGCAGTGTGGTTGTACTGGGGTTTCCTTCCCTCCTCTGCATATCTGGTTGTATCTGGGCCAGTCTCTCGAGATACTTCTGTTGTGTTCAAGATCACCACCTGAGAAGGGCATCAGGGCTTTGGTGCTACTGATTATTTAGGGGACAGATTCAGGCCAGGATGGGAGAGGGAGTACTCTTAGGAGGATGAGGAGAGAAATGATGCTTTCATAAGGTTCTTGAGCCCCATGGCCCTGCAGCAGCACTCGAGTGGCCTGGTTTGAGGGGGACATTCCCCTGGTTTGACAGCACAGGCTGTGCTGGCAGGTGGTGAAAGCTCAGCTCTGTGCACCAGCACCCAGAAGAAACCACCCCAGTTTACAGGGGGTTTTTCCCCTTGAAAAATCATATTTGCCTTAATTTATTTTCTAGTCAGGTTGCTGATGGAAATAACACTGGAGCAATCAAACTCTTTCAGCGTGTGAGTCTGTCCATCTGTCAGTCTGTCTGCTCTCCCACCCTTCAAGCTTTTGAGCTGATTTCAAGTGCATTCAACACAGAATTGGAGACCTTAAAACTCGGAGGCGCCAATGAGCGAGGAGATGCAGCTGAGCAGAGTGTTGTCTTCTCTGATCGAGTCATTAGGGAATCGGCATGGGATAGAGATGCAGGAAACTGGATACATCATTCAAAGGAACAATTTGTTCACTTACAACTTGATGGCTTTGTAAGCTTCTTTTTTCCCGTAATGAAACGGAAGCAAAAGAGCCTTTAAAAAGTTATGCAACCTGCAAACTAGTATTAAGAGTAGAACAAGATCTGCCTCCCTTGGGCTTGCCTCCCTGGCTTTGCTTTGCTGGTCCTGCAAGGAAGATGAGCTGCCCCTCGGCTTTACAGTGCTGCTTCCCACATCCCGACATTTATATGAGTTACAGCAAGACCAAACCCTCCTGAACTGTCCTGCTCCTGCTCCCCCCAAGCCCTGTCACACCTTGCTATTGCCATAGCTCCAGGACTCGCTTTTCTTCTTCGGAGTCTTTAAACTCCCGCCTCCCCACCAGCAGCGCCAACAGACACAGCCTGCCTGGGAATTACCAGCACTAATTTATCATTTGCAGCCTCAAATAAGCATGCTGACACTTTCCTTTCTCGTTCTTCTTGTATCTATTAAAGAAACAGGGTGGGGAACGACTAACAACAACAACAACTGAAAAACCCTGAGTAAATTAACATTACAGCTGCGGTTTTACACGCACAAAAGTCAGGAAGTTCAAAGTTATGGTTCCCCCTCCAGCTGTAATTCTGGCACACTGCACATATATATTAAGACATTAAAGTTAGCCCCATAAACAGTAATACAAAATACTACACGCACACAAGGGGGCCAATCTACGATGGCCAGGGGAGCCATAATTCTAGCTACCCTGACTCCTGTGCGTGCATTTCTCCCTCAAAAAAGGAATAAGTCAGCTCTCATTCACTTGTAATTCAAAGCTCAGGATGCTGATAGGGAGGAGAAAAGAGAGATTGTTCTGTCTGCTTCTTCCTCCTCTTTTTCTTTTTTATTTTCTGTTGCACGGGCTGTTGTCTAGCTGCCTGCGATCAATGCGCTCCCTCTATCTGACTTTGATATATCGGCAGAGATCTCAGATTTCTATTCCCGTCCTCTCTCACTTTGTAACCGATCCAGCTCCCCAGCAAGGCACACACGTGCAATAGATAAGGGATAGCTTTTGATTGAATTTACTTAATTTATATGGATGATGGGACACAAGAGGAATATTAAAATACAAATTAGCAGCTTCATACTTCACATGCATTGAAATCTCCTCAGCAGATAAGGAGCTGCTGGTAAGTTATCTGCTGAAGGTCTCTCCCCAGCCACACCTATTCCCTTTTTCCCCCTGGGATCCTCAAATAAACACTAAGAAAGTTGATAACTGGAGAGTCACAGTTTAAGTCCTTAAAGGGACAATAACTCAGGCCAACATTTTTAAACAACTCAGCTGCTGCGGGGGAGCTGTACCGAGAAGGCACAAAGGGTTTTTCAGCTCCATGCAGAGCAGGATGCAGAGACATCTCCATCACCATTTCCATGGGAAATGGGCAAACTCGTATCAACACTTGGGATCTCTGCCCCCCTCGCCGGGAGGTGAGCCAAGAGGCTCCGTTTGTGACATGTGTGAGACTCTGGACACCGCAGGGCACAGCAGCAGCACCTCCCTGGGCACAGGCACGGGCCTCAGGTGTGTTCCTGCCGCCAGCTTTGATGTCAGGGCAGAGGATCCCACCTGCAAGTTCAGGGATTCTGCCGGGATGACGCCACTGGGGTACCCGTCTACCTGTTTACGATCCAGCCTGCGACCACACAGCGTCTGATATTGTCAGCAATTTGGCAATACTAACATGACACATCCCTTCTCATTCTCACAGAACCACGTCAGTAGAGCCATGTTTTTGATCAGCCCTGAGAACCTCACCCCATGCCCAGGTCATCCATAGGAGCATCCTCCAGCAGACCCAAGTGACCCAGAGGCCTTCCTTTGACTGGATTAGATAAGATCCCCAGTTTGGGTGGAGTATTTCATTTTGCCACACCTGGTCTGATCACAAGCCAGATGTAAGAAATCAGATAACCGTCTGATTTGTAATCTTTAACACTCTGCTCATCCTTGGAAGTTGTAGATGAAGGGATGGGGAGGAGGCAGAACAAAAAGACTGGTCATGGGGCACTGGGGGAGGGATGAGATGGGTCTCCACGTACATATTTTCTTCCTTGTTGCCCCATGGAGCACAAAGATGCACAGGGCAAGCCTGAAGAAGCTCCTGTAATGTTAAATTGTTCTTCCAATGGAGATCAGTATCTGGATTTGAACAAGAAATCTGCCAACAGACCTAACTTTGAAGTGGTTGGTAGGAAATGCCTACAGGTAAATTAAACCAACAAATAAAGTCAACCTGGAGGTCAAACTGACACTGTATGCTTGAACTAAGTTCAAAAGAGCCCCGTTGCTTCTCAGTCCAGGGTCTTTATCTCTGGTAGTAGCCAAAGTAAGATAGAAAGAAAAGAATATTCTCTGGTGGGATTCTCAGGAAGGAAGGTATATTTGCAAGTTACGCCAATGAGTATTTGAATTCTGTAGCCCAAGCCCAAGCCCAAGCTCAAGCGGCCGCTCCTCCTCGGGAGGCTCCTGAAGTGATTATCTTCACTCAGCTGAAGGCATCGGTAACACAAGAACCTGATCCGCCTCACAGGAGATTAGATACAACCTCAGCCTTGCCTGAGTTGGTGACGTGAAAGGTAGATGATATTCCCTGTAAGTGACAGATGCCTGCGAACAGGGAATATCCCTCACTGCCCAGCTCTGCAGCTCGCGGGGCCCTAATGCCCAGAGCAGGGAAAAGGAGTCGGAGTGGAGACACATTCCTGTATTGGTGGGTATCTGTGGGCGAGGGGGCTGCTCTGAACGTTCTCTCCACACACAGGCTGGTGAAGCTGGCTGAGAAATGTGGAGCAGCACAGAGATCACATCGACCGAGAAGGATGAGATGCAGCCATCGGTGATGCTGCCGTACCTTCTTCTCTGTGCTGGCCCAGGGAGATCCTCCAGCACTCAAACGGGTCAGACCCTCTCCTTGATGAGAAGAACTAAGGGACATTTCTGCAACAGTATTCTGCTTTCCTTGATTTCCCACCGGAGACCTGAAAAGCTTGGACAAAACAGAGAAAAAGACTTCCCTCGCCTTCCAGGCAGGCACTTACCTACCTCCCACTGCCACCAAGTACATCTGGGGTGTTTCAATGGAGAATCTATGTAGTTTCAGAGGGCACTGACACTTCTAATGCTGTTTTGGAGCAGAAGGATCCAAAAAAGAGCTTTACTCCAGTCTGCTTGGCACTAGTGGGGAACAAATAACCCATGACTTTCAACCAGCCTCCCAACTTTCATGAGTAACTGCTTTGCAGTGTCACGAAATAGCTGGATAACCAGGATGCTCTTTCTCCATTAAAGAACAGTCTGATCCTCTGGCTTTTCTTCCCATTAGAAAGTAAAATGACCCAGAGTGACAAAATTATGCTGTCAAAACCAAGACAGTGATTTTGGAAATCGATAATACCCCAAGGTGTTATTGTGAGTTAACAGCTCTCTTAGGCCCAAAGCGCAAAGCTGGTATTAATGCTGTTCTTGCCACCTTTCCCACCAACATCCCCACTGCTGCCGTTACTCGAGAAAATCTCTGACGTGGAATTCTACTTAAAGCAGTGAAAAGGATGGATTTTTCAGTTCAGTGACTAAACCAAAAATAATCGAGAGAGATGAAAAAAAGAAAGAAAAGAAATGGGCAAACCAAAATACTAGCTTCTTTGTTTGGGGTGATTTGTTGCTGACTCCCATTCCTTTATTTGTATTTGTTTGTTAAAAGCAGCATTGGAGGAAAATTGTTACTTCAGAACGAAACATCAGATTTGTGTAACGCTGACCCAAGCTGTTCAGCTCTGCCTCACTTTCCCATCCCTCTCTGCTCCTCAGCCAAAACAACTGCACTTGCTGAACTCAACCCAAACCAGGTCTGTCTGGCCCACAGCTGTGAAACTGCACTTTCCAGCCAGTTTTAAAAGAAAGCCCAAAAGTCATCAACTCCTGGCGTATGGGTGGTTTAAAGAGACACAAAACACCTGGTAGGTTTGTGCATGGAATGGGTACAAGCTGCTCTGAATACCCTTGCTTTTCTAGACTGCTGAGGGGGAGCTCAAAAAACAATATATACAGCTGGCACCACTGTGCCAGGAGACCGCAGGTAATTCAAGAGATGACGTTCGGCACTGGGAACCTATTAACCCCCTCTTCTGGGAATGGGCATTTAGCTGCTGGGAGAAGCAATGGGGTTTCTTTTCCCGAGCACTGAATATGGATGGACAGGGCAGAACTGGCGCGGGGGCTCCTGGGGGACTATTTTTCATGTGCAACATAAAAACAAGGTCCCGAGCAGCTGTTGTCAGTAAAGCTCCTGCTGCATTTTTACAGCAGTCAAACTGTCAGATCTGCCATCCTGTCCAAATCCTGTGTTGGGGTGATTAGCTGCTGCCGAAATCCTGCTTCAGAGCCTGACATCTCATTTACAGACTGCTGCCGTCTCCTAAGGAGGAGAGCAGGGGAGGCTGAGGACGTGTAAGGAGTCGCCCCACACTACCCCTGTGCTCCAGGCATGGAAAATGGCCAAGATAAAAGATTGTGAAAATGCAGAGGATATTTCCTCAATCACAGCAGATCAGCCGGGCAGGCAAACCCTTGATATAACATTCCCTGCAGGAAGGTCCAGGTGAAATTATGTATTAGTCTCATTTCCATCATTGTCTTGAATAAAAAAATATGTCCAAAAGGGCCTTTTCTCCTCCTCCTGTGACCAAGGCAACAATTGGAGAATATCTCCTGCCTTGGACTCCTTATTAGTTTAATTAGATGATTTTCTGCATGATTTATCCTGAACGCTGCAATTGCACAATCAAATCACAGATCAGTTGACAACTTCATTTAAAAAATTAGTGTTTAGCAGCTTTGCGGGCTCTAAAAGCTCTGAGGACATCTGTCAGCAGTGACCCCTTCTGATAATGACAAACAGTCCCAGCCTGTGTCCCCACCTCCTGTCCTGCCTGCAAGCTGGCATGCTGAAGAATCCCTGGAGACTGAAAAAAACCACCCCGGAGCCTCAGGGCATTCCCAGTTTGCATCTGCCTACGCTGCCTGCTGCTCGGCCTCCCTTCTCACATGTCAGTCCACAAACGTTAGCGAGTGTCGCAGGCCTGTCACAGAGAAAATAGATCCACTGCTCGGAGGGGGCTCAGCGTTTCAGAGGCACTTGCGTCAGGCCCCGTGTTTTTGCTAAATTCTGTGGGAGCTGACGCCTGATGCGAAGCTGCCCCCTGCACTACCCAGCATCAGCCAGGGCTGGGGCTCCTGGGGTCCCCTTTGAGCTCTGCTCATCCTGCTGAGGCGCATGGTGATGCAGGGATGGGTGCTGCTCCCGGCTTGAGCAGCAAGCTGAAGAACCCAAAGCCGAGCACAGAAGCTGTCAGCGGTGGATTTCCCAATTCACAGGAAGGCGTTGATCCTGCAAGCTGGGTTTGGATCAGCTCAGCATAGCAAGTCTTGAGTTTTCTTGTGCATAGCAGGCTGGCAGGAACCAGTTCCAGTAAGGGGGAGGGCAGCGGTACCCACATAACCACGATCCTTGCAGGCTTGGCTTTCTGAAGCAACAGAGAGCAGGTCCTGCACAGAGTGCTGGAAGAAGACAAGTAATTTAGCAATCCCTTCCAGGAGGTTCACGGAGGAGACATCATGTGCCTTCTGAGCAGGGAATGCACAAACTGTGTCCCTCTTCTAAAGAAACAGAAGCCCAAACTGGCCTCACCTCCTGGTTTTATTTTGTCTGTCAGTCCAAAGAGCCCTGGTCCATGTGGTGGAGGATCTGCAATGGGCAGACAGCTGATCCTTGGGCTGTCCCAAAACCAAAGGGCTTCCTCTGAATCCTCCACGTTCTGTGCTCACGGTCGGGATGAATCAAGGGTGTCTCTCCTGAGGACCCTGCCTGTCCAAGGGATACTGCCCGAGCACGGTGACACCGGGATGGCAACAGAGCATCCCGTGTCTCAGGGATCTCCAGAAACCGTGCCAACACCACCTGAATTCAGATCTTTTTAAGAAGCTCAGGAATCAGCCTCCATTCCAGACCTTCGGCAGCCTGAGCCACTGATTATAATGAGCTCTGTTAATTAGATTGTTTTAATTCAAAGGCCAGCAGGCTAAAAGAGATACGAATCAGGGGAACTTTTGTGAGGCATCTGCTGGGATTTCAGGGCAGTGTAATTCCTCCAGGCTGCCCACTGATGAGTCCTTTAGCAAATCTCTTCTCTCCCACCTCTCCCCAGAATGAGACTTTGGACAGGAAGGTCTCCAACCTGCCAGACAGAGCCCCCATTGCCTCTGTTCTCCAGCAGATGCCTCTGAGGGATGAAATTACAGCTGTTTCCAATCAAATGAACCTCCTTCTCTTGTTCCTTCTTCATATGTTTGCTTCAACTGTTATGCATGATTGAAAAAAACAACTCAGGGAAGGAGCTAATTAGAGGAACACAACAGAAACAGATTAACTGAGGTGGAACTGGGACAGAAGGTGGTGGATGATATAGGAGGGAATGGAAACCAGCCTTGAAAGGAGCAGCAAATACATGGAGATGGTCCATACAGGAGCAGGTGGTGGATGATGAGGAGAGCAGAGTGTATGGCTGGTGGCTCATTCGAGCTGGTCAGCATTGTTGGGAAGTTAAGAAATAGGGAATCACAAACTTGGGAAATGTAACTTCCTTTGGAGACCTGATTTAAAAAGAATACCAAAGAACCAGGATGGTATTTAAAAAAATAAAAAAGGGGAAAAAAGCTATTTTGAATTTTTGCAGCTAATGCCCCAGACAGCTGGATTTCTGCAGCAGGGGACAGGACCATGTCGGAGAGCTGGAGTGTAGCATCAGGGTTTAAAAAAGCCATGATACTGAGCAATGCCTTGGCGTGCAGGTTAGTGACATGTGGCTTGTGGCCAGGAATGATCAGCCATGAACTTCAAACCATCTTGAGATGTGCAGACAAAAGGGACTCCAGAAGAACAAGTCTCCTTGCAACGTTGCTATTTGGGACCTTGGACCGGTGTGCAGGAGAACAGGCAGCTGGGAGAAGAATAAGGAGTCTGAGATCTTTTGGGTGACTTTTTGGCCACACCGTGGTGTCCACAGTTCATGGGAACCATGGTGACTGAATTCTGCCAGAACCTGGCTCTGTATCTGGCACATCTAGAAATCCACCCCCTCCCGGCGTGGCTGGCTGGGAACAGGCAGGCAATGGCTTGTCACGCCAGCTCCCTCCTTTTCATGGCAACGTCTTCGTCTGTCTCCTGTGCTTCTCTTTATTACCAAAATCCCCCGAAGACACCATTGATGATGGAGAGCCATTGGAGAGGCAATTAGAAAGAAGTTAGAGTGAATTACATATGCAGGGTTTATTTTCTGTTTTCTGCTATAGCTGCTGCCAATTATTGTGCAATTAGGCTGCCTTCATTAGCAAATGAGATTAAAATTAACATCGTTAATTACTCGTTCTGTTAAACAGAGGAAAGCAGGCATTTAAAGGGAAGATGCAGAGAAGGTTGTTCCTGGAGCAGATGCAGTAACGTTCTCTGTTTGCAGCACTGTTTCTCCAAGGGCTGCATTGTGCTCTGGCCACACCACCCAAGATGCAGAATGCAAAGGCAGCAACTAAGAGAATGGAGAACCAAACACTGCAGGAGATCCTGTTTGAGACTAAGGAACCTGAAGATGCACAAGTCCACGGAACCTGATGAGATGCATCTGCAGGTCCTGAAGGAACTGGGGGATGAAATTGCTAAGCCACTATCCATCATATTTGAGAAGTCATGGTAGTCTGGTCCACTCACTGGAAAAGGGGAAACATAATCCCCAGCTTCTGTTTGTCATTTTTCACAGCGACTTGACATCTCTGACCCATTCACACAGTGATCAAAAATGAGTCCCCGTCTTTTCAGTAGGACTGCCGCCCAGTCAGCTCTGTATTTCTGCATCCTGCATGTGAACAGTTCATTATTCCTGCCTAGATGTAGAATCCAATACTTATCTCTATTAAATTGCATCTTATTTCTTCCAAACCATTTCTCCAATTTGTCAAAATAATTTTGAGAGAAACAGACAGATTGCTAAGGTGCCTCGGAAAACATGGAGTGTAGTAAGACAGCCTGAATTTCAGCTTGAACCTTGCCAGGTTGAATTTCTCCCTTGGATCTATGCCTATCTCAGCTTGCTCTACAACACCTAGTAGCAAATTGTGGCCCCTGTGAGGGACATTTTCACAAGGTGAGATACTGGCTGCCTCTTCATAGCATGCAGATGTGCCAACAATGTACAGAACACTGGGAAACACACTGCTGTGGTTGCAGAACCACTGATCAGGCTGCTCTCTCTGCATGCAAACCTGTCCATACTGCAGCCCTTGCACAGTGTTGCAACGTCCCTCTCCAGCTTGCTCAAAACCTACAAGCACTGCAAGCAAAAGGAAAGACTCCAAAACTAAAGCAAAGACTTAGGAAACAGCTGCTCCAATAGACTTCTGCTCCAATGGGATCTGTTGCATGGGTTATCTGCCAGCCTGACTGCTCATAGGTTCATTTCTTGGTGTACAACAGGTAGCAGCAGCACAGCTGTGGCTGAGAGCCTCTGTGATGTGGGTAAGACAAAGTGTCTTTTACTAGATCTGCTTTGGGGTACATAAATTTTTGCACTGGGAACAGGAATATCAGACTCCAGCTGAGGTCACTTTTTGTCTGTCCCCTTGCTCTAAAAATCCCAAGTACCCCTCTGCTGCACTGCTGGTTCATAACACACATTTAAAAAGGAGCAGCCTGTCTGGAACAGACACCACCATCTCCAAACTCTGACTAAGCACTCAAATGCTTACCTGTTGTGTTTGGACCTGCTGGCTGATCTAACAGAAGCTGTTTCCTCCTCTCTGAGTTTTCTCACGTGCACCTAAGAAGAGGCACCAGCTGTGAGCAGCATCGCCAGCAGCAGTGACCGTACAGCCCAAGCTGAGCACATACGGGCTGTGCATCTTGCTGGCCGCATTTGAATGCACCACATTTTTTGTCTTCCTGACACCCCTGTGAAGGTGGGAAGAGAAATTCTCCCATCTCTCAAGCTGGAAAACTTGGGCAGAAAGAGATTCACCAATCCATCCATGGTAAGTCATAAGCAGGAGGCCACTTGGGGAACTAATACTGTCTCTTAGTCAGGGGAGATTTTCAGTGTTGATGATCTGTGAAATGTTTGCCTTGAATTTCCTTTGGACCCGGCACAGAGCAGTATCTTATTCAAAAGCTGTATTTAAGAATGGCAATGAACTTTATTAGGTGTGTGCCGACAGCTTCACGGACACCTTATATAAGAAAAGCAATCGGATTCTGAGCAATACGATACCTTGTGCATAGCAACAAGCCAGCTGGCTCTGAAAACCATTTTCTCATGCAGACCTCATCAAAAAATGAAATGAGAAAATAAGTAGACAGGATTAGGCAGGGAATTCTCCTGTCCTTGTGCCCCAAGGGGAGTATATCCAAATTAATAGGCCTTTTCCACTGCTAATGACTTAGTGAAGATGTGGGAGACACAGGCCACATCATCAGCTGGTCTAAATCAGTGTGGACCTGGAGATACTGCAGGAACAACATCCAATTACATTCACTATAGCATACAGCCCATTTTAACGGGGAGCCCACCTGCTCATAGCACCGGGTCAAGCCAAAACCATCTCAGGGCCCCCCGGGCCCTGCCAGGCTCTGTGCTGGGAACTGTGCGTACAGACAGGGATGCTGGTCAAAGCCTCCAGTTCAAAAGCTGCACAGAGCTGTGTTGCTACTGGTAAAATCCTGAGCAGTGCCAAACCATCCAGTGTTGGGACCTCCTTGCTCCTCTCTTGGGTTCGGCAGCTTCTTGGAGAAAAGCTGAACCAAGACTGGCAGAGGAGGTGCAAAAGAGTGAGAGATGCACAAGGGAAAAACAAGTGGTGTGATGGGATCAGTGGGCTGGGAGGGACTGAGAGAAGGTGCAAAGAGACCCCAAGGTGTGCACATGGGAAAATATACAGATGTATGAGAGCAGGAGAGAAATATGAGAGAGAAACAAGTGATAGGAAGTTCTCACGTCAGGCTCCTCTGTGATATATCTACCTTCTTTCTCTAGAAAATTCATCAGGCATTTGTGCCTCCCTCTTCTCCCTGGCAACGTGCTCGAGCTTTGTCCAGGAGCGAAACAGTAATTCATGCCCATGTGTTCTCCTCTTCCAATAACCATGAAACAACACAGCATCCTCCCAGCCGGGCTCTGCTCTTTGGGGCTTCTGCACGGGGCTGACAGGGAGCAGTGTCCTGGGAATCTGCAGATATTCCTTGAGGAATTTGGAGGACAAACAGCAGAAACTCTGTGGTCACACCACAGGCTGGTGTGAGATCTGACCCGTGGGTGAGCAGCATAAATGCCACGCTGGGAACACGAGGGAAGAGGCTGCAGGAGCAGGGCATGCTCTCTAGTTAGCTTGGATAATTGACCAATAACTCAATCTAAAGGAAATTGAAACGGCCTGTTCCAACATTGCTTAATTTGATGGCGAACTGGCTACGGACAGAGATAAGAAATAAGGTCTGAAATCTTAAAAGAAGCCATTAGGAAAATACAGACGTGAAGACCAGGCAAAATAAAGCCAAATGCATGTTTGTGAGCTGATAAGATTGTGAACAGTTCATTCGGCAGCTGATAGCCAGAGGTATCAACAAGGTAGACAGATTAAATTCCTACGGGCATTAATTAAAAGAAGTCTGATGAGGAGAGAAATTAAGGCCCAAACACTGAGCAGAAATAACTGTTATGTTTCCTCTTTAGAGAATGTTTAGCTCCAAACAACTGCTGTGGGTGGAAAAAAAAGCTTGTGGATGTAAGGTGTGAGATGCAGATGGGAGATGTGGAAACACATCATGAAAGGATAAAGGCCACAAACCAGCTGAAACAAAAATAATATTGGGATAAAGCTGCAGGTGGTGAAACAGTAATGAAGAAAGGTGAGACAAACTGACCACTGTGGACAGCCTACAAAAATGTGAGTGTAGAAAATGCAGTGAAACCCCAAAGAGTTCAGTGGCTAGGGTATAAAGATTTCCAAGACAAAAGAGAGTTCAGCAAAGCGTCTCCTGGTGCTCAGCTCCTCTGTGGGAAGCACGGGAGGAAGGGAACAAGCACAGTGTGATTACAGCTGAAGCTGAAGAACAGGAATCTGCTGAGATGGGTCACACAGCTGGGGAGAACGGAGAAAAATCTCTCTTTATGAGTTCTCACCTGCCTATAGAATTGTCTGTAGAGAGCCAGTGTGTGCTCTGTGCAGAGCTGGACAGGCGGTGATGTCTGGGGCAGATGTCCCACGGACCTGATGACATCTCTAGGTCGTGCTACCCCATGACTACACAGTCAGAGAGGCCTGAGAGGAGGAATAACTCTGAGAGAGTTAGAATATGAACATATTAGGAGGAATAACCCCTGAGTTTGGGGATCAGCACATCCTGAGCACATCTGGTTCTCCCACAGATGCCAGGTAGAAGGAAGGATTTGGGTTAAATCATTTGCCCTTCTCCTACCCTTTGTCCTATTCATTTTCTTTCATACCAAATATTCTTAGTTGGTACATGCACAGAGTCAGGAGGTCTCTGGACCCCGCGCTGAATCAAACAGGGTTCACTGCACCTGAATGATTTGTGGCTGCCAAATTTCTTGTTCCACCTGCTGCAACGGCACAGGAGGGCAGTGATTTTGTCTCTGCTCCCCTGTGACATTAATGTGGGTGAGCACTTCTCCAACAGAGCACCAAGCTGCTGCGGTAGCGTGTTGATTCGCATTTAGCTGCAATCCCGTTTCCCCTGGAAGACACATCTAGCTGAAGCCAGACCGATTCCACCCACCACGACGCGACACAGCTGACGTCTTGTGGCAGTCCCTTGAGGACACGTCTCCAGAAAAAGAATAACACAGCTGCTCATCTCAGCTCCCAAACTTTGCTTTGCTTTATTTACATCATTTCTCCCCCAACACATTGACGGAACAGTGAATGCTTCATGGCAGGGAGGGGTGGTAGGGCAAAAGACTCACCAAACGCTCGAGAGTCTCTTTGTGGCGACGGCACCAAACCTGTGATCGCATTATAATGCAGCTGCAATGTGCTACCGATTAAACACCAACTTGGAAGTTCACATGAGTGAAATGTCAGCTCAGGGGTTGATTTCATTCACCTGACATTCCTGTTAATAACAATGCCTAATTAGAAAGGCTTTTAAGCATCCGTTACATTAATTTAACGTGAAAATCTCATGGAGCTTTATCGAAATTTTTTTCCCCCTGTAAAATTAACCCTGCAGGCTTGTTACACATGTTTTCATTAGGGACTGTGAGCAGTGGGGATATTTGATGAATTAGAATAAGCCCCTTAGTCTTTGAGTTTAACTTTGTAATTTTGTACTCCAAGTTCTTTTATGCCGACCAAGCCCTGATTTGACTCCCCCAGCCCCCGTCAGTTTTAATACATGCTGCAGACTCCTCACACTGTGGTTGAGGGCTAGAAATCCCAATTCACCGCTGCCAATTTCCACACAGTGCAGAACAAAAGCCTGTGTTCACAGCCTTTCATACCAGCTGGTGCTAAATTCTGGTCTGCAGACCTGCGCTGCTCCACAGGACTTTCCTTCCGCACTTCCAGCTGTCAAACCTCCTTTAAAGGAGCTGAAAAGCCACGATAGGGTTGCCCCAGTATTATTTGCCTTCCTAAGTGTGATAGATGCCACCTCAGCCAGGACAGAGGCTTCTACTGCTAAGGGCACCAAGTGCTGCAAGATCACCAGTTTTGCCAGGAGGGGAAGAACAGAGGCTGCTGGAGGTCGGAGGGTCCCCAGCCCCGGCCCCAGGGCCTCCACATTGCACCCACCGCTCCTGCTCCGGCCAGTCTCAAACTCACTGCAATTATGCACCATTTGGCCAAGTGCTCACGGGACCAGTTTAAAGCAAGTCCCCTTTGAAAGCTCTTTCACACCTTGAAAGCCTAAACCTTTGAAGAACGTCCTAGGCTATTTCTAGCAGTGGGATTCATTAAACTGTGTTATTATGTTAAAGTTTGGATCCCTGTTGAACCTCACAGCTTGTTAGAACACAGAATACGCTAGAATGATTTTAATGATGGATCCACTCAGGGATTTGAGAGGGAGAAGTTGGAGGAACAAGAACAAATACCTGACTGGCATAAATCTGTGGAGTTGTTTGACATCCAGTGGAAATCCGACATGAAGCCAACTCCCCTGTCACACAGACCGTGTTACTGAAATTGAACCTAAACGGCAAAAAATCGCGCTGTCACAGGGGTGGAGGAGAACCTTGTTCTCCAGCACGCCAACACCACAGGATCATTTCCCTTGTTATATTTTACATTGCTGCAGCTTCGCTAGATCTACAATTCCCAGCTGATTTCACCTCTCCCCATAGTAAACTATCCTATTGCCTAATGCAACAGATGTAAGAATATTTTCCTGACAACCACAGAGATTTCTCCTCTTATTAAGACTTTCCCTTGAGTCACTAAACATTAATATTACCCATCTGTGGTATTTATTCTATTTCAACACGCAGACGCTTATCACGTCCCTCCTAGTTGTCACATTGCCAAGCTGCACATAATTAGATTTTTTTAATCTTTTCTTGTTAATCAGTCCCTTTGAACTCCCCCTACCCGCAATAATTTTGTTGCTCTTTCTTGAACTTCCTAAGTTTGTCAATACCCATCTCATAACGAGGTGTGCAGCACCGAACGCATTATTACAGCTGACCCTTGTCCACATAGTGCCATCAGTCTTTCCCTGCACCCGTAGCACATCTAATCTTTTCCCCTCTACAATCCCCAGATCCCTTCTGCTCATCTGCTGGCTCTGAAGTTCTCTGAGGCTCTGCTGAAGCTGACGGAGATGTTTTCTGCCAGCTCAGTGCCCTGCTACCTCCCTCCTACCACTCATCATCCAGATCAAGTTATTAACTCAGAACCCAATTGGCAGAAAGAGGGATATACAAGGATAGGAAATGAAAGGCACGCAGAGACTTTGTATGCAAGTTTAGCTCCTCTGTACGCTATCGCATCGGCATTGCCTAAGAAACTAGTTCAGTTTGCTCCCTGCTGAGAATTTCTTTCTGGAAACCTGTCCTGCCTAATTTCCTAGACTTTCCAAAGCTACATCTTCTGCAAAACAAGCTCCTCAGCTCACCCCTCTCTCAAACTGCCCTCTATGAAAGAGCTTTTCCTTAATCCTTCCCAGGTCTCTGTCACTGCTGTCTGGGTTAACCTCTCTCTTGCTGTCACAGGGCGAGATCCACCTGCTGCTCCACACAGGAGCTTGGGCCAAGAACCATCAAACCTGATGTGAAACCTCTGTTTTGATTGAGACAGTGACTGAGATTTCAGCCGAATAAGTTCCGGCTGTGATTTCCTATTAGGAGGCTGTTGGCATCTGCTGAGAAAATTTTGATACACACACCCTCCTCTGCTTCTCCCTGAATTGGTCTGACAAAGGCCACCAGGACCAGAGCCCCTTCTTGCTAAGAGCAGAGGCTGTAAAAGGATTAGAAGTGGTCTAGAAATTCTGCTATTAGAATAGCTTTGGAGTCTAGAATTGGATACAAAGCACTGAAATGGGGGCTGGCTGGGTTTCCCTGTCATTTACATCCTTCTGATGATACCGTTTCTCATCCCCGCTGTGGATGCTCTATGTTGAGATTTCTTAGAGGCTGAATCTCCCCACCTGAGCTGACAACGTTTTATCTCAGCAGCTCAGCCAAGCAAGAGGACTCGGAGCAGGTGACAAAGGCTGAGATGTGCCTGCTAATTGCATGCATGCTGCTTTTCCATACAATCACAGGGCCTGCAAACTGACAGACTGAAAAAAGCTTAAACCTAAAAAAAAAAGAACTGACCCACAATTACCTAACAAGTCTTCAGTTATCTGGAAGGGGAAAGGAAGCCTATTTCTGAGGATTTCCCCCAAATGAGCAACGAAAAGAGGTATAAGGGTATATCAGAAAGAAAAGATGCCAAGAGATGAGACAGCAGGAAGAATCCAGAGGCTGAGCTTCCCATATGGGAGCCTCTGAGTTCAACTCCTGGCACAACCTGTTCCCCACCTGTAGAACAGGGATGCTGATACTACTGGGGAACAAGCCCAGCTCAGGTGGGAGGAGACAGCTCGGCAGAACATCCCGCTCGCTAAGGACAGGCGGCAGGAGGACACCCTTCCCCAGGGGCTCCCAAAGCCCCACAGCCAAGCCAGGCTGGCTTTGAGGGACACAAAAAGGCAATTCGGTGCCTGCTTGTCGAGGGCTGGATGTGCACAAGGCGAAGGATTAGTGCTGTGGGAAGCTCAGCAATGGGGCAGCAGTGAGGGGCTGCACAGGACGATCTGCTCTTGCTGGAATGGGGTAATGATAGCGCTGCTTCTTGTGTTTGTCAGCCAGCCCAGCGGCAGCCCTGGCCTGGGCTTTCTTAGGCCTGCCTTCTCCCAGCAGGCTGTGAAGGGATTTACATAATAACGTGCCTATTTTAACTTTGCTTCATTGACTCCTGACAAGATACAATATTTTTGATTAAACAGCTTCCTAGGAAGGAGCTGCTGCCTTAAACCACTTGCACTCTCTTTGACCCCACGCGATCTCGTTAGCGGTCCCATCAGACACCATCTGACAGCATCTTCAATGTGCCTTTTCCTTTTTCCTCCAAACAAACATTTCAGAGTAGGGCAGGGCCCTCCTTACACCACGGGACCCAACCCTGACCAGGGCATCCCACCACTGCCAGGGCATCTGTCCTTCTGCCTCTCCAATCCCATTAGTCCCGGGACTGGCTTCCTCCTCAATCCTTCTCCTCCTTTCTTCCCCTATCAATCTTTGATCTGCCTTTTGAGTTTCTCTTTATCTCACACCATCTGTCTTTTTCTGCCTTCTTTTTTTTCCTTTCTCTACTGACCAGCCCAACAGAGACAGATAAATCTCTCCAGCCAAGGAGACCACGTCCTCCATATATATTTGTGTGACAGTCAGATGCTGCAGCGACAAAGATCAAATCACCAGCTAGCTCAACAGAGAGATTCAATAAAAGCAGAGAGTTACATTGATAGGAACAAGGCAAATGGATAGTTTTGATTTTAGTAGATTATTGACTGCTCAATAGGGACAAAAAAAGGCTTCCCAGCAGCATGGCTTAGAGAGCGACTCTTCCTCATGCAATGCAGCCAAACAAGAAGAGTGAAATATGAGACAGGGAGCACTCGGTGGCATGTCTGACAGTCCCATCATCTGCATGAGGAATGGTCCTCCCTGCTGGATGAACTGCTTGTAATACACACCAAAAAAAGATGAGATTTGCTCTCAGCTAAGCCTGAAGTGAGCTGTGCTGTGCAGAGAATCGGGGTGCACTCCCACATAACCCCTGTTACATTCAGGCATCAGAGAAAGACTCTGTATCTCTCAGGAGAGTCCTGTCAGCGTGGAGACGACTGGTCTGAGCCAGTACTGAACTGTTCTCTTCAATCCGACTCTAAGTACAGCTTGTGTGTGATGCTTACACTGCCTTGTGAATCACCGTGGTCCCCGAATGGCCGATACTCTGCGGTGAGCAAATCCTCACTGCTCTTTTGCCTGTTCAACGTTGAGAACTGAAAAACTACAGGATGTGCACATGATTCCCAGAGGAATCTGGGTCAGGGCAAGAAATCATCTTTGGTTATGGCTCTTTACTGTCCAAATCACCCAGTGCAGCTACCTCCGCATACTCCATGATCACATTTTGCACACAGATTATTCACTTACAGCCCTTCTGTGAGAGAGGAAGAAATTCAGATGCAAAGCTCAGATGGCAAGAGTTCACCTGCACACACATCCCCACCGAAGGCTCACGCACAGGGTGAAAACCGGGGAGGAAAGATCTGTCCGAGGGGACAACATGAGGCTACGGAGCAATGTCAAACCCCACAGTTCGCACCAGACTTGAAGCATCTAGAGCCACTAAGATCTCTCTTAATGTGATGTTTCCCCCAAAACATTCATGGGAAATTTCTTCACCCCTTCCACTTCGGCCAGTGTCAACTGCACTAACCTGCTGGGCAGCAGTATGGTCACCAAACAAACAGACACCTTGAGCTTTTCCAGCCACGCAAACCAGGTCAGCAGCTCAGCTCCAGCCAAGTCCCTGGATGTCCCCTGAGCCTCTGTGGGACCTGCTGCAAACAGCTACAAAATCACAGGAGAGGCTTCAAATCTGTATCGTGTCTCAGGCCAAGTTCCGCGCCTGCAAAGCGCAGCCTGGCAGAAGGATCCGTGTTGACCTCCAAAAGCAGCGGCTCACCCAGCCCTGAACAGGAGCAACTGCAACACAGGAGCAAGGATCAAATCACTTCACCCCAAGCTAAAATCAAGCAGAATTTAGCAAATATTAAATAAACAAAAATAACAGGAGGTTGGGAAAGAATCTCTCTGAGAGCCTGAAACATCACGACAGGGTCAGGAGTGGTGCGGAGCCACCGAGTGCATTGAACGGGATTAAATGAAGCACCAGCAGGCTGTAAAGCTGAGAAGGGGATGTGAGTATGTGGTGTGAAGGATATTTGAGCTCTCGTTGCTTGATTTTAGCCAATTAGCACTCATCCAAGGAAAGGGGGAAACCGTTAAGTGCTAAATAACAAGAGTGCGAGCTCAAGTGTGAACAGGTACAAGCAGGAACAGAGCGAGCCACTTTCAGCAGCATCTATGTCAATATTCAGAAAGGGAAAAACACCATGAAATTATTTCTTCTGCATTACGGGAAAGGAAGGAAATCTTACAGTACAAACACACTAATGGGCTACACAGGGATCTGAGGGAGGATTGTCGAGGTATTAGAGCAGGCTGCATTAGGGAAAAAAAAAAGAGCAAGAAAAGAAACAGGATTTTCAGGGAGATTTCCTCCAAATCGATTAAGTGAGAAACGTAAAGGGGCAGCACTCCACAGGGATGGAGCCGGTAATTGGTCCATGCAAGTCCCGACAGAGAAAAGCACTCAAAACGCACGCTAGAAAGCAAGCACGTGGCTGATGTGTTTCCTTTGGTCAGAGGCCAGAGAGACCATGGAGAGGAAAGTTTCTCCTATGCTAATCCTCTACACAAATCTATGAAGCTTCCTTTATCTTCCTGCACATCCCTTCTTAAAAATCACTGCTACTGCAATGCCTATAAAACACCAGCAGCTGCTGCAGCAGCACCAAAGCTTCTCACAGAAATCTGATACCAGGCAGCACTGTTGCTGCGTGCGGGTCCATGTGTTCTTTGTGTTGACTTGCCTGTCATCTCAAGCTAAGCTCTTTGGGATGGAAATTGTCTTTATGTTCCAAATGTGGTATGGGAGGAGGGCTGATGTCCCCAAGGTGAGGCGAGGAAAGGCAGCACACGAGCTCAGCGCAGACAAAGGAGGGACACTGCCGCAAACTGAGCGCAGAATGGAAAACTGTGGCCTGGATAAAAGTAGGTCCAGAGGGAAACAGAGCACACAAGGCCTCCGAAAGTATCAGATAGAGATTGTCACTCAAATTCTGCGTGTTTCTCTTGCACTGAGATATTTCTGATTTCTTCACCCAAGAAAAGCAAAGAAAACACTTGTCCCCATTTTTATATTTCCCTCTTTGTAAAAAAGACATGAAAACTCAAACCAGCACAGGAAAATATCAGCTTAAATGGCTAAATCTAGTTTTTAAAATGCATTATTTTAAAAAAGACATGAGCTAGGGGGAAGTTCATAAAAGGCAACTCCTAACTATTTCCCACTAAACTCAGTGGACAAAGTTTAGAATAAGATGGGACAGAGATGAAGCAGCTGTACTCTGGCAAGCAGCTTCATTTGTCTCCATGGCCCATGGCTAACACTGGCTCATTTTACAGCTTAAGATCTGGACGAGATGATAATCATGGGACTAAGGAAAAAAAAAATCTTTCTCACTTATTTATTTTCAATATAAAAATGCTCTAAAAAGTGCAAACCAGACTGGGAGTCAGATCCCAGTGCCCTGTTCCATGCAGATGTGCAGGATCAGCATCTCTCAGGTGAATAAAGCAGCAGCTCTGCAGGGATCCTGACCCTGCCTGCGGGATCGTGAGGTCTGTGCAGAGGTCCTGCAGGGATCAGGGCTGGATTTTGGCACCTCTGGCTCTGAAATTCCTCTGGACTGACTATGGAAGAAAGCACCGGTTTTACATGGTTTATTTCTGGTTGTGTTTTCTGCCAAGTATTCACAAAACAGGTGACAGAAGGTTTGTAAATGATTAATAGGTGTTCTAACGAATGACCAATCAATGCTTACAGATTACTATAAAGCCCAAACAGTCAATAGGTTGCTTATAATGTTCTGTAATACATTCTCCCGACATGCTTATAATCACCTGCTAAATTATGCTACTCATGTCTATAATGCCTATTAATCATTTATTAATCTTTTATAAGCCACTTGCAAATGAAAGCAGAATATAAACCGTGAGATCCTTTTTCTTTGCCACCCGTGAGCATCGCACTTTCTGGGGGTTTAGGGAAGTATCAGTGAAGAAAAAACATGATTTGAGCTGAAAACGAAGTCTTTGCAGCACTGCTGGGCCACGGGTAATTCGCCACCTTCTGCAGGATTTGAGAGGAGAGCGGGAATGGCAAGGCCGGCTGATGGTTTTGTGGTTCAGATGATGTCAAAGTGGTGTTCAGAAAAGATGAAATAGTCACGCACACAAAAGCTTCACGAAGAAAATCCTCACAGAGAGAGAAGAAGGAATTAACTTCAAGGCTTAAAGTAAGGAAAGGAAAAAAAAATCGTATCTGTAAGGACAGAGGATTGAAGCAAATAGACCACGGGTAGGCGAAAATAACCAAAAATCGTTCCTAGTAATCACAGTAAAATCAAAAGATGCTCTGACACAAAGCATATATGACAAAGAGAATTGGTAACACAACAGTCACATATTTTTCCACTCAGATAGGACCAATTTTTATAAAAATATATATGTATTTGCAAGATCATACCAGGTTAGTCAGAGCCATAAGACGCTGCCTCTGCTTTGTCACCAGATCCCCGGAGCTGACAGCCAGAGGCTGCCATTAAATTCTCTTTCCAATTACTTACATCTGCAATTACTTGCAACAACCCATTTTTAACCACTTCCAGTGCAAAGCTCTTCAAGATGCGTTGCAACAGGATTCACCTCAACCATTTTCAACACCTACCCAGGACCACACTGTGCAAATCCCTCTGGTGTCCCCTGTGGAGGGAGCCCAAAGGCCACAGAGCTAGCGGCTGCAGTTCCAACAGGCAATTGATCCCGATCACCTCAGCGATGAGGCTTTAAGCAGTGTCTGGGCTGTAAATTTGCCTGTTCTGGCCTCTTTTTGCCTTTCTGCCTGTAAACAGCTGTTGCTTCTTGGCTGTTTCTTGTTACATCTTCATAAGGCACCTTTTGCCACCTGAGCCCAGGGACTGCTCAGTTGAAGAAGCCTCAGGAAAGGCAGCAACACAGAAAAATCAAATGAAAAGGCATTGAACCTGGTTTTACATTTTTTGTGGCTCCCTGTGTGTGGATTTTCCAGGGTCTACTAATGTGGTTTAGCTGCCTTTTCTTCAACATGACACTTATTTAGATCTTTCTCTTCTGCCCATTTTCACCAAACATAGGAATTCCGCATCTCTCAGCTCTTCAGCTCTCCATCAAATTTGTTTGAAAACCATCAGGTTTGAAAAATCTGCAGACATGGGGTGTGCCAAGAAGACACAGATGCACATAAAGCTGATCTGAAACCCCCCTTTCCTTTGGGCAAAACCTGTCCCAGCCCTGGGGAACTGTCTCACTTTTAGGCCAACGCTCTCAAAACTGTGCAAGAAGCCACCAAATCCTCTTATTTCTTGCTGGGCAGCAGCAGCAAAGGTTCACTAAGTAGATGTCATCATGTGTTGCTCCTTCCTGATCCAGAAGATCCTCATGGTTTGAAATGCCCTAATTAACTTGCATTAATTACATTCCCTCATTTCATGCCCTATCTTTGGCTTTGGGCGCTGTGCAAGGCAAGTGCTTTGGGCGCTGTGCAAGGCAAGTGCTTGCAGCAGCAAGTTCTATGAGGAGGAAAAGGAATCTGAGCGAGTCTAAATGAGAAAAAAAATAAAAATAATAAAATACAATCCCCTTGATCAGTATGCCTGTCATTTTAGCAGCATTAAATACATTAAAATGGGATCTGCACACCAACTTAATTAAATGAGCCAATTGAAAGTTGCTGCCAAGTATTAGTTTAAGGTAGAAAATACACTTATTTTGGAGCTTATGCAGATTGAATTTCCAGAGGCTTGTGGGAAATGCTAAGTAGTTTTTTTGGAAGACTCACAGTTTGGAAATTTATAGCGGCGATCTGAATTTTGTTTCATTACGAGTGTCAAGCACAATCACAGTTAGAAGTCTCTTGGCTGCTTCCCAGGTTACAATATCCCTTTTAAATTGATCTTTTCTTCAAAAGTACTGCTGAAATGGATCCGGCTGACAGTGCCCAGGGCAGATGACGCGTATTTGCCCACCAAAGAGGCATTTCAGGCTCTGAAAACAGAGCAATTATGGTATTAAATGTGAGATGGTATTTCGTGTCCAGTATCACTGTTTGATCTTCGCTCGTAGGTGACGTGCGGCCAGCTGCAATGTGATTAGTGAAATGGAGCGCCTGGAACGCGGAGCAAAGCTCATCGTTTATTCTGAGCCTTTCTTATCCACGTAACACCGCAATCAAGAATTAGTTGAATAGCAGAACAATTGATTTGAAACTGTTTCCGTAGATCAAACTGCCAGTTTCAGCTCGCTGTCCATCTTACCCGGAGATGTGTCACCTCATTGTCAGTTGTCTGGAGGAGCAGTGGGAACCAAAGCTGCCTCAGCTGGGCTAAAAAGTGGGGAAAATAGTGATTTTACAGGCAGAGTCGTGCAGTCGAGCTTTCACACAACCTGTTGGAATAAATGCTTTTTTAGCTGGACTAAGATTCTTCCTCTGACAAAATTAAACCACTTTGCCTCTGTGTTTTCTTACCCAAACACTTCTTTGACCCAGAATGAAAGTGGTTATTATTTTTCAGTGACATATTTTAAGATCTGCATGTGGTATTTTTTAAATGGGAAATTTAGCAAGCCTTTATAAATACAAACGTTGTTCCAAACTGATGAGTGGAAATGTTTCACTTCACAAATATCAGATGCTTTGATTTTGTTTCTGATGTTTCATTTCCAACCCGCTCTGAAAAGAATAATTTGGAGTATTCAGCATGGATTCAAACATTTTACTAAAGTCATCATCTGATGTCATTTTTCTCAACTTTCAGTATTTTGATAAAATTTCAAAACTGGGAGGCTGGTAGGTGGAAATCATAGAAAACGTCTGTATGGTGCTTTTTATCCTCATGTTCTTCATTATGCAGCAGCTTGCACTTTTCACTGTAAGAAGGTTTTGAATGAAAACTTCACTCTTGGCTGCTTTGTCTGAGATGAACAAGCACAGTGATCTCCATTTTAGACACCCAAAGATCCCCCAAAATGAGGAACGGCTCAGCTCCTCGGAGCAGCGGTCCACGGAGAGCACAAAGTTGCGGGGTGATTTCCAATGCGGATTTTGGCAGATCTGTGCTGTCTGCAGCCTCCTGACAGTGTGGAGACCAGGGAGACATCTCACGGACAGCCTTCCCCAGAGGTCACAAGCATCTCAGCAGGCAGAGAAAATCAGAGCTGATGATTATTTGTGAGGAATAACTCACACACTTCAATCCTGCCCGCCCCACTCTTCTAGCATCATTTTCCAGCTTCTGTTCAGCTTTGCCTGATTCAAATCAGACACCCAGAGGTTAGAGAGTTCTGCTGCTCCTAATTAATCACCTCCCGAGCTGATTCATCTCTGCTGCCACAGAGATCATTTAACGAGTGTGGCTCCCTTAGTGGATTCACAGCACAGTGATGGTTGAGCACTCGTCCCAACGCCAGGCAGCCAAGCTGGGCAGTGTTCAGAGGAAGGCTGGTCTGAGGATGTCTCAGTCCACCCAGCTGCTCAGACCACCCCAGGAAGCCTCAAGACATGGAGATCCTCCCCACCAAGGTCAGAACAAGTACCACAAGGGCTGACCCAGCTCCAGCCATGTCCAAGGAGTTCCATGGGGCCCAGAAGCCTGACAAGCTTGGTCTTGTATTTCCAGGACAGTCAACAGAAAATGATGGACAAACGGAAGAATTAAAGACTGAGGAAGGTTATGCACAAGAAACTGAGGGCAAGGCACAGTAAAAACCCATATCTGTGTCCTTTCTCCCTGTTGCTTACCTCTTTCAAGTCTCTGCTAATCCTTTCTTCCCTTCTTTGCTCCTTTTTTCCCTGACTAAGCCCCACTAGACACATACCCTCCCAGTGCTAAGTGGTAGGTTATTGCCTGCTGACCCCTCCAAGGAAAAGCCAACTTCAAGCCAGATACAAAACCAGAAGTAGCTCCTTCGATCCCACATCTGCTGTGTGGGTTTAGTCCTCCAACCAGCTCAGCATATTTGTTTTAACTACTTACTGCTGATAAATGGTTTCTCTGCTTGCCACGGGTGAGTGAGCACCAACTGCTCACTCCGGGCCCAAAGAAAACGTGCAGAGAAACAGTAAGATTGTGTACTGACCTTTCTGACAATATGCATGCTAGTAAATACCTGCCAGCCTCTCGAATATTAAACAAGCCACAGCCAGCCCTGCATTTCCTATTACCCCAAAGTCCTTCACACTGCATCTTGAGCCCAGTCTTGTATCTGCAATGAGCTGCCATTACTTCTCTTCCACGTTGGGCTTCAGCAGGTTCTCCAGCCCTGATACAGTGACTTTCTGAACCAGCTCCTGTCACAGCTGCCACTATTTCCACCACAGTGGTGAACAGTGTAGAACAACCACTGGCTGGAGACCCCATCACATTGTCCATTGTCACTCCACACTGTGCAGCTGTCCAAGACCTGCCAGAATGCCCAGGACTCTGCTCTCTTTCCTGGAAAACCCTTCAACAGCTGACCAAAATCTTCATTGTATTTTCCCATCATTACCTCAGAGAATTAGGTTAATATGGACCAATATGGACACCAGAGCACCACAGGGAGGGGAACTTTGCAGAATACATTTTCTCAACCCTCGCTCTCTGAGAGCTTTGGACAATCCTCCCGTGTGTGAGTTGCTATAACAGGATGTGTCCTCACTATAGAGTCACTTTCCAGCCCAGGACACCTGCGAGTCTCTTCCAGACCTGCATATTAACGCTTTGTGTCATGCTATTCCCATGCCAAGCTACATACCAGGTGTCATTTCTGCCCGTGCCTGCTCCCTCTGCAGTGAGCTTATTGTAACCAAGAAATGCCTTGACATCCACAAATGAAACAAGACCACTCAGAATAGATGTGGAACTGAATTTTGTTGCAGCTTTTAAAAACTCTAGTTCACCTTATTTTTTCCCAGTTGCGCACTCTGATTTCTACTCTATGTGCAATCAAGGTAGGCTGGAAAAAAGAAAACAAGACCGAAGCTGAGGATTAGCCTTTGGGAGATGGCTCCTTCACCTGCCCACTTCGTAGCTTCCCAGACACCTCTAATTTGTCGCAGATGATGTTTCATTGATGAGTGTCAGCACCTCCTCCTTGCCAGCCCTGACGGACGCCGTGCCATCTCATCGGTATGCCGGGCAGCCTCGAGCCCACGAGCCATCTCACACACACCTCGCTCTCACGGCTGGTCCTGACCCCCACGAGGGACTGAATAACAATCACACAGAGGCAGAAGGTTCTCCCGAGAGCAACCTGATTTCTACAAAGGGTGGATATGAACTCAGACAGATCTGCCGCTGCCTCCCACAGCCAGGAATGCAGGGGCAGACGCAAGGTTGGTTCTGCTGACCGCTGATACAACCTGAAGAAACGACCTCGAGTCTGGGACACACAACATGCTCCTGGGGAAAACAAAAGCAAACAGCAAGTCCCAGCGCTGCTCTCAGCCAGAGATCTCCACTCGCCAATTAGATTTCCTCCACCAATTTGTATGGGAAAAAACTGAGAGGAGAGGAAATGCCAGATGCTGCTGGGCACGCAGAACAGATTCGATACGTGTGTTTAAAGCACTAATAACTCCCTTCCTGCTGAAAGAGGGAAAAGACTTACTCTTAATCCCTCCTTGCATCAGTAATCAGAACGAGGAGCAGATGGTGCCAGAAATACAGTGATATGCCCATTAAAATAACCTCAATAGCTGAAATGTTAGCACTGGACCCCATGCAGCAAATACCTTTCCGAGAGCCCTGCTCCAGCTCCAAACAGCAGCTCCTGCAATGGGGCTGAGGAAATCAGAACTCGATAGGAATGACCCAGCTACATTGCAACAGCAGGGCCAGAGCTCTCGCCCATAAACTGGTTGCGGGCAGATGTGCTCAGCAGGATTTGCTCTCCAGGCACATCCACACAGGATGCAGGTCCCATTCTCCCCCTCACCGACACCAGCCTGGGCCCAGATGGACTCCGTGTCTTCCAGTTGAGCGATGAGCTTCTCCAGCATTGCTGCTGAGCTTTCCAGAGTCCTTTTGTCCCTCAAGAGGAATAAGCAGATGGACAAGAGGCTTTCCAATGACACATTTCTGTTCTACAATGCCCAGCGTAAGGTCTGTACGTAAGTAACCTCCTTTCAATCAGATTCAAGTCATACCATTAATTTCTCAGTGGATTTGCAAGTTTTTGTCCTACTGCATCTGTCCAGAAATTATATGGGCCACGTGAGCAGTTTCCTACAAGTTTTCTATGGCATTCATAAACAAAAATAGAAGTGTCAGCAGTCACCATATTGCTGACCCTGAAGCCTTGCATAGCCAACCTATCTGTTCCTGGCCACAAAGTGATGATGTTTAAATCACGCCACCCATCTTGGCTGCGAAGGACATAGAACCAGCAACCACTTGGGGTGAAAACACCTTTACTATTCAAGGTCTTCATTTACAGTGGGAGTGTTGCCATCTCCTAAACCAGTATTTGAAAAGCAGTATTCTATAGTCCAGGTAACAGCCTGCATTCTTCTTTCTCTTTCTCTGACCTCGTAAATCTTCCCAGCAAAATTTCCATCCAAATAGATGTGCTCCCACAAACATTTATGCCAAGTCACACCTATGCCAAGTGGTGTTTCTCAACAGAAAAGCGCTGCATCCAAAATACTGCATCAACTCGGGCTCCGTGCCACTAGAAGGGTGAAAATTTCTTTACCATTAATTAACTCTTTATATGACATGACATTTATTTCATTATCTCACTGAATGTCACTGTCCAATTAGCTTACCCCCAAGGGATGGGACCTAATTAACCAAGACAAGTAAACTGAACTATAGCAACCTTCCTCTCCTGTAAATAAGTTGCTAGTACGTAATTACTCAGCAATAACTCCCTCATTAAAGCTTGAATAAAGATTCCTTCTCCCTTCCCTGGCTTTGTTTCTGAAGACATTTCTAACTCATCTATTTCCATTTTGCTTGTCCCAATGTCTCAGAAATCTGTAGGGTCAGAGCATGTTGCTTTCCAGCATCACCTGTGTGGAAGTGGTCACATATAACAAAAAATATCTCTCCTTCCATGGCAAACAGACACTAATTTGCTCCTGGAATGGAACTCCAGGCCACCCTGGCACAACCACCTGCACAACTACAAAGGACAGAGGGAAAATTAATAAATCCCCCAAGCTGATGCAATGCGCAGCCCTTCACTCACAAACAGGTTATTTTCTTGGATGTTTTTTCCACAGGTAGCATGCTAGGGGCTGTATTTTACACAGTACCTGATTTGAAACACAGAGATGAAGGGTCGTGAAATGAAAGGGGAGCATTAATCTCGCACGTTGCCTCAGCATCACAATAAATTTCATCCCTTGATTGCTTTTGCTCTTGGCTGGAGGTCAGCATTTTCAGGGAGGAATTCTCCCAAAAAAAGGCATTTAATGGGCAAGGGAGCACTAAGGTATCACTGCCCAAACCTGCGCCCTGCATGCCCTACAAGGGTTTTCCCAGAGACACTTGGGAGCCATCCCACAGGTTTTGGAGCAAGACTTCTACAAACTGAAGCTGCAGATCCTAAATTTCTCAGTTATGTTTGCCTTTCAAGTGGCTTTGCCATGAGCCATTGAAATGGGTTGCTTTAAAAACCCCCTCTGTTTATGTATAGGTCTTAAGGAAATTAAAGACAAAAGATCATTCTTAGGAGGTGCCAAGCGGCAACAAGCTGCTCAGAGCAGGATCCCCACAAGACAGAAAGAAAACACCATTTAGATGGTGCTGCTATGTGGCAATGAGTAATGACCAAATAGTGCTCCTGGGCAGGGGTGCAAAGCGAGGAGGTACCAGTTCCTCTCCCACTTGCATTTATTTCTTATTATTTTGTTCTATATTTTCTCCTGGTGGGAAGCACAGTCATCTGTGATGATATAAAGCACGTGCTGCTGGTATTGCCCAGGGTGGCAGGGTCAGCGTGATCAGATCTCTACATATGTTATTTCCTTGTTCCTCAGCTTAATGGGGCGTTCCACTTTATTATTGCATTTTTTTTTAATATAATTTTATAAGACATGTTTCATTAAATCTGAATTATGGCAATACAGGGAAAGAAATTAGCCTATTAAAATTACAATGAAAACATCTTATAAAAAAGGCTGTCAACTGTCATTTCTGCTTTGCTGGGTGAGGAAATAAGGAGAAGAGAGAAACATGTGGTCTCTGAGCGGGGACAGCACCTGCAAAAGCAGGACCAGCCTGCCAGGTGTTCTGGAGCAAGAGGCTGTATCAGGGGAGCTAAAAGGCTCCTGGGGACTGACTGAATTTTTCCCATCAAAAGGCCTGTTTCAGGTCTTTCAGAAGAGCTAAGAGGAAAGAGGAGAGTTGTCCCACATTCATGTTTGCTCTCGACCAGCTGGGCAGCAGAAACAAGCAGCTATTTTCTGCTTGGATTTCCCTTCTGCAAAGCTCCAGCGTGGCTTGAAGCAACAGTGATGTGCGCTGGAACTACAGCACCCTGGGGTTTTCTGGAAGGGAGAACAAGCACAGGCCCTGGCAGACCGGGAGCTGGAAGCAAGGACTATCCCCAAAGCCTCATTTAGGAAGGTTTTGCACTTTTCTTAGAAACAGATTGCTCTTCTTGTCAGAGACAGCTTGTACCACCAGGCCCCAGCTCAGGTGCTCCCATTGTCCCTTCCGTGGAAATGACATTGTCAGAGGAGGAAAGAGATTTTGTTCAAAAGAAAAGTGGAAAGAAAAAGAAAACCCCTTAAGCTCGCACATTTATAGTTATGTGGAGTAGAAAGCTCAGATTTATTCTCCAGCCTGACTGCTGTGTGATTCCTGCTGCTGTCCTGAGCTCCCTGCACCCTCTGAGCAAAACAGAGCTGCACTTCTCTGTGCTCTTCGGCAATGGAGCAAGTGTATTAGTTGGAGGGGAGAAATAAAGTCTGCCTGCAAGGGAATAAAGGTCAGTTCTGTTGAAATGAAATAGATTTTGAAACTGCATGTCAATTAGACACATACAAAAGAAACTAATAAAGTTAATCCACTAAACTGGAAAGCTGTGATAAAGCAGAAGATGGGGAGGGGCTGGTAAACAGAAAGAGAAATGAGGACTAAAAGAAGGTACAGAAGAAGAAATAATGACTAAAAGAGGAGATGGAGATAAATGTGATATTCATTCCTGAAAAGGTAAAAGCAAATGAAATGAGATCAAGATGAAAGGCAGAACCCAAATAATCCAAAATACGCAGCTCTGCTGTGTTGAACATAAGAAGGGAGAAGGTTTCTTCTTCACAGACAAGATAATTGTCTTCAGAGCCCAGAAGAGCAGACGTGTGTTGGTAAAAGTGCTCAGTCGCAGGGGCAAGAGGAGAGGGGACACCTGGGTGAGGAGAGACCAGCTCGACCTCCTATGTCCGGGGTATTTGTGCACCTGCCCAGGCAAAGAGCAGCCAGCACATCAGCAGCCACCAGGTGAGACACCCCTGCGGGGTCTGAGGTCCATCCCCCAGCAATGACACCTCGTTGGACAGGCCACTTAGGGCAGAGTTCAGGTGCTCCTTCCCAGGGCAGCGTCGTACAGGCTCTGTAACAACCTCCAGTCTCATGGGCGGTCTCCAGTGAAGCAACGATTTGTGCAACCCACAGATCCACAGGTTGGCCTCGTGTGACCCATTCCACAGGGATCACCACAGGGGCTGATCTTCAACCATCCCACACAGAGCTGTTGAGGACACCAGAAAACCTAGCTCTGATCAAAACGTGAACACGGGAAGCTGAAAATCTGGCTCTGGTTTTACTAATGGTGCCTCTGAAGCCAGGCAAACACTTATTTGAAACTCTGCCCTCTCTGTCACCTTGTCTTGCAATTCTTTGATTTTTTTAAAGTGAAGATGACGCACTTAGACTCTAAGAGCACTTAGTCCTTGAAAGTGTTTCACGGCAGTAACTGTCTTTGTCCATTTGATCACCGATATGCAATAAAATTCAGGAGCAGTTTACGTGCATCAGGGAAATACACTTGTAAAAGTCCCATTACAATTGACTGGATGCTTTTTGCCTCCTTCTGTGGTTGAGGAATAGTGGAAATCGTTCTGCTTAATGTACACACAGCAGACAAGGGGTGTGACAAGAGGGTTCAGCCACATCTGGGAAGTGCCTTGCACAGCACTGACCAGAGCAGAGCTTCTACCAGCTGATGTGGCCCAAACTGAGAACGGCACGGTCCAAACTGGGATAAACTGGCCTTGTTCCACTGAAGCACTGGTGTAGACCTGAGGGCAACTCAGATGGATCTTAGTCCAATATGGTCATGGATCTTAATGCAGTGTGGATAGAACTTGAGAGAATGACTGAATGGTGTAGGACAAGGCTTTAGATGTCACCAAAAAGCTGCTTTTACATGACACAGCCCACTTCACATTTTCTTTAAACTCATTTCCGTATTTTTCTTCCCCCTCACAATGCATTTTGACACTGATCTTTTCCCCTTTTCCTCTTTGTTGTTTTAAATAGAAAGTTTCTGCTTTCAAAACAACTTCTTTCAATTTTTCCCCCCTTGCTTTTCATTAATCTCAAAACAATGGAGCAAACCAGTTCTCATTTCCTCCAGTGAAGGAAATGTTCAGTTCAAATTTTCTCATCGAAACCTGGTAGGTGTTTATCTGATTCTTTGTCACACACGCCACTTAGGCCAAAACACATCTGAGGAGGCATATTCATGATGTATATCAATATATGTTTATCGCAACGGCTTCCTCACACTTCATTATTTTGCTCTTCTGTCTGGAAGAACTTGATTCATCTTTACCCACCATTGCAAGTGCTGTATCAGCCTCAGGTTCAAATCAGAGCAGCACAGGTGTTTAATAGGAACTGGCTACAAGGGAGCTGAAAGGGAGCCCTTGGGTACCAAACACAAAAGGTGCCTTGTACCCCACTGGGAACATCCCAGTTTGGCACTGTGAAGGAGCTGCACTGGGCTGTGGGGGAGCCCTGACACCCCTTTCCCAGTAAACCCGCACCTGGAATGGGTGCTCTGGCAAGGCAGCATCTCACAGCATATCAGACAGCACAGAAATCTGGAATTTAGCCTGAATCTAATATATATCTATTTAATACTCCAAATGCAAAAGCATGACCCATTATTTACTAACTTGGGCCATGTTAATAAAGATAATACATAATTATTACTGGGATAGTTCAAGACAAAGGTTCCCTCAGCTATAAACATGTCACATTTCTCCTCTGAAGTCCTAATTACAACTATCACCGTCCATCTGAGTTAGAACTAGATTAAGACTCCGCTTGCATTTAAAGTAGCTGTTAGCAATGCTTAATAGTGAAAGATGACTAATTGGCCATCATGTTGGTGATGAATGAAACTGAGACACAAGGCAGCACATGAAAATTATGTATGATTATTGCCAAAAATTAAATTGAAGAAAAAACCCATGTACACACACACACACACATCTTGTTCAAACACGAGGGTTGATGTGAAACCCACCAACAGCTCTGAATACAAGTGGAGATGGGCTGACGCTGTAGCGGGCAGCTGCGTGTCCCGTGTTCACACACAGCGGGGTGCGCTTGTTGTTGCGGGTGTGAAAGGAGCTGTTTGTCGTGCTGCGGCTGGCTCCTTCCCCACCATTGCCACAGAGTAATTATCTTGTCACATCTCACAAGTTAAACGTGGTTTATCCGTCTCTCCATGCAGCACCACGGGTGTCCCTCTTCCCATCCAGGCCGTGGCGAAGCAGCTCCCCGTGAGCTGTTGGGGTGTGCGTGTTGTTACAGGTGCTACTTTTCAGTAGAAACAGTAAAAACAAGGCCCTGAGTGCATCAGCTCATTACAGGCTCAGTGCTGTGTGGGCTGGGGGTACCAGCAAGTCGAGGAGCTATGAGAGGAGGAGTGGCTTTCGTTAACCTAGTGGGAAGGCCAATGAGCTCACAGGTGTGTGAGCAGACATGGAAAAGCAGCCCAGTGCTTTTCACAGCTCTATCAGCTGCTCTGATGGAATTCATAAGCACTCTTCACCAGGCTGGTGGAAGGGGACTATTAAGGCTGTCGCGTGTATAAGATTCTCAGATAGCTTGTTCCCAACCTGTCATTTCTAAGGCTACATCCACCTCTTCGGTCGGCAATCATCAGTGCTCGGCTATTAAAGCACTGTTGTGTTCAACCCTCGAGGTGGTTCATTTCAGCTCAGGCTGGACTCACTTCTGTACAGTTTTGAAGGTGTTTTACCATGAAATGTTCACAAATACAAGTAGAATTCAGCACAATGAAACCTCGCTTTTTTACTAGAGTATGTGCTACGCAACGAATTGGTAATAATAACATACTTTTCTGTCTCACCTACTTTCTCGCCTCCTCCAAAGCGAACAGCAGCACTTCTTCCCATCTCTCTCAGTCTGCCGATACAAATCTGCTCCAGATTAAACTTAAAGAACTTGCTATTGAAGCTAAGAAAAGATTGTTCTACCTTGGTCTCGTTGGGACAATGGTGATTGCACATATGCCCAGTTTAGGGGGAGGCCAGGACTGGACCAGTCCATGCAAAATGCAAGATAAAGTTTGCTATCAGTTCAGAACATGAGAACAACAAAATACTTGTGGGAAATTTCCAAGCTGACTCCCAGCTTGGATGTTCAGCCAGGCAAATCTGGGATGTGTGATAAGAACCCACAGCCTAAATTTTGACCTACTCCAGCAGCTCATGAAGAGAAGTTACCAAAATGTGTCACAGGAGGCAAAATTTGCATGAAAGAGTCTTAATTCTCTCTGGTGCATTGGCTCAATATGAGCAAATGGTGGAAACTGTATTTCCCAAACAAAATTACGGACACTCGACCAGCTTTTTTTTCAGTTGAGTTTTTGAATCAAGATGTGAGCTTCTGCTGAGGTCGATGGGTTTTGACATCGCTTGACAGCAAACCTCAAGTTCAGAAGGCAATAGGGAAAGAGGTCAGTTTTCTCATCAGAGAGTTCCTGCAAATGCTTCCTGGAGGAGAAAGGGCTTTAGGTTGAGAAATCAAGAAGTGAGTCCACTAAACATTCCACATAATGCAACTGCTGATATAATGGGGCCCAAGATGCCTGAGTCTGTCCTCATCTGTGTTTCAGGTGGTTCCTGGTGAAGCCTCACACAGCAGAACACAGAGCAGAGCTGTTTGTGTGCTGTTCTCCCACACAATGTGCTGCTCCCTGAAATGTACTGAGCTCGAGCCTGGGCGAGGTTTTAGGAGCCCTGTCAGCACTGCAGGGATGCCCACGGTTCAGTCCGAGGCCAGAAGTTGATTTAAAGAGGATGCCGAGGTACAGCAGAGTCTCCTGTGCTACACACCAGTGTTGTTCTCAATGGGGGGTGCTTTTCGCTGGTGTGCGCAAGTGGGAAAGAAAAATGGTCATGATACCAGTATCCCTTCAGGGCTCCTACGGTCCATGCTAGATGCCAGCCCACTGGAGATCCACTTAATGGTCCCCAATCGTCTGAAAATTCATAAATCTCCAGAATTATCCTAATGGCAAATATAAATCTTAAAAAAGCCCTCGCTTCTCATGGCTCTTTCATGCATTGCTTGGCAGTAAGCTTGTCCCCAGGATATGAGGAAGCGTCTGTGTTTGTAGGGTGGGTGTGGGAGGAAACTGGCTTACCCGTGAAAATATTGCCAATTGCACCTTTTATTTCACACATTTAGCCACTGAGATGAAACAAAACTGTGTAGAAAAACTAATTTCATCTGCTGCACAATACTATTATTACCATAATCTAGTATAAAAGGGTGAACTTCATAGCACTGGTAAATACATTATGAGAGTCATTTAAGATCCCGGCTCAACAGCTGAGCATACAGAGAGGCTTGTATTTTTGCAAACGAGGACTTATAAAATTAACACCTTCTTAGTGCTATGATTTAGACACTTTATCTCAGAGTTACCTGAGGAATAGCGAAAAACCTAAGTGCACTGTTCCTTTTTTTTTTCTCCAGTCTTAACTATTTCTGCCTGTCCACCCCACCTATAGCCTGGAACTGCATTTTCTCCAGTATAACAGCAGGGGAACTGCAGGAGGGCAACAGAGACACCTGTGTCTGCTCCTGCCTCTGCCACCAGTTGCTTTGACAGATGAGAAAAACACTGAAGTGTGCCTGCCCAGCTGCACAGCACCCGGGGCTCCTGCTCGCTGGTTGTGTAACATGCAGTGCAGGGGGTAAAGCGCTGTCAAGAGGTGCCTGCAGCTGAAAGCATGGGCTACTAATTAGTAACAGCCCGTGGCCCCCCAGCTCCAGGCGCGTCATCTGTCAGCTCGGCAGTCAGGCTGCACTGCCCCGGTCAGACACTCGCTCTTCCAGGACAAGAACCAGAACTGCAAGTTGTGGCAACCGGATGGAGATGTGTAAGCACACACTGCTTTATCCAGAGGCTACGTTTTTCCTCATCGCTTCAAATGAAACAGTAAGCTTCTAGCAAAGCCTTTATACAGAAACATTATTCATTGCCCTTCCACCAGCCAGTATACACCATATTCTCTTTATTCTCTGCGCTGTATCCAGGAGGTTTTTTGCACACATCCTGCACTCAGCCAACAGCTGGACTGATGAACTGGGCACATCTGATACCTCCCACCTCAAACTGAACTTACAGAGTCCCGATGGCTTCCCTACATCTTTTCTCCAACTCAGCAGGGAATCCTTATCCATCCCACTTTCTGCAGGGGTCAGTTCCTACCTCACCCGACCCCAGCCCCCCGCCATCTGATCAGGCATTAACACCACTACTCCTGAGACCGAAGCAGATTTGTGTGCTCACCAGAGTAACGCTTCATTTAAAAGCAGAATTCCAACCAGCCAGACTTGGGCCTGTTTACAGATGCTGGTCAGTCCTACAGAATGTATTAAAGGCATGATTGCCTGGTGGATTTAAACTTCTTGCCCCCCAACTCAAAAATCTTCCAGGAGGGGCGTGAATTCCTCTGAAAACGCCACATCTCAGAACAGGTGAACTCGCTTTTCTTAAGCACCTTTTATATACGCTGCAGAAATAAACAGCAGCTCGGGAGAATGCAGCACACAGCGAAAGCCATTGGGTCTTAGTCATCTGAGTTCACTGAATATTGTCCTCAGTTAATCTTGTGCTGAAGATGATCTCTGAAGTAGCAATCATGCAAAAATAGACTTTATGTTTGAAGGACAAATGCAAAGTCTCTTCTCCTGTCCTTTTATAACACACACTCCATCACACCTGACACAACCACTCCTGTCAAATATTGTAGTTTAAATAGCTCTGTTGGTAAATGATAAATACAAGCGCACACATTTGGATAACCTTACACCCCGGAGAGAAGAGGGTGCCCTGGATTTATTGGTACAATGTTTAATATTGCTTCATTTTGTCCAAAGAGAAATACTGGAGTTGTTCATAAAGGTGAACCCTGTAAATCAATAAAGACATTCTTGGTAAATCCGATTTTTAGGTGGGAAAGTTTTTAGCTGCATTGCTCAGAGGTGCAGAGGTGGGGGGACTATTTTGTTTTCCGAAAATGAAGAAAAAGCACGGCACGGAGAGAAGTGTTTTCTGCTTCAGGTGCCAAGAGGTGGGAAGTTTGCTGGTCTGGAATATCTGCCCACAGGTTCAGAGGGTGCAAACATGAATGGAAGCCCAGACTTCAGCTTTGGAGACCTATTGAGCAGAGACCATTGATAAGTCTGTCCTGGAGACCAGCGGGAGAGTTTCCAATTGTATTCCTACGGCTTGTTTATGTTGGGCTTTGCTACTTGCTTCTTTGAACTGCTTTGATTTTGAAGGTTTGTTGGGGTTTTTTGTTGTTTTTCTAATAAGCTATGTACTGCAATTTATTCTGTATCACAGAAACCAGAGAAACATCTCTGAAAGACAACTCATGCAAAGAATGACTCAGACATACATCCCATCCTGCAGAGAAGAACAATGCTCATGCCAGTGCAGCAGAGACTATTAAATCTGTAACAAGGAAGGTGGAAAACAAGAAGGTTGGACAAGTTATAGAAACGAAAGCAAACCCTCTGATCAAAGAATTGAATTAGAGACAAGGAGGAGAAAACTGGCTGACAGCCAGTCAGACACCCTGCAGGACTTGGAGAATACAATTTAATCTCTGTTTGCTTTGGTTCCCCATATGTAAAATGGCCACTGGCCACCTTGTCCCTTCAGTCTATGGGAGGCTGGGGTCAGAGATGGTCTCTCATTACACTTCTGCACACTTCCTAGCCAAGTGGATCCTCTATTGCTATGAAGGTAAATAAATAAGAAATTCTTGAGTGCCAGAACAGTCAGATCAAATTTCTAAATTATTTTGTGTTTTACTGTTCACTGCCTGTGAAAATACTGAAGTTTTTGCAGCTGGGGCGACATTCTGGACCACTTTTTCCCATGAGACACACTGATGAAGCTGAAGCTGGAGCCTTTGAACCTTATAAAATCCTTTTCCTCACCCGTACTTCTGTAAAACTTGTACGGGCATCATCCATTTAAGATCATGAATCTTCCAGCAAACAGGGCTGGAATCGGCTGAGATGTGCAGAAGGTGCTGAGTCGAAGGCCATGCAGCTGCACAACCCTTTTCCAGGGAAAACAAACCCAATATCCAGCTGGCTGGAGCTAAGACAAACCAACTCTCCCATCCCAATCAGCCGATGGATCTATGTCCTCTGAACAGTCCTGTCTGATTTCCTATAGAGTTTAAGTCCAAGGGGAATTATATCACCAGGCAAATGAGAAGATAATCTGGCTTTGATTTTCATTCAGTCTCCATTGCCTTAGCTGTCTTACTACACGAGGGACCCAGCGGCTGAAATATTTAAATGGCATTTGAAGCACAAATATTGACAGGGAGAAGAACTACTCCCCGGAAGAGCTGACCAAGTAGCAGCACTAATTCTCCATCACTTAGATCCAAACCAGAAGAGCACTGAAGGAACCACAACTTGTTAGACTTAGTGTAGAGGTCAGTGATTGAGCTTTCCTGAAATTGGCAGGTGCAAGAGGCCAAAGGAGAGCGGCACACAGGTTCTTTCTGACCGGATAACCCACAGGACTGACTCTTGCTCATACAGTCTCTGTTGCACTAGTATCAACTAGGGACAGGAACTTGTGCTACTCTTGGAGGCCACTGGAGAAATACACAGTAGAAAAACATGAGACCCATGACTAGAACTTCAAGCCAAAATTGCATCATTTACGGCAACACATCCAGTCTGACCACAACAGTTTCTAGATAACAAAACTTTTTCAACACATGCTCTTGAAGAGTTCATCTGCGATTTAATCCCCCCTGACTGCCCAGCTGTCCCAAGCTGCCTGCTCCAATGGGCAGCTCATTTCCAGGGACACAGGATTCCGCTGTCCCAGTCATGGTCAGGGTGATGGGCTCTGTCTCTGCCACAGGGACGTTTGGTCTGACACAGCTGCTGTACACACGCCTGGCACTCAATGTGTTAATGCAGATCCCTGCTGGAGACCATTCATTCATCGATGTTGATAGCAGTCCACGAGATTCTTAACCTCTGTCTAATACTGTCATACTGAATAGATGGTTTGCCCTTGTGTTTGCAGCTTTCACTGCCTTGTCACGTAATATCTTCAGGGGCCAGAGGCCACACCACTGCTTCTATCAATCCAGCTGCGTGCCCTGCCTTACTGCATTAGTCCTTTCCATCTCCGCCAGCTCCGGTAGGCAGTCACGGGTGTTTACTGATATCCACCGCACAGTCAATCTCAGAGCGATCTCAGTAGCTATGACCCCTCTCTTTACAAATTACATTGGTTGAAGGCTATAATTATGGGATATAATTAGAAGTGGAGTTTCATTTTATGAAGGCAGTGACTTGTCAAGCGCCCCAAGAGTCCAGCAAGCTGCAAGCTACGATTCCTCCTCACTCCCCTCTGCTGCTGCTGCTGGTTTGGAGCACATGAAATGCCTGTTGCACTCAGGATGATCTAGATGATGCTGATGATCGTGCTTCAGATGTTGTATCTCCAGCTAAGAAGTAAAGCTCTAAACGTGACTTTAGCCCATCATTACACCTATCAGACCTCACAAGACAGCAACAGCCCAATGGATTGAATACGCTGGCTTTCAACTATTTCCGTCGTAGGTTCCCCCCTTTTCCAAGCCCATGCACACTCAGTCCATGCACTTTTATTCCCCTCCCAGATCACGAATTCAAGCAGAAACGAATATGGCAGTACAGTCCCCCATATATAAAGGCATGGAAGATGATCCAATCTTTGTTATGTTTGTTGTCTTGAGAAAGGCTTGTTCTACCTTTTGACAATCCTCCAGTAGTAAACAAACTCTGGAGAAGACTCAAGGTACCTATGAATTTAGTTGTAAAATGCCTTTAGAAAGATGGAGTGCAGTCTTTATCTCTTGATCAATCTAAACCTTTCATGTCCTGGTAGATTCTAAAGCCAACCTTTTCTGGACTATCGGCACTGACTGTGGCATTTGTTTATTTCTGTGCTTCCAAATAAAAAACACAAATTAAACCACCGTCACCAGAGAGAGATTCCCAAGTGCTTTCTCAGAAGGAATTTGAGTGGTGCAACCTAAAAGGGAGAAGAACAAGCTGAAAAGAACCAAACCAAACAAAGCTGTTTTGAGAGGGACCTGTCTCACCCTGATGAAATTGTTCCAGCCAACACCAGGCTCCAATCAAAGAGGAATTTTGGAAGCAGTTTTCCAGTCATCTTGTGTAGTAATCCAGGTCTCTTTCCTTCCCCCTGACAGAGCAGAGACTGGAGAAAATGATGAGGATTTTATAGCTCTCTGCAGTAAGCAGTTAATAACTCTCTGAGGCCATAGATTGGGCTCTACTGCAGGGCCAGAATAATTCACAATAAAATATGACTCTTTATTTATCACTCTGACACGTAATAAACACTTCCTGGTGAAGCCCAGGAAAGAGGAAGAGAAGGAAGGAGGGGGACATCCCATGCTTATGGTCATCAGGTGCTTTCAGTGAACATGGCACATGGTGAAGGATGTTGAGAGACCAGCCAGGAAACACAGGCCTGGGACCAGTTAGAGAAACGAAGGGATGAGGCCTCAGCTTAATAAGGACTTTCTTTTGTCCATAGCTATCATAAGAGGCCCCTTCTGAGCTCAGGCAAGGCCCCTGTGGGCACTGACATTGGGTAATACTAATAATGATGGATGAAGGTTGCAAATACCAAAGCAAAATGCTGTGTGGCCCTTTCTCTTCTCTTGTGCTGCCGTCATCCCAGAGCCACCACACGGGGAGGGCTGGTGTGTCCCACAGTCCGCATGCCCATGGCCCTGTGTGCCAACCTGCTTCTGTCACCACCTTTGCTTGGGTATGGGAATGCCTTGTGGACATACATCGTCATGTAGCTGCAGAGAGGCAAGAAAACATTGTCTGTGTTCTTCAGGAAAAGAAATAAACCTGAGGCAGAAACTTGCCCTTAGAGAACCAACAGCAATTTGCCTGGGGCATCTCTCAGAACATCCTCCAGCAGACGGGCTGGCCTTGCCAAGAACACCTCTGCCTTCCCTGCAGGCATGAGTGATTCCCACTGATGTGCAACCTCAGATCTAGGCAGGGATCAGATCCTGGTGCCTCCAAATCCCACCTAGCCCCAGAAAGAGGTGGGAGCTCACCCTCAGGGAATGGAAAACAAGCCAGAGAGTATCTCTGGCAGAAGCTGCCACTTGCTTGAAGCCCTGACTCCCTTGGAAATCATGGCTGGCTCCAAGGTGAGCAGCAGAGCTCCCACGCCACTCATGTGCCATGGGGCTGCCGGCAGGTTTGCTCCCAGGGTGGGTTCTCGCTACATGGGAGAAGCCTGAAACCACTTGTAGTTTCTCTCTCGCTGGATTCCCTTTGCCTTGAGCTGTCAGTGGAAACAGCACAGACATCAGCCTTTGTAAATCAGACAGCGAGGCATGGTTTACTATGACATGTAAAGCAAGGGAGATTGGTGGGAACTCGATTTGCCTGCGGCTCTTTTATGTGGTTGCTTTGCAAATGGTCTGTCCACTGCCTCACACCTTCGTGAAGGTCTTTTTATCTACAGATGCAATTTCCTTTTCAGTTCCTTGCGTCTACACACTTCAGCAGCTCTTCAACCGAAAACACTCTTGTCTTCCCACACCCTGAACAGGCCCGTGGCAGCTGCTGCTGAATTCACACCAAACCCTGATGGACCACAGAGCCACGGAGGTCCCCGGTTCCCTATTCCCATCCCTGGCTGTTCCTCTCATTGCGACAACACCACGGTTTAGCTGAAGAGCTCATCCCTACAGGGGAGAGGCAAGGATATTGCTGTATTGCTCTAAACATGCTGGAAGTGTTTTAGCAACAGAGGTAAACAACAAACATTATCCTGTGCACAATATCGACTCAGTTAATTGGCAAGTGAGGTGTTGGACTGGCCTCCTGCTTGGCTTAAATTGTATATGCACCGAACACTGTCTCCGCTCATCATGCTGTCGGTGGGAAAGGCTCCATACGGGGTAATCACATGCTGCTGCAAACTCAGTGCTCGGTAACGCTACAAATCAAAAGAAAATAGCAGACAAACAAAGAGGAAAGATGGAAGGAGAGATGGAGGGGGCCAATCTGGAGAACACAAGCAAACTCGCAGTCTGTAACTGTAGCTGCCCCTTCTGGGAGCTCCAGGATTCCTGAAAAACTTGTTTGAGTTGGTCTGAGGTTCATGTAGGGTGGCTACAGGCAGACCCAGCAGATCCAGCTGATGGCCATCTAGAAGGGTTGACCATCTAGAAGGGTTACCAAGTGCTCTTGGCCAGCAGACACTTCTCAGGAGTTGGAGTCACACAGAAGCACAAGCAGACCAAAGAGAGGCAAATCAGCTCATAACCTCTTCAGCCCTGAACTGAGAACAACAAAACAAATCCCCCACATAACCCCCATGCATTAGCAGTAACGATGGTAGCTGTCAGGGGGGGTTAATGAACCAGCTGCTCAATTCCCTTGCAGACAGGCATAATTTATAGCTGCCAGAAAATCCCACACATTTGGAGATCACATCCTGGTGGAAGTGCTGTCATATCAGAGAAGCACAGGGCAATCTGGCCATTGGGGACAAGGCTGCTCTCCATGATATCAAGTCCATTAAACTCCTCTCCCCCAGCTCCAAACATGCCAGAAAGTGTAGGAGTTCAGGGCAGTGCAAATTTACACTCTTGGCTCTGACAGCCGCTTTGACTGGGGTTTAGGCGTGTTTGCTAGGGAACCATTTGGACAAGGGTGTTAGCCTTTCTGTTAAGCTCATGTTCAGAAAGGATAACAAAGAGGGGGGAAAAGCATGTGGGTGAGAGCAATCCATAATGCTGGAGCCAGGCCACATGGCCAGCAGGCGTATTTAATGTACAGATTAGTTCTTCACTTGAAAGCTGCAAACTTAATTTGTTAGTACAGGACTTACTCTCTGCCTTTGTGTATTCTGTGTCTAACCCCAGGTCCTGAGTTCATCTAGAAAGCAGACATTTCCATTAGCAGCGTTTAAAACTCAGCTCTGTCAGCACTTCCACTACAAGTTTGGAGGAGTTAACTCCCCATAAAGCATCCGCTCCCAGCTGGAACACAGCACACAAGAGGGGGAGATATATCTACATAAGTCCCATTAGCGCTTAACGTTCATAACCTCTTGGGCCCAGTAGTTGGAAAACACCTCCTGAGCTCAGTGCAGGAGCCAACAGCCTTACCAGATTTACTCTGCAGACATTTGGCTGGGGATTTTACTTAAGGTTTAACTGAATTGGCAGACATTGTTTTTCTGTGGTTTCTGTTCCAGCTCTAGTTTTCTGTAAAGCAAGTATGAGATGCATTGGCACAGTGTACTGGGTGTTAATCACCAGCTACAAGCACACCCTTCAATGCAATAAGATTTTTCATTCACAATCTGGAATGGAATAACAATGCAAGCAGAGCACCAGGTTGTGGAGAAGGGTGTTTTCTTCATCCCTGCCATCAAATCGGATAGGAGCTAGGGAGCCAGGTGCGGCAAGCGGAGCAAAGTCTACTTAGTGTCAAGACAGCAGGGAGGAATAGATTTAGGAGAACACCATGAGTCAAACTAAACACACGGTTCCATGTGTGGGATCATCTGCTGCAGGGCGAGGTGCACACTGGCACCCTGTGAAAACCCATCCAGAAAGCAGGGGATGCTACAAACACACAGCTTCACTGCAGATGTTCCAAGATCCTGGCTCCCCAACAGACCCGCTGTTGCCCACAGCCCTTTATTTCAGTTTGTTCTGTGCTTCTCAGTTTGATGAGGAACAAAGACATGAACTATAGCCCATGGTGCATATATTCCTCACATCCTCTGCCTGCAGGCCAGACAAATTTGGGAAGGCAGTACCTTAGATGAACTTCCATATGAAGAAACAGGGGATCCATCTATACAGAAGTAAGGTGAACGCTCAGGCTGGTTCACAGCAGTGAGGGAGCTGATTCAATTCCAAGCAGAGAAAGCGAGGAACAACCACAGCACTTTATCTACTGAACATTTCCATGCCTCACATTAAATTGGATTTTTTCAGAGTCTGCATCTCCCTCCCTAGGAGTCAAGGTTGGAAACATCCTTCTGAGAAATGCCAACAAAGAGAAACCCAGAGATATTTCAGCATCGCTGCTGGGGTTTTCAAGGCTGCAGCAGAATTTCTCCTTTCCCTTCTACCCTTATCTCTAAAGCTCTTCAGGTTGTGTAGAGTCTTGGACCTTGTGAATCCTAGAGCAGAAAACTAATAGCAAGTATCACCAGCAACAAGACTCTTACTAAATATCCCTCATGTCCACACCTTGGAGCAGACAGAGACAAGTCTCTGGGAGCTTGCCAGCACATGGGCAGGCTTTCCTTGAGACTCCTGGCTGGATGCTGAACTTCTCTTCCTTTTGCCAGTGTGATTACTGCTTGAGAGCAGAGAACGCACTTCTCTCTGCCTTGCTTTTGGAAGGTCTCTTCCCAAGGGCAGCAGGTAGGGAAAGAGAAAGGGAGAATTGGTTATTTATGTTGGCTCACATGAAGCCTCCCCAGACTGGAGGGAACGAGCCCTCTGCGGTCGTGCTAAGTGCTCAGAGTTGAGTCTCAAGCCTTGATGCTTAGAGTGGGACATTAATTTGGATAAAGCAAAGAACAAGGAGCAGGAGCTCCAGAAGCAAATATGGTGTGAGCCTTACAACAGTGCCTTAGAAACAGCCAAGCTGAAGCGAAGGCCCTTCCCTGTGCCAGAAGCTACACTGAAGAGAAACTCTGCTCCGAAGAGCTTGGCATCGGAACAGATGAGACAGGGCAGGGGGACAAGCAATAGGAAACTGCAGAAATCAGGAAGGTTGCTCAGGTGCTGCAAAGCCTGTTATGAGGCTCTGAACGATCCACTTCAGCCATGTACACAGGATCACTCACAAGCCCAGGCAGGATTTAAGCTAGTCCACTACCAGGAAGAGAAAGCTTTAAGGAGAAATCTATCCATTGCTACCAATACATTAGACAAACCTCATACAGACATACGTGTTAGAAGATGTGAAATACCATTTTTTGAGAAGAAATAAACTCAGTCCCTGCCCTCAGCATCTGTTTCTGAGCTGGATTTTTCTTCCTGCAGCTCCAGGTCTCCCGAACTTTGCCGGAGATGCTGCCTATTTTTAACCTGCCTTGGCACTTACGTTATCGTTCATGTCAGAATGAGGCCAGGCATTAAATATATCTTTCCACCAAAACTTCCCAGATTTTGTTAATTCAGGCATTCTAGTGTGATGCCAGCCACACTTCGGGGAGCTCTGAGGAGCGAGTGGCTCAGCCCTGCACTGGGACCAGGCTCCTGCCTCTGGAGCGAGGGGAGGTTTCCTGCGCGCGCATGCACACAGCATGTGCTGTTCATTGCAAGGGAAGCTCCTGTTCCTGAGAAGAACTATTTCTGTCACCTGCACAAGTCTCACTCCAGAACTGTGTTTCAAGGGCCTCAATATTTGTATGTCACCAATTTGTCAGCTGCCCTGTAACATCTGCTATGGGCAGTAAATCAATACACGGTATTAGCAGAGCCCAGTACCACATCTTTTTGTATTAAAACCTCTCTAGATTTCAAGACTTAGAGGTACTGAGAGCTTCCAAGGAAATTCCAGGGGTCTCGTATAATACTTACCAGCCTGACAGACTAATTGCCCTATAATTCAAACACAAGTGCAATCTATACTGGAAGCAATTATATGCAGATGACTGGGGTGACTCTCATTTCCTCTACTATTTCTTTTGGGCCTTTTTTCCCAGTATCAATTCCATTGAAAAAAAAAAAAAGCCTTAGAAATTATTAACACACAAAACTGCATTTTATTAAAGCTCATTTTAGGAACTGCATGTTAAATCCACATATAGACACAAAGGCTCACAAAGAATCGCTCCTCCTGTTTAAGGTCTCAATACAAAAGCCTTCCTGCATTGCCTTCTGGGAACCCTGCCAGCCAAGAGCTTGAGAAATGGTGTAGTAATAAAAATCTAACACGATGTATCGTAAATTATACAGAGGATGGGACTGATGAGGGAGGTGGTGAGTGTATTTGTCTTTTACCCTTCGCAATGAGCTCAAATGCTGCCTAAGGTCTCTTGCCCACAAGAACTCGGGAGGAGACTTTGCTATGCACTTGCGAGACTTCTGTGCAGAGGAGGATGCTGAGTCTTCCCCACAGCAGAGCGATGCCAACAGCGAGCCCTTCGCTCATGCTGGCTTTGGGGACTGAAGCATCCAAGCACCAGCCTGCTCGAAGCTCCTCCCGGGCCATCTCCTGGACAGTGACCTGCACACAACACACATCTCGCCCCACCAGCTCTGCTCTGGGGGAGATGCCCTGCAACAGATGGACTGGACGAACACCCCAATGTACTGGGTGCCCAAGGGAGCCCCTGTGCCTGCTGCACCCATGGGTTATGCTGGGTAACCCATCCACGACTCCCCCACCATGCACACACAGACACACACAACCGTCCCGCTTATCTGCAAGAGATAACCCAGATGCACGCACAAAGGAGACAATTAGGAATGCCTAGCAAAAAGGATCTGTCTCTTAATTATTATTTACAAAATATTCCAATCCCTCGCAGCTTAATTTCATTCTTCTATTTATTTTGCAGGAAAGACAAGGCGCTAGCATAGTCAGCAATCCTGTAACGAGGACATTTGCTTGCTCCCCTGCATGCAGGAGAAACGCTAAGGAGGGATTTAAGAGCCCTCCCTCTCCCCCCTGCCACAACTTCCCTTCCTCAGATTCTCCCAGTTTTGCTGTCTCTCATTTTTACAAAAAATGTTACAGCATCATAGTTACAGCCACAAAGAAATCAGCTCTAAAAATCTCAACTGTTTTATGGGTTGGAAAAGAGAATTTCCCTTCTCCAGCTTTCCAGACTGTCCCCCAGCCAAACACCCATCCTCCCTCACCTGCTGACTCCAGGGGCAGCTCAGGAGGCTCATCCCACGTGTGAGGCTGTGGCCTCCTGCATTGTGCATCTTCCCCAGATTCACATTCCCACATTCCCTTGGCATTCCCCTGCTATGAGGATAACCAGAAGCAGTTTATTGCAAGTACTGTCCACATGTGCCTCGGGGCCACAGCTGGCAGATACCAGCCAGGAGAAACTCAAATGAACTCAGCAGGAAGGAGCCTAAAGATCCCACTGCCTGGGGATTTGCAATGCAACGCGAGCAGCTCATTGCATTTTGACTGCTGAGGCTGGAAATAATGCACATTTTAGTGACCTGAGGACAGAAGGACACATCATAATTTCGCAAAGGTCTGCCTGGTGCTGAGGAAGCAGTAGGTCTGACAGAGGGTTGTGAAGGGCCTTTAATCAGATCTCAGCTAGCAGAAAGCAGAAATAGACCGTATTTTTTGGAAAAAGAGCAAATATGTTGTAAGACTGATTTTTGGGGGTACTATTCCTCTCTCAAGTGCAGGAAAGGTCTTTTATTTTGTTTCAGAAATGCCAAACCACTTTATTGCACAAGTTCCCGAGAGCAATTCAGCACTGAATGGCCTAAGGGAAGTTACACAGAGCAAAATGTTTTCAGTTTTCAATTTTGACTCAAATGAAAGGTTCTTGGTTTGCACCCACAAAACCCTATTGCGAAACTACAAGTAAAGCCAGAGACCAGACTTTGGTGGAAACCTGGCTCATTGGCCTCCACTGCAAGTTACACATGCAATGAGGAACAGCGGCTGAGCTCCTAGGCCAGGTGGATAACAAATAGCATCGCTGAGCTCAGAAGGGCTGAAATTTCACTGTCTCGTGGTATGTAATTCCTTCTCCTGGAAATATCCCCTCTTTTTCACCGCTGTCCACTTGCTGCACTTCTGGAGGCAGCCACCAGCCAAACACTGGAGGTCCTGCCCCCCAGGGACAGGTGACACCAGGCCCTCACACTGGAGCAAGTTAACTGAACCAACCCACACAGGCAGCCTTCGGGATGCTGGGATTTAATTTATTTGTTCTTTTCATGATCACGACCTTGGTTTATTCACTTGAGAAACATGAAGACAAAGCAACAATATGAGCAATTTGAGGAACAGGTCACATCCTGACTCCTTACTTTGTCCCTCTCTGGCTTTTATGCACTGCGGTGCTGCTCTTTCATGTCCATCTTGAAATGGTTGTATTGAATCTCTATCAAAAAGCAGCAGCATGAGGAGAGAAGCCGACTGCCTGCAGCAGGCAGGACTGCAGACTGGCTCATCTCTGCCTGCAGAACTCCAGCATCACTCTTCCGTGTGGACAAAAATCCCTGCAACCCACTGCAGAGCAGAAAGAGCTTCTCGAAGGAGAAGGAGTGAAGAGGCTGTGCTGTGGGACCAGGTGGAGGGAGTCCAGGATGAGCCATCACCCAGAGTCAAGGAGAGAGAGGTAGAAGGCAGATCAGATCGTCACAGGTCCCATGCAGCACATACTGAGAGAGGAGGGAAGGATGGATGACAACTCTAGAGCATCTCACCTCTCATTGGCAAACCTGAGAAAGGCTGTTCACCTGGGCCTCCATTTCCCTTCTCAATAAAGGAAGGGGACAGTAATTTTCCTGCCTTACAAGGATGTTACGGGAAATCCATCCCACACCATCTTAGTGGAATTGGTTTCAGTTCACGGTTTTATATCCTCCGTGTACAGAGGGTGTCCTGCCCTGCAAAGGCCAGTGCAGAGTGGTATTCGTGGTGCGTAACTTACCATGAAAAGGGTGAGTTGTGCTCTAGGTTCCTTTTAATCCATTAGACTGATCAGCAGGAGATGAATTTAGGAGCTCTGCATCACGCTCAGAAGAAACCTCTCTCCTTCTAAGCAGGGATGTCAAACATCTATGGTAAGTCACACAAACACCTCTGGTAAGTGGCTCAAATGCCCCTTCCCTCTGTGTCACCCATATGCAGCCTGTTTCAGATGGAAGCAGAATGTCATGTAAAAATGCAGAGCTAGTCTGCAGACCCACACTGCACAGCAGATCGGATGGTTCCACCAGCTCCCACTCAGGAGCACAAAAGGATGATTTTTTCCAAGACAAAAGAGCTGCCAGTGCAGACACATCACCCAGCAGGAGAGGGGTCTGGCAATCACAATTAAGTCCTTCAAAACGGGTGACGCCTTGGCCACTGCCCAGCCTCTCCAGCATCGCAGGGCAGCCCAGAGGCTCTGGACATTCACAGGGCCAGTGTCACCTTGATGTCCCCCCAGTGCTGTCCTCCATCGCTGTCAGCAGCAGTCTCCAATGGAGGAACCACTGCAGCTGCTCAGCAAGGCAGAGCCACCCCACAGCCGAGCTCAGATGGACGTGATGGAAGAAACCATCTCACGCTGCAGCAGCAGTAAAAGTCCTTTGCAATTGTTAAAGCCAGACGGAAACTAATTTTTCTCTTTTTTTTGTTACAGCCTCTCATCCTCTCCACTCCCTCTCTGATTGTACAAGACTGCGAAAAGCCAATTGCAATTAAACGCTTCATTCCTAAATGAAAGGCTCGGTTTGTAAACAACAATAGCGACAAAAAAAATAAAAAAGCAGCTCTCTCAGCAAAAGCAGCCCAGCTTTCTTTGTAGAATACTACAGGTCTCCAGCGAGAAATTGCTCCCCTCAACAACATTCTGAGCTCTCCTGGGGCGCTCCCTTGCCCCTCCAGCCCCTCTGCCCCAGATTTAGAGCCTGTCAGAGCCAATATGAAGAAGTGGATGCAGGCGCTGAGACATCCTGGCCTGGAAGCTGTTCTTCTGAAAAAGCACTGCAAACCTGCTCCTTTAGATAAATAAATAGCGCATCCCCTGTGAGCCATCAGCTGCAAAGCACTATCGTACGATGCCTCCACTGTCATAATTCCCCATGTCCTTATTGCCCGACAGCCTCCATAAAGAGCCGGCAGGTTTATGTGCCACTTAAAACCAACCTATTACCAGCAGCAAACTTCCTTCAACAAGTTTCTGTGTGCTCTGACTCAAAAGCAAAAGAACCGTGTCTCAGTGTGACCAGGTAGTGCTACCCACATGCCCCCCAGTTTCCCCAGAGACAGGGGGGTTACTGGTCCCAAAATAAGGGTCTGATCCTCCACTGCTGTCTCTTAGGCAGCCACATTAAACCAAGTATTAATACAATTACACCAGAAGAAGATCGAAGCCCGCATGCACAATTTATAAACTGCAAGACATGAATGATGCTCCCCTGTAGGCTGTGCGTGAAGGGAAGCAGGTTTTCTGTAGACAGACAGACATTGATATCAATGCAGTAAATGGCTGTTGCATCACTCCACGATTTGATTCATTGGGCACGTTTAGAGGCTGTTGTGCCTGAGGGATAGGAAGAATGCCCATGGGGTTTCCAGCCCTGTAGATAAAGGTTATTGACCTTCATTAGGGATTAAATTGGAGGAGCTGCACTGATTTGCATGGTGCTTTATGCTAGCAAGCATGTCCTGCAATAGGCAGTGATCTCTGAACAGCAAGGGAAAAAGGTACCTACAATCTCCTGAGCCTTTCCAGCCACCCCACACACAGGTCTGGGGTTAAACACAGTATTTTTTATTTCGAGATACTGAGAAGTGTTTTTTGCCTGTCAAACGAGACTAAAATACGAAACACAGGGGCAAGCCAATTGCCCAAAACTGTCCCATCTGCTTCATGATCAGATTTTATGTGACAAAGGCTAGAGTATTTGTTTTATTTTCAAAGAGCATATGGTTTGATTTTCAAAAGCTCAGCCACTCACCGCTGGGGCCGGCCTTCCAGAAAAGCTTGATGCACAGCAGCTCCTCCGGTGACACATGGGACTTTCTGAAAGAGCCCATAACCCAAGCTGGGCATTTGAAGCCCCTGGAAAAGCTGCCCTTGTCTGGGATTGCTGAACAGCAGAACAGCAGCTGCCTGATGCAGGAAGGTAATCCATCTAGCCAAAAAGCAACGAAGACTTTAAACCAAAGGAAAAAAAAATAAAGAAAACAAATATGATAAACAGACCACAAAAATAAAGAAAGGCAGGAAAGGGTTGAATAAATTTCCCCTTTGGTTTTAGACTAGTAACACCATAAATGCTACTGAATAAATCACCCACAGACCAGAGAGCTGAAATAATACAGGGGAAAATCTGAGCTCCCATTCATCACACTCCCCCAACATATAATAAATGCTTTTCATTCAGCTAAATGAATTAGCACAGTTGACACAGCACGCATCCATAGTGATGCCCACAGATCGCCCTGCTCTTTGCTCTCTGCAGCCGCCTTTCTTGGCAGCTCCTGCCCCATGTCCCCTCCTCCCAAGGACAGCAAACAGCCCCAGACAGACGGAGAGGTCCTTGCTGCCACTGATCCCCAGGACACTGGGATCTCCCTGCTGTCATGTGGAGCACCTATAAGCACCATTAAGTATGAACTATAAAGTCTGGTATGAAAATATAGGCCATGAGAGCTGCTAATCACCATTTCCTCCCCGAGGATGAAAACTTGCAGGTGAGCAGCAGAACTGGAAATGGCATTTCTGAGTCCTACGACAGTGCTGCAGGCCCCAGCCAGCATGTCTCACTGGCACCCTGCTTCACACATCCAAGATACGAGGATGAACCACTCGCTTGGTACCACAATACAAAGGTCCAAGCAGCCCAGAGAACGGCGAATGTGCAGTCACGGAGTGGAGTCACCCTCACACCACTCCCAGGGAGCCCTTCACACCAACCACAGACAAAGTGCGGTCCTGTCGCCAGCCAGGAAGGACTTCCAAGACAGACCTTGGGGCACAGCAGGAGAGTCTTGGGAAGACATGTTTATCCGAGGAAATCCAAGCCAGCAGCTGCCACAAACGTTATCATGGAAACACTGCTCTTCTCTGATGGAAACCAGCTCCAGTGGACCCAACTGTGGCTGCAGTGGGGCAGACACTTGTGGCCAATGCTGGGGCCATGATGTGATGTGCAACCTCTATCAGCAAAGGCTCCATCCCAAGACCACCCATGGGTGAGGGTGTGACGGGATGTTCCCCCTCCAGTCCCTGCATGGCCAGAGCCAAAGGAGGGGACCCACGCCAGGGAATGGGCCCCCAGCAAAGGGCATGTGGCAGGGGCAGGCAGGGGCTGAAAAGTCATTTTAAAGGTAACTGGAAACAACCTTTACTGATGCTCTGAAGGTTTAAAACCATCATTGGTGGATTAAATCCATTTCAGGGGGAAATATCATGCCAAGTCTGAATGATTGCTCAGAGTAAGGCTGGAGTGATGTGAAAATGGGTGATAAATATTGAGAGATGGAGATGAGAGACATATAATGGAGTGTCTGACAAAACTTCAATTAGAACCTTGTATATACTCCAAGAAAATGTATTTAGCCAATCGCAGCACTGGGGGTTTGAGGCTTTCTACAATGTGCTTAGGTTAAAATAAACTCTTATTTTAAGCACAAGCAAGTCATTCAACTAGTTAGTCTAAAGATGAGGCAGGTGAATAGCTTACAGTAAATAATCTATTACATGCATCAATTCAAGCTTCTTTTTACCCTAGAGCTCCTAAGGAAAAAAAGTGCTCTGCATTAGTCATTTACTCCTTGAATCTTCTGGCTGATTTGTGAGATTCACTGCAGGAACAAAGGGCTCGGAAAAGCTACGGTCCTCCAACTGTGGTGGAAATGGGTTGCTGATGATCCCCACTCCTGGAACAGCTGCCAGAAAATCCAGATTGGATGGCTTTGGGTTTCTTAAACTCATCTTTGCTTGTTTATAGCTTTCCTGACTCCTAACACAAATTAACTGCTCCCTCTGATAGCCCAGCACTGATCCTAGATAAATTTGGGTCAAGGCATCATTTTCATGATAGTTTCTTATGTCTCCTTTTCCATCTTGCCCTTGGCTATTTACAGGCAGGAACTCTTCAGAGTGCTCCCTGACTCAAAACCTCTCAAATACCCAAACACTTCTCCTCCCCAACAACCACTGCTGTTAATTATCTGTACAGGCAGCTCTCCCCATCACAGCCTCTGTGGAGCAAAGGGAGGGAGCTCAGTGTGTAACCAGTCCCTGCTCTGAATCACGGGTTCCAACTTGGTTCTCTGAAAGCACGTGGCTATTCCAAACAGCTCATACATCGGCTTCAGCAGCTCCTCACCCAGCTCTGCCTCCAAAAGAGCCTGCGGAGCAGCTCACATCCCCTCCTTGGGTGTAGGACCACCCTCAGTCAGCCCTCTGTACCCAGAGCTGGGCTCCACTCGCAGACAAATTACTCTGAATTATTGATTTCCTGATGAATTCTGCTCTCCGGCAGGACAAGGGCGGGCCTCGGTGTGCAAGTGCTCACAATGGCAACGTTGATCACAGGCAGCAGCAGGCAGGGTTGGGAAGGACTTGAAAGACATCTTGTCCCCCCTACTTGCTGCAAGGCAGGAGTCTTAACACCTCACACGTTTGTCAGAGTTGTCTAATCTGTTCTTAAATACCTCTGGTGAAAGCTGCCACACTGCCTGACGTGTCCTCTTCCTGTCATTCGTACTGTCACCTGCTGCCAGAGTCCTGTAAGACTGAAGGTTTTTTCCCGCGGAATGAGTCAATCCGTGATGGGGTTTTCAGTCCTCTGCTGTGTCAGGAAAGGTCACACTCAAGTTGTCTACAAATGCTGCTCCCTCTGTGATCTCCTCCAGGCTATAAGCTCTCACAGTCCAACCATGTCCACCATGGCGCACCATGGACTGGGCCCCAGATACTCACTTTTGTTTCCTTCTAGAATTTCAGGGCTTTTATAGAGACCTGTAGACACCACTATGCTCTTCTTCAGACCATCAAAGCAGCAAAGGCAGGGAATTCCCTTCCCTCCTCCTTCCAAAGGCCTTGCACCAGCCCCATGGTGCAACAGGTTTTGCAAGAGCTTTTGTGTTCTTAGCAGGCACACTCTTTTCACCAATGCAAACTGTTTGCAACCCAAAGAGCTCAAGATACTGGGTTCTCAGTGACAGATCCAGCTTTCAACACAAGCCCAGAGCCCAGGAGACGGCTGCTGTGTTCAGCACACAGCGTTCAGCAGGGCCAGTGTCAGCCCAGGCAGCTACGGAGCGCGGAGAGCCTGGAGATGGATGGCGTTGTCATCTTTGCCGATCGCTCCTCAGGTGCCAACCAGCAGAACGGATGTCCTGCTTTGCATAATGCTTGTACCGCGAATATTATTAACCTCATATATCACTGGGGAACGCACACGGCTCCTGTTCACAGGGAGCACCACGGCTAGCCCTACTCAATCTACTTCTATAAACAGAAACAAGGACCATTTAATAAGCAGGAGGCAGCTGGTGTCTTTAGAGGTTAGGGTTTTGCGTTGATTTTTTCCCTTTGACAAACGACAAATATGCTCAGGAAATTTTCTGCTGTGGATTTTTATCTTGTCGACCACTCATAAACGAAGCAGGGTCAAGCACTGGTCAGTACTTGGATGTGAGATCTCAAGGCAAAATAAAATCCACGGTACAGGAGGGAGAGAAATACTTGTGACTTGGCTTTTTAGGGAGCAATGCTCTTCTCTCTGAGCCAGCACTGAATCCTCTTTGCAGGCAGGGTTAAAAAGGCGACCACAGCTGCAGAAAGTTCCTTCTCCCTATGGAATGTGAAATCAGGGTGGGTTGCCATCTTCCAAGCAACCAAAGGGAGTCAGGACCAAGAATTAAAGGACAGGCAAGCACTTGAGCTCCTCTAAGAAAATACCAGCCAGGATCATAAAATTTCCTATCTCTCTGAGCCAAACAACAGGTATTAACCAAGGGGTAGATGTTTAATGCTCCATGTAAAAGGCATTCTAGCTGGCTTCTTCCCCTAAATTTAGACTGCGATTTTGTTTTAATCCAGTATGTTTGCTCCCCCTACCGAACTGTCCCACGTGCTCAATGAATGTTTTCCAACAGTTACCCCCACACTGTTCCTGCACTGGCTGAATTTCCCCGGTGAGTAAAATGATTTCTATGTTCAGTAGCCTGTAAAGCACTTGGAAATCTTTCAGATGAAAGGCCCTCATCGAAAAGTGTATAATAAGATTTCATTATTGTATCATTTATTCTCATTATCGCTAATAGCAGTGGTTGTATAAAATGTTCTTCCTGTGATCAGAAGCGACCAGCTAGCAAACACCCCAGCCCACAGAAGCTGAGGACAAAGAAAGCATCGGGGAGCAGGTGTCCAGAGTTCACTCAGCTGTTCTCAGCTCCCCATACGTCCTCTCTGCTTCTTTGAAGATTTTAATTAGAAGCCTACAGAACGGTGTTCCAGGACCTGGAAGAGATCCAGAGGTATAAAGGACAACAGTCAAACTCAGAGCTTCCACTCATCGCAGGTAGAAGGCTTTTTAGACCTGAACTGCACAAGCCACTCACAAAATAAGCTGGAAATCAAGCAGAGCAGAGTTCTGGGGACAGACGGGGACACATGGCACATCAGCGAGGAAAAGGGGATGGTTTGGATTTGTCAGGCTCTACTTTTGGGGGGCACGTTACCCACAAGCAAACAGGCTAGCTAATATCCGGGGTTCAAGGTGGGAAGGGGAGCAGAAGCAGCATTTCAGTGAGAAACCCAGGGTACAGAAAAAGATTATTCTGAATTTAGCAGCACTAAAATAGTGCAGAAAGAAAATGGGGCAAGATAGCACGGGAAGGGAATGCAAAAAGAAAAGAAGGGGGAAAGAGAATGAAAAGCACTGCTAACTCAGGCAAACCCAGGCAGCAGTGTTCGGAGCTACGGAACTAATTGCCCTAAATAAATATATGAACTAAGGGCAGGATTTATAAGCAAGAGAGACAGAAGAAACAGCTGGCTGAACGGTGTTCAAATGGGTAATGAAAAGTATTTACAATGCTGGCAAAGCAACTTGACAGGCAAGAGAAGCCTAGTCATCATGTAGGGCAAGAAATAAGAGAGGTGACAGCTGTAAGATCTCTCACCACCTAGAGAGATTGAGAATGAGGAATTTCTGCACCTCTCCTGCTCTTCCCGTGTGCCCCAGATGCTGTAACATCAGCGACTTGTATTCCGCTCAGACACTCGCAGCCTTACACAAGTCAAGAAGTGCAGGGACACAGACGAGAGCTTCATCCAGGGGCTGGAGACAGCAGATGGGCAGGAAGGCAGTTCAGACCTCTGGCATTCCAGGGTGATGAAGACCAGGAGAAAGCAATTACAGCTGAATTTGATGCTGGAGCCTGGGGACCCTCCAGGCAGTGGCAATGTCTGGAGATAGCCCAGTATGAACAGAGAAGCCAGTTTTCAGATTGAAGGGGAAGAAAGGCATGAGGCAGCTGAGGTTTGACTGCAGATACAAGGACACAGATAAGACAGAGAAGAGAGTGGTTCTTGGTACCCCATATTTAGTGAGAACAACAGGAAAATGAATAACCAGTTTCACAAGCTCCTGAAAGCTAATTTACTTGAACATTAAGTAACAGCAAAGAGCATAAGTTGTGTTTTCATTCCAGATCGTGGTTTGTCTCCAAATCAAAGGGGGAATCATCAAGTTTAGGCTTGGGTGATGCAGGAATTTCTTTCACCGGAATAATTCAAGAATGACCCATTTCTCAAAGCTTAGCTCCAGTTCCAGTATCCAGACAAAAAGCACGATATATATGTGGTATGCTCACCGTTAGGCCAGATCTGGTCTTCAGGGACTTGGAGAAACAGAAGAACGCTCTGCTCAGCTGTGAGCTGACAGGTATCCTCTTCCCAGGGCGACAGATCTGAGCACCCCAATGGAAATTTAAAAAAATACTCTCAAGATCTTGTCAGAGCTGTTCATCAGAACTGCTCTGATTAACAAGCATTACTGAGCAGCAGCTACTTTGTCTCTTTGATCACGACTGGTCCTCAAGCCATTGATGAATTAAATATTTAATGGTCTATGTGACAGCTCAGGACAGCTGCTGTGTCAGAATGGTCCTGGAAGGCCCCCGTGTACCTCGGAGCAGACACAGGAACACAATGGTGAGGGTCAGCAGCATTCTTGGCTGGTCTCCAGAGCAGAACCAGAGCCACAAGCTCTGCAGTTGGAGGAACCACAACCTGGCAGCCAAAAGGATGGATCTGAGCAGAATGGGAGGATTTTAATGCCAGGATTTGTGCTTTTCCAGAATGTACAATATCTTCTGGGGTGACACCACGCTGACAAAGGGGGTTCTTGCAAGACTTACCCAGTATTTATTCCATCATGCATGTCTCCGTATGGCCCTAAACCATGAGAGCTCAGGGCCAAGAGAAACAATTCAAAAGCTGCAAGCCATACAGAAGAGCCAGCACAGCGACTCATTCCCGACCCACACACAGAGCACAAGCAAGGAAACACACTCTGCTTTGTACATGCAAGGAATGGTCTTGCTTATACGCTGCATCCTAACTCGGCACCATAGCCACTCTGGAGTTTGGATACATCTGGTGTTGAACCTTAGATATTAAACCTTGGGGTGCTGAACATCAGAGAAGTCCAAGGAAAGGACTAACACAGGTGGAGCTGGGGAGGATTTGCGAATGTGATCATCTCCAGAAATCCCTTTGGTACCTGCTGTTAGACAGCTCTGTGACTCTGAATATGGTCTTCTGGCTCACCCTCAAAAATCGAACAAACGACAGTGACTTTGGTTACAAAACAGTAGCGCTTCAATTGCAACAAGGGCCCCTGCTAATTTAGCAGAAACCCTTTTAGCTCAGATAACTGCTCTGCTAATGAAATCAGAGCCATCACCACTTCTGGCTCCCCATGGTAAAACCTCTATCCTTTTCAGAGAGTGAATCGCACCATAGCTTCAGAGAGAAGTTTTAATGGGCTTTAGCAGCCTTCAAGAGACAGTGCTTGAAGGACAAAATAAATCATCTCTCTTACTGTGCTGTCACAAAATTCCCCTTCCCCTTAACATTCTTCTTGCATCGCCTTCTAGTTCCACCACTTCTCTTTCAAAGTTTACGCTTAACTCAAAAGAGCAGATCTAACCCGAGAGGAATAAAAGAGACCCCTCAAAGTTTCCATTCCTTAGGTCCAGGATTTGGGAGAACAAAACAGCACCACAACTCTGATCAACAAACTCATCTTTCCTAAAGCAATGGGGAAGGTGCTGTGCCAGCTCTCCACGAGGAACATTTAGGGAAAACAGCTCCCTCTTCTTAATCTAACACTCTGCTGCTTTGGTGGACACTCTGTGGGTTATTTTAAATGGGCTTTGGTAAAGCTTTAAGTCTTCTATGGCTGGGGGCATCTCCAGCCAGGCTGGGGCAGCGCGGGCAGCTGTGTAACAGCGCTCTGCACAGCTCTTCTCCAGGACACGTCCTTGGAGGATCTAGCTGGGCTGTTTCTAGACTTAAAGTACTGCAACGCATAGAAAAATCTGTGGATATCCAGTACAGTCCATGTCAGACTGTAGGAGAGACAAGAAAAAGGCAGCAAAGCCACCTCTGCATCCCAGCTTTTCTTCTGGCACCAACAACAGAGCTAAACCGGATCCCAAGTGTTGGCTTGTATTTCCAAACACTTTCTAACCATTGCAGAGAACAAGTGCTTAAGGGCTTGGCTGTATTTATGCTTTTGCTTGTCTTTAATAAAAGCAGCATTTATAATGCATGATTAATTATTTTGCACAAGTCTCCCTTTTATGGGAACCTGTGAAATGTAAGTGATTTTTAATATCACCTCACAGACATCACTCCTTTTTCCCACTCCCATTACCATTAATCCACGTTGTAGAAAGATGCAACATTTGTCAGTGGTTTATTATGAAGTGTAATGTTGTGAGTTATTTATGAGCTTGCTATTTATTGCAGTATTTGCGGGTAGTTTTAGCGCTGCAACTCCAGGGTGAGAATCAGCCACAATTTACCCACTGCCTGGCAGAACCCTTTGCTGTTTAACCACTTCGCTCCCCCTCTCTGGCTGTGCCCTCACTGCACATCGCCCAGGGATGTTCTAGGGAAGCCTCTCAGCCTTGTCACTCCCAAGGGCCCAGACAAGTACACTCAATTACCTCTTGTTCTCATTAGGTGGAAGGGGATGTTTGGAAAGGACCCAGAGGCAACAGGCAGAAACAAGGAAGGAATAGAGATGTTACTGAATTCCGGTCGCTGGAAAGATGCGGTTTGGGGGTCTCACACCATAGGAGTGAAGCAAATGGCCAGAGCACAGACGGAACCAGTCCACTGTTCAGTGCCTAATAACAGAAACCCACGGACAGCATTAGAGCAGGACAAACACCTCGCTGGGATCGCTGCTGTGGCTTACACAAAGCGTTATGCTGTGGGGTTTAGACACCCAAGCTGTGGAAACTTAACCAATCGGTTACCCTGCATTATCCCAGCTACACTGATCATCGACAGAAATGCTCCTAATCTGTAGCAAACACGGACCGAACTCATTTTACTCCACAACGAACAGAAGAAACTCCTTGAAGCTCAGAATGCTGACAAAGCAGGCTAAGCAGAGACCCCATGCCTAGGACTGAATGCTCAAAAGATGGTTGTTATTATACCGTACAGACCAAACTCACGGACAGATGATGAGCTGAAGTCACCAGGCACACAGCTGACTATGGTCAGCCAGAGGGATGTGAGCAGAAAACTCCACGGAAAGCAGAATATTGCCTTTACTGAGCTCAGCAACAAGGCTTCTATGATCCTGCTTTTACATTTGCTTTTTATCAACTGCAGCTACCTAAGTACTCAGTTTTCAACACCTACAATGTCTTGCTGGAAACTGTTTACAACACTTAGCACCTTGTGCTGAGATCACTTGCTAAAATGAAAGCCTGTATTTTGTTAAAAAGAGCAGACACTTTGCAGGCACAGATTTATTTCTCCCTAACACCAGGCGCTCCCTGGCACTAGTAGGATACAAAGATGCTGTACCCATATACAGTTTGCTGCAGGTAGAGCATTTGAAGGGTGTGAATTAGGGCCACAAAGTCTATTCTAAAGGTTTAGTAGCCATCAGCAGGCAGATCTGGGCACATTTTCTCTCATTCTATACATTTTCGTTCTAATCCTGCTGTGTCTGAGTGCTTCTGTTGTGCTAGCTATAGTTAAATTTCCCCACAACACCTTTTCTGACAGAAAATGCTATTCCATCAAAACAAGCCAACTTGATTTTGATAAAAATCCCACGTTTTAAGAGAAGTCTGATGATTGGAAGCATTTTGTTAAGACCAAAACAAATGTGGGAACTTTGAGGTTTGGCTTCCAACTACCTTTTATTATAAATAATTGGGGGGGGAAGGACTCGCACTCCTACTACAGTTTTTAGAGCAAAGCGCAATCACCTGTAATTTCTGAACACTAAACACTCTGAAATGCTGTGGCAGAGCATGTTGATACAGCTTGGTATTTGTTCAAAAGAGAAAGCGAGACAGAAAACCACTTGAAGTCTTTTAACTATTTGGTAGACCTGTTCCCACCTGATCCAGCCGGCTCCCAGACCCCCTTCAGAGGGTCAAACACATAAAACCTTCACTCACTAGCATTTCAGGCCTGATTCTGCTGATGTGAAGTCAGAGCAGTTTCAAAGTCAGAGCCAGTACAGATCTACTGAGGCAGGAATGAAGAAATCCGATGTTTGATTCAGACTCGGTGGTTGCATGGGCTCCAGCTGGGGTTCAGCAAAGGAAGTTTTCCACAGTGAAAGATCAGCTTCTCTGCATCAAAAGGCGATGTCAGTCCTGCTTCCACTCTTCCAACAGTCACTTTTTCTTTCACCCTGTGCCTCAGTTTCCCCCTCTGCAATTAGAGCTTCCATGAGATTTCTTCTCCAGCCAAGGACAAACTGGGTTGTCAGGAGCTGGTGGGAGTGGGGTGATGGGCTGAATAGCTTTGGGAAGAACAAACAGGATAATAAACTCACTTTAATGCCCACATAGGGACCCCAATTTAACCTTATCTATATGCAAATTGTGGTGCCTTCTTCCTCCTCTTTGAGGGCGGGTGAGCTGGCTGTGATGTACCTGATACAAGCAGTGCATTTGCATTCCACTGGAACTGTCAGGAACTTCTCTCTGCTTTGTTCAGTGACTTAGGCTGTATTTAAAAAGAAAAAATCCCTTCTGATTAGAAAGCAGCTCCATTTGGTTGCCACCTGTTACAGAACCACCAGAGCCTCAGGAAACTTTCACACAGAGCTCCCACACCCTTTGTCAGCAGCGTTTGCCTCCTTGTTCTTGGTTATCAGCCTGTATTTGCAGAGAAACCACCCTGTGGTGCTGAGGAATCCATCTGTTCCTGCTGTTCTCCCCTTACCTGATGTCAGGCAGTCCTACTTGCAGTGTTCTAGGTGGCTGTGAGTTGAAAGGACTTAAGAAGTTAGAGATGGGAAGAAAAAGTAAAGCAAAAGTGAACCGTGGATGTTCTTCCATCACGGAGCCAGCTTGGGATGGTTCCCTGCAGAAGGTGACAAAGTATCCCAAGAGCATCATGCCACGCTATTTTTCTTTCCAAAATTAGAGGTGAAATACAGCAGGATATCAGCGTGATCTGTCCATACAAACTACTATATTCTGCAAGCTTTTTCAGAAACCAAAACGTTCATACCAGCATGTCCACAGTAAAACTCACATCCTCTGTAAATCTACACAGCTCCCTTGTCCACCAGCTCTTTCCCAATTTCTTTGAGGCTACTCCAGGTCCCTCTGAGCACCAGTTACCCTGTCCCAAATGCCACCAGAGATGTAATCACACTTCTGTCTCACCCAGTCTGCAGTTACACAGTTTTCAGGGGAAGAAAGCAAAGAGGAAGAGTAGTTGGGAAAAAATGAACATTATGTTTTCACGCAAATAGCCTCAAACTTTGGGTAGTGGCAAGAGAAAAAATACAGGAAGAAATCAGTTTTAAAACCTTTCTGCTTCTATTCTCTTCTCCTTTATGTTTTCAGTGTGGCTTTAGTGGCTCTTTAAAGATGTACTACAAAGCTTTTAATAAAAGCCAGAATGAAAGGCAGAATCCTCTTTAAGACCCTAAATCAGTCTTGCAATACGTGTCTAGACTCACACCTTACTAATACATTAACTTTTTAGAAGTGAGATATTGTAACACCCAGTAATCCCTCCAGCTTCTGCTAAATTCCCTGTCAAGGAGGCTGTGTGTTTCTGTTTAGATGGGAAGCCGCAACATTAACAATGACCCCTTCCAGAGAACATTTAATAGGCAAGTAGATCATTCAAAGTACTTTTCATTTCTGTCTCTCATTTAGCAGTCCTTTCCACCACTCCACGAGCACTGAGGGGATGATTGCTTTGTATCACACAACCACTGCACTCACTGAACAAAATATGCAGGAGTTTGGTCCTAATGCTGGGAGCAATGTGCTGGTTTTGGCACTGATCCCACCAAATTTAGGGTTACATTTTTACAGCAATAGTGGTTTCATCTTCGCTGAGCAGGAGCAATTTCCTCTGGTCACAACTACGCAGTTTTTCTTCTTCAGAAATTCAATTTTCAGTGCCGCTGGCTTTCAAAAATGTGAGTCCAAGTTGGCTTTTATCAGCCACAGTAAGCATATTCCCCTATAATTTGCAGGGTGAGACATATGATAGTCTCTAGTTTGCTCCCAGGCCTAAATGTGGCATCTACAAATTGTCTACTGCGAAAAGTTAACAAGAAGTGTCTAAATGAAGCGTGGATTTAATTTTTTTTCTTAAAAAGACCCAACATTTCTCAGTCACAAGCAGTGGATGTACTCCATCTGTTTTCAGTGGAGATGCTAAGCTGCTGATTATTTTGCTGGGGAATGCCAAGGACAAAACAGCAGGTCACTGGAAAATCACCTGGTTTGTCTGGAGGCGCAGAAAGAAACCGGTTTTGAACTCGGATCCCCTGAGAGCTCCATACACCGCCTCCCCACTTCCCGTACAACCACAGGCAAATCACTTGATCTCACCGAGCACCAGTTCCCAGCTGTGAAGAGAGGACAAGAAGAGCTTTGTTCATCCAGGCCCTTGTTGGACTTTCCTCTTCACACTGCAAGCCCTATGGGGCACAGACTCTCACTCTCCCCAAGTATGGAGAACAGCTTTTTTTCAAAAAAAAACAACTACCAAACGCACTGCATGAATCTGTGAGCCCCAAAGACTTAAAAGAGGTACCTGGAAATACAACAGAGCAAGTCTGTTGCTCTCCTGTGTTGCCTGCAGCCTTTGGATGCAGATTCAAATTCTAAGCTACACAATGCTGTGAGCAACTGCCCCAGCAGTCAGAAACCTCAGAAGCCCCAGGCAGGCTGCAGCTAAATTTAGATCCTCTCTTCCATGCTTCAACTGGGATTTTCACAGATTGATTTTCTTTCTTCAGTGCAGTCAGGGCTGCTCAGAGGGATCCCTTGTTTCTCTCGTTAGTTATTACCCTCCTGCAGGGAGAAGGGCCCCTGTTTGCACCAGGAACACCCGACAAGCTGTTCTGAGCAAAACGGTGAATGCCAAGTTGCTTCATCAAAGCATCAAGGCTAGAAGCTCCCCTGCGTGACAGTGACTACGAGAAACCACATGAAGCCGTCACTCCTGCTGGTGTGGCTGCACAGGCTCCGTGCAGGGCAAGGGGAAGAGCCCAAGAGAATTAAAATCCTGCCCAGCCATGGGAGAACCAACTCCTCGGGTGCTCTGGGACACCTTGTGCAAAGCCCGGCACCTGCCTTGCCCAGGGTCTCACAAGCCGTTTGGAACCCGCACACACTCACAACCCCATCCGCTCCTCCAGGTTTGCCTGCAGCATCACTTTCTGTAGGATTCAAAATCATCAAACCAAAGACTTGTCCCTCACTAGATCACAAAAAGTTCAGTGAAACCGAAACATCTTTGCCCTGAGGCCACTTGATGCTTGCTTTAACTGCATCGCTCCATTAAGGATGATAAGATTTAAGTCTGAGTGTCTGATTTGCATTAAGATTAATAGCGGCTGGTTAGCCATATTCCTTGGATATTAACAGCAGGGCTTTTTCCTGGTGATTTCTCATTGCTTCTAATAAAATGAAGGATTCCAGTCTTAGCAAGCAGAAAACCAAGTCTGACTATTACCAGCAACTGAATGGTCAAAAAGAAGAACAGATAACCCTGCCTCACTGTTAAGCAGCCAGATCCCAATTACACACTTTTTATTAGTTGCTTTTCAGGATCACTATGTGCATCACTTTACCAAGGTTTCAAACTAGGCTGCAAAACAACATTTCAAAGACAATTAAAATATCATAAGCAATCGTGTGAATGTTCCTGAAAGCAGCTACCAAATAAGAAACAATGGCAGAGCTGCAAAAGAAGAAATCATAGTTTAATCTAACCTTTAATGGGTATTTATTAACTACATGATTACCCCAATTTAGAACTAGCCACTTGTTACAGACTGGAACTATATCACAGCTTTTTCTATGTTGAAGCCAAGGCTCAATGGAGATTCAACAAGTTTATGGGTGATGAAAACACGATACACTTACAGAGTGAACACGCCTGATCCCACTAGATCATCCCGTGCCCACTAAATTATCTGGACCAAAGGCCACTGGCATATACGGGAAATTAGGGCAGCAAACCAAGGAGTAATTTTTTAAAAATGTGTTTAATATCAGAGCACGGAAGCCAAAAAGCTGAGAAAGCAGAGTGGGGCAGGGACTAGTGGGTGGAAGCTGGGCACCCTCACTGTGAGAAACAGTGAAAAATGCAGCCTTTCAATCCAGGCTGGACACCCTTGTGAAGGAGATGCAGCTGCCAGGGTGACATTTGACGCTTGGCCAGCTCAGCAGCCCCCCAGCTCTCCTGCTGCTGGAGCAGGGCCAGCCCAGCACAGCACCAGAGCTGCTTCCCCCTGCCCACCCAACTCCAAAGGGCCGCAAGCCCACCTTAAACAGAAGCAGCCAAACATCTCTGACCACAGTCCTGCAGCCCCTGAGACAACCAGGGTGGTGTTATTCACCCTCAGACCTGTAAGACCGAGGCCCTTCTCAGTGATGGAGTTGAATAGCTTCGATTTATCTGCAACAGCACCATAACAAAGAAGAACCGCAATGGCTCCAGCAGGTCTGGTCAGCTCTGGGTCCTGCTCTCTAATTGTGGCCATGAGCATTCTCCTGGTAGAGGATATATGGTAGTGCTTAACTTTTTATTAGAGTGGGTAAGGGCTGAATAGGAAAGGGTCTAATCTTACATCCAAACACTGCAGTGATAGGGGAGGAATTTAGCTGAAGAGAAAGGGCAGCGTTCACCCACCTTTCACCCTCCTCTAATATGTTCCGTCTTCCCAGACAACTAATTCTGCTTGCTCAGGGATAAGTCAACATCTTGCTCAGCTATTTTTTCCCCTCCTCAGCTGTCAGGGCAGACACCTGTATTTGCAGTTAGTTCCCCTGGCAGCCTGAAACTCACTCAATTACCGAATCCTTAGGTCTTGGATTCCACCGCCTGCTTCTTCAGAGGGAACCCCGTCGCTCCTCCCTCAGGGCCTCTGACCTGACACACATTTCTTCTTACTGAAGCTCACTTCATTAACCAAGCAGTACCTAACTCTCACTTTATTGCTTCCGTCTTTGCTTCTTTGGGTTTAAGGTTTTCTAATGCTAAGGGTTTTATCAAAGCAGACAGTCTGCAGCTGATGTTAGTGCTGCAACAAAACGGTCCACTAATTGCCCAGCCATCTGGAATTAAGCTTTTGGGCTCAGACCTGTCCAACTGTGTCTCTGCACAAGGCAAAAAAATCAGTTCCTTTGTGTCATTGTCTTGATATTGGTCTGTGGTGTGAGATGGGGGGCTCAGTCCTGTCCTCAGTCGATGGAAGAAGGGTAGAAGTGAGACACATCTCATTTGCATGAGTAACCACCCATCATGCCAGGCCAAATATTGTCATTGTTTTCATTAGAAGATTAGTTTGTGCCTGGAAAGGAAAGATTAAAGTGAGTTGCCTTTACTACACAGACAGGAGGGGAACAAAATTACATTTGTTGTGTGTTCAGCCATGGATTCACCCTCCCCATATCCCAGCCCTACATCACTAACTCATGGTACTTGGACTCAAACAGGACACCCTGGGATAACAAACAGTCCCAAGCGGCTGCTTCTGCAACAGAGCTCACGTCACAACTTGATGGATTGTTTTCCACTCAGATTTGTCTCACCAAAGGAAAATGGTTAAAATATTATATTCAGGGACATTTTTTTCATTTAAAGAAAAAATAAGTGATTTATATTAGGATGAAAAGACTGGAAGGGCACTAGTTTCTTTTTACAGTTGTACATGACCAAGCACTGGTGTTTTTAAGGCATTAGGGCTGCCCCAGCTCCCAGCAGCCCTGCAGTCTGGCAGGTGCCCAGAGCCACCTCCAGGCCACTCCAGCATGAGGGACTCATGCTGGGGATCACATGTGCTTCCTTTACCCTGTGTACACAGTTAGAAAAATCTCTGTCCCCATCACCAACTTCGGAAAGTTAAAATACAGACATGTGGAGTAACAGAAATGAGCTTCCTTGTGTTTACCTCTAACCACCAGGCAGGGCTGCTCACAGTGTATTTCCCCTTTGTTTCCCCCATCTTGTCAATACAGAGTCCCAGCAGCCACATGCTACCTACAAGAATGCTTCAAACCATAAGCGAATCTCATCCACCATCACAAAGGTTGTTAAGCCTCTGCTTCTTTTCCCAGTGGGAAAAATAGGTGATCTGTGCATTTATTTTAAGACAGAGAACTGTTTTTTTTAGGTAGGTACATTTGATGAGATCAAAGAAACTCTCCCACCCCTCTGCCCAGAACGTGGAGAAACTTGCAGCAATCCTTTGGTCATGGGGGAGTTCATCATAAATCCCATCTTATGACAAGAGCTACAAGAAGTTTCACCCCAAGGCCAGCAGTGCGTGCAATGCTATGACCCTGAGCCTTAATGTGCATATTAACACATCCTGCCTGCCTTTGTAAAAGGCTGCTAAGAAGGACATTTGAAACTGCTGTGCAGCAAGAAGCAGGCTTTGCTGGTACGTGACTTGCAATGCATTCTAATAATCACATAATTATAGCTACGATCCACTCACCCTGCCAGAGAGAAGAGGTGAAACTGTTTAAGAGAATTCTCTCGCTGATGGTACTTGAAGCTACCGTAAGGTGACAGACAGCACAACATGGCTCCCCAAGCCAGCAGAGGAATGGGGGGTACTGGGGAATGGCTGTTTGTTCACTAACAACCAACAAACCACCAAGTACAAGCACGGGTGCCCCTCTGATGGCACAGCGCTGTCAGGTATCACCCTCTGAGCTGAGTCCTCAACCGAGGTCTTACAGAATCTCTTATGGAAAACAGAAATAAAATCAGTGCTTTACATGAGCTTTTAGGAAACAGATTTATTGTCTGTTGCTTTTCTTGGTCTCACATCTTCCTTCTTGCTGTAGTCCCGGTATTGCAGAGAGGAACATAACCCTTTGCTTTACTGGAAAAGGATGTTTTGTGCTTATCCCACTGGCTGCATAAGGAAATGCAAAGGCCAAACAAATCTGCTGGGCAGCCTCAACACAGGGCCAGCTTGGGATGTTCAAGAGTCAGTTTGGGGGCAGGCAGGATCAAATGGCAAGATATGGGGAGAAGTGACATACACCCGTATTTTGAAAGTGTAAAAAAGAATAGCAGGCTACAGTCTGCACGGGCAGAGCATACAGACAGACATCTGTAGTGAGTGCGAAATGGAAATGCTGCATGTTAACACGCACATCATTTGGACACTGAGGAGACTGGCACTTCAGCCTGTCTCATCAGAAGGTTCTTAAAAGCTACAATCCGCTTGCACGAGTCTGAAGAACAGACAGGGTGCCTCTAATGCACAGACTCCTCCAGTGCAGAAGGACCAGAGCCACTTCTTGGAGTCTTCCTGAAAGTGTTAGATGTGTCCTGAACACCTTCGATGTGAGCTCAGTCAACAGCAACAAGATCAGGACTGATGTGAATTTGAACTTGATTCAAATCACACAGGAAGTCAGCCTGGCAAGTAGAGAGAGAGAAAGCTACAGGGCTGATGAACTCCAAGTAGCCTGTGTTGCTAAGGAGACACATTTCAGCATCCTCTAGTGGGAACTTCCTAAGTGATGAAGGGCTCCACGCCCAGGAACATCACCTCACCACAGCTCAGCCCAGACTGGATGAAGACACCAATAACCAAGGTCAGGTCATCACCTGGCAGGCTGCAGCAGGATCTCCCAGCCAAGTGGACACATGAGAGCAGGCCTTCAGATGGCACCAAACCCAGTCATGAACACGAGTTTGTTACAGTCCCTCTGCTAGATGGCTTCAGAGCCGGACTGAGCAATATTACGTCTTTGTCTGTGCTGAAGGTCATGAGTTCACTCCTTGGCACCTTGGCTGTCACACCTGGAGACAGGACAGAGATGGTGGTAGAAGAAAGGCTGTGGGAAAGGCAGCATTGGCCAGATGGTGGGGTGGTTTTATGTGACATTTCTACTGGCACGGCAAGCTGTGAATCTGTAAGGTTTCTTCCACCTACCTAGTGGCTATACACGGCTGGTTATTAATGATGCTGTCAGACCGGCTTCTCAAAGGATTTGCTTATCTCCTGCAGTAGATGCTTTGTGAAAGGCCAACAGCTTTTAGCATTGCTACTGGAGACTTCCAGGAGGAAGATGAAGGGTAGAATCAGGCTAAGCTGTTTCCCTGTTCATCCAGCAGCTTCCATTCTCTGCCACCAGAAGTAAGAAGCTATGGATTGATGGACAACACCCATCTCCGTGGTGCCTCACAGGACAATTCTCTCAGGGGACACGTCACACCTATGACCAAAGCCAGCCTCATCTCCTCAGCCTGAAGCCAATATGCTCTCGTCTGAAAAGAGAAGCTCAGAGGGGAAATGTAGCAAAGCTTGTCTCCTGCCCGACCCCTGGGGTACAGTGGGGCTCTGGGCTGACCCACTGCCGGGTGGCGTTGCTGTTCTGCAGTAGTGCCATGGACAGGGGTTATAGAATACAGACCTGGAGCCCTTATTGAGTTGTGCAAACACAACAAACAGGCAACTCTCCAAGCTGTCGGTTGCCAAACTCAGACTTGTGACTCCAAGTGGGAGACTAGACTTTCGTTGGCTTTTACTGGGCTTAGTTGGGACTTATGGTACAGACGACTCCTGTTACACCTCACACTAAGATGATGCTTCAATATACCCAGCACAGAGGTTTTGCCACCAAAGGGCATGAGGACTTGGTCCCTACCAGTTTTGTCCCTCTTCCATGTGCCTCATAATCACTGACTTGCACAAGCAAAGGGAAGTCAGCAAACCCTTGGGCCACAGGTGGTTACAGGGTGCTTGGGAACTTGCCAGCTGCTGGAGCAGGGGAGTTTCCCCCATAAATGTCTTTCAGAAATAGTTTTAGTGAGGGAAAGCACACTCAGCATGCATAAACTTTGGTATTTTTGTTTTAGTAGGTCCTGTTTCATCTATTATTTACAGGAAAATATCTATCTGGGCAAAAAGTAGCCCTCTCTTCTGAACTCTTTCCAGGACTGACTCAGCAACTTAATTTTTATGCTGGCTACTTTTTTGCTTCCCTTCTCTTTATTACTTATTCTTTTAATTTTCCACTTAAAATCCTTATTTGCATGATAGGTCTGACCAGCCTTAAGCAGATTTTTCTTGACTTTGACTTTTATCTCATTCTCTCTTCTCTTTTTTTTTTAATTAAAAACCAGCTTTGAATTAGTTCACTGAAACATCCCGCTCCCCATCTTCCTCTCCCCGCAGCAAGCTCCTCCCACTGTAATCTCGCTGGACCCTTCTGCCACCTCAGCACATTGCCACACAGGAGCAAACCTTCAGCAGGGAAAAATTAATCCAGATTCACCTCTGGATGTCAAGTGTTGACAGATTTCCAAGCAGATTCCAGCAGCACACTGGTGTGTGCCACTGGTCGCTCCCAGAGAATCCCCACTTTGGCTGGGAATCTGCCCCAGGGCTCGTCCCACAGGGAGTGGTGGTTGTGGTGTTTGAGTAAATCCCTTCAACATGCAACAAAATGAGCACTTCACGATTTTAAGGCATTTTCATCTCTGCAGGATTAGACAGGATCAGACCCTCTGTACTTTGTGGAGGAACAATTTTCACAGAGGGTATAAGCCTTTCTGTTTCCACTATCCATTCTGCCCTGGAATAGCCTTTTAGATGACTGGAGGGAAAAGGAAAAAATCATTGTCAAAATGGCTTGCCTGGCATTTGCTAAGATCCTAATGAGACCCAGTTTCACACCTACTCTGACACGGCCTCAAGCGTTGCTGCAGAGACTGTTTGCAGGAGGGGGAGTGTAAATGCCTCATGAAAACATGTGCAAGCCAAGATGCCAGGAGCTGCAAATTAAACTGGCACAAATCTGGGTAATGCTCCTGATTCCAAGTGAGTTGCTCCCTGTCCACATTAGAATGAGTCAGCTCATTATACAACTTTCTAAATTTTCCAGGTAGTTACAGAAAAATGCAGGAAGAATCTATGCTGCTAATTGCTTTCTTTGCCTAATTCTGCATTGCTGTAGAGAGCCACTGGATCCTGGGGAAGGAGAGCACAAAGGGTTACATTGCTCATTTACCAACTGAAGCAGCAGTGCTGTGCTTTCACTTGTTCCCACTCTAGAAATAGCTGCTGTTTAGCAGTAATACCAATATTTTTCAGCTCCATTTAGTGCTTAGCAGGATCATGCTTGCATTGAGGTCACAGAAATGACTGCAGTGTGTTGGAGAGGGAGACCCACGTTGGCTTTTATTGTCTGTCATGTGTACCTGTGTCATTCCAACCACAGCAGCACAGAAAGCCACACAAATTGATCTTGCTTTCCAAACACCTCTGTAATCCTGCTGCTGCTGCAGTGAGACTATTACACTAGAACACAGAACAGAGAAACATACAAGCATAAAGAGTGGTTGGGATAGCCCAAACATCCGCGTAGCCATCCCTGACTGCAGCCAAAAATAGATACCTGGGAAAAGCACAAGAATTAATAGCAATCATAAATAATCTTTCCCCAAATAATCTCTCAGACTCCAGTCTCAGGGACATTCAGAGTTGGACAATATTTCCCTGTACTGAGCAGGTTTCTCTGCCATTCCTCAGTCAAGCAGCCCCTCGATATTGTATAAAGCACCGTGCCTCAAGGTGTTTCTCAGCTACACTGTCACTGCAAGCACCAACCTCCTTTTGTATCTTTTGATCCTGCCACCTACAACAGGTTGTTTTCTAGTTCTCATGTTGAAACCCGTGGCACATCCTCTGTGGGCCTCTCACGAATCCATAGACCCTTTTCATATGCACCTGCAATCCGCCCTGCTTTGGCTGGAGGAGTCAGAGCTACCTACTCACCCCTTGCATAGAGGCTACTACAGACTTCTGATCACTTTTGTCACCCCCTCTGAACCTATCCCAGTTATCCTAGATCCTTTATGAAATGGGACGGCCAGCACTGCACAGTGCAGGTGGGCTGCCAAAATTAACTGCCTTGGCAGTCGTTCCCACATCCCTGCTGTACAGCGTGATCATTTCTACAGCTCCTGACAAGGCTTTGCTAAGAAGAGAGGGATGAAAGTGGAAGATGTATTTTATTTTTGCCAGTTGCTGCTATTCAGGAAAAGGGGGTGGGCAAGATCTTCCTAAGCAAAGCTAAAAAATCAGTGCCCCAGACACAAGACAACTCCCTGCAATCCTGCGCCCATCCCTGGTCTCCATTATTTTGGGGCAGGAAAGAAGGAGAGAGACAGAAAAGGATTAGTTACGCTCTGCAGAGTAACCAGTGTGATCCAATTAGTGGCCTGTCCTAGGAACATGGCCACAGCTAAGAAGAAGTGAAGCCAACTGAATCCTGTCATCGCTCTCCTTTCATGACAGATGCCAAGTCTGGCCTCCTCAGCACAGCTGTCCATCACTTAGCTCCCCACCGGGCACAACCAAGCGTAAAATCCTGGCTAGGGCAATGAGAGGCACAGTCATTCACCAAGGACCACAAGCAGCAAGAAACAGATGGACGAAAACAAACCTTTCCCCCCACCTCCTGCATAGCACATCGCCCCCAGACGTCGCCATACCACCTCTGTGGTGCTCTGGAAAGCTGGTGTTTGGCCAAACGCAAGAGGCTTTCGGAAGGGAATGAGCCACGCAGCATTATCAGCTGACATGCATCGTCTTATCTAGTCTCTTTGTTGAGATCCTCAACTCAGGGCAATCTCCACCTTTTAATTTCAAAAAGGCTGATGCTAAGTAATTGTTTAATATCTCTGCAGCATTTGCTCCCCTTTATCTTGGAATCCCTGCTGTAATTCATTGACAGAGCCGTCTTTTCTCTTTCTCTATTCCACCGTGTATGTACTTGAAAATGCTTTCATTGTAGGCAGAGATACTTGCTCCTAATTGATGCTTATTATTCCTTTTAAGCCTGTAATTGCTTTTTCTTGTCTAAATTTACTTCTTTCCCCCTCCCCAACTCTTCCTAAAATTACTTTGGTTTTCTCTTCTAATCAGTCCAAATCCTAGTGTTCGAAAGATTATTTGAACATGTGCCAAAGGTTTTGCTATTGCTTTGACATGCTGGCTTTTCACATCTGTAGAGTTTACTTCAACTTCTTGAATATTTACAGGCAAATCGGGTGGCCTACAACTGGTAATCTCTCAACCGTCTTAATGAGGGCAGATTTTAGGTGTCAGCTTCTATGCAGACTTTTGATTAGAAGGCTACAAAGGGTCCTCAGATTATCTCATTTCTCTCGTATGCAACATAGGATTTCTGAGTCAATTCTCTCAGTGGATAATGAAACAAATGGTACAAGTGGAATAAAATGCAATTTTGTTTGTAAGTGAAAGAGCACTTGTTCTTTCTGATGATCTCTCTTATTTTTTTTCCACAGGCCTTTACTGGGGTGATTCAAAGAGGTTTCCAGAGCAACACCCCCTGAAGGATCATACCCCCCTCACTGAGACCTTCTCAGATCCTTCCTCTGGATTCAAACCACCATACTATTTACATCCCCTCACCTGAGACAGGGCCATAGACTCGTCTGGCCACTAAATCACCCCAGGGAAGAAACCTAGGCAGACAAGCAACACGCCGTGGACTCTGCCATCTCAGACTTTGTGTTGTTCTTGGCAGGTGATCCAAGGTGTCATGCAAAATGAATGTAAACCCCTGCCAGCTGGAATTCCTCTCCAGCAGGGAAGGCCTGTCATATCGGCTTTGCTCAGCACCAAGGATTTGCTCATACCTGGGATACATTGCCCTGTGGTCCCAAGGGAATACCTGACTTCAAGCTGTGTTGCCGAAAACTTGAGAGTTCTTCTCACTTCTCAGCTGCGTCCTACCCTGTGACGTCCACAAAGAACTGGGGAGGCAGTGGCTGCAATGCCAGCTCTGCTACTGAGCACTCGTGACATTTTTAGGAAGCATCTGTGCTTTTGTTTTCTCTTCCCCTTCTATTCAGCTGTGACTGCTCCAGCCACACTTATGTTGATTTACTTCTTTAAATTTTTACAAAGCCTGTGGAGGTCCCCAGCTTCATTCCTCAGCATAGTTGTCATGCTGCATCTACCTGATATTTCGGGCTGACCTCAGCGTTACTTTGAGACACACAAGCCGTTCTTCCCGGTCTGTTAAAATTCCCTGCAGCCACCACAAAAGCTGACCACACTGCCTGGACTGGACATGAAGCGAAGCTTTCTCAGCAATGAGTCTCTGCTCCTCGTCTGGGCTTTGCTCCAGTAACTGAAGTAAGAGGAGAGGATGCAGAAGGGGCAGAAGGAACAGTGGAGCTAATGAGCACAGGAAATCTTCCCACTGGTTTTGTAGGAATGAGTAAGCTCTAAACATCGCTCATCAGGAAGTGGGGACACAGCTGAAATCAGACCCACTCAGCAGCACTGCTGACTGCAGCAGAGGACCAGGTTTGCTACCAGAACGGCTTCAGGGAGTGCTTTAAATACTCCCATCCTGGAAACATCATCCATCACCTGGCTTATGTCTCCATTGCAATCTGATAGCCAGCACAGCACAGCCACCCAGGCCTCCACAAGAGAGAACCAGGGGTGATCACAAACTCATGAAGTACCCAGTGAGAGCTGGATCTTTGCCATTTTAGACACTCAGCCACACCACATAAATATTCCCTGCACCTCAAAGAACCAAGCTGGAACATGGAGGAACAAGAACAATTACTACCATACAGGAACATTTACTGTTGGGAGTCTGCTGCATTTCATTTTAAACAAGTTTCTTTTGCAGCTCTAGTAACCTGAGAAGCCAGGAATATGAACATTAACAAAAGAAACAAATAAATAAAGCATTCCAATTACAGCTTTAATAAGATGCAATGTGCTAGAAGTCCATGCAGATGCAACAGCAATTTCTAATTAAAAACATGCAATTAACCAAAAAAGGTCTAGTATTATTCCACCATGTTCAAATCAGAGTGTGTTCTCAGAGTGAATTCAAGATTACGAATGTTAATGCTTGGGGTGTTCTTCTGTTTGTCTGTTTCTAATCTGATCAGAGGAAAAAGTAATTTTTCAGTCAGCAAAACTGTGCAGCTGATAGGAGGCCATTAGGAGCTGTTCTGATGGCTCTATCACACTCAAGCCTTTGTCGAAAGACTAAGTCTGGCCTTTGTTTTCTGAGTGATACCTTCTTAACTCACTCTCAGACGCCTTTGTGAGCTGTGGTCAACAGATGAACATCCTTGCTATTGGAAGACACCCATGGTGTTTGGGGACATGAGCTTTTCCATATATTAAATGTATTAAGAATTGGTGGACTATACAGTCCAGCCTACACCACCACAAACTGGGAGCCCAGGAGAAGCACATGGTAAGAGAGATCGCCAAGGGCATCACGGGTGTCTTGTGTATCTCTAAGAGGTTCTTGGTTTTGGGAATTAGTCAGGAAATTTTTGGCTGTTCAACACCGGAGTGAACTGAGCCCATGTCCAGTGTGACTCATGCCAAGCAAGAACTTGTTACCTATCAGCTGCCTTTTCATGGAACAGAGCGATGCCACCAGATTTACACCAATCCAAATCCAGTAAGATAGAAACACCAGAGGTAAGGAAGAGGATTGATCATGTAATCAGCAAATAAATCTGTGATTTAGACACTTCCATGGAGCTCTACCCTTCCATGAAGTCCAACAGTAATTAGGATATTTGCCCTTGGAGCATGAATCTGACAGCAGACAGCCAAGTAGATTTTTATGCAATGTATAAAATGTGTGCAAAAAATTAAAACCTGGTGGCTCTGGCCTGCTGGAATAGAAAGTGCCCTCAGGAGAGGCCTGAGGCAGGGAAAGTTTGGAGTCAGACATCAAGAGCTTCACATTTTATTGCAGGGAGGCAGATTCAGCCCTCATGGAAGTGAGCAATTTCAAACTAACAGACAGCATAGCCTGATGGATCAAAGATTGGATTGAGGCTTTGGATACCAAAGCTGATTTTTTAGCTCTCCCGAGTAATCTGGCTTCTCTCTGTGCTTTTGCTTCAAGCTCAACGGAACAATAGTCTCCCTCCCTATGCACAAAGTACAGCACCTGGCAGCTTGGTCCTACCATAACATAGAGGATATTAATAGAGAAGCTGCACTTCTGTATTTAGCTCCCTATTTTGGATGAAGATGAAAATGAGCTGAACTATGAATTCAGCTAACAATGGCCAAAAGCTCCCTGGGTGGAACACAGAGTGATGACAATCCTCAAAACGTCTGGAGAGATCTCCTGTCAGCTGAACGGCTTTTCTGCAAGAAAAAGGACAGATTTAGGGGAAAGAAAAAAAAAAAGCCTAAACAGGAAGGAAGGCTGGAAGTAAAGAAGATGGAGAAATAGCTGAGGGAGTCTTTTCTCCCTCCCCACTGTAGCCTGCTAGAGACCAGCACACAGCCCACCACTGCAGCTGCTTGTCTGGGCAATGTTAGCTGGCATCAACACTTGGAAGCTCCTAAGAAGCGTGACAGCACAATGCACAGGGAGAAAAGCAGAGAGAAAGGAGGAGATGGGTACTCAATGTGCCCTTCACTGATTATAGTTCAGTTCATCCTGCATCCTCATCCTGGGGGCCAAGTGGTCACACAATCTGCACAACTCTTGGAAGCGCCTTACCTTGAGTGTGCCTGAGCTAAGGAGGCATAAATAAGGCATTTCCCAGCATTTCCCATGTCCCTGAACATTTTTCCATGCCACATGGAGCCACAGGAGGCCCTGGGAGGTTTGTGCCTTGTTCAGCCTCTTTCTCCAGGGAAGACCTTCAACATGCAAAGGATGGTGGCATCTTCTCCACAGATTTACCTGCTTTTCAACTGTACTGTGAACATACCTTGCATATGTACTACATGGCATGTTTTGCACTTCTTTGGGATGAAAAGTTTGTATGGACTTAGGAAGGCAAATTTGAGTCCTTCTGCCACCGGTGGCTCTTGTATACATGTCCACTTGGGAACATTCCTCTGAGCCACTCTACTCAGGGCACAAAAAATTATTTCCATGTTCAATGGAAATACATACACTTCAAGAAGCAGAATTACACAAGAAATTTGCCCTTTTGGGTATTTAAGAGTGTGTAGAGACAAGTTAATAACCAGCAGAGCAGCACAGAACTTTGCAGCATTTCTAATGCATTTTCCCTCTCCACTCCAGTCCTTTTCATTATGACCCATTTTCTTGCCTTTTTCTTCTCTTATTCCAAGTCAAAGCATTTCGACACCCTGCCCTTTGTGAACATCGTGTGTCAGAAGATCTACAAGGATGGCAAATCGCGTTTTCTTCTGTCTAATCTATGCAGGCAGCTGGACCACTTTCATCCGTAATTGGGCGCCTCTGGGATAGTGTCACAGTCACAGTGTACTGGGGTGGGTACCAATCCAGCAGAACTCACAGGCACATGCAGCGTCTGACAGAGGAGCTGACCCGGACCTCAGCGTATATACACCTAAAAATAGGAAGAGATCAACCTGCAGGAGTTGAATTGAGTACTACGGGAGGCAAAAAAAAAATCCCTTTTCCTTGAAGCCAGCAAGCAAAAGTCAGGCTCCATCAAAGATGTGCAAAAAGTGCAAGAGAGTGAAACAAAATTTACACCAGAAAACAGCTGGTATCAGAGTCTGTGCCATAGTAATGGGTGTTTATGGCAGGGCTACCTTTGGCTTGGAAATGACACTTAAATAGCAACTGTTTTGTTTTAAAATCACCTTCACGTCTGTTGTCTGCCATTCCGATTTGGCAAATGAGACAAATCCAGATGTTTCAGCATTGTAAAACAGGAAAACATAAAGCAAACCACACACTGGCTTAAACAAATACTTTGCTTAGGCACCTCAGATCTACTCATTTTTTAAGTCAGTTTTCTTATTTCAAGACCAAGGTTCTCCTCCCCATCTTCCCTTGCCACGTGTGGCAACTACGCAAAAACACGAGGGAAAAAAAGCAGCTTTGTTTAACACAAAACAAATAAGCATTTGCAGTTGCCAGTTCCCTCTGTACAAACCAAGGTCTGTGTGGGATTTCAGAGAGAAGGGGGGTTACGAGGTAGGCAAGTGCTGGAAGCAGCACTAACGTGTTCTGACACTCTCGCTTCTGTCTCCCATATGACAGTCTTGTTTTACACTGAGATTTAAACCACCCAGGCCTTCCTCCGCACGAAGGGACACAAGCGTGCGTGGCTTCTGGGCTTTTCAAAGAGCCCCCAGGCCCTGCGCAGTGGCAGCTCAGCACAACCAGGTCAGCTGGGATCCACCGTGCCGGTTGAGGCAGGATGAGTTGGTGGAAAGCGGTCCATATGTGCTGTGATGGGGTGCAAACCAGGAGAGGGGAGCACTGCTGCGTGTCTTGCTGCTTGGGGCATGAACCGAGGAGAAAAGGATGGGAAGAAAGTCAGAAAGGGCAGATTTCCACATTGCCTTCAGCCCCTTGGATCTGCTTGTCCTTATTTTTGCTCCTGAATAAGATTGAATGGCTTTGAAGGAAGCAGAAAGGGATCGCAACCCACACGACATGCATTATTAGAGCAAGAGGATTGTTAAGTCCAGGATAAGTTCATTATAACAACCAATATCACATAACAGAGTTGCTTATTGCAAGCACATAGGTACATGAAAAAAAAGCTTTTCTTCATACCTGCAGGCTTCACCATCCAAACAATCCCTCTTTTTTCTGAGTACAGTGTTCTTAAGACGGTTTAAACCCTTGTTATTTGTTATGCACCATCATAATCCCCTTCTTTAACTCTGCATTATTGGCAGGGATTTGAAGTCTGAACACGCAGCACAGACTTCGATGCCTTGCTGAGACATCTTGCTACTTACTAAGTACACAGGGGAGAGTGGATAGGCCCAGATCTGGTTGTGGGGAGCAGCAGCCCAGCTCTTCAAAAATATCCTGTTTGGTTATTTCTGAAGATGAACAATTTTTCCCAAGGGAAGATGAGTTCCAGGAAGAAAATTGTTATTATTTGAAACAAACAAACAAACAAACAAACGCCACCAAACCCAAGACACTGCGGTGTCCAGGCCTCACTGCTGAGGGAAGGAAGGACAAATGCAAAAGGCATCTTGGAGCATTCCTGTCCATCCTGATTTGATTTGGAAACTTGTCAAAGTCATCAAGGGAAAAAATGCAACACTGAGTCCACCTGTGCAATCAAACAGGTACCTGACAGAATCAAGAAAACAATGCGTTGCTTCCAGTTATTTGTTGCTTTTTTCTTTTAATGAAAGCAGATTTTCAATGCACACAAACCCAAAGTTTCCTTTGCAAACAAATGAAATGCTGGGCTCTCTGGGCCTTCAGGGACTTGTGTGTACAATTAGATTCATATTGTTGACAAAGATGTTGGAATAAGAGTTTCCCAAAGAAGCTGCACATGTTGTCTTTGATTTTGCATTTATGATCTATACTCAAATCATCTACACGGTTTGTTAGAAAGAACTCAACCAACATGCGGCTGATCGTTTCTTGTTACCCCAATACTATGATATGAGTGGATCTGACTTTGTAATCTCAGCACTGTTAATACTGATTAAAACCAAATTATTCCATATTTATATCAACCCTGGCAGCAGAGTCTCCCCTGTCCTTCAGCATTAGCAAGTGAAGCTCTGAAGCGGCTGATGCCCAGAAAAGCCGCTGATGTCCCTGGAGAATGGAAAGCAAAGAGGGTCCCTGGGAAAAGAGATGAGAATCGCTCCTCAGGTCAGTGCTGTCCCAGGCCAGGCAGTTCTGCGGTTCTGCGGAGCTCATCCGTGCCTGTTGCTCGCTCCTCTCCCAGGATGCTTGATCCTTCGGAAGCAGCCATCACTGTAACACACCGGTATCACCCAGCGGATTACAGTAATTAAAAAGCCTGCTGCATTCTTTGCTGGAGTAGGTAGCAAGGCACAGAGATGCTGTCACATACAATTCAGCCCAGAGCCAAGTGATTGCTGTCTACAAAACTAATACAACAAGATGAAAGGTGCTTTGTACAGACCAGGGATTATCTCCTGCTACCCAAATCCAGCACAATTTGTTCAAATCCTCAAACCTTCTCTTCTTAGCATAACCTAGGCTGTTTACATTATGTTTAGGAAAGGAAAATGTTCTTGGGAAAGCCAAATAAAATCCAAACTCTACTATAATTCCAAGACCAGGTTAAAAACACAAATACGGAGTTTCATAGAAGTACTAGTGTGGCCATGCCTTGATCACAGCCCTGTTGTGTTAGGTGCTATAAAAACGTGGCTAAGACATCCCTTGCCTCAATGACACAGACGTCTCTTACGTCTTCTAATCCTCTCTTTGTTGAGATGTGACGCAGCTTGAGATTAAAGTCCTGCAGAGGGTTCTAGCCAGTGAGAGTAAAGGGAAGGCTCAAATAGTTCCTATAAAGTATTGTATTACTGAGGAAATACTGCTAAATTGTTTTGTTGAACTGGTTAAGATATTTCAGGTTTACAAAAGAAAAACAGTTTTCAAAGAGTAAAACTGTTGGGAAGTGATTTAATTATTATTTTTCCAACATGATTGAAAAAGAGTCCAGCAAAACACCCAAAGAGATTCCTACAGAAAAGGGTCATTTTTGTAGAACTGTCATTTTTCTCCACTAAGAAGTTCAACATTCCTTGAGAAGTCACTATCTCTCGTCAAGTTTTTTACCAGTTAGATGAGTCAGAGCTAACTGAAAGGTAAGAACTGTCTTTCCAAAAGAGTTACACTTTCTTCCACTTAAATTTTGATTTTAAAAGATTTCACACATTTCAAAGCTGGGAGCAGTTCTAATAACTTTTCTCCTACTCTGTTTTGTTGAGTAGATAATTCTTCAAGTCAGTGACTCTTAAAGTCTATGTACAGAGTTTAACACAACAGAATCCCTATTTCCAACAGTGAATTAATGTTCTGGAAGTAATCAGAAGAAGTCTTGTTTTTTAAAATCCTGATTTAGGATTGTACAGTGCTAGGGATATTTGAACTCCATCAAGAACAAACTCTGCATACCTCATTAAGAAACAGCCCAACAGGATAAGTTTTCCCCAACCCAAGATGAATGTCTCTCTTAATACCAAAAATAAAAAATTACAAATCATCTAACGATAGAGTGAACACAACCTGACAAATCCCAAACAGCCTTAATTCTGCCCAAGGGCACTGTTAGCCCCCTATTTTCCAGCTGTGGTGAAAGAACTTAAACACAATCGCAAGGATCTTCTATGCTTATCTCCGACAAAAGTAGGAGACTCACCCAGGACGTTGCTCCTTCCACGTTCTGCCCACCCTATGCCTCTGGCTTCTCCCCTCAGAGAGGGTCTTGCACCCATCCAAACCCCACCTGTGCTCCCAGCTGGGAATGGAAAGCCCTGCGCTCAGCTTGGGACAACACCAGACTTCAGGAGGTTTCTATTTAACCAGTTCCTGTCAGCGGCTGTTTCCGCAGGTTGGAGACTTGCTCAGGATGCTCCTGGGCAGGACATGATGAAGAACAACACACCAGCTGCTCCAAAAAGAATGGGAGATGATGGGAATACTTTGTCTCCCAGTTCCTGGTTGTTTTCAGCTCAGCTTTGGTACAGGGCAGAGAGAAGGTCGTTCAGACACCATTAGAAGGTGCTTTTGCTCATTCCCAGTGCTGCTGGCAGGTTTCCCAGCAGGCAGCCACAGCATCGGAGCCAGAAGAACACACAGTTCAAACAGAAGGAAAAGAGCAGGGAAATTTAGTAGAAATGAAGAGGTCTGAGGAGGTGAAACATTATTAACTCCTGTTGTGCCCGCTCCAGACAGAACAGTCTTTGACATACGATCTCTGGGCACCTCACTTGGTTGACTTGACAAATGATTCTCTCCAATTCTTAGAGGGGAAGAAAAATAATAAAAAACCCCTACCCCTGGGTCATGCTACCCATCCAACTTATAGAAATCATTTATCATTCATCTGATAGCTTAAGCATATCTGCATATTAAGTTACATGCAACCAGAGAAGCTCTCTATATTTCACAAATCCTTAGCAATGCATTTTTTAATAGAAAACATCAATCCCAAGTAGCCCAAAGGAACAATCCCTCTTTAATCATCCACCATGCTGAGGACTAATTTTAGGCAAAGGCTCAATGCTCCAAGTCACCTATACCATGTAATAACGCAGATGATTCCTAAATTCACAGGGAAAGGTTCAATCGCCTTTTCAAAGCTGGATTGCAGATCCTGCTTTAATTACTACAGGAAATTACATCTACAGTAATACCCAGCAAGGCTTTACAATAAATACTGTCTGATCTATTCCTGCTCAGCCTTGAACTTTTTGTGGAATATTTGTAAATGTAATGGGTACTTCATTTTCACCACTGCTCCTGAATAATTCATGCAGTGGAAGATCCTTGCACGGTTCCGTGAATCGAGAGACTTGGGGTATTTTGTTCTCTATAGTTAATGGATTAAAACAGGTTTTTTTCAGCTATGAAACCAGGTAATTTATCACCACAAAAAGAAGCATGGTTCATACATCACTGGCTCAACCCAGAAACACATCTGTGAGTACGGATGGCAGAACTTAACAACTAACAATTTTTAAATCATCCTGTGTTGTCCGAAAAGCCAACAAAATCGCAAAATGAAATGCTGAAGAACTCCCTCAGATCAGTCAAAATATTTTATTTCCTTTTTTTTCAGACGTTTCATTCAGATTAAACCTTTTTTTTCCCCCCATGAAACAGCACATTTTGAAACATCATTTTGAAAAGAGAAAGAGAAATAAATCAAAACTCCTTTCCATTCAGAGAATGTCATAACAGGGAGCTCCAGCACTTTCAAGGTATTCCTCCCCAACTCCCTTCCAAGCAGAATTGTCAAAATCAGTAAGATTTCCTGAGCAATTTCTGTTTCATCAAAATGACATTTTTTCAAGACAAAACTGTTGTGACCAAAAAAATCAAAACCAAATCTCAACAAACCTGAACATCTCTGATCCAATTGTCTTTGACAAAAAGAGTTGTCTCAAAGATGCAAAACCTTTCTTTGGGTGAGTCTCAGAACATCAGTATGACACATCCAGGTTGAGCATATAAGTTCCTCTTAGGTAACCACAAAAGAGAAATGAAAACAATCGGAATCCCAGGGACCAGAGATACCTTCAAGTGTGCTCAGAGCCAAGCAGAGACTTCCCTAGACTGCAATTCTCACACTGGCTTCCCCATTTTAACTGAGGAATTTCCAGGTTCCAGCCTTAGAACGTGGGGATGAGAATACTGACACCTTGTCGGTATCCCTCTCTGGAGGTGTGCACTGACCTCTCTGTCCTGCACCAACTCAGGATTTGCTGTCACAGCTCCTTCCATGGGTGTTGGTGCAATTGGGACTGAAATCTCTGGGTTCCTGTCTGCTCTTATGGCGTTTTGCCCCTCAGCAAGCACTAAATCTCAGTTCCCATCTTATCATTTCAATTAGAAGTGAGGAGTGCCAAGCCAAGTAAAGAGCTGCATTACCTCTATCAAATGAAATGAATTCATCGGAGGAAAACCCAGAATTGTCACACATTGCTGGAGTTTTTAAAGGTTGTATTTCCAAAGCTTCATTATGGGGCGCCATCTCAATTTTCTCAATGTCAGCAGCAAATCTGCTCAATTCACATGTTAAAAATGACTCCACATATCCCTCTGCCAAGAGAAAATGCCCATGAACTCACTTGGGGAGATCAAATAATTTTCTCTTTGGCTCAGTCATCATCACCAACCATAAAAAGACACCCCGGGCCATGTTGGACCCCTCCACAACCCCTTCCCTGCAAAAGGATTGCAGAGCTGTAGCTCAAGGCACAGGCACAAACTCAATCAGGATATGCAGGCTGCCCTCATTTGCAGGAAAGTTCATAATTCTGTTGATCCACAAGGCAGAGAAGATGGCTGCGCTCTCCCAGCACAGAGCTGATTCTGTAGGGATAACAGTGGTAAAAACAGTGAAAATTGCCTCTGTTTTTTTTTTCCTCCAGCAAAACAAATATGACTCAGATGTTTGCTGTTTGCTTTCAGAGGAAAAAGGGTCTTTCTACACAGTCGTTCTGTCGACCTTCATCTCTCCTTGGTTTTTGAAGTGGTGGTGTTGGTTGTGCTGGATGCTCAACCACAGAATCTCAGAGCAAGGAGGGAGATCTGAAACGGGACATCGCAGCAAAGGGCCTGTCAAGCCCAAAGGTGCTGCAAAGAACAGATTTTCTATGTTGAGCAGATGTCACCAGTGTTGCAGGTGCTTGTGATGGAACAGAACAGCTGCCTGTTTCCTAAATTCACAGGAGTGGGTTTAGCCTTTTAAACAAATGCCCAGCCCTATCTTTGCCAGAAAAAGTCTCTTTTTTTTCATCCCACACAGATTTGCAGAGTTCAGAAGAAGAGAAGGCCTAATGTAGTGTCAAACCTCACTCCTTTGAATCACAGAGACCATGTTTTTCTTGCTAAGCCCAGCAACAAACCCTCCTTGAACTGATGCAGCACGTGCTTAACCCACAGCAGCCAGTCTGAGCAACCTTTGTGTGTGCAGCTATCTGCCTACCAGAGGAAAATTTCCTTGCAAATCCCAAAGCCTGTGGAAAATTCAGCAGATTTTGCCAGTGATAAACAGGATAAGGCCTGCCCAGCAGAAAAAAAAAAAAAAAAAAAAAGAAACTTGCCAAGACAAATAGCTCTAGAAAATGGGACCGCTCTGCTCCAATTTAATTAAAAAGGTATTTGGGAAAATGATAAGTACATCACCGAGCTCAGAAATATCTAGGGTAGACATGGAGCTTTGCATGCTTTAAAAAGCAATTAAGACAAGAATCACTATTAGTCTAGAATCACCGTTAGCCTAGGGGCGAACACATGAAAAAGAAAACCCACAAGCCATTTTCAGTCTGCAGAGATGAAAACGAGGGGGAAAATGCCACCTCCAAGCCTGTGGTCAGCATGGTCACCAGAGCATCCTCCCCTTTGATGCTCAGGCTGAGCCTGTGTCCTCCAAAGCAGAGCTGTTCAACACCCAGGAACACACACAAGGACCAGCTTTTCCTGATCAAGCTCAGTCACACTCTGCTCTTTGTGGGCAGCTCAGTTCTATGTGTGACAGCACCATGATTTATTTAAACGGTTTTGAAATTCTGGGGTCTAAAATGACTGAATGCAGAGAACAGGTTGCATGAAACAAACAGGCAAGCAGCAAGTTGTCCTTCCTCTGCCAGGCTCATTGGATGTCTCCAATTCTTCTACCAGGGAGGGATGTTGATGAAGACAGACATGCCAGCCCTGTCTCACTGGGGCCGAAGAGGATTCTGTGTGGCTCCAGACCAGAAACAGGAATCGATCTTCACAGCTCATACTGTGTCCATCAGCAGGGACCCAAGCGACGTGGGGTGCACGGTGCTGATTGCCCCCTTTGTCCAAGAGCTCTTTAGCAGGTGAATGAAATACATTATTTTTGTTTCCCTTGGTTCTTTCCTGCTTTATCCTCACACCATTTCACTTTATTACTCTTCTTCCTCTTGGTGGGAACTTCAAATGAGGCAGAAAAATTGTCAGACTACTTTGGAAAGAGAGATTTTCCTAGAGATCTGTCCCAGTTCCCCATCACGCACCCATCCAAACAGCCCTGAGCACCAGTTCACTGTCTGGGTGTTCAGGTGTTAAGGTTACCATTGCGTTCTGCAGCCATGTTTGACTGACAACTTAAACCAGCCCTTGCAGAACAGAAGGGAAGTGTCTTCCTCCTGTCTCAAGAAGAGGGACAAACTCGAGGTGGAACCAGAGGATGAATCTCTACACTGAGATGTCAGGGTTATTGCTTGACTCTTTTTTGCAGGCAGAAGTGCACACTCTGCCTTCTATTTTGATCATAATTTCTGTCTTCAGCTTAGTATTTTGTTGCCCAGAACACACTTAAACATTACCAAATACTCTCTGCTCACAATAAAGTGAATTTTGGCTTTTGGTTTCAATTGCACCATGATTAAATACTCAGAGAACCCAGACTGTAAGGTGGCCATTCCAAATGTCTGCACAATGAATCTGCAGCTAAAGAAAATGCATCAGGGCCAGAGGTGAGAATCTGGAGCGCTGGAGTTCCCACCTGTAGGTAGTTCTGGCTGAACATGGACATCTGCTTTCATCATGAACAAAAAATTGAAAACCTTTGAATAGAAATGCCAATTATTCACCTTGGAAGCATTCAGTTCCTCATTTCTGATAATTATACAAGAAGCAGAGACATAAATAAAAATATGATAAATGTGTTGTTTCCTTATTGCAATGTAAAGTAAAAATTAGAACTGTCTCACTCAAATCAAAATAAAAGCATTTGTTTTGACACATTCCAGTCTAAAATGATGCTGGAAGAGACATGTTTCCATTCAATGTTTTGATTTTGACATAAATGTCTCTTTTTAAAAAAAGTTTTCCTACATTTTTTTCTGCCAGCTCCCAGAGGAATCAGTCAAAGCTTCCTGCGGCTTAGAGTCATTAGCAAGCTGTCACATAGCTGAGACCCTAAAATGCATTTGACACATCAGATCACAGTTCTATCAGACCTGGCAAGCGTGCCAGTGCGGGATCTTCACGTCTAACTCCTGGATCAGGCTCCTTTAGGATTCACTCTCTTTCCTGATAGAGAAAGGAAATTAGCCTGGTTTATCCCCCCAGCCAAAACCACAGGTTCACCTGCTGTGCAGAAAGAGAAGATTATGGAGGATCTCATGACATTCCCACTGTACAAAAAGCAGTTGCACACAGATATTCAGGCCTCCAAGGTGAGGGAGAGGAGCAGCACCCAAGACCTCCAAAAAAGAGCAGAAGAAAACATATGTTCTCTTTATAAGCATGATAGTTCTAAAGAGACAGGCTCTTGGGGATCTAGCAGGCACACCACACTGAACGGGTCTCTGTCTGGTAACGTCAGATCCTGAAGATCCCATGTAAAAGCTGCAGAGTGCAAACCACACGTGTCTTGGCAGAGCAGGAGGTTGGAGTTGACCCATCTGGCAGTTGACCTTGCATTTCCTACAGAGCTGGCATCTCCTACGAAGCTGAGCTATTTTCAGACTGGCTGCTTAGATCACAAAGCTCTCCGGTTGTTCTCTCTTTGAGTATCAAGATAATGACTTTCTGGGAAAAAGATTGTTCCTGCTCCAGTAAGCAAACCCAAGGCCTCTATAACATGACCCCACACTCGGTTCTCTTGTTGCAGTTGAAATAAACATATGTTCCAACAGCACTGATGCAAGGCCAAGTCCAGGTGGTCACAGAGAGCTGTTGGTGCAGGCAGATGTCCCCGTTTATATACAGGCAGTATGAGGACACGGCTTGTTTGCCTTTCTCAGACAGGTAATCTCACCTGTGCCTCGGGTGGATCTCTTGCTGCTCTCACGGCACCACTAGAACAGCATGCACCTTTTCCTGGCTTTTCTTTTACATCCCTGATGGACATTGGGACCCTTCCAAATGAGAATGCTCTCAGAGAGATCCCCTGATGCGCAAAAGGGAGAGTTTTCCAATTGCCAGGAAGTGGCCCAGCTCCCGTGGTACATTCACAGTGCTGAGAAGCACTGAGAGTCCAGCTGGATCTCAAGTGTAATCCCTTGTTGTTACCACTATGATCCTCCCAAAAAAGGGACACAGTATCCTGTACCCTGGACATCACATTAAGAGCTCAGAGCTCCAGCTCCTCACAATGACTTTGCACTCACTGAACTGGAGCAACCTTGGCTTTTTAAGCTGTAGACTTCTGCATCCTCTCTGGGAACATCCCACCTTCTTGTGGCCCACATTCAAATGAAACTGAAGTTATATGAATAAATAAAGGTGTCTCAGCACAGATCTGGCTAAAGCTCCTGCTTTTCAAGCAAGGATATTTACATTTCGCCCTCTCCCCCCCCCCAGAAAGTTGTTATTTATAAAGAAAACACGAAGGAAAACATAAATGAGGAACTGACATGCATCAGCCTATCCAGCAATGCCAAAACTTAGAGTGGGATCACCCAGACCCTCTGGGTCATCATTAGCTACCAGGATATTTCAGCCCAGTTTGCAGGATGCTTTGTATCAGTCAGGAGAGGCTTTCTAATCAACGGACACAGTTTAAAGCATTTTGGAGGGGAAAGCACGTACGTAGGAACATGAGCCTGAGCACAGATGTATAAAATTGTAGGTGATCAAAGGTAGTGCAACCAAGGCAGGATTAAAAGACGTTTAATACAGCTTTTCCCAATAAGCCTGAGAGATGAAAGAACTGCCACAAGGCCTTGCTGGAGGCTTAGAAATTGCTCTGTGAAATCAGCTGCAATTGGTAATTAAATGGAAACCTTGGGGGTGTTCTGAAGACTCTTTTCATAGCCTGGCATAAGGGAACTCATCTTTAAATTACGCAGACTTTTACCTTCCACAGAGGTGAAGGTAAAACACTCTCCTGCTGTTGCTACACGTGCTGCCTCAGAACAGCTGGCTTCACGCATGAGCAGAGAGAGGTGGCTCCTCAGAGCTCTCTGAGAGTAGGGATGCCCAATCCAACAGCCCGAGCCCCTCGGGACACTCCTGTTCCACCAGTGCCTGCCCTCAAAAAACCTACCTGTAAAATGGGTGACTTGCCATTTGCACTGAGTCTGCAGGTGTGCCCAGGTGCCACAATAACTGTGCCCCTGCCTTGAGCGACACAGAAAATCAGTGATGTTATAGAAGACTTCCAGCAGGTCCCAGAGGACCTCCCTTCTTCTTTGGAAGTGCACACAGCTCTTCCACAACTCTTCCAGCATTGGTCTTTGCTCTGCTATAGGGAGAGCCCAAGGAAGACGGGAGATCCCTTGGTTTCCTGGGATGTGGGGAGAAAAAGGAAAATCGTGGTCCTGATAAAAGACAGGAGAATGACTGTGTTTTGTTTAACCAATTATGATCGATTGGCAATTCTGAGCGTGCGCAGGAAGATCAGAGCACAGCAGAAAGCACAGCCTTGTGGGCAGAGCATCCACGTGGACCTCAGGAGATTCTCATAAGACTCTCAGCTCTGCTACCACCTTCCTCAGTACGGCTGAGACATAAGCCCTTCACGTGGCCCATTTCCCTTCTCTTTTCAATAAAAGAGGTTGGTCTTTTTTGATCTTCTTGTAAGAATGGATTATTTATTGTTTGCTTGCAGAGTTCCTAGAGTATCAAGGGCCATAAACAAAGTGAACCTTCTACTTTGGATCGCAGTTCTGCAGTGTTTAAAATGCCTGTTTGATGCAAAGTGCTTTGTTTCTTGTTGTAGCCTTTCATTTCTAGATGGCATGACACTCTTACTCTGTGGCAAAGCACTCTTTTAGACAAAACTGAATCTGCTGAAAAGTAGCACTAGATATTCCATTTTCAGCAGAACAACAAGCAGCAGGTGAGAGCAACTCAACCCCAGACAGCTCATCGGCTGTTGAAAGACAAAGATTAAAAATGTTTGAAAAATAATTAAAAGGAAGTTCAATTATTTTTTTAAAAAAAAAAGTGCTATATCTCTGCTGAATACGAGGTAGGTAGCCAGAAATAGCTACCACTGGGAGAGATCGGCAGCTGATATAAATAGTAGTGACTCATGGTGTAATGGGGATCCAGTTCAGGGGAACAAATTCTATCAGATGCTCAGACAAAGCCTCCTACAGCCAACGCCTCTGAACAGTGCAGGCCTAAGTACCTCTAGGCATCTGGAAATACAGAGGTCGGGATAATACCTCTCAGACAGAAAGGCCTTCATGCTAGTCCCCTGTCCACTAACCATCCACTGCTGTGGATGGTTTTGGTTTTGTGGCCCAGACAGAAGGATTTATGCAGAGCATAAGGATATTCTCTCAGACAGATGTCAGAGAAAATATCCATGTGTCAACTGTGCTCAGCTGCTGCTGAAACCTCTGTCCCAAGAGTCCCTCCTTGAGGGCCTTGCACTCAGACACATTCTTTTAGGTGAATGTGACCCATACACATATAGAGTTTGGGAAATAAATAAGTGTCCTTTAATTTCCTAAGGACTATGCAAGCTCTGAGCAGAATGTAGCTATATGCTTTCCTAACTGTGAACCAGATCTCCAGGCTTTTCTGCCCACTGGTTGGCAGTACTTAAACCTGCTAGCAATGGCACACGACCACTATAAGATTTTTGCCAGCTGTATTTGGCCCTGCAAACTCATCTAGACTAAAGTTCTCCTGCACCTGTTACACAGCCACCAACGTCCGAGTGCTAAACATTCCCAGAGGATGTGGTCACACACACCATGATTCTCAGTGCTACCTGTATGCAGTCAGAGCCCATGGGCAAAGCCAAACAGACCAGGGAGGAAGGAGACAAGAGGCAGAGATGGAGTTATTCATCATGAGCAGAAGTGCATTGACGGCTGGAAGGCATCCCCGGGATGCCACGTGAAATGTTGACTATCTGGTACTTCTAAATCCTTTAAATCCTTTACCTTCCTTTTATTTTTAGGGTCCTGTTAGCTAGCCCTGGAGGAGACACCAGCTCTTTGCATGCAGCACTTCCAGCCTCTGAAATTGTGTCTTGCCCTGGGCTGATGCTGAAGTTAATCCCAGAGGTAGAGCAAACCAGAGAAATAAAGAAGTATGAGCCAGAACGGGCACGCCAGCAGCTGGGATATTGCACAGAAACAGTAGTCTCTCCAACACAGAGATGCTTTTCTTTCAACTGCTTCAATTTTTTTGCCCCTCCATTTAATTCTCTAATAATCACCCTATTAACAATGTTCTATTTGCCACACAACTCAGGATATTAATCCTATTAGTTGGTACTAATCCTCTGCAAAACAAAATAGAAATATTGAGTCTCTCATTTTCTCAGGGTAAAAAAAAAAAAAGGAGAGAAAGAGATGGGGGAAAGAGAAGACAAAGATGCTTTCAGAGGTTTGCTGTTTCGTAAGTTAATTGAATGGAACTGGGTCTCCTGCAGTCTCCATATAGGATTCCATTATCACATAATGGGGTGTCACATACAGCCTGTTGATAAGAGACAGTCTGTCAGATTAAGCACTAACTATCATATTCGGAAACTATGCATTTTTCTGCCCATTGGGGCATCAAAACATAAATCCCATTTCCCTTCCCTTGCCCCCAACATCTTCTTCCTTTACTACACACTAATTAAAGAGTGTGGGGGGGAGACTGGTCTGTGCTGCCGAGCCCAAGATAAACTTTGCTGAGTAGGGAAAAAGAAATGAAGTGAGCCTCCCAGGAAACAGAGGTCTTTCCTATAGGCTTTCATTTTTCCTCCCACCTGCTCTTGTTCTGTATTTTTTCATATTTCTGCGAAGAATTGCTAGCAGTTTCCATTCTCCCCCACTTCACAAGGTGAGACTGGCACCTACTGGAACCTGCCTGGAAAGACTGACACTGAGAACAAGAAAAAACCCCTTTTCTCTGCCTTGTTTAATCTCCAGCTTCACATTATTTTCCCCCTTCATCAGACAAACAAACAGCTCAGCAGATAGCGCAACGCTGATTTCAGAGAGTATACACTGGAGAAGGGATTTGCCACAGCTCCATTTTTCAAAGGTGCTCAATTTTTAAGCTGTTTTGTGGTAATCAGAGGTAACCATCATCATTCATTTGTGTCAGCCCATATGGAGGGAACCACAGGAACAGGTCTTGATAAAGCTCCCAAGGTTATTCTGGGTCTTTGAGGCTACTCACTCTTCTCATATGTCTGAGTACCTAATGGAAGCAAGAGCAAATATCCCTCCAGGTACAACATCTATCTTCATTAGTTTCGTCTCTGCTTCCCCCACATGCTCCAGCCTGAGGATTTCCCCATGTGACGTGTTCATAAACTGGTCCATCCTCTGGGATTTAGGTTTAGACTCCAAGATGCTGCTTTTCCACACTTCTCCCCTAGCCATGGGCTTATTCTTTAATGGCCCCCTCCAAAGACTACTGGCCAACCTCAATTGAGGGGCATCCTGGCTTTGTTCTGTCTCTCCTTGCCATCCTCACTCCCCAGCCATAACACCAGCCTTGTCCCCACTCCAGACCTCCAACACAGCTTGTACAGACCCACAGCAAAGCCCAGGTACCCACTACTGGTCTCCAAGCTTTTGTGAGTCCTGGAGAATGCATCCTGAATCCATCACTATCTAATCGCCCACAAGAGCAGCTCTCTCACAAAGGTTCCCTGCTGGTTTCGCTCTGTACCACACTGTGTATTTTATCATTAACTTCAATATACAGAGCAACAAGCCTCCCAACTCAGAGATCGTCACACCAAAGGCCACAAAATAGGCAGCACAGATTAAGCAAAGGCACATAAAACAGGGGAGAGGAAGGGTTGCATGCCACAGCACGATGCGGAAACATCAAGGGAGAGTAAGAGAGGAAAAGCTGGAGAACAGAGTGAATCCAGCAGATTTTTAGCTGAACAAAGTGCTGCTGGAGGCTGGGAACATCTCATGGAGTGGAGCTGCCTTGATTATACAGCCACAGTTCCTATTAAGGGAAAGTCCTCTCTCTATTTACACTCTGCTTACCCCCAAGGCTGCTAACCTGAGCACGCATGACTCACTGTTATGAATAAACCTGTCCCAACACAGGGCACCAGATACCTCCTGATTAGCAAGTCTAATCCTCCCTCTCCCAACCTCTCCATTAGGGAGCTCTGGCCTGATAGACTCTGCCTTTGTTTGAGAAGCAGCAGCTTGTCAGAGACCTGTCAGCACCAACAGACGAGGCCGGATGGACAGAGCTGACTCATGTCCCCCGGCTGGAGTTGTTTCAAACACTCCTCTGTCCTCAGGAGCAGTATGCCCCGCTTCAAAAAACACAGAGTTCAGCAAATGTAATCACTACTGGCTGCACAAACAAACAGACCTTTGTTTATGCAACAGCTCTTCAGAGCAGCCTCAGCAGGTGTGTGTGCACAAGGTGGGCTGAGATGTTCTCCACCTCCCAGATTGATCTGCTCTCAGCTGGGAAGGAACCAGAGGCGCTCAGCACAGAGATGCTCAGCAGGCTGCCCTTGGTGTGTGTGTCTGGAGGTGGCAGAAGAAAATAGAGACTCCTTCTTCCAACAGAGCCTCAAGATGTCTTGCTGCCTTCAGGAGAATACTGGATAATGACCAGGAATTGGATATACTCAAGAGAAGAAGGGACTCCATTACACTGATGCAAGCTTGAAAGGGCTGTTACAACACCTGTGAAATTCCTCTGGATTTACACGGGGGTAAAATGGAGTAGATTCACCACTCAGCTGGACTGACTGATGGCATCTACAGCCACTGATGGGACCTGGGACAAAGAGCTGGGTACAGAAGAGCACATAAGGGTAGGGCTACCAGCCAGAGCACTGCCTGGCAGCAATTCATAGCCTGGTTGTGAAATCAATAGAGGCTCAGAGCACTCAGCAGACAGACTAAGACAGGTCTGTAATTTACTGTAATTCTGAGCTGCTAGATTACTTTCTTCAGGTTTTCCAAAAGGAACAGTTAGTCACAGCAGTGAGTTACTCCCCTCTGTAGGCTCTGTTTTCCGTTTTTCCGCTTCCTGACTGTAACTTCAACTTCCTTTCCAGTCCTGGGGAGCAGAGAGTGCTGTTCCAGCCTCCTACCATACCCTCTGCTACCTCAGTGCTGGCAGCCTGGGAGAAGAGAAAGGGCTTTGCTGGTTTTTATAGTACAACTTACTCTCCAGCTTCATGGATGTCATTCCTTACCCCTCCTCCAGCAGCTACACAGGTATCTGAAGAGGAGTCAGCTCTACTGATGCTTCCACAAACCACCACATCCCAATGACCACCTGGCTTCTTGTGAGACTCACAGCCTACGGATTCACCCTAAGAGGACCAAATGCTCAAGCAGAGCATTTAGTATCTTGGTTTATCTCCTCACCTGTGTTTGACAGCACGCACTTAGGAGACTCACCTATAGGCAGCACATACAAATAAGAGCTGCTCTGGAGAGGTCTAAGATAGACTTGATGGAACAATGGTATTCCCGTACATGGTCCGCATTTGGGATTTATTGCTCCAAATATCAACATATGCTACAAGCCCTCTCTTTTGCAAAAGACTATGTTTCTTTCTCCTGAGCGTAGACGACTTTTCAACCAACTACTGAGCTGTGACTCTTGCTGCTCTAAAGACAACACTTTGTGCAGCTGGTGACAGGGCCCACTTGGGCTTCTCTTAGGAAGCAGAACCACCCCCAGCGTAGGTCCGAATTTGCACTGCCAGGAAACCATAGCTGGCTATCTCACTGCTAGGAACAGGCTGGGAAAGAAAGATTTTGACCTCTTTCATCTGGAGTGGGTCAAGGGAACACTGACTCCAGTGATGGATGGCTGACTGTAATTCCTGCCTACTCATTCAATCAGCACGAACAGACAAAAGCACGAGCATGCTCAAAAGAGAAAGAAGCAGGCAGTGGTGGAAATCCCAGAGGCTCTGCAAAGCAGGGAGGTGTGAAGGGGTGATGCTGGCAGGGGAACCAGGCACTAGGGCTGTAGTTCTGATACGAGCGACCACAGGGAAAGAACCTGGGGCTTTTCCTTGGATAAGAGCTGAAAAACTAAAATCACCTCCACTAGCTGTGCCATTTCAGAGGCTGAAGCCGTGCTGCAATGAAAGAACAGCCCCTAGAGTGGCATAAACCACAGCATGTGCCGCATCCTGCCTGCCCACAGGCAGCCTGCCTGCCATAAATACATAGGGGCATTCAGGCATGGAGGAGAAAGGAGGGGGCCCAGCCATACCCAAAGCTACTTTTGCAGCCTCGCAACATGAAAGCCAAATAAATCTGCTCTTAAGGGAGCCTCCCATCCATCAACAGCCAACACATGCACAGAGTTCAAGGCCAGAATAGACCCAATGGTCTGATCTCCTGCATCAAAAATGGTGGCCAGTAAAACTACTCTATTTCCTGCCCCCGATAACCTGCTTCAAAAACAAGAGCACCCAAACTCTACCCCTCAGCTGAGCAGTGGTCCTGTTTCTGCAGGACCATGTAGCCATTAGAGCATTTTCAAACCAAAACCTGGTGATGTGGTGTAGGGGCCTCTACACATGCTCCCTGGAGCTGGCACTGCCCTGATGGCCAGTGGGTCAGATAAACCATCTCTGCTTACAGAGGAGTAAAGTGTTGTGCAGCCAATGCTGGGGAAGAGGGGAGCCCAAAATAGCACTACAGCATTTCTGGGCCCCTGCACAACCAGCAACAAAGCAGCTCCATGGCTGCTGATGCAGAGAAGCAGCACGACCGAACACATCCAGGTTGTGCTGTCAAGGAACAGCCTGCTCCCAAAGAAGAGGGATGCAGTGCGAACAAGTCCAGCCCTAAATGTCTACTTTTAATGTAGCAGGAGTACCCTCTAGTGGGAGAATGGCTTGGAGAAAGCCTTAAAAATCGTTATACACACACACACACAAATGCAGGATTTTAGATCTCAAATAAAAAAGCACTGAGTACAAGACAGGAAAAAAATAGGCTTGAAATCAGAGGGAAACATAATATCATGGGGAAATAAAGGCATAAAGTCTGATTATCACTTACAGTGTTATTTTTTACTTTTCCAAGAAAGTCATCTAAAAGCATAGTCAAAACCACTATTTGAAGTATTTCATTGCAGGGAGAGCACTGTATTGGAAAGCAGACAGAAGTCTACTCATATTCATGAAGCCATGCCAAGACTGTTTAAATACCCAAAGGTCACAGAAAAACCTACGGCTGTGTGTCTTAATCCTGCTTACTACTTGAAAGCTTCTGGGTGTGGAAGTGGTCTCTGTGCTCATGGCAGAAGCCCAACACATTTCCTGAGGACATCAGAGCTGGGGAAGCTGTTTTTGACTCATGGATGAAAGATTTTGCTGTTCAAGGGCGGGGGGGGGGGGGGGTAGCTGGGCAAGGACTGATGCATTGGATATAAAGGATGCAGAGGATGCTGTAAAGTGTATACAGATGGGATCAATATGCTCTCCCTGGTGACCTGATCTAATATCACACTGACACCGCAGTGACAGGTGCAGTATTAGAACCTCAATAGAGTGGAATTATGTAGCACCTTTGGGGCCCTTCCCATGCAAAACCTCTCTAACCTGAATGTTATATATAGATCCCTTCATCCACTATTGAAATGCACCTACCTCTAGGGAGAGTTTCCTGGTGTCTAAGCATCCAACCCTTCTGATTTGGGCAAAGAGATAAATACAGCTGGGGAGTCTGAGCTCTTTTGTTTTCAGATTAAAGATCTGAGCACTGTTTCCTGCAAAACAGCAATTGTAAGGGAATGAGCAGATTTAAAGAAACATAGTCCACTTTTACAGCCAGGGATAGAAAGGAAACTGAAAAAAACCCATGCGAGACTCAAGGTGATCTTTTCTATAGAGATGCAGCCCAATTAAACATCTCTCAGAAATCTGTGCTGGTGGTCACACAATCGAGATGAAGCAGGAGTGAGAGCTGGGAGCAGGAATGCTTTGCAGGGCAGTTTAGAAATGTCAGAGGAAAGCAGCGGGTTAAGCCCAGCACCCCTTGTGGGAGATGGCACAGTACTCCTTCTGCATAATGTGTCGTGCAACCAACAACTTCCCTACTTTCTTCAAGCTCCAGTTACTCCCAGGAACTGTGGGTAGGGTCTGAGAGTCCTAATTTCTGGTTGTAAGTATCAAATTCCCCTTTTATCCCACGTTCGGTACCAAGAGCCTCCTCCAAAAGAGGGGATGTCCCCAGAGCAGAGCTCACTGCCACCATCCTGGGCCAGACTTACCATCCACCAGGCTTCTTCAGATCATGGGGACATCGCAAGCTAGCACTGACCCAGCAAGGCACAACATGGAAATTACAGTGGCATAAAAAGAGGCCAGTCTGAGGCACTGATTCCACTCTGGATCCTGCTTATTTCACTGGGAAGTCTCCTGGAAAAGATATTTATTCACCACACAGAAGGGAGGAGCCTGGCCCAAGGTGACTGGGCTGCAGAACTGGACCAGAGCCCAGATCTCTCCCTGAGGTTTTCCTCTACCAGAGGCAGAGGGAGAGAGGGTTTGGCTCTTCGGAGAGTTCCTCTGCCTTCCAGAACAGAAGGCTGTGAATTCCCCATTTCCCACAGTGCATGCTCAGTTAAAGTGACAGATGACTGTATGTGTGTGCAGGAGCCTCCATCAGTCATTGCTGTAGAAAGGATAGTGTAGATGACTTTCTGGAGAGAAAGAAAAGGTAAAAAATAAAAATTTAAAAAAAAAAAAGAGAGAGAGAGATTTAATGTAAATGAGGAAAAAACAAAGGAAGAGATTCTCTAGATACAGAACATGCCACTGCAGAATGAGGGACACGCCTAAGGAAATTTGTTAAAAGTTTAAAGGAAAAGCAAAGCTAAAAAAGAAAAAGAAGGATCCTATTAAGATTAATGCTTTTTGGCTTTCCATCTCCCTCCAGCATGGCTCTTCCATTTCCATAAACCCATTATCCTCACTGCTGTTTCACTTAATTGGAAAATGTCTATTGCAACCTAGCATGTTCTGAGACAAACCTTGAATGTATATATAACAGGCACTTAAAAGCTTTCAAATATTTCAAATTTGCTCAACACAATTATGTTAACAAAACCCTCTGGGACTTTTTTTTTTTTTTAAACAAAACAAAAAACACCAAATAAAACAAAACCCACAACAGTCATAAAGCATGTGTTCACAGGGCTAGAAATGCCGTTACATTTATCCTGATTAGCATTCGCTAAGCTGTTATGTGCACACACAGTTATTGCCAGGGTTGGGAAGAGGGGAGGGTAGGAAATGATAGTAAATGATTTGGCTGGTGAAAGTCAGGGAACTGAAACAAAGGTATTGGTTTCACTGCAGTGGCCCAGGGACCAGTCAGGTTGTGCTCCAAGTCCCCTTTGAGGTGCACCCTTGTGGGAAACCCCTGAGCTCTGCTTGGGGAGTGGAGGGGGAACAGGGCAGCACCAGGGGCATCGAGCAGAGCTCCAAGGTGGCTGGTCAGGAAGTCACTTGGAGGAACTGGGACTTTCTGGTGGTTCCTGTCAGTTCTACAACTCACAGAAGCAGACAAGCTCCTTTGCTTCAATAGTTTTTGCTGTCTTCCTTCCCCCCCCATCCTCACCAACCTCTCACAGAGTGGCCAGGAGCTGCTGGGGTGACCAAGGCATCAAGACATGATACACGGATTCAGGTGCTTGCTGTGGGAGGGGCTTGGTACTAGCCACAGCAGCCCACCAGGACCTGGCTGTTGTCACCAGTTGGCTACAAAACAGTAGGAGCTACGGGAAGCAGGAATCTGATAACATTTTCTAATCTGGCTAGTGCTGGCTCTATGGGTTTTTAGCCGGTAAGGGTCTCAGCAGAATATTTTGAAGTAGACTTGTGTGCATCTATGCATGTAACAAGCTTACAGGGTCCTTTAGAAGATAATGGCTAATTTTTCTATTTTCATGTGTCCCAGCTAGTCTCATCTCGCTTGTATTATCTTGATAATGAATAAACGTTGCTATTCTTGTTTTGTATAACCTCAACTCCATCATGACACCACTGCAAATCACAATTAAGACAAAATGACAAAGATTTCAGTGAGCTTTACAAAGCTCTTTGGGGATGAACCCCACGGTACTCAAGGTAAGAGCCAGCCCTGGTCCTGAGAGTCTGTGTTAGGGTACAAATCTCTCAAATTATTTGCTCTGCTCTCCTTTCCAGCACATCTAGGCTGCTGTCCACAAACACTATTCTCCTGCTGATCTACCCACTGTGTAATGAATATCACACCACTTCAAAATATGAGATTTCCTCTTGCTATCTGTGCATCTGGCTCAGCCCAGCAATGCCATGAAGAGAATGACACAAATGTTTCCTGGCTGCAAGAAATGCAGGAAATCCCCTTGAGAGTGTCCTGAATGCATCAAGAGGTTTGCCAGTGGTGTTCCTGCACCTTCATCCTGCCTGTTCTGTAAAGAGCTGACATCCAAGGACTTGTCGTATCACAGCATCTTCCCCTCCAACTTCAATCTCCTTCCTCATCCACACGAACAAACACCCCTCCTCAGACTTGCCTTTGCCTTTCTGAGGGAGTCCTGAGAGCACATTATCTACAGTACAGCCTGAAAGTTGAGGCCAACCTTTTTCTGCCAGCAGCACACAGGCAGCAGTAACCAAGCTGTCTCCTGTAGAACAGTGCTGTCCGTGCCAGGGCCAGGCTCCGTGTCCTCAGCTGGACATTTACTCAGATGGATTGCTGCTCCTCTTTCAGCACTGTCCGTAGGCACCAATCCCGCATGCAGAAAGTGCCTGTGTTGCATAATGGTCCTTGTAAGTGGAAACTGTCAGCTCCTGAAGTCTTTTTTGGAAGAAGCGTCTTCAGGCTCAGTGAATTAAACAGCAGCAACAGTGATGGAGACAATGGTGGATAGTGGTGGATTGCACAGAAATCCGGGCATCCAAAGCAGCACCTAGACTGTGAGGACGGCTCCCGTTGGGTTTGTGAGTGAAACAACCACATACCTGAGGCTTGTTGCATTGCAACTGAGTGAGCAGTCTGCAGTGGGGAGGTGGCTACCCACACTTGGGGTGTCCAGGCTGAACTGAGAATCTCTCTGCTGGAAGGGAATGAAGAATGAGAGGGCTGCCAAAGGTAATCGTCCTCTTTGACTATTTCCAAGGCAGCACAGCACCAAGGATCATGAGGCCTCGCTTTCAAGGTCTGTATTTCTACTGAAAAACAAGATTAAGTGAGCTTTTGCCCTTCTGCTCCACGGAAGGTTTCCATCCTCCCTGAGCTCACCTTAGGACACCTGTGTTACACTTCGACAGGTGTACTGCCCCAGTCAAACTCCCCACTTGCCACTGTCCCTGGAGACAGGGCCCCCCTTGGAGGGCTTGTTCCAGTGACCATCCAAGAGCCAGACTGGGAGATGTAGAGCTGGAAATCAGGAGAAGACAAATAGAACTATCTCCCCACAATTCACAAATTCACTGTTTCCTTCCTCCCACACTGAAGTTCTGCTTAACGCAAGAGACAAATTTATTGCTCTGCACAGATGTCCCAACAGGGTAATTTGTTGCTTCAAGACAGAAGCCAGAGATGACAGGTCACTACACCTAGATTTTTGTTTTTTGAACTGCAGAGACAAAGGGTTATGATATGGTCATGTCAGGAGCATAAGGAACGAGCAGGGAGAAAAAGAAATTTTGCAACACAACCAGAGAAAGCAGCAACTTAACTGACATGTGATTTTGTAGAATAGATGATTTGCAGGACTTTGGACTATATAAGCAACGAATTTCCTCATTTAGCTAGCTCTAACTCTTAGTCATATCTTCTCTTCTGCTAGTTTGAAAATCACTGGCCCATCTAACTGCTATTCAAACATCTACTATTTGAGATACAAACCTATGCATTATTTTTAAGTCCAGCACTATGTTTTTCTGAGGAAGAGATCATGTGCATGACCCCAAAGCAAACGGGAGTTTTTTCCAGTCCTGTAAGAGCAGAGGAAATTGCGGGCTGATTTGCGTGGTGCTGCAAAACGCAACATGCCTATGGCATGTGAATGACCAAATGCAGTTGTGTTATCTCAGCTTTTTTGCATCGCTTGCTCTTGCTGGCCCATCACGCTGACAAAACAGCAGCTTCCTATCTACTGCCCTAGGGCTGTTTTTCCCTCTCCTGCCCTCCTCTGGGTCCAAACATGATTTCCCAACATGATTTCCTCCTTCCTCATCGCAAGAAGAAAAAAAGCTGCTTTGCTTTCGCCTCTAATGGAGGCTGCACTTGATGAAGCAGCACTGTTATTAGGGGAATGGACTGTTAACAGCATTTGGGCATTTCTTAGTAATGAGGGTAGTGAGATGGAAGGGGGGACGTAATCAAAATACATGTACCAGATGGGCTATTTCAGCCACGTTTTTCTCCCTTAGCACCTGTGAAGGGCATTTGCTTCCAGCAGGGACACTTTTTGTAATGAAGTTAAACCCACAGAGCATGGTGGGACAATTTGTGTGTGCTCACAGACAGGAGGAGGGACGGAAAAGCATTGTCCTCAGAGGAATTTTCTGGTACTAAAGGGATTCCGCCCTGGATAGGCCCAGGGCAAGGGGCTGAGAGCCCCATTTCTCTACCTGTCCCCACACAAGCAGAGGTTGATTCAGTCTCCACGAGCTTGTCAATTGTTTCTCTGTTAAGGGAATGGTAAAGGGGGACAGGGAACAGATGGAGAAGCTTGAGGCTTCTGGAACTGCAAAGTCTCAGGCTGAATGCCTCTGAACATAGGGAAGTTTTGCAAAAAGATGTTTGCAAAAGGATGGAAAGGTAAGTCTGGGGTTTGAGATGCTGGCCTAGGCACTAGGAGAGTGAAGTATGTTTCACCACTGAATTGGTGCATCTTTGGGTAAATCGGACAACTCAGCCAAGGGCCACCATATAAACCAGACTCTACTAAAATCAACAGTATCTGTTTCAGTGCTGGGCACCATAGTACAGTCTCTGTCTGCTGCAGAGATGAAGAACCTTTGTGGGCAGCTTTGGTACAACCGCCAGGACTGAGGCAAGAACTGTAACAGCAGTGAAATGTAGAATTTTTCCCGGCCAACCTGCTAGTTTTCACACTACAAGTTTCCAGCTTTCCATTACTTGTTGAACTGAGTCCATCTTCAGCCTTGAAAAGGGAACAGCTATAATATCAACTCACATTGCTGAGAGCAGAGTATTAAAAGATGGTAATCCTGTCATTAGCATATGAGCTTTATTTACCCAGCTGTTACCTGCAGATATGACAAGTAACCAAGGAGTGCAGGGTGGAACAGGCAGAGCTCAGTAATGTCAACATGCAAAGATGTTCCGTTATCTTTAAAGCTGACACAGTGAGGATGCAGCTTTAACGTTTGTCTACCATATCGCGCTGCAAAGATTCTCTCCCCATCCCAATCTGTTTGAAAACCATCTCACAGAAAACGGATGCTCTGAAGTAAAACAACAAAACTCAGCTATCTGTGTACTACTTGTATGAAACTGGCAGCAGGAAATTGTGGGTAAAACCTGCCTGAGGCATTTGGCTTTGCAGGACAGCAAAAAAAACACAAACCAAACTGTGCTTGCATTGAGAGGAGAAGGACCAGCAGCCGCAGAGCTGTCAGCAACACAACTGATCACCAGAGGACTGTTTTATTGCTCAGCTTGTTTTGCATTTATATAGTGATAAAGTAGCAGGAGTTCCTCAAGCAGGAAATGGTGGTATCAGCTTTACCTTTTTTTTTTAAAAGGGAATTTAAGGTGAGACTTGGGAAAAGGTTGGAGCTTGCTTTATTTATTTGCATCCCCTTTCTGATCTTGTTTGCTCTCTAGTCAAGAACTCTGCTTTTTCCGTGTGCATTCAACATTAAATTGCCTCTTAATGTACTAACAGCCAGACTTCTCTTGAAGAATATGCTCCAGCATAGAGAATTCACAGCATTTGTCAAGGAGAAAAGGATTAAGTGAATAGGGACTCCAGCCAAGTTTTCTTGATAGTTTGTTGTGGGTTTTTTTTTTTTTCATGTATTGGTAGATAAAAAAATTACAAAATTTCCTGGACTATTTATTTTTTCTATGCCTCTATAAGCACTTTTTGGCGATGAAAACCTTTCCAGCTCTCATCTCAGATGCCCCCATCACAAGCAGAACTTACCCAAGTTCACAGAGTCCCTGGCAGGGCAGGGAATCAGACTCCATCTCCCAGATTTTAGCCTTATAAGTCTGGCAGCAGTCAGATTCTCTTTGTTCAAGGGCTTTGACCCTGGAATGTAGTTCCAAGCACATTTCTCAAGGAAGGCACCTCACCAAGAGGTTCCGCACAGGCAGTGGAATGCAGTGTTTCACTGCCAAAAGTACCTCCAGCGCTGAGCATCACAAAGACATTTCTTGTGAAGGGAAGGAAGAACGTCCCCATGGTTTCTGATAGGGAAGGGAACAATCTTCCAAGCCTACAAAGATTGTCATGTCCAGGTTCACCTTGTGATAAAGGGGATATTTCCCTCCCTGTACTTCAGAGACAGCAGTTCAACAAAGCTGCCTTTAAACTAAGTTTTTAGACACACTTGAGCTGCGTCCAGCAGGAGGGATAATGTGCAGATTCAGAAATATGACACATCCTTTGCAATCACTTTTCATGGCCTTGACTCCTTAAAACACCACAGGCTCCAGCAGCGGTTCCTAGACGGTTCAATTGCTCTCATGTAACGTCCTGCCACCTGCTTTCTGAGTTATGGAGGGGCTCAGCTGTATTTCTAATGAGAACCACATTAGCCAGTGGAGTGAACATGGCTATAAGGACCCACATTACTAATGCCTGTTGCTCCAGAAGTTGAGATCCTCAGGCTGAGGACAGGAGAGGGTGAATCCCCTTCTAAAAAAAGTCCCGAAGGAAAAGATCTGGCTAGCTAGATCCCAAATACCAAAGCAGAAATGGAGGAAGGACCTCGCTGCTCTGCCATTGATGTGGTGGAAGACTTTTCCAACACTCCTGCTTTCTATCCATCCCCAAGGCGAGTGAGAAAGGTTCCCTGGAGGGCTGCAGCCCTCCTTCAAGATGCAGAAATCTGGGGAGACAGAAGGATTGATATTACGAAGACAAAATCCCAGTTTAAAGCACATTGCCTCTCCGAACTAGATCCCTCTTTTTTATCTAGGGAGTGTTTCCCTCTCTGACAGGGCAAAAAAATCGAGAGGGCTATTTGGAAATCCTAAAAATGCCTGCAGGGAAAAATGGGATTGCAAAAGTCCAGATATGTTTATCCTCCCACACATCATGAAGCTGCCCCTCAAGCAGGACAACAGCTAGTGCTAGGTATGAATCTCTTGTCCCACTGATCAAACAACACTGGGGCAAAACCCTTCCCATTCCCATCCTCCGAGTAAGGAAAGCTTTAATCCTGCTTAAAAAGCCTTCTAGGCAGCCTGGTTTCCCACCCAGCTTTTCCCTCTGTAAGGCAAATCCCAAGTGCTTTTAACTCCATTGCACTGTAAACATGCGAGCATTAACAGTCCTCAGAAGTACATTTCTGAGTGAGCCTTAGGGACCTTGGGCAAAGTAAATAAAGTGGCAGAAAGCATTTCTAGAGGTTTCATAGCCTCCAATTTCCTTACCCAAGAGTCACAAGTACAGCAGCTGTCACTTAAGGCTCTCTGCAATTCACACATCCCAATCCAGCCCTTGCTGTTCAGTGTTTGAGAAACACTCAAACGCATCTTCTCAATTGTCTCCAGAGTAAATAAAGTTCAAAGCAGTATGACAAGAAAATTAGAGGCTGTAAAGTCTTGAGAAGCAGTTCCAAGGTAAACTGTCTTGCCCAGTGCAAGGTGCATTAACTTACGGTCCCTTGTAAGTCATTTCTCCCTGCCTAGAGTTTTCGTGCAGAAGATCCAGCTGCTCTCCAGGATACTCCAGGAAGACACCCAGCTGAACAAGTTGCAGTGGGTGCTGCAACCCTGGCACGTTGGTGCTCAAAGCACAGAACACTTGAGTGCCCGTTCATGAGATTTCTCCAGCCCACAGAGCAGGAAAGGAGAGGTGGCTCAAAGGTGAGTACTGGAATGAATGTCTGGAGTGATGCTTAACTGGTGGATGTCTGCCTGGAAGGACTATTTGTACAGGAAGGACAAGTGGAGGAGAAATGCAAAAATCTGCAAGTGCAGAAACAGAGGAAGAGCATTAGCACAGAGACGAGGTCTTGTTATACAGGATGAGGACCACAAGGTTCTAGGAAGGGAAGAAGTGCTGCATTGCAGCTGCCATGATAATGCAAAGAGGGCAGAAGTAACTGGGTGACCTTGAACACCTAAGACACAGAAATAAGATCAAAAAGCCTAGGCCAGAAAAGTTTTTGTCATGCATTCACTGCCTGCAAATAAAAGAGGATCTAGACGAATCTGAAGTCTCAGTCCTTCCAAGACCAGGTAAATGATGTAACTGACAGGCACACGTGTGGTAGAGGTGACACATTTCTGACAGAGAAGGAGCAGCAGAGAAATCTCATCTCCCATTGCCCAGTTCAAAGCCACAACACATAGGCACACAGGACCACCCCAAGGATGCTCAATGCAACAGAAGGTTTCACAAATGGAGGTTAAGATTTGCATTTTATGCAGTTACATGCACACGGAGCCCCCAGCTCCTCTGGACTCTTCCCAGCAGGGCTGCCAGAAGCTGGAAAGCTGCACTGGCACACCACAAGGCCTGGCTTAACACACCTCCCCACACAATGGCCAAGAGGTTGAGCTTGCTGTAACCTTGGCCTTTAATCATGTGTTGTGGCCGAGCTTCTGGGCTCCTTCTCTGATGCAGAGACATGGCAGAAAAAAGTGCTGCCTAAAGGTTGAGCTTTTAAAGAAAAAAGCTTTCTCTGCTACATACATCATTACCCAACAATACAGAGTAGCTACTTAGAATATCTATGGTCGTTGAATATGAGACCTGATTTTAAAAGCCAGCAGCTTTATCCATGGCATAATGTATCAAGCGCAAGCTGAATTGACACTTATGCAAGTCAAAGCAAATGTTTTTAAGATGTGACAGCAGAGCCATTACCAGCTTCATATATTTCATTCTACTTTTGTGCACACAACTAAGCATATTATTGGCTTTTTATTTCCGTCCTTGTTTGCTTCAGAATTCTGATTAAAGCAAGGAAATATTTCATGAACTGCCAGGTTGTGCTTAAACCATTAGGTCCATCTATGAGAAATATTTATTGTTTTAGGAAATGGGGAAAAGGGAAGCTGGAGCACTGATGATACATCTCTTCCACTTAAAAGACAAAGCCAAAGCTTTTCAGATTGTTGCTAGCCAAAGCTCTGATTCGTGAGAGGCTGAAGTTGGCTCAATATCAAAAAGCTGTAATGGCCAGATGATACAAAGCCCTGATCTGGTCTAAAGCTCCTGGATCTATTCAGTTTTGTATTGGAAATGTTAATGATAATAACAGAATTTATGCTTGGTTAATGTCTTGTAATAAAATCCAACAAGCCTCTGCAACAGTCCTTTTGCAATCTCCCCTCTTCTGATGCTGTTTGAGGTCACTGCATGTAACTGCACGGCCCCCTTAGCCTTAAGACTGAAGCACTTAGTCTCCTTTTCCACGAGCCAGTGGGGTTTTACTGCTAACAGTCCTGAAAAAATCCTTGCTTTACCTGATGTGAGATGGCTGGAAGGCAAGTAAGCTCTGAGAGCCACAACCACCTGCGGTTCATAGTCCAAATCCAAGCAGATTTGGGTGCAAGTGCTTGACCTGCTGGATCTCCGGGGAAAGAGAGAGCAGACAATGCAGGAGTCTAGTACGGAATGACATGATGTACCACGGCATCGCAGAACAGACCATCCCATGCTGGTACCAGCAGGATCTTCTGCGGTGCTGTGCTGAGGTGAGGCTCCAAGATGGGCTCACCCGAGGGCCACAGACTCAGATCAGGCATTTGGGAATGCCAGAGCAATGTGCTCCATTTTCAAGAGCACAGCTGCACGAAGTCACAACTGACTGGGAAGCAAAAGGCAGTGTCAGCAGTCCCAGGACATCTCACTATGCAATGGTGTCCAGTATGACACATGACTGAGTGAGACACAGCATGCCAAAGGCTGGCCTCAGCACAGTCATCACTGTACCACCTTGCTGACTTGGCTGTGCAACTGGTTTAATTGTACCCAGATCCAGAGTACCTCTGTGAAATTACAACCCGAAAGACCTGTCCTCAGGACAACTTAGCTAAGCATAAGTGGGGCACATGGACATTCTTTCATGACCAGATATGAAATGAAGCAGAGAAGGAAGGCACATTGTTTCTAAACTTGTTTGGGAGAACAAGACACACTGGGGTAATTAGGGTACTTTTTCAGCCATGCCTGAAAGAGAACTTGCACATTTCTACTGCATCTTAAAGCCTGAAGAGACACATTTAACATAACCAGCTCAAGGACAGACAAAACCTAACCTTCACTATGCGAACACGTTGTCTTCCCTTTTCATTCTGTGGGGAAACACAGGGCACAACAGGAGCTGGTCTGCAGTGGAGCTGGCAGACACCAGCACACAAAGTTTCTGCTGCTCAAGCCTCCCAGAGTCAGTCGCAGCTGAGGTTAGAGCACACGACGCGCCGTCCGCATCGCCAGGGCAGGTACAGGGCGGAGTGAGCAATGGACAGGGGTGAGAAGAACAGGTGATTTATGGAAGAGGCTTCTAAATCAGTTTACTGAGATGGCTGACCTTCTGCCAGTGACTTAATCAGAACAAAAACATTTTCTTGATTTGTCACCAGGGAACAGCAAAATATTCTCGGAAGAGCTCCATCTTTTATCTTAAGAACTATTTACATCAAGGAGGTTAAGACACAGCCTTAACCACACATATAGTATAACCTTTGGAGCATAATCACACTTGCTGTTCTTAAGAAACACTATCTGGGAACATAGTCTTTTTTGTCTTGACTTGTATCTGCATATCCACAAAAGAAAAATCTCTGTGTTGCATCATTTTTATTCATGAAGATAAATCCATTGTGTATTATTGTAATGATCTTTTAAGTCTGCAATTTGTACCATTTTATAGCACTAAAAGTTAGAGATGCAGTAAGCCATGTATTTAAGGTTGGTAACTTAATGGGAACAGCATTAACTACTATTTCAGACTTTTAGTTATGTCCCCTCCCCATCCTTTGTAATTACCTTGTTATTTAACAGCAGCATCAGCAATTTTATTGATGTGCTTTTAGCACAGGCCACTACCAGAGGACAAGCGTGCTGGAGCATGTTACAGACTTCAGGGTAACTTTTATCTCCTACTCTTTTCAAAAAAGTAGGAGAGAATTACCACCTCTCCCCCACCCTTAAAAATCTGTATGCACTGGCATGGCCTGCTTCATGGGCGTTTTTAGCTACTTGTCTTTTAGAAGACAAAAGATCACTTTTGGCCCCCAAATAGGAGCCCATGTTATCCTAATAGACAGCATCCTCTAATAAGCCTGGTTTTCTTATTTTTCTTGCAAGCTTTTGGGGTGAATTCTGAAACTCCATTATGATCAAATCTAATTTATGATGGGCATCCTTTTGAATAGGCAAACAGAATAAAGGTTTAACAAAAATATCACTGTGATCCTTCACTTATTTCTGACCTGAGCGATACTGACCTGTGAACCTTGAGCCCATGCTCACTCATCCTGCTTCCTTCTCCTCGAAGAAGGAGCACCCAGCTCTGTGGGACCCACGCGAACATCCCTTCCAGCCAGGAGACACCATGCCCACAAACGGCCACCTGGTATCAGCACTTGCCAGCACTCCTGTCCTGCTAATCTACCTTCTCGGCCTTGCAATGATGTCTTATAAACCAAATAATTCCACATTTGACAGTGTTCAACCAGCATCTACCTACATTGCTGAGTTTTCTGTACATCCCCACAGCTGCTGGAGAGAACGAACACTGTCTTGTATCAGCCTTTATATGACTAGTATTGGATCTGGGGAGTTGTATCCACTATTCTATTCTGCAAATTGTCCTGCACACATGCTCCAGGAGAAGACAAAAGGTCTAGCACAGAGCTTATCAGCACATGGCAGGCACTTAAAGCCATCTAGCAGAGAAAAAAAACATGTTGTGCATGTAACAGAAGGAAATCCCTAATTGGAAACACAATTGTCTTGTAAGAAAGGTTCCAAAATCAACAGCCACTCCAATTTATACGGTGTTTTATCAAGCCAAATAGTCCCCAAGAGCTTTTCAAGATGAGACTCTACTAAGGCTTATAAAACTAGCCCTTTACAAGAGGCTAGAGCAGGGGTGGGGGAAATAAAAGGCCTTTAGGCATGTGAATTGTAACAGAAATGTGAGCCTGTCAAATCTTCAGCTAATAGAGACTCAGAGGGGATGTGCAGTAGTTCCAAGTGCAGAGGTTCATGGGACACGGAGCAGCTGGGATCCAGCCACCCAGATCTGGCAGCTGGCACAGGATTTGATGTGGAACTGGGCATCACTCTCAGCTCTGTGAGATTCCACTGCCTGGATCAGAGCCATGTGCACGGGACACACTCAGTCCATAGAGCACAACTTTGGTGGATCAACTCAGAAGACAACCCTCCAAGTGGAGAGGGAAGGTCTCCTGTCTCACAAACACCAGACTTCCCTGTGGTTTCTAAAAGGAAGCTGTGTGCCTTCATCCTGGCCATCAAGACATTTCACAGAAGAATGCAATTTTAAGGATCTTTATTTCTTCTTTCCCCCTCCACCCATGTAAGAGGAGAGAGGCAGAAAGAAGAACAGAGGGAACATTTTGATTTTAGTCGTTATGGTGCATCTGGAAGGCAATGAGATACTGCAGCAATGAGCATGTGATAAGGAACCTGAGCAGGATGGGGAGCACTCACTCTGAAATGTGCATGTAACATCACCCGCTGGAGTATGTCCTTTGAGTACCATCGCTCCATCATCACATCACTGTCCTATCCAAGTGATAATACACAAGTCAAGGAAAGCAAAACCAGACTGCATATAAGTCACACTTCACTGCACCGTTCTGCAAACTACACTAAAAAAAACCTCAGAGGAAAGAACCATTGCACAACTAGTTTCAAGTCTATTTTGAGTTGAACACTGGGGTTGTCAATACCTTGTTTCTGGCACTTCTACAGTGGCTTAAAAATACATAAATTAGCCATGGAAAACCCAAGACACAAAATCATTGCAGAAATAAATGTTTCCTTCCTTTTGCAACAAAGAGAGCAAGTGCTTTAATGGCGTTTACATTTTCTGGTTGATGCTATTTTGTGACCAAGTCTATAGTGACAGATCTGTGCTGTGTGGTGATGATTCAGGAAGATGTACCCTGCCTGCTGTGAAGGTGCAAGGCTGCACATAGCCTGTTTTTTAACCAACACATGCATGTCTACCACTGAGCTAACAGATTAAGTAAGGCCGTCACTAGTTCTAATGTCTTTAAGATCATCTTGCTGAAGTGTTGGGGGAAAAATCTGTTTCAACGTCTTCTTAGATGTAAAAGTGGCACGTGAAAATCATTGTGGCTCCAAAGGTACAAAGCACACCCATCCATAGGGGAAAATATGTAATTTAGAAGCCACATGTTAGTGCCTCGAGTGCCTTACAGGCTCTGCAGTCTTCCCCACATATGCCTTTAGGACATCCCCATAGCTCAAGGCTGAGCTCTAAAACCTTGGTAGAGACCATGAGCAGCTTACAGAGGCAGCTCGTGGCCCTGCAGGCTTCTGCAACACACTCCTTCTCCTTTCTCCAAGCCACTCCATTTTAGCCATGGAAAAGGGCTGAGCTCTCTGCTGAAGTTCTCTATGCAATCGCAAACATCCTGCTCCTGGCATAGCACTGAACCAGCATCTCCTCCCCTGCAAGACCAGTAAGACTGCCTGTCCTGAGACAAGCAGCTTGGCATCCAGAGGGACTGCTGTGTGCACCCATCCTGCCCCAGTGCCAAGATGAACACACAGCTGCACACCAGAAGCCATTGCACCTGCTTACCCAAAGGACAGCATTACACATGCGTTTCAGCAAGTCCCCGTGCCTGGCCATGTACCTTCCTGATCCCAACCTGCTGGCTGAAATTCCCAGCTTGACCTCAGACCTTCCTTGGCACTGTGGACTTGGTTGGCAATTTCTGGGCTGTGGCTGACCCTGGTTGCTGTCACCAGACCTTCTCTGCTCTTGCTGGGGTACTGTGGGACCACAGCACTTGTCAGCAAGGCCACAGCCTCTGCTTGCCCTGCTGCCACCCTTGGCTCTTGGCTCATTGTCCCTTGCTGCTCCCTGACAACATGAACCTGCAATTTTGTCTGCAGTGAGTAATGCCAGTGCTACAGAGGAGCACAAGAAGCCAGACAGGCAAGTAACTGGCCTAAATAGGAGACCAGCTTCCTCTGAAAAATACAGCTCAGGTACGACTAATGTGCCAGAAAGCTCATGTAATTCTCTGCTCAAAACTTTATCAATAATGCAAAATTGGATTGTGGAATACAAAACCCCTGAAACTTAATAAAAGAACTAGCTTAAGCACCACATTAACATCATTGAAATTGATGAGTAAGGAAGGACAGCTTCAAAGAAATTACACCCCAGAGCCAGATAAGACCTATCTCCAAGAGACTGGATGAAAGACAAGGAGCTCAGAGTAGCTGTTCTCACATCCAAAGTGAAGAGGCTCTGAGTGGAAAACAATGCATGTAGGAATTAAACACACTTTCCAAACAGACTCTTCAGAAATGAAGGGTTATAAATTGAGGGAAGGTCTGTCTAATGCTATTTTAGACATTTCAGTACTTGACATGTTCACAGTACAACCGAATTGTGAAAGTCATCAAAATCGCCACAAACCTAGGTATCTTACAGACAGCTCAGTTTCCCCTCATGTCTGAGATGCCCGTGCTGAAGTCTTTCTGCCGAAATGTCCCTGGACTGTCCCAGCACAGGCACATGCGTAGTGTTGTCCTGAAGCCAGTAGTAGGGTCACAGCAACAGCCCACCACACTGACCCCAAACAGATTTAGTTTGGCCCTGGAACAAGGAACACTGGAGAACAGACTGCGGGAACCTGGACAAAATCAGAAGAGTGTAGCATACAGAAGGGAAACTTCAGAGACAGCAGACGTGGGCTGAGAGAACAGGAAATAGGTCAAACTGGAGCCAGGACTTTTGGAGGTAACGTATGAAACTGTGCATGTTGCAGAAAGAAGGGAAGAAAAGTTAAACAGGTACCTACAAAAAGGTGAGATTAAGTGAACACATCCCATTAATTTACGCAGACTGTGCAATCAAAGAACTGCAAAAGTAAAGCATGCAGACCAGACCACAAGACTGGCCAACCAAAATCCCAAATTTCTCGGGCTTATGGGTAGAGCCTGATCCTTTGGATTAAGGTTGTGCTGGACTCCATTTTACCATGTCTGTGAGAGGCTTTTTCAGTGAATCCCACGTCCCTGGCTAGGTGAAGACAAGGGCTGGTATTTGGGTTCCATGTCCCTCATACAACCCAACCTTTTCAGGTTGTACAACTATTCTTAGAGACCTCAGGCAACAGTGAAGGCATCAGCACTTCATATCACATCAGTTCCACCCACCCTGCATTCAGCACCCACAATTCACATGCTCCAGCAGTAACAGCAGAGCACCGTAAGAGCCTGTCAGGAGGAATTAGCCCTATACATCTCCCCCAGCACTAGCACAAGCCAACAGAACCACACGGACAAGTCCAGCAGTTCTCAAGAACACTTTTATACATTGCAATCCAGGGTGAGAACATCCAGTCTGGAGCCAGGCTCCAACCCTGAGTACCAACGGCAGGGAGACAGCTGAAATTAGAGTAATGCAATTTCACTATGCTCACAGAGGTAAATGCGTTCAGTTGCCTCAAGGCCTCTGTAATCATTAATTATTAACTTAATGTCTGTCTTCCCTGAGGTATCCATTATCCTGTGTATTAATGGCCCTTCCAATAAGGCAGGGGGTAAACAGCTTGCAGATTACCTGATAGTATTAATGAAAGTTTGCAAATTGATTTGGTTGGATTAGAAAGCGCTTGGCAGTTAACAGATCTCAGAATTCAGAAAAACAGCAGTATACAATGAAAGATGTTTTATTTCCTCTCAGCTTTATCTGCTCAGAAAACAAGGGGAGGCAGGCTGTTCTGTTCAGCCAGTGCTGGCTGTTCTTTTGGATGCTTCCTTTTCCTGTCTCCCATCCAAAGTGTAATTAAGGAAAGCCTCGGGCAGAAAACTCAATTGTAGCAAGAGGTAACATTAATATTGCCATGTTCTAAATGCCCCTTCACAAAAGTTAACTCAATCTTTTTCCTAAAACCCAGACATTTTCTCCAGGTTTCCTTATTTTCACTACCAAACTATGGGACAGGCCTGAGGGGTCAGATTCACCAAAGTATTTCAGCGAACAAACTCCAATCTAGTCCAGCACTGAGATCCTCAGAGCTGCCGGCCTAATCCTTTAAATACCTCTGGATCCACAAACACGGAACACGGAGTGAGGGAAGGGCGACAGGCTGAGTGTACAGGCATTTACAATGCACACTTTCTTCTTGCATAAGCTGCTGCTCAGTTTATTTTCTGACTCCCAGAAAGCTGCTTTTATAACCCTCTGAAACATCTCATTTAACTGAAGGAGTATTTGTTCATTAGCGCTACTTGCAGCAGGATGCACACGTCAGCGTGGGAGTTCAGTCCCTGGGGATGTGACAAGACAATCATACCGCAACACCTGGACTCCGGAGATGCTTCTGTTTCGAGTTTACAGCTCAGCTCGCACCCCAGTTCCACTGGCTGCCACCTCCACCCTGGTCAAACTGTCACGGTCAATTCACAAGCAGGACAACCACATCTGCCGGCTGTTCAAGACAAGTCTGACCAATATCAAAATCAAGCATCTTCTCCTGCAAAAGATAAGGCAAGCCTGAGAAGATTACCATTACTATTTTTCATCTAGAATACCATATGCTTTTAAGAGCCACACGCACGACAAGCAGCAGTCACATTTCCACTCTGCCGCGCACTTCGCTGGGCCCCTTGTGCTCAAAGAGAGATCTGTATTCTCTGATTCTATCTGAATGTCAGAGAGTGATTCAACAATCTTTTCTTGACAGATTTTTGCATACATTGCAGTTTGCTCTTTAGTCAGGTAGCATCTGTTTTTCAAGCAGAGGAAGATGATACTGCTCTTTCATGTAAATTTATGGAAGTTATGATTTTATCCTATATCCTAATAAGGATTCAAACTCAGCTTTTAAAAGGAGAACCTTTTTTGTGCTGGGGTTTTGTGCCTGTTATTTTATCATAATTTAAAATCAAACTAGTCAGACACCAAATTATTTCCTGCTGAGAAATGTGCAGAAGCTCCCTTTATTCCTATATCCTCTTTACCGCTAGCATCTTGTATTTATAGAGTGTAGATGGAGAACTTAACATCCATGTTTTCTCCTTTTAAAGTCTCTCCTTTGATCTAGTCATCCATCCAGGAGATTGCTTTGATCCTTGCAGTTTTGCTAATTCCAAATATGCAATTATGCTTATCTAGTCCTGGAGGATCTGAATGTTTCGAGCTATCCCTCATACACTGCTGGTTTACCAATACACCACAGCTCTAATCAAAAACAACTTGTTGCCCAGAGCACTACAGGCTACAGACTGCTTATCTGCCACGCTGGAAAACCCAGGAGAGCCTGTTTCTCCTTGCCTGGGCACGTAACAGGATGACAGGTCTCTTTACGGGCAGCAGGATGGAGAACAGGCTGACCTGTGATAGAACGGCATCTCCTCGTGCTGAAAGCTGAGGTTGGTGCGCAAGTCGAAGAGTCTAAAAATAAACAGTCACAATGAGGAACAGAGCTCTGGACTCTCAGACAGCTGCACCAGCTGGAAGCCTATTAGATCCCCTGGTCATGCTGTGTTTCCCTCTCTCTTCTACCACTTTTCCATCAATCAAAAGTCATTGCTTACCAAGCTGGGATTTAATGCCAGGAACAAGGAGTTATGTGAGAAACTGTCCATCATGGCCCATGAAGGAATAGTCATTAGTATGGAAGGCAGCATAAATGGCATGGGGAGCAGTTCTCCAAAAAGGCAATCATGTTTCCCATCCCATCAAGCACAGGGAGAGTGGGCTGAGACTCTGATTTCAGGCCTATTCATTGCTTGTTTTTAAATACCTTCCCTCTTATAATATCATTATACCACATGAATGAAGACTAGGGTTATCTAAAACTGCCTGATCTCTCCCCAGCGGAGCAGGGAGGGAGGCAGGAGGAATGCCATTATTTCACGATGGGATCTGAAGTAGTAGACGATTTCCTTCCAGGTTCCAGAGGACTGAAACAAATTGAGATGTATCATCCTAATGCCTCACTGGTCAGTATTTTGACCCCATATTATTGCTGAGCACCCAAAACTGATGTGATGGGAGATATGACCACAGCCATGCTTTCCTCTCCACTACTAACTTCTTGTTTGCCATTCCCCATTCTCAGAAAGAAATGTTTTCTAACATCAAAGAGTGACAGGAAAAAATAAAAAAGGAAGTAGACAATAAGTGGCTAGAACTACAGCAGAGCTTTTAAATATTTTCTTACAGGGGCCCAGATGAACCTGCTGGAGGTGCAGAGTTCTCCCATTGAAAGATAAGGGCAGGTTCCCTTCCCTCCCTTCATAAAGGCTAATATTTCTATTCTTGCAAACTGAAAGTCAAAGTGGCAATTTCAGTGCAAAAGCCTCTCCTACCAATAGCATGAAGAAGAAAAATTACTTACTATGGCTTCGCTCCACCCTGGCACTACCAACAGCTTTTCAAGTGGCAGATTACACACAGACAGTAGGGAGCTGAGCTGCTAAATCACCCTCTTCTATCCATCAACCCCATCAGCAGCAAGGCAAAGCACATTTTTCATGCTTTGCTTCAAACAAGACTGACAACCCCAGAGCAGCCCTAACCACACCTTGTATTTAGTAAGTCAGCCGAGAGATTAAAGAGGACTTTATTTTGCTAGTCTGCCCTAATAAGAACTACTTTTTGGGATCTCTCGGTAGTTCAGACAGGTACATGACAGAGGTTCAGTGTCTGCCCTCACAGAGTGAATCCCGATGCCACGAGAGGGTGCAAAACAGAGGCTTGCAGCTGGGAAAAACGGACTGTTTTGTGATGCTGGGTGCACAATCCTGTTACTCTGCTCTAATGCAAATCCTTCCAGGAGACTTGTAGCAGCAGAAAATGAAAGTAGGAGCCTGGTGGTGGAGCTTTTATGAAGTCAGCTCTCCTTGCCACACTGTAAAGCTCTTGTGCAGGCAGAGTTTGCTTCCTACAGAACTTCAGTAGCCACCATTACCTGAAGCTTCAAGCAGAGTCACTGAAATCTCTCAGATTTGTGTTTTGCAGACTGACTCACCACTTCAAAGTTGCAGTCTTTGAACCAGCTTTTCCAAGTTTCATAACTTGCCTGACACTTGATAAATCTCAGTGAACTCCCTTTCTTTGTAAGGAAGAAGCTCTAAAATTCATTTTTCTTTTAGAGAAATTTCCACCTAGTCCTTCTTCAGAAATGCTTAACACATTGCAACAGGGCTTCCTGCCCAACAGATTTTAGACCATCAGTCCTAGATTGGAGATAGGCCTGTTGCATCTTTTTCAGCTTTACTTATCAGTGTTTTGCCCGCAAGAGGCAATTTAATCGTAAGGCTGTAAATTCGGGGAGGAGAGATGGTATAAATTTAAGATATCAAAATCATTAAGCTTGTAGAAAAGTTTATTGATTAAGTTTTAAAAAACATACCCAGCATCAAAATTACATGTTTTTTGTGAGTGCCAGTTCAAAAATTCCCACTATTGTCTCACTACTTTCAGTTCTAAAAATTTTTTTCTACTCCAACACCTGGCCTCACTAGGTAGAAACAGATTGTTTGCTAAAAAGTCTTTCTGAAGGAAGATGACTAACTAGTTGATTCTGCAGACATTGAACTGGAACATACGTAAACTTGGAGGTACAGAACCTCACTTTTCTGTCCTCAAAGAAACATTTGTCTGCCCAGGTGGTGTACCTTTGGTGGCATGGGGTGAAAAGAGAGGGAAAATGGGTGTATACAGAGATCATGCATCTTGGAAAGAAAAGAGGAAGGAAAAGAAAGGCGGGTGGAAAGTCCCATGGGAATACAAATTGTTCAAATCTCATTCCTTTGCAAAGAATATAAGCATCAGACATGTAACATGGTCCAAATCAAATGCATACACCTAAAGCACTCCATCTGCATGAGCAGCAAATAATCCAAGCATATTTTGGATGATAGATGTAGGACTGGCATGTATTTATCACATAACTATCTGGAGATCTGACCATCAGATAAGCAAGACAATTGTTAGAAAGCATCTGCCTCACAGCACAGAAATTTAGAAGCTCATACTCTGCAAGTTGCCCAGATTAAAAAAAAAAAAAATGCTGCATTTGATTTTCATGCCTGTTTTATCCTTAGGAGATAGATGGCTCAAAATCACTTGACATTTGTACTAGAAAGCCAGAGCAAACACACAAAGCTGGTTAAGGGCTTCTCCACTGTGTGTGCTAACAAAGAAATGGACAAACATGTCAAGCCAAAAGCCAGAAGCTCTGGGAATCACATTTGACAAGGCTGCAGCTCTTAATAGATCTAGAGAGAGGTGGTACCAGTTCCAATGAGAAGTGCAGCACTAGTGAAAGGTGATTATCATGGGAAGCAGGTGCACTTGGCATTGGTTGCTTAAGACACCTGCTGTGCTTGAAGGATGATTCTGGAGGAACAGGAAGGAATGGTAATAGAGGGAAAACTGGAAACTTGGCCTTCCACAGCATCTGCCTTCTGCAGATGTGACATGACATACACAGCCACTGCACGCACAGTTACCCTCCTCCCAAATCAGCAGCTTCCAAGCTTGATTAGGCTGCAGAGCTGGATAACATGGGGTTTATATTACAGATCAGAGGCTTCTCAGAGCTTTTTTAAAAATGCAGTCGGACCTCTGTTGTAAAGCACTTTAGGGAATTTTTGTCCCAGAGCTTGAGGAAAAGGTAGAGCTATAAATTAAAATTGCATTACTAGTTTCTTCGGTGGTCTGAAGAGCAGGAAGGAGAGTAGCAGGGAATTTTTTTGCATTTATAAAGTTTTACTCCAAAATCACATGCAGTGCTTTAGCACGGAAACATAGATCCACTAAAAAATAAAAAATAAAGTTTAAGCACTTTACTGCTCAACAGAGAGAAAACAGCATTACTGAAAGACCTAGTACATTAATTGCTCTTTCTAGCATTCTTGTAATCCTATGTCTTTGTGATATCTACATTAAAGCACAAACCCGCCGTTCTTTCTGAAATAACTCTTTCTATGCAGTTTCGTATATGTGAAATGTACAAAATTTGGACACTTTTATTTGCACTTAGCACTATTTCCAGGTGATTTCTTGATCCACTTTTAGCTAAAAATCAAGTTATATTCCACACATTTGTTTTATACTTAAAAGGTAGTCTGAAATCAATCCACAGACATTCTATTTTATTTCTTTTGCACTGTATTGCCTGGTTTAATGCTAGATTTTTTTTGATGGAAGGTAGCAATCATTTAAACATTAAGAACAGTCGTCTTGGGGACACAGTTGTCAGATTTAAGGACCAGAAATTATATAGGCAGCTATAAAAGGATAGGAGGTGAATAGATCAATATTACGAGGTCCAGTAATTCTTTGAAGTATTAAAATGAAGTGGGAGAACTGTTTGCAAGAACAACTTGATTTAAGTTATGCAGCAATGCCAGACGCAGGTAGGAAAGCAGCTAGCAACCTCTGTGCAGTGTCCTGGAAGTTAAGGACATCTTTATCAAAAAGGTTTTTGCTCTGAAGTAAGGGCAGGCTAAGTAGGACTTGCAGTATGATACCATTCCAAAAGCTGGAAAACAGAAAGTCTTGATTTTAGTGCACAGAACAGCACTGGCAGCCACTTCATCTGTAGGAGAGTCAATGGGGGAGCATTTCTAGAGAACAGATCTCCAGCATTACATAGCCCCTTTAGAGGGTCCTGTCTGCACCCCCCAGATCACTATTTACATGCAGAAAGTGAGCAAACCATCACTGAATTAACCTTCCATTTCCATTCCATAGACTGGAAATGCAGCGAGTCAGAGCAGAGCAAAGCTTGGCTAAAAAAGCTACTCATAGGGTGGGACAAAGTTGTGTAACCCATTCCACTCTGAATATCAACCAGATACATACGAGTATCATTTATTGTGTGGGAAACATGATCCAAATCATGCCATAGTTCATCCTATCTGACTCTAAGCATGCACTAGAGGTGATTTTAACTCTTAATCTAAAATGACTTTTATGCATTTCACTGGGATTTCAAAATAGAGCCTGCAGACCTAAGCATTTCAGATGGGTTCAAAAAGCAGTTACTTGGTTTAGTGATTTTTCTAGGACACGGACATTTAAGGCTGCAGCATGAAAGTTTGGAACCTTTAATATTTTGGTGGTTCTTTGAACGTGACAAAGCAATTCCTCCTTGCTATGCAGGTCAAAACCAACAATCCAGATTTCTCTTCCAGTCCCATTTGAGGATAAATCTATCTTAAAAGGCCCTTTTATCTGCCTTTAAGAGCTAACTTGCTAGCAGAAAAAAAAAAAAAAAAGAAAAGGCTAGTAAGATTATTTAATTAAGAAAACAACTCCTTTAGGTTCATTTTCCTGGTCTTATTTCCCAACCCTTTCAAATGAGCCTTTGTTGACAGACTGTAACAGGGTTTTGTTTAGAAGAATCCAAATTAAGTTTCAACTTAGAATACTGCTAAAGGAGGAAATTCCCCAAGCCCATTTATCTACACTGGGTGATGGGAGAGTACAGTGGCAGGTGGAGATCACTCTAAGCAACATGCTCCTAGAGAAACAGCCATCCTGGTTATCCCACGGAAGCACAAAGGCAGGATGATTCACCTCCTGTGTTTAGCCATCATGTCTTTTGGTGCTCAAGAGTCTTGGGCACATCTCAGATTCAAATCGAAGTTTCTGATTTCAAAGTTTTGTCAATGTCTTGGTCCGCTTCTCAGCAGTGGTATTAACCCCGGCCATATTTAAACTAACATTAGCAATTCAAACCATTGCAAAGGAAGGACATAATCCTTACAGGGAGTGGGAACCTCCCTTTCCTACATTTTCTAGCAGCAAAATGGTAGAATCCTAAATTAGCAAAACCAGGGCAAAGTGCAGAAATTTCCCATGGGAGAGAGGCTAACCCGCTTGTTTCAGATTTCAGCTGAGAGGTTTCAATACCAGGGTAACCTCAGTGCCTGCACTTTCTCTGTAGTGAACACAGTGACCAGCTGACAGTAATAACTCTCCTCACACATTGCATAATGAGGTCCCACCTATAGCCCTAGAAGTTGCTTAACGCTCAGAAGTGACTTATTCCAGGCTATCAGCCAAGTGAATGCTAAGTAGAATATATGTAGCTATGATCTTCATAGACTGGTATTCATCTTGTCTCAGAAATTCTTTAGGGCAGAGAGGTTAAGAAGAATAGAGTGCAGGTTTAAAAAAAAGATTTGTTTCTAAGAGACACTTCTCCAGATTCATTCAATTTAGCGCAGAAACTAAGGTTAGGAGAATGCCTTTTAGAAACCATTGTCTCATAGTAATTTAATACACAGGTTTTTGAAAGAAGACAGAAAGCAGTTAAGAAATGTTGCAGTTCAGTTAGATAAGAAGCTATCTCGTTAGTATGGATTAGATTTAAACACCTTAAGAATAGCTGTCAGCCTCCTCACAGGGCAAATCCTACATCCCTTCCTTTTAGACTCTACAAGTCAAGCTACCCAGAGCTTCTAAGGGGTCCTGTCATATCCCAGACTTACTGATTAGCCTAAAAATACCCCTGAAAGTAAGGAGAAAAAGACTCTGATCTAGATAAGGCAATTAGACCTGGTTTAATTAAAATCCGCTGATCAGACAGGCATTGTTCTCAAATAGTGCTATTCAGCATAGCATATCATAAGAGGAAGGAGTCTTCAGAAAGGGAGGAGAGTCAAACTCCCAGTTCTGTGCCTGTGCACAGCCCACACACCTCTCTCTCCCCAGGCAAAGAATCAGCAGAGCTGCTGCTTGGGGTTTTTATAATAGCATGAGGCTGGTTAATTGGGTTTAATCTGCAGCAGGTGGGTGTTTCCAACACTGTCGGCATCTGCTCAGACACTTAACATGACCTTGTCTGTAAAGTAATAGTGTGACTGCAAGCAGACTGGCTTTCTTCAAAATACCAACAACAGATGATAACCAAGATGGAAAAGCTTTTTTTTTTCTAATGTTATTTTAAATGTATTTACTTCAATGTGCAGGTGTTTTGACTCACTCATGTTTATTTAAACCGAGATTCCAGATTTGGACTAATGAAGACTGAAAACTGGGAGCCAGGAAGGAATGGGATGAGAAGACAGAGGGACAGGCCAAGCACACTCATGGGTTCAGCAAAGCCCCTCAACCTGGAACAGTTTAGTCCCCACGCAGGCTGGGACCTGATTTTCTGGGCAACAGCCCTGCAGAGAAAGACCTCGTGGTTCTGGTAGCAACAACGTGAATGTGTAGTTATCTGGCTGGAGATAAACAGAAACCATAATGGTAGCTCCTCAGTTCATTTTAAGTCATTTGCAAAACCCATCAGAAAGAAAAAGGAATTACATTTCATTGAAAGTGAAGGGATGAGATATCCCCAGCAGCAATAAACCGGCATCCTCCAACATGCTCTGAGGATACACAGAAACAAACAGCCCCAGAAGCAACATTTGCAGATAGGTCAGAGTTTGTGCATTTGCGTTTGCTTTGGTTTTATCCCATTTCTCACGCCCTACGGTGTTGTGAGTGAGACAGAGGTATTGCGACAACCCATCCACTCTCCAGAGCAGGGGACAAGGCACTTTGCAAACATTACAACTCACGCTGTTCAGGCAGGACCCCGAAGCCCCTGGTTCCAGCACTGGAATTGAGGTGCAGGGTCTTCAGAGCAGAAACAGCAGCAAATAGCCCATCCCTGGAGAGCTATTCTATGCATAAACAGCTGCATAAACAGCTCTGCAGTGGCAGATACAATCTGGCTTCAGAGACTTTTATGTCTCCAGTTTCTAATGAGGATCAATTTAATATTTTTTTTAACATCCTGTCTCCCTAATAAAAGTCATCTCCAATGTGGAATTGCTTCTAAGAATTGCAGTCCCCTGGTCATAAATGCTTTCAAGAGATGTGGCATGGTGATCAACATGAAGGCTGGATTAAGGTTTAGACTGTAGCTTTTGGGAGTCATACAAGTCACTAATTACACATACAGCCTTTAGCACAGCAATGTGTAGTGCCGCATACTACTCTGGGAGAGATTCAAAGAGAAATAAAGCAGTTTAGCACTAAAGGAAGTTCCCTGTAACATTAAACAGCAGAATTTCCCTCCAAGCAGAGGGTTGTCTGTGCCTCCTTAGTAGGTGGCATCCTGAGGCGCTTTTAAAGCCCAAATATAACATCTCCTACACTTGCCAACACTCGAGGCCCAAGCACTGGGGTTTCCAGAAGTCATCTTGTCCCTGAATTTCCATTTGCTTTCTGAAACATGGTCTTGGCTGTGGCAAGCCTAAAGAGAGCTAATACTGCTTGGGCAGGACAAAGCAGAGCGACTCTCATTGTTGCTACTCAGGTATAAGTGTTGGATTAGATCTGCGACCAGGCGTACCTCAACGGGCAGCAGGGCACAATCTATACACAATTTGGTTAGGAGTTTATTTCATTTAACTGTCTTTTCTTTGAATGTATGACACCCATACAGACCAGCTGTCGAGTACTGATCTGACAGATGTGGCTTTATAGAGCACATGAAAGTGCACAGCAGCTGTGGGACTACTTTGCATTAAAGCAGAGAACACAGGCAGAGAACACACAAGAAAGTTAAAACTGTCTCAGCTCTGTCTGTTCTGTATTGGTACACAACTGCCACTTAGTATAACAAAGAAACAGGGATGAGATATTAGGAATTTGGAACCCCAACATTCCTGGCTGTTAGGATCATCAGCAGTGCTTTGCACGCCTATGCTTTTAAGGTAACCAACAATGAAAGGTAGGCACCGATTAAATTGCACCATTTTCTTTCTGGTCACAAGTGTTATTTTGCAGGAGAACCAGTCAGATGTGTTTCAATAAAAAGCTCTTTGCATTCAAAAATACCCTTTTTATCGGAAGCCTTAAAGACTTTCCAAAAGACAAAAAAGAAGACAAAGTCTAAACTTTCACAGACGTTCTTGAAATACTAATGTTTTTCTGAAATTAACTTTAGATGTCACAAGGAATGGTATCAAAATTATCTCTAGGTTTTAGCAACAGTGATTCCCTAACAAGGTCAATTAAAAAAAAAAAAAAAACATCAGCTACAGTTCCAATCTCATTGTTAAGGATTCAAAGCTAAAATTTTCAATTAAAATTCTGAAAAAATCTTCTCCAAGCATGCAGAAGTGACAAATGAATTCAGGAAATGCTTTGAAACAAAAATAAATTATTAAGCTTTTATTTTAGCTTTCCTTTGTTTTCCAAAAATAGGTGTCATCTTTCAATCAGCACCAACATATAGTATGAGATTTGTGTTCACTATACTTGCATGGGTAATGATGCTGGTATAATTTGCAGCAGATGTACATTTGGGGAGAAATTCTTTTGCTCAGAATCTGTTTGTGTGGGAGGATGAAGTATGGTTATAATGAACGTGCTGTGGGAGCTGAATGACTTTGCATCTCAAGTACAGGTGCACTTGGGTGTAACTTAAACATAGTTTGCAATCTCTCTAAATGGAGCATTTATAGCCAATTACACTTGTCATTCACCTTGCAAATACGTCTATCTAATTTAACAGCATATGCAGTAAGCCGAAAAAATAAAGGATATTATATTAGCTGACAGCAGAATAGAGGTGTAGGTTTCAGCATCTGCATATATTGCACATTTGGCAGATTTCTGAACCAAAATACAATGAATTCAAATAGTGGCCTCCAGTGCCCTTATTCTCTCTGCATCAGAAGCTTCCTGTCAAATGTAATTTCCTCCACGAAGACATGAATCTAGCTGAGACTTTCCAAAACCTGTCCAAGTGATTTGGACACTCACTTCTCATTAGTATTAACAGCAAATGGGCAAGAGCATCTCCTAAACGCCTTTGGAAATCTCTGACACATTTTTTGTGGCTGTTAAATGACTCTTTGGGCAACCTGCACTAGAAATGACAAATTTCATATTTGTTTCCCTGTACTCAGATATTCATAATGTCCATATACCAAACGTCAAGATTTTCCCTCAAAAAGACAGCTGAGATGCAAGTAAGGAGGAGGGGAGAGACAGACTTTTGCTGTTTTTAGATTAAAGGACAAAGTTCACATTCCAAAACCGGCTCCTCCACAGAGGGCTGTATATACCAATTTCAGGATAATACCACATTCATTGTCATCTTTTTGTCACTGCCCTAGGCAGGCATGTCACTGCGATGGGCACAGGGATGCAGAGGAGTTACATGGCTGCATGTGTCACACGCACTGCAGCACAAGCACCGCCCTGGAGAGTACTAACATGGAGGGAAAGGTAAACCACTGTCTGTGCACTTGGTAACATATCCTATAGAAGGGAACAGCTATTCTTTTGAGATCCAAATTTATAGCGTTACACCTTAGGTCATATTTAATCCCACTTACGGTTGCAGAAAACAACCTTCCTGTCCATAAGAAGAAAATGTGAACTGAGTAAAAGCAAACTCATGTGTAAACTGACAGATTATATTCGCCCCTTTCCCCACCAAATTGAGGGCCAGAAGGACTGTAAGAGACTTAATTCCTGTTAGACGCAGCTTGAACTTCTCAAACCCTTAGAAGCCAGAAAGCCTTGTAAGCCACTTCTCAAATCAAAAGCCCTGCGTATCCTGTCAGACTGAACTGCCACCTACCACTCCACGTTTGACTTCATCATTAAGCTGGAAGTAGCTTTTCCTTTCACAGCCCTAACAAAGTCTTACCAACAAATACATATGCAAATAAGTGAGTAATACTGAGCTTTGTAACTCCCTTACATGGCTTCCTGAGCTGTCATTTAACTGATATCACTTCCCTTTTTTTTCAAATGTATTTCATGTATATATGTCTCTTTTCTATAATCATCTCCATTTCTCTTATCTCTTGTATTTTAATAAACTACATGTCCAGATTCAGCATCCTCTTTAGCAGCCAGAGAGGGAGATGTATTTGTTCATTGCAGTTATTAAAATTCTAAACATCTCCCTCCTTTTATTTGATTTTAGTGAGATGCTGGACATTTTCTCAATACCATGAAGATTGGATTCATTGGAATGTAACTCTGAAAGAAGTCTTGCATCGAAACTTTAATTTCAGTTCAAAACCCCATCAATTTAAGTTATCCCCAGGAGATCTGATTAAGGTAAACCATTTTTTATGAAATACTTTGAACACTATTTTAAGATTAAACTAAAATTGTTTTTTGCTTCTAACTATGAGAAATTAAAACAGAACACAAAAACAAAACCTGAGACCCTTGTTTCACTTTCATGTCTGTTTTAACTCCCAACAGGACTCTGGATGGCCACTTTGCTTAAGCAAGGACAGATTTAAACCTTTAAATCTGACTTTTAGGGCATTATCTTCAATGTATTAGTGGAATAAACCACTTAAAACAGAGTTCTACTTTCCTAGGGCCCTCTCCACTAGTCTGTCATTGATGACTTTCAAACAGAAAGAGCATTATGCTAAGAGGCTCATCTCAGCAATTCCAGTATTAGCTACCAAGAGAGACACCAGCAGTGATTCCTCGCTGATCCTTTGAGAAAGAGCAGTGATTTGTCCCCTAGATTTCTCTCAGCCTTCTGTGAACTCAATGACCTGCAGTTTTGTGGAAAGACTCTCACTGGATATGTTACTCCAGTCATAGCTGTTTAAAGGTACACCTTGGCCAAAGTGGGAGTTGAAGGAGTTTATTCAAATAAGACTGTAAAACCCAAAGTAATTTTAATTCCTCCCCTTGCAAACACACTTTCCCACTCAGAATAAAAACAGTAGATGCACATTGCAACCACAGGGGAAGAAAGGGCTTATGTAGAAAACTTAAGAGCAGTGGCCAAAATTAGGGGCCTTCAGTCCCTGCCAGTTGAAACTTCCCTATTGCTTCCTTATGTCTTCTCAGACCAAAAAGCTCAGAAGACACATAGTTTCAACTTTCTACCCGTTCCCTTGAGGCCACAGTGGAAGAACAGCAAAATTAATGCTCCAGGCTGAACTGACCTCAGCTACATCGCTCCAAAGAGAGCTGGAATTAGGAGTGCCCCAGCTTTGCTGCTGCTATTCCCAGACCTTTCATAAGCGACCAAACATCAGTTGTGTCTGTTTCCAACTGAAGAAATTAATCTGAAACTCAGACTTTAACCCGGCAGCGTTCTGCCACCTGCCTGTGCATTCTGCATTTCATCACGGGCGAGATCATCAATCTCCACTCTCAGCATCATCCTCCAGAGGGGAACTCTCCTACTTCACTTACCTGTGCTGCCACCTAAATCCCCTCCAGACTGAAAAGAGCCAGAAGGCAATTCATCTCAGCCTAACTCAAGCCTCTGAAATGCCCTCTGCAGGTTCCTCTACTGATTATAGGCACAGCCTGGTCCAGATCTTGTTGCTGACTTACAGACAGTGAAAGGTAGGGAAGTGAATCCTACTGCTGAGATGTTGCTCAGCTGCCTTATTTAATCCAACAACAGCACACTGCAGCGAGTGTCAAGCCCTTGGGTCCACCTTTCCATCTCTTTTACCAGTTGCAAACACACAACGAATGAGATGTCACCAAAGGGGATGCTGTGAATGCTGCTCTGTGCTCCCAGCGAGCTCTCTCTCAACAGGGTACCCACATCTTTTCCTGGGCTTTGTTGTTCTCTCTATATCATTGTTAACACAATCTGTTACATCAGTCACTGCTGGTTCTGTAAATAATTTCTCAATGGCACACCTTTTTCAAAGCAATTTGAACTATTAAAAGTTTAACCGCTTTAAATTTGCGCACATACCTTTAATCCAGGTCTGTCAAATGCATGGTCTTGGAGCTGAATGCATACAGGCTTTTCATCCAATGTTTTAAAACTGAATCATAGTGCTGGTCTGGACGACTTCCATGTAAAGTCTATAGCAGTCAAAAAGTCCTTCATAAAGTCCCTAAATCCTTCCGCAATTCCTCTTCCACGACTCAAAGCCCCAGCTGGATTTGGTTGTGGGAGCTTGTTTCTGTCATTTTGGAGGTTCCATCACTTCTGGGGCAGGAGCGAAAGGAGGTGTGCTTCTATCCCAAGATCACGGATTGAGCACGCTGTCCGAGAGCAAAGTATTGCAGTATAAAGTATTGCAAACTAATCCCGTCTGACTGCTGATCGGAAACTTATCTCACTGACCTCAACCCAGTTTCATGACCAACCATAGTTGTTAATGCTCATCCACAGCTCCAAATAGTGGAGTTTGTGTAGCTGGAGTTTCGTATGCTGAGAAAAAGAGGAAGACTGCCCGTAGCTTGCCTTACAACTAGCTGAAGGCCAGCAAAAAGAAACACGTGTCTGGTGAGGCAGATTCTGTGCTTTATGCCTCATACTCTGCCTTTGAGGTACAGCAAAGCAGGTCAGGGACAGTCTGGCCACGACAACCTCCACAGCATCCTTTTCCTGGATGAAGGCAGGAATCCCGTTGGTGTATACGGTATGCACTCCAGCTTCCTCAGCAGCTGCCTGGCACAGCACAATGGCCCATACGTCAGAGCAGCAGGGCCACCTGCCACCAGCAGAGAGCCAGCGGTTGAACTGCAGGCACATCCCATCCGTAAGGGGCTGAAGGGCCATTCTCAGGGGGCTGCACTGATACCACAGCACTCCAGGGCCTGTACAAACACAGCTCCATGTTGACAGGGCAAGCAAAAGGCAGCACCTCAGGCCCACACAAACAGTGTGAGGCTCTTGGAGGGACAATTTCAGGTCAGGTGATAGAGCAGCACTTCAGGCCTGTGCAGCTTTAGTGTAACACTTTTTGAAGGCTGGTAACACAGCAGTCCCTCACAGCTTCACAGACATGGTGCAGTGCTCTCAAAGGGCCCATTTCATAAGGCTGAGGATAGAACAATAGCTCAAACCCGCATGAACACCACACAGCACTCGTGGAGAGCTGACTTTGAAGGCCAGGTGACACAGTAAGTGCCTCAGACCTGCACTCACACAGCGCAGCACTCTGGGAAGACCAAAGCGCTGAAGCCAGGGATGGCACGTTCCTTCAGACCTGCCCCACACTTGACGCAGTGCTCTCGGAAGGCCGATTTTGGCGGCCGGGAACACGACATCACCTCAAAACCGCGAGGGCGGCGGCGACGACACCGCGACATCGCCTCGCGCGCGCCAGCGGCGGGAAGACGCTCGCACGCGAAGGCGCGTGGCGGTACGCGGCACGAGACCCGCCCCGCGCTCGTGGGCGGGGCCAGCCGCCTGCACGGGCGCTCCGCGCACGCGCACGACCCGGGCGCCAACGGCGGGCGGAAGAGGTGGGGCGGGGAGCGACGCGCATGCGCGCTGCCCCCCGGAAGCCCGCGGTTAAAGGCGCGTTTGTGGCGGCGGCTCCGGCCTAAAGCCGGGACTGGAGGGGCCCGGGTCCGCCGACCGGGGGTGAGAGCGGGATGGCGGCACCGTGAAGATCTCGGTGAGGCCTTTATCTCGGTGGCGGCGGTGGGAAGGGCGGGGGTGTGTATTGGCGGGAGGCTGCGATTGGGCCAGGGCGGGAAAGCGGCCTTGGGGGGGCCGGGGCTCGTGTGTAAGGGGAGAAGGGGCTGAGGAGCCTGAGGGTGATGAGGGGCTGTGGTGCGGGTGTGGGGAGGATCGGGGCAGGGCGGACGGGCTCGGGGTGCCGGGACCGGGTGTCGGTGAGACAGGCCTGGGGGAGGGCGAAGGCCTGAGGGCGCCGAGGACCCCGCAGGCAGAATCACAGAATGTCAGGGACTGGAAGGGACCTCGAAAGCTCATCCAGTCCAATCCCCTTGCTGGAGCAGGAGCACCCAGATGAGGTTACACAGGAACCAAGTGTGTTTTGAATGTCTCCAGCGTAGGAGGCTCCGCAATCTCCCTGGGCAGCCTAGTGCAGGCTGCATCACCCTCACTGAGAAGTTTCTTTTCATATTTAAATGTAACCTCCTGTCTTCCAGTTTGTATCCATTGTCCCTTGTCCTGTCATTCGTTGTCACTGAGAACAGCCTGGCTCCATCCTCCTGATACTCACCCTTTGCATATTTATAACCATTAACGAGGTCACCCCTCAGTCTCCTCTTCTCCAAGCTAAAGAGACCCAGCTCCCTCAGTCTTCTTCAGCCAGGGTTGCTCAGTGTCTCCTCTCTCACCTGCAGCACACACGGAGCAGGCTGGATGTGCAGGGGCTGCAGGACTCTCGCACAGGCTGCCTGGACACTCCACGGGGTCAAAGGACTTTTCTCCCCACACGTACGGGTCTCCCTGCCAAGAACCCACCTTTGCCAAGAACTCCCCAGGGCCAGCCCCAGTCCCTGGCACCAGCTGCTGTTACGGGCTGTATCTCTCCAGTCTGCAGGCAGAAACCAGAGCGCTGGTGCTGGCATTTGCCATTTCTCTAGGCTTTTGAACATCTGGCTTCGCCGAGCTTGTACAGCCGCAGAGGACATGGCAGAGCAGAGGTACTGCGTGGACTATGCCAAGCGCGGCACGGCAGGCTGCAAGAAGTGCAAAGAGAAGATCGTGAAGGGAATGGTGCGCATTGGAAAGATCGTTCCCAATCCTTTCACCGAGTCTGGTGGGGACATGAAAGAATGGTACCATGTGAAGTGCATATTTGAGAAGCTAGAGAAGGCCCGGGCCACCACCAAGAAAATCGAAGACATCACAGACTTGGAAGGATGGGAGGAGTTACAAGATGGGGAGAAGGAGTTAATCAACAAGCACATCTCAGGTAAGACATGAAGCAGCACCTGTGTCATTTTTCTGCTTTACTCATTTTCTATTTATGCCACCGATTGCCACGCAGCCAAAATCCTCACGGATGTGTTGGTATGAGCCAGTGACACAGTGGGCAGCGCTGCTCAGACCTGTGTCTCAGCACCATAGGAAAGGGAAGAAGTAGTCACTTCTACAATAGCACTTCTTAATACATTTTTCACAACTGATTATGAAGGAGGTCTAGGTGGTTTAATTCACATTCAGATAAATCCCAGTAGGAAGCATCAGTTATTTTCAGTTTTCAGCTTTTTATCCATAATCTTTAGTAAATTATGTAGTTTTTAATTTTTGCTATCTAAAAAATGTTCCCTCATTTTTCTTCTCTTCCATCCTAGTTCTTTTAAGACTCGTTTGTTGCAGTATATCTTACATAATATATTAAGGGATATATGAGATTATTTCTGACTGCTGGTTTGAACCTTGCTGTTTTACAGAAGCTAATTCCAAGGCTGGAAGTACACCGAAGAAAAAAGTGATAGTCCAGGCTAAGCTCACTGCCACAGGACAATTAACTACAAAAGATCCATTAGCTCTCATCACTCCCTCACCCAAGAAGTTCTCTGGATTTACAGGTAGGACTTAAGAAACTGATTGTGGTAAATCCTTCTCTTCTATAATATCAGCATCAGAGTAGTTTTAACTTCACTCAGATCAGTAGATTTTTTTCTCTAGAAGATGGTTTAATTTTAATTACTTTTTCTAAATGTGCTTTGTTAAAGATTGTTAGTGTTTTCTTAGGCTTGAAAGAATTGATGTTTGAGTTTCTAGTATTCCCAAGGGAACGAATTTTTGCAGTAACCCACATTGTCAGGCTGACTCCTCTACTGCCTTAGTCCGTTGGTCAGTTTCAATCACACTGTGAAGGTAAAGACTGAAGATATCCCATGTGGAGCTCAAAATCTGTAAAAAATTGCTTGTGAGGGGTCCCCAGTTGTGGTGTTTGTGGAAGGGGAGGATGGTTATTCCTCAGCAGCTTGTCTGGAGGAGCAGCTGCCAGTGGGACAGTCGGTGCGTGAGCACAGTGGGACCTGGCACACACATGTGGTTCTGAACACCCAGAGCACAAGTTGCTACATACATACAGCCAAAATGATGAGAATGTGTAGGGATGTATTATAAGAGAAAAGAGGGGATAGGGACATTTTTTTCCCCCATTTCAGAAGTAATCTGAGGAAAACATCTTGCTGTGAAGGGCAAAGACTTATAAAGTAAAAATAAAAGAGAAGCATCAGCCAGCAGGAATTCCTTTTCATCAAGGTTTAGTCATATTTGTCTCATAAAATTCAGGTCCAGAAAATACTGGTGTACTGGGAAAAGCAAAGCTAATTAAAAAATAGTTTAGATTTTTTTTTAAATGGTAATTAAAATTTAAAGTCACAATTTTTGGCGCAGCACACGTTATTCAGTTCTGAAGCTTTGCCAGCATACTGGGATTGTTCTTTGCAGCTTGCCAAGCAGAGGTAGCTTCAACTTCAAAATTTGCACCATATTGTACTTGTTAAATAAGCAACTTCTTATGTCTTTGATGCAGCCAAGCCAAAAAATTCAGAAGATGTCTCTGCAAACTCTTCCCACAAGTCTAGCCTCTCTGCAAAACAGTGCGATCCAAAGCACAAGGACTGCTTGCTGCGAGAGTTCAGGAAGCTCTGTGCCATGGTCGCTGAAAAGCCCAGCTACAACGTGAAGACGCAGATCATCCAGGATTTCCTGAAGAAGGGATCTGGAGGAGGTATGATTCCTGCTCAGCATTCTCAGCATACAAAAGCCCTCACAAAATCAACCTTCAAAAGCGGGAGTGAAATAAAATCCGATAGTTGTGTAGTCGAAGCTGTGTGCTATGATGATTCCTGAACTATGGAGAGGATGTTTGCAAAGTGAACTATTTATCTAAATGACAAATTCAGATAAGAATGTCTCAGTTTAGGATCATGGGGAATGTTTGTAGGTGCTGCCATACTTAGTGCTGACATCAGATTTGGAAGACAGTTGTGGGTATTTCCCCTAAGAAATCTCATTTCATGTGGAGCAGGACAGCATGGTGGGAAGAGGAAGCCCCAGCTGTGGATTTTTTTTCCCAGGGTCATGCTAATAGGCACAACCAACCAGAGCCTGTGCATGAAAATGAACTGTGACAGTTTCTAATGGCCTGTCTTTTTTTTTTTCCAGATGGTTTTCATGGTGACGTCTACCTGACCATTAAGCTGCTGTTACCAGGAGTCATTAAAATTGTTTACAACTTGAATGATAAGCAGATTGTAAAGCTGTTTAGTAGGATTTTTAACTGCAACCAAGAAGAAATGGTCCGAGACCTCGAACAGGTGAGGACAGATAGCAGTTCTATTAATTTCTGCTGTTCAGTCCCTTGGTGTGGAAATTCTGTAATTTTTTTAAACCACTATTTAAAAGATTATTAGCTTGACTGATAGAATGGGAGTCGGTGATTTTTATTTCTTTTTTTCTTTAGCAGTTTTCATAGCACTTTCTGCCATCTGGAATCTTTAGAAAATAATGTTTGAACAGAAACAAGACATGAACTCACCTGCAAGGTTTAGAAAGCAAGACTAAAATATCTAGGCAAGTTGGGCTGCATCAGCTTTGTCTAAAGTGCTTTGTCTAGCGTATTCCTGTGTAAATAATTTCTATTACTTTTTTGTAACATCACATATCAAAAACTGTGATTCAGTTAACAGATCTGTTACTGTGAGCTGAAGTTGTTTCATACAATTAAACTCTGCTCGTACAATTGCAAGTGCTCAGATGTGTGTGTTTAATTCCTGTATGCAGGAGTTGGTAACTGGCTATGCACACTTCTGATTCATTGCAAGATGGAGAAAATGAGTGAATTAGATAGTGAAGCGAAATATTTCACCTCTCTTTATTGCCTTGGTATACACTGCATTCTACTGACATCACTGACTGTTTCAGATCCTTGGGTTTACAAGTGGATTCATCCTGAGGAAATGAGTCTGTGATGCTGCAGCAGTGAAAAGTAGAGCAATGAGGTGATACTGGTACTTTTACATACCTTTTTTGCAAATGAAATAGTTGAGAAGCTTTATTTGGTGTCATGGCAGCTTTTTTCTAATATGTGATTCAAATTCCTTCATGCAATCCCAGGATCATTCCTGTGCCTTTATCCTACTTTTTAGAACCACACTGAATCTCCAGTGGCATCCCCATTCTCTAACCACAGCTCCAATCCACACCCTTATTTTGTTTTTGGAGACAGGGAGATGTTTCCGAGACCATACGCCTCTTCTTCGAACAGAGCAAGACTTGTCCTCCAGCAGCCAAAAGTCTCCTGACCATCCAAGAGGTAGATGAATTCCTGTTCCGGCTGTCAAAGCTTACTAAGGAAGACGACCAGCAAAGTGTGCTGCAGCAGATTACTCGCAGGTAAGGAAAGCAGTGGGTCTCTGAAGGTTTTCCCTAAAAGCAGGAGCAGTTATCTACAAATCACAAGCCAGCAGAGGTGAAAAGCAAATCATAAGCCACAGAGACTGAACTTAACATCTACAAGCCACAATTAGTGGTTTGGTTAAGACACCTTGATGGCTGACAAGCAGTGGAGAACATGTGGCTCCTGTTCATGCCAGAGAATTTCATCCTTGTCTGTCAAGACACTGTTCAATCAGTACTCAACAAGTGACTTGCAAAACTACCTCAATGGTACTTAGCTGTTAATTAAGTTGCTGTTCTTAGGTATGTTGGGAAAAGCCTTCAGGGCAATTAGACATGTTGAAGATTCTTGGTGTGTCTCAGTTTGTGTTGATCAGAGGCTGAGGATGTTACTATCACTTACTCTTGATGCGTTAAGTGAATTTTGGAAGGTACATCAACACTGAGACAGAATTAATTTTGGTATCCAAACAAAGATGCTAAAAATCCTATTGGATATTCTCTTGTGCCTCTGAGATCTCACTGGCAACATGTGTCCTCATTTGCATTTAAACCCTACAGAAGGGGAGGACCTTTCTTTTACAGATGCCTGAATCAGTTTCTTTTTTCAGCTGGAAAGTAATTCAGTTAAGTGTCTACCATCTCTTTATCTTCTCTCGTGTTTCAGATGTACGGGTAATGACCTGAAATGCATCATCAGGCTAATCAAGCATGACTTGAAAATGAATGCTGGAGCAAAGCACGTGTAAGTCTTACCTTTCACTGTGAGATAAAACCAGAAGTGGGCATTAGCTTCATAAGCCAGGAGCAGGAGAGCTGAGATTGATCATGTTTCCTTCCATTTCCTAAAGGTTGGATGCTTTGGATCCCAATGCTTACGAGGCGTTCAAAGCATCACGCAACCTCCAGGATGTGGTGGAGCGAGTGCTGAAGAACCAGCAGGAGGCTGAGAAGATGCCGGGGCTGAAGCGGACCCTGAGCGTGCAGGCGTCTCTGATGACCCCGGTCCAGCCCATGCTGGTATGTTGACTTCCCGCAATGGTAACTGTCAGTCTGGCAGGAGATGGAGTTCTCATGTACTGTCGGAGGACAATCAGTAGACATATAAGTGACTGTAGTATGAGCTAGCAGAAAGTGCAGTGCTGATTTTTATGTATGATGCCATTTTGTTTTCTGTCCACCTTTCTAAGGCTGAAGCTTGCAAGTCGATCGATTATGCCATGAAGAAGTGCCCAAATGGCATGTATGCAGAGATCAAATATGATGGCGAGCGGGTGCAGGTCCATAAAAATGGAGATCATTTCAGCTACTTCAGCAGAAGCCTCAAACCAGTCCTCCCTCACAAAGTAAGCACCTAGAGATTGTCTCTTATGTTCTGCTAGCTCCTCTATAAACACGACTGGATTTAATATTTTCTAGAGGCAGGGGATATATCTTATGTTTTAATTTATGTAGATAATTGGAATCTGGAAAAGCAACGTTTAATAGAATTGTCAGTTTTGGTGAACATTCAGAGCTTGACACTCAAGCTGTCTGCCTTAGAGTCCTCTTTATGCACTGCATTTGGGAGGCTTGATGCCAGTTGGGTGACTTGGTTATATTTGTTCAAGATTCCTTTTTCTATTTGTAAACTGTGCTGTCCATACCACAGTAGAAAATAAAACCACTGCAAATATGCCTACAGGTGCCTCAGACATGAAAGCGTCTGCATTGCAGTGAGTCCATCTCTTCAGCCAGTAGACATGTAGTTTTCTTTAATTTTTTCCTAAGGTAGCCCACTTTAAGGACTTCATCCCCCAGGCTTTCCCTGGTGGGCAAAGCATGATCCTGGACTCGGAAGTTCTTCTGATCGATAACAAAACTGGCAAGCCACTTCCTTTTGGGACTCTCGGTGTGCACAAGGTAAAAAACAAAACAAAACAACCAACTTTGTTGTTGTTGGAGGCATTATTCTACTGACTTAAACACACCAGCATGCAATCTGTTACCACAGGATAATTTAGGAGAGCTGGTCCTGACTAGAGCAATTGGGGAAAAAGTAAGATCCCTGAGAAAGCTGATATTAATGAAAAGGTGCTCTAATATGATAGATTTGATATTAATTGAATCACCAGCAGGACAGTAATAACACTTCATCTCAAGATAAATATTAAAAAAACCCATTGAAAATCTTGTAATTCTGTCATTGCATTTCATTGCTCGTAGCAGTGTAGGGCAGATTGGAAGACCAGAATGAGGCAGAGAGTATTTAGTCCACATAAATATTATGTAGTGCTTATGTCTCGATTAAATGGTGGTGAGGAAGAGGCCAGTAAAATGAAAATTAAACTGTAAGTGCTTTAACTTAAAGCAGCCATTAATCTGAAGTCTCTGGAATGCTTGTTGGTTTTTTGTTGCAGTAGTAGTGACGGATGTTACATTGCCCAAAGTCATTAATATTTGTGGCGTTATTTCACTGTCACTGGGAAATTAGCATGTTTTATCTCTTCAGTTTGTGCTTTGACACATTCAGTCTAAATCTTAATTCTCAGAATATTTCTGTCTTTTAGAAAAGGCCTAAGCTGTCTATAATTAAAAGATTATAGAGATAAAAATACATCCTTTGTTTCTGTTATTTTTCTAAAACTCCATGTTGCTGCTCGCTACAAGGGCAGATTTCTTTTCATTGATGTTAATTGTCTTTCAGAAAGCTGCTTTCCAAGATGCCAACGTTTGTTTGTTTGTGTTTGATTGCATCTACTTCAATGACGTCAGCCTGATGGACAGGTATGTGTCTGGCACGGCCTGAGAGGAGCCTGTCAGGTTTCCCTAGGTGAACATGCTGGAATACACAACCGCTGCGGAGGGAGCAGTTCATGTTGCATATTAAGGCTGGCATTTACCCCCCTAAAATCAAGAGCACATGGGAGGATTCGTGCTGTGCTAAAGAGTGTAACTGCGGAGCTCTGTCTTGCTCTACAGTTCCAAAATATCAGGAATAACTGCATTTTAGCTAAACAGGTTTCATAGCCACCTCTGAAACTAAATGGACCATAAACACAAAATTTCTGTTTTATACCTTCCTGGAGGAAAGTAAGAATTAATTGGCCTTTGTGGAACGCTGTAGGATAAATAATTTAATTATTTAAATAGCTTTTCTCAATGTTCACATGACTGGTATTTCATGTGGAAATTGCTTGCTTGTCCTTAATTATCCATACCTTGGTTTAGGCCTCTGTGTGAGCGCCGTAAATTTCTCCATGATAACATGGTTGAAATCCCGAACCGGATCCTCTTCTCGGAGATGAAGCACGTCACGGTGAGTTCCACATTACAATAGCACACATGGGGATCTCGGAGATTGCACTCTGGATGTTTGCTGCTGCTTTACCACGTGGCCTTCTCTATGATTAAGGCTGCAAACCCAGCAATTCCCTGCCTGTCAAAATGGTTGCGTGTGCAAGATTTCTTGAGCTAATGTTGTTCAAGAGGGCTGTGCCTGTTTTCCTGGCTTGTCTTGGCTACAGCTGCTTCAGTGTAGACTGAACTTGCATGTCTCTCTTTTTTTGGCTTCCTAATTATTTTGTAGACATTTTAACTTTGACATTGTTAAGAGGAGTTAAAGCCTGTTGTTACTTAGTCTGTACTGTGCAGTGCTGAGCTGTGTAGAGAAGACTGAAGTGTGATTGGAGCTGGATGGCTTCCAGTTTCCAAACTGGCAGCTTCAAGTGCCACACAGCCCAGATACATCCTGAGTGCTAAAACTGCGTTTAGACAGCAGCTTGGTTTTTCTTTTGTTATGCAGAAACCACATATCCTATTATTTTTCCCCGCTGCTACTGGTTTCTGTAGCACCTTGGTTTTAGTGGAGAATGCTTGGACATGTGGGGCAGAGAAAGCATTTTGGGAAGAAGTTGGTGGTTGCACAGAGAAGTAAGCAGGCACTGCTGGCTGAGAAAATCTGATCTTGCACATGAGGGACATACTCAGGACAGAATCAGTGCAGCTACCTCGTCTCTGAGGAGTATTGAACCAACTGACCCTTCCATTGGGACATATTCCAAGCTTAGTCACTGGATGTACAGCAAAGAGAACACATGGGAGTCTCTATGGAAAACTATTTTATGAAATTACCCATTCATCTCTCTGCAGCTGCTTTTATTTTTAGTGCGCCACTGCTCTAAATAGAAAGCCTGAAGACCGCAGCCCTCTGACAGCCTTGAGCTAAACACGATTCCTTTCCTTTGCAGAAAGCTTCAGATCTGGCAGATATGATCACCCGAGTCATCCGTGAGGGACTGGAAGGACTTGTGTTGAAAGACCTAAAGGCAGGTTCACATTTACTCTTCACTGGTGTATGCTGGGAACTGGGGAATAACAACAGAGGTCTGTGGCTGAAGCCCCTTGAAACATCCCTGGGTTCTTGTCAGTGCTGACATCCAATGCAAATTGCTTCTTATCTGAGCACTGCTGTGCTCTTGTAGCGCTGGGTTGGATAAAAACAAGGGCTATTTGGGGAGACAGCTGTCCACCAGGTGAGCTCCTCTCTCACTTGTTCTTGCCTTGTTTTGCACAGAGTAATTATGAACCAGGAAAACGGCATTGGCTGAAAGTGAAAAAGGACTACCTAAATGAGGGTGCAATGGCGGACACAGCAGACTTGGTGGTGCTGGGAGCTTTCTACGGACAAGGCAGTAAAGGTAAGTCTGTGGAGATGGTTTAAGTCAGAGATCTGTCAGTTCAGAATACTCTCAATCTTTTTCCCATCCCAGGCCTCCTGTAGCAGTTGGTCTCCTACCAGAATGAGACTGGCTGGAGCAGTCAGGGACTGTCTACTGCAGCCTGTGCTGTGAGTTTGCTGTGAGTTAGTTTGCACAGCAAAACCTTAGGTCTTGGGCTCGGCTCTTGTGCAGTGTAGAGGCTCCATTCAGCTACGTATGTGGGAACTGATGCTGTAAAGCCATTACAAGCCCGAGGCCCTTTGTCTCCTGCAGATGGAAAAGGGGTTTGGTTCATTCTTTTACGTTTTGAAAAGCTGTGGCTTATTCCGTAGAAGATGCAAACCATGCTGCTTGTCCCCTCCTGCAGGTGGGATGATGTCCATCTTCCTCATGGGCTGCTACGATCCCAAGAGTGAGAAGTGGTGCACTGTGACCAAGTGTTCCGGTGGCCACGATGATGCCACCTTGGCGCGTCTGCAGACAGAGCTGGACATGGTGAAGATCAGCAAGGTGAGATGGGCTCTGGCATGGAGGCGACCAGAGGAAAGCTCAGCAAACAGGTCGGTAAAAGCCGCCTTCACACTGAGCTGCGGTTGAGGTGCTGCCTAAATGCAGAATTGAAGTGCTCTGCTGGGAATGAATAGAGGCTCAATTAGAGTTAAATCAGATCAACTGCTCTGACACAAATGAGATGTACATGCAGCTGGCTCCTGAAGATTTGTGCTCAGACACTGAATGGGAAGCCAAGCACCATCTGTTTCCTGCTAAGAAAGGTTTATTGGGAAGAGGAGAGCAAGTACCTTTTATTTTTTTGGGGGCATATTGTGATTGGTGAAGACCATCACTAGATGGGGCTGTGGGTGAGAAATGCTCAAATCAGATGATTTTCTTGTGGCCAAATAACCTGACATGTTGGAATTAAGATGCTTTGTGAGTGACTTATTTAGGTGAGGACTCTTATTTTTTCAAGACTTGGCATATAAACAGAGAGCTGAAATTTAGTATTTACTTGACCTTCCAAAGGCCATTTGCATCAAGATTATATAGTCTTTAAAAAAGGTCGTTTTATGTGAATCACGGTTGGAGCAACAATGTTATTGTTTTACATACAGAATGACAGTAATTGAGAGCTGTGTTACAGGTAATTTTTCTGATTCTCTAGATAAGAGAAAGTGCTGCAGATCAGTGCACCTTGCACTGCAGGCTAAAGGACGTGTCATCCATACAAAGGCAATGTCATAGCTATGTGCTCGTTACTATTATTATCTTTCAGAAACCTCTTTTGTGGGAATAAGTTGATCTGTGATCATAAGTCAGTCCTATCATTGTGGTTTTCTGCTTTATATTGATAGGATCCCAGTAAAATTCCAAGGTGGCTAAAAATTAACAAAATCTACTACCCAGACTTCATTGTCCCAGATCCAAAGGTAAGTGCTGTCATAGTCATTTAACTATCTTTTCCAGCCCTGATGTAGCAATCTACTAGATTTCATTTAAGTGTACAAATTGTCTCTCTTACAAGATTAGTCTTCATACGTGGAACAGGAAATTAAGTGCAAGTTTTTATCTCTGAACCTTGCAAATGCATGTAAGGCTAAGAACTTCATGAAGAAATAATACCCGCAGCATTTTGGGAAGTATTCTTGCCCATTAAATCCCTTCCAGAAGTGAACTTATTTTAAATTTGAGGCATGAAACATCTGACTTAGAACAGTTGAAGCACAACTGCAACCCAAAAGTTGCTGTTGTATTATGCAGTTTATCAGTTTGCTTTGTGCCTTGTATGTCTGATAGGAAAGGTGTTATTTAGAGATTAACATTATATATTAAAGATCTCTGACTCACTGAAATAAGAATATAAGTCTTTCTAATTAATATGAGTGAGAAGTTTGGTTTGTGTATATGGAACTCTGTGCTGGGAGGGGGGTTGTTGCACAAGAAGAGAAACACAATAAAATTAGTTCATGAGAGAACACAAGAATGTGACGTGGCTTCCTCAATGCTGTGTTTAGAAAGCGCCAGTGTGGGAGATCACAGGGGCTGAATTCTCTAAAGCTGAAGCCCACACTGCAGACGGGATCTCCATTCGCTTCCCTCGCTGCACCCGCATTCGAGATGACAAAGACTGGAAGACAGCCACCAACCTCCAGCAGCTGAAGGTGAATTAACACAGTATCTGTGCAGCACGTTCGAGAATGAGTTCTGACAACACTCAGTATTTAAAAAGCCAAATTCTGATAGCAGGGCATGTGGTGAAGATACCTGCTGGCTGGTAGCTGGGTTGGCATGTTCCATTTCTCATTTATTCTAGGCTCAGGCTGCTTGCTGGATTATTTTGATGTGAATATTATTCTTTCACGGGGCTTCTCGAGTCTCCGAAGCTGTTGTGCACTTTCAGGAAAGTCTGTGCTGGCAGCTAGTAGTGTCAGCTCTTGTAACAGCTTTCATGGTGCGGAACTGTCCTTCCTGAAAGGGGTGACCTTTAAAGTGTTTATGGTCATTTGGTTTCCCGATAATTGCTGAGAATGGGGAGGCACCAGGGAAGTGAGGGGAGCCTGGCCTGGTGCTGCCCGTGCCCCACACAGCTGCTACATCTCCTTAACAGATAGAAACCGGTTGGCTTGCTGCTGTGCCCAGCACTAAGTCAGCCGTCTATGAGCTCTGTGCTCGGTCTAGTTCTTGTCATTTGGACTGTGCTTATTATGCCATGGAAGCAAGGAGAGATTTAGCCCAGGAATTCTCCAGGCTCCCTGTGCAGGTAGGGGAGAGAAAGGTAAAATACCCACTTCAGACAGACTATTCCCTGAGTGAGCAGTGGGCACTGTTCATTTTTCAGGCTAGGGGATCAGGCTCTGAAGAGTTTGTCTGTCTTGCTCTGTAGCAGATGATATGAACGTGGCTTTGGTAGGTCCTTGTGTGGCTGCCCTTAATGTCAAGCAGTTGGGTGGAACGGAGAGAGCTTGAACAAAGTTGACAGGAAAATGGCTACAAAGAGATGCAGAAAGAAGGAAAAGCACATGAATGACAACTCTGGGAGGGAAGAAACAAGACCATGCGTTAGGGCTTGTGTCTGATGCCTGAGTTGTCACTGTGCCTGATAGCAGTGCTGTGTTTCTGGTGGGACAGGAGCTGTACCAACTCTCCAAAGAGAAGGCTGATTTCCATGTTGCTGCTGCGGAGGAAGACGAGTCCACAGCTGGCAGCAGCGGAGAGAATGATGGAAATTCCAGGTCTTCCACACCTCACAGCACTGTTAAAACTCCCCCGAGCAAGTCACCTGCAAAAGCCCAGAAGCCAGAAGGTAAGATAATGCTTTTCAGGGAGAGGAGCCTCACTGTCTGGGACAGGATGGGTTTGGGTCTTTGTCTTCTGTCAGATGCTCAAAGATCCCATGACAGCTTTCTTGGGCTTGCCAGGGTTAGTGGGCAAAGCCGTTCAGACCCTTGTTTTGGTCTCTCTTATTCAGAGCATGGATTTAACAGCCACAGGTCTGAGGTGTGCTGGGATTGGAAAAAGACAGAAACAGCACTGAGGATGCTCTTTATCTTGGTGCTTCAGCAACTCATTTAGACAATAAGGCTCTCTGAGATTATATGCTGCCTAGAACAGATATCTTGAATTTAGTGGAGTCTCAGTTGTAGTTTGTAACGAAACTACTTTGAAGTGATTTCTCTGGGCCAGCAGTCCCTTTTAATTGTGTTGGATGAAGGTCCTTAGCAGACTGTGTAAGACTGAACAGCAAACCTGCTGCTCCTGTTCCTGCATATCACATGCCCTTTGGTTAGACATTTTTGGCCATGAACCAGTATTTCATTTTATTTGGATGAAATTTGTGCAACAGGGCACCTGGATGGAGGGGATTTCCAGGTTGCAATTTGCAAAGTTGTCAGATGAGTTTGCTTCACCATCACTTTGTCACTGGGGAATAACTTGTAGGAAATTTCTGAACAGTCTCAAAAAGGTGGTGGGGTGACAGCAAGGAGGGACGTTGAACAGCAGCATCCTGGAGATGAGGGCAGGAAGATGCCTCACACCATTTGCAGTAGACAAACCTGTTTTACTGATTACTTTCTAATTCATGGACTTCTCAGAAAGAGGGAGAAAAGCCTTTTCCCTTTTACTGTCTTCACTTTTCTCCCCCCACTTTAATACTCAACCCATATCTACAGAGAGCACAAATGAGACAAGTTTCTGTTTTTAGAGAACAAAGCACTCATTGAATCCCCTCAAAAATCAGAGGAGAAGCGAGGTCAGAAGAGAAAAGCATCTGAGATGATGGAAGACAATGGAAAAAAGGTACGGACAGCTGGGTAGCAACCACTTTGGGGTGGGAGGAAGCTGAGGGAGTTCCAGTTGTCTGTTCACTTTTGCCTTCCATCTGGAAAGTCTGCAGAATCTTCCTATAGCAGCACCCTACGTTAAAATGAAATGTTAAGGCAGAAATAGCAGCAAGCAGCGCCGTTGTGAAGGAGGCGGCAGCTCTTTCCTGTCAGCAGAGCTGGCATAACCGGGTTTGTCGTGCTCAAGGCCAATACTCTGTTCACACACCAACCTTGTCCTGCTCCACAAAGCACGGTGATCGCTGAGCAGCTGCTCCTCCTGCCTGCTGCATATGGAAGAGTTGGGAGCTGTCAAGGGAGGGAGCTGTCCTTTCTAGACCATTGTGCAGCAAATTGTAGGAGTGGATTAAGAATCACTGAGCTATCATTTCCTGATAAGCATGGCATAGCTATTTTGATGTAAACAGCAAGTCCTCTCCCAGGGCGGGTATGTTCTACTTTAAGTAAGAAGCATCATTTTGTAAAGACAAAGACATTAAGATCGTGTTTTCTGGACCACATCAGCACTAATAATTCCCCTTTGCTAGGGAAGCGCTGCTCAGCTGTAACATCTGCCTTTCAGGGGAGCTCTATGGGTGTTGCTCTTGTGTAAGATTTAGTAGCAAGAGAGAGCAATTTACAGTTATTAGGCACAGGATTAGTGTGATAACCTTGGGAACTGCGAATGGACTCATGCCTCAAAGAATTGACTGTAATTTCCAGACCAGTGCAATGTTTTTCTCAACCTCTGCTTCTCATCCCCTTTCACAATACGCAGACGCTGCTGGACATATTCACTGGTGTGAAGCTGTACCTGTCACCCTCCGTGAAGGACTTTGACAAAATCCGGCGGTACTTTATAGCATATGATGGGGATCTTGTGCCAGAGTTTGACACGGCCTCAGCAACACACGTGATAGGGGACATTGATGACAATCCTGGTGCTATGCGTGTGTCTCCCGACTGGATCTGGAAATGCATCCGGAAACGGAGACTGGTAGCCCCGTGCTAGCAATGGGGGGGCGGCTCACCTGGCTTCACAACACCCGAGGACTAGGTAGGTGGAAGAAATGCTGAGATTCCTCTGTGGATAGAAATAAAATGCCCAAGATCCATCCGAAGTAGCTATAAAGATCCATAGGAACCATATGGAATTAATTAAAACAACTCCCTGAAGAAATGTCGGTGCTGAATCCAATTTTTCTGCCCATAATGTAGACCACTGCACTATCTAGGTGCTGGTTTAGTCCCCTTGGGTTTTTAAAGTTTGGGTATTTTTATAGATAAAGAAATAAAACTGAAGCAGTTTCTTCTTTGCTGTCAGGACTTATTTTCCGAAGGTTATTCTCTGCCTGGACAGGAAAACAGACCACAAAATCCAAATATGTGAAACTATTGGCTGTAGTGCCAGGGTAGTTTTGCTTCGTGGTGACAGTTCACACGAAGGACACACGTCCTTCCCCTGGCTTGACTTTTCTTTCCTCTTTTCTTTCTTCTAACGTTCAGCACAAGTCTGGATGCAGTAGCAGTTTACACCTCTGCTGTGGGTTTCATATTAAAGGAGGACACCAAATAGGCCTCCATTAGAGCAGCATTGTCTAAACCTCTTCTTAGAGTGTGTGTTTTCTAAAATATGTTACTCATGTTCTGCCACTCATGTTTCAACAAGTAAAAGCTGAGAAAGGAACTCTGCCATCTGGATCTTTCAGGATAGTTGAGCAAAGTTGTTCAAAACTGTTGCAAGTACTTGAATACTAGTGAAATATGGAAGCTAGATTTTATAAATTGGTGGTCATTTTAACTTATTTTGCAAATGACAACATGCATTTGCTGAATAACTCTGCATGAGTAGTCAAGTGCATGTGTATATTGTGAAAGGAAAAGTGAGTTGACCAGTTTACTGGTTCCACTTGTCTCCAGGGTACAGAGTGTGCTGTCCCCTTTGTAATCTTCACAAAGTTAAGATGGTACTGCTAAAAACTTAGTGTTTTCAGTTGACTTTCTTCCATCAACCTCTTCTGTACTTGTACCCCACCCACTAATGGTATTTAAGAACCTGTATCCCAAGCCTTTTGTGGCTGAAGTTCAGCAGCAGCTGTAGGATCCTTGTTTTATCCTGGCCTGTTGGTAACAGAGTCAGAAAACAAGGTTAACTAAATCACATTTCAGCTTTATTATAAAATTATAAACCAAATTTCTGTACCAAAACTAGTAAGTTTAACCATCATAGTACCAAGAGGATTTAATAGAGAATAACATGCCCTTTCAAGTAGAATATTAACTTTTAAAATATTTAAACTATGTACAGTATACATAAAGCACATAAATATTTCCATTTACTTTATTAGTTCAGATCATTATATTCCTTTAGATCATTAATCTGTTTACCTCCAGATTTTTATCTTCCCTTTAAAAACAACTCAATCACACCCATAAGGAAAGAATCCCTCCTTGCAAGGGAAACTCTGTAGTCAGGGGGAAAAAAGAGCATCCTCCCTTCAGAAAGCACATTTTGGAGTCACATGGTGGGTATATCTTCTCATTCTGAAAATTTCAGGCATTGCTCTGCAGTTTGATTTATCTGCTGTAGAAAATAAGCCTACTCTCTACAAGTAAAAGTACATCTGTCCACAGGGGAATAATCTTCCTGCTAAATTCCCCAGCCCTGAGCTTATTGAAAACTATGACATGAATTTTCACAGTGAATTTACTAAATGAGGCTGTTCAACACTTTGCATGTGTATTCTGGACCCCTTAAAGAGGTCCCTGTGAACCTCTTGGAGAGTAAATACAGTTACTGCTTACCTGCAGGTTTGGTTTTTCTAAACATGATGCATTGAATTGTACCAGTACTGTTCTCATGCTGGAAGCTGTTAAACTTTAAGCCAGAGATTAGAGAACAACCTGAACAGGGAGAGAGGTAAAACTCAGTATTTTTCATTCAATAAACCTCAGCAGCTGTTGTTTTTTTGTGGGGTTCTGAGACCACCTCAATAGTGCAGAGGTTCTGCTGAGTGACAGATTTCTTCATCTTAAGTGCTTTATTGATTTGCAGAGACCTCCACTCTGTGCCACTTGAGAAACGAGCTGCTACTCATGCAATATTCCATGTTAAAGATTACACAAGCTCCATTTGCTGTTAGCATCAATTACTACTCACTGCAAAAGCAGATGGCTTTGGTGATCATTTCTGGAACTGCATTTCCACTACTCCGGAAGTGGACGCTTGTTTTTTATGCTGTTCCTCTGCTGGCAGCTGATCATCCCCCAGAAAGGGGAAAGCTGGACAGGAAAAATCCTGCAGGAGTAGGTACTCAACTTCATAACAACTTGAAATAAATACACAGTCCCCCAGTGGCTGAAAACTTAAGGCATCAAGATTCTGAAACGTAGGTGTGTTACCAGCCCAATGGGCTGAACACTTGCAGGTCACAAAGGGAAAAATAGACCAATTATGATTTGCTCTAGCAAGGCTGTTTGTGAGGGCAGCTGTAAGGGCTCTTAATTGTCACATATCAGACCACAGAGTCTCCTATTCCCCCCCTCACAAGCAGAAAGAACACAAAATAAATTGCTTTTGATAACCAATCTGAATATAATAGGGCTGTACAACTGAGCAAAGGGGAAGCTGATTAGTAAACAGAAGCACCTGCAATGATGATCACTCATCTTGGTGATTCAAGGGAGATCAAGGTTTTCTTTCATGCCTCCCCTCTAAAAGAAGTCAGCTATACTTAAATATGATTGTGTAGCAATGAAATCTTTACTGCTCGAGGTGTTTTCCTCACTAAAGACTTAAGCCTTAGATTCGTAGCTTAACCGAGTGAAGTCAGCTCAGTTTTCAAACAATTGCTGGCAGGTCCTGTAAGGAAGCCTGCGAAGTCAAAGGAATCAACAACAGTCAAACTAGAAATCTCCATCTCACTGACATGTAAACAGAAAACCACCACCACTCACGGTAAGGCTGCATGGTTCACAGAGTCTCGCTCCCCTTCAATTTTTCAATAACACAAAGTTATCTTCAAATGAAATTATACATTTTCCCATAATTGCACTAAGCTAGAATTATGCTTATTCTGAATACAGAAATCAGAGGCTGGCTGCCTGTCCTGCAAGCATAAGAATTTAACATTAAATTAATTTAGAAAAAAACCAAAAAAAACATCAAACCAACAAGCACTGTAAAATTTTACTCTCTGAAAAATAAAGTTGGTGCTGGGTGTACAGCCTAAGCAGCAAAACAAATGTAACTTTGAGACCTCAGTCCACCTCTGGTTTATTATTCAAGGGAAAATCCAAATGCTCTGCATCTGATCTGTGTGGTGGAAAGCCAAGCATCCATCTATCCCCAGCGCAAGCGGATCAAGTTATTCTAGAACGTAGGTTGATAACAATTTCTGTGTCTGCTGCTGGCAATAAGCTCCAAGGAGTCCAGGCACTGTGGTGTAAAGCACTATAGTGGGAAGAGCACAGCCAGGCGTGGCTTAAGTAAGAGCAGTTTTCCCCAGGCTTCATCCTTCCCTCAGTTCCAGCTTCCAATGGGGTCCATATGCCAATCTCCGACCTAGCGATTCGTAGTGATTTTGACTGTTTCTCTAACAGCAGATGAGGCTTTAAGGCATCACCAGTCTTCCTTATGCACACTTAGGACTTAAAGACATGGACAGCCCGTATGACGTACTGCCTGCAGATGGGACACTCGCTCATCCGCTTCCCGCACTTGGTACAAGTCACCATGTGGCCACATTCTAGCAGGACACAGTCAATGGGTGCGTCCATGCAGATCTTGCAGAGGTTCTCGTCCATGCCAGGGTGCCCAGCACCACCTGAGTAAACAAGAGACCACGGTTGGAATTGAGACAAGGAAAGGCACGTCGGTTTTGTGCAGCCTGTGAGTTCGCTTTATCAAGGGGCTTCCCTAAGGTAGCCTTGCACACCAGTCTGAAAAAATATTCCCTTGTGTCTACACTGATGTGGATAGATCTGCTGCATCAACCGGCAAGGAGCAGAAAGTTTTAACTCTTACACAGTAATTTCTGTTTGATGAAAACAGAAATACCACCAGGATTCTTAGCAATGAGATGAATGAAGCAACACTGGTCTCATTTCCCAAGTAACAAGGGACAGGACAAGAGGAGATGGCCTCAGGTTGTGCCAGGGGAGGTTTAAATTGGATAATAGGAACAATTTCTTCCCCAAAGGGCTGTCAGGCATTGGAACAGGCTGCCCAGGGCAGTGGTGGAGTCACCGTCCCTGGAGGGGTTGAACAGACACAGAGATGAGGTTCTCAGGGACATGGGGTAGTGGTGGGCTTGCCAGTGTTAGGTTTATGGTTGGACTCGGTCTTAAGGGTCTTTTCCCATCTAAATGAATCTGACTAAAAATATCACTTACCAGTTTGATCGTCAGTGTCAGAAACTGTAACATAAGAAAAAGAGAAAGTTATTTGGTGAGATTAAGAGAAGCTGGGAAAAAAATTACTCAAGCAGTTTTACTAAGCAGGAGATGAAAGCCTTGACAGGAGATTACTAAACCAAAACTGCTTTTTCTGATCCCCATGCAGAGATTCAAGCTAAATCTCTGATCAGGACAGGTCCAACTGGCAAGGAGCTTTCTCTTCCTGAGCTTACACAATAGCCAACACTTCACAAAGATCAGCTCCTATCCAAAGTGATGTCTCTGTTTTTAAGACAACCTTGGAATTTATGCAGTGCTTGGCTTGCTGCAACTACACCTTCAGTAGCCCCTTGTACCAGTTTCTTTGGTGTTACACAAAGCTGAGACGCACAGGCAAGAGTGATTAAGGGAAAAGGATAAATTATGCCAAAAGCACAAGATATTATGAAAGAATAATATAAAATGAAATTATCATCTTCAATATTGCACCATTTGTAGAGGACAAAACTTAGAGAGAGGTGTTTAAGAAAACAGGAGGAAAACTTGTGATGAGGAGAGTCAAACACAGATAACCTGTTGAGCAGCAGGAGCCACCGTCACTGAGCACACACCTGCTCTGAACTGCCCACCTGCTTCTCGGTGGCGTTTCCCCACTTGCTTTGCCAGTTCTGAGTCACCAGGTAAGAGCTCACCCAGCACCTGGTCCCCTGTCTGCAGTGGCACATCAGCTGTTTAATGCAGTGACCAGCACGACCAGCCACAGCGATACGGAGCCCCGAGGCGAACAGCGCACAGTTCTTGGTTGTTGCTACTACGGGGAAGTCACTCCAGAGCTACCATAACGCTCTCCTCTTAAACAAGTGTGAGTAGCGGTGAAGAGAGCGTAGTACTTTAACCTGCGTAACACTCCCTCCTTTCTCCTCACTTGCATGAAACAGAAATGTAAGGTAAGTTCTATTTTCTTTCTGTAAAAAAGGAAAACCTGGAAAACAGGCACGCGTTCGCTAAGTTTCTTACCTAGGTGTTGAAGGTCTTTCTCTTTATAAAGACGAGTCACCCTCTCTAGCAGCTCCCACTTCTCACAGCAGCCTTTGTAGTTGACAAAGTTGCGAGCAAGAATTTCCTTCAGCTGTCGCACCGAGAGCGCGTTGATGTCTCCGATGCTTGTTAGGTCTGAGAGGGAAGCCTTCCTCCCCTGCATCAGGTTATCTTCCGAGTCGGTAGACTGAAAGGGAACAAAGGTGGAATGATTCTTGCCCTCAACATCCAGCATTACAATTAAATCAACTTTCAGCATTTGCACTATCAGGAGTTCATGTTTGGATGTACATGTAACTTTACTCTGTGAATTCCTCCATCTATCAGAAACACAAGTCCTAGGATGGAAATCAATGATTTCTATTATTATAGTGTCCAAATGACACCAGTTCTTTCTACATGTAGAAGACAAGGTGATGCCAAAGAAAGGGGCTGATTGGATCTGCTGGTGGCCAGTCTGAATTACTGTTTAGCCACCCATCTCTGCAGTAATCGTTCTGTGGTGGCAAATACAGCCCAGAAAACCCAGGACACACAAACCTGCGTCTCCTCCTCTGTTGGTGCTTCTGCTGCATTCTCAACTCCTGTCACATCAACTTGGCTTGGAGGCACATAACCATTTGCCTAGAAGAGGAAACAAAGCTTTCACCAACAGCATCTCTCTTGAGTGTCCAAAGAGAAATAAGCTCTGTAGTTCAGCCTAACTGCAAACCCTGCCCGCTGGGAGGACAACGGTAGTGTGAGGTAGAAGCCAGGCACACTCACAGAACGTTTTTGCTTTTTTAAGGGCTGCACATGAAATAAACTTTAAACAAGTAAAACTTTTTGAAAGCAAAGTGTAGCATCTGACCCTTTAATGCCCTGTTTTACTTAAACCCTGAAAGAGGACTTGTACAGCAAGATCCCACTTGATGTTCTGGTGAAGCTGGACCAAGAGACCAAATTTATACACACACACACATATATATATCACGCACACACATATATATACACACATATGCGATCCTTCACCAAAGTGTTGTGGTGTGACATGGTGCATTGTCACATCAACCATCAGTGCAAGGCTCTGCACAAGACTCCTCTGTAACACAGCTCCAAGTTTACAGGTCATCTTCAAACTAACCACATAGAAACCCCTCCTCAGGCGGGTTCTGGACTGGCCAGACAGGAGATACTGAGTGTAGGACCAGCAGCAAGGAAGCTGGAGAATGAGAAGGGGCAGTTGCTCTGAGCACTTAATACAATGAGAGGAAGTGCAGTGTAATTCCCACTGACCCATCCTCAGCAGCTCATTCCCCTCTGTGGTTTCCCTCCCGACACAGGAGGCTGCAGTGTTGCCATCCTGCTTACCTAAGTGATGACTTGTTAATATTTACAAAACAAGAGAATAACAATAATGATGAAAGAGCCTGAACTGTAGCAGGTTATCATGCAAGTCGAGACAAGAAGCTGAAATGGATCATGGGGTAGCAAAGGAAGACAACAGAGCTGAATTTGCTGGTAAAAATCAGAGTCACAATATCCAGAAAACAAAAAGGCCTTTTAACAATTTGTTAAAAAGTAGCGTCCCAGGAAAACTCTTCTTTTGTACTGGATATATCTGCGGAGGAAGCAGAAGGTACATACACTTGGACAGCTCTGGTCCAGCCCAGTAACAGGACTAGAAGCAGATGTCGAACACTGAGTAAACTTCCCATATCAGATAGCAGAAAGGCAAACAAAGCAAAGTCAATAAAAATAATTAAGCTGAAATGCCCCTGACAAGGTTCGTCAGAACTGCAGGGTTTGTCACAATAAAAGATTTAACAAGAGACTTGGGTTTTGTCTTCTATTAGAGTGCAGAAGACACCAAAAACCTCACCCACACAAGATGGATCTGCACCAGCACACCCATCGAGTACCAAAGCAACTGGTCACAGGAGCATCTAGTGGCAATGGCAAGTGTTGACCAAATCACCAGAGCAAACGTTCTCAGAATAGTGATGTTCTTCTCAGACCCAACGTTCAATATATTCAGCACTGCCCGCCAAATTAAATTCCACTAGGGCAGGAAGGCAATGGCACACCAGAGTATGTGACAGCAAGTCAGAGTTCTACACGCAAGTCAGCATAAAATAACTCATTTTACTTTCCTAATTATTCTGTAAGAGAGCGGGAGGTCCTCTTTCCAAAATTAAATACAAGCCTGAGAAGTGCATGTATAAAATGCAATTGAAGTATTTTATCATCTAGAAGACCTCCTTGCTTTTTAAGTGTGCATCTTTAACGTAAAACTTTTTTGGCACATTATCTACTTGGAAAACCTCACACAACATCTTAGTATTTAATCCAAAGATGGAGATGAACGAGTTTGTAGGAGATGCTTCTGGCCTGAGACCGTACCTGCTGATGTTCCTGAGCTAGTGAACTTGAGATGGGATCTGCAGACACTGGAGATGCATCTGGTGAGGTAGAAGATGCTATGCTGGTTGGTGGGAGAATCACAAAGTCTTGCTGTCCAGAGGCACTAGTATTAAATGGATTTGTTCTTATCTGATCTTCCTCAGTAATTATAGGCTGCTGGCCAAGAATCAGAAACACCAGGTCCTCCTTTTCACGACACAACTCTGTGGAAATCTCACGGAGTGCCAAATAGTCTCGCAGATCCTTCACCTTCATCTTGATCAGCTCCTCCCGCTGAAAAGCTGTGGCTCGGAACCGCCGGCACAAGTGGCAGAGCAGGGGACTGCCTTCGGGCTGGCTGGCGCAGGACGTGCAGAACTTCTTCTTACAGTCCAGGCAGATGTGCTGGGAAAGAGAAGGGAACAGGATCAAACCGATCCACACACCCTGTGACATGTCTCTACCATCTGGAAGCCAAAGTATTATAATCATTATAATAATAGCCTCTGTTAAAGCATAATCAAAGCCTTCTGATTGATGAAAAGGTAACAAGCGTGTTACTCATGCTCCTGGATGAGGAAAAGGATTGAGCCCATGGGCAGGTCACTAGATGCCTCACAGTTCTTAGAAAAGCTCTCCATCCACCCAAAGTGAAATCCTGGATTCCTAAACAAGTCTCTCAAATGACAGGAGTTTTCTGCACCTTATTCCAGACCTGTTCATCCCGTTTAAACCACAGATTAAATCAGGAGATATCTAAGAGGCAGCAGACTTTGAAGTAAATTACAGCAAGCTGTGCATTGCTTTATAAAACAACTGAATGAAAGCTCTAGCATTGGAGGGAACTACTTAAAAACATTTCTCTATTGCATAAATTTAATACTTGCTACAAGCAACTCCCCCCTGCTTTTTTTTTTCTGCTTCAATTTGTTACGATCACTAAACAAATCTATTTTTCACCATAAGAGGAAAAGGAAACAGCAAGGCTTACCGTGTCTGACAGACATCAAAGAATTCAACATTTATTTATGTGTCAAAAATAGCCAGCTTATTTGGAAAATAACATGCACGCTATGTGCCAGTTAGATGCTAGACAGAAAGTGTTGGAAGTTTTGGAAATATTAGGCCCCAGATGCTTATCAACTTTACAGATTGAACTCTGTTTTTTACTTTTTGTGTTTTTTACTGTTCCAGTCTCATCACTCAGGGCTCCATTTTCAGAAGTTCCAAGCACTCACAGTCCATGTTGACTTCTGCAGAAACTTGACTGTTCAACACTTTGGAAAGTCAAATTCTACATTTTCCAATAGGAATAGCAGCATAACAGCCACATTATGTAGCTTTTAAAAAGTCCTGAGGGGAGAAAGAACTGGTTTCAGTGCTGGTTAAAGCAACGCCAATTCACAGTTTCAGAGAAGACACGTTTCTATGAAATCCTGATGTCCTGACCCATTCAGAGCTACATGAGGAAAGTACATAGAGTTGGAGAAGAAACGAATACAAACATGGAAACAAACAAACAAAAAGTTTCATGACTTGCTTCTAGTGAATAGAGAACATTTTTAACTTCACAGCTCAAAGAAAGCAGAGCTTTCTCATGTTTTAAAAGGTATAAATATACTACTTGCTTACCTAAGCTCCTTCTGATCCCCTGTACAGCCTGGCAGCCCCCCCGCCCCCCCACAGTTACAACTGACAGACTTCTCCATTAGACCCGGGAATACACAGTTAGTGGAAAGAATCACAATTTCCTGCCTAAGCATTTTAAGGCATGGAAGTTTCTACCGCAGAGAGAATCTCTGGTCATGCAAATTTGAAACCTCATCTCAAAATCACCATTTGGGGCTCTGCCAAGTCCAAGTGACTTTCATCAGTCACAAAGCGAGACAGGAAGGGCAATTTCCGCACACCATCCAGTTTTGATAAGTTCCCCTTAACTTGGTTATTATAAAAATCATTAGCATGTCACTGACTTTCTTCGACCCTACGATTGCAGGCAGAATCCACTTTCTCAGGAAATTTTCAGGGCAGAGACAGGAACGAACACTCCAGAAAGGCAAAGGAATGGAAAATAACCCTGTTCACAAGAATTTCCCTCTCTCAATCACCCATCTCTGACTGGGGAACAACCAGAAGAACTGAGGAAAATTAAAACAAAATAAACCCCAAACAACTGGGCTTTAGTCTCTGCCAACTGGCGCCCAGGGGAACGGCTCCACGGCCAAAGACCTTCCAGCCAGAAAGCTCCTACTTGAGTACACATTTCGATATCACATAAACGAGCACAGGACAAGGGCTGCGTTATCCAGCGTGGGTTTTGCAAGCTATTAACAGTAATAACATGAGTCTGCCTTAGTTATCAAATGATACATTTGAGAAGTCAAAACCATCCATGTCTCTGGCTTATCAGTTCACCACAAGGATTCATCTTCTGAGCAAAAAAATTCCCCAGCCTGTATCTGAGCATCAAGTATTTAAATATGCACAGAAGCTGTTTGCTACATCTCATTGGAGCTGTAAAAACTGCTTAATACTATATTTGCTGAACTCTGACTGAAAGGGCAATGACTGAAGACACCGATCTCTGCAGGAGGATTAGTTTCAAATGTTCTTGTAAATTAAAACCTGTTACTAAAAGGTCAAACCGCTTCTGAATGATGCTTACTGACTGGCAGCACCATTGCAGGATGGCCAAACAGGAGTGAAATCCCATGTCAGTCCAGAAGCTGTTCTGGTTGTTTGCTCTAACAGCTCATCTCCCACAGATACCAGCACGGGGCTTTGATACACTTGGCTCTCTATGCGCAGGAGAAAACAAAGAAATGCCAACATTCAAGCTTTCACCACAGCTACTGTTGTTCAGGGTGTTTGGTTTTGTGTTTTGTCTTGTTTTTTTAATCTTACAGAAAATGCTCCTGGCAAGCTAGAGTGTAAGGATGAAAAGAAAAGCATCTTCCTGAAAATGTCAGCCAGTTTGAGGCACTGAAATCAGAAAATGGGGGAGGAAGGAAGAACAATCCTTCATCTCTACCAAGAACGCTGCCGTCGCTCTCTGGCAGCAGAGAGGGGAATGAAGAGTGCTGGTTTAAAATTTAAAAATTTTGTGGAATCCATTTGCTGCGAAAAAACAAGATCAAAAAGTCATCTAAGAGAAGGAAAACAAAAATCTCAGAGTTTGCTACTATCATTAAATTTTACATGCTTTGCCAGTTAAAAGCATCTTATAAATATATGCTCCGTTCAAACCTCCCCTACCCTAATCCTTTTAGTAGGTGCCATGGTATATGAAAAATAAATTACAATTATGATAAAAGATCAAGTACTTAAGATACCAACATTCTGCTTTTTGGGTTCGTTCTTCTTGTTGTTTGGTTAGTTGGGTTTTTTTAAAAGCAATCTAGGTTATTCTTATGGTCACCAGTGTGGAAGGAATTAATTTTCATGTATTGTACTTCAGTACAAACATTAACTGGAGATCAGAGTTCAAAGGTACTGCCTCTCTTGGGACAAAATGCAGAGTTTTTGGTGCTCTTGTTGCAGCAAAGTGAGATTTCATACATGTCCTGGTCTGTGTCAACAGAACTAAAGAATTAACATGGCTCACAAACACGTCAGTGTTTTACAAGTTCTGTACTCGGTTCTTTAGCCCAAATTCCCTTTTGGAGAGCCAGGACCAATGGATGATCTGTCAGACCTCTCTGCAGCTGCCTAAGCTGTGGAGTCACCCTGCTCAAGGCAGCCCCAGAGGCTTCTGCTCAGTCCTTGTGGTGGCAGAAGGAAGGTTTAGGAGCCTCCTTTCACAAAACTATATTAACCTCAAACTCACTGATAGCCTGCACTGAATGGCACAGACAGGCACACATTGTGCTCAGCTGCCCCCGCTACACCGACAGCCAAGTCCTGCGGAAAACCAGGGAACTCTGCTGGGGGCAGAAACATCTTAAATTGCCTCAGCAGATCCTCTACAATTTCATCACCAACGCTTTACCTATGCCCCATCAATCAGCATGTTTTCACATACGTGGAGCGGTGCTGACGACTCTTTATCCAAGGCACTGCTTTGAAGGCAGCTTATATTAGAACATATATTCCATTAGATACCAGGAAAAATGGGACCATCGTTCTAGCACTGCTACGGTGTAATCCATCCCTAACTGGTTTCATTTCTTCAGCAACTCTACACACACTCTCAAACTTTACAGCTGTTCAGCTTGAGCAACAATAGTTTGGAAAATAGATATGTCCCTTCATTGAAAGCACCAACAGATTACTAAACTTCTTGCCACATTTTTTTAGGACATTAGTGTTTTTATGTTCAAGTTAATGCTCCTTTAAGTGATGACAGGCAGTTTGGCTTTCTTCTTTCAGGGCCTGAGAAAGCCAAGTCTACCAAAGGTTAACTACCACATTCCCAGTCATCTTTAACTATATCTGCTAATTGCGAAAGAACGACGGAAGAGACAGACGCAAAGGCAAGCCGTCTTTCCCCATATGGTAAGTCCACCTCTAACGTACGCCCATTGCTCTTCAAATTGGCTCTTTGGGATTGAACGGGAGGCAGACGGCAAAGTGCCAGAGCGGACGTTTGCGACTCACCTTGGTGGTGGAGCTGTTGAAGGGCAGCCCACAGGCTTTGCAGCTCTGCTCAGCCGCCGTGGGGGACGGGAAGGAGCTGTACCCAGGGTTGGAATAGGCTTGGGGTCGGGCTCCCAATGACGGCTGCGGCTCCATCTCTTGGGGTGAGCGATCCAGACACAGCCAGTTACAGCAGCTCGCCCACATAGTAACTGCAAGTGGGAAAGATACACGTTAGAAATTATATGGGAAACAAACCCAACTGAAGTGAAACAGAGCATAAAATGTGTATTAAAATTTCCCACCATCGATTCATTTTTGTAAGTTTTGATCTTTCCTCTAACCTACAAGCACGTGCAAAAGCCACACATGCGGTCCAGCACCATACGCCTTCAGTGAGAAAGGACAAATAAAGTTCAGGAGAGTCATTAGGGGCATTTCTTCAAGTTCACAGATTACAGCAAAGACAGGATAAATTTTAAGTTCCAGTTGGCTATATAAGGGTTTATGATCAAGTTTGCTGTATGAGGCTGTCTCTATTCCACGTAAACCGTAATGCACTGACTTTGTTTTTTGTGCGCTGCGAAAAGCAAACAGAAGCTCAAATTATTTCTCATACATTATTTAAATAAAACCAGCAGCAAGATCACAGATGGCTTTTCTTCAATTTCACTCTCAATCTCTCTGCCGATTTGCAGCTACAAATCTAAAAGGACAAAGTAAAGGACAAGGACACTAGAGCCACTTATTTAACATATGCCAGTTCTCAACTGAATTTGCAGCATTACAAGGCTAAATCATCACACAGCAAGCAAATGTCAGTAACTTAAAAATCAAATATTAGCTTTCAGTAACTTACTTGGGAGAACAATTGCACCTGAGACACAATCACTTGGTTTATTTTTTTTGCAAGCTAAATAACATACATATGTATACACTTACCTAAAATCCTAACAGCCCAGTGCGAAGTGCACCGGTTTGGAGTCTTCTAAGACCACCCAAGCAGAAGTAATCCAGAAATACACCGCTGTAAACTTGCTTTTGGGAGTTTACAAAGAAAACTGAATTTGTGTGAGCAATCAGAATCTAGAGCACACACCATGTGTCATCACTTACTGGTCAACAGAACACAAACAGAACACAAAGTGCCTCCTCTGCATTTCTCCATTCACACTGTGGTTCCTGGACTGCGTTTCCTTCATGTCTTAAAAATCGGGTCCATCACTGATAGTTTTGGACTGCTCGATTTTATCAGCTGCTGGAAATAAACCACCTCTCAGCTACACAGCCAGGTCATTTCTTTCGCCTCAGGAAGCATTGCCACTGTAAAACTCCACGTTCCCAAGGGAAGGGGGCTGGCGCGAGTCCTAAAGCTTATTTAGTATCATATCCTAACACACTGTTCTGTTGAATTTTTTTTTAAAGCCGGGTTAAGCCTTTTGGGTTGATGTACTTGAATTGGGAAGCCTTTGTAGTCTGGTGCTGTTCCAGTCTCTGTAGCTTTAGTGGCATCTTTATTCCTTTCAAAACGTGGCTGAATTGGGCTCGTCAAAGGCAGCGCTGTCGCGGCAGTGGACACATGCCTTTCAGATTCACAATGGGGAGCTGCCCGGTGAACTCTGCCCTGCAGCCTCAGCGGATTTGAATGTTTAAGTGAAAATCGACAGATTCGTTACATGATGAATCAGTGACACAATTCTTGGTGTCACTGATGTGCACAATGCTGTAAATTGCACTTAGGCTGGCAACTAGATCTTAATCAATACATGGATTTGTTCCATGAGCAGAAATAATGTATCATTCAATTGTAACACATACTTCAGATATCACACATAAAAGAAACAATGACTCTTTCTGCACATTAATTTTCGAGCTATCGGTCCCACTCAGAAGTTAACACATCCTTTCTGGGGCAAACATACTAAATTTCTGTTTGAAACTGTGGAGGTTTAATTCGTCCCTAGGAACTGCAAACCTAAACAACACGAAAGCCGCACAGTCCACCGAGTGTTCACAACCCCCGCAGCAGTGAAAACTGCGTCCGTAGTGACGTTCCCTTCCTGCTTCAAGGACCCCTGCAAACCGAAGGCCACCCACGGTAACAGAAAACACAAACGCTACTGCCTGCCCCAAAAACTCTGCTTTCCTAAAAAGGGACAGCCCACTAATTCACTCTGGAACATTGCAACATGTCAAACACTGGGAAGAAAAACACAAAGGAGTGCACAAATCAGGATAAAATAAGACAGAACTCAGCATTCAGCTGGAGTTGCAGTTCTGTGTAATTGCCAGGAAATGAAAAGGTTGACAAAAGGCTCAGATGTTACTGCAGAACCTTAATCCTGCTCAACTACAAAAGCACAGAAGGGAATGTCCATAAACAAACAACCAGTGACCACCAGGACTGTCCCCTGACAGGTAACATTTTTCCAAAGGTTTTTCCTATCTTCAAGAGAAAGAAGCGCACAGAAACACAACAGCCATTCCAACAACACAGACGTTACTGCAGCCTGGAACGGTGTACGTCAGGGTTTAATTATCTAAGGACCTCTACACAGAGGAGTAAGTCTATGGTAGCGCTACGCCAAGTGCAAGGAAAGGAGCTCACAAACGTTTCTATCTCGGCCCATGCAGTGGCCATCAGCTCTACCTCACCTCATTTGGTAGATATCTGCTCCCGTTTCCAGATTGCCAGGACACCCAAATGGCTGAAAAGCGAGAATTACACTGTTGGTGGCTGGAACACGCAGTGGATGCTACATGGGAACTTCATATGCTGTCACCAGTTAGACGAAGCTTTGCTAACTGGCAGCTGTGCTACCAAGTAGATATAATCGAGACTTATGATGCTAAAATGTTTCCGTGCTGTCTACAGCTGCTCTAAGATGACAAGAAATGCAGGTAAAATTCTGCAGCTGCTTCAAGAGAGATTTTTCCTTCGTTCTGTACAGCACCAGTTTTAGAGCAGAGGAAATAAGCTCGGCCAGTGGGAGAGGACTGGTAGGGGCAAGCAGAATTCCCCAGTGAAATTCCAGGATGGCAGTTTCCTGGCTCTCTCCACAATGTTTTGCTACAGCCTAATTATTCCCTTATTTATTTTGGTAGCCATTCAGAGGATGCAGTCAGCATCATCCAGAAACCAATAATTTCCATAAGCAATGCTTTGATGGCTGGGTTGTTGGTACAGATGTGGCAGAACCTGAGCAGAATAACAACAAAGCAGAGCCCTGTGTAAAACCTGCCACTCCTCTGCACATGAATGGTGAGGAGCTCCCCAGTTACACTGAAGTGACAAACGCCCAGCCAAAAATGTTACCAACAGAAAGAGCTACCTTTTTGTTGTGCTCCAGGGCTTGGTAAACACTTACAATAACCTGACTAGTATTAACATGTGGGTTTTGAGAAGTTAACCACACCATAGACTCCAGGAATTTTCAAGCAACTTCTTGAATAAAAGATGTTGACTTACTGGCGTGACTAAAATTACAGGCATTACTGATAGCAGCAGTCTTCGTTATCCTTGGACATGATGCTCATAGTGGCCAGTGGGAGCCACAGAAAACAACTGTTTTAACTACACAGCTGAGTTTTGGGAGACTGAAATCTACATGGCAGGTGCCCAACAGATGACTTTTGGGAGCCAAAAAGTACCCGTCCTAGATCCTGATCGCATGGTGTGCCCGGAGCACTGGTGAGAGCAAAGGAGCTTCTGCAAGGGCGGTGGTGCAGCATCAAACAGTCCGTCCTGGACCCGCAAACACACCCGCCCACATGGCGATCATCACGCTGGGCTTGGTTATGGGAAGGGGGATTGTTTTATCTTCTTTCTCCAGTTTCTTTAAGGAAAAGCCAGAAGAAATCCCATAAATATTGGATGAGGCTGGGAGCTGCTTGCCATGGTCTGTGGGCAGAGCAGTGCCAGCGCTCTATCATGCTCTGCTGAACTTCGTTTTTCTTCCTGTATGAAGCTGTGAATGCCATTACTTTCTTCACTGATTTGAAACAGAAGAGTGAAATTCATTTCACCACCTGTTCATTAACATGTTCTACACATTACCATGAGTTTTGTAGAAATTTGCAGGCATGATTTAATTCCAGAGGAAATACCAGTGATGTCAAAAGTTTCCCTCCCATACACTGCTGAAGACAGTATTCATAATGCAAGCCTGGATTTTTGTACTTTCCATCTTCATTTAAAAAAAGCATCTGAACTCAGGTTCTCACTATATGTGCAATATTAATGGCATAATCTTGCTGGCTGGAGTATCAGAGATCACTGTCTACATACAAGATTTATTACACATGCTTTGCAGATTTTCTATCACAGGGTAGGCTTTGGCTGTATAGGAAAACTGTGGTTTATGTTTGAATATAGAACTTCCCTTCATTTTCCTAAGAGTGCAAAAAAATAAGGGACTAGAAAAAGCAAAAGGAACATCTCTTAGAATAATTGAGCTTTTGGCTCTGTATAAATAAAGCTCTTGATGACTGTGTCTGGCTTCCCCTTTTCGTGACTGCTCAGGAATTTGGGGGCTGGAATGCAGTAGCACCAACACACTTGAGCTGAGGGATCAAAGGGAACTGGGCTCCCACGGGCAGCTGATTTTGCTCCCGCACGAGAAGAAGCCACAGCAACAAGTCCTCGTCCCCCTCCTGAGAGGCCACCGGCCCCTGGAACACCAGGGCTGATGACCCCTGGGGCTACTGCGCCTGGAGAAGGGTGCCAAAAAGGGAAGGAGATGCAAGACAAACAGCAGCTTTGCTAGGACATGCTTCCCCATAATAATGTTTGCTCATTAGCCCTATTAGCTGCCCTCGCACCTCCTAATTTAGAGGAAGACTGTTCACCACAGTGAGTTTCTCTTCCATTAGCTCCCTGAATCATCAAGCTCCTCTTCCCATCTCATTCAAGACGCCATCCTCCTTGACTGCCTTCTTACTGCCTTTCTGAGCCCTGCTAGGACCTTGAATTACCTTCTCCCGTTTCTCAGGGATTTCCAGATTACTGCGGTGTCTCAGTCTTCTCTCTCCACCTTTCACGAATGCTGTTTTGAAATTGTTTAAGTGTTTAATGAGTTAACCATCTTGGTACTTCATTAAGAGCATTGTACAGTTGCTCATTGCTACAATTTACTTTTTTTGAAAGTAAACCTGCACTGATAAGAGATGCTTTGCTAAAATTAGTTTCACTAATAACCTACCACTTACAAACTGAATTCACAGCTTGCTTGGTCAAAAATTAGTATTTACTTGATAACAGAGCTATAGAATAATCTGCTCAAATGATGTTTATGCATTAAGTATTATTTTTATCAGCCTGTGACATGAGTACACAGACCTGAATTATGATAAATGGGAGCAACCATATGTTGGGACAGGTGGAAAAGTCAGCAAATGAGCCGTTTGCAGGAGCATGAGGGCAGGAGGCAGGTTGCCAGTCTGAGCGTGACATTTGCAGAGGTGGCGTCTTAACCAGTACAAAGCATGAGAGAACGAGGAGTGGGGACAAGCGCTGGCTGTTTATCACAAAACATGTAAATCTGCCCTGCTATATACAACAAGTGGATTGGACACAAGATTTTTACCTAGGGATAGAAAACAAAAACGTATTTATGAGGAAAGGTACTACTTGTTCACATGTGCCCAAGGCAACAGCATGCACATCTTGAAAAACGTGTGTAAATAAATATCACCACTGTATCACAGCCAGAAACATGAGAGTTCAGAGGGAAGAGAGACTGAAATTTTGATATGGTAAGAGGAGACATTTTTCCTTTTTTCCTGTGCTTTCAGAATGTCTGGAGACATTTCACATCCTAACCATCTAAGTATACAATACCAATAACCTTTACAAAGACAAACACGATTGCTCACCAGTCTGATCAGCAACTTTGATGTCACTCTTAAAATTTATCAGGTGAGAAACCAGCCAGCTACCAAGGCAAAGGACAGAGCGTCCAGGTCAATCTGCAGGGAGCGCAGTCAGAACCAGGCGTCCAGGTTGGCTTCCGTAGTGTCTCGGTCAGGCTTCTGCATACCCAGGAGCACAGCAGGGCCAGCAGTTGCCCTTGAACCGTGTCTGCGTACTCACGTCCTCTGGCTGCTTTCGACACACCAAGCAGGCTGATCCGGGCACCCCATGCCCATTCGCTGCCTAGACCTTCCCCGCTGGATGTGGACAGAGCACGGCTTGTGCCATCGGGTGATCCATCTTCAGACACTTTCACACAGCAGGACACAGCTCCATCTGTACTCCTCCATCTCAGAGACGCCCTCAAAAGCCTCCACGTGTGGGCACCCGGCGTCTCAGCCGGCAGGAGATGCAGCACATCCCAACACGTCCAGCCAGGCGCCAAACCCAGGAGCGCGGCACACAACTGGATTCAACGGCGTGTGTGCTCACTAGGTGTGCTGCTCCTCCAGCACGCGAGCCCAAAGGAAGAGAGTTTGGCTGCACACCAGCATTTTAATTAAGGAAGTGACATCCATTTACCACAGAGCAGAAAGTAAACAGCGTAGCCCATTGGGGCAGGGTGCAGAGCAGCGCAGGAAAAAGCTGGAGCGGAGCCACCGCAGTTCAGCACAGAGACAGCCACACACAACCTCAATGAAACGCTATCGCCTTCAGTTAGCGCTGCTTCCAAGAGAAGTACCAAAAGTAACTTCCTAGTTATATGGTACAGAGGAAACATGCAGACAAAGAGCCCTTCTACTGCTGTAACCTGCTTTACACCGGAGTAAAGCATTTGCAAGGTAAGCCCTTACAAAGTTTGCTTAAAAGACAGGAAAATTAAGAATTAGAGTTCATAAATACATGAATAAAAAAGCATATTCTAAGACCATTTTGCAGCTTTACCAGTGTTTATCAGCATGCAATGTTAGAAATAATTTTGCAAGCTTGCTCTCAACAACACCTGCTGATGTTGTTTGTTAGATCTACAGGTAGATCTTCAGTGAAAGCACCTTTGTCCATCAGGAGATGCCCCAATACTGTTATAAGCACAAAGGATCGAAATTTCAAGCACCTCTGTGAAACTAGAGAGCTGCAATTTTCATTTGAAAATTGAGATGATGGTTTTAGAAAGCTGTGTGATTCACACAGCATTGCCCAGGAAGCCGAGTCCAAAGTCACAAACAGAAACCCTCTCACTTGCCTCCAGCTTTGTATCTGAATTGCAAAGTCAACACTCACTTTCTCTTGCCCGTGTAGCACAAGCAAAACCAAATTTTAACATGAGAAGCTTGGCAACCCTGTTTCATTTTAAATGGAACTGAGTACCTGGGATGTGTATTATTTCAATACAAACTGTTTACTTCGATCCAAAATTGCACTTTATATATTGAAAAATATTTAGATAAAAAGTTCTTCTTGCTATTAACTGTAGTTAGGTCTCTAGACATCTGCCAAGATGGAAACGCAACAACAGCCTTTTTCCTTTGCAAGTCAGTGACATTCTTGCAGCAAGTTAACACAAAATGAAGTGATTAATGAAATCACATGACTAGTTTTAGAAAATTATTTATCTTATGCAGTCTGTCTTAATTGCTGTGTCCCATACCCCTTCCCAAGCAATGTGCTGCGACCTCAGACACACTATCTCACTTCCACTCCCTTGCTATGCTGAAAAACAATTAAAAATCCACTGCACACTTTCACATCAGTATGGTATTCATCAGCAAGACAAAATTAAGTCAGCTGTAATATTTATAGCATGAACCAAGTCAGAAAGAGAAGAAAACAAACTCTGGAGAAGTTAAGATTGCAGAGTGCTCCATTCCATGATCATTCCCACCCTCCCAGCCCCGTGTGGCTGTATGTGTGTCTCCATCCTTTGTCCCACGCACAGAAGCAGCAGTGACAGTGGAAATCTCACTGTCAGAACTTCAGCAACGAGCAGTCCAGGAACCCTGGGCTATCACACACCATTTCAATCAGTCCTTTTCATTACAGGGGAAAAAAGGTCAATGCTGGCTTGCGCTCTGAATTTTTTTGCCTCTGTTCATTCACATCCTCACAAGTCTGCCTTGGGTTTCATTTCAGCCAGCTGTTTTTTTCAAACAGTGGGTAGCTGCTGAAGCTGAAAATGCAATATGTAGGAATGAATTGCTAAATGAAAACTTGAACATTTAAATAACTGTGTAGCTTCCTTAGCCAGCTCTGTTCAAGGGAGATCATAATTTCATGCTCTCTGGACTCCATCCCAAAACCCACCTGGACCACCCCTCCGTGACAGCCACACAGCAAGAGCTGGGGGAGGTTACCTGGACCTGTGCCCACCTGAAAGCCAGAAGTGGTCTCCAAAGGCACAACATAAGATTTTCAGGGAGCCTTCCTCCTCATAACACTACAAATACCCCACCATCTTCACAAGTTTTACATTGCCTAGAATAGAAAGTTGCTCAAACTATGTTTCTGCTGTGCTACAAAAGGCTGCTGAGAATTAAATGACTTCAGCGTTCAGATATTACAAACAAGAAGGAGCAGCTCCACAGTTTAACCAGGGACATCAGGCAACAGCTTTGAATTGCCTCAGCTTTTAGCATGGAAGAAGGTAACCCCTGCTGGGTGGTTTTTGTGATACTTGTCTCCTAAATGGGGGGAATGCAGGGAGCTGGAGAAAAAAGGGAAGGAGAAAGGATGTCAATTTGTATTTTCATCACATCAGTGGAGTTCCCACTTCAGATCAAGATAGATCAAGCTCTTTCCGTCAAAATCCTTGGCCCAAGAGGCCTGTAATGACAGCTGCACATCTTCTGTCATTGTGACAGGAGGTTTCTCTCCAACTGGATAAATTACATGTTCATCAACAGTTCATCTTTGGAATGATGCACTAGCACATGGGGGCAGTTGAATGGAGGAGAAAGATGCATTATCCCAGCCAGAGCTCCTCAAACTTACAAAATCCCTTATCCCAATCTCCAGAAGCAGGGCAGGGACACAGAAAACAGGAGGCACCACAACCTGCAGTGATGTGCACAGGAAGCCCTGTCCTACCTGGTGCACCAGGATTCAGAGAGACGAAGTGCTCTAAAGCAGCTGGTCCCAAAATACAGACAGTTCTAAGCACAGTCTTAAGTCTTGCAGTGCTATTCATCCAGCTGCTGAGCTTGGGTTGGAGGTGGTACAGCAGCAGCCAGAACGACATTAAGTTTGTCTGAAATTGGGATTATAGTTGGCACTAATGCTCTAAAGACACCGTGTTATCGCTGTGTCTCAGACACGCAGAATTGAGAGTGTTTGCTGATAAGCTACAACACCAGCTGGAAATTCTGTAAATTACCTTTCATGTCAAGCTTCAGGTTTATTTTTAAACACTAAACCAAGTCTTCTTTTTTTTTTAAGCCCCAAAATTCCTCACACACAAAGCCTGCTCTTCCCCCTTATTTCAGGAGCTGTTAGTAAAAAATGAACTTAAACCTCATGGAATTCATACATGTGGAAAAATGCACACGCACTATAATTGCTCACAACAGAGATCTGTGCAGACTGGTAGGTAACCTCTAACCTATTTAACTGGAGCCTGAAAAAAAGATCATTTTTATTTAGCTAGACCGAAAAAAGATCTGCCTGTATAGAAGTGAGGCACATCGTAACAAGTACAAACACTGCAGACTCATTTCGTAGCTATGCCTACTCCAAATTAATCTGAACTCAAATCCAAACTAGGTGCTGAAATAGAATAAAATGCAACTGCGTCTCATCTCCTTTGGTAGACATGGACAAAGCCAGGCACACACGTCACATCTGAAACAGCGTGGAAAGCTCTGCTCTCCCAGGCTGCAGAAATACTTACAAGTTTGTCAGCAGTTAGAGAAAGGTCCAGGATATTAAATACACCACTGAAAAGCAAACCTGAATACTAGTTTTGTTCCTGAGACAACAGGAGATATTGGAATTAAAAAGCCAATTTATTTATGGCATAGTCACCTCAGCTGTAGATAAGGAAATATACTCCATCCCCATTTGAAAAAGTTAGTACAGGTGAAAGCTTGAAAAAGCCTTTGAAGTTGCTCTCTTAAAGCATTTCCATAAATATTAAGTATGACTTTTGTGCCAGTCTCCATTTAGCACTGAAAGGCTTGAAATACACAATTGCTTACATGCAGCCCTGGACAAGAGCCTGAAAACCGAGGGGAAGTTCCAGCTTTGCCATCCTGTGTCTCTCAGCAGGACCCGCATGGACTGCCCATAACACTGATGGTGTGAAAAAGTCATTTCCAACCATCTCTGCAGGACTTGTTTCTAGGGCTGCAAGATGCTAAATGGGTTCCTTTACCCCTGCCCTCCTTCAGCCACCATGCATCTCTTCTTCCAGCCCCAGTCTCTGCACAACATTCAGGACTAGTAACCCCAGAACAACGCAAGCTGAAATCTGGGCTTTATTCGAACTGATACATGAACAAGCCCAACAGCCATCTCATCCCGTGTTTTCAGTAATTGTGTTGGTCAAAGCAAGAAGTCAGGATTGCTGAACATTAAATCATTGTTGGATCCTACCTGTATAAAAATATAATTTTAAAAGAGACTGAGAGGCTACTAGGTAATGAAAGCTTCAAACAGCCTTTAAGGCCTGGGTCTTCCCACCTTTGTCATGAAGGGGAAATAGCCCATATATGGCCCAAGCCGACAAGCGTATCAGGGTCGCATTTCAGTTCATGGGTTTTGGCGAGCCCAAGCATTCAGATATCATGAGTCAGTGCTCCAGAAATCATTGGGTTTTATAAACCAATAAATCTATTTCATTTTGTTTGTTTAATTTGCCTGGGATTTGTTGGGGGCTTTTTCCTCAACCTTTGCAGTACACAGGCATCATCACATTTTCATTTTGCTTCTCTGTAACTGGGAGGAGCACTTTTTCCATTCTGGGTTTGTTTGCTTTGTAAAATAACAGACAAGATTGTCACATTAGACTAAATCCTGGCATTGGAGCATGAAGAAAAAACAACAACATACCAGCTATCATGGAAGCTGGGAACAGATACTGTGCTGTCTTGTACTTTCACACAGGCCTTTAATAAGAAAGAACACTTCTTTTTAAAATAAAACTTCAAAACATCTTCCCTTCTGCTCTCAGATCCCAAACAAATAACTTATCAGGCACTTCAGCACGACCAGACATGACTGCTGCTGCTATGAAGCTCCCTGCAACACGATCCCTTCCACCAAGAACCTGGTAAAATCAACATGAACTTTCTTCCCGTTTGAGTTCTGCTTTTCTCAGGTCAATAGTTCAGCAGAAACTGCCCCATTTTCGATTGCACACACATTCACATGCCACTTGCTTCTATTTTTTTAAAAAAAGACCTGAATTCCATTAGGTAATTACTTTCAGATTAGTAATGGGATAAATTAGTATGGGACGGTTGGGGCTGAGGATTTTTGCTTTCAGTTTCTAGCCCTGTTGCGGACACTCTGCCTCTGGGCCACTTCCGTTCTCCACGCTTCAGTTTTCCATACATAAAATACAACTAATACCTCATCAGGGAGTGGAACTGTTAATATTTCCTTTCTTCAAAGCAGTAGTGTATTTATAATGGAATTAAATACTTTCAGAGAAGTATCGCAGCTCACAGAAGGCACTTCTGAGAAGAAATGCTGACAGTGAACAATCTCCTTGAGCATCCTACCAATTTAACATTAGAACAAAACACAAAAACAGATATAAAAAAAGGAGAGGACAAAATGATTTTGAGGCCAAGTGAGTTTCACAGAAGAAGTGCAAAAGACAATGCAAATCCAGAGGAATAGAAGCCTTAGCTTGTATTATTAAGAGTCTCATCCAGAAGTAAGAAAACAAGCTTAGGCCTCTGTAACAATCCGTTACCAAGTTGCTGAGGTTTGCAGCAGAACACTGCTGGGAAAGCACTGATGAGGAGACAGGACTCGCTCCAAGAACGATCATCTTACTTCACTTAGACAAAGCCTCTCCTGAATTAGGCTTGGCCCACATTCTGTTGTCTGAAAAGGCTTCATTATATGCAGTTGAACACATTGCTTGAATATGTGATACAAATGGCATTTGAAGCAAGAAAAGGTGAACAAACTAAAAAGGTAAAACTGCATTAAATGTGTTACGTATTATCTCTAAGCTATACTCATTTTGAAAATCTTTAAATAGGTTTTCACCCACGGAAAAGTTCAGAGATGGTATCAGCACCACTCAAGACTATCAGATAAAGCTATTTGCAGATTTAAGATGTCTCTGAGGGCAGATAAAAAGAAATGCTGCAAGTGCTTTGTTTTTAACTGCGTTACTTTGCTACATACAAGTAATCATTTACTGCTGCTTTGAATTCCAACTGCAGTCTCTATGCACATTTTGTAGGCATTGCAATTCACTTCTGAAGGTCCAGCAGCAAGACAAACAATATATTTCAATTATTTTCACAAATTTCTTCCTTCGCTCAGAATGAGATTCTCGATTTAGTTATTTTCCCTGCAAAATCAGTCTGTGATCTGTCTTCAAGTCAGAGAAGCAAGAAGGACAAATAATAACAGAAACAGAAAGAATAATAAGTTTGTCAAAAAGAATGCTGAGGTTTGGGGCTTTCTTTTTTTATTAAATACCTGCACTAACTCCCTCTTGCTTCTCGTCTGCATACGAGATGAGATCTTACTCCTCTTACCCAAGAGCCCTTTGCACAAGAAGATGCACAACAACAGAGCAGCTTTGCCTAAGCCAACAAGGAAATACACAATCACATACAACAACTGATAAACCTTTCAATCCCAGAAACATACGGCATGAATTATGCAAGTGTCAGTCTCCGACTGGAAGAAACCTGCGTTCTCAGCTCCAAGAACGTAAATCAGTATATATATATATATAAACACCAGCTTCAATTTCTACTTTTTTTTTTTTTTGATTATACAGTCAAAAGGGACTTGGAAATCTACACTTTATTTGGCATCTGAAAAATAAACTGTTTCCAAACTATTTTTGTAATGCTTGTGTAATGGCCTCAAGACAGCCGGTAATTTAGACAGCTGTGCGACGAGCCACAGAAGCTGCATTTTAGAAATCGCCCTTCTTTGGAACAATTGAAACTTTCTCCAGGACGAAGTCTGCACACAGAGAGCAGTGTTTCCCTGCAAGCATATAACAGTTTCATTATTGTTTAACTACCAAAAACCAGCTTCAACAATCCATCAAGCTTGCCATTCTATCCGTGTCTGCGGCCAGCCCACAATACACGACACATATAGGAAGATGTTCAAGGATTCAGTAAGTTATTTGTTAATCTAAACAGAGAAACATTTCCCTCCTTTTAATGATTAATTTGACATTTTAAAACCTGTTTGGGAAACCATGGGCCTGTTTGTTCCTCACATTATTAAATCCCAGTATCTACAAAGAAACCTGTTCCACCAGATGAATAAAAGCTCCATTTTAAAATACATATAAAACAAATTCAAAGGCAATCCTATAGAGAAGGGATTCCTCACTGCAACAGAGCAGCAGTACCAGCTGTGGTTCCAGCCCAGCTGTGATTATTTAACGCCATAATACAGCAGAATATTAATTTGCTGCTCACCAGCCTTCCCATCCCAGGAGGTTCAGCAGGTTTCCAAAGAACTGTGGCTGAGGCAAAGTCATAAAAAGCACCAATATGTTCATGGAACAAAATTTAGCAATGCATATTCTTATAGGCATATCCCACAAACTTCTGAATATCAATAAAAAGGTGGCAGCATAAAAAAAAGCTGATGTTAAATTAGTATTTTAGTCTACACTGAAATACAACAAGAAAATTCCTGTTCCAAGACTATTTGGGAGAGAAGCCAGATGGCATTAGAGAAAGAAGCCTAATTAATATTTCGGAGTAAAGAGAAAACCTCACGAGCAATTAATGTGAAGAATTTGTCAATTTTACAGACACTAAAAAGAATAAACAGTGTTTCAGAAAGCAACAATTATTTTTAAAGACAGTCTCTTATGGGAATATAAATTTAAAATACTAAAAAGGGCTTTCAGAGGTTGGAATAAGCCATCTCTCAATGCTGAGGAAACTGGCTGAGAAAGAAGGGAGAAACTAATGCAAAATTTGAATTCTTGATCTAACAGTCATACTCTGTTTCCTAAAGAAAACTGTAATTTTTCAACCTTGCAATGTACTTTGAAGACTGGATAAGCAACTTCAGAGGGACGTACCGTGAGGTGGTTAGAAGACTTCGTATGCAGACAAGTTCTGTTCCTGATATCAATTCAGCGATGATGCAATTCTCCTCACCTGTGAAACAGAGATTACACTCATTCATCCCTACAAAATGTTCTGTGCTCCCTGAATACCCGTTGGTGCGAGTTCAAAGTACTAATTTCTGTCTTCTTGTAATGACCATCCCTGGGAAGCAGAAGAAAACAAGTGCGTTATGGAGAGATGCAGGTAGGTCCTATCAAAACCGACAACTGGAATTGTTTTGGGGAGCAGGAGACAGGCTGGGGTTTCACGGTGGAAGCAGGACATCTGGGGAGGGCTGGAGAAACATTCACACCTGTGAATACATTGAAGCACAGAGCACAAAGAACAGGCAGATAAATGGCAGTGTCGTCGCAGTGGCGCAGACCTTAGCACAGCATTGACTGTAACGCTTCCCTGAGAAGTCAGATCAATACTTGAACATTCAGCCCACACCAGACCACTGGCAATGCTCAGGTAATTTATAGCCACGCTGTGCTTGGAGTCAGAGCTCAGACTCAGGAAGTACCGAGTTCCCTTTACTACTACATACCAATAGATCCTTTTTTGCTGGTCAGCAGCGGTGCACACACATATGTGTCCAAAAAAGGAACATGCACACACAACTATACGCATCTCACATCATCCTTCTGACAGCAAAGTGTTTTATTAAGCACCAAGTACTTGGTTCAACATACTTTCTAATTTCTTATCTTTGGATCAGGCTCTGTATGCATCAGGACTGGTCAAAGGCTTTAGAGATGTTCTGAGATATCCTACCTACGTATGAAAACGCTCTCTTCCTGTAATGGACAGGAAAGTAGCCTAAAACTAATGAAACACATTTTTTCCCTACGTGTCTTACCATGAAACCAGCCCACATGAGATGAGGGTAGCATTTTACCTGGGTAGACGTGCGGACACAAAGACACCAGCCTGCCTGCAACACGGGTTTAGGCGAGTCAGAGGCACAGGGAGATGAAAGCACCACGGCAGACGACTGCACGGAAATCTGCTTACGCCCTTCCACCACGCAAAAGCTCGTTCAAAGTCTAAAGCACGAGTTTTAATAACCCTTCTATATATAGCACTGGAGATTCAGCTCAAATCGTGCTCAAGTCTGATTGAAGAGTTTACAGTCTCTCTAAGTTGTTACAAACAACAAACCGTGGTAGAAAGTTGTGTAACAACAAATGAAGATGACAACTTAAAAACAAACAAATGAAACAAAACCAACACAAAACCTGACTGAAGTCAACCACAATAAAAAGAAAACTACAGGCCTGGAGAAAAGATAGATACATAGATAGATAGATAGACAGATAGATTGATTTTGGTCAGAAATTCAACTTGTGACCACCAACCCCAAAATATAATTCGTATATATTCTTGCTTTGTGCCTTCATTGCAGAGTACTGTACTCAGCTCTCATTTCAAGTTGACTTCTAAGAGCCCAATCACATGTACCGCCCATGAGAAAGACTGAACGTCAGCCTAGTTTTTCTGCCTGACAATTAAACAAACTATTTAAATGACGGCTTTAAAACTGATCCAAGTCAGCAAAAACTTGAGTAGTTAAGCACTAACCCATGAACACCAGTGTCAAGGCAATCAGCTTTTAATTAAGAGTTCCATTGGTACCAGCTGAGGGGACATGCAAACCAGAGCGCTGCAGCCCGGTGACTGCACAGGCAGAGAGAATTACCCATAATGGAAAACAAGACAATAGCCTGAGTAAATTATTTGGATTCATTAGACTCAATTGTTCTACCAAAACCAATTTTGTTTATAAGGATGAATGCAAGATCCCCCTCCCCATCACTGTGAACACAAAAAGTGTTAATAAGATCACAGTATTTGATGGGCCGTGGTAGGTAAGTGCAGGGATCTGGAATTTGTAGAAAACAACATATAAAAGCTCACAGCTTTGTGTGCCACTTCTTGGCTCTAGAAAACAAGGTAGCAGTGGAAATGATGACATGAGGTAAATACTTTGTTTGTTTGTTTCATATAATCATGTATCTGTCTTAATGATTATTTATCTTAAAATATGCACTTCAAGGTTTTGAAATACGACCAACTACAATGTAAACACACAAAAAATACAAACTTATAACACACCTGTCATTCCACACCCTAACGAAACTGAGACCTAAAGCAGCATTTTGTAAATCCAGTAAATTCTATCCATTCCATAGGTTCCTACACCACCATGTTCTCCAAAAACAAGGTCCAAGACCTTGTGTGCTGCCCACAGAAGATCCATTCTGTGTCAGAGGGGAGGAAGTGAGCTCACACAAAACACATAAATGAAACCTTTTTATGTCTCAGCAAATTAAACATTACCCTGAACCTATCTTAATCAAGCAACCATAAAACTAAAACATTCCTATCTACACTTTAACATTATACTTCCCTCTACAGTATCTCAGTAAGCCTGGCCATCCTCCCAGTGTTTGAAAACACATGACGTTTTCAAGTGCAACTCTTATTTATCAGACGGTCATAACATCGAGCACATTCATTCTTAGCTGCTTTGCCAAGTCCCTGGTCTGTAAAGGCTCAGCCTGGGCTTAAGAACCTGCAATCACACACTGAAATACCAGTAAGAAACCAATTTGATGATATGTCAACACTTTCTCCACAGGAAACACCTTGACGAGTTAACAGGAACAAACTGTTCTGAAGAACAGTCGAGTACTTTTATTATCTGAACTCCTTTTGCCTTCTGCGGCAAGGGCAGGACCTGCGTAGCTTTCGCTTTGCTGAGCGCCCCTGAATTTGAGCAGAAGCGGAGCAGAGTTGCTCATTAAGAAAATAACCCGGGTCCTTCCTACCACAGCAGCACCACCCCAGGTACCAATACCAAACAAATTAGTACCTCAGACATCCCAAAATGCAAAGAGACAACAATTTAAGTGAAGAGCTGTACTGAAGGCTGGCGCTTATCCAGAATTCCTCAGTTCTCACAGCATTTTGAGCAGAATAACCCGCTGAACCTCAGAGCGCCTTTGGGAGCATAATGCAAAAAAGGGAAGAGTTTCTGAACGCCACTTTCTAAACAAAAGAGGCTGTACCTGAGTCCCACCTGCCCTGGTAGGGAACCCTGCAAGCACTTCCCATGAAGGAGTCTGTCTCCCCAAAACTAGATCCCAGGTGCTCGCAGCCCCACTCCAGCCTCTCCCTGTCCCCCACCAACCCTGTTCCCCCTGCCCCGTGCCCCCCAAGCCCTGGCAGTCCCCTCCTGCCCCGTATTCCCCTATACCCCCAATTCACAGCCATCTCCCCACCCCACAGTCACCGATAACCCTCAGTGATCGTTCCACAGCCTCACGGCCCCATTACCCGGCCCCATTGTCTCACACACCCTCGCTCCCCCACACCCCAAACCCTGTCAGCCCCCCGAAGGCCCCACCCCCTCCAAGTCCTTGCAGCCGCCTCCCCAACACCGGCAGCACCACAACCCCTCACCTGCTCCTTCGGCAGCCTCATCCCGGAGGGAGCAGCGGGGCCGCGCCTGGCCGGTTGGCCCCCAACCCTCCGCTCGGCGGCGGCGGTGCTATGGCAACTGCCCACCGCGCGGCGGCCAACCACGGAGAGCAGCCCAGAGCGGCGCCCATAGAGTGTTCCGCGCGGCCCGCCCCTGGCGGCGCGGCGGCTTCTCTGGCGCCCTCAAGAGGCCGAGGGGGCAGCGCCGCCCGCGGGACGCGGAGGCTCCGAGGGTCAAAGGCTCGAGACCCCGCCTCGGCAGCGGGGATGGGGGGCTGAGGGGTATCCTATGTGCTTCACAAGGATTCCCACTGTGTGCACGGAGACTTCACAGAATCACTGAATGTTAGGGATAGGAAGGGACCTCGAAAGATCATTTAGTCCAATCCCCTGTATAGCATGGGAAGCTATAAATACAGGTACACCCATACATATGTGTGTGCACACATATATGCACATAATACATATAAACACATGCTTATATATATGTTTTGTAAATATCAAGGGAAAACAAGCCCTCAGTGCAAAAAGGCATCCCCACTGCTTGGGGTGAGGGGTGCCCTGTCTGCCTGGAACAGGTTTTATCACCCCATTCTGGGCCTTTCCTGCAGTTTTCCACCTGATTTATGCAACAGAAAGCAGCAGGGAGAGGGGACATCCTGGTGTGCACTGGCACAGCCAGACCCCTGTTTACCAGATTACAGAAGTGCCTGTCAGAGTATGGAGGAGAAAGGCCGAATTCGGATATTTAGGTCAGAAACATTTTTCAGCTTTATTTTACTTATGCAAACTTACGGCAAATCACCTTGAGCACGAAGTCAAGTTTTTCCAGACCAGGTAACAGATTCTAGTAGCCTGAACCCTTCTGCCATCCACACACCAATCAGTCACCAGCACCCACAGCAACACCAACCCTGTGGCAATGCAGCCAGAAATTCGGAACATTGCCACCACCTCACACACCTGCTGCCGACCTCAGTGGCAAACCCAGGAGCAGAGGAGCTGCTCAGCTGTGCCCCACATCACTCCATCCTCTCCAACCTATCCAGCTGCTTCCCAAAAGGGCATAAAACTCCCACAGCTACAATTCACTGATTGCCAAGGCACGAAAATCTCTCCCAGCTCATGGCCATGCCCAAAAGCCTAGGACAGGCAGCTTTGGAGGAGCCTGCACATCATCACCTTTCCCCCCATCTCTTTCTGACCAACTGGCACAGTCCTGGTGGAATCACCGTCCCACGACAGCTGCCCAGTGACTAAGTGCAAGAGCAGAGTTTCTTCTGTCATTTCCTGGGCACAAGGCTGGGCTCGCACCAAGGCTGCTGCAGGGTTCAAAGGGGGCTGTTCCCTTCTCATCCTCCTGCTAGTCAGGGGAAGGACTCAGCAAGAAAGTCCCCTTGGTTCAAATATAACCAAAAAGGCTTCAATTTGGATCATCCCCTTTTCCACATACCCCTGTGAACCTTGCTCTCCTTACAGAACCTCAGGCAGAGAGATAAAATAGAACAGTTTGGGTAGGAATTTGAGCACACCTGTTCTTTATTCGCAGCTTCATAACAAGCTGAATTTTCTGCTTTTAAGGACCAGCCACATCAGCACAGGTCTCCAGCAGACAGGAGAATCATCATCCTCCTCCCCCCAGCCTGTGAACCCTGGGGCCAAACCTCCCCCTTCCCAACCTTGAGCATCCCAGTAATGCAAGTAAACACACAACTTTAAAATACGTTTATTTTTACTGGAAACTGTTTAATGGTACAGCTCTGGCATGTTCCCCTCCTCAGGAAGGACCTGCTGGGAACGCAGCCATTCCCACAGCCGCATAGATGGGGCTGTAGTGGCTGGGTGGCCACAATGGAGGAGGTGGGACCTGCCCCCAAAATCACAGCCATGGGAGCACCAAGGGCTCAGTTTCACAGGAAGCACAGCTCTGACAGATATGCAAGTCAAAAATATCTGTGCTGAGACCTGCCATTGCCTCTTAGAAAACTCAAACATGTTCACATACCCCTTTTAGCTGCCCCTTTCCTACAGCAGTTATTGCTCACAAATGCAGGGCTGTATGGAGTCATGTCTGCTCTGGAGAAATTAGCACCCAAGTTCTGGTTTAATCAGACTCCTCTTTGCCCAGCACTCGTATAGAAGGCTCCAGGAGCTGTACTGCTGTGTTATTAGTTTAACAAGCATGACCTGATAAGTCCCAGCACCCACAATGTACATCAGCAGCCTTGGAGGTGCAAGCTGTACCTCACCTCACCTGCCAAGGAGGTTTCTTATTAACTAGAGAATGAGGGTGCCTAAGATATTTGGGATCACGAGAGGCCACGCTCCATCCCAGCCTCCCATCTCCCCCCCAGCCCTGCATAAGCTCCCAGGAGGGGGCCCAGAGCAGCTGGAAAGCACTGGAGCAAGGAGAGATTATTTTAAACTGCACCACATGCAATGAGCATCGGACAGGGCCAGCTGGTATCAGTCAGGACTGGTCCAGCACAGCTGATCCAGATCATCACCTCCATCAGTTAACAGCAGTTCTTTGCACAGCACAACAGTGCCCCAAAAATACCAGCAGCTCCCTGTAGGGCTTGGTGTTAATTATACTTCATGGAGAGGTCAGATCAAACATCTGATTATGTCCCTGCTCATGAACAGCCTGTCCCACCCCAGTCCTGCTAGGGACTAAACCTCAACATTTTAATTAAGTTAACAGCAGCCACTATTAATTGAATTCTAGCTCTCAACAACCACAGCAGTGTGCAACATCTTTTTCTTAAATTTCTGAACCAAGATGACAGTGGGCTGCCCAAGGATGCTCAGAGCTCCGGGATCAGTTGGCAGCAAGTTATGGGGGAAACAAAACCATCATGAGGAGTCATGGGTTTGTGCAGGGACCTACCAGCTGGTCCCAAGCCAACCCCTTGGGACAGGGCTGGCTCTGCTGGTTGAAGACAAGCCTGCAGCAGAGGAGAGGACCCGGTTGTGCTGCTCACACAGCCTAGTCACCGCAGGCAGCATCTGCTGAGGCAAGGAGATCCCCAGGCAAGCCCACATTCATTTTCTCCCCAGCACAGAACAAGAGCTTCATGTTGGTCCTGCAGGACTCAGACACAGTCTGGAAAACCTTCAGTGCACTTGCCTGCTTTTTTGCAGCTCTCTTGGACCTTGACCTTTTTTTTTCCACCCACATCAGAGCCCCTTTGTGGGTGTTGCTGCGCTTGGTTCCCGCGCTTCACAGTTTCCAATATCCAACTCCATCTGTATTCCTGTCGGCTGCAAGGAGAAACAGGAGCTTAACCTCACACTCCTGGGATTCTACAGGTAAACCTGCACATCACTCTGTTACCTGCCCCAGAGCCAAAAATCCCCAGTTACGTCCCCTTAAGGATTTCTTTCTGCCAGTGCCCTCATTCTAACTGGGTCTGCTGAACACAGATGCAAATAGAGAATGCAATTTAGTAAAGAACATCTTGTTCTGAGATATCCACAGACACGCTGTCATTTAGCGCATCCAGGACATTTTGCTGCCCAGTACACTCTCACATCCAGACCCACCTGGATGAGGATGCAGAGCAGGTTTGGAGCTGGGAGGCTCAGGCAGCACAGCCCCGTACATCAGCAGGATTCAAACCAAAGTCACCTCTGCAGGTGTCAGAGCCAGCTCAGCAGGATCCTCACTGCTCACATGCCATCAGGACAGCGAGACACATTTGGGGAATGAGGTGACCTGGACTGGAAGTGGTGCCACCCATTTAACCTGCCTACAAATATGATCTCGGGCTGTTGGGAGCAGAACAGATGCTCTTCCACAGCACACAACCAAGCTGCATTTGCTCCTCTCCCACTGCCATGGGTCACCTGGCAAAGCCTGATCCTGCCCTACCCACAGAAAGAGTCTCCTCCCTCTGCCCCAAAGCCAGGTCCATATCACATAGCTGCTCCTCCATTACCAGAGGGACAGGTCCGGGGAGCCTCACCTGCCGGGGTGACTTTGCCAAGGAAGCAACACGCTGTGTGGTGACTTTCTCCCAAGTGGCTTCCTTGCTCTCCAGCAGCACCCTGGTGCTGGGTACGAAACTCCAGGAGCGGCCAAGGGCTGGCTTCAGCAGACCAGTGCTGCTGTCCCTTGTCACCTGGTTAGTCACCTGCAGCACAAACAGGCTTATCAGCACCCAGGAGAAGCAGTGCCAGCCATAATAAAACCCTGGAGATCACCAGAAGATAATGGCCAATCTGCCACGTCTGTAAAGTTTTTTCTTCTCCTTCCTAGCACAGCCATACCATCCCCTCTAAACACAGCCCATGGTCCCAGGTACATGCTCAGGTAGGAGCTCACTGGTATCTGCAAGCTGCAGTGACTCCTGGTGCTGAAGTCACCTGCAAAGTTTAACTTGGAGCCTCCAAGCATCCTTCCAGGCACCCTGTCCTTGTCACCTTATCACTGATCAGAGCAAGGGCAGCACTGTCTTGATGCCTTCCAGTGTCAGGTTCAACAGACCATCATTTTCTGTTGTGGTTTTCCCCATTAATTGTGGTCACAGCAACCTGTGTGCGTGCACTGAAGCAAACACAATCGGTCAACAGAGCTGACCAACAAGACCCCAGCTCCTCCAAGGTAACTAAGCAAGAGGTCACTTAGTAAGCTGGCCAGCCCCTTAAATGGCGTTATATCAAAAATAAATAGAAACAACCTTTTAATCTGTCTGTACTTAATTCTGCTTTGCTCTATCAAGCAAATGCCTTGTTGGCTGAGAACAGCAATAAGAACAGGGGGTAGATCAGCCCTGTTCTTGATACACACTTGCTGGAACAAGAAATCCCTGGGCAGAGCCACACTGGGGAGCAAAGGCCTCTTGCTCCTGCTCAGCTGGGAGTGGGGATCCCCCTTCCCTGGGGCTCCAGAACCTCCCCAGGGCTCCTCACCACAGCAACACTCACCACAACAGCGAGGCTGAACTCCCTGGCCAGTGTCTTCAGCTCCTTGGCCAGCTGCATCATGATGGCCAAGCCTGGAAGAGGACAAAGCATTCGGGTGGCAGCCCCCAAAGTGCACCTTGGAGGCAGGTGACGCCTGGATTTGCACAAGCACTAGAATTAGTGCCAGCGCTGGTGTTCATGGGCACCTTGAACCCATTTCCGTCACCAGCACCCCAGGGTACCCATGACACTCGCACACTTCAGGGCACCTCAGCTGAATGGATGTAGCATGGACAGACCAATCCCCAAATTGTCCCATCCTCTCCCTTCCCACCTCAGAAGCCCTGAGGCCAAAAAACCTGCAAAAGACCAGGAGCTCCAGAAAAAGCTGGTCAGGTCAATTTAGTACGTAGAGGATCCCTCTTCTCCAGCTCACGGCCTCACTTCCTACAGCCCATGGCTGTGAGGGGACCTCCTGCGATAGCACAGGCAACCACCCAGGTGTGCCAGACCCTTTGGAAGGTGTTTGAGGGGCCTCCTTGGCATCTCAGCCAGCAGAAAGCCCCTTGCTCCTGATTTATGGTCCTTTCTGGCAGGAAGAGCCTCAAGGGAGCTTTACAAACTGTGCCAGCAACCATGATGTATCTGTGACACTGTAAGGAGAGCTTTTAACATGGGCAAACAGTTCAGTGCCTCCTCTGTCCCTTGGCTGTGTTTCAGACCACCAGCACGAGCTTGCACAGCCACAGCCAGCCTGAATGTTTGCCGATAGCACTCCAAACAGACTTGCCATTTATCCACTTGCAGAGGAAAACCTGGGAGCAGCTCCACCCACACCCATCCTGCCCCAGCTCCAGGCACGGCACATACGGGAGGAAGATGCTCTCCAGGACAAACAGAGAGGTCTGCAACGTCATTGCACGTACTAACAAAGCAGCTCACCCTCTGACTGCTTGCCACCCAGCAGCGGGTAAACCACAGCAGAGACCGAGTCGACCATCACGACCTTGAGAGGCCCCATGGAGCTCATGACCTGAAAGAGGGAGGCACTGTGTGCAACATGGAGTAACAAATCCAGCAGTTTTGGGAGATCATGAGCGGCACAGAGGCTCAAATATCCCCAGGACAGGGTCATCTGGTGTCACCCATCAGGCACGCAAGTTCCGCTGCCTTTCTTATAGCTCTGGGGAGGGGAAAGGGTCCTGGAGCCTCACTCCTACCTGCTGAGACAGGCGATCCCGCAGGTCCTGCAAGGCACTCAGCACCTCATAGATGTCGAAGGCACGGATCACCTGGATCCGCTGCAGAGCCTCCAGCTGTGGCACAAAGTGGCATCAGCAACAGCCCCATCCCCTCCAGGACCCACCATATTCCTTCTGCTCAGCTGCTACCAGCTCTCTGCATTTATACCAAGCCACAGAGACAGTGACCCTTATTTCTTCCACATTTGCCTCCAGCCCATGAGCACTGTTGTCCCCAGTGCACTGATGGAAGCAGCAATGCAGATCAACCTCAGTGAGCAAAAGCTACAAAGAGCTACAGCAAGCCCTCCCCTTCTTCCCAGGAAAAAACCTGAAGTGCAGCATCTGTCCCTGATCACAGCACCCACCCAGACACAGGAGGAAGAGTTTGGACCCAAAAAAGCCCATGGGGACAAAGGCAGAGCTGGACAGAAAAAAAGCCATCTCTGGGCATTGTCTGCAGGCAAGAGCCAGGGCAGTTTATTGGAGAAGCAGGAGCAGCTCCAGGGGAACTTGCCTGCTCTTCCTCATCCTCTGCCCTGGCTCGAAGGATCTGGTAGAGACGGGAGGCGGCGAACCCACCCGTGGAGTCGAGGAACAGGACATGCTGCTTGAGACCAAGGGACACACTGGCCGCAATGCCCAGGCACACCTAGAGAGGCAGAGACGAGGATCAGCCAGCCCCCCCGGTCCCTCTGCTTCACCCTGCCTGTCCTGTCACCTCCTCTGTCCCGCTCACCTGCGTCTTCCCGCTGCCCGGTGCTCCCATGAGCTCCATCACTTCCCCCGTGTACAGCCCAGAGTCCAGCAGCTTGTCCAGGCTACAGGTTGAATACAAGGTAGGATCATCAACACATCTTCAGGCAGAATGGCAGGGGCATTGGGAAGCAGCAGTCCCCAGAGTTCCCTTCCCAAATGCAGACATATACCTCAGGCTCTGCCCCTTCCTTCCTTCCCACCCTTAAGCTCTCTCCACATTGTGGGAAACAGCAAATCTGCAGTGTGGGGGACACACAAGGACAGTCCCAAGTTGGAGTAGAACTGCAGTCCTGGCAGCAAGGTTTGAATACCCAGGGTTTCTCTGCATAGTCACTCTAAGAACCCAGCGAGGAGACAAGGGACAAGAAGAAGTAAGGACATGCAATAGAGTAACTCATTTCGATGCTTGAACTAGACAGTTTGGCCCATCATCACTCAACAGTCCTCCCAGATCCATAACCCTCCTCTCTGGAGCCCTCAGGACAAACGCTGAGGGCAGCATGCTGTCTAGTCTAGATGTAAGACATACAACCACATCCCAAAAGGTGTGCAGGCTCTTGCAAGGACAATGGCAATGTCACTCCCTCAAGGGACACAGACCAGCTGGCTTTGCAATCACAGAACATAAAGAATAATCATATTTTGCTCAAAAAAGGCAGAGTCAGGCTGTGGCTGGAAGTTTTTCGAACAGCTTCTGGGGATGGTTTGGTCACCATTGAGCCTGCTCATGGCATCACCACATTGAAACTCAAAGTCTACACTGGGCAACCACAGCCTTTTGCAGCAAGTCCAGCTGTGGACAGACCTGCTGGCTTGCCAGGCGATGTACTGACCTTGGGCTCCCAGTGGGCAGGATGGCCGTGGAGCTCTTGAGCTCCTCGTAGAGGTCTGCTCCATTGGCAGGGAAGGCAGAGAACTGGGCCAGGAGCACACGTCTCACCGCAACCAGCGCCTGGTGGGCAGAGAGACGTCTGGAAACAGGACTGAGGATGTCCAGGGCCAACAATGTCTGCTGCAGAAGGCCCTCCCAGACAAGCCCATCTAAGCTGTGAGCTGAACAGCTCTGAGCCCCCTGGTTAACATTCCAGGACTTAGGAGTTACCCTTTACCTTGTAAGACAGGGAACACTTCTGGGCAACATCCTCCATGTCTGAGGACACAAAGTCCACCACTGCAAATAACATAAGGGACAAGAAGTTGGAAGCCAAACCCATGGCTCCAGCACCCAATGGATCTCACAGACTTCATTTAACAAGAACAAAATAGTGCTTTTCTCAGTTCTAACCCAGTTTCTCAGAGCAAGTAAAAAACCCAACTGAAGTCTTTTTCTTCTCCCCTAAGTGCAGGAGGTGCCCAGGGTGTAGTGTGCCAGAAGCCAGGGCATTTTTCAGAGAAAAAAATGCACAAACCCTCCCAAAATACCTTATAAAAAGCAAAAAGTGATGGTCCCTCAAGGAACCCCCACTGACACCCCTACCATGTCCTAACACTTCCCTACTCCCATGGAGAAGTCCTGACTCATTGAATCCACCCGGAGAACCCAGAAGACTTCCAGCAAGGAGTACACAAGAGAAATATTGCACCAAACCACCCTTCCAGGGCACAGGGACTGGAGCTGCAGCCCCCCCAGCTCCTGTAATCAATGCCCAGCGTGCCCATGACAGTCAATTCGTGTCCACCCTACTTTTCTCTATCAGGCTCTAACAAAACTCCCATCTGCAGCTTCTGAGCCACAAGCCAAAGCCACAGAGACTGGGGATGTTTTCCAGGGGGCTGCCCCACAGCCCAGACCGGCCCAGGCAGGCAGATGGGTCCTGCACAGGAGGAGAGTGCGGTGCCACCCCAAATGTGCAGGGAATGATGCTCCCAAAGACACCGCTGCTGCCCCGTTACCTGTCCTGATGCCATTTGCCCTGAGAAGCTGGATCATGTCTTCGGTGAGACCAGGGCAGAGCCCAGCCCGCAGGACCACCATGTCCCCAGCCAGCCCAGGATGCCAGCAGAAGACAGGAGACCTGCAGAGGAGATAGGAGAGTGGATTGGGCACTATCCTGATGTAGATCGTGCCTGTCCCCTGAGCCACACACGGGGGAGAAGCACTACACAGGCTGTGTCTAGGATGGGTAGTCTCATCAAGTGTTTAGTCCCCTTTTAGTGCCAAACAGCCCCAAATCCTGCAGCCACCCCCAAGCAGGCTGATAGGGGACACTGCCGTGGGGACATCGCTTGGGCGAGCGTGTCCCCATCCCGGCTGCCTTCAGCAGAGCTCTCGGGGCAGGGACACCCTTGTGCCCACAGAAAGCCCCACGCCGAGTTTCCCACCCCATCCTCACTGCCCTGTCCTCCCTTTGCACCCCGAATGCACCTCGGCCTCCCCAGGCACCCCAAACCGGGCTGCCCCGAGCGCTTGTCTCCGTCCCCTTTCCTGCTTCCTGCAGGCAGCGGAAGAGCCGGGCAGGGCTCACGTTTGCTCCAATTGCTCGTATTTGCACCCCCATCTAGCGGCTGCACAGCCGGCCCCACAGCGAACCCCTGTGCAAGCGCCAGCGCCCGGCACCGCGGTCCCCAGAGCGGGGCTGCGCAGGGTGCCGTGTCCCCGCAAAGCAAACGGGTCCCTGGAGGGAAGCGCTGCAGCCCCCGCCTGTAAACCCCTCTCCAGAGCTCCTCCTGCAACGAGCAACCTCTGCAGCTGCTGGCACCCAAAGGTGCTTCTAGAAACGCACAGAGCAAATAGATGCTTTCAGCTGGCAGCACAAACACCAGGGGAGCACCAGAGCCTGCTTGGGAGCTGCAGCAAAATTGGAACAAAAGAACCAGAAATAGGAGCTTCCCCCCCCTCTACTTAAAACAACTCCCCCCACCAGCTGCCTTTAAGTGACCATTAGCACAGGTGCCAGCAATGCCGCGGCTCCCAGGCTCTATAAATACCAGAACTACAGAGTGGGTTGACTGGTTTTTCTGCTGGGTGCTGCTGCTATAGAGAATTAAGTAAGCTAGTTTAAAAATTGAGACAGAGTGAGGACAGAGAGGAGGCTATTCCAGTCTTTCCTTGCAGACCTATGTGTGTTTGTTAATAGGGATTGTTTCACTTTTTAAGTGATGGTTTGTGTTTATGGCTGGACTTTCTGCTGCTGGTGTGGCTGAGTGCTTGCTGATAGAGCAGCTGATATGAACAGGACAAAACCTTTAACTTCTGCAGTTTTTTTCAGAGATGAGCCTGAGCTCAGTGCTAACACTTCAATGGCCCCAAACTTGCATTAGGAGTTTGGGAGTACCTGTAAAAGGAGTTGCATACAGACTTACCCCAAGGAGAAGGTCTCTGATGCTGTGTTAGAGAACAGCTCAAGCCCTGGGTGCTGAGCACAGCTGTCTCTGTATCTTTGCTGTTGCTCTAAAGAGGCTGCAGCTCATCCTGGGATTTTTTGGAAGGTGACTTCACCATGGACCACCCCAGCTCTCTTCGGGCTCCTGGACTAGAAGGTGGCTTGGAGCCATGAGGTGAGGTGGGATCCCAGGGCTGGGGTTGTCCAGACTCATCAGCCAATGCTTGTTGAGGTTATGGGGTGGAAAATCAAGATTTTTTGGGGGGGTTGCTGCCCTGTAGGTAGGGAGAGCTCTGTACCCAAAAGGGGCTTGCTGCAGGGGAAGCCCAGGCGCTGTTCCCCTACCGGGACTTGAATTTCCCCAGAAAAAGTATTGGTGGCTGTTGTGTGGTCTTTTCTACATATTTTTTCCTCCTTTCTCAACTGATGCCTCAAGAGGGCCCCCTGCACTTGCTGCTGAGCCTGCCTGCCCTGCCAGCCTCTCCAATGCAAGGTCTGTCGCAGGGCACATCAACGCAGCTGCTCCAGCTGCAGGGAGGCACAGGGGTAAGGTAGCTCCCTGGACCAGGTACCCCCATCCCGGGCAGCCAGTCTTCTTCCCTGTCGGGACAGTGTGATCACCAGTACCCAGCCCCAAAAACACAGACCAAGGGGATCTCAGGTTGCTCTTAGCTCTGTCTTGAACACGAGCGTCATCAAACACAATTTTATTTTGTAACTTAGTTTACTTGAAGTACCTGCAGTGATTCTGTTTGTGAAGATAAAGCCTTTATTCTGGATGACTTGAGAAAGGCTGTACTATATACACCATGAGCACTGAAATGGAAAAAGCTGACCCTTCCCCTATACCTAAAGCAATGTTGGAAGGGGTGTCTGGCATGTTAGTCCATGTGAGTCCTAGAAAAGCCACTGTACTGAGTCTATCCAAGGCAGAAATGGCCTCTTACACCCTTCACAGATGTGGTTCTTGTGCCTTGGACCTGTCTCTGGACAGCTGAAGGTGTTTGAGCTTCCTACAACTGCTCTGCAGGTCATATGCTGTGAAGGGACTTCCAAATTGCTTTGTAATCACCTTCTGCCTGGATACCAGCAGCAGGTAGCACTGTCAGTGCTGGCAAAATAAATAGGAGGGCAGTCTTATGCCAATTCTTGCTGCATAAGCTCAACAAGCCACAACACAGATCATTGGTATTAAAGAAGACTGACTTTCTCTTGGCAGTGTCTCAATGTGGAAGTGCATTGTCTGCTATAGCTCAGCTCTGCGGCATAAGCCTGATCAGGATAATTGAACTGATACCGATCAGCCCCTTCTCCCCTAGATCATTTCCCCATCCCTGTTGCCAGTTCCCCCATTTAATTTTTGGCTGGGCTGCCTGTGGGTAGACTCAGGAAGGCAAGGCCTGTGTTTTGAGAGAGATAAGTCACAAAGCAGAATTCCTGACTCTGACCCCTGGGAAACAAGAGGACTTGAAAAGCTCAGCTCTTTTGTCGCTCAGTGCTGCTCTGCCTACCAGTGTCATTCTGAGACCTGAGACACTCATCACAGCAGTGGGTCGGTATGCTCCAGCATTAGGGGAGGTGGCAGGGCTGACATGGGTGGGATTTTCAGTGGGGTGGGCTCCCAAAAGCCCTTCAAGGAGCAGGAGGCTGGGTCTGAGTTGTCTTTTTGTCCCAGGGTGTTCTGGAAGGTGCTGGGTGCTTCTGCAGCTGCTGGCGTGGGGCCACTTGTCCCTGAGGCTCAGCTGTCTCATGTTTCCCAAAATAGAAAGGGAAAAGGGTCTGAGCACTGTGACGGGGGTCAGCTGTCCCAGCCATGGGCTTTTCTGATATGAAACTTCCCTGTTCCCACTCCCCACAGGCTGTGCAGTTCCGTGGGCAGAGGGAGGCTGGGATTTGCTCCGGTGGGTGGGAGAGGGTCCCGTCTCACTGCAGAGAGGCGCTGCCCCTTGTATGCAGGTCCCCCCGAGCTGGGCTGCCTGTGGAGACCCTGGCTCACCGCCCTCCCCAGCCACTATATAGCACATGGGGGCACAAGGAGGGGACAGGCTGCGGTGACAGGTGACGCTGACAGGCAGCAGGAGCTGCCAGGTCCTGCCCAAACTTGGAGTGGGAGGTAAGCTTTTCTTCCTGAGCCACACAGACCCTCCGTGCTGCTGGCAAACTTCTTTAATTCTTTGGTTTTCATTGTTTTTCTTTCATTTATTAATTGACTCTTAAGGATCTACAGCTGTGGGAAAATCTTCTGAGAAGCCACAGCAATTTAGGTCTTCATTCTCCAAATTCTTCAGCCTGGTAAGCTGCATTTATTAATGTGCGTGTTAATTTTATGTTAGTCTCGTGATGAAGCTCAGCTTGGGGGAGTAGGCAGATGACCCTGGTGACACAGGCAGCTGAAAATGGGACACAAATTGATACTTTTTTCCTTAAAAGTCTCCAGATGGAGGATCCCATCCAGCTGAAAGAGGAGGGCAATAAATATTTTCAGGCCAACAACTATGAGAAAGCCGTTCAAAGCTACACTCAAGCCATAAAGCTCAACAAGGACAAGGCGCTGCAGGCAGTGCTGTACCGGAACAGGGCAGCGTGTTACCTCAAAAAGGTGAGAAATCCTCCTGGTTTGCCCAGACATTGATTGAGGGGAGAACAGCAGGGAGGCAGCCAAGGGTGCTCACCAGCTGTGGACAGTGGGATTTGTCTATTTATCAAATATGGTCTTTGCAAAATGGTCTGAAATTATTTGTTCTGGGCTTGTCCTGGAGCTGTAAATCTCCCTCTCTGCTTCAGTCCTGGTGTGGCTGAGCACATCCGTTTGGGTCAGAGGTGGTTTCATTTAACTGCTTTGAAACAAAAGCTTTTGGCAGCCTGTTGCTGCCTCACCCCCATCACAGACCTTCTCCTCTGCCCCCATCACTGGTTGAAAGGTACCTCAGCCCCGTCTTTCCTTCTGGTTTCACTGGACTGTTCTGTTAGTGAGTGGGAACAGAGAGGTCTCAGTGTGCATCAGCAATGGGACGTGCCCTGCTATTCCCAAGCTAACAAATCACTCCTCCCCTCTGGTTTAACAGGAGGAATACGCCAAGGCGGCCTCAGATGCATCTAGAGGTAAGGAAGGGGCTGTTTGAGGAAAGAACTGTGGTGTTGGGTATATTTGCCCCAGCCTGCTCTTGCATTTGCTTTTGGGGCACTTTGGTCTTATTCCACAACATCCACTAAGTGCTGAGGCCGCAAGGGAATTAATGAATAAAGTACAAAAGAAGATGCACCAATCTGGTGCATCAGTGCAATTGATGCTGACCAGGTACCAATTCACTCACAATATTAACAACTATGTCTCAAGGAGCTGTAGTCACTGTAAAGCAAATCATAGTTCACACAGAGGATTTTTGAGAAGCAAACCGATGCCTGGTGTTTTGGATTTTTCCCAGCTATTGACATCAACGCTTCGGATATCAAAGCCTTGTACCGGCGCAGCCAAGCTCTGGAAAAATTGGGGAAATTGGACCAAGCATTCAAAGATGCTCAGAAATGTGCCACCATCGAACCCCGCAACAAAAACTTCCAGGAGACCCTGAGGCGACTGGGGGCCAACATCCAGGAGAAGGTAAATGCTGGTGGAGCCGTCCCAGGTCCACGGAGCAGGAGTGGGAGCTCTTTGCTCTGGGTCGTGCTGATGAATTGTTGGTTATATTGGAAACTTGTAGCAATGTAAGGGGATAAATAGGCTCCGTTAACTGGAAGTTCACACTTGTTGCATGTAAATCTGATTGAATGGTTAAACTGGAAAGTGTGGCAGCTCACTCCTGAGGCTGGCCTGGTCCTGAATGTCTTTGTAAGGTCCTTGCAAGGAACTGGACCAGCTGTGGACTGAGTCTGGCCATTGCCACATTGTCTTAGTTACCTTTGCGGGGGTGCTGTGAGGAAGTTCCTGCAACTTTACATACCATGAGGTCTCAGCTGATGGCTTAGGCTTGGCTCTGCCCTTGCCTGCAAGTCTGAGGTGGGTAATTGATGCTGATCATTGAGAAGCAATGCCTGTTTTGTTATTCACCTTTGATTGCCTCTGGTTTGAGGGTGTATTATGTCCTTGAAGTGATAAAGGAAAACTGCTCCTCCATTTTTCTCCCTCTGACGCCCCACACACTCTCTGTTGGCACAGCTGCGCATTCAGTTCTCCACGGACTCGAGGGTGCAGAAGATGTTTGAAATCCTGCTGGATGAGAACAGTGAGAAAGAAAAGCGAGAAAAGGTGAGAACTCTCCTGGACTTGACAAAATTGCTGGTTAACATCAGAGGCTGCCCCAAGGAGCAGAAATCTCTTCCTTTCCCCACCTCTCCCGGATGGAGGATGAGGTGAGGAGCTGGGGAGAGAGAGACAACCGAGTGGAGAAATGCCCCAAAAAGGCATCACCCTTGTGCTGTGGGAAGCTGGAGCAACCTCCCAAAATACCAAAGGGGTGGGGTCAGAGTAGATGTCTTCTTGTGCCCATCTACCACCTTCCCCATGTTTCCTTCCAAGCAGGGACCCGCTTTTCTAGAGCAGAGCAAAACCAACCCCCAGCTGCACCTGGAGAACCTCCCAGGTGGAGTCACAGCTGCTCCACTGCACCCATCAGGAGATGGTCACCCCACAGCTCCCCCCGGGACACCCCAGAGCTGCATGGGGGTGTTTTGGGGGCTGCTGGCAGGGATGTGCTGCTGAGCCCTGATTTTTCTGTCTCCCACCCAGGCTGCCAACAACCTCATCGTCCTGGGGCGGGAAGAAGCTGGTGCAGAGAGGATTTTCCAGAACAACGGGGTCAGTTTGCTGCTGCAGCTGATAGAAACCAAAAATCCTGAGCTGATCCTGGCAGCCGTGCGGACACTTTCAGGGATGTGCACAGGACATAAGGCTCGGGTAGGTAATGGGGTGCTCGGGACCTTCACTGCTATTGCCTTGAACCAGGGTGAGTGGAAAGTTGCGATAGTTTGTGAGCAGTGGGAAAAAAATATCTTCCTTATAATATCTTACTCAACACCAAGACAGTTTTTATACAGTCTAAACCAGCTCATAAGCAGCCCTGTCTGTGTCTTGTGGTTGGAAACAGTAGATGGACATATGCAAAATGCATGTGCATATCACTGTGATGGTGCAAAGGACTGGAGGGAACTACAATACAATGGCTTTTTGCACCAAACAGGTTCTGTGTTAACAATCTCTTCCAAATCCAGCTGCGCTCATCAAAATGTCCTCATCGGAAACAGTCTGCATCACTGGCAATTCTACATTTTAGGAGTTTTATCAATGAATATAAGAATGAAAAGCAAAACTGACTTGGGATTCACCCAGGCAAATCCTTTCTTTGCACAAGTTCAACCTGACCTTTCTGAAGCACATAAGAGGGAAACGCTTGTGCCCTTGGCTGACGACCGCTCTGCTCTCTCCTTTCTGGGACCAGGCCACCGCCATCCTCCACTACCTGGGCATTGACAATATTTGCATGTGGATGTCGGTAGACAATGAAGAAATCTCACTGGCTGTCTGCAACCTGCTGCAGACCATCACCGACTGCTTGCTGGGCCAGGGGAAGGAGGAACAGCACGGGAAGGAGGAGGCCGTGGTGCTGGGTAAGGGCGAAAAACCTGGTGGTGCTTCAGTCTTGCTGGAGGAGACGTGGAGTGAGCAGGGAGGGCTCTGCTCCTGGGATGTCCCCTTATTCCTTCCAAGGGGGGGCTTTACCCTCCAGCTGCCCAGAATCACAACCTGCACACAGCTCTTATCCTTGTGGTGTTAATTTGAATACCCAAGTTCCAGCCATGTGATGGCTTGGAATGGTTTTCACTGGGTTCACCAGCTTTCCAAGGTAATTTCTTGTAACTGGCTGCTGCTGCCTTGCTTCTGTGTAGACAGTAAAAAAGACTTGAAGATGATCACGATGCGTTTGCTGGATATGCTGGTCAGTAAGAACGTATCTGGGCAGGGACGAGACCGAGCTCTCAACCTCCTCAACAAGAATATACCGAGAAAGGACCTGAAAGACCATGACAACAGCAGGACCACCTTTGTCATTGACAATGGTGAGTCCTTCCCCTCATCCCTGTTCTGGTTTGAGAGATGTGGAACTGTGTATTCTTGCCTGAATAACTGTAGAATTGATCCTCTCTAACAAGTGAACCCCCTCTGGCTTTTTTTGGTGTATGTAATCCTGGAGCAAAGTTAAAATTGTTTACTGCTAAGTCTAAGGTTAAGAGGAAAAAAAAAACTCTGAGAGCAAGAACTTTTTGGTTTGTAAAGGACTGACAACTTTTATGGTCAGTTTATTCCAATGTATTTGCTATAGTAAGGAGGATTTGACTTGGATAAATTGTCTAGCTTAAACAGGATAAGAGGAGCTTGCTGGATCCTTAAACTGGTTGCTTATAAAAACTGAAAGTTGATGAGGAATTTTTGTGGGGTGCGTTTTTATATTAATTCCAATGCACATGTGTTACGTTTTGGTGGAAGTTTATTTAATAACACTTTAGCAAAAGGAGGGTTAAGACAACCAGAATCACTTGAAGGTCACTGACTCAGTCAAACCTTCCACCCTTGGGGGTCAGTAGGTTTCATGCCTCCTGACAAAAATAACTCATCCAGCCAGGGACAAAATCCACAGCTCTGTTTATTCAGCTCTGAGAGCTGTTTAAAAGCCTGATGTCACAAACCTGTCATCTCGACAGCAGAAGCTCCTCCTCAGTAAATATCCGAGTGCCTTCTTTGTTTAAGGCTTTTGTGGTTCAGCTGCAAAGTAATTGAAAACTGCCCAATCTGGTTATTTCACTGCAAGAAACCAGCAAATAGTATCTTGAGCTTTGTACAGCCTCTCTCCTCTAACAGCAGTATCTCTCCATTGTTTCCAGGCTTAAAAAAGATACTGAAAGTGGTAGGGCAGATTCCAGAGATGCCTGACTGCCTGCCGCTGACAGAGAACACCCAGCTGACGGCCTCCATCCTCCTCAATAAACTGTACGATGACCTACGCTGCGACCCGGAGCGTGACAACTACCGGGTGATCTGCGAGGAGTACATCAAGTGAGTCAGGGCTGGCCCTGGGAGGTCTTAAGGATGAGATGAGGCACTTCAAATCCAGTTAGATTGCCAAATTGAGGCCCTGGGAGATAATGATTTGCTGCTGGATCCTTCAGCTGGGGTCCTCAGATCCTCACATGGTAACTCCTACCTGCTGGATCATGTGAATTTACATGAATTTTGGCTCAACTGTGTCCCACATATCTATATATTTCAGCTCCTGATCTGAGGGGGGACGATCCCTGCTCAAGCGATTAATGTGAACCATGAGCAACTGCTGCTCCATGTGCTGACTCTGTATATCCCTTGCAGGAGCAAAGTTGACCCCCAGGACATGGATAAGACGCTCCATGCCATCCAGATGGTGTCTGGAGTTCTGCAAGGGCCCTTTGACTTGGGCAACAAGTTGCTCAGCATGAAGGGAGTCATGGAGATGATGGTTGCCCTGTGTGGGTCTGAGAGGGAGATTGACCAGCTGGTGGCTGTGGAAGCTCTCATCCACGCCTCCACCAAGCTGAGCCGGGCCACCTTCATCATCTCCAATGGGGTGACGCTCCTGAAGGAGATCTATAAGAAGACCAAGAATGAGAAGATCAAAATCCGAGCGCTGGTGGTAAGGACGGCAGCCCCTGCCTCTAACACCTGCAATACTCACCAGCTTAAACCCTGGACCTGCGAGAGGGGACAGGTCCTGAGAACATGTTGGGTTCCCTCACCTCATCTGGGGAATGGTTTATGGTGCTTCCCCCTGCAAGGAAGGGTGAGGTGGCAGACTGGGAGAACACGTGGATTATTGGGAACCTGGAAGGCAAAACTGGTTAATCCTCCATTAAAGACACCCAATAAGAGCACAAAACTTCACTTTGCTGTGCTATAAGATGAATGATCTATGGGGTATCAGGATGCTTCCTCTTTGTTAGACCTGACCTCAAACTTTAGATATGGGATTAGGCTGTGATAACGGAGTTAATCAGTCTTTCTCACTGGTGTATCCTCTTCATCCCCCTCAGGGTCTCTGCAAGCTGGGCTCAGCAGGAGGTACAGATTATGCACTGCGGCAGTTTGCGGAGGGGTCCACTGAGAAGCTAGCCAAGCAGTGCCGAAAGTGGGTGACTTTATTTTTTTTCCTTCTGTTGTTCCATGTTTTCCAAAATACAATATGCTCCTTCCCCCAGAGATCCTGCCCACGTGTTGCCTTCATTTACGTTAGCAGCCTGGAAGTTGATAGTGCCCCCAGGGCCCATTGCACTAGGACCTGGAGTTCTTCTGTGCCTCGAGCAACCATGTGTTCCTCCTGCCTATACCCACACAAGCCTTTTCCCCTCACTCACTTCCCATGTGAGACACCAGACATGGTCCCTCCCTTTTTGTCAGAATGGTACAGCCTAGTCAATGTCATCTAGAATACGCACAAGTATCTTCTGAAGGTGAATTTATCAGGTGGACAAGCCAAGGAGGTGGGAAGTGACTGAATGGGTGATCATTGCTGCTGGCACCCAATAACCAGGCATCCCGTGTTTCACATGATGGTGAAAGCAAAGCAGCGCTGGGTAGCTGTGCTGCTCTGTCTTTCCTTGCAGCATTTAGATCCCTCAAGCTGGGTCATGGGTAGAAGATCATGTTTCAGGAGAAGCACCCACAGTCTTTAGGAGGTGCAAGCAGAACCTCGGGACATGTTTGGGCCTGAAATGGTCTCAATATGTGTTTTCCTCCTTCTCCCAGATGAATTAGTCCTTGGATCCTGAGATAAAAACAGATGTTTTTCTCTCTTCCAGATGGTTGTGCAACATCAGCATTGATGCCCGCACCAGGAAATGGGCTGTGGAAGGGCTGGCGTACCTAACCCTCGATGCAGATGTGAAAGATGACTTTGTGGAAGATGAGCCAGCCCTGCAAGCGATGTTTGAATTGGCCAAGGTCTGTCTCCTTACCCTGTTTCCTCGTTCCTCTGGTAGCACCAAGTTCTCCCAGCTCTCTAGCCCAACGCTGTCCCCCCAAGCAGGAGGAGCTGTGACCCCAACTTCTCACCTCTAGTTTAGTAAAACTGCAGTTTTGCCTGTTTTATGGGGGGCACCTCGAGATTGTTATCATCCTGCTCTTCTCCCCGGGCTGAGGAAGACTGATCTTTACTGTCAGCAACTGCATGAAAACCAGAAGCATCAAGGTGTTGACAGCACCTGATAATGTCAAACAGCATGTTTGGCCATAAAAGCTTCTGTTTTTCCTTGTCATGGGCTATATAGCTTGGGATAAACCTAAGAACACTTCAGCTAGTGCAAACCACCATGATGGCAGTCCAAAGGGACCTGTTTTCCTGCTGTGATCTCCTCACCCTCACATAATCCTGTATTCTTCTGTGCAGACAAGCGACAAGACTATCTTGTATTCCGTGGCTTCTGCGCTGGTGAACTGTACCAACAGTTACGACACCAAGGAGCTGGTCCCGGAGCTGGTGCAACTGGCAAAATTCTCCAAGCAGCACGTACCGGAGGAGCATCCAAAGGTAGGTTGGATCTGAAGATTTTCTTTGGTACATCCAGTGTCACAGAGCTCAGGTCTCTGTCTCTGAGGCTGAAGTTGCTTTGCTCTCTCACCAGGCTTGACTTTAGTTGGCAGGATGGCAGCTATTCAGGGCCTAATCCCTTTCCAATGTCCCTCCTCAGGACAAGAAGGATTTTGTGGTGAAGCGGGTGAAGCGGTTGCTGAAAGCTGGTGTTGTCTCTGCCTTGGCCTGCATGGTGAAGGCGGACAGTGCCATCCTGACGGACCAGAGCAAGGAGCTCATTGCCAGGTGCCTCCATTGCTGTCATGGGAGCTGGGAGTACTCAGTGTGCCACTGAGATGGGGACCTGGGCTGGCTCCTTGCTTTGTGGGGTGGTGCATATGGGGAAGGGATGAAAGGGAGGTGGATAAAAGATTTAAAAGCAAAGCTTTACTTAAGCAGTATCGTAAAAATCCACATTCTGACCTTGAAGCTGGCTTGCTAGGATGCATTTTGATCTATTCCTCTGCACGGGTTTCATTTGGAACAGAGTTCCTGGAAACTTTTTACCGTGCTGTTTATTGCTTCCTCCCAAAGTGCTGTGGCCACTGCATTAAACATCTGGAATTTACCCAATGGATCTGGCACCCCTGCAAAGCCTCAGCCCAATTCCATGAGAGATGTGGGTGGTTGCCTTCCCGTGGGGCTGTTCCTCTAAGCGATGCTGTGTTTCTGCAGGGTGTTTCTTGCCTTGTGTGAAGACCCCAAGGACCGTGGGACCATTGTCGCTCAGGGTGGTGGAAAGGTGATTCCTTTTGTGTTTGCAGCCCAATCTGATGTGCAGTTGATGTCTGTTGGGAGCCTGCAATGTGGCAGGAAAGTATGAGACATTTTGGTAGCCCCTGGGGTCCAGACTGACACCCCAGTCCTGTCTCTGCAAGTCTCCAAAGAAACAATCTTGAAACAACTGTGTGTGATCTACGAGCTGTGGTGTGATGCCTATTTGAGAACAAAAGAAAAATATCTCTGTGGGCTACAGACCCATTTGTTCAACAGACACATCTTTAGGATATTTGTAACCTATTTTAGTATATTTATGCCATCCTTTAAATCTTCTCAAGGGGCATTGAATGCTTTGCTGTGTGTCACTAGGCCCTGATACCTCTGGCTGTGGAAGGCACAGATGTTGGCAAGATAAAGGCTTCTCATGCTCTGGCAAAAATTGCTGCTATCTCCAATCCAGACATGGCATTCCCAGGGGAGAGGGTAAGCTTAAAGATACTTGATAATTCCTTTAACAAATGAAAGTTGCTGAGAGCTGAAAAAGCAATGGCATGTCTCTTTTTAGGTGTATGAAGTGGTGAGGCCGCTTGTCAGCCTGCTGAACACTGAGAGAGATGGTCTCCAGAATTACGAGGCTCTGTTAGGTCTCACTAACTTTGCAGGAAGAAGTGATAAACTTAGGTGAGTTTAACTGCTTTTTGACCTTCTTTCTTCCCCAGAAGTGAATGTGAATTTCAGTTCAATGCTTTTCTTGTTAGGACTATGAAGACTGGTCAGTTTGAGCTACCTTTGGTAGAACTAAAAGATTAATAAGATAGCTGGGAAGAGGAGAGTGGCATCTTTTCCTCTAGAAAGAGGAAAGACATGAACCTAATCTGCATTAAATACAGAATAAACCACATGTCATGAGCCCAGTGCTGTGGACACTGATTTGTTTCAAGGTCTTCCCTATTTACAGTTAATATTTTATAAGTTGGTTATTGCTTGTCTCATGATGTATTTTGTTTGACTGTGTTTCACACAGGATGAAGATAGTCAAAGAGAGGGCCCTGCCAGATATTGAAAACTACATGTTTGAGAATCACGACCAACTTCGACAGGCAGCCACAGAGTGCATGTGCAACCTGGCAATCAACAAGGAGGTAACTCATGGGACATCTCGGGCTTGAGCGCATGCACTTAGTTTATGAGCCCATGTGATGAGGCATTCCTAAATGTGTTATCTCTGGATATCATGGTTTGGTTTTTTGGGGGTTTTTTAGGTTCAAGAGCGGTTTGTGGCTGATGGCAATGACCGGCTGAAGTTGGTGGTGTTACTGTGTGGTGAGGATGATGAGAAGGTCCAGGTTGCAGCGGCAGGAGCCCTGGCCATGCTCACAGCAGCACAAAAGAAGCTCTGCTCAAAGATGACTGAAGTGGTAAGATCATAAACCTGATAAATGGTTTAAAACCATAAACCAGTTGGCAGTGTAGACATAGCCTTGAAGGGACCTGGCTTGGTCATTAAAATGCCTCTAAAAAGGAAGGTGTAGTCCACCAGTTTGATAGTGGGGAACTCAGTGGTGAAGCTGAGACCTGGGTGTGCATGGTTCTTGTTCATCCCTGCACAAAGTAAACCCACCTGCCTTAAACTAGACTTCATCTCAGAGCTGGAACATTTTCATATAGCTATTCCTCAAGCTAAGGTCAGGATGCCAACTGTCAGGCAAGGTTGGGAATGTAGAATATTATTCTCTAGGCCCTTAAAGCTTTTGATAAATAATCTGAAATCCAAACCCTGTTTCACTCAGAAATGAGAAGAGCTTGCTAGATAACCTACGGAGCTTTACAAATCCCCAAACTTCTCCATTCCCTGAACAGATCTGTAGGTGCTGAGAAGTCATTCAGCTGTGTGAGGTCTATCTGTGAAGAGAGCTCATGGACACTGTGTTGCAAACACACTGACATTGGACACTGGGGCTTATTAGAATAAAAATGATTAATCAATGCAAAGGAGGGGCTCAGGAAAATCAGTGTGGGGAGGGGATGGTCTGCTTCTGGTCATCTCAGCCGTGTCAATACTCTGATTGGATTCTTTGCACAGAGATTATGCAGCAGCCTGAACATGAAACATGTTCCATGTCGTGCTAGTGCTATGAAAACTTCTGACTTTAGTGTTAAGAAAAATTGGCTTCAAAAATTTGGAGTCAGGTTTCCTTAGTTAAAAAAATCAAATAACCTTACCTGACATGAGTATTGAAGAGGTGAGTCTGCAATTCCTTCTGCTGAGAAATACCTTGTCAAACTTTTCTTGGTTGAGGTATTATTCAGATCAATACTGATGATCTCTCTCTCTCTCTCCCTTGAAGACCACCCAGTGGCTTGAGATCCTGCAGAGGCTCTGCTTGCATGAGAACATGGAAATACAGCACCGGGGGCTGGTCATCGCTTTCAACTTGATCAGCTCTGACAAAGAGCTGGCCAAGAAGCTGGTGGAGACGGAGCTCCTGGAGATTCTGACGTACGTTGGCAAGCAAGAAGATGACCCCAAGAAGCAGCACATCATCAATGTAGCACGTGATTGCCTCACAAGGTGCATGGATTATGGGCTGATCAAACCTCTCTCTCAGGCATGAGGAAATGAAAGTACTAAAAAAGGCTGAGTGAGGGGGGAAAAAGCTACTGAGAAATGTGGATAAGTGAGAGCCATGAGGAGAATCTAGTGCCGTTGTCAAGGCGTGGGATAGTTTGTGAGCAAATGTGGAGGATCAGAAACTGTAGGAGCAAAAGGGGTGCGATTTGTCTGGGGAATTTGGGAAGCGTCCATCTGATTAATTCCCAGATGGTGTAAATCCTTTTCTGTGCCCTCATTCAGCTGATGATGAAAGCTTCAAGGCCCAGCTGTAAAGGGGGTGGTTGTGATGGAAATGTGCCAGGGCTGCTGGAAGGAAACTCAACTGAGCTGAGATTTGTTCTGCGACAATCTACAGCTCCTTGGTACTTCAGGTATTTCTAGCAATGGTGGAACGGGGAGGGTTAAATGCCTCCTATCCTGTAGACAGAAAATAAGTTGGGTTTTCGCTGTGTGCTTTTTTTTTTCTGGTCATTTATGGTATTTTTTTAAACAACCTTAAGTGATGTGCTAAAGTGTGCGGATGGCAGGTGAACTCTTAATAAATTCACTACTTTGTTCCATGTGGACTTCCTGTTCTGCTTTTTTTAAGCAAATGGAGGATCTAAGGCAGCTCCCCCTAGCAGCCTTGCACATGCTCAGGAAGCTGCAGTGATCGGTAGCACAGGCTCAGTTTTTACAACCTGCAAACTGTCCGGTGCTGCTGAAAGGAACATGCAAAGTCACTGTGAAAGGCTGTACGAGGAGGTGGCACTAATGGGTTATGCTGATGTTCACACCAGGATGGTCTTTGGCTCAATGGGAAATGTTGAAAATATGTATGGAAGAAGCAGACTGAGAAGCAAAATGCACCAGCTGGTCATCACATTACACTTTATTATATAAATGTTTACATTGAAGCACAGATTCTTTATGTAAGCTATGGAAAACAGAAAAAAGAAATCAGCCCTTTGCTTTAATCCCTGGGGACAAGAAAATTAAGCAGATAGCAAAGATCTTACTCAGCAATGATTTAAATGTGGATTCAAGTGCATTAAAATAATGAAAATTATGGAAGGAACCACAGGGATAGTCTTTCCTTGTATGTTGATTAAGAAAAAAAAAATTGAAAAGTGCCTCTAGCTTCCTGAAGTTAGTAAAGCAAGAATTTTTAAGTTAAAGGGGAAATTTATTTGGATGGTGATTCCAGTTGCATGCAATGTCTTATTGTAAGCATATTTGGTTAAATCACTGGTGCTTTATAATCTCACTAGGAGGATATCAGACTGCTCTTCCAAACCAAATGAACCACAATAAGATTTATTTTTAACCACTCTTCAATTTTGGATGCCCAGTTTTAGGAACTTTGGATCTGTCTTTCAAAAGTACTTTGCATTTAACTCTATACAGAGAATTTTATCTAACCAAGACAAAAAAATGCCATTAGTATCTAAGGGTGGTTATGCAAAGTTTTTCTTCTGCCACTAAAGCTCCTCTTTGGAGTAACTGGGCTCTTCCAACTCATACTGACTGTTGCTGAAATTGAGTGGGGAAACTAGTTTCATAAAAGCCATTTATTTGCCTTTTTCTTAGCTAAAAGATGGATAGAAGGCCCCATTATTATTTTCCTAGATACCTGAATATAGGCTGTCTTAAAAAAAAGGCTTTGAACACTGGATGCCTACGCTGTTTTGTAACTTCTGAGCAGTATAATGACTACAAGAGAGAGCTGGGGAAAGCCAGAAAGTCTTCCAGCCTTGGCATAGAGGCTTTCATTTGGCAACGCACCTGCACATGGTCAAAGGCTGAGTGTCAGGTTGTGCAAGTCCTTGAAAGAAGCCTTGAGGGAATGATGGAATTCTACTGATATTCAAAGTATCTCTTTTAATCATTGCACCATTAAAACCATTTGATTTAAAATGGACTGTAGAGGCTTCCCAAGAACATCTGGCCATTTAGAGAGGACCAGCCATTACAAAGGAAATCCTTTGACTTCAGATATAGAATAAAATAATTTCAAAAATACATAACTGTTTACCTATCAGGATCATGTTGGGATCCAAGGTGGTTGCCTGTTCTCAATTACTAAATAGCAAGTGTAGATTTAAGTTGGCTCTGGATGCTACACAGACCAATATATTTTTTAAAATTTCTCTGTGAAATGGAAAGCATGGAGGAATAATACCAAATACAATGCTTCTTTCTAAGCCAGAGAAACGACGGACACTCTCAATAATAGCATGCTGTGCTATCCCTCCCTCCATTTTCCTTAAATATATATTTACTTTTCTCATTTCTGATGCTAGTATTCCATAGTACTTGTTTACTATTTCATCACTGTAGCACAGAATAGCAATATCTTTCTTGCTGTAACCCTTTTTAAGGTACATATAACAATGTCCTGCCACATATTTTGCTATGTCTTTTTCACCTAGTTTGCTTTCTATTTTAATACAGCCTTGCACAGCATGAGCACATGTGGCTCTGCATAACAAGTTTTTCAAACGTTGGTTGGGAATATCTAGGGTAGGGTTCTCTACAATCTTTTCCATCTGGTATTTTAGATAGCTATAGATACTGTTTGCATTACGAACCACTTTGGTCAGTGACTCAACAGGATCATGCCATTCTTCTCTTGGAAGACCAGTTTCATAACAGTGACTTTTCTGTAAGTAGTCCAAGAAAATCCAGAAAAAGCCAGGCTCATGGAGATCTGGGGATGAAGTTATAGCCAAGGCTTTGCTATACCAATTACCTTCCCCAGCTTGGAAATTCTGCGCTTCATCCACTATTATGTGCTTCACTTCATCAAAGTTTGCCTTCAAAAAGGCTACTCTCGTCACAGCTTGGCAAATGTTTTTCTGCCTACAGAAAAAAATACAAGTAGATTAAAACTGATCTCTGCATTATCAGCTACTGGGTTTGCTTGATCAGAACAAAGTGAATGCCCATGATATTGAAGTCATCTCTATTAGTAGATGCCCAGGACGTCGAGAAAAGAATTTGAGCCTTACTAAAAGTGCATCCCAACTTCAAACACTGCAACGGTGGTGGACCGAATAGCATACCAAATATACTGATCTGTACTCAGCTACTTAAAAATGCTTGTGAAGTAACAAGGTCTTGAAATTAATAACTGGAGCACACTTACCGCACAAAATCTCTGAGAGGCTGGTTCTCACATACATAAAGAACTTCATTTTTTGTGCACTGCAGCATTGTTCTTATTTTGTCTATGATCTTCAGGGCCACTATAGTTTTTCCTGTTCCTGGCAGACCATAAACAAACAGCTTCTTGCTTTTGTGAAGATTTTCTGACAGCACCTGGTATTGTTGCATGGTCAAGAGGTTCAAAAACTCAGAACCAACACAGTCACTTAAAAAGGACTTGAAAGACAGCAGAGCTACTGTGAGAGCATGTAAGAGATCCTTCATGTTGCCACTGGTGATTAGGCTGTAGTTTCGGGGATACATTTCTTCAATATTCAGATCCCATTCTTTTCCACCACTAATTGCAGAAGGCAAAGTCAGCAGTTTTGGTATTACACACAATTTGTGACTATAGCCCCCTATGTTCACTAATTTCTCCTTCAGCTTCCAGGCTATGCATCTTGAGTATTCAAAGAAATCCTTTGAGATAGGATGCTCAAAGATTGTATAGAGGACAGGTGGCCTGCCCTTGGCTATTAGAAGAACGTCACAAATTATGTCTTTGTTTTCTGGCAAGCCAATGTCAACAGCCCAGCTTCTGGAAAATATCAAAACTCCCTCAGAAAGCTGCTTCAACTGATTTTTCATTAAAATATCCAATCCTTGATGCTCTTGGAGGAGATCCTTAGTGAGTTTTTCTGGAGTATATATTATGCTCTGGGATTCCACTAACAAGGCAAAGCAGAAGAAATGGTTAGTGTTAGCATAAAACATGCAAATCCAGCCCTCTGAAATGATTCTGTGGAAATTAATATTGGTGAAAGGCTACAAATACAGACCATAGCTGCCTGAAATACCTTTTGTACTTCTTAAAAATTTCCCTTAACCACACCATGCATTTCCAGATTCTTTTGCAAAGACTACTTCCTCAGGGAGCTCAATCCTCATTTCCCAGCCATGCCTTAGTCCCTTTGCTAAAAATGCCAACACATGACCAGCTGTTGCCAACTTTGTATAGGAGACCTAGCAAGTAAACAAAGCAGCAATAAGGGCTCAATAAAAAGTCCCTCGGCACCTGGCTGATCTTGCAATGCCACAGAAATGTTGGATGTAACCAGCAGCAGACTCTCCACTCTGGTTCCAGCCCCAGGCTTTTTATGTATTTACGTTGGGCTGATTCCCAGTGACCTTCTCCTCCTGCCCTTCCCGTTTTTCACTGGGTTGCAAAAAGATGTTGGCATGGCTGTGGTCAGTCCCCAGAGACGTTCAGGTAGCTGAGCTCCCTCATGTACACGTAGCGATAGCTGGCAGAAGATCAGTTCTTGGGGAAGGGGGTCATCAGGCATTTGAATGCAATGTTGCTGTCGGATCTGCAAACTGTTTCCATCTCCTTGCCCTGTTTAAAGAATGTCTTCAAAATTATCTTTGACCTTGACCATGCCCTTGAGATTTATGTTGTAAACCTACCAAAGAGTGAAAGCAATGTGCAAACCTACCTGGAAACAATTGCTTACAAAGATCATCAACACTCTCAAGGCCCTGGTGTGAATAGACTGGCTTGGCAAGAGGTGGCCCCTCTGTCAGACTGAGCTCCAGCCTAAAAGTCTCAGAAAAATTTGAAAGATCTGGAAAAAAAGAAATCAAGACGTGATATAGCATAAGCATTTGCTGTCCCTTAGTGCAAGAGCCACAAGCTGTACCCATGCTGGTTTTAGATCTTTTGCTCCTCTTTAAAACAACAAATGCAATGCATAGACAGAAACTTTGCAACTCCCACGGACAGCAGCTCATCAGCAACAGAACAGGCTCAGGCCAGGGACTGTGGAGCTGCTCTTGGTTTCCTTATCTCATTAGCTGCTGTTGTGAGCTTGCTCTCTGTTAGTTATACCACTTTCACTGCCCAAGAAGTGGCCAATGAACAGTTTATCCATCCACAGCTCTCAACTTACTAGACCAGCAGCAGCAGCAGCGGAGAATGCCCCTAAAAAGCAGACAGAAAGCACAGATTAAGCTGGAAGGCAAAGGGCAATTGGCAGAGACTACAGCAACTATGTATAAAAACACATGCACCGGGGTTTAACCACAAAAGCAGTCAGCTGGAGGTATGGAGAGCTCACGCTGCAAAAGCAGGCACTAACATTGGCATTAATGAGCTGCCAGTCACCAGGACCTGCTGCAGCCAGAAGTGAACAGTAAGGAGTGTAAGCAGCAGAAAGACAAGTATTTAGCAAGGACCTGAAGCAGTCAAATGGTTCGGTTTGGTCAGGCCCCCAAAGAACACTGAAAAGCAGGTAAAGACTATCTAAGGCACACAACACTGCCTGGTGAAGAGCAAGAAAATAAAAGAAAATATCAAAAATGGAAAGGAATTGTCCTGCTCTGTTGGACCTGGATCAGCAGCGGTCATCCACTCAGCCCACTCATTTGCTTTCAGTTTCCTGATGGTGTTGCCTTCCACCAGCCATGAGTCCGGGTCTTCAGCAAATGCGATGCAAGTAAATGGCTGAATCTTCACAGCACAGACATAGCCACAGTGATCTCCAGCCTCGCTGTACACCTTGAAGATTTTGTGTTCGCACCTTATGATGTGTGTATATTCTTCCCCACAAAAATGGAACAGGGTTAATTTACTTTGAATGGAATTGATTAGGAGACTTAATTTTTCAAGGTCCTCATCATCACTGCTGAATCCCTGAACTTTGCTGTCATCATCCACACCGATCCATAAATACCCGCCGGCTGCGTTTGCAAATCCAGCAATATACTGTGGCAATATCTCTTTGACACGAATCAAAAATTTGTCAGTTGAGTAGTGCTTGAATTCCACATGTCCTGACTCTGTGAAAGTCAATGTCTCTCCATGTCGTAGTTGGTCCCTATTAAACAACTTGTCAACAGTGTTGTTTATAATATTCATGTCTCCTTCAACAGCCAGTATCTTCCTGATTTTAACAAGTGGTTCTGAGCTAATCTCTGTCCTGGCTTTATCTTTCTTTCTTTCAAGGAACGAAAATGCTTCTTTAGTGCTCACATGGTAGAGAGAAGAAATACCTTTTGTGTACAACCCAGTACTCAGGCTGCAGATACGTGGCTTTGTACTTGTAGAGGACGTGTTTTTACTGCTCCAGGTTTTAACAAAAATCAGAAGGTAATTATCTTGCTGTTCAAAGTCCAGGTATTCTCTCCAGTCCGGAAACAAAATAAGAGACCGAAAAGTCTCTTCTAAATCTGGTCCAATATTACCTCTCTCCAAGTTGTAAGTTTCATTTTCAATCTCTGCTTTTATTACACCTCCTCCAGAGTTCAGCAAAGCACACACTGCATGGGCAAGGGTGTATTTTTGATCTTGTTTGGAAATTTTTGGCATATTTTTTCTTGCTTTTTCACCAAAACGTATTTTTCCAACACACAGAACTACTTCAGGATACTTTGTTTCTAAATCGACCCAGACTTTCTGCTGTTGATCACCTTCAGAAGCCATTCTGGGCCTGAAACAATTGTAAAACAACCGCTTACTATTTATGCTGAAACATCAATCTTCCAAAGACTTAAAAAAACATTAGCTAAACAGTGGCCATCCTTTGAACAATAAATATACTGAGTTACAGAGATGAGAACAACAGGGCTTTTCCTCCACTTCCACAAAAAGTGTGCTTGCTTAAAACCCAAATTTGTCTGCAGTGCCCAAGTGTTTATTTTTCTGTCCTTGAGCATGAGGGCTGTAGGGACCTTGCTGTCACCTGTCCCTAACACAGCAACAGCCTCAGTTTCTCTACGGCCAGGCTTGTTACTTCATTCAACACCACCCCCTCACATATTCCTGGACCACGCAGCCCCTCCTCACTGCTATAATGACTCAGAAAAGGCTTGTGCGAAGCCTCACCTTGATCTTAAGAATCCAGTAATCTTACTGATTAATAATCAATAAATAATAACAACTGACCCTTCTACTTTCAGCTCTATTTGGCCACACTTGCTAGTAAGGCGGCTGAATCTTGGCTGACTGCCAATTGGCACATGGACTGCAGGCAAACCCTTGGAAATGGCGGCAAACTGCATCTACATCACATTTCAGCCAGTTCCTTAGAATGAAATCCAGCCCCCGTGCTACAGAACACAAATGTGGTACAAAAGAACCTGGAAAGAAAAGAAGGTGTGCCTAGAAGAGATCTCGCCCGTGACAGGTTCCAGTAGCACAGATTTGCCTTTCGTGTGGCCAAATATCAAGTCAGAGAGCTGTAGGGCACAAAAACCTCCAAGGAACATCTCCTCTGCATTTGAGACAGCTTCACGCCTCTCCTCCGCATTAAATTTGCTGTGGAATGTCGCTCTGCTGCTTGTAGCTTTGAGTTATGGTACAGCTAAAGCAGCAAGGACATTAGTGTGGGCTAATTTTTGCTACTAACCAGAGCAATTTTCCCATCTAGTTCCATGAGCCGCCCTCTAGCTTGTTGCAACAGGACAGTCCAGCTGATGGCGGAGATCCCAGATTCCCCCAGTGTGACAGAGAAAAGTACTTACCTCACCTCTTCTTCTTATCTCTGGGCTAAAATGTCAATATTTGAAAAACCAGTTTTAAATCCTTAAATATTTAAGCCCCAGAATGATGCGCAGCAGAAATGGGGTACAAAGCATCCAGTGTGTTACTTGTTCTCTCCTCTAAAATCAAAGAATCAAGAAACGAAACCTACTCTTCCTGGTTTCACTTCTCTGCCAATTTTGTCTTCTTCTCTGTGACAAAGCACTCGTGTTCACAGACTTCACTGAATCTTTATAGCTCTGTCTAAAGTTCAAAACCGGTTTTTGCTGGGACTCCTGCCATCCAGAGCTATTCCCTCCCCCTGGCACTTTTCCAGTGGCCAAAGCCTATCAGAGGAAAGAGACAATTAAAAAAAAAAGAAGAAAAATTTAAAGAATAATTAAAAGAGAAGCCTCACGTAGTGATGGCTGAGTTTTTGCTGGGTGTCTGCTCAACAAACTTGTGTATTTTTTTGAAGGGAGAGGAGAGAAAATGAAATAGTGTTGAAAAACTGCAAGCTAGCACCAGACTGCAGAAACTTGCAGAACAGGAAGGAAATCTGTGGGTGGGATTATAGTTTCATGAACAAAGTAAAAATGCTTTTTAGATTTTGATTCCATATTTTTTAAAAGAGAATCCGCTGCTCACCCCCTTAGCAGGAGCTGATGTAATACCCTCCATTCCTTGCTTTATCTCCTGTCTTCTTTCCCTTCACCTCCCTGCAGGTTCCATGCTGGTATCCCAGGCTTCTCTTTATCCATGATGAAGCACAGTTTTTCCCAGTTGAATTTGCAGTGGTGCCCGCCATCAGTTACTGAAGTCTTCCCCACCTTCCCGGCAGGTTTCTCCTCTACGGGGCTGCACAGTGTCAGGAGGAAACTCACAGGTGCATGGATGGGTTAAAAAGCTTCTTTTTTCCTGGAACTTGTGAGTCTCCCTATATATTTAACATTATGGGGCTATCTTCGCCCCTTAGATCAGATCCTCTTCTTGGTCACCCTCAGGCAGGGTCAGGAACATCCTCCCCAGCAGAACCATGTGAAATTCATCTCCCGAACAGGCACGCGTGTCACACGGGAGTTTCCTGCAAAGTGCTGCAAACTGAACTACTGCTTGAAAACAACAGGAGGAATTTACCCATCTTGCCTTAAACAAGCAAGCATTTTATTTTAATATCTATATTAAATCAGATTGGATAAGAGGATACATTTTTTCACACAAAGGGCTGTCAAGCATTGGAACAGGCTGCCCAGGGCAGTGGTGGAGTCACCATCCCTGGAGTGACTTGAAAGACATTTAGACCAAGTTCTTAGGGACACGGGTTAGTGCCAGATTCAAGTTATGGTTGGACTTGAGCTTAAGGGTCGCTTCCAACCAAAACGATTCTGTGATTCTATGATTCTCTTCCTTCCAAAGCACCTTCTGTTCAATTGTTTCAATGTTTTTATTTCTCCCACTTTTTTTAATTTCCGCCTTTTTATTTCTTAGCCGTTTCTGGGGGGAAACTGCACCCATCACACTGTCCCTGTGTTGTGGAGCGGTTTCTACACAACACGCAGCCGGGAGAGCCGGGCCCTCAGGACTTATCACCGCTTTCTGCCTCGGCTCAGCACGCCGTGTCGCTAGGGACGCAGAGGAGAGAAAGCGAAACAGCCTTAGAAGCTGCGGCCCAACAAGAACGGCCGGGTTACCGGCGACCGAGCTGGGCTGGGTCCTCCCGCCCTCCCAGGTCTCCTCAGGGCGGGAAACGCTCGCGCCGCTAACGCGCCTTCCTATTGGCGCCCACCTGGCCTCTCCGGTAGTGCCGCGCGCTGCCATTGGTTGTTGGCCACCGGGGGTGGGACAAAGGCGGGTTGCTCCGCCTCAGCGCGGCTGGGCCTGCGTGAGCGCGCTGGGGTGAGGGCCTGGGGAATGGAGGGGCTGTGGTGATCGGAGTAGGGCCGCTGAGGGGTCGGAGTGTTGCGGGGACGGACTCAGAGAGGCTGGGGGGGGGGGGGGGGGTCTGACTGAGGGGGGTTAGCCGGCCTGAGGGGATGCGCAGGACAAGGGGAGGATATCCGGGGGGGATGCAGGTGGCTGCGGTAGGGGTATGGTGGGGCATTGGGGACTGAGGCAATTGGGTGAACAGGAGCGGAAGGATCTGAGGGGGATTGCAGGGGGGAGATGGGAAATGGGGTGCAAGTGGGTAGCATGAGGGAAGGGTTAGATCAAAACAGGCCTCTGGATGCTTGGAGAACCACTGACTTCAGCAGCATTTATAGGTATGACAGTTTCTTCCCTTCTTGTTTGTGGATGGGACTGGCTGTCCTTTACCTTCTTGAAATTGCGACTCGTGACCCATCTTCCCGAACTCCACTCTATCACCCTCCTCCCTTCCCCTGCTCCCCTGCTAAATGTGCTTCAGCCCGTTGTTATCTGTAGCAGTGGGAGGTAATAAGGAGAAAAAACCCCAAACACTTAATTCATGGATGAGCATAGAATTTAAACCAGCCCCTTTTATCTGTTGCATGCTTGCATGTCAGCTAAAACTTTTCAGCTGTTTGGAGTCTCCTGCCTTGTGGGGTGGCAGCGTGTATAGGTGTGTCAGGAGGCAAAAGGGGTTTGCTGGCTTAGGTAATGGTGTTTGTGGAGGGGAAACAGAAAGCTTTTGCCTTTGTTATTAATCTACCAACTTGGCTTTGTCATGCATACAGCTGAATGCAAGCTCTGTGTTGAGAAACTTAAATCCATGCTGATGGTGGATAGTGCCACCTCCTGCTGCTGCTGTGTGACAGAGGTGGGGACGGCAAGGTAGAAACAGCAACCAGGGGGTCACTTTTTCAGGCTTATCACAGCCACTCCTGTGACTTATCTTCCAAGGCACAGTGTTAACTTACTGCTAATTGTGCTGTAGAAAGACAGAAAATTCAGAAATCCTGAAAAGAATCAACCCAGAACCCAAGTTAATTTATGTTTCCTGGAGGTAAGGAGGTGTGTGAACCTAGTTCTAGTTCCTGACTTGGGAGCAAGCTCTTTATTGAATGGAAATAGATTTGCCCGAAGCAATGATGAGCGAAGTATAGTCTGAACTGGTATTGCTGAGACTCTGTGTCTTTGCTCTGACCAGGGCATGATCACGTAATCTTCTCTCTGAGCTCATTTAGGCTAAGCTCATCTACAATAAAGAGCTTCGCTGTTTTCTTGAAACTTTTTGATGCACCCAAAAATATATAGAAAGATACTAAGAATTTTATCAATTTCTTTTACCAAAACAGAAGCCTTGATTTGAAAATTGAGTAGTTCAAATGCTTGTTTGGAACTTGCTGAAATACTGGGTTTAGTGCTGAGCTTGCAGTGAGAGGGGGTTTCTAGCTTGGTATTTTGTTTGTTTTCTCTTTCTCATTGTCTGCGACATGGCTGATGAAACTCCAGATACTTGTGCCACTGTGTGTTCTCTGTAAATGCAATGCAGACTCCATAAAGTAGACTCCTCATTAGCAGTTCGTTCAGCTGTATTCTCATCTAGTGACTGCCAGCGGAGAGGCAGGAGTAATTTTGGAAGAGAGCTGCGAGGTCAGGCCTGGCTCTGCATGAAGTGTGGCACTTTTGGGGGGCCGAGGGGGAAAAGGCTGGGCCTTTTCAAGAAAGTACAGGAAAAAAAAGAAAACATACAGCTATTCTCTAATCTCACTTTTATTCTCTTCCAGGTCTTGGTGACAACTTTACATTTCTCTCTTCCTGTGGAGAAAGAAGCTTCCATGGGGAATCTGTACCTAGGGGTACACTTATGGTGGTTTTCCCTTAACAGGAGAAGCCATGTGGTTTCTGTTAAGGAAGAAGGGAAAGCAACTCAGCTGCTAATCAACTGATTTTTTTGAGTGTCTAGATGATCTGCGAATGTGGATTAGGTTCACTAAACACTTTTTAAGGTACTGGCAAAGTCAGGTTCTGATGGTAAAGTATTGGGCAACTCCAGTGCTGCTGTTAATGTTGATATAATTGTATTAAGCAACAGAATAAAGCATCCTGAATGCGTATATATGACTGTAGAGAAGTCACAAATTAGTGTGCAAGTCCAAATGGTGGTTTAATAAAGATGGTGTTCCTTGAAAAAAAACCCTTTTCTTGTCTATTTTTAGAGCCTTGTGACTTTAAGAATCCTATTACAGTCAAAAAGCAGATAAACAGGAATGTTTATGCAACCCAAGTTGGTTTCATAGCTCTTGTTTTTAACAATAAACCAAATACAGGTACATATTTGGCTACAAAGGACAGGAGGGTTAGAAGAAGCAGCAAATCCAAGTTGGTGTTCTGCAGCCATCTGGTGGAATAGTGATAAAACTTGGCAGGTAATGCTGAGCCTGTCACTGTTGTGGGCTTAATGCCTGTTAGTCAGCTAGGCATTACAGAGCAATTTAACATTTGGAAGAGTAATTACAGCCGTTCAGAACTGTGAGGCGTAGATGTGGGTGGTTCTGTGGAGGTCTTGGAGCTGCTGTGGAGTTGGCCCAGTCTAAGTTTGGTAGGGATGGTCGAATGGAAGACAGCTGGAGAGAGAAGTTAACCCTGGGAGAAGGAGGTGGAGAGGCCTTGGAGGAAGGTGTGTGCAGGAAACTTGGTTGTGCTACTCAGTAAATCCTTCTGGATTGGAGGGGAGGATGGGGCAGTGCAGAACTTCCCCGAGAACTCTGCGGTGCTGGCGGGTAAGTCAGCATCAGCCAGTCTGCTGTCCCAGCACCGCCCGGCTTCTCTCTGAGTGACAGACACGTAACTAGGGAAGTACGGGAGGGACTGAAGGAACAGAAACCTGTCCTGAAGTAATTGTCAGTCAAATCCTCCAGTCCTTAGTCAAGAGGACAATCAGGCCTGCGTCCATGTCTTTGGACAAGTTATTGTAAGACTGTGCAGCAGCAGCAGAGCACCTTGGATGCTGGTTTGTCACAAAGGATGATGATGTCTGTCTATGAAGCAACATGGATGTTGCAAGTGATGAGAATTAATATCCAGCCCAAAGCCAGCTTTGTTAAAAGTGATTTGAAATCTCAGATGGTCTCGTACCTTGATGTGATTTCTTTTTCCAGTTAAGGTGTGTGCTCTTACTGGCTGTCTAAAGGAAGACAGGTGTCTATGGACCCCATAACTACTGGAGAAAGAAGAAATGAGACAGTTTTTATTATTATTTTATAGTGGCACAGGTAGAAGGGTCTGGAAGTTGTCTAAAAATAATGACACAAGCACTGGGGACAAATCTCATTTGTTACAGTAGGTGTTTTCCAGAGCATCTTTGGAAGGATGCAAATTACTATATTTTTCCACTTTATTCAATAACCTTGCTATCTTGCTTACAGGTGAGGGAGGATATTAGAGATTTTTATCTTCTGAAGCAGAACTGAAGTGGGGGGGAAATGAGATGACTTGTTCAGTGAATTAAATGTTAGAACATATCACTTAATCTGGAAAGACCCTGTACTTTGTGCAGCAAACTTTGCTCTTCGTATTCTATAAGCAAAGTCACTGTGATGTCTGGAGCAGCAAACTGCTGCTCCCTAGAGCCGAGTTGGGAAAAAACCTTCCATCAGGAAAACCTGGATGTCGAATAACCAGCCATAATATCACACACATTTTCTTTTCTCTTCTGTTCGATGAAAGGATGCTTTCTTAGGCTATGAATGTGTGACATGGCTTGGGACTGCAATAATTGCAATGTAATAGTTAAATACAGACACTAAAGATTCCCAGCCTACAAATACTAATCATCTATCCATTATCGTCATCTGCAAAGATGAAAGCAGCTTTAGTCTAGTTCATGTTATGTAAATACAGCCCCTAGAGGAGCAAGCTCTGTTTTTCCCGTCCTCAGAAAAGAAGTTAGGTTCTCAATCAAGAGAGAATTTTGCTTTATAAAAGCAAATAATTACAAAGACTTGTCTTTTTCAAAAAAAACCAACATATAAATCAGCACAGTTGCCGCTTTACTCTGGTTTCTCATTTTTCTCCTTTGTGCAGAAACTGTAATCTCCCTCTTGTATCCTTGTTTGTACACATCACCCCTTGTTCCTTTAAAAAATCAAAAGTCTTAACTTAGAACCATGGATGGGAATCAGGGGTGTGATGCTCTCAATTTAAAGGTGAGTAGCCTGGAAACACAGGGAGATTGAAGAACAGCATGATCAGAGCAGAGGTTTAAGCCTGTTTGTGCCCCTTGGCCAAGCACTGGTGCCAGAGCTTGCCCTGGAAGCTTAAGCACCTCGGAAGCTGTTTTGGGGGGAATAACTCGCCTGGAAAGTTTTCCTGACCTCTTTAATTTGCTGGCTCATGTCCTCAAGCAGGACTCTTCCTAGGGATGCTCTTTGATCCTCACATCTGCATTCCTCTTATCTAAATCAATGTTTCTTCCCTTTTTGTTGTTTTTTAAAGGCATTTTTATGACAGCTAATAGATTGTGGCTGTCCCATCCTTCTGAGACTGTCACAGGATATTCGAGCAGCTAATAAAGAGGAGAACCTTACCAGAATTCACAAAGGCAGCAAAGCTCTGATGTACTGCCAAGTTCAAAGGAGCTTTAGAGCTCCCTGATGAGCTGTAGTGGTTGAAAGTCTTCTTCGGGATGTAAAAAGGGGTGAATTTAGGCTCACTGCTACCCAGCCACTCGTGAGAGTGCCAGGCAGGCCCTTCAGCTCTCGGGAGAGTACAGTTTGACGAGGTGCTGCAGCTCTGTGGCATAACCCGTGATGGGGCAACGCTGGTGAGCCTTCACATAATTGTATACGCAGCGGTAGCAAAACACAAAACCGGAGGTGGACAGGGCTGTAGCATTTACACGAATTTTGCGGCACAGAGGGCACACAGTCTTCAGTTTGGGTAACAGAGCTGAGTTGGCTCCATCGTCAAGGTGCACAGGGGGTGGAGGAGTTGGGAGCGCTGTCAGAGATTTGATCGTCTCTTGGTTTTCGGAGGAGTACCACCAGTCCAGGAACTGGAGAAAGAACACGCTGACAGACAGCCCAGTGGACAGGGAGAAGGCAATGCCACCCAATGCTTTCTTCACTGCCAACCGCACTTGTGTTTTGATGCTGTAAAAGAGAGAAGATGCGGAGAAATCGCTACTACTGCACACTTGGCCATCTGCAAACCAAGGCAAAAGGGACTTGGGGAGTAAGTCACTGCGTTATACAGCTTCTTAATGCTACGGAAGGTGGTCAGTGTGTCCCATGTTTGTAATGAGGCACCTGCTAAGATGTTTCAGGTTCTTTGTATTTTAGGAAAGCTTCAAGTTTGCCAATATTGTTGCAGTCTTTGGTTAGAAAAGTGCTGATGAAGACTGAACAGGATAAAGGCTGGAGTGCCAAAAAAGACCCCCAAACCTTGCAATTTGATTACCACAAAATCTTGCAAAGCTAATCCCTGATACTTGTTTTCTTGTTTACGCTAATGATATACCCTTTTGAAACACATTTTGCCAGAGACAAACTTCATCTTGAAGAATTCCTGGAGAACAAGAGTTTTACTTGCAGCATCACCTCCAAATTAACACACCCACGGAACCCTCTAGAAAGCAGCAGCTAAGCCACGTTCTGACATACCTATGTGCGTGACTTGAGGTGGCTCCAGCCAGTTTCTTCTCCAAGGCCTGGATATCCTCTGCAGTCAGTCTGACCAGGCGAACACCAGCCAGCCGCAGCATGGGCGAGTGATGCTGAGCTTTCCCGAGGATATAGCACAGTTGCTGGATAAGAAACCAGCCCTCCCAGGTCATGTTTACAAAGGGGTAGGCAGCTAGGAAGGCTCGGTAAAAGCGCTTCCAGGACGATGATGGAGGGTGGATGGAGTACTCATCCTCTTCCCTCAGGCTGGACACCATTTTCTCTAGTTTTCCTTTCAGGTAAGGAACAAGAACCAGCAAGAGGAGAGACTTCCAGTGCTGCTTCTTGGGCAGGCCAGCAGTGGCCAGAGGTTGCTGTTTGCAGTCTCCTATGGGAATCCTCTTCAAGCTATAGAAGTTTTCAGAAAAGGAGGCGCTGAACCGGGCCAGGTAGTGCTGCTGGAGCAGCAAGTCCAGAACGACGTAGATCTCATCAAACCAGCGCCAGAGGAAGCTGTATCGGCCTGGGTTAGACTCAGCAAGCACCTATGGAACACAGAACAAACTGAAAGTGGAGTAATGTGCTAAATTACAGTAGCTATAAATTATGTCCCGGTTCATAACATGAGCCGGTAGGGGCAAAAATGTTATGTTGGCTTGTGAGCGAGGCCAGAGGTAAACCCTGGTGATGAACCGGGCTGTGCAGCCTCCCCAGGGTCCCTCACAGAACACTCACCCCAAGCCTCAAATCACCTCAGTGTCCCGCTGCCCCCGGGCCTGCAGGGAGGCGGCCGCCGCCAGCTCCTCCTCTCCTCCCCAAGGCCCTTTACCTTGACCAGGTGCTGCAGGGCGGGTTTCACGGCGGCCATCAGGCTGTCCTGGGCCACCGCCTCGAAGATGGAGGGTCGGTCGTCGCCGGCCGAGGCGGCCGTGAGGTGAGCGCCGAGCTCCGCCATGGCTGCGCCGCGCTGCGCCCCGCCCGGCCCGGCCGCTAGGGGGAGCCCCCGCCGCGCCCCGGAGAGCAGCCTGCCGCTCTGTCTCCTTTCCCGCGCCTCTCTATGGCGGCAGGGGCGCGGCCGCTCTAGGCGGGGGAGGGATCATTCTCGCGAGTCCTCCCGGTTCCTTCCGCTCCGCTTCCGGTTCCGCCGCCGCCCCCACAGCGGTGTGTCCATCCCGGTGCCGTGAGTGGGGCCGGGGGTGCACTGGTGGGGCACTGGGAGGGGCTGGGGGGCACTGGTGAGACACTGTTGGGGAACTGGGAGGGGCTGGAGGCGCTGTCAGGGAAAACTGGGGGGAGGTGAGGGGCACTGGTGGAGGGACTGGGATGGGAGGGGGTGAGGATCACTGGAACAGGGTGGGGTGTGTCACTGGTGTGGTGCTGGGAGGGAGTGCAGGATCACTGGGAGGACTGGGGATGTGGGTACAGAGGTACTGGGAGGGACACTAGAGGGGTGAGGGGATGGGACTGAGGGTGCACAGCGCTGCGGTGGGAGGGCAGGTGCTGGGCTTGGGCTGGGGTGGCTCTTGGTGGGATTGGGGAAGGGAGGTGGGGTGGGAATGAGTGGAACGAGCTACTGGGATAACTGGTGGGACTGGGCAGGGGTGAGGGCTGGGGTGCTGGGAGGGGAGGAGCTGATAGGAACTCGGGGCATTTGAGAAAGGGGTGGGGAGCACCAAAGGGGTGTTTGCCTCCCAAAATGGAAATGAATTACCTGCCTCTCACAGGTACCGTCAGGGCTGTGGGTTTATAAGCTCAGGTGCTGCTTTCCCTTCACCACATGTGTTTGGTTGCTCTGTTTAGTTTCATGATGCTCTGGTGGCCCTGAGTCACGCTTGGGCTATTGTGCAGCTACTCGAGAGGCTTTGCAGGTGGCGCAGATGCAGATAAGAGGTGGTGGCACCAGCTGGAGTGTAAGGCAGCTTAAACTGGGGATTGCCTTGGAGGTTTGGGGGTTCAACACTGAATTGTTTCAGTGCTTGGGAGCTTGGATTAATACTGAGGCCTTTAGTCTGCCGCCTTCCTGTTGACACCTCTGAGATCGATAATGGGGAGCTGGTCAGGCAGTCATTAGAGTCACATATGGGGCAGAGCACGTGTTGGTCAGGAGCAGGGTACAGTTTTCTGTGTCGTTTTGGGCTGAGGAGGCTCATTTTTCTGGTTGTGAGGGTTCCTTAGTCTTTTCGTTTAATCATATTTTTGGTTTAGTCTACATTTAAATGTCAAGCCAATGCTTGTAGCATTAAGCATTGCCAGAGCTTCCAGAGAAATTCCTCTCTTTCATCTCTTCTTTTTTGCTGGGGTTGGAACAGGAGTCTTTTGCCATCACCATGAACACCTCTTACCTGTTTCCGCCTTAGCAGGTGCTGGACACAGAATGATAGTAAGGAGGGAGCAATCTGATGTAGATTTTCTCATAAAAAATACCAGGATATTCGTGATGTTGTCGTAATTTATCTTGGCTCTCTTCAGTTTAGATTTGTGCATGAGAAGCTGACATTTTTGTGAGTTATTTAAAACGTTGCTATTTGTATGCCTGGGCTATTTTGTTTTTGGCCTTCATCTGAGACTTGCTGAGTTTGCTCAGGGGATGAGATAATGCTCGGTGCTGCTGCAAGCTGTCCCTGAACAATGTGCAAAGCAAGCTCTGACAGACATGAGGCAAAAATCTGTGCGCTCATGAGAAAAAGAGCTTTCTCCTGTGTTGTGTTTGGATTACAGTCGTTTGCTTTTTGACCTAAGTCAGACTTATTTATGTCTATCAAAACAGGTTGTAAATATATGTGCTGTGCTTAGCCTTATCTGAGTCTGAGTGTTTCTAGGATTCATGTTTCCAAGTATGTGAGCTAAAGGTAGAAAAACAGCAGAATGTCCTGATTTTGAGATTAAAGGTCATCTCTGAAATTCAGCAAAGTTTCCTCCTCTGTTTAGCTTTATGCAGTTGAGATGTTGTGTATGGTGGGCTGTTTTCTCTTGTGGATTTTCTCTATAATCTGCTGCTCTGGCCCCTGTTAAAGCAATATCAGACTGGCTCAGCTGGGAGGTATGACCCAGCCTGACAAATCCACATATAGTGCAAACAAAGAACAGCGAGGCTGTGTTCAGTGCCTGTTGTGTGGCACCACGCCAGAAACTCTCGCAGAGGAAAACATTTAAGTCATCTTTTAAGCTGGGCTCAAATCCGAAGGAATGTGTCAGCAATAACATTGCAGCTGAACATGGGCTGTGGTTTTAATTATGGAACAAGACCCACAACAGCTTCTTCTTTTGTGATGCTGCGATTTTTTTTTTCCTGGAAAGATTGCAATGTTGTGGCTTGTGTGGCTTTCCCAACTCAGCCTCTGTTTTGGAAGGAGGGCAAACCTCTCCTGCAGGAGGAACGCGCTTCCAGAGCTGTCCCCAGGCATAGTTTGCTCTCCAGCGTGGCAGGAGCAGAAAGGGAGAGCAATCAAACCAAACCCAGTAATTCTGCCTAATTGGGATGAGGCAGCAACCACGCAGGCAGGAGCTCCGGGGAACTGGGCGAAGCAACACGTTGTTTCTCATCTGCTTTGCTTGGCAAGTGGACAAGATTGTGATTACTCTGCTGTAGAGCATGTTGAAGGGGGTAGAAATTGCTGGGAATTTAGCTGCTGAGGTATTAAACTGATCCAGGTGGGAAGGGAAAAATGGATGGTGGTGGTGTTGAGGTTGGTGAAGGGGTGAGGAAGGAAAGTGTTAAGAACCAACAAGCTGGTTGCGCTGCTGAGCAGAGTCTTGGAGTTCAAAGCTGAGCTTGTCCTTTTGTTGCTGAGCCAGCAAGACCTGTGAGGTTCAGAGGCAAGACAGGCAGCGTTTAAGGAAGAGATGTCTTGCTGCTTTGCTGATAGAATTTAAGGTCATGGAAGGATGTACAAGAGAAGGGGAATTTGGCAAAAAAAGTACAAAAAGGGGGAAAGAGGTAGGAAACCCTTTTTCTGGCATGGCTTTAGGGTCTTAGGTTCTTAGCACCAGTGCAGACTATCATCAAAACCAGTAAAAGTGCCACTTCTCTGCTTGTTGTTAAGCCAGTACTTGAAAATTGTTTGAGTCATGTGTGTTATGGAGCTGGCAATTTTAAGACTGAAATGACGGATAGCCACATATGTTTGGGCAATCCCTGGATCCTAAGATATTAATGATTTGATTTTGTGGAGCGAGAAAAGTGCTGGTGAGACCGTTCTCGCAGCTTTGCTAAGCACTTGCTGGCCCAGCAGCGTTTTTTGGTCCAGTCCACAAAAATGCAGCTTAGCCCTGAAATGATAAGCTTGTGTTTGTGTCCGGGGCGGGATGTCAGATCTTGGCAGAGAAAGATTTCAGTTTCAAGGTTGAGAGAACTGAAAAATAAGCTGCTTTGCATCTCGCAGGAACAAAATCAGGGAAAGAAATGAAAGGGCCTCGGGGTGGGTGTTGCAAGTAGGGTTAATTGTTCCTTCCATCAGGATGCAGCACAGGAAAGTATCGTTAGGGGGAGATGACAGTTTCCTTTGTCTGAAACATGGACTTCTTGCTTCCAGTCAAGATGTTAAGTGTGCAGTGCTTTTTTGGAAAACGAAATTCTGTACCCAGGGGAAAGACAGCTGCAGAACATGTCAAGATCTGCTGGTTATAAGGAGTTAAAACGCACCTTTTTCCCTTCTGAAATAGAGAGTTTAAAAAACTGGGCTAAGCACCGCAGCTTCCCCAGCCTGTCTGCCTCAGGCTGTTGTGTTTTCACTGACGTGGTTCATCTGCGCCCTTTAAATCCCTGGGTTTGCCAAGTAACATCAGCAGCAGGTGCAGAACGGAGATGGTGAAACTCGTGCCTGTGGATGCGAAGCGTTTGCTGCTTCTCTTATATTGCGCACTCACCAGCCGTCCTTCTTCCGAGTTCCTGCCTTGCAAACTGCGTGTTGTCAGCTCCAAATGCTGTTTGACTTGTTTGACTCCTTGTTCTTTTTTTATTATTATTCTCAGGTGTTTTAAGGAGCTGGAACCATGACGGACTCCAAATACTTCACGACCAATAAAAAAGGTTAGTGTTAGGCTGGTGCAGTGGATTGGAGGTGGTGGGCGGCTATTTTTACACAGCTTTTTTAACTGCATGCAGATGAACTTGCGCTTTTCTGTGAGCTCTGTCCCTGTTTCTTGTCTTAATCATCCAGGGAGAAACTTTGAAAGTAGGTCACATGGTGACAGAAGACAAAACCGATGCATTATACAGTTTTGTGATGCACAAAATGACCCCAATTGCTGCTTTTTTGAGGATCAGAGGACAAAATGTTGGGATTTCAGCTCAGATCTGATCAAAGTTTTAGTTATGGGCTAACAAGTTCAAGACTACGGATGGTTGTTCTGTTGTGCATCACAGGATAGAAGTTGATTGAGAGACATTTAATACTTAAGGTGTAGGTGTGTATCTCTATATCACACTGTTGCAAAGATGATGGGATTTCTAATCACTGTTTCCTCCAAAGCTGCAGGGCTGTGTTTGACTTTCCTCTGGCTTCACTGGAGGTGTGGTGGGCACCTTGTCTCAGGACAAACTGCAGCAGTTAAAAATGGGACGACTGGGAAGGATCTTTGAGAACATTTTACTCATTCAGCTGTTCCAGAGCAGGGCTTGTTCTGCTGAAGGTGTTGCAGGCACATTTTGTTTCCTAAACTGTTCTTGAAGAAAACAGTGTTTATACCAGCTTTTGCTGGCTGCAATTTAAGCCTGATGTTGCTCATCCTTCTCCAGTAGATGTGGAAAATGGTTCACATTAGCCTCTCATTTTCAGAACAGCTGAATGTTTCTGGTGAATGCTTGCCAGTGAAAAAACTACAGCATTGATCTATTTATGGTTTATTAAGGTTCAGAATGAGCTCATAAATTAAGCAAATGCAGTTCACATCTTTAAGGAACAACTTTATGTCAAAGTTCAGTCCTAAAACAGACTCGATAAGCTGTGTTTTGCATGTTACTTTATTTTGCAAACTTGCTTTGCCACTTTTGAGATCCAGCCTGAACTGATTTTCCATACAGTAATATCTGAAAGAGCTAATGTCACGGAAAGGGCTGTTTTGACAACCACAGCATCCAGGCACACTGTCTGACTTGCTGCTTTTGTTAGTACTATCTCTGTCTTTTGAATTTGGAAGGAATTTGTTCCACTGGACTAAATTTGTGCTTTCCTGTTTCTGCTGCTGCATCATGGCATTTTGGCTGCACCACAGGCTGCTGTTGTCTCATTGCATTCGCAGGAGGCAGGTGGTGACGAGCAAAAGTTAAAAAGTCTGGGCAAAATTCCTAGCTAAGTTAGTTGTTTTTCTTGCGGGCCCTAATCTGGCATCTCCAACTATCTTTTCATCCTGGTTATATAATAGTTGACTCTGAGAAACAGACGCTACAGTGATGTGGTGTAATGTTCTAGAAGTGGGAGAGCTGCAACACGCAGCATGGTTCTCGCTAACTGCTTTCTCGTTAGCAAGTTATAGCCCATATCGTTCTCCGAGTGTCGCAGCTTTGCTTCTCATTCAAGCACGTTCTCCATAAGGTCTGACAACTTCCACATGCTGCTGCACCAGTTTTATGGGAACAACAGGCTGGGAAAACAAAAAGCCACTTTTGAACTATCCCTAAAGTGAGATCCTTTTCTCCTCCCAAGAGGCTCAACTTGTTTTGTCTTCTGCCAGGAGAGATTTTTGAACTGAAGGCCGAACTCAATAATGAAAAGAAAGAGAAGAGGAAAGAAGCTGTGAAGAAGGTTATTGCGGCCATGACCGTGGGGAAGGATGTCAGGTAAAAGCAGCTTTTCTTGCGCCTGAAGCAGCTCTGATTCTCCTGGGACTCTGTTGGGTGCAGTGACACACACTCTGTGGAACAGCTCTGGGTTTGTCATCTCGGCTGGGTAACGAGGCCGGCGGTGCCCTTGTCTGTGCTGAGACTGACTCACAGTTTCTCAACCTCCTTCCTGTTACTGAAAGCAAAAGAAACAACCGTTGTCAGTGCCAGTTTAGCTGGGTGCCTGTTAGCCCTTTTTGTTTAAAAACCCACCCAGAATTCAAGTGTTTCAGGTGGCACTTTAATTATGTTTTCTCACTGCTTGCTAGCCTGGGTTTAGTCTCAGAAAGGTAATTCTAAGTGTTTTTCTTGGCCTTGCTTTTCATAGCATAAATTTATGCTACATTTTAAAATGAGTTATTTTTAAATGAAACCTTTGCGTCATACCAGCTGAAGGACAAAGGCATTTACCTTCTGCGACACTGTCCCAAATACTTTTTTCTGTCTTTGAGGCAACCAGCACAACTTAGTTGAGTGAACACTTTCTTCCTTCCAGCTTCTCCAGGACTGGAGTCAACCATAAAGCTACAGTGGTCCTGGATTCATGGTAGTGTTGGCTGTTGTCACAAAAACTAATATAAGGTTGCAAATTTAGTATTATGACCACATCATAGAATGAACAAACAGATAAACTGGAAGAAAAAATAATCCTTTTGGCCAACAACACATACCCTTCACCTTTAGATCTCTACAGCATAACCAAGAGCTGCAGATATCCCTGTGTAAGTTCTACAGTGCTGTTTAGAGATTGCTGCTTGATATTTGAATGAAACTCAGCTTGTCAGCACTTGAGCTCCCAATTGCTCTAGCGTTTACTCGTCTGAAATTCGGCAGGTTCTTTGTAAGTGTCTTGCATTACCAAAATATTTTTAAGCAACATTTTTTTTCCTGTGGGTTCATTTCTAGGCCTGGCATGGTAGAGTTTTTTGGTTTGGTGAACTCTCCTATTAAAACACCTTGAGGAAATTGCATTAGTTTTTACTTGTTCCTGTGTTAAAGCCCTACAAGTGATTGAATTATTATTATAAAAGCCACTGCAAACTGTTTTGGGAGGGAAGTTGACCTGCCATGAGACAGCATGGTACTTAAAGCGGAGCTGCAGTTTTCTTGGCTTCCTTGATATTGTTATTAATACTATCCCCTTTGCATACCATGCAGTCTCACTGTTCTTCTTACTGTTGTCTGTCCAGCTCGCTCTTTCCTGATGTTGTGAACTGCATGCAGACCGACAACCTGGAGCTGAAGAAGCTGGTCTACCTGTACCTGATGAACTACGCCAAGAGTCAGCCAGATATGGCCATTATGGCTGTCAACAGCTTTGTGAAGGTAACTTGCTCCCGTGGCTCGTCGGAAAATAGTCCAGCACAGTGGCTGTCCCTGTGTCTCCTTTGTCCATTAGCCTTTGTGAACTGCCGTTTGTCTCCGCTTTTGTACTTGAGTCTCTGGGCTGGGGGTGCTTGTAGAGGAGCAGAAAATAAGGAGCTGATGTGCTGAATCCAACAGTCTGGGTCCTTTTTGCTGCTAGTTATTGCAGAGGAGATGACTTAAGTGCACCTTTGAGTGGTTGTGAGAGAGCCTGCTCTGGGGAAAGCTGCTTCTATCATTTTACTAATCCTCATTAAAGACGCAGCTTCTGGCATTGGATAAAATATTTTATATTGTTCATCTTCCAGCCTTTGTAGTATCTTTGTCATATGGTTGTTTACTTCTTGTCTGAATGTTTCAGCTGTGCTCTCTCTGAAAAACCAAAAGACGATTCATTGGAAAAATAACAACCTGATTGCAGTATTGCCTTTAATTCTGTTGTCAAGTTGCCTCTACTTATCTAGGACATGTTATTGGATTGGATATATGTAAAATTACGTAGCCTTGAAGTATGAAGTGTTATATTCCCCTTCTGTTTTTTTCCTCATCAGAAAAGCAGCTGTAGATGAGCCTTTGCTTAGTGCTTCATATGTTGCAAACTTAAGGAATAAGCTTATGTCTAGAACTGGTGGCCTGTAAGAAATAGGCCTTAATGACTGTTGAATTGTGTTTACTTGTTGACTTATCACATTGTATTCTCTTGCACCACTAAGGCCAGAAACCAGTATTTTATGCTGTCTGAAAGTTGTCTGTGGCTGCGTTTTGGGTGGTGAGAGTTGCCTCTCTAGCTTAGCTGTGCTTCAGATTTGGCTGCTAGATCATGTTGAAAGAAGCTTTGCCTGTGGAGAACGAAGGGACACTGAGATCACAGTTTTACAAGCTATAGTAGCCTGAAACCATCTTGAGATGGTGTAGAATGTTTCTGTGAATAAGTTCCACCTTTTATCCCTGATCTGAAATAACTGCCTGTTTTTAGCGTATAATCAGGATGCTTTTTGTTTGAAATGAGAACAGCGTGATTCTACCTGCAGAGAAGATACCAGTGGCCAGTGATGCAGATTTGTTTACTGCGTATTCTGTCCCCTCGCAGGACTGTGAAGACCCAAACCCTCTCATCCGTGCTCTGGCCGTCCGTACGATGGGATGCATCAGGGTGGACAAGATCACGGAGTATTTGTGTGAGCCTCTGCGCAAGTGTCTGAAGGATGAAGACCCTTATGTACGAAAGACCGCAGCGGTCTGTGTGGCCAAGCTGCATGACATCAATGCCCAGATGGTGGAGGATCAAGGATTTCTGGATTCCCTGCGCGACCTGATTGCAGATTCCAATCCCATGGTAATGTATACATCCTTCCAGCGCATTGCTTGAGTTTGTAATGGGCAGATAATCGGAAACATCAAGACTTTTTAATTGCAACTGATGCACCATGATGAATGCGTTTGGTTAGATAACACTTGTTGCCTCAGAAAATAGGAAATGCCTTCTGTTCTTAGATCTCTTTGGGCTTTTGCGTGTTTTGCCTGTCTTGAGTGCTGCAGCAGAAGTTTAACTTCTGGTCAGATGAGTCAGAAGATCAATAAATACTTGATGCAACTACCTTGGTGACAGCTTGTAGCTGTTGCCTTCTTGCCTTGGCTCTTCTTGGAGTAAGAGGTTGGATTAATTAATTCACTAATGCAGATAAATCCACTGGCCTGTAAGGAGTGGAGAAAATGTTTGTTTTTAATATAGTCAAATGAAATTTCTCCATGATCAGGTGGAATGCAACCCTATCTAGAAGCTGTTTTTAAATAAAATGTGTGTATCAGTACCAGGTATCAAAAGAAAGACTACTGAAAAGAATGGTACAGATGGTTCTATCCTTATGGCCTGTTCCTCTGTAAACGGTGCATCTCAGTCATTGCAACCTCTTATACACACTCATTCATACCAATATTATTATAAATGTTTCTCCTCTTTTGATTACTTGTGGAAATAGGCAACATTAGACACTTAATGAAGCAGGATTTTTTTAGACAGGAAATCCACACTTGTTCTGTCTTCTGAGAAATGAGGATTTTGAGCAGGAGCTAAAAAACTCCTGTTGAAAAATAGTCTTCAAGATGGGGTTTTTTATGGTTTTGTAATTGGCTGCCTTTAGCACATGAGCAAGCACTAAGCATTCTAGCGGGGTGCTGGGTAGAGTAACAACTCCATCTGTGGCTTGCTAATTGCCTTATAATTGTGCGGAGATCAGAGTGCATGTTTCTATCAGCTCAAATCACCCTCATCATAAAGATGTCTAAGTTGGAGGTGACCTTGTTAGAAAGTTTTGAGGTTTTTTTCATATTTTTGACTAATAGTTTATTATAATTGAATTGTGTGAGATTGGGGAATGTTCAGGGCATTGCTTTGAAGTCCTGTTGAGGTGCTGTAGGTGCACAGTCAAGGTGCTTTCCCCCTTTATCTGGGCTTTTTGTTGTCAGGATCTGACCTTCATTCAAAACCAGTAATACAGTGATCTTTTGAAGAGGCGCAGGGTTGCACCCGGCCAGACGAGCTGCTGTAGTTGTGATTAAAGGACTGACACCCAAGGCTGGTAGTTAGTAGCTTTTTCTGAAAAAAAAAATTCTGTGATAGCTTTGCAATTTCTCATGCACTAATGAATTCAAACTTCTAATTGCATATATATTGGTATAGGTACATATGGCAAGTTACCAGCTGGCTCGGAGATTTGCTACATTCATTTCAGCTTGGTTATCTGAGGTGTCCTACCTTGTGCAGGCAATGGGCCAGTAATGCGTACAAGGGCTTGGTTTGGTTACTGGGTAGTGACGCTGCAGAAGTTTGATTGTGGACGGAGCCTTTAATCTCATTTTACAGATGAGCCTGAAGTGCTTGTGACCGCCCTTTGTCACTCGGGATCCTGCTGAAGAGTTTCCCCCCACAGAGGGAACCCTCATTTCTTCCCAGAGCTGTCTTAAGGCAAACCTTCATTTTTGCTCTGCATTTCCTTGCATGAAGCTCAGCAGAACCAGGTCTGGATGAATATTAAGCCAGATCCTGGCTTCTCTGGGCTGTCAGTGTGCTGCTGGACTCAGTCAGTCCTCGGAGTCTTTCTTGCTGGTAACTTTGGTGTAGTGCAACTCAGAAAATGTCCTCCCGTTATCCTCATGTTCTAACAACATACCGTTTCAGTATGGCATCCCAGGATTTTGGGGATCATACACAGATGACAGGTGACTCCAGATCACTGTTCACACCCAGCAGCAGGTAACAGTGAGGTGGGAGCTGTAGGTCTGTTACACACCTACTGATGGCCAGGGGCTCTCTGAAGTCTTGAACAAACTTATTTTTCTTTTTCCTGATACCATCTTGTTCTGTAACTTGTGAGTTGGACCTCATGACCGATTGCTCCTTGTTGGACTCTTGCAAGTGCTGAGCCCTGGTGATGAAGAGCAAGACCACGAGATGGCAGCAGTTTAAAGCAGAACCAAAGATGTTGATCATTAGACACCTTATTTTGTAACTGGTTCACTCCTGGCTTTTATCGCTGCGCTTGCTTTTCTTCAGGAGTGTAAATATTAGCAGAAAAACATAAATCCATCTTAAGCCTTACTGGTCTTTTGGTATTTGAATGGAACAACCTTTCTCTATCCAAATATTTTCAATCCTCGACCTTCTAGGATAACTTTTAACCCATGGAATAGTTTTCTCATCAGTCTCCCTGCTATCCTCGTAGCTTAAGGTAGGATGATGTCACCTTTTCCCAGTTCTTTTCTGGGTGCTGTTGGGATTTTAATTCCTTGTAGCATTTCTTCTTCATCACCGTGCTCTGCTGGATCAAAGCTTTCCCAGATGTGGCTGTTCTGCTGGTTTTTCGTGGGCTGTATAGATACAACCCTTATGTGCTGTCCAATAATGTCATGTTTTACATGACATCTGTACATCACAATTTATTGAGAGCAACGCTTGTGAATCAATACAGAGTAAACTGAGTTCACATAAAAAGCTGATTAGTAATTAGCATTTAATAACCTGCACTAAGAAGAGAATCTATTGAGATCTGACAAGTGGAGGTGGTGAGGTTCATCTAGATCTAATCAAAATTCCCTCTGGGGAATTCTAAGCTTTTTTAGTTCATAGACTAGACTAAAAACCTATTGATACAGATGACAGTGCTCTCTTGCCTCTTCCACGGTGACTGCCAGCCAGAATTTCTGAATATATGTTTGGGCTTCCTGGATGACCCTATGGAGGAAGAAAGTCCTCGTTTCGGTCTGTCTCAGACAGCACCCTGAGGCCACCTGTTTAGAAACAGGAGCAGCTTTTACCTCCTGGTCTGTTCTCTACTGTGTACTTTGCAGGAATTTTTTCCCTCTTTGCTCTTGTGATAAAACTGAGAAATGAGCCCCTTGCTGAGAAGCTGTTTATGGTCCTGTGTGTCTCAAAAGGACTTTGTAGGACTTCTCTTGTACAGCGGGGTGGAACACCACCGTCCTGAGCATGGGAGAGCACTTGGACTTCTCACAGTTGTGTTCTTTTCCCTTTGTAGCTGATGTTTTAACTGGTACAAGGAGTGAATCACCACTCCTGGATTGGTTCATGGTTCCTGCTTGTGAAGGCTGGGAAGGACTTGAAAATTCACATCCTAGTACAGAGCTGAATATTGCTGGGAGCTGTGGGCTGTGCCTCCACACCATGTCCGCAGCCTTAAAAAGTTCCTCTTCAGCCCAGGTGTTGGAGGAGAATGCAGGTTGTATCTTGAAGTCCCCCAACCATGTCTCTGTTGGTCTTGTGTGTGGTTTGAGTTTCTTTTCCATCTGCTTGTGCTGCAGGTGGAGATAATATTTCCTTCTTGGAGGCACCTGATGGCATTTCTGTGCATCAGTGGGTGTAATTTGTTTACCCAGTGTTGGATACGTTACACTGAATGAGACTGTTGCACTGGTGAAGGATGGGGGCTTCACTTTGGGGCTTTTTATAGGGTGTTTCTGCAGTTTACATGAGGCTGCCCAGGAGGGAGAGCAGCGCTTTTTGCAAAGTAAGCAAATAGCTGGCAGTAGCAAGCTGGAAATTAGGTAGAGGCTGCTGTGTTTTGGTAGGCTTGTGGATGAGAGATGCTCATCTTGAGCATTTTCTGTGGAAACCACGCTTTTCCCTGCCTTTTGAATCCCAGCAGTCTGATAGAGATGCAATGAGTTTGAATGATAAAGCATAAATTTCCATGGCTCCGCATAGTCTGTCCTCCCAGACCCCTCATTTATAAAGCTTAATTGACAAATTCATCCATCAGAGACCTGTCACCTTCCAGTTACTGCTACCAGTATGTGTCTAATTTCGAAAGCGTTAGTCTTGCTGAATAGATCATTGCAGGATCTCTAGTATCAATCAGAGTGCTGGGGAATTTTGTTGACATGTGTCTAGATGTTACATTTTCAATCGGAACAGACACTTCTAGCTATTGACAAGCACCATTTGTCAAAAAACCCAGTGGCAGTGATGTTTTATAACTCCACACCCTCCTTTTTAGGGCTACATGAGGTTTTTATTGATGCTTAGCTTTAGGATGTGAAACAGCCACTGGATGGTGCCATTGAGAACCTCTGCAAGGAAAATTGCAAAGGGTCTTGGAAGAAAAGAGTTTCCTCCGCTGGAGGAGCTCAGCTGTACCAAGGAGAAACCCTTTGTTTTGGAGCCGCCCCAAACACCTTCTTGCCCACCAACCACAAGAGGTTCACCTTTAGGCGACGTCTGGTTTCCTGTCTTAAAACTAACACGTCCTGATTTTGCATTAGTCTGTCACAAAGTGGCATTTTTCTGCAGTGTGCAGAGAAGTGCCAAAAGCAGTTAGGGTGAGCACGCCGTGGGAAGCATAACACTTTGACTTAACTTTTATTGCCACTTCTAGAAGAAAAATCATCCCACTTACAAAAGCAAGCAGGAGGTCTGCCCCACCTGGGCAGTTTTTGGGTCATGGTCAGGAGCTGATCACATATCCAGCAGCGCAGGTTCACACTTATAGGTGCTAAAGTACAACCTCCTGCAATGGAATTAGTGGAAGATAGATGACTTACTCAAAGCCCTAGAAATCCATCACAATTAAGGCTGAATGGGGGAGTTATTACTTTCCAAGACTGTACATAGACTGGGGATGTGTTAGGCTCCCAGAGTTTTAATTTAAAACCATATATGCTGCATGCATTAACAATGAGAGAGGTTCATATAGGCTCTCTGACTTGCCTGATTGGGTTGTTTTAATTGTTCATAGCCCATTTCTAGGGAAGGAAAGTAGATGAGAGGTAGAATTATAATATGAACAGAAGTAGGGGTCATATGCCATGGAGCTTGTCTGTGTTGGTACTCATCAGGGCCCTTTCAGGCACACAGCATCATCTGTGGCCATGAAAACAAGCGGCCCTGGGACATACGCATCCATGCAGATGCCACTAGTGTCCCATCTGGGAGTCTGTGCTCAATGACACGAACGTACCATGTAAGATCAGTGCGCTGTTCAGAAATCTCAGCACGTCTCCCTTCTCAAAAACACCCCGTGGTCCTGGCTCTCCTGAGAGTCGGAGCCGCTGCCAGGAAAGCCACCTTTCCTCAGCAGCTTTTCAGAGCCCCTTCATTTTTCCTCCTTTGCTTCATTTTTCTCCTCATTTTAATGGGATGGTGAGCCAGAGGTTCCTGTTTTAAGTACCAGAACATTGTATTTCATTACCTTCATTACACACTTGGTTTAATTTCCAATTAGCCTGGGATGCTAACAAAATAATCTGATTGCTTTGACTGTTTGATGTTCTAGATCTCCCAGCTTCCCTCCTGTCCCTCCACCCCCTGTGAAGCTTTTCCGCGTGGGTTGACAGGCAGACACTCAGGTTTTCACCCACCCCCTTTCCTCCTTGTTAATGTATTTTATACCATTTGCTCTGAGCTAAAGGTTTGAGCTGCCAGAAGGAATAACTGGCAAATCCGCGTTGCTACCTCTGCAGCTCTCCCTGAGGTCGGATCTCGTCTCTCTGGCTGGAGAGCGGGTTTGTCTGTAGGTGGGTTCAAAAACGTTGGGTTCTTGTTAAATCCGTAATGTAGTTTTAAGCACAAGGGGTTTTTTTTGTTTGTTTTTTTAAAATAAGAGCCTGTGAGATTCAGTTATCCTCATCCCAATGACACTTCTATGAGATTTGTTGAGAAATTCCAGCCAAAAAGCAGGTTTATTGTCATTCAACTCACCTGTGCTGGAAAAGGATGTTGCTGTGACCGCATTTGAATAATGCTGAAGTGTACCCAGGGTGAACTGATTTAAATCAGCAAGCCAGGGACCTATTATTATTATATCTTCAATCTGCTCTGCATTTGTACTTTCTAGGTTTTTTTTTACGCTGACACTCATTGGTTGGTAGCTGTTAGCTAGAAGACTTTATTGTTAATTGCGAGTCAAGTGAGGCATTTTGCCATGGAGTTGAGTTATAAATTAAAGCTTTTCCTGCTCACTAATTGTTTTGGCTCACATATCTGAGGCTAATAAGTTGACCCATGTTTTTTTCGTTCTTTTTGGGAGCTAAAGACTATACTAGATATTTGTTTCTTGTCATTTTAGTCTCCTTCTTCCAATCTGTGAAATAAGTTACGCAACCCCTGTTTGGTTTCTCATCAAAATGAACTTGTTGCATGTTTTGTAAAGCATAAAATACTTTGTTTGCGAAAGGAGCTTATGGCTTCTCTTCCTCATCAATGGTGTGGCATTGGCTGTGAAAGTTCTCCAGTTCCATGGAGGACTTTGCCTTATACCACTTGTAAAGCTTTCACTTTACTTCTTATATGTTCCAAATAGTATATAATCATTGCTATTTATTTTCAAAATTAAAACAAACAAAAACCCCAACCAAACAAAAATCCATAAGCAAACAAAACTACCAACAGATGTTATGTAGCTTGTTTTACCGCTTTGTACCTTGTACTTGCTGTTCAGTGCAGTTGGACTTTGCTTCTTGTGTTGCTCTGTTAAGGAAGAGGTATTGACAGAGTTGAAGAGTTAAGGTTCACCTTTGATGTTGCAGATTTTGTTTGGCTAAAACATCTTTCTAAATATTTCCAGTGACACAAACGCGACTGCCGAAGTATATACTATATTACCAGGGGATGTAATACTTGAATTGGTGTCGACTGGTTCTTAATGGGCTTTTTTTCTGTGCATGAGTGATGAATGTTGTATCCCCGTTGTTGGGTACCAGAATGGACCCGTGCCATGCCAGTTGGTGTTGCTCTGTGTTGGTGTCTCGTAGCGAAGCTGGTGGCAGTGCCAACGAAGAGGTGAGCCTGCGTGCTTGAACCAGTGTTTGTGTTGGACCGGTTCCTGAAATCTGTTTTCATTTCAACTGCGCTGCCGCTGTGTAAAAAGCCTTGAAGATGCTAATTATTTTTGTTGGCATACCATAACATATCAATATGTTCAGTGTGAATCGCCAGCAAGTACTTTTTTTTTAATAAATGTTGGTTGAAGTTTGAAGATATTCCCCATCCCTTCTCTTATCCCCTTTTGCTTCATTTGTCGTCTTGCCACTGAGGTGACCGCTCTGCTAAGGTAGAAGGTGAGGACCAGCTATAATTGTGGCCTTTAACATTATAGATCCCAGCCTATCTGGCAGAACTGAGCTGTTTCACAGCCTCTTCCAGTCATTTTTGTGACACCCAAGAAGACCACAGCCCATACTCCTAAGGGCATCTTGCCATCCAAGACTCTTTCTCAGGGATGCTCTTCATGGAAATCTGACATCTCATGGGTTACCATGTAATGTCCCATCCTCAGCTTTGATTTGGACGCTTCCGTTATGCCACCAGCTTCTGAAAACAGCCCCAAAAGATCCTCAGCGCAAGACCTTGTTCGCAGTCAGGTCTCTGGCTTGGAGCTATTTCAGACTTTTTGTTCCAAAGTCCTCATTTCATTTTATAAGTGCTTCTCCATAATAATGGTTTTGAACTTTTCCGTTGCTTTTATGGTTTGTCTTCACTTGCAAACTTCCAAAATACAACTAAATTAAAACTGTCGTTTACTTCAGTTTTAAGCTGCGTCACATTAACCATTCAGGAATTAGGCAAATTAAATAATGGGAAGAATAAGCAGCATATCTTAATAAATTACTCATTAAAACAGTACAAGAAGACAGCAGTTCTGATTGCTAATGATTTTGGTGACAGAAGGCTCATTCAACTAATGAAATTCATAAAATCTTGGATCAAAATCCTATCTCTGACCTCTAGGTGTGAAACGCAAAACAATCAACATTACTGTGCTTGTGCAATGACTTTGGAATATATTGGTTTAATGACAAGCAGTGGTGGGAACAATGCAGAGAATTTTCTGGTCGCGCTGTTCTTGTTTTCAGTGTGCTGCATCAAAAGCATCTTTAGTCATCCAAAGAATCAGATGATTTTAGATAAGATGTTTCTTTGCCGTAATCTCATAGCAAATAATGCTATAAATCTTCATTTTGGCAGGTATGAATTGTGAGCTGGGCTGGACATGAATATACATTGTAAAATACCCTGAAAATGCCTTTTCATAGGGTGTATCAGTTTTGTGTGTCAAACTGGGGCTTAAATCCCTTTTCTTGTTAGTTAAATAAAAGACTTGTGTCTGCAAATTTTCTAATTTTGTCTATATATTATGCAGCTCTTCTATTTTAAAGATCTTCATGTGGCATGTTAGAATAACTGTTGGATTTGAGCATGGAACTGAAAATTAGAAATTTGTCTTGCACTCCTACTTCTCTGGTAAAGCTGGACCTTGGACCTCATCTCTGTGCTTCCTTTCATCCACGCTCAGCCAAGACCTTATATAGTCTTAAATGCAGCAAGAATATTTTCAGTGCTGAGTTTTGCTGAGTGCTTGGGAGCTCAGTAAAGCAGACAAGTGAATGCTATGGAGACTAGTTGGAATCAAAATACATGTTATTAAAAATTTAGCAGGAGTTGTCCATTTTAGGGGAGTTGTGTGTTTGCTTTGTAACTGGGTGACCCCATGGAATTGCTGCAGAGCTGAAGGCTGCCTGGCACCAGACATCTCCTTATCGAGGAGATGGTGGTTCTTATTTATCAGGTTGCGTTAACCCACATGTCACAGGACTACCGAGGAGAAATTAGGCAAGAGACATCCATTCCTGAATCAGTAGGGCAATTAGAGGTTTTGAGACCTTGACTGTATCAGTTGAGCATCTCCTGGAATTGAGGGGAGATGATGTTTACTTGAAGCAGGCCGGTGTGGACGTCTGGAACCTGGAGGAAGGTCAGATATTCTCATTCATTTGGACACTCTCTAGCTCTAGGAGCAAAGTCTCCTGTGTGGTCCTGGTCCCCATTCTCTCCAGATACAACTTTAGCTTTTGTTTATCTTCAACAAAAATACTTTCAAGTTATAATTTCTCTAGTAAGCTGCTCTTTGCGCCCATGCTGGCTCTCCGTGTTTCCTGTGTTTCAGCCACCCCTCCAACTGTGTGACTATTCTTTCACTTCCTCCCTGAGACAGTCTTCAAATTTGGCCAAGAGTAAGGTTACAGGTGGGCTTTGGGCTCTCCAGGTTGTTTGCGAGGTTGCACTGCGTCCATGAAGGCTCAATGACCGTTGTGACGGCTGCTGCTGAGCAGCCGAGAGCAACACCAGGATCTCCATGTTTTTCTCATGTGTAACCTATGCTAAACCCAAGATAATCCCTGCCAAGGCGCTGACGGCACGTTAGCAAAGAACACATCTTCTTGTCTCTCCTCCCAGGTGGTGGCGAACGCTGTGGCTGCCCTGTCAGAAATCAGTGAATCGCATCCCAACAGCAACCTGCTGGATTTGAACCCTCAGAACATTAACAAGCTGCTGACGGCTTTAAACGAGTGCACGGAGTGGGGCCAGATCTTCATCCTGGACTGCCTGTCCAACTACAACCCCAAGGATGATCGTGAAGCCCAGAGGTATGGTTGTTCCTGCTCTTTCTATGGGCCATGTGGGGTTATTTGGCAGCAGGGCGCTTGCAGGCTTCTGACAGTGTCACAGCTCTGCAAAAGGCTGTGATAACAGGGGTCTGGAACGGCACAAATAAGACTTGAGGTAAAAGAGGTTTAAAAGGGAGGCAGCTTTTGGTACTTTGGGCTGATGCTGGAAACCTGCCCCTTCCCTGTGCAGAACCACTCTCTGCTTATTTTTAGCTTTTTTTTTTTTCCCCTTACTTTTTTTCCTTTTAAAAGGCAAGTTCTTATGGGAACTGGCTCTGCTAAGAAGGGATCAGCCCAAGACCAAAGCTGTAACAATGGAAGCACTGTTTGGGGGATATTCTGTTTTAAAGCAGAGCTTTCAAATCTGATTTTGCTACTTTGAGAGGCAAGAAATCCTTATAGGTTTGGGGGCTTCCAAAGTACTACAGATTTGAGACCAGAATATTTTTTTCCAACTGAAAACTGCTCTGTGATATGATAGAACTGAAAATAAAGGTAAGAAACAGTTTTTTTTCTAATCACTCCAAATTCACCCGTTTGCTTTTTTACCTTTAGCTGCAATGACTAAACCTAAATACAAAGACCTTAGGGTTTGGGTGGTGGAGTGTTAATTCATGTGCTTCAAGCCTTCTCCTCATCTGTGTCCAGAATCACAAAAAGTCAGATTCTGTACTCAGGAGAGCAAGGAACCAGCAAGAACAATTTCCTGAAACAGGGGAATTCTCAGACTTCATATATTTTATGTAGACGATGTGGGGGGAAGGGGCACAAGCCCACATGCAAAATCCTGGGCAGGCGTTTTTCAATTTGATGGGTTTCTTCATTGACTGTTTTTGAAGGCACAACAGATAATCCACTCTTTTAAAAAAGCCTGCCACTAGTCTTGCTGCCTTTTTTTTTCTTCCCACCTCCTTCCCCCTTGTGTTCTGTTTTTGTGCCAGAAACAGCTATTAATGAGTGCTAGAAACCTGCAGAGATCTCCAGGGTGTCAGGCCAGTATTATCCCAGCTTTGGCAGAAGGGACCACTGGTTTGAGCAACTGTGGACATGTCCCAGTTCTTCATCTGTAATTCCTCTAAGAGTCCAAACAAGTGGTGGATAAAACTAGATGGGCAGTGACTACTTTTACTGTTTTGTGGGGAGTTTGACTCTTAGCCTGCTTTATAGGAGAATTTGGAGAATAAGAGGTGGTAGAATGACAGCACCTAGTTTTATACAGTGTTTTCCTTTACAGCAAGGCTGGTGTCATCACCCCTGTGCCTGGAGAAACTGAGACACAGAGATGAAGCAGCTTGGGTGCACCGGGTGACCATAGGCAGTGGCAGCTGGGGGCTGCTCCCAGCTTTGGCTTTACAGACTCCTCTGCTCCTCACTCGGCCGTGCTGCTTCTCTTCCAGGGTGTCTGAAAGCAAATCTTTCAGGGAAAGAAACTTCAAGAGGCACAGATGGGAAGGAGATTGTTCTGGGTTTGCAATATGCAGGAGGGGGTGGGAAGAGACTTGACAGATGCTTTAAGAAAGACCATATGAACCCAAACTTCCTTTCTGCTTGGGATGGGTTGTTTAGGATGCTGTTGATTACAGTATCCACTGAGACTTGGGAAGCTATTTAGGTCACTCTTGCTCTATATCTTCAGAGGAGCAGAAACTTCTTTTTTCTCAGAAACAAATGATTGAAATGGCAGCAAACTCCCCAAACAAGCCAGAAGCGTGTATTACCTCCAAATGGTTATATGGGGGCTAAAGTGTTTTTCCCATAACTATTTTGTTAAAGTTGTGTTTGTGAGTGACAGACAAGATCACAGAAATAGAGAATACCAGCAGGCAAAGGCAGAAAGCACTAATAACTCGATATGAGTTGGGTCTATAACACAGAGAGCTGGAAGAGTTCCTGAGCTGACAGTGGCAGGAGAGAAACTTGAAGCTGTGAGTCAAGTTTTCTTGTTTGCTTCCTGCCATGTTCAGGAAAGCGGACTTTACCTGCTTTTGTGAACAAAACCAGAACAAAGAGGTGTTTGAGAAAGCTTTTTTCAGCTAAATTCCTGAATTCAGATAAGATCTGAAATATTTGACATTCTGAAATAACTGTGAGCCCTCTCTTACTCCTCTGCCTCCAGTATTTGTGAACGGGTGACCCCTCGGCTGTCTCACGCCAACTCGGCAGTGGTGCTGTCAGCGGTGAAAGTCTTGATGAAGTTCCTGGAGCTTCTTCCCAAGGACTCTGACTATTACAACATGCTGCTGAAGAAACTTGCCCCTCCGCTGGTGACCCTGCTGTCTGGAGAGCCCGAGGTTCAGTATGTTGCCCTGAGGAACATCAACTTGATTGTGCAGAAAAGGTAAAGCCTCAGGGGGTGTTACACCTGGTTTGTCACAGGGCATCTGGTTAGCTCAGACCTTCAGATATTTCCACATGCACAGAAATTCATTTAATCCACGTTCACATCCCTTGAGGGATGGATTAAATAGTCTCATGACTCTGGTAGCGTGAATTGATTTTTTTTACAGCGTAATTGTGATATGAGTATCATACAGTATTTCTTAACCTGCCTCTCTCTTCACCACCTTTTTAAGAGCAGTAAGAACTGCCCTCTCATTAGACTATAAATCACATTGCAAATAGGAAGGAGGGTTAAACTGTGCAGTTCATAGCGACCTGTAGAAACTCAGTGTGCTTGGACTGTTTGACATAGAAGAACCAGGCTGGTGACATACTGGTATGCCATGGGTTGCTGTTTTCACTGGTTTACTCCCACGTGCACGTTTAAATACTCCTGTTCCTTTCTGGAAAGGTGGGATAGATTGGAGAGCACTTTGTGATCATACTCAGGGCAGAGTTACTGTGCACTGGCATCTTGCAAGTGAAAGCAGAAAATCAGTTTGTAGGTGGGTTTTGCATTGAGATGAGGATGTTTTTCTTTCACTGAAAACTCTGATGTCTCCTGACTGACTACAGCTCAGCAGTTCACATGGAGGAGGTGGAGATGTAGGCATAGAGATACTTGAATTCCACATTATATATTTGAAGCACCTTTTTCTCCAGCTTTCTAACTTTCTTAAAATTGTTGTTCTTGTGTGTGTTTGAATGTCCTGCACACAAAATGACACTATTCTGTTTCTCAGTGAATGTTTGGGTAGATTTCTAAACAAATGGTACCTTTGGTTAGGATAGAGCCCATTGTTTGTACCAGTCCTGAGTGATACGATGTTATGTTCCCCCCAGGCCTGAAATCCTGAAGCAGGAAATCAAAGTGTTCTTTGTGAAGTACAACGACCCCATCTATGTCAAACTGGAGAAACTGGACATCATGATCCGCCTGGCTTCTCAAGCAAACATTGCCCAGGTCAGATGAGCAAGTTCTGGTGTGTTCTGCATGTGTTTTGGGGATGGAAAACCCTCCCATGGTCCTCACACAAGGGTGGACGCAACAAGTGCTGCTGTTGTCCTGGCTCTTAGGGTCACTGTTCCTCCTATAGAGATCTTTGCAGCTACTTAATGGAGGAAACCCCAACACCTTCCATAATTTAAATGTTAATAGCATGGTGTGTCTTGCATCGTGACCGTTAGGTAGATCTTGTTTTACAGATTACAATTCCAGGAGGAGAGCTGATGTCTCCTGTCACATGAGTCACTGTGAGTGCTCAGGTTGGAATGAGAGACTTGTTTCAAGTGAGAGAGGCGCCTGTAACAGAGGCATTCAGAAAGGCCAAACATTACTGAAGTGTGAATTTCACATGTATTAGTTAAATTGTTAAACCCTTGAACAGTGACTCTTCAAAGCTAAAATAACCTTTATTTTGCTTAACTGCTGCTTCTGGAGTGGAAATAGCACAAAGCTAAAGCTAAACTGAACTGAAACTGCTTTACAGTGGAGATTCACCTTGGATTTGATGTTGTTTTAATCCAAATTCCATTTCTAAAAGAAGTGTTCTCGAGTGCAACCCTGGCCACAAGGCCTAACACTAATGCAGAATGATTAGTGCCTCTGGTTAGTGCTATTATTGTCCTATCCTAATTGTCATAGAGCAATTTAATTTAATGTGACATTTTTAAGCAGCTCTGTCCAGCTCTCTCATCTGTTTTTTGGAACAGAGCAAGGTAACGCACACCCCTTTCGTTCTGGGGACATGGAAAACATTTTAAAAACCAGTTTCCGTGTGAAAGTATCCAGAATTTTCTGTTTGCTCTTGGTAGGCTCCATACCGATTTTAATGCATAATGTTTAGCTAATGCAGGTTGTTTGGATGAAAGGCAGCGGTGTCTGGAGGGCAGAGTCTGCCACTGGGATCTGCAGACTAATGAATGAATTTCTTCCTGGTTCTAAAGAGGCATTCCTAAAAAACAAGCCAGGCTTCATCAGAAATATGCCCTGAAATGAGATCCAAGGAGACCAGGCTTCTGTTCCCATCTTTCCTTTGCCACTTGTTGAGGTTTTTCATCTCCCTGCCCATTCCAGACCGAGGCAGCAGACTCCTCGTATCCAAGGCTCTCAGACTCTGTATTTGAAAAGCACGAGCTACTAACCTGGGGTGCTCTGAGTACTGTGCAGCATAGATCATTGAAGGAAATAATAAAACTTCAAAGCACAGATGTCCCGTCTACTCCTTGCAGATTTATTTGTCTGCAGTCTGGCCCTTCAAGGCCTCTTTATCTTGTCATTGTTCTGAGCAATTGGCATCCACTAGAGATTTTTCAAACTGTCTCACTTTGTGCTGTTCACCTCACCCTTGCGATCTCTTTGTGACATCACAATGAAATCCCTGATGTCATATTTGACATGAGAAACTGGAATAAATGAGATTTTGAGGGAATGTAAATTGTGTAGGGTCTTTTTTTAAAATCATTTTTTCTAAGCCAAGTGATTTGTTTAAGATCAAGTAGCTTTTTAGTTAATGGTCTGTAAGATCCCAGCAGGTTCTGGTTTAAGCCCTTGTTCAGTTTCCATTAGCAAAAACACCTGAGACAAAATATGTTAAGAGAGGAAAAACCTTTACACAGTGATTAATCTCTGTATAGGTGTTCAGGGTGTCCTGAGATGATCTCCTTGTCCTCCTTTGGGATCCAGAGGTTCATCTCTGCACAGAAAAGGAGAGATGAAAAATGGTCGTCGCTGAGAGCTTTGCATACAGTGAATGTAGAACACTAAGTACAATAAACCATACATAAGATTTATGTGTATGGGTGTGACCCCTGCTTCACTGAATTTTCAATGTAAGAAGGAATAGCAACGTTTATGCTTGGCATGGCTGATTTTTGCCCCTAGCTTTTGTTTAGAGGAATTTGAAAATAATCTAGACTAACCCACCTTTTGGCTTTGGCCAGCCTAAACCAAGTCTTGCTGCCTGATCCAAGCCAGTGGGTTTCAGAGGTAGAGATGGATTGCGGAGTTTGACTGTGTTAGCTTTGGATGTGTGTGGCTAGCTGCTGAAGAACACGTTTGGCTCCTGTTCTGGAATGCAAGTGCCGTCACTTGTCAGAGGGGGATATTCTCTTGCTGTGACCCTGGGAGCTCATGTTGGTGCATTTTCTCTGCAGGTCCTGGCAGAGCTCAAGGAATACGCGACTGAGGTGGACGTTGACTTTGTGCGCAAGGCTGTCCGAGCAATCGGGCGATGTGCCATCAAGGTTGAGGCAAGTATCTGAAACTTGAGATTTTCTGTGGTTCTCCATCTTCAAAAACAACAGTGACCTTTGCCATCTCGTTCCCACATTACACAAATTTTCTTTGCTTCTGCATTGGCAGTCAAGTGACCTGAATACATCATGCTCGTGGGCAAAACCCCAGCTGAACGGTAGGACTTATGAGCGCCAGCTGAGTACGTGACAGGAGGGTGCTGCGCTCCTCTCAGACCTCGGGAAGAAAAATCATCCCTGATGGAATATTTTACTGTACTGGCTTCAAGGGAACAACAACCGTATATCATTGAGGACCTCCTTTAATAGCTATGGACCTGACATTTTGAAGGGGGAAGAGGAAAATGTGCAGAGGAACTAAGTATTATAAAACGTTTTGTGTACCCCCTGTTTCAGCCTAATAGAACACATGCATAGAATTACAGGGATCTGAGGCATTTAAGTGCAATTTGCACAAACATAGAGTGACTTTATTTGCTTTTCTAGTGTTAAAGGTCCATATAGCTTGTAGCTTTGTTTGGAGTGTGCTCTCTTTAACCTAGATGCTCATACAAATAAGTTCCCAAGAACCACTGCGGTTGTCCAGAAAACCACTGTCCTCTGCTAGTCAAACATCCACCAAAAATGCTCGTAATAGAATACTTCTTTTTCATTATGTCCCTGTAAATGAATCTGGTGTGCCTGACAGGACCTCAGCAAGCTGGTGGAGATGCTGTAGTGTCGGTACTCTTCAGTAAACTGGTAACAGTGCAGAATGTCACCTAAGTGGTCTCATTTCAGCTGAGCTCATTTAACTTTTGCTAAAAGGTGTTCCCATGAGCGTTGCCTGACAGCAGATTTAAATAAAAATCTAATCATACCTGACTGAGTAGTGTGTCAGTGAACAGGTTTCCCTTGTTTCAGCTGAACTACTGTAGGTCTGTAAAGAGGACACCAACTTCTATCCTCTTGAGAGAATCGACTGCCCATGCAGCCTTCTCTTCCTTCAGCTCTTAAAGGCTTTACCACAGCCATGGGCTTGCTTTAAAGCGTGGCCCGGCAGAGCGGGTGATGCTGCCGCTGTTTCATGTCTGCAGTTCAGAACTCTGCAGCGCTGCTTCCGTGTTGTGTGCAGGCAGGAGGCTGGATGGAGCCACAGCAGTGACAGCAGAAAATGCTTCTGAGCGTGGAAGATGCTACTGAGGAGTACAAAGGAGCTGCTGGCAGCCCTTTCTGTGGCGGTGCTTGTGCTGGGGGTGGGAGCTTGCTTTAGTTCTCAGTGGGGACTTTCTCTCCAGGACTTGGCCATGTGTCTGTCCTAGTTTCACATGAAAGGTGGTGCGTTCCTGCAGTACCAAGATGTTTTTAGAAGTTTTTACCCTTTCCTACTCACATCCCCTATACTCTTCCCATCCCTAGTATCCTGACAGTCACATTTGACGTGCAAGGGACTAATAATAATGTGCCAGCAAATTTGCAGTGACCCTCTGTGTAATTGTGTGTGTCTCAATAAGCAGTGTTAACCTTGGTTTTTAGGTCTCCTTTGAAGACGCTGCTGCTAAAGATGAGGTCTGTTTACTCCTCTGACAAGAGCCAGATTTAAAGAGGGCAAATATAGAACAACTCATTCCAGCATCCTCATCTCTAGGTTAATCCCAGTCCCTAGTGCATCTGTGTTTACTAGAGGCTGTTTGCACTGTGAATTATGACTAATGGAAGAGCATTCTCTCACCCATCAGTGTCCAAGTTCCCAAGCCTTAAAAATCTGCTTTTTGACATAGGGCACAGCCAAAAGGAGCTGTTGATGAATGAGTGTTCATGGGGAACCTCAGCTCTGCCTTCAAGGATCTTACCTTTCATCTAATTGTCTCTCCTAGAAGAGTAAGACAGTAAATAAATTCGACTGCTGTGCCGTGTGCCATAGAGTGAGTGTGGCATTACCTTTGCTGCGCAGCAGTGTCTGGTGCTAACGGCAGAGTAAGCACTCATTTTGGAAATGAAAGCAATACCCATGCTGAATAGCAAGGCTGATGGATTTTTCCCAGGCTTAAGTAGTCCTATTGCTTTGGGGGATGCCAGAACAACATAATTTTGCATGGATAGACTTAACTAGGCTCAGTGTTAGCTTTGGATGTATCTACAGCAAACTGTGTGGTGTAGCTAGACTTGACAGCATGAGGTGAAGGTGTTTGTGGCTTGTGCATCACTTTATTCCACGGGCAGCACTAGATGAAGAGTCCTCTGATGCTTTGATTGTAAGGAAACAAAGCCCCACTCCTATGGGAAAAGGAAATGAAGTGGATGCGGTAAGAACAGTGATTCCTCTGGAGCGAAGGAAAAGCAGAAGGGAACGTATTAAAGGCAGATTTGTCTCAGTTCCAGACAGTTCTGTTAGCAGCCTGGTTCTTAGAAATCATCGAGGCTGTGAACTTGGTGTGTGCTACTTCAATAATCTTGTGGGCTTTCATTTGGTTTCTACAGAAAAACAAAACAGGTTTGACATTGGTTGGTTGTCCTTTCTCACGCCAACTTGAGAGCTGTTCTGCTTGGGGTGTTCTTTCATCCGTCTGCAGAGCTCTACAGTCCCCAGGGATGTCCACTTTCAAAAAGGAGTGTTTTTTACAAGGGATGTGGGGAGCTGAAATGTATTTTGTTGCAGGGAAGTTTTGTTACAGGGAAATTTTGCTCTACTGTGCATGTGCCCATACAGCTGCTTCCTTTCCAAGTGACTCTTGGGCTAAAAATCAATACTGCATATTTCAAAGTGGATGTTGTGGAAAATACACACTTCAAAATGTCTAAAGAAAAGAAAAATAAGCTTTAGTTTTCTTTCCCTTGAATTCCACAGCTCTTAAAGCTTTGCTAGTTGTAGGCTCTGACAGGGCTGGACTGCTTGTTGCGAACAGTGATTGATGCTGTAGGTTCTGTAGAGTAGCCTTGGCTTAGGACAGATTTACCCCAAGTGCCCCTTAAGGCCACTTTTTTAAAAAACTAGTGAAAGTTGTTGAGAAACTGGTAAGAGACGACACTGCAGGCTCCGAAGCATCTGCCTTGCAAGGACTTTGCGTGGGGTAGTGAGCAATGCCAATCATCGAGCTGCGCCCATAGTCGATCTCCATGAAATGGAAGAGTCTTACAGGTCACAGACTCCAAATCTCTTCTTGAGCAGAGGAGACCAGAGCAGAACATGGTCACATTGCCTCTTCACCGCCTCCATAGTGCCATAGTACCTGTAAAGCCACGCTCAAGAGTTATCAATCGTTATCAATCGTGTAATCAGCCGTATAATTTTATACAATATCTCTCCTTACTCTAATGCCAATTATATTGGATTTTTTTCCGTTTGGTGTTAATTTCAGAGGAGAGTCTTGTGGCCTTGAGTGCCAGTTTGCAAAGACAGCAAATTCTGGTTTATGGTGTGTCCTCGCTCGGCCGATCCCCACGCCAGCACTGCCACTGTTGGTGCTTGCGGGCTGTGTGTGAGATACCACAGCTCGAGTCATGAGAGCAAGAAATCAAGAGATTTTAGTCTCTGCTTGTTTAAATTGAGCTCTACAATTCTTGAGGTTTGTTCTTGAGAATTTTGCCCATTCTCAAAAAACTGATTCCAGTGACTTAAATGCCATTTCATCCCTCCTCCTGCCCGTCCTTCAGGTGCTCTGAGGGGACTATTACCTCGGTTGAATTGAAAAATCTACCTATGTTGCTATTGTTTGTGCCCTGTGATGTTTGTCTCCATCCTGAATGCTTTCTGAATGTTCGGATGGTGACTGCCCAGGCAGTGTCGTGAGCAGTCTGCTTCTCACATTAATCACCAGCTGTGTAATGAGGCTTCATATGTACTGTGCTAAGAGCCAAATCACTGTCCTTATTTGAGGCTCTCTGGTGCTGGAGTTGGTTGTTTCTGTGTTGTCCTGCCTTACTGGGCTATTTGTGAATAAACCTACCTGAACTGTTTGACTGCCAGTGTCCGGCCTTTGTTATCTTACAGTGCTTGTGGTGGGAAATTCTGAACTAATGAGTGTGAAACCCGCCTTGGCAACACCTGGATTTCTGTTTATAGCTGTATCTTCCCATGTTTCTAGTGACCTTACTCCAAAAATACTGAACCTGTTGATAGTGTGAGCTGCTTTTTACTGCTGTTCTTGCAGTGTGATTGATGGGATGTTTTTCCCCTGCCTTCTTTCTGCCCCAGCAGCCCCTGGCAAACTCCCCCAACCCTGGTTGCCGCAGCTCGGGCAAGTCCAAGGGGCTCATTCTGTGACCTGTTTCAGCTGTGAGCCAGCAAGAGGGTGTTATAAGTAGCAATGCAGGCAATGCGCTTAATGTCTCATGTGGTGATGCCGGTATCTCCTGGCATGTTTGTTTCAGCTGTTATTTATTGCAGGAGCTGGAGTCAACTGGCACCTCGATTGTAATACACAAGCACTTGTCAGCCTGTAGGTTTTTGCTGGGCACACATATTGAGTTGGTAGCTGTTGTCCTTTTGTTTTTCCCCTCTTATGCGTGCCTCGTTTGTCAGTGTGTGCTGTGGGCTGGGAAGGGGCGTTTCTTCAGCTTGTTTTAATTGTATTATTCTTCTCTCCAGCAATCTGCGGAGCGCTGCGTGAGCACGCTGCTGGACCTCATCCAGACCAAGGTCAACTATGTGGTCCAGGAGGCCATTGTTGTCATCAGGGACATCTTCCGCAAGTACCCCAACAAGTATGTGAAAGTAGCACAGAGTGTTTGGAAGCCCTTGTCTGCTAGTGTCAGAACAGAGCAACCCAAAACTCACTTGGTGTAGCGTACCAGGGCTCTGAAGCAAAGATGTCTGTTTTTTGAAAAGCAGTGTCTGTTCTGATTCTAGCTCCCAGTACAGCAGGATTCAGATGTCAGCTCTAGATGAGGTATCAGCCTGACATTATTAGCTTGAACTGAAATCTTTTTCTTCTCCACTGCTCCATATTGATGCCTTAATCAAAAGCTATTAAAAACTCTTGTAGAGAATGCCAGAAGGAAAATTTGGCCAAGTTTACAGCATCAAGCTCCTCTGGTTTTGCTTGCCTCCTCTAGAAGGCTTTTATATGAGACCAAGAAAGTTTGTGGCTCCCACACTGCTCATTTTCTCCATGGAACGTTCTCTTTGGCTTGAGACATACTCGGCCTCTTTTAAGTTGTTTCTGTGATAAGGTTTTGTCTTCTCAGCTACAGCGCACCAGCGATGTCTTTCAGAGACCTTGTGATTACCTAAAAGTAACATGGGACACGGGCAGGCCTCTCTGGCAATTTCTGCTGCCATATACAAGATAGATTGCCCGCTTATGACAGGGACAGCTGTGCATGGGAATAGGGGAAGCTAAATAATTAGTGTGGGGTATTGTCTGTTTTACAGCAAAGTCTTTGGGGAAGTGTAATATCCGGTTTAGACTTGCCAGTCTGAACATGCCAGTGAGGCTGCAGGATCTGATAGAGTCATGGTTTGAACTGTTGGATCAAATGTTCCCTTTAGCAAAACAGAGAGGGAGGCAACTTTGTCTTGAATTCCGCATCTGGGTGGTCTTGCTGATTAACAAAGCTACAAAGCTCTTGAGGACCCTGTGAGATCTTAATGCTCAGCATGGGAAAAGAGCAGCCTAGCTATGTTTTCTTAGTTGAGTGAAAATGCTGCTTGCTGTGTAGAAACACTAGACATTGTGATTCAGTCCAGGATTCTCTGCAGAATGATGTGGACAGAGATGGAGTAACACAAGTTGAATTCACCTCAGTAATCCACTTGTACTCTGACAAACCAGGTATGAAAGCATCATTGCCACCCTGTGTGAGAACCTCGATTCCCTGGATGAACCAGATGCCAGAGCTGCCATGATCTGGATAGTGGGTGAATATGCAGAGAGAATTGACAACGCAGATGAGCTGTTGGAGAGCTTTTTGGAGGGCTTCCATGATGAAAGTACTCAGGTAAAATTGTGTTGTGCATCTTATCTGGAGTGTTTCATGCAGTGTCTGTATGGGATGGCTGGTAAATATTATTGCAGTGGTCAGAAAATACCTCACAATGAAAACTTCAGTATTTGATTAAAATAAAATTCTTGGCAGTCTGTAGACTTGCTCTGTTGTCTGTATCTCCCGAACTTCTCAGAAGAATAGAACAAGACCGGAGGGGTTTCTATATGTTGCGTACTTCTTGGGGTATAACCCTACTAGGGACCAGAACGCACTGAAGAATAGTGATGAGATGCGTGAAAGTGTGACATAAATTTCAGTGTGCTGATCAGAGTCTTGTCTGCAAAAGTGTTTTGCAACAGGCAAGAGTCTGAGTCTCATTGTACTGGGTTTCACTTGCAAAGAATAGTGTAATGCTGTTAAAAAGCATAGGCTTGATTTTCCTATCAGAAAAGGATGTTGAGACTTGGGAGATGTTGCTAAAGCATGGCTGAATTTTCTAATCTGTATTGTGTTCCTTTCTTAGGTGCAGCTCACCCTGCTGACTGCTATAGTGAAGCTGTTCTTAAAAAAGCCTTCTGAAACACAGGAGCTGGTTCAGCAGGTCCTCAGCCTGGCCACACAGGTAAGCCAAGCCACCCAGTGAACCAGAGCCCTCCAGACACTGCCGGTCTGTGTGTGGTGGCTCCCATCTGCCAGGGCAACCAGCTGTGCAGCAGAGAGGATCCAAGCGTGTTCCTCTCTGTCCCAAAGAGGAGGGATTTGACTCCATTTAAGAGCTGATCTGTGCCTGTTACTGTGCCATCTGGCATCTGCTCTCTCCTTCTTAGCTCTTGCTTCATCCTAATTCTTTCTCCATTCTCCCACCAAATGAAAAGCTAAGGGCAGGTTGGAGTTATGCAGAAACCAAAATGCTTTCTCCTTGGAGGTGGCTTGCAGTTAGAACATGTGGAACTGTGATAGAGGGAAAGGGCCTGGCAGAGGCTTTGTTCTGTGAACAGTGAAGCTTAAGCAGTGTTATGAAAACGAAAGAACCGAGGTTTGGGTATTTATCATTTGTACCTCGATGTTGCCAACCAGTGTGGCAGCTTTGCTGGAGGCTGTAGCAGTGGGTTAAGATCCCGGATTCATTATGCATGAGGTGCTGAGTTACGAGCTCACATTGCTGCAGGCGGGACTGGGCTTGAGCTGCCAGACAGAGGGCTGTAGTTCTGGAGGACAGAAGTGAAGTTGTCCTGGTGGTAGAAGTGGCTGAGTCCTCGGCTGATCCTCCTACACTCCCTGGCTGTAGTGAGTGGGGCAAATGTGCGATGGCATGGTCCAAAAAGAGCTGCTCCTGTCCAGACCTGCTGTGCCAGGTGACGAAAATAGTCTCCCAGATGTTCTCAATGGGCTGTGATTTTTTCTTTTTTCTGAGCAGAAAACCTGGAGTCAAATCATCTGCTGACCTTTTTGGTGGTCTTTGCGGCAAGAAAACATGGCTCTGGACTTCTTATTACTTAGAACTTCTATTCATCCCTTTGGGGTTGGGGGTGAGATCTGTGGCCTGCTTTTCCTGCTTCAAAACTTGCCACTAGGCAGGTTCTCAGCCTCTCTTTAGAGAAGAGTGGGCCAAGGGCATGCTGGATCATTTGTCTAAACCAACAGAAGAAAAGTACTAAGTGTTAAAACCCACTATGCTGAGTCACAAAACACTTAATGGCACCCAAAGAATATAATAGGCGTCTGTTTTTTCTCTGTTTGTCACAAATGTTGATTCAGTCTGGCTTCTTGTATTTTATACGAGTAGTAAGTCAATGTAGGATAACTGGCTGTAAAACGCTAAAAAGTCGTATGCTTCAAGGTCTCATTTCTAGGTGGAGATACTGTTTTTCACTTGAGTGGGAGAGTAATTACACGTGTGTTTCTTTCCCCGGCTCGGGTATTGTTGCACTTTGAGTGTCTCTTAGGGCATGTCTGCACAGCCAACTGCAGGTGTGACTGTAGTAGGAGCCAGCTTAATCCTGCCAGCTCTGGTAAAAATAGCAATGGAGCAGCTGGGGATGGAAGGGACACAGATGTGTAGCAGCGATCAAGGTCCCTGGCAAGCCCATAACCTAAAGGATGGCACAGAGGCTCTAAATCTCCAGATTGTCTGGCATGGTGGGTAACTAAGCTGGCGTGGGTTCATTGGTATGCACCACAAGTGTGCATGGCAGATCCCGGAGAGCAGAGAAATGGGAGAAATGTGGAAAGGGAAGATCTGAGCCTCTTCTTCCAGTAGATTTATTAAAGCTTCAAGTCTGTTTGTGTGGCTGTGAGAAGAGTTGGTCAGTCTTGAGTCTGTATGTGTCTGCAAGTAGGTAGGAGCGTGTGGTCTTTCATGTGTGCCCTTGCAGAAGCCCGGCCTCATCTTGAACTGGCTGCTGCAGGCAGAATGCAGAGTCTTGTAGGAATTGTTAAGGGTGAAGGGTGTAAAAAGTCCATGACTCCACCATCAAACTGAAAAACAGCACTGCAGACAAATCTCTCAGTTGACCCAGACATTGTATCTAGGTCCTTACGACCAAAATGAGTTTAGCATGCTCAGTCTCATTACAAATAGAGGTTTTGCTGTGTGCCTGAGAATGTCTTGAGGCAGAGCAGGGAGGCAGGTTATAGCAGGTCAGCCGCAGTGTGAATGAGATCACATAAAGGAAAATGAATGCCAAGGAGGAAGGCTAATGACATGTACGATATGTTGCCAACATTTTACGGGGAAAAAAGCCCTCAGAAACATTTACCCTGTTGTTCTCCTGATGTGGGGATTAAAAATCCCAGCTCTTGTTTCCATGAACAGTTCGAACATGTTGCACTGCAACATAAAACCACACCACCTCCCTCTCCCCAGAACATTAGTGGCGAACTATCACCACTCACTTTGCTGCTCTGGGCAGAACTGTTGGAAAAGGAGAGAACTAATTAGCACTTCACGCAGCGGCAGAAGTATCTGCAGTAAAACAAGGGTATTATTGACAGCTGGAGAACTGATGACGTGTCCTAACTGTGTATCATTAGCATCTTTCCATACTTTATTAGATAACTAAAAGGCAGGATAAGATTGATCTCGTTTGGTATGAACAATATGGCTTATTAAGATCCATTCTGTAGCTCTGCAGGGTTTTTTTGTTCAGTGATGCCCTTGGGTAAGTCATATATTTCCAGGAATCTTGGCTCATTCTGTTACAATATGCAGCCTTGCATGTCTACTCTTAGCATGCGACAGTAATTTCAACTCACGTTCTGTTCTCCTCTCTACACCCCCTTGGAGTTCTCCTAATACTTACTGTTAAGTGGCAGGAGAGTTTGGAAAGCAGTTGATAACTCTGTGGGCTGGGGCAGTTGTGGGATGTAAATCCTGGGCTTTTTGCTTGCTGACCAGCTGGACAGGATCTAGGCATTAGTACTTTGGTTCTTGTTTTTAATTTTGGGATGTTCATCACAACAAGCAGTTTATAACATCATTCTGAAATTGGTGTGACTGTCGCTACGGGATGGTTGGGTTTTTTTAATCAAGCAGAATCACTGCTAGAAAAAGTAAGCGATTACAGGTGTTAGTCCATTTCAAACCCATGACTGAAGTATTGCTTTGTCTCAGGATTCTGACAACCCCGACCTGCGGGATCGTGGCTACATCTACTGGCGCCTTCTTTCCACGGATCCAGTGACTGCCAAAGAAGTGGTGCTCTCGGAAAAGCCGCTTATTTCTGAAGAGACCGATCTGATTGAACCGACTCTGCTAGATGAGTTGATCTGCCACATCGGGTCTCTGGCTTCTGTGTACCACAAACCACCCAACGCTTTTGTGGAGGGGAGCCATGGGATCCACCGCAAACACTTGCCAATTCACCATGGGAGGTAAGCTGAGGCAACCCTGGTGATAATGGGCAGGATTGGCTGTCTCTTTCTAGCAAAGAGTCCAAAAGGTGCAAAGATCTTTTCTAACACTGTAGTGGGATTTTTTTAATTCACTATGTAGGGGCTTGCAGATCATTTCACTGTAGAATTTAATCCTGGGTGTGTAGTTTCTGAGTTCCTGGGTCAGAAGACGGAGGAAGTATCAACATTCTTGTGTGAGGACGAGCCATGATGTTTTTTGAGAAGACATGGGCTATAAGCCCTCATGACATGGGAGTCTGAACAAAAAAGCAGGAGATCTGGTGCAAGGGCATTATTCCAGGAGGAAGATGACTGGTAAAAACAAGCATCTTTCAGAAGGATGTGCTACTTTGATTTTGTAAGAGCTTTTGCTTCAGCAACAGCACAGTTTTACAAGTCTCAGTTGTGTAGAATAATACCAGTTTCCTGGAACAGGCAAGGACAGGGATCCTTTGCTGTTGGAATATGAAATGGGTGAAACTGCCTTTCTCCTTTGGTGCCTATGAAGGAAGGTGAGTGTAAAAGCCATCTAAGCCCCATCACTGAAAACTGTTTGGGGTTAAAAGAAGATGGCGGTATTGTCATAGGTCTGTCTAACCTTTGGGGCAGAGGAGGGTGAAATGCTTTGGCTTATTGTCTGGAGCTTTAGTGCTTTCCTGTGATCACAGTCCTGGCAGTGGGTCAGATTTGCCAGAGCAGACAGTGCAGGAGTCCTGGGCTGTGGCAGTTGCTGTCGAGCCTGCTCCCATGGTTCCTCATTCAGGTAAGCAGTGCTATTTGCACTAATGGTATTAATTACAAACATAAGTGTGCTTTATGGCAGGAGGCAGAATATCCAGGCTTATCCCTTAATAATATTCCCAAAGTGACATTTGGAGTGCTATTTTTCACTGTTGCACTGATAAATCAGTGTGCGATGCTGCTCCTTTTCTATTTTCTGACACCACTTCTCTGCTATTCTTAGCAACTAAAGCTATTTCTGTAATGACTAGCTTTAGGAAACAGAGTTGTTTTCTTCCTGCCTATGAAATTAAGTCGGGTTGCATTGACCCAGGACCAGCAAACACAAGTCCATCAGTCAAACAAGAAAAGCAGCAGCTGTATTCCTTACCTACCTCTCCTAGTCGAAGATATGCCTCCGTAGCAAAATGAGGTGGGATGGGGATAGTCACTCCAGAAACTAGAATTTTAGAGGGTTTTAGTCAGCTCAAGGAATTCGGTGTTTGCATGGAGTTGGCTTTTTCACTGCCATCTTTCATATACTGCATATGTGGCTTCACTCTCGTAGCTAATACTCAGTCTGCTGACCTCAAATCTTTTCTGACAACAGCAGCATTGTGCATTGCCCTGGTGGTGTTTGCTGCTAAATTACCCATTGCTTCCACATAAAACCTTCATGCCTCCATCAGCAGCAGCGAGCTGAGGAAGCCAGAGCTGGGGCAAGGTCCAAAGGGTGCTCAGCAGAGCATGCTGTGTACTGACACCATGCTCTAGCCTGTTTGGTGAACTAAAAAAACGGGGGTGTTACTTAATGGCACACCAGGCTTCTCTGATGTGAGCTCACCTCACAAAGAGGCCCCATTATTGTGGTTTTCTGCTTTAGTGTTAGGAAAAGGACAGTAAAACCTTACAAGCTGATGCCAAGGCATCCTTGTCCCATGTCACAGCATCGCAAATTGCCACTTTTAAGCCCTGAGAGTCACAGTGAGCAGCTCCGCACAAGTGTGGTTGTGGGGAGCCTGAATTTGTGCGCCCAGTATCATTTTACTGATTACTGAGAAATGGGTTTGCCCCTTTCTAGTGCTGAATGTGCATGAAAAGATACATGAAAATCTGTTAGTTTAAGGCAAGTTAAGGGTATCCGGTGAAAGATAATCTCCTGACCTAGCTATTTGGAGTTATCTTCATTACTTCTGCACTCCATTAATGACCATTCTGGTGGCTGACCCACCTACTAGAGAATGAGGTTTTCCTTCAGGTTGCACAGTGAGGTAGAGGTGGAAATGTGGCAGTGGGGAGATGTCCCCAATGAATGTGGTTTAAGAGAGTCAAGATGGTGTTGCCAGAAGTAGCTGGTTGAGTGATGCTTTTCTGGGTATGAACCTAGGAGTTAGTTATGGTTGGCAGAATACACTACATTGCATTTTGTTTCGTTTCATTTTCATTCAAAGCAGCATAGGACAGGTTCCTTTCAGATCTCAGCGGATGGCAGACCCATTGAACGGCTCACAGATGGTGAGATGTTCCACCTCAATGAGCCCAAGTGTCACAGAGTATGAATCCTAAAGGTGGGGGAGAAATCTCCTTATTGCTTGCCAGTATTTCCTCATGCGGCGGCTCTCACTGCCCCTGCTCAGCTATAATGCAGCTGGGGAACTTGGGGCGATGTTTCCAGGGCTCCTGGGAGAAGAGGAGACTCTGGCAGGTGTCCCCATTCCTGCACAGGTGGTGGAAGGAGATTTCTGATTGTGGCTGAAGCTGTGCATCCCTTGTGAGACCCAACATCTGGGAACTGCTGGAGGCTGAACTCATAGGAGGGCCACATCGCCAGCTCACGTGGGCAAACCCAGCTGCTAGTCACTGCCCAGGACTATGAAGGAGAAGAAAGCTTATGTCAAGTCTTTTTGCCCTTTATAGCTCACATATTCTTAATTTTTTTTTCTTTCAAAGAAAATGCAGTGTTGCTTACAAATATTTTTAAAGAGGCCCATTCTGTACAGGAAATAGAAGGCTTGATGTTTTGTTTTTTAACACAAACTGACTTAGCTTTGTCCTTTCCTAAATTCTTGTTGGGCTTTGGGGCAACTGCAGTTACGCAAGACCTTGAAGGATCACTTTATCTCCATCAGAAGAAGGATGAGTAAGTGTTGAAGAGGTGTAGTGTTAAAGGGATTATATGCTGGGAACGAACCAAGTGTGTTCACTACCGGCTCGTAATGTGCCTCTGCTCATACATGCTGTTCTTCCCTGTGCTCAGGTTGGGGGTGGGAGTGGATCACGGTAACCACTTGCTCTTCAAAAATGTTTTAGGTAGCTGTTCAGCACACTCAGAAGTCTCCCTGTTAAAGGCAGAAGCAGAAAGGACAACTAATGTTAGTGCTATTAGGGGTCTAAAGCTTTTAAATGCAAAGAAGCTTTGAACCCTTTCTGTCACTGCCTGGTAACTAATTCATTCTGCAGTCCTTATGCTACATCTTTTCCTCTTGGCACTGAAGTTGGGAGCAGCTTATACTGTTGCTAAAGCCTTCAGTAACTGAATAAGGATGAGGAGGAGGATCATGGCTGTCCAAAATCAGAAGCTGCAATCCTCACAAAAGAGCCCCGGTGTTAAACACCTTGTCAGGACGCTAATTCCCTTGGCATTTCTGTGCAATTACCTGTTGGCTGCAGCTGCAGTAACATGAGCTGGAAATGATTTTGTCAGTTTCTGCTGGCAGCAGAACACAAAATAGGTTTTTAGTTATCTAAAATATTAGCGTCTCTGGATTTGAAGAATAAATACATTGTAATGAAATCTCCAGGAGCTACAGTCAGTCTTGCTTCCCCCCCACACACACTTGAGTTGTAAAATGCAGTGGCAAGTGCATGTAAAAGGTAGCCGGGCTGCTTATGATGAGAAAACTTGGAAGCTGTATAATGAGCATTTCCAGGCTAGTAACTAGTATGTCTGCTAACTCAGAGAAAGGGGAATTATTGGTAGAAGGCAGGTATCAATTTTAGATTGAGGTCTTTAATTAGGAAAGCATTCTAGAGCTTAATGCTGGTCAGTAGAAGGTGTTTAATCCAGATCTGTGGGGGGCAGTTGAATTTACAATTGTTAGAGCAAGGGCTCAAGGGTTATATCAGTGTTAGGTCTCTGAGGAAATCTGGTTTTTTTCATGTTTACATGTCCTCTAGGCCCAATGGGCTGAAAATAATGTCCACAGATTTCTTCTGAACTAGGAAATAATGATTTTCAGTGCTGTAGTCCATGCAGTACTCATGGCTCACTGTTTTAGGGAGGGGTCTGTGGTTCTGAAACCACGGATACCGATACCAAACCTTGAAGATTCCCTTCTCTGAACTGAAAACCATGCGTAACCACCTCTTGCTGTGTTTCCCATGCTGGGAATCTGAAGCTGGAGACCAAAGGTGACTAATGTTTCTCTGTTTGACTAATGTTTCTCTCTTCTGCTTCTTGTTCCTCCCACCCATAGCACTGATGCAGGCGACAGCCCCGTGGGCACAACGGCCACCACAAACCTGGAGCAGCCACAGGTCATCCCATCACAGGGCGACCTTCTGGGTGACCTTCTCAACCTGGACCTGGGACCCCCAGTGAATGTTCCTCAAGTGTCCTCCATGCAGATGGGTGCTGTGGACCTCCTGGGAGGAGGGCTGGACAGCTTGGTAAGCAGCAGCATCTTTAGCTTCAGCTGATGTGAAATAATTGGAGCTGTGCTTATCTCTGCAAAGCTTTGATCATTTGTGCTGGTAACACTTGGATCACTGAGCTCCCAGTGCTGAGTCTGAAAATTATAAGTGAATATACCCAGTGCTATTGTACCAACTGTACCAACTTCCAGCAGGTTTTTCCTGCTATAAAATGGATGTTGCTGTGCGCTGTGGAGTCCCCATGGTCAGCGGATGTATTTGTTCCATGCTTTTTCTGTCTACAAAGACAACCAAAAAGTTGTTTTAAGAATGTGAAGTGTCCCACTGCTCTGTAATTGATTCGGGCTCTCTTTCAAGAAGATGTTTGTTCCACCCAGTTCCCAACCCTACTCAATTTCAGTGCGAAACTCAGGGCTGCAGGCCATAGCCCCGTGTCATCCCATTTGTATATTCTCCAGAGTGTGTCATGGTTTAATATCGGTGACATTTTAATTGCAGTTAGGTCAAGAGGGAAGCACTCGATGTCGTCCTCCCCATGCTGCAGCTGCTCATGAGGAGGTATTTTAGCATTAACAGGGTCAAGCTCCAGAATATGAGTAATTACACATTGCTTCAGCTCTGGGGAGTGACCTGGGCAGGAGCTGCAGTGAGAGAATCGCTCAGCAAGGAGACTGCGGCAGGGAGAGGAGCTCGGTGCTGTGGTCTTAACGCTGGTGGCAGCCAGGCACTGAAAAGTGATGAATGTCACCATCAGTCTGGGAGTTGTTCCCATGGGATGGAGGGCAGCACACGGATCCCTGACACCCTGTTGACTTGTCCACGGGGGTAAGAAGCAGTTTAGATATATTTGCACCACATAACCTGAGCAAGACTACACTAGTGAACATAGTTAAGTGTTTTTCAGCCCTACAGTGGATTTGTCTTGGTTTGGTTTAAGGTTTGGCTCGCAGTGAGCCTGGTTTAGGTGTACTTTCAGTTCTGAGTCGAGCTCTGAATAATAGAGGTAGGAGGCAGCTGGATGAACCCCAATGCAACACATCCTTATTTGTCAAAGATACATATTTTTTTAAACTGCCATAATCTTATTAAAGCATACACTAAACACATTTCCAGCGCTTCGTGAGCTAATGAGCTGGAAACAGTCTAACCCTTAGTGGCGTGGATGTTCATGGAGGTCAGATGTGCTTTAGCATCTCTGCCATCTGAAGAGCAGTTTGCTTGTTTAGCAGGGAGTCTACTTGCATGCTGGGGAGGCAGGGGATGAGGGAAATGGTTTAAGCTGGAGTTGCTGGGAGCTCAAACAGTGAGTCCTGAGCAGTGACCTTTGCAGCCTTTGCCCTGCATTGCGAGAGCTGACACTGAGAAACTGGGATTTTTAATTGTGTTAGCACATTGCAGAAAATGGTGCTATCTGTGGTGTCTCATAGTGGTTGGAGTTAAGTTCCTCTGTTTCTACTGTCTTTCAGGTCACTGACTGTAACCCTTTGTTTCTCATTAGTGTCAGAGATGAATGTACGTGGCAGGAGGACTAAAACTTGGTTTTAGTAAAAGAGTTGCCTTGCAGTTGGTGTTAATGGGCTTCATTTAGTGGCCCGCTTTGGCTGTAGAGCTGTTAGTTGACATGGTACTAGGCTTTTACTTAATATTTTTTTCAAGCCCTAAGTAAATTTGTGGGGCTGTGGAGTGTGATCTAACAAAGTGATCATGTCTGTGCCTGGGGCTGCGTGGGCCAGCACTGTCTCAGCTGAGTTACTAGATGGGGAGAACATTAAAAAAATCTGAATGATGGTTGGTTTATGGTTTCTTGTTTGGGGTTTTTTTGATTGTTGTTTGTGATAGGACTTTTTGGTTGTTTTTTTTTCCCTCCCCCCATAATGCACTCTCTTGGAGTGTTGTTGCATCAAGTGTCCTGTCTTCTCCTGATCCCTCACAAGTGAATCTTTTCCTGATAAATCTCTATTTCTCTGTTTTTTCCTTCCCTAATAAGCCTAATTAGTGTATGGGTGGATGTGATCTGTGTGTTTGTGGGCATGTGTTTCACAAGCTGATTTAACTCTAACCTGGTATTAGCTAAATTGCTAGACAGTGTCTCTTGGCTGCAGGGCTAGCCAAGGGGATTGGCATTTGGGTCTTAGGCTAATGTTAAGCCGTATTTGTGCAGTGCCAAAACCAGTCCCAGACTGCAGGTACACACCTGCGTGCTTCCTGTATGTGTGTGAGGGGGTGAGACGTGTCCCAAGATGCCCCCATGAAGAAGGGCTGAGCTCTTCCCCTCGCCCCAGGAGCCAAAACCAGCCAGGAGCTGGGGCTGGTGGACACTTGGGCTGCTCGTGCAGTCAATTAGTGAGGTTGAGACTGAAATAAAATCTGCCTCTGACCTTATCAGTGTCCTGCCTGTTGATGTATTGATAGATGTCCTGGCTGTCAATGTAGCAGTCCCTTCCTCTTTCTCCTCCAGATATCTTACCCACACACTTTGTTTTATATGTTTGCCTGATTTATTCTGCTTCGAAGTTTCCTTTCCCTGAAGCTTTGTTTTAATGCATTTTCTTCCCCTGCTTTGTTGGGAAGACAGAATGAGGCTCCCAGGCCCCTGCATGAAGCACAGAGCAGTGTGAGCCATCTCGCTATCTCCTCCTCAAACCAGAGTTGACTTCACTTTGGGCCCTTGTGCTGCCAGGCAGTAACCCTGTTTGGCCGTGGATGCCAAGGCAGGTGTCTTCCTCTGGATGTGCTGCTTTGGTCTTTGTTCTCCCATCCCTCCTGTTGCCTTAAGAGCCTAAATAAGAGTATGGGAACCAAGCATGGCTGAGGACTGATGGAAGGATGTATTGAGTCTTTGTTTTCCCACCAGGGCTTTGTCTAGTGTAATTTTTTTAAGGCTCCCAGTGATGGAGTTTGTACCACCTCTGCTGTTGATGCCAGTTTTCTGCTCATCACTAGCAGATCCCTCTCGGATCTGAAGTGAGATGAGAGGAGTCAGGGGAACATGAGACATTAGAATGCTGCATATTCTCTGCATTGAACCTCTGGCATCATCTCTCAGCCTGCACAGGGATGTAAGATGCTCCACTGCCAGAGCAGAGCAACCCAAACCCCACTCCCATTTCCCAAGCAACTGTTTGATATGTAAAAAAGCCTAAATAAGCCTCTCTGTTACAGTTACAGAAAATGGCTTGGGATGCGCTAGAGTTGATGCGTGAAATGATGTTCTGTTGCTGTGATGGTGAGATTGCGTCAGTACCGTGAGTGTCACAAAGGCAGCAGAAGGTCTGGAAGAGGCTGCTGGCAGGGTCTCAGTCAGTTTGTCACATTCACTCAGTGTCATATGTCGATGCCGTCGGATACTTATTGCAGCTTTTGTGTATTTGATGATGCCTCCTTTTCTTTGGAGGGGATGTCTGTCCTCAGAAGGATGCTCTTGTGGTGAAAGTCCCAACAGGACAGAAGCATTAACTTCCACAGTCAATGTCATTCTACATTTCCACTTCTTAAACTGTGGGTTTTTTTTCTTCCAGGCATTTAAATAGAGACTGCGTGGTGTAAAACCGGATAAACACCAAATTAATATTGTTCACTTGAATTTTCCTCAGCATTGCTAGATATTTTTTCCTAGGATCAGCGAGACTCCAGCTGTTCAACAGGTTAATTTCTTTAGCGAATAACTCCTATTTTGTCTCCATGGAGAGTCCTGTAATTGGTATTAAATGTAACTTGCGTATTGTGTGTGCACAGATGCTGAGCATGTGTTAACAGTTTAAAAGGGAGGAGAAAAAGGACTTTTGGTACAAAAACAAGATATACTTCGCTTATAACCACAGCAGACTTGCTGTATGACTTATGGAATGCTGTTCTCTCATGAACAGAGCCAGCACTGAGTCTGCTCCGGGTTGTGCCTGTTTACCATCCTGGGCTGATCTTGTTCTTCTCTGCTTTGCTCTCTTTTCTGTAAAATGGTGACCAAGCCCACTGTTACAAAGCTGTCAGAGATGTCCAGCACCAAAATGTGAAGTGATGATAGCAGTCGCTAACATGGAAGAAGCAAAACTTGCTTGGCCAGCAGATCGCCAGATGCAGAACTGTGCATGCTGAGAGCTGGCGTTTGATGCTTCATCCCCTTAAAGCCAGCTCTAAGTGGCTAAACTTCACGCGGGTTATAGGCAGCCCTCCAACTCCTGGTTTACTGTTGATGCGGCGCTTTGTAGGACGTCTGTCTGTGCTGTAATGAGCCACGGTCATTTTGCCTTTAAACCTTCTTGTGTCTTCATTCACTCTGATGAAAATCCATCGGGCACGAGAGCTGCGTGTTGCCTGGCACATCGTGTGGCTCGCTGTGAGCCTGAGCGTTTGGGAGCCGGGCACTGTGGCCGAGAGCCAAGGAGGCTGGCTCTAAACCCAGGGACAGGGCAGTAAATCTGTAGGAATGGACAGGCTTGGATTGTCTGTTATGTAAGGATTTTATTTAATACTCGAGCCCACTCATCTACAAGAATATTATTGATTCAAGGCTGGCAGCTGGTCAGACTGATTTACGTCCTGGATTGTAAAGCTGTTTGATAAACACGTTTTTCTGTAATACCTGGACTGGTTTGGGCTGTTCCAGGTGGAGCTGTGCCCCTGTGTGTGATGAGGTGGGATCATGGGGTCTGACCCCATGGTTTGGGGCTGTGTCCCACCACTGCGCTTGCTCTGAAGCGTAATGCGGGGCTGGGAGCTGAGCACAGGCTCAACCTCTCCCGTGGGGTGTCGTGGGCTCTGCAACCTGGGAGGAAACGCCTGCTCCAGCAGTCCTGGGTGCCTGCCTGATAAAGGCAACTTCATTTACCTTTTCCTAGAAATACGGAGTGGCTACGCGAAGTCAGCCGCGACATCCATTTACACAGTGAATGCAATGCTTCCCCAGGGTGCTCCTCCAGCCTCTGACATGGGGCTGAGCGTCTCCTTTCATCTTGGCTGTCCTAGTTTGATGAGCTTACAAAGGACATCTGTTAGGACTTCTGACAAAGGGCACGTGTCCAATGCTGATATGGAAAAGGAGCTCTTCTGGTGGGTCGCTCATTCATGTCTGATTAAAGGCTGTTGTTGCTGTAGGAGTAATGGGACTGCTAAAGCTTTGTAGAGCTGCTTTTTTACGCTTTAGAAGATGAAAATGGTTTGTACTTGGTTTCGTTTGCTGATGGAAATCATTCAGCAAGGCAAATCATTAGTAGTAAGTGCTACTGAAACTGGTGGCTGTGGTATTGGCAGCGTGACCTGTCCTCCACCACCTTTGACACAGCTGTCCTTGGTTTGGACCAGAGCCCTTCTACTCGGCAAGCCTGGCTTGACAGCACGAAAACTGAGAAATAAAACAGGCAGCAAATGAGGTGCTGAAACTGCCTGTGTGAGCCACAGCGGATTCTGCACCGCGATACCTGCAGGAGGTGCAGACTGTGCATGATCTGTCCTGCAGCTGAGATGTCTCTGGCAGGATTAGCCCAGACCAAGAGGGCTGTTAGCACCTGCAATCTCAGCAGTTCAGTCAGCCCCATTGCCTGATTCTTGCCCAGTAAATGCCTTGTGTGCCATGCTGCTGTGTTACCGAGTGCCTGCTCTCATCTAGCACCTTGAGATGTGATGCTTAACTCTTGCTTTGGGATGTCTCACCTTAACCCATGGATTATGGCTCCATGAAGTACATAGCTGTTCTGAAAGCCATGGTTACGCTATGGACGCAAGGCAAAGGGTTGCTGAGTAGTGGCTGTTGCAGCTCCTGTCCCTGGCTCCACCCTCCTTGTTAATTTTTGGAGCTCCAAAATGCCTCACGTCATGTTGCAGAAGTGATTGTAACCCCTCTGGATCACATGAATGCTTCAGCAGAGTCACTTCATTACAAGCTGCTGTTAAGATGCAAATAAACCCTCCTAATGCAGTAACTCCAGCACTGCTGCACTTCATAAGTCAGCATAACTGCTTACACGGAGCTGAAATTATAGGGCAAATACTCTTCAACTGCAGAGCAGCGGCAACGCTGTCCGAGCCAACTAATACAAAGATACCGATGCAGTTTGGGAAGAGCTGCTAGTGCTGGTTTTGTTGATACAGGGTCAAGCTCAGCCTGTTCTTTAAACCTGTGTGGCTGCTTGAGTGCTGTTGTTCCAGGGTGGGTTTGGAGGGAATAAAGAGAATTCCTGTTTGGAGAACTTTGTGTTTGGCTAAAGGCTCTCTGTTCATCCCCTGCTCATCTCCTGAAGCTGGCAGCTCTTCATCATGGACAGAGGCTTTGTGCTCCTCAGCAAGAGGCAAGCCTGCCAGCCTTGGGCTAAGAGTCAGGACTTAGCAGTGCCACAAGTTCTCCTTGGCCATGGAGTGGTCGCCCTCCTCCACCTCCTGGACAGGGCTGGCAGCTGTATTAATGTGGTTCTCTCCTCCATGGGGCTGTTGCTGGCTCTCATATCAGGCAGGTTCAGGTTGTCCTGACATCAGTGGCTGCCCACCCGTGAGATGAGTGAAAAGGGTTAACTGGAGCTGCCAGCCCTGGGGAATTGGTTCAGCAGCACTTCACGCCTGACTAATCTCTGCTGCCTTCCTTCTGCACTCTGCCTGTCACTCCAGATGGGAGAGGACACTCCGTGGGTAATTGGTTCCTGTTCCCTCTGTCTTCCTCCTTCCCTCTTACTCACACGTGTCGCTGTTACCATCTCTTCCATCATTTTGAGTTTGGAATAAAGTTAGGTCTTGGGCATTTTGCAAGAGGATTGGGTAAACCAGACCTGTAGTTTCTGAATGGGGAAAGCGTTTGTGCACTAGAAGGGTGACAGGCAAGAAAAACAGAGAAAAGGATTTCTGTGCTGCTGCAATGCACGTTGCTCCCTGATCTGGTGTGGAACTGATTAGTTCTTTATTAACTTTCCCCCATTTTATTTCTGTTGGAGTAGATTGGTTGTCACTTCTCTCTTCACTATATAGGTAGAACCAGCTCTGCCTACAGGGACCTGGGGAAGCTGCCAGCTCCTTGGGGTTTGCTCTGTGCTTTGTAGCACGTGTCTGCAGCACTCGGCCCCGCGCATGGGAACCCCGAGAGTGGCAGGCTGCTGTGTGCAGGGCCCTTCTGGGAGTAAAGTCGAGCTATGGGAAGAGCAGGTCAGACTTTCCCAGCAAAGCAGAGGTGTTGGGTACAACCTAGAAATGTAAGGAGGCTCATGGTAAATTCTCTGAGCCAGTGAGTGTTGTTTTTTTCTCTGCCTTGTAGGGGGTGAGAGCTGGAATCTTGACTCAAGACAAGCAATAAATCTAAATTCTATTTTTCCCCCAAGGCCTGACAGCTAGGGAAAATGGAAGACTTGGGGACAGCTTGAGAAACCCAAATATGTCATTCCTTTCCTCCTTCACAGTGAGTGCATGCGGATACCAGTGTACGGGTTTCTTTGGGGTTGGATTCCTAGCCTGCAGCTTCTGATGATGAGTGCAGTAGGAAATGGTAGAATAGTTAACATCTGGCTTGATTATGCAGAATTATTCAGTCATTTCCATAATGCCCTTTGTAAAATGCTTGCTGCTTGATAAACCAGTCTTTCTTCTGCTTCAGACAACAGTACCAGAAGTCCTCCGTGCATACAATAATATCTGGAAAAGAACTGGATTCTTTGCCTTTTTGTCTTTTCCTCTGGACTCCACTGTCTGTCAGTATAAAGCGTGAAGTTCATCTGTGTGCAAGACTATGAATAGGAATGAGGTGTAATAGATGCATTTATTACTCCTCAGTGAGCCAGTAACAAGATGTAAATGATCTGATATATTAATCTAAAACATGGCTTGGCTTAAAGAGCAGTCTATAGAACAAAACTCTGCCAGGCTGTTTCAATGGGGGAGACCTGACAGTGTAATAAGCCCTATTTTCTAAGCTCAATGTTAATTGGATTTGCATCCTCTGGCCGGCTTCCTTCGATCTTGTGACTGATCCTTCTTTTGACGTTGGAATCATTCACTTTTGTCTGTTATTTCATAAGTAAGCCAAGAAAAACTGGACTTCGTGGTGCACTGCTGTGGTCAGCCAGAGGATGGGTTGCTGTATGAAGAGGTGGCTGTTGCAGAAGATGAGACTTGTCCTGTACATTTCTGCCATGACCTCAAGTAGGAATAAAACTGAGTCTCATACAGGAAAAAAGCTCTTAAGGCTTCTTGACAAAAGGCAAATTGTGTGTGATTTGTACTTCTCTAACACCTACTTATGGTAGCTAATATTGCATCAGGTGGCTCCTGTGGGGACTGGGGGAAGGAGAAATGCCAGGGGATAGAAGGGGGATCCAGAACAGCACAGGGATTTGTCAAGTTTTATAGGTTTTCTTGGTAGCTATTCATCATCTAGTAAGTCACTGCCTTGCAACTTTGCTGCTGTTCTCAAGGCATTTAATCCTTTTTTAATCTGTGCTGTGAGGAAGTATGAAGCTTTATTGGTATCTCTTGACCAGCGTAAAATAGATTTGTCATGAGACCTCCCAGGGAACAGGCTGGTGGGGACCAGAACAAAGTTGAGTTTGCAAGTCTTTTGTGCAGAGGGAGAAGGTTGGAGTGTTTTGGCTCTAAGCACAGGCACTCCTGGAAGCCTTCAGCTATATGGTGCTTTTTTTTCAGAATCTTAACACATCAGCACGTATCTGGACAACATACCTAGAGCCTTTGTTGACCCAGTTTGTCAAATGTTCTTTTAAAGCAAACAAACTCCCCAAACCCTCGTCAAATGGAAGAGCAAAGCCATCTACAAGGCTGTGGTGTTCTGGTCTGTCAGTCCAGCCTTTTCCCCATGGGGCTGACTCCTATTAATACCTCACCCCTACACTTGCTTCATCCTCCGTGCATGTTGTCAGGGCATGATCCTTGTCTGAATGTGACCAAAAAACCCCTGCACCATGCAAAAAACCTGCCACGGTCTTCTGAACGAGAACCGAGGACATGAGGGCCTGGAGATGTCTCTGTAGTGAATAACTGCTGCAGATCAGTGCTTGTTTCCTCCTGGCTATCAGTCATCCGTCAAGTGCTGTATAAATATTCACAGGAGTGATGCTGTACTCGCAAACAGCACTCGTAGCCAGCTTTGGAGCCTGTCCTGATCACCGGATTCTCTCAAGCGTGTAGAATGGTGTGGATGTTTAAAAAAGGTGCTTTATCACCGCGAAAGTGGTTTGGATGCTTTGTAAAGGGAGTTCATGGTAGGACAGCTTCGGGTGGGCTGCAGGAGGGTTTGGCAAAAGAGCTTCAGGGAGCGTTTAGTGTTTGCAGAGGGTTGTGCTGTGGCTGTTTCAGTCACTGTGTAGCTTGGCAGAGATTGTTACTGAAATATCCTAGTGCACTGTAAGGTCTCTTTACTATTGAGTGGCCCATTAGATCATGAAGCTGTTTTTTTCCTGTCTAAGGGAGGGGAGAATCTTCAAAGGGAAGACAAAGCCCCCCTGTCTGAGCTGTTGGAACAGCTGGCACGCATCCCCTTCTCTTTCTTCCTTGTTACTGAAAAGAACCGCGTGTCAGAGGAACGTAGCCAAGGCGCGTTGTGTTTTCCTGTAGTTCGTAGCTGTTCCCTAGAAAACTAAAGCTTTCGGGAAGTGAGCTTCCTGGCAGGTTTATTTTTATTCCATTTCACAGTTACCCCACTGGGTTTTGTGGAGCTGCTCAGGACTGTCGGCAGCCGGCGTGGTGGGTTGAAAGGAAAGCGCTGATGCATGAAACATGAAGAATTGTGCAGAGTTTGTGGTACAGATGACAGATTCAAGAGGGCATGAGCTTTTGTTCTTATTAACCTGCAAAACGCTCCTGTCTGCAGTAGCTGTGTGGGGTAGTTCTCTGAATTGCTCCGCTCACGCAACAGCAAAAAAAAGCCCCTCTATTCCCTGTGCTTTCCCATCATTGCGTTTCTGTCTGTCCTGTATGGCAGTGCGGTCAGCTGAGCTCCGCTCTGGCCTCCTGACACTTGGCTTAAATGAACTCGGTCTTTCTCTCCTTTCTCTCCTTCTCTCTTTCAGCTTGGCAGTGACCTTGGCGGGGGCATTGGAGGAAGCCCGGCAGTAAGTGCCATTCCATTTTTTTCCCCAATTTAAAAAGCTGCTCAAAGCTCAGGGTTTTTAAGTGCAATTTCACCCATTATGTGCTGGAAGATGCTTAAATCACTGAAGATGTTTGAAAGTGGAAAACTGCAACTGAAACACACAGCTCCCCACCTATGTTGCTTTGAGTCCAGCTGTTGCCTGGGCTTTCCGAAGAGCACCCCGGGCCAGAGCTGTTGGCTCTATCCGCTTAGCTCTTCTTTCTCAGAGCTTTCAGTTTGAGCACCAGCATTTACTTTGGCAGTACCCCAGTCCTTCTGCAACTGCTTTGGCAGCTCTCTACTCACAAAGCCTGTTCTGTTGTAACCCTAACCCAGTGTCACCATGGGCTTGTCTGAACTCAGTGCTTTTCTCCTCCCAAATGCCACATAAGATTTTTTTCCTGGACATCAGAATCAGGTGTTCTGAGCTTTCCTGCCATGCGTGGTCAGTGCTGAACTCCGCCTGCCACCGGCCTCCTTCTCTGTGCCTGTGCTTTGTGAGTGTCTCGGTGCCCGGAGTGCTCACCAGGACATGCAAGACTTTCAGGCTGCTTCCAAAGCACCCTTGACTTCCAGTGCATACCAGCTTCTTCCAGGAAAACATGGGGAAAGGATGCAAGATTACTTGGACGCTTGGTGGGTAGGAGGAGAGAATGTGCCTCCAACCCACAGCCCAAAGCAATCTCCTGGAGAAAGCCCCAGCCCCTCTGCCCAGGACTGCATCACCAGTAATTCAGTGAGGAAAGCGTACTCAATTCTGGAGGGAGGGCTTTTCAGAGACCCTTGTTATGGCTGTGGTCATTGTCTCTCCTCCTTTCCCTGTGAATCTGGCATTTCTTTCTAACTTCAGCACGAGGGCAGAGGAGAGCCAGTGGTACAGGATACCTGTAGCCCACAGACAGCACACGCTGGGACGTGGGAGATACTTATTCTGTAGAGATCATACCTGCAAAGCCAGGTGTCTACCTCTGGGTCAGCATAAACCCCCTGAGCAGTTCTGTATAACCACCAGTCCTCCCTGTCCAAAGGATTGGTTGAAACTCCACATCTCAGGTGAGTTCCTGAACACAGAAGAACAGTGAGACTTCACACCCAGGAGTGTCACCAGTGTTTCCTATTTGCCTGCCTTGGCCATTCTGCCTGTCTCTGGGCAACTGACTGTGGCAAATCCTGTTCTCAAGCACATAGTTTCTGCTCGCAGTACGGAAGGCAAGTTGGGAACCATCCTACCTGGAGCTGGGCACCTAACGGTTAATACTCTGAGTTTGATGCCCTCATTTTAAGTCCTGAGAGGAAAAATTGCCCTTCTTGCAAAAGGTTGTCCTCTGGCAAACAGAGACAACTAGTTCTGCTTCGTGTAATGAGCCTTTTCAGCCACAGTGCTGAGAATGCAGAGTTCTAGCTTTGGGTGGGAGTACACAATACAGTCATGACTCCTTCACTATCTCTGGATATGCAAAACCTTGCAGATTCCTGAAAACTCTTGTAGTTGGGGGAAGATTTGAAGCATTTTTTCTTTTCCCCGGTTTTATGTAGGATAGATTCACAAAGCATGTTGTCTGTATGAGAAGAAGAGATGGAGAAGAAAGGTTCCTTTACAGTAAAACTAGATAACTGGAGCTGTAAAAAATGATGTGAAAGCTATTGCATGGTTGAGGTGACAGCCGAGTGTAGGGATTAGTTGCCAAGAGCTTTGGAATTCAAATGCATTATTTAGCACTATTGGTAATTCACCAGGGAAGCTGCAAACGGCTTTAAAATATTTAGGATATTGCCCGAGTTCATGCTTTATTTAATAAGTAGTGTTCTTCATATGTGATGTTAATCGTCGCCTGTTCTTTCTAACCCCTCCAGGTGGGCCAGACCTACATTCCCTCCTCTGTCCCAGCCACCTTCGCCCCTTCGCCCACTCCAGCAGTGGTGAGCAGTGGACTCAATGATCTCTTCGAGCTCTCGTCTGGTATAGGCATGGCTCCTGGAGGATATGTGGCTCCAAAGTCTGTACGTAAAGAAAAAGAACACCCTTAGTATGTTGCCTTACCTTGAGCTACAAGAAATCTGAAATTGCTCGCTTGTCCCCCTTATTGTTGGTCTCTGGTTCTACTGGGGCACTATACTTCAGCTCAGTCCTATCAGTGATGCCCTGGGCTTTTCCAGGCAGAGTAACTGCATTGGAGACCATGTTAGTTGTTAGTTCAGGCTTCTGTTTTATTAACACTTCCCTAGTTTTTCCTGTAACAATATTATTCTAAAGAACAGCTTACATAAGGTATGAGAATTTCAGTTTTGTCAGAGCAGCTTTCCTGGAGACCTACTTCTTAGCAAGTTTCCCCAGGAAACTGAGGGCAGGATACCATTTGCTACAACTTTAATAGAAGATTCGTTTACTTGGAGGAATCAGACATGTCAGTGAAGATAAAATCACGTGATGGCGATGAGCGTGCCGCAGTGTAATGCGGCTAAATGCTCCGTTAGTGACAGGGATCGCAGATGCTCTGGCTGAAGCACTCTTAGTCTGAAGGTTCGTGAGATGCAGAGCATGGTTCTGGTAACAGGCTATGGAGTAGCCACAGGGAGCTCAGGGTTAGCCTTTCATGCCTGAAAGGGAATAAACAAAAATCAGCACCATTATTCAATAATCGATGGATGAATAAACTAAAGTCATCCTATGAAATCCAGGATCTCAAGGTACTGCAGAGCTTACTCAAAGCTTTTGGTCCTTAGCTGCGTGCCAGTATTACACCATATATAAGACTAAGTACAAAAGAACCCAGTGATTTAGAGCTAAGTACTTCATTTTGCACCACTCAAATTTGAGTCTAGGTTTTTCCCACAAAGATGATTTGGGAATCCAGAATCCGAACAGCTAATAGTATCAACCCTATGATGTTACTTTGTTCAAACTTTACTACTGCCCTGCCTCTAATAGCCCAACAAATCTATGGAGAAGCCTGTCCATCAGCAAACTCGGTAATTTTGGTATTAGTATGATGGACACAGGCTTTCACCATTTCTCCTGCACACTGATGTTACAGTATATTTGAATTCTTCTGTGAGTGCTGGGAACTCTCATTAGGAACAGCAAGCTTGTTTCTCATTGGTGAGTTTAATCCTTTCAACACCCCATATCTTATCTTCCCCATAGTGTTTCTTTAGCGTTTGTGGACTTGATGTGCCAATGCAGCTGAATTTCCAAACTCAGGACTTTGCTGTTGTTTAGAAAACTCTGCTTGCTTGTTATCCTCAGGCCAGACTTCTAATGCAGAATGGCTTCTCTTGTGTTCAAGGTTTGGTTGCCTGCAGTGAAGGCTAAAGGACTGGAGATCTCAGGCACGTTCAGTCACAGGCAGGGACACATCTACATGGAGATGAACTTCACCAATAAGGCTTTGCAGCACATGACCGACTTTGCCATTCAGTTCAATAAGAACAGGTAAGAAATCAAATCACTTTGTCTACTCTGTTACAAAGATTGTGTACTCCTGTGAGTTTGTCTACACTGCTAGAGGTAGGGAGGATTTTCATGTGTTAATGTAATGCAGTCATGGAAACATCTGGATGATGCAGCCTGAACTCTCCATCACACCACAGCTGTGTGAAAGGGCTGAAAATACAGACTGATAAATCTGTAAGGAAATGGGCAGCAGACGGTCCCGTCATTCTCCTAGCTCTGAAACAACATCTGCTCCATTTAATCTCTGCAGAGTTTTAAAGCAGCCTCATGAGTTGTTAGACAGGTTAGTGGTTTTATAGCCAGTAAGTGCCCCAAGGAAAGCGAGAGCATAAACAGGCGAGCATTGGAGCTGCACAAGTATCAATCTGTAATGCCTCTGCCTCCTGACTTAATTGCTGCGCTGCCCCTCAGATTGTCTGGAAGTGCGAGTCTCATTAATAAAGCTATTTGTCAATGAAGAAGTTGCAAGATAAGAGCCTATGGCATGTTTTTTTTTCCCTGTAATTGGCAGCAGAACAGTTTTGTCAGTAGAAGCATCCACTTGAATGTTTAGAGCACACGGATCGTTCTCAGAAACCCACCTCAGCCAAAAGGCATGTCATGGCAGTACAGCCCTGGTGTCTTCCTGCAAATACCCTTCCCAGTCAGAGAGCTTATCTTGTGACAGAAATGTTCCCCATATTTCTTAATATCCTTTCACTGGAAAAGTGTTCTCTATACCAAAGATCCACTGAAACCATCTCTTTAGTATTGCTGTTAGCCTTGCAAATTTGAGATTTCTTGGGACGAATAATATTTACTTACAAAAGACATTATGCTAAGTAAGTCTTAGTAAATGTTCTCTCTGGACTGCTATATTTTCTGAAGAGTTTTGCTAAGCTGCTATATGCAAATGTGTCATTGGCCTAAAAAAAATCTGTTTTGCTTTGATTTTTCCCTGTACATCAATCTGTATTCTAGCCACACCTACACGGTACTTCTCAAGGATGGAAGAAGTTTAAATACAGTACAGTAAACCGACAGTTTCTCATTTGGAGCATATCAGCACATGCTCCATGTACAATCTACTACTGTTTACTCTTCTACAAATACTGTTCTCCTGTCACTGCTTTCCACTGTGGCTGGTGCATTGGAAGGAGCTGCAGTGGGCTGGCGCTTTAGGTTTAAATACTGAGGTTTGTGATTGAGAAGTTTCTATTGCTTTTCCCCCTCTCCTGCTGGTGCTAATCGCATTCACTGCAGCCTTGGGATAAAACATTAAAAAAAATAAATGAAAGCTAGAGCTGTAGTATCACAGCCACTTAGTAGCAAAAAGCAACTTTGTTTTCCCTCTGAGTCTTAGGGAAAACACTGGGGCTTATTTCCCCTGAGGTGAAATGGCTGCAAAAGGTAAATCACATTGCTAGGCCCTTGCTGAGAATATTCTTATTTCAGCTCCCTAGAGCTGAAAACTAAGGACAACAAAGAGTGGGGCATCTCTTGGTTTCTGGAAGTGTGACATAGCCAATACACATGCACCTGACTCTGTGCAGAGACAGTATCAGGTTTTTAGTGCGTAAAATAAAAAATAGATGCCTATACATATTTGTTCCGGTAAATATCACCTCTGGGCTAATGTGAATTCTGCTAAAGAGATATGGGGTCACGAGTGGACACCAAAACTGTCTTATGCATCTGCCCTTCCATCTGCTTTCAAAAAGAAGCCAGGACATAGTACAGAAGTGGGATGTTAAATGTTAGATGCTTTTCCTCTTCACCACACTAAGAGGAGGTGCCTGTGGAGTTAAATGCTTCTTGGACTGAACGGGCAAGTAAACATTCACTTTGCTATGGTGGTATATGTCCCCAGCTGAAGGAGTCTCAAACCAAGCGACAGAGCCAGACGCTGGCATTCGGGACTAGACAGCTGGCTGTGTTGATTCATTTGTTCTATAGTGCTCTGTTAGAAACCATGTACTCCTCCTTGGCGATGTGTTTGTTCTGCGTTGGCTCCAGTTCTTTCTTTCATGGCTCCCGATGATACAACAGCCGTGCAATGTGTAATATACTCTACTTATAGTGCTCTGCAGCTCTGTAAGAGGCAGCCCACAGGCTTGAGTCGAGTCCAGGTGCCGCTCCTTGCTGGGCAGGCTGCTACTCGGCACATAGACCAGTGCTGTGAGGGGAATGGAAGAGTTCCCAGATGCTGGTCCCCTGGGCAGGATGGTGCTTGTTGTCAAGGAGACTGACCTGATTGAGTTTCCTGTGCCTTGTCCTGCTTTGAGTGTCTGCTGTGGTGCACATCGAGAGCTGTGTTTCTCCCCGAAGTAACAGCAGGGGCAGCTCAGGGGTAATGGGAACATGAGCCAGCTTGTGCTTGGTGAAAGGGGAACAGGTGTTGGGCAATGCCTTGCTGCTGTCATCACCTCTGGTTTTTCTCTTGCCCAGCTTCGGAGTCATCCCAAGCACCCCCTTGGCCATTCACACACCTCTGATGCCAAACCAAAGTATTGATGTCTCCCTGCCCCTCAACACTCTGGGACCAGTCATGAAGATGGAGCCTCTGAACAACCTCCAGGTAAGGACTGACTTATTCTGGGTGGGGGGAGATCAGCAGTGGCTCAGCCCAGTTTGGCTCAGTGCAATATTATAAGACTCTAGTAATAAAATACCATGTGTATGGGGTAGACCGTCAGACCTCGTGGATGTGGGCCATGAGTCCAACCAAAACAACTTCCTATTCCTTTTTCTAGTCTCTTCCACTGAAGGCTGAAGCAAGCACTTCTGGAATTTTGTGAGTTTGCCTTTTCAAACACCTCAAACCCAATGTTTGCATCTGTGTAGATTAAGGTCTTTGTCTGCTCCAGTAGCACTTTTCTGTAAGCTGGGAGTGCGGTTTGGTTGGGCTCATGAACTGGAGCTGGTCTGAACAGGGAAAGCACATGCTTGTGGTGGAGCCGGCGGCGAGAGCTGTCAGCAAGATTGAAGCGATTAAAGGAATTTCAGGAAAGACGGCAAGCGCTGAGTGATTTGTATTTCTCTAGTGCTCTTAAATTCCAGAGTGATTTACAAAGGCATTGGCACATCCCTACCTCAGATAGCTTAATCCAGTGCAAACAAGATGTGTTCTGGGAAAGGCAGGAGAGAAGTGACGTGAGTAGATGATATTTTGTTAATGAGGCTATTGGTGCGCGTCGGGGACAACGTTCCCTAGAAGAAGCTTTTTATCAGATTGGGCTGCCAAGCTGATACAGGCAGGAGAGACACAGGGAGGTGTTTACCTCTGGTTTGGACCAGAGACTGCCTCCTTCAGTCCTGGCATGCCTCAGGACATTGCTCTTGAAGTTCTCACCAGGCAGAGAGTCCTCCCTGGAAAGAAGCTCTTCCCCACCGCTGCCGTGTGCCTTCTGCCTCTGCTTTGTGGAGATGTTTCTCCAGGATGATTTTCCCAGTATCCCAAAAATGTGGTTAATTTGCACTATGGCATGTCTCACTAGCCTCACGTCTCCAGGAGATGGAACTGGGTTGGGTTCCTGTAGCGTAGCCACCCATAGAGGGGAATATTTTGAAGCAGCTCATTCTCTTTTTAGATGAAGAGAATGCAATGGAAGTTACTATTTATTCTGCCTGAGCAACTGTTTTTTTCCTTTCTTCTGACTTCCATTCTGGGGCTTATGACTTATTGATGAGTCTTTGGGCAAACAGCTCGAAATAGCTTCTCTGGCACTCAAACGAGCAGTCCTACACTCCGGCTCCGAGCTCAGTCATGCGATGGGGGAGCGTGTGGACAGTGAATGAATTGCATGTGCTTGTCTTCCACAGAGGGCCCTTCCAGCTTGTGGAAAAGCTGGATTCCCTCTGCGTCCAGGTCGTGGAGATGAGGTTGCATCACTGCATGTGGGTCAGCTGTGATAAAACCTGCCTGCTGCTCTGAGGGAAATTGGGAAGTCTCTAGGAGGTGACAGCGCTGATCTGCCTCCTTAACACCAGGGACCCTCTCCAGGCATTCTCAAGTTGCTGCTTCCTTTGATCAGGAGGGAAGTGAAGTATTTGGGTTATTAAATCTCTAAAGGAATCAGAAAAACAGTTTGTTTCTTGTAGCATCTTCTGCTAGAACAAAGCAAAGAGAAAACAAGCTAGGAAACCTCCAGCTACCTTCTATTGAGACAGCGAAACATTCATTAGTGCCAGACTTAGTTGCTAATTTGCTAGCTCTCTCATTGCCATCGAAGTTGGCTGCCCTTTTACAATTGGGGAAGCTGCCATATGGAGTAATAGTATATTTCTCTGCAAAGAGTTGAATCATGATAGCAGATGCCAAGTTAAAAAGAGCACTCCCCTTACTTTTTTGACAGCAGTGGGTTTGATGGAGATCTGTCATTGCCCTGACAGCCAAGGCTCTGGTTTTGTTTTGTGAGTTCATGTAGAAATTATCTGTCTTGAAACATTCAGAAATGGTTTTGGTGACCTACTTAGGGAACAATTTATAGCATAATATAGGAGTAGAGAATACAAATGTTCCTGTATTCATTGAAGAACCAAAACACTCATCAAGTTGAATTTGCTTAATGTGGTTTTTCTGAGCTGGAGAACATGGAAATAGATGTAGGGCTGATTTGAACCTGAGGACCTTATGTTCATCTCCTGTTCTGAATGTTGGTTTTCTGGTGGTTTTTTTTTGGTCAAGTAACAAGAAAAGTAAGTCCTGAAGTAACCAAACTGATAGCTTTCGGCTTTTTGTCGTGTTAATTAGAAACTTCAAAGACTAGTTGTGCCTTCCTTAGGCAGCCATTTCAGAAGTAATGAATTCAGGTCTTGCTCAGGTTATTTTTATTACCGTTCCTAATCTCTCACCCAATACAGCTGGCTTAATCTTAACATTTGTAATCATGGGAAGAAATGAAAATATTTGAGAAGTTAACAGGAAAAACATTTTTGCGAGAAGATGAGGAAGACTTGAAATATTTTCAGAGGCTTACTTGGGTAAAATATAACTATGGCTCCCAACTGAAAAGTCTCCTGTTTGCCAGTCTCCTTGAATCTGTGGTAATGAATAGCAGGCTTCTCCCTCCCATCCCAAAGTTGTGATGATGATTTTCTTGACCTGTTGATTCAGATTCAGCCGCTGGTCAAGCAGTGATTTATTGAAAGGTTAAAGCCAAAGTTAGACTGGGCACAGCACTGAACAGACTCCAGGCTGATGATGTGTAGACTGTTACGGTCGTACCTGGTAGAAGAGATGGGGTGGATGGGGTATCCACATGTGAGACCTTGAGCTCTCAAAAAGGAAAATAAATTCTGAAATAAGGATTTGCATTGGTGAGGAATCTTCTTTCCAGATACTTCTTCGTCTTCAAGTCAAATTTGGAATAAGAAAATGCCTGGAATGAGAGCCTTTCTATGCTAAAGAGAACCAGTGTTCTTATTAAATGGCCTTGCAAGGGCTGTGAAAGGCTGTGAAATCAGAATACTCTATTTTTTTTCATTTGGGTACATGAGAATTGCTCCCTTAACCCTGGAAACGCATTCTCTTGGGATCCACATTTGGAATTGATGATCAGTGTGTTGCATTCCCCAGTGTTACCTCCTGTCAACTGCCAGGGCTGTTTGTTACAGCCACTGAGCATGCAACTGGAAGAAGCATAGCTTCAGTTTCCCAAAATGCCTGTAAAATGATCTGGTTAGTATTGAAAGGGAAGGATCTGTCAGCTGCTTTTCTTCCTGAAAAGTGTCACTTGGAAATGCAGACCTCTCCCTTGCTGCTAAGCAATGTGAGGTACAGAATGTTGTGGTTTGTGTTATTTTTTTTCTTCCAGTGAGTTTGACAAAACATTTCTCTAAAGGCAGATGAAGGTGGAGCTTCCTCATTGAGAAAAGATCCGTCTTGTAAACACACTAGATCATATTTATCCTTCCATGCTCGGTTCTGCTGTAACTCACCACCTCTGCTCCTCCACTCTTCAGTGTCTCGCTTGCAATGCAGAACCGCTGGAGCTCTCATTCATCAGAAGTGTTAATGCCTTTCAGGTCACAGATGCAGAGCTCTCAGTACTTGGAAACAGATTTCACACATTCAACTCAAGACTGAGAATCAGGGTGAGCAGCAAGTCCAGCCAGCAGGTGTTCTCCCTGCAGAGCCTGCTTGATAAGTTGCACAATATCTGCTTGCGTGTGAGCTGTGTCAAAATTACCGGACCAGCCACCAGACCACCACAGAACAGCCTTGGGTAGCCAGATGTGGAAGGTTTTTTCTTGGTTTGTTGCTTTGGTTATTTTTTAAAAGCCTCTACTAGTGAGGGTCTTATTCCAGCAAAGAGAACCCTCCTGGGCACTCCCTGAATTAAGGACTCAGATCACAGCCTGGCGTCTGCGCCCAGTTCCTCGCTCAGCTGCAGAAAGCTGTTGGCTTGACTGCTAAGGGCAGGTCTGCCACATGGTGCAGCACATTTGATAAAAATGTACATTTTGAACTCCAAGTCCAGCCAGGCACACACGAGAGCACAGCCCTCCCCGTAACTCGCTGTTCCCTGACCGCTGACGCACGCGGAGCTGACGGCCGCAGCCAGGACACGGCACCCAGCCTGGTTGTCTGGACTCAGCACCGCTGCCCCGGCTTCACGCTTGTGCCTGCGGGTAGAGCATCTGTCTGGCAGCGGCTCTCAAGCATCCGTAGGATCCCGAGAACCTACCTGTCAGACAGAATGAAGGGAGGTAGCTAGCGCTCCCCGGGGGCATCTGACAGCCAGAGCGGCAGACTGTCACAGAACAAACCACGACCTTGTGCTGGCAGAGGTAAAAGAGACTCTGCAGAGGAGAGTTCTTCTCGCCTTAACAGTTTGGCTGTTACCAGACTCTAAAGCAAAACCCAACTTGAAGTAAATCCTTAATTTAGTGTAAGTGCTAATGGGATTCGGAGTGGGTATGTTGTGTGCTTGCTGCTGATGGAAAGCATCTGTGTTGCTTTCAGACTTGACTTTGAAAGTCGGTTCTTATGCTCAAGTCTGGGATTTAAGGCATCAGAAACCAACACTATTGAAGAAAATAACTTAGTGTTGTTCTGATGAGGTACCTCTTCTCCGAAATACCACATGTTGGCTGTCAGAGGGTTGCATTGTAAGGAAGGACATCAGAAGGGTGCTCATGCTGCAAGGTGAGCCGGTATGTTCCAGGGGTCATTTCTAGAGATGCTGCTTCCTCCAGTCAGATCCTGAACAAGACATAAGTAATTGGGAACCCTGTGCCAATTTTTAGCAATCTCACACCTTTTCAGCAGTGAAGCATCAAATGAAAATGTGGCACCTTTTGACTTTTATCCCTTGGAAGTTTTGTATTCTGCTTGACTGAATTCACAAGGTAGTAATATTTTTTTTTGCTCCTTTCAAAACAATCGCAGCTGGAAAGCCATTTTTATTTAAAATGCTTCTGTTTCCATCCTCAAACGTCTGAAGCTGAAGGTCTTGTTAAAGATTTAGTAGTTCATGTCCAGGTTGGCAAGTTAAAGCTGCAAAGCCACAGGCAAAGTTAGTCTGTACTAGAGGATTTATTGGATGCAAATGGAGGTTCCTTTCAAGCACGTCAAACCCGGAGAGACTTCTCAACTACTGGTATCATCTTAGATGTCATTGATTGTCTCAGGTCTGTGTTCCCACCTAGGGAGCACTGGATTTTTTTGGCAAGTGGCTGTTAGCTACTCAGTTTCTCAGAGGCGCTGCTGTGGAGCTGCTTTCTGCCTGCAATTGCTTTTGTAGCCTGTCAGATGGCATTGAACACTCCTGATGTGGGAGTGCAAAGGTTGAAGCATGACCTTGGAAAGCTGTTATCAACTGGCAGGGCCTCTTAGCCCCTTCTTCAGGCAGGTTTCCCCATCCAGGTATCTGCAGATGCCCTTTCATGGACCAGATGTTGGGGACCACAGCGCTAACCGTTCCTACCTGGCTGTTTCGAGGCAGTATGTGGTGTTGAACGATGGAAGCGAGTCTTGAAAAGCTTACCAGTCTTGTCCCAGTGCAATAGGTTTAAGGAGATTGTAGCATTTTCCTTTCCTGTTTGCAAAAGTTATCTGTGACAGCTGGTTTCTGCATCATTACAGATACTTGCAAGGTGGCACATGATGCGTTACCGAACCCAATGATGCGGTTGGGAGGAAGGCTGGCGTGTAGTTTGCTTTTATTTGCTGGGAAGAAATTGCACTTCAGAGCATCTTAATTGGGTAGCTCTCCAGAGTATAGCCAAAGCAGCTTACTCAGTATGTTTCTGCAGAGTTGAGAAGCAGGTCAGCAGATACCTTTTTATAGCATTCTTATAACTGCAGGAACGGGGTTAGCATATTAATTTGGAGTGTGCCTCTAGAACCGTGACTGGCGAGAAGACTCTGCTTTCCAGCCCCTCTTGTAAGAAACTGCTGTTGTATGGCAACAACAATTAGCTACAGAAGCGAAGTAATCTCTGTTGTTCTAAGGCAAGGCAATTAATCATTAAATCAGAGCTGGAAAAGATCTTGGATCACGCAGTGTATTCCCTGCTATGTTTTGTTGTTTTGCTACGGTTCCTTTTATTGAGAGCGTTGTCAAGGCTGATTCTAAATACTCCAAGCACTGGAGCTTCTCTCTTCCTCAGGAGAATTTTGTGCTGCTTAATAATTCTCACTATCAAATTTTTCCAGACGTTTAGCCTAAATTTCTCCTCTTCTGGCTCACTTCCATGACTCACATCCAGGCGTAACATCCCGAATGCTGTCCCTTCCCCAACTCTCCTCTCCCAGACTCAAAGGTGCATTTCTGGCTCCTCACCCAGTCTGTTCAATCACATTTTGCAGAGGTGAATCACTTAAGTCCATCCACCAACCTGCTTTTTCCCCTCTGGCTTTGCTGCCTATAGCTCGAACACTGGACACTCCAGCTCCTGAATGTGACGCCAGCAGTCAAAGCATGTGACAGCTCCCTATTACAGAGAACCATTTCTATTTTTTTCTAGGTTACACCATCATTTGCATGGTTTTAGTGGGCTTTAAACTAATCCCTTCTTCAGCTGGTTCGCACTGTGGGAATTAAATATAAACTTCTACCTTTAGTGATGGCTGAAAGCCTAAGCCCCACAAGGTTGTCACATCTACCTTTCTGCTGGTCTTTGCACTTCTGGGACCTCCCCAGTTGCTAGAAGAGTTCATTCAGGAGCTTGACCTCCTACCTCTTGTCCTCTGGCTTGCATTTATGTCTAATGAGCTGACTTGTGTTTGAATTCTCTGGTTTATTCCCTTCCCTTGTCTATCTGCAGCTGTTTTTACCAACACTTGGGGATGTCCTAAACCTGCCACTATGGGATAATAAGTTTTCTCAGCAGAACACTAATGTATGTAATTATTAATGTGAACGGAGTTTGTGTTGGCATAAAGCTTTGTAGCAGCAAATTTATTTCTTTGGCTCAGCATTTAGCTTGGTCTGGTTTGTGTTTCAGCTGGGTGACAAACTGGAGAGCTCCTTCTGGGGTTTTTCAGAGAAAGCAGGGGCTCAGACGTCTCCTGAAATTCAGGGCTCCCCACACAACCTCGATCCTAAGGATAAGTTTCCTTTGTTGCAGCAGGTGTCTGCTGAACTGTGCTCCCATGGCAGGCTATCGATATGCAGAATGATGTGCGGAGAGCATGAGAGGCATGGAAATAAAGCCCAGAGCCACCTTTTTTCTGTGCTTTATTATGACAGCGCGCTTTCTCAGACCTCCACTTTGCTCTTGCTGTACCATCAGCTCTCTCAGCCTGGGGAACACTGCAAGTGAGGATGCTCTCTGTGTTAGCAGAGATTAGTCGGTGATGTGGCAAGCACGTGTGATAAAAGGCAATCCAGTGGGTCTCCCTGGCTGGTGGAGTTTAATGGCACTGAGAATTAAGTCTTTTGTCAAGTGATCTCTTTTTACCTACCTTGATGGATCTGTAACAGGACTTGATTCTTCCAGGAGTCAACACCCAGTACGTGTGATAGATAGGTAGATAGATAGATAGATAGGTAGATAGGTAGATGGATGTGACAAAGGTAAAGGCAGGAGACTTGGGAGATGCTGCAAGGAAGGTGCAGGCAGTGGACCAGCTTCTGACTTTCTAGAAAGTGTCCAGGCTGAGATAGGACCAATCAAGGAGTCTGCGTGTTCAGACACGACCGAGAGCTGGAGGTGAAAATTAAGAATACACAGGGGTTTGGAGCTGGGGAATTGCAAGAACAAGATGGCAAAGAGGGGTGATGAAGAAGCTCATGTGCGATATGAGAGATGTGCTTGTAGCTGTGTGCAGCCAGGGGAGGTGAACATACATCAGAGGTAGAAGAAGCAAGAGAAGGGAGAGGCTGAATGAGAGCAGGAAAAGGGCAAGGATGTGACCCCATCAGTGCAGCTGACTCTCAGGCAGCATGGTGAAATGCTCATAGGGGAAGATTGTGCAGCTTTTAGTCAAAATGGAGTGAGCACAGAGGGTTGGGACTGATCTGCATCTGGAACTAACCAGAAGCAGTAGTGTCACATTCAGAGCTGACCTCTGCTCAGAGAAGGCACTCTGGGATACATGGGCAGGCGATAAGACCATACAAAATCTTGAGATCCCTTTGGACTTCCAGCTGATAGAGAAAATTTAACCCCCTTGTTTCTTCTGTTATAACAGGTGGCTGTGAAAAACAACATTGATGTCTTTTACTTCAGCTGCCTGATTCCTCTCAATGTACTTTTCGTAGAGGATGGAAAAATGGGTGAGTGCTTTTAGGTCTGTGGTCAGCCTCCTTCAGCCAGGCTGTGCTTGCAGCACCCAGCTGGGTGCAGTTGTGTCGTGGCTGAGATTCACGTGGTCTTGACCTTCACCTTCATACCAGTTCTTCTCAGCAGCCTGAATTAATGTGTAGGGGTTTGGTATCCTGGCCCTGTTGTCCTGGAACTCCAATAGTTGTCAGAACCCAAGTTCTCTGCTCTGATTCTCTCTACCAGACAAGAGGTGGATCTGTTTTCTTTGAGGCTGATTTTTGGGGGGTGTTTTTTGGGCTTTTTTTAAGGTTTGGGTCAGTCAATTGGGTCTAGGATTTGCCTCCATACCACTTTCGCTGTCGTTCGTATGTTCCTGGTCACCTTTATTAAACTGTTTTTTCAACTGACTGGAAAGTAGCTTGAAAAGCATCTTTCACTATAATGTAACCCTAAATGTGTGGATCTCCTTCTTTCTTGTTAAATCCTGCCTGTTCTTGGTTTCTAAACAGCTCATTTGGTAAAGACCGTCTGGTTTGGGGACTCCAAAATCCGTGAAAGCTTTGCTGCTTTTACAGGGAGACTGAGATTGTTATAGGAGCAAATCCTGGATCTGACCGCAGTAGGGCAAAATGTGACCAGAAGATCTTTTGTGTTACTACCTTGTATCATTCTGCTGTCAATTAATACATACCCTGGTCCTGTGAGGATCCGGGATTGCTGATTGTCTTTCTTGTTTCTAGAGCGCCAGGTCTTCCTTGCAACCTGGAAAGATATTCCAAACGAAAATGAGCTTCAGTTCCAGATTAAAGACTGTCACCTGAATGCCGGTGAGTAGCTTAATTCTACCTCACTGAGAGCGCTTTTGACGTACAGTCACTAGACGTCACCTTATTAATAGCATTGTGTATGGCTAACAGGTAGGTGGGTATTGCACTTATGAACAGAACACCCTTGGATTCTGGGGCTTGTTTCAGTAAAAACTTTAGCTGGGTCCCCATAAAAGCAGATCTAAAATCCCAGATCCTAAATTTGACCCATTTCTTCCTTTCATTCTGGGCCTTTTATTCGTGTTTTCTCTTTTATACTTTGCTTCTCTGCAAAGCTGCTCTTTTAAATAGAGATGAATGCAATGCTGGGGCTGTTCAGAAATCCTGTCTTTCTACTGTGTGTTTCAGGCAAGGTGTTCCAGCCCAAATTTTAACCTGCTTCATAATACTTGGCCAGTATATCTTTCTGTTGTGAAAGTACCCTACATACCACTATAAAATATTTGGACAACTATGAAGGACAGGCCATGTGGGAAGAGTTTTGGTCTGCTGTTTTTAGCCACTGTATTGATGCATTTTTTGACCGTACTTCATCCCGTTCAGCTCTGTTTAGTCATCTAGTTGCCTCTGTGATCATCCTACTTGTACATATGACCTTACTACTGCTGAAGGATGAGGGAGTGTTATAAAAAAAGTGGAATGGGGCCAGCATAGCAGCTTTGCTCCTGTGCAAGAGGTTCTGGACAGGAGCCAAGTGATTCTGCCGAAAGCTGCTATGTTTCACAGACTAAAAAAGTGTCCCTATTGATTACAAACCCTGTAACCTTTTTATTCTTTCATGTCCGCTATTACACAATGAACACCCTCTTGCTTCAATTGCAGACAGAAACCATGGGTCTCTTTGTGCTTATAATTATTACTATTTTGGAATATAAAAGCTGGAGCACGCAAGAGGGGGGAAAAAATAGCAGCTGTTGGACCTTATGACTTGATTTCACTGTGGGGTTTCAAACAGGAACAACCTCTGCGCCTCCCCCGGTCCTCCCTCTGCTCCCGACGGCACTTGGCATCGCCTCTCCCCTGCACTGCAGTGCTGCTGCTGGCGCCTTCTGTCCCAGCCGTGCCCGAGCCGTCCACAGCTCTTTGCATCTCAAATCAGAAGCATTGGTAGCTTCTCGTGATCGGCGGTGGGACATAGTGGCACTGGTTAGCAGAGGATGGAGTTGGGAAGGGGCTGCGTGTGGCTGGGAAGGGGAACGCTGGTGATCCTGCAGCCTGGTCATTACCCCCTTTTCCCTTTGGAAGAAGTAGTTAGATGTGGAGTGAGAGGTAATGCTCCCCATTCTGAGAGGGTTTGCCAGCTCAAGACCAGCCTGCTCGCCCAGCCGTGCCTGAATTGGTGATACTCTGTGGAGAACCCATTTCTCGCTCGCAGGGAGAGTGCAGGAATGCAGGGGGCAGTTTCTCTGCAGAGGTATCCGCAGCCATTGCCAGGGCTCAGGTAGAAAGAGACTTTCTGCCCTGGACACAATGCCTCTCCCATCCGTTGCTCAAGATGCTGGGGGGTGTGCAAGACCTGCCAGCCTCTTTGGCTTGTGTACGGGAGAAAGTGGGTCACGTCTCATAAACAGATTTCAAACCCTTCCATCCACTGAAGCTTCTGTTTTTGTATTTCTGCTGCTGACGCCTCCTCCTTCTTGTGACCATACCAACCCTTTCCTTCTGTGACCACCTGGGCTTTGGCAAGGACCAGAACAATAGCTCGAGGAGGGGGAACAAGGGAAATCTTGTGTGCTTGTCTTAACCACTTGGATTTTAACTACCGATGCAACCCTGACTCAGTCTGCTGCTCACCTTGATTTTATTGAAGCAGTAACCTCCTCTAGTATGGACCATCCTGAGAGCATCAAGCCTGTCTGTACCAGGATCAGCTGAACCCCAAACCCCGTGGAGGGCTGGGCTTCCAGCATCCCCAGGGATGGAGACTTCTCACAGCCTGACAAGTGAGTGGTGGCACACACAAAACAAACTGGGTGGACTCTGACAGCCAAATCCATCTTGCTACGAGTTTATACCAGAGTAAGAGCGTTTGTCTGTCTACATGCTGCAGTAGGGCGATAACCTTTCAAGATGCAGTCTTGATCATTTAAATGCAGTGAAAATAGCCTTGTTTTAAGACATCTCCTTTCTTTCAAGAACAGCAACTCTGCGTTGGGTATAAAATGTTTAGGAACTTGATCCTTGTGGAGAAAAGGCTGGTTCATGTTCAAAAGACTCTCTTGTAGGAGATGCCTAAGCAGAAAAAAGCGCTCAGCCTGGGCTGTCGGCAGTTCTGTTGTTCCCCGATGCAATACCACCATGTGCAGCTCTCATATCACTGTGTAAAATAAGGTACGCAACGGCTGCCGTGGCAGAGCTGCACAGAACAAAGTCTGCATATTTCAATGGTTTCTAACTAAAATTTAGCAGGTGCTGGGTTTTCACAACCCTTCAGCACAGGCAGAAAGCACCGCCGGCTCCGCAGAGGTGTGCAGCCACCGCGTGAATCGTTATCCCTCCTCTCGCATCCGCTCGGATCAGTAATTCATACCGAGCGTGAGCCCACCCACTCGGTGGCAAGCTGCCTTTCAGGCTCGGGGACGCACCGCACCATTCATGCTTCGGTCTCACCGATTCCAGCCCAGCGATGTGAATTTAACTGTGAGCTAAAAATACCTCTGCTCCCGGCTGACGTGCCCTGATCGCAGCACCACCAGCCACTCAAATCAAGCCGCACGGTTATTGCAAGCGTCGGGGAAACGGGGCAGAGCGTGCTGATCATGAGCCTGGTCCCCGCAGCCTTGGTGCCTGGCTTTTCTTCTCCTCGCCACAAAGAGCCTTTGCTTTCCTGAGCACTCAGATCCGTGCTGTTTCTGCGCAGCATGGGAAGCGGGGCTGAAGTTACGTGCAGGAAGCCCCACCAAGCAGCTAAACAGGGGACGCTGATTTTCTTCAGGGGAGAAACTGAAATTTTAATTTCTTTTTCTTTAAACCAAAGTGAAATGGGCTTGGAAGAAGGATTTGTAGGGGGCTGGGTTTTTATCTGTCAAGAAAGCAGCTTGTGTATTTCTTGTACATCCAGAGCTGGCTGTCAAAGCGCAACAGTCACCTTACAGCACCTCCTGTGTAAACTGCAGGCTTTTCCCTAGGTTATTTCTTTTATTTCTTCAAACATAAAGGGGATAAACCCAGCCTGTCCATGGAAATGCGTCTGTGTGAGTCTCCCAGGCCTTTGTAGGTAGAAGACCCATCCTGTGCCCATGAGGCAAGCCAAATGGGATTGACCCAAGCTTTAATGGTTTGCAGTAGGGATGGCAGAAAAAGCTCCTGTCCCTGGCAGCTCACCCCGTAATGGGGCATAGAACAGCCAGAAAATCTTGGCTGTTGCAGGAAGCCCACAGCACCGCAAACCAAAGCCGAGAAGAAGGTGCCAGGCTGTGAGGTGAGGAGCAGATACCATCGTGGTCAGAGCTTGCCGCTCTGGTCCCTGTCTGCAGCAGCTTTGTTTCCAAAAAGAAAAGCAAATCCTGGACCCTTGAAGGTATTCCCATGGTTCACAGTGACTCAGAGATGAGCACTTAATTCTGGACAAGGGATCTGGGGCTCAGGTTCCCAGTGGTGAGAACTGGAGCTGACCTGAGGCTGCTCTGTAGGGCTGGAGCGAGTATTGTATTGCGGGGCCAAGGTGTACTCGGATGCGCTGCACATCTTGAGTTAATCAGAGCTCTGTTTCATGCATCTGCCTCTTAGGAAGAGGTTGTGATAGTGCCATGGAGAAAACCATATTCAGAAATACAACTTGTAGTGAAAACATGGGGTTATGGTTGTACCCCAGTATTCTCATCTCTTATGAAACCAGCGCTAACCTAATTGATTTTGGGTTTTTTACATGAAAATATAAGAATCTGGTGCATGAAAATAGGTTCATAGGCTGTTACAGCTCAAATAATCTGGGTGCCGTTGGTGCAGCCGTGCCAACCAGGGTTTCCCCTGCAACTGAACATGCGCTAAAGCTAAGTTTGCCTTCTTTACGCTGCTTTTTCAACATGCTAAGTTTGATTAAATTTTAAAGGACCACCGCATTAAGCTAAGATATGCAAATCAGATTAACTAAATGTTTTTTAAAAATTCTGCTTACCCAGACCCACAGAGTGAAAGAGGACAGGCTGACTTGCACATGGAGATTCAATGCCATTAAGCAGGAGGCAATTATTTGCTGTGCTGCTCAGCAGTTCTAGGCACTTTGGTTTTGCTTGCTTGTTGCTGATCCACAATTTGGTGTGAAATGACAGCTTTAGTGTTTGGAGTTGAATGTGGCTTTATTGGTATGCAGTGGTCACTTTGTTTTTTCCTCCCTGAAGTAATTTGCTAATGCTAGAACAAAGAGAAATTGGATTTTCTTGCTGGAACAACCAGAGGCAAAATCATATGGAAGCTTCCCTGTTTAGGTTGTTGTTTGGGTTTGGTTTTTTTTTTCCTATATGTGCAAATCCAGTATCCTGATCATTTAATAAGTTATTACTTATTATGTGTATTACATGTCTTGGAAATGAATGTACTGTTATAATATTGACCAAAACGTCCCCAGACAGGACTGGATCAGAGTTTGCAGATACATTTGGTATTTGAATTCAGTTCTTGGCTGGATGCTCAGAACCATTCAGGTGTTACCAGAAATGATGTGGGGAGGTTTTCAGCTACCACTGCACAAAAGATTGGGATTAAATTTTACTTCCTGACATTTAATGCTTGTTGCAAAATGACACGAAGGTCCGAATTCAAAAAAGAAACGTTGTCGGTGTTGATTCCGAGTTGTGCATGTCCTTGTTACTGCCAGTTGATCATCTTGGCTGTTTGAGTTTGGAAGTGAAATTCTGAAGCTGTATGAGCAGAAGGTTTAAGCATGTCCTTCGCTTACCTAGAAGGAAAGTGCTGTTGGAAAGAACTGGAGGAGACTTTGTTCTACCCTGCATGCTGGTCTTTCCCTGTGTGCTGTTTAGTTGTTGGCCTGAGGTGGGGTAGAGAATTCTGTTTTAAAGGAAAAAGAAACAAAAAGCCCTGAAAGATGGACTGATGTCAGTGGCTTCCCTGGTGCTGAGGACATCTTTTTGTGTCCTTACAGCGTGCTTCAAAAGGGTTTGGAGAATAAGCACTGAGCCAAAAGGAAAAGCCCTGGGGAAAGTTCCTTAGCAAGGTCAGATGGAAACGGTGCCATGTTGCAGCAGGACTGGGTGGCTCTGGTTCGCAGAGTCACCACATCCCCGTGTGCGGGGAGACACGTGCCCAGCACCATGGCTCAGCACAGCCCGGGGCTTTGGTGGGGGCTGCGCTCACTGGGAAACCAGCAGCTGTGTCAGGACAGGGCTCAACTCCCTGCTCCCAGCAAATAACTGCCTTTTGGGCTTGTTTTTGGTGTTCTTTTGAAAAGGCTGCGCTGTCACATGGCATTAGCGGTCCTGCCTTCAGCCAGGCACAGCCTGGCACTGTTGCTTAGCAACTCTGCCCCATCTCCAAAATCTAAAATCCTGACACTCGGGAGCACAGGAGGGATGGGAGCTGCTACCTGCAGGGAGAGGGGGTGGGTTCCCCAAATCTGTGCGGAGAGAGGGGGGCAGGAGGAGCTGGGTGAGCTGAGCATCAGCTTTCCAGCCTGTTCACGGTCACTCCAGGTGTCTGGCTGAGACAGGGAATGTTTTGTAGGGTTTCTTGCACTTTTCAGGGGGCAACTGGGATCAGACAAGGGAGCGGAAAACAGGCATATTTAGGAGTTTGCCCTGCCTCAGTTTCCCTCTCTACAAGCACTGGAAATCTGCCCCTCAGCAGAGGCAGCAGCTGTTTAAATCGCAAGAGGTGCCATCACATGGTTGAAGGCTTTGCCATAAGAGCAGCTGCTCTGCGGCCCCATCTCACCCACTGTGCCCCCAAAGCAGCAGCTCCCCAGGGGGCGGGAGCACTCTTCTCCTTGCCCTCACACCCAATGATGGGGTAGATGCCCCACAGCTGCCAAAATTACAACTTTCCACTTGCAGCCTTGCTTCTGACCCTGCGGCCGTGCTCCCCGGGGAATACCTTTGCTCTGACAGCATCTCCCAGCGCAGAAGAAGACTGTTCCTGGCAGGAGTAGAGATTTCTGGGGAATGTCTTGAACCACTACCAGTATTCCACTTCCAGGACACGTGTCCAGAGGGGCTTCAGAGCAGTGAGGTTTAACCTCAGCCTGTTAAAACTGAACAAACAACATCACATTTAATACCGAGGTCCCTTGGAAACAGCACCGCACTCTCTCAGCTCTTACGTTGCGCTCCGTGCCTTTGCAATGCCCCAAAGGATGCTCTCGCTGGCGGCGGGGGGGTACAAAGAGGTGGGAGTTTGGGCTTCATCCCTCATGGGGGATGTCCCTGCGAGCAGGGGACAGCTCTGCATGTCCCTAATCTGGGTGAGTTTGTTGTAGAGAGGAGTAGGAGGGGTGGGAGGAGGAGACAGAGGGAATCAGGGTTTTTAAGCAAAGGATCTCATTAGTTACTTATATCTGCCAGTTTCCATAGTAACTGGGGAAGAGAGGAAACCTAAATCCAAGTGCTTCTAGGTAGCTGGATGGCTGAACCCTCCTCGACCTGCACACAGCTGCTCTGGAGCCTGGAGAGCAGAGGGGTTCAGCCCCACCATGGGTGAAGGGTCCGGGAGCTGCTGGTCATCAATCCTGCCCTGGGGTGAGCCAGCGGGTCCAGGTCTCTGCATCAGCCCATGGATTTGTGGAGCACTTTCTTTCCTGCTTTTACCATTCCCTGGTGCATTATCAAACTGTCTGGTCCCTTCTCCAGTCCCTCTGTGCACCAGCGCAGACGTGTGTCTGTTCTCAGATCCAGCACTGGTGCCAACGGATCTCAGTGTTTGTAGGTGCGGGGATGCATTAGAGCTCCACGGTCACTTTGTGCTGCTTCTCTGCCGCCGTCCTGCTCTTCACACTCCTTGAAATGGATCCCGCATTCCCAGTCTCTTGGCTTTCAGTGCAAATTGGTTTAAGGCCACTTCTCTCCCTTATTTTCTGTCGAAAGTGCCCGACCTGCTGGTAATGGCCCAACGTGGACAGGATGTTCCTTCCCAGGCCCAGCAAAGAGCTTCAAGGAGCTCAGATTAGATATTAGGAAAAAATTTCTTCACAGGAGGGGTTGTGAAGCGTTGGAACAGGCTGCCCAAAGAAGCGGTTGAGTCACCATCCCTGGAGGGGTTTAAAAGACACATAGATGAGGTTCTTAGGGACATGGTTTGGTGCCTGAGTTAAGTTATGGTTGGACTCAAATGATCTTAAGGGTTTCTACCAACCAAAATGACTCTTTAATCCTATGAGATTTTTCTGTTGGGCGCTAGGAATGGGAATTTGCCGGTGATGCTTCTCAGGTGCAGAGTCCCCTTCCCTGTGCCTTCCACCAAAAACGTGAATGTGCCCCTTTTGCTCTGTGTGCTGTGCTGAGAAACCCCTTGGCATCCAGAGGCCGCTGTTCTGCGTCTTCATGTTCTGCAGATTTGCTTCTGGTCTTGTTTCTCTGAAAGGTCCCTTAGAAATAACGTGTGTCGTGGTTACATCCGTACAGGTCTGCAGTTGAAATCACACATCTCTTGCGAGTGTTGAGGTTGTGCCGTCTGTTAAAACTGTATCACAGCCCTGTGATGCCTAGAGACAGATGTCTGTGGGTTTTTACCTTTTCGAGTGATCGCTTTTAAAAGAAAAAAAAAAAAAGCAAGGATTTTTACTACCTTGGTTTGTCCAGAAGTATCTGTGCATGAGAGAGGGGAGCAGGAGGTCTCATCCCAACCACAGAACCAGGCACCCAAGTGAGCCTCCTACAGGGATCTTTATTCTTCTCCACCTTCATCTTCTGACTTTTGGCTGCCTCCAGGTTATCCTGCCTGGGGCTTGTTGGGATTTATGGGTAGAGCAGAGACCTCTTACCCTCTGAGCTGCTGACTCTCGCCTTGATAAAGGCAGCAAATCCAGAGTGACCCAGAGCAGTGAGCAGTAAGTGCAAGATGGGCAAATACTTCACAAGGGATCACGGCCTGGAAAGAAAGAGGTGGGTCCATGGAAGCAAATTAGAATTTTTTCTCCTTGTGTCATGTCTGTTCCTGTCCCCAGGGAGAAATCTGGGACAGAAGTCAGCGTTTCCTTGTGCACTTGCATCCTGGGAATGTTCCTCTGGGCTCTGCTGTCTCTGCACATGATGAGTCTGAATTAACAGATGTTTTTTTCTTCTTCCTTCTCTCTGAAGACACCGTCTCCAGCAAACTGCAGAACAACAATGTCTACACCATCGCCAAGAGGAACGTGGAGGGTCAGGACATGCTCTATCAGTCTCTGAAACTCACCAACGGCATCTGGATCTTGGCCGAGCTTCGCATTCAGCCGGGGAACCCGAACTACACGGTAGGGCTGGGATCCTTATAACTCTCCTCACATGCAGAGCTGTTTATCCCTGTTTTGCCTAATTGTGCCTGTTTTGGGGGAAAATCTTGCTAATTTCACTGGGGGATTAGGAATGCCCACTGAACTGGAAAAAAAAAGTGAGAAACAACAATTACACTGCTCTGTTACCAGTGAGCTTGGGATAATGCCCACTCAGCAATGCGCAGTTACTTGCCAAGGTTACCCGGAGATAAAGCCAAGAGACATTAGCGAGAAAGCAGTGCCAGGACGCCTTTTCCCCGCTCATAAACAAGGAGAGATTTATGCCCTGCCGCGTTCCTGCGGTGGAGACCGGCTGTCTGGATGTCCGAGCCTCTTTGGCCTCGTGCTGGCGTCAGCCTGGAGCTGGTGGGAGGGTGCTCTATGCCCTGCATCGTGCGCCCATACAGCCATTCTCTTGGACTTTGCTCCCCTTCTGAGGACCTGTGTGTCTGGTATTAGAGGATTTATCTCCTGGTGGAAACTGTTCCAAGTGTTTAAAGAGAAATCCATGGTTTGGGGACCCACAGGGTGAAAGCAAGCATTGGAAGGTGATTTACAGTGTTTGCACAAGAATTGGTGCCGCAAGCCTGGTGTCAGCCTGACTCTTGCTTTAGAGAGGAGTGACAGCCAAGTTTGTGTCCATCAGGGCTGAGCTGGAAATCATTAGAGGCTCCCAGGTTTAGCGCTGTGATTTACAACATGAGGGCAGGCAAGTCCCTGGTCTTCATGCCTGCAGGGGCACCCAGATTTTTTAGAGAGGAATGTGGGAACCCCACCATGGCAGTTTGCTTTCATGTACCTCCTCCTGCTTTTAGCAAGCTCTGGAAAGGCAGTTTGGTGACAAAGCAGTATCCAAGGGAAATGCTCCGGGTGAGTGTCATCAGCCATGAGCATGATCTGTCCAGTCCATGCTGTAGGTCAGAGGTTTCCAGTTGCCTTCGTGGAGATGCTAGAAAGCTCCTGCCTTCTTTGCACCACCGCTAACCTCTCCTCTCCTCTCCGCAGCTATCCCTGAAGTGCCGAGCTCCCGAAGTGTCCCAGTACATCTACCAGGCCTACGATGCCATCTTGAAAAACTAACAGGAGATCAGCCTGTGCCTCACCCTGCAGAAGGAGGGGGGAGAAAGGGGTCCCCAAATCCTCCTTCACCACTGGCGCGGGGAAAAGCACTCTTAACTGGAAGCAGCTGTATTCATGTGTAGGATTTCAGTCAAAGGCACTGATTAAACAAGGTAGCAATTAGTATCCACGTGCTAATGATGATAGGGAACAAAACCCCTTTGATATTTTTAGCGTCCATGGAGTTTGTAACCACTGCTTCAACTACTCTCACGTCCCCCTTCCCCTCACTCGTCCGTTCTCGTGGGCTTCTCCATTTTGTGCCAATGTTCAGTGTTTTCTAAATGGCTTTAGGCGTAGTTATGATTTTGTAAAATACCGCTCATTGAAAGAAAAAACAAAAAAAACCACACGTCGGCTCATTAAAAGAAGGCAAAAGTGTTGAAAACATACACTGCACTTTATTTTATATTTTTATACTTTTTTTTTTGAGTTTTTCTATTGTAATTGGCTTAAAGGGAAGGTGATTCCAAGAAAGTATTGGGAGCCCTGCAGGGACGTCAGGCTCTAGCAGGGTGAGCGTGGCCTCGGGGAACCAGGAACAGAGCCATCGCTTCGCTCCGTGGAGGCGGATGGAGCCCTAAAGAGAGGGGTATTTTTAATTACACTTGTGCTGGCAGACTCAGCTCTGCTTTTGATGGTGTGTTTTCACTCCAACCATCTCCCTGGCTCATAAGCTGCTGATCTGAGAAGCGAAGCTGCTCTTGCGTGGGGAGGAGCAAGGTTGATAATGGGACAGGAGCGGATGGAATGAAGGAAACGAGCCCCCTCCTAGAGCAGAAGGCTCTTGCCAGAGCTCCAGGTGTGCTCTCTGCATCCTTACCGATCTGCAGCCCCTCTTCTTGTTCTTTCCATGCCTGCTATGGCCAAACTGCCTTCTCAGCCGTCCCCTGAGCTGTGCCAGTTCCCCCAGTGCTGTGCTGATCCCCAGGGCTGCCAGTGGTAAATGTGGCGGTACCACTTTCCCGCCGGGGCTGTGGGCATCAGCCATGTGCCTGTGGAGAGGGGCTGCTGCTGGCGTGTCCTGGGGAGCGGGGTGGCTCTCCCTGTGCCCCTGCTGCACCCCAAACCCCTGGCTGTGGCACCGTGGGGGATGATTTGGGTTTGGTGGTGCTTGCACCCTGCCCAGGGACTTCAGGTCCCAGCTGGGCTGAGAGTCGAGCAGGTCGTGGAAGCGTTTCTTCCATTTGCAGCTTGGTGAATGGTAACGGGCCAGTTCCTGCTCTCACCCCCTGTCCCGAGCAGCCCCTGGTCCCTCATTTCCTACCCATCTTTAGGGCCAGGACCGTTTCCCTTTCCAGTTCATGCCCGTGGACTTGCCACATTGCAACCACTAAGTGCTGTGACAGCAGCAGTGAAAGCAAAGCTTCTTGCATGTCCTTGCTCCATCCATAGCTTGTCTTGCTTAAACCAAGCCACTAACCAGAGCAGCTTTGCCCTCCCCAGCATGCTTTGACACCACCTCCTCCCCAGCAAGCAAAGCTCTTCTGCATAGCAACCCCCATGTTGTCTTCTTAGATGCCACATTTAAAGTCAGTAAATGTTTTATGGTGGGAGATGGTTCATCAAGGCTTTGGCATTGGCTGCAATCATGAAGCCAGTGCTGGGAAAAGGTCACAGTGCCCTGAGAGAGACTTGAGCAGGGCACGGGAGCTGCGGGACCCCGAGGAAGGTGAGGTCTCTCTGTAGGAACCCCTGTGCTCTGGCTGGGGAAAAAGTAGGGCAGAGCTGGAGCAATCCATCCCTTGAGCCCTGCCCATGTGTGCTGGGAGGTAATTTGCCCCAGGAACTTGCAGGGGTCACCACAAAAATCATTAACAGAGCCATTAATGAAGCACTGGCGGCACTGAGTGTGATGCTGTGTTGGGGCAGGGGGAGATGGCAGAGGGTCAGGAGCAAACACTGAAGCCTCCCTCCACTAAACAGCTGGTGTAGCTTCGATGCAGGGAGGGGATGCTGAGCATCCCCTTCTCTCGCCAAATTCCTTCCCAGCTTTTCGGGCGTGTGGGTGTCTCTGTGCTGCAGGGCAGGGCCAGGGCCCGGTCGGTGGCATTTCACCCTCCTCTCCCACCATGCCGCTCGTTCGAGTGTTCGCGTAGTTGTGTTGCTCTTCAGGCTTTACCTGCCGTCTGTGTCAATAAACTCATTTCCATGACGCTGTGGCTGTGTGTGGCTCTGTGGGGCTGGGGAGGATCCGATTCCCCTGCTTCAGCCCCTGTCTGCTGGAGCAGGGCTGAAGGCTGGATTTGTTGGGCTGTTCACTTTCTGGGAGCCTTTAGTCTTCCTCTTTTCACCAGCCACTTCTCTTCTACACCAGAGGTGCCCCAAAACAGCTTCCAGGGCTTGCACGGTGAGCAGGTAGCAAGTATCCATGGTCCTCTGCCTCAGGCTGCTGCTCTCTTCTCTTCTTGAAGGGTGGCAGGAAAAGGGCCCTGGTTTGCAGGGGACACTGGTGCCTTGGCATGGACGGCCTCTGAGGAGCAGGAGGAAGATGGATGTTCCCATTTAGCCCATTCTGGGCCCCAGGTGGGCTGTGTGTAATGTGACCTTTCCTTGTGAGGAGATGATAAAGCCATATGAGTCGGTGATGCATTTGGATTGCTCTGGACCAGTGCTGGCATCTTGCAGAGAGCTTTACCCTTGCTTGTCCTGTCTCAGGCAGGATGGGTTTGGCTGCAAAACCTCCATACTGGGCCAGAGCCAAACTCAGGCAGCACCGAACTCAGCCCTCAAAGTGGCCAGAAATGCATCGACACAAGCAGAAGGTTTGGGAGGTGCTGCTCTCCCACAGAGCGAATCTCCTCCTCCCCTGCCCAGCTCTGGCTTAGCAGCACTTGGAGACTTGATAACATCCATGGTCTGAGGACCAGGGGTGGCAGGTACCGTATCAACCTTTGGTGCTCTGCCCAGGGTTGGTTTTGCTGTAGAAACTGGTATATGTGTCACGTATTAACAGTGACAGCTGGTCTGGTGTTACTGGTGTTGCTGTGATGTCCATTCATGCAGCCTTGGTGTGCCTGGGATGGGCTGCACACCCAGCCCCTGGGGATGGGATGGGATGGGATGGGATGGGATGGCCATTCCCCACTGTGGATCTGCTCACTCCATGGCAGAGCCTGGGGCAGCGTTTGGCCCAGCAGGAACAAATGCTGCTGTGAGATGCTCAGGGCTGGGCCATGTTGGCCGCTTCCCCCTTCATGTCTTGTGGCAAAGGGAAAGGTTTATCCCTCCTCTGGTTGTGCCAGGGGCTCCTTGGGGATAAATCAGTCTGTACTTGCTCATGCCCTGTGAACGGGGACACGCCAACCCCGAGCCCTGCTGTACTGTGCAGACTGTTTGCTTCAGTGACATCGTTAGCCTCTGGTGCTGGGAGCTCAGGGGACGCAGGTGATGCTCCAGGCTGGGAGCTGCTGTGGGGCTGGATGGTCCCCATGGCCTTCCCTGTTCCTGAGGCTTCAACTGTGGGGCAGGGACCTCCCAGGTTACTCCTTGCTGCTCTGGCTGCTGTGCCGGGAGGGCTCCCCAAAACCCCGGTGCTCCTGCCGACCTAGCACACGTCCTGCTCTGCACCAGTACCAGCATTGGGGGACAGCAGGTCCCCAAGCCCATGGTGCAGCATGGGGAGAGGCAAGGACTTGCCCAAGGATTTTGGAGGCTGTGGCGGAGAACACAAGAGCGCCTTGATGGATGATTTTAGGTTTGTGTCAGTTGCCTGTCGCTGAGGCTGGGATAAGCCTCCCAGCCAGTAGGAACGTGCCAGGATCCAGCCCCGCTCCCCTCCCCCTTGCCTCGTATATTAAATTTCACAAATAAAACTGCAAGTGAAAAGCATCTCAGAGGGAACTGCTAAAAATAGCCCCGAGGCTGGAGCCTGAATTGTGCAGCAGGGTTCACGTGCAGCCGCGATCCCTACCCTCTCCCAGAAATATTCCAGGGCTCAGGGCTGATTTATGGTGATGCAGGATAGGGGAGCTGTGGAAGAAGAATAGCATCTTGGGCTGGTAATAACCCCCAGGGACACTTAAATATTTCTCTAGCTGTGAGCATCAGGCAGCTCTGCAGGGAAATAAACTCCAAATTTCTGAAAGTCTGGGTGAAAAGTGAGACACAGAAAAGGGGTTTTGGCTCCCATTGCCTGGCATTGAGCTCAGCCCCAGCCTTGGTGCAGATGGCACAGAGACTGTCCCAGGTTTTGCCCACTGCCCTTGCCACTCCCCCTCCCCCCGCCTCGACTCTTGGGGCTGTGTCTGACATCCCCTTTTCCCCTAGGAAGGACATGGCAATGTGTTTCCACTTATACCCCTGCCTCACCATTGAGATGATGCTTTTCCCAGCCAAAGGTGTGTATGAGGCTGAGACAGCCTGGCCATGCCGTGGTGTTTGGGCTCAGCCAAGCCTGTGTCATCACAACCAGACCCATGGGGACACCCTGGTGTCCACTGGTGTCACGCTGAGGAGCAGAGAGGCACAGGGAGTCCATCACCAGCCTGTTGCTGGGACCTGGACCATGCTCCCCAGAGGTGCAACCACCATCTTCCTCACCATCCAGCATGCAGGTAAATGCTTGGTGTGGGGTGTCCCAAAAATGCAGATGCTGCAACAGAAATGTTCCTCCTTTGGTGGGACCCGGCACCACCCTGAACTGAGAGCACCCTTGGTGACAGCGGGCACAGAGATACCCCGGCCTGCCAGCTGGTCCGTGGGCTCAAACAGCAAGGGGGCAAAGGGATGTGCCCAAGAGCACACCAAGCAGCGGTGTCGGAGGAGGGAAAGGCTCCCTGGGAGGGGTCCTGCCATCCTCCCCCAAAAGGCTCTGGCCCTAGGGGGCTCCCACGGGGCGGGTATGAAGGCACAGGTGCTGGTTGGCACCGGGGAGGGAAGAGGTGACGGTGTTGCACCCAGCACACTGCAGGGGGGACATGGGAGGGTCTTTTCCTATCGGCACCTCCCCAGAGCCCCGGGAGAAGCTGGCGTCCCTCCTGGCTTCCTGCGGCTCGGTCTGGGCATTCCCTCCCTCTTTTCCCCGGCGCTGCCTGCATCCCTCCCAGGGCACCCTCTGCATCCCTCCCCGGGCATCCCCCGCATCCCTCCACGGGCGCTGCCTCCATTCCCCCCGGGCGCTGCCTGCCTCGCTGCCTGAGCACCGCCTGCCTCCATCCCCGGCCACCGCCTGCTTTCCCTCCGTGTCCTGCCCGGGCTTCGCCGCCCAGCAGCGGCCGCGCTCCCCGCCCGGCGCCCCCCGCCGCCGCCCGGCCCCTCGGTAGCGCCGCGGCGGGCGGGGGCCGGGCCGGGCCGGGCCGGGGCTCTGCAGCGGGGCCGCCCGCCCCGCACCGGGCTCGCCGCATGGCTCCGCCGCCCACCGGGGTGCTGCCGGCCCGGGCCGCCGCTGCAAGGTAGGAGGGGACCCCGATGGGGAGCGGGGGAACGGACGGGGGGTAAAGTTGCCAAGGCGGGGGGGTCGGGGCTGGGGGGTTCCCCAGCGAAAGTTGAGCGTCGGTTGCTCCTCGCTCCTCCCCGCGCCGCCGGCCTGGGGGTGCTTGTGTCCCCCTCGGTACCCGCCGACCTCCTCCAACCGCAGCATCCCCCCGCGGGCCGGTGCCGGGGATGCTGCGCTGCCGCCGCGGCGAGAGCATCCCCCGGGAGGGTCGGGGCGGGATGCGGGGTGCGGGCTGGGGGATGCTGCCACCCCCACCCCGCGGGATCGGGGTTTGTTCCTCCGGCTGCCCTCGGCGTCTCGGGGTGTGGGTGGCGATGGGGTGGCCAAGGTCGCGCCAGGGGCTGGGGCATCCTTGCTGGGAGCAGCCTGCGAGCCTCCACCCGGCCCTGCGACCAGCTGAGCTTGGCCTTGTGCTGGGCATGTGGGGCCCCCGGGCTGCTCCCTGCTCTGCTACCCCACCATGGGGCCGCTCTGGCTGCATCCCCGCTCTGCGCCTCAGTTTCCCACGGTGGCATGCTGGCGTGAGATGCTCGTGGGCTGGGAGCTGTCAGGTTGGCCTCTGACGCTTTGGGGTGTAAGTCCGCTTTCTGGGGCCCATGAGCCAGCTTGCCCCATGCATAGCCCTTGTGTGCCAGCCAGAAGTGGAACAGGCTTTTTTGGGGTGGAGGGGTTGCTCAGCCTGCTCCGCAGTTCAAGGCAGCCCCGCAGGTGCTGGGTCTCTGTCTGGGTCACTCCATCACCCTCCAGCCCCACAGGGGAGCTGGGGTTGCTTCTGTGAGGAGCAAGGTTTGTGGGGACAGTATTGTCCCTGCAGCAGAGTGTCCCCCCGGGACCTGCAATGACAGAGCTTTCTGCTGGTGGAGGAAGACCCCAGCAGGGCTGGTTTTGTGGGCTCCTGCACCCGCTGTTTCCCTGTATGTAGCTTGGAAATGCTCCTGCTGCCAGGGCTGGGGTGAGTGGGTCCCCAAGGCCAGTGAGCACCCGCGGGGACAGTCCCAGTGGCACAGTGTTCCATGTCCCCTGGCCCTGGGCACACACCGTCCCTGCTGTCCTCAGGGCTGGTCCCCAGCCTTTGTGTGAGGAGGGTGAGGGTGGTGTGAGCCATGAGCTTGGGAGACCACAGGGGACCTCAATGGCTGGGCTTTCCCCAGGGCAAATAACCTCCATCAAACAGGCAGGACAGGGCAGTTTGAACCTGCCACTTTCTACCACCTCAGGGACTGCTGCCCTGTGCTTTAAGGATGGTTTTCAGGGAAAACAGACCAAAGTATCTCAAATGGGTAAAAGCATCCACACTTTGGGATAAAGCACAAGCTTCTTTGCAGTGATGGGAGTGAGCAAAAATGGGACTTGGCCCCTCACCTTTGCTGTTTCCATCACAGCTCCTGGTCAGGAAGCAGGTGCCAGCAGGTGTTTGTGCTCCTTGGACTTGGGTTATCACACTGTGTGCCCCACACGCTTGGCCCTGCCCTGGGACCCCTCAGCTCGGCGTGTGTGCCAGCAGCTTGCAGGCTCACCCTGTCAGCTGGCTCGGAAATTAGCCTCCATCAAGTTAATTGCCAAACCGCTCAAAGCCTGAAATTAAACTTTAAAGCTGTCGCTCCCAGGCACAGAGCAATCCCCCCCTCACCCTCCCCACCCCAGCAAAAGGCAATTCTGTCTGTCTAAGCATAGGGAAGATGGATTTCCCAGATCAGGGTGGCACCAGGATGGAGCAGCTGGTGACAGTCCCCACAAGTGCAATAGGACAAGTCCCCAGCACGGCCCAGGATTCTGCTGCTGCTGAGCTGGGCAAAACCTTAAGCCACAGATGGTTCTTTTCCCAGAGGTTTCATTCCTCCTGTACCAAAAAGGCTGAATGTGCCCATGAGAACCTTCCTAGGACAAAGGTTACTTAAATCCTCGCTCTCTTTGGTAGGAGCCTCTAAGAGGACCCTGAGGTCTTGCAGTGCTGAGTCCCTGGCTGGGGACATCACCCAGCCCTGGGGGATGCTCCTGCTCCCAGAGGACAGACATAACCCTCTTCCATGGCTTCCTGCTTGGAAAAAAATATCACCTGAAGCAACAGCGAGGTCTGCCAGGGTGTCTCCAGGGTCTGACTGACTTCTCCTTGGCCTTGCAGTGACAGGCTGTCCCGGAGGGGAGATGCATTCTGAATGGGGCTGAGGCCCCCTGTGCGGGAATATGCAGCCTCGGCGCCAGGGGGGCAGCACCAGGGCAGCGGCCGGCGCGTGGCGGCATGGTGGCAACGTTCAAGATCGCCGTGCTGGGAGCCCAGGGCGTGGGCAAGAGTGCCATAGTCCGGCAGTTCCTCTACAACGAGTTCAGCGAGGTCTGCGTGCCCACCACGGCCCGCCGCGTCTACCTGCCTGCCGTCGTCATGAACGGCCACGTCCACGACCTGCAGATCATGGACTTTCCCCCCATCACCGCCTTCCCCGTCAACACCCTGCAGGTAGGGGTGCACCCAGCTCTGTGCCCGGGGACCCCCACATTGGGAGGTCTCAGGTGATGGGATGGTGGGGTTTCGCTGTACAACCCCGTGAGGTCCCAGCTCCTCCTCATCAGGGGATGTTTCTCCTTCTGCTGGTGCAAGGGATCACATCGTCATGGCCACCACCTGAGCTGGCCCAGGGTGAAGTGTATTTCGCAGCTTTTTCACCTAAAATGATGGCAAATGGAGGAAGGACAGCATCCCACTCTTGTCCAGCTGGGTGGTGGATCCCAGAGCACTGGGATCCAGTTCCATCGCTCTCAGAGCTGGGGCCAGCAAAGGGCTGGGGTAGTGCGGCCAGAGCATTCAGGTGAAAATGTGGCGTTCCTGGAGAGCCCCCAATGCACCCACTGCCTGAGCCAGGTGAAGCAAGGTTGCTTGTCCCCTCCTGGGGTGGCCATCACCTCCCAACACTGCCTGGGCTTGTCCCCGGGACACCGAGCCCACCAGCTCCTCTGCCAAAACAGCCCCAAAAGGCAGCAGGGGGGTTGGAAAGCCTTGCCACTGGTGCTGGCCACTTTGGGGGGCTCTAACTGGGGAAAGGAGGATTTTAAGCTCATGACATGGCCCCCATCTTAGGGACACAAGTTGTGCCACTGCTCCAGGGAAAGGAACTGTGGTCACAGCCATGCTGGGGGGCAATGCCACCAGTGGTAGCACCTTGGCAGGAGCTGGGCTCTCTTATATTTTTAATTCATATTATATTGCTTCCATGCCCAACAGAGACAGGGTTACAGGGCCCTTGTAGTGTTCCAGGTTTCCCCTGTGCCATCAGACAGGAGGAAAAGTGAGCACTCCGGAGGCGAGGAGGAGGTTTAAAAATTAATCGGCGTGTGCAGGGAATGAAAGGTCAGTGCGAGAGACAGCCCAAAATAGCAAAGGGTAATTTATTGACACAGCAGCCGACGCTAACATGCTCGATTAACTCCCTGCCTTGCTGTGCTCAAGAGGAGGCGGCTGGTGGGAACAGATGGAGGTTTCCAGGGTGGTCGGAGGGTTGGCTCCAAGGGGAAAGGAGAGGACTGTGGTGGGGGATGCGGCTCTGCCTGCTGGGAAGCATCGCTGGGCTCTGCTCCGTGCCCAGGAGCAGCATCTCTGTGGCGATGTCCTGCGAGAGGAGCCGGAGCTGGCGGCTCCCCAGCATCCTGGTCCTGCACGTGTCCAGGCAGGATGCAGAGCACGAGCCTCCTCCAGCCCCGAGCATCCCGGGAAACCTGCCCTGCACAAGGAAAACCATCCCAACGTCACAGCGCCGGAGCGTGCTGCACCCCGGTGTGGTGGAATAGCTGCAAACTCTTAACCTCCCAGGTGTATCAGGACTCGGAGTAACCTGGGACGCTGCGACTTCATCCGCCTGCAGCTCTGACACTGAGGAGCTGCACAGCATCTCCTCCCTGCGGCGAGGGACTGTGTCGTGCTGCTCCCTCCCAGCTCCTTCCCGTGCTGTGGGCTGCAATGGACACCACCCTGCGCCCTAAAACTTCCCTTTTCCCCCTTTTCTTCAGTCCTACATCTTCCCGTTTTGCCTCATTCTGATGATGAACTCAGAAAGGGCTGATTCACGGTGCTGAAGAGGTTTGCTCAGGGAGAAGTGATTCCTTTCCTCCCTGGTGCATCGTTCTCTCCAGCCGCACTCAGGGTTCGCAGTGCTGCCTGCCATGGGCTGTGATTCCTGGTGTCACTGCAGCTGCGACACCACTGCTGGGGGTGGGAAATGGCCTGAATTGGGGCAGATTTTCACTCCTATAGCATGGAAAAAAATACTGTTATTCCTGGAAACCCAAAGCTTTCCTAACAACAAGTCTTTCTTACAGGTCTGAATTTTGGCTGTGGACAGGCCACGCTCAACTTCCTCTGCCACAGCCCCTGATCTCCCCCTCGCATACCCCACTCCCGAGCAGCCACAGCTCCCCTCCTGTCCCCATGTCCCCTCCAAAGAGCCCTGCTGTCACCTTCCACCTCTGATCCATGGGGCTGCTGGTCCATCACCCTCAGCAATTAGGGTCAGGGCCAGGCTGAGCCCCATTCAGCCCCCAACACCCTCCTCATCCACCCTGCCCAAAACGCAGGGTGCCTCACTAATTAACACACCCAATTAGCACCTCTGGGGGTGAAGCTTTTACATCCAGGGCAGGCTGAAACCTGGAATTGGGGCTGAGAAATCCCATTATCTCTCCTCTGGGTTAATGAGGGGGATAAGGGATCTCCAGAGATGTGAGGGTGGCTGAAGGGGCACAGGGGGCAGATGCAGCTGTTGCAGGGATGGGTCCGGTGAGCTGGGTGCTGGGTTTCAGGGCTGGGGGGGTGCAGCCCCCTCACTACCTCCCAGGACAGCAGCCTTCTTGGTGTGCCCAGCCCCACAGCAATGCGGGGCATCCCCTGGGCACGGCACCGGGGCTGAGCCAGGATTGATCCCTCTCTGCACCTTGCAGGAGTGGGCGGACGTGTGTTGCAGGGGGCTCCGGAGCGTCCATGCCTACATCCTGGTCTATGACATCTGTTGCTTTGACAGCTTCGAGTACATCAAAACCATCCGCCAGCAGATCCTGGAAACAAGGTAGGGACCTGCTTTGCCGAGGGGGGCATCCCCACAGGGCTCCACATGGGTGGCAGAGCTCGATCTGGTGCTCCCTGGCTCTTGGCAGCAGAGAAGGGGCTGATAAAGATGGGGACAGACTTTTCAGCAGGGCCTGTTACAACAAGGACAAGGGATAATGGTTTTAAACTGAAAGAGGAGACATCCAAGTTAAACATGAGGAAGAAATTGTTGTCCCTGAGGGTGGTGAGAGCCTGGCCCAGGTTGCCCAGAGAGGTGGTGGATGAACCATCCCTGGAGACATCCCAGGCCAGGCTGGACGGGGCTCTGAGCAACCTGAGCTGGTGAAGATGTCCCTGCTCATGGCAGGGGTGGCACTGGGTGACCTTAGGAAGTCCTTTCCAACTCAAACTATTCTATGATTCTATGAGATATTAGAGACTGGAACAAAGCCCCTTTGCAGGACTGGGAGCCCAAAAGCAAAAGTAAACCTGGACCCGAAGGCAGAAGGAGCAGGATGCTGGGCAGGTATCTCCTGCAGGTGAGAGCAGCCATCCCTGTGTCTGGCACGGTGGGTGGCTGGCCACAAAGAGGGACAAGGGACAGGCCAAGAGGAGATATGTGACTCCCATTAAGCCAAAGCCAAGAGCCAGTTTGGGACAGATTGGGGTCCGCGGGCTGGTTGGTCATCACTCTGTGCCCCATCCCCTTCTGTCCTCCCTCATCACCTGCCCTCCCCAGGGTCATTGGCACTTCGGAGACGCCCATCATCATCGTGGGCAACAAGCGGGACCTGCAGCGGGGCCGGGTGATCCCGCGCTGGAACGTCTCCAACCTGGTGAAGAAGACGTGGAAGTGCGGCTACATCGAGTGCTCGGCCAAGTACAACTGGCACATCCTCCTGCTATTCAGCGAGCTCCTCAAGAGTGTGGGCTGCGCCCGCTGCAAGCACGTCCACACCACCATCCGCTTCCAGGGGGCCCTGCGCAGGAACCGATGCACCATCATGTGAGCCCCCCTGCCCCAACGGACCATCCCCACACCCTGTCCTGGGGAACCGCAGCTCCCCGGCCAGCACTGGTGTCCCTACTCGCCAAGAGGGTGATGCTGCGGCTGAGGCTGTGCCAAAGGCACCTCAGGGTTTGCTTCCCAACTGGTGCTGGCACCCTGCGGTGACATTTGGGGACAGTGCACCTTGGGTGGTGCAGGGCAGGGTGATGAAGTGGTCACTGGTGACCTGGAGGTAGTGAGGGGTGAGGGAGGACTCAGCTGAACCCCCAGCCCTCCCTGAGCGTCTGGCGCTTGTGGCCAAAGCTGTCCCGGAGGGTTTGTGTCTCTGCTGTGCCTGAATCGCCACGTGGCACCGGGGAGTGGAGGAGACACCCCAGACAGTGCCCAGAGCTTGGCTGTCGGCTCCATCCTCGCCAGCTCCTGCTCCAGCATTGCAGGGGCAATTCTTGCTGCTGCCATCTCCTGTCCCTGGAAGGAAATTGCCCAGCGCCTGTGGCCCGATGCGATTGATGTGGCTCCATCCCCAGGGTAGGGCAGAGATAAAAGTTCAGTTTTCTTCCCTACGTCGCTGGGATTTCTCCCCTCGGAGGGCAGAGCAGCCTTCAGCAAGAGGCCAGCTTACACGGGCTCTCTTCTGGTTTGGTTGGGTTGGATTTCCAGGTAGAATTTCTGGATGAAAGCAAGAAAGGGGGGGAAAAAAAATAAATCAAGCCCCCAACCTGCCCCTTACATCCTCCTGGAGTGCCGAGTGCTGCTTACCCAGGGCTTCGAGTTCCCTGTCTGCTCCGGTGCAGCCAAGGAAGGCTCCTCCTCCCCACCAGCCTGTCGAACACCAAAAAATCCCCAGACGCTCCTTGCCGGGCAGGTCACCCCTCCGCTACCTCGCATCCCGGGCTCTGTGGGTGACCGGCTTTGCACAGCTCCGACTCAAACCCCCGGCGTCCCCCGGGCAGGCAGGCAGCGCCCCCGTGCCATCGCAACCGCCAGCGGTGCCGCGAGGTGGGTCTGACCCACGCTGGGCTGCCCCACGGCCAGGCTCGCCTCCATCCCCAGGAGACAGCAGCAGTGCCAAGGCAGCCTCCAAAGCAATAGGGAGCTGGAGTTGCATTTCCAGTTGCATTTCCTTTTTTCTTTTTTTTTTCCTCTGTGCACATCCCTAATAGCAAAGTGAGTCCCCCCCCATCCTTTTTTGTCTTTTTTAATCTTTCCGCTTGTTTCTAAACCAGACTTGCAGCTCACCTGTGTCTTGTCCTGCGGGGTGGGTGGCAAAGCGCAGCCTGCGTTAGGAAATGGTATCGGGCTGGTGATGGGTGAGCAGAGGAGACGGAGGGAGTCTTGGTTCCTCCTTCTTGGCTGCTCCCTGTGAGACATGGGCAAACACCATCCTCGCCCCCCGAGGCAGGATCTGAGGCTGGTCCATCCCCCAGAGAAACCATCTCAGCGATTTCTGGGCTGCAGGGATTCAGTAGTAAAGTAAGGGGTGCCAGTCCCATCTCTCCCCCCAAGGCCGGGTTTCCATCCGACAGAAGCTCTCGGGAACACTTTCTATCAGGTGCAGGTCCAGCTGAGCTCCATCTGGGAACATTTCACCGCCCCGTCACTGGGGCCATGCGCTGGCCTGCAGTCCCAATGCCACAGGGCTTGTGGGGGCGTCAACCTCACTCCTCCTTTTCCACCCCCAGCAGCCCCTTCGGGAATGAAACCCCATTCCCCTTGCTCACCCCCTAAAATTTTTTAAAAGGGAAAAAAAAAAAAGGAGAGAAAAGGCAATGGAGGGACACAGGTGTGTCTCAGAGCCCTGGCAGCAGCACCCACCACCATCCCTCGCCTTCACGGCAAACCTACCACCCTCCCACTCCAGCCTCATCTTGTGAGGATTTATTAACATGTGTAAGTCCACGTTATTGGTCTCTGGCTAGCTTTCTCCCTCCAAATTGTTTGAGAAGGAAAAACCTTGGTAAATGCTAATAATAAAGCATTTATGAAGTGCTTCGACGTACACATATCAACGACTTAGCCAATACATTGTTTGTGATAACCCTGTAGCCTACAGTTTATAGCACAATTAGTTACAGGTTTTTATAGCATCTATTTAGTATTTTGAAAAAAAAAAAAAAGGTTATAAATATAATTGTTATATTCTATTCTACTTTATAGACAGAGAAAGTTATATTAGTAATAATAACTCTCACTGCTTCGACAGCATTTCCCAGCTCCCGAAAAAAAGAGGGCTACAAAGAGCTACTTTCCCAAGAGCCCAGGAAGGGGCAGGTGGTGGCACCCACTGGGTGCAGTAGGGGAAACTGAGGCAGGGAGGTCCGGTGTGTGGCCGGGCTGGCGGGGATCAGAGCAGCCAGGAGCACAGCAGCAGCCTCAAGCAACCCACACCTTGCCCCTACTCATACCCTTACTACACAGTGCTACTACTCACCCAATGCCACCCTGGTCCTGCTAAAAAAGAATGTGTTCCTGAGCTTGGGAGAGGCTGAGGATGTCCTGACTGCTGTCCCCAGGGCAGTGCTGGGTTCCTGCCCCCATGTGCATGGTGCCACAGGAGGTGATGCCTGGGTTGGGTCCAGCCCTGGCAAGGATGCTTCCGTCTCCTCCTCCTCCTCCTGCCCCGATGAGCGTCCCGGTTGCCTGGACTTGGCTTTCCTTTCTCCCCCGGACTTCTTGTCAGAGATTCCTGAGGTGTGTACACAGCCTGTAATGCCCTGCACCCCCTTCTTTGAAATCAAATTAAAAATCAGGTCTGTCCCCCTTGTTCTGTACCCGCCTGGCTGCTCTTTGCCCGTGGTGCCGGATTGCTCACCGCCCCACTGCCGCTCTCACAGTGGGAGGCAATGGGTTGAGTTGGGGGAGTTTGTTTCTTCCCTGCAAAATGAGTGTTTTTACAAGCAGGTTTTGCATCTCTGGGGCCCTGGCGCTCACCCTTGCTGCTCCTCTGCAGGGCTGTGGGTCTGGCTTCATCCTCTCTCGGACAATGGAGCGCGTCTGGTCCCCGCGGGACTCTTGCAGGGATGTTTGCTGAGCACACAGACAGCAGACTGGCAGCGCCAAGTCCCTTCACCAACCATCACCCCCCAGGAGGATTATCCTATCCCACATCCAACCCACACAGAAATGATTCTGAAACAGAGGAGCTTTGGTACATCTCTATTGCATAAACAATATTGCCAGGTCCATGGCTGCAGGCCTTGGTGACAGCCATCACCCTGACCATTGCCACCAAGGTGACCACCTACCCCACCCAGGTGTCCCACCTCTGGCCATAAAGAAGCCCGTGGGGCTCAGTAAGTGTCACCTCCGGTATATCCCCTGACCTGAGTGACTCAACACTCATCAAGGCTTTGGTGCTGTAAGACACATAGATCATTAGTCCCATTATACAGATCGGGAAGATCAAGGTACAAGATGTTTTGCACACTTGGATGTCAGGTAGGGGTCAGCCGCAACCCCTCTTCCCTGCAGAAAGTGCCCCATTCTCTTGATTTGGGTCTGGATTTTTCCACCCAAATCAGTATGAGAATGCCTGTTTAGGAAGACAATTACCAGTCCAAAAAATAATACCTCTGGAAAGGTGATACAGCTCTGAAGAGCAAGGGGGGACTCCCAGGTCACCCAGGAGCAAATCCATCACGCTGACCACAGGCACCACAGCTCCGGCTTCAGCATCGCTCCCACCTTCAGACAAGTGAGGGGTCCGTCCCTGCTGAAACTGGGGATGGGGGTCAGACCCACGCCTCCTCATCATCCTCGGTCAGCCAGGCGCCGCTGTCGGCCGGTGAGTCCTTGGCCCCAGGGTGCACACGGCCAGGCTGGGGATGCCGGGAGGGTCGTGGAGGGCAATGCTGGCCACGGTGGATGGCAGGGCGAGGGATGCGTGAGGGGCTCTTGCCCGGTCTGTGGTCCCGCCGGGGACGTGCCTTGGGCCGCAGCTTCAGCTTGTAGATGGATGGCACACGCTCGGGTTTCTTCAGGCACCGCCGGGGCTTGGGGACATTGCTGGCCCTGGCTCCCCGTGGGGTCTGACCCCTCACTCCAGACCCCTCAGCCTCCCCCCCGACTAGGGGGGCAGTGGGCTGCGGGACGGTTTGTGGGGGTGTTTTGGGGACCCAGCTGCCCAGCCCCACAGGGCGCAGGGGCTGCCGCCCACGGGAGAGCTCCTCCACCACCTTGCTGTAGCCAGGGGGCTGCATATGGCCACAGCACCCCTGGAGCCTCTCGCATCCCCCACCGGGGCCACAGGCTCCCCCTGGTTTGTCTGCTGGCCCCTTGGAGCCACCGGCACCCCCAGTCTGTGGGCTGGTGGCCGGGTGGGATCTCTGTGTCCCCTGGGGACCCCTCTCAGCATCACAGCCCTTGCACCCATTTGCAAAATGGGCCAGAGGGGTGGGGGCCCGGCCTATAGCTGAGCTGGCTTTGGTGGGGGGTTTAATGCTGCTGTTCTGTTTCAGAGGCTGGCTGGAGGAATTTTGGGGTGAGGGCGGCTGGCTGCAGCCAAGGGCTCCCTGTCTCCCTTCCCATGGGCTTTTCCAGCTCTGTGAGTCTCCCCGGGAATCTCGGTGCAGGGAGGGGGCACAGACCTTGATGGGGCTGGGGGCATGGGGTGTTGCTGCAGCAGGCACCTCCCTGTCCTGTGGTTTGGTAGCCACCACCGACAATTTTTCTCCTTGCTGGGTGCTTTTTGGAGGTGTGGAGGTCAGCCGGCTGCTGGGTGCTGGGGACCTTCCCCGTGTCAATGCCATGGGGGTTTTCCCTGGGGTGCTCCCACACAGCACCTTGGGGACCCCAACACCGTCCTGTGTGCGAGGGACCAGCCGGGAAGGGGTGGGTGCCCGGCACATCACCCTACAGCTGGGGGAGCTGGGTCGAGTGGGTGACATGGATGGTGGTGGCTGCCTCCCTGAAAAGGTGGCCAGGGGCTCCTGTGTCCTGCAAGGAGAGAGAACAGAGAGAGGCCGGGGAGCTGCTGTGTGCCCCCTCCATCCTGCCTGGTGCTGAGCAGCTCTGGAAGGGAGGGGAAAACATTCAGGGATGGGAGATAAACTGCTATAAAACTTGTGACACAAAGCATCTCTGCACTGCTTACCTGCTCAAAGGGACCCTCCGGGGCTGTGCTGACTCCCGGCGAGGGCTGTCAGCCAGTGAGGGGGTGGCAGGGGAGCGGGGGCCAGAGGGGGCACGGGACCCCCAGGTGACAGGAGGCAGGGGGCTCTGCGAGCGGCTGACCAGCAGTCGGGGCTGGGGTTGGCCACAGGTCTGTGGGGCTGAGCAGAGACGGATCTCGTGTTGCACTTGCTGCTGGGTGCTCTTGCTTTTCCAGGCTTGTTTATGAGCTGCGGGGAAAATGGGGTGAATCAGCACCCCTATTCATTGCACCCAGCCCGGCGTGCAGCCCACCCAGCCGACGCTCAGCATCCAGCCCCCCGGGGATGCTGGTGCAAACCTGCGCTCCCTGCAAACGGACTTTTGGGGTCTGGCTCCTTCCAAAAGTCTGTCGTGACCTCTAGTGGCCACCAAAGCCAAAGAGACTCCCCAAATCCAGACATTTCCCAGCAAAGCAACAAGGCGTCGCATTAAGGAAGCCTCCCACACCTGCAAACACCCCCAAAAGTACTGAGACCCAGGAGGGACATCCCCCCCAACCCCAGCCATGTGGCAGAGCCACGGGGTTTGGGGACACAGGGACTCACAGAGTGAGGTGCAGCGACACGGGTCGTGCTTGTCCAGGTAGTGCTCCAGCGTGTCCCAGCCGCCCCCGACCCGCACCATGATGTGCTCTCGCAGGATCTGCGTGGGATGCTGTGAGCTGTAAGAGCTGCACCCATAGGATACCCCCCTTCCTCACTTATTTTAAAGCTGAGCAAGCCACAGGCTTGCTCTAAGTGCCACCAGGTCTCTCAAAGGACATCTTCGTCTGCAGCTCAGTGCCACCGAGGCAGGGAGGGTCTCAGCTCTTGCCGCTGTCCCGATGGGCACATTTCGTCACCCCAAGGAGGGCAGGGAGCCTTTTGGGAAGACGCCTCTCCACCATGTTGTGCTGAGCCCAGGAAGGCCAGGCTTAGGGACAGATCCAGGCAGAGACAGAGCATCCCTATGCTCCCATTGCAGCATAAGGCCTGGCTCTGGTTTGGCGTGGGACAGCAGGCTTTGTCCCGTACGTGTGGGTGGTTACATCCATGCAAACATGTACCACAGGGCTGAGCTTCCCTGCTTGGGGGATAATGGTCAAAAAACCCACATTGGCCCCATTTTGGGAGCTGGATTATGGAAGAGGCTTCATGGGACCAGAGTGGGATTCCTGGTGCCTGTGACCCAAAAGCACCAGGGGAAGCAGACTCACCCGGACAAAGATGAGAGTGTCGGAGTCTCCCACGCGGTACTTCCCTTCCGCTATCTTGATCATGGGGAACTGGATGGGGCAGGTACAGCGGCTCACCAGGTGCTGGACCTGCAGGCAGCAGGGATGGGTCCTCACCAGGGTTCCTGGGAAGGCTCCTGGGGCAGCCTTCCCCACCTTCATCCCCATCTTCATTCCCATCCCACTCCGTGCCCATTCATACCATCTGGTCGAGGTTGTGGAGGTCCCGTGGTTTTCGGGGGGGCCGAGACAGGGGAGTGTCTGCGGGTGGCAGGTCCAGCTCCTGGCGGATCTCCTCCTCGATCTCCTCCTCCATCTGCACGAGGGTCGGGGCGCGCATGCCAAAGCGGGCGGCACGGCGTGCCAGCTCCAGCATGCACAGCACAAAGTTCTTCTCATTCTTCCTCAGTACCAGGTCCTCCGTCTCGAACATCAGAACGTCTGGGGCAGCACAGGGGTGGACTGAGCCAGAGTGGACACATGGGGACAAAGGGGACGGGGGGCACAGGTGGCGTCAAAACCCGCCTGAAGGGATGCTATTCCCGGAGCTATCCTGATAGAAATATGGCTGGGTCCAGCAAGGGTCGGGATAAATTCATGGAAGAAGAACCTTTCCCTTGAGCATCTACCAGTAAAGGCACTATGGCTGTTTCATGGCATCCCAAATCACAAACTTCAGCAGCTGGACGCACTGAGGATGTCACTCCATGCCCATGCTCTTCTTGGGCGCATGTCAGTGGTGGGGACATGGTGACAGACCCCTTGCTCAGAGCCAAGACCTCTCCCGGTGCCCCTACAGCCAAGACGGTGCTGTGCATGGCCATGCTGCAGCGTGTACCCTTTCCATTTCCATCCCCCCCAGTGCATATTTCCACCCGAGCAAGCACACCCACCACATGCCAGCGCCCTGCAAAGCTGCTGCCAAGCCCAGAGGAGCTTGTGCAAGAAATCCCAGCTCAGGGGGTGCATGCACAGTGCTGCCCAACACTGGGGTGGCATTGAATTTGGGGGACACAAGGGAAAGAACCTGGGGTGATGTCTGGAGCAGCTGAAGGGGAATTGCACATGGGGACACAAGGCAGCTGGAGCTCAGTGTCTTACCTTTAATATCCATCTCCTTCCTGCACCACTGGATGAAGTTGGAGACGTTGTCCCTGGCCTGGAAGGTGCCTGGCTGTGCTGCCGGGTTGCAGGTGACACCGGCAGCGGGCAGGTGGAGGTGACAGGCCACGTTGGGGCAGGCACGGGCGAACTCCCCAGCTTCGTGGGTGACGTTGTTGGCATGGGAGCAGAGCACGGCCCCTGTCTCCAGCACCTCCATGAAGGTGCCCACCTCAATGTCCAGGCCATACAGCTCCTTCAGCCACTCGGCCAAGTCCTCCTTCATGGCGTAGAGGTACTGCTCGCTGGACCCATAGGGACGGATGCTCCGCACGGTGGCACACGGTGTCCCCCACATTTTGCCATAAGACTGGGAGGAGATGGAGGAAAAGGGGTGATGGGGACATGGGTGATGGGGTCATGGGGAGTTGCCCCAGGTCGTGTCCCCAGCCCAACCCCCCATCAGCCACACTCACCCGGTGCCACTTGCTCTCTGCCACCCAGGACAGTGACACCAGTGACACTGTCCCAGCACTGGAGCCCTTCTCAGTTGAAAAGGAAATCACCCTCCTGGGCAGTGGGTGTTTTGTTTCCTTCCCAAGTGCTGTTCCCTTCTCCTTGGTGACAAGGGACCGGCTGCAAACACTCCCCATTAACCCTTCAGGGCCCGTTCCACTGCCCACAGCCCTGTTCCTCCTGCCCCATCCCCTCCGAGTGGGTTTTCCCCCAAGGTCCCTGCCTCTGAGGAGGGCGAGGTTAAGAGAGCAGCTCTTCAGCATCCCGAATTGTTCACAACCCCAAAAGAGGGGGAATTTGTCCCCTCCCCACCATCCCTGCACCCAGCTCCATCACAGCTGGGTTGACACGGGGACCCTACAAGATGCATCTTCAGGGCTTGATACAACTGAATTCATAGCCCTGGTGCAGCCAGAGGAGTCTTGTCACCTCCAAAGATTGGGGCCAGAGGGGCAAGGACCCCCTCCTTGGGATCTCCTTTTGCTGGAGCACTCGTACCACCCCTTGGTGGGAGCTGGGAAGCCCTACAACATGCAACGTGCCAGGGCTCAGCCTGCAAATCACAGTGCAAATCTATCAGTCCTCTCCCCAAAACCTCCTTCCGGATAGAAACAAAACAAAAACAAAACCACAAGGGTATTTTATTTGCATACCTGCCTTTTTCTCTGCACTGTGCTCCCTTGCAAACTTCTTCACGAATTGCCCGTGACAGCGACGTCTTCAGCAAAAGGCGAGCTCCTCCATGGATGGCGTCACTCCAGGAGCTGGGGCTTTAAGCAAATAACTACAGGGGTGAGTGGGCACTGCTGGGAATGTTGGGGACTCCCTCCTAAGCCAGGCCTTGCAGAGCTGCCCCAGCACCCAGGTACTTCCGCAAAACCCAAATCTACCAGGGATGTTCTCACCCCTTGGGAGCGAAATGGCGCCTCTCATGAGCTGGGGGTGCTTCTTGCGGTGTCAGGGGACCCTGTCACCTCCCTGGTGCCAGCTGCTGATGCCAGTTGGATCAACCGGTGTCAGTTTGGGGGAGGAAAGGCAAGAATCCCAGCAATTCCGCAGGCTGGCTGGAGGAGTCTGCGTCTGGTGTGTCCTGCTGGGGAGCCCAGCAGGAGAAAAGGACCCTTGTGACACAGGATTTTCAGCCAGGGTATCCAGTGAGACTGATTGCATGGCTCAGGGTGTGGATTCATCTTCCCTGGACCCCCCCAGACGTGTGGGGTGCGGGCAATGCGGAACAGTCATCCCATCTCTGCCAGCAACACTGTGCTCAGCCCCAGCCCTGGTGGCACCACTTGTGACCCCCAGGCATCCCCACAGCACACAGTCCTAGCAAACACACTGTGGCAAGCAAGGGAGGAAAAGAAAAACCCCAAAACGGGAGAGGATTTGAGGCTGTCCTGTTCTCAGCCTCCGGTCCCACAGCAGAAGGGATGCCTGGCTCCCTCCTAAGGGGACACAAATGGGGACAATGATCTGCTGCTTCTCTGCAGAACTGCAGGTGTGGAGTAGCCCTGGGGTGCAGATGGACCCGTGAATCCTCCTGTCTCCAAAAAGCAGTACATGGAGCAGAAGTCAGGCTGCTCCTCTGACCCTTCTCGAAGGCCAGAGCAGATGTCTTGACAGCAACACTTCATCCAGCACCAGCCTTCTGCATCCGTGTCCCACCACGCTGCAGAGCCCACAGCTAGCAGCAGCCAAAGGGCTGGTGAGACGCAGCCGGAGGCAGGACCAATCTCTACAAACATTGCGACACCACACACACCAGCCAGCGGGTCCTTCCCCTGCAGGAAAAACACCCCGGCGTGTCACGGCATGAAGAGAAGCAAACAGGAGCAGCAGGGAAGGTTCCAGGGTGCTCCCCGTCCCGCTGGAGGTAAGGACCTGCCTTCACACACCACGATGGGCTGGAGCGAAGGTGGAGACCTGGAGGAAGCCCATCAGCATTAATTCATCCTCCACACTAGGAAAAAAACCCATTAACACATCCCAATGTGTGGAGAAATTCTCAGTAATTTGGGATGAAGCAAGGAAGAGCATTTCCATGTTTTCTTCACCATCAGCATCATCACCATCAGCAAGTTTGCAGTGGGATCTATCTCCCTGGTTTGATCCAGCAAGCATGAAAGCTGCGGCCACATCCAGCAATGCTCACTCCAGCCTCAAACACACACATGCATCTTAACTACAGCCCTTTCAAGAAACAGGAGATTGACTTGAAAAAAAAATACAAAAGCATGACGTTAAAACAAGCAGAAAGCCCAACATCACATATCCAGAGGCTCATTTTATTTGCCATCAGGTCTCCAAGCCCTTAGGACCCTCTGCAAGCAGTGTTGCTTTATTATCACTCAATTCAAAATAAAAATGACGCAGCCCTGTTTCTTTGGCAACATTGAAAGTCCCCTGAGATTTTAAGCCATGAGCAGCTGAGTCCCCATGTCCGTGTCTGTGCAGAAAGGGCTCACTCACAAATATTACAGAGAACGGACAGAACTGCCCATGTCAACTCCCATCCTGCCAAATCCACGCCTCAGCTGGCAGCACCAAAAGCCCTTTGCAGCCGTGACTTGGTGCACAGGAGCCAGCGGCGTTTCCAGGTGGGGAGCCTGCTCTGAGAAAGGAATGAGGATTATGCAGCCGAATTGTCCTCATGAGCCTGCGTGCACAGACATGTCCATCTGTCCTGCTCACTCGCTCTTCTTCCCCTCCTTCCCCACATTTCAACCCTGTTCATCCAACTGTGGCAGAGAGGCACAGGACTCGAAAATATGTTGATCCTGCCTCTTGCAGAGACAGAGCAGAGGACAGACCCTTTCTCTGTACACAATGGCTGTGAGGTGAGCACAACCCTTAGTACACACTGGAGAATCCCCTGACCCATCGCAAAGCTGAGCCACAATGCTCCTGCATAGCGACACTGGCAGCAGCTCAGCTCTACCTCCCACCTTATTTCACTCCAAAGAGGCTCCTACACCAAAACCCTCTGTTTTTTACCCAAAAAATCCCATGGTGTGGGTGTCTCCAGCAAGCCCAGCAAAGCACCTGTTCCCCTTCTGGGTGTGACCTCCATCCCCAGGGCAAGGGACAGGAGGAGGCAGGAGTGGGGCTCTGCCAGCACAGAGGGGACAAAGCCCAACATGGACCTTTATTTTTGTCCAAATGTCTCTTTTCTTTTTGTTTTAACAAGGAAACATTCTCAGTCTCTTACTTAAAAGCACCCAAGCTCCAAACCAGGCAATGGTGAGGCACTTCTCTGCCTGGGCATGGGAAAACGACAGCTGAAGTATCAACAAACCCCAGTCCCAGTTTGAAAATAAATGCATAACAATATCCTGAACGTGAACAGAAATGGTGTGTTTGCAGTCTCCATGGCTTATACCTTCTTTTGTGGTCTTTTTTTCTAAAAAAATGGTCTCCTGAAGCTTTCAGCCCACCTGGCCGTGGCAGACTTGCCTGAGCTGATGGTTGCCCTGTCTTGGCCGCATCCCGGGGCATTGCTCCACCATCCCACAGCTCCCACCATCCGTGGGCATCCCTGACCTGCCGGTCCCTGCCCAGCCATCCCCAAACAGGAATCCAGAGTCACGTAGAGAGGGACCCAGACAGCAGCGAGCAAGGGGGGGGTCAGCCCCCCCAGTTTTGTCCCAGTACACTCTGCTCAGAAGAGGACCTGCCCACTGTTGACATCCCAGCAGCCCATCCAGGGCAGCTGGGTGGCCCATTTGCCAGTGGCCACCACTTGTAGCTTTGCCCGATCAAATTGCCAGTACTGGTCATCCCGAAAGAAGTAGATGAAGCCGTCGCGGTGGCTGAGGGCGCCCGCCGTGCCGGGGGGCAAACCCTCCCAGTCCCGCAGGCTGCGGGGGTAATAAGGCTCCACGCCGAGGGTTTCCTCGCTCACCACAAAGTATTTGGCTCCTTTGAAGAGGACCAGGCGCCGGAGCTGCTGGAAGTAGAGCGCAGTGTCGGGGTGCCGTGGGAGGCCTCGGGCGCTGCATTTCTGGGGGAAACCTGCCTCCAAGGTGGAGCCCACGTAGCGCCAGCACCGGCCACCTGGGAGGAGCCGGGGAGAGGGGTTAGAGTCCCATTGCAGGACCGGCTCCAGGAGATGTGAAGGGCTCAGCCCTGGGGCCAGCTTTCCAGCTCCAGAGATTGATCTGTGCTGTTCATCCCACTGGTGATGCAACCGGCACCACCGCAGGGCTGCCCCATGGAGCAGGCTGGCTGGGGAAACTGAGGCACGGTAGCTCAGGGGCTTGAAGCAGGGAAAGGGACCGCCATGCGCAGAGACAGGGCACCATGCCATCTGTCAGCCCATGCTGCTTCCTTGCAAAAATCCCTCTGCTCCTGCACAGCGAGCAGGCCAGACGGACACAGACCCCTCCAGGGCTGCGACAATCAAGACCAGAAATGCAGCAGCAGGAATTGCAATCAGGGCTGAGTGCTTGGCTGTCCCTGTAGAGCCCTGTCCCTATGAATCAGGCAGACAAAAGCCCCTTTCTGCTCACAACCCGTGGCCTCACTCAGCCCCAGGGAGGGAGGGAGCAGCCGAGGGCTGGGGAAGGAAAAGGGGCTTCTGGCTCTCACCCAGCCACAGCAACAAAGCCCCTTTCTGACCAGACGGTGACTGGTTTCCATTAAAAGCTGGGGCTGACCCTGGCAGCCGGGCTGCCTGGTTTGACCTTCCTGTACCCATCCGGACACAGCGTGTCACTGGGCAGCTTGTGGGTGGCATTTCAGCTCCCCATGGCAGCTCAGCCCCTGGCACAGCACAGGGAACCGCATGCAGCGTGAAAATGCCAGAGTCCTCAGCTCCCCTACGACCACGTCTTCAGGGAGCGTTTTCTCCCAGGGACCCCAAAAGGGTTTAATGCATCTGGTTTTATTTTCACACACAGGTGAGCACTGCTCTCCTGAATAGGTTAATGGGGAAACTGAAGTACAAGGGGGTGATATGCCCAAGGCCATATGGTTAATCTGTGGCAAGCAGCGAGCTCAGGGCTCCTGTGGGCTTCTGCACACTTGGCACCCAGTGATGCCCCAGCTCTGCACTGGGAGGGGACCTGTGGGTGGGGACAGGGGACACAGGCAAGAGAGGGTGCTCCAGGCAAACCAGCAGGCAGGAGCCACTCTCCTGCCCACACCTCACCTACCTTTGAAGAAGTAAAACTTGCCGCTGAGCTGGGACCAGGTGCAGGCGTCGATGCCAGGGGGGAGCCCAGGCCAGCGTGGCTGCAGGGGCTGCGGGTTGCTGGCGTTGCCGCTTGCCGTCACCACCCAGTAGTGGCTGCCCTTGAAGATGTAGAGGTTGTGATCTGCATCTGTGGGGCAGATGGAGGATTGAGGGGATCCCAGGTGAGAAACCTCATCCCAGCTGCCAGCCCTGGCTGCCTGGTTCCCCTCTCCTCCCCACGCAGCTCCTTGGTGCTTCAGGGATGCTCCAGTTTTGGAGGTTCCCTTCTGCTCGGCTTTCACAATCCCCTCCGCTCCAGCCTGGAGAGGATAAAGCTGACCACAGCTCCCTCTCAAGGCTTGTCTTCCACATTTGAGCTCCTGCAGCAAATAAGCCTTGTCACAAGTTTTAGGATGTTTCCCCCTTTCCCAACACACCAAGCCATTGCTGTGTCCTCAAGATGCTGCACTCAGCAACAGCGACGTGCATCAGTAATGCCACCAGCCCCAGGAGCACATATGGGGCTGTGAACCAGCCAAACCCACCTTTCCCACCGCTGGAGCTTATCAGAGTAGAACCAGGCTGCTGCAGCACTGGGGTGAGCTGTGGGGGTGCATGTTTTGGGGGAGGGCTACACCAACAGACACCCACCAGTGGTTATGGCATCAAAGAAGGAGTGGCAGTAATAGGAGCTGAGGCTCTTCTGCTGCCGGTCCCCACCGTAAAGGTCCACGCTCCAGTCCTGGAAGTGGGCGAAGACCTTTCCCGGGAGCTGGATTGCTGAGCCCTTGGAGGGCTTCCCTGGGATGGAGCAGGGTTGGTGAGTCGTGGAGAAGGAAAACAGCTTTCCCCAGAGCACTGTGTGAGTGCAGGACTGGGCATCCACCCCAGGGCTCCAAACACTCCTTGTGCCACTGTCTGGTTCCTGTCCTCCTCTATACGCTGCTGGCAAAGACCCCTTGGCACCCCCAAAAACATGCACCAGTATTTCTCTAGTTGCAAACAAGCAGGCAGCAAGTCCAACCGTTCCCATCCTGGAGGACCCCACATGCTCCACCACATCTTCCTCACCAATCACAATGCAATGGGGCCCATCCCCACCATGGCCCTTGCATGTGGTCCTTTCCCCTTGCAGAGACCTACTCCTCAGTCCCCACCCCAGTGAACAATGCCAGAGGAACCAAGGGATGCTTGGGGAAACCAGGCTCACCATACAAGTTCTGGATGGCCAAAATGTCATCCCAGCTGAGGACAAAATCCTTGCTGAGCTTCTTGTAGTAAGGAGACATCAGGGCGCTCTTGATGGTGGAGTGCTCCAGCCCCAGTGTGTGGCCAATCTCATGTGCCACCACGACGAACAGGTTTCGTCCTTTGCCGCTATGCAGGGACCAGCGCTCATCACTGTCAAAATGGGCTTCTCCGCGCCGGGGGAAGAAGGCGTGAGCCAGGGCACCTCCTGGGGACACGAGAGCCGTCAGGGACCATGGGGAGCAGAGAACATCAAAGCCGCCACAGTGACACACGCCAGGCAAAGGCTCAAGAAGAGAGAAAACCTGGGTTTGTCTAATATTAAAAAGGCAAAGTGTATCTGGAAGGAATGAGCTCAGGTTTGGAGGATGCCATCAGGGTGGGGAGGGCTTCTTGAAAGTCATCAGCCTGATCCTATAATAAGCATCTCAACCGCCTTGCTGTCAGACCCAGGTTGCAGAGTTGGGAGTGAGGATCCCAAACCAGAAAGCAAACTGTGAGGTGTCCTTGGTTAGAGGGACTGCAGGGGCAGAGCTTTGCCTCCATCACCCCCAGCCCATCACTGCCCCAGCCATCCTCCCTGCCGGGGACAAGCCCACGTTGTAAAAGAGAAGCTTACGAGGCGGAAGCGACCAGCACCTGGTCCATCGAAAGCATTGTTGAGTCCATCGTTGTGGTCCCCATGAAAGAAGGTCAGGCGAATGTCGGCTGGGCCGTCCCGTGCTTCCCAGAACACCAGCGAGGACACGTTGCTCCAGAGCTCGAAGGCGGCTTTCACGGCCAGGCGCACCTCGTGCTGCGGCAGGTAGGACGGCCAGTTCACCACCCGGTAGGTCAGGTGCCGTTTGTACCACCTCCCACCTGCAAGAGGGACAAGTTCAGCATGACAAGGGGCACTTGGGCTTTTTCTTCCACCCCAGGGCTGCTTGTGCGGAGGAGAGCTTCTCAGAGCTGGGAAAAGCCATAGCTTTCCCAGGCTGAAGCTGAAAGTCCACCAGCAGCCTTGGCAGCCTGCGCTGGCAGCAGGACCTGCGAAGATGCTGCCTGGAAGCCCAGCTGGGGATAACCCAGTGGGGGCAAACTACTGCTCATCATTCATTTTTAAAGCATCATTTTACCATCACCAAGGATCTTATTGCCCATGGTTTCTTCTGTCCTTTCAGGGGAGACACAGCCCCAATGCCACTGGGGCACATGGTGACAGCGATGAAGAGGACAAGCCCATGAGATCCCCTTAGGCTCCTCATCCTCCTCGCGCCATGCAGGGGTGCAAAGATGTGTGTTCCCACAGCCATCACACAGCATCACAGCCCCCTCCTCCTCCTCCAGCATCCTCGGCAGCTGTGGAGACCCCGGGGCCCCACAGTTACGTCTGGCCGAGGGCATCCAGAACCAGGAGAGAAGTCATGGGACCACACTGGAAAGATGCAGGTGCCAGAGCCACTGCTGAGGCGTGGGAGCGGGAACAGACCTCCAGCGGCTGCATCTGCTCCAGATGTGCAGGGAAACAGGGGGAACAGAGCCAGTAGCACGCCGGGACTTGCTGCTGTGGGTGTGCGCCAAGCCACTCGGCAAAGCTGGCTGACATCCCACCCCAGCTCACCCACCCTGACCACGGGGACAAGCCCACCAGCTCTGCTTCCTTCCGCACTGGATTCTGAGCAGCCCAAGGCAGGGGTGGATGGCTGCAGCCCTGAGAGAAAGCCCCAGCATCCCACCCTTCCCTGCAGAGAGGCAGAGTGTCTCCCAGGGGACAAGGACAGACGGCACCCATGGACAGGGCTGGGCAAAGGGAACCGGTTCCCAGGGAGAGGAAGGCTGGCTGGGTGCCACACACAGCCCTGGAGCCCAAGACAATTGCAGGCAGGGAGTTCCATGAGGGGAAACCCAGGACACTGCTGCACCACGGGCCATCTGCTCCATAAAGCACAGCAAGGCAGCTAGAAGAAAGTCCTCTTCCCAGTGCCCTCTGCTGCAAACCCCGATTTCCAAACCCAGTCCCTTTCCAGAGGCAAACAACATCTGTCCCCAAAGTCTCCCAGAGGGCAGAAAGAGATGGGTTTCAACTGCAGAGTGGCAGTTTGTTTAGAGGCGCAGAGAGGGGCAGACACACAGGACCCCAACCCACACAGGGACGCCACCTGGAACACAGGGCTGGGCCCAACCCCGGGAACAGCAGGGGGGACAGATGCCCTCCCCAGCCCCACACTGGCCACTGCTGCTGGGATAACCCAGCCAGGAGCCAAAGCTCAGCCGGGGTTGGCTATTGCCACCCCTTGCACTGGGGTGCAAGCGTTGTCTGAAGCTGGTGGGACGACGGACACGGCGGCTGCCCAGCAAAGGTACTGCTGGGTGGATAATAACAAAGCACTTTGCTGGCTCAGCTGTAGCGGCTTCCTGCTTCAAGTAGGAAAAATAGCCAATGTAGCACAAAGGCTCTGGCCTTCCTGTCCGGTGCCACCAGCCCTGCAGGCACCTATACGGCCCTGCTCCCACCCCGGCTGCTCCCCTGCTCGCTGCCATTGGGCATCCACCAGCACCAGCCCAGCGGAGCGACAGCTGGTGCCACACAGAGCCCTTCCCCACCTGGGCTTGGGGCTGCCAGGCATCTCTTGCCTGCCACCCACCCACAGACCACAATCCCCAAAAATGAGACCCATGAGCCGCAGGGCACAGGCTGCTGCTGTTTGCCCATCTCCTGCTGCACGTGCCTCCTGGCTCTGCCCTCCCACCTGGGATGCATGACACCCTCTGCCCAGGATGGTGCCTGCAAAGGTGATCCTGCACATCGGGGTTTTGGCAGGAAAGCCAGAGGCAGGAGGAGGAGGAGGGGGTTGTCTCCTGGGGCTGTCCATTGCCAGCCCTGCCAGATGCAGAGACAGACTGACACGGCACAGAGCCTTTTCTTAATCTCGCCTTCATTTTTCCCATGTCCTAAGTGCAGCTGGTCCCAGCCCTCTTGCTCTCTAGGAATCCAGTTACTCATCTGTAAGCCCAGGACGCAGCTTGCGAGAGACAAGAGGCCCAATCCTGGATACAGAGGAGCAAGAGATGTTGCTTGGAGCAGAGTTAAACCCCTTAACGTGGGTGAAACAACTCCCTGTGGCTGGGCGGTCCAGCACCAGCAGGTTTTGTGGTTAGTGCTGGGTGATTAACACACTTAGAAGTCTCAAAGCTCCGCAGAGCCTGGGCATGACTTCACCATGTGTCAGCCTCTGCCCTCTAGATCACACCACAGCTGTGCCCGGGGCCATGGTGACCTGACAGCTCCTCGGGAGATGTCCTGGCTCTCTTGACAGCAGTAAAACCGCCCCAGAGGGCCAAATTTCCCCACAAGTGGGAGTTAAATCTCTCTAATCCTTGCTGACACCAAGCCATGCAGAACAACTAAAACCAAAGATGTTTAAACACAAAGTGGTGCAAAGTCCAGGCAGATGCTGGGATGGACACTATGCCGCTGGGCTGTACCTCTCACCCGCAGCGGCATCTCCAGGAGCCGGGATAGCAGAGCTGGACTCTCAGCACTCCAGAACCCCAAACCCCACCGGGATTTTTGGCGTCAGTGCTCACCGTGTGGCGTGGTTTGTCGCCGGTGCCGGGCAGTAGATGCCCGGCGTGCCCAGGCACCGCGGCTCTCCCCGTCGCCCGTGCCGCACCGCGGCAGGGCCATCTGATGGAGCGTGGGGGCATCCAGGACCCCGCTGAGTGGGAGGTGGGTCACCCGCTGGAAGTCCCTGGAAAAGGAAGGGACATGTCAGCACCCACACTCAGATCCATCGCCCGGGGGTTTCACTTGCATTTGCACCGGGTGTTTGAGCTGAGTCAGGGCTTTCACCCAGCACGCTTCAGGTCCCATCATTAGGAATAAATCTAGGTGATAAAACGAGAAGGACTTGCTTCTGCAACCATATCTGACCAGTGAGCCATCTATTAGCAAGGCAAAAGCAGACAGGGGAGCCTAAAAAATGCCCTTTCTTGTTTTTAACCCCAGTTGTTTGACTTTGCACTTGACTTTGTACAGGGTCAGGCCAGGGATGCTCCCGGAGCCAATTGTGATTTCGACAGGAGAAGTCCGGGCAGCGGCTGTCGGCTCAGCCGCCTGACATCTCCCAGCCATCCCCAACCTTGGCCTCACTACAGATATTATTATAAGGGGAGCACCGGGCCATAAAAGGCAAATAAAGCAGTGCAGAGAGGAGCTGGGCTGCCAGCAGCTGGCATCCAGCTGCAGGAGCTGGGTATGGACCAGTGTTTCCAAAAAGGATTGGTTGTTCTTTATCATCGGACCATGCAAGAGAGGGTTCCCGGCTGCAAAAATACACCCCAGCTGCGAAAAGACCCGGCAGCTCCCGTGCAGCCGGAGCTGCTGCATTTCTGCTGCGGTTTTAAATAAAAGGCTCCTACCTCACCGCCTCCGTGAACTCGGCGGGGCTGTGCGTGCCGGGCCCTGGCTCGCTGAAGTAGCCGTATTTCTCCAGGAACAGCTGCAAGAAGAGAGATGGGAGAGGCGCAGCTCAGAGCACAGGCAGACATTTGCACCTGTTGGCTTGGGAGCAGGGGGAAAAAGAGAGATTGGATGGCAAACAGTGCTGCAAACACCGTGCTGTGCAGAAATGCCCAGTTATTTTTCTTTCCTGAGACCTCTGCACCCCAAGCAGCCACCCCTCCTGTGCTCAGACAGGTTTATGTGTCTCCTCCCCATAATTTTTGGCCATGATATGATGCAGGTGTAGGAGGAAACATTGCCATTAACAGATCAAAAAATAACCCCTGCTGCCATGTCATCTGCAGCTAAAGGCTACCAAACCCACAGCTCTAATCCCCTGTGCTCAAAGCAATGATTAAAATAAAGGCTAAAGTGCTGTGGACACGAGGAGGGTGGGGTGAGATGGGGTCAGGCTGCAGCCTCCCCCAGCCCCACGCAGGATGTGCTGCTGCAAAGCGAAGAGACTCCGGGGGTAATCCGCCCTGCCAAACCATTCTTCTTCTTATCGGTCATTTACATGGACGGAGATTGTTGCTCTGAACTTGCTCCAACACATGAATTGCATGTTAAAAGAAAATAAACCGTTTCCCTCTGCCCAGCCTGCGCTCCCAGCTTTCGAAGAGGTTAATAGCCGAGGTGGCAGGACTGCTCCCCACCCGCCTTCCCCGCCGCCGGGGACGTCTGCAGGAGACAAACAAGCCGCCCAGCATCCTGTTAGTGCAACAGAATCCGAGTTAATGGAATGAAGAATAACAAGTGAAAGTGGCTGCTCGGTTTCCCGCATCCCAAGCAAGGACGGGCTGAGCACAACGCCGGCCCTGGGACAGTGTGGCTGCTGCATGCTGGAAAATGTGTGTTTTGAAAACCTCTTCCCTCCTTGCTCATCTTGGGTGAGGAGAAGAAGGGGGTCAGTGTTAATGTGCATGCACTAGTACTCTTGTCCGCCCATCTTTGTTGGGCAATTCAAGCCCCAAACCATGTCCTGTGGAGGTGACAATGTCACTATGTCCCTCCCCAGTGTGGGAGCACCGAGCCGGCCACACTCTGCCGGTCACCTGGCGGGAGCAGGAGCAGCTTCTGGGTCTGGCAGCCCCAGGATTCGCCAGGGCCTCTCCCTCTCCTCCCACGCAAAGCCTCCACACGCTGTGAACAGTCATCCTTACGTCATCCCCAAACACGTCACCCTCTGCACCCACCACCTCCCCGGGGGCAGGGCAGGTACCTCATGTGCTCTGCCTGTTGCTCAGCCCTTTGTGAGCCCTCCCTGCCCCTTCCCACCCCTCATCCTCTCCTCCTTTAGGCCCCTTTTACCTGGAAGATCCCCCTCTGGCATGGTTTCCTGCCACAACATGCTCCTCACCCAGGCCCAGACAAAAAATTTGGTGTGGTTTCCCACTGAACACATTGGCTGGAGGGAGCAGCATCTCCATGCAGCATCAGGCTCTGATCCCCGTGAATCAAGATGAATTGGGTGTAAGAGCAGACAAGAGCATCGGTTTGTCTACCAGGCAAAGCCACAGCATCTCTGCCTGGGCATGGAGTGTATACCCTGGACACATCATCTCCCCATCCACACTGGGATAACCCCCCCCTTTACATGGGTACCAGCAGGCAAAATACAGCAGTGACTGGGGACGCTCACACAGGAAAGGATACAGGAACGGGGGGAGATTCCCAGGGACGGGGTGTCAGGGAGATTGGGTGCCCCTGAGGGAGGAGGAGGTATCTGGGCTCTTTCTCAGTTGTTCTGGTTTTATAACCTTCTCCTTGAGAATTAGAAAATCATCAGCTACATATATGGACATGGGGAGATGATCCCCAGCGCTTACATCAGCGCAGATAAATGTGAGCTACAGAGCACCCAGGCAGAAAGTCCTGGGTCTCAAACCATGGCACAGTCTAAACCTTTTCTACCACCATTTGGCTTTCGCTCAGCATCCAAAACATAACTTGAAGCTGTTTCCTCTCCTGTAACCTAACACAATCCCATTCTTAAAGCATGAAAATGGCTTTTTCCCCACCATGATCTCACAAAGGCTTGAAACCCCATCTGGACAAGTCAGGGTATGTGACAAAAAAGCAACCACTATCACAGCAGCTGCTTTCGACCAGCACCAAAATGTACACACACCACTGGCTTTATTACTCCGGCCTAGATCCCCTTGAGCTTTGAAAATCCAACCAAAGCAGCACTTTCTGTCCCATGTCGTGTTGAGGTTCTTGCACACAGGCACCAGCTCTCCGGCTGCAAAACCACTCAGAGAAACGTTATGACAGGTTCTAGACACAGTTGTTGTGAGCTCCAGGTGATGTGAGCCCTGGAAACACTGAGCTGCAGGAGAGGGATGTGCTGATCGCCCATGTGCGAGTTATTTACCAGACGGCAGAGCAGATGAAGTCCCCTGGATCCCAGACTTTTCAGGGTGAGAGAAGAACCCAAGAGCCATGTGCCACAGTGTCCTGTGCCTGAACCAGACCCCCTGTGCCCTGTACAACCCCCCAGAGATCAGCCAGGCTCTGGTAGGGCTGGCTGGCAGCTGCAACCAGCCCATTAAACCTCTCCAGAGGCTGCAATGCAAAGCCTGGCCCTGCTGGGAAACCCCCCTCCCTCCTACCCCAGATGGGGAAATGCTCTTTTCTATACAATGGTAAAAGAAAAACAGCAGGAAACCAAGAGCTGAGAGTTGATATGAAATATGCCCGGCTCCCTGTCTACACAAGGGAGGGAGAAAAGGAAAGGTCCGGCTGCCCGGCAGCCGGCGCCGGGGCAGAAAAAGCCTTTGAGGTTGCAGCAGGGACAGCAGGAGGATGGACTGGGGGAGATGGGGGGTCCCTTCCCATCTGAGGGCTCTGGTGGGGAGCTGGTCACAACCCTGGAAATCATCTCTTCTGAGAGCTAAAGCCAAAAAATACCTTTCCCTCAACTGCAGGCATCCCAGGTGGAAGACAGCCAACAGCAAATACAATTAGACCTAGAAAATGGGATAACAATTAGAGAGCAGAGACAGCCGGCTCCAGTCCTGCCTGACCCCCGCTCCAGACACTCAGCTCCTGGCGTCTTTCCACTAGTTTAATATCAGAGGAGCCTCACGTTGGGCTCCTGTTGACTGTGGTCCCTTCTGCTCTGCCTGGATGCAAACCCCATCTCTCCCTCCATCCCACAGCAGAGAAGGGAAGCGATCCCGGCCTGCTGGAGGCTGCACAAGGGTTTCATGCTGTGGTTACAGAGGACGCCGGCCGCAAGCTGCACCTCCAAGGTCTTCTTGTTTTTAATCACGACATGACAGCAGCCCAGCAAGGAAGTCCGGGTGGGTCCTCAGCCCCAGGCTCCATCCCGCATCATTTCACCACCGAGATGGACATTGGGTAAACCTGGCTTTTCAGCCTCAGTTTCCCCCCAGAGAACAGACACATGGAGAGCTGACCCCCGAGAACATTTTGGCACGACTGCAGAAGGAGCGGCGGCTCCTCCTGCCCATCACCGCCTTCAGAAGATGTCAAGGTATTTAAAAACATTCATTTAGTTCCACTCTCCCAAGCCACATTCCTGCCTGCAGTCGCAAACCCTCAGGCAGAGCCCTTGTGTCTCTTTTGTTTAAGTGTGTGTATAAGTATCTATATAAATATTATATAGAGAGACACACAGAGACACAAAAGAAGGGAGATTAGCAAGTACAGAGCTTGGTTGTCCTCCCACTGAAAAGACAGAAACCACACCAGCTAATTCTGTAGGTTAATGACAGAGGCTGATTAAAACCCCAGGCCCTGCCTGGTTGCTGTGACGCTCCCCTGCTCTGACTAATCTGGTCCTAAAGGAACCTCCTCTCCCACATACCCCTCCTCAAAACCTGCTTTAGCTGGAAATTATTTATTTGCCACTGAAGATGTGGAGCTGGGGAAATACTGTGCCCAGCGCCTCTTAAACTTCTTTAGTTTTCACACAGTCTCCTGGAGCTGAGACTAAGGGTCAGGCGACCAGGGGTACAGCAGGTCTAACTAAAACCTCTCCTGGTTTGGGTAACTCAGATCTTTGGGATGCTGAACCAGAGCTCACTCTCTGCCTCCCCATCTGCCTGGGCAGGAGAGATGCTACAGGACAGGAATAATAAATATTGCATCACTTGGAGGGAAACAAAAGCCATAAAACACGCTGGGCTCTGTGTTGCCTGCCTGCGGGGCTGGCAAATCGCTCTGGTTGGTTGTGTGTTAAATACCAGAATATCTCATCAGTAAGTACTACAATTCACCCCTGCACTTGAAACCAGCTCCCAGCTTTGCCCCAGCACCCCAAGCCCTGGGTAGCGCTGAGCTGCAAAACTCCCAGCAGCACCAAAATTCACCAAATCTATCCGAATGTGACCCAAAGCACTTGGGGAAAACAGGGGAAAACATCGTGCTTGGCCAAACCTTCCTGCGAATACCGGAGCGGCTAACCAACCAGTTTGGTCACGCAGACTGGTTGTGCTTTCATGTCTAAGGAGAGAAAGGAAACAAAACGCTTGGTCTTGGCCGTCCATGAGGACTGGGAACGGGGAAAAGTGATGTCCCTGCTGCCTGGCGGGCGTTATTGGGCGGAACAAGCAGGGATTGTTTTTGGGGAGAGCAGGGAAGAAAGCGGGGCTGTTCGGGCGGCGGTGACTCATGTTAATCACACTGGGGGTTCACCGGGTGCCTCGGAACCGCCTGCCACATCCTGCGGTGATCTCAGGGGTTTTCCACGCTCTCCCCGGCCATGGAGAGCCCAGCAGTGCCTCACCAGGGTGATGGCACCCGAGAAACTCCTCCTCCTCTCCTGCACTCCTTGCATCACCCTGCTGAGGCTGAACAGCAGGAATTTCTCCCAGGAAGAAGGTTTTTCTTCCTGCTGTTTCAATCAGAGGGAAAACATGGGAATCCCAGCTGACCCCCAAGCCCCACCATGTGTTGGGTGGTACCCAGAGCTGCTCGCTCCGCCCTCAGCATCACAACTGGCTGACCCTTCCATAAAGGGGCTCATCTGGACACGGGAGCATTTCTCAGCACAAATAGAACCCAGAGCCTATGATTAATGCAAGCCCTTGGGTTTCTGGTGGGGAAAAGTCAGAGGCCACATGCCACTGCAAGAGAGGGAGAAGAAGGGCCGGAGGGGAAAAAATAAAAATCAGAAATGAGAATGTTTTGCTCCGCATTTCCATCTTCTGCTTTTCTCAAATTTTTAACCAATTTTTCTTCAGACCTGTCTGTTCACACGCAAACCACCACAGGGACCTTATTGTCCTTTGTCCTTGGCACTGCCAGCCCTGGGCCACGCTCCTCGCTCCCAGCACGGGGTGAGGTCTCATGTGCCACGGATTTTACACCATTTCCTGGGGATCAGGGGGACTCGGGCACTTCCACACACCCAACTGCTGTCCTGAGCACAGCCCAGCCAGACACCAGCTCTGCCAAACTACGTGCTATCCAGCATCGGACCTTCTCCTGCCTGGAGCTGCAGATAAGAAGATGATTTAATGTACAAATGTTTCAAATTAAATCTCCAAATTTTTCTTCTTTTTTTTAATGTAGCTGCAATTGATATAAATGCAGTGAAAACAAGGGCACAAGCCAGTAAAACAACTCAACTGGGCATTTTCTCAGACTTTCACATATAAGTTTACACAACCCATTGTCCCTAACGTTGACTACTTTAAAAGCAATATAAAAAGCTTTAGAAGCAAAGCCTGGCAGCTGTCTGAAAGCCACAAATAACTAGAACTATTTGATGTTATGTGAGAATTCCAACTTCATCTTAAAAGTAAAATTAACCACTCAGTTTATTTAGACAAGTTTTCTTATCCCGGTTTCTAAGCATTTCCATTTTATACACCGTCCCAAAGGCCCTGGCCAGTGCAACACAGGGCACTGGGGAAACTGAGGCATGGAGACAGGAAAGTCACCTGCCTGGCACCTCTCTGCTGGGATCTCCCACAATCCTGGGATCTGCTCTGAGGCTTCACGGGAAAAAAATCTCAGAAGTCACCAGCAAGGAATCAAAAGCCAGACCAGACCTTTTAAAGCTCTCACCCCCCATGAGCTGGTTTTCTTTCTAGATTGAATTTTGAATTTTTGATCTTCTGAGCATTATAAATTTTGGAGATTTTTTTTTCCAGGTGGCATGATGTTTGTGCACACTGGTGCAAGCACATGTATAAATCACCTCTTTGAAACACCATCTCCCAGCGTAAGAAGCCTGCACATTAAAACAAGCCTCTGAGCACTTACGTGCACTTTTCAACTTCAAGGATGTGAAAAATCCCAGTTAATTCACCAGGACTTGCTGGGGTTTTAACATCGAGCATCTGTGCAAACATGTGTCAGACCGACGTCTAAACAAGAAAAAATCCACAACATGAACCTTTGTTCACCAGCCAAATCTCACACCTTGTCCTCCCAAAACAAACATGAACGGACGGCAGGATGTCGTGACAATGATACGGGGACAAACAGAAGAAATCCAAATAGAGGCGATGGGGACAGCCCTGGTGAGAGGCAGGGGAGGGGCAAGAACGGCTTTTGTCCCATCCTGATTCGCTGTGAGATGGGATGGCTTCCTAGTGTAGGACTTTTATTGTTGTCAGAGATACATAGAAGGGTAGGTTTGCAGATATACATCACTTTTAGGGTCACATTTCCACGTACAGCATACATGGGAACGCACACACCTTGGTGCTCCAAGCACAATCCTACAGCACGGGCACATCTCCAGCAGGCACAGCCGTACACTTGCACCATCCACACACACCTCTGGCACGGACACACCACCAGTGCACACAGTCACGAAGCTGCGGCTCAAACACACATGGCAGCAGTACGCAGGGCTCATCCTCCCCATCCACGGGCACACACCTGTGCCGTGCACGTCTGTGCCATGCACACACCTCGAGCACCCATGGCACACGGCTACAGCATGGGTGCACACACATTGGGCGCCCAGGAACACACACCTGTGGTGTGAACGTGCCTCGGGCACGCGTGCACACAGTTATGGTGTGGGCACACCTATGGCACATGCACACGCCTATGGCACACGCACACCTGAGGCACACATACACCTATGGCACGCACGCACTTGTGACATATACACAGCTATGACACATGGACACCTATTACACACACACTCCTATGGCACACACGCTCACATAGCAGGGCCATACCGGGGCACACTCACCCCCCGGCCGGGCACAGGACAGCCCGCGGCAGCTCCTGCGCCCCAGCCCGCCCGCTCCCGCTCCCGCTCGTACCTCCGCCTCCCGCCGCTGCCGCGGGGCCGGTCCGGGCTGCGCCGCCGCCAGCAACCCCAGCGCCAGGGCGGCCCGCAGCGCCATCCCGGCTCCGCTCCGCTCCGCGCCCAGCGGCACCGGCCGGCGCGGCCCCGGCTCGTCTCAACCCGGCCCAGCCCCGGGGGCGGCCCCGGCCCGGCCCAGCCCCGGCCGAGGGTTGGGCTCCGCCGGCGGCACCCCCCGTGCGAGCACAGCCCCGCTGCCTCCCTCCCCGTCCTGTGCGGGAGGAATGATCCCCTGTGCATCCTCCAGCCCCCTTTCCCAGCAGGGCGATGCCCTTCCCCGCCACATCCCTCTCTTGCACACACACACAGGGAAACAGAGCCGAGCTCAGGGCAAGGGGTAGCTGTGCCACTGGGACAAACCCCCTTGGAATCTTCAGGCCACCAGAGCCCCATCTCCAGCCCTGGGGAAAGGCTGGGAGAGCTGCCCCCCAGACTCACCCTGCACACAGCTCGCTCCAGTGTAGCTCTGAGAATGGATCCCTCTTGTTCTCCCAGGCCTGCTGAGCATCACTAATTCACCCCAGCTATCGCAGAGCGGGACACGCACGGTGCCCATGTCAGGATGTATCCTCACTGTGGGTTCCATCTCTCCAGGCTGGATGTGGAGCCAGAGCACAGGCAGGTTCATGTGCTGAGATGAACCTCTAGCTAGCTGCAGCACCTAGGCTTGAGCTTTGCCCAATTTGAAGCTGCAGAAAAGAGGAGAAATCAAGTCCAGCTTTTCCTGAACCTGTGATCATCTGTGGTCCAGACCACGCAGATGCAGAGCAGATGAGGGCTCGGACACAGGGGGTCCCTCTCTGACAGCAGCCAGCACCAGCCACAAGCTCAGCAGAGCAGGAGGCTGGACAAGCAACCTACCCCTCCCCAGGAGTCTGGCAAAAACAACCCCACACCTTAGATCAGCATGCTTTCAAGCTTTGCAAAATAACCCCCCACTCAGGGTTGTTGGTTTGCACTCCTTTTGCTTAAATTTTCCTCCTACATGAGGGATTTGGTCACCCATGGATGGCGAGGGGCTGTTTACCATCCAAGGCAACATAAGGCACGTGTCAGCATTGCAGCTCTCTTGCAACTCATACACAGCCCATGCTCTTGTGGTTTCCACCAACAAGTTAACAACTCTGTTTACTCCCTGCAGTATTTTGTTTGACTATTTTGTTTTCGTTTGACTAAAGCAAAAGGATGTTTTGATTCTGCTTTGGTTTTTTGGGGAAAAAAAAATAGGATGTGACTTATATCTGCTTTTGTTTTTATGCCAGCTTCAACCACACTCCTATTTCAAAGCTCACAGGCCTCTTCCTCTTCTTTTTAATCATGCCAAGACCTGAATTTACAGGAGCATCTGTTGAGCGCAGCTTGGAGAGATCCGCAGGGATCCTGTAACACACAGCTTTCAGCTGGACAGGGATCAGCCTGGCAAGCGGGATTCGAAGGAACAAAGGATCCGCATAACATGGCAAAATAAGGAAGTTGCCGAGAGAAAAATACAGATGGGAGAAGTGAAGAAGGTCGCGGCTGGGCCAGCGAGCGCTGATGGACGGGCTGTGGGAGAGCACGGCGGGCGGCTGGCACGGGGCGCACTCAGCCTTGCTCCGGAGACCCAAGGGCCAGCTGCTCCTCGCACAGGTCAGCCCAACGCTTCCTTGCAAAACAAGAGTGGCTCTGTCTGCAAACGCATCCGTGTTTGGTTCGTATCTAGGAAGCGACTGATCCATCTGCTCTTCCACTTAAGAATATGGACGATGAGAAAGTGACTGGCCGGGCGCCAGCAGGAGCAGGAAACTCCTTCCCCTGCGCATTGTAATGCGGGGAAGCGGCTGCAAGGGCACCTGCAGCCCCCGGAGCAGTCGGCTTTCCGACCTGGCATTTCCCCGGGGCTGCTGCATTAGTCCTTTGGGGGTTTGGCATTCAGGCAGAGAAGAATTCAGCCCAGCCTTGGAGATGCCAAAGCACAGCTCTCTGCAGACTTCTGGCTCGGAGTATAAAGATGTTCATGCAGCTGCTGTAATCAGAATGGTATCAGGAACAGAAAAGCTGTCTTGTGGAAAGGTGAACAGATTTCCAAGTCTTCCAGCATTAGGTAAAATCTCAGAGGTGGGGCAGAAGAAAGAGTTTAAATCCTTGTAACTTCTACCCCCAAACTGAAACCTGAGAAGATAAGCCTATGGCAAATAGCTGATGAAGTTTTACTGAAAAACATTATTGGAAGAGCATGATAAATACATCCATACAAGCCCTGGTTGCCTAAACATTCCCACTTCCTTGGGTTTCTAGGCATAATCCCGTCTCAAATTTAACATGAAAGGTGTCAATCGAGTCAGCTACCTAGATTTCAAACCCCTTTCCTAAGATGCCTCCACAGTTTGGACTGAGGGTTCCTAATTTAGTAGCATGAGCATATTCACCTGAAAACCTCACGGAAAACTAAATGCCGTTATCACAGAGACGGAGTCTGGAATCGGGGAGGTTGTTTGTGGAGCCGTCGGGCAGCGGCAGTGAATCACAGTCTGCTCCCGCAGAGGTGAACTGCCAGAGGAGTTTATAAACCAACATTATGAAACCGCACTTCACTGACGCGAAACTTCTCAGAGCAGCTTCTAATGTTTACCACAACTGATAAGCAAATAGCAACACCATTACTCCTCGGTGGCAAGTTTCTCCCCAGGATGGATGCAATGCACAAGAAGTGCTGGTCAAAATATCTCCAATGCCTTGCGCTAAGAACACATTCAAGTTGTTCCTTTTAATCCACTCGAGGTGCCGCCTCTGGAGAACAGTCATTCTTCAGATGTTTGCTGCTCCAGGCTGGCTGCAACAGCTGGGGGGCAGTTGGGTTGCTCCCGGGGTGCCATGTCAAAAATGCTCATCCTGCTGCTCAAAGGTTGCCAGATCTGGGACCAGTTCAGATCAGACAGGCACAGAACCAGGTGCAGGAGTCAAATTCTTCACAAAGAAGCTTCTGTTCCCCTGGCTTTAGCTCTCACAAGGGTAAAGGTTTTGTGCTTAGACACAGCTTTCCTGGGTATTTCATGTGTGCAGGGTAAGTTCTGACAAGTCAAAGGACTTTCCCTGTCCTTAATGTGTTAGATAAGAAATCTGTCTAGTCCAGTATCCTGTCTTCAATAGCCTCAGGAAAAGATACTTATCAGAAGGGTGTTTAGGAAAAAATTAAATGCAAAATCCGTACGTACTTTCCTTGGCTTTACCTTTTGTGTGCAGAGCTCCTGGGAAGTCAGTGAGGTCTAGAGGCAGCATCCAGCTGGCAAACCCTCCTACAAATACACCAGCAAGAGTTGTGCTGCATTTGCCAGACCAGTTTGACTGAATCTTAACAGTTATTTGCTCAGAGGATGGTTAAAACCATCTAGGATCGTGGTACCACCTGAGTTCCAGCAGACATCATCATGTTAGTACGAAAAATTGACTTTAAGTCCTTTTCCAACTTCGGGTGCATTCTGGTAGCTGTGTTTTATGACAACATCTTTACAAGCAATTTCTACAGCAGCATTGGCAACATCATCTGCTGAGGACAACGTCACGCAAGCTCTTTGTTACCCTGGAAATAGGAATTATCATTTCTAGATTAGTCCAAGCAGCACTGGCTGAACCCTGGCCCCAAAACCCCAAAGGCTCAAGTTGTTGGCTTCAGTCAGAGCTTCCATATCTCTCTCTAGGACTGTGGTACTTCAGTCACTCATTAAGTTGCATTACTTCTTGGGGTGAGGTGGGTTTGGCTGCATAGAGGTCAGCACAGAAATTATTTGGCTGTTTCTTAAATGGTTTAGCTATTTCTGTTGCATTTCAGCTCTGTAGCGATCACACGCCTCTCCTCCATCGGCATCCCTCCGTTATGCTTTTCTCCATAAAGTCATTGTTGAGCTTGGCAAGTGCTGGATGTGTTCTTATAAATAAATCACCAGCATTCCATACAGGACTGATTTCCAAAATAAAGACCTCACCATTTAGAAAACGGCTTGGAGGAGGGATCGTAAGAGATGAAGGAAGCAGAGCACAGCTGTTCCCAGCTCAGCCCCAACTCCTCCTGCTGCAATGAGCTCTCTTGGTTTTCCATCTCCTGATGGATCTGCAGCCCTCTCTCAGTTCGCAGTTTTATTATAGGAAGTTCTACCAAATTCTCACAGAGCACCTACTGAAAATAAAAATCAAAGGCAGATCTTATGAATCCTATTTTGAACTTGATTCAGCTGTTGGTCTGTTAGAAGATTACTTGTCAACAGGCACCTTCCCCACCTGTTTAAAAGAAAAAGCAATTTTAGTATCTGTAAATCTGAGTCTTCATATGAACAGTGCTGATCATTTGTAACACAGCTTATCTGCATACAATTACAAGTAAACCTCTACAAACAGGAGCAGCTAGTCGCAGCGCCAGCAGAGTGCAGGAAGTTAACAGCAAATGTTACCATGTCAGGAAGACACCAAGTTAACTCAATCCTTAATATACGAGTTACTGATTTTTTTTTTCTTTTAAGCTTTTTACTTTTCTTTTAACCTCAATTAAAGCTTATCCCGATGACTTTAGGCAGTTGCATAGATACACCGCAGTGCTAAAGGACTACACAGAAACAGCTGGAGGACAATGACGTAGTTAAACGGTCATCTGGGTTTACATCCTTCACTAAACTTCTCAGGCCTCTCTAAACTAATTTAACTCTCTCTACACCAAAAGCAACTAAAAACCACACATGCCATCAAACTAGTACCACTCGCTCTCTGTCTGACCTGCTAGTTTTCCGCAAGACAAAGCAGCTGGTGAGGAAGAGGTCTTTGCTCTCTTAAAAACCACGTTAAGAACATTTGTTGTGTTTTGCCCCGATGCAGAATAGAACAAAGCTCGAGGTGCAGCCCAAGATGGTGTTTGTGCAGCTCAATGTCCCAGTGCGGCTCTGGCGGGGATGGAACCTCAGGCAGTGACAGTTCCGCTGTCCTCAGCTGCTTTCACCACTTCCCTCCTTCACCCTATCCAGCAGCCACCGCCTTGTCCCTGCCAACCCAGCGTGTGCGAGAGCATCCTCTAGCCCGCTCCACTCAAAGCCATCGCACCGGCTTAAACAACATAGATACTCCAAACTTTTCTAAGTCTGGCTCATTTTTAACAGAACCTGGTTAGGAGTGTCAAGCCTCAGATCTTAAATAAATTCAGTGTCTGTTGTTTTGCTTAAGATTTGTCTACAATTTGCCTTTCTAAAGCCTCACCCACACATTAAGTTCTGTAACATTACTAATACACATGTATCTCAAATTCCACTGTCTGAAGAGGAACAAGCTGCCCAGAATTTGCAACAGATGCGTTTTCTGACAGAGCAGTGACAGCACCCACCCTTTCCAGGAGCACAGCACAGTTATCACATTTAAAACCACACATAATGCCTGATTTGAACTTACCATGACCATAAATGCACACCAAGCTAGGCAGCTGGCTTACAGACATTAACAAAAGCTATTTCTGTTCATTTCTTTGTGAGAGGCCATGGATATTGTGCAGCTGTACACCCAATTATCAAGATTTTAACTGTAGACCCTGAGAACTTGCATTTGTAGTATTCTGCCCACCTGAGTGTTGGATGATCTGATGATATCAAGGACTTGTGATGACAAGGTAGCACTGGACGCAGGCTGACGGTGGCAGCGCTCAGTTCTTACAGATTCCCACCAACTCACCTCTGCAGTGTGATTTAGTCCGAGGAGAAATTATAATTAACCTCTGTTGATTCTTCAAACTTTGGTTTCAGTGCTGAATCCCAAACATGATCCGCCTATTAAACCTCTCCTGCATCTTGAAGATGAAACAGCTGCATGCACCTCACCCACTTAACTGCAGGGTTTTGCAGACAGTACAGAGCTTGGGTCAAATCAGTCGTGTCATTGCAAACTAGACCTTATTTACTACTTAGATCAAGGCACAGAAAGACAGGGAATACATAAGGAAACGCATGGAACTGAAGTCATTGTGAAGCAGTAAGATTTCACAAATAAAACAATCAGCATTTATTGTTGTATTACAAAACACTTCATATTTTGGCAATATTTTACAGTTTATCCTTTTCTTTCTTAGGACCTGTTGAAAAGGTATCGAGGGGGAAGAAAAGAGGACAATGTTGAAATCAAGATTAAATTTTAATGTCTTGCTTAAAAAAAATCCTCCCAAACAACCCCAGTCCCTCCCACCAAAATAAAAATCTAGTTTCACTCAATTCCACTATCCAAAGAGGGCATGGGTGAAGCGGCAGGCAAAACTCCGGCAATTTCACTATCAAACGCATCAAGAAGACAAACAAAAACATTCACAGTGTTCTTCAGTATGGTCTGTTGCGTTGATCATTTCTGAAATCATTTCTGAAAGGGAAATAGAAAGTTATGAGGCATCTCTTTAGCAAATAACAAACAGTCCCTTCAGTCAAACACCTCTACGCTGACTTTTGTGTATTCTATGTTTAGATCACCTTATCTAAAAACACTCACAAAACACACTCAATAGGCAAACTGACTTATTTGTAGTTACTATTTTCACAGCACAGTTGTGCATGGACACATAAACAACACTTTTCCCACAGTCCTTATCGATCCCCCAGTCTGTATGCTGTACAACCAAGCAAGGGCAAAGAAAACACTTACCTTCCTCCCATTTTACCACCGTAGCCACCTCCCCGATCGCCTCCTCTGCCACCACGCCCTCGATACCCTCCTCTTTCTCCTCCATAGCCACCTCTGCCACGAAAATCTGGAGGAGAACACAAACCGACACATCAGCCAGGTTTTTCAGAAAGCTGCAGATGTCCTTAGCACTTTTAATGCTTCAGAAGAGACACAGTTTGGTTTCACACACCTCCTGACGGACGTGAATCTTCTGGTCTCGGCTCACCACACTGGTTGCAGGAATTCCTGCGAGCGAAGTTCATGTTGCCACAGGACCTAGAAAATACAAGGATTCCCCAGACTTAGCTGCTAAGGAATTCAGAGAGCATAAACGAAACAGCACTGCCCAATTAAAATGACACTTACGGATTAGGACAAACCCAATCACCATTTTTGGGTTCCCCACTTCTACCCTGGAAGCCCCCACCTCTTCCATATCCACCTCGTGAACCTGTAGACAAAATTATAATCAGAATAAAGGAGGGGAAGTGTCTACAGCCTACACATGAGAAACATTTATTAAGGACTGTCATCGGCTTCAAAACCCAAGTGACAGATATTGCAGGGGGAAGAAAGGGTGTTTAATGTAAATAAATCCCTACAAGGCAAGCCTCTGAAACCACATTACGAACTCTGAAAGCAGCAGGTAGTGTCAATGACAAGAAAATTGTATGGCTGTAGAATTAAGCATCTACTGGCTGAGGTCCTACAAGACAGGCAGAAGCCTTGGGAAAACGACAACAGAACTTCCAGCCACCACCAAATCTCAACAGCATCTGATGTCCTGAAGTTAATGTATCAGCGTAGCTGAAATACATGTTATCGTGGACAGATTTATAACTTACACTAATGGGGAAAAATAGGCAAGGATAGCACATGGTGGCCAGAAAAATTTGCTCCACTATATATTTTTTATAAATTATTTTCCAGCAATAAAAGGAAACTTGGTGGGCTTGAATTGCCGCTAGGTAAATATTAACCCACTACATGCATTAATAAAATTTCACACAGATTTAACAACCTATAATATCAACCACATATGGCCAGACTTAGTCACAGAACAAACACTTAACAACCGAAGAAATAATCTCTGGATTAATGCGAGGATGCGTCCGACACAAGCACAGGGACAACATAGTTCTTGCTTTCTGCATCAAAAAGATTATGAACTTTTGACAGCCACCACACAAAGCATGCTTCTTGCAAAATGGTAATTCATATCCAGCGGACTACTGACAAAACCATATTATGAGGAGAATCAGGAAGATTAACCTCTATTTAATTACAAGAGTCAGACATCCAACTGCTGCTTTAAAGCAGTAGCAGTTGAACAATTTGCCCTGCTTAATACCACCTGGAAGTATCACCCCATCTCCAGGCTTTCCTGTAATTAGCAAATATTCACTAGGAATTCACACCTATGTATGTGGAACCCATGTACAGCCTCAACATCACTGTTACAGTCTCTCTTTAAAAGCAATGCTGAGACATGATCTGGGGACTTTCCAGCTCAAAAGGAAAGCATAAATTCTGTGTTGTGCAAGAGATTACAGATTTCAGTTTACTTAACTTGGTTCAATCCTTATTACTCCCTTTCATGGCAGAATCCCAAAGGCCCATATATTTCGATGAATCACTGCTTCAAAGTCAACTTCTCTTTTATAAACCAGTAATAGTCAAAAAGCATTTAACTACGCAAACCCAAGGATTCCACAGATTTCAGTCCCACCTCGGCGTCCGCCACCTCCACCTCCTCTCATGAATTCAGGCCTTCTAGTTGCAAAAGTAACTTTGATAACATTGCCATTGAATTCTTTTCCTGTGGAAAGACAGAAAGGGAAAGATCAATACAGCTGCCAACAACCCAGCAGCAATTTCCAAAGAACAAAAGTGATTTGCACATACAGACTGAATACAAAGCTCTTAAGACACAGGGAGTCTGGAGTAAATCTCTTATTTTTGAAAACGCTGGTCCAAATGTGAGACAGTAAACACTGAGGTACTTGCTAGGTTCTCCAAGGATTTTTCACATCAGATGCAGAGTATGTCATTTAATTTTTACCCAATGTTATTAAAATTCTGTGAACAGGCAAACTCTCAGGAGCAGGCGTTTCTCCCCTGCTCAAGTTTACTACTACAAAAGAGTATCACTGAATTTCCCGTATCAAGTCTGAAGAGTTTTATATCAATGTATTTCCAGGATCTGTTCTCTTCTTCTTTAAACTTGTTCTTCACTATATGCATACAAAGTACTTGGCACAAGATTGCCATAAGCTTTACCAAACTCTTAAAAATGCCACCACAACGCTAACAGTATCAACATGAACACTGCAGGAAATCCCACCAGCTGCTAACAGAGATTACAGCTCCATTGGTCTGAACAAGAAATAACATGAACGGCATCTCTCGTACTTTGTGCATGGATGATTGGGGTGCAGCAAGAAACCCTAACAGTTCATTACGCATTTTTGGTCTTATCACTAGCTGCTGTTCCACTGAATCAGAACACCAGCACACACAAAATACCATAAAATAAGAGGACTTCATTAAAAAACCCAAACAAACCCCAAGCTCAAATCAAAAAACAAAAGCCAAACAAAAAGTAGCGTGAGGTCCCCAATGAGGTTATTGATTTGCTTCTTCCACTTGTTAGACTCATAAATAACAAAACAAACAGGTACTCTCACCCACCGTCAAACCAGTCAATTGCGGCTTTAGCAGAAGGAGGGTCATCAAAAGACACTGTTGCTTCTCCCTTTGGTTTGCCAGTATCCTTATCTGTATAAAGATTTATCATAGGTTTGCCAGTCTTTTTGTTGGTCTGAAAAGAAAGGTGGTACACTTGGCATAGGAAAAGTACTGTAAAGCCAGTTCAGAACATAAACTGTAACAGCTAAGTATCATTAGAATGAAGATTCTCCTGGAGCTGGCCTGCAGAAACAGATGCTTTTCACTGAAGGGTACTGGCTGTTCTCCATGAAGTAAATGATGGGCCCAGTTTTTACAAAAATTGAGGCCAAGTGCAGGAAGCCCTAGTTCAAAATTGCAGGAACAGAAGAAACAGCCATAGAACACAGAAGCATAACTGCTGAAGTACGAGGGTGGTACCACTGACAGTGTCAGTGTTAAGGGTTATAAAGACTAAAGAAGAGATGTGAAGCGATCTAAATGTCACTAGAAAAAAGCTGCTAGTGCTGCCAGCTTGCAAATGAGCTGTCAGCTGTGAACCCAGATAAAAATATTATCTACAACTGCTGGGGAGTCAGAGTGAGCATCTGCCTGGAATGACACCAGTACATTTCCAATGCACTCGCTCCACAAGTTCTCTTCCTTCTAACCACTGATTCCTCATTTCACATACCTTTATAATACCAATTTGTTTGAAATAGTCGGCCACTTGATCTGTTGAAACATCCTCTCCAAGTCCTTGCACGAAGATAGTGTTGTTATCAGAGTTGTCAGACTCTGTATCTACCAAAGAAGAAGCTACATTTACTACGCATCTTTGTGGTAGCAACAGAAGCAACATTTTAAACTCAGGTCTATACTGCCCTCTGGCAGACCCTTAAATCCCAAAGACATCTTGTGTGAAATAAAGGATGAGCAGAGAGCACAATTCTGAAGTTAACACCATCAACTCCGAAGGTGCACACACAGCACCTTCAGATGCTGCCGTACATCAGAGACCAAACATCTTCAACAGTTGGCCAGATGTTTGCCACACACACAACTTGTCCGTGCAGCTAAGGACACCCAAAACTATCAAAGTACTATATGTTTTAAATAAGACAAGTTTAGCAGAATTGTTACAGCAGTGAGAGCAGCTGCTTGGCTCAAGGAGATTCAAAGTCCATCAGCAAATTCTTACTGGCTGCATGAAATGACATCGAAACATTTACATGCACTTTAATAACAGACATTTCTGTCAAGGAATACAAGCCTTAGTTAAAATTTATTTTGAACCATGGGAACTGCAGCCACATCCATCTTTCTAAAAATACATTTTAAAAGCAATGACCTAAGAGCTCCAATCTGCTCCCGCCCACTGCTTGTTTTCTTACCAGCATCTGATCTTGGTCCATAATCCCTCTGACCTATGAAACAGGTTAAAAAACAAACAAAAAAAAAAAATAGAAAAAGACTGTTTTTAGCAAAACATTTTCAATTTACTTTTTTAGATACAAGAAAATATTTAAAGTATATACATAATTCATCTAAGATCTAAAACATTAACCAGATATTTAAAGGATATTTAGATTAAAACGTTCGACAGAAGGTGTCTGTAGGACGTTAACATGTTCTTTAACTTGCAGCATGTGGCAGTTGCCACACTGATGCTGTGCTGGTGTTATCTTGCAAATGCTGGTTGTCACATCACCAAGCAGTTTACCACTTTTTTCTCTTTTTTTACCTCTAGTACCTTTCTAAGAGGCATTTGTAACAAAAATTTAAAAAAAAAAATAAAAGAAAAAACATTCCGGTGAACGTCACTGTCTCCACAAATTCTTTCATGCAATTTGACAAAGTAGAAATCCAGTTTATTGCTAAAAGTTTGGCTATTAAAACTCATGAACACACCAGCCTCACCAAAACGCTATAATGCTTCTACTAGATAGTAACAAGATATTGGTGGCTTTTAGATTTATAAAGAATTTCCACTGAAACATTTTTGGATACTCGGCACTTACCACCGTAATTTTTGAAGCCACCACGGTCACCACCACTGCAGAGGAAAAATTGAAGAAATGATTTCTTCCTTAAGTCTCTATGTGCTGAGCCCAAGGCTCAATCTACAGTTAACTGATCACAAGTTGAGAGTTACTGTCTGGCAGCTAAAGCACCATCTCTACCTTCTCCTGACTTCTCATTCATCTTCAAAGTTTAAATTACATGAAAGTGAATAATCTCACAGGGTGCTACACTGGAGAAGAGAAGCCCTACAGAGTATTTTAAACTAACACATACATACTGTTGTTGTTTCAATACTTTCTCCCATCCCATAAGCCGAAATGATTGGCATTAAAAACTGGGTTTTAAACCAGAAACATTATTTTCATGAAGGTTAATGGGCTTTAATTGTAGATGTAATTGCTACTTTGGAATAATTAGTACCCTAGTGCTTTCCTAGAAGTAAAAAGAGCTAAAGTTAATTAACCTCCATTATCATGCATTTATATACGAGGGACAAATTATCAGTATCAGCCATTCTCTGAGAAAGGGTCTGTGGGGATCTACTGCACTATTAGCACTTGACATTACAGAGAAGGTGTGTGTATGTGAGCTTCAAAAGCAGAGGCCGTGAAGTTTTATTTCATTCATTCTGAAACCTGTGGCACAAAATGTAGACCAAGTTAAGAGATTACACACATCAATTTTCAAAGGTTAGAGGGGATTTTAAACAGGATGTTACGCCTCCAGTTATGTGCATGAAAATAAACCCTCACTCTTTGCAATGTAAATGTTCATACCAGTAAGATTTTTCACAACAGCATTTTAAAGTGCATCCATGTTATGAACATGATTTAATAAATATTCAAAGCCTTCAGGAAAAACAACCACTGGATTTTTCAGAATGTTGATAACCAAGTGTCAGAAAGACCGTCTCACACTGCCATGTACTGCCTGCTCGCACAGGGGACACAGCTGCCACCTGAAAATCAGGCAGGTTCACCTAATCCCAACAGCTTTTGCACCCAGCAGCTGAGATAAACCCAGCCTAAGTTCAAACCCTGATCTTGAGGGCTGTCTCCAGACTCTGGAGCTATTGTGCTGGTTTACAGCCGCTTCATCGATGCACTTCGCAACCAGAAGTCACTGCAGGTTTTAATTCAGTCAACACATCAGAGTCCAGACATGGGACACAAGCACCCCAGAAAAAGGCGATGAAATAAAATTAGGGAGTAATTTCTTTGGCACTCTGTGTATCTGCTTACAGCAAATGCAAGGCCACGAATGGGAGATATGGCTTGCTTAACATTGAGATAATATCTGTCCAAGGCGAGGGACAAAAAAGACATAAGGTTTCAACAGATATTATCAAAAATGTATTTAGAGAAACATTCTTCTGAAGTGTGACCGACATTGTGACAGTACATATAAGGACTATCAGATGTCTGTCACAACAGACTACGACTTTTACTGGGACTCTTCTTAAAATAAATTTTTGCTGCAGATTTTAAATTGCTTCTCTGCAGAAAAAATCCAAATGCAGTGTCATTTACTTGTAAGTAACTCATTCTGCTCGTGAAAGAGGTAAAATGAATTAATTTTACACACAACATCAGAGCTGGTCTTTATTCAAGGCTGGCTGTTTTCAAGGACTGATGATGAATACACAATGGTGATTATAAAATTTACTGTAAACCTCTTTCTGTCACCTCCAATTCACCTCACCTAAAAGAAACCCACTTCATTATGACACAACAATTTTCAATCAGATGCCTGCTCTTCTAGGATCTTAACTCAGAAATAACAAGAGTGAATATATCAGCCACAGAAATGTTATCAAAGTTTTCCAACCCTAGATTATGGTCCTAATTCATCAGGACAGCACTATCCAGAACACATATGTTTTCTGATTTGAAAGTCTAGAGCAGCAGAGACACAAATCAGAAAAACCCAACAACCTAAACACACAGAAAATGTGAGCAACACACCCAGGATTTCATAGGGGGTGACGATTTTGCTAAGATGCTGGGGTAAAATGTGTGCACCACAATTCTGAGAAGCGATAGAGTTTGATACATAAAATGTAAAGGAAGTCCTCGTCAAATGCCTAATTTTTACCTCTGTGATACAGTAATTCTGCATCCTATGCTAACAAGTGCAACCCACAATTTTTAAATCAGTTTTTCAATTAATGTCTGTAGAAATACGGTTTTGCCCAAGTACACTTCAACATGTTCTCTTCTCGCTTAGTCTCACATGGTCAGCCCAACCAAAACTTGCATTAATTCAGTGACAGATACCCTTAACGGCAGATTAATGCCCTCCTCCATTTTTAAGTCTGATATCACATGTGATTTATAAAGCTGCAGTGCTTTACCTGCCTGAGACTGCTGGGCAAAGCTATCCCAGATCCCCGGAAAGCACATGGATGTTGTGCAGCAAGCAGAGCCAAACACAGAAACTGGCTGCAAGATGATGCCACAGTCTCAGTTTTACCCCTCACTGAGACCCAAAATTCAGGCCTCAATCTCAACAACTGAATGAGTTCCCACATCGTCACAGAACATGTGGAAAACAGAACTGCAGTGTTTCACAGTCTATTGCTTTACCAGTCTTGCACTCAGCCCAAACAGATGGGTGACCAGATAGAGTCTGCAATTCTAACATCCTATGTTAGAAACATAGGCATCCAAAATTCCGCAATGCCACCACCAAAGATAATAAAAGAGACTTAACTGCAAGCAGCCAGACTGTGTATGTGGCACCACCCATAGTGACAAACACTTACTGCTATGAAATAACGGTCTTCAGATGTTCTTTTCTCCTTATACTCAGTCATATATTTAAACATCACCTACTTGAGTGTAAGTGGAGTTCATCTGAACATTGCTTACTTCAGCTGGGAATAGCTCTTTAAATTAAAGGCACAGTTACATGGAGAGCTCAACACTACAGATACAAGAAATATACTTTAAAAAGTTAGCAGATATCGGTAAAGGTAGCACCAAGAATTCAGGAACCAAATTTCAGCCTCCAACATGCATCTATCCCTTCCCAAGCATGTGGAAGTTACACATAAGAATGTATTTTTACAAACAAGCAAGGAATGCTTAGTGCACCAATAAAGTCACTATAATTTTCTTTTTCTGCCTGTATTTATTGCCTCTGTTCATGTTTTTCTAAAGTCTGTATCATGCTAAGCTCAAGCATATACAAGTCAAAATATTAATTCTGAACACAAACCACACTGTTGTAAAAAACATTTGCACTAAGTTATAGTTTCTTTATATCACAATAAGCTACTCATAGTAGCTATTACAGCAATTAAGCTGCATGGATAACTTTTATTTATAGTACATCAACATCAAATCTGCACAAGAGGGGAAAAAAAAACACCAACAACAAAACCAACCTATGCTAAGCAATTAATTTCTTACCTTTCAGATGAAGACTAACAAAAAGGCAACTTATTCTACAAGTAAACTTGGAAGAATAACTTAAGAGTAAAACTCTGCATGCTGAAGACCTGGTACCTGCTTTCTAACCAGAAGAGCTCAAAGATGAGACTCTTCTACTATGGGTTTTAAAAAAACATAAGATCTTGCTTCTTAGCCAAAATACAAATTAGTAAATCATCAATATTTCAAGCTTCAAAATGAAAGGGTGGAAAATCTCTACTAAAATCCCCAAAGAGGTAACGCAAGACCATTAAAAAAAATTGAATAATTCTGAAACCCAAAGTTACTAAGATTGAAAAGTGGACATCTGATGCATAGGAAAAATTACTGTTCTCTATCTAATAATACTAGATGGGAATCTGAACAGTAATTTCTCAAAAGATATTTTCTTCTCAGTGCTGCGTGACTTTGCACAGGCACAAAAGAAAAATGAGATCCAAAAGCACTTATTACAGGACACATTCAAGTCATTCCAGTTTTCAGAACAATCATTCATACCTTACAGTGTTTTCTTTCATAAAGGTTATTCTAAGAAATCAAAGCTCTTTAAATTTAAAAATGCTAATTTGATTTTGCCCCGAGTATTGCAGGGCGATGTTCCGCACCTACAGGCTGCTCTCAGAGGTCTGGCACGCAGGCCAGGTCTAAATAGACAAATGCAACTCCCCAAAATCTTGTGGGAGAACAGATGTCAGAATTGCAACCCTGGATTTCAGCAAGGCAAACTTTGGCCTTTTCAGGCAATTGCTGGGGGAAATCCCGTGGGCAAGGCTGCTTGAAGGAAAAGGGGCCCAAGATGGTTGGTTAGTGTTCAGGGACTGCTTCTACCGGGCACAAGATCAGAGCATCCCAACACGTAGGAAGTCAAGGAAGGGAGCCAGGAGACCTGCGTGGTTTAACAGGGAACTGCTGGGTATGCTCAAGTGGAAGAGGAGAGTTTATAGATCATGGAAGGAGGGGCTGGCCACTTGGGGAGAATATAAGGCTGCTGTCAGAGGGTGTAGGGAGGCAACTAGGAAAGCTAAGGCCTCCTCAGAATTAAATCTGGCGAGAGGGGTCAAGGACAACAGAAAGAGCTTTTTGCAATACGTGGCAGATAAAGCTAACACCAGAGGCAATGTAGGCCCACTTATGAATGGGGTGGGTGCCCTGGTGACAGAAGATACAGAGAAGGCAGAGTTACTGAATGCCTTCTTTGTCTCTGTCTACTCTGCCAGAGGCTGTCCTGAGGAGCCCTGTGCCGCTGAGGCCCCAGAGGAAGGTCGGACAACGTAGGAGTTTGCCTCGGTTGATGAGGACTGGATTAGGGAGCAATTAAATAGTCTGGACATCCATAAATCCATGGGTCCAGATGGGATGCATCTGCGGGTGCTGAGGGAGCTGGCTGAGGTCATTGCTGGACTGCTCTCCATCATCTTTGCCAAGTCTTGGGAAACGGGAGAGGTGTCTGAGGACTGGAGGAAAGCAAATGTCACTCCAGTCTTCAAATAAGGGCAAGAAGGAGGACCCGGGTAACTATAGACCAGTCACCCTCACCTCCCTCCCTGGGAAAGTGACGGAACGACTTCTCCTTGGTGCCATCTCAGGGCCTATCAGGGAGAAGAGGATCATTAGGGGCAGTCAACATGGCTTCACCAAGGGGAAATGGTGCTTGACCAACCTCATTGACTTTTATGAGGACATAACAAGATGGATGGATGATGGCAGAGTGGTGGACGTGGTCTACCTTGACTTGAGTAAGGCACTTGACACAGTCTCCCACAGCATCCTCACAGCTAAACTGAGGGAGTGCGGTCTGGATGAGCGGGTAGTGAGGTGGACTGCGAACTGGCTGAAGGGAAAAAGCCAGAGAGTCGTGGTCAATGGGGCAGAGTCCAGTTGGAGGCCTGGATCTAGTGCAGTGCCTCAGGGGTCAGTACAGGTATATGGAAAACCTTCATCCACACGGAAAAGCTAATTTTTAAAAATTGTTCAGTTTTAATTGAAAATGAACTTAGAAATCACTTTGCTAGTTAAGTTATATAATATGAAATCCTGGTAAACTGTAATATAAAATAACTATTAATAGATGTTTGTAATTGTGCTACCACACCTAATTAAGAGAGACAGGGTTCACCTATGTCATCAAAACAAGTCATGAAGTACAATTTGGGACCATGTTAGGGGCAGGCAAATGTTAAGTATGGTTTAAAAGAGAACCAAGTATTAACACACTGCTGGATTATTTTATTTAAATTAGATCAGTTTGAATGAACAGTATTGTATAAATAAGAGCTCTTCATCTGGAGTTCTAGCAATAATAACCCAGAACTGTGCAGCCTTTTGAAGGGTAAGTGGTGCTGACAAACAACAATTCAAAGCTCACCGGAATCTTCAACATTCTTACTTTGCATCAATAAGCACCCCACGCCCCCAGCCACTGCACATAAAGGAAAGCCAATTGTGATAATTTATTAAAAATGATAATGTCATCTAGCCTAATTCGGTAGGATTTAAAGCAAAGGTCCTAGTCTCTCAGACCTATGCATGAAATCATCTGAAAGCACAAAATTAAATATGTGCATAAATTTTCTTGACAGGAACAGGGCCTAAGGCAATGGCAGAAGGGGTAACAGTATTGTGAGTATTTGAAGTCTACCTAAAATAAGCAGGTTTAGATCGACAGCTAAACCAATAATAAAAATTGTATTTTGATGGAAGTTTAAAACTGCAAAAAAAACAGTTGGGAAGCAATATTATTACTACTTAACTATTTAGGAAGCAGGAAGATAATTGGTCCACCTTAGTGTAATGACTTGTCATTGTAAGATCAAAATAATTCCCCACTAAAATGTTAGCTACCTTAGCTATGAATTTTATAATACTTTCTAAATCCCTGGCTGTTGGTTTTCTTGTCGTCAAAAACAAATTTTTACAAGTTTTAAAATATCTTATTTCAAGGGATAAGCTCAGGCAGTTTTTGTATTGTAACTCATGTAAATAAATGCAGCGATGTGTCATAACAATTGAATGCTTGGTCTGAAACTATCTGCACCTAAAAGCTTTTCCTAGGCAAAATGCATTTCTGAGCAGTGCAGAAAGGTCTAACTTTAGCAACCTTTCATTTTTGGAAATCTAAATCTGAACGATATTAGGAATAGACAGATAGTAAACAAAAATTAAAAACAGCTAAATAAGAAACAAGGGTAAGGAACTGCAGGCACTGGAATGAGATCACTTACCTGTATCCAGACATATGACCTCTTCCATCCATGTCATATCCCCCTCTACCTCCTCCCTGTGACCCGCCATATCCTCTATTATCTTCTCCATACCTACTCTTTTCACGACGATCATCTGGAGGAATGAGTAAAACAAAACAACACCTGAGTAGATTGTAGTGCAAACTGCAGTGAAGTGAAAAATTCCCACCCTACAGTCTTTTTTTTGCCCCTCCAGTCTGCCATTTAAATCAGGAAAGTTGGGAAGTGACCTATTAGTGAGCAGTGTAGGGGAAAGGGACCTGTGGGTCTTGGTGGACAGCAGGATGACCATGAGCCAGCACCGGGCCCTTGTGGCCAGGAAGGCCAATGGGTGTATTAGAAGGGGGGTGGTCAGTAGGTCAGAGAGGTTCTCCTGCCCCTCTACTCTGTCCTGGTGAGACCACACCTGGAATATTGTGTCCAGTTCTGGGCACCTCAGTTCCAGAAGGACAGGGAACTGCTGGAGAGAGTCCAGCGCAGGGCAACAAAGATGATTAAGGGAGTGGAGCATCTCCCAATGTGAGGAAAGACTGAGGGAGCTGGGGCTCTTTAGCTTGGAGAAGAGGAGACTGAGCGGTGACCTCATTGATGTTTACAGATATCTAAAGGGTGAGTGTCAGGAGGATGGAGCCAGGCTCTTCTCAGTGACAACCAATGATAGGACAAGGGGTAATGGGTTCAAACTGGAACACAAAAGGTTCCACTTAAATTTGAGAAGAAACTTCTCAGTAAGGGTGACAGACACTGGATCAGGCAGCCCAGGGAGGTTGTGGAGTCTCCTTCTCTGCAGACATTCAGAACCCACCTGGATGCCTTCCTGTGTAACCTCATCTAGGTGTTCCTGCTCCGGCAGGGGTATTGGACTAGATGATCTTTTGAGGTCTCTTCCAAACCCTAACATTCTGTGATTCTGTTCCACAGTGTTTCTGCTCTATTTGATTAGCCAATATGGAACTCAACGGTTGAATTTTACCTTGACTGTTGTGGCTGTAGCTTCCCTTCTGAGACTGGTAGGATTGCTGAGAATGGCCGTAGGAGCTTTGGTGCTGGTTGTAGCCTGATTTTTGGTCGTACGAGCTCTGGTGGCCATAGCCCGACTGCTGGTCATAGGAGCTCTGGTGGCCATAGCCCGATTGCTGGTCATAGGAGCTTGACTGGTGGTCGTAAGAGTCTTGGTTTTGTCCATAACTTGACTGCTGGTCATAAGAGCTTTGGTGCTGACCATAGTTTGACTTTTGTTCGTAAGAGCCTCTTCCACTTAAAATGAACAGAATTTGTAATGATCGCTAAACGTTCACAGAATAGAGAGGAAAATAAGGGCTGAAAATTCATGACATTGCTAAAACATCCTAGTCACAGTTACCTCCCAGTCATTACTGGCATACGGATACAAAAATACTGAATGTTTTGTATCTGCTGGGATATATCCGGCTTCCAATAAAAGCAAGGCAGAAATCTGTATGTTGACATAGCTTTCAAGACAGCCCTCTTTCCACTGTAAATTAATTTAACAGCAGCACTCCCCTTACATATGCAAGACATTATGCAGATTTATAAGAAATAAATTGCATCCAGGAAACACTGGCTGTTACTCACACCTTTGTTTCCCCCCAGGTACTTAGTTGTGGCTTAATTGTATTATTTTTTCAGTAATTGAAATTAATCACTGACCTCTGTCACCCTTTTTCTCTTCCTCCTTCCTGATTCCACCCCTTTTTCAAAAGATGAGAACCTATATGTTTGTCATTCTCCAGTTTTTAATGATCTCACTTGCTGGCCAAAATGTCTCAGAAAAACGAACAAAAATTCTGAGAGCCTACAGAAAGTTTCCACCAGCTTTTCAAAGCTCTCCAAGACGAAGTCCCTTGGGTCCAACCAATCTCAAAATATCCTCTGCATGTAAATACCATCCCATCTGCTCCCCCTCAGTTCTAGCCTAGATCTTAGCTTAACATAACTAATCCCAGTATTAAAGATCGTGAACATTTTTGTTTAATAGCTCCACTTCAAAAAAAGTCAGCTCCACTTCAGCCTTTCCACCGTTGCCAACGAAGGAAGAACTGGTGAGGGCATCCACTATTTACTCTTTTCCTTCCTTCCCTCAGGATGTGAGAGCTACGGTTTTGCAGCCATCCTCTTCAAAGTTGCTATAATTTAATTTCTCACTTTCTCCTCACTTATTACAACCACACATTGAAACGTTTCTCTCCGATGTCTTTTTTTTTTTTTTTTTCATTTTCTTGATCAAAATCAAGTTGTTGGAGAATCTATGCCCTGCTGCATTTTTCCCCACTAGATGTGTACAGAGTTAAAAGCCACATTATTATCTAGTCCTGTACCTTTCTGCAGCTCTAATAAATGTTCAGAAAATAAAGCAAAACAGAATCTAATCATGTTCCTGTCTTCTTAGGGATGTGAAATAGAGACTCTGAGTGACAGCACCTACTGGTGGCAGATTAAGCCCTGGTTTGTTTATATTAAGATGTTTTGTAGTAACTACAAAAACAGAAACCACCTACAGGTTTGCTGAAGTCCATATTGTTTTATCAGTTTGCAAAAAGCTACAAAAAAATATTCGGACCTTGGACACAAAAATGCAGTTTAGTACATGACAGTGTATTTCAAAGAGGTCACATCCTCAATAAAGAGCTAATAAGAGCAGTAACCTTGAGGTGCAAAGCTTGTAAATTAGATAATGAAGTGGCCTTATAAGTCACCACAGGAAGCTGGGTTGTATTTTCCAACATACTATAAAACGTGAATCATTAATCCTCCTGAAACCGATTCAAGTAAGCAATTCTATGATTCTGTCACTTAACTAGTAAAATACATTTGTAATAGCGTAAAGTACTAAACCAGAGTATAGCATGGATACAGACATTTAAGTTATTGATGAGGATATAAAAACATGATGTTTCAAGAATCCTACTTAGTTGAAAAAAGAAAAGGTATTTCTTACATGGTATTTCTCAATCCTTACCTCTTTTTTTCACCACAAAAAGGCCTTCTAAGTCAGATAAGAAGTCTGCAAATCTACAAACAGCGAATAATTTCCTTGCTAACAGCTTATTTGAAGTTAATAATAAGTATTATATGTTTATGTAAAAGAATGTGACTGAAGAGGTTCTCAATCCATCTTTTTCTTAATCAAAATACTCCCTACCAAGCCAATTCTTCTTTGTAGCTACTCTCCAAAGATTTTCTAAAGTTTATCTCCCCATACAGCTTGATTTCAAACCAACTGCATCCATCCTTCTTACATAAAGAAATATTCTTCCCTTACCTCCTGTTCTTTCAGTCATTAAAAATATCTTAAGAAGGGGGATTTTCAGATGTTTGTCTTTTTTTTTTTTTCAGCAGTGATAGCAGGAAATTTGTTATAGCTCCAGCTAAGACTGTACAACTACTAGATAGTACTTTAAATAGCGGCTGTTAATCTCAGCATCCTTACCCTCTAGACGACCCTTTCTGCTGCCCCTGACTGCCGTAGGACTGCTGGTTGTACGAGCTCTGATTCTGATTTTCATAACCGGAATCATCATCGTATCCCTGGGAATCTTGTCCATAACCTGGTAATTGAGGAAGAAAATTTTTAGTAAATATTCACCATTTGATTACTGCCAATGAATGTAACAAGCCAGCCAAACCTGTTTGATTTTGTCCATAGTTCCCATGATAGTTTCCGTAGTTCTGTCCATAGGACGAATTGTCTCCACTCTGCCCATAACCAGAATATCCCTGTAATTTAAAGAACGCACTCAAATAAGTGTAACTTCCACAGCAAGTAATTACAGTTTTCCTTTGCTAGGCACAACTGCAAACACCAAGCAGAGCTGAGAATGTATTTCTTCCCAGCGCAGATATGGTCACCCAGGAACAATTATTTTTACTCAAGGAACATCTGCTTTGAAACACAATATTTTTTTCAACGTACCTGTCCTTGTCCATAATTTTGACTGCCCTGATTGCCATAGGACGAATAGCTGTAAGAGAAAAATGCTTTTAGTAAACGCTTAACAGCACCATCCACATGGGTTGGAAAGTAAAGGTATTTTTGGTGTTATTTAAAATTCTTTTCACTCCAAAATAGGTGTTCAATCCCAGTACTGCAGTTGTAGGCATATTAAAACCTCATCAATAAACTATTGATTACCATAGCTGACTGTCAGAAGAGCTTATTTTAACTTCTGCTGTGTCAAGTGTAAATTTAATGTAAATGAAATTTGAGCTTATTGTAATTTGACAGATTCTTCAGAATCACAGAAAGCTTTATCGTATGAAACCATGGCATTTTAAGTTTTTTGGTATATTCTTACAAAGTTAATTTGTCAATTTGGTATTTGCTGGACAATTCAACAATATCAATATCAAAAACCAGACTAGCTTTAGATTATACTTACTTGTTATTCTGCCACTCTAAGCCTTCGCGAACTGACATAAAAACCATGTGCTGAAACTCCTGTCACACTCAGATATAAACTCAAACTCACAGGGTGCTATATGCATAAAGCCTTCTGACTTTTATTAGTAGAGTCAGTACTAGCCATGATTTTCACATTTCCATAAAAACACTTTTGTTTCACTGATTAAAATATATCCCCTCCCAAAAGTCACAACGATTTTATGAACTGGTTTTTAGATTTCGCAATTACAATCAGTTACCAGAGGGTTTTAACAAAAAATCCCCTCCAATGAGAAAACAAAATGGAAAAATAAAATTTTACATCTACATTGGCCCACCATTTTTACGCTTGTATAACCTTCGACTGAAAATGAACAACTTAAAGCAGTTGTATGAAAAATATTTCTATACATTCATGACATTTTGAGAGTTCTTGCTATCAGAAGATGTCATTCTCATTTAAACCTCCTTGCTGTCGTCCCTTCAGGAATACAAACTGTTCCACTCTTGTATAAGACATCTCAATAAATGCCCAGGTAGTAAGCTTTATGCACTCATGACTCCAAAAACACATCAACACTGTATCATGCCCAAGGATTCAAACACCATGCTGGGAATCCTAAATGGCTTTTTATTTTGCAGACATAATTGCTAACAGCCAAAAAAAACCCAAACCCACACATACCTCTGCTGGCCCCCAGATTGACTGTAACTTCCAGAATCTAGAAAAAGAAGTAAGTCATATTGAGAATTTCCAACTGACGTTTTATTCCTCTGCTTACTATAAGAGGAAGAAATCTGGTGAGAGGGAAAAAGGCTCATATACACTGGATAAGGCAGTTGCTTTTCCTGCAGAACGAGACAGCTCTCTCTTTATTAACAAAAAAGAGACGGTAAAGGCCGGGGGAATAGGAGCAGCGCAGGGTGTGGGGGACGCGACGCAGGTATAGCCACTCAGAACTTTCCTTTTGAAGGATCCGAATTCCATTTTTAAGGTGGGTCTTCAAATATTCAGGACTGCACAAGCACCTCTAATGGCTATCAAATTCAGTGCCATAATCAATGAGCAGAATGCAGTGGCTTAATTACTCAAGCAAAGCTAAATACGTCAGTGCCACTGATCCCCTTCTTAAGACACCTTAAGAAAGCTGTGTCTGGCAAAGGGCACGGACACAGGCAGAGTTTGGAGATGTAACATCAGGGATGGACGAACGTTACATGAGGGTAGCACCCAAGCTATTTAGACACAAAGCAGCATTTTCAACAGTAAAGTACCTCCTCAAGGCAACAAAACGCATCAAATTTTTTATTCTGAAAGAGTAACATTTACCAAAAGCTAAGATGAGATCAAAAAAATTTGATTTCACACATCCTATAAGGTGATTTCACTCAGATGTGAAACATTTTCATCCTTTCGCACTGCTACATAAATATTTCATTGCCTTTTCATAATGAAAAGATTTTTTTTAAGTGCAACTCAGACACGTCTATTGTTTTTAATGAGATGAAAGTCAACTTTTTACATTATTTCCATTTAAATGATCATAATAATTACTACTAAATAGGTAACAGCATTTTAAAATGATGGTTTCACTCCAAAATTTATATGCCATTAAAGCTGCTAATTAAAACAAAGAATATTAATGGTTGTGTCAGAAAGAACTCGAGTAAGGAGGTAATTAGCTATGAATTGAAGAATTACATTTAACTCTCCTTAGCTTCTCCCCTATGAATTTCTGCCAAACCACAACATTTTAGAAGTTTGAAAGCAACCTGATAAGGAGTCTGTAAAAATGAACACTTAGAATCAAAGGAATTTCCTTTATTTACACATTTTCCTACATCCTTTGTCGGGCTGCTTAGTCTACAGATTTCTGATTCATTTATTTTGGTGGGCTCAAGGGGTAGAAGAGTCTGTAAGTATTTTTGGAAACAACATATAGTTCATTCTGGAAATTCCTGGACATGCAGACACTTTTTTCTGAATGTCTGAAAAGCTCATGGAGCAATTTTCTGCGAATCAAGCGGGTATAGTAGACCAGCCACCTTGCATACTGCTTAGGAAGTGTATTCCTCTTCAGACAACAATCTGCCGTGTACATTTGAAAACTGAAGTTCTCACCCATATAAAGAAGCAGTATTGCTTCTGTACTACTCTCAACAGAAAAAGAATCTTGTGTTTGACCATCACCATAGAGTAAAAACAGAAGAGGCACTCAGGTGCTTGACTGGGAAGTACTTCAGGTCTGGGAAGAAAGTGGTTGTTGTTTGCTGCCCAATTTGATGAATTCAGTAGCAGACTTCATGGTCTGAAGTCATTTCATGGCACCTTCGGACATGTTTTCTTCTCCTGGCAAAGAGCTGTCCTTGCATTAAAGGAGTCCCTTAACATAGTTGTTTTTATTCTCTACTGTTCATATATTAATATGTGATGTGATACAATACTAAAGCGGCTCAAGCCTAACAAAACACAGCCCTGCATCCTTTTCCCATTCCAGGAACACACCTGTCTGTGGCTTTCCAGGGGCATCCAAAACATTTCCATCTCAAGTGGGATGAAGAAACAGCAACACAATGTGCTCACAGGAGCCCCAGGAGAAGCCAGGCTCTGTCAAGTCACCTAGCACAGCAGACATGATGTCTCCATCCTCAACTAAAAGCCTCCCATAGCAAAACAATTACAGCCAGTGCATTTGTAAGCCCATGCTGGGGACTGTGGGGTTCTACAGCTGAACGCAGAGCAGATGCAGCAGGTCCAGGGACACAAAGGTGGGTCCCCCTAAGGGGGATGAGACCCAAGGGAGTGGGTGTTGGCCCAAAGGGGGAGCACACAAACCTCACTGCGGGGAGCAGCAGAACCAAATGATGGGCCTACATCTCACACTGGGGGGACACGTGGAGCCATGACCCAAAATGGGGGGGTTTATGTCTCACAGCAGGAAGAGGGGTAAACGACCCAAAGCGGATACATGAACCAAAAGGGGTGTGGCACAACCCACAAGGGGTGCCCAGCCCCACGCCGGGGGTACCCACATCCCACGAAGCACCCGAGCGGGTGACCCCAAGGGGCTGCTGCCCCATTACAACACGAGGGGCGTAGCCACAGACCCCGCCCCCGCCATAAAGGGGCGGGTCCAGGCAGCGTCACGAGACAGGCTCCCTGGGGAGGGGGCGTGGTCTCGATCAAAGGGGGCGTAGCCAACGGGGCCATCGGCGGGGGCGTGGTCCCCCTCCCCCTCTCCGTCAGCAGGCGCGCGGAGCGGACGGTAAACGGGAGGAGTGGGGGGGGTGGGGGATGATGAGGGAGAAGGTGCCGCGTCTCCCCCCTAACATGGCCGCGGCCTTTTCCACCTGCGCCTCATGGCGCTCGCCAACCCTCCCGCGCCCGCCACACCCACATGGGGAAGAAGAGCCGCCGACCACCACCGCCCCCTCAGCCCGCCGGGCCTGGAAGCACCTACCCGAAGCCATGGCGGCGTCGGCCGCTGACCGGGCTGAGGGAAAAGGGGGGAAAGAGAGACACAAACAGAGACACCAACCGCCGCGCTGGCCGCGCGCACACTGAAGCACCCGCTGCTCGCGCGGACTGCGGGGCCGGGCAGCCAATCAGCGCGCGGGGCGCCTACCATTCGTGCGGGGAAGTGGGGGGGAGAGAAGAAGGGCCGTACCAAGTCACTGCGGCCGGAGAGGGGGGGGATTGTGCGAGCGGGAAGGGGGCGGCGGCGCTGTACGAAGCTGGGAATCTCTGAAAAGATTAAGTTAGTTTAGTTAAGAAGCACGCAGAGAATGTGCAGGGTGCCGAGAGGGAAGCGCTTCCCATGTTTCCCTCTCGGCACCCCCAATTGTGCATCGCCATTTGGGCCAGAGGGTGTTCCCGGGTTTCCAGAAGAGACTTCGCCAGCCAAACTTCACAGCAGCTGGGGGAAAAAGTCCTCGCTGCACTTCGGGTGTGCACAGCCAGGGAAAGAAATGAGATGCTAAAATGGAGTTAAAGAAAATGGCCAAAATCTGAGCAAAATCTAGGTCCTAAGGAATAAAAAGAAAAAAGGTTTTCCAGAGTGTCTGACTTTTAACAAAAACAAATATTGGGGGATTGGACTGGATGATCTTTCGAGGTCCCTTCTAATCCCTAACATTCTGTGATTCTGTGAAATATTGAATTGGAAAATGGCTTTCTAAGAAAAGGGGTTGTGATCTTGGGAAAGAATAATGTGAAACCAGAGACATTGTTTCAGAAAGGAAAATTAATGAGGAATGAACTGAAATGACGGCAAAAGCAACATTGATTATTTAATATCTTTTTTTTTTTTCAGTCATATTTCTTGTTTCAGATTGTTATAGTCAAATATGACTCAAAGAAATTTAGAATAACTTTTATTAAAGATAAATGAGCAAAACAGCGCTGGGTGGCCAGGCAGTCACTGCTCCACCCAAAGGCACGCAAATTGGTCACAGAAAAAAAGTGTTTCTATACCGTCTGTAAGTACATGCCCCTGATCATCTTTCTGACTGGTTAGATGGGTTGCTATGCTGTCCCAAGCACAGTGAAGCACATCCCCCTCCCCATAAGCACACAACATCTTTCCCGCCAAAACTTGCAGAAACAGCATGTGGCAAACTATAGTGACAGAACATGGCGGTTTAACATTTACACAACTCAGTGAATCGTCAACTACTAACATATTCTTGGTTTTATTAGCAAATTTAGTTTAGTTATGCAATCTATAACAAGATGGAGCTACCTTCTTGCAAGAGTTGGAGAGGAAAGTTAGTAGTTGCATGCTTTCTGTCTAGTGACAGTCTGCGCAGGCAACAGCCGGGAAAACAGCGAACACTGTGAGGCTTAACCTGTATTTTTTTTAATCCAGTAAAGAGCATTCTCTGATTTCAGCTGAATCGATTGAGCAGATTTGCAAACTAGTTGAGCTGTTTCTTTCCCCCCTGGGCATACCAGCAGGAGGCAAATCCCACTGCCACAGCCTAAAATAAGTTTCTGCAAAACAAGCAGTGACTGGAATGATTAATTTAAAAAAGAGGTTGAGCTTTCTCCCTGTTTTTTGGTTTCTTCTTGAAAAACTTCATCTCCTCCAGCCTCTTCTCCTGCACCATTAACCTTGCATCTGCCACAATGTTGGGATTAGGGCAGATCCCAAACAATGCTCCATAGCCAGAGGCAGGGGAGAAGGGGGGATCTTTTGCTCTGGATAGAGTTTCTCGGTGTGTTTATATTTCTCAGAGATAGATTTTCATAAATGGAAAAATAGCATTAATTCAGACAGAGAGACAGGCTGACATGCCTGTTTGCCTGCTGATAGATCTGTGCTGTGCTCTCCCGTTGCTCCTGATCAAAAGCTTTGAAGCTGGGGTGGGGAAAGGATGTCAGACACTCAACTCTGTGCTCATTGTCCTTGGCTGAAAGAGATCCCAGCTGCTTCAAACCCTTTCTCCACTTTGCGAACTCAGAGAGGGTGGGAGGTGTGTTTCTTCTGCTCCTTCCCATGTAGATGAGACCTCACAGATCTCTTGTCAGGCCTGAGCCAGCAGCCCATGACTGGGGTCACGTCAGGAGGAGGAGCTGGTGGCAGGGGAGCGTTTGTGCCACGTGGCCGTTTGTGGCGGGCAGACGTGGGTCTGAGCACCGGGAACCGGGCTCACTGTGGTGGGCCTCCCACTGCCCTTTGAGCGAAGCCTCCATTTCTCCCTGCTTCTCACCTTTTATCTGCACATCCCTCTCAGGAGGAGGCCTGTCTTTGGGCAGGCCCTCCGTTTGCACCCGTGTGGGTGGGCAGACACAGCTCTGATGCAGATGCTCTCTCTCTGCCTCCACCTTTCACACCTGAAGGGAAATGTTTGGCCCTTCCGAGCAGCCCAACCCCGCCACACGGCAGCGGGGAGCAGACGGGGCTGGTCGGGGCCTTTGTGGCTAAGCAGAGCCTCCCGCCATGGGGGAAGCTGTGCTGGTGGAGGCTGGGCAGTAACCCGGCCTGGGGCAGGCTTCCAGCGACAGCTCACACCTCACCCCATGGATATTTTTCCCTTCTGGAAATGGAAAAAATAATAATAGCAAAAAGAAATTTTTAAAAGGAAGGTAAAACCCCCCCAAACACCTCCCGCCCGTCTCCATGGTAACGGGGGCGCTGCAGAGCCTCGCGTTGCCACGGCAACGGCCCAGGCCTTCCGGCGGCGGCCGGAAGCGGGGCGGTGCGCGGCAGCATGGCGGCGGGGCGGGGGCGCTCGCCGGCCGCTACCGCCCTCATGATGTTGCTCTCGCTCGTTGCCTCCGCGCCGGGGCTGCTGCGGGGAGCGCCCGCCGCCCGCTCCGCCGCCTCGCTGCGGGCCGCCGCCGTGTGGGCGGGGGAAGGTGAGCGGGGGCTGCTGGGGCGGAGCAGCCGCTGCCACCTTGGCCCCTCCGCTTTCCAGGCCCTTTCCCCTCCTCCTGAATCCCCCACCGCGCCTTTGCTTCCCTCCTCTCTGGGCTTTCGCTGTGTCCTGTGTACCCCTGGGTCTTGCTCAGCCTCCATTTCTGAGCGTTTCCTCAAGCCCCTCACTGAGGCTGCTGCTCTCCCCATGGCCCCATCCCTGGACGTTCTCCGTGACCTGCCCTGTGCCCTTTGCTCCCCCATTCTCTAGGGGCTTTGCCTGGTCTGCACCGAGGCCACCAGGCATCGATCTCAGCCGCTCTTTATCAGGCTGCTCCCTGCGTGGCTCCCATCTCTAGCCTTTGATGCTGGGCAGAGTGGGGGTATGCTGCCAGCAGCTTGGGGGGCTTTCTTTTCTTGGTCCCTTTTGTATCCCCAGAATAATTTTTATCAAACTTTTAATTCCCATGTTCTGGCTCACCCCCATGCAGTAATTTCTTTTAGCAGTCCAGTACTCTGAGCTGATGGGTGAATTCCACAGTCTCCTCACGTTTCCAGAGGCACATTCAAGCTGCACTGAGTTATACACTTAACTGCTGGTTTTCTGGCCATGGGATTGAGACTGATGGGAGGGAGGTGGAGAACTTTCTGTCTCAGTCCTCACTGAGTGGCCAGGAGAACGGCTGACCAGAGGGCCTGATAACTTCCAGCATTTTTTGTGAGAAAAAACAGCGTTCTATCAGCTTAACAAGTGTTAATCTTTTGAGCAAAATTGTAGTTACTCTAAGAGTCATTTTTATGTCTCTTCCTTTCTCCTTTTGAGACTGAAATTTACTACAGATGCTGTTGCTTTTTTCCAGGCAGCTTCCTGGAGCACAGCAAGAGTCAGTTCATATGTCAGCAATACCCCAGATAGCACTTGTTTTAACTCTTTCTTGGTTATTTACACATGGTTTTAGAGGCCTCAAGTTCCTTCTCTTGTACACCAGGACAGAAATGAAAGGTATTTATTAATCCTGTAGGCTCACTTTCCATCAGGCATATCACTGTAGTGATTTAAAACATTCATTGCAGCCTCTGCCTTTGTAACATGCTGGTGTGCTCAGTTCACAGGTTAATTACCTACATCTTTGTCTATGAAGACCTGATATCCTTGACCTGTGGTGCCATTATCATTTGGTATTTTGCCGGAAGCTTTGAGAAGAACGTTGGCACCGTGAAGAACTGTGTCCTCACTGTTGCGTTTGCTGTCCTCTCTGCCATCCTGTACCTCTTACTGGAGACCGTTGTCTCAAGGGTGTCAGAGGTGGAAGATGCCAAAGGATTCATGCCAGTAGCTTTTGCTACGCTGGGTGTGTCCACCACCCGCTCACGGATGAAGAGGACTCTGTTTTTTGGGGTTAGGGTTCCAGTGGTGCTGGTGCCGTGGTTTATGCTCTGCATAGCGTGGTTCATCCCCCACTCTTCTCTCTTGAGTAACCTGTGTGGGCTCCTAGCTGGGGAAGCCTGTATCCTTTCCAAGTGCAAAGCCCTGAACCAGAGAGGGGTCGCTTGTTCATGAGGGGGAGGAGGACATGATGCCTTTCTGGGTGCTGAGATGTAGCAAGTGATAGGACAAGAGGAAATGGCCTCAGGTTGTACCAGGGGAGATTCAGATTGGATGTTGGGAACAATTTCTTCCCAGAAAGGGTGGTCGGGCATTGGAACAGGCTGCCCAGGGCGGTGAGGGAGTCACCATCCCTGGAGGGGTTGAATGGACGTGGAGATGAGGTTCTCAGGGACATGGGTTAGTGCCAGCATTGAGTTAACAGTTGGACTTGATTTACTTGAGGGTCTTTTCCAACCAAAATGATTCTATGATGCACTGGCCTTACGGTGTGTCCTGGACTTTTGCTTTACTGTGGCTGTTTTAGAAACGAGTGTTTTGTCTGCAATCCTCCTTAACGCGCTGCTGACTTCAGATGGTCTTGGCTACTGTTTCTGCTTGGATTTTCCGGAGTCAGTGGGCTCTAAGCTGGACCGGGTGTTCCCTTTCAGCCTGCTAAAGAGGATACCAGGGCTGAAGTATATCCCAGGGTCCTTGGCAGAGAGAAGAGCCTTTGAAAACAACAAGTGAGTACAGGAGTTCCTGTGAAAGATTTTATGATACAGGGGAATTTGGAGACATAAGTGGAGGCATTAATCATCTTTAAAAGATGTGTTCTACTTGTCGTGTTCATATATTGGTTGTTAAGAGGAACATACTGACCTGTTCTTGTGACATTACTGTAACTAATCACACATCAACTCTACCAGGTCTTTCAGTGAAAGCTAAATTGAGGTGAAAACCTCTCATTTGCTGCAAGGACAGTGTGTACACATGCAAAGGTATCACAGCTGGGCTGACATGAGAGTTAAATTGTGCAGTTCTGCCCTGACATCAGGAGTTACAGCATTTGTTCCCAGCCTTATGGCTCCTTGGGGTGTGATCTTTATCTTTCTTTGCCACACCTCGCCTCCCAGGAACTCTGTGAAGTGAGTCATGTCCAAATCTGTGTATTAGCAGAGCATTATAAATTAAAGATGTCACTTACAAAGTTCAGCATGGACCTTTCAATGCATGTTTTCACTGTCAAGGCAAGATTGCTTTACCGAAAAGAAACCTTGGGCCTGTGGCTGACGTTCAGGAACGGTTTTAAACTTGTGTATAGCACAAGCCAGGAGAACTCCCTTGTATTCTAAAAAGGTTGGAAATGTAGGTCATTTTTTCCCCTGTTCTAAGATGTTATTTCAGTTTCACAGGGGAGGGATGGTTTTCTATTTAGGGTTACATTCTATGTATTGTTTAAGCCATCAGCTCACCGTAAAGCATCCTTTGAAGTGGAAACATTCCCACGTGTTTGCATCTGCCCTCATCCTGGGGGAAACCATAAAAGAAACCATTGCCTGTGGCAGGAGTGAACCCCGGATCCCTCGGGGCACTCAGACCTTGCAGGGGGAGCCAGACACATCCAGCAGCATTTGTTTTTACTGTCTTCCTCTGTGCAAGTGCTGATTTTGGGCGGAGGGACTGTCCTGCTGAGCCTGAGTCTGCATCAGTCTGATGCTTCTGCTAATAACTGTTGTGTGCAGCGTCTCGGCTCTGTCTAAACTGGCGTTCTTTAGGTGAGATGACATAAATAGACTGTTCTGGCTCAAAGGTATTTACATAAACATTTGACTATCAAGCAGGGCGTGGGAAGGTGTTTCTAGGATGTCTCAGTTTCTGCAGCTAAATTTGCATGTGTCTGTGTCTTAGGCACAAGTTCTATATGTGCTTCTGGGGCTTAACTTTTAGTGGTTTTATTCTTATTCCCAAGTAAGAGCTCTTGATGTGTTTTGTTTGGTTTTTGGTTTTTTTTATTTTGTTTTGTTTTTCTTCATTGGTGTATTTTTGTGTGTGTGGTTTTGTGTGCGTGGTTTTTGTTCTGTTTTGTTTTCTTGTTTTGTTTTTTTTTTTTTTGTTAACTATCATAAGACTTAAGGCACTAACTCGCCACCAGGCAGGAGCCATTGCTAGGAGGTCCAGGCTTCAATAGCATGTTTGTGTCCACAAACAAACAAAAACTAATAATAATAATAAAACCAAACTCACACCCCAAATAAAAAAATAATCCTGAAAAACCCTTATTCTTGCTGAGAATCCAGTCATATTCTTCATGAATATTGTCCCGATTCTCAGCAGTACTCCCAAAGTCCCAGAGGCTTTGGCTCCTGGACAGATTGCCTCTCTCTCTCGATGCGTTTTGGCAGGATGAGTCATACCTTCTGTTGGCAAAGGCTGTTTCTAGACCTTGCTCACAAATTATTAATTTTTTTGGTAACTCTCTCCCCCTTCCTTTTTTGCTCTGTACCCTGGGCTCTTACTCGCAGCAAAAGCCTTTATGGCTTCTTGATAAATAACACTTGGCAGCGGTGACTTCTCCTGATTAATAACTTAGCAGATGTGTTCGCTCAGTGGGAGGCAGGAAGGATGCGCATGGAAATCTTAAAGCTTGTGTATTCCCTGCACAAAGAGACTCAGGGCCAAGAACCGCTCAGTGGGTGTGGAATTGCTGTGGGCTGGGAGTGGGAAGATCTGCCCTGGGAGGCCAGTAAACCTGTTTTTACTCAAGTGCTGCCTCTCTTGCGGTGAATCTCTCTGATGGATTGCAGTGACCTTTCGGAGCGCTGGTCAGGAGGAAATCCACCTCCAGGGCACTTCCAGCGCTAATTAGGCGATGCCAGCTCTGAACACAGTGTAACCTTCTGTTTTCTTTCTGCTCAGGATTAACCCCGCACCAGGCGCTTATCCCACCCAAAGCTACTCCTACTCCTCACCTTTGGCTCTTCCCGCTGTCCAGATGCAGCAGCTCAGTGCACAGAGTCAAGGGCTCCATCCCAGCTGTGCTCTGGGACACCAGGGATCTCATCAGGGCCGTGCTGCAGGACACAACCTCTTTTCTTCCTCCTACGAAGCCAGAGGTGCCTTCGGAGAACATTTCGTGCAGGTTCACACGGGAGCATCGCCTGGACAGTGCTGCCAGCCGGGCAAGTTCTCTCCCCCACAGCACGTGTGCGCGACTGATCCGCAGACACCCACAGGCATGGGCCCCCCAGCTGGGATGCAGCCAGCAGCAGGGTATCCTGCAGCCACAGTGGCTCCTGTTTCAGTGGAATTTTCAAGAGTCCAGATGTACTGATCCTCCAGACAGCAGCAGGACTCTTGTACTGCAGCAGGAACATTGTGTGATGCTCATGCAGTGGCATGTTGCTGATGTCTTTGCTGTATCTGGAATGGATTGGGAGCTCCAATGTTGGCCATTCCCCTGCTCCCTAGTGCAGGTTGCTTTAATTATATTTCCTTTATTATTTTTTTTCTACTTTTTGAGGCTGTTGGGGGATGGGAACTTTATCACCTCTGTGCACTTCTCATCCTCTTGGGATGTCTTTTCACTGCTCTGTTTAGCAGCTGCCTTCTCCTGCACTGCCACTAGAATTTCAGTGCATCAGCTCCCTGACTCAAGCTAGGAACTGAATTGTCAAAGCACTGGACTAATCTGGGGTTTAACTAGGCTGCAGCAAGAAGGATACGTCTCATCTACGCTGAGGCTCTGAGCCTCCTATCTTGTTTACAGGTATGATGTAGCTATGACCCAAAAGAGGTTGAAATCTTGGAAACCTTAGTTTATAACTTAATATTTGAGTGGAGGAGGACAGATATCTGCTTTGCTACTGACTTCTCCACTAAGAGTGTGCCTTGAAGGGAGCTTGTTAAACCGGGGCTGGGGCAAGATGACAGAGTACAGAACACCCTTTTCTGCCCTCAACACAGCTCTTAAGTGCTCTTCTTAGCTGCAGTCTGTGCATATGTCACCATGTTTCCTTCGTTTTCTGATAGCCCTACACTAACTCAGCCTGTGTTGTCAGCACTTGTCGATAAGACAACCTCAGCTGCATGCAAAATAGTGAAAGATTCTTCAATAAGAGATTTTGACCATTTGTGGACCAAATCTATATAAATCCAAGGAGCTGGGAGAGACCTTAACAATGGGTTAGAAGAATTAACTAGAATTTAGCAATGCCATTGGGGGTGTTCCCACTGCTCAGCTTTAGATATCTCACCCACCAATATTGGCACAATCTGTCTCTGTTTCCTTCAGAGCTGCTGAGGAGGTGTGTGGGAGAGGGGAGTTTTCAGCCAGGGATTCAGGGCAGGACGCAGTGTTTGGTGCCTGTGGTAGTAACAGAGGAGTTTGGTCGAGTTGGTGGGATTTGAACTTTTATTTCCAGCTCTGTAGCTGCTTTACCGTGCCATAACCAGGAGGAACCTGCTATCTTTGTGTCTATAAAGCAGCCAGGATCTCAACTATTGACGTTGACTCTTTGCTTAGAGTTTTGTTGTGCTTTCTCCCCAAAAAAAGCGCTACATGAAGCACAAAGTGCCATTACTGCTTTTGGAGATAGTCTTGCAGTGCCTAACCTGAAACTGCGATCGCTTCGGGGCTTTTCTGTGCTGTCACAGGCAGTGTTGGCAGCTGCGTGCTCCAAAGCACGTATGTGGCTCTTTTTTCCCCGTCTTCAGTGTCTGAAGAAGCCCCGTGTTGCCATACAGCCGCTTGCTTCTCCAGCAGCCCTTCTGGGTGACAGCCACAGATACATGTGGCCTCCCAGGGACTTGCTTTGCAGGAAGAGCAAAGGGAATGCTGAGGACTTAGACCTCGATTCACCTTGGTAAGAAGCTCTGCTCACAAAGGTAGGCATCCCAGGCAGCGCCTTTCTGCAGGAGGATGCAGTAATTTGGGAACCAGCCCACAGCTGGTGGGACGTCTGGAGTTGGTGGCCTCTTTGATCTTGTCCCCGATCATTTCACTCCTGTGCGGGATCGCAAATGGACTTGGCTTCATGGTCCCATCTTTCCTGATGTGCTACACAGCAATTGCATTGTTATGTGTTTAGTGCAGAGCGAGAACAGGATGAGATGCTTCTTTGGAACTTAAAAGCATGTTTTTAATACCAGGAAAGAAATGCTGGAGATAACATTGCAGTGTTGATGCTCCACTCTCATTAGTGCCTTGATTTTCTTCCTTGTATGATCTTTGTCTGTAAACCCAGGAATTTTATCACTATTTTTTCACCCGAAAACATGCAGAAGGGTGATGAGAACCGATAGCAATCACGATGTTTTATACCTGTATACCAGGCACCTACCTGTCACTTCCAGTGTGTTGTACCCGTGTTCAGTGGCCTTCAGATGGACGTTTGTAAAGACTTTGTCTGTTTCTAGTGAAGTCTCTTCCCTGCCTTTCCTGAGGGCAGCCGTTTCACAGTGAAACACTGTTGTATACATCAGCCATGGACCTTCTGCTTCTGCAGCAGTGGAATCCAACCAAGTCCCAGTTCCCCAGGGCTGGTAGCAAACCCAGAACTCCTCACCCAGGAAAGGGAAATTGCTGGGAGAGAAGGGGATGGGATGAGGCAGTTGCAAACATGTCTGAGGCTGAAAAGAGGAATTAAATTAGTAAGAGAAACGTAAAAATCATCAGCTCGCTGGGCTTTGCTATTTACCTAACTAAGCTCACAGCAAGGTTACTGATGGCGTGTTGCAATACCAGGTTCTTTCCTTGGAGGGGAGACAGAGAATTAAAAGTTCCTAAAGCAGTGGGGGTGGGGGGAAGAAAAAATAAATAAACCCCGGTTCAGCCTGGGATGGCTGCCTCTGCGGAAAGTGCTGTCTCTGAGGGTTTGTTATTTTGTGCCTCTGGTGCGTTGCCAGTAAAGCTGCCAGTTCTTTGAAGGTCAGTATTGCATCTGCCCCAGAGGCAGAGAAAGGGGCCCAGAAATCCCCTTGGGTTGTCCCCGTGTCCTTGGGGGATCACTGCAGAGTAACAAGAATCTGGGGATGAGCCCTGGGAGCTGAGCTGGCTGTTACCCTGTGTGGTGGTCCTGCTGTGGGAAGGGTGCTCTGGAGACACCAGCTCTGTCCCCTTGGCTCTTCTGCCCCCACCACAGTGTGAGAGAAAAGCAATTTAGGCACATGAGGAAAGCAGAAATGACTTGGACCTACATCCCTGCCCCGTCTGGGAGCGTGGGGCTCCTGAAGCATGGGGGGATCTGGCAGGAGGCACTGATATCAAAAGAAAAATGGATCTGTCCCCAATCCAGGCAGCCAAAGGGCCTGATGACCCCAAACCACAGACTACCACTGCCCTGCTGTCCCCTTGGGCCGGTGCAGGCACATCTCGGACACTCTGATCTTTCACCTGCAGCCATTCACGTCACAAGGGACAGTCACAGAGCAGAGTTCTCTGCGGGGAGCTGATGGGGGTTACTGCAGTTCCCATGCAACGGGATGTCCCTGCAGCCCTGGGCATCACTGCCCCAGAGCCTGTGCTTTTTGGGTCAGTGTCCCCTCCTCACACCCCTGCTGGCCCCAGCTCGGCCAGCACAGACTTTGTACCTTCGTCGAGGTTTTATTGACTCTGTAGTGAGTGTCAACACAACTATAGCGGCAGGACCATCACTTTGGATGTGACAGCACCTGTGTGGCCACTGGAGGGGAACCAGCCGTGGGGTGACTCTGCACATGGTGCTGGGGCCCACGACCTGGCCGTGGGTGGGGTGCGGGTGTTCTGGTTTTGGCCAGGCTGGGCTTGGCAGAGTCGTGACCCAGCTGCACAAAAAAAGGAGAAAGAAAGGTGCTGGTCCATCCGTGGCCACAAGAGCTGGAATCTGAGGGTTCAAGTTGCCAAACCTCCTGCTGGGGATGTTTCCAAAGCTGCTTGTGAAACTGCACAGTGGCGGCAGCACGAGCGTTAAAAGCCGCCCCAAAACACCCAAATCATCTCGTTTGTGGTTAAATCAGGCACATCTGCTTGCTCTGGCTCAGAGCTGGCCAGGTGGAGCACCCCTCGTTTCCCAGGGGCGGGTGGGGGTGACCGGCCGCAGGGCGCTGGCTGCTCCCCGGGTCCCCATGGTCCTGAGACCGATCCCCGACACCACCTTGACCTTTGACCCCTGCCCGCAACCCCGACCCCACAGTGCTTCCTGTCTCTTTAAGACGCCTCTACGCATGGCGCGGCAGAGCCGTACCAACCGTGCCGCCGCAGAGGGGGAATCTCCTCCCGCAGGCGCCCTCGCATCCTATTGGCGGGCGGCAGGGGAGGAGCTTTTCCCCCCTTACGCCCGTGCCTGAGTGGTGCGATCCGCCTTACGTGCCGGCCGCGCCGGGGCTGCGGGGTCGCCAGTGTCGGACGGGCCGGGGCGGTGGGTGAACTGGGGGCTGGCATTCGGGGCTGGGACGCGGGACTCTGGGGTCGGGGGGCCGAGGCCCTGGGTCGGTCCCCTGTGGCTGAGGGGGGAACCAGGCTCCCGGGTCCCCTGAGGGAGAGGGGAGGGCCGGCAGCTCCTCATGGGGGGGGGGGGGGGCTGGGATGAGCGGGCCCCCTGTTATATGGGGGGACTGGTGCGTCTGGCGCCCTGTTACTGGTAGGACTGGAGTGACCAGAGTCCCTTGTGCGGGGGACTGGCTTGAGCGGTTCACCTGTTATTTGTCGGGGAGGTGGATGTGGCTGGATGCCCTGTTTTTTGGGGGAGACTGTGGTGACGAGAGTCCCTGTTATTGGGGAGTCTGGTATGACTGGGCCCCCTGTTTTTTGGGAGGGACTGGGGTGGCCAGAACCCCTGTTACTGGGATTCTGGTGCGACTGGGTCCCTTGTATTGGGGGACTGGCATGAGGGGGGCCCCCTGTTATTTGGGTATGTGGGGGGTTCCCCCTATCAAGCTGGGGACTGAGGGGGGTGCAAGGCCTGGCTGTCCCCCCGACACTGGCCCCTGCTGAACCCCACAGCAGGGCCTGGCAGCCCGGGAGGTGGGGCTGGAGGTGCTGTCTGCCCCGCTTGGCTTCCAGAACACTGCAGAGTTGCTTGTGCTTACCCCATCGCTGGTTGCTGCTGGTTAAAAACCTTCAATTAACTTCTTTTCCGGGCATTTCTCTGCAGAAAGTTATTCCTGGAGTCATCACTGGCACCTTTGCTGTGCACTGGGCTGGTTTGCTGTAATTCCACCGATTTCTTTTTATAAACTTCAGTGGTGTTGGAAGACTGTTTGCCCCGTCTTTTCATAATGGAATTTCTTTGGAGAGCCAAGTTATTCCCTTGGGGAATGTGCTTGTGGAAATAGTAAAGCTGCAGGGGGTGAAGACACCTGGATCATAGTGTTAGGAGTTAGTCATCAAGGTGGAATTGGTTCTTAGGAAGTTGTTTTACTTGCAGGACTAAGTGCAGCTGGTGCAGCTCGGAGCGTGCTTTGATCTGCCAGTGTTTAGACCATGGGTCAGTTGGCTCAGCTTTTAGAATGTGAAGAGAAACAGTAATGTCTGGTGGAATGCATATAGAGAAGAGGGGTCACTGAGGTTTTCTGCCTAATCTGAATGGATTTGGAAAACTGAAATAGGTTTGTATTTTTACAACTCTTTTTTAAGAAGCAGGAACATGCATCCACTTGAGAAGCTGGAAAAGCACAAGGAAGGATCAGGTCTCTGTTTCTAAATTCTGAAAGTGAAACAGTGTTGGTCCTTCCTTCCGTAGAGCTTTATGCTTTGTGTGGACTGTAGCGAGGAGCTGCAGGATTTAATTACGTTTTTGTTGTTAGGCTGCAGAGTTGTGCTTAGTAGGGTGCACTGATGCACTAATTCCTTTGGCTAGATAGAAGGAACTGTGCTTTCTTTCAGTATTTCTGTAGTTCCTTGAGAAATCCTGTTGAGCTGTGTGCACTTGCAAAGCAAACTTGCAGATTAATCTGCTGCGCATGAGGAAATTGCTGTTTTGTCAGGGAAGGGGTGGTGAGCCAGACCCTTCCTGGAGAACCTGGTGTTTTCTCAGTACAGCTCTTGGTTTTCCTTCAGATGCATCTTGTGGTGGTTGATTGCTCTGAAACAGGGTGTGCAGAGTGTCTGGATTCAGAGTCCTCTGTTGCATGTGGACCTGATGGTGCGTGAGAACTATATTTGCAAAACAATTTTCTAAAAAATCAGGGAGGATACTGGTGCTGCAGGAAAAAGCAAACAAACAAACCCAAACAAACCTGACACAATTGAGCCCTTTCTTCTAATCTTCTAGTGTAAAAGCCTTGGACAGTAAGGTGGAGAGTGTGCAGGAAGGAGGAGGTGGTGTCACACAGCTGTCTTAACCCTTTGCTAATTAATCCTGCTCTAATTGCGACAGACTAAAACCTCTTGCTTGGTCATTCTTTGCAGTTGTCTCCTGTTCAGCCAATAATCTCGGGGGCGGTGCTTTCTGGGTCACCAGGGTTGAGAAAGTCAGTGCATTCTGCAACTTTTATTTCTTTTTCTTCCAAAGCAGCTGGAGGAGCTTGACGGGGCCATACGACCAAAACCCCTTGTCCTGAGGGAGGCTTCCTCACTGCTCACCACCCTTCGTGCTGGAGCTCACGGGCCTCATCAGCGCCTGCTTGCAGAGCCGTAGGTGCAAGGTAACCTCTTCCTTTTGGGTGTCGGCGGATGTGCAGCATGTGTGGGCGCAGTTGGATTTGGAGAGGGCGGCTGGCAGCAAGATCTGACAGGCTGGGAGCTGGGAGTGCCAGTTTCTTTACCAGGTTCACCCACAGCAATAGCAGCACGTGGAACTGTGTCCGCACTGAAATCTCATCTGATCTTTACTCTCACCTGTGGCTGTTGCGGTGCAGTCAAGGTAATGTGTTTACTCAGCCCTGAAAGGCAAGGGAAAAGGCTTCCCTGCTCAGGTCTGTGCTCCTGCCATGTCTTCCTTGTCCCTTTCCTCTGGTACAAAGGAAAACCCACCTGGCAGTTACCTTTGCTGATACTGAACTTTGTTCTGTTTCCTGACGTTGGCTCTCCTGCTTCTAAAAGTGTAATTCGCCGAACTTGCATAAGTTGCTTTCCCAATGCAATCATTTGATCCGAGCGGTGAGATTACTTTATAGGCGCTATTGTCGAGAGTGAGTCACAATCCCTGCAGTGACAGGTGCACCTCTGCCAAGATTGTTTTTTTTATAGAGTTTGTAGTTTCATATATTAGAGCAAATAATTACAGGTTGCTTTTAGTCTCTTGCTGCTTCTCCCAAGTAAACATCAGTCAATGGTGCCCTACTGATTGCTCACAGAATCCGGAAAGAGCAGAAGAGGAGTACCTGATGACATCTCTAGGGCCACAAGTCCAAAGAGTGACTGAGTTTGACCTATGGTGGCAGGTTATTATAGTATTCTTACTTAATTATTAGCTACCTCTGGGCCTCTGGTTATTCCTTTGTGAGGAATAACGAATTATTGACTGATTTTCCTTTCTGTTCTCACTGTATGGAGTAGGAGATGGGGAGGTTCGGGGTTAAAGATGGGGTTGAATTTTTGTCTTTGGAAAATCTGGCTCTGGCAACGCATGCACAAATCTGCGGGGAGGGTTTAGTAACCAGCTTAGGGAGTTGGTGAGTCGGTCTTTGCGGCGCTGGATCTTGCTGCATGGGTGCTTGTGAAATGCATCTCTTGACTTGCTTTCGTGGGTCATTACTGGCATCTCTGGGTTTTAGTGAACTCCAGGCTTTGGAGGAGCAAGCTGATAAAATGCCTGCGAGGATTGTGCAAGCCCTGGTTGTGTAACAGGGCTGTGTGCGTAACCGCTGGAGGTAAGAGGAGCAGCTTGTGTTTACAAGGGGAAGGAAGAATCCTGGGTCAAGTATCTTCTGTTTATGTTGACTGTACTGGGATGGGAGTGGGGAGTTGGAGAGCTGCAGTTTGTGCAACTCAGGATCAGCCTTTCAGCTTCTGACCCCAATTATCCCCTGCCTACCTTGTCTGTTGTCCTGTGGCCTCCTGTCCCTTTTTGGCACGGGGATATCCGCTTTGGGCACAGGATTCATATTCTGGGGTCTACTGGTGCATGCAGTTGTATGTGGTTGCAGGGGGCTGGGCTGGGTGGTTTGTATTTCACGAGTGCTCAAATAAAGTAAAATGCAGCTCAGGTTGCCGTACCCAGAGCAGTAGCGTGGTCGCAGGGCGACTGCACGCGCTTCGCATAGTCAGATGTGAAGCCTGGCTCTGGGACCAGAAGGGCAGCTCTCTTGTTGAGTTACCATGTGATGTAAGGGTCAGTAATACCTCCTTGCCTTACAGGAATGTAGGAGATGAACATGTAATGTCTGAAAAGCTCTTGCATCCTCAGAGGAAAGCTACCTGAGAAATACAAAATGTCCCAGTTCCATACAAACAGTGCTTGGTTTTCTTTAAATAAATAAGTCCCCAAAACATACTGTTCCAATTGGTGCTTTTTACACTTTTTAAAACCTTTGCAGGATCTGTTCAACCATGTGCCTCTGTTGCTCTTCCAGTTGTTATTTTTAAAGGAAGACTCTCCAGTGAGAGCAGCATTAGTGGGCTTTGCTCTGCAAATCTTACCACTGGAAGAGGTCAAAGTCTGTGACTACCAGCCCCATCTGTAGTGACTGCAGGCAAAACCACAGCTTGTCACACCAGCCTTCAAGAAGTGGAGGCAGTGGGTACGGAGATGTCCAGAGTTTGGAGGAGGATGGTTTTCACTGAATTTCCACCTGTGCCGGCATTGGATACAACACTTGCAGAAGAGGCTGCTGGAAAAGTACCATATTTCCCCCCTTCATCTTAGAAAGCAAACATGCAAACCAAACATCTTCAACAGGACCTGAACCATGCCAAGCACATGCCTGAATGGGCTGCCCCTGAGATTTTGCAGCACAACCCTCTGAGCAATTGGTTTGTCTGAGTAGTGCCCACAATAGCTGGCAGAAGGATGGTCTGAAACTCCTGTAGACTGGTCCCAACTCCTGAATATTGGTGGTGTTGAGATCCCTGTTGCACTTTCAAATGATGCCTGAAGCACGGCAAACTGATTTTGTCCCTCCCTGTGAAGGAAGGCTGGGGAGCAGTATTAGATAACAGGTGGTTCACTTTACCTGCTATTCTCAGGTTTCGTTTATCCCATAATCCTGAAAACTTGTTTTTCTCTGCTGGCTCATGTTAATCAGCATGACAAAAGGTGTTCAGGTGCCTGAGCTGGTGAGATGCCCCACATCCTTGTTTAAAGGTTGAGATAAGGGCTTTTATCTGATGAAGGGAGGTGTATAAATTCAGTAATTCTGGGTTGCTTACTTTTATGGCAGGTTGGCAAGCTTGAATTCATTTTTGTGTTGGATAATGCTTTAAGTCCTTTGGTTCAGTGTCCTGGGCTTACTGCATAGCCCCACTTTGATAAACACATAGGGTAGAGTTGCTTTCTGCCTCAGTAAAACCTTTCCTGTTGTTCTTCTCTTCCTTGCTTTTACAGCTGTTCTGCTGTCCTTGAATGAGACCTATTGGCCAGAAAAAAATATGCAAGTGTGACAGCGAAAGCTCAAACATGCAATATTTCAAGCCCCAGACTGACCAATGCTGCTCTGCATCTGTCTCATGCCTGAAATAGAAGTTCTGCTGCCATCTGAGCTGATGTGTCAAGGTCTGGTTAGAAGAGACCTTGCACAGTGAGAGTAACTTGCTGTTTTTCACCTAAAAAACTCTGCTTTTGAGTTGAGTGTGTGTTTCTTACCCCTCATCTGTTTAGATGGGAGTTTGAGTTGCTCGATGTGTGGTTCTCTGCTTAATGAGAAGTTGGGGGATGTACTGGGATTTTTTTTTTTTTTGAATATACAGAAAGAAAGTGATACAGAAGTGCTCAGTGTAGTGAAAGCCAAACCCAAAGCAGGGAGCCTGTGTGGACTGGACCAAGCACAGACCCTTGTGTGACCAGACTAAAGGTCTCTTATTGAGGGGAAGTGTGATCCCAGCACTGCAGAGCTATGGAGAAGTGGCTAATCCAAGGGCTGGTGAAGGCAATGTTAAATAACCTGGGTCTGAGCAGCAGCTTCAATGGTCTGCTTTTGTTTTGGAAAGGTCCTTTTTTCTTTTGTTTCTTGCCAGGTCTCTTTTCACTAAAAAAGAATGGAATAAGAGCTAATTTGAGACTTGCTGAGGCCAGTAACTGGCACAGGCTGATGTAAACAGTTTCTTATTCTAATCAGTTGTGTTCATACCCAGAGAGCAATAAGAGGAGATTTGGTTTTGCCACAAGGGTCTCCTGGCCTCATGCCACCCACTAACACGCAGGAAAAGTCCTAACTGTGGTGGAATTCAGAAGAGATGGGGCACAGGCCGTGGGCAGAGGTGCCGTCCCCACTGCAGCCCTGCTCACTTGCTGCTGACCTTCCTTGTGTTTGTGGGGCTTGTCTTCCTCTCGCTGATCTTGTGTCTTTAGTGGGTGAAAGAAGAAAACGCTTTGCCGGTCACAAGACCACATTCCTGTTTGTGAGCAAGTCTCTTCCTTCTCCTCCAGGGCTGTACAGAGCGTCGGGGACTCGCTGCAGCTTCCTTTCGGTGCTGCCGTTGGCGTGAGCTCCCGACAAGCTTTCAGGTGCTGTGGGAACAGGGACATGCTAGAGGGCTGCTGAGTGGTTTTCTTTTATTCCTCCCAGGTCTTTTAATTGTTTGTGTTTTTTTTTTTTAAGTTAAATTCTATTTACAATCTTCCATTGTTTCTAAAGCCTGGGCTGCAGGTCAGTGCTGTACAAAGAGGAGGAGCTTCCATTTGCTTTGACTGCTCATTTCCACGCTGTGTCTCCCCTCAGTCCTGAGGCCGTCTTTTGAAGCTGTGCCATGATGCTAGTGAAAATAACTGATCTCTGGTTTAAAATTGTGTGGTGTTTGTGTGTGTTGTGGGGTTTTGTTTGTTTGTTTTTAGGGCTTCTTGAGGCTGGTCATGTCCCTGATCTGTGGTGTGCCATGGTCAGCATGAGAGAAAGGGGGATCCCTGAGTCAGACCAGGGATGTGGTGGGGAGGGGGATCTGGTCACCTGGGAAGGCCAGGTTGATCCTTCTCCATCAGAACAGAAGCTCTTGCAGACCTCATGATAATGCTGATATCCCTGACTGCTCAGCAACCGTGATAGCTGTTGCCACTTTGTTCGCTAACGCAATGCACCTGTTGAGTCAGTGACATGCGGGTCCCTGTCATGTGGCTGCTGGAGCAACAGGAGCTCTCTGCCAGATCACATCTGCAAGCACTGCCCCTTTGTGCCCTCTCCTGGCGTGGCTGTGGGGCTTTTACTGGGAGTCTAAGCTGGAGAAAGCCAGGCTGAAAGAACCAGTGGCTAGAAGTGATGGTGACTTGCATGGATTCCCGTTTGCAAGAAACCAGAAAGCAATCCTTTGGTGAGTGTCCGTGCTGGGGGTGAATGGGGCGGCTGGAATGGAGGAGCTGTGCACCCTGGGGCTCGTGTTGGTGGCGAGGTGTGCGGCCAGCTGGTTCCTGCAGGCATGGCTTGACTTCACACCTGTGTGCCTGCCAGCACCCAGCTCCCTGTGCCCTGCCGAGCTCCCTCTGCGTGGTGCCCGGCACCGGTGCAAGGGTTGGACGGACGGTCGCTCATGGCATTGCATGCACGTTTGTCGCTTGATTCCTCCTTCAACTCAGTTGTCAGATTTTTGCGTGTACGCGTTACAAAATAGAGTTTCTGCCTGCAGCTCTTGTGTTTATCTGCAGCTGTTCACAGGGTGATGCTGCTGCTTGGTGCCTGTTGGGGAAACTCCAGCTGTTCCAGTAAGCTGGGACATGGGGGTGCAGCCCCTGTGCCAGGGCAGGCTGAGCTCATAGGTCACAGCACGATGTGTGTGGGTATGTGGGGAGCCCTCTCTGCTTTACTGGGGGGCTTCTTGGTGCTCCAGGCTGTGATCAGCTGCAGGGCTGATCAGGGGATCGGGTATTGGTGGCATGGGGAGCAGCTTGGGGCTGTGTTGCATCAGCAGTTTTCCCTTCTCCTTTCCCTCACATGAGCAGGACTGATGCTGTGGGTCATGGCGTGCTTGTGACAGCACAGGGCAGAGGAGAGTCAAGCACAGGGCTCGGTCACTCATTTTTTGGAGCAAGAGTCGCAGGCTGCAGTCCTGGGACCACAAGGCCAAATTGTCCTGAAATACTTGAAACTTGTCACAAACATTATATAAATAGAGGGCTACTTCAACTCGAAAGAACTGACTTCTATCCAAATCACCAACTTAGTGTCAGAGGAAAGGCTTTTTGGTCATTAGAAGGTTCTATAGTGTGATTTGCAGAAGCATCCTTGTATTTGGCAGACAGGAAGACCTCCCAGCCACATTTTGTGACCGTGATGCTGTTCCTGCCAGCTGCGGTTGAGGGATTCATGGAGCTTCTGGGGGTATCTGCTGCACCATCTCCTAATGCTACTGTGTACAAGAGAGGACAAGAATAGCGCTCTTTGGGTTACCAACCACTTGGCTTTTAGGACACTCCCCATCCCTTCTTGCTTGTTGTAATACTATTTTTATTTATATTTTAATATTTTTAACCCTGTGATGTGATAGCACCTTCAGTCCACATGTAAATCATGGGGGATTTGAGGGTGGCTGGCACTGATGGTGCATCCAGTCTTTTGCTTCAGAGATGTGCATGAATATTAAGGATATATATATATTTAAAAATATATATATATTATTTTTTTTAATATGAGAAGGAAGTGCAGCTTTTTGGCAGGATGGAGATGTGCAGAGAGGTTCCCTGGTGATGTGAATGATTGTGAGCTGCCGTGTAGTAAGCAAATTCCCAGGTTTAGGAGCTGCATTTGGAGACTGAGAAGCTGTGCTAAAACACAGCATCCCTTGACTGCAGTCTTTCAAAAATGTTGTGACGTTCCTGTGTGATGTGCATGGCTCACATCTCAGCTGAGACTGACTGCTTTACACCAGATACTCTGTGTATAACCACGAATCCAGGAGCTGGAGCCATGATTTGTAAAAAAAAAGAGGAAATGGGAGTCTGCCTTATCTTGATTGAAGGTATAATAAACATTGGAGATACAATAACTGCCCTTGAAACTGGCATCAGGGAACTTTTACTTCTGCATCATAACTTCTTTTTCTCTTTTAAAAAAAACCCTGTCTGATTCTATTGAGGTGCTTCCAGAGACTGCAGGATTTTCATGATAGCTAAATTCTATGTAAGAGTCAGATTTCTTTGCACTGGAAGTTAGAAAAGGACTTGTATTTGAAAATTAATTGCTGTGAACTTCTGGAAAATAATTATGACAGCCAACCAGGTCAGACTGAGATAACTTGAGGAATAATCTTCCTGTGCTAGGTGAAGTGAGTTCAATAAATAGTTCCTGAGTTATGACAACCCTTTAAAAAAAGAAGTGTGAGCTCTGATTCCACATCTTTTGCCTTTCTCTTGCTACATCTAAGCAAACCAGTTCCTAGGGGTGGGGATGATGAAGAGAGAGCAAAAGGAATAATCTGTAGCTAGGCTATAGGACTCGAATAACTAAATGTCGAGGACCAGATGGAGCCCTTCATCAAAACTTAAAGCAGTTCTTGTGTCTTTGGTTCCATCAATAGAGAACTGTTTCCTTCCAGGGTTAGAAGTCAGTATATATATATATAACCTTATGCTGTGGAGACTTGTGAATGAAAAGAGGAGGCGAAACCAAACCCTGGTCCATGCACCAGACCTGTAACCTCCAGAAATGGTTCTGTTCTCTCTGGTTGTGAGGAGTCAGCGGGTGGTCTGGCTGCTGCAGCAGCTGGAGGGTTCCCCTTTGAAGCTCTGGAGAGCTGCAGCGTGCTGAAGGCCAGAAGATAATACAGGAGATAGCACAGCATCCTCCCCCGCGTCTGCCCACGCTGCCTTCCTGGGAGCTTCTCTCCTGCTAAGGCATCGCTGCTGGGGGAACACAAAAAGCAGCACCCTGCGTGGTTCCTGCTTGTCCCTTCTGCTCTGGGAGGCCAGCAGCTCTGCTGCTTTAGGCACGGCAATGAGCCGCTGCTGGAGATGTAGCCCTGGCCTTGCTGATAGGCCCAGGAGCTCTTGTAGCCTCTGTGCTCCACCCTGGGCTGGCGGCTGCTCACCGAACCCGTGTCTAGCTCGAAACTCCCCTCCACGTGCAGCGTGTTACACGGGATGTGCTATGCTCCATGCACGGGGCTTTCCTTGGGCTTGGCAGCTGCCAGGGCTGGATTTGGTGCTCGGAAGGGAAGGGGTGCAGCTCCTACCCCAAACCAGCTTAGCATGGTCTCTGTCAGCTTTTTTTCTTTTATGGCTTCCTCTGAGCAAAGGTTTATTGCTGCCTTTTGTGCATGGGAAAGGACTTGTGAAAGCACTAAACCAGCGACGTTTTTCCCCCCACCGATGTGCTCCTGTGGTGTTAGTTGCTGGACCAGCTCCTCGCTAATATACTGGGACCCAACACGGAGCGGGAGAGGGGCCCTGCTGGGAGCTGTGCTGTTGGCAGCTAAGCTCCGGTTGTGGAGGCTTTAACTTAACAGTTTAGTCTACAGTTGTACAGAAATAACACCCAGCGATGGAAAGCCTGTCTGCAGGGGCGGGAGGACAGGGTGACCTGTCTGATGGAGAGAAATGGGCAATTTGCTTGTCTGCAGTCACATCACTAACATTTTTCTTCTGCCCCTCTGCTTAGTGTTGTCTCTGGGAAGCTTTGCAGTGGTGTTTTAGTGCCTTTCACAGTACAGTCACTTGCCAGATTCTCCACTGAATTAAACTTCTTGTGGGGCTGAGAGGTGATTGGGTTGCAAAAACACCCAGGAGCCCACTGGTGATTGCTGCCAGGTGGCTGTGGACTTTCCCCTGCACCGTGCAGGGCTGGTGGCCCATGGTAGAGAACTTTGTTCCCCAGAGCTGCACTTTTCCTTGGTGGAGTGACAAGGGCTTCTGATTTGCTGAAGACCTTACCTGATCTCCATCATTAGCACTCCCTAAACATCACCTTCCCTTTTCTTCCCAGCTCCTGTACGCATTAGCATAACCTGAAACTTCAGTCAGTTTTATTTCTCAGTGCAGGTATAACTTGGAGTTTGCTGCTTCTCTCACCCCCGCTCCAGGGAAGATGTTTGGGAGCTGTTCTCTGTCAGGCATGGGTTTGCTGAACAGGTCAAGTCTCTGCTCCTGGCTCAGCCATGGCACATGTCCTTTCTCTCTGGTGGCACACCCATGGCTCTGAGTCACTATTCTGTGTGAAAGTTCAAATGTCCATGGTCTCCTGGGTTGGCAGGGTGCCCAAGTACAATAAAAGAGTCACTTTGCCCTTACAAATCAAGTTTTGAATTAATTATCTGTTTGCTTGGACACAGTGCGTCCTCGTGCATTGGGAAGATAATCTTGCGATCTGTACGAGGGTCAGGAGTTCAGAGCAGTGGGAGGCAGGGACGGAGGGAGCTTCAGGTGGTTCCTCAGGTGAATGACAGGGGCCATAGGGCTAAATGGGGACTTTTGTCTGGGTGCTCATTCTTGTGCTATCACAGACTCTGGGTATGGCCATTGGCAAGTCACAAGTTGCTTAAACTCTGCCTTGGCAAGTGGAAAGGGGTAATTCAAGGAGATGGAAGTTAAACTGGGGAACATAGTGGAGGGGACTGGGAAACCGGAGGTCCAAAAAGAGGTGGATAGTACATCCAGTCTGCATGCGGAAGTGGGTTGTAAATCAGAAGTGTTCAGCATTTGTGTTGTGATGACCTAATGTGGGGATGCTCACAGTAGCACCATGCCAGAGTCCTGCTCTCTGGTTTATAAGCACAACAGTAGGTCTGGGGCATCATTTCACCTTGTGGAAAGGAGAGAGAAAGCCCCAGATCTGTGGGGTGACTGGATGAGTGAGATCTTCTCCCACTAACACCACCTGGGCTCCGTGGTATGGGCATTAATAAAGGTTGGCTGTGAGTCCCTGTTGAGTTGTGCTGGGGCGTTAGGAGCCAGGTTGGACTCCCTGGCTGGAATGTGGGGCTGCTGCAATGGTGCTGGCAGAAGAGGAGCAGAAATCACTTTTGGTGGCTCCACATGGATGCAATGGGAAGTGAAAAGCTTGGTGCAGCAGTGAGATACCTTGGGACACAAAAGGATCTCACAGTATTATGGTGCAAAGCCTTTCTCCAGAGAGTTGTTGGGCTGCCTTGTGCTCCTGGGAGCAAACATGTAGTGGAAAAGCATGCACTGAATGTCTCTTAATGCTCTTCTGTGGCACTGTGTGACTGCTGGTGTTCGTTTGTTTTTCCCTCTTACAGTGCCTCTGACCACCATGGGGGACGCCGGCATGGAACTGAACGTCTCCCCTCCCGACAACGCTGTGCAGCAAGACTCTCTCTTCAGCATAACGGACGTGTTTCTCATCTCGCTCATCACTGGGCTTTTTACCTATTGGTTCTTCTTCCGCCAGAAAAAGGAGGAAATCCCAGACCTCCCCAAAATGCAAACAGTGTAAGTAACAACTCTCGGACAGCACGGGGTGAGTGTAGCTTTCTGTCTTGCTTATGGTGGGTCCTTGGAGGCTGTGTGGGAAGTTCATCTGGATTCTGAGAAGTCCCCAGCTAGGGGGATTTAGTCCCAAAGTGTGGGTTTTTTTCCCTTGTGTTTCTTCTGAGCTGGTCGCCTCGCCATGCAGAAATCCCCACAGAAGAGCCAGGCTACAGTTCTGCCTGATCCCACCGTATGGCCCAAATCAGTAATTTGCTTTTTGCAAACGAGGCAAAAAAAGACAAGGCAGAAAAGCCCCTGGCTGTACTTCAAAACTCCTGAGGATTGCTTTGGCTGTTCTCTGTGTTTTCTGATAAAAGCCATATTTACATAAATCTGGAGAAAGGTGGACTTGCTTTTAAGCAGGTTTCCTATCAGAAATCTTATCTACCCTTAGCTGTGAAGAGAAGAAATAGTCTTGGGAAGCTGGGTGGTAGTTCCTGGGCATGAACCGCTTGGCAGCTCTTGTGAAACTTGCTTGGCTTCGATGCCAGGTTACTGCAGCAGCAGGAGGCTGGATTTGGAGAGGGAGAGGTCCTTGTTCCACCCTGTCTTCAGCAAAGGGCTTATGGCCAGGAGTGAGCTGCACTGGTGGAGAGCTGGGTGCATTTAGTTCCTTGTCTCAATCACATACCAAACTTAACATCGGTTTTCTGCTGGGCTTTTTAGCTTGTTCCTTCTTTTTCCTCCTGGAGCATTGGTAAGAGCAGCAGAGAGGTTTGAAACCCCCTGCAGCAGAGATCGTAGGAGTTGCCATTGTGCAAAACCTTTGCCTTCAGTCTCCTAGGATCTGTTCCCTGTGTGGGAGCAGTTTGCCCCAGAGGGGTGGCCAGCCTCAGCCTTCGCCCAGCTCTACACTTTCCAGTATCAGGGCTTTGCAGAACGTAACCACGCAACAAAGGTGAATCCTCTGGGTTTGTAATTCTGGCTACAAATTCACCATAGGCTCCCAAAGTCACAGTTGTGAGGCTGGCCGCTCGCAGTGCATTCAAGATTTAATGTACACAGTTGCACCAGCAATGCGTCCTGCATGAAGTGGGTTTCTCCCCATGGCACTTTGCAGGTGCTGCTCTGGCAAGAAATACTTGTCAGTCCTTTATTTTAGAGCGTTACAGCCTGGTGTGGAAAGAAGCTGTGGCAGGACCTGTCTGTAGGCTGCCCAGATGGGGATGTTTGGTGATAAGCGAAGGCACTTCAGCAGGGGATTGATATCCTAGTTATCCTGTGTGTAAAAGCTAAATCAAACACAGCAAGCGGTTGTGGGTCTGTTATCTCAGGCGTTTACGTCTGCCTTAGCGGGTTGTGCTGCTTTCAGCGTTCAGGGCTTGTCATCCAGTGTTTTGTGTTGTAATTCATGTCCTAATTGAAAAGGAGCAGGTTTGGTCTCATGGTTTCTGCTTTGGTCAGATTGTGACCCTTTCCTCTGGTGACAGAGCTTCCAGGCAAGCCTGGGATGCCAGCTCTGTTCTGAAATCCCCAGATAAAGGGAAGAGTAGCTTAAAAGAAGAGTAGTTTAGAAGGAAGAAATGTCCCTGGCTGCAATACCTTGTGCAGATGCACGTGAGGCTGGCAACAACCGTGGGCCTGCTTGGATGTATCTTGGGAATTTGTTTTGTTGGATGACTCGGATACTTTCCCTCTCGTGCCTGCAAGAGAAGCCATGTGTGTCAGTGCATGTGGTTGCTGCTGGAGGTTGTACCAAGAGCGGCTGCATTGAGATGAGTGCGAAGCTGGCTGGAGAAATGGCGCTGTTGGTCTGAAATTAGATCCTGACGTGACACAGATCAACTTGGAGAGCTCTCGTGCTCACCGTCCTTGTGACTGTTTCCAAGCTTGTTTCCCACCACGTGCAGCTCTTCAGCGGCTGTCGTGACCTTGTGGAGAAGTCGTGCCACAGAGAAGCTTTCTGGCTCCTCACAGGTGCATCCTACTGCCTCGTTCTGCTGCAGGACTTTTTGCTTTGAGCTGATTCTCAGATATTTTGCCCATGTTTCCTACGTGGGATCCGTGCTACCTCCTCTGTTGTGTGGGAGATGGTTGGCAGGGAGCACCGCACAGCTGCTCCTTGCAAGAGCTGGGGAAGAGCAGCACCTCCCATCACCCGTAACCAGTGGGGAGAGGCGAGGTTGCACCAGACGTTGTCTGACAGAATTGTGTTTTGGAAAAGTGACAGGCAGGCAGGTGAGGAATGAGCAGAGGCTTTGAGGTGTTTTTTCTTGCTACATTAAGCCTGACCCTGAGCCCTGCTGTGGTCACTGTAGGAAGCTGGTATGAGGGCAGTGTGGACCCACAAACAGAGGCTGTGGCTGGATGGAGACAACAACTTCCCACAGCTTTTGCAACATTATTTTATAGGACATTTGGAACCAGGAGGGAAATGAGTGGGGAAAACAAGCTTGTTTAGCCTCGGTCTTCCTTCCCTCCTGTCATTCTTGAGTCTAAAGTGGAGTTTCCTTTCTGATGAACAAGCAAATCAGCAAGATGCAGGATCACACTGTCAGCTGGGTAGCAAACTGGTGTGTGGGCAGGCAGGGACAGCCCGTCTGCAAGCAGGGAAACTGTCCCAGACCCATGAAGGCAGAGAGCCCTCGGCAGGGCTGTCTCTGACTGAAGTGCAGAGTCTTGACCTTAAGAGTCAAGCAGCCCTGGATTGTGGAAGAACAGATGCACAGTCGAAATACCCCATTCTGGGTGGCATCTGGGCTGGGTTCACTCTGCCTGGTCTGGGAATGGTCACGGTCTTGCCCCAGTGATGCGTCTCTGGGCTCAGCCAGAGCTCAGGCGCTTGCTGATCCCTGACCCTCACAGCCATTGGATCTGTTCTCCTGCCCAGAACCCCTGAGAAGGGCCAGAGCCCAGCACAAGCAGAGGTTTGCTGTGTACAAGGTGTCCTATACCTGTGTTGCATAGCACATGCGTGCGTGGGGCAGGCTGGGGTGCTGCTGAAAGAGGATTCCTTGCGTTGTGACCGTTTTCAGACTTAATTGAAACCACCGGAGCAGCCTTCCCCGCGGCCTGCTCTGCAGATGTCATTAGGAGAACGGCTCTCGATTGCCACATAGCCGTGGCCACCGCACTTCCTCACGGTGACACTGCTGGGGAATGCACTCATTTATTTTTATTCTTTGGCTGCGCCCTCTGTGCATGTTTCTCAATCACAGATTTCTTACCTTTCTCATGACCCTGCTCTGGAGTTGTGCAGACTGTCGCTCTGGGGAGAGGCAGGCGAGACATCAATTGGTACACTGGGTGTCACCTCCTCCCTTCCCCCACCCGTCTTTAACATTGTTTGGGGCAGAAATTGGCTTATCTCTATTCTGCAGCTATAGAGAAATCCATTCCCTGGTGCTTGTAGGGCTTCCTGTGGCAGGAATTGCTCCAGCTCTTTAGCCTGATTAGTGCTCTGCACTGCCTGCATGTGTGTTAGAGAGAGAGAGACCATCTCTAATTTAATTTAATAGGATCCTGAAGAGAACAAACTCCTTTGAGCTGTCTCCGTAATGGCACTGCCATAGTTACCCGTAGTGTTGCTCATGCAGTGTCTGGAATCATTTCATTCAGCTACAGCGTCAACTTAGAAAAAAAAAAAAAAAAGACAAAAAAAAAGAATATATATAAAAGCAGTTGTGATATAAACAGTTTCCAAGGTAACAAGGCTGGGGGAGGGTTTTTGTGTCCCATCCCCTTGCTCCACGCGGATGGGAGAGGGATGTGTGCTGTGGAGGATCCTGGGAGGTTTCATTCTCCGCTCCTAATTCCTTTCTGCCACTGCTGCCAGATGTTGCAGTTTCTCAGGACTCTGTGAATCCACTCAGTAACTTCCAAAGCCCTGCCACGAGGATCTGAGCGGACAGAACCACTCCTGCTATGACCCGTGCTGGGACCTTTTTTGCCGGCTCTCTTCTCCTTAACAAAAGGCTGACGCTTGGCTTTAATGCCCAGGAGGAGCAGAATGGAAAGGCCTGTGCGCGTGTTACTCCAGAGCTGAGTTAGATCCGTCCCCCCACACCTCCCCTCGCTGCCCTGCGACTCTTTGTCTGCCTCTTCCCTGCCCCGGCCATGGGCTGCGTGTACTCGGCCCCGCGAGAAGAGGCGGCTGCAGCAAGGTGAGTTAATCTGGGATTGCTCCGACTTGGAGCATCACCCCAGAGCTGTCTGGATTGGGATGCATCTCACTCCTGGGATGGGAGGAGAAGGAAGGGGAGAGGCTCTGCTCAGAGGCAGGTGGGTTGCAGAGTAGACACTGCTGTCAGTGCTGGGTTTCTCTGCAACGTCCATGATGCGTTTTCTTGCTTTGGGATATACGTGTGCTTTCGAGAGGAAAGCCATGGGCATGGGAGCTTTCTGAAGGAGAGGTGTTCAGCTGAGACGGAGACTTTGATATCGTTGCTGAGCTGTCGGTGACTTCCTCCACTTTCCTTTTTTCCTCCTGAAATCAAAGTGACGGAGAGCCCTGGGAGTCACACTGTGGGCTCTCACCAAGGGTGTGCAATCTGTGCAAACTAACGACTTGCTCTGACAATGGAGTTAATTCCCTTTCCTCCACCCATCACTTCTCATTCTTAGTCGCTACCCTGAGCTATCTAAGCTATAAGAGCAGTTTTGCTGAAAACACACTTTCTCTTCTAAGTTTTCCTGGCTGAGCGATGAAAATGAGGGTCATGTCTGTCTTCGACGTCTTGTTTTTGCAGCTCAGATTTTCAAGCCACCCCGATGAAGCAATTTCAGGGAGTTTTGTAGCCTTTTTTATTTCAAAAGCCAGGCTCGTTATTTCTTCTGTCTGAGCCACAGACTGTTCTTCACCACAGCACTTCAGTGCAGGGTTGTCTCCTTTGAAAACGGATGAGCTCCATGTGCTGCACTCTTTTCTCTTCCAAAGAGAGCTTGCTGAAAGGATCTGAAACTTTTTCCCCCGCCTCCGTTAGAAGCATTTTGTTTAGCAGTTGACCCAACAGCTATTTTAATTGGATTTCGTTTTGAGAGGGCAGTAAACCACAGAGGTTCACAAGGAAAGGGAGACGATTAACTGCTGAGAGAGCAACGTGGGAGTGTGGAGCAGCTCTCTCCTGGGGATGCAGCTACTTGGGTAGCTTTTTTGGGTGGGTTTGCTCGTCTTTTGTGCATGCTATATGAGGCTGTGTTGGTGCTCAGAGCTATCCAGCCAGGTTAAGGAGCTCCTTGATACTTTTGGGCAGAAAAAGGGGTGTTTGAAGGCATGTCTCACTGAGTGTCCCCCACCCTGCCCCGCTGTGTGTGTCTGCTCTCCGCAGATGTCTCAGCACATCCGCAGAGATCCCTCCTTCTGGGCTGCAGAGTTTAGGAAACTGTTAGCGAGCTCTGCACATTCTCCCGTGGGCTGGAGCCAAAACCATTTGTTTTTTGCCCGGAGGCTTCTCTCTTCCCACAGGAGACCCAGCCTTGCATTCTTCCATTGTGAAAGAGAAACAGGGTGTGCTTAGGATAGTGAAGCTCTTCTGGCTCCCTGGTGGGGTAGGCATGGTGGTGTGTATCTCTGCTTCAATGTTTCTGATGCTGCTGAAGTTTGTTCTGCTTTTGAAATGGAGAAAGCAACCTCCCTGTGATAATACAGATTCCCTCTGTGCTGGAGATCTGTGCTGGGTGTGGAAACCTTGGCATGGGAACGGGCCTGCAGGACCTTGACAGGCAGTGGTCACCTTGCTGGGGGCTCTGTGGGTCTGATCAGCTGTGTCCATCTGCTACATGGGGCGCTCCAGCTCTGGGACTTGTGTCTCGCATGTTGTTTTGAGGTCAGAACAGCTGGTATTTAGTCCTGTCTGTCTTTAGCTTGGGGAATGTGCCCTGCGGGAAATGGCTCAGGACCGATTCTCCTGTGCTCCCTGCACCCTGACTGTGTGCAGAGGAGAAGCCCTGCAGCTGAGCGATGGGCATCCGTGGGACAGGACACATCAGAGTGTTTGACAAGGACTCTCACCACTGTGGTACTGTTTGAGGTCCGCTTTTTTCCCACTTGCTTATTCCTGACCTTAAAGAGTGAACGTGCCCACCTGAACAGAGGTTCCTCCTGTCTTTCAGAGTAGCTCCAGTGAGAGACAGCAGCTTCATTGAGAAGATGAAGAAGACGGTAAGCTACATGGGGTGCTGGGAAGGTGTGGAGCTCATGTCCTTGCTGATTTCATCTGGAGACTGTCCAGCTGTCAGTGGGGGTGCTGTTTTTTGGACACAGACGTGTCTGCTGCAAAGAGCATCCAGGGCAAGGCTGTGTGGGCAGGCAGGAATAGCTCTTTCAACCTATGCCTGAGAGTTGTTCTTAGAGAAAAAAAAAAAGTGAAAATTTTTTTGGGAAAAAAAAAAGGGTAATATGAGAGCAAAGGGAGGGGAGGGAAATGGCAGAGACTTTAAATTCATTGGCTGGCAGTTGTTTGTCTACGTGGTTGGTTCCCAAACTACCTCACTTTGGGATGGGAATTGTGCACAGAACTGACGGCTTGTGATTCTGCTGGACTGGACACCAGAGGAAGCAGAGGAGGAAGCAAGGGCTGGATATATTTTCTGTTTTACTTCAAAGTAGCTGGCTTAGGGCAGAGCAGGAGCTTTGGTGCTTAGGCACTTTCCCAAAGCTTGGGCACGTTGGCTTTCCCACCCTGGGAGTTCCCTGTTTCCAGGAATCTCACTGCAGCCTTGAGGCTGAGATGAGAATAAATCTTGAGGGTTTATTCTTTGCTTGAGGTTTTAGTCTGACTTGAGTCATCCCTCCAAGACTGACAAGAGTCATGTTCTTATTAACAGCTTAGTCTTGAGTTTTCCACTGCAGACCCAGCATGGAATCCCCATACCAGCACAGACTCCTGGTTACCTCTAAGTCGCAGTCCGGGGCTCCTGATCACAGGCGTTTTCTTTGTGTTTAACAAGATGTTCTTCCTCCATGCATTTACCAAATGAGCAATCGCCATTTAAGAGGGATTTCTTGTTCTCTCCAGGGGCGGAATATCGTGGTTTTCTATGGTTCCCAGACGGGTACAGCAGAGGAGTTTGCCAATCGCCTCTCCAAAGATGCTCATCGCTATGGTCTCCGGGGCATGGCAGCGGATCCAGAGGAGTATGATCTGGTAATTTAGCCATGAACAACCTCAGGATAGGTAACATCATTTAGCATTCCCTAAAATAGGAGAAAGGACCTAGCCAAGGGACAGTTGCCCTTTTAATAAAGTAATTTAGGGGAGAAAATGAAATTGGATTGGCCTGAGAGATGCAAAGGTGGGCTTGGTCCTTGCCAGTCTATGGATTTAGAGTGAACACTGCAATACGACTGAAAGGGGGAGGTAACCTGGAGTGTTTGGGAGTCAAAAGTAATCTGTTGGCAGCATGAAACTTGCTCCATTTGCATTGTGTAGTTGGCGTTAAACCCAGACTGCTGCAGTCTTGCTCTCCAGACTGAACAATCCTGGTCCCTTAAAGCTTGTATGGAAAAACCTATTGCTTTTTGGGGGAGGGATGGAAGTATTAACTTGCAGTCCAGTGGGGGGAGTCAGCTTTATTTCCCCTGGTGTTTTGGGTGGGTTTGGCCTTTTCCAGCCCCTTTTGTAATCAGCTGTTTGACATGATGTGGTGGTGCTCTGCACACCAGATGCAGCTGTGTTGTACAATAGGCTTGCCCAATAACCACACTGTGGGATCCTTGAGGTTTTATTATTTCCTTTGGTCGTAGTCGGACCTGAGTCGTCTCTCTGAGATTGACAAGTCCTTAGCTGTGTTCTGCATGGCGACCTACGGCGAGGGCGATCCCACGGACAATGCCCAAGACTTCTACGACTGGCTGCAGGAGGCTGATGTTGACTTGTCGGGTCTCCGGTTTGCAGTAAGTGGCTCAATTCCAGTTCATGTTGCATTTGGGCAGGAAAGTCAAAAGACCTCCACTGTGCCTGCACGTGGCATGGGAAAAGGCACAACATGATGTTTATGCCTATATGCCGATGTTGGATGCGGTCCCTGTTGTCTTCCTCTCCAGGCTTTGTGGATACTTGCAAACATATACATATACATATATCTGGGGGCTTTAAATGCAGATGTCAGAGTACTCTCTCCACTCCCTAAATCACAAGGGTTTACTGGTAATGCCTTGCCGCAAATGGCCCAGCAGGCATTGAATATAAGGTCTGTAAATGAGTTACAGGCTGCTGCTGTTGTTCAGAAGCTAATTGAGCAGCCCTGGGCCAGATCTTCTCCCACAAATTAAATCACTTGGAGGAGCGTGTAGCTCTTTCCTGTGTGAGCTGAATAATTGGCTGAGATACAGCCACCTCGCCTGAACCCTGGCCAAATTCCTTAGGCAGCATCATAATTGCAAATGAGGAGAAAATCCACTGCTGGAGATGTTAAGCTGCTCTGTGTAAAGCAGTGAGCAGACATTTGCTGAGCAGTTTGTGGGAGGGAAGGGACAGCGATTCGTCTCCAGACAGTCCAAACTCCTGCAGGTCCCTCGAGGAGATGGGGCAGGTGGCTCTTGTACCTGTATCCCCTTGGAGTACTGAGGCCCGGCTTGGAGAGGTGCTGGTGTCCACTGACCACTCTCCAGTGGTAGGATCTTCCTCAGAAGGTCCGTAAATAGCTGATGAGTAGCTGGGAGAGGTCTTGCTGTCCTGTCTGTCTGCAGCATCCTTTGCTGGGTGTTACTGGGCAGAAGATGCTGGTTGAATGGGAAAAATCCAGCCCCTGCTTCTCCACGCTTAACTGGTGTTCCCTTCCAGGTCTTTGGGCTGGGGAACAAGACTTATGAGCACTTCAATGCCATGGGGAAGTATGTGGACAAGAGACTGGAGGAGCTTGGAGCCCAACGCATCTTTGAACTCGGGCTGGGAGATGATGATGGCAAGTGAGTAGGTTGGAGAGGCTGGTCAGAGCTGGCCAAAGCAGCATGGAAGGGACCTTGGCAGGGGGTTGACTCTGCTGCTGAGACAGAAGTAAACTCCGTAGGGCTAATTGTGGGAGCTGACACCTCTCTGCATGTCTGTTCTTTTTCCCACACATGGATCCCTGCACGCTTGGAGCATCCCAGGGAGTCCTGTGCCTAGTGAAATCCCACATCAGCTTTAAACAGCCATAGTTGTGTACCTGGAGAGCTTTGCAGCCTCTGCCTTTGCCCTGCTGCAGCTCCATGGTTAACCCAACCTGTATGGGTGGGCTCATTTGTCCCTCCATCTCCTTGTGAACTGTTTGTTTTATAGTGGAAGGCAGCAATCTTCCAACCTGGACAATGATTTTTTGGGTTTTTTTTGTACCTCTCTATGCTCACCTGAACACTCTGCCTTTTAAGAAGGTGACCTAATGCCAGGAGTGGGCAAGGGGGAGCTGAGTTGGTTAGAGATCAAGCCTGAATAACAAAACCTTCCTCTTCTGCTGTGGCTAGCCTGGAAGAAGACTTCATCACCTGGAGAGAGCAGTTCTGGCCAGCAGTGTGCGAGCACTTTGGGGTGGAGGCCACAGGAGAGGAGTCCAGGTGGGTGTGGAAGCAGGTTCTTTTGGGTTCCAGGGAGAAGTGCTACCTTCGAGTGGTGGCAGTGCCCTCAGCGCTGAGCTGCTGTCCCCTTTCCTGCACGTTGCCTCCCCTGCCAGACCTGAGAGGACATGTGTGGAGCAGAACAGCGAGTGGAGCTGTTTGCCCTGAGCCTGTCCTGGTGCCAGTTTGAACCCAGCTCTGGATTTCTGTTCCGTATGGGAGACATGATGGGTTTGGTTCCTTTGTGGGTGGCTTTGCTGGGCTGTGATGCTCTCACTGAAGCTGATGTTTCCTCTTGTTTTGCGCTTTCTGTATGGTTTACCTGCTCCCTGATGCCTTGAGAGGAGGGAAGGGGTGGAATGTGCGTTTGGTTTTGAACTGCAGCAAATCTAGCACATCAGGTGATGGTTCCAACTGTGCCGTGTGATTTCTAGTTTGACTTTTTTCTCTTTTTCTCTCCCTCTTCCAGCATCCGCCAGTATGAGCTGGTGGTGCACACAGATATGAACATGAACAAAGTCTACACTGGTGAGATGGGTCGTCTCAAGAGCTACGAGAACCAGAAGCCGTAAGTACCAAACCACCCTGGGCAGGGTGTACGTGGGCCAGGCTTTGGCTGGTGGATCCTTGGTGTTTCTGATACCACCTGCTATGCAGGCAGCGTCATTTCTGTGATGCAGCCATGTAGCAGGTCTCTGCCCAAGAGAAATGTGCTCATATCTTCACTGGGACTCTCGAGGATTTCACAGTTAACGAACCATTAGTGTTTGAGAAGGTGGCAAGTGTTCACATGGGTTGTTTGGCTGGTACATTTGCAGCATCTGTCTTGAGGTCACTTGGAGCCTTTTCATGCCCAGGGCAGTTAATGCCTGATGGCTGTTGACAGTATTGTGGGGAGATGAGCTGTATACATGAATTCCAGCCTGAAGCATTTCTTTGAGATGGTGCACTCCACCTGGCCCACTTTTGCATCACTTTTTTTTTCTGGGACAGAAGCAGTTGACTTCTGGGCTGTGCTTTGAAGGAAAACAATCTGTTTTCTATGCCAGTGTGGGCAGCAGCAGGATCATAATTTGATTTCTGCCATGGTGTGCTCGGAAATGTGAACTGGAACAGCGCTGTGTTTGAATCGTGGGAGGCTGCTCTGGAGGCAGAGGGAACACACCTGGCTCAAGCAGCACTGTGAGCTGCAGGAGAGTCACCCAGAGGGTGCTTGTCTTTCCTTCCAGACCATTTGATGCCAAGAACCCCTTCCTGGCCCACGTCACGGAGAACCGCAAGCTGAACGAGGGTGGAGAGCGGCACTTGATGCATCTGGAGCTGGATATCTCCAATTCCAAAATCAGGTAGTTTACCGTGGGAGGCTGCTCTGCTGTTTTGGCAGGAGCTGTCTGTGTCAGGAGCAAAGAACAAGGATGTGGTACTGGCCTTCTCCAGCACTTCAGAAGGGGGTCTTGATCTCATAATTACTAGCATTGCTCCTCTGAGCTTCTGTACCATGTTTTGGGTACCCCATGGTTGGCTGCCCTATGCCTCTCCAGAGCTGGCCGAACGTACCCGTCCTACCTGAGCAGTCCCAGCTGCAGGAATTCGCTAGGAGTCAATAAAAAAATGAGGGGGAGGTGAGCTATGAAAGAGGGGAAAGCTGGGGGTGGTTCATGCCTGGGTTTGCTTGGCTTAGGTGTATGAGCACAGGGGGAATATAGCCCTGTTCTTAAAAATCTGCTTGCTGGCTTAAATTCCTTTGTGTGTGCTTGTGGGAAAGCCACGAATCCAGGTCGTTTAACAGAACAAAATACTGCAGAGGTTTTGAGCAGCTTTGCTCCTTGCCTGTTGGGGAGCTGGCCTGGCCTTGCTGGAAGCCTGACCTTGTTGAAGTAAAAATTGCTGTTATCTTGGAGGTCCCTTGTGAAAGACCTGGTTCTTAAAACCATTATTGCACAATGGTCCTTTCTGCTGTTACTGCCAGTTTGTTGGAGTCCCTGAATGTGCAGGCAGTGTGTAGCAGCCTAGATCTCAGTGTTGTCCTACTGCCCTTTGCTCCAGCTGTCTGGTCTTCTGTCTGAGCAGCCCATGCTTGGCATGGATGAGAAGCCGGTGCTGGTGTTTATCTGCTCTCCTCCTGCTTTTGTGCCAGGTATGAGTCTGGGGACCATGTGGCGGTGTACCCAGCCAACGACTCCTCTCTGGTGAATCAGATTGGCGAGATCCTGGGCACGGATCTGGACACCATCATGTCCCTGAATAATTTGGACGGTGAGTATGAATCACCCTTGAGCACTGGCAGTTCTCCTTCAGCTGTGGCCTCTGTCGTTCCCACCAGAGCAGAAGCCAGATCACCTTCAGGTCCTGTCAGGCACCTCCAGGCAAACAGAGACATCTCATAGCCTCTGTGCCATTTGAGCAGCAATGGCACGGAGCCCTGGCTGAGAGCCCACTGAAATGGGTCACTTGTGAAACGCGCTCGATGTGCCCATTCAACAACAAATTATGTAACAGCACGCTCCTAATTACAGAGCATCAGCCTGCTGGAACATCTCTCTGCCGCAGCAGCCCCTGAGCCTGACGGGGGCTGTTGTGTGTGAGATGCTGCTATTCAGTCCCTGGAGGAAGCACAGGCTGGGGAACTGAACTGCCAGGGGGAAGCACTTGTGCTGACACAAAGAGCTTTTCTCGGGTGATGTTTCCAGCACAACTGGCCTCTGACAGGAGGGAGATGGCAGCTGCTGCCCATCTTACTCCTAAAACAGTGCAACCTGACCTGGAACATCAGATGTGCTGCCCTGGAAGTGCAAGAGCTGGCTCCTGATTTCAAGAGCACAGGTGGCTTTCATGCACTACTGGAGCCTGCAGACCTTGTGTGATGTGCCAGCCTTCTCTGGCCTCACACTGTCATTCCTGTCCCTCTCACTTTGCTGAACAGAACAGCTCCAGCCTCAGCTGCTGGTGCTGATCCTTCCTGAGGGGCTCTGAGCAAAACTGTCCATGGCTGCTGGAGACTGAAGATACTTTTGAGGCCAGATCTGAAGGAGGTGTAAGTGTGTTAGGCCAAATTAGCCCTCCTGCATGGCCTGGGAGTGTGCTGGGTATCTTGGGGTAGAGAACCCCACTGGGAAGTGCGGGGTATTTTATTTTTGCTGATAAGCTGTCAGGCAGCATCTGTAAAACACAAAATGAGCTACTGGGAGATGGAGCTGCCCTGTGCCAGAGCTGCTTCATTGCAGGATTGAGGTTCTGGCCAACAGGCTGTTTCAGCCCTAGGGCTGCTCTCTCCTCCCTGAAGCCTGTTCCCCTGCTCTGTCTCCAGCTCTCATACACAGCACAGAGCTGCTGGCACAGAATCTCTAACATAGCAGCATGCATTTGCTGACTTTTTCCTTTTAATTTTGTTTTGTCCTGCAGAGGAATCCAATAAGAAACATCCCTTCCCCTGCCCCACGTCCTACCGCACAGCCCTGACCTACTACCTGGACATCACCAACCCACCCCGCACCAACGTCCTCTACGAGCTGGCCCAGTACAGCACGGATGCTGGCGAGCAGGAGCGCCTCCGAAAAATGGCATCGTCTGCTGCTGATGGCAAGGTGGGAGCTGTGGCCATCCCAGCAAAGCTGCTGGGTTCAACTGGGTGCTGGGGTATCCCCAGAAGGGATCCAGGACTGCTGGGCACCACATGCAGGGAGCTGAGGGTGTTTGCCAGCTGTGTAGGGAAGTCGTCAGTTGTGTGCCCTCTTTGTTCGCAGGCTCTCTACCTCAGCTGGGTGGTGGAGGCCCGGAGGAACATCCTGGCCATCCTGCAGGACATGCCCTCGCTGCGCCCCCCCATCGACCACCTGTGTGAGCTCTTGCCACGCCTGCAAGCCCGCTACTACTCCATCGCCTCCTCCTCCAAGGTGAGGGTGCTTCTGTAGGGACTGAGGCTGCGTAGAGGCCACTTCAGCTCCACAGTGCCACTGTCCTCCCTCTCAGCTGGGTACAGGACATGGGGAATTTGCACTGGTGACCCTTTCTGTAAGGGGGGCAGCTTTAATTATCTCCATGCATGAGAAGAGATGATTATAGAATCGCAGAATCATAGAATCACTTTGGTTGGAAGGGACCCTCAAGATCATCAAGTCCAATTGTTAACCCAACACTGGCACTAACCCATGTCCCTGAGAACCTCATCTCCACATCCTTTCAACCCCTCCAGGGATGGCGACTCCACCACTGTCCTGGGCAGCCTTCTCCAATGCCCAACAGCCCTTTCCAGGAAGAAATTGTTCCCAATATCCAATCTGAATCTTCCCTGGTGCAACTTGAAGCCATTTCCTCTCATCCTATTGCTTGTTCCTCTGGAGCAGAGCCCGGCTCTCCCTGGCTCCAACCTCATTTCAGGCAGTTGCAGAGAGCGAGAAGGTCTCTCCTCAGCCTCCTGTTCTCCAGGCTGAACCCACCAGGTCCCTCAGCTTCTCCCCATCGCATTTGTGCTCCAATTATTCCAGCTTGCACAGCGTCTGCAGAGGGTCCTGCATGTCACCCAGCTCCTCTTTGCCCACAGGGCTTGGAAGCAAGGTGGCATTTTAGGGGTTGGTCAAGATTCACTCTTCACCCTGTGCCTGAAGCCCTGGGGTTGGTGTCAATTCCAAGGAAAGCTCCACAGTCCTGTGAGGAGCTGGGCACCAGACAGAACCCTCATGTGGGGCATACTTGGAGGCTTGGTATGCAAAGGGAGGAATACCTGTCCCAAAATTAACATTAGGTTAAACTTCTCCCCAGCCCTGAGCACAAGCAACTGAGCTGTGGGGTTGCCCAGGACCTCATCTGGGACTCCCCCTCTGCTTGGCGCTCACATCCTTCTCTGTAGGTTCACCCCGACTCGATCCACATCTGTGCTGTGACGGTGGAGTACGAGACCAAGACGGGACGCGTGAACAAAGGGGTGGCAACCAACTGGCTCAAGAACAAGGTGCCTAACGAGAAAGGGAGCAACTCCGTGGTGCCCATGTACGTTAGGAAATCGCAGTTTCGTCTGCCCTTCAAATCCAGTACGCCTGTCATCATGATTGGACCGGGGACTGGTGTAGCCCCCTTCATCGGCTTCATCCAGGAGCGGGCCTGGCTGAAGCAGCAAGGTAAGTGCCCAGGAGCTCCCCTGGGGGTGGATGCTGCAGGATGATGCTCTGCGGGGCCAGTCAGGACCATCGGAGTACGGCTTGTGCTGCTCACATTGCTGATGGGTCTAGCAAAAAGCAGAGATGGTGGAGCAGGGTGAAGAGCAGCTCTGTGTTTGTGCCCAGCGTGAGGGTGCTCTGTCCTCCTCTCTTGGCCACAGAGGATGTTTTGGGGGGCAGATAAACCCGAGCCTATTCTCTGACCTCTGCCACTGCGTCTCCAAATAACCACAGTCATGTCACTCAGACTCATTTCTAAGGCTTGTGGGTATTTCTGGGAATCGAAGTCTCGAGCGTCCCCTCGCAGTGACACAGCTTTGCCTCCCCTGGCAAAGGACGAGGGGAGGGTTTGGGCTGAAGGGACCCAGCTCATGGGTGCTGTGTGACTCTACAGGCAAAGAAGTGGGTGAGACGGTCCTTTACTACGGCTGCCGCCGCGAGCATGAGGACTACCTGTACCGTGAGGAGCTGGCCCGCTTCCATCAGGAGGGAGTCCTCACCCAGCTCAATGTTGCCTTCTCCAGGGACCAGGCTGAGAAGGTACTGCTCTAGTCCTGCAGCTGCTTCCCTGCGCTGCCGACCATCGCTCTGTCCCTCTCGGCTCACCCCACCTTCTTTCCTGCCAGGTTTATGTCCAGCACTTACTGAAGAAGAACAAGGAAAGCATCTGGAAGCTGATTAATGAGAGAAATGCTCATATCTATGTGTGTGGGTAAGTCCTGTGGCACATTTGGGACTTTAGGAAAACATTCCTACTCTTGGGAAAAGGAGTGTGACTCAGTTTACCCACTTGTGCGTTACGAGCCCTGTGAAGGTTACACTGTCCTTTCGCTAGGGGAGGGCAAGTGACTCGGTAGAGGGGCTGGGGTGGGTGTCCAGAAGTGACTGGGGTTCTGTGGCTCTGACATGTCACCCCCTTGCTCACACTCCCCTTGTTTCCAGCGACGCTCGCAACATGGCCCGGGACGTGCAGAACACCTTCTATGAGATCGTGGCTGAGTTTGGGAACATGAGCCAGCCCCAGGCCGTGGACTACGTAAAGAAACTGATGACGAAGGGCCGGTACTCATTGGATGTCTGGAGCTAAGAGCGAGGCTGGCGGGGCCAGGGAGAGAACAGACCCCAGACGTGGGTCTGTGGGAGGTGGAAAGTGCCTGCTGTGGGTGACGGTGTTGTCCCCTGCCCACAGCTACCTCAGTGTCACTCCCAACCCCTCCTGGGCCACATATAGCCCCCCCCCAGAGCGGGCTGTGTTCCTGAATGGGTGGAAGGGGTTGGGAGGGGCAGGGGGGTAGCTCAGGCTTTTGTCCAGGAGCCACGGTGCCCCCGACACCCCCAGGGAGCACCAGCGTTTGCCTTGAGGTCAGGGGCTTGACTGATGTGGGACAGGAGGTACATGTGCCAGGAGGGCTCTGGGCTCCTTCCCTGAACATGAGATGTTGCCTTATCCCTGCAGCTGGAGCCCCCCTGCCCTGCCAGCAGGGACGGTCTGGGGACAGCAGCCCATGACACAGGTTTGGCGTGAGGGCACAGCATGGGGCAGCAATCTGTCCTTGCCCCCCTCCCGCCCTCTGTGGCCATCTCTAGACTAGAGACGTGGGGCTGGCATCCGGCTCTGGGCTCAGAGCTGCCCCAGGACCCCGCAGGCACCTGCTCCTTTCCTCTGCTGCCCCCCAGCACGCAATGGGGGAGAATGGCTCCGCCCCCTTCCAGAAGACACCCAGGTTTAGGCCGGGGGAGGGGGTCTCAGTCTGGGGGGTTTCTGCTCGCTCCCTGGGGTCCTGCAGCCGGTAGCTCCCCCCTGCCCAGCCCCTCCGTCAGGCTGTACGGTTATTTTTTTAAAATACTGTTTTTATTTTGACATCTTTGTGATTTAATCATGGAAAAAAAAATAACACAAAAAACCAACTTTCAGGCTGTCCAATGACTGTAAATTATTTAAATACATTTGCCCTTGGAATAAAAATACTGTTTCTGTAGTTTGCTTCCTGCCCTCCCTCTGCTTGGGAAGAAAGAGGTGGAGGAGTGATGGCTGCGAACCAGGAGGAAACCTGGGGTACAGGTGACAATTCCGGGTTTGGGCTGAGCTGGTGGCTGGGGACAGTCCCTGGCAGGGTGGTGGGGACAGCGGGTGGATGGCTCAGGACCCACACAGAGCTGTGCTGGACCTGCTCTTTGGTTCCCAACACTTGCAGAGGCTCCCAGCAGTGGTTGGAGTGTCTCTTCCCTGGTCTCCAAGGTCCCCAAGTCCTGCTGGGTGTCCCCCTGGCTCCTTGGGCAGCTGCAGCCCCTGGCAGGGGTTGTGTGGGCTGGGAGGGTTGTGGGAGGCAGCTGGCAGCTCAGCGTGCTTTCGTCTGTCCTGGCCTCGTATGGGGACACCTGGACGTGGCTTTTCTTCTCTCTTGCTGACACATTGTGCCAGTAGAGCCAAAACTGCAGCATACAGAAGCTGTTTTGAGACCACCCCAGTGCCCTGAGGCAGCACCTTCCCTTTATTTTGACATGTGCATCCTCCAGAGATGCAAGGCTGGGTGCTGGTCACAGCTCCAGGCTCCTGCTGCTCCCACCCCTCAAGCTCCTCCACCTCAGCCCCTGTGGCTCAAAGTGGGAGAAGAACCAGGGTGAGACGTCCTGTGGAAACGAGCACTTGTGCTGAAGCCAAGGGGGTACCGAAGCCTCACAGCCCATGGGATGTGAGGGATCTTCATCCCCTGGGGCTGCAGGGCTGGGGAGGGAGATACGGGGATCCCCATGTACCCCAGGAGCTGGGTGGGAGGCAGCCATCAGCCCTGGATCCTTGTCCCTGTCCTGAGCAGAGCTGGGCTCACCCCAGAAAAACCATCCCAGTAAGTGCCTTCAGGGCAAAGGGAAGGGGAGCAGCTGTCCCAGCTCTGGAGGAGGAAGGTTGGAGGGCGCTCCTGCCTTGGGGTGAGTGACTCAATCAAGCACCACAGTCTATTTGTGAGCTCTCCCACACCCAGGCTTCCAAAGAACAGGGTGAAACACTAGAGTCTGGACGGCATCGAGGGGATGGGAGATGGAGCTGGTGGGGGAAAAACAGTCCTGGCCCCCCACGCTGCACCCCTGGCTTCAATTCCGCTTTGTGTCTTTGTTCTTGTTCTGAAACTTCTGGTGGACAACGCGGAGGGTGGTGAAGAAGTTCCCCAGGAAGAGGATGAAGAAGGGGAGGCCGCACATGAGGACCTGCGGGAGCCGCAGAGGTTGGGGGTCAGCAGGAGGGACGTGCGTGGGGCACCCCCACCCCAGGGCAGCCCCCGGCACCCCCGTACCTGCCACTCCTTGCACTCCGGGTGCTGGAGCATGCGGAACAGGGTGATGGCATTATAGAGCTGCCAGAACTGTGGGAGAGAGGAGATTTAGAGGAGTTTCTGCTTTCAAAGGCTCGACCCTCTGCTGATGTTCATCCAGGTGCTCCCTCTGGGCACAAAATCCCCCACAGCCCTTGACTGAGACCAGTTTGCCCCAGCATGCAGTGAAACCCCCCAAGCTTGGGGCCAGAGGATCACAGCTGAGACATCCGCCCCTTTTGTGCCAGACAAAGCCTCAGACCAGCCTCCTGCTTTTGGCCATCAGCCTAAATGATCTGAGCACGGAAGAACTGGACCTTCAGCAGCAGTGGCTCAAGAGCTGAAGCTCCAAAGGGTTTGGGAAGAGTTCTTGGAGCCAGGCCCTCGGATGTATTTTGCACATCACTTGAGCACTTGACAAAACTACCCCAAGTCCTCCCCATCCCACCAGCTGAGTCATGGAGGAAAGAAAAGGTTCAGTCTTCACTGAAAGCATTTCCCTGCCCCTGGCATCTGTGTCGCTTGGCCACAGCAGCCTGCGGGGACCTGTGTGATGTCCAGGACACCAGCGCAGCCGGGAACGTGGCACAACCCGCTCCCACCCGCGGCTCTGGGCTCTGGCAGGTCCACACAGCAATGGGTGCACACTCACATGCCCGAAGAAGAGGAAGGGAAGGAGGAAGGTGAGGCCTCTCCACATCCAGGACTGGAAGCCCTCTGCAAAAGAGGAAGGTTTGCGTGGGGACCATAGAATGCAGGGGACGCAAGCATGCGGTGTCACAGGCTGGGGAGGTGACAGCCCACAAATACGTGGGGTGTGGAACAGAGGTTTTCTGTCTGTGAAGCAGCTTCCTGGGGGAAGCTTGGATGTTGGGAGTCACAGCTGCTGCCACCTTGCATCCCAAGGAGCCGCCCATGGGCTGGTGGCCCCAGGAGAGCAGGAGGAGGGGACATCCAGCCTACGGGATGCTGCCACCTCATGGGAGGTGCTGCTTTCGGAGCTGTGGCTTTATGTGTAGCTTTTACTGTTTCTGCCACTGATAAATGGCAATTAAATTAACTGTGACACAAAAATAACTGTCACCATTGCCTTTAACAGAAACCACAGCTCCCAGTTAGCCCGGCACCAGTGTGGTGCTGGGAGGGAGGCTGCCAGCAGCCACAGGCCCTGCAGCAGGTCCAGCTGGACTAGGACAACCAGTAAGGGAAAATCCCAGCTTACCCACAGTCAGGTCCATGTTGTGCCTCTCGCCCAGCGCCCGCAGCCGGTACAAGCACCCGCTCTGATAGTAGTACTGGAGGAACTGCACAAAGCCTGCAGGGACAGCATGGTTGAACTCAGCATCGTCCCCTGGCCCCAGCATCAGCCCTGCTCCGAGGTGACACCATGCACAAGGATCAGCCCAGCGCTGGGGTGGTGGGAAGAGGCCAAGGGAAAACCCAGGTGACCAAGGGCTGCGAGCAGCCGCTGTCCCTGTCGCACATGGCAGCACTTACTCTGATACATGGAGAAGGAGAGGAACTGGTTCCTGAACATCTGGTACATGAGCCCGTCCGGCCTGGGGAGAGACAATGGTGGCTGGGGGATGTGGGGCTGCGAGGGGACGCAGCCAGCCCTGCTGTCACACAGCCGGGGTGAGGACACTGCCTCATCCCGGCACCACCAGAACAGGGGCTTGAGGAGGCCACAGGAATGCTCAGAGGGCTGGAACACCTCTGGAGACATCCCAGGCCAGGCTGGACGGGGCTCTGAGCAACCTGAGCTGGTGAAGATGTCCCTGCTCATGGCAGGGGTGGCACTGGGTGACCTTTGAAGGTCCATTCAACCCAAACTGTTCTATGATTCTGTTAGACCACAACACCCACAGAGCAGAACCATGGCTGTTTGCCACAGCCCAAGGAGACAGGTGTCTCTACAGCCAGGGGACAAGGGGACACAGACTCACCAGGTCAGCATGACACCCGAGAGGAAGGTGGAGACGTAGTGATGGAAAACCCACCAGCCTTTGATTCTGGAAGGACAGACACAAGCAAGAAGCATCAGCTCTTGGACATGAATCATGACCCAAACGTGCACCAGGAGCGGGGCTGGTTTTGAAAGGACTGTGTGAGGAGCAGGAGCCTCCGGTCCAGGCTGCACCCAGGGGCCAAGGCTGCTCCGACTGCCACTCCACCTTCCCAAACCACCTCCACACAGGGAGTTCCTGCACGGCTCATCACCGGGGTTTGCTACACACCCTGAGTAGGAGGGAGCTGCTCCCTTGGGAAGTGTGGAGCTACATGGTGGGTCCCAGCTCCCCAGCCTTGTAGAGAAGGACCAACTCGCTGCACGGCCCCCTCCCCGAGCCCAAGGGACTCACTTGGATCCATTGTTGATCAAGATGCTCTCGCGGATAGTGAGGGTGCAGTAGTACCACACCAGGAGGAAGTTAAAGACAGCGTCTGTCACCCTGGTGGGGAACAAAATGGAGTGTCAAAGGGTGTTACTTCAGAGCAGTGGCCAGATCCTTTGTCAGGATATTGCAGGATGGCAGAAGAGGACGCAGGGGCCCTGGGAGATGTCTGCCCAGCACTCAAGCCAGACTCACCTGGAGTTGAGGAGGAATCGACAGGAGAAGGACAGGATGAGTAAGATGATGGTGAGGTAGAGCTTGAACTTCTCATACTCGTCTTTATATGCAAACCTGCAGGAAACACAAGGATTGACATGGAGCAAAGCGGCTGCTGGAAGTCTCTGTCCCCCCATCCCACCTGGCGGGACAAAAGTGATATTCTGGTGGGAACCTGTGGGACATGCTCAGGAAAACCCCATCCCTGGGTATTTCTGAGAGGAGAGCACTCCAGGCTGCCTTCACACAGGTAAGAGACTTTCGAGACACCCCAAGCCACACCAACCAGGTGGGTTGGCCCAGAGGGCTCTGGGAAGCTGGGCAGGTGGGTGTCTGTTCAGCTCTTCAAGGCAGGGGCTGGGGAGAGGACAGGGGCTCCAGCATTAGTGTCCCCACGTGTGGGGGGATCTCATGGGTCAAAACAGGCCATTGCTGTTTCCCCACAGGTCTGGCTCTCCAGGGAGTCCCTGACACAGGGGACACCCAGTCATGGCTTTGGTGGAGGATCCTGTTCAGCTTGTCAGAGCTGATGGTCCATTCCAGCGTGGTGGAAGGTGCCTAAGGCGGAATCGAGGCGGTGGCTGGGTCTGGCCAAGGCAGCGGGGGACAGCCCGGGCAGGGAATGTGCGCCAGCCGCGTCACGGCAGCCACGTGTCTGCACATGCGGCAGCTCAGCCCGGGAGGAGCTGGTGTTTCCTGGTGACACGGGGATTCCAAGCCAGGCAAAGCACATGGCGGCGGTGACGAAAGGGACATACTTGGCCTGCTTGCTGAGCAGCGTGACGTTCACGTTCCCAAGCACCAGACTCAGGTACAACCTGTGGAGAGAGCAGAGCTGTCAGGATGGCCGCCTGCCCGGGCAGCGCTGCCGCGGGGCGAGGTGAAACCATCCCCCTGGTGCCACCACTGAGGTGGCGGGGCCGAGAACCAGCCCCCAGCTGTTTTCCACTCGGAGCTGCCAAGTGACGTGACTGGCACAAACACTCTGGCATCTCTTCCCAAGGGCAGGGGGACGAGCAGCCGAACACCTCCCCAACTCCCGGGGGGGCTTGCCAGGGCTCCCCTGGCACACGGCCACAGTTCAAGGGCAGGTGAAGGGCAGGAGCAGGTTGGGGAGTGAGGGGGGACCAGGGCAGTGCTGCAGCCTGGCTCCTGCCCAGGTATCCTGCAGGGAGCCTGAGTGTGACACCACGCTGTGACACTGCTGGGAGCAGGGTGACAGCAGGTTTGTGTCTGGTGTCTCACCCAGGGATCAGAATCACAGACTGGCTGGGGTTGAAGGGACCTCTGAAGATCCTCCAGTCCAACCCACCTGCTCACGCAGGTTCACCAGAGCAGATCACACAGGATCATGTCCAGGCAGGTTTGAATGTCTCAGAGAAGGAGACTCCACACCCACTCTGGGCAGCCTGTTCCAGGGCTCTGGCACTTCAAATGAAAGAAGTTTCTCCTCATATTCAGAGGGAACCTCCTGTGTTTCAGTCTGTGCCCGTTTCCCCTCACCCTGTCGTTGGGCACCAATGAAAAGAGTCTGGTACATCCTCTTGACACCCACCCTGGAAATATTGATCAGCATTGATAAGATCCCTCTCAGCTTCTCCTCTCCAGGGTGAACAGCCCCAGCCCTCTCATGCACCTCAGGTACCATTGGCCGTGGCCACAAGAGCACATTGCTGACTTACCCATTCTTCTTTGGCAGATAGGCCTCCATCTCAAAGAAAACGTTTTGCCTCTCTTTTATGAGGCTCTGGGTCTCTTGGATGGACTCATGCTGTTCGGGACTCACTTGCGCTTTGCATCTGGGGTGGAAACACAGATGCTGGTGTCAGGAGAGACTCCAAAACACGGTCAGCACGTGCTGGCACCCGATACGGGACTGTCTTGGACAAGGACGCCCCAAGGACAGCGAAGATGAGTTCAACATTGCTGCTCTCCCACCCATGCCGTCACAGGACACCAACTCACTTTTTGAGGGCCAACGATAGCTCCTTCAGCCGCTTCTTCTGCCGTGAGATGGAGCTGGAAATTCCATCCTGAAGCTTGGTTAGCTCCTCGAGTTTCTGCTTGTACAGCTTGTGATTATCCTGGGAAGGAGAGAATGACATGCATTACAGCTGCCTGCTCAGCTGTCCCTGTCCTCAGGTCCCCTTTGGGGACATCTGTTGATGCTTCTGTTAAAAACTGTCTCTAACTCCACTTGCATGGCAGCTGGGTAAGACACGGGGTGGCTGCAGGAGGCCAGGCGTGTTTGGGGACAGCCTGCCGCCGTCCAGGTTTGGGGACAGCCTGCAGCTGTCCCTGCTTCTGTGGGGGCAAAAGCAGCTGCTGGGGGTGTGATTTCCCAATCCCAAGGAAGTTTATCTATGGGCACAAACCACAGCACAGTCTGCTCCTGCCATCACACATGGATTGTTTCCAGCCCTGCTCCAGCTGTGAAATTCCAGCAACATGGTCTCACTCCAGGGATGCTCCCGTGGCTGGGAAACCATTGACTGTGGGATGGAATGGAAAGACTTGGGGAAAAAGCGGTGGCTTCAGCTGCCGGGACAGGACAAGCGGCTCTCCCTGGCTGGAGGCTCATGCTATCCCGACTGGGGAGCTCCATCCCCAGCCCCCGGGAGGCTGGAGGAGTCCGTCAATGAACCGGACAAAGGGGATGGACTTGCAGCGAGGCTGTGGCAAACTGTCCCCACTGCTCGTGTGGCGGTAACCCAACCGCACCTGGGGACGGCTGGGTGCCATTCTTCACTATATTTAGAAAGGAGAGAGCACGCTGGATCAATGGTCCTTCTTGTTCAGGTCAGCTGGAAAACAGCTTTGCCTCAACCACAGGCAGCCACCTCCAGCAGGGAATTAAATGCTTCTTGCAACAACCCTTGGACTAGACCTTGACGCGCACACATTTTAGCCTCCGTAGCTCTTATCAAGCACTTTATCAGCAAATCTCAAAGCTGTTCCCAAAGGAGAAAGGTGAAAACAAGACGCAGAAGAGGGAAACAACTCGTTCTCCCTCCAGTGACAAGCAGTGGTAGGGTGGGAGCAGACCCCAGACAGCCCCAGCTCTCCCAGCTGTGATTTATGGCCCCGATCTCCCAGGGGACGTTCCCTGCTCAACCACCGAGCTTTCCTGCTCCCATCTGGAGTCACCTCTTTCTCGTGCTCTGGAGTTAACAGAGAGCAAGCGGCTTTTGTGACAGCTCCCTTAGCTGTGCCAGGGTCTGAGCGCCATACTCAAGGACAGCCTGGATGAGGAGCCACCCCAGGGGAAGGTTCCCAAAGGACAGCACTGTCTCCCCGTGGGGGCCAGCACCGCACGGCTGCACGCAGGGTTCAAAGCGGGCAACTCGGGACATCCACACAACCCCTGTGGAGCAAGAAGAGGTTTCTCAAAGCCTCCCTTGCCCCACAGCTGTGGTGTGTCTGCAACAAGATCCGCTTTGCCCCACTCCCGAGGGAGAACGCAAGGGGAAAGGGAACTGGTGCAGATGCAGCCCGTGGATCTGAACGGTAGCAGACATTGGCCAACCTTTCCCTTGGGTGACCCCGCACTGAGCCGAACCTGCCCACTCCTTCCCCGGCAGCCAGCACCCGGGGATTACACAAAGCAGGTGGAAATGTCACCGACACCAGTCACCTTCCCGGCACAGAGTCCCCGGCACCGGAGGGAGGGTGCCCGGGGTGGAGGCATCGGGACAAGGTGTCCAGCTGTGGCGTGACCGGATCCCTGGCTGTCCCACTCCCCTGGGAGCCTGGATTCGGGTTTGCTAAAGCCGAGCTTAGAGGAGCGATAAGGAGCGTGAAACAGCATCGCTCCCGGTCGTGCTGCTCCCCCCTCAAACCCCCGGAGCTCTCCCGTCCCCACGGCCACCCCGGGCTGGGCAATGACACCGACCGGCCCCCGGCTCCAGCCAAACCCGCCCGGCCGTGCCCGTCACAGCCCGGAACCCCCTTTCCCAGGGGCACAAGGGCTCGTTTGTGCGTCGGGACTGGGGGCTGGGTCACCCCGGTCCCCGTTCGGGTGGCAGTAACCCCGCCGTTGGGAGGGATCCCCGCCCCGCCGCAGCTTCACGATCTCCCCCGCGATGCCTTGGGGGAGCCCTGATGCAACCGCGGCCACGAGCCCGGTGGTCGAGGTGCCGGCCCGCGGGGCGTCCCGGGGTGTCCGGTACCTGGATGCGCTGGTAGCCGTCCTGCAGCTCCTCCCACTCCCGCAGGCACTCGGCGGCCGAGGGCCCGCAGGCCATGGCGGCGATGGTGGCGAGAGCGTCCCCGGCCCCGGCCGCGGCGCTGGGCTGCGCTGGGCGGCCCCGCCTCCCGCCCCGCTTCCGGGCACGCCCAGCTGGGGACGGGACAAGGGGCGGGGTCAGGCGTGGGGGCGGGGTCAGGCGTGGGGGCGTGGCCACCCTTATTCTGGTTTTCTTTATAAATAGCAGCGTGGAATATGGAGCGACAAAATAAAGCAGCGCGCTCTGCCCGGTGCGCAGGGGGAGTCAAAGGGTCGGTCTGCTGACAGCTCAGGTGGTTTTGGTGTGAATTGAGCCCAGAATGGTAAAGGCTGGTTGGCTCCGTCACTGAGCACATATGTTTGAATTACAAAATTGGGAGCGAGGCGAGGGGAATCTAAAATGAATATGCCTAGTAAATATTTAGCACAGAGAGCTAGGACACATTCCTGTGTGATCTGCTCTGGGTGACCCTGCTTTAGCAGGTGGGTTGGACTGGATGATCTCCAGAGGTCCCTTGTCAGGAGGATGGAGCCAGGTTCTTCCTGGTGACAACCAACAGTAGGACAAGGGGCAATGGATACAAACTGAAACACAGGAAGTTCCACTTAAATATGAGAAGAAACTTCTTCTCAGTGAGGGTGCCAGAGCCTGGCCCAGGCTGCCCAGGGAGGTTGTGGAGTCTCCTTCTCTGCAGACATTCAAACCCGCCTGGACACCTTCCTGTGGAACCTCAGCTGGGTGTTCCTGCTCCATGGGGCGATTGCACTGGATGAGCTTTCCAGGTCCCTTCCAACCCCTGACATTCTATCATTCTGTGATGTCAAACCCAAACATCCTGTGTGATTCTGTGTGAAAACCTGGAAGTGTTTCCTGTAATGTTTTATTTTGTGATGCCAACATGAAGAATTCACAGTGTAGTAGGAGAGAGGACAGTATGAGTTTAGGTTTAACGTAACAGAATTGGTGCATCAAAGTTACCAGCCATACCAAGTGGTTTGGTTGTTGTATTAGGAGGTGGTAAGCAAATGTGGTCTTGACAGACAACACAGCCAGTGAGTCTGTGACACGCTGTGTCTGTGGGCTGCTGAGAAGGCACACACAGAGAGGAGGAACTTCTGAAACAAGGAAATTCTGTTGTCACTGGCACCTTTTGCAGCACAGGTAAGTTTCCCAAATGGCTCCAAAACGTGACCCCAAAAAATATGGAGGTAAAAAGGAAAGCCTTTCCTTTATGTTAAGATCTGGTTTTCAAACAAGAGTTCAAGTAACATCCTACCAACACGGTGGCTCAAACAGGAAAGAGCTTTTTCCTGCTGGCTGTTCTCTTTGCTACCTGTCAGTAATTTAGTTCAGAGAAGTCTGTGAGTGTCACCCCATAGAGTTTGGTCTCCCAGTCTAAGAGCTGTTTCACAAAGCCCCAGTGTGGCATCATGTTCATTTTGCACTCCAGAACATAGTTCCAAGCTTTCTGTAAAAAGAAGGAAAGCAAAAGAGTGTTAGGAATTTGAACTGAAAGTGCATTTGGGGTGTTTACACAAAGGAGCTACACTTATGAAAGACACAACTTTGTATTTACTCCCTGTGTTGGACAGCAACAACTTGCAGATAAGGCTCTGCTACCAAAGCAGGGACAGACTGGATGAAGATGTGAACTTCAGAGAAGCCCGTCACCTTCACACCCCTGTCCTGGACATGAGGACAGCTCAGGCTGCTTTCCCTACCTATCCTGCATTATTTTACACTGATGGAGCAATGCAGTCCTGGATTTTCTACCCTAAAATGTTTATTGTTCTATGGGTGATAAGCAAAGCAGTGAAGCATCAGCTATTCACAGGTAAGCAGCAAAGGTTATCGTGTTTCTGGATTGGTGTGACCTGTTGTGGCAGAGCAGCTATGAAACTCCAGTTATCCCACTGCATTAATTACAGACACCTCAATTATTTGTTAATTCCATATAATCAGTTAGGAACTCTGCTACACACAGGGCAGATCCACTTGGATTATTCTGCTTTACTCCAGTGGCATCCTTGGGTTTGCCCAGTAGTGCTCATCTTCCTGCTTTTAAAACTGACTGGCCCCCTGCACTTGGGAGGATTGCTTAAGCGCCACGAGACCAAAGGTTAGAAGATAGCGTGCCACCGATTTGTTTTTCTAATCTCAGTGATTCTGCAGGTGCCGAGGCTGATCTTCTAATATTTACTCCCCTGGGCCCATGCTGTGGGTATCTGTAGTTCCCCTGAACTCAACAGATCTACCCACATATCAGTTACCCACAGAATAAGGGGCTGCACATCCCAAGTCTGCCTTCCTTTTGCAATATCCATGTCTTTCGAAGCTTTCAAAGATCTTTGCCTAGACTGGGTGAAGGATCACACAGGAATTTGTTGTGCTTCTTTTGTCTGCAAGAAACAAGCTTGTCTGCCTGGGTAATCCCCGGGAAAGCTTTGTCCAGCCAGCCACAACATGCCCCTGCGCTGTCAACCTTTTCTTCTTTTTTTTGGCACTTGGTAAAATGCTGAGACCAGCTTGTTGATGCCAACCGAGAGAAACTGCATGGATCAGCCTTTGACTTTTGCACTGCGGTTGCAAGCACCTCCAGTAACTTGGTGTGCGAGGGAACGGTTATCAGCGTGCAGGAGCAATCACACCCAGCGTTAGCAGAAGAGAGAATATAGTTTCTGCAGCCCTGTTGGCACGTTCAACCCGAAACTATCCCTTGGCACACAGCGATGGTAAGACATTTCCTCTCATATTGCAAATGTTTGCACAAAATCAATTAAATTGTTAGATACAGTCCCAGCTTCAGTGAAGCTGGGATCAACCCTTTCAAGCTCCCAAGGGAGGAAACACTTCCCAGACAAGAACAAGGTTTTTAAGGAGACACTTCTCAGTTCTCATGCGCTGTGTGAAGCAGGTACCAGGAAATGGTGCCCAGAGCAACGCGATGCTCGTGCGCTGTGTGCAAAGGAAACAAACCCGGCAGCTGGGGAGAGGCCGCCAGGCTATTGCACAGCCCGGCCACTCTCAGCCATCGTTAATTATTTTTCTTATGTTACTCAGAGCTGTGGAACACAGTGTACTGGCCAATTAACCTGTACATCCCTCCTGGGCTATTATTATCCCGTTCCTGATTTCTTTACAGTCCTACCTGTGGGAAGGGATTACTTTTGGAGAAACAAAATAGGATTTTGGAAGAAGCCAGTGCTGCTGAGCTCAGTGGTAAATCAGAGCCCTGCAAGCACTGCGTTCTGAATTTCCCTGTAATCCCATGGTATTAAGAGATGGGATTAACTCCAGTAGCTTCCAGATACTCAGTTTTTCAGATCCAGGAGAGCAGAAATGGTAAGATACGTAACCACATCTTTATTTTTATAGCCCCATAGTTAAGTAGGGAAATGCAAGAGTATCACAGGTGCCAGGGTAAGGACTCACAGATCCAAAATCACACTTAATCTACCTCCTTAATGGTATAAAGAAGATGCAATCTCATATAATCTGCTACATTATCAGGTGGATAGGCTCCATGAAAGCACAGATAATGTCTTTCTAATTACTACAGTAACGAGGCTTCAGAAACAGAAATAAGCTGCAGACCCAGCCAGTATCTGTGGGAAATACACCAGTGACGTACCTTCAGGGAAAACTGGTGGGAATGGATAAGATAGGCCATGGTTGCTGTGCTGCTCCGGCTTATTCCCAGCTTGGAGAACACCAGCACCGCTCCGTGTTCCAGCTGAGCGTCTGAGTAAAGAAATGCCAATCGCAAATTAGTGACCTGGGAAATCAAGCTGCCAAGGGTACAGTCGAGCTGTGGTTCAGTGACAGCTGACAGGCTGGCAGCCTGAGCGACAGGAGCCCTCACGAACCCTGACAGCAGCAGATGGGCACTGCCAGCTACAGTTTCTGTAAGCGTTTGCCTTTCTTATCATAAAAATCCACAGAGTTAAAACGTGGCTTTGAACACCAGAACCAAATGACAATGACCAGCCAATGCTTCATCACAGATCAGTGTCAGATTTACATCAGATAACTGAGCTCAGCATCACTTCAGATGATCAATGTCCTCCCAGGAAGGTTTAAAGGTACTGAAATTTCTGATGAACACAAACCTAACTGTTTGGGAGGACTCAGATCTCAAACTGGAGACGACTTGGACTTGAAACCCTTGCTCCTCCATGGGGGTCACCAGTAGGAAACTTGTACCTGCTGATCTTTATTATTTTTAGGGAACTGATTTTATCATGTTTTTATGACGGATACTTTGCAGTGAGTTGCTAAGATCAGCAAACTCATCTTCCACAAAAGCCAAGCCCACTTGGCTTTAAGAGGATGCTGTCACACTTAACCACATTGACTCTGCTAACTACACCTGAAAGATTCCGTATTTCATTAGTAACCTTTTGAATCTTCTCCCTCTCTCTCCAGAGCAGACAGCATGACATGTTTTTGGAATACTCCAGAATTCATAGGGCGAAGCCTCTTCTATTAGTGCTACCAAGAGCTTGTGGGGTTCTGTGTTTTGTTTTGTGTTGGGTTTTTTTTTTCTTCAAGCTCTAATGTAGAGTTTTCTGACTTATTTCTATCATGACACATTAGTTCTGTTCTAAAACCTGAGCAGAAATGGCCTCACTCCAACATACACCTGGCACAAGGATTTCCAGACTCTCAGAGTATGTGGAGGGCTTTACTCTGGTGTTCACCCATAACCATTCCAGTTTCAGTAATCGACACTAACCTGTCAAATAAACACTACACACTTCCACAAGAACTACAGCTAATAAACATTTATAGTTTGTTCTGGAAAATTCTACCAAAATTATGTGAGAAAGACACTGACTCCTGAAATCATAGCGGGAAAAAAATGGGGCAAAATGAAAGGCAAGTAAGTGGATTTTGATATTTGGGTTTCAATGCATGCAAATCATCAAATTCAGTTCAGGACTACAAAATTATATCCTCAAATATTGTTTCCTTGTTTATTTGTTTGTGTCCAGTTGTCATTTCTTATGTTGTACTTAGATTATGGGGTGTGGGGATGGGGTGATCTTTTACTTCTGGGTCTGTATGAGGCAGTTCAGCAGGGCCTTGGTCTGTAGCAGGTGTTATTTCATAAGTGTGATAAAAGATAATGACACAGTTGGACACCCCCACAGAATGGAGCTGCGGGAGCTGTGTCTGCTGTGCTGCTGCAGGCACTGAGCTGGAGACTCTTGTTTTTTCCTTGCCCTCTCTGATGTAATCAGCTGAAGGTGGATTTATGCCGTCCAACCTGAACGTCCTCCTCAGCTCTATGGTGGTTCTGCACTGCAAATCACAAAGATCAGCAGCATCTTGCGGTGAGTTCTCCAATGCATGTTACACTCGTGTTAAAATAAAACTCTGGTTGTTAAAGATTTGGGCTGGTAAGAGTCAAAAGGTTGTATTTAAGAACAAAAGGAGGGAATTGTACGAAGCCCTGGTAGACATCCTACAGCAAAGCCTTCTCAGATACTGGAAAGCTCATTATTCTCAGTGAGTGAGGTATTATTTAAAGTGAGTAGGAACATCAGAGTTAGATGCCCTGTAAAATCTCCCTGTTCATCAGGCTGGTTAGTAAGGCAGCTCCAGTATCTATCAGGGTGTGGGCTTGCTTGGGAGTGTGCTGATCTCCAGATTACGACCCTCCTGCCTGAGCTTCCTGCTGCAGTCACTCCCATCTCATATCCCAGAGTGAGCAAGGTCTCAGGAATTCCACAACAGGAACAACTCACCTATGAAATGTGAAATGGTGGCAAAAGAAGAAAAAAGATCTGCTTCAATTTTATCTGGAACAGAAATATGGAGGTAATTGTCTCCTTCTGCAAACCTGGAAAAAGAGCAGACAGTGTGACATGGACCAGAGAAGCAGCTTTGAAAAGGTGTGTTTGTTGGAGGCAAGCTGATAATCTTGTTTGCTGTTATACGTGTGAGTTTTTCATCATTGTCATCATTAGCATTATGATAAGGGATTTGTTATGGTAAGACACGGAGGTTCTTGTAATATGGAACCAGTTTAATTACTGATTTACCATTCCATAAGGTATCAGCATTGATGTTTTAACCTACAGCTTCCTTCGTCTGGGAGCTAAACAAAAACAGATGAACTGAAAGCAAGAGTGCTTTCACAGCATGTATGCTGGCAGTTTTGTGAACATAGCACCCCAGCTCACTTTCTACGACCTCCTCCTCCCACAAGCTCAGAGAATACAATTCAGAGAACTAATGGAGCACAATGTTGGTGAAGAATCTCTGAAATGTGAAAGCACGTCATACAGAGGGCATGGGAAGATTACCCATGGTGTAGAGACCTTTGAAAATTTTCCTCTGGAGCCAAAGGCATTAGAAATATCTGCTGGTAAACATGCACTGGTGTAGGGAACTGGATTGGTTACTTACTTTGGTTTGGTCACCACCTTGAGAAATGCTGCTGGCATTTCCAGCATGGCCCACAGACTGAGCATGGTGGTCACGGACAGATGTAGGTAAGGAAGGAACACTAACCATGGTGAAACTTCGGTGATTTAGCTTAAACACTGTTGTGTTTGTAAGATTTTGCTCTGAACGCTGTTCAGAGATGTAGGTTCTTCCTGAAGGATGGTGAAATACCTCCTAGTCCTCCTCTCACCCAATCCACCCACGCAGAGGTTCTGCAGCACTGCATTGCTGCTGTGCTACTCTGGGGTAGAGATCAGAAAAATAAGCATGAAATAGCACTTGAATCTGCAGAGGTTTCCTTGGAAATTCACAGGCACTGACTCCTCCGCGAATGGGCTCTGCCGCTGTGCCACGTCCCTGTTTCCACAGGCACAGACACAGGTGAGGATACACCTCGAGCTGTTTAACTTACAGTGTGGCAGGCTCTTCAGAGATGTTGACTTGTGCTTTGATGTTCAGATCTTTCTGAATTTTTTTATCACAGGCCTGTTTGAAATTGCCCATATATAACTTTCCCTCCAGTATTTCTACAGGGTACAGCTGGAGGTCGTTTAGTTCCTGTCGGAGAGAAACCATAGGCTCAGTTTAGAGAGTGTATTTGCTCCTATGAGCTTGGTAAGTTCTTAAACAGAAGTAATGGGAAGAATCAAACACACAGTCAACAGCCCGTAGGACATTCTAGTGTAATGATTCATTTAATTACCTGGACTTTCTCTATATTGAAGTCTTTGCCAGATTTACTGAGAATAATTAACAGTATTGCTGTCATTGTGGCATTACTTGAAACAAATCCCAGCTAACAAGGAGGTAGTATAATTTACAATTTTTACATTGTCTGGAGGGACTGCAGCATAACAGATCCATTTGATGTTCTCCCTGGTTACTGTGTGCAAGGCTGAATGAAATAATCTGCTGCCTGCAGAGCTGCAGGTGCCCTGGAGTGGTACGACACAAACCCGCAGCTGTGTCCGGTGTCAGCAGCGTGAAGGCTGAGAACAAAAATACACAAGGCCCTGACAGCACCTCTACGTCCTTCACTGATAGCAGGCTAATGGCATAGCAGAACAAGGCAGCAGCCTAACAATTTAAATTGTCAGAGATTTATACTTAGACTGAGAGGCAAGGAGGTATTGTGTGTCCAGGTGAAACTGATGGGGAAGTTCAGCAGTTTGCTACCCTGCACAAAGAAGGACAAAGTGAATTGATTTTCCCTCCCGTGCTGTAGCATCACACAGGTTAGCACGGTGCCATGGGCTGTTCAGCCTGGAGAAGGCTACAGGGAGACCTTATTGTGGCCTTTCTGTAACCAAAAGGGGATGATAAGAAAGACTGGGGCAGACTTTTCAGCAGGGCCTGTTGTGACAGGACAAGGGGTGATGGTTTTAAACTAAAGGAGGGAGATTCAGGCTGGACATGAGGAAGAAATATTTTACACTGAGGGTCGTGAGAGCCTGGCCCAGGTTGGCCAGAGAGGTGGTGGATGAACCATCCCTGGAGACATCCCAGGCCAGGCTGGATGGGGCTCTGAGCAACCTGAGCTGGTGAAGATGTCCCTGCTCATGGCAGGGGTGGCACTGGGGGAGCTGGGAAGGTCCCTTCAACACAAACCATTCTGTGATTCTAATTCATGTGAACCAGAAACAACAGAAACAAAAGGCATGGTGTGATGAGATGCTCTCTGCCATCCATTGCCTCTATATCTGCACTGCCTCAGGTCCCGTTCTAGATGTGAAAAAGGGTAATTTTTTCTCAGAAGCGAAATAGTTCAATATTTGTAAGTGAAACCAAACAATTAGGATACCAGTATTCCAATGGATGGCTTTTTTCTTTCTGGGCCTGTTGAAACCATGCGACAGTGCTTGTTTTGTGATCCTTCCTGATGAAAAGCTTTATAGACTCGAAACACAGCACTTGATAGGAATTGTCCTTCTATCTGAAAACATCTACTGTGTAACATCCCAGATAACCATGAGTCAGAGAGGAACCTGCTTCTTTTCATCATTTCCTACTGTTTGTTTAGTTATCTGTACTCTTCAGTAGTCAGTTTCGGGGTCATCAGAGAAACCTTCCCAGGTTGTTTTCATGAGCTTGCTTTCGCACAACACAAGGAGGATAATAAAGGCAAAGCATGGCTGTAAAAGAGTTAGCGCTGAGACCCAGGGCAAGCACAGTAATTCAAATTACATTTAATTCCTTTGTTTGAAATTGATAGCAGGTTTACACTACAATTTAACTTGAATCATTAGCCACCATCAGCTGAATATGAATGCTAATGTCTTCTGCTCGCAAATTAGCGTCATCTCACCTGAGGAATCCAAAATAACTTCTGAGTCCTCAGAAAATGATAGCAAGGTGAAAAATGCTTGTATCCTCCCCTCAGGACAAGCACAGGATGGCGAGTGAACCACTCCAAGCTTCTGGCATGTCGGACGGCAGTTCCTTCCTCAGCATCTAAGGAGATCAAAAAGCTCTTTGCCAGGGCAGGTTTAGAGCCTCTGTTAGCACTAGGGGTCACATCTGGCCCAGTGACACTAACAGCACGTTCCTTTTATTTCATCTAATAGTCTGCAGAAAGCCTTGTTAAAAGCTGGACTTTAATGGTTGCTGCAGGTCAATAACAAGGCACACTGCTTTTCACCACTTGTCTTGATCTCTCATTCCTCTCCTCATTTCTTTTGTAGGTCTAGATAAAGATTTTTTTTCCCCTCCCCATCATTCTTTGGGAAATGCTTCCAATAAGTTCCCATAATATGAAGTATTATCAATTTAAATCTCATAATCATAGTTTTATGGAGGCTCTTTTCTTTAGTCTGCTTTAGGCAAAGGGGGAAGTATCTTTGAATAAATTCTTCACAAGTGTTTTAAACGCTCCCCTCTGTGAAGCAAATTATGTGAGACAGCTGGTCCTGCTCCTTCTCCCAAGGGATCCAGCCCGCTTGCCTCTGGCTGTGTCTGCTTTTGAAACAGATCAGCACAATAGAAACCAGCGTCTGGTCCTCCACACCTTCCCTTGCTTCTGTCTCATCACTCAGCATTTATGAACATGCTTGCTTTATTCTTTTCCCTCACACTCCGGGATTTTTTTCCTTAAAGAATTATGTAAATCTTTGCTAAAACTATAGTAGCCTCTATAAAGCTAGCGGGAGCCAAACAAATGTACAGAAGTGGTTCTGCACACAGCAGAACTCTTTGCCAAAAGATGTATGAAAACTAAACGTTTCCACAGTTCAAGGAAGATTGAACAATTACATGGGAAACTTTCCAGCTCCCCACATTTCTCAGTGAACTCCATCAAATCACGACCTCATTAAAGTTAAATCTTTTCAAATATGATAATGTGAAAGGCTGTTATGACCCTCAGAGAAGGAAGTACTCACCCTGTGAACAGGAGGAATCTGAGTCAGTCTTTGCAGTCTCTGAAGGACTGTTCCCTAAAAGGCAATTGTGGAACAAGCCCAATCTCAGCAAAATGTGAAAAAAAAGAATTCTTTCCTCATATGCAACAAGGAACTTCAGAGGGATCAGTCCACACATAGGAAACCAGACCTGCCACAAAGCTTTGAAATAAAATCTGGATTTTTGAAGCCTAAGAACATATGCAACACAGTGAAAAGCCAGAGGCATAGCACAGATTAGTTTTTTTGAAAAAAACTGAGTAAATCTGCATCTCTTCCAATAAGCTCATAAAATTAGATGAGGAATGGGAAGAATATCTACCCTGCAGTGAGGTCTTGACTGACATGAGTCACAGGTACCTTCTTCTTTCTCCTCTTTCCCATTGTCACAGCAATCCAAAGAGCTGGTCTCGTAGTCATACACCACACAGTATCTGACACACCTCAGCTCCTCGTAGTCCGGTACCAGATACTCCCCCGTAGGACTCTAATAAAATCACAGAGGAATTCTGTCAGGAGCACAGCTCCACACTTTGCTTGTGGCATCAACGCTACCAAAGTCTTGCAAGTTACTACTCTATAGCTATGGGATGGGTTTGGTGCTACGTCTGTACTTGACCCTAGAAGACCAGATTAGAATTCAGAAACGATGCAAACTACGCTGGATTGCTTCATCGGCCTCAGTTGTAAAGATGCCAATGCTGTCCTTGGTGAGACAAGGCTACAATGCGTTACTTCTTGTGCAATATTTTTCCTGATATTCTAGCTCCTATGTGCCAATCCTTAGGGCTACCAAAGCCACTTTGCTTTGTGACAGAATACACCCCTCCAGTGGCAGAAATGGAACGTGCCTGGAACAGGCAGGAGAGGCTGGGACAATTCCTGTGGGTTTTAATCCAATTTTGTTTTACTGCCAGTTGCTAAATCCAGGGACGGTTCACACAAACAGTAACCTCCGCTTACCTGTTCAATCCTGCGTGCTGTAATGATATGGCTCTCATTGTATTCACACTGAGTCCGGGCATCTGAAAAAACCAACCAGGACAGAGCAATTGGCTTATTTGATACTTTTAAGGCAGAATCCTGTTCCTAACTCTGCCAGTGGGAATTTAGGCACAGATATCAACCAGATAAAGAGATTTGGTTTCTTAGAAACGGAGACTTTCTAACGTGGATATAACAAATGCCAGTGCTGATGTGAGTCTCTGTGAACAAGTAATGCCAGAAGCTTTATTCCTGAGCCAGGTGTGGTACCGCAGCATTCACAGCACCAGTCCCCTGCTCCGCTCTGCTCTGCCCTGTGCTGTAGCCTGGCCCCACTGGTTGGGCCTCCTCTGACCCCCTGCTGTGCAGCTGCTCCGCCTCTGTGCAGCCCCAGAGATGGGGAGCGGGGCACCAGAGACACCTCAGCCCCTCTCCCGACCTGGCTGACTCTCTCACCAAAACATTCAACAATATCACTACACAATACACCCTTTTTTCAGTAGCGGCACTATGCGAGATGCAAATGCTTATCAGCAATATTTGTGCCATGGTCAAGAAATCTTGTCAATTTCTAAACCCTCCAGAAGCAGCAGGGGAAAGGGTGGATCCGTGGGGTGGATCAGAGCAGGAAGAGCTGGATGTGACAAGAGTCCAAGCAGCACTGGGTCACAGAACCTGCGACAGGATGGGAGAAGCGCCCCAAGGGCAGGGCCCAGCAGCTACAAGAAGGAAAGTGAGCTCTTCGCTGTACACTGGAGCCCACAAACCCCGTTTCCCCTGGAAGCCTGCCCAGGCTGGAGCGTGCTGCCTGGCTGCAGGCAGAGCAGGCAGCAGGCAGAGGAGGCAGCAGGCAGAGGAGGCAGCAGGCAGAAGGCAGCAGGCACAGCGGGCCCGGCCAGGCCTCCCGCCCCCGGCTCACCCAGCAGGCACAGGTAGTTGGGCTCCGACAGCCGGGGGAAGCGACGGTACTGGTTGAGAATGTTGTAGAGGCGGCGGGGCTCGCACAGCGCTATCCCCGCCATCCCGCGCCAACCGTCGGGACGCTCCGATTGCCGTTATAGCCCGCCTCGCCCCGCTGCCGTTGCAACGGTGGCGCCTGTCCCGCTCACCCCGCCGGGTTGCTAGGTAGAGACGCCCGGCGGTTACCATGGCCAGATCTCGCGAGATTTCCCAAGGCGGGGGAGGACGCAACTCTCGCGAGAGCAGTCGCCGGTCCCGCGCAGCCGCCGCGCCGTGGAGGTCGTTGGAGTCACCGCCGCGCCATGCTGTCCCGCCTCGCCCGCCCCGCTGCCGGCCTGTGCCGCGGCCTCGCCACCACCGCGCAGGTACGGACCGCCGCCGGCATCCCCTCACCTCGGCACGCCCGGGCGGCGGGGGCACCGCGGGGCCGCAGCCCCTCGGGATCGGCCCTGGCCTCGCTCTGAGAGGGGGCTGAGGGGCGGCCGAGCCCGCCGGAGGCCGCGGCCATGGAGGGGGGTGTGTGTGTGCGGGGTCTGTGTGCCGGGTGTAGGCGCCTCGGGCGGTGCGGTGGTGTGAGAGGGAAGAGGAGCCCGGCTTGCGGTGGTGCCGTACCTCTCCCTGTGAAACCTCCGTGCTCTTGGCCCAGGAGCTCGGGCCTTTCTCCAGACAGGTCTAAACGTGCTGGCCGAAGCTATTAGTTCTAAATAAACTTCTCTTTTTTGATGGTGTGTAATGGACGATACGCAAGTTTGCGTGCAGCTTCCTTCCTCTGCTGAAATATGCCCCTGCTTACAAAATATATTAAGAATTAAAGTTGGAGTTGGGGGTTTAACAGTAATCCTGAATACGGTGAAATCCATTGTGTGTGACTTTTGATGCCAGGAGAGAACTGCAGTTATGTGGTAGGGAGATGTAGATCAACCTCTATCTTCTAAGATAAACAGTTCCCAGTGGCATGGCAGAATTATTATTGCATCTATAAAGCTACGCTTTACAATAGAGGTTTGTGTAGTTATTCTGATAGGAATTAGATTCATTAGCAATGGGATTTTGACCTCTTGGTATCAACTCAAATGATAAGTATGGGGTATAGCAGTGACTAATGCCAGCCTTTGCTTTCCCTTGGAGAGTTTTTTGCTAAATTACATTTGTTGTAGTGGCAAGAAAAGCGAGCTGAGGTTAGGCTGATCGAGCTTCTGGGTGGATTATTTCTTGTTATAGCATAATAATTAAGCTTTCATGCAGGGACTTGGAGCTCTCATGGCTTTATCCAGTAAGACAGTGTGATAGAGAATGTCCTTATCGGTGGTAATTATATTACCGTGTTACATCTCTGCGGTAGCGTCTGGTTCTCTTTTGCTTTGGCAGAGTGTTGCATTTTAAAGTTGTTCTGGACTTTTAAAGTAGCTTTACTCTCATCTAGTGACACTTTCTCTACAAAGAGGAGCACAGGCATTTTTGAGAGGAATAACTTTCTTCCAGAGAGCACGTTAGAGTATAATTGGTTCTCCAGGGCAACAAAGCAGGAGTTCATTTCACTTGCTTCTCAGCCACACTCAAAGCTGGAAATTGAAGTCACTTAGTGTTTTGGGGGCTTAATCTTGAGACAGCTGCAGGTTCTATTTGAATTTATTTCAGGCATACATATTTTTCTTTACATATGTACAATGTTTTTTACATTTATTGTAGTCCATTAAATGTATTAGTTTGACAAATGGGGAGGCATATTTTTTTATACCAGCGATGAAACTAGAAAAACTACAAACCAGATTTTACCCTAATTCAGATGTAGGTCCGCAGGGTAGCAGGCCTTAGCTTGTCCATCTGAAGAAAGATTATAATTTTTGTTTCTTTGCCCAGCCTTGCATCCCTTTTGAGCTTCAAATCACAAAAGAGCATTTTCTTCTAACTTGTCCTACCAATAAGCCTCGAGGATCTTTGGGAGGCTGTAGTCATGATCACTTTCTGTGGGTTTAGGCAATCGAATTTGCGTAGTGCTTCTTAAAGAAAAGGAGAAATAGAAATAAAAGTAAAGGAAGTGTGATGAAATCAATGAGGTCACTGCTACAGTAATTACCAAAACATCTCTTCAATGCATTTATCTCTTTTTTTTTTTTTCCCCAGAACAATGCCAAGGTGGCCGTGCTGGGGGCCTCGGGAGGCATTGGGCAGCCCCTCTCCCTCCTCCTGAAGAACAGCCCGCTGGTGAGCAGGCTCAGCCTCTACGATATCGCTCACACTCCAGGCGTTGCCGCCGACCTCAGCCACATCGAGACAAGAGCGAATGTTAAAGGTACCGCGAGCCACTGGAAATGCTCTGTGTGCAGAAGGGCCCTCTCAGGTGTCTCTGATGCATGGAGGTGCCCGTTGCTGTGCTCGTGAAGAGGAATCTTCACATGATCCTGGAGCATCAATTTAAGTAGCTTGTTCTCAAGCAGTGCATGACTATTTAAGGTTTAGATTGATGTGTATGGAGACAAGAATGGTCTGTGGTTGCACAGTGAAAGGGGAGTTCATAATAACTGGCAGGAAACATTCAGTAAAATCATCTTGGAAAAAAGCTCGAGTGCTGAATTTGAACAGACTTAGCACTCCCTGGGTGTCTGCATGAATTATTTTCTGCTTCTTTTCTGAAGGAACAGCTGTCAAGTTCTCGTGAAATCAAAACTTAATCTGCTGATCTTCATTTTCTGTGAAGATCAGCAAGAGATTACCTTTTACTTGACTGTGCATACCTGCAGTTCTTTGGGGCACTGACTGTAGTGGCCAGCTAGTGTCTTTGGAGAGTAAATACACATAACAGGAGGAACCAAGGGTTTTCAAAACAGATAAATGTGAGGTTCCCGCCACTCTCGTTCTGTAGGTTTTGAAACAAGGATACAACACCAAATAGAGTCTATCCATAATTGTATTGCTTTGCTTTCCGGCATAAGTCTGAATTTAAGGCTAAACTTAAGAAGGAATCAGTGCCGCTGGGTGTAATTTTGTACTTCAAAGTATCAGATATTTAATAACTGGTAAAAACATAATGCCTGAATGATTTTCATTCCAGGATTCCTGGGACCTGAGCAGTTGCCAGAATGTCTGAAGGGCTGCAATGTTGTAGTTATTCCTGCGGGAGTCCCTAGAAAACCAGGTATGTTCTCTTTGTTATAATAAAAAGCCTCACGGCTTCATTGAAGTCTGTCTCTGCAGTCTTGTTACTCAAATAGAGCTGCGTCTGGTGCTTTATGGCGTTCTCAGTGTTGGCTTGGGATGTATGTCGTTTGTTGATGACACTCTTGATAGATGAAACCAGAAGCTGACATATCTCTATCCAGAGTATTGTTTTTTGATGGAGTTGCTTGCCCTTTAATGAGTAGGCTGTGGATAACTGAAAATATTGTACTGGATATGTTTTAGGTATGACCCGTGATGACCTGTTCAACACCAATGCCAGCATTGTTGCTACTTTGACAACTGCCTGTGCAAAGCACTGTCCAGAAGCCATGATCTGTATTATTTCTAACCCGGTAAGCGTTTGCTGGAGGCCTTGAAAGTGCAGAAGAAAAAAAATCCAGAATTACTAGAGTAATCTGGGAGTTCCTATTAGTTTTGACCAGAATCTTCAAAGTCAGCAAGGTATTTGCAGAAAAGTAAAACTCTGTTTCTACTAACCCATTTTTCTTGGGCTATATTGAAGCCAGAGGAAACCTGAATATAAAATATCTCAACAGCTGTATGACTGTGGTTATAATACATGCTGGTGTATTAGCTGGAATAGAAGCCTTAGCTCACGAAGGGAGGAGCCTTGGTCATGAAAATGAACAAATTATTGAAAATGCCATATTTTTCTTCCAGCCTGACTGTAAATTGCCCTTCAGTTTAGGAATTAAGATAATTTGCTACAGTTGACTTCAAGTTGGAAATGTATTGTGGATTGTTTACTGACCTGTTTGGTTCATGCGTTGACTTCATTATTATATTGGTTTTAATGAATGCTTGCCTATTCTTCCTTATAGGTGAATTCAACCATCCCGATAACTTCAGAAGTGTTCAAGAAGCATGGTGTGTATAATCCCAACAGAATCTTTGGCGTTACAACACTGGACATTGTCAGAGCAAATACTTTTGTGGCTGAATTAAAGGTAGGTCTTAGGAACAGATACTGGGAGAGGGATATAGCATGCTCTGTTCATTAGATCTATCAAAAATGCTTTTAAAATCACTGCACAGAGCCAGAAGAGCTGGAGGCAAAGGCAACGATTCCCTGTTATCATTCTCTAGAGCAGTGTGGGGATAGGGTTTTTTGCGAAATGTGGTTCAAGAGACTTTAACCTTTCCTTTTCATAGCTGTAACAGGTTACTGCTCGTAAGAGCCCTAGTAGAGTTGGTTATTGTCCTGTGTAAAATTATCAGCGTAATGTGGAGTTCAGCTGTGCTGATCTGTCTTTGTCCCTGGTGTATAGCTGCCTCTGAAACTTTGACCCTGTGTAGCATTGGGTTGTAGATGTGTGTAAAAAACATAGGCAGAAAATGAAGCATAGTGTTTTTAATTGTTTTTCTTGTTTGTGTGCTTCAGAAGCTGGAAATTCTTATGTTTCTCTTAGGGCTTAGACCCAGCTCGAGTCAGTGTTCCGGTTATTGGTGGCCATGCTGGGAAAACCATCATCCCTCTGATCTCTCAGGTAAGTCACAGTTACTGCTGTGTGTGGCATCACAGTCATCAATATGTTAGAATTGATGTAAAGTGCCTTTGTGATGGTGTGTGATGTGCTGAGACAGTCATCCCTGCTCTTGTGGCTGCTTTCATTCTGTGATGAGATTACAGCACACAGGAAGGCAATGAGCTAAACCTGAACTCCTCTAGGTGGTTTAAATAGCTTCACTTCAGGAGTTTTGGAATAAGAACTGAGGTATAGTGTGTGTATCAGGTGTCTTGGCACTGTTCGTTTTGGGTTTTATTTTTTTCTGACATATTTCATTATAGGAATACCGTACTTCAGCAGGAGAATTGAATTGATTTTTGCCATGGTGGACTAGAAACACCACTTTAACACACAGCATTGAAATGAGGAGGTGTAACTCAGTCTGTGTGGGGAGGCATGTGTCAGTCCCGACTGGCAGTCAGGGAGAGACTCCCTTCATGTATCTAAGCCAGAATGAAATGCAGTTCTGAAGCAGGCCGCAGCTTTGTGAGGAGGTGGCTAGGATACGGCCTAGGAGTAATCTGTGAGAAAGGGGAAAAAGCTTTGCTCTAAGTGGGGAATAAAGCATCCTTCGCAGAAGAATGATCTTGGGGAACAAGAGCAAGGGCTTTGGAGCAGCTGACTGCCGAGAGGGTGATCTTGTTAGTCAGCCAGAACAGAGACAGCTGCTCTTTCTGTACCTGCGTAGCTGTAGTTGAAGGTTCAATAACTTCCTAAATACTGCTGGCAGTCTGGGGCCTTTGTATGGCTCTTGACTTCCATAATGCCACAGTGACCCAAATGTTTACAAGGTGGCTTTTTGAAGTTTCTAGGGCCCGGTACATGCTTGGAGGGCAGCTCTAATACAAAGGACTACCCAGTAACCATGGCAAGCCCTGGTTTTGCTGTCCAGCTGTGGTTTGCCCCTGAGCAAAATCGACGTGGTTCCCGTCACAGTCTGTGCAGTAACTAGCAGCCTTGGTGAACGCTTGCAGCTGGTCAGTTTGTTACACAGCCTGCGAGCTGAGGTAACTAATTTTCACCAATTGAGAACTGTTGATAACAACTGTAACGGCACAAAAAGCATTGTGTGGGTGGCCTTATGCTGAATCTGGTACTGGTATGTGATAGTAACTTCTTTTTTTCCAATCTAGTGCACTCCAAAAGTGGACTTTCCTCAGGATCAACTGGAAAAGCTTACAGGGAGGATTCAAGAAGCTGGCACTGAAGTTGTCAAAGCTAAAGCAGGAGCAGGTTGGTTCTTGACTACAGCTTCCAAGTGATTTTTGTTTGCCAGCTGAATGGATGCAGTCATCTTCAGTTTAATCTTATTTACAACTGCGGTGCAGAATTATGAACCGCTGATTACAAATCTAGCTGCTCTGCCATGTCAGTGAATGCCTGAATTATGGTAGCAGAAGCAGCTCAGCATGTAGGCAAGACTAAACATTAACTGATATCACACCATGTACAGTTTAAAAAGAATCTTCTTCTGTCAGACTAAGCTGTTTCTTTCTATAACTGAAATCAATAGCACATAGCTGGCCAAAAGTTGCTGCTTATCAAACTGATAAGTAGCTCTGTCAACATATCAGTGTGGAAACCTCTGATGCTAAAGAAAGTACCTAATTTTGCTGTGATCTGTTCTAAAAATGATTTAACTTCTACAGGATCTGCCACCTTGTCTATGGCCTATGCTGGTGCTCGGTTTGTGTTCTCTCTGGTGGATGCAATGAATGGAAAGGAAGGGGTTATCGAATGTGCCTTTGTTCGATCTGAAGAGACGGAAAGCCCGTACTTCTCCACACCTCTGCTGCTGGGAGTATGTATTTTAAATGATGGGGCTTAGAAAGAGTAGCTACTGATTTAATCTTGTCTTTTACTGACTGGCTTCAGTTAAGTCCAGTGCTGAGTATCACTGAAGTTAACAGCTGAACGTTCCTTTAAGAGTTCTTGAATATTTGGGTATTGTACTTGGGCATATACCTCATGCTTGACAGGGATGCTGCTGCTTTTATCTGCTCTTAGCCTGCAGGTCACTGAGTAACCAGAGATTCAGACTTATCTTAAGAAGCCACACTGGCCTCAACTCAGAGCCTGTTTATGAAGGGCTTTCATATGATTAACCAGAGTCTGCAATCCTGTCTCCTCAACTTGATCTGCTACGAGCAAATCCCTCAGAAATTGAGGCACATGGGGAGCTACAGCATGGATTAGGATTAACAGATTGCTTTCAGGACCTGTGCTGAACTCTGAAGGAAGCGTTCCTTTTGTCACCCTGTGGGTGGAGTGGAAAACTAGGATGCTGCAGCCCTGACACGGCTGCTGAATTTAAAGGGTGGTGTGTGTTGTCTTAGTGGGAGCTGATGAGGGAACAGAAGTAGAGGGGTGTTAAGGGGGAAGGGTTTGAATGTAGAAATGAGATCTCAAAAACCTGGGAGTGCAGCTCTGGAGCAGTTTCAGACTGCAAGCCAGTGGCAAGTGAAGGGCAAACAGCAAAGGAGAGAAATTCTGTTGTCAGAGGCTGGGCTTGAAGATAAGAGGAGTGAAGGAGCAGTTGGTATTGGTCTCCTCTTGAAAGAGCCAATGTGAACAGTGAATGAGAAACTTGTGAAGGCTGTAGAAGTTGCTACAAATAATGTGAGGTTTCCAAGCCGTGCCAGGAGCACGAGGTTGGCAGACTGGAGATGACAGGTCCTAGGCTGAGACTGCATCTCAGCTGGGTAGTACTTAATTTGAGCTGGTAAGTTACTCTATAGGCCATTCGATGAATGGTTAATCCTTAAATCTTCTTTCACTCAGAAAAATGGAATTGAGAAGAACCTGGGTATTGGCAAGATCTCCCCCTTCGAAGAGAAGATGGTTGCTGAGGCCATGTCTGAGCTGAAGGCTTCCATTAAGAAAGGAGAGGAGTTTGCAAAGAACTTCAAGTGAAGAGTTGATGACGGAGAGGAATTACAACTTCCTTAATTTATTAAGGCATCATGTCACTTTACGACTTCTGATTCAAAGCTCATGCTTTGATTGAAGTCTATCTGTATTAGCTTAATGATTGTTGCCAGTGCAGAATTTAATCACCAATAAAACAGCCTCATTTTTTCAGTGTACCGTCCAGAATTGTCCTGATGTGCTTGGCTTTTGAAGGTGGAAGCTGTAGGTCTCTGGAAGTTTATCAGTTTCGGCAGGGATGAAATAGCCTTGTAAAAAAGTGGGTGAACTGATTGCCCTCAACTCTGCTGCTTGGGTTTTAGCGTGGGCTGCTTTTTTGGCGCGGAAGCTGGGAAACCAGGCATGAGCAGATAAGATCAAGGTGGGGTGAAGAGGCTTGTGAGAGGGAGAACTGAATGAAGTCATCCAAGAAGTGTCTTTTCAGGAGCTGACACGATCTCTGTTTGTTACCTTGTGTTGCCTTAATCTCTTATGTAATTTGATTTTAAAAGAGTTAGTAAAAGAGCACAGTGGTTGAAACGTCAGTCCTGCTCTAAGAAAAAAATTAAAATGCTGAGAGTGACTTCTTTCTAGTTAGGAACAAAGGCCTTGCTTTAACATCTACATAAGTTTCTTTTACATTTGTTCTCTTGTGAATATAAAAATAAATGTCTGCAAGAAAATGATGATGACGAGTTCTGTCGCTGACTTGTTTGAAGGTAAGCTTTAACGAAGGAAGCTATTAATTCGCTCTTCCTCCGTGCTCTGTGGGCTGCTTCCCCTATTGCTTTGAATTGCTTTAATCCACGTAGGCTGAATTCTAAATTGAACAGACTTTATTTGGATTAGATGAAGGAAACGCCAAAGCCCAGTATCTCCAGAGGAACTGAGTGTTGGTTTGAGTGAGAGAACTTGGTGTAGGAGCTTCTCATCAGGAAGAGACCTAAAGGTTTGGATGCTGTTTGGTCACTACCTTTTTTCTTCCTCCCACTTCTTGTATTCTAACTCTCTTCCGAGCTATCTGGATTGTTCTTTATTTTTTTTAAATTTTAATTAGTTCATTGTTCTGAACTGGATCACACAGTTGTGACACTGAAGATGCTTTGAGGATAAAGTGCTTGACGTTTCCCTGCCCGGTGGAACATGTAGGCAGAGAGAGGACAGCAAGTGCAGCTCTTGTCACTCCTCTGCAGAAGTTCAGTGTATTAAAGCTTGGGTTCTTTACAGGAATAGTAACGAAATAGAAACGTCAGCAGTCATTACTCAGCAGGCTTGGAACAAAGTAATTATTAAGTGGTATTAATAGAATTAAAGATTAAAGATGGTGTTGGAGGGGGGCAGAGGAGGATGTTGGAGCTGGAGGACACAGAGGAGCAGTGACTAGCCAGGCCCAGTAAATCGTGTGGGCTGTTTGAACCAGTACAGGGAAAGCGCTGGGCAGACTGAGGTGAAGCTGGTTGCTGGACATGGGTCTCACAGGTCTGTCAACACTTTTGTAACCAGAAACAGGCAGTATGGGTTATTTAAAACCACTGTGTGTCCGTCTGCCAGAGCTGGTGGTCTGCACCCCTGGTGTGTGTGCCCAGGTGGTCCAGGGGGCTATGACACAGAGCCAGCGGGCTGGCGGCTGCAGGGAAAGCCTGGCCTTGCAACTGGAGGGGAATAACACGCACTTGTTCTAGTCTTCCTATTTTAAATACAGCAGGTAGAGCAGATTTCTGAGGGTTGGAGATTTTTAGAACTTGAGGTTCGTGGTGTGGCTTAGGTTATTCTGTCTTTGCCTTGTGTCAGCAGTCCAAACCCAGCGAAGTCTGGGGGAACTGCATGGACAAGCAGAAAGCTTTGCTTAGACAGGAGGGACCCAGGGCCAGGATGGGTATGTGGAGCTGAGGTGGAAGGGGATTAGTTTCCAGCACCTGCTGACTTGTAGATTCTTCAGGGTCACCTTCAAATCCCCTTTATGACAACAATGTCCATGCCCTTTCTGCACTGCTTGGTTTTGGGGTTTGTTTTTTCTTCCTCCAACCCCCTTGCCTCGTGCTTGGAGTTGCAGCTGTTCCCTGTGCCTGGAAATCCTCTCATTTTTGGGAAGGGAAGCAAGACACCCTTCCTGTGGCTTTCTGAGGTGAAGGACCAGGAGGATATTGGATGAAGGTGAGAAATGAACTTGTGTAGGTGTCCTCTGTTTGGCCAAATGTGCTGTCCCCCTTGCCACAAGCTACTGTGAAAACTGATGATGATTTCCAAATGTGCGGGACCTCCCACCCCCCTCTGCTCCTTGAACAGTGTTCACAGAGGAGGAAAGAAGTCGGATTAGCTGGATGTACCTGGTAAGCTGGCATTTTGCCTTGGCAGTTGTTTCCTGATGCTGTCTCTCTGATGAGATACATGACCTTCATCCTCTGTCCCGCAAGCTCCTGTGGTGTGGCCGCCTTGCTGAGTCACGGCATGAGCTGCGGTGCTGGCAGCCTTTGGTCCTTTCCTCCCGTGGAGGTGAGGAACCAGGCTGCTGTGAACAAAAAACCAAAACCTGCCCTGCTCAGAGCTCTTGGGTTTCATCCTGTTCACTGAGCAGACTCCAGTCTCCATGGCCTTTAAGTGTCTGACACCTTCCATTGCAGCATTTGTGTGCATGGAGCTACATCCTCAAGCAGCCCAGCTCTGTGCTGGAGACCAGATGTCAAAACAGAGAGGAGACATGTATTAAGAGTAATAAATGAACATGCTCCAGATGGCCAGATGTCAGGCCACTTGATCCCACCTGCCAGTCCTGTGCTGCTGAGGCAGTGCAGTGAAGTGCAGGGGAAGAGAAAATGAGGAGAAAAACAAAATGTCACCGTTGCAGCTTGGGTCATTTATTGTGACTGACCTCAGTGTCCCGGGGGGCTCAGGTGGAACGCCCGCAGGAGCAGGGTGCGGGCTGGCAGCCACCTGTCCCTCATTCCCAGGAAAACTGTTGTCCCTTCCCAGCCAGGCTGGATGGGGCTCTGAGCAACCTAGGCTGGTGAAGATGTCCCTGCTCATGGCAGGGGTGGCACTGGGTGACTTTTGAAGGTCCCTTCCAACCCAAACTGTTCTATGATAATGCACCCTGAAGTGGGTCGGGCACAGGTGGGGGAATGGTCAAATTCCCCCCTGTAGCCAGCTCAGCTTCTCCCTCCCTTCATAGGGCGATGGTGAGAGGTTTTAATGTGAACAGGAGGATCAGAAACCATCTGATCTGTGGTTTCGGCTTTGCAGGGGCTTCTGCTCTCCCCTGGCTCTTCTGCCTGGCCACAGTCTCTGTTAAATCACCACCTTTGCATCCGCTGCTCTTGATTTACTAAAACACCCACTAGCTCTCGCTTTCCTCCTGGGTGCCTCAAACCAGATCTGGAGCGCGGCGCTGAGCGGGGAGGGTTTGTTTACATTTACAGGGAAACCTGTTAATAAAGGAGACCAAAGGGACTGCTCTTTTCCTGGCTGTGGGAACAGATGGCTGGATAACGCAGTGCAGTTAATATGCAGGGACTCCTGCCGGGGTGAGGATTTGATTGCCTGTTTGGAGAGGGTAGCGCGCCCGAGCTGAGCTCTGACCCTGCTCTGCCTGGCCCTGGCACCTGCTGCCCATGGGGGGGTCCTTGGGGACATTGGGACAGAGTGGATGGTGTCATGGAGGAGATTGTGGGAGCTGGTGGTGGGGAAAGATGCAGTGGGGGACTTATAGCCAGCAGCCGGTCTCTGCTTCTCCTGCGCTGGGTGATCCTCTGTGAGGGCGGCCTTTTGGGTGTGTGAAAGCAAAAGCTGGCTCTGGTGATGAACGACTGCTTGCAGGTTCTTTTGGGCTAGAAGGGAAGCAGTGGCTTCTTTGCTCCTGTGCTTTTCTCTCCTCTGATTCAGGAGGTGCCAAAGGAGAGGGGGGCGGGTGCCAGGACAGAGGGGTCTTCCCACTGTGACGTGGCATAGGTGCAAAATGTTTCTCAGCGGTTCAAATTGTGGCCAAAAAAATCCACAGGGAAGAAAAATCCCTATCAAGGGTCAGGAGGCTTAGGGAGCCCTGGGGGAAGAGGATGAGTTCCTGCAACCACCCCCAGCACTGAGTAGGGGTTGAGCCCCAATTGATGGGAGCCTCCAGCCACTGGGCCACGACCGAATGGCCCAAGGTCACCCCGATCCCCATCACACCCCGTGCTCCTGCAGGATAACGGTGCCCCCAGCCCATTCCTCTTCGCGCCTTTGCTTTGCTCCCCGTTTGCTGGTGTTTCCTTCCTCCCTGCTCCCTCGCCAGCTCAGGCGGGGCTGCTGCACATCAGGAACGTCAGCGCTGGGCTTTGATCAGGGTTATTGCCAGTGCCCCCCTGGCAGCACGGCAGACCCGCTCCCAGCCACCCTTTCTTCTGCATCAGGAGGCGGCTGGTGGAGATGTCAAACCTCAGTACGAATCCTTGCAATTAGGCCTGTTCTGCTGCCTGCCTCGTTTGATCTCCTTTAATTATTTATCTCCTTTCTGTTTTTTATTCTTTTTTTCTCCTTCCCAAATCCTCGGTTTCTTTCATGTGATTATTTTCTTCCTCTCCCCCCAGCTGTGCCTGGCTCTGCCTGTTTGCTTGCAATTACCGTCCTTTTTCCCGGTCCTTCCATCTCTCCCCTTTTGTTCTCCACCAGATCATCCCTTCATGCAGCTCTCCCGGCAGCAGCCACAAAGCTCCCTGCCTGCCTGCCAGGTCCCACTTCCCCCCTGTGCTGGGGTCTCCCTGTGCTGCTTTGCTGCTGTCGAGGGGGCCTGACCGCATCCCCCCCACTCTCTTTGTTTCCCAGGGCCTGATGCATTATTCAGTGCTGCGGATGCTGCAGGTGTTGGAAAGATAACAGTGGTACAAAGGGCACGGACTCACCCTGGGGATGCTGGATTTTCCCTGTCATGGGCTGTTTTCCCCTCCCCAACATTAAACCAGGAGAGGCCCTGACCACCAGGAGGCTTCTCCTAGGAGGTGACATCTGCTCTTGCCCGGGGCGGGGACATGGCAGGGACAAAGGCAGGGGGAGGCAACAGCTGCCCTGGGGATGCTCCAGGGGCTGCGCAACAGCAGAGCGGGTCCAATGCACGGCCAAGCCCTTTGTTTATGTAGTCCCTACAATAACATCCTGGTGAAGCTGCAGTCTGCGCTTAGTCCCTCTCGCACCCCCTGGGGCTGGTTTAGGTGGGGCTGGGACAGGCTACCCTGGAGCTGGGGGTTGCAGAGTGTGGGGAGTACACATGTGTGTGAGTGTGTGCGTATGTGAGTGTGCGTGCGTACATGTGCACACTCAGGCAGCCCTGCCAGGGGAGGACAGGGACACCTCACACCCGTGGGTGGCTGCAAGCGGGGGGTGGATGGTGCCGGCATGGAGCAGCTCTCTGGGAAGTCTCTGTGTCCCCAGGGCACTGGCTGCTGGTGGGTGTCCCCACTTGCCTGAAGGTGTTGTGGCTGCAGAAAGACACACCAGTGGCTTTGATCCACCCATGGCTTCCATCTGCTCACTCCCCTCCATACTGGCTGCTTGAGGGGGCATCTTGGGGAGCAGGGTGTCACCCAGCTGCCACCCATTGTGAGGACATCTCTGCCCTGCCTGGACAAGTGTTTCCAGCCTGGGCTGCCCCCAAGAGCTCCCCTTAGACCCTAGCTCTGGCTCTCCATCTCCATTCTTGCTGCAGCTTGGCAAATGAGAATTAATTATGGGCTTGTTAACAGCAACTCATCACCTGTGCTACAGTGCTGGGAAACATACCTGGTGGGGGCTTGGCATGTCCCACGTCACCCTGCCCCCTCCAGCCAGCCTGAATCCCCCTGCACCCGCTGGGATGGGGGTGCCCAGGTGGTCCCAGGCAGCTCTGGTGAATCGGCTGGGAACCGGGAGGAGTGGGCAGCACTGGGCGAGGTGGGACATCATGGTGAGGAGGTAGTTGTGTGATGGGATATACAGTGGGACGTGGGATGGGGTGAGATTCAGGGTGGGATATGGAATGGGCTTGGATACAGAGTGAGGTATGGAATGGGATTAGGGTGGGATGAGATAAAGGATGCGGTACAGGATGGGTGTTTTCTCGCAATTGCATCCCCCAGGTGTGAGCAGCTTGACCGGGACTGGGGTCTCAGTGGCTGGTGTTTGGTACTGTACCCCAAGGTGAAGCTTTGTGGATTGGGGTGGTGGGTTGTTTGTGGGAGATTCGGGGACTTGGAGGTGCAGGTGGATGTTGAAATGTGGTGAGAAGGGTGGAGGGTCACTGAGCAGAGTTACGAGGTGCTGGGGGGGTGTGGGGCAGAGGTTTGTGTGATACGATATGGGGTGTGGGTGACCATCGCGGGGGGCTCTGAGCGGGGGAGGGACTCGAGGGGGTGCGGGTAGCTCCGCGGGTGCAGACGCACCCTCCGCGCGGCAGGCGGCGCTGCGCGGCGCGGGCGGCGCTCTGTCGCTGCGGGGCGGCTCTGTGTCGCGGAGCTGTCCAGCACTTCAGGAGGGGCCGCACTCGCCGCGCCGGGAGCCGCGCCGGGAGGGGCCGGGCCCGACCGGGCCGAGCGGGGCCGGGCCCAGCGGGGCCCAGCGGGGTGGCGCAGGCGGTGGCCGGTGACTCCGGACCGGGCCCGGCGGGGCGGTGGGGCCAGGTGAGGAGCGGAGCGGCCGGGCCCGGGCCTGGCTGGCGGGCCGGCACCGGGCGGGAGGACGGGTAGGGCCCGGCGTGGTGGGGAGAGGGTGTCTTGGGGGGGCAGTGGGACCCCCCAGGGCACGGGTGACGGGACCCCCAGGACACGGGTGACGGGGTGCGGGGGCTGAGAGGTGCGGGGGGCTGGGGAATCCCGAGGTACAGGGGTGGGGGGGTGGCTGGGGTGTTGCCTGGGAGCAGGGTGGGCTTGAGACCCCACAGCGATGGGGATTGGGGGTTACGGTGCCCCTCGCGGGGGGCAGGGGATTGGGGTCCCCAAAGGGACTCGGGCGGCAGGGCTCAGCAAGGGGTGCAGCGCTTGGTGGGTGCTGGGGGCTGGGGTGATGGGTGGCAGGGGGATGCCCGGGGTGTGATACTGCTGTGGGGTGAGATGCTTTTGGGAGTGTGGTGGGTCCCTCGGGGGACGTGGATGTGTCAGGCTCTCCCTGGTGCAGGGGGGCTGGCTGGGGGGACTCCCCATGTCCCTCTGCCCCATGCTGTGGGGTGGACAGGCCAGGACAAGGCAGTGAGTGGCCCCCCAGCAGTGGGTTTTCAGCTCCCGGGAAGGACGGGCCGGTGATGAACCCCCAGTAGATGCTGATGCCTTGTGGGGTGCGAATGGGGGACAAGGCTGAGGTAACAGCCCCAAAGCCCCTCTCTCTGCTGCGGCAACCCCCAGGCTGTGCCACGGAGGAGCCCTTCAGCTCTGGGTTTGGCTGGTGGGATTTTCAAACCCTACGGGTGTTGTGGGGGGAAGGAGAGCTGCAAGGCTTGGTACCCAAGCTCAATGGCTGGTCTTTCAGTAGCGTTTTGTACTTCTCCTTCCCAGGCTTGGCAGGTTTGTCCCCAGGGACACCCGGGCTGTGCCACAGGTGGGGCTGGTGACAAGAGGTCAGGTCCTGACTGGGGGGAGCAGGTGGCTCTCGGGGGACACGGGATTCGTTCATCCCCACCGGAGCAGAGATTTCAGGCTGTGAATGTTTCTTGGCTTTCCTGTGCTCCTGCTGCTGCAAGGAGGTCACCTGGGGGCAGCCAGAATTTGGGGGTGTCCCAGGTGAATGGCAAATGCCAAGAACCATCTCATAGGATGCAGATGCTCACGTCCCAGCTGGTCTCTCTGCCATGGCATCCGAGTTTCTCTCTGGCAGGAGCACAGTGACACCCCCAATAGGGGCAGTTTTGGGGACAGGAGCATGTAGTGCTTGTGTCCAAACACACAAAATGCTCACCCCGTCCCTGTCTGTTCATGTAGCCTCACACGATGCCTCCCCCCTGCATTCTCCCACACGCCCCCTTCATCCCCCTGCATCCCACCTTCACCCCTGTGCCCCAGGGACTTGTCCTGGCAACACATTCAGGGAGGAGCAGGGGCTTTTGGAGCCAGAATTTGGGCAGTTTTAGGGGACCTTTGGTCCTTGGTGGCTGCTGGGGATAGAAAGCGGGAGCTTTACTGGGCAGGTTGAGGGGCATAGGGGTCTTGGTTGGTTTTGTCCCTGGTACCAAGGAAATGGTGCTTCCCCCCTGGGCACAGGGGGCACAGGGTTTCCTGCCGTGAGTGTTGGATCTGTCTGTGGGTCAACGTGTGGCAGTGGGTCCCAGGGGCTGCTGGAGGGGAAGCAGAGTCTGCTCACCCCATATCTCCAGGCAGGGGGGGCCTGTGGGGTGTAGGTCGCCCCAGGGGTTTAGTCGGGGCTGCTGGGCAGTCCTCGATCCCCAAAACCCTTCGTCCTCCTCCTCCTCCTCTCTGTCTCTGAGATCCCGTTTTCCCTGGCCAGGTGGCCTGTGGCTTATATAATGTGCTCAAACCCCGGAATAGCTCCTCCCGTTACACAACCGCACAGCCAGCCACAGTAGGGGGGGATCCCCGGCTGGACGCTCACCCTACATTGGCCATGACCCCCCCAGACCTGCAGCACTTGGCCCTGGGGGCCATTCACTGGGTTTGTGTCCCTTTTGGGGAAGGTGACCCCATTGTGACAGTCATCTCTGCTGCTCCTCCGTGTGCTCAAAACTTGTTTTTATTATTATTATTTGCCCCCCTCAGAAGTGTTGAAGGGCTGGGGGGCTGCCTGTGCCTCCTTCTGACTCCTTGCCCGACAAAGCAAATGGCCCCAAGGATGCAAAACTGGGGGGGGCTGCCAGTCTGCCCACCCGCCCTCGCCTGTTATTAAAGCACCTGCTGGCTGGGGAAGGTCTGTCAGGGCAGCGAGCGCCTGGCCCTGGTCCTGGGGTTGCCCGTGGGTCCCTTGGCCAGCAGCAAGAGCTGCTGGTGGCCCCAAGGGCTTGGGAGGGCACAGGGCTTGGGGTCCCCGTCACCTGGACTTGCTGCCTCTCTGCCCAGCACAGGAGGGTTTACTGCAATCACTTGAGTCTGTTTCTCCTCTTTTTCCCTCATCCCTGGCTGGGGAGTGGGATCAGTGGGGGTCCTGGGGCTGGTCCCCATCATGGTGTGACCCCCTTCCCATCAGCTCTCCTCCAGCTGGAACTGGGAATGCTTGGTGTTCCCTGGCAGCCCAAGGTGTTCAAACTGAGGGGGTTTTGACCACGGCGTTTTGGGGACAGGAGCAAAGCTGGCTCCTCGCCCTCCATCCGGCCCTTTTCTCTGGAGCATCTCCCAGGGGATCCCATGGATCTCTGCTGCCCACAGCCCTGTGTGGTGCTCATCCAGCAGGGGGGACCCATTCCCACCCCTGGTTCCCCCATTCCTGCATCCCCAAGCCAGGAAGGAGCTCTGTTGCTTAGCAACTGTTTAGCTTCTCCACCAACCTCCTCATCTATTTTAAAAAAAAAGATATATATATATATATTTATATATATATATGCACAGATGTAGGTATGCACAAGCAGCAGTGAGCCCTCACCCAGCTCATGACCCACCCCAGCCAGCATCTGTATATTCTTTATTAATTACATTAAAGTCTGCGAAGCGTCAAATTTTGGTGGAGCAGCTTGAGGAAAGGATACTCTGGGAAATTGGGATGGAGGGGCTGGGATGGGTGTAACCAGCCCCTTCTCATGGGCAGGATCCCTGCCTGCTTGGGCCTGGGGGACAGAGCTAACAAGCCACAGACCGGTTACGCTTCTAAAGACAGATTTGCCTTTTTTTTCTCATTCTCGGAGGTCTGACTCATGGTTTTTGGCACCCAGAGCCTGGTGGAAAGCAGCTCCAGAGAAGGCTGGCCCAATTAATGGCAGCAACCCTGGACTCTTCCTCCTCGTAATGCTGGCCAGGTGTTGAGAGGAGGCTGGCTGTGATGTTCTGGCATTTTTTTGTGTGAAAAAAAGCCCTTTTCCCAGCTGTCCCCCCCCAGCACAGGCAGGGAGCATCCTGGATGGGGCTGTAAATGCTTCAGGGACAGGGTTATGTTTTCAGTAGGTGGTTATGTGCCCTGATGAGACCCCAGTGGGCAGGGGAACCACAAGGGCCACCTCTCTCACCCACTGTGCTGGGGATGGAGGGTCCTGGCCTGAGCTGGCTTGTCCCCAGCATGTTGGGACTGAGCTCTGACACACTCGGCGCACAAGTGGTCCAGGCAGCCACCGTCCTGGGCTCGCCGCCTGCATCCCGTGCCTGCATCCCCGGCGCACAGTCGCTCACCATCACCCTGGCTGGTGCAGCTGGATGTGGCGAGAATTAATTGAGCACCGGCCGGAGGCGGCTTTAATTAGCACCGAGGCAGTGGGGGGAGGACGCCCAAGCACCACTGTCGCTTCCCCCCACTGAGGGGGAGATACCGAGAGAGCATCCAGGCACTGCAGCCCCCGCTGCCGTCCCCACTCCCACCAGGAAAGCGGCTCCATCTGCATTACAGTGCGGCTGGGCCCTGCGGCGGCCGCGGACAGGAGCGATGGGCAGGGGTGACGGGCAGGAATGACAGGCAGCTGCCTGCAGCACAGCCCCATTGCCCAGAGTGCTGCGGACACAGCCAGGGCGTGAGCGGCACCCGCGGGGGGATTTGATAAAAACGGGGAAAAAAGCGCCTTGTAATTAAGCAGTCAGCTGCTGTCCTCCCCAGGCAGGCTCGTCAGGAGATAAATGAGTGTGTGGGGCAGCCACTGTCAATGGGAAAGCCGAGGATGTCCCTTGGGGATGCCACGGGGTGGGAGATGCCTTCCCACCGGGCTGGGACCCCCGCCAACCTGGAGAGGGCTCCGAGGCTTTTTCTAGGGTTGCCAAAATGGGGTTGTGTCTGTTTGGGTGATCCAGAAGATTTGGGAGCATCTCCTCTCCCAGGCTCGGGGAGCATCAGTGCGGCAGTGCCGCTCGGGGAAAGCTGTCCTCTGCCAAGGGGTTATTTTTGGAGCTAAGCGGGGACACATTGGCTGTGGTGGCAGGAGAAGGAGACAGGGACATGTGAAGGTGCAAGAGCAGGGAGAAGGCAGGCGGGCAGCCACTGATGGGGAACCTCATGTCGCCTTGCAGCCGGCACTGGGACATTGCCAGGGAGTACAAGACCATGGCCAAAGGATGCCAGACCATGGCCAGAGGGTGCCATGCCATTGCTGGAGGGTGCCAGGCCACAGCCACCCAGATGTCTCAGTTGCCATCCCCACCAACCTGTGTGCCCACACCTCTATTGAGACAAATTTTGCCTTCAGGTCCTGGCGGGGTCCCCTTGCTGTCACAGGGTGAGAGGGAAACCAGAATAGGAACTGACCCCTGACTCTTTCCTTCCCTGGCAGGTGCTGCTGGTGGCGAGGCCACCCACACCAGCATGGCTCTCTACAACAATGGGGCTGACGTACCTTCGTCCCAGGAAGCCTCCAATGGCCTCTCGCAGCCCGGCGCCTCGGGGACGTGGCACAAAGGCGAGGAGGAGGCGCGTCTGGTGGAGCCCAGCCTGGTGAAGAAGGCTCACCGGGAAATCCTGGACCATGAGCGCAAGCGACGGGTGGAGCTGAAGTGCATGGAGCTGCAGGAGATGATGGAGGAGCAGGGGTGAGTGGCAGGGTCTTGGGGCTGGGTTGGACATGGACCCCGTGGCTTGGGATCCTTTTGACCCACTTGCATCTTGTTGCCACGTTTTTCTGCTCTAAAAAAGCACCTTGATGTGGCAAATGTCCCCGCTGGAAGTAAATTCACTTTTGGGTGTATTGGGCAGCTTTAGGGTGTACTGGTGGGTTGGTTTATGAAGCTAAGTGCCTCCAAGAAATGCAGACCCAGGAGTGCACACACACACACACTCTGGGAACTCCTTCTGGCCCTTCTGCTTGGAAACTGGGGTCCAGCTCAATGTGCTAGGACAACCGAGGCTGAACAAAGCAGCTGTCAGTGCTGCCTGGCCCATGCCCATGTGCCTGGAATGGGAGATGGTTCTTCTCTGGCTCTCGTGTTGGGAAGATGAAGGAGAGCTGAGATTTAACCCCACCTGATGCTGTTTTTGTTCTTCAGTTTGTCCCACCCTCCTTCTCTCTCTTCAGTTTTGGGGTGCGAGGATCCACCCCATCCTACCGTGCCCCTTGTCATGCACTATGAGCAGCCCCTCAGCCTTTGCTGTGCCCTGGGGAAGCCAAGGGCTGGGGAAAAACCTGAGAACATCCCTGCCTGGGGGTCAGAGGGGCTGTGACCCCACGAGGAGACCCCCATCCCCTCCCCATAGCTCCAGCACCAGCTGAACAGCCTGATCCCCCTGACAGCTCACTAAAACCTGATGGATGGAGCACATTCTTTGGCACACGTGAGTAGACGGGGACTGGAATCGGCTGGGGAGAAGGAAAATGGATTGAGGGAAGGCTTCGCCAAGGCTTTCATTAAGAGCACAAACGTGACCCAGAATTAAATTGTCTCACACAGACTGGAATAATGATTATGCCTAATTTGTCGTTATGGAAATAAATAAGGCTGACCTGGTGCCTTGGGGAGCCCAGAGCCTCCTGTTGGGTTCCCGCACACTACTAGGGATCTTACTACTAGTAGTACCATTACTGCAATGGGTAATAGCAATATTACAACCAGTATTGTTGTTATTGCTATAATTGCCTTTGCTATTATTAAGTCTATTAATAATGATGATGACAGTGATACACCAAAATGATAATATAATTACAGTCATGATCTTGGTCAACCTGGTTAATCCTCCACCAGCTCTTCCCCTCTGCACAGGGGCTCTCTGGGGGGGGTGACACACAAACAGCTTTGCACCCCTGAGGTTTCTACTGTAGCCTCGGGGGCATCATTGCCAAGGGTGACAGCAGAGGGGGTTTTGTGGGATTTAGGGGTTCCCTTAAACACGAGTGGTTCCTCCTGCTTGTGCTGCACCCTCCTGCTGCTCACTCTGGGCTGCCCGTGTCGCTATTCCCTGCCTGCAGGCTGCGTTTCCTGGCTGGAAAAGAAGCATCAGCATATTTTTTTTTTGCTTCCCCAAACCCATTCTGTGTGTTAAATGCAAAACCAAAATCCCTCCAGCGGGGTTATGAGCAGCGCCGGGGGGTGCAGGAGGGAAGGGGCTAGCGGGTGCTCCTGTCCCCATCACAGGGTTCCTCACCTTGGCCTTGCCCCTCACAGATTTGCTAATGGCCCAGCCACAGTGACCCATCTGTCACCTCCCGTTTGGCCTCATGTCCCCTCTCCAAGAGCATCAGCCACATTCATAACACACTGCAGCAGGGCCGGCCAGGCTGTGACACCCAGATTTCTGGGCTCGTTAGCAGCAATGCTGATGGGAGGTGATGGTGAGGAGGGGCCACAAGCAGCCCCTGGAGATGGTGTGGATGAGGACAGGGTCACACACAGAGCCTGACCACTTCCCTCCCAGGGTCGGGGAGACATGGGGTCCCTCTCCCTTCGCCCTGTCCCCAAGGACAGTGCATGACTCCACCGTGGGTCCCTCAGCCACATCCTTCTGTTGGGATGTTTTTGGGCGAGAGGGATGCTCGGGTGTCCTTGTGCCACCCACTCGGGGCTGTCACCCATTCCTCTCCAGGAATGGCTGGAGCACTGTGGTTTACCGCAGCTGTTCTCAGATGCCAGGGACAAAGTGATTAGTGTCTCTCATTAATAACCCTGCAGCGGCCTGAGTCAGCGTTCGGCGTTAGCGCAGAGCTGGCTCAGCTGCCGGGCCCCAGCGCAGGGCAATGCTCACACTGGGATGGAGGAGCCGGTGTGAACCCCAGCATTGCTGGCTGCAACACTGGTGCTGCCGAGGGGATTTGGCAGAGATGTGCCCCAAAACCTGGGGCAGTGGTGGGGAATGGCAACTTCATGGTCATCCTCTTCTTTTACCCTTCCCTGATGTCCCTTCCTCTGCTGGGAGGGGCAGGCAGGAGAGAGGAGGGATGGAGGGTAGTGGCAGGGGACCAAGCAGATGGACCTGCTCTCCTCTGGTCCCTGACAACCATCACCATGCCACCTCTCCTTCTGACCGACCTCTCAGGCCACCTGTCACTCCTGAAGGTACGGAGGTCCTCAGGAGGTCCCTGGGGAGCCCACGCTCCAGCCATGGCAGCCCTGACCATGTCTTTACCCATCCAGGTACTCTGAAGAGGAGATCCGGCAGAAAGTCGGGACCTTTCGGCAAATGCTGATGGAGAAGGAGGGTGTGCTCACCAGGGAGGACCAGCATGGGCGCCAAATGTAAGTGAGGCAGCTCTGCGTCGGCCCATCTGTGCGTCTGTCTCTCATCCCTGAGAAACGCATCCCAGATTGCTTTTGAGTATCAATAGATGGATGGATTGATATGGAGAGGGCATGTAGGGGTGGTTGGATAGATGGATGGATATAGAGAGGGCATATGGAGATGGATGGATAGATGGATGGTTAGTTGGATGATTGATTGTTTGGTTGGTTGAATGGTAGTATGGGTCTAGAGAACAAGTTCTGTGTGACCTCATCATCTGGGGTTGTTCAGCCTGGGGAAAAGGAGGCTGCAGGTAAGCCTTCTCACTCTCTACAACTATCTGAAAGGAGGTTGTAGCATGGAGGATGTTGATCTCTTTTCCCAAGTACCAAGTGATAGAATGAGAGGCAACGCCCTCAAGTTGTGCCAGGGGAGGTTCAGATTGGATATTAGGAAAAATCAGACTGGATATTAGGAAGATTTTCTTCCTGGAAAGGGCTGTCGGGCATTGGAACAGGCTGCCCAGGGCAGTGGTGGAGTCACCAAGCCTGGAGGGGTTGAACAGACACAAAGATGAGGCTCTCAGGGACTTGGTTTAGAGGTGGACTTGGCAGTGCTTGGTTAACAGTTGGACTCAGTGATCTTAAAAGTCTTTTCCAACCAAAATGATTTTATGATTCTATGGTTGGATGATTGGTTGGTTGTCTGGTTATTTGGGTCATTAGTTAGCTGGTTGGTTGACTGGAGGTAAGGTTTGCCTCTCTGAGGCAGGATCCTACCTCTGGAGAGGTTAGATATTATCCTGCACTGGTCTTTTGGAGATCTCAGAGTGCTGTATAGAGAGGCCAGCATTGCAACGCTGCTCTCACAGGTGATGAAACCGAAGCACAGAATGTCTCCATGTCTGGCTCACCCCACCAGCCAGTGGCTGAGACCGAGCTGCAGGTTTACTGTGCCTCACCTCCACCTGCCCCTGCTGCTCTGGGTCACCTCTCCTGCTCTCTCCGGGGCTGAAATCACAACTTCTGCCTCCGGACAGGCAAGGACAACAAGTTACAGCCCTTGCTCTTCATTTTGTAATGCAGAAATGTCCTCCTGTCTCCGGTGTGAAGCTGGGGCAACTCAGCTTGGCTGACGATGGTTTGGCAGGTTGGCTGCTGTTCTGGAACTCTAGTAATATTAATGTCAGCAAGAATAATCATTAATAATAGTAATAAGAAGTTCTGTTGCAAGGGGTCCAGGTTGGATAGGCAGGGTATGAGCTGCTTTTCACCTGGGTAGACCCAGGGCTTGTGTCTCTGTCAGTCTGGTGTAACCCTGAGGAGCTCCATGGAAGGAGCTTCTCCAAGGAGCTCCAGCCCCATGCATCTCCTGTCTGGTCCCTGGGGGCTGCTTCTGCCCCAAAACTGGGGTCGTGGCTTAGGTTGGGTGTCCAAAGCAGCCCAGCTCCTGCTGGGGATGTGCCACTCGCTCCTCGTGCCCTGCACAGGACTGTCCCCAGCCTGGCGAGGGTTCGCCCTGGCTCGGTGATGATTTATCTGCGCAATGCTTAATGGCGCGGGTGGCGTGGCTGGCCCGGCGTGCACCATCCATCAGCCTGGAAACCAGGTCACTTGGGACAGGAATAGATGCCGCAGGTTCACTGAATATTAATGCTTCATTAGGGGCAGGAAATCAGGGCGACGGGGGAGGCAGGGAAGCCGCAGCAGCAGGGACAGCCTTCCTGCTGGCACCCCAGGCAGGGGGACACGGCTCGGCTGTCCCCAGCCCGGGTGGGGTATGTGGCCCTGGGACAGCCTGGAGCATCCAAGGTGCAGGAAAAAGCAAGGCATGAGGGAAAAAAATCCCAACCTACACAGGTCACCGAGCATGAGGGCGAGGTGTTAACAAGTGGCCTTTGCACATGGGGACATGAGGCATCTCCAGGGCATCTTCCCAGGCAGGCTCGTTAGGGCTGGCGCTGTAACAAGCACCGAGGAAAGGCAATGGTGTGTTCAGGTTACCCAAGTAGCCCTAGCTGTCACCTCTGCAGGCTTGCTTTTGCAATCCAAAGGGTAGTCATTAAAGATTAGCCCTGGGGGCTATAAATAATAATGCTGAGCTGGAAGGAGCAGGCTCAAAGCGAAGGATTGTGTGGAGAACAAAGCCAGAGGCACCTGGAGGAGGCTGGTAGGAGCCAGGGCCAGGTTGTTCTTCATGCAGCAGGGACCTGAGCTACTGAACTCCCTGCCAAAGGATGTCCTGGGTGCACTAGGTCCGTGCTGGTTGAAGAGGCTGGACAAGGGAGTTAAATAAACTTTAAATCAAGGTCCCCAGCACTTGCAGTGGCTGGGAGAGTGCTCAGTGAAACATCACCTGGGCTGGTCCTGCTCCAGCATCTCTCTGGACTTTTCCACCTCTGTTTTTGGCTGCCCAGACCGTGAGTCTGAACCGGCTGCTCTTGTTTCAAAGCAGATGCAAAAGCTCAGCATTGTCTGCAAAACTCCCCAGGGGACACTGAGGCACCGAGCAGAGCCGTGACCACCTGAGTCCCTGCTTTGCTCTCTGTGCGTGCACAGCCTGGCAATGCAGCCGGGTCTCCAAGGAGTAACTGCTTGATGGACAGGCTGGTGGGATGGAAAACAAGCGTGAGCATGAGGGATAATTGGGGCAGCACAAGCCTGTCCTGGGCTGCTGAGCGCGGCTAAAGGGAGAGACACTGGTAGCGGCAGATTCCAGCAGGGAATTATCCCTCCTTGCTCCTCTCCCTCCCTCTTTTCTCCCCCTTCCCATGATTTGGTGGTGGTGGAATGGCCATTCCTGCCCTTGGCATGGCCAGGACCCAGAAAGCCGTGGCTGCAGTGCAGAAGGTAGCCTGAGACCCTCTTGAGCGATCGTCCGTGCTCAGGAGGATGCCTCACTTGTCATTTTGTTCCAAACCATTTTTAATTGGGTTAAACAGCCCAGGGCCTGCCTGCGGCCAGAGATGCCAACACGTGTGGCTCTTGGATCTGCTGTCTGAGGCTGGAGCATCTCTGTGCGTGGCCAGAGATGCTGGCAGGGCTGCTGAGGGACCGGTCCTATGGGTGCTGCACTTCACTGGCATCCCTGCCATGCATCTCTTAGCTGGGGAGCCCACACTAGGTATCTGAGGGTGAATCTCCCTTGGGAAGGAAACGCCAGGGCTGGTGTGACACCAGGCACCCTCCTGACATGGCCACATCCACCACGGTCCCCTCCAGGTCATCTGGGTGACCACGTCGATCCCAGGGTGAGATGTCATACATCCCTCAAGAACAAATGAGAGGCTTCTGGGGTGGGGTTAATGCCGCTCCTGGGGCTGATGGCAGAGGAGGATTGGGGAGGTGGGGGCTCCGGGGTCCCTCCTGCCCCCTCAGTCCAGCTGCCCGGCCTCTGCCCAGCCCTGCCCACAGCCTCTGTAGTCAATGGCAACCTCCTGCTGGTTTCCATGGCAGCGGGAAAAATTAATGCTGACAAAGTCACTCAGGAGGGAGAGGAAACCCTGGTGGCCTCAGGCTTGATGTTCCCCCTACCCCATCTGACCTGACCTGAGGGGAATTTCACCCATCACCTGCTCAGAGCTCCGGTGCCAAACCGGCAGCACACTGGTGTGCCAGCTGTTCTGGTGGGAGATGGGGAGCCCCAAATTAATCCTGAGCTTCTTCCTTTGGCAGTGTGATAGAAAACCACCACAATGAGGACGGGGAGGAGTATGCGGTGGAGTACCCTGAGTACGGCGAGGGCTGCCTGTTGCAGTGTGACTGCTCGGCCGAGTGCTACCGTGAGGACAGGTCTGGTCGGCAGCGCTGCGGGGATTTTGGGAAGAGGGTGTGCACAGGGAGGGACACTGAGGCCAGGAGAGCCCTGGGTGGCTGTCCTCTCTACCCCTGACCCTGTCTGCCTTCTCCTTGCAGGCTGAAGAGGCGCTCGAGCAGCTCTACTTCTCCTCCGCCCAAGAAGAAAAAGAAAAAGAAATCAGGTCACCGCCGGAGCCGGTGAGTCCCCTGTTGTCCCCGTGCTGTCCTGAGAGGGCAGCTCTCCTCACCGCTCACCCCTTCCCCAGGCGCTGGTGAGGCAAGTCCCCCCATTTTGAGGGGCAGTGGACCCCCAAATGTGCATCCTCATGCTGCACCAATGGTGCAGCACGCACATGCGTGTGCACATGCAGACACACGCATGGCACTGGGGGACATGCCAACAGCCCACCCAACCAGTGGGACCTTGTCCCTTCTGTGCTGGGAAGGACCAGGCAGGATTTGGATCCCTGTAGGGTCTGGCTGCATCTACCCACTGGTCCCCTCCCTGGTTAGCGCTGGCTGGGCAGGATGGTGTCCCTAATGTCCCTTTCTTCTCTACCTTCCCCACGGCAGCAAAAAGAGGAAACCCGGCTCGGAGCGCAGGTGAGTGCCTCTCGGGTTTGGGGGCTGCAGGGTCCTCACCAGACATGGGCAAAGCTCTGCCACCCACTGTCCCCCTCCCAAATCCCAGCAGGAGCTGGCAGCTTGTGCTGGAGGCTGCAGAGCCCACGAGGTGGCAATGGGACACAGCAGGATCCAGGTGTCCCAGCATCAAAGGCAGCCAGAGCCCTTCTGCTAAAAGCCCCTTTCTATCCCACTCCCTGCCCTCCCGCCACGCCAAATCCTCCCAGGAAACAACCTCTGTGCGATGTTCATGGAGGGAAATTGGGGTGCCAGGGGCGGTGGAACGGTGTTATCCCGGGCCACAGGAATGGGGCTAGGAGGTCCCTTGCCCCCTGCTCAAGGGCACCCATGTCCCCTGCTCCCTGCAGCTGTGACAGCTCTTCACCCATCCGCAAGGAGAAGAAAAAGAAGACTGGAAAGAAACACAGACGCGACAGGTAAGATGGACAGCAGGGCTTGTTGGGGACAGCAGGGCTGATTTGGGACAGCAGGACTGATTTGGGACAGCGAGGTTGGTTGGGGACAGTGGGGCTGGTTGACGGCTGCTCAGGCCCTTGTGCCAGGATGGGATGGAGGTGAGGACAGGGATGGATGCTGATGGCTCTTCCTGAGGCCGTCACCTCCTCACAGCAGCTGTCACCTGCCCCATCCAGCAGTCCATCTCAGGGCCACCTCACTGTCCTTGTCCCCATGCCCTGGGGCTGTCCAGCCTTCACTCCCTACTGGCAGCTCAGCTTGTTGCCTTCATCTCTGCCTCCTCTTCCTCCCTCAGGTCTGAGTCGGGGTCACGGAAGAAGAGAAGACACAGGTGAGAGTGACAGCTTCTGGGAGCCACCCCACTTCCACCAGTGCTGGCTTGCCCTGCCAGGGCTCCTCTGTCCCCTGTGCTCCCACTGTCCCCATCCCCTCTGCCCATGGGGACAGACCCTGTGACACCATGTGGGGAAAGACCTGTTTGGCACAGTGGGTGAGTGTGGGTTCCATTTGTCCCTTGCCTGGTGAGTGTCCCCCTCACCCCACATCCAGGCACTCCTGGGTGTCCCCCACCGTTGGAAGTGGCACAGGACCACTCTGGGTATGGGACCCCCACAGTCCCCCCAAAGCCAACCAGGACCCCCAGCATGGTTTGCAGCTCGGCAGAGCCCAGCTCCAGGCAGGCCCTCCCCATTGCTCCTCCCGCAGCATCAGTGTCTCTGGGGTGGCCAGAAAACCCCCTCTGGGTGCTCCCACCACTCCTGTCCCTGCAGCTTTCTGCTCTTCCTGCAGGTCCCGTAGCCCCAAGAACAAACGGAAAGAGAAAAACAAAGAGCGCAAGAGGTGAGGGGCCAGGATGGTGGGGGGAGCAGGGCACTGTGCCCCCCTGTGTGCCCCCCACAGCAGCTCACCCTTCCCCTTGGCCCCCTGGCTGCCCTCTCCGCAGGTCCCGCAGTGAATCCCCGGCCTGGCGCTCGCACCGGCGCAGCTCCTGCAGCTCCCACAGCGCTTCACTCTCCTCTGACAACAGCGGCTCCAAATCCCCGGGCAGGTAGGAGCAGCCCAGGACCCACAACCCCACCACCAGTGTTCCCCCCCTCCATCCTCCATGATGGGGACTCTTGAGGACAGAGAGGCAGGTGGCACAGATGTCCCTGTGGTGGGTACCCTTATGGAATGGAGGGTGGGATGGCAGAGATGTCCCTGTGATGGGGACTTTTATGGGATGGAGGACAAGAAGGCAAGTGGCAGAGGTGTCCCCAGGGTTGGGACCCTTGGAGGATGCAGGATGTGGAGGCAGGTGGCAGAGATGTCACTGCGATGGGGACCTTTATGGGATGGAGGGCAGGAAAGTGGGTGGCAGAGGTGTCCCCAGGATGGGAACCCTTTGCGTGGCAGGAAAGGAGTGGGATGGTGCTGAAGCACCTCTGGGGAGTTTGAGAACACAATGGTCAGATGAGGTTTCAATTTTGAACTAGAGAGAGCACAAAATGCCACTTTTCACCGCATTTCTTGCACTGGCAAAGCCTGCCTGGTTATCTCCTCCCAGGCCCGTGGCCACCAACCCTGCTGGAGCCAAGCAAAGGGCAATGTCGTGCTGGGCTCGGGGCTGGGGGATGCTGGTTTCTGACAGTGCGATATCCCCCAGGTTAAGCCCCAAGCGCCGGCAGGACGGTCCCAAGGGCAGCAGCGCCCGCTCCAGCCGCAGCCCGTCCTCCCCCTCGCCCTCCCGCTCAGCCTCGCCGCACCAGAACGGGCACAAGGGCAGCACCCAGAATGGCCGGCACAGCCACGGCACCCCGCTGCCGGAGCCTGTGGATGTACGTAGGCTTTTCTTGGATCACCCTTCGCTTCCCTCCCCTCCTCCCTCCGCAGGACCCCCCCACCCCAGTTCTCCCCTCCCCTCCTTCCCCGCTCGCTCGGCTGCCCCCTCGCCCAGCCAGGGCATGGGGGGAATATGGGGTACAGGCTGCACCCCCGGCAACCACCAACCTTCCGCTGGGTGCCAGCCCATCACCTCAGGGCAGCCAACAGGTCACCCCTCCCTCCAAAAGCCACACATCGCTCTGCAAATGTCAGCCCCCAGGGATGATGGCTCGGCAGGGCAGTGTCACCTGCCAGGGTCACCACCAGGCTCAGCACCTCCCTGGGAGTGGATTTGAGCTCAAACAGCCAAGAAATGGGTAAAACTGGAAAATTCTTGTTTCCCTGCGAGCCCCAACCCTCCCCAGCACCAAGGTACCAGCGCTCAGGACCCCAGAACCCAGTTTGGGGACTGGGGTGAGGCCAGGCTGGGGTTTGGAGGGGGTTTGGTGCAGGTGCTCAGATTTTAGGAACTCAGGGTCCCCATGTCGGGTGACATCGGAGACAAGTGTCCCCAGCTCTGCCTCAGTGCCCCAGGGAGCTGGTGCTGCACTGAGTGGGGCAAAGCCCCAACCCTGTGGGACCAGGGGCCAGCCCCAATTTAACCAGTGCCGGGGTGGTGAGGAGCATCCTTCGGCTACTGGAGGCAGGGCTGAATGAGGGTAGCGCACTGGGGGACCCTACTTTTGGGGACTTTATTACTGCAGGTGAGGTGCTATGGGGATGCTCCCAGGCTGGCAGCACCCAGCGCTGCCCCCCCAACGCATGTGGGGCTGAGGACACCCCAGAAAATGCTGCCAGGGGCACCTCAGAAAATGAGGACCCCCCACCCCAAACACATCCCCAGCCCAGCACCCTGCCCATCTCTCAGGGCACCTCTCTTGCTTTCTTCTTTCCTGTGGTTTTGGGCGCGGGAGGGGTTTGGGTGCCGAGCACCCACCCAGGTGCCCGGCTCACCCCACTCCCCCTGCCCAGCACCCCCAGCATCGCCCAGGCCACCGAGCTCCTTGGTACCAGCGGGACTTTGCTCCGACAACTTTCTCTCTCTTTCTCTCTCTCTCTCTTCTTTCTCTCTCTGGTTTCTATTTTGTTTTTTTCTTTTTAATCCCATCTGTGTTTTTCTTTAGCCTCCCATTTGAAAAAAACCCAAACGGTAATATACACTTCCATTTCTTGCTCAGCAGAAGCAGGGACGAGGGGGAGGGAAGGGCAATGAAACGTGCTTTTTTTTTCCCCACCCCTCTTGTTTTAGTTTCCTTTCTCATGGTTTCTTTTCTTTTCCCTCGTGATGTACAGAAATGCAAACGATATATATATCTCTCGCATTTTTTTCCACCCCCCCGTCGTCGTCGTGTTGTTCTAGAATTTTTTTGCTTTTGTGTGTGTTAATGTGGAGAAGAAAAAAAAAAGGCAAGCAGATGTGTTTTCTGAATATTTATGATCACTGAACATTATATTTCGGTTTTCTATATTTTGAAGAAGGAATTTAAAAGGGAAGATAACCCAGCAGCTCTCCACCGCAGAGGTAGCGGGCTCGCTTTGATATGGCCCTTTTCTTCCTCAAATTGACTACTGGCCCATTGCCTGGGCCAGTGGCCACATCCTGCTTCTGGGGGGGTGATTTTCCCCTCCCAGTTTCAGGATGAGGCCGCTGGGTGCTGGGTTACTCACCCCCCCAAGCCAAGTACCATGCAGCCGTCCCGTACCTGGGTATCTGCATCCTGCATCCCGGCACAGCGGGCACTGAGCATCCTTGGTACCCGGCCTCCCCCCATCTCCTCCAGCTCCCCAAAAGTGCCAAATTCAGTCCCTGTCCCCCGCCCAGCACCCCCAGAGCCACTGGGAGGACAGGGCGCTGCACGGCGTTGCCTTCCCTTTTAAATACCCGGTCCCGTCTCCATCCATCCCTGCTGCCTTTCCCAACCTTCCTCCCCGGTCTCTCCTCCTCCTCCTCGCCCACACACACCCCCCGGCCCCTCTTTCTCTCCGGTTTTCTTTGGGCCAACACAACCCACCCACCCTCGCCGGGTCCCACCTCCATCCATCGCCTTCCCTGCATGTTATCCGGGACTTTGCCATGGGATATAGTGATTTTTTCTAAGACGCCAGCCAACCAAACCCCGCCACAGCCGCCCTGCTCTGTGGCCGCAGCCTTTCCGTTAAAAAAAAGAGAAGAATTTTGAATAAAAAAGCGCTAATGAGACCAGTTTTTAAAATAATTTTTAAAAAAAATCTAAGCAAAGCAAACGGGATTAGCCGAGGGGTCTGGATCGCCGTACTAAAGAGTCCTTGTCTTTTTCCCATTCTGCCCTCCAAATGTGGAGATTATTGTTTTCTTTTTTTATTATCGCATTCCTGTCACTGCCAATTTGAAGGTAGGTATTTTGTCCACCTCTGCACGTTCACTTCTGCAGATGAGCCTGTTGAAAAGCACCGTAGCTTGATTTAATGTTATTTTCTCTTTCTTTCTGACTTTCTTTCTCTTTCTTTCTCGCTCTCCTTCTCTGTCTCTTTTTCATTTTGTCTCTTTTTGGTGGCTATATATATATATATATTTATTATTTGTATGGTTTTCCCCAGTTAGCTGCAAAGCCATGCTCTTCTCTTACATTCTTTATTTTATTTTATTTATTTTTTGCCCTGTCCACGTAAGATTTATTTTCTTTCTTCCCTTTTTTCTCCCCCATCTCCTCGTGCCGTCGGTAGAATGCATTTCTGTGTCTTTCAGCCCTTCGACTTTGTGTTCGTTTCCATCCAGGCGCCGAGTACGGCTGCTCCTTTTGAGTCCCTCATTAGGGGACGGGTAATGAAGGCGATCGTAATTAGTGAGATTAGGAGCCTGCGGGTGGGAGTGTCAGCAGATTCTGGGCACAGGGGACTTTTGGGGTGGAAATGAGAGATTTGGGGAGATGTGTGGGTTTAGCCCCTCCTTGGGCTGAGGCGGATGAAAATGCCCAAGCCAGGGAAAATATTGGGGGGCTGCAGCGGGGAAAGGTTGGAACCTTCCTCCGTGGAGAGAGGCAGGTCTGGGACATCTCTGTCCCCAAGGGGCAGGAGACAATGCCACAACCCCGGCCGTCCCATCCCCACAACCCCCGGAGTGTGTTTTCCCTTCTGGATCGGGCTAATTTGGATTTATTTGGGATGTTTTTCCTTTTGTTACCTTCCTGCATGCATGGGCAGGAGACCCCTGCACCCTGGCTTTGGGTGGGAACCCCAAATCTCAAGCCCATGGTGTGGTGAGCCCCCTGAAATGCCACCCTGGGAGAGAGGAAACCCCTCTCTTTCTCTCTTCTTCCTCCTCTTCTTCTTCATCTCTACTTTTATTTTTCCCTCCCTGGGCATTGCTCAGCTGAACCCAAGGCTGTTGTCACTGTGTCCCCCATGGGCACATTGCCGCCAGCTCCCCCCTCCCTGCAGCGATTGCAACAGCAGCAGATTGTTAAAAAAAACACCCTGAAATCCCCCTATTTTGCCTCCAGCGGGCTGGTGCCTGGCTGGAGGGGTTGGCGTATCCACAGGGACAAGGAGGTGACAGGGGACGTGCCACCAGTGGGGTGTGGAGTGGTTTGTGCAACCCCCCGTCCGCGTCGGGATGCTCGGGGACACGGTGGCCTCGCGTCTTTTTCGCAGCGTGTTCCGGGTGGTCCCCAGGCTCTCACCCCATATCTCACCTGCTTCTCTTTTGGGGTAGAAATGCGGCGTTTAGGAGGTGGCAGGGTGGGCAGAGAGAACCTTGTCCGCGGGGATTAACTGAGTATATTTCGGGTGAAGGGTCAGTGGAGAATTGGGGTCACTGACCACCAGTTTAACCCTGGGTGCGGTGACACAATCCCGGCATCACCCCAATTCCCCTGCACCCCCTTAGATCCCTCAGCGCAGATTTACCCCAGGGATACTCAGGGACCCGCGCAGAGGGAAGGAGCCCCCAAAAACCCTCTGAGATGGGGTTTTTCCAGCTCACTTGTGGCCGGCAGCGCAAGAGCCATTTCCACCCATCCTTTTGGTCCAGTGATATTTGCAAAAATAAGGGAAAATAACCCAGACAGTGACTGCAGCTCAGAGATTTGGGGACCGCTGCGTGCTGGACCCCAGGGCCAGAAAACACCCCCAATGGTGGCCCAGGGTTTGTGTCCCCCCATAGGAGAAGTGAGTTGGTTTGGTTTATTTCTCCTCTCTCTGGCTCTGTCTCTGTCTCTCTCTCTCCTCCTTCTCTCGCTCTTTCTTTTTCTCTCTTGCATTTTTGTGAATCTAATGATGCACTTATATTGCCCCGCTTTTCCCTTCTCTTCATACCTTACCTACTAAAGGAGGAAATGCCACTTTTTTGGTAAGTGGATGTTAACCAAGAGGGACTTAAAAAAAAAACATAAAAAGCATATAATGGAAAAAAAGAATAAAAAAAAGGAAGCAGAAAGCAAAGTCTGTGTTGAGTGCTGAGGAGGACTCAGCAGTTCCCTGCAGAGTCACAGCTCCATGCGTGTCCCAGGACGAGCTCAGAGACATTCGTTTAATCTCAGTAACGAGGACATTTGTGAAGTTTCGCTTTGTTCTTTTGTTTTTTGTTTTCTGTTTTTGGTTTCTTTTTTCTTTCTTTATTTTATTTTATTTTATTTTATTTTATTTGGATGGTTTTTATTTTTTTCTTTATTTTAAATTTCTTTCGGCCATCTCGCCCCTGGCCCCCCTGCCCCCTGCCTTGCCCTCCATTGTCGCTCTGTGCCGTCCTCCTCGTTTCTTGATTTAAGTCGAAAGCCAAACTATCTATAAAAAACCGACACATAGCTGAACATATATCTCTATATATGTGCATGCCTCTGTGTGAGCAGACCCCCCATCACCTCCAACCCTCTTTAGTTCGACCCCTTCCCCTCGGCTCAGTCTGATTTACTCCCTCCCCCCTGCTTCCCTCCTCTCATATTTTCTTTTTTCCCCCATTTTCTTCCCTTCGTTTGGGTTTTACCCCCTTTTCCCTTCCCCTTTCTTGGTTGGGATGGGTGGGTGCTGGGATTTGCTTTCTCTCCGCTCCAGGTTTTTCTTTTGGGGGTGGGTTATTTCTTTCCCTTTGAGCTCTCCCTTCCTGACAACTTGGGGATTTCTTGGATTTGTTTTTATCTTTATTTTTTTTCTCCCATCCCACCCCCTTCCTTGGGTTTAAAAAAAAACAACAAACAATGTTATTTTCATTCCTTTTTTTTGGCGTTTTGCATGCAGAGGTTTGCATGACCCACGTTGTTGAGGGTGAGAGGAAGGTGCAGGGTAGCGTCTGTGTAGCCTGCCTTATGCGATGTGCGTTGACGTTGTGAACCGTGCCCCCCCCCCGGCGCCCCCTGTTAAAATCCCCTTTCTCCTTCTTTCTTCTCTTCTTCCCCCCCCTCCTCTGCCCTTTCCCCCCATTCTCTCTCTCTCTCCCCCCTTGCCAGAGGCCGGCCTCGGTGTCCCCCTCTCCACGGGCTCACAGGACAGACCCACCGTCCCCCCGTGCCCGGGGGGGCCGACACGCTGCCCGCAGCCCCCGCTCGCCCACGCCGGAGCGAGCCAAGCACGGCCACCGGCATCGCTCCCGCAGCGCCTCACCGCCGCCCCGACACCGCAGCCAGGGCAAGGGGGGCGCCCCGGCACCCCGGGAACCCCCGCCGGCACCGCTCAGCCCCCCTGGCTACAGCAGCGACTCAGAGGGCTCGGGGGGGTCCCACCCACCGCTCGGCACCGACAGGAACCACAGTGCCCACGCCAAGAAGTGAGTCCCGGGGATGGGGTCACGCTGCGCTGGCTGGTCGGTGGTATTTGGGGTGCAGAGCCATGTGGGCACCCTGGTTCTGTGTGTGCAAAGCTCTGGGGGCCGAGCTGGGGAGTGGGGTGGGGTTGGGATGGAGATGGGGTTGGAGATGGGGATGGGGGTGGATGGGGATGGTTTTGGGAACAGGGAGAGGGATAGGGATGGAGATGGATGGGAAGGGGTTTGAGGACAAGATGGGGAATGGGGTTGGAGATGGAGATGGCAATAGGTTTTCGACAGGGATGGGGACAAGGATGGGAATGGTTTTGAGGACGGGGATGGGGATGGCTCTGAGGACAAGGACAGGGATGGAGATGGGAATGGAGCTGGGGATGGGTTTTGGGACAGGAATGGGGATAGGAATGGGAACAGGGATGGAGATGGTGAGAGGGATAGGGATGGGGATGATTTTGGGGACAGGGATGGGGATGATTCTCAGAACAGGGGTAGGGATGGGGATGGAGACGGGGCTGGGGAATGGCCACAGTGGGTCGATGCCAGCACACTGTGGGAAGGATCATCCCTACAAGGGATTATCCCAGGACGAAGCGCAGGGCCTGGGTGGCTGCATGGGGTCACAGCATCCCACGGGGTGCAGGGTCCCAAGTGGGGCAGCACCCCATACTTTATAATCGAGAATGCAGCCCAGCCAATAATCAGGGTCATGTTGATGCGCCTGCTGCTCCCCCATGGGAACCTGGGGTCCTCTGCTCCCACGGGGACACCCCGCCAGCCCTGGTAGGCGAGATGCGAGGGGGTGCCGGGCTCTGTCTTCGCAGAGTGAAGGAGAAGCACCAGCGGGGCCGGCCCAACAGCAGCTCGGAGTCGTCGACCAAGCACTCCCGGCACACCTCGGAGCGGAGGAAGAGCCCGTCGCCCAGCCCCGGCCAGCGCAGCAGCTCCTGGAGCTCCAGCGCGTCCCTCTCCAAATCCCGCTCCCGCTCCCGGGAGAAGAGAGCGGGACGCAGCTGCTCCCGCTCACCCTCACCCAAAAAACCAGCCAGCAGGTCAGTCCCTGGGGAGCTTCATCACGGTGGGGCAGGCACCGGAGACCATCTGCTGCTCAGGGTGGTCCTGGCTCCCCTGGGGCTTGGGGACGCAGCCAGGACCCCGACCTGCAGCCCTGACCCTCCTCCTCCTCCTCATGGTGCAGAGAGAAGGACAACGAGCCCCGAACACGCCATGGTGACCCTGATCCCGCTCGTGCCCGGCGCCGCTCCCGGAGCTACTCCCCCATCAGGAAGAGGAGACGCGACTCCCCCAGCTTCATGGAGCCCAGGAGGATCACCAGGTGGGTCCTGGCATGTGGTGACACCTCTGCCATGGACAATGGCACAGCCCTGATGGATGGACAGACGGATGGACGGATGGACAGATGGATGGATGGGGAGATGGATGGGTGAGTGGATGGATGGACAAATGGATGGATGTGTGGATGGATGGATGGATGGATGGATGGATGGATGGATGGATGAATGGATGGATGGATGAATGGATGATTGGATGGATGGACAGACAAACAGATGAGCAGCTCTGTGGACAGATAGATAACCCTGAAGATGACAAACTGGACAAATCAGCTGACTCAGACAGATAACCAGACTGCACTTTATTCAAACCAATATTACAATGTTCTCGTCTCTTTGCGTTTCGAGTCATGAAAACAGGAATTCGTTTTCATCCCAGGGCATATCCTGGCAACACATATGGCCACCAGCCTGTATCTCCCCTGCCCTCCAAAAGCTGGTTTCTCCTCCTTGAGATCCTCTTGCCTCAGGATCCCGGGCTGTACGACAGGCGATATTAGTACCAGCCGGAACATCAGGTGCATGCACAGCACCTCGTTAGCACACAGGGCTGGCGGCGGCACCGCTGCCAAACTCAGATCACCCTGACCTGTCCATCTCTCCTGCTGTCGGCTGGGAGATTGGGGCTGGGGGTGTGGAGGGGCTGGATTTTCAGAAATCAGTTCTGGATCACTGTTGGAAGGGTTTTTATTGTGCCTGGGCTGGGCTGAAGCTGTAAGGAGGGAGGACAGGAGACATCCTGCCCAGCCGGGGTTCCATGAAAAACAGGGGCTGGGAAAGCTGCTCCCAGCCCAGAGGGAGGTTTCCCAGCCCAGGTACCACCAGCTGGTTTGCATCCCTCCTGCTCCATCCCCGAGCTGGGTTTTTCTGGAGTGTCCTCAGGAAGGTGGCAGGAGGGCTCGGCTGGAGGGCACAGCCCTGTGGGGACAGTCCCCCGTCCCTGTCACCCATCCCTGGGGTGGATGAGGATGCAGACCCCGCTCTGCTTGAGGTTCAGGACAGGCAAAGCTGTTTCTGTGAGGCTTGGAGGATGCTGTGGGGAGGGAAACACCTCCAGCTCCCCCTCACCTGCCTCATAACCCAGCCAGAAACCCCAGGGCTTTTCCTTGTCCCCCTGCCCTGTCCCTGTCAACCCCACCTGGTCACCATGCTGTGTGGTCCTGCCTCAGTGATACCAACTTTTCCTTTTCCATTTCATCCCAAGGTCCCTCTCGGAGAGCATCGCCGCCAGCCTGGCTCCCAGGGTAACCTCCCCCCTTCCTCCTCCTCCTCCTCTTCCTCCCAGACCCCTCTGTGTCCCCTCACCCCCCAGGATGCCCTTGGCACCCCCCCTGCCTCTGGGCCAGGCCTGGGTCTCTCTCCAGTCCCACTAACACCAACTGGGAGAAGGGGACAACAGCACCAAATGTCGTTGTCCCCTGTGTCCCCCCATCCCCACGTCCCTCCTCATCCTCAGGCGCCGGTGGGCCGCAGCTCGCCTCCCACTAATCCCTAACGTCTCTTTTTTTTCAGCAGCTTTCAATCTTTGGTGTCTGGGCAACACAAAAGCCACATTAACCTGCTCACTTTCTGCCCTTCGTTGCTGCCTAATCCAGGACTAACACCCTGGGGGGGGCTGGGGAGGAGGAACAGGATGGGGGGGGGTGATGCCAGGTGGCTGCACCCTGACACTCAGCAGCGGCTCTGAGCCCTGCGGGGATGCTCGGCCAGACCCCCCCCATCCCTGAGCTGCCACCGGGGTCCTGACTCAGTTTCCCTTTTCCATTTACAGCGCTCGCAAGCGTCCCATCCCCTACTACCGCCCCAGCCCCTCGTCCTCCAGCTCGCTGAGCACCTACTCCTACAGCCGCAGCCGCAGCCGCAGCTACGACAGCTACAGCACCAGCCGCAGCCGCAGCCGGACTCGCAGCCCCCCCAGCCGCTCCCGCAGCCCCCCCAGCCGCAGCCCCAGCTACAACAGCCGCAGCAGCTCGGAGAGTGCCGGCTTCTGAGCCTCCCCCACCGCCCAGCACCCGGCCGCAGCCCCCCACCATCCTGGCGGTGTGTCCCCAACACCCGGTGCCACCTGCACCCCCAGGAGGGAGAGGTGGAGAAGAGTCGGGGGCTGCTGAGGATGGACGTGGTGGTGGAGGAAAGCAGGAGCCGAAAATTCAAATGGATCCTTGCATCACCTGGGAGGGGGGAGATCCACCCCCGGGGTGTTTTGGGGGTCGGGATGGGGTAGGGGGAGGATTTCTTCTTATTTCTGCGAGTGCCGGGTGGGTGGGATGGGGTGGGTGACCACAGAGCGAGGGAACAAATTACTCAGCAGAGACCTTGGGGAGAGCAGCTGGGGGCAGCTGGGGACCCCCCAGGAGCGCCCCATGTTTTTTTGGGTTGGTTTGACTACTTTAGCACAAGTGTATCTGTGGGGGTGGGGAGGGGGCTTCTCCAGCCTGTGCTTAGCCAGAGAACACAATGGCTCCAGCAGAGGAGTCACCACATCCCCACGGTGTCCTGAGGGACAGGGTCAACACAAACCATTTTGGGCCACCCCCAGACCCAAGCACACACCGAGCCATGGATGAACAAAACCCGGCACCCAGCAGCCCACCCCAAATCTCTTCCTGAGCAGGGAGATCTCAGGGGGCCACCCCTGTGGGTTAACGCTGCTCATCCCAGCTCAAGAGCCAGCGCTGGCTCCCAGAAACCTCACCCAGTTTGGGGGGGACCAAGCCGTCACCCCCAGGACAAGAGAGCTGCAAGGAGGAGGGGTGGGTTGGGGATTTTCCACCCCTGTGGCTGCATCCAGCCATCCTCTGGCTTTGCCATGTCATACCCCACCTTTGGGAGGTCATACCCCATATTTGGGATGTCCTACCCCACCTTTGGGCTCACAGCCCTCAGCCACCTCCCGCTTTGGGGCCAAGCGGTGACTTTAAAACTTAGTTACAAAAAGCAAGAGGCAGGAGGGTCCCCGGTTTTTCCAGCAGCCCCGCTTTTGCAGGACTTCGCTGATTTAAAAAAGAAAACCTCCTCCCTGGACACGGATGACAGTCCTGACCCCCGGGGCAGTTGGTGTTTAATCCTCTTGGGCCCCATGTTTTCCGTTCGGCTGGAGCAGGACGATGGGGATGAGCCTCCGGTGGTGGGACAGCAGCTGCCTGGATTAACCCACTGCCCCTGGATGAAAAGCCAGGCTTTGGCAGTCCCGCTTGACACTGATTTCCAGACAGCTGGGACTGGGGAGGGTCCTTTGGACCCCAGCTTGGCTGGTAACGCGACAGCCTCATCAGTTATTGGCCTGATGAGGTCCTGGGAGGGCAGAGATGTGGGGCACTGTGGGGTCGTCACCCAAACCCAGCACGTCAAGAAACCGGGCTGAGGAGTCACCAGCCCTTGGAGAAACATCTCCAGGAGCTGGGTCATGCTGGGTGCCAGCCCCTGCGTATCCTGCTGGCAAAAAAAACCCTGCTCTGCTGGCAAAGCCACCAGGACAAGCTGAGCTGTTAGAAACAGGGTGACCAGGTAAGCAGGGGACATGCTGGTGGCTCTTCCTGGCTCAATTTGTCCCTGCGTGCCAGCCCTGGGCAGGGTGGCATCTCTGGATGTGACCATGGCAGGAGGAGGAGATGAAGATGCTCCCCCGAGCATGGGGAGATGAAGGGCATAAGTGTCCCCAGTGTCCCTACAAACTCCGGAGCCACGCGTTCCAAAAACCATCCCCCCAACTCCAGCAGCATCCCCATGGCCCATGGCGCCCCATCGCCCCCTGGAGAAGCTCAGATTGGCCGTGGGAGCCCCAAAACCCTGCTGGGAGAGGGGCTGGTTCCCTGAAAACATCCCCATTCAAGCCACCGGCCAGTGGGGGATATTTTGCCAGTGGCCCCAGCCCTGCAGCCCCCGGGGCTGCGGCTCCTGAAATCTCGAGACCCGACTGCAGCGCGGACCAGCCAGCACATCAGGGAAAATGTCCAGTCTTCCTCTTTTACAGTCTCTGTCTCCTGCCGCGGAGGGAGCCAACTGGAACAAATACTCTGTAGAAATACTTCAGTATTTTCCTGTCGCGCGTGCGCCCTCTCTCTTTTTTTCTTTTTTTCTTTTTTTTTCTTTTTTTTTTTTTCTCTGGGTTGTGAGTACAGCTGTAGATTCAGTGAGCTGGTTCAATTATAATAAATTATACAGTATATATTGTAAATGACTCTGCCGGGCACAGAGCGGTTTCTTCACGGGGATGTTAACCTGCTCCCTCAATGCAGGTTGGGTGTCTCGCCAGCTCCCCATGGACCCATCCTGCTCCCCCCGCCACCCCCACCTCGCTCCTCAGCGCATCAGCCTCTGGCTCGGTGCAGAGCAGTGCTGGGCACCGGTTGTGTGCCTGACCCCCAGGATCCTGCTACGGGGTGCGGGAAACCCTCTGGGGACGCCCCACTGCTGGGGCAGAGAACTCCCCTTGCATCCTTCCCATCTCCCTGCAACCCTCCCTGCATTCTTCCTGTTTGCCTGCATCCCTGCATCCCTCCCTGCATCCTTGTATCCCTCCCATCCCTCCCTGCATCCCTTCCATCCCTCCCTGCATACCTGCATCCCTCCCTGCATCCCTTCATGGACATGAGGTCAAAGGATTGCGGGAGGGAGCCGTCTCCCCTGCCCCAGGGGAGTCCATGACCCCTCCAGCCCCATCAGCTGTATCAGCCCCCCCCGTCCCCATCAGCCCCCACAGGGTCCCATCAGCCTCATCTGCCTCCCAGGGGCTGGAGCAGCTTCTCCCCAACTTCGTGCTGGGGGGTCCCCACCGTGATGTGGAGCCCACAGGGTGCCAGGCGGTTCTAGAAGCTTCTGGCTGGTGGGTGAGGCAGCAGCAGAGGCTCCTCCACTGAGTCACCCCCCAGGCGCTGGCCCGGCCCCAGCCCCCTCCCCACGGCTGCGCATCCCTGGGATGGTTTTACGGGTGAGGATTGCAGGCGGGGGGGTGAGGCCGGGAGCTGCTCCAGGGAACATCCATCACTCCCAACCAGCCAAACCTCCCACGGCGAGAGGCAGGCGGACATTTCCCTGGCAGGGGGTTCGGGGGGGCTGTCAGCCCCCTCCCCGCACCACCCACCCAATGCGGCTGCGTGCGGCCGCCCCAGTGCTGGGAAAGTTTCTCGGCCCTTCTCGGCCCTGCTGCAATTTCCATTAATAGCCAGCTGAGCCACCCGGCTAAAAATAACCACCGGCCCTCTTCATAAGTCCCCGGCGGCCGCCCCCCCGGCAGCACCACGGACCATGGCCGAGCGCCGCGTCCCCTTCACCTTCCTGCGCAGCCCCAGCTGGGATCCCTTTCGCGACTGGTACCATGGCAGCCGCCTCTTCGACCAGTCCTTCGGGATGCCCCACATCCCCGAGGACTGGTACAAATGGCCGAGCGGCAGCTCCTGGCCAGGATATTTCCGACTTTTGCCTCGGGAAAGCGCATTGATGCCCTATGGGCAGGCCCTGAGCCGCCAGCTCAGCAGCGGCATCTCCGAGATCCGCCAGACCCCCGACAGCTGGAAGGTCACCTTGGACGTCAACCACTTCGCACCCGAGGAGCTGGTGGTCAAGACCAAGGATAATATCGTGGAGATCACCGGTGGGTGATGGGGATGGGGGTTTGTTGGGGGTTCCTGGGTTGGGGTAGCTGCCCCTGGTGTTTACTGGGGGAAAAAAGGATGGAAAGGGAAAGCTGAGTGGGTAAATGATGGGGAGCAAGAAGAGGAAAAGTAAAAGGAGGAGATGGTGGGGGAGGGAGGAGAGGAGTGGAAAAGGGAAGATCGAGGTAAAAAGGGAAGGGAAAATCAAGGCAAAGAGGAGTGTCCAGCATTACAGGTTCAGTCTGGGGGTCCATTCACACTGCAGGGGTTGCACAGGGTGCAGAGTCCCCCAGCCCCATATATTGACCCCTTGCTGCTGTCCCAGCTGGGACGTGGGGAGGGACCCCTGGCTGTGAGCCACAGGGGTCTTGGGGGGTGACAGTGCCTTAGGGAGGGACGCCCTGGCCCATGAGGGGACAGTGGGTGTCACGAGCCCCATAGCCCCCCCGCAGCGCCCTGGGAGGCGCCGGCTGGGCCGCGGTGACAAAGGCCAGGGACATGGTGACGAAGGCCAGGGGTGCGGCACAGGGCCAGCAGCACCCAGTGCTGGCGAGGGGCTGCCAGCAGCGTCCTGGGGGGGGTCTGAATGGGGTGGGGCAATTCTCCGGTCAGCAGGATTTTTGGGTGCAGCCCCAGGGAGTTGCAGGTGCTCCATCTCCAGCCCTGCCGGGTTGGGGATGCAAAATGGTATTAAGGGAACAGAAACCAGGACAGGGGGGATCAGCCTCCCTGGTGTGGGGTGATCTCGGGGTATGGGGGGCAGGGTAGGGTGGATCCCAGGCACAGAGACCCCCCCCAAGCTCCCTGCACACCCAGAACTCCCCATCCAACCACCCCATGGATGTTTTTCCTTCCAGGCAAACACGAGGAGAAGCAGGATGAACACGGCTTCATCTCCAGGTGCTTCACCCGAAAATATACGTAAGTACCAGGGAATAGGGGAGACCAGATCCTGGCAGCACCCCCCGATGTCTTTGGGGACCTCTGCCCACCCACCCATTCCCTCCAGTGCCCACTGGGTAAACTGGGGATGCCACTTGTCCAAACTGGGAGCGGGGGGAGGCGGCAGTTTGGGGCTGAGCATCTGTCACCGCTCACAGCATTGTGCCCACTGGGCTGCAGGTTGGGACAGGGGGTGTCACAGCCCTGACCCCTCTCTTCCCCTGCAGCCTCCCTCCCGGTGTTGAAGCCACAGCCGTGCGGTCCTCGCTGTCCCCTGACGGCATGCTGACGGTGGAGGCCCCCCTGCCCAAACCGGCCATCCAGTCTGCCGAAATCACCATCCCCGTCACCGTCGAGAGCCAAGCCAAGGAGCCAGCCAAGAAGTAGGCGGCAGCGAGGAGGAGGAGGAGGAGGAGAAAGAGGAGAAGCTGTTGCCAAAGCCACCCCCCCCTAAAGTGCATCCTCACCCCCAGCCCCATCTCGCATCCCCCTTTTTATTGTTCATTTTCTACTCGCCCCATCACTGAGTGCCTTGAATAAATGTGAAGGAACCGATAGGATCAGCCGGAATAAAAAGCGGTGAAAGAAGCGTGTCCCCGCGCCCTGTGTCTGTGCCCAGGGCCCCGGCAGCGCCGGTGCACCCTGGTCATGCCATGCCGGGGGAACCGCGTCACGGGCATCGTTTCCTGACTGGACCACCCTGACAGGGCTGACTGGGGCCAGTGTGGCCACCAGGAGGGCCACCAAGCCCTGCTCAACATCCTGGGCTCAGCATCCCAGGTCTTAACATCCCCAGTCTCCCTATCCTGGATATCCCACACCCCAGGTCTCCTACATCCCGGCCTCCAGCATCCTGTGTCTTGACATCCCAGGTCTCCAAAAACTCTGGTCTCCATATACTAGGTCTACAACATCTCAGGCTCAATATCCCAGTTTTCCACATCCCAGGTCTCAAAAATTATGGATCTCAACAGCCCAGGTCTCCTACATCTCAGGTCTCAACATCCCAGGCCTCCAAAGTCCTCTGTGTCTGATACCCCGAGTCTCTGACATGCCTGGCCTCCAAAATGCTGGGCTTTCCACATCTTGGGTCTCAGTATCCTGGGTTTCTACATCCCAGGTCTCTAAAATCCCAGGTCTCAGCACCCCAGGTCCCACCATCCCTGGGTCTCAACATTCTGGATCTGAACAGTTAGGGTCTCAACACCCTGGTGTCACCCCCCTGGGTCCCTACATTCCTGAAAAACAAGCACAATCCACAGGTCACAGGGCAAACAGGGGCTTCAAGGGCAGAAGCTCTGGCCAGGAACCACCCCAGTCCCCAGCATGTGGCCCCTCCAGTCCCAACCCAGCCCCCTCAGCATGCCCCTTTCCTTTTACCCCATTGCCGTGGGCCAGGCAGGTTTTGGGGGTCAGCTGGGCACCTGCAGCCATGCTGGGGGGCTGGATGCAGTGCAGGGGGTTGTGGTCCCGATGCCTTTCAGCCTCAGCCAGCCCCGTGCCCCCCCACACCTCCATTCCTCCAGGCAGGACTGGCCCTACATGGCCGGGTCCCGGCTGCCGTGTTCCCGCTCTGACAAATCCCACTAATCCCCCCTGAGTCATCCCGGAGGCAGACAGTGACCTGGGAGGAATCCTGCAGCTGCGAGGCCCCTTTTCCGAGCCTGGGGGGGCTCCGTGTGCCCCCCAAACCCTCCTCCATGAGCCCCAAACCACCCACCCCAGCAGCCTCAGGTGAGATGAGTTTGGTGGGCCCCAGGCATGACGCCTGGGGTGGGGTTGGGGTTGGCTCATGCTGCTTGGGGTCACACTTGTGCGTGGGGAACCCCCCCTCCACGTGTGCAATTTTGGGGATGGGTGCCCATGGCAACCAGAGTGATGGAACGGTTGCCATGGCGAGCAGCAGCTGCTGGCAGCCCAGCCTGGCGGTGGGGAGGGATGAACACCAACCCCCCCGCTCCAGGCCCTGTAGAGCTGGAGTGGAGCTCAGTGTAATGAGTTTGCAAGGTCTCGTGTGCCCTGGGGACATCCATCTGTCCGGCTGCAGCGTCGGGGAGGGGGCGAGCAAGATGTCCCACCCCCCCAGCCCCTCTGCCTGCGGCTGTGCTGCCCCAGGCACACCCAACACCCCATTCTAGGGCTAAATCCTGCACGGCAAGCAGTGAGGAGGCCCCTGCCCGCCAGGCCATGCTGTTTTGTTCTCGCTCTGCTCCTCCAGTGCATCCCTGGGGGGCACAGACACTGCTACTGCCCAAGAGATCCATTCCCCCTCCAGGTGGGGAAACTGACACCCGAGCAGCAAGGGATGGGGGCTCAGGATGGGGGTGATGTGGGCATAAGCCAGGCTCAGGAAGGTGTTAGGCCAGGATTAGCTGGGCAGGATTGGGTCCTGCTCCCGCCTGGGCAGCCCAGGACTATTGGCCAGATTTATCAGCCCCATTGTGTCCCCAGGCCCCCGCTCCCCTGGGGCCGTGCTGGAGGGGGACACAGGTGCCTCCCAAATGCCCCCCCAGCCTCAGCAAGGGGGGTTGTCAGTGAGTGATGGTGGGGGGTGTCCCTCCCTGTGCGGGGCGGCTCGGTGACCCCCCGGCCCCTCTTTGCCATCAGCCGGGGGTGTCCCCAGCCCCTTCCCGGGGGTGTCTGTGCCACCCCCCAGGTCCCTCGCAGGGTGCATGAGTCAAGACACATTTTGAGCTTAGGGTTTCCGAGGGAGGGGAGTATTTTTACAGCGTGAGTCACCATGAGCGGCTTCGAGTGGAAAAACCATGTGGGATGGAGGTGGGGGAGCACCCACCTCACACCCCTTTTCTCCCTGGGAGCACCCAGTGACCATCGCCACAGCCCCCCAACCCCATGGGGGGGTTCGCCTCTGCCCCAGGTACCTGGTGAACCATCACCCCACAGGATCTCTGCTTCCCCCCTCGGTGGGACAGAGATGCCCCCCAGGAGCAAAACTAAGACTGTTCACCCCCATCCCCTGCTCCCAAACCCAATGGAGAGGGGGACCCCCCAAATCCCACAGAGCCCCCCAGAAACTCGACAGAGGCGACAACAATTAAGCAGCGCTGACGTCAGATCTGTAAGTTTATTTGCTCAAATGTACAACGGCTACATAATGACTCACATTCATGATATTCCATCACTGAGGAAAAACTGCTAAGAATGGTCCGTGTGTGAAATAATTCCTTACAGAAACACGGAGTTGGAAAAATAATCACTGATTAGACCTTAAAAATAGTTCACTGCATAACATGACAAAAAGCACAAACAAAGGCTCATTCAAAGAACACAGTCATTGTTCTCCTACACTGTAATAGTTATAATTTCACCATGACGAACACCAGACATTAAGATTAAGCTAACACTGGTGTTTTCTTTTGCTTTTTTTTTTTTTCCTTTTTAAAAACAAAATCATATATAATTGCATGTCACTATAGCAACATCCATAACAGATCAGTTTGTTACGATCACTATTTGGTAGAGCAAACTTTACCCCCGAAAGAAAACGAAAAATAAATTAAAAAACCTTAAAAAATTTTTGAAGACTATTTTGTCATAGGAATACATAACATCTACAGTATAAGTTAATAAATTTCAAGCTACTGTATAGAAATACGACACTAGCATGCACAATATTGTATCAATAGAGTAATGGAGCAGTAATCATTTCACTGGAGAGACAGTATCATAGGCAAGTGCATCTCTTAGAAAACAAAAGAAACCATTCAAGCTGCTTAAAAATCACATCCCTGACCCCCACTCCGTTTTTAGCCCTCTCGTGCCATCTCTCCCACTTAAGTTTCCTAAAGCAGCCAGAGCAAAAGCCGAAAAGGAAGGGAGGAAAAGGAAGGGAAAGGAAGGGAGGAAAAGGAAGGGAAAGGAAGGGAGGAAAAGGAAGGGAAAGGAAGGGAGGAAAAGGAAGGAAAAGGAAGGGAGGAAAAGACAGGTTTTGTAATTCCAGTAAATCGCTTCCAAATTCTACAGCTGGGCCAGCACTGCTCACGGGACACGAGGGTCGGTCGGAGGAAGGTGAGAAGCCTAAAGCGATTTCACGGCACGTACCGGCACCGGCGGATGCGCCGGCGAGTGAGGCTGGGCAGGACTCTGCGTGCGAAGGCATCCCGGTCAAAAAATAAAACCAATGAAAGCTTTGCCGGCGTCGCCGGGGCAATATCCGGAGGCCGAGCGCCGGCCTGGGCTCCACTCGCTCCCCGAGGAGTCGGGGTAGCGGATTTTTGGACTGCGGGGAGGGAGCTGGAGCAACGTCCCCCCGTGTGACCCGGCCGTACCGTGTGTGCAACACCACGACGCGCTGCTTGCGGACTGACTCTCGAAAGGGACAATGAAAGCCTGTTTCCAAAACAAACCAAAAACAACAACAAAAATAATGCAAGAGAGCGATTTTTCCTTACTGCGCAGCTTGAGGTGGAAAGCTACGTGGCACGGCACTCCGTGAGCCAGAGAACAGCAGTGAACTTCCAACAACGATGGAAAAACAAAAATTAAAGAGAAATTTACTCAAAATGGGGTAAATATTACCTGCTAAAGCAACTCAGATGCCCCGTCTCCCACCCCCAGCCGGATCAGACAGAAAAGATTTTGCTAAGAAGAGAACTAAGTTCCTGGGCTCCCGATGGTCGATAGAAATGTTCTATGATTGTAGCTCTTCCCTTGAGGATTTCTCTACCAAATGAAGTTTCTAAGCTCCTGAAGTTCACTCATTACACCACAAGCTTCCCCAGGAGAAAGGAAAAAGACGCACCCGGCGTCCCTGGTGACAAACAAGGGAGCCTGGGTGGCAGAGATCTGCTGACAAACCTCATGGTACAGTGGGAGAAAGTCAGGCAGAGTGAAATGGCAGTGCAATCCCTGAGGAAGCAGCTGTGGCACCTTAAATCAGGATGGTCTTTTGAAATACCAAACACAGTACATGACATACAGACCTGAATACTCTTTTTTTTATTTTTTTTTTTTATTTTTAATTTTTATTTTTTATTTAAGTGGCATTTTAAGTTTAAACACTTCCCCCTTGTCTAATTAAGTTCTTAAACCTTTTGCTGTGGACTTAAAATAGTTGAAACAGCCGCTAGCCAAGCACCTGTTAAGCTGTTGACCAAAAAACTAGAGCAGCTTTGATGTTCCTCGGGCGGGCAGTCTTCTTGCCTTGGGCGACACAGAATAGCTAAAGCCAGTCCACAGGCGAGGACTGATCAGGAAGGCAAGCCAAAAGAACTAGCAAGAGAAAACAAAACAAAAACCGACAATCAAAGGCTTGATGTCATCATATGGCTGTAATGTAGAAAGACTGTAAACTGCAATTTAGTGTTAATACTGTAAGCTACCCTAATAAATATCTTAACAACAACAACAACAACAGAAGATTGGATGGCCTAAATCCCAGGGCTGTATAAGCCCTGAATTATATATTTTTTTAAATTCCTTCTCAATTTGGGGATTGTAAGCTACGCGCTGCCAGGCAGAGCGCTGCAGAGAGACGCCCCGCGACGTGGTACGGACACACGGCACTTGGACCGAAGAAACAAACGCACGAAGCCTTACTGGAACCACAGAACTCCCTTTTTTTTTTTGCCTTGCTTTCCTTAAAAACGAGGGCCATTCCATCCACGCAAATTCATCTTAAAACCCTTTTATTTCTAGCGATAAAGTTAAATTAAAGACAGCTCCACTTGTATTAATGATCTACAGAACAGTCCATATGCCAGTGAGGCTGCTATTCCATACCAGCACAGCCAGCCTGACTTCCACTAGTGGTATTTTGGCAAAAATGTCAACGAGGCAATCAAAGACAGGTTGTGGGGGGCCTCCCTGGGAAGGTGTCCCCTCCCTTTCCCTCCCCCACCCCTGACCCCCCCCCACTCGTGGGAAAAAAATAAAGACTGCAGTAGTTAGCATCAGCGTGCGGCTGCCAGTCCATCGAGGGGGGTCTAGTTGTTGCCTTCTCCGCCGTCGTCGTCTTGCTGATCGCTCGTCCAGAGCGTTAGGTTGTCGCGGAGGAGCTGCATGATGAGCGTTGAGTCCTTGTAGGAGTCCTCGTTGAGGGTGTCGAGCTCGGCGATGGCGTCATCGAAGGCCGTCTTGGCCAGGTGGCAGGCCTGCTCCGGCGCGTTCTGGATCTCGTAGTAGAAAACCGAGTAGTTAAGCGCCAGCCCGAGCCGGATGGGGTGGGTGGGCTGCATGTGCTCCTTGCTGATCTCATGGGCTTCGCTATAGGCTTTCTCCGAGGATTCCACCACGGTCGCCCTCTTCTCGCCGGTGGCCACTTCGGCCAGGTAGCGGTAATAGTCCCCTTTCATCTTCAGGTAGAAGACTTTGCTCTCGTACTGCGTCTCGCTGCAGTTCTTGATCAGGTAGTTGTCCAGCAGGCTCAGCACATCCTGGCACACGGCTTCCAGCTCCTTCTCGATCTTCTCGCGGTAAGCCCGGACCATTTCTATCTTCTTTTCATTTCCATCAGCAGAGGTCTTCTGCTCAATGCTGCTAATGACCCGCCAAGAGGAGCGCCGCGCCCCCACCACGTTTTTGTAGGCGACAGACAACAGGTTCCTCTCTTCGTTGGAAAGAGGCTCATTCAGCTCTGTCACCTGCATTGAGAGAGGGAGAGAGAGAAGAGAGACACTTGGGTTAAGCCCCAGTCACTTGGCGTTCCCATCACACGTTCGGGTGTTCACACACATCTCTAGCGAGGTAAGACAAGGCAGCCGGCTCGCAAAGCCCTTGTCCATCATCCAGCATCTGCTCCCATCCCTGAAGGAGCTAGCTGGGAAATCACACCGTAGTCCAGTCCCTCAGCAAAACGGGCAGGTTGTTTTTTATTCAAGGTATTATCCAGCTCTCAAAAGCTCAGTGGTTTCCAGAATGAGAAAAATCTTCTAGGAGAGAGATGCCTTTAACCTGTGGGACGAGAGTGGGACTTTGTGCTGCAGGTGACAGGGACAGTTGAAGCAAGAGGGTGGGGATGTCTGGGGTTACGAGCCAGCCACACAGATCAACAACGCCACAGCTACGGCGTGCTCCTCTTTTCCGTTTCCCATAAGCACAACTCACGCTTCGGAGATGCCTGAAGTACACATTAGACATTAAAATTACAGCTGCCTAAGGCATCTGCACAGATAAGGACTTAAAAGCTCACATGGTAAGAGTATGTTCTTCCCACACAGGATTTTCTTCATTGAGGATAAGTGTATTAACGCACAGCACCGCTTCCACCTGCCTCACGCGCCGCCACAACAGAGGGATTAAGGAGACAATGGAGCAGAGACCCATCTCGCAAGCGAACTGCCCAACACTGCCTCAGCCGGTTCAGTGACTGGGAAGCATCACACTGGATATTGCAATAATCCTAATTCCAGCTCCCAGGCAGCCTGGGAAGGGCTAGCACCCCCTTGACCCCATGCTGTGCCCCATAGGTGGGTCTCTGCACCCTTGGGGTGGGCCCAGCAGCCCAGGACGCTGCCGCAGGGGCTGCTCCATACAGCAGGGGTAGTCACAGCTGCCAAGCAGCACATGGAGCCTGGCTGTCCCCTTCCCCAGGGTCACATCGCCACATACACACCCTGGGTTTGGCTCAGCAGAGCAGGAACTCATAAGCCTCTTCTCGGCAGTCACAAACCATTACTTTTAAATAATGGTTCAGATGTGAAAAGCTTCTGCAAATACTGAGTCATTTTCACAAGCGTTTGCAAGGACAAGGTTTGTTCTGGGCCTAAATAACCACGTTTATAGTGGGGATGAGGAGGACAGGGTCTCATGATGGAAGGTGTAGGATGGTCCAGTGCAGGACCTCATTTGTGTGGCCTGGAATGACTCACCCTCACTAATACCACATTGATCTGCTTGTTCCAGCACCATCACCCCTGCCTGCAGCTCTCCTTGCTGTCCTGGCTGCACTCTGGCTAATGTCCTCTCCCAAAACCCAGCTACAGCTAAGCCTTAGTTACCCACACAGCAAGAAAAGCACTGTGGTCTCTGGTCCAGACTCCTCTACCCCTTCCCTCAAGGCACAGGCATCCTTGGAGATATTCAAAACCTGATAAGGTAACTCAGGGTCTTGTCCATCTAAGTCACCCTGCTTTAAGTAAAGGAATGGGGACTAGAAACGTCCAGAAATCGCAGCCTGACCTATTCTCTTAACCTTCCAGCTGCAAATGGAATGTCCAACACGGACAGCCATCCCACCAACTCTCACAGTTTCTGTCCAGGTCCTCGTTATGAAGGTTGAAAACCGCATGAGGTCTTGCTTTAGCAAGGCACTCCCTGAGCAGAGATACCAGTTCCAAGTGTGGACCAGGCAGGTGACTTTAAAGCTGCCCCACAGTCGAGTCTGCAGATATTTATCACTGCAGAAAGCAGATTTACCTCCTCTCACCAGAAGAGTCTTGCTGGAGGACAGATTTATTAAAACTACAGGGAGTTTCATTGGATTAGCTTTGCCATAAACATTTTAAATTCAAAGCTACTAAGGATTACGGAAGAAAGTTGCCTGTCAAAAATCCTTTCAACAAACTCGCTGACAGATGGAAGGTACCACCTGTGGAGAAAGCAGATTCCTCCAGGGAGCTGGCAGGGAACCTAACAAGGCTCTATTTCTGCTTTGATAACCACGTAACTCCTTTCTAGCAGCAGCTGGGCTCCAATAAGAGAACACTGGAGAGAAACACAAAGGTGCAACATGGCCTGAGACAGAGACCATGTCCCCCAGCACTGGGAGCAGGGTGGGAAGAGGCTGCAGCCCCATACGTATTTCAGTTTGCAACTGAACTGAGAGAGGAAGAAAGGGAAAACCACCTGACACTTGCATTCCCAGCAGGAAGAAAACACAAGATGCTCATGACACCAGATATTGGACAGTAAGGGTGCATTTAGCTGTGCCTTCACTGATTTTTCCTTACACTGGAAGATATCAACACAAAGTTGATATCAGTCAAGCCAGAGGCTAAACAGCAAGCTCTGATATACTTAATGTATAGCATTTCACTGAATGCCTCTGATGCAACATCAATAAGGCAATATCCTGCATCAGGCCTGGATTAGATTGCAGCAGACATCTTACAAGCCCTTTTGGAGAATTTTTGCTAATGTTTGTTTTAGAGACTTCAAATACCCAAAGAAAATTTGGTATTAAGAGGGCTTGGCAGGAACACAAAGGCATCAGCCTCTGGCTGGCAGACAACCTGCTCCCTGGGAACCTCAGTCATTTTGGAGCTTTACTTCCCTGGTTGACAAAAAAAAAGGCAGAACTTGTACCACAAATCCCAGTATCTGTCAAGCCTCTTTTCACCCTTGTGCCCCTGCAGATCAGAGCTGTGGGGGGTGGGCAGGAGATGCTGAAATGGAGTCAAACCTTGCATGTGGTATAAGAACCCAAGTGCAGGGAGCTAGTCCACACGCTCACATAGCTGGAAACTTGAGAGATGTAAGTCTTCGAGCTAGGCTAGAAAAAAAAAGGCCTTTTTCACCACCCTTTTTGCTTCTTCCCCTTAAACAAGCCCAGCCTGCACGCCCAGCTCTTTATTGATGCAGAGCAGCAGCAGATCTCAGTTGTGGCACCTCTCATTTCCCCACCCGTCTGCAGGCAATGCTCTTGCTTGCAAGAGCTTCCCCTGCGCCCTGTCACAGCAGGCGACACATGTGCCAGGAGCCAGACCCTTGGTGTGCTGCAGGCAGCCCTGTGCTGGGCAGAAGCCCTGCCCGAGAGCAGGAGCACAGGAGAAGACACCTGGCCAGAGAATGCAGGTGTACATGGGCTCGGCATGGAGCAGGCTTTGCCTTGGAGGCATGATCCATCACCAGGCTTGAGGATGCTGTCAAATTCCAGTCTCACCAGTTCCTGCAGCCTTTGAGGGCGCAGCGTCTGGGCCACGGAGACTCGAGTGCCCTAAAGCCACAGGGAGAGTCCAACAGTTCCCGTTGGACAAAAACTACTGGAAGTTTAGGGTTTCTACTGCTTGAGAGACCAGAGGTTTGTACAAATCAAAGCCCTCTGATTTGCAACAAAGCTCCTCAGAGGCAGCACTATATTGGAGAAGGTCCCCCCGATTTCTCTGCTACAGCTGCGAGCTCTGGCTCAGCACCCCGTCCAAAACCTGGCAGGCTCACAGTGTGCCCGAGTATCACGTTGCAGGGGAAGGTTCAGCCACACACAAGCCAGGCAGCATGAAAAACTTTACCTTGCCCCTCTCCATAAGCTCAAGGGTTGGTCCTACTTCACCTTCTTTACAGAAGCCTCCTAATTAGCAAGGGTTTTTTTGAGACTCACAGGGGACTTTGCTCCCAGCCAGCAGCGGGTTAGTTTGTTTACAGGGCTTATTCCAGGACTCTTATTTTCCACCTCTCACCTTTCACTAGTAGGTTTGAAGTCATCGCTCCCGAGTACATAACGAAATAATAATTTTGAGTACTCTCCAGTAGCTGCAATGGAGATCCATCACAGGATTTAGTTTTACCTGTTTATCCATATACACATGATTTTCACTTAGTTTTATAACCAAGTGCCCACCCATTTATGGCTGCTATCTAGCTGTGATATCTTTTCTTAAAGCATACAGCAGAAGAAGCTGAGCAGACCCAGAGATTCTCCCCTGGGGAACAGCATCAGCATTTGACAGCTTAATCCACATTATAAGCCTCAACACTTTTTCTTTTCTGATTGCCCAGAAGAGATCCCGAGCCCCTGAAGATGTATCCACAAAGGAGCCAAGCTCTCCTGGAGAGAGACAACCATGAGAACATCAAACTGTCCGCTGAGAACAGGTTCTAAACATCCCCAGAGCTCTTCCACCAGGACACACAACAGCCATCTCCTCCTCAGCACTTGTGTTTCCTCTGTTCTATCTACAGCTCCTCCACCACGTAATTATGTTATCTCGCAACAGAAACCCTAGCAATTGCCTTGTTTTCCTTCACACACAGCTTGTTAGTCACACTGAGGTCTGGCCTTTTCTGTTCCATTTTTTAAAAGGCAAATGTGCTTTTGAAACAACGTTCTGGCCAGAAGTCCCACTGCTGAAATTCTTACTTGGTCTGAAGCCACTGGTGAGGGGAGCAACCAGCACAAAAACACTTTGGGCTCAAGGAGCTGATAAATGCTCAGGACCACCTGCAGCCGGGCCACCTTCTCTCCTCCATCTCCAACAGCTGTCTTGTGGTGGGACCCCATCACCCCTGGGCAAGCACCAGATCATCTTCAGCAGCCCAAGAACTGTCATTCTGAAGGTGACATGCCAGAGGGACCATCTGTTTTTTCTGTCCCCAGCTCACTCTATATCTAGCTTCTGAAGAACTGGGTGCCCTCAAGCACCTTAAATTGTCACCAGTGGCTTGACTACAGGTCTGACTAGATGTCATACAACCCAGTCAAGAACAGCTTCTCCTTGCGTGCTCCAGAGCGAGCTGTCCTATGACACCATCATAGCAGTCGGGAAGATGCTCTTCTTAAGCACTGTCCTACTTCAACACAGAGTAGGCGTGTGTTAAACTAGACCTAGATCTAAAAATCTTACCAGATTTCGCTGGTTCATGTGTTTTTCCTCTGTACTCTAGCCTTCTCCCCCATGTCATACTTCCAAAATGGAAACCACACCACAGCTACTTCCCTCCTTGCCAACCCCCTTCCCTGTCCTCTCTGCTCATTTCTTATCTCAGCATGGTCAGGGGATTTTCAGCTGCAGGTCGAGCCCTTCCTCTCATCTCAGACAAGACCAGAAAAGCTCCTGCAGGCTGTGGGCAGAAGTTGGTTCCCCACTGCTACGTCCTTTGACTGTTTCAGTATGAATAACCATATGTGAGTTCCCATTTTTAAGCTGCCGGGGCCGGCTCTCATCGCAGGACAGCGGCTGAAGGCACATGGGATGGTTCTGCCATTACATTTCAAATTGCTCTGACTGTATCAACGACCAGTGTCTAAAAAGTAAGATCATTTATTGCTTGCAGAACAACTGGATCTCAGAGGCTGCTTAGGTACTCCAGATACTGATTAGGATTTCAGCATGCTCCTAGAGTTAACAGCGGCTTTCATCCCACTCCGCAGCCTTTATTATTTGAGGTAACTTTGAACCACCCAAGACAGTCTACAAATTGGGAGATGAGAAAACCAAGAGTTCATTTATTTGACTGGCCTCTGTTGCTTAACAACTCCTTAAGTTGAAGTGAATTTCATCGCAGCACATGCAGGTTTGATCAGTCCTCAGAGCCTGCAGACAGACTCCAGTTTCAGTCTGGCTCTGATGGGTTTCAGCTAAAGAAAAAGCAAGTTTCAACTGCTTGGGTCATTCTTGCATGTAAAAGGTCATAAGGGAGCCAAGGTGAGAAAGCCGGTGACAACAGCACAGCTCTGAGCTGCTCCTATTCTGCATTTGGTAGCAACGTTTCATGTACCGCCTCTTATCTGCAGCGCTGCAGTCCCAGTGTTTGGTCTAACGGCTCAAGTGTTTCCTGCTGCAGAGCACCCGGGTGCCATTGATTTGCTCTACCAGCTCCTTCTGTGGCATTTGAGATAAGGCAAGTATAGGAGAGCATCCGTCTGCCTCCGGTACAGGGCTTCCAGGCACGTTATTAGCCCTTGCAACCTGCCACAGACATGGAGTTGAGAGAGGGCAGCCCAGACACATCACAATAACCAGCTGGAAGGAACAATCCAGCTTCCCAGCATGGGCATCATGTTTGCTCTTTCAGTGCATCAGTGTAGAGCTATAAACCACTTTTGAATCAGCACTGCACAGTCTTGTAGCAGGGAGCTGCTCATACAGCTCATATGTGCTTTTTGAGTCATTAGGGATTTATGCCCAAGTTCTTCTTGTCTTCCTTATTAACACACTGATTCTTGTTAGCCTTACCAAAGGACAGGCTATTAAACAAGATAAAAACTGGTCATAGGACAACTTGTTTCACTGTCTTGCTGCCACTAACAGTTTCATACCTATTAAAAAAAACTCTTGAGGGGAGAAATAATCAGTTTCTGCTGGTCTAGTGCCTTCCCGCCACCAGATGGAGAAAGCAGCAAGTCGAACCACATCAGCCCCACCATTTAAGAGGACTGTCACTCAGGGCTCATCACACTGACTCCAGCAGATGGGATACCAGCACCTTTGCCTGCTAACGGCAAAGCAACAGAAGGGATGCCAAACTATTCCCTTCTCGAGACATGGCAGGCTGGCGAGCATCATCTGCCCACTTTTTGCATTTCTGCAGCTCAAGATCAGCACCCTGCTCCATCAACCACCAGCTTGGGGAGCTCTCCTTGCATTAGCCGGTCTGTTCCCTGCTGATACAGAATCACAGAATAACTTAGGTTGGACATGCCTCTTCTCCAGGCTTTCTGGAAAGTGTGTGGAAGACCAGTGCCACAGCACGGCACTGCTGTGGGAGCTCAGATGTGCTCCTGAAGCACACCAAAAGGTTTAGGAGCTCTAAGTAGATGCTTTTGAAAGGAGAACACAAATTCGGTGGTTTCTGTAGGCTCTTCTAGGGCGCATTCAACTTCTTCAGGTGTGAATTTAAAAGGTCTTGAAGAGAAACTGCAGCTCTTTCCTCAGCAGCATTTCTGTATGAGTTTAAAGACTTGATTTTCTTTTTTTTCCTATTTGAGCATTACTCTTCTTCAGAAAAGTCTGTCCACTCACAGACCTTTTAGCTGAAGCAGCCACCCATGGGATGACCACTGGTCATTTCTCTAGACAGTCCTAAGACTTGGTCACCATAAGGGAAGAAAGACCTTTTTTCCTCCCTACCTCCAATTTATGTCAAAATAAAACCAAGAGAGATAGCCTTCAGGGACTCCAGCACATAAGCAGGGACACACTAGCTAAACTAACCAAGTTTCACGTTGGGATGGTGTTCAGCACTGCCAGGAGCATTAGCTACTTAAAGACTTACCTCACAGCTTCTAAGACTACTAATCTGGTTCAGATATTAGTGCTTCCCTGCTCACCTCCAGCAGATCATCAAATCCTCCTGGAGCTTCAAGTGCCAGGCCAACACGAGACGCTCGTCCTTAATCAGGGGCTCAAAAAACAACGTTACGCTGTACCCATGACCTTTACTCAGTTAAACCAAGTAGAGAGAGGAGGGACGATGTGACACAGGCAGGACAACCCAGGAAAGGCTGAGAGCAAGTTCTGGCTGCTGCACGAGCCCGCTCCTGGGTCTGGAGAGGGATGAACCAGGCAATTCTTGGCTTCCTGCACGGCAGAACCATGGCTGCCCCGGCAGCTGGCGGGCTGCTGCTCCAGTGGGGTGAAACAGGAGAAGCTGCAACCATGCAAACAACTCCCCGCAGCCGGCATGTAAGTTTTTAACCACTTCTTGTCATTATCCCAAACGCTTTGGGAAAGCCTGCTCGTTACACATCAAGGCAAGGTTCTGGAAATATTAAAAAAAAACCCAACAAAACAAAAAAAAGAACCAACCCAAGATTTTTGCTCTAGGTCTTTTGGTCTGCAGAACCAGCAGGTCCTTGCAATGTCTGAAACGTGTTTTACTAGATTAAGCAAGAGACTTTCCAGAACACCCAGGTGGACTCCAGCATGCCAGCTCCGTGATAGGTTTAATTTCCACATCAGCGAGTAAGGTGATTATCCCTCCAGATGTACTTTACCCTCCCACTGCTTCAGGGATTTCAGGCTTGATCTTACACACCTCTAGCAAAGCCAATTTTATTTAATTTCTTAAATGAACTTGCAGAACAGAAAGTCAAGTTTTTGCTCTGGCAGCTTTCTAGAGCACTGCAGCCAATTTCACATTACCAGGAGGGTCACTTTACTGTTCTAGCTCTGACTGGATTTAACCACCCTCACCCGGCTCCAGCTATCTCCTCCCAGTCCTCTTTTGAAGCCCAAGGGACTTCTACCAGATTTGATTTTGGCCCATCACAAGTGACAGGGCCCCTCAGGCACCGACGTCTTGACACCACCAAACACAAGAAGCCAAGTGCCCAACTCCGAGGTAATGAAATATTCATCTCACGTTAACAAAGCCCAGCAGCATAAACAGGCAAAGCTTCAGTGCCTTCCTCAGCCGGGTGTTAATCAAAGGCTGTTAATCTTCCCCAAGTTCTTGTTCGCCGCTGAATACTCAGCATTAGTGGTTTACAGGCGCAGATCTCCTACAGCCGTTCTCGAGCATATCTGTTAGTGTACAGCACGGCAACAGCTTCTCCAACTACTATTAATAAACCTTATGCTGCAGAGCACCACAACTGTCCAAACAACGTGTCCATCAGCAGCCTTGTTAAGGCTGAAGCTGGGACTTCTTGCTGGTGTTTTTCTACAGCCTCGCTGAAACCATCTTAGAGAGGAATCAGAAGCCAAGTAGTTTGGCCTGGTATGTAAGCAAAGATCCATCCCAAGCAAGGCAACACATCCAGTAAGATGAGAGGGAATTTGCAAACAATTAAGGAACGTTTTGTACTTAAGAGTCCCTTGTGTACATCCAAGTGCAGCTGCCTCAAACACCCATAGCCTGACTCAATTCTAACATCTCCTTTATGGAAGAAAAACATTAAGTACTTTAATCCCTAATCTGGGGATCGCTTTAAGGGAATCTCATGCCATCATCAGTGACTTGTTCTCTAGTTACTCTCCTACTGCTATTAACTAATGCAATGCCCTTGGTCACTAAATCACTAGTTTTGGGCCAAAAATCAGGTTTGTTTAATACCTAACTGATCATGTGCTGGGTCATTCCTGAGATGTGACTAAATCTGGTTTAGCACAGAAAAACCTGAGACTGGGGAACATTCATACTTAAGCAGGCAAAGGCTTCTGTTTCACCAGCTACACAAAGGTGTTGCTTTTGAGAAACAGCCTTGTCAGTGTTTCCTGCAGCCCAAGGATTGCTGCCTCATCACTTCAGCTCCATTTTCCAGAATTTACCGTTTCTGAGCATTTCCAGACCACACCAATGAAAGCAGCACTGCAACCAGGGTGAGACTCCAGGGTAAACGTAAAGCTCTGTGCTCTACCAGCTCCAAGAGCTCTGGTCCACCAAAGGGGCTGCAGAAATGCAGCAGCTCGGGCTCACCATCGTTGTGCACTTGGAGAAGCCAGACAAAGCCACTGCTGATCTCCACCAAGGCAGGCTTCTCACCCAGAGCCACAGGTAGGAATCCAATGCGTGGACATCTGGACTTTGGAGAGACAAGTCGGGCCTCTTGCTTCAAAAATTTTTTTTAAAAAAAAAAAAAGCGGAATGGAAGTCCTTTTGTTACCACAAAGCCATTTTGTTTCCACGGGGAAAGAACAGTTCCCCCATCTGCAAAGACACAGAGCCTGGCAGCCATGGTAGAGCATTTTATCTAACTACCAGCAACATAAAACCAGTTGGTGGCTATTTATCTGAACAGCATCCTGATGTCAAGCTGAAGGTTTCAGAGATCGAAAAACAAAACCACCATATCTTCACCAGTACAGTGACAAATTCACAGCTACCTTCCCTTCATTTTGGCAGGCGCTAAAATGGTTTTCCAAGCTATTGCTTTCCAGAGGTAACCATCGCTTGCAGAAACTAATCGAGTAAATACTTGCTATCATTTTAATGAAATTTTTGCTTTGCAGACCCCCGGTTGCTATTTCTCTGCAGTCACAAAAATACTCATAAACAGCATTAGCTTTGGAAAAAGTTATCTTGAGCTGCAGAGCAACAAGGCACAGAAGAGTGCCTGAAAGCATCAAGGGTGCACCTGCTATCCGGAGACAACCAAAGCCCTGCATCACAGATTTGCCATGGTGAAGTGGAAGATGATGCCTGTATCCTATCAAGATCGTCAATAGAGAAATGCTTGGGAAGCCAGTCAAATCCTGTTTCACTGTGCTTTGTACCACAGTTATTCCAACATGCGTTCATGTTTTGCTGTCAGACACAGGTCAGGAGGTAGAACTGGGCAGAAAAGCAGAAGACAGTTTCAGATCTGCAGAGTCCTAAATGTCCCAGACACCGATCCTACTGAGGAAAGGCTCCCTCGGGTCAGACTGTGAGCATTTTCCAGCCTCCTCTTCCCGTGTACCTGCCTGGGAGCTGTCGGTGTGTCTGGCTGGGACACACTGAGCAGGTAGCTCCAGTCTGAACTGGTCTGACAGCCCTTTTCACTCTTCCCTGGCAGACTGGTATTGAGCTCCCAACATACCACTCACCTCCACCAAGGGAGAAAAGCAGCACCAGCGAGTCCAGCAGTGCTCCATGTCCAAGGACATGTCTGAGCTCAAAGCCACTTCCCAAGAAGCAGCTGGTTACCCAAGCATTGGCAGTTGGACACACAAAAGCTTGGATTGCTTATTTTTCCTAAATATGCATGCTTGCACATGACTTTCTAGGTATTTGTTTGCTTACTTGGCATGAAGCTGCTCAAAATGGAAGCCGAAGAGTTCAGCTGTAGAATTTGGGCGTTATACATTGCCAGATGCGTCACTGTCCATGGAGGTTTCTCCAGATGTAGAGTCAGGGCTACCACCCTTGTCTCCCAGCCCCTGCTCCACCAGCTGCACCCCGAGACATGTTTCTTCTTGTATCCTTAAGAGTCACTGCTAGTAGGGGACTGATCCCTAACTACAGGTATGCATCCATCAAAATGATAGACCTGACAAGCACGTTTCATCTTCCCTGATGAAGATCTGCACACTCAATGGCTCACCCTGCCCAAATCTGCAGTTCCACAATGCCCAGACAGGCCAACTGGCACATGCTTGCTCCCGTTGTCCCAGAGCAGTCACTGAACCCAAGGGAACACATTTTTGTTAGAGGTTTAATGCATTTTGCCCCTGCCAAATCCTTTCACCAGCATGGCTTAAACCCAGCCAAATGGCATGAACCATCCCATCCCTGCACTTCAGCAGGAGGCAGAAGAACAGCTTGCTGGTACAGCTGGAGTCCTCCACCTATGTACCATCATGTGCACACTGATGTCTTTCTCCTTCTCAGCCTTATCTTTGCTTCTTCCAGGCATGTCATGGCCCAATATAGAGTGGTGCAGTCAAATATGAGGCTCTGAAAATCCTTGACCCTATAACTGTGAAGGGCCTTTGGGGTCACCCACCAGCCTGGAAACAAAATCCTGGTCCAGCCCAGGCCTCCCTATGGGCTACTGGGGACCATCAAGCTGCTTGATCTGATGCTCAGACCTTTAATTCCTTCCCAGAAGGACAAGCTGACCATGCTCCTAACCAGCTCTAATGCTGTCGGCCCAGGCACAAGAATGAAAACAGCTTAAAATGAAGTGGTCCAGCAATACACAGTGCAGAAGAGATGGGATGGAGGAACAAGAAAAGATGATGGGGATCCTCAAATTAAGGAAAATCTTCCTGCTACCAGCCGTAGAAAGCCAGGAAGCAGCATGTTCCCCCCTCTCCCTTGATCACATATCCCAAGGAATGCCCATGGGTAGGAAGCAGAAGAGGCAGAAGGATACAACACAATTATCTCGATAGCTCTCACTTCTCTTGCAAGTGCCACCCAGCACACTCACAAGAACTAGTAAGAGGATGCCAAGTGAGAACATCCAGTTCAAATAAGACAAGCCAAGACCAGAGTGCACACGCTCCAGAGGTGCAGGAGTTTTCAATCTGGAAAACACTTCTGGAGCTGAACTGCTGTGGTTGCCCTGAAATGGCTGTTCCTATGGCTTCTATTATAGCAACCCTGAATTCACATCATCAGTGGCCAAAAAGCTTCTCCCAGAGAGCAGCTTTGGGATCAGCTGGTGAGTAAAGGCTGGGTAGATAGGGCTCATACGTACGTATTATGAAGCTTATTTGGTGTTCCAAAAAAAAAAAAAAGAGTCTCCTGCGAGCCAGCTATCTTTAACCACAAAAAGCAGCGCAAGAAAGAAGAAAAAGCAAGACAACTCCCACCAGCCTTTCTGCACTTCCATGGCTAGCCACCATCCAAAAGATCTACTTGGCTAAGCTCCAGTAATCTAAGGGCTCTTGGAGAGCCCTTGCCCAAGAGCCTTGCTGTTTCCATGTACCCTAGACATCTGCAGAGGATTCGACAGCTATATTATCCACCACAGCCTCAATATCACTTTTGTTTAATTCAAAAAGAGCTATGTCTAAACAAATCCACACCTGGCTGTTACACTTGGCCAACTGAGAGAAACCCAGCATGGTCTCATAAGTCAGTGGCTTTTCCTCAAGCTCATAAAGACTTATCAGTAGCTTAAAGGGACATTCTTAAGAGCTTGAGCTGCTGAAGCCTCACCAGTTAACATAGCTAATGTGTGCAGTGGGTACAGTGCTACCTGCCTTTGGCTTAAGTGCAAATGTGCGATGCAGGCTACAAGGTCCTGAGGCTGATTTGGGCTGAGATAACCCACAACATGATCCATTACAAGGTCGCAAGTGCGGCAGGACCTTGCAGAACTCCAGGAAGGAAGTCCTGCTCCCTGCTCTAGAGTCACCCAGTCTCAGACTCCCATCCCCATCACCATCCATAAGGTGTGATCAAGCCCCTGCTACTGAAGGGTGAGAGGACCCCTCTACATGTAAGAGTGGTCAGGACACACGGTGACAGCCGTGCAGTCCCACACTGCAGTGGTCCAGGAGGCACCACGAGGCTGAGCAGCATTCAAGACATCTGGACAAGGGTGGCAGCAAGAGCATCAACGCAGTCATTAAATGCCAATGTACCCTCTCTCCACCTTGGCACGGAGAATGGTTTCTCCAAAGCCTTCCCCAGCCCCCTGGGAAGTGCTACTACAGCAGCTCACACTCCTTGCTCCCTTCCCACCATCACAGATGGCCTGCCCAGCACTCCTCCAGGAGAAGCCTTTCCACCTCACCCTTTTGTCTCATCTACACCGCAAAACAGAAAGCAGATAATCACCCCTGTTCTGCTCCCCTGGGACTCCTCAAATAGCAGCGATTTATATTTGTGTTACTCCCTTTCCAAGGGTGGGTCTGCTGTCTGTGTGAAGCCCCACTATTGGCACTAACCTGGTCACAGGATGTGGAGGACAATAACTTGCCAGGCTGGTCACCAACATGGCAAAACCCACATATCCCGTATCAGGGAAGGCCTGCCAGTTCCCCACACTCGCTCTCCTCCCCCACCCACAATCACAGTATCACAGTATGTTTGGGATTGGAAGGGACCTCAAAAGATCATCTAGTCCAATCCCCCTGCTGGAGCAGGAACGCCTAGGTGAGGTCACACAGGAATGTGTCCAGGTGGGCTTTGAATGTCTCCAGGGAAGGAGACTCCACAACCTCCCTGGGTAGCCTGTTCCAGTGCTCTGTTACCCTCACTGAGAAGTTCTTTCTCAAATTTAAGTGGAATCTCTTGTGTTCCAGCTTGATCCCATTGCCCCTTGTCCTATCATTGTTTGCCACTGAGAAGAGCCTGACTCCATCCTCGTGGCACTCACCCTTTATATATTTATAAACATTAATAAGGTCACCCCTCAGTCTCCTCTTCTCCAAACTAAAGAGCCCCAGCTCCTTCAGCCTTTCTTCATAAGGGAGGTGCTCCACTCCCTTAATCATCTTTGTTGTCCTACGCTGGACCCTCTCCAGCAGTTCCCTGTCCTTCTTGAACTGAGGGGTCCAGAACTGGACACAATATTCCAGATGGGGTCTCACCAGGGCGGAGTAGAGGGGAAGGAGGACCTCTCTCGATCTACTGACCACCCCCCTTGTAATACACCCAAGGATGCCATTAGCCTTCCTGGCCACAAGGGCCCAGTGCTGGCTCATGGTCATCCTGTTGTCCACCAGGACCCCCAGGTCCCTTTCCCCTACACTGCTCTCTAATAGGTCATTCCCCAACCACGGCAACAATGGCCATTTACTGCACCAAGAGCCAGTTGTGTCTCAAGCTTGGGCAGCAGCCATTGGCTTTCCAGCATCTCCAACATTCACCCCTCTGCACCCACCACCATCACAGCTGATGGTTCTCATATTGCACAGCCACCAAAGGTGTGCACACCCAAAGGTGTTCCCCTCACAGGGAACCTTTAGGTAGGCTCAAGGACTCTGCCATATGGTCCCACAGATACATGGTACATAGGTGCAATGTAATAATCCATGCCTCACCCTTTTTAGATAACTTATTTCCTATAAATGTTATTGCAATCATCTCACTTCTTCACCTGTGCATCCCCCCGACACAAAAGGTCTATGGGGAAGCATGTGCTCTGCTCCCCAGGCAGCACCCACCACGGCCTCAGCAGGGATTCACCTCCAAAAACCCTCCAGCGGCACTGCCGCTCCTCAGCTAATGGATATTGATCACAGCCCTGGTGCTGAGTTGGGCAGTAAACTCTTTGTGGAGCTGCACCAGACAAAAAGGCGACTCACTTCAACCACGAGCAGCAAAACCCGGTGAGGGCAGCGAGCCAGTAAGGAAAATGGTGATGCTGCGTGGGTGCAGCATCGGGTAGGATAGCAAGGCCAATGCCACCACCCTGGGGACCTGCAAGGAGCTTTCTTGCTCTTCAACACATTGTAGGGCTGTCTGCACCCCCAGACAGTGCTGGGGTGTCCAGGGACACGACCAAGGTCACACAGCCATACACTGGACTGACTGGCCTGGTCCCATCACCCTTCCTGGGTGCTGCATCACCTTCTGCTCCCTCCAGCAGAGGAGGGGACCATCTGCTGTGTTCTACCAGGACATACAAGTAAATGTCACATTCAGGGCTGAAGGAGCATTCCTGCTCCTGCAGCAACAATGCGACTGCACATACCAATTAGGGGCACCGGCGGCTGGCACTTGCAGCATGGAAAGAGCTAGAACTCACATTATTTGGAAGAAATTATTGTGATCCAGTACATCCCTGTGGCAAACAGCACTGGATGAATCAGCATTCAGAGCCCTAGTACACAGTTTCTGTTTTAGACTATTAAAATGGCCATTCAGCACAGGCTCCCAAGCAGGCAGGGTCTGGCTGCCATGTCATCACCTATGGGGTGACCACCAAAAAACATACAAAGGTGAGATCGAGCTGCAAGAAAACAAATCTCTTTTATGCACATCATTGCCACACCAGGTTTTAAAGACATTTTTCAGCACGGTGTTAAGGAAGCCAGCGGACAGCCAGCTTTAGAGGGCAGGAGACAAAACAGCGATGAGCACGGGAACGCTTCTGCATCACCTTAGCTAGACACAGCCTGCATGCTCTCTGCTACCACCTGGGTGCATTGCAGCTTGGACCATCGCATATGACATCACTAGGCGTTGCTACAGAAATGAGTGCGAGGTCATCAGCCTCCCGCACAACCCGGGCTGGGGGATGGGCAGTACACAGGATGGTGACAGGGATAACCGAGTGTGACATGCCCATCACCGCCAGACCGGCCGCGCTGGAGTTCGGGCAGTATCGCCCAGAATAAAGAACAAAGCTCTGCCTTTTGTTTGCTGTCGCGGGAGGCGTCAGCACTCCCACTGTGAATCATTTTCGTATGGCCAAACTACACGGCAACTGATAAGCGGCATTAGCCCGGGTTACTGTTTCACCAGGACTAAAAGGAAAAAAAAAAAAAAGAACGTATATATAATCTCTAACAACACCTTTGGTTTAAACACCGAGCCTGGGTAAGCAGGTTAGGGAAATTCACTGCAACACAGCTGAGCATCCCAGGCATATCCCTGTCGGCTTTGTCATAGTGGCTGTATTATCCGTAGGAAATGAGCTGTAGGATCTGCTCACGCAGCAGACTTTGCTTTAAAATGAATAGATGCCGTTAACAGAAAATGGTATAAAAGCCACAGTGCAGCAGAGGAATAGCCCAGTTGGTTTAATATGATAATATCTTGTTCTGATCATCCGTATTTCATTTCTTGATAAGACATCTCCTCCCTCCCTCTGTTCTTGGGCTGTGACAGTTTTGTCTGTTTGATAAATGCAAGGTTATTGACAAAATGGTGCAATATGGGCAAACAGAGCTGCACCCACGGCAGACTGCGACATTCCTAGATCAGCATTCACTTTTCATCAGCCAGGGAGGACACCCCAGCTGCTCGCAAAGGTTCAGACCTGACTAAGAAGACAAACATAAAGAACAGTTTTCCCCTTTAAAGCACCCCCTCCCTCCCTCCACCCAGTCTAGCCTCTCTGCAATATGACAAATGCAGAATCTTCTGGAATGACTTGATCCTGCCTCCCACGATTGCTTTGTTTGCAAGATCAGATCAGAGATATGTTTTTTTTTCCCTTCTTATATTGTCAAAATGTCAGTATTGAAGGGGAGCGTTCAGTGTCACAAATCAGATCAGCCTGCTATATGCAGAGTCTTTATTTTAAGAGCGTGAAATGAATACAACATGACTCAATTCATAAATCTCCAACCAAGTGCAGTAAAAATAAGAGCTTTGGCAGTGAAAGGGCTCCTGATCTTTGGGGTCACAAGCACACACCAGCCTCACCGATCGCACGCGGGAAGGGATGCACAGGAGCGATGGATGGGGGGGTATTTCAGCAGCAGGGAGAGGGGTGCACGCAAACACCCCCCAACCCGCAGGGTTCCCCACGGGGCTGGGCAGCCCCCCAAGCCAGCATGACCCCCAGGGAGTGCCGCACCCCAGGGCTTGCTCCTGTGTCCCCCAGGCTGGGAAGCAGCAGTGGGGACATGGCAGGGAATGTGTGGGGCAGGCAAGGGGGCCTGGTGTGGGGGGAGAGAAGGGATGGGGAGGGGAGGCGATGCAGGGAGAGAGGGTGTGAGGGGCAGCAAGGTATGGGAAGAGGGTTGGGGGGCAGCAGAGGCGACGTGTGGGGGCTCCAAGGGAGGGGAGAAGGTGCGTGGGGTTCGCTGGGGGCTCCAGAACGGGGGAGAGGATGCGTGGGGAGCTCCGAGACAGGGGATGGGGGTTGGGAGAGAGCAGGGTGTCCCCAGGCGAAGGGAACAGGACCCGGCGGGGGGTGTCGCGAGCAGAATAAGGATCGGAGCCGGACGGAGGAACGGCGACAGGTTGATAAGGGAGAGGGGCCGGGGCCCGCACACCCCCCGGCGCGGCTCCCCCAGCCCAGTCCGGCCGAGCCCACCACCCACCGATAGCACATCACGGGGAGGGCGAGGGGAGCGCGGACCCGAACCCCCGGGTGTGTGTGGGGCAGGGGGGGGAGGACGGCGGACACGGGCCGGCACTCACGTTCTTCATGGCGGCCGCCATGTCGTCGTATCGCTCGGCTTGTTCGGCCAGCCGGGCCTTCTGCACCAGCTGCTCGCGGTCCACCATCTTCGCGGGGCCGGGGGAAAGGGCGAGGAGGCTCCGGGAGGAGGAGAAGGAGGAGGATGAGGAGGAAGGGCGGCGACGGGAGGAGGAGAAGGAGGAAGGCGAGCGGGCGGGCGGCGGCTCCTGGCGCTGCTGAGGCGACGGCGGCGGCTGCACCCGGTGCTGTGCGCGCGCCGCGGGCCACCACAACCCCCCTGCGCCCGCCCCGCCCCGCCCCGCCCCGCCGCCCGACACCCCCGCGCGGGGCACGACGGGAGATGGAGTCCTCGGGGGGGGTGCGGCGGGAACCTTTGGTTCCCGCCGCACCCCCCCCGAGGACTCCATCTCCCGTCGTGCCCCGCGCGTCGGCGCCGCAACGCCATCCCCCGGCCCCGCCCCCGGCCTCTGCCCCGCCGGGGTCCCGCCCCGCCCCGCCCGCGGGGTCCCGCCGGCTTCCCGTGCTGATTCACCTGGGGACACGAAGCGCGGGTGTGGGCACGCTCAGCCTCACAGAATTAATGTCAGGGACCTCGAAAACTCATCCAGTCCAGTCCCCCTGCCGGAGCAGGAACACCCAGCTGAGGTTCCACAGGAAGGTGTCCAGGCGGGTTTGAATGTCTGCAGAGAAGGAGACTCCACAACCTCCCTGGGCAGCCTGGGCCAGGCTCTGTCACCCTCACAGGGAAGAACTTTCTTCTCAAATTTAAATGGAACTTCCTGTGTTCCAGTTTGCACCCTTTGCCCCTGGTCCTGTCATTGGTTGTCACTGAGAAGCACCTGGCTCCATCCTCCTGACACCCTTTACATATTGATCACCATCAATGAGGTCACCCCTCAGTCTCCTCCAAGCTCCAGAGCCCCAGCTCCCTCAGCCTTTCCTCACACGGGAGATGCTCCACTCCCTTCAGCATCTTTGTTGCCCTGCGCTGGACTCTCTCCAGCAGTTCCCTGTCCTTTTGGAGCTGAGGGCCCAGAACTGGACACAATATTCCAGGTGTGGTCTCCCCAGGGCAGAGTAGAGGGGCAGGAGAACCTCTCTGACCTACTGACCACCCCCTCCTAACCCACCCCAGGCACCATTGGCCTTCCTGGCCACAAGGGCCCAGTGCTGGTTCATGGTCACCCACTCATGTTCCAGAATCACTCTCAGACCAGGCAGGGATATGAGGAAACATTTATTCCCAGAAAGGGCTATTGGGCATTGGAACAGGCTGCCCAGGGCGGTGGTGGAGTTGCCGTCGCTGGAAAGGTTTAAAAGATGCATAAATGAGGCTCTTATGGTCTTGTGCCAGATTTAGGTTCTGGTTAGACTTGATCTTAAGGGTCTCTTCCAACCAAAATTATTCTATGAGTTAGGCCCCACAGCCCAGCTGGGTGGCTTCCCTGGGTCTGTGACACTGTGATGGTTCCAAGCCAGATTGTGGTGACACATCTTGGAGCAAACACCCCCATTTTGCCCCCATCCCCTTTCCCACCCCATGGGATGTGGTTCCCCCAGTCAACCCACAGAGGGGAACAGCCCCAGACGAGAGCAACACTGGATAATTTATGAGTGGGCAGCTTGGGAGTGCGGTGTCCTCGCTCATCAATAACACATGAAATAATGTCCGCTCGGTCTTCTGCTACACATTAGGAACTCCATTAGGAGCTGTCGGAGATCCCATCTTCCTAAAAAGCCCGTGGATAAAATGGAGCTGGGAGGACTCCCCAGCACTGGGAGAAAGGAAAGGTCTGATGAATGGACAGAAGCACTTGATCCTGGTTGGTGCTGACACACAGCTCTGCATGGGCAAACACCATTGTCCCCCTTGGGCTGTGCTCCGGTGCACAGGCCACATGTCCCCAGACCTTCCCAGTGCCACCGACCCCATGCAGGCGCTTTGGGAGGTATGAGGATGATCTTGGAGGACATGGCTGCCCTGCTTGCCAATCCACATGCCCTGCGGTTTTCTTCTGAAACACCCCAGGAAACCTTGGTGGCACCGGGACGTGCCAGTTTCCGCAGGGCAATACCATGGCCACAGCCCGCTGCAGCTCTTCAAAGCCCGTGGCTGTGGTGTCACCTACGTGGGTGGGGACAAATTGGTTTGGAAATGCTGACAGTGCTTTCCGACAGCAAGCAACACCATTTTGGGCTGAGATCTCCATCTTTATTGTGGTTTTCGCACTGCTTTAGATGTAACAAAGAACTGGATTGAATGGATTTGTTTTACACAAAACACTTCTTTGTTTCCAGCTTCCGAAAGCAGCAGAAAACATGCCCTCTGAGGAATGAAACTAGGAGTATGCCCAGATCCTCTCCTTTTCCTCCATAAAACAAACCGCTGTCCCCTTGCTCGCATCCCCGGGCTCACACACGTGGTAGCGACGTGAGAACGGCCTTTGTGCCCGGCCCGTGTTTACCGCCCGAGGAGAGCGCCCGCAGACAAGGGCAGTTTATTCCTCTTTTTGGATAACGGCTCATTCATTCTGCTGAGGAGGCTCATCCTCAGCTCTGGAGAGCTCAGCGTCGGGTTTTTGCGTTGTTTTCTGTACGACGCCAGCTTGGGGGAGAGAATTTGAGCTTAAAAAGTGCAAAATGCAGAATGTCCGAGTACATTGTGGGTCCCAAAGTGGGTTTTTTTGGCTATTGCTACCATTTATTATCAATACTCTGGAAAATCACCCAAGCCAAGCAGGACCATCAGATCTCGAGGCACAGATCGGAGCGGAGCTGCCTGCTCTTCCCACGCGCCTTTTGAGTGATGCTCCTACATTTGGGTTGGATGTGCATTTTCTCTAACTTGGAAAAAAATATTAGCCCTTGGGTACGACTCTGGAATCCTCACGGGCAATATTGAACACAAGCCTGGACCTGAGGAATTGCTCATCTGCCTGGGAACTCATTTGGTTTCTCCAAATATATCAGCTGGCCTAATAAAAAATATCACCTCTCCATACAAACTTTATGACACTTATTGAGTAATTTACATAAATAAGGCAGGTTTTCGGCTCGTCCAAATCGCTGCAGCTCTGCCGATTTATGGTGACCGCACATTTGCCCCAAACTGAGCAAATACTGATTTATTTCTGTCAAAGCACCATAGCAATAAATACATTTCACACGGCAAATGATTTCCTTTCCCATCACAGGTCAGAACATGACATTCATAAAGCTGTAAATTCTTCAGAGTAGCGATCTGGCTGTAATATTTATCTGCAGTGTAACCAGCCCCCTCTTTGGGTTCCTATGTTCCTTCTGTTCTACAGACCAGGGAGTGGTGGGATGGAGTTAGAAGCCGAGCGTGGTTCTGATGGGCACCCCAGGCAGCCAGAGGTGTCACCTGGCCGCCTGTCACTGAATGTTCTCCTGCCACCTCTGCCTGGGACCTACAGACACCCCTGAGCGAGAGCTGGATGGCTGCCGGGTTGGGAAATCACAAAGACCCAAAGGATGCGGGTCTGTTCTGCAGATGTCCCAGAAAAACCTAATAACCCCAATTCCACCTACAGTATTAAAAATACTCCAGTGTGTTCAAATGTGCCACTTTGTTAATTCCTGTGGCCTGGAAGATGAGTCCTTCTCTTCGCATTTTCTTGCATTCCCCAGTACCTCTTGTCAATGCCTTGTGACACCGCAAGGGACGGCAGTAAATTCTCTTTGACTGGGAGGCTGGCTTGGCTTTGCTGCTGACTGCTCCAAAAACACAGCCAGAAATCCTCCCCCGTCGCTTGCTGCGGATGGTCAGGCACTCCTTCCCTCCGTGTTTGTGGAGTTTGGGGGAGAGGCAGGGTGAGGGGTTGCACGGTGAAGGTGTCCCAGCCTGTCCCCACGCCAAGGACGAGGCAGGTAGCCATTGGTACAGAGGGATGCCTGTGACACCTCGGTGTCCCCAGCACCCTGGTGCTTGGGGTCCTGTGTGTCCCCAGCCGGTGGGTGGTGGAGATGCGGCTGGCAAAGCTGGACAGAGCAGGGGACACGGTGGCTCCCCAGCGTGGGTGCGTGGAGCTGGGTGGGGTGACATCCCTGGGACACTGCCCTGGGTGACATCCTTGGGACACTGCCCTGGCTCCAGCCCCACTGCCCAGGCACCTGCTGCTCCAGTTGCCCTGAGGAAGGTGCTGCCTGCCCAGGGGAGCAATTTTCAGCTTTTGCAGTTGGGCTGGTGAAAAACAAGCTGAGGTTCCCTCTGTTTTCAGCGACCCCTTCCCCTCAGGCTGCAGGACAACAGCGTCCCCATGTCCTCCCCTTGCTGGGCCAGACTGTCTAGCCCCAGAACCCCAAAACTCTGGCACCCTGGACCCTTTTGCACCCAACTCCCCCAAGCCTGACTGCAACACAGCAAGAGAAGTACCCCAGGAGCAGGCCAAGGGTGTCCCTCCCCGCATCCACCAGCAGTGCTCCCCAGCCCGCCATGGTGCAGACTGGAAGTTGCAGCACCCACCACCTGAAGCTGGAGGATCCCACCAGCCCCAAGGAAGGACCCTGCACCCAACACCTGAGCGAGCTTGGGGGTTCACCAACCCTTCCCCAAACACCCCAGAGCCAGGACACTGCCTCACCTGTGGCAGGAGGTGATGGAGGGTCCGCGACCAATGGGGCGGCCGGCGATGAGCCCAGCAGATGAACGGTGCTTTGGGGGAGAATTTCCTTCCACCCGCCTGCGGATTCACAGCGCTTTGTGCTCAGCCCTTGCCTTTCATCTCAGACTCCCCAGGCACTTCCCAAGCTCAAATTAATTCTGCTGCAGCAGCTGTTTAGGATCAGCCCTGCGTTGTGGCCCATACCCCTTGGGGTACGCAACCCCCAGGGATGGTTTTCCCTGAGACCACCTCAAGCCACCAAAATGGAATGGGGGCTCAGCTGGTGGAGCCTCCTACCCTCCCTGTACCCCTAATTCCCGCACAAGTTGCAAAGTGCAGTGATGCCCATGCACCTTCCACTCAGAAAATGCCCCCCAGCATTTCTCCCAGCCCCAGGGAGATGCTCCCACGCAGGACAGATGCCCATGGCAAGCCGGGGTGTCGTAGGGTGGCCAGAGTGGCTGTCGGGAAGCTGGGGGGACCAGGGTGTGGGTCTCCACAAGGGACCCAGCGGGAGGGTGGGCCATGGCCAGCCAGGCAGGCCACCTCCCTGCGGGGCGTTAATAATTAAGCAGGCGTGTCGGGCTCAGATGGCAGCTCTTATTTAAGGAGCCGATATAAATACCGCCCAGATGGCACTTATGGAGCACCTAAAAAAAGCCCTGGCTGTCTCAGTCCCTCCACAAGCAGCTCTGAGCTCTGTGGGGCTGGTGGGCAGCACTGGGCAGGGTGGTCACCAGTGTTTTGTGGGGCCGAGGCTGCCCTGGGCTCTGAACCTGAGAGGTGGCAGCATCTGGGACAATCCTCCGAGCACCCGCTTGTGCCTCAGTTTCCCTCTGCAGTGGGGACCTGCCTCGGCCCTTTGTCTCACACAGTGGCAGGGGTGTCAGGGACCTGGCGCAGGGCTGGGTGCTCAGCCCCATACTCTGCGTTGCTGGCATTGGGGGAGAGCTCTGGGGGTCTCTGCCAACCTGCCCCTTAAGTGCCAGGGGAAAGCTTCCCTGTGTTCCAGCGGCTGCCAAGGGCCTTTTTGTGTTTGTGCTGGTGGCCCCACTGTTCCCCTGTTCACAGCTACCCGAGGACACCCCTCCCACACTGGTCTTGGGGACACTCATCCTCCAAACACAGCTCAGCCCTCCCCACTCCCTGCCTGGGGTCCTGGCACCCCCATCCCATCCCCATTGAAGAGGAGGGGGCCAGGGAGGCACAAGAAGGACCAGGAGCACCAAGAAAGCCACAAGCTGGGGTGCAGTATGAACCCCCCCCAACCCGGGCATCACCCCCCATCAGCACCCCAGATCCCCAGGAGCAGGCGAGGAGCTGGAGCAGGCAGTGGGCAGGGGGAACGGGGCTGTCACATCGTCCCCATTGCAGGCGGGCGGCAGTGAGCCGCTTGCTGCAGTCCTGCTCGCCAGCGCTGCAGCGTGACTCAGCACAGCTTCACCCAGCTCCCAGCCCCCCCTGCCCTGGCTCCGGGCGGGGACACACGCTCCCCACTTTGCCACTGCCCTCCCATGGCCCCCGTCACCCCCAGAGGTCCCCCCTGCACCCGTGTTCCCACCCAGCCCCGGCCATCCCCACTCCAGGACCACCGGCTGCTCCTCCAGCCCTGGTACAGGCGAGGACCCCTATGCAAGGCAAAATTGGGGCTCCAAGCGATAGGAGAGGGGGTGCCAGCCTGTTGGCACCCAAACAACTCTGCCCAGCCCTGGGCAGGGGATGAGCAGCATGTCGGATCAGGCCCCAGGGGTCACCGTGCCCAAAGCTCAGGGTTTGGGGAGCTGAACACCAACTCCTGCTATGGCACCTCCACAGGCGTCAGTAGAAAAGATTTGGGGTTTTGTTCCTGGGGGATGGGACTGAACGTACTGCCAGGGTCACACAGGAAAGTCTTGGGATTTTAAAGGGATTTTTTGAGCCTTATTTTTGGGGTGTTTGTAGCCTGCCAGGATCAGCTTCTTACAGCGTTTCTGTGCACACCCCCTCTGGCCGTGAACTGAAGGTTACTGGGAGGCAAGGAGGGAGGCCAGAGAAAGCCACCAGCACTTCGGGATGAGAGCTGAGCACCCCAACTGTCCCTTCAAACTGGCCTCTTATCCCCAGCCATGAAGCCACTTGCAGGGCAGGACCCCGCTGTCTGCTTGTGCTGTGCCCCATGGGGGACAGTCATCCCTCCACCATGACAGCACCATGTGGCATGTCCCCATCCCCAGGATGGGTGACAACAGGGCAGTCAGGGTCATACAGCCGGGAGTACCCATCCTGCACCCTGATGGCTGCATCTGAAAAGATATGAACTGGGTTAAACCAAAGGCAGATCCAGAGGCAGAACGCATAGAAATGGCCAGATCCCAAGTCCCCCCCAGGCACCCCATCACTCGTGGGGCTATCGGTGGCATTGCCATGGGGAGCACGTTGCTGGTTTTGCTGCCAGCTAATTGCTTTCCTACCTCTCTGGAAATGCAGGCGCAGGCAGCGAGGTGGCTTTTGCCAGCGCTCGGCAGCCCATGTGGGGCGGCGCCTGCCAAGGGAATGAAATAAAATTAACAAAAAAAAAAAAAAGCAGCCAGAGAGGAGAAGATGATGGATGGGAGGATTTGCAACCGTGGCCGTTTACCCAGGCTCAGGGAGCCCCTGACCTGCGGGCGTAAGCGGAGGCACAGACCTGCCGATGCCTGTGGGCCACAGCCACCAGCCCCCGGCATGGTGGGGTCACAGCAGGGAGAGCGGCGTCCCCACAGCCCCCCTTGCCGCCCCGCTCCTGTTGCCAGCAGACTAATTGCGCCAGTGACTTTGCAGTTCCCAAAATAGCTGCTGGCTCCGGCGGGGTGACGTCAGCCGCAGCCGCGGTGGCAGGAGCGGGGAAGGACAATGCTGCCCGGCGTGGGGTGCGACGAACGGCTCCTGCACCCCACCATGGGTGACCTTGGCACGTTGGGCCACACTCCCAAGGGAGCAAGACCTGCTGTGGATGCTGCAGGGAGACCTCGTCCTCATCTAGCCCATCGGAGGAGGAGCTGGTCCAAGGCTGTCTGTGTCCTGTATCTGCAGGACCCCCCACCACAGGCTGCTCTGGTGGGGGTAAATCTGCCCCACAGGGAAAGTTGTGCCCCCTACTCCCAGCTGGGTCCCTGCAGTCCTCTGAGAGTGCCAAAGGGTGAGGCAGGGCCACTATCCTGGGTGGCCCTGGGGAAACTGAGGCACGCAGGGGGGGATGCAGAGGCAGCATGGGGGGCATGGCAAGGCGGGGAGTGGAACACAACTCAAGGTCACCCAGGTGGTGCTGGGCACAGCAGAGCCAGGGATGCTCTCCGGGCCAGGGCTGCCTCCGGCAGTGACTCACCCTGCGCCCATGCCCAGCTCCTCCAGTTACAGCAGGGACAGGATCGCCTTAGCGGGGCACAATGGGGATGGCCAGCCCAGGAAGGGGACCCCTGGGATCAGGGACCAACCCGTGCAACCCTCCAGCGCTCTGCAGCCTGTGCCCACAAGCTGTGCATCCTCTACACCATGTCCCAGCCAGCAGTGCTGCTTGCACTGGTCTTACACCGGCCCCAGAATGGGACCCCCATCCTTCCCAGCACAGCTGGGGGAATATTTAACTGCAAGTGGCCCCTCGCCCGCCTCAGTCCCAGGGATCAAAGCTTCCCAGCCCCACACCGGCGCTAGGCCAGAGGGCTGGCTTATTATTCTGGAACACAGTGAAATAATTAAAGCCTCCTCCATTTCCCCTTGCTCATTTGTGCTCCTTCAGCCTGGATTAATGGGTCTCCTCTCCCCAGCACAGACTCATTCCTTTTTCCTAATAGCCCATAAATCCCAGCCCCAAAATAACCCCAGCTTTTGCCTGGACCTGCTGAAATATTTATCCTCTCCCCCTGCTGCCCACCACGCCATCCCCTCTCTAGGGATGGGGAGAGGAACTAATCGATGGCATCGACTGGTGAGGAGCTGCAGCTGCTCCGGATGCAGGGAAACAGCTGACGTCGGCAAGAGAAGAGCCGGGTGGGCATTGTGGCTTCTCCCAGCTCCCACACAGCTGCCACAGCCTGGCTGTTGTCCCACAGTGGGATGCTGTTGTGTCACCAGCGTCCCCTGTGCTGGTACCCTGCTCCAGATCATCCCTTGTGCTGGTATGCTGCTCCAGAGCATCCCCCGTGCTGGTACCCTGCTCCCACCCTGTCACTCTCTTCTCCCATGGAGATGATTCCCAGATTGGGCATGGGGTGTCTGTGGGGATCCCTGTGGATCTCAGAGCATCCCAAGCTGGCTGAGGAAGAAAAGGCTGGAAGCCAGCGGAGGAGGCTGCTGGCTCTCCTGGCTGGAAACCCTTTGCTTGCTGGATTGCAGGTTGTGGAAGGGAGAAGCCCAGGGGGAGCAGGAGAGGAGCAGGGTGAGGGGTAACACTGAAAACCGGCCTGGCTTTGCCATCTTGAGGCACAGTCCCCAAGGAAAACAGGGAAAACCCAGCAAGCTTTTCTCATCACCCCCACCGGGACACCCCAAGAGGCAGCAGCCTCCAGAGCAACTCCTGGTCACCAGCCCCCTCCTCACCTTCCATAGACATGGGGACAGCATGGGGGACAAAGCTGGGGGAGCCCACAGCACCTTCTGACTCATCCCCAGCTGGTGTGGGCTGTGGGGGAGCCACGAGGCTGCTGGGGACAGCCCTGTCCCCGTCCCACTCCCAGCAAGACACAGGCATCACCCAGATGTCACAGCGGCCAGGCGGGAGGTGGTGGTGGCAGCAGGGGGCAAGGGGTCAGTGGGGGGAAAGCTGAGTGTGCAGGACTTGGGAATCTAGGAGAAGGAGAGGTTTTATTCACACACCACCTCCCTGCCCTCTCCCAGGGTCCCAGCAAGCTCACAGCCTGTCTGGAAGATGCTTCTGTGACTCAGTTTCCCCACTGGTGGAAGCTGAACTGGAGCAAAGTGCTAATGAAGCCCTGCCCATGGGAAGGGGTGACAAGTGGCCAATGGCAACCTGGTGCTGGCTGCCAAAGCATGAGGCCAAGGCCACCCCAGGGGACGCGCAGCAGCCTGGGACCTGCTTGGGGACATGTCCCTGATGTCCGCAGAGGTCCGGCAGCTGGGACATATCATCTGACAGCAGATCGCTGCCCAGGCCACTGGCAATGGGGAGTGGAAAAGCCTCATCAAGTCAGGGAGCCCTCTCTTGTGGTCCCCACGGTGACAGCCCCTGCCTGCAGGCAGCAGCAGGGGCTGCAGCTCCCCGGGTGGTCTCTCTTCCCATCTGCTCCATCCATCGTTAGCCAGCAGCACCAAATTCACTGCTGTCAGCACTGCAGAGCCCGTGCAGCCACACAGTGGCATTGCACCCACTCCAGCAGCATCTGGGGCTGCCAAATCCTTTTGGGAACGAACCCAGAACTGGAGACAGCCGAGCCGAGTGGAGGCCATGGGTGTACCCTCAGAGCTGGACTGGGGAAGGGGCCAGGCTCCTAGCAGGACGCAAATCGAGGGCTGCTCAGGTGCCACTGAGGGATTTGCTCCAAATTTTGGCATTAAGAGCTGAGCCCTCACCCTTGAGCCTGTTACTCAGCTCCTGCCTGGGCTTCGAGGGGGTGGCAGGGAAGCAAGTCAGGTCTCAGCACACTTTCAAAGGCTTTTCTTTATTCACAAAACAACCCCAAACACATCTAAGAAAAAATGAGGGGAAGAAAAAAAAACACCCAGGAATGTGCACAATCTATTATTAACAAATAATTGCACAAATACAGGAGTGGGTGCGGTGGAGGGAGCAGCCGGGACCTGCTCTGCATCTCTCCACGGTCACTGTCACCAGCTGTCCCCCTGTACCTGCACGAGGGTCCCGGCAGGTGGGCGGTCATAGGATGCCACAGGCAGCACCAGCATCTTCGGAGTGGTCACAGTTGTGGACATCCCAGCGGATGTGGGAGCAGCGCAGCAGTGAGGGCTCGTGGCCCTTGCACTTGAGGTTGTCGAGGAAGATGTAGCCGGTGCCCCGGCCGTACCGCGCCTCCCCCCAGGCTGCCACAGCGTGTCCACAGCCCAGTTGCCTGCACACCACCTTGGCGTCCCGCAGGTCCCAGGCGTCGTCACACACGGTCCCCCATTGTGACAGGTAGAACATCTCCACGCGCCCCTCGCAGCGGTGGCTGCCGTTCACCAGGCGCAGGGACCCTGTGGAGGGGACGGAGTGAGGCAGAACCTGCCTGTGCCCACCCCAGCGCTGCATCCCCCCTCCCTACCTGCATCATCAAATCACAGGATAGTTTGAGTTGGAAGGGACCTTCCAAGCTCACCCAGTGCCACCCCTGCCATGAGCAGGGACATCTTCACCAGCTCAGGTTGCCCCCATCCAGCTTGGCCTGGGATGTCTCCAGGGATGGTTCATCCACCACCTCTCTGGGCAATCTGGGCCAGGCTCTCACCACTCTCAGTATAAAAATTTCTTCCTCATATGCAACCTGAATCTCCCCTCTTCCAGTTCAAAACCGTTACCCCTTGTCCCTGCTCAAAAGTCTGTCCCCATCTTTCCTATCGGCTCCTTTTCAGTACAGAGAGGTTGCAATAAGGTCTCCCCGGAACCTTCTCGTCTCCAGGCTGAACAACCTCAACTCTCAGCCTGTCCTCCCAGCAGAGCTGTTCCAGTCCCTGAGCATTTCTGTGGCTCTCTGTTTCCACCCTGTGCTGGTACAGAGTGTCCCCAGGGCTGGCACCACATCCCCGGTGACACCTCAATACTTACCGTCCTTGGGACGGGTCAGGGTTAACGTGGTGGTTGTAGCGGTGGCTTCCTGGAAATGGTCTCCTGATTCGTCAGCACCTAGTGGGACAAGTGACTCTCAGGGGACACCTCTGCCCCCCAGGGCCAGGACAGAGCCCCCCAGCAGTGGCATGGGGGTAGATACAGGGATGTATGGGCTGAGATGTGCAGCTACATACACAAGTGAAGACCAGAGCTGGTACCCCAAGTTCTGGTCATCACCAGACACCATGGCACCCAACCATCGCTGCTGTCCCCCCGTAGGCAGAGGAAGCCCCTGGTTTTGGGGCTCACATTCACCCAACCCCCATTTCAGGGACCCCCTTTTCTACAGTCAGCCTGCACATGGTCAAAATCCTCCCCATGCCTGTTATGTGGTGGGATCTCCATGCCCCTGAGCCAGGCTTCAGCAGGGATGTGGGCACCACTGAAAACAGTCTGGTCCATCCTCTTGACACCCACCCTTGAGATATTTATCAGCATAAATAAGATCCCTCTCAGCCTTCTCCAGGCATCCATCCTCTCAATCCTGCCCAGACAGTGACTGCAGACCCTCAGGTGGGACCTGGTGGCCACTGGGCTCGCTCTTGCTCTCACCTCGACAAATGACCCCGGCGTCCTCATGGTGGCCGCAGTTATGCTGTCCCCAGCCCAGGTGAAAGCAGTCGGCCAGGCGAGCCTCGCCGCCACCACAGCCCACGTTATCCAGCAGGACGGGCCCGCGGCCGTAGCCAAAGGAGCCCAGGACGGTGGCGGCAAGGGCAGCACCACAGCCCAGCTGCCGACACACCACCTGGGCATCGGGGAAGTCCCAGTCGTCGTCGCAGACGGTGCCCCAGGTGCCACGGTGCTGCACCTCCACCCGCCCGCGGCAGCTCCCGTTCCCGTTCGCCAGCCTCACGCCGCCACCTGCGTGGGGAGGACCCTGGCACAGGCACGATGCTGGGGATACCAGGGCTCTGCAGGGGTCTGATGTCCCCTGCTGACATCTTGGGGCAGGGGGTGAGTCCCCAGGGAGCATAGGGTGAGCCCCTGGGGATGTGGGGTGAGACCTTGAGACATGGGGTGAGACCTGGGGACACAGGGTAACTCTTGGGGACATAGGTGAACCTTGGGGATGGGGGGTAACTCCTTGGGTATGGGGTGAGTACTGGGAATATGGGGTAACCTGTGGGGATATGAAACGAGCCCTGAGGGTATGGGGTGAGTCCTGGGGGTATGGGATGACCCCCCGGGATAGAGGGTGACCCCCAGGGATGTGGATCCCAGAGGGCACTGTGCCGGACCCCGTGTGGGACAAGAAGCAGCTGTACACTTACTTTCCTGCTCGACAGTGGGGAGAGCGGTGGTGACCACCTCGGTGGCCTGGGAGGGCTGGTCCCTGATGTCTGTCACTGCTGGGACAAGCATGGGGACACATGGGCATTGGGGTGGTCCAGGTCCACCACCCACTGCCCCTGATCCAGTCTATGCCAGGGGACTCTAGCACCACAGTGGCCCCATGGCAAGATTTTGCCATGGGCCATGTCCCCCCCAAGCCTCACCTACACGTGGTAGGACCCCAGGGTGACCATGCTGGGGTCACAGGAGGACACAGAGGACACGGTCTCCCCCATTGAGCCCCCAGCCCTGGCTATGGCACAAAGTGAACCCTCCTACCTGTGACAGTGGCAGTGAGTGTCTCTTCATAGTCCAGGGACACTGAGGTGGTGAAAGATGTGATGGTGGATGTGTCCAGCCCTGCAAGGTGACATGACAGAGGTGACATGTGAGAAGAAGCCCTAGAGCCGTGAACTTACTAACACTGGGCAGCAGGCTGTGATCATCTGGGTGTTGCAGCGTGATGAAGATGGAGGTCAATGTCCACCTGCACATCCCTGCTGCCCACATGCTGGAGATGGTGCTGCTCCACCTCAACCTCCACCAAGGTCCCAACTGCAGCGCTGAGGGGTCCCTGGCTTCTGTGTGTACCTGGGAGGTTTATCAGGCAGGGCTCATTAGCTCTAAAACTTCATTTTTACCCCTGTTCCACCAAGCCAGGGCTGTGTGTAGCGGTGCCATCAGCTCGGAGACTGGCCAAGGTACCAGAGGGGACAGGGATGTTTAGGGAGCAAAGGACCAGCCTGAGAAAATTGTCCCTTTTCTCCTACATGAACTTCTTTGTTCATTCATAGTGGGAAAGAGAAAGCACCAGCATTTAATGCTCCCATCATTAGCCATGATAACGAGGGAATTCAGGGGGATTATTAACATTATAAATGGTAATCAGTGGAGAACGGCAGAAATCCATCATTTAGGGAGCCGAAGGAGAGGCAGGATGGACCTGGGATCCTGCCCAGCCACTGGCAGCCACTCGCTCCTTTGGGACACGGGCAGCTCGATTTCCAGCCAGCAGAGCAGGGACATGGCCGAGCGGCAGCTGCATTTCCCTTGCCAATTGCTGCTCTGGCCGTGTCCCTGCTCTGGAGCACCAGGATCAGGGTGGATGAGGAGAAATGCTGTTCCTGCAGCACATTGCCCGGGTCTCTGCCTGACGTTGAGCACATCAGCATCTCTCTGAGGTCATTTAATAGAACCACAGGATCACAGAATAGTTTGGGTTGGAAGGGACCTTCCAGGTTCATCCAGTGCCACCCCTGCCATGAGCAGGGACATCTTCACCAGCTCAGGTTGCTCAGAGCCCCGTCCAGCCTGGCCTGGGATGTCTCCAGGGATGGTTCATCCACCCCCTCTCTGGCCAACCTGGGCCAGGGTTTCACCACCCTCAGCATTAAAAATTTCTTCCCCATGTCCAGCCTGAATCTCCCTCCCATCACCCCTTGACCTATTTGCAACAGGCCCTGCTCAAAAGTCTGTCCCTATCTTTCTTATCAGCCCCTTTTAAGTACAGAAAGGCCACAATAAGGTCTCCCTGGAGCTTCTCTTCTCCAGCTGAACACCCCAACTCTCTCAGCCTGTCCTCCCAGCAGAGCTGTTCCAGCTTCAGATCTGTGGCTCCTCTGCCCTCTCTCCAGCAGGTCCATGTGTGTCCTGTGCTGGGAACCCCAGAGCTGGACCAGCACTGCAGGGGAGGTCTCACCAGAGCGGAGCAGAGGGGCAGAATCCCCTCCCTCCACCTGCTGCCCATACTCCTTTTGACACAGCACAAGATAGAGTTTTTGTTCCCCAGGGGACAGCCCTGCAGGTGATACTCTCCCCTGGTACCTGTGCAGATGACCCCAGCGTCCTCATGGTGGCCGCAGTTGTGGATACCCCAGCCGAGACTGTAGCAGGCAGCGAGGAAGGGCTCGCTGCCCTCGCAGTTGACGTTGTCCAGGAGGATGCGCCCCGTGCCATAGCCAAAATAGGCATTGCTCTTGTAATCCAGGGCCTGGCCGCAGCCCACCTGCTTGCAGACCACGCTGGCGTCACTCAGCCCCCAGTCGTCATCACAGACGGTGCCCCAGCTCCCGCGGTAGAAGATCTCCACGCGGCCTTGGCAGGTGTCACTCCCGCTCACAAGACGGATGCTGCCGTCACCTGGCGGGTGACAACACATGGTGAGAAGGACATTGCTTCCCTCCAGGATGTCAACACGTGCACCGTGTCTCAGCGATGCCATGGAGACCGGATGCGGCAGTGCCCATGATGACAAAGGAACTGCGGGGAAGGGGCGATGCTGTAGGGCAGCACAGCTGATGGGAGCTCTGGTGGACCTCTGGGTTGGGGTTTGGCCATGTCTAGGACAACAACAGGGTTCCTGGGGCTCTGCCCCTTGGAACTGGAGAGTTGGGGTGATTCATAAAGGGGCAGTGGGTGATGGGGGGGCAACTGGGAGGGTAGGGGATGCTGGTCTCTACCAGCCCCCAGTCAGGACAGGCTGCCTGCAAGTGACAGCTGAGCATCTTACTTTCCCCATCCTGTACCGAGGCTGTGAGGGTCCTGCTGGTCGGTCCTTCACTGGCTTGAGTGGGCGAAAACTCTGCAAAGGGAAGCAGAGGCATGGCACCCATGCTGCCCACAGCAAGAGAGGGGTGACACCCCCAACAAGCTGTCCAGCAGATGACTGTGAGAGATATCCCTGCACTAAATCATAGAACCATAGAATCATTTTGGCTGGAAGAGACCTTCAAGATAGTTGAGTCCAATCATAACCCAACTCTGACACTAACATATGTCCCTAAGAGCCTCATCTATATGCCTTTTAAAACCCTCCAGGGATGGTGACTCCACCACTGCCCTCAGCAGCCTGTTGCAATTCCCAACAACCCTTTTAGGAAAGAAATTTTCTCCTTCTTCAGTCCTTCCCCATCTCCTCTCCAGCAGCTCCTTGAATTGGGGTTCGTGCTCAATCCACAACCTCCTTCCTCTGGCTACTGCTGGTCCAACCCACCAGCCAGCCCAGCATCCTGCCCTTTCCAAGCCCCACTTCTGCAGAACACAGGGATTCACTGTGGCCAAGCTCTGGGTTTGCACAGCCTCACGTTTATTGGTTGTCAATGCACAGCTGGTGAGCAAACCCTACATAGTGATGCAGGAGGAACGTGTAGGGTACATAGGGGTAAGCACGGAGCTGTTCCACTTTCACATGCCAAGTTCAAACGCTTTCCGCTGCTTTTCTTGCCCTTAGGAACATTGACTGCTGAAAAGCTCAGCGATTTAAAGAAAGGGAAGTCAAAAGGGGAAAGAACAGTTGGGCAGTGGCTGACTCAGAGGCAGGAACGTGGGTGGGATCATGCTCTTTCCCCAAGGAGCAAGCTGGAGAGGTTGCAAAGTCCCTGAGTTGGGAGTGATGGGGAACACAAACCAGGCTGGTCACCCTATGGAACACCAGCATGTTGAGCTGGGAGGTGACCTGGATTGAGGAAAAGGGTGGAGGAAGGAGGCAGAGTAGGTGTGGTTGAGCCAGGCTCGGAGGAATAGGCTCTGGTATATGGCTCTTGGGCTCCACCAGGGTGTCTGCAAACACCAGGGCTTCCAGCTCTTCAGTAACCTCCCTTCTCTCCTTGTCCCCGAGGAGCCCAGCCTTATTACCATTGCACACGACAGCCACGTCCTCATAGTGATAGCAGTTGTGGATGCCCCAGCCATGGCTCCAGCACTCGCTCAAGGCCGCCTCCCAGCCTTTGCAGTCCACATTGTCCAAGAAGATGGGTCCACTCCCTTGGCCAAAGGTCATGGCGGCTGGGAGAGTGATGGCATGGCCACAGCCCAGCTGGCGACACACCACGTTGGCATCCACGATGTCCCAGTCGTCATCGCAGACTGTCCCCCAGGAGCCATTGTAGAGGATCTCCACACGCCCCTGGCACCGGCTGGGCCCATTGGTGAGTCGAATCTCTGGAAGGATGGACACAGATAAGTCCCTCAGCAGACAATGAGTCCACTCTGGGGCCAAGGAGGTGACAAACACTTGGTGGGTGTCACAGAGAGGGTGGGAGCCCTCTCTGCACCAAATCTCTGCTCTTTAAAGAAAATGATAACCCTTTGCTGTGGGACAAAGCAGCTGTTGACTTGCTGCTGCCCATCTCATGGTGGGACATGGGCTTCTCTTCATCTACTGGGAGCAGTGGACATGAAGACTCAACACATCTCAGTACATAACTAAGGTGGGCAATCACCCTGTCATCTTGCCTACTGATGGCCTGGGCCAAAAATGCAACGTGAGAAGAGGAAAGCGGACACGTGGCATCACATGGTGACATACGATGGGTGACAAGTGACAAAATGCAATTAGCAAATTCTTATTAGCCTCAACGAACGTGTCCAGAGCTGGTCCCACGTGGGAGCTGGTGGGATGCAGATGATCTCAAGCTGCTGGTGATGGGGATGGGCATGCAGGAGCCCCCCGCCTGTCACGTCAAGGGAATTACTCGCTGGGATGTGATGAGTGGCACAGGGACAGGGACTCAGCCATAGGTGGCAAAATTCCCCTCCCAGGATAATAAGCAAAATAGGGATAATAAAGAATCTCTATTTCCTTTCTGTAAAAGAAGTTTAACTTTTTGTTGCTGCTTTTGGTTCCAAACCAAAATGCTTCATTTTTTAAATTCCCCAAGCCCTGTTTTTAACCAAAGCAATGGATTTTTCAACTACAAAGCTTCCTAGAGAAAAGCAACTTTAAGAGAAGGATCTCACCTGGGAATGGCAACAGCGCGGACTCAGAAATGGCACCTACAAGGGAGAAGAAAAGAGATCAGATCTCCCCAGCGTCCTCGCAGCGAGCAGAGGAGGGATGCAGCTCAAAGGACAACGGCAGCAGGGATGCGGGTGGACATGGTTGGGACCAGCAGGACCCAGCAAACCCCCGGGCCCTTCCCTTTCCTGCAAAGACCTGAGGTTTGTAGGGAAAAAGAAAAAACACCCTAACCCAGGGCATCATTTCATCTGCTTCACAGGTGAGGAAACTGAGGCAGCAGCATGTGGGGTGAGTGATTTGGCTCTGTGGTGGGACTGCGCTTTAAGGACCAGGTCTCAGGGATTAAATAAGCAACACCAAAGGAAGAGAGAGGCTGGTTTGCCGATGGAGAGGACAGGGAAGGACATGGCAGTGCCGTGGGCTGGGCCAACAGGAGAGAAGTGATTCAGATCACCCCTGTACCAAAAACGTGGAGACGCGAGGTTTTTGAGGAAGAGCTTTTGATCCTGGTTTGTGTTGATTTTTAGCACCTAGTCCACTCCAGTGCTGAAAAAGCGGCAGATAAAAAGGACATTGTTAAATATTCAATATTCATCTCACTTTAAGTCAAAATCAAAACTCTGAAATATTCATTTGAAAGCATCCTCTGGCAAAGTCAAGAGAGACCTAAAAAAATATGCCTGGTGTGTCTACATTAATGAGGAATGAGTAAACCAGCAGTTTTGGAGAAGAGAGTGAGCCCTCCACCTTTCTCTGATCCAGCTTCACAAAGCCAAGAGAAAAGCAGGAACTAGTTCAGAGTAAACACCATCCCTTTCAGGGCACAGTGCTAAATTAAACCCCGAAATGGGAGGACGAATTACCCTTTATTTGTGACTTAGCTTTGCCCATTAATGAAGAGAACTGGGAGAGCCCAGTGGTGCAGGGAACAGTGGCAGAGCCATCAGGGTCCTCCCGGGGTCCCCATGCCCTGGAGGTCACCAGCAGGTCGGAGAGGACAGGAAGCACCAGTTGAGGGGGTAGGAACTGTAAAAATTGATTAAATCCAATTACGGTGTCTGACTACACCTTAATTGCCTGGTTTTGGGCTGACTTTGTCTTGACAGGGCTTTGCTGAGGCAGGGAGGTTTTACCAACCGACTGGCTATAATTACACTGATAAAGTCACACCAGGATAATTACGCTGTTCTTGTGTGGACCCTCATTTGAGAGCAAATGGCTTTTTCCAGTTTGGATTTACATGTTTCCCAGCCGGGCCAGACAGTTCCTGCCAGGAGTGACTTCGGACCAGTGTGAAAGAATCAGAGAATCACAGAATGGTTTGGGTTGAAGGGACCTTCCCAGCTCCCCCAGTGCCACCCCTTTCATGAGCAGGGACATCTTCACCAGCTCAGGTTGCTCAGAGCCCTGTCCAACCTGGCCTGGGATGTCTCCAGGGATGGTTCATCCACCACCTCTCTGGCCAACCTGGGCCAGGCTCTCACCACGCTCAGTGTCAACAATTTCTTCCTTGTGTCTGGCCTGAATCTCCCTCCTTTAGTTTAAAACCATCAACCCTTGTTCTACCAGACAAGATAAGAGCTGAATTTGCTCCCTCCATCCCTGTGCATGCTCAGTGCTGTTGGAGATGTCAAGACACTCTTCGTTTTCCCCTGCCCACCACACCATACAAGAGCTCACCAGTGGGGCCAAGGAGGAGGAAGAAGAGGAGCGCGGCTGGCATCAAGGAGAGCGGCAGCACCCCGATGTCTGGTGTCCCTGCACTGTGCCGGCTGACCAGGTGGGGACCAAATCCCATTGCTGCTCCTACAGACGGGTGTCCAGAGGAGGTTGTCCCTGAAACACGCAGACAGCAGCATTGTGATGGCCAGGAGAGCCTTTGCCCCACCATGGGCCATGCAGGACCTGCAGACAAGTCCCTCCTTGGCACTTGCTGGAGCGGTGGCCAGGAACAACATGAAAAATAGCCCAGGTTGTATTTATTGAGAACAAGAGATTTTTTTTTGAGTGGTAAGAGAAAGCTGCAGGGCCACATCCTACCCATGAGACAAAACTGGAAGCAGCAAGAGCCTCGGGGCTGGGCTACTGTATAGGCAGAAGTTTGGACGTCAGACCCACCAGGACACCTGGATGCTGTGCCTTGGTGGTCTCACCCAGGATCTTCAGCTCTCAGGATGTTCAGGGAACCATCCTGTTTGCATCTAAATGGAGGTTGTCCTCCTGTTACTTCTGCATGAGGTTACAAGCCAACCCCATAGCACAAATATGCCATATACCCCCTACTACACGTGAGCAAAGTGGGACACGCATTAAATCCAGGCAGAATTGGGAAGGAGCAGAAACCTGAAAGGCACTTCCTAAACCATCCTGGGGGCTTTACCCACAGACGCCCCTGGTCTCCACTCTGTCATCCTGTGGGAAAAAGCGGGGAAAGGCATTTCTGCAGGAAGACAGAAATTTCTGGGGTCTGCTGGGACAACCTCATTCGCCTGGGGGATGGAGATGCAAACGCCACGGGGACAAGATGGAAAGCAAACGGGAATGTCAGGCAGAAAGTGATGAGGAGATTAAATATCACAAGATGCCATTTCCCCTTAGTTTACTGTTCCCTTCAGGAATTACTGCCAAAGCAGTGGATTTCCAGCTCTGTTTTCCTCCCACCCTGTTGGGGAGTGGGATGGGGGCTGATCCTGCTCCCCGTTACACCTCTGAGAACCCAGAGCAGCACCCCAGTGCTCCCAGCAGCCGACCTGCCAGCAGCACTGGGACAGCAGTGTGCGCTGGGGAGGAGTGCCATCGTGAGGATGCTTTCACACGCTGGCTCTAAAACCAGGCTGTAAATCTCAGCTAAGCAGAGCCCTAAAATTAATCCCTCCAGCCTACACCAGGCACATGTCTTGGAGGGATGGGCACCATCTGCTGCTGCTTGAGGCACCTACTGATGGTCAGAAACTGGGGAAAGGGCGGTGAACTATGGGGTACTGGTGACCAAACACCCCACCGAGGAAACGCCTCATCCAGCTTTTCATTGCTCCTGGTTTTCTGATGCAGAGGCACAGGGTGGGAACAGCACCCAGGTGGGGCCATGTGCCAGTGCTGTGTCCACCCAGTCCCTCAAGACCATTGACTGGGTGGGCTTCCAAGTGCCCAGACAAAGCCTTTGATTTTTATAGAATCATTGAATGGTTTGGGTTGGAAGGGACCTTCCAAGCTCAACCAGTGCCACCCCTGCCATGAGCAGGGACATCTTCACCAGCTCAGGTTGCTCAGAGCCCTGTCCAGCCTGGCCTGGGATGTCTCCAGGGATGGTTCATCCACCACCTCTCTGGCCAGCCTGGGTCAGGATTTTACCACCTTCAGTGTCAAAAATTTCTTCCTCGTTTCTGGCCTTTATTGCCTGCACCAGGAAGAGATGATGGTAGACCGATGCTTTTTGTGTGCACCAGCAAGACAGTGGTAGCACAGCACTGCAGGTGCAGGATAGAACCACCTGGATGGGGGACAGCCCTGTCACACCTCCTGCTCTCCCGCTCAGCTCCTGCTGCCAGACAGCTCAGTGACAGGGCATGAAAACCAATCTACTCTCTGAGGTGGTGGTTTTCAATACTCCATTCATCCCTCCTGCAGCACCGAATAAAGTCGCCTTTTGTCCCCCTGTCCCTCCCTGCTCTCCGGTGGGGCAGGGCTGACAGACGGCCCCTCCGCCGCCCTGCCCCGGCCAGGCCCCCGCACCGTGTCCTGCTCTTGGGGACATTGTCATCGCAGGCCACTTTTGTGCCGGAGCCAGCGCGTTCCTGCAGCCTGGCAGAGTGGCAGCGAGCGTTAACCACTGCAGTGCTGTCCACAAAAAGGTAAAACACGATTTTCCTTCTCGTTCACTGCCTTTCCCCCTGGTCCTCCATCCTCATCTAAATGCTTGGGGTTTGGCAGCAAACTGACCCCCCTTTCCTTGCACCCAGGGGGGTTGGGGCCGTTTGAGAATGCCTGTAGATTAAAAACTGGTTTTAAGCCATTGTGGCATGATAGCAAAGCACAGCACCCTGTCTAGGGGGTTGTAGAATGTGAGTTTCTGCAAGTGCCTTCAAACGAAAGTCTTTCAAGCTGTGCAACACACACAGGGCAGGAGCAGGGCGCTTACAGGGGCACAGAAAGCCCCTGCTTTCACCCCAAAAAACACACACCACAGCAGACACACTGTGCCCAACCAGTACCCCTGGTGATAACTCCCTCCTTCCACCTGGACACGAGACCCCACAGGTCCTTTGGTCCTCCTCGGTCCTCTTTTGGTCCCCTTTGGTCCCCCTTGCCCACAGCTGGATCGCTTTTCAACCATTCAAGCAACTTCATGATAAAATACAGTCTTTCAGCCGCCACCATCCCATCAGATTGCTATTTGTAATTGCCACACTGACCTAAAAAAAAAGCACCATAAATCCACATACCTGCTTGGTATTTTCTTTCCTGTATAAAGATGGGTATATTGAATTCCAGAAATAAATATTCTCTTTTGAAGTAAAGAGCTGGCTAGTTAGTTACAAAAATGTAAAAATCATTGTTGAAATGAATATTCCCAGGAGAGAGGCGATGGGGATAAGGCAGGAATTTTTAATTTAGGTGAGGTTTTGTTTAGTAAAGTAGGAAAAAAAATAAAAAGGAAGGAAGAGAAAAAGGATCTCATCCATCAACTGAACAGCTCCAGCCCATCATCTCTTTGCACCTTTGGGGCTGTCAGCTGGGTCACAGCTCTAGCGCAGGATCGCAGCCCTGCATCCCATCCTGGGGCAGATCATCCTGAACGCAAAGGAGAAAGAAAGAGAGAAGGAGGAGGAAGAGGGGGGAAGAAGAAGAAGGAGGGATGGAGGAAGAGAGGGAAGACCTCTAAGGGGACATGGCGTGGAGGGAATGGCTCGGGTTTCAGGAAGGCAGGCAGGGACACATCCTTAAATTGGTGCCTGCAGAGCCTGGGTTACGCCTCGGGTGAAGGCAGAGAAGCTGTTTCAGAGGATTTGGGCTTTTCAGCTCCTTCCCACCTCTCTCCCCGGCTCTCCCAGTGCCCACCTGGTGAGGAAGGCAGCCATCCAAGGCAGCTCTGCTAAAGACATTGGAGAGACCCGTGGTGAGGGACACCCGTACACCAGCGCTGGAAACCTTCCCCATCCACCTCCATCACCTCGTGTGCCCTTCAGCACCCAACCGGGGCATCACTTTTCATTTTAAAAGGAAGTGCGTATTTAACCATTTTTAACTGTTGGAGCCTTTTAACCATTTTAACCATCACTGCAAGCTAAAGCCCGACAATACGAGACTCTTGGTTTTCAACAGCCTTGACAGCTACAGAACAAGGACCCCCAAACACACCTGGTTTCCTAGTTATGTGAATTCTTAAGCTTCCCAGCAATTTTAGGAGTCAGGCATACTTTCGGCTTTGAAGAAGTCAGTCCCATGATGAACAGGATTCCTGTCCTCATGTTCATGGGAGGCAGCAGTTCCCTAGTCGCTCTTGCTGCTGCATTGTTCATTTGCTCCTACACAAATCCCAGACCCTCAGATGCCCTTAAATGCCTGAGCTTCATGTTTTAACTCAGTGCAAAGCAGGCTCCGGCTACAATTGTCACTAACTGCATGGTTACCCATCTGCCATTACTTTATGTAGGGATTCAGCAACTAGCAATTAGACATTGACTTTTTATTTCCCAGTAGCAGCAAAGCTCTAATTAGCCAGTTTGCAAATGCAAGTTTCAAAGGTGCCTTTTAAGTCTGTTTTGCCTAAACTTTGACAAACTCTCCATCATCCTGGCTAGTTGCCAGGTTGGAAATCGTCAGCTTGAGCATCGATCCATATCCAGACTTTGAACACTAGGGATGCAAAACTCCTTAAATGCAAACACACAGGGGTAAGGTCAGCAGCCTGAAGATGCTCTCCCCCCATCCACCATTTCTTGGGCCATTTGAGCAGCATTGCAGATGTTTTCTGTGTCTACATCATTACTGCATGTTCTTTGAGTGGCTTAGCAGTATCAGGCTACGGGCTTATGCTGCTCTGAGGAAGAGAAAACACAGCCAGCCTTATTCAGGGAAGAGCCACAACATAAGAAAGGCTAATTATAAAATTCCACAGGGCAGCAAAGCTGTTCTCTTGTTTGCCAGGAAGAAAAGCTCTTTTTGTCCTTCATGATGGTCCTGCTGCCTCGTCACTTGGGGACATCAGTGATGTTCTGGGGAGAGCGGATTTTGGCGGGTCAGGGCTGAGCAGGGCCATGCCCATGTCCACGCAGCATCTGCCACGTGCCACCAGCCGCATCTGCTACAGCTTCTTATGGTGGCGGGTGGATGGCAGCTACAGCGGCTGTCACTGGATCTTTATGGCAACAGCTCGGTCATGGGAGGGAGCTGGGGAAAACTAGCAGCTCACAAATCTGCAGGGAAAAAAGAATAAAAAAATAAGGCTTCCCTTTTCAATTAGCTGGGAAAATACAGCGAGGAGACATAAACTCATTTGTATGTACTACACCATTGCTAGGAAATACATCAGTGATTTAGAGGAAGAGCCTGGTGAGATATAAAAAAGCCACAAGCTAAAACAAAAGGCACCTTTTTGCTGGCAGGAGGAAAGGACAGGGCTGAGCTGTTCCTCAGGACATTGGTTGCTGTTGTGAGCTTGTAATGAATGACAGGTTTCCCTTGCTGATTGCTTATCTGAATCACTGAGTATTTAGGGGTTTCCTTCCTACTACCACCTGTGCTTTGGGGATCACTGGCATGAAGGATGCTGTGCCTACTGGAGATGGAGCATCCATCCATCCGTGCCTTGCTCTGCTCCTTCTGCTGCTCCAGGGCACAGGCAGTGGGGAACCCTGTGATGTGGGGTCCCAGGAAAGGAGCTCTCACAGCCCAAACCAGCCAGTGTCCAGCAGCCTGGGGAAAGCGAAAGAGATACGTGCAGTACAAGAGCATTTGGATTCCCCTGTCCTGGCATCAAGCCCCGTCTTAGTGCAGCTGGAGCTGTGGTCCCAGCACACCTCTGGGCTATTTGGTAACCCAAGTGCTAATTTTAATGTATTTTCTGGCAGCTGGTAAGTGCTGAAGTAAGGGCAGGGCTGCGGAAAGGGCAGCTGCACCCCCAGAAAGGCTCAGCATTGCCCTCAGCTGCAGCACGCTGGAGCTGGGAGAGAGGAACCCATCCCCTCCCCAAACAAAATCACCTTTGTTCCTTCCAATAATCCGCTTCCTGACCAACGTGCAGCAGAAACCACCCCAGCCAGGTGAGAAGGAGCAGCCCAAGGACACGGTGCTGACAGGCAGCTCTGCAGAGGGCAACCGGCCCATGCTACAGGCTCTGACCTGCACCCAGAGCTGCGGCAGAGCAGCTGTGGTCTGTAGGGTGAGAGAGGGGATGGGGAAAGGGGAGCTGGGTACTCTCGGTTGCAGCAAAGGCACTTGCAGTGGACCCTTAGCTATGGGGTGCACCCTCCTTTTTCTGTGTTCCCTCTCATGACACGGGGTAAAACCTCACCCTGAACTGGGTTCCTATGGGACGACAACCCATAAACGATGTGCCCGTTGGGACTAGCGCTCGCTGGCTTCTCAGCCCATATCTGCTCGAGCAGAAATCACCGGCGTTAGACGTGACTGCTGCAGGTACAGCTTAAGTGCTTTTAAATAAATTCCAGAGAGCTTGAACCATGCCGAAGCGTGTGATTGAGAAATGGTGACGGGCATGTGGACAGACAAACGAGGGGGACATCACTGCCTGCCGGTGCAGGAACCTGCGTGGGATGGAGATGCCGCATCCAAGCCTGACACTTAAAATCCGCAGCAGAGTTCAGGTTGGAAGGGACCTCTAGGCGTCTGGCTAGTCCAGGATGACACACAAAACCCCCGGAGGACCGGATGACACTCTCGGCTGCCACACGGCCGGGTGGGCACTAGGTGGCACGCATTTTCAGGAAGAATCGCTGGAAGCAGCTTGGAGCCGGGCTGGGTTCAGGCAGGGAGCTCCACCAGTGTCACCCCCGGGGAACCATCCGCTCTGGGGGGCACGGCGATGAGCACAGTGGGGAGAGCACGGAGAGGCTGGATGGGGAAAGTGCTGTCTGTAATTAGCACTGATGGGAAGGTGAGGATGGCCAGAGCGGGCAAGACAAGCACACGGCCCAGAGGAGCCATCACTGGTGGTTTCTTGGCTGGATTTTGCAAAGGTAGTGATCATAGAATCATAGAACAGTGTGGGTTGGAAGAGGCGTTCAAAGCTCATCCAGTGCCACCCCTGCCATGAGCAGGGACATCTTCACCAGCTCAGGTTGCTCAGAGCCCCATCCACCCTGGCCTGGGATGTCCCCAGGGATGGGGCATCCACCACCTCTCTGGGCAACCTGGGCCAGGGTCTCATCACCCACATTTACTGGGGTTTTAAACTGAAACAGGGTAAATATAAGTTGGACATAAGTAAGAAATGCTTTACACTGAGGGTGATGAGACTCTGGCTCTGGTTGCCCAGAGAATCTGTGAATGCACCATCATTGGAGGTGTTCAGGGTCAGGTTGGACAGGGCTCTGAGCAACCTGATCCTTGCAGTCCTAACCACAGCAGGGTAGGACTAGACGGTCTTCAAAAGTCTCTTCCAACCTAAACCATGCATGATTCCATGATATCCCTGGAGAAGGCAAGCAGGGAGGTTAGCAGAGGTCACGGAGCATCTCCCACCATCAGCAGGGACTGGGGACACATCCCTTTCAGCAACCAAATCCCAGGTGTCAGAGACTAAGGTCACCCAATAAGAGCTGGGTGGCCTTAACAGATCCCATCTCTGCTTTGTCTCATCAGTCCCTGGCAGGGACCAGCAGCAGCTGCTGCAGAGGAAAATGAAACAAAATTTCACCTATTATCCTCTGACTGCAGAGGAATTTCTTCCTAATTCCTGTCACTTCAGGTTTGTCTGCGAGGGGAAATTAATCTGAAATCAAGCGGGCTGTGAATTCAGAGCGCCGCAGCGATCCCAGCAGAGCTTGGACAGGGAGTCTGATGAGTGGCCAAGGTATCCCCCAGAGCATCAGGCTAATGCTGGCAATTTAACAGCGCCTGGAGCTCCAGGTTTGCTGTACACTTGTGCAGGACCTTGAATCAGAAACACACGAGATGGAGCAGCCATGGAGAAATTAATTCAGCTGCCTTCCAGCCTCACTGCAAGAAAAGAAGCTGGGAGAAGACAAATATTTGGCTGGGTACACCGGTGTGGGGATGGCCCAGACAGAAGGTGACCCTGTGTTGGAGGACTTGCTGCTTTGCATGTGGATTCGGGGACCATGCAGAGAAGGTTGTTTCAGTGTGTGAGTGCAGGAAACAGGGATTCTGCTGGAAAAAAACAAACAACAACAACAACAACAAACAAACATAAGGGACTGTGTTAAACTCTGTGGATTGTTAGGGTAAAAACAGTGTCACACTCACAGTGTCACACACACACAGTGTCACACTCAGTGTCACACACTCAGTGTCACAGACACAGTGTCACACACACAGTGTCACGCACTCACAGTATCACGCACTCACACAGTGTCACGCACTCACAGTGTCACACTCACAGTGTCACACTCACAGTGTCACTCACACACACACAGTGTCACACTCACAGTGTCACACACACAGTGTCACTCACACACACACAGTCACGCACTCACAGTGTCACACACATAGTGTCACACACACAGTGTCACACACTCAGTGCCACACACAGAGTGTCACACACACAGAGTGTCACTCACAGTGTCACACACACACGCAGTGTCACACACACACTGTCACACCCGGTATCACGCGAACCCCCCGTGTCACACTCGCGCTGTCACGCCCACTTGCACGCACTCGCCTCGTCCCCGCCCACTCCGCGCGCCCCGGCCCCGCCCCCGCACTACATCCCCCAGGCGGCCGCGCGCGCGCATGCGCGGTGTCGGTCGCGGTGTCTCATGGCGGCGCCGGGACGCGCCCGCCCCGCAGCAACCGCCGCCGGGACTCGGGTAGGGACCGGGGGGGACGGGACTGAATGGGACGGGACGGGACGGGCTGGGCAGGGCAGCGCAGCGCAGCGCAGCGCAGCGCAGCGCAGCAACCCCTTCCCTGTGGTTCGGAGGGTCCGGGCCGTCCGTGAGTGTTCCCTCTCCGGGGCCATCACGGCTACGAGCGACCGGTACCGACGCGCGGCCGCCGCGGGCCCGACCTGCCGCTGCCCGGGACGCTCCAGCCCGCTTGGAGCCGGGCGGCCGTTCCCCCGTCGGCCTGCGCACGGTTGCCCCGCACCAGGCCGCAGCACCCCGGCGGAGTCGGTGCCGCCCGGACACCCCACAGCCCCTGCAGAGCCCGGGGCGGGTTTCCTCCGGGGTGCCCGGGTGTCGGGAGCGGGGGTGCCGTGCTGAAGCCGGGGGGCGGCTGCCTGTGCTGCGGTGGGGCTGTGGGTGCTGCCGGGGGTCCCGGGGCCGGGCTGAGCTCTCCGGTGGCCCCGGTTCCACGGCTGCCCTGGGCAGGACGTGGCTTTGCCTTTCCCGACGCTGCCGTCCTAGTGGGAGCCGAAGCTTTCAGGAAGCTGGAGGAGCCCTCCAGACTTTGCCAGGTTTGCAGCCTCACGCGTGAACAGTCTCCCCACAAATAAATAACCTGTTCCAGTGCACAGAAGGGCCCTGGAGCGAGGGATTGGGATGGGGGGTTCGGTGTGACCCTGTGTTCAGGTGTATGTACCTGCCCTCCTCTCACTGCCTCTGCTTTCCTATTCACTTGTGCCTGAAATAAGCTCTCTGCCTAGCTGTGAGGCAAACGCTTCGTTCTCTTTCAGTTGCAATCTTTATTTTCTCCTCCCAAGGGAACCCTCTTGAAGCTTGTTTTGAATGGAAGAAGTCCAGGTTCGGAGCATTCGGGGGGTTTATTTCTTCTGTTCTTTTGGCTGTCAACCCAGCCATCTTGTGGCGTGAGGGTCAGCAAAGGCAGGACTGTGTTGAGGACAAATCGATCTGTGCCACGGGAGTTATTGATTCGACCTCCACTCTTCCATCTTGCTCCGTTCCTGCTCCTGGGTTGCTGCTGGCTGTGTGCTGGTCAGCATTGGGTGCTTTTGTACGCAAAGGTGTGTTTGGATACCAGTTACCTGGCGAGAGTTTCAAGCCCTGTTGCATGGCTGTGTTCACAGCTCAGGTTGCGCAGAAGTGCAAGTCGGATGATTGGGGGGGCCCTGGCTGGGTGGTTTGGGGTCAAGGTCGCCTAGGGCCACTGTAATGCTGCTCTGGTCTTGCACCCTGTGTAGGGTCATGGGCTTATTACAGCCCGCCCTGCCTCCCTGAGCTTCATGTACTCTCCTAATCCTTGTGTTAATCTTCTACACGGGCTCTTTGTAGCACTTGAGTCCCATCTCTCATGTGGTGCTTAACAAATCCTTCTTGGATACCCTCTTTTCTCAGCAACCTGCTGAATAGTCTCTGTTTTGCCAACCTGGTGATTTTTATTTTTCGAATGCAGCCCAGTTCAAGGGCCCCTGAGGCCTTTTCTTTGCCAGGTACAAACTGGCATATCGTTGAAACTTTATCAGCACTGGCCATTTCAGTTCAGAAACTTAAAAACGGACTTGGCATTTTGAGAAATCATCTCAGACCCATGAATTTTAAGATCGTACATTTAAAATGAAAGAAAATTCTCCTTCCTGGAAGTAGAACAGGATTGACAATTAAACATGTCTTTCAAATGCTTTAATTCCCACCTGCCCCTCTGCAGCTTTCTCACCACTGTTTGCTGGAGCTTGAGGAGCAGGGAGTGAATCTGCTGGGAAACACAACTGACATGCACCAAATTATCTTCCTGTCCAAGTCTTCGATTAAAGCCACATGGGCAAATGTTGCTGAAGTCATGCTGAGGCATAAAGGGCCAGCCAAACAAATCCAAATTCAAGATTTGAGCCCAAGTTACAAATTACCTTTGGAATAGAGAGCAGTTGGATGGAATGTTGAAGTTTGTACTTCAAGTAGTCAGAAGCTTTGTTTTCATCTGGGGCAAGGTGGTCCACAGGATTACTGATTGAAGCCAGGACTGGATAAACATAGCTTTTAGGGATTGGTACAACTTTGAGCTTTTCAGGGCACTTTTAAAGCTCAAGGTGAAGTGTTAGTCTGTGGGATTTTAGCAAAGACGTGTTGTTACTCCCTCGGCACTGCTGATCTTCCCAGGATGGAATCAGCATGAGGGAGCTGCTGCAGCAGGACTGCTCTGGCGTCTATGACACAGTGGGATGTATAACACATCCCGAGCCACAGCCAGACATCTCAGCTCTGCTGCCCCAGACCCTCTCTGCATTGCTGTGACACACGGCAGCCCCTGGGAGTAGGCTGAAAACTGCACCAGCAGTTCTGGTATTTAATTTCACAGCTTTTAATATTTGTGTGCCCCTGAATTCATGGAGCAGGGAAAGAACTGCAACTTCAGGACTTTTTTTTTCCCCCCTCTTGTTTGCCTTAGCTCAGGGACTCATGTAATTTTGGCTTACTGAAGCGTTCCTGCATTCCTCGCTTCCCAATCCCTGCAAACAGCTGCTGGCTCGAGCAGCGTTTAGCAGCGAGAACTGCCAGGAGGCTGAAATCCGCCCCTTGCCGCTCCTTTGGACTGGCAGTCCCAGCGCAGGAAATGTTTTTCCGTTCTGATGGAGAAGCGAATGTCAGAGCACGCGACACTCGCGTGTGGCTGGTCCAGGGACCTTTAATGCATGTGGTCCAGGATTCAGCTGCCACTGCCGTCCAAGGGGCTTTTGTCACCTGGCCAGTGTCACAGCAAATGCAAAGTTGTACGTGAAGGAGGCAGCTTTTCTGCTGGGATATATCCTCTTTTTTCCATTTCCTGCTACTGTATTTTGAGAAGGAAGGAACACGAATCACTGACTCTCCAAACAGCCTCCCTCTGCTCTCCTGCTCTGCTCGTGGCTGTAGGATGTGCCGATGAATATTTGGTAACAGCTTTGGAGGGTAAAAGGTGTTGGCTGTCAATATGGGGTTCAGAGCACCTGATGCAGGTGGGTAGGACAGAAAACCCTGCGTCAGCTCACACTGGTCCAAGCTGAGCATGGACGTGCTGGTGGTCCCTGAGGAGCAGACGTGTTGGTGTGAAACCTGCCATAAAAAGAGCTGGCAGAGGCAGGTGTCAGGTTTGATACCTCAAGTTTTAAGTTGCTGTGTTGAGCAGTAAAGGAGCCATCCTTGGTGCATTAGGGGAGAAGGAATTGGATCAAAAGATCGTTTGCTGAGACCAGGGTCGTCTTTTGGTGATCTAGAGTGGTTTGTCACTGACAGCAGTTGAGATGGGGGTGTTCTGTAAAAATCTCAGAGCAGCCCATAAGCTAATTTACAGTGAAGCCATGGAGAAAGTGTTGCTTTCCTCTTATAAATGCAGACGTGTGGGTGTGTCTGTTCTTTGCTCTCTCTTTTTCTATTTCTTTTTTTAAGCTAGCAAGGCACACGAGCATGATGGATGGGACACTCTATGGAGCGTGGGATCTTCCCCCCTCCATCAGGGATGTCATTCTCTGCGCAGATGGCATCCTCTGGTGGAAGCCACCCACTGCTGCTCTGCCTCTTGGGAGAGATGAACTTTTCCGTTTGACGGGAAGGAAGCTCACAGCTCCCTGCTGATGGCTAGGAGTTAAGCGAGCAATCAATGACGTGAGACCTTAGGAGGGAGAAAGCGACTTTATTTTACAACAAAACCAATTTAACTCGTTTGTAGTCATACCCACCTGCTCATGAGCACCAACACGGGATCTCCAAGTGGTGTGTCTGGCATTTGGGCATCAAGAGACATGTGTCCAGATGGTCTGGACAGGATTCGTTGTGATGACACAGCAGATAAGGAATGCCAGATTTCAGACCTCTGGTGTCTCTTGAATGGCTTGGTGACCATACGATGGTTGAGTCTGCTTTTTTACATCCCTTGTGGGCTAAGAGTGGTGGTGATCTTATGTCTCTGCTTTCTGCAAGGATTTACTCACTGCCCTTTGTGTCTTTATCTGGATGTCTTAAGGCTCCTACCCCATTCTCTTCTCTTCCCCAAGTCATCTTTTAATGGCTTGAGTCTTTGGTGATGCAGATTGTCCTTTGTTTCAAGATGTTCCTTGTTTTCCAACGCGAGAAGCTGCAGTCAGGTGTGCCACAAACCACAGGAAGTAGAGTCTCTATTCTACTTCTTGCTCTAAATTAGCAAGAAAAGGTCCTAGCATTGGCAAGGTCTGAGTGCTGGTACCTCATTTGCCCTTGATCAGAGGTTTTGAGGCCAATTCACTTCTCTGTAGTCTCCTAAGTGTATAGTGAGCATCTCATGTGAAACACCAAGCTTGTTTCCCTCTCTTAAATGGCTTATGTGGGATGGATGCGGAGTGGGCTGAATTTGGGGTATCATTCTCAGCTCCGTGTGCTCTCTTTGTTTCTTGCTGCAGGTCCCCCAGAAGAAAATGGTGTAAGGCCAGCCAGCGCAGCTGCCACTTGGAACTGCGGCGTGCCCAGACCTCAGGAAGGAACATGGCAGCAGCTCAGGGAGCGGGAAGCAGTTTGGCTGGGCCATCCGGACTCCCCAGTTCTTCCCCGGGGCACAGCAGCAACTCCACGGCAGTGGCGGTGTGGGAATGGCAGGATGAATTTGGCAGGTGGAGGCCTTACCGAGGGAACGTCTGCAGCTACATCGAACAGGTTTTTCAGGCCTCGCAGCAGAAGGGCCGGCGTTCAGGGTCAGCGCTTGTCAGCAGCATCGCTTTGGGACATGCGGATCCTGTCTTGGCGCCCTACGTCATTGACATCCCAAGCTTGACGCAGTTTCGACAGGACACAGGTAAGGGAGCTTCCCCGCCCGTGCTGGGTTTTTGATGAGATAAGCAGGACCTTGTTCTGCACAGGAGAGCCTTGCAAAGCTCTGCTGGGCAGTTCTCTGGTGGGTGGCATGTCTGTGTCTCTGCTAATGCTGTCTGCTGTCCAGCGTATTAGCATGTGAGCAAATTGGTGTTGGCTGGTGTGAATCTGTGGTGATCTCTTGAGATGCCTCATCACAGGACCTCTGGAGCTCAGAGCTTGTGAGCCAGAGCCCTCAGAGCTGGAAACCCACATCCATTCAAGACCACTTGCATAAAAAGGCATTTTTTTGATTCAGACCCTCCCGTTTGAATCCCTTGTTCCCTCCGCGACTGGAGTGCCAGCTGCTTTACCTTGGCATGCAGCCCTGCGCAATCTGCTTTGTGAGAGCCTGCAGCCCCCGCAGAACGCCGTAACACTGCAGCAGAATATTCCCCGCGCTTGTGCTGCACGGGGCTGGCTTGTTTCCCCCCAGGGAGGAAGAGCGGGCTGGTCTTAATAGCAGGATTGAGACCTAATTTTCGTTCTCATCTCGTTTCTGTTTGGGGTCACTGAGGCTAGCAGCTCAGAATTTGCCGAGGTGACTCCTACCCTCTTTTGTTCCAGATGTGCTGAGCAGCTGTAGCTTAGAAAAGGGGCAGGGCTGGAATGCATGCTCTTGATCTCTGGAAAATCCAGGAACATCCCAAATTACCCCAAATGAATGGCTGCTTTGGAAAATTCTCTGTGCATCAGTTTCCCCTTTGCCAGCATCTCTCCCATCACCCTGGGATGCAGTCAAGCATCACCCCAAGCTTTAGAGATGGGCAGCGTGCTGGTTTCTTGCCAATTGAAGCAATAACTGAGCAATATCTTGTATCAACTGCACGATTGGGTAATTCCTGCAGGAAATGGAAGTGGTTAGAGCAAATGCGAGTGGTTATCACAGCTGCATCCGTGTTTTTGTTCTGACTTGATGACTTTAGGATTAGTTTTTCTAGCAGTGTACTGAGTGAGGAGCTTTCTTAGCTGGATGCCTTGGCAGGGCTGCTTATGCTCAGCGTGGCCTGTTTGAGCTCTGGGAAGCGCTGCTGAGGCTGAGCCTTCAAGAAATACCGCACGGACCATCATAGATGGCACCAGCAGCTGTTTCTTTCTTGTTTACTTCACACCAAACTTGTGAAGGAGCCTTCCAGCCTCTTGTCCTTTCAGGCTGTGCTCCAACACGTGGACAAGAGCTCTTGTCAGGGAATGGCCTGGTTTGGTGAGGGTGGGGAGGGTGAAAGAGGCATCCTTCTCCATGAGTGGAGCTGTCACTCCGCAAAGGTCTGTGTCTCTTTAGACCCTTGGGATAGATCTCAAAGCACCTAGTGAATGTTGTCGTTTGGAGTTGTTCATCTCTGGGGAACAGCCTGACACAATTTTGGAAATGACGCTGGCTGACGTGATCTCAGCTTTCCTCGGATGAGATCTGTGGTTGAGTCGTTACTAGCCAAAAAGCTGATTCCGCTTCACAGCTCTCCTGCTGCGTTTCCCATCGATTTGGAGGGATGCTGAGCAGAACGGCCAGGTCTGTGAGCCTCCCTCCGCAAGTACCTGTGTGCTCTACAACGTGACGATTGGAAACACTCTCATATCCCCTTTTCAACAGCCCAGTTCTAAGCAAAGCTTTTTCTCTCTGCAGGGCTCTGCCTTAAAACGTGAACCTTTCTGAGCGAGCAGCCAGCTGACCTTTGTCATGTGCTGGAGAAAAGAATCTCCGCAGGAAACATCCCCATGAAAAATCTTTAAACAGAGCAAAAAATAGGCTGTTGTATTCTGCTCATTAGCTATTAGACAGACAAATAGGCTCTTCAAAGGAAGCCAGGGAGAATAACAGGAAGCCAGTGTTAATGGGACCAGTATCCCCACCAACGGGGAATGACAGCTGTGCTGGGGGATCTTGTGGGCAGGATTAGCTGTGGGTTTCAGCTGCTGGTTGAGGCAGATTAGCTGGGAGCGAATGCAAGGGAGCAGCAGGAGTTGTCCTCTTGCCACAGCTGTTTGCCCACCCGGGGAGGAATGGATGTTTCCCTGCCAGCCTGGGGGCAGGGGAATGTTTTCCAAGTGCGTGGCGTTGGTCTTGTTATTGACTCCTAAAAGCTCTTCTCCCTGCTGCTGTTTTGGGATGTTAAAAATACAGGTTGCTTACAGACTCCTCAAATCCTTTCTCTGCTGCTTTTAGCTTCTGACCTGCCAATGGGTATCCTGGGACAGTTCTCCACAGGCTTTAGGTGCAAATACTTGTAAACGTGCCTGTTTTCACCTGGGGTCCTAGAGCACAGTGTCATAACTCTCATGACCTCTTAGGAGGCTTTATCTTGATTTTTTTTTTTTCTCTTCTTGGTGCTGTTCTCTGAACTCCTCCTGCATCCCCAGACTTGCTTGCCCTGTGGCGTTTCCTGCTCCTCATTCTCAGTGCGGAGCGTTGCTGAGGATTTTCCCAACACCAGCAGTTTTGACCCTGCTTCAAGAACCTGTTTTTGCAGAGGTTGCAGAGCTTCTGTCCTGTAGGGTGGCTTACCTCCCTCTCATTAGGCTTTTTCTTTTATAAAGAAAAGAATAAATTCACCAGGAGTGAAGTCATCCTGGAGAGCCAGGCTGCCAGGGGGTTTTGAGCTCCCGCTGTTGCTGTCGAGCAGCCTTGCAAGAGCAGCATCTCTGCTTTCATTTATCTTTCTTTGTCTGAACAGCTGCTCTCTCCGGTTTCCAAATTACTTCATTTTCTTCTCCTCTCTAGTTTCGCGGTGTCTCCCAGCAGCCAGGAGCCGCTGGCCCTGTCTGTCCCCTCTCCAAAGTCATCCTCCTCCTTGTGGGACTTCACCCGCTTCCCGAAGAGCAAAGTTGCCCAGACCCCTTGTAGCAAAGTGGGTGTTAAGCCCCTTAAGCACTTCTGCAAAGCACTTCCCGATGGTGTCATGTCTCTATAGTTACTCTGTTGTCAAGGCTGTGGGAGTTGTTTCTTTTCTTTAACCAGATCTGTGCCTCAGCCTGATTTATTTTAACTTATTTTAGCGTCAGGGAGGCATATGTGATCGCTGTGCCTTTGTGCTCGGGTGTGTCTGTCCTCCGCATCCTCTCTCCTTCCCTTCTTTCCCACCCTTCCTCCCAGCAGCTTTTGAACCTGCTGCCAGCTCGCTATCAGATTTGGCAAAGGGACGGGGATCTTGGGGGTATTACGTTTCTCTGAGCTTCATGACCAATCCCAGCCCTGTCCGGAAGAGAAAGTCTGTTAGTGCCCCTGCCAAGGAAGAGGTGAGGAAGACCACTGTGATGTAGAGACTGCGGATCTGTGCGGAAGCAAGTTCCCGAAATCAGATCCCACTTATTTCGCTGCTCACAAGATGATTTCACGTTTTTTCCCCTCTCCCCACGCAGGGACGATGCGGGCTGTCCGCAGGCACCTCTTCCCCGGGGACTCGGCCGCTGGCCAGGGCATCGTCTGGGAGTGGCAGAACGACGAAGGCGGGTGGTCCCCCTATGAGATGAACGTCTGCGTGTTCCTGGAGCAAGCCCATGCCATGAACCAGCACCAAGTAGATCTCGGACCCTTGGGCTACAACTACGAAGTGGACCTTGTGGCTCAAGTCCAGACCAATAAGACCACGAGGTTCCGCCGCAGCATTCAGAGACGTTTGGATGCCCCGTACCCGGTGATGGCATCCCCAGCACCTCTTCACACAGGGGTGGCTTGTTCTTGCCAGCAGTGCTGGCTGAACAGTGGGACTGGTCCCATCACCACACGCTACCGCCACTCTATGACAAACTTTCCCAACTCTTCCACTTCTCATCAGGTTCCTGGTAGGACAGCGTCAGTCAGTTCTTCCAGCGTCGGCTTCGTGCCCTATAACAAACCGACTTTGTCTGGAGCAAGGTCAACACCAAGACTCAATGCACAGAGCACCTGGGCTTTGCCTCAAGCTGGGGGCCCCAGCACAGGACTGTCTGCATCTAACGGAGTCAGGTACAGACCCAAATTCACCTTTAATACTGTACGTGTGTCCAAGAGACCTGCTGTGCTCAGGTCTTTGTTATCTAGGAGCCTCTCTGTCCCAGAGGACTTTACAAGGGTCTTCTCCCTAGAAGGAGAGAGAGGTTTGTGCCTTTGTGTCCAGTACAGTGGATGAAAAGGCTTCTGCTCTGCTTTCCTCTTCTTTTCTCCCACTTGAAATACAGTGCTGGTCTACTGATCTTCCTGAACCGTTGGAGAAAGCAGTCAGGTTGAAATTCTGCAGGCCTTAGAAAATTAATAGGGATTGGTGATATTTTGGGTTACACTTAAAAATAACTTTGAGAGGGACCAAGTGAATGAAAAGGGGACTTCTGAATACCTTTAGTTAATTCAAAATATACGGGAAACATAGAGTGGAAAATTCAAAGCTCTTCCCCTGCAAGGAGGGACCACAGGACTCGCTGCATGTGGCTGAGACCTCATGAATTCTCTGATGAAATCAGGAAGTTCATGTTGGACGTTTTTAAGGTGAACAAGCAGAGGAAAAAAACAACAACAACAACAACAAAAAAAACCCCACAAAGACACAGATTTAATCAAGGATTTTTTAAAATCCACTGTGAAGATGTTAAGAAAACCAAATCAGTAATTTACTCCCCCTTCCTTTGACACCTGGAACCATATTGGTCCCTCTGTATCCAAGATCAATGGGGTGACACTAACACTCTGAATGGTGTCCAGGCTATTCATCAGGGTAGATGCTGATGCAGAGCAGAGGTGCCACTGGATAATCGCTGAAGAGGTTCATTTCACACATGTTGAGGTGCCGTGGTGCTTCACTGTTACGATGTTGGGGGACTGGAAGCACAAGCAGGACTCTAAGTGATTTAAAATCCAGCTAAGTCCTGCCTTGCAAGGTTTGTTTGCCGTGTCCTTGCCTTCATCTTTCCTCAGTGACCCTCTGCTGGCTGGGTGACAATACTTGCACTGTCTGTCACCCTAAATCGAGGACCGAGGAAGGGCTGTCTGACTGCTCCCTCTGTAAAGGGCTGGAGGTGTACAGAGCAGTATATGCATTTCACCATAAATAATCCAGGTGCTGAACCACTGTGTGAGCACCCAGAAAACGAAAGGAGAACTTACCAGGGCTGATTTACCTGTCCAAGCTCCCCTGAGTAAATAGAGAGATAAGAGATCTAGAAGAGTGTTGAAAGCACACTCTGCTAATTACACAAGGCACAGGGGTTTGAGGTTTATTTTGAATCTCATTTGTATTTTAAGCAAGACGGTGAATCTTGAGATATTTTCTGTATTGTCGTATCAGGACTTTCCCTCTTCGAGGTCACCTGAGTGAAGTAACTTCCTGCATCCTGTTCTTCTTTCTCACGGTCTTTTTCTGGTGCTTTCTTTGCACCTGCTGATTTTTTTTGTGACATCTTAAGCATCCGCAATGCTTCTCTGTTCCAGTCACCTTCAAATAGGGCTGAAACACCCAGATGGACCCCAGGAAAGGGCACAACAAAGATGTGCGTTGGTGGCTTTTCATGGGTGATGCACAATGGCTGGATCTCCAGCCCTTTGGGATTGGTTTTGCTAGGGGTGCTCCCCTTCCTCCCTGCCAGACAGACAAAATCAGGCAGCGGGACAATCTCCACCTTCCAGTATTAGTGCTGTATGTGAAAGGGAGTTTTTCAGCACCAGCTGACAGCTCGATGTCTTTTCCTCTGTCGCCTTGTGCTGGGTTTGAGTTGGAAATGCTGCTGGGCGGGTGTAATTGTATTTTATCCCGTAGGTTCCCCATCTTTCCCACTTGGTGTTTGTTCCCCTTCCCTTGCAGTCGCTGCCCTCTCTCCTCCTGCATCACTGAATAGCTTGGCCTTTGTGAAGGTGAAGTGCTAATTATCGCGCACTAATTATCCCACCAAGTTTTTCTGTCTGCATGCAGCATTGCTCATTTCTCTAAGCTGTGCTGTGCAGTTCCTGTGCTGTCCTGTGCTTGGAGGCTGAAGGGAGCAGCGGGCCACGGTGGATCCTCTGGTGTCTAATAAAAGTTGTGCTGTGTTCACCCCACAGCCTTTAGCTCCAAAGCAAATTACCTGCATGTACAAAACTGCTTATCTTCACAAAGCTTACAGAGATGACCCAGCTCTTTCCTCTCAGAGCTGAGCTGCAACTGGCAGAAGGGCTCAGAAGCTATTAGGGAGAGGCTGAAAGACAGTGCAGTTGTGTACACCCCGTTTCACTAGGAAACGCAGCTAAAAATGGGAGCACTGAAGCAAACAGCTCTCCTGCAGGGCTGAGAAAGAGGTGCCGCTCATCCTGGAAAGCTGCCTAAGTCCCTCTGTGGCTGTGACAATTATTTCTTCCTTCACATCTAATACCCAGGCAGGAATACCCCCCAGTGTGGGCTGTTAGCACAGGCATGCCTGAGTGTTTGTGGCATTGGCGGTGATTAAATATATTTCCTGCTTGCTGGGTGAGAGAGGGTGGAGCTTGGGCACTTCAAAACACAGGTTTAATTTCCTTGTGCTATCAAGAGGGTCAAAGTCACTGGAAAACCCAGAGAGGAGTGCCAAGGCTTAAACAGACGCTAATATCCTTGGCTCTGCTGCTAATGTATTAAATATATGTGGGCAAGTTATTTTGCTTCTTGGTGCATTAGTTTCCTCCTGTGCATTAAACACAGTTAACAAATCCGGCACTGAAATCTGCAGATGGAATGTGCCACAGCAAGGGCCATGTCCTTCTCTCAGCGCCGTTACCCAGATCTGTGAAGCAGGGACCAACTTGCCCCAGCTCCCAGCCACCTCCTGGCATCGTCCTTCCCCCCGGTGGAAAAGCATCCATCCCTGCGGCAAGAGCTGCCCCACTCCCTGCGCTGTGCGGGATAATTACAGAGACGGGCACTCCTGAAGCACAGTAAGGAGTGCCCGGTTGTAATATGAGCAATTAAAGCTGCAGGAAGCAATCTGCCAGGGGATGTATTAATTAGTGCCCCAGGCAGGTAGATCCCCGCTGTGGCTCCACTGGCCTCTCTGGGCTTGTGTGGCTCTGGGTGCTGGTCTAGGTGGTGCCTACAAATAAAGCAAGCAGCTTGGGAGGTGAAATTTTGTTTAAAAGCATGGGGAATAGGGGCCTTGGGGACTGAAGAAGGATGTTTATAGTATCATGGTATTCCTTGGAAGGGTCTGGTGCTGTGTTCCCCAGATCTCCCATGGGGAGTGCCCGTGCTTTGTAGAACCAGGAGGTATAACCAAGGGACCAGAACCTGAGCAGGGCCTTTCACTTCTCCCTCCTCTTTGGCATCTTCCAGCTGCTTTGTCTGTAGGTGCAGCCATGAATTCCTTGGGTGGCAAGGAGGGGTTTGGCTCAGTTCTGGTTCCGCTTGAACCCATTGTGACTGGTTCCACGCTCATAGCCAGTGTGGTTCTGCTGCCAGGTACTCTTCCCAAGGAGCACCAGGGGAATCTCCTCTGGCTGATGCCAGGAGCAAAACCACAGGTCCACGTGGCTGTGTGCAGCACACCAAAAAGCCTTCCTTTAGAGAGATTCGGTCTGGGTTTTGGCATCATCTTGAGAAGAAAGGTAGGGGAGCAACTGCTGGATGGTCAGTAGTGTTGTGTATTCAGTTGGCCCTGGGAACGGGGTTAGATCTTTGTGTATATGCAGCTTAGGTGATGTTCAGCTCAAACTCATCCACCCAGTGTTTGAAGCGGCAGCATCATGGGCAGCACACTTCCTCTCCAGTCTTGTGCTTTGCTCTCTCACCCATGTTGCAGTATCTTGAAATTCTGGAGAAGCGACTGATTTTGTCATGCTGAAATACCAGTCCGCCCTGTCTGCCTCTTCTAGTGGATTTCTGTGCTCTCCTTAGGGAACCAAGGATGGCAGATCTGATCAGGATCTTCTTCCTGACTCTTAGAGGACAGGGTCTTACTTTGTGTCCCTTTCTTCACAACCCGGTGACCCCTGCTGCACTTGGTCACCTCTGTGTACAGAGCAGCAGGAGAGCAGGAGCTGCAGAGAACAGCAGGACAGAATTGCAGGACCCTGCTCCAGCCTGGCTCCAGCTCTGTCCCAGAAGCCAGCACCAGTACAGTGATCCTGGAGTAGCTCAAATCTGATCTGATGGACTAAATACGTCTGTTCTGCTGCTGGCAAACCTGCTTTCAAGACACAGCTCATCTTATACTGCAATAGCAATACTCTTCCTTGTTACCTCTTCATCTTCCTTCTCCAAATAAACCCACCTCAGACCCAGGGTAGGCTCCAAGTAGTGTTTCTGCACCCTTTTTGGCGTGGCAATACATCCTCCCACGTTCTACGGCTAAAAATCTACCCAGGCAGAGTTGTGGTAGAGCTGCCTCAAAGCAGCATGAGTTGCCCTTGATTTCACGAGTTCCAGCTCTGGGCTTTCTGTAGATGTAAAAGAAATCACTGTACAAGCACATCCTACAACGTTGTTAGCTGAGATGCTGCTAACAGAATGTGCCTGTGTTTAGCCTGTGTGAAATAAGAAGTGTTTGATTCCTCCATCATCACATCAGTTGGTATAAAGCCTCCCAGCAGTCAAAGCCAACACACTTTGCCTTTACACCAGGGGTGCAGCTGATCAGCAGCTGTTTCCTGGCTGATGGGCAGTGATCTATCTGCGGTGCACGCAGAGCTTCCAAAACTTGATTGCTTGCAAAATGCATCAATTGCTCATCCTTTTCCCTCTGCAAATCTCAAGGGCTCTTCTCACTGCATAGAAGCTCTAGTTCCTGGGTGACTTGGGCTTGAGCCTTGCAATGCAGAGTGAGGAATTTCTCTGCCGGTTGTCTCAAAGAGTTGTTACCAGTGGTCCCTCCCCAGAGCAACTCTGGGTTTGCTTTCTTCAGCCTCAGGTGTAATGACTCTGGGATCTCCTGGCTGCTTTTCTGGCAGAGCAGAAGGTTCCACTTTGTGATCTGTTGTATTTTTACCTTCCACGGGGAAGCGAAAGTACCCAAGGTGGCTGCTGTGCTTCATGATATGACGATGAAACCCAAGCTCTTCAGTATCACTCACCAGCAGGGTCACAGACCAGGCTGGAGGGGGTGCCAGGAGGAGACCTCACTGATTTTTGGGAGCAGGTCTCTCAAGTTCCTTGTCGTTATCTGGTCCTCAGATACCCTCCCTGTCTGTAGCTGAAGGGGAAGCAGCCCTGCTACTGCCCATCATCTGAAGAGCATCATATGCTGGAGCAGAATTGAAGCAAAGACATGAGACAGAGGAGGGAAATACCTGAGAAAGAGTTGTGACAAAGAGGCTGAATCAGGAAAGAAAAAAAAGTCATAAAATGACGTCACAGCATCTGATTCAAAGCCCTTTGAAATTGAGGGGAGGATTTCCACTGTGTTCAATGGGTTTGAATTGAGCTGTAGCAAGAACAGTCTGTTGCATCATTTGAAGACATTGCAAAATCAGGGGCAGCAGAGGGGAAAACACAGTCTTTGAAAGAGGCAGAAGGGAAACCTCTGCGGTCTGGAGAGATTTTTAAGGGTCTGGAAGAGCCAGTCTCGCTTGTCCAGGCTGTCAGCGCAGCGCCAAGCACTAGGTCCTGCCTGGGGGATTCTCCAGGGAGCTCAGCACACGTGTGGGAACCTATTTCAAACCGTGACAGGTAGGAGAAGAGGGAGGTGGGTGTGCGTCCCTGTCATCAGGGTGAAAGACATGTCACTCACACATCTGTTTGGCTCTGGTCTTTGTCGTGAAGAGGTGGACAAAGATTTTAGCAAGGCTGAAGAGGGTGACCTCTGTCCGTGATGCTGTTTTGGGCACAGTGACAGCTTTTGCATCCCAGCTGGAGGGAATTAGGTTTCCTCCCTAGAATAGCGGGTCGCATTTGGGCACTTGGCCGCCTTAGTCTGCTCTGTGAATGCCCAAGGAGCTGGCCAGGTTTGATGGAATTTGGGGTGTTTTGGGCAGTCCTTTGAGACAAAGTCCATGGGTGATATCTGTGCCAGCACGTTGGATTTCAAATGTTCCTGCTCTGCTTGTGTGCATCCAGCTTGCTTTCTCCTCTCGTGACCCCATCGTATTGCTGCTCACCAATTCCTTCCTAACCGCTGCCATCAGCTCATTGCATGACCCTGGCTGCCCCTGTGTCCCAAACGAGCTTGAGGTGCAGCTACCAGTGCTGGGTAACAATGCCAGAACAAGTAGGTTACAAATCCGAAAGGGATGCTTGGTGTCCAGATCCTCTTGTTTTCCAAAGGTGGGTGGGTGCCAAACTCAGTTCTAAGTCTCCTTCAGCCTTTCCTCCCTTGTTCCCACATCTTGCAGTAACCCTTGGGATGAACAGGTAGAGTCAAGGCTTGATTCTGTTCAACCCAGGGCTGCAGCTGTGTGTGCTCAAGTACTTGTCTTGCCCTTTCCCTGCCTCAGTTTCCCCATTGGGAAAGCAGCAGGGGCTGGTAATGCTTCCTTTGATCTGTACAGCTGCAACTTCTCCTAAGCATGGGGGTTCATGCTCTGGTGAGTTTGTTTCTCTGGCTAGAGACCAAGTCACCCGGAAAGTTTAAGATGAACTTTGCCGCATCTCGGTGGTTCCTGGCTGCGTGTTGGTGCCATGGACCTGCTGGTGCAACAGTCTGTTGTAACACAGCTCAGCTGCTCGTGGGAAGCTCTGTGGTGGAGCAGCAAGAGCAGGGATGCATCCCAGGATCAGAGGAGGCAGGATAACAACATGGTCCACCAGCAGGTCCCAGCAAGAGGGAAGGATGAGTCAGGCCCAGCAGCCAGCCAGGAAAAGATGGAACTAGAGACAGCTACCTACAACATAGATCTAAGGTCCACCTTGGAGATAAATAAACCTACTAGATAACTCTGGCAAGGACTGGGCTTCTTAAATGCAGCTGCTGGACCATTGGGCAGAGGGTGCTTGGGTGGGCATCCCAGGTGGGACTTGTTAGGGCAATTAATCCCTGTTAATATATCCAGGCCTTTGGCACTTAGGAGAAAATAGTGTGCTGCTGAATTGTCTGTTCTGTTAGTGATTGTCTGTGCTGTTGAACTGGTCCCTTTTTTCTTTTCTCTCTTTAGTGCCCCAAACCTGCCGGTCAAGATGCCCAAACCCAGCAAGGTGAACCAGGCACTGGCAGGTAAGGATCTTACTCTGTCCCCATGGTTACAGGAGCACGCACTTTACCTTTTACACTTACTTTCCTTTGTTAGTTTTTAGTAAGAGTCTAAAATGTTGCTGGCATTTAGATTTTAGGCCCAAAAATTTTTCAGAAAGGGCCAATTTGGGAGAGAATGGGATGGTCAAACCTTAGTAACTGTTTTTTTCTCATCAGTGCTGGTCCTGAGGCTCTCAAAATGAGTGGGTTTATTTGGGATTTGGGTATTCATCTTCTCCTGTATGTGTGGATGAGCAAGTAGCAGTGGGGAAGCACACAGATCAAGCTCAGTGTTTGCTGTTACTTGCTATTTCAAGTCAAGGGGAAAAAGTGGTGTAAGATGATTTTTTTAATCTGTTTTTTAAAGTGATTTTTTTAATGTGGTTTTATTATAAAAGCTCAGGTGGTCTTTAGCTTAAAAAATGATTGTGGTGCTTTGTCATGGGGAAAGGAGGAGACAGAAGTTGAATCAGACATTGTCTCCTGTGGCAGCAGGATACAGGCTTGCTTGTTATCATCTAGACCTGTGAATACAAAACCAAATATACCCAAGGAGTGTGTCTGGGAGGGATGAAAGTGCCAATTTTCAATGCTCCTTTTCAGAGTAAATTTGCCTGTGAAACATGAAATGCTGTTGCCTTGAAAATGACAACGCGTGCGTGCAGCTTTCAGTGGCAGCGTTTCCATGCCAAAAACCATCAGCACATTTGCTCTGGTTTGTCTCAGCCAGCACCAAACCACAGGCCCTGGTGTGGTGGTACCTGGGGAGATGGGAGTTCTGCCGAGGGCAGGTGTCCTCTCCATACCAACACCGACTCCAAACTGTGTCATAACGTGGTAACCTAGGGGCAGAGAAGTGGAAAAGACCTGGTGTATGATATTTTCTGAGGTTTTCTGTACCTATTTCAGGCATTACAGAATATCTGTTAACCCTCTCCTTCCTCTGGCTCTTGTCCATGCATGGTCTGTTGAGGTTAGTAGCTTCTTGGACACCAAACTTTGCTCCTGAGCATCTACAGACAGTTGTGTTCTTGCTTTTAAAGACAATGGTTACCACCTCATCCCAGGAAAGGTGATGCTGTTTGGTCTCCTCTTGTGTATCAGACCTTACCCTTCCCAAAATTGATCCCCAGGATTTATGTTTCTGGTTGTGTACTGTTAGGACCTTTGTGTAAACCGTGCCTTGCATGTCTCTATAGCCAAACTTTTTTTAAAAAAAACCTAATACTGGCTGTCCTCTGCCAGTGAGCAGCCCATCTATCTGCACATTAGCAAATCGATCTTTGTGGAAATGGGGTATAAAGTCAAGCTCAGACCTCACCTAGGTGGGTGACCTCAGTAGAACAACTCCCTTTACTTATAAAATCTCTGAATTTCGTCCCCTGGCTATTAGCACTGTCTGTGTAATTAGGTACTTAATCACATGAAGGTAAATACAGCAAAGAACTGAAGAGCCCTGGTGAATCCAGGCTGTGTTAATGCTGATCTCATCCTACATGTGTAAGTCATCCCTGGTTAGTCTGGAAGAGGTGAATTCACATGCTCTATTTATACCTTGTAGTGCAACGCTTAGATATAAAAGGCTGCAGGAGAGCTCAGTAGAATTAAGCTGTTTACCACCATTTAATAAACTAAAATGGTTACATTTTTAATTGGTATCTCTGTTGTTGGAGATTGAGGGTTCAAAAGAGGGAATAATTATTCATTTCTAAAAGCTTTAGCTCTGCACAAGGCAGCTAGCGAGAAGCATACAGAGTTGTATGGGCTGGGCTGAGCATGGTCTGTGCAGAAGCAATTCCCCGGGCAAGTGTCTTCATCTGATCCGGGTCTTGGTAGGACACGGCTCTGATGGGCGCTGTGCTGCCTTGTGACAAGTGTGACGAGCCTCAGAGGTGCAAGGGGGCAGAAGAATCTGAATTCGAGTCCTTAAAAGTTGTATTGAAAGGTTAATAGGCTGCGTCTTTCGGGAGATCTTCCCCTCTGTGCTCTGCTCTTCTGTTTTTAGGACCTCTTCTGGGAAGTGGTATTTTGTTCATATTTAAGGTGCATGTGGAAACTTGTCTTTTAAGGTTTTTCTTTCCCCCTGAGTATTTGGTTAGTGCAGTGAAATACCACAACAGAGGCCTGAGCAAAATGTTGAACCGCGGCGTTGGTGTTTAAGGTTCAACTGGACTAACATCTCTTGGGAATAAAGGAGTTTAGGTGCTGTGCCTCAGGGCTGGGGAGGAATAGGTGGTTATGTGAAGGCCATTTTAGTGCTTTTTTTAAGAAGAAGGCTGGAAATGAGCTTTTTGTTAGATGAAACCAAGTGTTTTTCATTTGCACGATTCCTAGAGCTGGGGTGGTTGGGAACACACTAACCATGATAATTTTGCTGGCGGCTATAATTATACAGATGAGCAGTGTTTTTTCTGAGGTCTCATGTTATTTGAAGGCAATTTCTGCCCTTTCCCCTCTACCTGCCGAAGTCCAGGACTGGAACCAATCCCAGTCTAAACTCTGTGCAAATCCAGAGCAGTACCGGAGCGGAATGTTGGGCTGGGTTTGTGAAGGAAGCGTGTGGTTGGCACTCATTACATTATGTAGGGTGTTTTTCCCGTGCTCAGCTTTTGCACAGGATGTTATGAAAGTCCTTTATTTGCATGGCAGGCTGAGAAAAGCTGGTGGATGTTGTCATAGCTCTAGTGAAAATTACTTTACCCCAAGGAGTCAGTAATATTATACTTTTAGCTAAATAGATGCTTTGAGCAAGAGAGAAGAGGCAATTCTCATGGAAAGCTGTGAACATATTAATATTATTCCAGCTCGTGGGTTGACTGGGGAGCAGCAGGAACACAGGAGCATCCAAAAGCAGTTTTGGTCTGGGCAAGCTTATCTTGTTGCAGCTTGGCCCTTCCATCTTCAGGTGAGAATTTGCCCAGGGTCACATTTGCTCCTGACGTAACTCCACAGATATCTGACGAGTTCTGGATGGAAACAGCTGTGTCCGTGGGTCAGAATTGCTCTGCAGATGTGCTGTGTGTCTCTGTGGTTTTTGACACTTTTTGTGAACGCATACTCCCACACAAGGCTTGGATCAGAGGAGATCCCTCACTGGGGACTTGTCACTAAACTTGTGGGAGGATTGTTAGATGCTGAGATTTCTAGTATTGTATTAGAGCTGTAGAGGAGGTATCGCTGCTGGGGTTCGAGATGAGCCAGAAGAGCAGCGCAACACCAGAACAGCTCCTTTTTGAATGCTCTCTTGATTTGAATCTGCAGAAGGTGATTCTTTGTGTGTCTCTCCAAAGGCAGCAGAAGGTAAAAGTGGAAAATTACGTTTTTTTTGGATGGTTTAAGATTGTCCGTGGGAGAACATTTGGTTGGGGGTAGTTGTCCTGGTTCCATGGTTGCCCTGTGCTGTATGTCTGTGTGGAGTTGTAGATGCATTTGCAGCTCATAAAACCAAAGAGAGAAGGTTCCTGGAATAAACGTTTATTTTCTTTGCGATGATTCATGATGCTGGCAGGCAGTTTTGGACGTGTTGTTCCAGGTATGGGGGGGAGCTGTGTTAGAGGGTAACTGAACTCAGCTGAGGTTTTGTGGTCTTTGCTGCGTCTGAATTTTTGAAGCAACGTTTTGTCCTCTGACTTTAAGAGTCTGAAGCTGGTTGCTCAGACTCTGTTATGTTCTTTTTATTTTAAATGGGCTCTGCATTTTAATGTTAGCAAGACAGTATTGATCTCTTAAGAAGAAAGCATTAATTTTGCATTTGCCTATCAGTCAGCTGTGCGTAGGTGGTGATAATCCCCGTTAGTCTTTGGACTTGCTTTTCAAATGTCAGTTTGCAATCAGTGTGATCGCGTCGCTTAGAAGCAGGTTTTTTTGGAGATGACTTTACAGTTTCCTTTTCTGCACCATTTCTGGGGAACTGCTTTTTGCAACCTCGGTGGGTCTGGGCTGTCTGAGACATCAGATCTACATTGACCGTGGTGCTACCTGGTGAGAGTGATGCAGGGCAGCCTGGTTTGCTGTTACCCGCTTCCATCTGGAAGCGTGCGGTTTCACCACAAATCAGGCAGCATGGTCTTCTGGCCAGACCAGCTCTACCAAAGGTAACCCTGGGGAAAATACTTCATCCATCTGTACCCATTTACCCGTCTTGTGAAACCCCTTCTGTCTGCCTTTGGTCCTTAGGTGAGAAAGTCTTAGTAAGAGCATCCAACTTTCTGTATCCAGAAAGGACTTGAACAGGTTCTGGAATATTTATTGTTCTTGCACCTTAAGGAGGTGTAAAACACAATCAGTGCTGCATAGGGTTAATTCTGCTTGTCGGGCACTGACACAGGGTTTGTGCAGGGGATTTCTAGTCACAAGGTGCAGGTACTTGACTTGTTGCATGTTTGAGGCAGAAAATAGTCATCGCTTGCACGCAAAGCTGGTTGATGCTTCCCATCATAACTTGATTTTTCAGTCACATGTGGGCAAGTTACCTCCTTTCTGTCCCGAACAAACGTGCTCTTCTATCTTCTTTTCCCAACCTGACTGAATAGAGGCCTGAAAAAAGAAAATCCTTGGAAATCTCTGCTTTGGCCATGAACCACTGTGCAGGATACGGCAAGAATTTCCATAGTGTTAGGATGTGGGTTTGCATGGTCTACTGTAAGAGGTAAATTTTGGGGCAATGTTGGCTTTTAGGTTGTCTGCTGTCGGTCTGCACCCATGAGCTTTTTTTTCCCCAGTTTTGGCGATGGCCGTGGCAGGTGGGGAAGTCACTTCTTGGGAAAGCAAAGGCAGGTGTTGTCTCAAATAGAAGTTTAACAGCAATACGCTGCCTTAGGAATGTTATGACTTGTAACCGGCCTGTATTTCATGGGCAAACATCGTATTAGATCAGCATGATCAGTCCTGTAGCTCTGTGTGTGCCAATTTTACCTTCAGGGAACGGTTGTCCTTTTGAATGATTCATGAGCTTGAGCAAACTGCATCCCATGAATACAGCTGGCTGGGGGGGCAGGGTGAGAACGGTATTTTAGCTGGGGGTGGTAAGAAAAGCTGGGGTGCCAAGGAGGGGATGGTGGGGGTGAGTGGGGCGCTACCGCCATGGGGCTCCTCTGGTGGGGGATTGAGTAGAGCAGCTCCAGTTTGTGGTCAGTTCTGCACTTGGACACAGTCTGTGGGCAGTTAAGCTGCTCTCTGGGGATCAATTTGGTGCGATGCCTTTGAAATACATAATTTTAGGGGGGGCAGTAGCTGAGTGGGATGTTTAGGAATTGCTTTCAGGGCTCCAAGAGCTGGAGGACTTTGAACCACAGCGGGTGCAAAGTGCCCTAAAGGCAAGACGAAGAGGAAGGTCCTGTTCCCACACTGGCTCAGGGGGTCACAGCCGAGATTTGTACCTGTATTTCCCTGCTTTAATTTGTTTCTTGGACTCCCTTCTTGGAAAGCCTCTGGATCCTGGCCTTGTGCTGACTGCAACCCCATTGCCTCTTGGATGTTTTATTTCTTCTGAATCAAGGGTTTGGGTTTTGTTTTATTTTATCTTTTTAAAAATTTTTCTTTGAAAGGTTTTTTTTTTTAATGAATATGTTTCCCCATTGTTTCCTTCCTGCATGTCGATCTCGTACCCGCTGTAGGCATGACGGCTATTCTGATGTCAGCCGCTGGACTCCCCGTGCACCTCACCTGTGTGCCGCAAGCTGCCAGCACCCATAAAGCCACTAAAAAACACAGCTCAGTTAAGGAGGGGAGGAAAGTGTCCAAGAAAGGTAGTTCCTGCTCAAACTCTGATATTTGCTTCCATCTCCTTCTCTTTATCTCTTTGCGATTGTTCTGCCTCTTTCTCTCTTGTCTCTCCCCACCACCCTCTTGGCTCTTCTGGTTTGACTGATGATGTTTGTCCCACCAAGGGGAGAAGCCGGGCACATCTCCTGGCCTGCATGGTCCCTGACAGGCTGTAGAATATGATGGTAAAATAGAACCTGTCCTGTGGTAGCTCTGCTCGTTTCCATCGAGCTGGAACAGCCCAGTTGTTCTCTGTGCATGTCAGAGACTTATTCAGCCTCCCACATGGTCCCTCTACACTCTCTTGGGCACCCACCTACCAGGGCCTGCTCTGATGCATTGGTGGGACAAGTCTGGGTGCTGAGGGACCATCAAGGAGAGCATTTAATCCATACACTCTCTCAAGAGAAGGTTTTCTTGTGAGCCGTGCTTGTCATCGTTGAGTCATGGAGTGAGAAGGATCTTCCAGACAAGCAGGCCCCTGAATCATAATAGAGCTTTCAGGGTCAAAGTGTAGAGGATTTGTTCTCTCTGTCTGGAGTGTAAGGAGCTGAGCCACCTCCAAGGCAGGGCCTTCATTTCTCCTCTTTGTGTCTCACTGGATATCCCTCACCCTTGCAGAGCTGGTGGGCTCCCAGTTTAGAGCCTGGGTCCCACCTGTGTGGGGATAGGTGGGAATCCAGGCTGGTGTAGCTGTGGAGGTTGTTCATCAACCCCAGCACAGATGTCCTGGTGTGTTCAACCACCACCAAACCTAAGATACGTGAGCTGGGACTGGAAGTGAGTGGTTGTTTGACATGAGGATGCTAGTGTTTAAGAAGGAGGGAAGAGCCCTGAGGTCGAGGGGAAGAGGTATCTGGCGGTCTTGAAGTTTGTTGGTACCAGTGTCTCTATTCTCAAAGTCTGTGCATGCAGTGAAGAGGCTTGATGGGGAAGTGAGGTCCAAACCTGGCTGAAGGAGACAGGAAGGGTGGTAGAAGGAAAGTATAAATTAAACGTGGAGGAGGCATCTTGTGGAAATGCATTATGAGAGGAGGAGATGTGAACGAGAGAGAGCAAATGTGGAGTAGGATGTGTGATGGAGGGGGAGGAGAAAACAGGGGGTGGTGGAAAAAGCAGTGATGAACAGGAGGAGCAATGGAAAATGGGAGGTGAAGGACAGGAGCAGAGTGGAGGTGGGTGGCAGAGGGCCTGGATGAGGATATTGATCCGGAGCCAGCTGATGAGGTGCTGGGGTGACACTGGCACCTGGTGCAGCATCCGTGCGACCCTCTGTGGCTAAGGGTGCAGGCTGAGTGCTGGGGACACCCTGGAAATGGGACTGCAGAGCAACTGGGAGCAGCTCTTGTCACTGGAGGAGCCTGAAAAACAGAGCCAGGCCTGCCACTGGTGTTGGTCACCTGCTGCTGGTTAGTGACACAAAACTGGGTGTATTTAGGGCAAAGTGTGGCCTCCCGTGCGTAGCTCTGCTCCTCTGCAGTCCCCCACGCTGCAGCACCACTGGCTGCTCCTCAGTGGGGTCTCTTGGTAGCAGCACATTTGCAGCATCCAGATCCCCCCCAGCATGGAGGAGATTCAGGTGCAGGTGTCCAGGATGCTTGCAAGAGTGTGATGCTAATAGGAGAATATGTCTTGTAACTTCTGAGCAGGGTGGGGAGAGCAACAATGCAGAGTGTGAAGTGGGGCAGGTGGGGAGGATGGGACGTGGACTAGGGGTGCTGGGGGTGTCTGAGCAGCCAGCTCAGCCCAGGGCTGTGCGCACTGCCAGGCCTGGGGACCTACCTGATGCCACCTCCCTGCCAGCCCACCATTGCCACCTGCTGGGCCTGGACACCTCCAACCCAGGGAGGGGACACCAGCCTGAGGGGTGGGACAGGGGCACTGAGCAGCTCCTTCTCCCTTCTGCTACAAGATTTGTCCTGGATGTCCTTGTGCTGCTCGGGATGTGCTGCAGAGGAGATGCTTTGCCGGTTCTGTTGTTCCCAACGCTGAGCTGTGGGAAAGGGTGCCTTTCTCTGGTTTAGAAAATGAGATTCCCCTTTGCTGGGGCAGGACAGCTAGTCCTGCAGAGTGCATGACTCCGGGATTAAGAGAGGGCTCAGTCCCTTTTAGGAATAAGCTGCATGTATACAACACCCTCCCAGCTTAGAATGCTGTTCTGCAGTGGCAGTCGTGATCCTGACTTTCAGCCAGACTGTTCTTTATGCCTTTATAGACCCTGCAGCTGCCAACAGGCAGAGATGGGCCTGTTTTGTGCCCTGAATTTCTGCATCGTGTGCCCTTTCCCTTCCCACACCCCTCCAGGTTTTTCCATCACAGTTCTAGGAAGAACTGTGAGCCCAGGAGGCCACCAGTGAGCTGCCTACACCAAACTGGTGCCGAAATAGCTGGTGGTGGGTGCAGTGTACCCCTGCTTGCTCCTTCCTGCCCCTGCAAACACTGGCCGCGGGCAGGCTGAGGCAGTGTTGGTGGAATTGCAGCCAGCATGGTGACTAGCTGGGTTATATTAAACAAAGGCACTAATTAGTCGGGACTCATTAACGTTGTTGCTGTTCTGGTAGTGATGTCTGTGGTGCAGATCAGTATCCAGTTTTCCCCTGGCTTGGAGGTTTCCCTGCGTGTGTTCTCTGGGGTGGGCAGTCATGTGCAGAATGCTGTGGTCATGGAGATGAGGATGCTTTTCCTGCCCTGCTGAGCAGGATGGGGTCTGGCTGGATGGGAGGTGTAATCCCAGCCAACTTTGACTGCTCCCGTATGTCCTGTCCATCTGCAGACCCATGGGATGGGTGGGACTGGGGAGCCCAGTGGAAGTGGGGGTGCTCTCTGTTCCCATGAGAAACCGCTGCTGAAGGAGACAGGCTGTAATAACTGGAATGCTCTTTAATGCTAAATGTGAAGAAACCTGTTTTTAACACCAAATCTCCTCTCACCTTCCCAATCTCTGGACAGCCCTCTTGGGGACTGAGGACAGGAGGTCCAACCTTTGCAGGTCCAGAGGTGACGAGACATGGGTGTCCATAGCAATAACTAGAAACAACCTGTGTCTGGTATGCATAGGGTATCAAAAAAAGAGTCTGCTGCGAACCATATGGCTCATTTTGGGGTACAGAAGGAGGCATGTTACTGCTGCAAGGATTTGAAACACATCTGTCAGATGTTGCCCGTGGAAAGCCCTTGCTTCAGCAGGCAACTTATTATGTACAGGGAGGAAGGGGAAGCATTAAAAAAAATCGTTATTCCTCTCTTTGTAAATGAAAGAATGGTAAACATTCCTTCACATCCCAGCTAAATCAATAGCACAGCATTAGGCCAGACGGTGATAAAAAGCATCAGTCGATTCTGTTGTTGCATTTTCAATTCACTATTGAATCCTGAAAACTGTTGGATCATCAAACCAGGCTTTGATCCCAAGGGATGGCTAGAACAAAGATTTGGAGGCAAACACTTTTATGGAGCAAATGGTCCAGTAAGGAAGCGATTAATGTGCTGGAGCATATGTGGCTGGTGGCGGGTGCTGTGTCTCCCAGCTGCCTTCCAGCTGTGGTCTGGCCTGCCAGATGTGCTGCTCTGCCCGCAGAAGAGCCTCCCTTCAGAGACAAGGAAGGCTGTGTGGGCTTCGCTACCATTGCTGAAACCAAGTTCTGCGCATCAGAAGGCTTCCTTGGGACTGGACAATGAAGCACTTGCAGCTGGGGACAGATTTGCTAAAGTGTCTGGGCTCCCCAGACAGCCTTGGTGGATCTAAATGCATCAGAGCGTTATCACAGCAAAGTGACAGGAACAGACCAGAGATGCCACAATGCAAACCTGTCAGGTCTGGGTTTCCCAAGGATGGCTGAGAACTGCATCGCCCTTTCCTGCCTGATTGTCCCCAGCTCCAGCCCAATGCCAACTGCTGAGGTGGTGTAATGCCGTTTGCTTTGCCTGAAATCCATGCTGTACCCCACAGACCCTGTGAGAGCTTTCTCATTCTCACTCTTATCCAGCTCTGCACTGGGATTTTTGTCTCCCTTCATTGATTTGATTCAAATGAGCCTGGCCAGTTCTTGGGCAAGTCGTCTCTTTGTTCCTCTGAGCTGCTACAAAGGAAAGTCAACAGCAAGGGAAATGAAAGAGCGTCCTCTGCTGTCATAAACAAGGCAAATAGTTCTAAAGCTGCTCAGATCTGCAGTGCAGGTGGGAGCAGGTGAGCTGGGATGTTCTGCCAAGTCCTGGGCAGGTGGTGCTGCTGGTGTAACACACCTTCTCGCTTCCCTCTTTTGTCTTCACCACCTTGTCTGCGCATCTTTTTGGCATTGCTTTCTCCAGCCCGTAGCCAGAGGAGACAAGAAGGAGGGTCACTTCAGAAAGAGCCACCTGGAAAACACGGTCTAGAAGGATTTGGTGCTCAGCCTGGCAGGCAGCACGGGATCCTCAGGAATGAGAACGTGGTGGCCATCACAATCGGATACTCGTGGAAGTAGATGGAGTCACGGCGGGTAACGGCAAGTCCTGCTCACACGGGGTTCTCCAAAACCTGCAGAGCAGAAGAAGCTGAAGCCTCTCTCTCCTGTGTGACCGCAAAGGTCTTTGGTGGTTGCAAACCAGAGCCTGCTTCCAACTGTCCTGCATGGGAAGTGCCAGGCTGGAGCAGGGACATCGTGGAGCACACAGCCAGCAGACCTTCGGGCACAGTGAGCACTGAGCTGAGACAGTTCAGACCCATCGCATGCCCTCGCAGCTCTGTGCTGGCGGCAGATCGTGATCCGCTGCGTACGAGCAAGGTCCCAGCTGAGGATTCCCGGAGCTGTTTTTCACCTCTGGAAAAGGCAAGGAGCTGCATCCCCTGCGGGGTCTGCTGATGAGCCCCTGGAACAGCTCCTGAGCTCTTGGCCTGGGAGCTGGAAGGCTGGGGCTTGCCCAGGCTCCTGTTTCTCCTGCTCCTCTTGTGGCAGTTCTTGGAAATGCTTTTCCAGGGGATTTTGACACGCCCCTGATGTGGGAAGTGCCTGCCTTCATGTTGCTCTTTGGCCTAATGCTTATTTTATCCTGTTACCTTCCTGGTTAATGGTCTACAGAGGGTGATCCTCACAGCCCTGCTCTGCCTGAGATGTTGGGCATCTCTCCTCCTGCCCACACTGGCACTCGGAGGGAGCATCACTGGTCTGTGTGCTCAGTTTACCCCTTCTTCCTGCTACCAGAAATCATGTGTTTCAGGATGGCCAGGAGTCCCCTTCTGAAAATAACTCATCTTAATGACTGTGTCTTCAGTCAGAGTCCAGCTCCCAGTTCAGGGATCTCCTCCCTGTCCAGGTGCCCCCATAGCCCAAGCAGCCCGCGGAGCTGGTGTTTGCAGGAACAAGTGGCTCCTGTGTGGTACATGGCCTGTGCCATCCAGGCCTTTGCCTGTTCAACAACACCTTTGGTGTGTGAGCAGTCCTTCCCTTCCACTTCACCACGTTTGCCTCTCCTGTGACAAGTGGTTCTCCACAAAATAGCACCAGCCACTTCATCCTGATGACAGAAACTGTGTTTTGGGGCAGCAGAACAGTTCGGTGCTACCTCCAGTGTGACTGTCTCTTGATGCGCAGCTTTCTCAACCACAGAGCTAACACTTGTGAACCCTTCATCTTCCTGGAAGGCACCGAAGTGGATGGGGAGAGCCGAAGATGCGCTGTGCAGGTGCCCCCATTGCTCTGATGCACAGGTGTTGCACGTGGCGATGCCCTGTGTCCACCCGGGTGTGTGGAGTTTGGAGCAGCAATACTTTGTGCTGAAATACAGCTGATGTCCTACAATGGCTCAGAAATGAGCTCAGGAGTGGAGCTCTTTGGAGTACAACTCCCTTGCGAGGCCCTGGGGTGTTTGGCATGGATGCTTGTGGCCTCTCCAGCCGTTGGTGGTGTTTTCCTTGCTCCCTGAACCACTGGCAGCTTGGCTGGCCAGGATGGAGGAGGACAGAGAAGGAAGAGCTACAGCTTCACTGGCCTGTTCACCACAGCACTGCTTTACCCCAAAAAGTAGATTCAGGAAGGAAAGGTGTGGTTTCCTCTAAGCCAAGTGACAGGTCGGTCTTTTGCCTCCTGACAGGTGGGGTCATAATGTCACTTGTGCAAATGTTTCCTTTCCTAGGCTGGTGGAAGAGCCTGGCAGCCTCGGTGACGGGCCTGATGACTGGTAAGGAGCTCATCTCCTCTACCCCGGGGCTGGGCGCCCTGCAGACACATACGATGCTCGTGGGCTTAAGCCAAGCCTTGCTGGGCTGGGAGTTATGGTTACTGCTGATGCTGCGGGCAGTAACTTGCTTCAGATGTTGTGTGATGTTTGTTGCTTTGTGCCGTGACACCTCTGAGGGGACCAGGCTGCCGGTGGGCTGCTGGGGTGCCCGTGCCTGGGTGGATGGGGAGCAGGGACTATATTTAGAAAAATGCAAAAATATCACTGTCGTGTGCTGCAAATAACGTGTACCTGTTAGAGAGCTGGTTTGTTTTGTGTACCCTGTGACTTGTGTTGTGTCTTGCTGGATTTGAGTATGCGGAAGCTCAGGAGAAAGGCTGCTGTTTCATACTAGGGATGTGAGGCTCGTGCTGCCGTACTTGAAATGGGGCCTGAGGCTTCATGCATTGCTGGGACTCCTGGTCAGGTGCCAGCTGGGGCAAAGGGGGAATGCCTCTTCTCCTTTGGCAACACAGAAGATGTAATCCTCTATCCCACTGAGGCCATAGCATCCTTGGGTTGGTTTGATCCTGGTTGGCCTCTGGTCTGCACAAAGTCCAGCTGGGACCTGGCTGGTGTCAATGGGGTATGTGGGGAGGACAGGAGCACAGCAGGTACAGGCAGAGCCCTGGGTGCACAGCACAGGGCACCCACATCTACCAGGGGGTTTTCCCATCTGCAGTGTTCACGGTGCTCCTGGCAGCCATTTCTGACAGCAAAGCCTCTGAAGGGCTTGTAGGGACAAGTTGGAGCAGCCTCTTCTCCCCCTCTAACCCTGCCCTGTCTCCTTGGCGTCCTGGCCAGCGACTTGCTTGTCTCCCTTCTCTCCGGCTCACCTGCACGTGTCCATCGTGTCTCGCAGCATGTCTGATTCCTTCTCCTCTCTTTGTCTCGCCTCTCTCCTTGTGCAGCGACGCCAACCGAGCCCGAAGCCGTGGTGAGGAAGTACCTGGAAGAGGTGAAGGGCTCTCTTGCCGATGAGGTGAGAGGACAGTGACGTGACTCCAGATTGCCCGGTGGCGTCTTCACTGGGTGCTGTGACAACCATGGCGATGCCTGAGGACCACCCCTCCTTGGGCATCCCATCTGGTCGATAGTCCTGCTTGCAGTGGCACTGCTGACGCTAGATGGAGAGGCCTCAGTGCTGCCTGAAGCCCACACGCGGTAACTGGTGACTTGTCCTCGTCAGCAGACTGATGGAGAAGGCATGGTGTGGGTTGTGTAGCTAATCCTGGCAGTGCCTCCTCATTTCCCTTGGAGCTGGCTGCAGGGCCTGGGCTGGGGCAGGGAGTTTGGCTTCAGCCTTTTCTCTGTGCCCAGAGATGTCAAAACTACAGAGATGAAAACTCTGCACTGTAGAGGAACAGGACATAACCCCACTCGATTGCCACTCATCCCTTCTGACGGATGGCAGGTCTCCTCCTGTGTTGTGGAGGTGATACCAGCCAGATAATGAAACCTGACTGTGCCCTTAAACCACAAAGGGAAAGATCAAAGTTGAAGGCAAATCTTGCAGAAGCATCTCTTTGCTTCCTTGGTGGGTCAGTCATTACGATCAGCTTGTGCTTGCAGTACATGGTGGTTTTCTCCTTTCTGTCTTGGCCTCTAGGACTGCATCATCTGCATGGAGAAGCTGTCCTACCCCTCAGGTTATGGTGACGTGTGCGAGTGCAGCACTATCAAACCGGAGGCGGTGGGTCGGCTGAGGAGCTGCCAGCACCCCTTCCACATGCTCTGCGTGCTGGCCATGTACTCCAATGGGAACAAGGTACCGAGCTGGCCCGTCCCCACCAGGTCCCCTGTGCCCGGTGACTCATCTGTGGAGCTCTGACGTCTGCTCCTCTCTCCCTGCAGGACGGGAGTTTGCAGTGCCCCTCCTGTAAAACTATCTACGGAGAGAAAACCGGTACTCAGCCCAAAGGGAAGATGGAGGTCTCCACGTTCCCCCAGTCCCTCCCTGGCCACAAAGACTGCGGGACAATCGAGATTGTCTATCACATCAGCAGAGGCATCCAGGTGAGCACACAGCACGCTCGCAGGAGCGGCTGCTGCCAGGTAGCACAAGCCGGGAGAGCCTCGCAGAGAAGTCCTGGTATCTGGTACAACACCTGCTGGCAAGCCCACTGCTGAGCAGAGCCATGCTCCCAGCTCATCTGTCTTCCTTAATGATTTTCCACCCATGTTTACTCTCTGCCTTGCTCTCTTCTGTTGCCCTGAGCAGCTCGTCTGTGGTGAAGAGGCGTCTTTCCCCTGGCTGCATCTGCTCTGTGCCACAGGGCAACCTTCTGCTCTCAGTCGAGCTGCCTCCATAGTACAAACAGCCTGCAGAGCTGGTGTTCATGGGAACAAGGGGCTCCTGTGTGATACAGGATCTGTGTTAAATTCTGCTACTGGTGCTAAATCCTGTTGCTGAGGGATTGTCCGACTCATGTGAAGATGGACATTTCCATGCCAAATGTGTATTCTCTATTGCAGGGCCCTGAGCACCCCAACCCTGGGATGCCATACACAGCAAGAGGCTTTCCTCGCCGTTGTTACCTGCCCGACAACGAGAAGGGGAGGAAGGTAAGGTGTCACACACTGATAATGTGACCCTTCTCAGGTTGTCTCTTGGCCCTGTGTTGCTGAGAGTTCTGGGAATATTTTTCAAGTCCTGGAAGACCAGCAAGTGGTTCTTCCCATCAGGGTCACCACATGGGTAACTAGGACATGAGGGAGATCCCTTCTGATGGTGTGATCTTTGCTTTCCTTCTGCTACAGCAGAGATTTAGGCTGTTAAGCTTCTGGCAAGCTGCTTTCATGGTTCAAATCTCCAGTTCTTTTTTTCTTTCCTTCTATCTCTAGGTCCTGGAGCTCCTGAGGGTGGCCTGGAAGAGACGCCTGATTTTCACCGTGGGCACCTCCAGCACCACCGGCGAGAGCAACACAGTGGTGTGGAATGAGATCCACCACAAGACAGAGATGGACACAAACCTGAGTGGCCATGGTTACCCTGACCCTAACTACCTGGACAATGTGCTGGCGGAGCTGGCCGCGCAGGGCGTCACCGAGGACTGCCTGGGACAATGAGCTGTGCACACCTCGGGCACCTACCTAGTGCACTTACTCCTGTTGCCTTAAGTTCCTGCGTCCGACCGCCTGTCACACTGAGCAATAACACAGTCCCGTGGGAGCCCTGCCCACTCTCTACAGTTTTGTTTGTTTGTTTGTTTTTCCAGAGGGAGGGCTATTTTTGTAGAAACTGCACTTGCATCTCTGGGTAGGGTTGATGGCCACACGGGCAACTAGCTGGGACAGTGGTCCCATGGTGACAGACCCACTTGTGAAGGCAGAAGCTTTCCTTGTTAGTGCTTGGGAACAGGATGGGGGGAGGGTGTCTCACTACAACTGGACCAGGTGGAAAGCAAATGAGGGTCTCCCTGCCCCTGGGGCACCTCTTGCAGCAAAGCCTCCTCCTCCTGCCCCTCTCTCTGCTTGGTCATAATAAACTCTTCATTTCCACTGCAAGTTGTAGTGCTGCCTCATGGCTTGGGGTGCCTCCCTGTTTGGTGGCCCCCTCTGGGGACCAGCCTGCTCTGCAGAGCTGGGGACACTTGATCCAGCTGGGGGAAAGGAGGAGAAAGCTCAGCTTTGCTGGAGGATGTGACTCTGCAGGTGCAGTCCCAGGCACTGGGGATTGCAGGCTGTCCGTGCTTCACCTGGCAGAGGGGACCCAGCAGTGTCCCTCCTGGGGAAAGTCACAGCCCCCTGCTCTTTCTGTGGGCCACCATCCCTGCTCCTCTTGTCCTGAAGCCCTTCTGGCTGGACCTGCCCTCCTTTATCCCCCTCTCTGGGGCGAAACGGCAGCAGTTTGGGGCTGTTCGTGCCCCAGGGAAGCCTCTGCAGGGCGGAGGCTGTTTGGCAGCTTTGTGCTGCTGCTGCAGGGAGTGCTGGTGCCACCAGCTGGTGACAGGCCACCAAGGCGAGCAGCCTGGCAGCCACACAAGGCTCCCAGCAGAGATGCTCTCCAGAGCACCCTCCTGCACCATGAGCTCTGCCTCTTGGCCTTGCCCCAATCCTGGTGGCCTTGCTTTGCATTGTCCCTCTTCTTGTCACCTGGCAGCTGAAACCTTTCTGTTTCTGGCTGTTCCCTGTGGCCACTCAGCCGCAGCTGCATGTCCTGAGAGCTCTGCCCAAGCTAAATCCCTTTGACACATCAGCAGTCCTGGTGCCATCTGCCATGTCACCTCGTTCCCAGGAGATCTGGGACATGGCCGTGCTCTGCTGGCTCTGCATCCTGCTGTGACCAGCATGTCCTGGACCAGCAGAGAGGGGCAAATTTCTGTCATGCCAATATAAAAGTGAAAGGGTTTTCAGAGCTGTGGAGGGCTGGAACTTTCCCCAGCGCCCATCCTGTGCTTGCAGCCTCCTGGTTCCCCTTGGCTGCAGGTTCTGGGGATGCTGCAAAACCAGGAGCTCCTTGGGAGCAGCAGGTACGTGTATTTGGGTTGCTGAGCTCTACAGAAGCGGGCTGTGTCTGCCTCTCGTCTGGTTGTGAAAGATAGAGGTTTTGTGTTTAAACCTCAGCTGTCCATCCCCAGATGATGTCCTCCCAGCAATCAAAATGGTGAATTGAAGTGACAATTAAGCAGAGTTCACCCAGCCCTGTACAAAGCAAGAATTTCCTGCTGAGCGTGGCCCAAGGCATCTTCAGGAGATGCTCCCCAGGGTGAATCAGATGGAGCCTCCCTGTTTCGGGGCTGGTCCATGGCCGGGGCACTGTGGCATGAGCTGGTGAGGCACAGCGACTTGTCCATGTCACATCTTCCACCACAAGGACATGAGGCGTCTCCTAAAACCCTTTTGCTACCTGGGTTCTGAGCCCTGAGATGGCTTAGCTGCTGTGGCAGGGGATGTGGGTGGCGAAAGGGTGAAAGCAGCAGATGCAGGTGCTCAGTCCCAAAGTGGGTCCCCTCTGTGCCCAGGGGCAGCAACCGGCAGAGGGGAAAGGCACGCCTGGGATGCTGTGGTGCTGGGAGGGGACAGAGCACCAAATAATTGCTGATAATGCCACCAGACAGGTCTGACCGAAACCTTGGGCCCCCTGGCCCTGGCTAGAGACCCATGTGGGGGTTTCTCCCTTCCCCCCAGAAGGTTCCCAGCTCTCTTGCAGCAGAGTGGTTATTATTAGCCCAGCCGTGGCCCCCCAGGTATGCAGGGCCTGCGTCTCAGTAGCAGGTACCGGCAGCTGAAACTGTGACTCAGTGTCCCCCTGCGTCACCCTACCGCCCTCGCCCCGCCGCTGGCACCCCCTGGGAGCACAGAGGAGGGCTCTGAGGTGGCAGAGGGGGGGCTGGCGTGTCCCCATGTGTATCTGGGTATGCTGGGGCAGGTATTGCTGGGCAGGAGGAGGGATGGAGGCTGCAGCTGTGCCTGGTTTTCCCCTCGGCAGCTGGACTGTGTAATCTCCCAATGCCCCATTTGCACTTAATCTGAGGGCACGGTCCCAGCCCCCTGGGGGAGGGGAGGAATCCTCTCCCACGCAGGAGTGGGCAGGCACAGCCCTGGGCAAACACTAGAGAAGGGGCACTTGAACCTTCTGCCTGGAGAGCAGCAAGGGGGGCCCCTTCCAGGGTCACTGTCCCTGTCCCAAGGGCTTGGAGACCATTTCCCCAGGGAGAGGGGCCATGATTGTCCCTGCTGCCAATGAGGGGAAAGGATTGACAGGGAAATACCAGTATGGGGTGGCCCTGGAGCTTGGGTGCCTCTGCACCCCCGGCACTGGGTGGGACCGTTTGCCTTGAACACTTGGGGTTGTGGGTGAGTTTTGGGTGTGATAATTCTGGAGTGCTTACCCCTCCTCCGGGCAAGGCTGGCTGTGCCAAAAACAGCTGGGGACAGGCCCACCCCTCACCCTGGCTCTGGGACACCCGTGGGGAATCAGGTCCTGGTGGGGCACATGGGGGTGCAGGACCACTCACCTGGCTGCCCCCATAGTCCTGACCAAACCTCCAGCTCCTGCTAACTCATCCTTGAATGTGGCTCCTCTGTGCCTCAGTTTCCCCTTTCACATCGCAGACTTGTGCTTTGCATCCTCACACCCTGTGCCTGCCCCTCAGGGTGGGGGTTTGGGACCAGCGGGTGACCCGGGTGGTGCAACTGTTCCCTTTGCCCACAGGGTCCTGCGGGGCCGGCAGAGCCAGTGCAGGAATGTGGGTCTGGGAGGGTCCAGGACCCAGGACAGGCGGTCCCCGCCGCGGGGGCTCGCGAGCTGGTTCGTCCCCTCGGCAGTGGGACGGGATGAGCAGAGCGGGGTGACGCTGCCATGGAGCTGCCGTGGGTGCTGCTGGCGCTGGCCGGGACGGGCGCAGTCACAGGCCTGGGTGACTCCCCCAATGGGTTCGGGCAGGGGGGCTGTGGGCTCAGAGGGGCTGTGAGGCGGTTTCCCCAAGGTGTTGGTGCTGGGGAGGGGGTTATAGGGCTGGGTATGGCTGGGGGGTCCTCACATTGGTACTATCCTCCTGCTGCTGGCACTGCCAGCACCCGCTGAGCTCCCCCTGTGCCGGCACCGGTGCTCGCAGACCCTGGCATGGGCTGAGGTCCAGCAATTACCAGTGGGTGAGTAAGGGTGGGATGGGTGAGGTGGGCACAGGATCCCCCCTCTCACCCCCTGTCCCCCAGCCCTGCTGCCTTACGTGCCCCGCGTGCCCCCCACACCGCTGCTGGGGAAGCTCACGGCCACCACCTTCACGCTGGAGAGACCCCGCGGCATCTTCACCCCGCTCGCCAACGCCTCCGACACTGTCTGGCTGGTGGTGGCTCTGGCCAACGGTGGGTGCTCGCTGCTCCGGCACACGTCCCTGCCGTGGCAGGACCCTCACCCCAGCCACTCACCGCTGCTCTGTGCTGCACAGCCTCGGACGCCTTCAGGAACCCCCCGTCGCGGGATACTGTGCCCCCGTACGAACAGCTGCCCACCGCCCATGCCTACATGACGCTGGAGGCGTCAGTGGCCGCGTACGCCTGCTCAGCACCCAGCTCGGCCGTCCTGCGGGTCGGGGGGGACACGGCATGTGGGAGACAGGGTGACCGGGACCCCTGCAATGGGCCCCTGCCCTCCCCAGGGCCCTACAGGTGAGGTTGGGGTGATGGACCCCCCCCAGGTCCCCCACGCGGCAATTCCCCAGGGAGCGCGGGCTCATCCCCCTCGCTGTCACCATCCCACAGGGTGAAGTTCCTGGTGATGGGCTGTCATGGCCCCAAAGCAGAGACGAGGTGGTCGGACCCCATCCTCCTGCGGAGAGGTACTGGCGGCACTGTTGTCCCCCCCGGGTCCCCTGCACCTGCCCTGTTGGGGTGCTGGCATGTGGTGTTGCATCAGCCCTGTGCCATCACCCCAAAACCCGAAGGGGAGGAACAGTCCCCGCTGTCCCCCAGCCACCCTGTCCCACCCCTCTCCATCGCACCATCCCTGAGCCCCCCGTGTCATCCCATGTCCCTCATCCTGTCTCCTTCCAGCCGGCAGCCCCAGCACCATTGACCCCAGGCCTGGGCACCGCGGCAGTGACATGGTGGTCATGGCCGCCCTCCTCACCAGCCTGGGGGCCGCACTGGTCATGGCAGCAATTGGCATCATAGGGTACGGGGGATATGGGGGTGCGGGGAGCCATGCTCAGGGGACATGTCCATAGGGGCACCAGGAGAACACCGTCCCCTCGGCCCCATCAGCAAAGAGATGGAGTGACTGAGACGTGTTTAAGATTTAAAAAGCCTTTTTTTTTTTTTCTTAAATTGGGGGTTTCCTGTAGTTGGGTAGTGAGAAAGGGCCCCTTGGCAGCAGTTGACACGGGGGGGTGACAGAGCTCTGGGGACCCCGCTTGACATCTCTGCTTGTCTCTCCCCGTAGTGCCCAGGTGTGGAGTTCCCTGTGCTGCCGGGATTCGGGGAGCAGCACCTTCACCCGCAGCTCCTACAGGACCCATCACATCCCCCCGGCCCTGCCCCGAACCCTGCCCCCCGGCTGCAGGTGCAGCCCCCCAGGGCTGGGCTGCTTTGTCCCCCAGCCTCCCGCTCCATGTCCTGCCAAGTAAATTCTCACTTTACACCTTCTACTGCCTCCTCCGTGCTTGGCCGTGGGACATCCCCCTCTCCACCCACCACCCCTTGGGGCTCTGTTCACCAGCTGGGGCTGGGGAGAATGGGGGTACTGGGACGCCCCAAAACCACTCGGGGCCTCGGCTTGGTGGTGCTTGGTGTCAGGGTGGGCACATGCTGACACCGATGGGGTCTGGTGGCCTCAAGGGTGACATCACCCTGGGGTGGCATTGCCCTGCTGCCCCATTGCCAGGGCGAGGGCTGTTGCCGTGGCAGTTCTCAGCACAATTCACCGGTGGGCGCTCAGCCATAGCAAATGATGCCCGGGGAAACGAGCCCGACCTGTTTGCCGTGGGGCTGCGGCCAGCGCAGGAATGTGGGCGCTGGCGGCCGCGGGCGGGTTCCGTGGGGACGCAGAGCCCGGCCGGCCCCACTCCTGCCCTCGGCATCCGGGCGCCCGCACGATGCTCCCGCTGCTGCTCCTGCTCCTGGCGACGGCCCACGGGCTGAGTGAGTCTGCGATGCCATCGGGCTGGGGTCCCCGCTGTCCCCTGCTTGAGAGGCTCCACTGTGCACAGGGACACCCCAGAGCCTGGGGGTGCAGGGGAGCTGATGCCACCGCTATTCTGGGTGCCACTCCTGGTGTCACCTTCCTGGGTCTGCTGGCACCGCGCGGGGTCCTCTGGGGGTCTTGCAGGGGTGTCCGTCCCCGAGTGGGGGCACAGGGTGTCTATGCTTCCACTTTTCATGAAACATGTTGTGTCTGAGCCTAAAATGGGGGGCGGGAGGCAAGCAGGACCCCTGCAGCTGGGATCGTTGGGGTCAGCTCCCTCTTGTCCCCCCTCCAAGCCCCCGGAGCTGCCGGTCACGGGCTGCAGCGGGGGAACCGCGCCCCCTGCCGCACCCCCCTTGGTTTCTCACCACAGAGACGATCGGGTACACCCCGACACTGGCCAGCTCCTCCCTGGGGGGCCTGATCACCGCCTCCACCTTCACGCTGGAGCAGCCCCGCTGCGTGTTCTCTGAAGATCCAGGCAACCCCGTCATCTGGCTGGTGGTGGCCGTTCCCGAGGGTAGGTGGGGTGCGGTGGGGAGCAGCCCTGGGCAGGGGTGTGCGCAGGGCTCCCCGTGTTCCCCCCGGGGTTCCATCCTCACCCCTGTCTCCATTCCTGCAGCCGTAGGCACCTTCAATGACAGCGTGGAACCGGGGTCCCCTGAGCGGGCGTTCCAGAGCTTCCCCAGGAACGCCTCCGCCTACATGACCCTCAACACCACCCTCCTCAACTACCCCTGCCCCAAGCGCCCCGGGGACATCACGGTGCTGCGCGTCGGCAGCGAGACGAACTGCGCCAAGGATGATACCAGACCCACCTGCAACGGGCCCCTGCCCAACCCGGGGCCGTACCGGTGAGCCTGCACATGGGGACGTGTCCCCCATCCTGCCGGCAGCCCCAGCTCGGGGGAGCACGGCCAACCTGCCCTCCCATCCCAGGGTGAAGTTCCTCTCCCTGAACGGCTCCGTGCCCGTGGCGCAGACAAAGTGGTCAGAGCCCATCACCCTGAGGACAGGTACCGCTGCTGGGGTGCTTGTCCTGCTCCTCACACCCATCCCACAGCCACAGGGTGCGGGGGGGACATGGGGTGGTCCTGGGGGGCTGCATGCTGAGCTTCAGTGACATGGGGTGCAGTGCTGCTGTGAGCAGCTGGGTAAACAGAGGCAGGGTGCTGCTTTGGGTCCTGCTGGGATACGATGGCCTCATGTGATGGTACATGGTGTTTGCACAGTGTGATTGTCCACGGTGTTTGCACAGTGCAGTTGTACATAGTGTTTCGATGCTGCATTTGCACAGTACCATTGCACATTGCATTTGCACACTGCAATTGCACAGCGTGTTTGCACGCTGCATTTTCACGGTGCAGTTGCACATTGTGATTGCCCACGTACACACGGTGCCCTGGCCGGGCCACCCACACTGTCCCGGGGTGCTTGTCCCTCTCTCTCCCCTCTTGCTCTCTCCCCAGCTCAGCCACCCGGTGACATCCCTGCAATGGGCAGCGGGCACAGCGCCAGCATGATCGCCCTCACCTCCATCCTCTCCATCCTCTTCGCCATCCTGCTGGCCGGCCTGGTGGCCATGTTGGTCTTCTGGGGGTGAGTTTCACCCCCGCATCCCACCGCACTGTCCAGGAACCGTGATGGGTGCTGGGCACATGGGACTAGTGCCACAGGGTGACACCAGCACCCCGTGGCCCCCACCCTTGTCTCTCACTCCCCCTTCCCTCCCCAGCTCGGACACCTACAGTGGCAGCAGCACCTTCAGCAAGCCGGAGGCGGTGACGGTCCGGCGGTACAACACCCACCACGTGTACGACCAGCCGGCTGCCCGGCTCTGAGCCCCCACCACAGCCCCCCGCTGCCTCCCCATCACCCCCCGGCACCGCATCGGCTCCCCGCCTGCTCCCGCACCAGCCACCACTGACCTGCGCACCCTTGGGTGCCCTCACGACTGCACCACCAGTGTCGGTGGCACCGTGTCCACTGCTGCGGGGGCACAGCCGGAGCTGCCACAGGGAGCCGTGATGGAGTGGGGGATTAAAGACCCTTCCATGTGCTTTGCACCCACCTTTGCCTCCTGTTTGTGCCCCCCAGGGAATGGCACCCACTGGAACCTCGCCAGATCCCACAGCCCCCGAGAAAAGCCCCCGTCCCTGTGTCCCCATGCAGGGCTCTGACCCCTATCGCTGGGTTGGTGACGGCTGCTGGACTGGGGCAGGATGTGGCCAGAGATGCTCGGGAGTGGAAGAATTATTTTCACACCCAGCTCAGGACACACGGTGCCAATTGCACCTGCTTTGAATGGGGAAAAGTCTCCTGGGTAAGAGGGAGCGAGAGGCACCTGACCCCCCAGACAGCCCCGGCACTGGGGTGAGGGGCACAGAAATGCCCCCAGGAGTGGGTGGGGGGTAGAGGGGGGCTATTTGTCCCCATTTCCCTTCATCCCACAGCAATTTCTCCCTGCCCCAAACTCGGAGGAGGGTCACCCACCCAGAGCTGGCCCAATCCTGTCTGGGTGCTGCTGGTGTTCCCCTGGTAGCCATGAGATGGCAAGAGGGGACCAGCAGCTGGGGCCTGATCCTGCACTGGGGTGTGGGTTCCTGATCCTGCACTGGGATGTGGGTCCTCAATCCTGCACTGGACTGTGGGTCCCTGATCCTGCACTGGGGCGTGGGTCCCTGATCCTGCATCAGGATGTGGGTCCCCGATCCTGCACTGGGATGTGGGTCCCTGATCCTGCAGCCTGGGCAGGATGAGACCCCTGATGCTGAGGACAAGAGGCCAGAGAGCACTGGGGGGGAGTTGTGCCCCCCCTTTGAGCAGAGTCAGGGCAGGCATGCATGTATGTCACATATACATATATTACAAAAACCTGGTTTTTTTTCATAAGTGCCATGCAAAGGGCAGCATCACATTTATACCTGATCCATAGTCACAGCACCCTTACCAGGGTGTCCTTATGCTGCCGGGGAAAGGCACGCCTGGGATGCTGTGGTGCTGGGGGGGGTATTAGCAACTTGCCCCCCCGCGCTGCCGCTGCCAGGAGTGGCCTCCATGGAGCCCAGCCAAAGAAAATCGAGCAAATCTGGTGATTAAGCCCCGGGAAGATCAGCCCAGCTGCAGCGAAGGGACGGTGTTTTCCAGCAAACGTGGGTTCCCTCCATCCTATCCCATCCTGGGTGTGAAACACCTGTTTCACCTGCAAAGCGGCTCCAAGCAGCTGGGGGTTTATCCCCTGTCACACAGGTGGCCCTGACTGTGTGTGGGGCTGGAACTGACACATGGAGAGCCAGGGGTGATGGCGGCAGGGACTGCACCTCGTTGCCTCTGTGGGGGAGGCAGAGGGGCAGAGCTGCAGGACGGGGCAGTGTGTCCCCAGCATGTCCCTGCCATGTTCCTATCATGTCCCCGCCATGTCCCCACGGCAGTCAGGCACAAATGCCAAGGACCGCTGGTGTCTGCCAGCACAGCCCTGAGCCCCAGCTTTGGGTGCTGGGAAAGTCCTTGAGCCCGGGTCCCGCAGGAGGGGTCCGTTGCCTCCCCTCCCCTGTATTTATGGTACCAAGTCCCCCAGAAATGCCACCACTCCCTTCGGGGGGGCTGCAGTGCTTAAAAAAATGAAAAAAGGTACAAACGCCAAACAAAAGGTGGGGTTTGAGGCACAGGGCAGTGAGGAACAGACAGTGCTGGGCCGGGGGCTGCAACCCCCAGGTTCGGGGGGGACGGAGGGCAGGAGGTGGGTCCGGTTCTTAATTACCTTAATTACCAACCCAGGCGGGGGGCCGGGCTGAGAACCCCGGGCTGCACCGCCCTGGGGCCGCGGCCGGTCCCCGGGGCTGAGCCGGACCGAGAGGGCGACCCCCACCGCCGCGGGGGGAGTCCCCGTCCCCCGGCGGGACCCGCTCCGGAGCGACTCCGCCTCGGCCCCGCCCAATTCCGCCTCGGCCCCGCCCCATTCCGCTCCGGCCCCGCCCACTCTCGCTCAGGCTCCACCCCTTAGAAAACGGCATATATAATCACCCAATCGCCGTCGGGGAAGGAATTCAGGCCCCGCCCCTTTCCCCGCCCAGCGCGCTGATTGACGTCCGGCGGCGCCGGTCCGCACATGGGCGAGGGGTCGGCAGGACGCCGGTTCGAGGCTCAGCGGCTGCGCTCCGTTACCTCCCCGGTATTTCCCCCCACCATGGCTCGGCGGAGTGCGCTCTCCATCCGCATCGTGGAGGGCAGGAACCTGCCCGCTAAGGACATGTGAGTGTCCCCGGGGGACCGGGAGGGGTCGAGGGGGGGACACTCTGGAGGGAGTCCCCTGGCCTCAGGAGTGCTGTGGGCTGCGTCCACAACAGGTCACTGTGCTTTGAGGACACCACCCCCAGTGTGACTTTGGGGTGTCCCACCTGCTTTGGAGGCTCCTTCAGAATGGCCTGAGGTCCCCCCAGCAGTACTTGTGCTTTGGGGGTTCCCTCCAGGCTGGCTTTGGGGTCCCCTTGCATTGGGGGTTCTTCCCAGGGTGGGTTTGGGCGTCCCCCCAGCAGTGCCTATACTTTGGGGGTTCTCCCCAGGGTGCCTTTGGGATGCCCTTTACTTTGGAGGTTGCCTCCGGGGTGACTTCAGGTGCCCCCAGCAGTTCTCAGTGCTTTGGGGACTCTCTCAGGAGTGCTGTGGTGTCCCTCCTGATTTGGGGACACCCCCCATGATGGCTTTGAGGTTCCCTCCCAGGTGCACCCAGTGCTGTGTGATGTCCCCAGCAGTTCTTTGGGGTACCCCAAGAAGTGCTCCCACTTTGGGGAGCTCCTTCTATGCTGCCATGGGGCAGGGCTGGCCCCACCATGCACCCCCTCACTCCTGCAGCTGGGTCCTTTGCAGGGACCAGACATGAAGCAGCACCCCCTGGCACAGCCATCCTGTCCCCGCTCCACTCCCAGCCCTGGCTCAAGCCCACCTGGCTGCGGTCCAGGGAGCTCGGCTGGCAGCCCCTCTGGTTGGGCTTTCCCTCCCTGGCAGCCCCCCAAGGGCTGCCCGCGTGTCTCGGCATTTTCCTCATGGCTCTGATCCTTATGGGGTGGGATGTGGGGACAGTGTTGGGGTGGGACAAGGGGACGGCAGCTGGGGGCTGTTGAGGAGCGCTCCGCAGCCAGGCAGAGCCAGGGCTGCCGGAAAACCAGCAAAAATCCCCACAGCCGTCATGGAAAAAGAGGATAAGCAAGGAAAGAAACATGACTTTTTTTTTTTTCTTTTTAAATCCCATGCTTCGGGGCCTGATTTTTAAATCCCTCGGCATAACTCCCTGCGGGAGCTCGAACCAGCGTGGGGAGGCTCTGTTTTTTTTAGGAAGCTCTGCTTTTTGGGAGTCTCTATTTTTTTCAGGAGAACGTGTTGCTGCACAGCAGGTCCCTGCAACACCTTCCAGATCGGAGGCTTTGGGACGTGGCTGTGGGCGGGGGGGCGGCTGCCCCGGCGGGGAGGGAAACCCGAGCGCTGGATCCTGCCCCTGACCTTGACCGCGTCTGACCGCCGCCCCCCTCCCCTGCGGCCGGGGGCTTGTGAGGTTCGATTCCTCCGCCTTGCCCTGGCACCGCCTTGGGATCGTCACCGTCTTCCCCCGCGGAGAAACCCATCTGCGGGGTGTCAGTGGTGACCCCGGCTGTGTTCGCAGGTTCGACTCTGCTTGCAGCCACCCATGGCTGATGGGGCTCCCCAAACCCCCGTGGAGCCCCCGGGTTTGGCCGATGTTGCTGTGGTTTGTGACTCCCCTGGTACCAGCAGCAGCCCCCACCGCTGTGCCCGGGGTTCTCCCACCTCTTCCCAGTGCAGAAAAGCCGTTGTTTTGTTTTGCCTTCCCCGCCAGCGCCCGCCCCGCGCGGGGTTTGGCACCGAGCAGCCACCAAACCATGAAACTGCCCATAAAGAGGCAGGAAACCTGCTCCTGCTTTCGCCCTCCGGCACGTCACTGCCTGACACCGGGGACAAAACCCGTGCAGAAGGGAAGAGCTACAGCAGCTCCAGCTCTGCCCTGGGTGGGCTTTGCCCCTGTGTTCCCCCTCCAGGACACGGTGGGAGTGTGAGCTGCCCCCCAGCTGAGCGCTGCAAAATCCTCCTGTGCATCTTCATTACAGGAAAACAAGGAAAATGAGCTGCTTTATTTTCTTGTATTGCCCCCACCCCGGCTCCCTAGGGCTGGGCAAAGGGGCGCCACCATCTCCACCAGTGAATTTTTAATTGCTAAACTCAGTGCCTCAGCCCCCAGTGCTGCCTGCTGGGATGGGTAGCAGCAGGGAACACACATTTTTATTTCCTCCTAACCTAAACATTTATACTGTTCTATCAATCTTTAAAGCTTCAGTCTTCATTTCCTCTTTCGAAAGCCCAGCCTTCCCCTTTCCTAGCTCCTTCCCCTGCACCAAACCCCCAGCCACGCTCAGCGTAGGCGGCAGCAGGATGCCCAGTGCCCGCTGGAAGCCGTGGAGCTTTATAAAACTCTTCCCCTGATGCCTCCCAGGCTGTGCGCAGGGACGGCAATGCCGTGCAGACAATGTCACCCCCTGCAGTGCTGCGTTCCCTTCAGCCTTTGCTGTGGGGATTTGTCCCCACTGACACAGATCACAGGGTCCCCAGCAGCTAAGGCACCGCTGCAGCTGCTCCTGCAGCCTGTGGGGGATGGATTTTGCCCATCCTGTATTTTAATCCCCAGAGCACGCGATGCTCCAGTGCTGCGAGGGTGGCTTTGTGGTACTCTGCATCCCAGGGGACATGGAGCAGCCCGTGCGCTCAAAACGTCCCCGTATTGGGGATGGGGATTTTTATGCTGCTGGTGTCAAGTCAGCTCCCATCTCAGACTTGAGTTCAGCTTGCCCAGGGTTGCTGGGCACGGCTCAGGTGGGCAGATGTTCTCTTTCTGCCTGTGTGCTCCCTGCCTGCTTGATGGTTTGCGTAAGGCAGGAAATGTCAGCAGCAAGCTCTGGTTAATGATGCTTCATCCACTGCTTGCATTAAAAACCTCTCTGGAGACTGGGAGCAGGCAGAGAGCTGCTCTTAGCAACCCGCCTGCGCTGCCCGCACTGCGTGTGGCTGGGGTGCCAGTGCAGTGCCTGGGATGCACAGCCTGGAGAACACCCCCCTGAGCTTTGTTTTGCAGAGCAGAGGGCCCCCAATCCTGTATAACCCCTCCAAACCCTTTTAATCCCCCCAAGAATTGGCTCTCAGCCTCCCCAGTTTTGAGAAGGGCAATTGTTCTGTGCTTGGGGACCCCAAACCCCCATCCATGTGCTCCCACATTTTTCTGGGGGACTCGCATCTGGTTGATGAATGCTGCCGGGACCGGTGTTAAGGACAAACTGCTCAGAGCAGGACAGGAACCATAACCTCCCACCCTCTTGGCACCTGGGTCCTGCCTCTGGCCAGAGCCCCCACTCCTGCCTGCAGCTGAGTCACCTCTGTTCTAATGACCTGGGGCAATAAACTGTAAAATGGTGATTTGTGTTTTTTTGGCAGCAGCGCACCAGAGCAATAACTCGAGTTGTCCCCGGGGAGGAAGCAGAGTCAGAGCATTGTGGCAGCTGCCAACAGCCCATGGCTGCTGTGACACGTGCTTCACACCCTCTGCATCACCAGGGGTGTCCCCAGGGATGTCCCTGTCCCTATGGAGGTGTCAGGTGTAGAGGCTCTGGGTGCACCCCAGGAGCTGCTGTGGCCCTGCTCCTGGTGTGTGCAATGGGGCTGTGGGTGGCTGGAGCCGTTTTGGGGAATGGGTGGCTTTTGTTTGTTCTTTGTCTTCCTATTTGGAAGAGAAAAGCCACTTTAAGCTGCCAGCAGGATCCGGTGGCCGGACACACTCAGGGATGTGTTTCCCCAGGCTGGGAGCAAAGCTGGGGTCACCAGGCGCCTGCAGCCGTGGCCAAATCCACCCACCACAGCTGCTGGCATCTGGGGGTGTCCCTGTACCCCCATAGCCCTGGGGTGTCCCTACAAGCGGCACCTGCAAGGTCCCCCTTCTGTGTGGGGGTTTTCCAGGGCTGAAGGCTTTGGTCACCATGACAGCCCTGTGGGGTTGGGACAGGGGCCCGGGGGGGCAGCTGGCAGTGCTGACAGAACCATGCCGTGTCCTTCCAGCACAGGGAGCAGCGACCCGTACTGCATTGTGAAGATCGACGATGAGGCCATCATCAGGTCAGTGACACCGTGTCCCTGGCTGGTCCCCAAACCTGCCGGCACACCTGGTTCCTGACGTATTCCTCCATCCACACTGCTGCACACTTATTATTCTTATTATTCTTATTATTCTTATTATTCTTATTATTCTTATTATTCTTATTATTCTTATTCGTTCTTATTATTCTTATTCGTTCTTATTATTCTTATTATTCTTATTCGTTCTTATTATTCTTATTATTCTTATTCGTTCTTATTCGTTCTTATTCTTTATTCTTTCTTTATTCGTATTCTTTTATTACTATTGCTCTTGTTGTTGTTATTACTGTTATTCCCTGCTTTGGGCTGAGCTGCTCCTCCAGACACAGACCATGATGTCTAACAGCTCATGACTGCCCCAACCCTGTAAGCCACCCCCAGGTCCTGCCAGCCCAGAGCCACAAGATGGCACAGAGACCCATTCACTGCCCCAGCTGAAGGTTCAAAACCACGGGTGCTGCCCCCAGCCATGTGTCACCGAACGCTGGGGAGCTCCCAGGGCTGGGGAGTGCCTGTGTCCCTTGTCACCAGTACCACTGGCCCCACAGGACTACCACTGTGTGGAAGACGCTGTCCCCATTCTGGGGGGAGGAGTATGAGGTGCATCTCCAGCCCACCTTCCACAGCGTCTCCATCTACGTCATGGATGAGGACGCGCTCAGGTATTGGCAGCTCGGCCGTGGGGTGGTGGGGATGGGCGTGGGGGTCGCAGGTTGGTGGCGTTGGCTGCCCGCATATCCGACCCCATGGTAGACACCAGTGAATCCACACCTGGCTATGCTGGCTTGAGCTTTGGGACATAAATGGGTGAAGTGCTTTCCCAAGGTTATTTTCCAACTTCTCCTTGGGGACAGACATACTGTGGTGGCCCCACCCCAGGACACTTGGGTGCTGTGTCTACTCCCGCAACACATAGCAGGGGGGTGTCCTCCCTGGGGTGCGGCAGAACCGGGAGTCTCCAACCCCACCCCGTGTCCCACTCCCAGCTTTTGTTTTCCAGCCGCGATGACGTTATCGGGAAGGTCTGCATCACCCGGGACATGCTGGTGGAGCATCCCGAGGGTAAGGGATGGGTGGCTGGGAGCCGGTCTCAAGGGCCCCTCAGTGACCCCCCCATGAGGGTTCCCCCTTTTCCCACAGGCTACAGTGGCTGGGTGAGCCTCAGCGAGGTGGACCCCGATGAGGAGGTGCAGGGGGAGATCCATCTGCGGGTGGAGGTCCAGGGGAGCCAGGGCGGCCGGCGGCTGCTGCGCTGCACTGTGCTGGAAGCCAGGTGAGGGGGGGACACGGGGGTGGCAGGGGGCTGTGTGTGCAACTGGGACACATACGGCGAGTCCTGGCTGCTCTGTGACTCAGTTTCCCCATTGCATCAGAGTCTTCTCCATTATCTGCCTGTGGGTTCAGAGCATCTTCCCCACCACCCAACTGGTGGGGGTCCTGGGGCAGGGTCCACCTCCTCTGCTGGGCTTTAGGGCTTGCACCTTGAGATGTTGGGGAACCGAGGGGTGCCATGGGTGCCTGTAGGTATTTTGGGAGGTTCCTGGCAAATTCCCCCTCTTCTCCACAGGGATTTGGCCAGGAAGGATCGCAATGGTGCCTCCGACCCCTTTGTTCGCCTGCGCTACAATGGGAAGGCACAGGAGAGTGCTGTGAGTATCACCTGGTGTCCCCAGGGAGGGTGGGATCCACTCAGCGAGGTGGGGGATGAAGCTGTTGCCGTCACAGGTGGTCAAGAAATCCTGCTACCCCCGCTGGAACGAGACCTTCGAGTTCGAGCTGGCCGAGCCCACTGAGGAGAAGCTGTGCGTGGAGGTCTGGGACTGGGACCTTGTTGGCAGGAACGATTTCCTGGGCAAGGTGAGTCCCAGATCCCATCACCGCTGCCGGGGGTCTGCCCGGCTGCCTACCCGACCCCTCCTGCCCTCCCATCACAGGTGGTGTTCAGCGTCCAGGGGCTGGAGGCGGCTGGGCAGGAGGAGGGCTGGTTCAGGCTGTGGCCGGACAAGTCCAAGCCAAGGGAGGACGAGTGAGTGTTGGCACCAGAGTGTGCTGGGGGTGGATGTCCAGGGTCTCTCCAGTGCCCTTGGGGAGGGGGATTTGGGAAGCATCAGCCCTTTGGAGGGGCAGCTCCTGGAAATGCCCTTGTCTGGGGCGGGGGGCAAGTGCAGGGCAGCCCCTCCTGCCCACTCAGGCTCTCCCTGGCTGTTGAGCCACCTTTTGCTTGGTGGAGCACTTCACCCATCCATTCATTCATGCACCCACACCCACCCTCCCCTCCCCATGCTCCTGCAGGCACCGAGGCAGCCTGGGCTCGCTGCAGCTGCAGGTGAGGCTGCGGGATGAGACGGTGCTGCCCTCCCCCTGCTACCAGCCCCTGGTCCAGCTCCTGTGCCAGGAGGTGAAGTTGGGGCGCCAGGTGAGGGGTCCACATGAAACCCTGATGGGGCACCCACCTTCCTCTGGCTCTCTGCCAGGGTCACATCGTGGTGCTTCTCCCCACCAGGATGGCCAAGTTCACCTGGTCACCCTCCTGGATGAAACCATCACAGCCGAGTGCCGGCAGGAGGTCGCCGTCAACTTGGTCAAACTCTTCCTGGGCCAAGGGCTGGTCAAGGAGTACCTGGACTTGCTCTTTGAGCTGGAGCTGGCCAAGCCCTGTAAGGCTGGAGTGGAGCTGGAGGCTTCCAACCATCTCCTGGGGCTGCAAAACCTCCAGGACCTTGTGTGGTGATTTTTTGGGGTGATAGCTGAGGTTCGGCTGTCACACTGTGCTCTGGCTGAGAACCTGTTGGGTTCATCCCAAGCAACTCGCGGGCGGAGTTTGGGGGAGGGGCGGGTGGTTTGAGGTTTGGAAATCCCCACAGCTCTCATGGATGTGGATGGGGGTGGAGGGCAGAGCCCCTGTAGACCCCCCCATGGTGGCAGCTGCCTGGTGGGTGAGCTGGGGCCATCCTGCAGCCACAGACCTTTTCCCGTTTTGCAGGCGAGCCCAACACTTTGTTCCGGAGCAACTCCCTGGCCTCGAAATCGATGGAGTCGTTCCTCAAGGTGCTGTGCTGACCAAAACCTGCTCTTACAAGGTCACCCTGGCTCTGGGCTGTCCCCAGTGGGGCTGGTTCCCCAGGGGGAGCGCTGGTGGGGCCGCATCTTCCCCTGGGGCTGGGGGGTTGGAGAAAATCCTTCATCAAGGAGTCTGGGGGTGTTTGGTGCCAAACCTGTGGCTGTGCCCCCTGTCATGGTCCCTCGGCAGGTGACAGGAATGCCATACCTGCACGCCGTCCTGGGACCCACCATCACCCGTGTGTTTGAGGAGAAGAAGTACGTGGAGCTGGACCCCAGCAAGGTGGAGATCAAAGATGTCGGGTAAGGGGCGTGTGGGGCGGTGGGGCAGGGGGGCTCTGGCTGTAGGGCTGATGGAGCCGGTGCCCGCAGGTGCTCAGGGCTGCACCGGGTGCAGACGGAGGGTGAGGTGATCGAGCAGGGCCGGCAGTACCTCCAGTCCTACTTGGATGAGCTGCTGGACGCCATTAGCAGATCAGCCCCCGCATGTCCGCCCGTCATCCGCGCCGTGTTCCGGCAGCTCTTCCACCGCGTCGGGGAGCGCTTCCCACAGCACCAGGTCGGGCTGCGGTGGGGGATGGACTGTGGGTCAAATGGGGACATCCCCAGGAGACAGGGGTGTAATCCCCAGCTTTGGGTTCCCCTCTTGGGTATGGGGGAAGCCCCCCAGGGATGGGTGCAGGGGGACAGCAGGGCCATGCTGCACCCAAACAGCATCCCTGGTGCTGAAACCAGCCCCCCATCCCATCAATGTATGAGGGATGTCCTGCGTTGGGACAGACGCTCACACATCTCCCCCCACCTCTGTTGGCTGCAGCACACCAAGTTCGTGGCCATCACCAGCTTCCTCTGCCTCCGGTTCTTCTCGCCAGCCATCATGACCCCCAAGCTCTTCCACCTGCGGGAGACACACGCCGACGCACGTACCAGCCGCACGCTGCTGCTGCTGGCCAAGGTGGGATGGGGAGGACGTGGGGAGAGAGGTGGTGTCACCCACGTGGGGTTTTTGGGGTGCTTCCCATTGGGGAAGGCTGGTGACACTGTTGTCTCCGGGGGTCTCCAGGCCGTCCAGCTGGTGGGCAACATGGAGCCGGCGGCCGGACGGGCCAAGGAGACCTGGCTGGCCCCGCTGCTGCCTGCCCTGCAGCAGGGCATCGCCCTCATGAAGGACTTCATCACCCGGCTGGTGGGCATGGAACAAGAGGAGAAGGAGGAAGGTGAGGGGCAGCCACCAGTCCCCCCCACCACGGTGGTGAAGGAGGGGCTGCTCTTCGTCCACAAGACGCGGGGCAAGGGGCCAGTGCTGGCCACCGCCGCCAAGAAGCTGCACTTCTGCCTCAGTGGGGACACCCTCAGCTTCGGCAAGAGCCCCGGTGCAGAGGTAAGGGGGTGCTGGGGGGCGGTGGGGGTGGCAGCGAGGTGGCACTGACCCCCTGTGTGTGTGTCCCCACCAGCGTAGTGGTGCCATTGCCCTGGGTGACATCCTGGCCGCTGAGAAGGTGGAGGAGAAGAGCTTTGGGAGCGCCCATGTCATGCAGGTGGTCTATGTTGACGCGGGCGGGCAGCAGGAGACGGCGTACCTCCAGTGCAAGGTGGGACGGGGACCGGGGACAGACACCCCCCGCAGGGGTGTCACAGGCTGTGACACCCCTCACCGCTGTCCCCAGTGCGTCAATGAGCTGAACCAGTGGCTGTCGGCGCTGCGCAAGGTGTGCGTCAACAACCCCCGTGTGCTCCGCGCCTACCACCCCGGTGTGTTCCGTGGGGACAAGTGGAGCTGCTGCCACCAAAGGGAAAGGACAGGTACCGGGAGGGGCACCCGGGACTCCCGTGGGGGTGCCCCTGTGGTCCCCCCTGCCACTGTGAGCCCCGTTGTCCTGCAGGGCCGGGCTGTGACCGGACCCACCATGGTGTCACGCTGCAGGAATGGAGTGACCCCCTGGACCCTGCCACGGAGGCTCAGCGCCTCTTCCACCACCTCCTCGGCCTCCGGGGGACCCTCAGGTGAGACCCCACCCTGTGGTAACCCCACTGCACCCCCCTCCACCCCCCTTCCACCTGCTGAGGACCTCCCTATTGCCTCCCCCAGGGAAAAGTACTGGGAGCTGCTGGAACCCGAAGATGCCCAAAATGGCCCCATGGGTGAAGGTAGGAGTGGGGTGGGGGGGATTCGGGGGACCCCATTGGGAATGCTCTGGTTAGGACACATCCCCAGGGTGTTGGGGGCCACTGTGGTGGTTGGGTGCCCCCTCCTTGGGGGATATTGCGGTCTCACTGTTCCCCCTCGACAGGTGTCCCCCTGCCCGAGGGGCTGAGCCGGCTCTTGGGCGTGCTGGGGGACCTGGAGCAATGTCACCGCCTGGCACAGCCCCCGGCCCCCCCGGCCCCTGCCCTGCTGCAGCTGCAGACATGAGGGGCCCAGTGTCCTTCTGGGGGGTCAGGGTTCCCATGTCTTGAGGACCACAGTGGTGGCAATAAAAGCACTTTGTATCCTGCAGCCCTGTCCTGTCCATCTCTGGTGGGGACACTGCTGGACATGGGGATGGGCACTGGTGGCTTGGGGGGCAGTGCTGGGTTGGGGACTGGCCAAAGCTCTGCTGGTGGCACTGGTGGTTCTGCTGGTGGTGGCACTGGTGGCAGCATTGGTGATGGTGCATGGTGGCAAATGGTCATGGTAGCATTAGTGACACTGATGGCTCTCCTGGTGCCATTTCTGATGGTGGTGTTGCTGGTGGCAGCACTGGTGGTGGCACCGATGGTGACACTGGTGACATCACTGATGGTTCTGCTGGGGGTCTTGCTGATGGTGTCACTAGTGTTGGTGCTCCTCACATCACTGGTGGCAGCAACAGGGTGGTAGAAACATTGACGGTTTTGGTGCTGATCCCACTGGTGCTGCCACATGGTGTCACTGGTGACACCACTGGTGGCCCTGCTGGCGGCGTCACTGGCGGTTGGGCTGGCGCCCGCCTCTGGTGGCTCTAGTCCTCATGGTGTCACCGGTCCTCATGGCGTCACCGGTGACATCACCGATGACATCACCGGTAGCCCCGCTGGTGACGTTCCTGGGGAGCGACCCTGCGCCGAGCCCTCCCGCTCGCCAGGGGGCGCTGTCGCCGCAGGAAGCGAGCGGAAGTGACGCGACGGGCGCCATAGCAACGGCGGGGCGAGCGGCGGCGGCGGGATGAACGCGCCTCCGGCCTTCGAGTCGTTCCTGCTCTTCGAGGGCGAGAAGAAGTGAGCGGCGGCGGGGGGCGGGACACAGACCCTGCTGGGGCCGGGAGGGGGACACCGGGAACCCCGTATGGTGCCCCCGCGGCTCCCCCGCGGCCTCCGGGCTGTGTGGGTCGGGGCAGCCGCTCCCTGAGGCGCTGCGGTAACGACCTGTCTGTATCCGCCCAGGATCACCATCAACAAGGACACGAAGGTGCCCAACGCCTGCCTGTTCACCATCAACAAGGAGGACCACACGCTGGGGAACATCATCAAGTCGTGAGTACATTTAGTACATTTTGAGGGGGCTTGGGGCTTTTTAAAAATTCTTTTTTGCCTGAAAAACTTGTGGTAGCTGTCAGAGCAAAGCAACTCCGCCCCTGAAAATGAGGAAACAGGCTCCACACATTCATAGAGCCCAGTTTGAAATTATGATGACAAAGCCTATGGGAAACATGGCTTTTAAATTATTTTATAACATAATCCCCATTTTCATTTGCGCTATGTGGTCATTCTTCACTGCTCTTCTATTCCAGGCAGTTACTGAAAGACCCCCAGGTGTTATTTGCAGGGTACAAGGTCCCGCACCCGCTGGAACACAAAATCATCATCCGCGTCCAGACCACCCCTGATTACAGCCCCCAGGAAGCTTTCACCAACGCCATCACCGACCTCATCAGCGAGCTCTCCCTCCTCGAGGAGAGGTTCAGGGTATGCTGGCTTCTTTTTTTCTTTAAAATATTTGAGATCCTTGCAATTAAAAGTTAAAAAGTAAAAGTTAAGTGAAGGGAGATGTAGTATTATCTTAAAGCTGCTATTTCAGGTCAATAAATTAATCAAAGCCAAGCAGCACCAGGTCACTCAGCTCCTGTCCAGGCACAGGGCAGTCTGGCTGTGCTGAAGGATTATTTGTGTGCCCAGGGTGCTCTGTAATTCCCTAGATGGTCAGCATTGGTTTCTTTACAGCCTTAATAGTGTAGAAAACAATTTGCTATTCTTACAACCTCTTCTCCCACCAAAACTCTGGGACCATATTTTTCTTTTTTTTTGGACCACTTCTCATCGCTTTTGCTCAACTGTGCAATTGTAGTTATTTAGCCTCCGATTTTTGAAACTTAAATGTGGCCTGAAAGGTTATTCAGACAAAACTGGGGGGTCTATGAGTATGATACTGCCTGTGTGCTGGTAAAAGGTAATAGGGCACCACTTTTACAAATACTTTTTGACTTTAATGTTAGTGTTACTTCTTTTGGACGGTGTAGATATTTCCACTGATGATTTGTGGTGGTTCTTGCGTTTAAACTGACCTCCTCCAGCTCAGCAACAGTTCTTAGCACATGTATTTTTGTTTGTGTTTTCCAGGTTGCCATCAAAGACAAGCAAGAAGGAATTGAGTAAAATCACCCCATTTGGAGCAGACTGTACTTCTGATGCAGAATGATATGTCTGTTAGTTAAATGCTGTATTTAAACCTCCATTCATGGCAAATATTTTCCTCCTCCTTGTCCCACTTATGTCAAATTTTTGATAGCAGCAGTAATCTTTTGATTTTTTAATTTTTCTTGTCTCAGAGAGGCACTTTGCCAGGAGGATTTATGTCTTGTTTACTTTGATGGATCAGTCATTAAAATGATTTCTGCTTTTCTAATTGGAGCCTTCAGGCAAATATTTGTACTGGGCTGTTGGCAAGTTTATTGTGAGCGCAATTCCAGAATGTGATGCTGCTGCGTGCGAGTGGTAGATGAACCCTCTGCTCTTCCTTTTCAAGAAGTCTAAGCACTGCCAACTGAACTGGTAGTTTGTTTTATTAAGTGTCATTTCTATAAAACAAATGCACAAATTGTGAAAACTTACAGTAAAAGAAACCGGATGTTTACAATGACTTGGTAAGTTTAACAAACTCTCACCTTTTTTTTTTCTCTTGCATGTAATAGTGGGTTTAGAAAACGTCATGGTTACATGGGTAACAGTCACTAATACTGCACTATTGCAAAGCACGGGAATGAAACTCTTACAAAGAACTATGACTTCTTCCAAATTGCTGTTATGTTTACACCAGTTAGAACAACAAGGTAAGTGAATGTGGGGTCTGATACCACATTGTTTATTAGGATTTCAGTCAGCTGCTCCCCGTTCACTCGAAGCTCTGGCCACTTGAGAATCTGTGAGGAGAACAGAGTTTGGGTAGGAAACAAAAGGTGGTTTTGTCTCCGAAAGTGGGAGGTTATTGATTATTGCAAGGCCTGGTTTGACAGTTGGGTTTGTGTGGAATCCACTTCCCAAACAACCCGGAGAAGCTGAACCAAAGGGTCTTTGCCTGCCTGAGGGAGATGGTGCAACTGTATGATGCTGCTAAAGGAGCAGGGTTTAATGTAGAGGGTCTTGATCAGAAAGGGAAAAGTGAAAGCAGCTGCCCCTCAGTCCTGGAGGAACCGACTGTTGACTTGGGCAATATGTTTCCGAAAAGTTTATGGGACACGAGGTCACCTCATACCTCTGTATAAGGGCAGCTCAAAACCAGGCTCTGGAGTGGGAGCCTTTGAGTGTGTCACCGTCCTTTCAGAGCTCTCATCATCAGGGGAACAGTACTTGCCCAAAGGGGAACTATCTCTGGAAGCCAGGCAAATACTAAGCCAAGAAAAAGGTGGTGTGAGTATAGGGAAGTGGTGAAACCCATCAGAGAAGTGGTGTCTGCATGCTTGTAGTGGTGGGCTCTCCAGTTTAACCCACAGTTTTTCAGAGGGCCCTTCTGCTGGGAAAAGCTGCCGAGCTGCAGAACACAGGAACAAATAGACTTGCTTTACAGCTCCTAATTCCTGTCACAGTTGTGTTTGTGGGAGATTTGAAATATGGGCTTGGTCACGCACTGGAGATTGCTTTTAATTGCTTGTGTGCGTCAGGTAGAGGAACCATGAGGTGTGTTCTGGTGTAAACGTGCTCAGGAGCCTGGGGTCAGCTCCACACAAACAGTAAAAGAGACCAACCTGTGCAGGCGGGATCCTCTTGTCTGAGCGTTTGCCCTTTGCAGAGTTCCACGCTGTGGTGTAGTTTGAGAGGCTGTACATCCACACACTTCCATTCTCATCACCACAAAACACGTATTCTTTTGCTGGAAGACCAGAAGAAGCAGCTGGAAAACGAGTGTGGAACCGAGAGTCCATTCTGCTGTAAAGCAGAGCTCAAGAAAGTGCTATAGGGTTCCAGGGGAGGATGTTACATTTCAGCAAAATTCTGTTTCCAGCAAAAACATATTAATCTACCTCACCCTGAAAAGGTAAATTAATTTAGAGATAAATTGGCTATCTTACTCCAGCACAGAAAAGCTAGTGGTAAATGTTTTAGGATTTCTTCCGACTTCTTGGTTTTGCAAAGTGGTGATTAAATCCAATTTATTTATTTATTGTTAGTTTTAAAAGCCAGCTGGCCTGTGCATGGAATTCCTGCTTTACTTCAGATGCACTAAGGGTTCAAACGGCTCTAGAAAAACTACATGGCCAAAGCCATCAGCTCTTTGTGCTCTGAAAACCTGTACAGGACTATGGTTGGTGTAACATTGTAAGCCTGAGTTGTTCCCCCATTATAAGGCAGAATATATCTGCATTTATGTGTTACTTATATTATTTATATACCACTAGGCTGTTGCTGCACTGTATTGGAGTGCAGGGGGTTGAGGGCTCTTGTTGCTCGCAGAGTGCAGACTAGTCTGAAATCCTGCTCCTCCAAGGGATGCTCAAAGTAAACCCCCACCCATGTGGCCATCTTTGCTGCAGTGACTGCTGTGGCCTTGCCGTGTACCCCAAAAGGCCTCTGCCTACCTGGGCAGGTGCTGAGTGTCAGGTAGGACATGTCTGTCGTGGACCACTCCAGCTCAGCTAGAATAACCGCAGACACCGTTCGCTGACATCCTTTCCCCTTCGCATCAAAAGAGCGACTCCAGCTCCACACGTAGATGCAGCCCGGTTTAGAGCTCTTGGAAACTGGGGAGGGAAGAGGGGAGAGGCTGTGTCAGCTGCTGAGCAGTGAAAGGTCACAAGCCCAAGGTTGGCCTCTGGTCAAGGTGGTCCAGCCACAAAGTGGCTTTTACGATGTGGGACCTGATACCAGCAGCAGCTGTTTCTACCTCCTTTACCTTATTTCAGAATAACTGGAGGCTGCAGAGGGATTTTCAGTCCTGTGCTTATGTTCCTCAACAGTAGAACAAGCATCAGCTATTCAAAAAGACCCAGACTGTGCTTTAAACACTCTCAGATGTGGGAATCCCCAATTCCCCTGCAAAAAAACCCTACTGCTGCCACCAGCCCACATTTTAGGGAACGGTAAGTGACCCTGGGAGATAACTCTGCCCTGTGTAGCCCTCAGAAGTCTCCAGAAGAGGTAGTCACACCCCACTGAGTCCCTCTGCTCCGCATGCTGCCTTCAGCCTGGTGGATGCTGAGGTCCCTGACTGTTTTTCTGGATTGGGCTATTGTGTTTATACTCACCAATGACATCATCATTCAGAAAAGCCAAACCGTCAACCCTGTGGGATGTTGTCATGGCTCCATCCTCATCAGGAAACTGGAATACAGCTTCAAAAGGCCTGGAGTAGGGGAAGAATGGGAAGAGTAAAGTCCTGAATGGGCAGTAGTGGAAGGGCACTCGGGTACAGAAATTCATGTTAGTAAGTCTCTCGCCAAACTCAGATGCATTCCAGTTTGACCTTAAGCTTTTGGCCACCTGGGTTTATTAATACAGCAGAAGCTTGTTTGCTTAAGAGACTACTGGTTTACTTCATCTGTTTTTGTAGGCATCAGGATTAGTACGTGTCAGCAGGGCATGGCTTCCCTCGCTTCTTATGTAATTTTTTCTGTGCTCCCACGGAGTGCCAGTTTCCTGGGTAACCTCACGTCCCAGAAGCAGGGCAGGCCTTGTTGTGAGACTGGAATTCAATGGAAGAATTTACACTCCTTTACACTAATTCAACATAAAATGCCCTTAAGTTTTAGGGTATTGTATTGCACTCAGGCCAGCCCTCCTTCACAGCAGCCTGCAACAGCTGTAGACTGGAGCATCGATACAAACCCAGGGCTGCTAGCTTTGAACACTCCTTTAGCATTATGCTATTAATAATAGTATTTTTTCTTGAGTATGTTAAATTTGGTAGGACACGCTGCTTTTCTTGCTTGGACATCCTCGGTTAGCAGTAAAGCCTTTGCTAGAACTACTTTTTGTTATGGAAAGCAAATGCATGCCACCAACTTTGGGTTCTCACCTGCTTTTTTGCTCCTTATCCAGTTTTATATTCCAGGCAAAGCAGCCGCTTTCACAGCCAGCCAGCAAGTACTGATCTGGGCAGGTGGGGACCAGGGCAATCCGTAAGGGGATGGAGAGCACCTCCAGCACCAGCAGCTGGCTAGAAAAGAAGGCAAAAAGAGAAAACAAGCAGTTAGGTGGTGCTGCAACATGATAGTTACAGGCTCCTGGACTGGCCACATCTGGTTTTTGAACCTTTACCTTGCTTTGAAATTGTAGTCACAGTCTGGAATCCCAATATCCCAGAGTGCAATTCGCTTGTCATAGGATGCAGCTGTGGGACACAGAAGAGAAGCAGGTAGTGACACCGCTGCTCATCTGGCTCTTCTTGTGCTAGCTGGCAATTCTACCTGTGTCACAGGCTGTAACACGCTAAGCCTGCGGCAGCAGAGAGCTCATTAAAGCACAGCAGCAGTCACCGAGGCTCCTGGCTCAACACCACGTCACAGACACTGTCAAACATGCACAGCTGGAAATTTGCATTCTTATCCTGTGCTCTAAGAGGAGCAGATAAAAGAAAGTTTGTTTCCTGGTGTCCGTTATTAAGTTGTGGCTTCACAAGGTCATTAATTAGTGCCCCTTTGAGCTCATGTCAAATCTAAAATCTGAGCTCCAAGTGCTACTCTCAGACAGACATGGCTTACTGTGTTCACATCCACAGCAGCTCCCATTGGAAAAATTATGTACTGATGTAAAATGTGAAAGAATTTTAACGTCTTTGTCACCAAGCTGGTAAGACTGACAGCAGAAAGAACCCCAATAGATTACTCAGGGTAATCTGGATCCTAATCTGGTGGCATCCCTCAGACTAAACAGGTTAGTGTCCAGTCCCCAAACAGCTATGCAAAGACTGTCCCTTTATTGCTATAAATTTTTTTATGCAATAAAATGAGCCTTGCTGTCCACACCATTCATTAATTGGATGTGCTATCAACCTCCTTACCCCTCCAGGCTTCTGCCTTTTGCACTCTCAAGCTGCTTCTTGAAAAGTATACACTACAGATACCTGTGTTTTAAAAAAAATTTCCACTTTTAATGGTTCATAACACTCTAACCACTCCAGGATATGGGTAATTTTAGGCAAGAGAAAGAAACAATGTGCTGTGGGGTGCAGGTGTGGCCTGAATAGCTCTGAACAGCTCACTTCACAGGCCTGACAATGCAGCTGCAATTTGTAATATGATGGTTCACTTCCCACTGGTCTGTAAGGCTCAGCCTTTGTGGACCCTAGTGTGGCAAAGCTCTGTTCTACCTCAGGACATGAATAAAAATGCCTGATGAGGCACAGAACTCAAAGATTTTCATTTATTCAAAAGCAATTAAGCGCATAGTTTTGATCGTTAGAAAAAATGAAATCCAACAGCCCATTTTACGCTGCATTGCCCTGTTGCCATGCTTGTGAGAACCCTGTCAGCCAACGGCTCGCTGCCTGGCCCCCAGCAGACTGCCCTGGCTGCCATTCTTCTTACTCATCCCTGCAGAACGGATCTGCTGCTGAGCTTGTTTGTGGCTAATGAGTGCGTGACAGCCACCCTGAAAGCTACCGAGAGAGGAACTGCTGCACCTCAGCTGAAGAGTCAGGCTCTGTGGCTGCAAGAATTTGTACCTTCTGTAGATTAATGCCACATCAGACTCACAACAATATCTATAACGTCTGCCCGTGCTTTGTGTATATGTGTGGGGTCCCTGTAAATATTCTAAGTATTCACCCACCCACAGCTGCTTGCTCTGGTGACAATTCCCCTGGTTAAGGAAGCCCAGCATTTTCTAGATTAGGTCTTAAAGCTAAAGAGATTCTGAACCAAGACTTACTGAAGAGGTGAGTTTCTCGAGTTGGGCCGAAGCAGACAGTAGCAATAGGCTTTTTATGAGCCTTTATCTCTCCATAGCAGAAGTCAGCCGCCACGTGAATCAGTTTGACGATCCCTCTCCTCCCAGCAGCAGCCAAGATATTATGAGATTTTTTCCGGCCGTCGCCAATTACCATTGTGAGGGTTGTCCATGCAACGCTGAAAAACTCCTAGGATAGAAAGAAACAAAAAGCATGAAGGAGAAGAGCCAGCAGGATGGCTGTTAGCTCAGAGATAAGACAACTGCCACGAGAGCTATTCAGGTGAGATGACACAACTATTCAAGACAGAGCACTGAATCTCAAAACAACCCTCTGAAGAACACAAACTATCACACCAGAATGTTTATTCCTCTGTGCTGTCATGCAGTCTTAGCAGTCTGTGTGCCTGTGTGAGGAGAATGGAGGCAGACATGTTTTAAACTAATAAAAGATTAAAACCAGACTAAAAGGATAAGCAAGAAATGTTTACTATCTATTTTCATCCTTTTACAATCTATCCATGCTAATGTCTGAAACCCTTTCAGAACTGTTTGTAATATATATTATGTATACAACTGTGTAACTGTAGTGGATGATGGTATTTCCATTCAGTGCTTACTCTTCCCACTTGCAACCTACCTCTGTCACCACCTTATACTTTTTCAGCACTGTCCCCGTCTCACAATCAATCAGACAGACGGATTCCCCTCCACATGTTGCCACAGTTCTGGAGGAGCTCACAATGGGATCTGAAAGATGAAAAGAATAGATGAGAAGTTCCCATGTTCACAGATAACACATCAAGACTGCAGCTTATCACTGCCTGGTGCTCTCCCAGTCTCCTGTTTTCAACGTCGAAGAAGAAGTAGGTAAGCAAGTCTCTTCCTGACAATGGAGACTACAGCTTGAAGGAGCAGGGGTCTAACGCATGGAGTCCGCTGGGATTCCAGAGCCGGGTGGTTCTGGGAATCCTGCAAACCTCTTTAGAGCTCACCTTTCCTGGCTCCACAGTCTAGCAATGGCTCGAAGACACAGGACCAGAGCTGCGTTTTAAAATCCTCGCGGCTGTTGCCTTTACTGTGACACTGAAGAAAATGCAATGGCTCTGCACTGACATCCTCCTACAATAAACCATCCACATTTAGAAAATTCATTCCCCTGACAGCAGTTTGCCTGTGACTGCCTTGACAGAACCCTCTACTGAGCACAGGAATCTGAGTTAAAGTGCAGTATTTTTCAGCCCTTCTGTGCTACAGAGAACAAGAGAGATCGAAATGCCACCAGTGCTCAAGACTCCTAAACCAGCAGGCAACTGTTGAGAAAAGATGTGCCCAGCAGACCCCAGCAGTCACCCCCATTTCCTGCAGCAGAGAAATGTGAAAAACCCTTTAGATCCCCACTGGTCTGAGCTGAGGGGGAAACACGTTTCCCCATGCAGCCATTGGTTTGACCGGAGAGCAAGTCATGCCAGTCCCATTTCTAAGAACAGTCTTGCAGTGCACCACCTCAGAGCGCTGGTCCATCCATCCCCTGGCAGGGGATTCACTGTCTCCAGGGAGGCCCTTCCCTGACGCCTCTGAGAGATTTAAAACAACAACAAAAAACAAAACAAAAACCGTAACTCACAATATATCTGGTCAATTATGAGCTCCAGGCTGTGTAGAGCTCTAATGAAAACTGAATGCGGCTCCTCCCATCAAACCAAGAGTCCCAAGGGGGCTGATGAACATACCTTGCCCTTGGAGATCTTCACTGGGGTCAAGCTAACAACCCCGTTGTTCTCCTCCTGGCTTTTCTGTTCCCCTGTCAGCTGGCTGGATCTTCTGTTGCTTTGCCCCTTGGGAAACTGCTCTCCATTCTTATGTGTCCCTTCAGGTCCCTGCTCTGGTGTTGCCTCTTTGGCTGGCTGGTTTGATTTTTTCGGTGTATCAGGAGCTGGGTCATCCTGCACGTGACTGGACTTCTGGGGATTAACTACAGCCTCCTCCTCGGTGTTTGCCTGTGACTTGGACCTCTTGTTTCCAGAGCCTGCTTTTGAATTGTTTCTTTTCCTCTTGTTGGGTGTTACTGTGACCTATAAAGCATGCTGTCAGTTCTGCAGAAGGTTTCTAGCTTCCCTGAGATGTGCAGATGATTTATAAGTCAGAGATTAATTATTCAAACACAACCACCCTCCCATGGTTGCAGACTGGGATCCAACAGAGTCCAGAGCTGCAGAGTTCCTAGAGGCAGAAACTAATGAAAAAATCACACAGCCAGCCTCATTTTCATCTCCCTTCCCTTGTCCCTGTTACTTCCAATTTATATACAATGTGGAAAACCAAATCTGGCCCACAGACTGAGGGGGTTCAGTCTGCAGCCATTTCAAACAGGGCAAGCACCATCCTAGTCTGGCCATGCATCGGCCCAGTTCTCTCACTAAATATATCCCTTCCTCAAAGGAGAGGTGGAGTCAGCAGGACTATACTCATGAAATCTTTTGGGTGTTCTACAAGAATGGAAGTTCTCTCCTCTTGGATAGCAACTCAACACTCACACTGCTGGGAAAGCTTCAATCTGGTCATAAAAAATAAGCCTTGGCTGTTGAACATAGGCTGGAGCCTAAGCCTGCCCCTACAATTACCAAAAAGTCATAATGTGAACTCACATGTGCTACTGAATTCATAAGAAACAGAAAGGACGTTGTTAACGTAACTGGAAAAATCACCTACCTGACCCACATCCTCTGTAGCTTCCCCAGGGCTTTCTGTCATTTCTTCCTCATCCTCATCCGTCTTCTCCTCTGGTTCAGTATCTGTGCTTAACTCCAGACCCAGTGACTGTGCCAGAAACTCTTCTGCAATCATTTTCACCTTAGAAGCAAGTATGTGGATATGTGAGGCTTCAGGCTGCAGAGTCCTCGCCTGAAGGACAGGAGGGTGAGTGAAGTGTAACCTACCCGCCAGCGGGTGAATTCGCTGAGTGAGCTGGGTCCATATACTACATTGGTTTGTACTGACTTCAGGAACTTTTTCTTGACAGACTTCACTTGCTCAGCCGTGTATTTCTCAGGAAGTTGGTCACGGAAGAATTTTTCCCAGTGCGCGGTAACCTAGGCAGAAAGGCTAAGTTTGTTCAATAGAACACTACAGAAAACCAGAGCAGAAAAACACAAGGGTACTTGTGAAAGCAATTAAGAAGTTGCCAACCCTGAGGCTCTGCTATGCATGTGATGGCACTGCTTCCATTTATTTTATCAGTGTTCAAACCACGACTTCAGCTAACAAGAAACCCAGTGCCTCTGAGCCAAGCTTAAGCGAGTGTGGCTAAGCAGATACTGTCAACACGGACCCAAAGCAATGCCCATTTTTGTGTCTCTGGATCCATAGCAAATGTTCTTACGGAGTCTTACACTGTGCTCTGCTAACAGAGAGTACCTGACAGGCAACTAATTTATCATATCAGGCACAGGATAACTGGGATGTTTTGAATTTTCTTATAGTTCAAGCGCATGCATGAGCTGGACTGATGAACATGTCATCCCCATTTATAAAGACATCTGGACCCCAAAAGGCTTCTAACTATGGGTACAATCATGCAGATGGCTCATCTATCAGCAGAATTTCCCGTTTGATGGTTTCTGGTGGGCAGTAACACACTTGTAAGCATTCGGACCCAACAAACATTCTACATTTAGATATGGCAGTAAGAACTGGTCAGCCAGGCACAAGGCAGCAACATCGCGGAAAGGTATCTGGGGCACAGATACCAGCACAGAATGAACACCACGGGGGAGCACTTGGTGTCTCATTAAACAGCCGACCATGCCCAGCTGCCTGGAAGATAAGAGGGTGAGGAACCCTCACCAAGACTCTTTGAGGTATGAGGAATTACACAGACAACACTTAGCACAATAAGCCATATAAGTCTTCAGTATTTGATCTCTCCACCACTGCTACACACAGGGAATTAACAAGATCAACTAACGCGAACATAAATGGTAACAGCACTACTGCACAAAAAAACGCTTTTTCATAATAAAAAAATAATATTGCTCAAGAACACAAAGCAAAGAGAATCAGTCAGGAGCTAAACTGTGTACACAAATGAGTGAAAATACAGTTCCAAACACACAGCTGAAGATCATACCAGAATTATTGTTAACCATTTGATGCTTGTTTGCAACTCTGTCATTATTTAGTTGCTTCTCAGGCATTTAGAGATGAAGAAAATATCACACATCTTACCTTGCTGGTGAGCTTACGACTGTTGACACGCCTCACGTGATTAGCCAGTTTGGTTATGTCCTTGCCATTGAGTAGCCGAAGGTTTTGCAAGAGAAACATTACTTTATAGTCATCGTTGAGCTAGAAAGAAAAGACATCAGAGTTACAAAAGTCATACACATAGTACTTGCTCCAGCTTTAGTCCTTTATTAAAATACAGCCAAGGATAAGAAGAATGTATTTAGACAGGAAAAGCCATTTTGTAAAATCTTCCCCGCATTTCCGACTTGAATATCACCTTTTAGTTGTACATTAACGTTCTCCCATGAGTTGGGATCCTCAACTGCAGACAAAGAAGTCCCGCCTCACACTTATGCAGTACTAACATCCAACAGAAGGTGGTGGCGGTGTAACCAGGCTCATCTGCTCCGGTTTGAAGTGCAAGGAAGGTTCTCTGTTCACATCCTTTAACTCTGAGAGCATCTAGGACAGGAGGCCTGTCCCACCTGTTCCCCAGTCCAGTTCACCACACAGCCACGCACACACTTCTGCCACCACACAACAGCGAATAAGCACCTGAGGACAGTGATGGTGGCTCATGCCAGTTTAAAGCACAAGTAAAATTAGTTTTGGATGCTTAAACTGTACAGTCAGCAGAGTTGCTTGGGAGAAGTCAGAAAAACTAAACTAGACTAATCCCTAAGTTTAATCCCTCATCAGAGGAGCAAGTCTGCCCTTCCAGAGCACAAGGGGCACTAAAACTAACATATAATAAGGACATTTCTGTATGTCATTGCTGTATTTTGCACAAGCATGAGCCTAAGATATCCTGCCTCATAAGCGACCTAAAATGGGACTCTGGCCTGAAGAATCGGGGCTTCAAGACACTCAGATTTTCATATCTGAGTGGTTTTCGGTGAGTCACTTCTGCAGACTGGGAAATAGTGGCACAAACGGGTGAAGCAGCGCAAAAAGACTGGCTGCTTTCTCAAGTGCCCTAACACATGCTGCCTAAGAACATTATATTAGAACAAGGTACAACTGCTGTTGGTTTCTCCCTCTGTTTAGTGCTTAGCTCATAAGGATGGGAGGTAACTCACTGTCAAGTACACGTTGTTCTCGTAGGTTAGCTCCTCGAGCAGTGGGAACTGTTTCAGAGCAGTTACATCTTCCAGTTTGTTGTTATTGCAGTTTAGGACACGCAGATCAGGCAAGGTTAGACTGTTGGGAAATTTGTCGAGTAAATTATCAGAGAGGTCCAGTTTCTGCAGATGCCTCAGACGGGAAAACAAACGCGGGTCTAAGTCTCCAGTCTTCAACTGTAGCTTGGACAGGCTGAAAACAGAAAAGAACGTGAACTTTCTGCAGCTCCTTGGAGAAACAAGTGCTGACTTTCACAGGGTACAAGGTCCCACTTGGTGGCACCTCTCAGTCTGGCACAACTCACTGAGTAAATCCGACCAAACCTGCTTTCTCCTGTCTGCAGTGTTCCTGACTGCAAGAACACATGCATGGAAAATACTCTGTGTATGAGCTAATAGACACCATCAGAGACTCAAATCTACCAAACTGTTTGCAGCACAATTCATCTGCGATCTGGATAAACCTCCTGTGGGTAATAGAGCTGGCTGTGAGCAGTGAATCACCGGAAAAGTTCTTATTTGTAGAAAAAAAAAATCTCCAAGAATGCTGGTACCTTATTGCTTTGTAATGTAAATTCAAGAAAACAAGCCGTGGCGATACAAGACACTTATTCACTACACCATCAGTCCACCCTGTCCACAGAGAAGGCACTATTATTATTTCACTCATTTTTCTGAATTCATAATCTCAAAAGGCTAGTCCTGCCCTCACTTCACGCTGGCACTTGGACTCACACAACAATGTGGCAAATCAGATCAGTTTGCTGATCTGGCTCAAAACTTTCCTTCTCTGCATTAAAAGTTCGGGCCAAGTGCAGAATAGGTCCCCAAATCATTTGGCTGTTTTCAAAGAACTAACTTCACCAAAAAAAAAGTGGCTCTCCCAGTTCTTTTACAGTGAGTTTTGCTGCAAAAACTTCCAATGGCAACTATGGAAATCTACCTCACAAAATTTCAAGGTTGCCACCAAAACAGGCATTCTGTCCTGAAAGATGAAGCGGTAAAATATTTGTGAGGGGAACAAAACATTCTTTCTCTGTGAAAAAGTGAAAACTGCGTATTATAAGAAGGGTCATTTAGATTTGATTAGACCATTTAGCTGAGCTCCATCGGGAACTTCTAGGCCTGACAGCAAATGTCTCTTGAGGACACAAGCGTGAGTTCCTTTAACAAACACAATCTCCATCTCCAACGGTTGGTAAAAAAAGGCCTTCTAAATATAAATGAAGCATGAATAAGAGAGGTAAATAAAATTAGGAAGCAAGACCAATTCTCCTTCACTTACCATCTCAGAAGCCCTAACCAGTCAGTCAAAGAATATAAGAAAAGCTGAGCAGAATTCAGGTGGCAGCAAAGCCGAGTGTGAATATTGTGTCATTTTGTGAAGAAACTCAAAACAGTGTTCCCCAAGTGGGTGTCCTGTAATCCCACCTTTCAAAATCACAGTACAAAGCTGGGTGGAAAAAGCCCCACTCTAGACATTTGTTACTTCAAACATCTCAACATCACTTTGTTACCCAGATTACCGCAGCCTATAGTCTTCACATAAACATATATGAAATGCAAAACTCTTACATCAGCAACAAAACCAGCAAAGGTGCCAGCTATCAGCTACCTGAGTCACTTGGATTGAGCAGTTCTAGAATAGCAAAATTCCACTGTATTAAATATATGGAAAGACATATTCTCCATTATCTCTGCTAAGGATCTGAACAACAAAACTGATTTTAGAGGTTTCTAAGTGTGTCAGAGGTTATTATCCCTCTCTGCAATGTTTGAGGTACTAACATAATTGGATTTAGAAGAGATGAAAAGTGATGGAGAGTGAGGAAAAGGGAGGAGAAATAATGCCCAAAATCTTTTTAAAAAGAGGCCAGAGAGATCTTCTTATTCACATTAAGCAATTGCTAGCAAAGACAGAAGTGTTTTGAAGGTAGGGAGCATATTTTAGGGTTAAGAAATCAGGATCCAGACTTAAGCACTTTTTACAAAAGAAGGTGGCAGCATATATACAATATAAATTATATAAATGTTGAACTGGGGTGGCAACTGCTGCTAACCTCTCTGGTGAATGCAGTTCCACTAGTGCTCACTGATCCTGCACTGAGAATGCCATCTCCTGTCCTGGGCTTTGTAACCGCCGCTCCATTTCAGTAAAATTGCTCATGGGAAGAAAGACAAAAAAACCCCTGATTGCCCAGGCTGAATTCCGCTGGAATTTTCCACGGGCCCGCCTGCACTTACTTCAGCGTCTCGATCTTTCGGAGCCTCGTAGATCTTGGAACCGCTCTTTCCAAAAGAAGTTCTGTAGTAATTTTTGACATTTTTGATCTCCACCCCTCTGTTGGAATCGCTGATCGAGCAGCTGTAGGATCTCTTCTTGCAACCTTCCTGGTCAAACAAACAGGAGTAAGAGGAAGCCCTTTCAACTGACTCCAAAAGGGGAAAAAAAGAAGCGTTATGAGGTTAGCTACTGAATTTGCTGCTGTGTTTGAAGTCGCCTTTTTCACATTGTTGAAATGAAAATAGCAGAGATTGCTATTACACTGGGCACCCACTCGTAGCACACTGACCCAACCCATCTCCAAAATATCAGCGATATCTCTCTTGGCTATTAAAGCGACACACTTGCCATAGATGAGAACTGTCCGTGGGCTGATGGCACCTGGGACTAGGACGGTCTCACAGTCACCTGTTTGTACCTCTCCTGCACAACAGGGCTCTGTTCCAAAAACTGCGATATGCTTTCCAATAAACAGCAAAAATAAATACACATGCTGCGAATGTCTTCCTCCCAAGGAAATGACACACACTCCTGGCTGACAATTTCTAAATTCCCTAAGCTTTTGGAAAACTGAATTAAATCCCGGAAATGCAAATACCCACCAATCATTAATGTAATTTCCTCACCAAGGAAAAAGAAATTTAAAATCAACATTCTGTATGTTATTGGTAATTAACAGATGTTTTCATGCATTGTTGTGGATAGGACAGTACACACACAGATAACACTGATATTTAGAATAACAACACTGAAAGGGCCAAAGTAGCTTCATGAAATTACTATTCGTGGCTTACCACTCTGACACAGCTTCCAAGAGAGAGAAATAAAGACAAAAGAGCTCCAAGGCCAGGCTCACAACTGTCCTTTTGAGTTAGTCTCAGCGCTGCCTAAACGCCACTCCAGTAAATCGTGAGAAACACATGAGGCACTAAGCTGTCCTTAGGCTCGACTTCAGCACCATAACACACCTACAGTACACAGACCCATCGCTTTGTTAACACCTGTGAGCAAGGAGAGTCCGTCCTGCATGAAATATTTTACACCAGCATAAAGAGCATTGAGCCTGAAAAACAGTCTGAACAGCAGCTGTTCAGGGTTTGATCCTCCGAGTGACAGAGCTGTCACTGAAAGCCAACCTACCCGCCAGGCTCTTACCTGCTGAACACAACAAACCTCTCTAAGTTCCTGTAAGAAAAATTTGACACCAATGACTGTCGATGCTCCCGTCACCTTCTTTTTGACCACCCCGACACCTCAGACACAGCTGTGTCACCTGTGACACCACGGGAGCTGCAGGGACAACCAGGACATAACACGTTGTCCCCAATCACCACGGGTGACACTGCAGAGGCACATTCAGTTACTCTGGGGCCTGACGAACCCCACAACCCAGCCTAACCAGGAACTGCCATAATCTGGCCAAATCACATAACCCAGCCTAACTGGAAACCCCCATAACCTGGCCTAACCTGGAACCCCCATAACCCAGCCTAACAAGGAACTGCCACCCAAGTCAGCCACCGACCTCCTCCTGCCCCACAGCAGCACCTCTCAGGGTCGCAGTCGTTCTGTCGATTTGGCCAGACTACCGCAGCAGAGAATAAAATGAGTTTAGTTCTAATCACCCCACAGCAGCTGGGCCTCGCCTAAACCCAGGAGAGCCCGGTGCCACAGGCGCTGCCCGCTGCACGACGCCGCCACCGCCATGTGGGGGATGACAACGACAACCACGCCGGCCTGTCACCCCATCCAAGGATGCGAGGCGGCCTCGGCGGCCCCTCAGCCCGCGGCAGCCCCAGGGCCGTGCCCGGGCCGCGGAGCACCGGCTGTGGGGCGCAGGCCGCGGCACCGCCCGCGGGCAGGGATGTCGGTGCTGGCTTCGTGCCGAGGCGCCCAGGTGCGGCTCCGGGCCGCCGCCTCACGGTGCCCCCGCGCGGTGCCGGCTGCCCCGAGCCCAGAGGCGGCAACGACGGCCGGCGGCGGCCGCGGCCTGAGGCGCCCCCGCGGGGTGTGCGAGCTGCGGCCGGGACTACAACTCCCAGCAGCCCCCGCGGCGCGGCCGAGCCCCACACCACTACTCGGCGCCGCGGGGGCTGCTGGGAGAGCGAGTCCGCGTTCCCCGCCACCCCCGCTCATCCGCCCGACCGATCGCGCGGCTTGGGCCGAGCCCGTGTGCCCTGTCGCCGGCTCGGCCCCGGCCGCCCCCCGCACCTCCTCCGGCTCCCCTCACCTGGTAGCGGGGCCGGGTGGCGGCGGAGGAAGAGGAGACAGGGAGAAAGGGAGGGAGGAGTGGAAGGGGGGGCCGTATCCTGAGCGCAGCCGGGCAGGGATGGAGGCGGCGGGCTGCAGCGAAGGGCCGGGCTGCGGCTGCAAGGGGATCCGCTCCTGCCTGCTCTGCGAGGGGCCCGCGCAGGCCGCTCCGCCCCCGCAGGTACCGGGGAGGGGGCGTTGGGGCGGGGCCGGCGTTGGGGCGGGGCGGCGGAGGAGGGGGCGCTGCCGTGCTCCCCAGAGCGGGGTTCGGCCGGGGTGGGGGACCCCCCTGGCTCCCCATCGAGACACTGGGACCCCCGGCTGGGGACAAACCCAGACCCCCGAGCTGGGCTCAGGGACCTCCCCGGGGTATCTGTGAGCAGAGCCCCTGTGGCTTCACCTAAATAACGTCCCAGATGCACACAGTAGCCTTGCAAACCCAGACAGGCCTTACTCGAGCTTCATACATCAAGAAAAGACAGCTTAGCCTTTTGGCCTTGGCGATTTTTATCAACTTTCCTCATTCAACATGTATTGATATGACAAACCGTATCTCCGCGGCCAGCTCGAGGAATACCAGCCATTAATCTCCTTATACATTTGGCACCGAGGATGATCTGTTCTTGTCTTTGCAGGATAAAAACATTAGAAAGTGGATTCACGCAGGCAGCTGTAAAATAAGCAGGGAAGAGTTGTTCCCCAAAAGCAGCTGTAAAATTTCTCATGTCTACAAGCATCCTGTACAGACGGTTTTCATGCTGCAACGTCAAGGTCACAGGGGTAAATAATGGAAAAATCTAATTGTGATAAGTTTATCCCCACTGCTTTTTCTTCTCCATCGTTATTTCCACAGGGAGAAGATAATTTCACTTACTGTCCAGCAACAGGCCTGGCTAAAGGAAATGAGCGCTCGGAATTTGCTGGCTGGGCATTTCCATTTCCAGGGGTGTTTCTGACAGAGGAGTTCATTAGCAAAGATGAAGAGTCGGAGATAGTTGAACTGATGGATCGGGATGACTGGAAACCATCACAGTCTGGCCGAAAAAAGCAGGTTTGACTTTAGAAGTGCATTTGTCCTTAGTTCCCTCTGGAAAAGGAAAGCTGGTTTGGGTTAAAACGCAGAACGTGTACAGGTTTCACTACATGTTTTCCTTTGGAGGGTTATCCTGAAATCAGTTGCAAGAGTTGTAATTAAAGTCGACTTCTTGCAAAAATATATGATAGTTAAAACAAACAGTATTTGATATAGCACAGTGTTCAGGCAATTAAGTTCACACACTCTCCAGGTGAAAGAAGGGGGTGGTTTGGTTTGTTCCTACTTTACAGGTGAGAAATCTAATTCTAGAGAGATTAATGTAGCTTCAGCAGGTCCTTTTGCAACCTGGTGACTATAACACAACTCAAAAGTCTTGGCCAAGAGCCCTGTAGGGATCACAGCCTCTTCAAAAAGACTTTTCACAGATTTTTCCCTAACACTAGCTTTTCCTTTTTTTTTTTCCAACAGGACTATGGACCTAAAGTGAACTTCAAGAAACAAAGGCTGAAAGCTGGCAGCTTTACTGGTTTGCCAAGTTTTAGTAAAAAGATTGTAGCACAAATGAAGGCCTGCTCTGTACTAGGCGGTTTCTTACCTGTTGAACAATGTAATCTGGACTACATGCCAGAAAGAGGTTCTGCCATCGACCCACATTTTGATGACTGGTGGCTTTGGGGAGAGCGTCTGGTTAGCTTAAACTTGCTCTCAAAAACCGTGCTATCCATGTCTTGTGAGTCAGAGGACAGTATCCAATTATTTCCCACTTTCAGCAAAGAAAATGGGGAATTAAGTCCCCCTGGATCTCTTACACAGACGTCAGCTTGCAAAAATTCAGGCGAAGAGGGAATCAACTGCGTTTTATCCCCAAGGCTTGTTCCAAGTAGAGAGGTGACTGTTGCCATTCACCTACCCCGACGGTCTCTGGTGGTGCTGTACGGTGACGCACGGTACAAGTGGAAACACGCGATTTACCGCAAGCATATAGAGCATCGCCGAATCTGTGTCACGTTCAGGGAGCTGTCTGCAGAGTTCAGCGCTGGAGGAACGCAGGAGGAACTGGGTAAAGAACTGCTAGAAATAGCTCTTTCGTTTCAAGGAAGACCAGTGTGATCAGCAAGAGGAAGCTAGAATTGTATTTTTATTAGGAAATTTTAAAAATAAAGTACAGAATTTGTACAACTCGGTTTATTTCTGAAGTGTGTGTATGGAACCAGGTGTTTGCAGTAAAGGATAAGTTTCTAACCACAACCTGGGGACCTTCAGGATGTAACCCTCCTCGACATGATTCCATAGGGGGAATGGTAGGGTTCAGTAATTGTAAACATTTAATACTCACAGTTTTACAACCAGAAGATCAAGGATGGCTAATGGGAGGAACCTGGGGAGTTCGATATTGGGAATCCGGAACAGACAGAGGGGGATTAATACGAATGAGTAAACAAGTAATTACCACACCACCACAAGCTGTAGGGCCAAATATAATCACAAGAAAAGATAGAGTAAAAGCAAGGAGAATAGTACAGTTGTACCTCTCCTTAAGGAAACCTTAGCCCCGAATAAGAATCCTAATATAGATGAGGAGAAGACTCCTCTGTTCAAACTAATGCAGGCAGCCTACAATACCTTGAATAATACTGACTTCAACATGACCAAGTCCTGCTGGTTGTGTTACGATGTTAAACCTCCGTTTTATGAAGGAATAGCCCTAAGTGGTACATATAAACTATCTAATTCAAGAAACTACTGTAGGTGGGAACAAAGGAACGTGGGAATCACTCTTCAACACGTAAGGGGGCAGGGGACATGCCTAGGAAAAGTGCCACCTACAAGAGAAAAGGTTTGTAGTTATAAAATAGACACAACGATGATAGCTTCACATAAATGGGTAATACCAGAAACAGGTGGATGGTGGATATGTTCCAGAACAGGATTAACCCCATGTGTATTACTGAGAGTGGTTAATAGCAATACTGAATTTTGTATTCAAGTTTTAGTGGTCCCACGAATACTTTATCATTCTGAGGAAAGCATGTATATGCATTGGAGTATTGAAAATCATAAGATCCAGAAGAGAGAACCTATAACAGCTATTACTATAGCCACATTAATAGGCTTGGGAGTAACTGGGGCTGCAACGGGAATATCATCTTTAGTTCACCAACAAGGTTTTACCTCTCTCTGAGCAGCTGTAGATGAAGACTTAGAAAGGATTGAAAAATCTATTTCTTATCTTGAGAAACCCTTAACTTCCCTCTCTGAGGTAGTCTTACAAAATTGAAGAGGGTTGGATTTATTATTTCTGCAACAAGGAGGGGTATGTGCAGCTCTAGGAGAAGAATGTTGTTTTTATGCTGACCACACGGGAGTCGTACGAGACTCCTTAGCCAAAGTAAGAGAAGGATTGGCACAAAGGAAGCGAGAGAGAGCAGCTCAACAAGGATGGTTCAAATCCTGGTTTAATCAATCACCCTCACTAACAACCTTGATTTCCACTCTATCAGGGCCTTTGATAATGTTAGTTTTAACATTTGGACCATGTATTCTCAATAAGCTCTTAACCTTTGTTAAAAATAGAATCGATACAGTACAACTCATGGTAATAAAACAACAGTATTTGGAAAAAGATGAAAACGATCCTATCTTAAATGCAGCACGAGAAGCTGTAACCCGGTTTGATCAGCAAATTAAAGGGTAAAAAGAAAAAGGGGGGATTGTTATAGATTGCATAACTAAAGTAAATTTGCCAATAAAACCAAGAATATGTTAGTAGTTGACGATTCACTGAGTTGTGTAAATGTTAAACCGCCACGTTCTGTCACTACAATTTGCCACATTCTGTTTTTGCAAGTTTTGGCGGGAAAGATGTTGTGTGCTTATGGGGAGGGGGATGTGCTTCGCTGTGAGGGGAAGACTGATTGACAGCATAGCAACCCATCTGACCAATCAGAAAGAAGATCGGGGGCGTGTACTTACAGACGGTATAGAAACACGTTTTTCTGTAAGCGCTTTGCGTGCCTTTGGGTGGAGCAGTGACTGCCTCGCTGCCCGGTGCTGTTTTGCTCATTTATCTTTAATAAAAGTTATTGTAAATTTCTTTGAATCATATTTGACTATAACAGGGAGAAGCTCAATCAAATGGAAATTGAACAAACAGAAATGGGGGAGTGCAAGGAAGGGGTGGGCTGTTTGTTTCTTCAAAGACTCACCTGGGCAATGGGAGCTTTTAGGCAGAAGTCAGAAATGACCTGCTGTATTCATTGTAACAAAATGCCAAAAAGCAAATAGCCAGTTTTTAAATACTCAAATGAAACTAAGAAAGAAATGTAGAATAATCAGACTGCCCTTGGCACAGGTTCAGCCCAGGCCCTGCAGCCTTTCCCTTCAGACAGGTCCTTCAGAGATCCGCTCTCCAGGGGAGCAGGGTACACAAGCGCCTCTCCACAGATAGTACAACACACTCAAAACTAATTAAAGTAATTACCTTTGCTGAAGATTCATGCTCTAACAGTGAGGACTGATCATAAATACCGTGTGTGACCCGTATCTCCTGTGACCACAGAGCAGCGTTTGCAGAGGGCCAATGCCGACTCATCCACAGAGGCCGCCTGGACAGAGCTCAGAGCAAAAGGTTGCACAGACTGTATTATTTTCTGACCATTTGTCATCCCCGAACCCTGCTGTCAACTGTCAGTAGCAAGAGCCTGATTTTGGGAATCGGCTGGGCAACAGACTGCAGCACGGGCGGCTATCATTCTTTTTCTTGGCACCTCCAGCAGTCAGGTTTGAATCACGCCTTGTACCTAAGACTCAAGGAGTCATTTGTAGCAGAAGCCGCTCTGGGGCCATCTGTCTGCTCCGAACAAACTTCTGTGCTCTTGAAAATGAAGCTGTGCTGCCAAAGTGTGATCCTTTAATAAAGACAGTCGTGTTATTGAAACCATTCAGCACGCTCGTGTTATCTTCCTGATCAGTTAGATGGGTTGCTATGCTGTCCCCTCACAGCAAAGCACATCCTCCCCCCCGCCCCCCATAAGCACACAACATCTTTCCCGCCAAAACTTGCAAAAACAGAATGTGGCAAACTATAGTGACAGAACATGGCGGTTTAACATTTACACAACTTCGTGAATTGCCAACTACTAACATATCTTGGTTTGATTAGTAAATTTACTTTAGTTATACAGCCTATAACACTCGCACCTACAGCAGTAAAATGACACTTTGCAATGCTGTCTGGTTTTGGTCGGTAAGCAAAGGGGACATATTTACACATCTCAGTGTTCCTGCACAGCTGTATTTTGTTCTGGAAGTACTTCCTTGGCACAACACGTGGGTTTTTTGTGCCGAAAATGCTGCGCTTCACTTCAGGCGCTGTGGAATGGGAGCTCTTCACCCAACAAAAGTTACTAGAAATCAGTTGGGTGAATCAGGATGTTTTTTATCAGTTTAAGCTAACATACAGCTACAGTCCTTTGTGGCTGCAATGAATGAGTCTCAGTTTGGCCCAGTATTTAAACATGTGCGGACATCTATGTTGCAATTCCAACAGGGACCTGCAAGCAGGGCACCCATGGGCCGTCCTAAACCTCAAACCTGCTCATGGCAGGGGTTGGACTGGGTGAGCTTTGAAGGCCCCTCCACCCCAAGCTATTCTATGATTCCATGTCCCTATCACCCTCTCAGCACTGAGCCTCTCCAGCAATCTGCTCTTTGCTCAGCAAACCGCAGCAATCGAGTATCTCCATTAATGTTTGGCCCTTATTTCCAATGCCCCCTTTGAGATTTATATTGTGCTCTCAGCCTGTTAAGATACTTTCTGTGCGTGTACCTGCTGTTTAACTCTCTCCGCAGTGAAAGCAGATTATGGCTTCTGATGAATCAGAGTGCTACAATAACAAGATACACAGTATTAGTTCATTTTGTGCTCCGCATTTGTTGGCTCAATTTTTCTGCCTTGATCAAACTATATGGGAAGCTGCGGTTCTTGACAGAAAATTCCAGCTCTTCCTAGTTGATATCTTCAATTTGAAAAAAATGCTAATAATTAAATGCTGAGCCAAAACCTGAGAGCTTTGTCTGGATGTTTTTAAGTCCAAAGCTTAATCTAGTCACTACACAGTCATTGCTATGTCTATCTTTTGCCATTTTTCACCCGTTAAACAGCTTCTTGGGTATCATGTTAGATCAAAATGCAATTACACACCCACCAGTTCTGTATTACTTTCTAAAATTTTATGTATTATCTCCCAAAAAGCCAAGATTGCAGCACTGCAGAACATTAGCAATTGGTTTGGACTGTCAAATATCACAGAAATCTGAGAAAAGTATAAAGAGGATTTAATCACAATTAATTAGCTCTTAAAAGTAATTTTGGCCACTATGCTAGTATTATTAAGACAAACTTTATTGGTCTTCATGTTATAGGAATTCGTAGCACAGCTGTTTGTCTTATTCAAGATTAGCTCTTGTAAAACAGATACCAAGAACCAGGCCCTCATTAAAAGAAGTACAACTGTTATCTAGTTGTGTATTTTAAAAGGAAAAGGATAATATCTGACCAAACTTAAAAGAAAAAAAAAAAGGCAAAACCCAAGTTAACCCGTAGAGGATGCTGGAGGACTTGAGCTGCCTTTCAAAAGATCAGTCTGAAATCAGCAAGAAGTGTAAAATATAGCAAGTTTATCCAGTTTCTGTCACACAGCTGGACAATAACTGAGATACATACGTTGTTCTACAGTAGATATTGTTCATGCAGAGATAAGAACAGGCAAAGCTAACACACAGAGTTGGTTTTTTCTCCTAGCACTTTGCGCTCACGGCTGTCACAACCCTGTGCAGAAGGCAAGCGCCCAGTTGTACACACTCCTCAGGAACCCCTCCCAAATTCAGGCAGTAATTACTGAAACCATTTTGTTTGAAATGGGTACAGAGGACAACAGCCTGTGAGACATTGATCAGAAAATAACCGTGCTGGCTCAGTTGCACTGGGATCTGAATCTGAGGTCGCAGTTTGGGGGTGGGTATTGAGGAAACTGTCTTAAAAGTAGACACGACAAGATTTAGAAGATATCGAAGCTACAGCAGCAGGGAAACTCGACGGCCTTTTGGTTGGCCTGTTTTAAGGCAGGGGGGAAAAAAGAGAAAGAACATTATGAAATCCCACAGAAAGGCAAGAGGAGAATGTGAAGTTCAAACAACCAGTCCCGCGCCTGGCATCTCCATCCCCGGTTGTTCCCACGGCCAGCTGGGACTGCCTGTCTCCAAGTCCCGTGCTGGGGAACCAGAGGATGTTCGCTCTGCGGCTGCACCCACCCCACCAGCTCTCTAAAAACATTTCCACATATTTGAGAGCTTACCGCAGAGCGTGCTCCACCCCGGGCTCTTGCACCGTATCGCTTTCACCCGTCACGTGGGGCAGGACCAGGCAGCTCAGTCCAACATCTCCTCCATTTCCCCTGGTCATAAAGCCTCCCAAAGAGTCACATATCCACCGAAACAACCGGCAGCAGCTACCAGAGCCAAGCCTGCCCCAGGGCGATGCTAAAAATAGGGAGTAAAAGCTGCCACTAACCACAGTGAAGGGAGAACCCAATACTGCTGCGGCATCTCCCTCCAGCTCGTATTCGTGCCCGGTCTTGATTCCTGCTAACAAGGGAAGGAGAGAGAGAATTCACCTCCTAAACCACAGCAGGTGCCCAGGAACAATACAAGGCAGGGCTGTGCCCGTCCTCAAGATCCTTCCCTGCATTAGGGCAGGGTCCCTCCGGCACTGGAGCCTGCACAGGCATGTTTCTGCTGGGCAAAAGCTGGCCAAAAAAATCTGCAGGACTCCGGAGCAAGATTGTGGCTGTTCCCTGCAGCAAGCCCAGGAGAGGCCCACTGCAGAAACTGGAGATATGGCCCAAACAAGGCAGTAACTGGTCCAGAGTCATAGCCCAAGGGAGCTGAGAATTGGGGAAATGGCCACCCCAAACTACAGCGCCTCAGGGCCCAAGGCTGAGACAGAAAGCTCACACCCATCAGGGGAGATCCTCGACACATATGACACAGTGCACTGCAGCCCCGCTGGGACACCAGTGACTGTGTGGCAAGGTGGCATCTCCACGCTCTCCTGGCAGCCATGGGGACAGCAGGAGAACCCAGGAGGATTTTCTGGTGCTGTAGCACAGAAACACCCGTTTTGGCATGTGTAACACCCCTGCTCCTTAACGAATGAACTACCACGGCTGATACCACCGGCAATCTTTCCACAACACAAGTGTGGTCCCGAGAGCGGTAGGAATGCAAATAAGTTGGAGGAAGTGAGTGAGGAGCAAGAAAAGCAAATGGTGTTGTTGGGAAAGGAGTTACAGCACAAAGGTGATGGGTAACCTAGAGAGATCCCAGACGCCAGAGCAAAAGTACTCCTGTGGGTTCCTCATGGAAGGGAGAACTCAGTATCCAGAGAGACAGGAGAGACAAAGCTGTGAGCAAAGACGGGAAAGCACGCTATTATTGTTTTAAGCCCTTGGGACATGATCTCAAACTGTACCTCAGACTCCCCGCTGCAGTAAGGTGATCCCACTCCAGTCACAGATGTGCTGCCTTGAGACTTACCTTGAATCCAATCCCACCAAAGCCTCATCAAGTTATTTTACAAAATCAAAGCACAGTTTCCACTGTATTTCTCCATTTGCTGAAGTTTCTTATATTTGCAAAGAATTAAATGAATGATTTGGTTGTTTCCAAATGAAATGCATTGCTTTAACAGCACTTTTATGCACTGTGACACTTTTAAATTGCAAAAATGGCTCAATATTTTCCTCAATAACCTCCTGAGCTCCACAGCACACAGAGCTCTGTTATTACTGATGTTAAAGAAGAATGAAAAGTACAGAGATTCATCTGTCTGGTGTGGCTCTGGCCTCCCAATAGAAATGTTGTTGGTAGAAGAGCCTATGTGTGCAATGCTTGGCAGAAAACTCAACTCTGATTTTGTCGAATAACCTTTGATTTTTATTATGGTAAAAAGAGGAGGGAGAGAGGGCAGACTCCTGGGGAGATGGTGTGAAATTCACGACCACCCACTTCCTGAAGGACACTCCTTATTTTTTTGCGTATGTGCCTACGTACAGACTCATCATTTAGCACACAGAGTATTTTCTTTGCTGCACATCAGCCAATATGGTACATGCCAACCGTGGCAAGAACAACAGATGAAAGCCACAGACATAGTGCTAAGCAACTTGTTTGGCAACGCTCAAACTCGCATGTAAACAAGAGAGATTCGAGTTGGGTTCCCAAGGCCCTCGCCAGAGAGGAGTACAGGGACAGTCTCACCTTGCTGCACTGGATTTGCACGCGCTCTCCATTCTGGGAAGCTGACGTGTAATCCACTGCTGTTAGATTTCTGAAACCCCAGTGGAATAAGGGACCGGGGTTAAACAGAACGTTACAAACATCCTTAATGATTTTGGAAACCTCTAAGGCCTGGGAGACTCCAAAACCGCAGTGTTTGAGTGCAGAGCAGGAATTCAGCACAGGATCAGGGCCAAGAAAACGTGCTTGTGCTTCTTTCTGCCCTGTGTGGCAGAAAGCCTTGCTTCCCTTGGAAAAGCTGATGGCTGCAAAACACACTTTTTTCCTCCACAAAGTTACCATAAAATCATTTTTACAGAAGTTTTCAGCTGCAAGGACGCTATAGCATTTACACACTTCCCTTGCTGAGCAATACAAGACATGCAAGCGTCGTTTTCTCTGCTGCTGAGAAAAAAAAGAGTCAGCTCAGGTGAAATGTGATAACTCTTTAATAGCACCCGGCTCTCCCAGTGGATGCAGCTCCGTCACACTCACCAACACAGCTCCGGATTCCACCAGAGGAGTTGCCTACTCTGGTGGAGGGAGAAGGAACCGTGCATTTTTGACAGACAAATGCTACGGCTGACAAAAAAAAGAGAGAAAAACAACCCACAACAACAAAAAACTGATGAAATATGCAGGACTGGGGCTTGTTCTCTCCAGCAAACCAGGCAAAGACATCGCAACAATACATAAATGAAGACAACGAAGCAACAGATTTCTACAATATGTTATTACTCCTTACCTCCTTGAGACTTGCTTTTCTAGTCTGTCAGAATTTTGTCTCATTAAATTTCCCATCACTGTTCTGTTTTAAGAATGTCCTTGTTAAAACTAAACAACCTGTAAGGCTTCCCTGGGCACTCCTGCCTCTTATGGGGAAAAAACACATGATCTTGGCAGTCATTCAACCTGAAGTGACACATGGTGCTGAAGAAAGTACAACAGAACCTCCCAGCCTTCTGCAATTCGAAATTCCACCTCCCCAGCTGCAAAAAACACACCAAGCAATAGCAAAGGAAAAAAAAAAAAAAGAGCTAAAGCTGATTTCTTTCTTGTTATGTATTTATGGAACACTTGCTTTGGAACAAAGATGATCAACACTCACAGCTTCTGTTGTACCCTCCTGGATGTCCTCAAGTCAGCTGCAAATACCTTCATTAACCAACTCGGCTCTAGAAATGTTAATTGCTGCTGCTGCACTGACAGCCAGGGAGTTTCGACATACAAGACAGGTCCTGCACACACACTGGCTTCTTGGGACAACTGATGCAGTTCTACATTTGGAAATGGAATACTGCATTTGTGAAGGATACAGGTTTTTGCCTATGTGGACCAATGTTAAGGTAAAGTTTTGACCTTGAACTCCATGGCAGTGTCAACTTAAGTACATAAGTGTGTAGGACCAGAAACAGGACAGAGACCCCAGCATCTGAAACAGCACTAGAACCCACAGCTATAAATGGCAGGCAATTAGCATTTACATATTTAAGCCTCAAGGCAATCCATCATTGGTGCATCTCACCGACTAAAGAAACAGGTATTTTGCTCTTAGCTGAGCGGATCTGCTGGAAGCAGCCTCTGCCTCTGTGTTCACACTACCTGCATGCCTCTGTCATGCCCGTCTAACTGCACTTTCAGTTTGTGAAGCTCTTCAATCTCTCGATTGTGGCGCTCCGTTTTGTGCCGCACCAACGAGCGGTAGAAGTGAATGGTGAAGACGACAAAGATCAGCCCCACGGGGACCATGATGATGGTGGAGATCAGCGCCGACTGCCAACCCACATGGCCGCTGGTCTTCTCAACGTTGGTGGTCTCATTTTTCGGGATGGAGCCCACGGGCAGGAATTTTATCCAGCAAAGCAGCACGACTTCTGCAAGGAAAAGGAGGATCCCCAAGACGGTGGAGAAGCCCCACGCCAGCTCAATGTAGGGATGCATGCGCTCGTGTGGGGACTCGCTGATGGAGTTCAGGTTGTGGATGTTGCTTACGGCTTCCACGTTGGGCAGGATGCAGGTGCTGATGAGGAGTGCGAAGAGGTGAACTGCCACGAGCACCGTTGTGCAGGCACTGAAAGCGATGAGCAGCATCTGGGGGTACTTGTACTGCACCTCCAGCTGCACCTCCACCATGGCAACCTGGGGGAAAGAACAAATAGCTCGTCAACAGCTGCTGGTTTTCTTCTTTTCAAGGCTTTCATCACAGGAAGCATCTTTATTCAGGAAGAGCAGCTAGGGTCAAGTACACACTCAAGTGCTTTTTAGAACAGCAGCCTAGATGGATCATCCCTGTTTCCCACAAAGACGTACACGTGGGCTGCAGCCTGGCCTTTCTGAAGGCTTACGCACGCGTTTCTGCACCCGAGTTTTCTGAACAAACAGATCTCTCCTTGCAACCACCGCGGGGGCTGCTAGGAGAGCGAGTCCGCGTTCCTCGCCAGCCCCACTCATGCGCCCGACCGATCGCGCGGCTTGGGCCGAGCCCGTGTGCCCTGTCGCCGGCTCGGCCCCGGCCGCCCCCCGCACCTCCTCCGGCTCCCCTCACCTGGTAGCGGGGCCGGGTGGCGGCGGAGGAAGAGGAGACAGGGAGAAAGGGAGGGAGGAGTGGAAGGGGGGGCCGTATCCTGAGCGCAGCCGGGCAGGGATGGAGGCGGCGGGCGGCAGCGAAGGGCCGGGCTGCGGCTGCAAGGGGATCCGCTCCTGCCTGCTCTGCGAGGGGCCCGCGCAGGCCACTCCGCCCCCGCAGGTACCGGGGAGGGGGCGTTGGGGCAGGGCGGCGGAGAAGGGGGCGCTGCCGTGCTCCCCAGAGCGGGGTTCGGCCGGGGCTCCCCATCGAGACACTGGGACCCCCGGCTGGGGACAAATCCAGATCCCCGAGCTGGGCTCAGGGACCTCCCCGGGGAATCTGTGAGCAGAGCCCCTGTGGCTTCACCTAAATAACGTCCCAGATGCACACAGTAGCCTTGCAAACCCAGACAGGCCTTACTCGAGCTTCATACATCAAGAAAAGACAGCTTAGCCTTTTGGCCTTGGCGATTTTTATCAACTTTCCTCATTCAACATGTATTGATATGACAAACCGTATCTCCGCGGCCAGCTCGAGGAATACCAGCCATACGAATCGCATCAAACCTGGCACACAACAGAAGGAACTCATTAGCCAGCAAGCGGAGCTCCGGGGCAGCTGACAGCCTGCTCGCCCACCCCTCACACCTTCTCCTTCTGCTCCCCACGCGCGGCTGCGGCGCAGGAAGCTTCGACTTCAGGCAGCTTGTGCAGCGGGTGAGTCCCACCCGTACTGTGCTGCAGCAGCAGGTGTGGTAGCTTGTGCAGCAGGGTACAGAGAGCACTTGTTGCTTGTCAGCCCCTCTAACTTATTACCAGTGTCCCCGACTGCTGACAACCATGGTCGCCTCCAGGAGAGCTTGTCTCAAAAAGACTGTGGCAACGCAGACTGAGGTTCTGTCCCAAACGGTGGCTGTTCAGGTCTCTGGCTGCAGGGAGTGCCAGAGCCTGCTGCTGCTGGGGGAAGGAGGCCAGCACTCCACCTGTGTGAGGCGTGAGCAGGTGCAAGATCTGCTCAACATGGTTGTGAAACTTAAGGAGGAGGTTGAGACGCTGAGGTCCATCAGGGAGTGCGAAAGGGAGATCGACTGGTGGAGTAACACCCTGACGTGCCAGTCGGAAAGGCCCCAGGGAGGTACCCCCCAAAAGGAGATGGACCTCCTGCCCTCCTGGACAGAGGCGGAAGTCCTGAGACAGCCCCACCCTTGTCGCTGTCGGGCAGAGGTAGGGGACCTAAAAGACGACAAGGGTTGGAAGCGTATTCCAGTTCGGCATCATGGGCAAACCCCCTCCCTGCCTGCTTTGCCTCCCCAGGTGCCCCTCTGTAATAGGTTTGAGGCCCTGGATCTTGAGGAGGAGGTAGGTGAGGAGGTGGTGCCAAGCCTGTCTACAAGATCACATAAGAAGAGGCGGTTGACTTCACAACTTAAGACTGCCTCTGATAAGAAAGAAAGAAGGGTGATTGTAATAGGAAATTCCCTTCTGAAAGGAACAGAGGGCCCAATATGCAGAGTTGACCCTCATCTTAGGGAAGTTTGTAGTCTACCTGGAGCCCAGATCAAGGATATCGCTAGAGAGCTCCCCAAACTGGTGCACCCGACAGACAACTACCTGCTGCTGGTCTTCCAGACAGATGGGGAGGAAGCTGCTTCCCGTAGTCTGAGGGGAATGAAGAGCGATTTCAAGGTCTTGGGAAGGATGGTGAAAGACTCAGGGGCTCAAGTAATATTCTCTTCACTCCTTCCATCTTCAAGTGACGATGTGGAATGGAATAGGAAAATTCAGTCTCTAAATGGTTGGCTCCAAGACTGGTGCTACAGGCAGGGCTTTGGATTTTTTGATAATGGCTGGTTTTATAAGACTCTAGTCTAGACAGTGTTATGCGGGAAAGGTTTATCTCGCAGGGGCAAAAGGATGCTGGGGCAGGAATTAGCTGGGCTCATTTGGAGAGCTTTAAACTAGGCTCGAAGGGGGATGGGGTTGTAGCTGGGCTTGTCCCAGTGGGGCAGCATTCTAAAACTGATGAGGACCGGGTGGCCTCCTATGCCCCTAGGGAGAAATTGGTGTGCTCTGCTCGCTCCCTGAAATGCCTGTACACCAATGCGCGCAGCATGGGGAATAAGCAGGAAGAGTTAGAATCCTATGTTCGGTAGGGAGATTATGATCTGGTGGCAATTACAGAAACATTGTGAGACAGTTCACATGACTGGAATGTGGTCATGGATAGCTATGCCCTTTTCGGGAAAGACAGGCCAGCCAGGCATGGTGGTGGAGTTGCTCTCTATGTGAGAGAGCAGCTACAATGTACTAAATTCTGCCCAGGAGCGGATGAGGAGCGGGTTGAGAGTGTATGGGTCAGGATCAAGGGACAGGCTGGCAGGGGTGATACTGTTGTAGGTGTCTATTACAGACCACCAGATCAGGCTGAGGAAGTTGATGAGGCCTTCTATGGGCAGCTGAGAGTGGCCTCACAGTCACAGACCCTGGTTGTTGTGGGTGATTTTAACTTCCCTGATGTTTGCTGGAAGGACCATTCGGCCAGCCAGCCACAGTCCAGGAGGTTCCTCCAGTGCATTGATGATAACTTCCTCACGCAGATGGTGGAGGAGCCGACCAGGAGAGGTACACTGCTGGATCTCATCCTCACTAACAAGGAGGGTCTGGTCGAAGCAGTAAAGGTTGAGGGCTGCCTGGGTTGCAGTGACCACGAGATGGTGGAGTTCAGCATCTCGTGTGGTAGGAACAGAATAGCAAGTAGAATTGCAACCCTGGACTTTAGCAGGGCTAACTTCGGCCTTTTCAAGCAATTGCTGGGGGAAATCCCATGGGCAAGACTGCTTGAAGGTAAAGGGGCCCAAGAGAGCTGGATTGGATTCAGAGATTGCTTCTTCCACGCTCAGGATCAGAGCATCCCCACACGTAGGAAGTCAAGGAAGGGAGCCAGGAGACCTGTGTGGCTGAATAGGGAATTGCTGGGTATGCTCAAGCAGAAGAGGAGAGTTTACAGGTCATGGAAGCAGGGGCTGGCCACTTGGGAGGAATATAAGGCTGCTGTTAGAGGATGTAGGAAGGCAGCTAGGATAGCCAAGGCCTCCTTAGAATTACAGCTGGCAAGAGGGGTCAAGGACAGATAAAACTAATACCAGAGGCAATGTAGGCCCACTGATGAATGGGGTGGGTGCCCTAGTGGCAGAAGATACAGAGAAAGCAGAATTACCGAATGCCTTCTTTGTCTCTGTCCACTCTGCTGGAGGCTGTCCTGGGGAGCCCTGTACCCCTGAGACCCCGGATGAAGCCAGGTCAATGGAGGAGTTCGCTTTAGTCGATGAGGACTGGGTTAGGGAGCAATTAAATAGTCTGGACATCCATAAATCCATGGGTCCGGATGGGATGCATCCGCGGGTGCTGAGGGAGCTGGCTGAGGTCATTGCTGGACCACTCTCCATCATCTTTGCCAAGTCTTGGGAAATGGGAGAGGTGCCCAAGGATTGGAGGAAAGCAAATGTCACTCCAGTCTTCAAAAAGGGCAAGAAGGAGGACCCGGGTAATTATAGACTGGTCAGCCTCACCTCTGTCCCTGGGAAAGTAATGGAACAGCTTATTCTTGGTGCCATCTCAAGGCATATCAAGGATAAGAGGGTTGTTAGGGGCAGTCAGCATGGCTTTACCAAGGGTAAGTCATGCTTGACCAACCTCATAGCCTTTTATGAGAATGTAACAAGGTGGATGGATGATGGCAGAGCGGTGGATGTGGTCTACCTTGACTTCAGTAAAGCCTTTGACACAGTCTCCCACAGCATCCTCACAGCTAAGTTGAGGAGGTGTGGTCTAGACAATAGAGTAGTGAGGTGGGTTGCAAACTGGCTTAAGGAGAGAAGCCAGAGAATGGTAGTCAATGGTGCAGAGTCCAGTTGGAGGCCTATATCTAGTGCAGTGCCTCAGGGGTCAGTACTGGGGCCAATATTATTCAATATATTCATCAATGATTTGGACAAGGGAATAGAGTGCACTGTCAGCAAGTTTGCTGATGACACCAAGCTGGGAGGAGTGGCTGACACTGGAAGCTGTGCTGCCATCCAGAGACCTGGACAGGCTGGAGAGCTGGGTGGGGAATAACCTGATGAAATTTAACAAGGGAAAGTGTAGAGTCCTGCATCTGGGCAGGAACAACCCCAGGTTCCAGTATAGGTTGGGAAATTACATATTAGAGAGTAGTGTAGGGGAAAGGGACCTGGGGGTCCTGGTGGACAGCAGGATGACCATGAGCCAGCACTGGGCCCTTGTGGCCAAGAAGGCCAATGGCATCCTCGGGTGTATTACAAGGGGGGTGGTCAGTCGGTCAGAGGGGTTCTCCTTCCCCTCTACTCTGCCCTGGTGAGACCACACCTGGAATATTGTGTCCAGTTCTGGGCCCCTCAGTTCCAGAAGAACAGGGAACTGCTGGAGAGAGTCCAGCGCAGGGCAACAAAGATGCTGAAGGGAGTGGAGCATCTCCCGTGTGAGGAAAGGCTGAGGGAGCTGGGGCTCTGGAGCTGGAGAAGAGGAGACTGAGGGGTGACCTCATTAATGTTTACAGATATCTAAAGGGTGAGTGTCAGGAGGATGGAGCCAGGCTCTTCTCGGTGGCAAACAATGATAGGACAAGGGGTAATGGGTTCAAACTGGAACACAGGAGGTTCCACTTAAATTTGACAAGAAACTGCTTCCCAGTAGGGGTGGCAGAGCCTGGCCCAGGCTGCCAAGGGAGGTTGTGGAGTCTCCTTCTCTGCAAACATTCAAAACCCGCCTGGACATGTTCCTGTGCGACCTCACCTAGGTGTTCCTGCTCCAGCAGGGGGATTGGACTGGATGAGCTTTTGAGGTCCCTTCCAATCCCAAACATACTGTGATACTGTGATTATGAAGAAGAACACAACGCAAGCAGCTCCTCCTGGCCAGCAGCCAGCAGAGTTTCACTACCCACCATGGGAAGCACGCAAGCTACCGTACAGTTAAAATAGCTGCCTTCTATTCTCAGAACACTGGACGTTCGTTTTTATTACAAATACGCTCAGATACAAGTTATTTATATTCTGAAATTTCTCCCTTGAGAGCTCATAACTTACTGATAGACTCAACAGAAGTGGACAACTACCGGCTTAGGGGCGTGTTCAACAATTCAGATCGGAGTTTGTTTCTCAAAACAAGAGCTATTGTATAGCAAGTCTAAAGGTGTCTATTTTCTCTTTAATGCAATAAAGCTTAGCAAGCAAAATAAGCAAGCCACTAGCACGACTGCTGCCTTACCTGCATCAACTCCGAAACCATCAGTAGCCTGATGGGATCACAGTCAAGTCTGAAAGTATTTAGTAGCAACCAAGACAGAACGCGTGTGTTTGGGGCAGCAAATGGTCGATCTCTACAAGTCCTGATTTTATACCTACATCAACTATTTAGGATATTAGAGACACCAAAAATATTGTGGCAGTTCTTGGACATTCCCAGACTTTTGTTCTGATTATGAACACGTGCAGTTTTTACTTTTTTTGCTGTTGTTTTTGAAAGGTTCCTGTTTGCAGTTTGCAATAGCTTGTGTCATACAGCAGAGAAAATAATAATGCAAGGTTGGCTTTATGTTCTATTACAAGGTCAGTTTAATTAAAACACATGCCACATTGCCCTGCATATGTTCTCTTTGCAGATGCCCCTATGTTGATTCGAGGAGATCAAACTTACTCTCTTGCTGCACTGCTCTGTACACTGAATTTGTACAGTCACACCCCATCAGCCAGGAGATGCTGCAGGTACATTGTTTGTTACTGGGTGCTATAACACCTAGAGATGTAGTATTCAGCAAGCTGAATTGCACCTGCATGTTCAATCTATAGCTTTCTATTAAAGCTGAAAGCCTGGCTGATGTCAACATATCAATTTCTGCTTGTTATCCTTCGCAGGAGCAGCACTTCCCAGCTAATTGGATGTTTCCTCCCACACTAACCTATTCCCTAGGGCTAGCGTCAGCTGTGCGATGTGATGAATTTTTAATGCTGACTGATGACTCAGTAAGAGGCATTTCAGGGAAAAACATCAACAATCCAGATAGGGCAGCAAGGCAGAAAAACAGTTCATTTAACCTGAACAAGTACCAGAAAGGTGAGCGAGCTCTTATCGCTTTACTCTGTACAGACTGTCACGTCATTCCCTGACCGGGATAAGAAAATGAGGACAAGCTGACATAACCCATTTTTAAAAATCATTAAATACGCTGCTTAGTCTGTAAAACTATTACTATGTCATGTTTGACATAATTATACTCTTCCGTGATAACAGCCCCTCTTCCCCGAAGCTGAGGTGTCAAGGGCTCAACTATGCAAGGCACAGACTATCTCAGCATAGGTTTAATTATAAGCTTGAACACAGGCTCACATGTTTGCTAAATGACCAAATTCTCAGAACATTTTAGAATTAAACTGGAATTAAATTACGTGCAATTATGTTTGTTTGTTTAGACCAGTATAGCCCAGATTGTCCACAACAAAGAAGATGCTCATCTTGAGAAATTCGGACCGGGCTAGATAGGCAAAAGGATGACAAATGGCTTAACATAAACCATGTTACATTCACACAGATGGTTTGGCAGCCGCTAAAAACAATCATTCCAGCAGATCTGTTGGATTTTTTTGTTTTGTTTTAAATGAAACACATATCCTGTAGCAACCGGACAAGCATTGAGAAGACTGACTAGCAGTAATAACTCTAATTTCCATCAGGAAAATTATTAAGGAGGCTTTCTAAGCTCTCTCTACATCCCCTTCGACTGCAGCCTCTCTGAGGCAAGTGCAATAGCCCTACAGCCCATTTTCCAAGCAGATCTGGCACTGGAAAGGACCTGCGTCCTCCCGATCTGCCCAGCACTGCCAGAAACCCCAGAGATAGCATCGAGGAAGGTTCGCATTATTCTGCAGCCTGTCCAGAAGGAGCTGGATCAAAGCCACCGCCTGCTGATTAAATATCCATCAGCCCGTAATAATTTTCAGGCAATATGGAACTGGCTTGAATCAAACACACTGACGAGGAAGTAAATAAAGCAATAGCCAAGCCCTGCATGACATTTGTTTACATAGTTAAATGCAGACGGGGCTTCAGGGAAACTATTTAACTCTAAATAACTTCTCTACTTTCATCAATAGCCAAATAGATAGCCAAATAGAGCAAACATCCATGTACCAAATGTCTGCGTGCTAAATTACCAGTGGATAAATACAGCGGTAGGAATAGGTACCTCAGCTTTCACTGGAAGGTCCAGTACAATCAGCTGGGGGAAAGCTTGCTAATAAAGAGCATTCCTTATTGCAAACATTTGTATTTCCGACAACTACTGATTCCAGGTGTACTTGTTTTGTTATACTGGTGATTATAATTAACACTACTTACACCTCTGTGTTTATTTGACTTGAATTCTAGACAGTTTGAAGAGACTAGAAGTCAAATGGCTAATTCTGAGCGTTTGCCAGGGACTTTGAGCAGCTCTCCAGTTGTGTGAGTTGAGAAGGCATGCTTTGTTTCCTGATACGTGGCTCAGCACCATGGCGTGGGTGGGCTGTGGGCCCCGTGTCCCATGGACAGCACAGGCACCTGCTTGTGTAACCACGACAGAGCAGTTCGCAACGCTACAAAACATAATTTCATAATCATGTTAAGGAGCACAGTCACACAGAAGTAAGCCAAAGGCATGAAGGGCAAGCACATTAGGTGCTTTTTAAAGTGAGAAAGCTTCCGAGTGAAAGAAATCTAAAGGAGAGCACTCAGCTTTCTCAAAATGAGGAGGTACCTTCTGCCACTTCAGCACAAGCTCGGTTACAAATCAAGATACACTGCGTGAAGAGTTTCTACGAGCATCGCTTGCACGCAGTGAGCAGAGAGGAATTGCAAAGCGACCAAGCACCCGCTCTCCCCTGCAGATGCTTCCACTTAACTCCCTGTCTGCATTTTTCCAACTTCACTTTGGGCAAACAACTTCATCAACCCAAACAGAATGTTGTAACGTTACACATTTTGGGGGGCTCGGGGAGGAAAAGGCAGTGAAAGAAGCTACAATAAAACAAGGAAAGCTACACGTAAAGTTCCTCAGATGTGTACCCCCAGCTTCTGAGCTGCTGGATGCATCCTCACATCACGTCCTGCTCACCCAGGCACTGCCTCCAGCCGACAGACCTCAGGAACAACCAGACCTGCCCATTTCCCAAGCAGAAAACCTTTCCCAGGCAGGTTTCAGTAAGCAAGAACCACAGGGGAGATGAAGATGCTCACACCGACACACCACAGCTCGGACAGGTCTGAGCACTGCACTGCTGACTGTCTCCATCTTCTTTATTTGCTCGCTCCCTGCCATGGTTTTGACCTATGCAGATGGCTTCCAGATAACACCCAAGTGCTGCACAGAGGAAAGCAAGTACCAGGGATTATTCCCAACAGGCAGCACTGACCAAAACATCCCAGGTTTGGCTCCCTTCAGGCTACAGAGTCCTCTGACACCAGGTCTGAGGCTGCAGGGCCTCTTCTCACACTTCTCACCCCATCTCTACCTTATTTTAGACACTGTGACCTGAAAAAACACATGCAAAAAATTAATGCTCATGACCACAGCAACCGCAGGGGTCCGGAGAAGCCCCACGGCCAAGCACAACCCCATGCGAAGGCAGCCAGCGACCACTGGCCGCAGGGCCAAAGGAGACCCCAGGTCCTGTATTGTTTAGCGACGCTGGTGAAACACTTAGGATCATTTTCAGGTAAAGGATTAGTATTTTTAAAGAGCTGACTTGGGAGTACATGGTTTGACTGTCAGGCAGCTCATGTGTCCGCGCTGCCTCGAGAGAGCCAGCCCCAAACTTCCCAGCAGGAGCCCCTAAGCAGACGCCTCCTGCCTCTTCAGAAAACAGCAGCATGTCCTGCTGCTTCACAGGCGGAAAACACTGATTAATAGTTGATTTCACAGAACCAAAACCTTCACCATGCAGAAAGCATCGCTACAAAGCACACATACCATCGCAAATCCAGAGAGCAGAGCAGAGGTTCTGCTGGAAGCCTTCAGTTTGGCTCGGCTCAGGTACAATTTTCTCCAAGAAAGGGCTTGAACAGAGTGGTGGTTTGACGTGACCAGCTCCAGATAGCTGCGCCGGACCCAGTCCCGGTAATCCATGCCTTTCGTGCCGGGTTCGGAGCAGCAACCAGCAGGAGTGGAAGGATCCACCGGCACGTTTAATTCAGAACTCATCATGGGAGAGATGCTGAGGGAACAAAATAGTTGCAGTCAAAAGCAGGTAGCAAAAGGACAAGCATCAGCTACTGGAAAAGCTATGTTTAAATGAAGTCAGTAGAAAAATGGTGGACCAAATACCACAATGCTTGTGAGGCACAGAACGGAGGAAGGACCAGCTGTAATGGCCATAAGAACCAGGCAAGTAAACCCAACAACTACTGCAGCAGGAATTCAGGAAGGTTGCACAGCACCTGGCTTTTCAAGGCTGGCACCTCAGCTTTCCCCTTTGATTCCTCCTGGCTAATAAACAAATTGTTTTACATAAAGACACTTCAGAAATGGGGTGCCCATCGTGTAATTTTGTTTTAAGCGGACAGTTGATTTCACACTGTACCACGGGCTCCAAATCTATCTCCTTCAGAGCACAAAAGTAACTCCAGCTAGCGTGTTCGGGAGTCATTTTTTGCTCTTTCTTTGGAAACCAGGTTTTTCAGTTAAACCATTGCTCATCATAGCTCAGTTTTGATGGGCACGGTTCTTCCCCAAGACTTCCCCAATAGTCATGGTGCTGAATGCCATGTAGGGTTAACAAAGGAGCTTCCCAGGCTTCTGCAGTGGGAAGTTAAATTTCCTGAACTGCTCACGCTCCACTTTATCAGAGACACCTGACCAAAAATCCTGTTCCCTTACTGCCACTGGTGGCTCTTACCATGGGAAAAGGAAAAGACCATTCTGGGGGAAAAGCAAGCTGCTTTTCAGGTCATTTCAATACTTTCTGATTCAAGAGAATATGCTGAAAGATTTAAGAAAGCAGCAAAACCAGAACTTTGCAGCTCCTAGCGGGAGATGCACGCCCAGAATCACACATAATGAGGTATTAATTAGTCCCAGCATCACACCTCAAGGTCATAAGCATCTTGCTGTTCGCCCCAGCCCTGCCTGCGTCCCTCTCCCCACCTCCCCATGTGCTCGGCCCACACAGTGACAACTAATAAACCAACATTTCCTGCGAGACTTGGGGAAGTGGCAAAGATAAAAAGGACACCCACTGCCCACAACTCTGTCACTAAAGTGGAATAAAAAGCTGTTCCAGGCACAATAAGGAAGATGAGACTTTAGCAATGAATAAAGCATCACAGGTTGTAAAATTTTCTGTCCCTCCTGAGCACGGTGGCTTCCAGATTCCAGCCCCCTCACACATAATGAAGACGGCAGCAAAAAGACTTGTTTTTCTGGGGAGTTTTTGAGAAAGCCACTATTACAGGTGCTGGAGGACTCCAGGGTGGCTCCTGAACTGCTGTGTTCATATTATTAAAAAACAAATAAAAAACCCCACAGAAAGCCCAACCAACAACAACAAAAAAATCAAACCCAACAACAAAACAAAAAATAACTTTCACACAACAATAAAAACCAGAACAGAATATCAGGGACAAACCTCTCCTTGCTCTGTTTCCAGACAATGGCAAGAATCACCTATTTTACAGAAGACAACCAAAAAAAAAAATGTCTGTCCAAGCTTCCTGGGAGGATCAGAGCAGAGAGATTCTGTGAGCAGAGCACTGATGAAGCTGTTTCCTGCGACAACATCCTGTGTAGGTTCTGCAATGTATAGTGTAGATTTATTAGCTCTGCCCAGTTGGGACACTGGTGGCCTCTACCCTGCCCTTTATTTTCACAAAATGCGTAAGAACTTCGTATGTAGGAAACTTCAATCCCTGGGAGAAATTCCATTGAAAAGACAAATTAATTCAGAGGTTACAGAGGGAGAGCAAGAGTGCCCAATCACGTCTGCTTCTTTCCTTAGAAAAATAAGCTAAAAATACCACAAGGATGAATTTTCACTCTGGAGCAGCTCAAGAGATGTTCCAACATCTTCAGAATAAAACAACAACTTCAAAATAAAATCTGTAAACATGAATGTAGCCCAAACAAGTAGTAACAGGACAACAAACTCACCTCGCTGACTACAGACATGGAGAGGCTGAGTGGAGGCTCCGAGGACTGAAACAGAAGAGCAAAGAAGCATTTTACGTGCACAGTCTCCTAAGCGGTTTTACTCTGGAAATACTTTTCAGCCAGTTATCTGCATCAGGGGCGAGTCATTTTGGAGAATTCATCTTCCTGCCTTGCAACATTAAAGGTTTAGGACACTTGCTCTTACAGAAATGACTGTCCTGCAGGGTTGTACTGCACAGGGCTGGAGTTTTGGATAGACATTCAGGATTTCCCCAGGAGACCTCAGCCAAACAACCAGCTCTGGCCAAGTCCGTCCCAGCTGCGTCTTTACTCAATCCCTTTGCACCACTGATGCATTTGACCCTGCTTTATTTCACACCGCTGAAGACAGAAAGCTCTCTGCGATCGCCACCTCATATCGATTTGGTTAATCTATCCGGTGCCGTCCTGCGGAGCAGCGAGGTCGCGGGGAAAGCCTTTGCTGTGCACAACATTGCTGTGCAGCTGCAAGCGCACGTGCGGGGATTTCTTCCCAGCAGGGAATGAAGGAGACGCCACCAGGGCTGAGATAACGCGGGGATCCCCCTCCTGCCCTGAACATTGTCCCCAGAATCACAGAATCATTTTGGTTGGAAGAGACCCTCAAGATCATTGAGTCCGGCTGTTAACGCTGTCACTAAACCACGTCCCTGTCTCAGCAGCACTGTCAGCTCCTCTACCTGGCTTCGGGACACTGGCCCCCCATCAGACACAAGTTTTTGCCCTGTACCCCAAGAGCAATCAGTGTGTTTGTACCAGTGCCTTTCTACTCTGTACAGCATCATTCAAGACCCCCCCATACCGTGGTTAAGCCTGACCCCAGGCCCTGCTCCTCCCCTGTCTTCTCCTACTCTGGGCCTCCCAAGCTCAGGTCCTCTTTACTATGAGGAACCCCTTTGCAAGTTCTTGAGACTCCAGCGGTGTCACCCCACAGCTGTGACCCCCCCTTATGGCAGCACACCTCAATCAGGGCATCCCCCCACCCCAAGCAGGATGTGACCCCCTTGCCCCACCACCACTGCTGGGATCTGACTCACAGGGCATTGCCTGAGCTGGGGATTTCTCCTCCTCCTTCCCAGCCGCCCCCAGCACAACCTGGCCAGGATGTGACCCCACACAGCGAGGATCTCCCCTCCAACAGCACCCACAGCCAGGGGATCCCCCATGCCAGGATGAGACCCCCCACAGAGCTCACACCCTCAGCCAGGGGATCTCCCAGGCCAGGATGTGGCCTCCGACCGCTGGATCCCTGCCCAGCCTCCCATCTCCAGCATCTTCTCCATCAGGATGGGCACTGCTCCCTCCCCACCGCTGGAATCTCTCCTTCCCACAGCACCCCGGGTCAGGGGCACCCCCGTGCCGAAGGCGGGAAGGATCACCCCAACAGCACCCCCTTAGTGAGGATGCAACTCCCAGGAGCTGATCTGCCCTCTGCATCCCAAGGGAGCTCCAAAGTACCGCCTAGCAGGACGGGACCCCCTTCTCTGCCCGCAGTGGACCCTTCCCACGCACCCCAACACTCAGGCAGGAGAAGGCACACAGCCCCCCAGGCAGGGGAAGCCCCATCCTGGCAGGATAACACCTCGAACTCCGGGCAGGGGATGCTTCCACCCGGGCAGGATGAACCGACACCTCGGCCAGGAGATGCTCCCATGTCTGCAGGATGAACCCCCTCCAACCAAACACCCCGGTGGGGACCAACCCCACTCACCCACAGCACAGAACCCGCCACCCCGGACAGGATGAGACCCCCCGGGACAGGACGCAGTGTCGGGCCCTGGCTCACCGCTCTGGCCGGGGCCGGGTCGGGCGCGGCGCCCCGGGAGCTCCCGCCGCCGGGAGCCGGAGCCGCCTCCGCCGCTGCCAAGGCAACCGGGCACCGCCACGTGATCCGCAGGAAATGGGTGGGCGGGCACTCGCCCCGCCCATCTTCACGTGACCGCCGCCTCATTGGTCCATGGACAGTCCAGGCAACGCCCCTTTGGCGGCGGGGGCGGGGGCAGCAGTTGCCCCGCCCCGTCGCACCGCGGGAACCGCGGCCGCCGCGCCCCTCGGAGAGAAAGGGCGGGGGTCTGGGGGCTCTACCCACCGGGGGAAGGCGCTTCGCTGTTACAAAGCATCCCGAGCTTCTCCAGCGCCTCCCCGCAGCCGTTCCAGCAGCGGGCTGGGGGTCCTGGGGGCCGCAGCACCCGGAGCTGCCTCTGCGAACACACATCTGTAGGAAAAAAACACCAGCTCTGCGGCTCCCTAAATTACCCCCCCACTGATAAAAACGTTACTCGGTCTGGCCCTCGCATCTCTAAATCTTTCTACAGAGAAGGTACTGGTGCAATGGGATGCAAATGTGATTTTATTACAATTATTAATCATACAGCAAAAAGTCGCCACTTACATAAGCCAAGAGGCAGCGCTGGCTTCTGCCTCTGCCGGGCTGCAGCGTCCTGGGGCTGGAGCAGAGAAACGAGGGCAGGTTATAGAAACCAGCCGGCCATCGCCCTGCACTCCTCCTCGCTTGACTCAGCAGGAAATCCTCCATAAACCCATCAGAAGAGTAAAGAGAGGGACAGATTTATGGGAAAGAGGAGGGAGTTCCTTCCCTGAAAATGAGATAAGCAAACAGGCTGAAAGGCAGCACAATGGATCAGCTTTATCCCCCGGGTAATCCCATCTTCCTGAATTCCCTTCTGCCGCGGGGCGGAAAAAGACAAAGGAAAACAATTCCTAAAAAGTATTAAAAAGACAAATGCATCGTTTATCCTCAGCGTGTTTTCACTGCTGAGATGATGAATACCTCTGCTGATTACAGCACTAACGCCGCCCTCTCAGGGTCCCGCGCCTGCACAAACGCATGTAGAAATGGAACAGCAGCACACGTTTAGCTCCTGAGGATCAGTCTCCATCAGAGAAAGGAGAGGGACTCCTCTAGAACAGAATCCAGAGCAAGAATTTAATGTAAGCAGGTCAAATGTCTTGGCAGTTTCAAGCCTTTAAGTTATTACTGCTTTTTCGGTGCCATATTTAGACCAGGAAGCAATTGCAGAATTGTTCCTCATTTTACTACACATGGGAGAACTTGCCTTTTTCTACTCCACAGACGGTGTTTTCCCCATTTCGAGGTCACCCAATACTTGTACTCTGTCTTAACAAAGTAACATCCCTTCACACGCTCACTCTGAAGTGCCTTTGTATTGCAGAAGACATAGTACTGACACGAAAAACCACAACACGGCATCGTATTTTTCAGAATTCATAGCAACACCTACCAAATACAGCTCCTACTGCTACATTCAGCCACCCCAGCAAGAAAGACCGTAAGGCAGATACCACCTTTAGCAACACATTCTCTTTGCTTTTTATGGATTTCACCTACAAACTTCGCATTCCCAGAAAATGTAGAGTATGAATAATTCAGCGTGGGTAACGATGACATCCTAGGGAGGCAGGATGAGGCCACACAACCTGAATTTGTTTAGTTCACCAAGACAAACTCAAGTCCATCTTCTTCACAACTGAGAAGCATGTCCTCATGCAGCAACATCTGCTCTGCTTAATGGAAACCAGCACTTATTTGTTCAGCTCAAAAGCCTGACATGCTCAGGGGCAAACAGCTTTTGCTTATTTGTGAGCCTCTCACTTCTCTGTCCACAAAAGCTAAGGAACATCACAACATTTTTATGGCTCATCCTATGACACAGACACGTCGACGGGGTTTACCTGCCCTAGGGGGGATTCAAGTGAAGCAATTCTCATAACTCATCCCTCTCCACAGGGAAAATACCAACAACCGCAGTATGTCCATTCTGCATCTGAAGCCTAGAGAATGAAACACTGTCAAAAATTAACTCTGAAGCACCTGCCTCTATGGAGATTAAGCAGAAAACAATTCCATGCCCATCTCCAACCCAGGGGGGCGGTGGAGATATGGACCTTGCAGCTCAGAAGTTATCCAGCTCTGAAGTCTTTGGGCATGTACAGGGGAACCAAACACAAACGTCACTTGCACTTCATCACATCTCCTTCCCCGCCACCATGGTAATGCCACTGAGAAGCCATTACACAAAGCCAGCTCAGACAAAGCACAGGATTTCTGGCAGCATTGTTCAACAAAGGCTAAATCAAAAAAGGGATTCTCCCTTTTTATTGTTTTTGCTTTAAATAATTTGGCATTAACAAAGGCTTGAGAAAAAGTAGCACCACATTCTGGATGCCAAGGTCCTGGGATGAGCGTGTCTGAAGATAGCAGGCACTTCTAATCAATGATACACTGAAAAGACGTCAATCTAAATTACAAATAAACCTACCACTGCATATGCTTTTCATTTAAGCACCAAGAAGTAAATACACATATACAGATGTTATGATTCCTACCAGGGAACCCAAAGTTCAAAGCAGAGAGCTTAAGCAGAGAGAAAGGCAGGGTGTCATTGAATTAAGCTGAACACAAGCAAAACCATCCCATTCCAAGCCTTTCTGCCACGGAATCTGGAGGCTTTACAGAGACAATCCTTTGGAAAAGCTATTGTTCCAATCTGAAAGCAAAAAGTAAATGAAATGCAGCTAACACCTTTTTCCATATTTTCTTGTGCGCCACATCACTTGGTGTTTTTGTCCCTTCCTGCAGCCCTGCAAGCATCTCTTTATTTTGCTGAAATCCTCTTAAAAAAAAGGAAGACAGAACAATCCAATACATCCCCTTTATTCATTTAAAAAACATGGAAGAAAAGTAATAGGGAATGTTGTAGCAATAAAAAAGGGATCCTGCTTAAAAATCTATAGAACTTGTCTAGCAACATAAACTGATTTCTTTGGGTTAGAGATGACCCCATACAAAACCCCAAATTCAGAACACTCACAGTGCAGGAGAGTCTGGCTACAGACCACTTTTCTACTTTAGGTTAAACTCTTCCCTTAGATTCATGTATCCCACTACTACCACCTTTGACGTAAGTAGAATATGTAGCCCTCACAGTAATATTTTCCTTAAAGAGTAATGGATATGTTTTAGCTTTCAGGCAGAACACTCTGGGCCATGTTAGAAAGAACTCTAGGGTCAGAGAGACTTATGGCTGACTCTTTAGAGCAAACTTAGAGCAGACTGCACAGCAGTTATACAAGCAATTAAGAAAAAAACCCTCTTATTTGGCATTTCTCTATCAATATCTCTTGGGCCTGTGCCGTGAAGGTCATTCACCATTAAGCAGATATAACATACGCCAATGGGTTCTGCTTGGCTGAGATGAAAGACTTTCATGCTCCTGGATATAAAGCAATGAACAGTGTTTGCAGTTGTCCCTGAAAGGCTTCATCCTCTTCCCATCACAAAACTTGGCTCTTCAGCATCATCTTCCTTCTCTTCCTCTTCCTTGCTATCCTCTTCATCATCCTCGCTGCTGACTCGCTCTTGAGATTGATCAGGTTCTACAAACACAAACAGGATAAATTGACAATATATCCCCACATGTCTCCCTTGTTAAGTATTTCAAAACAAAATAGTCTCAAGTGCTAAGCAAACGTGGATCAGGTCACACTAATTAGTACCAATGGGTAACATATTCCCATGCGTTGTCCTTGTTAAATATATCACAGCAAAGTAGACCCAGACACTAAGGAAACATGTATCATGTACCGAGTGATATCGAGCTCAGAATATCAAATTCTCCCTTGGAGAAATATTCCCTTACATCCAACATTACCTCCGTGCCAAGTCGATCATTACAACAGCATCACCTCCAACTGAACATTATTTCAATCAGAGGTAATCAAATGCAGAAGTGATGAATTATAGAGTGAAATTATAGAATTATCTCATTCTCAACCTGCATGGCCTTTTGAGTATCACAGCGTACTGTTAAAGAATGCAGGCACTGGGAAGCCACAGGCAAGGCTCAGTATATTTCGACACCTTTGTTTTTTTTTGACAGAGTTTACAGAAACTCCACAAGGTGTCATGAACTTCTACAGACTGTTCGGTATCCTGTGAGTCCAGGAACTCATTACGATATGTGTAAGAATAATGAAGGTCACTGAAAACTTGTGAAGCCTGCTAAAAGACCAGAAAGCACCTACTAGAAATTAAATAACGGATAATGAAAATTAGGTATGGCATAAAGTGGGACCTGCAGCTAACAGCAATTTTGCTGCTCCCAGCAGCTCTTGTACCTTTACTGCTCCTCAAATCAAGTCACACTCAGCTCATGCTCTGACCACTCACACGCAGGATTTAGGATTAATGGTCTGATGCCACCGCATGGTGAAGTTCTGTATTTTCATTTTTCATTCGGGGTCTGTATAATAACACAACTTTAACGCTGAGCTTATTTAGCACCAGCCTTTATTCTTAATGTTTTTACTACAACTAAGGTGAAAGATGGCAAGTCAGAAGTTTTATTTATTCATTCAAAAAGAAAGATGAATGCTTGCTTGCCACATCCAACAAATACACTTCAATTAATTTGGAAAAACCCTCAGATCTCAACCCAGGGCACACAAAACTAGAAAAAGACATACCTAGTAGACTAAAGGTGGCTATCAGGGGCTTCTATGTCCACTGTTGCTTTTTTTTTTTTTAATAGAGAACGACAAACTGCAAAGAGCTAAGAACTATTCAAAAGACAGGGGAGTTTGGATTCTGGCTTCCAGAAGGTGACTTCCTTATGCTGAACAAAACCATTACAGCCCAAGAACAGGTACATGGCAGTCCTGTACCACAGTGCCAGTCCCCGACCCAGCTCCCCTCTCTCCCAGCCACTCCCAAAAGGGATGGGTGTTCTGTTTTGTTCCCTTGAAGTGAACAAAAGTATGTTGACTCATACTTAAATTCTCCTCCCAGTCACACTTCATAAACAAGTAGCTTTAAAAAAAAAAACAGAACCAAAACAAAGCACAAAAAAAAATCCACTCTGCTACATTCACTTGCTGTCACAAGTAAAATTAACCTGGCGATTAATTTGTCCTCCCATATTTATATGTGAGGCTGGCACTGGCTCAGCTGAAACAGATCCAATTCTGAGCAGCAAACCAGAAATAAGGTGGAATTATCCGACAATTCACTGTTGTAGCACAACTATCAGAAACGGTTGTAACTTTTAAGAATTACTGCAGAGTTAGTGCGCTAATCCACAAAGGACTATTTGAAAGAATAAGCTAAAATATCTCGTTGAAAGGAAGCAACAAGTATTCAAAAGTTTGAGCAAACAGTTACACTGACATTGCTGCACATTAATTTTCAAGACTGCAGCAGAACAGAGGCAGTCGGATCTTTTTTCATGTTTATTTCTATGTCAAATAAAATAATCATGTGGAACAGATGGCACCAAGGTGGCTCAGTTTCTTACACACAAAATCATAACTCAGTTTCTTGCTGTGTATTTTTTCCACCTGTTTTCCCATACGCAGTCAGAAAAAGAAGAGCCTTTAACAATACTGCCTTTTATAGCAGATGTTCCAAATCTGCAGTTTGTCAGAATAGCTGGGACAAAACATCCACAATCAACAAAGCTGGATTCCAATGTTTTCTGTCCAGAATTTCCCCTAATAAAGAGAAAATATTCACAAACAGCCAAGCTATTTGTAAGATTAAATCTCAACATAGATGGCTTTCAAAGAGGACTTTAGAAACATTAGCTAAAATAACAAGCTTAAGGCTGAATTCTTTCTATCCATGTATTGAGAATGCTTGGGGCTGAGGGTGGAACAGACCCTTTTGGGCTTCAATTAGGGAACAGAACTAAGTCCTGAGAAAAGAAAATTAAATTCCACCGACCTTTTTCCTGCTTCTTTTGTTCAAGTTTATTTTTCTTAGCTTGCAGTTTCTTCTCTTTTAACTTCTGGCTAAAAAGCAAAGACAAGAAGACTCTTTTGCAAATCCAACACTGTAAAGCTTCTGCACATTCGTACACTGATAAAGGACATATTGCAGACATTTTGGAAAAGCAGACTTCAGAAGAGAAGTTCATTTTAAATTGGGCCTCAATTGAAAATTCAGCAAGAGCAAATTTAAGACACATGATCAACAGAAACTTTTCTATGTTGTTTTTGTCTAATGGAATTGGGGTTTTTTTCAAGTCTTTCATGACACTACTGCAGCCAGAACTATATCCTATGCAAAAATCTCCAAGGACACAGACGGAATAAAAATTAAACTGCCCCTACACTTTAGCTAGCGAGCCTAATAAACAAAAAGGGACAATGGTGTCAAAACCCAGACTGCTGGAGCTGAACATTGGGAAAATAAATTAAGTCATCCCAGTAATTGAAAAAAATAACACAGTATGCTTTGACCTTTATCTTTGGCTGTACATCCTCAATATGTAGGGCCCTAAGAGTAATGTTCCAAGTGAGAGGGAATTTCAGTTCACACGACCCAGCTCTGTTTGCCCAGCAAAAGTAACCCAGCAGTCTAACTGCAGACACAGAGCAGAGCAACCTGAGATTCATGTTCCTCCCTTAACACCATAAACAAATTCTCCTGAAACAGAGAGCCAAGTACTGTGCCTGTTAGGTCAGGACAGAAGAGAAAGGGTGGAGAGGGAATTCAGAGGGGCTGCTACAGGGCAAAGCCACTTAGTACCTTCTCCATTAGACTACAGAAGGGGGACGAGGAAGTGTTAGGAGTGTTGAGGCAGCATTTGCTGTTTGAACAGTTGCTCTCCGCCTCAGCCAGGCAAAAGGCAGCAGGCCAGATCTGACTTGCTGGCCATCTGTTGGACCACACTAAATTAAAGCAAGATGGCAACAGTATTTGTGTTGTCCACTTTTGTGCTAATGTGCCAGTGAGTCACTCCGCACAGGCCTTTTGGCAGCAGCTCTCAGCTACAAGATGTGAAGCCCTATTTCTCCAAGCAGCAAGAGAGAGGCTGCTCAGGGTCAGACCCTCTGAGGGAGCTGAGCCACGACACCCTGCTATTTCTGAAAGGTATGGTGGGCACAGACTGTGGAATTTAAATTCTTGTATCATTGCATTATAACGGCTGAGAGCATCAATCTTGTAACTATTTCACTTTATCTAAGTCTTAAGAGAAGGATATATTTAATATTTTTTATTTTTTCCATCTAATTTACTGGACTTGACCTGCCAGACATTTCAATGAGGTAGGCAGAAGCGACTACTGATTTTAACAATACTGCACTCATCAGTGGCCTGTTCCGTATTCCCAGGCTAACCTGGACTAGTCACACTGACGGTGTACAGGGGACAGCATCAGGCCATGCTCTGCTAGTCCAAACCCATACATGCACCCATTACGCAGCACCCATTTTTGCACTTAAGCAGCTTGGTGTCAGCTGTTTCAGACATTTATTTAGGCCAGATGCACAAATAAAGCTCTCCTGACATTGTTATAACAAATATGCAGTGAGGCGTGTTGCCGTCAACGCCACAGCATCACCACAAGCTGCTCAACCAGTCAAAAGTTATCCTGCTGACGATGGCACAGAAAATAAACCGTGCTGGCAAATCCTGCCAAATTTACAGCTATCTTCAGAAACCAAACAATGACATTAACAAAACTAATTTCCACAGCCAGACTTCTCAGTTGCTAGATGCAGACACAGAATGACAGCATTTAGCCAAAGCATGCAGATACAGATGAGGCACGGGGCATGAGGGTTTCCATGTCAAGCCTCCTGGGAACAATCTGCCCTTACCGCTTCCTTCTGCGTTTTGCTGTTTGTTCTTCTGCAATCATCTTATTCCTCTCCAGTTTCTTCTGGAATTCTTCATCTAGTCTTTGCTGTAATTGATCACATCATACTTTAGTCACAATCTAAATTAAAATACTTCTTTTCAAAGTCATGTCCTTTAAGGGAGAAGCCTTTTAGCAAAATACAAAAGGGAGCTTTGCCAGATTTTGTCTGGCTACTTTTTTTATACAAAAGCCATACTGGTAGGGATGACTTCTGTACAGACAACATTTTTAACCTGCAGTCTGAGCCAAACATTGACGCCTTTAGAGGGAGAAAACCTCACCAAAACAGATAAGGGAGGTTTGGCTTCTGCCGTTACTAATGTTTCAGTAAAAAACAAGAGAATAATTTGAGACACAAACATTAACATGCAGATCAAAGGACACATTCTGGCCAAGAGAGTAAAACAATAACGCCCTCTGAAAGAGGTGGTATTCTACTCAACCAAAACATAAAAAAGGTCCAGACTCTGTGCACAGGCACTTGCTTTGATCCTGTCTGTGCAAGACAGTGATACTAGGAACTTCTAGTTTTTAAAGCATTTTCAAACCAACCTGAGAACACACACATTCATGTGCATTCTTACTGTGTGCCAGGACCCCAGTGAACAGAGACGACATGGCACATTTGACACAAAGCACCAAATGTTTCAATACTGACAGACATCACACACCATATATTCCTACATTTATCCTCTGATAAGGGGTGGTTCAGAACTGAATTATTCGTACATGACTTTAAAAGAAGAAAAGATTTGCAATGAACATCAAATGGTCAGGGGGCGGGGATTACAAAGAGTCCTGCTGACCTTCTCAGCCATGGCATCCATGAAATCTTGTCTCTGGTACTCTCGCCGACGCAGATGCCGGTATACGTGAAACTCCCCACTCCCAGCTCCAGCACTGGAACCTACAAGGAAGAAGAGTTAATCTGCTAGAAAATAATATACACATATACTAGATGCTCACAAATTACTACAGCTAGATGCTGAGGGATAGGACACATGAAAGAGCACTGCAAGATGAAAATCTATTAGCAATGCACAGAGTGTGTCACCACTTTATATAAGCTCAAATCGCTTGCCAAATCGAGCTACCAAACCATATGCTTATGGTCCACTGCAGTTGCTCTCCTAGAGAGAATGAAGTCTTAGCCGGACATTGAGGCAGTAAAAAAACTAGAGATGAAATGCACACCCCATGCTCTTCTAGGCAGAGGTGAGCTAAAACATCCTACCAAGCCTGCTTCTCACTAATTTTCAGCATCTCATCCCAAAAATAAACATCAACAATAAGGTGATAAAGCCCATCATATTATACTTCCCTATGCACAACAGATACCACTGACAGTTTTTGACTCTTTCTTCATAAAGAAATCCCTATAGCTCTCTCTTCCTGGCATCAGTCTGCATGTTGAAGTCTCACAGGAGCTTTCAATATTGCACTCCATTCTCTTCCTCTGTCTCCTGAGCCATTTCTCAAGGCAAAGCACACAAATACGTGCCTCAAAGAAGACACCCGGTAATTAAAACACGGCAGCTGGGACTGCAATATGGGTGCTCTTGATACTAACAGAATCCCAACACGTCAAGCGCTTCCACAAAAACAAGACAGTGCAACTCAAGCACGCAGCAAAGTTACTTGAAAAAGACACGAGGGAATTAGAATAAGCAGAACAGTTTATTTAGAAGCATACAAAACCTTTAGTCGAAGATCAATTATTCTGAAATAAGAACCAGTCAGCCTCTACAAAGGATCGTTAATAAGGATGAAAGTCACAAAGAAAGACATAACTTCTACATGTAGATACAATTTACACAACTATTGCATTTAATCCCTGTAGGTAAAAGTGTAAGCAGAATACTTGGGCTGGGTTCCTCACACAGCTGCCAGCTCCCTGCCTGACCTTGTACAATCATGTCCACTGCACATGCCTGCTTCTCACTGCCTGAGATTCAGACTCAAAGCACTCAAAAGAGGGACCTCTTAAGTTCCCAGAGCACTCTCAGATCCTTGGAAAGGACAGATTTACTTATCATCATCTACTTGTCATCACCAGAGCAGCAGCTTATTTCATTGCAGGCAGTCCACGTGCCACAGACATTGTTCACTTTGCATCCTGACAACAAGCAGGAACACGGAACCCAAGTACCAAAGAAAACTCAAAAAAGCAACTTTCAAAGCACATTTCATACCTCTTTTATCCAGTAAAATAAGCAACAACAGAAAACTACCTCTGGCCTTTTCTATTAAATGCTTTTCTAAGTTTAATGTAGCTGACCCCACAGTTATCTGAAGAATAGTATTGTTACCCATCACATCTCTAACGAACTCCGGGGGAGGTCGTGGTGCCCATTCATTCAGTTTTTCAGGAATTGGTACAGTCTTTTCCTGCAAGAACAAACCAACCAGTCATCAGTACCTTCTAGGAGCAAAGTCTGCAATTTTAACACGTTGTTGAAACATGGTGTGTCTGACAACAGCCTCTTTGACCAGTTGGCAGTAACTCCTTCACACATAGGGATCAGGAGCAGGCAGAAAATGAGAATAACATTCAGACCTGCAGGTCAACACACTCCAGGAGCATCAGGAGTGTTTGCGCTTCTTTTCAGTATGGAAACTAGAAAGAAGTCAGCACCTCCACGCACTCGCAGAAACCGAGTATGCCTCCACTACCCTTAGTCTAGGAAATAATTAAAGGGAGTTGTGCACCTCCCATTCCAGATCTCGGAGGACACATGGTGCAAGGTCAGAGGAAGAACACGGCGTGGCCATGTCTCAGCCTCCTCCAGCACACACAGAAGGCGGGTAAGAGTCCGCAAACACCTGGCAAACACCTCCTCCTCAGGACAAGGATCAGAACACCCGGTTACAGGAACCAGGGCCAAGCTCCCCGCATTAAAAGCAGTGGGCAGAGCACTGAGGAGCAGCCCAGGAAAGACGGGTCCGTCTCCCCTCACAGACCCGGGGACAGGGCGGTGATGGGGTCGGTCCCTCTCCCCTCACAGACCCGGGCAAGAAGGAGCTGAGGGTCGTCCCTCCCTCCTTACAGAACCCCGGACTATCGGCCTCCCTCCCCTCATAGCCCCCAGTGTGTGTGGGAGGGGGAGATCGGTCCGTTTCCCCTCACAGACCCGGGGATGAGGAAGGCGGGGCGTCGCTCCCTCTCCCCTCACAGACCCCGCCGGGGTGGGGGTCTCACTCTCCCTCTCCCCTCACGACCCCGCGGGCAGGAGCAGAGGCCCGGCGGGTGCCCTCACCGGGTTCCTCATGAGCCGCTCGAGGCGCAGTCGCTGCTCCTCGGCGGCGCTACGGGGGATAACGAGCGGCTGCGGCTCCTTGCGGGGCCGGGGCGGCCGCGGGGCCGAGGGCGCCGCCATGTTCCAGCCGCCGCCGCGCCCCGCCCCGCTCTGACGTCACGGCGCGCGACGTAACCGGGCCCTGTCATGGCGGCGGCTGCGGCCTGAGGGAGTGAGGGGATAAGAGAGACCCCCGCGGGCCCCGGGTGCTGCGGAATGAAGGTGGTTCCTGTGTCACGTCTCCCAGGGCCCAGTTGCACTGTGGGACCGCGTCCCTCCGAAGCTGGAATATTGTGTCTAGTTCTGGCCCTTCAATTCCAGAAGGACAGGGAACTGCTGGAGAGAGTCCAGCGCAGGGCAACAAAGATGCTGAAGGGAGTGGAGCATCTCCCGTGTGAGGAAAGGCTGAGGGAGCTGGGGCTCTGGAGCTGGAGAAGAGGAGACTGAGGGGTGACCTCATTAATGGTTACAGATATCTAAAGGGTGAGTGTCAGGAGGATGGAGCCAGGCTCTGCTCGGTGACAACCAATAAGGGGCAGTGGGTGCAAACTGGAACATAGGAGTTTCCACTTAAATTTGAAAAGAAACTTCTTCTCAGTAAGGGTGGCAGAGCCTGGCCCAGGCTGCCCAGGGAGGTTGTGGAGTCTCCTTCTCTGCAGACATTCAAACCCGCCTGGACACCTTCCTGTGGAACCTCAGCTGGGTGTTCCTGCTCCATGGGGGGATTGCACTGGATGTGCTTTCCAGGGCCCTTCCAACCCCTGACATTCTGTGATTCTGTGAAGCTGCATTTACCGGAGCTCTGAGTTCCCCTGTGTCCCCCTGGATGTTCTCCAGGCTGCAGCGAGCACGGCCTGTCCCCTGCAGGGCCCATTAGCAAAGCAGCTCCAGCACATTGCAGAATCACAGACTGGTTGGGGTTGAAGTGAACTCTGGAGATCATCCAGTCCAACCCACCCACTCATGCAGGATCACGAGAGCAGATCACACAGGATCACATCCAGGTGGGTTTTTCCAGCTGAACAGACCCAGCTCTCTCAGTCTCCTCATAAGAAAGATGCTCCAGACCCCTCAGTGTTTTTGTTTCTGCTGACCTCCCTCTAGTAATTCCTTGTCCTTAAACTGGGGAGCCCAGAGCTGGATACAGAACTCTAGATGGGGCCTCACCAGGGCAGAGTAGCCGCCCTCTGCCCAGGCTCTGGGCTCAGCACCTGACCACAGAGCACCGAGGAGGGTGAAAATTCAGTGCATTTCACACCAGCACCCTTGGTCCTGACAAATCCCTTCCTCGTGACGGCGTAAGCGATACGGGACTTCCTAGTGCCTTCCCGGCAGGCTGCCTGCGCCATCTGTTCGTGTCACTTTGGTAATTAACCAGCGCTGCCCACAGGCTTTGTGCGCTGACGGTGATGAACGGCGGTGCGATTCCCCACGGCTCGGCCTTGCTGGGCGCTGGGGAAGGCAGGCAGGTAGCTGGGGTGGGGGGGACATGCTGCACCATCTGCGTTTGTATTCACATCTGGGCTTTGCAGAACAGTGCCTGGACCAGCTGGGGGCTTGTACACTTGGACCCACACTTGTCTGATAAGGACAGAGGAATCATAGAATAGAAATGTTGAATGAAGGCTTGTTGTTTTTACGGAACTGAGGAACTGGTGCCTGACCCCAGCATGGGGGAAGGACTAAGAGACATCAGACTATGAATGCTTAATGTAAACCAAAGTCTCTAAACTGATCCCAGAATGCATACTGATATCAGTATTTAAAAAAAATCTATCTAGGGGAAGATTAGCCAAAGAGCCAGGAATCCATAATCTAAATAGATTGATAAGGGGAAAGGGCTTGTTAGAATTAGATGGATGAAATATGTAAACATTGGGTAATCTATAAACCCTGCAGTACCAACCAATGGGGAACAGGGGAGGGAAATTGCAGCCAGGACTTGGGGGGAAATAAGCAGGGGCTTTTTGCTCTATTCTGGGTGCCTACCTTTAGGTAGAACACCTGATCGTGCAAAATTGTTATTAAAATACGCTTTGCTAAGAGATCCTGCCTGGGCCCATTTTATTTGCAAGGTAGTTGTTTCCTAGATCCATTTTGGTTGGAAGAGACCCTCAGGATCATTGAGTCCAACCATAACCTAATTCTAGCACTAAACCATGTCCTTAAGAACCTTGTCTGAATGCCTTTTAAACACCTCCAAGGAAGGTGTGAGTGGGGCAGAGGAGCTGGAGCTGGCTGCGCTACAGGCGTCCTCTGCACGCCAAATTTCTCGTCAAGCTGCCGTGGCCCTACAGAAATGGCATGGCATGTGCTCAGGCCGCGTGTGCGTCAGAGAATTAGTCGGTAAAGGTCAGCTGCAATGGAAGAGGGGCATAAGCCTTTGTGTAGTTTATGGAGATAAGCCGGAGCGGTGAAGTCAGGCTCCGGGTTTCAGACAGCTTCGTGCTGTGCATGCGGAGAGGGTGACAGAAAAAGGAGTGGAGAGGTTGAGAATGGCTCCTTCTGAGATTCGTGGGTCATTTGTATGACCTGAATTTATTAAGCCCTCATGCTCTTCCCCCTCCTGCAAAGAAAATCAGAGCTGATCCTCAGGTTCAGCCTTATGTTTACAAAAGACTTTTCAACCTCTGCTGAGGTTGCTATGGAAATTGCACTAGTTTGTGCCTCATGTTTGTCTTACCAACCTGATTTGTAAAAGAATGGTGTGAATTTAGTGTTGGCAGAGTTCCCAGCTGGCCGTTTTGCCCTGGAAGGCATCCTCGCAGTCACAGCCTGGCCGGAGTGATGCAAACAGCTTCCCCCCCATGCTGTCTGCCAGCTCATGAGCTCCTGTGCCTGTGGCTCTCCCAGCCCTGGGTCCTCTTCAGCCTGCCCGAGACCTGCGGGGAGCAGCTGAGCAGCTCGATTCTCTTGCCCAAAGTGTGGTTTGTGCCAGTGACAACTCCCAGCCCCGAAAAACAGCAGGGATGTGCCTGTCATCCCACAGAGCCATGCAAACAGCGTGGAGAGAGTGACCTGGGAGCACCTCACTCTCAAACTACATGCCTAGGGAATCAGTGCATGTTCTTGATGTATTAAGCACATGTTACTTTTAAAATGTATCTGGGAAGAGGGGACAAGACTATTACCTGGCTCATGCAAAAATAGCAAGTATTTCATCATGCTATTAGAAAAATACATAGCCCACAAAATCAGAGTGCTGGGCTGGGATCTGGGCAGGACTGGGCTTACTGGGGATGGAGGTGTTGCATTGGAACACCGAAACGTTTTCACAGTTCACATGTAATTGAGCCCCCTGAGGTGTATCAAAGCAGCGTAGGCATTCTGAGGAGTTCTCCTACCCAAAGGATCCTTCTGGAAGCACTGTGAGCCTTCGCTGAGACAGAACCTGCGTGTCAGGCAGGCAGGAGCAGCCGTGTATGGCTCAAACGCCCATGTGAAACGTGGGAGGCTGTGCTGCGGAAATCCCTTCCCATCTTTGCCCTCTTCACAGTAAGTGCTCAGCACCGGCATCCCCACAGACCTGTCCTGCCCTGTCCTTGGGCAGAGGGCGTCTCTGGCACAAAATCCAGCCCAGATGGGACTGTTTTCCCTTCATTTCACAACTGGATCTCAGCATCTGATGCAAAGGGCTGTTGTGCCTTGCTCCTGCCCTCCCAGAAACCCTGTGAAAGGAAAACACATTTTTTTCTGACATGACTAATGCCATAATTAGTCAATTTGCTAATATGCCGAGGTGTGAAGGGCTTACAGTGAGGCAGGAGGAGCAGCTGTCCTGCAGGCACAGCCCGCACTGCCTGCCTTGCGGGTGACAAAGGAGGAGGCTGTCACCTCCCCAGCTGCCCAGCTCCTGATGGATGAGCTCTCCAGGACTGGTTAAGGGGCTCTGGAGACTTTTGGGGAGGGAAGGTTTTTTTGTGAGCGGATCACAACACAACCGTGGCCTGATTAGAGCTGAGCCATGTGTTGGCTATGTCTGGAAGCCGTGTCTGCCACACTGCTTAGCTGTGACAGCACAGTCTGGGACAATGTACGCTCACGGGGGATCCTCGGCAGAAAAGAGCACACAAGGAAGACACACAAGGGCGGAGTGTGAGGCGCTGCATCCCGGGAGAGATGCAGGCATAGGAGGGGGAACGGCACACATGGGGAATGTGGCTGCGAGGAGATGCTCACACAGGCCTTTGCAAGGGAGATGCATCTTCACTCCCATCTGCGCTGCTTCGGGGATGGAGGCGTTCAGACTTGCACGTGACAAACCAGACAAAGAAAATAACAGACTGGGAGACGAAACCTTGCCCCATCCAGCCTGGACCTGTCCTCCACCTCCCTCTGTTCAATAGTGAGAAAACAACACCTCTCCTCCATCCTCAACACAGAGCCCAGCCCCAACTGCCTTGAGATAGCAACAAGCTCTACACACATACAAATGACAGCATCCTCTTTTTCCGTCTTTAAGTAGCAGATCCAGCAAAGCCCAAAGTTCACGCTCACATGCTGTCCTTTTTGCAAGTGATTTTATTTTAAAACTGGAACTCGAGTTCTCCATTTGTTTAACAAGTCCCTTTTTTTCTTTTTTTAAATAAAATTAATTTATTCTACGGAACAGTAAACTCTTCCAGATTCTTCCCTATTTACAAATTAACATTTTTGCTTGCAGATCATTGCTTCCCCCTCCTCCTTTTCCTATCTTGTGACGCAGAAGGCGACAAACCAGCCAACATTTTACGGTCTGTAAGGCAGTGCTCCCTGTCCCGTTGGGACATAAGTGACAATGTCTGTGCCGCATCTAGATGTCCTCCCTCATTCGTGGTGAGGGTGAAGGAAGCAGGTCCATGTTAAATCCATCAACCAAGAACATCTGGCCTCTCCAGGCTGCTCCAAGCTGGGTTTTAGCTATGCTGAGGAAGGAGAAATACCATCCCCAAGCAAACTGCTCCCACTGACCTCTGAAGGGCCACACGTGTGGGGAGAAGGTGGCATCTGCTGCAGGAATGAGATCTACCAGCCTTCATCTCATGGGCCAGAAAGGCAGCTCTCACACGGCAGAAGGAGGCAAGGAGTCTTGGGGACACCTGCTCTCTTGAATGGGGAGAGACAAGTGACTCCAGCACTGGGGACATGCTTTGCTAGCTCAGGAAAGAAGGCACCTAAAAAAAAATAAATTACACAACCCAAAAATCCAGGCAAATTCATGGGGTTTTGAGCTACGCCGTGGCTTGGCTCCTACCTTTCTCTGCACTAAGCAGTAACTTATAACTGGGTATGGTGAGGTCTACTCTACCTGGAGACCCACCCAGCCACTTGAAAGCCACCTCACTCAGGTCCTGCCGACGCTGTCACCCAGGCCTGGTGACACACAAGGAGTCCTGGTAATGGCAAAGACAAGCTGTGTGAGGCAAACCAAGAGGAACTTGTGAGCAAAGCTGCTCTTTGGGAGGGTCTCCCACCTCACACGAGGCACACAGTCCCAGTGAGCAGCCTGGCCTGTAAAACCACCCTGAGGGCTTCAGTAACTGTAGGAAAAGCATCAACAGCATTGTGCACAGCAGGTCTCTGCTCTGTGCTCCCTTCCAGCACTCACTGCTGTCAGAGTGAGCTCTTTCTGCTACAGGTGGATGTGGCTGCGCTGATCTATCAGAAAGCCACCACCAAGTGGTGACCGTGGCAGTGCCTGGTCCCTCCTGGCAGCAGTGCCACTACAGCCACTGCTGCAGGGTTTTACATCTGCCAGGAGGGACTTGGGCCAACAGCGAGGCCAACCCTTCAGCTTGACCTCCCTGTTTCGGCTGCCTGTTCACCCACCTGACAGCAGCCACATTCCTTTTACTCTTCCTGGGCATTTCTATTTCTCTAAAATAAGAAAAAAATAATCTTCAACAGCATCTACTGAAGACATGTAGTGTTTTCGCTCCTGGGAGCCCTGGCCACTGCCTGACCCCGCTGAGAACATCCCAAAGGACTAGCGAGGGATGCAAAGTGGCGGTGTTGTCATATTTTTCAAGGTTTGCCTTGAGCAACAGAAAATATTGCCTAGCTGAGCTGATGACCTTGTGGATAGCTTAGGTTTTGAAAAAACAAGGAAAAGAGGGAGGAAGAAAGCAGTTATTCAAGGACTTGACATCGGTAAAGCAAGGAGAGAAAGGACAAAGGAACAGAAATGTCAGAAGAGCAGGAAAAACCTTCCTCGAATGCAATTCATTAAGCTTTGGAATAAAACCTTCTCCTGGCAGAGGGTGGGAAACGTGTGCCCCACAGGGAGCCTGAAAGTCGGCCTGGATAAACCCTCACGCCTCTGCAGCAACGTCCTCTTGGGCACACGGATCTGTGTGTGCAAGAAAAGCCTCTGTGTAGGGATCTGCCATTTCCTTCGTCATCCCAAAACGCCAGAACCCCTGGGCAGCTGTTTTGCAGGGCGGTGGTGCCAGAAGGGATGTTGGCCACACTGGGTCTCACTGCAGAGGGGATGTGCCAAGGTGCTTTGGCTGGAGAAAGGAGCCCACCACAGCTTCATGCTGCCGTGCCGGGAGGGGCATCCCCGGGGGGCACCCAGCTCAGCCCCCAGAGAGCTCTTGGTCCAGAGGGAAAGGGAAGAGGCTGCAAGTTCCAAAATGGCACTGATGCTTTCAGCCTCCCAAAGCCCCAGCGCTGCCCCAAGCTCAGGGCTGGTGCCGGGTCCAGCCAGGACATCCTCCGCTGCTCACATGGCTCCCAAAAGTGGCAGGGAGCGGGAGGAACATCCCAGCTGGGTTGCTGGTGGTGGCAGGGGGGGCAGGTAGGCTGGTGCAGCGGTGAAGGGCACGGGTGCCCCGCATCCCCTCGCCATCCAGCCCCCAGGCACAGGGGGCTCAGTAGAAGGAATATTGGTTTTCCACTGCCCGGGTCCGGCTCCGGGCACCGTCAGCCTCGTGGTAGTCCTCCGCACTGGTGGCAGGGGGCTCCGGCCGGCGCTCGGTGCTGCCACTGCGGCTCCGTGGGCCCAGGGCACCCTCCAGGCGGTGGTAGGGTGCAGGGACAGCGACAGTGGGGGCCACAGCCACCCCTTCGGTGGGCGGGGGGGCCGGCGGACCAGCAGGTGCTGTGCTGCAGAAGTAGTGCGGAGGCGGCAGGTCGACCCGGCAGCCTGGTGGCTGTGGCACGAGGGCTGGTGGGGGGCTGGCATCTGGAAAGGAGACAGGAGTGTGACTCCTCCAATGTTGCCTGGGGGGTTCAGACACCCCTTTCCCTCACCAGCACCTTCCCACGCCCACCCTCTCCATCCTTGACCATGTCCCTCCCCAACCCTCATTGTCCACACTCTCCTGGCACAGCAGGACACTCCAAGCACCACAGACCCTGCTTTAGCGGTTGGGTTGGACTAGATGATCTCCAGAGGTCCCTTCCAACCTCAACCATTCTGTGATTCTGTGACCCTCTGCTCCAATCCTGCCTGAGCCAGGGGACTGACACCCCCAGCCAGGGACACGCAGGTCACCCTGGCACAGCCCTGCTGCTGCGTGGTCCTCCCTGCCCACCTTCAACAGGACATGACCCACCTTGGTGCACCTCCAGAGCCAGGCGCACCAGCACAGCTTTAGAGAGGGGGTCAGTGTGGGAATCCTGGGGATTAGACCCTTCTAGATCTGTGCCAGGTCCCAGCCCAGCCACCAACCCAACGCTCCATACACAGCTGTGTCCCTACCGGGCAATGGGCTCTGGGCCACCACGTAGCTGCGGAGGGTGATGTCGGCTGCGCCGCCCGACTCGAGAGGGATGGGGTGCGTGTGGAAGTGGCGCAGCATGTCGAAGATGGTCTGGAACCAGAGGTGCTGGACGTGGCATTGCCCGCTCTCGTTCAGTGACAGGCGGAGGTGCTGCAAGGGCAGGAGAGCAGGTTAGCTGGGGATGGCATGGGTGAGATTCACGCTTGCGATCAGCAGAAAGAGCCACTTCTATCAGCCAAGGGAGGTTTGATCATAGCATAGGACTCTCAATTTTTTCCCTGCTTGGCTGGGAAGGTCTCCTGTTGCAGGAGGTTTCCTGCAAAACTCCACTTGCTGCAGCCCAAGGAAAAGTTTGTCCCCTCTCCCGGTGACAAGCGCCATTCAGAAGCAGCCAGAGAAGGGTGGCTGGGGACAGCAGGTCTGATCTTGGTGACAGACAGCCTAGAGAAGCCCACAGCCTGCCTGCACTGCTTCTTGCAGGACTGGCGATAAGATTGGGCAGTTACACCTCAACCCCTCCACTGTGGGTGCCCTCTGGTAGAAAAGCGACCCACCGGAAAACTGTGTGGATTTTTTTTTCACAGTGCATCTGTGTATGCCAGGACACGGAGTGGACAACAAGAGCCCAGGGGATGATGTGCCAGGCTGCACTGGGATCCTGTAAGGTATTTCACCTGATGCCTGTGTCACAGGCACTGACCCCACTGGGAAAGGGCTTTTGGGGCTGGGCAGGGTGCAGAGGAGGGACAAGGGTCCTGAGGAATGCCCTGCCAGGGTGCAGCACCCCACAGAGCTGCCATGTTTGGGGTCACCCACTTGCCTGGTGGGAAGGACCCCGGGGTGCTGGGCAGGGCTGGCACTAATATCCATGGAGAAGCAAGGGACACCCACCTTCGCTTTCCCTTGGAAGTTGAAGGTCAGCACGTACTCCCCAGGCCGCGTTTCGCTCTGCCGGATGACGAACAAGCCGTGGCTGCGGGCACCCCCAAAAAGCACCAGCTGTGCCGCCTTGATCCGTGAAAGAGTCCCGTGGAACCAGGGAAAGTCGGAGAGGTTAATCTCTGCCTCTGCCTCGCTGTCCTCCCCTGGCCGCAGGAACAACAGGTTTTTAGGGAGCACCCAGACATCGCCCTCTCCCTCCTCTTCCTCCTCTCCCTCTGTGCACCCCTGGGGCTGCATCCTGCATCCCGGTACCTGCGAGATGCCCACCGGTGGCGGGGGAGGACTCCAGTGTCTGCAGAAAACTCTCCAACGGGACGTGGGTGAGGAGCTCCCCCAGGGAGTCCCTGCCCCGGCTGTGTGGCACAGGGACAGTGGTGGCTGTGGTGGCATGAGCGCTGGGCAGGGCACATCTGTCCGGTGGCCTGGGCACATCTGCAAGGGAATTTGCAGAAGGATGACCTCTTGGCTCAGCATTGCAAACTGTCACCAAGGGCTGTGCTAGAGCACCCTGGGCTCTTGGAAACATCTCAGGGCTCAGTTACAGCTCTGGCACTTGCAGCCTGCACTGAGCTTTCTTCCCCTGCTGCAACCGGGATGGGGTACACGGCTGTGTCTTGGTTGGACGTGAAAACAAGGTGGGGCTGTGCAGGTGGAGGCTGCTCGCTGGGACCCGGAGACCCCAGTGCCTGCAGACAGGGACTAGATTTTCAACACGTACCAGGATGTACAGGGGCCATGCTGATGTCTTAAATGGCATGGGCCACCTCCCCAGGGTGGGGGTTAGCAAGAAGAAGAGAAAGGCAATCAACAGAAGATCCATCCCCACAGCACCTGCTTCAGGCTCCTTCACTTGATGCCTGGCAGGATCTGGCCCCCTCCAAACCAGAACCAGCACCCAGAGACACCCACTCTCCCCGGGGGTGGTTCCCCCAGATGTAGGTCCTCACCATCGGCCAGGAACTCGCAGCTGCAGGAGGACGCCCTGCCCGGCAGACAGGCTCCCTGCGCACAGGACGCCAGCTCGATGTCGTCCCCGCTGTCCCTGGGGGCAGAGCACAGAGCAGACGGTCACGCACCGGCTGCCAGGCCACACACACGGCACCACCGCTCACAGGCATGCAACGGGACACTTGACCAAGTGAAATTCCAGCTGTGATCTGGGAGCACATCCTGACCCTCCTCGTTCTCCTGGCCGGGTTGCCAGCGACAGAAGCACCCACAGCATTGAGAGGCAGAGCGGCCAGCAAAACAATGTGGCTTCTTGGAGGTGAGAAACTCTTGTGGGAGGAATTAAACCCCTGGAAGTCGTGGGAGGAGTTAAACCCCTGAAAGCCCTCACTACATGTGTTGCACCAGCTGGTCCTAGCTGCTGTACTTTGCTGCAACCTTGTTGATTTGGCTGGAGATCTGGTACCTTGACTTCCAGCACTTCGCTTTGCAAGACATATGTAGATGCATGCACGTTCCCACCCACAACGTACACCCAAGAGCACTTTCGTTTTCACCCTCCGCAAAGGGAATTACCAACCCACAGGAATTACATCCCCAAAAGACACCAAAAAACAAAGCTGGGCTGCCCAGAGCAAGCGGGAGCAGAGCAAGGAGGAGCTGCAGCAATGCAGCCTCCGTAGAGAGCATCCCCCCTGCCCCAGCCCTGCACCTCAGCACCCTCTTGCACAAGCCCCTGCCATGGTCCACAGCCTATTTTTATCCGGTGCTGCCGGAGCTGCCCGCGGCACTCAGCTCCTCTTGCTCAACAGCAGCCACGTGGGCGCAGGCAGCGAGGAAGCGGCTGCGTTAGTGGTAACGGCTCACGAGGGAGCTGCTGAATTATTTAGTGGCCAGTAAGTGAATCAGCCACTGGGAGTCATTCAGCTGCAGCCGGTTACAAACAATAAGGGAGGAAGGAAACCAAAACCAACGGCGCTTCGCAGAAAAGCCGTCGACGGGCGCTCGCACGGCAGCTCCGGCGTGCAGCCCTTGGCAAAAGCATCAGGAGCTGATTGAAAATTCGTTCTTGGCACCGAGCTTGTGTGTCGGTGTATTAAACAGCTCATTATTATTTGCTCTGGAGTTCATTATTATTTGCTTTACAGTCACGTCTGGAGGCCAAAGCTGGGTGCTAAGCAAACATGAAGGCGGGGAGGCTGCCGGTGGCAGAGCGAGGGGCTGGCGGCAGCTTCTGCAGCGTCTCGAGGCGAGAACGGCTGCGGTGCTGGGCCCCGGCTGGAAAACTGGCACCAAAATACGCTCCGAGAGAAAAAGAGCCGCGTTTCCCAGCCTTGTCTCAATCAGCAGCCCAGCCTCAGCATCGCGCCTTGAACTATATATTCCAAAAAGCAGCAAAAGGAGCTGAAGGGGCACAGATCTGGAGTCCATTAATGCATCCGTCCTGTGAGACGCAGCCTCCTCCATGACCAACCCTGCAGCACCTGAACTGCATCTTTTGGCAAAAGGGGCAAAGGCAGCCCAGAAGCAGCTGGGGCCTCTCTGAGCCCCTGTTCCAGGTTTGCTCGAGGTTTTCACCTCTGGAAGCTTGGGCACCTCATTTTTCCAAAATTTGTGCCAAGACAGGCAGCGCCAGGGTTTCCCTAGAGCCCAGGCAGCACCTGGGCTGATCCTGCTCCCCAGACCGGGGCTGAGCCAGCACCAAGCACACAAACCTCCCTACAGCATAACCCAATGCATGGGATGATGAAAATGCAGGTGAGAAGTGGCAGCAGAGTTGTTGTGACTCCAATGACACCATTAACACCACAGCGATAAAAACATAAATAAATCCATTTCGGTAGCAAATCTTAAATACACCAGGAATACTGTACTGCAAAAAAGCACAGAAAATAGCTCAAATATAGCATAAAAGCTTCAGAGGGTGGGTGTTAGGAGCTTTCTGTGTTTAGAGCCGCATTCCCAGGTCACCTGCCTCTGCTTGGCCGAGGTGACACACAGCAGGACAGGGTGAGCAAGCGGCCGGCGCCATGCGAGGCTGCACCTCGGACACACACAGGCTGGTAAGTTTGCGTCTAGACTTCTGCTGACGTGAGTCGGGGACTTTTTGTAATACCCCAAACAGCAAAAATTGCATCAGGGTAATAATAACCCGTGCTTGGTGGCGAGGACGCCACAGCGGTGACAAGCCCGGCCCCCGCACAGCACCCTCCTCTCCAGTGAGCCTTACCCAGGGTCGATGCAGTCCTGGATATCGGCCACCCAGGAGTGCTTCTGCAGGGAGTCGATGGTCTCCAGGATGTACTCGGCCCCGTTCTCCACCTGTGGGCAATGTGGGACAGTGTCAGGCTGTGGCGGAGGTCCCACCTCCCCCCTGTGGGAAAGCACCCCTGTAACTCAGCCAGACCCCTGCATTCACCTGCTGCTATTAAATAGCACCTCGGTTGAACAGGGGGAAGTAAATTCCCTCTCTCATCCCAGCAAAGCAATGCCAAGAGGTGACCCGGAGAGATCACAGAATCATTTTGGTTGGAAGAGACCCTCAAGATCATCAAGTCCAACCATTAACCCAACCCTGGCACTAAGCCATGCCCCCAAGAACCTCATCTCTGCATCTTTTAAACCCCTCCAGGGATGGTGACTCCAGCACTGCCCTGGGCAGCCTGTTCCAATGCCCCACAGCCCTTTCCGGGAGGAAATTTTTCCTAATATCCAACCTGAACCTTCCCTGGTGCCATTTCCTTTCATCCTGTCACTTGCTACTTTGCTTTGATGTGCTTGAGGGTGAACCCTGACCAATGCTGGGGCTTGGAGGAAAACCCCCACCCCACTGTTATCAGCAAATGCATCACAAGGGTTTTTTACAGCCCCTGTGGAAAAACCACACCTGGCCAGCAGCATCAGGGGTGCGTGGCACCACGCACCAGCACAGCCAGCATCCCACACCTCTGGGGTGCCTCAGTGTCCCCAAAAAAGCAGCTCTGCACAGGCAAAGCAGAAGCCATGCTGCCCTCTCACTGCCCCAAAATCCTGCCAGACCCCCAAGCCCAGGAGGCTAAAACCTCTCCTCTGTTATCTTTTCTGCCTGTTGGTCCATGAGGCTTCTGATTTCTGATTGCAATGGGGTGGGAGAGAAACCTACTTTAACATGGAAAAAATAATTAAAATGAAAATCACGGTGCGAAAGAGCCTCCGAAACTGCAAGCCCAAAGGAGCTGCGGTTTTCTGGGGCCAGGGAGGACCCAGACGCCCCACATCAGTGGGTCTGGGGAGCCACACAATGCTGCGTGCCTCTGCAGGTTTCCCCACATCCCTCCCAGACCCCTTATACATCATGTTCCTGAGCTGGTGAGGCAGCCCTGACACCGGGAGGGTATCACATTGCCAGCTCAGACAACCTTCTGGCAAATTAAATTAATCACAAACAACTGAATCACTGTCCTGAAAATAAGCAGGGTGTGCAGGGAGCGGTGCCCAGCGCCTGGGCTGGGGCCGAGCAGCGATTTTCTCCCCGGCCGCAGCCCAGGGCTGTGCACAGACCAACCTGCCCCAAGCAGAGGTGGACATGAGCAGCAAACACTCCCCCCCTGTTTTGTTTAACCAGAGCAAAAGAGCCTCTCTGGCTTTCCGAGGGCAATGCATGAAGCTGCCGTGGGAGACGGGCCTGCTCTCTCATGCAGAGCATGACAGCAAGCGAAGCACGTGCAGGGCTTGGGTATTTTGCAAGTGTCTGCTTGTGCAATGGAAAAAAGAAAAAACAAAAGCATTTGCCTGGTGTCTGATTGTGGTGGGCACATGCTGCCTGCTAATTTTTAGCCACTTTGGCAGAAACTATTCCACTGTGGCCCTCCTGAACACAGCAGGGGCTTTTCCACTCATCGTAACCTGCCAGAGAGCGTGTGAAGGTTGAGATTGGGATCAACATCAATGCTGTATGTGGGAAGGCAGTGGGGAAACCACAGCACCCAGCTGCCTTTCTTACCCCTCTAGTCTGTACCCTGCCATCGAGGGGTGCTTTGCCCCCTCCGCAAGTCCAGCCAGCAAAGGGGGAACACAAATGAGCAGCAAGGAGGTGTCCCAGCAAGAAGGGCCGGGGCAGAAAATGAGCTACAAATAATAAAGGATGTTGGGAAGACGGGAAAAGCATCCTGTGCCAGTGGAGCAGCAGGAGAGGGACAGCAGGGGACACGGAGCAAGCCGATGCTCTGCAGTCACTGCCTCGGTCACTCCGAGGATCGATTGCACTTGATTAACCCCGCGGCAGGGCACGCACCCTGGGCAAGAACGGGGCAGGAGCAGGAGGGAACCTGGTCAAACAGGCTTTTTCAGATCAGCAGGGTCTGGAGTATTCCCTAGGGTAATTAGGGAAAGGGCTGAAGCAGTTGCAGAGCCATTAGTGGTGGGAGCAGAGAGAGCACATCTGGCTCCAGAAGATGGGAAGATGACAAGCCCTGAGCCCTCCTCCAGCAGCCAGGGAAACCAACCCTCCACAGGCACCAAGGAAACACCCTGGAGCTGAAACACCCCAGCAGGGATCTGCCACGACCAAACCCTGTCAAACCCATCTGCTTGTGCTCCTGACAGCCCCAGGGACAGGGAGAAGCAGTGTCACATCCTTGGCGTTGGCCACGCTTCAGACACTGATGTGACACCCCTGCAAGCAGGGTAGCAAGACATGGTTGAGGTGAGACTTGTAAGGGAATCTGGGAAACACAATCAGAAGTGGCTGATGAACCATATTCCAAGAGCAGTTATTGATGGTTAATGGGTTATCGATGGCTAACGATCAAAGCTGAGGGATGTGCTCAGAAGCTCCTTCACATCAAGGACTCTCTCTGTGCAAGATGTTCTTCGGTAACGATCAGGACAAAAGTAAAAAGATGCCTAATCAATTCACGGATGACACCACGTTGCAAGCGTGTTGGAGGATGAGGCGAGAATTCAAATGAACTTGTCGAAGCTGAGAAATGCTCTGTGGAAGAACAAGCCCACGCCAGCTCAAGGACATGGGCGAGCTCTGGGCTCACACCGATCGCTGTGGGTGTCTGGGCTGGGGAACTGCGACTCTGGAGCGGTTCTGCAAAAAGCATCGAGGGGTTACACCAGCCCACAAGCTGCGTAGGAGTCAACATCATCATCAGGTACAAAGAAAGCAACTGGGTCAACTTGGGCTGGGTAAAGAGGAAGAAGAAAGGAGAAGCAATCAAAGGAGGAGCAATCCTTCCCAGGCCTCCTGGCCATGGCGCAATGTTCACTTCAGGACACATTCTCTGCAGTGCCTGCAAGGAAAGTGAGGAGGACCTTGTGCTGGTCAGTCTGGAGAGAAGACGACTCACGAGGCTGGTCTTAGAGGCACAAAAGACAACAGCCAAATTATCCTCCATGTCCAAGGTGGACACTGGCTGCAGCAGAGGCTGAACAGCAAGAAGCCCTTGGGGCAGGAGCGATGCCCTGGGGGAGGCTGCCAGAAGAAGGTGTGGGACCTTTACAAGGAGCTGTGTTTGGTGGAGAATACAGCTGTTTCCACCGCCTTGTATCAATTAAATGGCCACCCATGCCACAAACCCGAGGCAGTGACAGTCACAAAACCACAGGCAGCTGCACCAAAGAACATTTTCCCCTTACAGGCTGTCTCTGGACAATAATTTAACCCATCTCCTGGTGACAGAGAGAAGCAAAACCCCATGGCAAATGCCAGGTAAACAGCTTGATCCTAAAATACTCAGGCACCAGGTGGAGATTGCATCATTTTAGCGGGGTAGCACAACCCAGGGAGGAGAAGCGGGGATCCCATGGGAAGCGTTAGCGCTGTCGGCATCTCAGCTCCAAAAACCAAGGCAACAATCCCCTTGGGGACCAAGTATCTCAGCAGTGGGGGCTGGATGCAGGTGCGGATGGGTGCCCATTGGGAAACACGCCGCTGCCACCCTGCCCTCACCTTTAGGACGAAGGTGTTGTCTTTGTCCGGCATCTCCAAGGGCATGGTGGTGCGGACCTCGATGATGGCCGACAGCGGGATGCTCACCTTGGGCTTGGAAGCCTGGCAAAAGAAAAAAAAAATATTAAAAGAAATCAATAAATTAAAAAAAGCCACTCAACCAGACGAAACTCTCCCCGGGGACAACGCAGCGTGGCTCTCAGAGAGGCGAGATCACAGTTATTACAGAGGGGAGAGAAAAAAAAGCGCATTGATTTCCCTCACGTGCCTGATAACTCCAAGCTCTTTTAATTAAACCAAGAGGAGGCCCAGTGGAAGACAGGGAGGTTAGTGCATTTAACTGCCAAACCTCCTCCTCGCTCCAGCACAGGCTGATACGCCAGCTCTGCCAACACCACTTGTTTCTCTCCTTCATAAACCCGCTCCCAATGGAGATGTGCTCTCTGACGGGGGACGGCTCCTCTGCAGACAGCAGCCCAGGATGACGCCCCATTTACCCAGTGCAGAAATGGCATTTCAACTGAGAAGCTACGACACAGCAACCTTTGCCATGTAGGGAATCGTAATTACGTTAAAATAAAGAAAAATGAATTTCCCCTGGGGCACCATGGCACCTGCCAGAGCCTCGGTGGGGGGGCAGGACCCAGTGCCTCCCACTCGAAGTCTCTGCTGAGCAACAAATTCCCCAGATATTTGTTTTAATTATAACAAATCCTTCCAAAGGAGCCCACAGAGCTGTTCCCAAGAGCCGGTCCCCTCCGGGGCTCCACGATTCAGAGCATCACGGCTGTGGGAAGATGTGATTTTGTCGCTGAAACCTGCACAGGGTGCCTTGGGTGAAGAGGGCGGGACAAGGTCAGCGATGAGCACTGAGCTGCAGGTTACCAACAATGGGTTCAGTTCTCATTTTTTTTTTGGGGGGGGGAGGAAAACCAAATACACCCAAGACAGAACAGGAACGGCTTTTTCCCCTCCAGGATGTTTCATTTCCAGCAGCCCCGCGCCCCAGCGCTGCCTCCGGGCGCATCTCAACCCTGCCCCGGGGAATTCTTCCATCTTGGTGTTTGCACGGGAAAAGGTCAGGAAGGAGGAAGCAGCTGCCTCGAAAGGAAAGAAAAAAGGGTGTTAATTCACCAGTGAGGCAGAGAAAGGTCTTCTCCAGGAGGGTTCTTCCCTTTCAATATTTAAAGACATGGCCACAGTTTTTGTAGGGCCTATGCAAAAAACAAACCCGTGGGCTGCTGAAGCAAAAGGAAAACCAAACATTTTCCTCCAGCTGTGCCAGGCTGGTGCCACTTTTACAGCTGAATCATTTACCAGATGGAAAGCAAGATGGGATGAGGGGAGAAAGACGTAAACCTAAGCAGGGTGTGATTGTAACAGGAGACAGACAACGTTCATAAAAGTTGCCATAAAATCACTTCAAAATTGATTTTTAGAGGCAAATCAAGATACACTAAAAAAAACTCTTCTATGAGCACTCTCTAAGGTTTTAAGAGCAGCGGCTGTTCTGTTTTGAGCTGAATTTATTGCCCCTTTGGTGCAGCTGACTCGGGAGTGTTGCTCTGTGTAGCCCACACCCACCAGGTTCCCCAGATCCTCCTCCCTGCATTGTCCCACGGACACGGTGGCTCCTTCCAGACAGGTCTTGTGCAGTCCCTGGGCTGAGGAAACCACCTCCCAGCGGTGCATACCATCCATACCGGTGCTGAGCTGCTCTGTAGAGGTGCACTTGGGTTTAAACTTGTATTTATATTATACTGGGAGGGACGTGACAAGCTAGGGGAGAGGCACAGACTAACGTCCACAGTGCCAAGGTTCATTTTGGCCTCAAAAAAAATTAGAAAATGCTGTTCAAAAATAAGAGCTATCGTGCTCTCCCTATGTATAATGTATGAATCCACCTCTCTACCAAACTGAGGGTTAGTGGGGGTAACTGGAGCACACTGAGACCCACAGAGCAGCAACTACCAGGGACTGAAACACCAGTGGGAAAGTCCTGGAGAAGATAAAGAAAATGAGATTTTTCTTCCCTAGGTATTTAAATAACCTGAGGTTTCATTACCAACACATACAGCCAGTAGAGCCCCAGGGAACAGATTATTATTTGCCCTCTGCTCTTTGAAGAGGTGAACACACAACACGGATGAGGCACAATCACGGCGTTAGCACTGGGGAGGGTTTGGCAGCGCAATGCACCCTTCGCACAGCCCAGGAGCAAAGGTGGTTCTGTGGCAAGGAGAACACTGAAGGCCTCATAATCCACATTTCTTGAGCAAATCACTCCATCACTCAGCTTTTCCCCCAAGAAAAACAGGGACAATGTTTCCCTGCATCCCGTGCAGGGGGATGCGTGTGAGAAGGGAAGGGAAGATGCACCGAGGACATGCCACGGTGAAAACCTGCTCCTGCTTTTGAAGCTTTCATAGAAATTACAGAAAAAGAAAAGATGCAGGCAAGGAAAAGTGGTATCGGGGGTAGTAATAATGGTAAGCAGTAAAAATAATAATAATAATAAGCAGCTACTGCCTAGGAAGGGAAGTAGCTGGGGCTGTCTGGGAGCAGAGCTGCAAAACCTGCCCACAGTAGTGATGCTCCAGCCTCGGTGGGCAACACTGGTGTCTTCTAAAAAGCTGCACTGGTGGAGGCCTTGCAGGCGCAAAGCTATTCCAAATGAATTACTATTTTTAAAAGGAAAAAATAAAGCTTTCAGATAGTGGACTAGCAACCCTGAAACCTAAAGAACAAAGCCCAGGCAGCAACCCCAGCCATAGTGCTACTGCGTGAGCCACCAGCATGACATGTCTCTGCAACATGTTGGGAAGAGAAATCACCCCTCTGGATAGCCTGGACACCCCACATCTTGATGGGGGAATGAGCTTTTCCACCAAGACTGATGACATTTGGGGCAAAAGGACCAGGCAGAAGCTTCAGCTTCTCTCCCAAGGGGAAGGAGGGGGCCATGCCCTGGCGAACAGCAACAATTGGGGCTTGGAGGTTGGATGGGTTTCAGCCACGTTGTCCCATTCATTAGCATCTCAGCCACATGGTACCAATTCTCCCTCTGGACCAGAGCTGGATTTCATCCCAGCTCAGCAGTGGAAATAAGAAAAATCTCAAGCCAAGCCCAACTGCTGCTGGAATTGCTCAGAAAAAAAAGCCAGGACTTACCTTCGGAGGAACGTAAAACTCGAGGAGGAACCGCTCTCCTTCCACCTTCACCGCTTTCCGGAGCAGGAGGCGGCACTTCTGCCACTGCGAGCTCCCCACACAGTTCGTGTCATCGGCCACCATGTATCGCAGCGTCCCCTCCCTCTGGATGTCCACCAGCTCCACCTTGGAGGAGGGCACCTTGGACAGGCGCAGCTTGTGGGTCCATTTCTCCCGTGGGTCACCGGGCTCCTTGCCCCCAGCTGGCCATGGCTCCCTCTCGGCTCTCCGGCCGCCCAGGGCAGCCTCGGCACCCGGCTCCGGAGAGGACCTGCGATGCCACATCTCCTTCATACCGTCCACCACGCACAAGCTCATATTCCTCAAGGAGAAGCCTTTCTTGAACTTGGGCTTGGTGGCAGCGTGGATGGAGACGTCCTCCGAGCTGCGGGACTGGCCGTAGGAGGACACTTTGCGTGCCTGCACCTGCTGTGCCGGGCTCAGGTACCGTCCGGCACCCAACGGGGTGTCCATGCTGTCCAAGGACTCTGTGGACGTCTCCTCCTTCCTCGGGGTGACCTCACGCCCGTAGGGGACGTGGCAGTTCTGCAGCCCCACGAAGGGCACGATGTTGTACTTGGTGGGGGAGTCGGACACAAACACCCGGCTGACCTCCAGGCTGAAGATGTCCAGGAAGTTGGCGGCGAAATGGTGGGAAAAGGAGGTTTCTGCCCCGGGGGTGTCGTAGTGGGGGTTCTCCTTCAGGAACTGGCAGAACTTCTGGGCGAAGTCCACGGCGGCCGCCTGGGCGTGCAGCTCGCAGAACTCCCTCCAGTCGGGGAGCGGGGAGGAGGGCTCCTGGCACAGGGCATCGCCGTTCATGGCTGCCCCATTCCACCTGCCGGCGGGCTGCGGGGGACAGGGGACAGCGTGAGAGCACGGACACGGGCAACCCACCCTGTGTGTCTGTGACCCCCAACCCCAGCAACGGGGGTCTCCCCCCACCATGATGCACGAGCAGCTTTGCAGCCCCATCGCAAAGGGAACCGCGGTGGGAAAGTGTTTCTGTGCCGTCCCCTCTCCACCTTGTATGCCAGAAGAAAAAAATCTTGGCCCCGGCAGCAGTCATAAATTGTACTTATTTTACGATTATGACCAAGCAAAAGCATTATTGATTTCTCATAAAACTGCTAAGGAGTCCCTGACCAGAGAAGCCCAGGGGGATTTGCCTTTGGGATTTCTCTCACAGCGCAGCTCTCCCGCGGGGTGAGGCAGCGCCAGGCATCCCAGCAGCACCCGCACGGGCTGCTCTTCTCCATCCGTATTTCTGCCATGATCCTTTACCACAATCAATTTTGTTATTGTTTTTTTAAGAGTCTCATTAGAAGAGATACAGATCTTTCTTTAGTTGGCTCTGGCAGAGTCGCTCATTCCAGGCTTTATAGCCCAGCCCCTCCTTGGCCAGGTGACATCCCACCTGCGGCAGGTGCTGCTCTTGTGTCCCCCTGCCACGGCCGAGCCCTCCCTGTCTGGTCACACCTCCAGCAGATTGAGCTGAGCTGCCCCTCACCCTCCTTGCCGAGCATCAGGCACCGTGGTGTAATAGATGACCCAGGGAGCCAACGAGTAGAATAGATGACCCAACGAATAGAAAGGGTGCAGGGGAACACAAAACAAAAAAGTCCCAGAAGCCAGACCCAGGAGCCCACCAGCAGTTGGAGGAGCTGAAGCCCAGCCCCACACACCTGTGGGAGAAGCACCACTTTGCCCAACTTCCACACTGGTCCCTCTCACAGCTGCCGTAGGACTCGCAGGGGCACACGTGCATCCCTGGCTTCATGCTTACGCTGCATTTCCCAGACCTTTACTTGGCTTTTGGGCAGCTTGGACCACCTCCCTGGGGAGACCCCAGCAGTGATCACAGCTCAAAAATCATCTCCAGGTGCCAAGACTGCTTGTGCCTGCTGGTGACAGCGAGCAATGGGGACACTGCTCAGCCTGTGTCCCCAAACACGCGGTCTGGGTGTCCAGACACCCCTCCTGCTCCCCGAGGACAGAGGTTTGGTTAATCCACCTCAGCTGGCTCAAATACAGAGCCCAAGGGTGCCCGCGGCTGCCCCAGACAGGGCCATCCCTGTGCAGCCAGACTTCTGGAAAGACAAGACAATTTTCCCGGATTTTGCTGTTCTTCACAGTGCAGCTCTTCTGCTGGCAAGGGATTATTCCTGCTAATAAATCACACACAGTAACCTGCCAGCAGCTTACACGGCCAATAATTAATTACCACTCGGATGAACGGCACAAGCCACAGGACTGGAGCAAGCATGGGGACCGGGCTAACACGCTCCTCGTCCTCAGACCCCACCACGTCTGTCACCAGAGCCCAGGAGGGACTGAGCCCGAAGGCTGCGATCCAGAGCAGCAGCCAGGAGACAGCTGCTATTTCCCCAACATATCCATAAGCAGATGAGATGCTGTTTGACCCACCAGCACATAACATCAGAGCTGTCTGGGAGCCGCTCTGTCCCTGGAGGCAGCTCTCGAACCCCCTCAAACAGGGAGAAACTCACGCAGGCAACAAAACTGCTCGATGGGAAGAGAAACCCCAAGTTGTTTGAGAGCCAGAACCAGGGGAGCTTGGCTTCACCACTGTCTCGTAAGGACCGCGCAGCTTTCCCCTTGGCAGCATTTCTGTCCCACATGTGGCATCTTCCCGTTGGTGAGACAGGGATGTCACTCGGTGTCCCAGGGGGGCAGTGAGGACAGAGCACTCGTGTGGCCCTTGGGGACCTGCGCTGGCCCCTCACATCCCGCAGTGCCGTCACCAGTCCCCAGCAGAGCTCTGGCCTCTACAGAAATCCCCGGCAAGGTTCTTCTCAGCATCGCAGGGCTTTCTCGAGAACCAAGCGGGTCCTGCTCGCAAGGATCCACGACATCTGGGAAAACCCCATCCCCATGGCTTAGGAGCAGCGTCTGAATTTCCCCAAGAGACAGTGGGAATGCAGCAGAAAATGCAAAGCTGTTTGTTACCCGCCCAGCAAATGCAATTCCTACTTATGCATCCATCACCAGGGAGAGAATTTGAAATCTCAGCTCACAGCAGTGGCTTTTCAGCTTTAAAATTCATAGCCCCGGCCCCCTGCCACCCCCAGGAGCTGCCCCAGCACCAAGCACTGGGCCAGGAGTATTTGGGCTCAGGGAGGTGCAAAGGGAAAAGAGAAAGGGGCTTTGGGGGAGGAGAAAGCCCCACAGCAATGGGTTTAATTGCATGTGCCAGAAGGGAGCAGCTCAGCTTTGCCCCAGGCGTTGAGCCCTGGGGCTTTGGTGGTGTCCCCCCCCATACAGACTGGGGGAGAAAGCTTCTCCCCATCCCTCTCCAGGAGAGGCTAGTGCTATGGAGCAGGGCCTGCCTGCCCAAAACCGAAGGACGGCAAGCCAAGATGCAACAGACTCTGAGAGATTAAGGGAAAAAAAGAAAAAAAAAACAAAATAAAAGGCACTTCAAAAAAAGATAAAGCCCCAAACAAAAAGCCTCACCACCCAGGCACTGCAGCCAGGCTCAGAGACACACACGCATCTTCCTTTCATCTGCACAGGGATGACAGACTTTAAAAGGCCAATTTATAAAAATGAAGCCTCGAGGAGAGACATCTGGCAGGTCTGAGGAGGCAGCGGGGGGATTACCAGCCCTGTGTCGCGTCTGCAGCCACCCCTGCTCGGAACAGCTCTGGGAGCTGGGACCCCATGGGGGAGAATGGGGCAGCCCCCAGGGCCACAGAGCTATTGCCGTCCCAGCACCCTCCCCAGCACGTACAAATTCACCTGATTTCTGCAGGAAGCAGGCTCCCAATTATCTGTGTAGATTTACCTTTAATCTCCGTGCCTCCGCTCCCCTCCAACCTAACAGCGCTGCCCCACTTCTGGAAATAACTTATCATGCCACAGACAGCATCCCCGGGCAGAGCGGTGGAAGCGAAGACGAAAATAAGCACAAGATGAAAATAAGCAGTGAATCTGCAATGGTTTTTTTGGAAAGCAAGGGCTGTCTGCTTCCAGCCCAGCTTACGGAGGGTTGCAGCATGCCCCCGGGCACCTTGCGAAGGAGACAGATCCCTTTGGAGGTGCTACCTGCCAACTCCAGAACTGGCTTAGGGGCCACAGCCTCAAGTCCCCAGTCTAGGTTACACAAGAGGACAAACATATGTAAAATGAAGAGGTTTGTTGTCAAAAGGAAGCCACAAAGTGGAAACCAAGGCATCAGGTTGGTGATGGGCTCTGAATCCACCTGCATGAGTCCCCCAGCATCTCCTGGGGCAGAGCTGTGCGCTACTGCTGCCAGCACTTGGGAAAGCAACTCAGAAGAAGGGAGGGGGGAAAAAAAGGGATTTCTGGGGATCAGCCAAGTGGAAACCCAGGTTGCAATCGCAGGCGAGAGCCAGCCGCTGGCAGCGATGCTACAACAGCCTCTCCCGATAAGCTGTGCCGATGAACCCTGCACACCCGGGGAGTGTGTTGGTACACATGAGTAGAAAGATCTGAAAGTTGAAGAAAACTACTGACCTCAAGAAGAAAGGAAATTTCAACTGTCAGCAGAAGTGCAAGAGACCACCATTAAAAAAAAAGTCTCCAGTGAAGCAGGAGTCAGGGAACAACGACAAAGCCACTGGGATTTGCTGAAACAGAGACATGGGGAGGAACCAACATCTAATGAGGTGTTAATAACCCGAACACGCAACACCGGTCATGAGATAGCCAGGACAGCCAGCCCAGCACTTGCTTGAGGGCTTTATTTAAGGAAACAACCCTAATAAAGAGATGTTTCCTTTCCGCCCGGCACAGCGCAGCCAGGCAGGGCCAAAGAAATCCCAAATTTAATGGGAAAAACCGCTGTCCAATGGAGGTGTGAGAAGCAAAGCTGTATCTGTATCCAGCTCTGCCTGCAGGGGGGAGCTCCCAGGGCCAAGTGTGCACCCGGCTGGGAGCAGGGAAAGGCAGGAGAGGAAGGAAAAGTCCACACAAAGGTGTGCAGTGAAGCCCTGGTTCATGGGGACAAGGTCCCCAGCTCGGTCCCAGCTGCCCCAGTCCAGCAAGCAGCTCCGTTTCCAGCAAGGTCGATGCCACTCAAAGCCTTGGCTGGCAATCCCATGGGAAGGGCGCGAGGAAACCCAGGCACCTGCTCCCCCCCCAAAAAAGCACCTGATCTCAGTGAGCTGGGCTGGGGGAGATCCCAGAGTCACGAGCAGGTCCCAGAGCAAGGCGACACCTCTCCGGCAGCGGGCTGCGAGGTGATGCTCCTGGCAGGCAGGCAGCTCCTGGCAGGCAGGCAGCCCCCGGCAGCTCTCGAGGGAGCCTGGTGCCTGCCTGCATGGGCCCGGGCGCTGCCTGCCCTGGGCACATGGGGAAAACAGCTAAAATAGCCAAATCCAGGATGGGGACTGGCCCTGGGGATGGCAGGGCAGAGCGAGCAGCATGCAGGGCTCAGAGCTGACAGCAGAAGGGAAGCAGTGTCTTTGCTTTAACTGTGCAAGCCCAAAGGGATGTGGGATGCGTTGGCCATGGAGCGGACAGCTGAAGGATGCAAAGACCAAGTGTCCTTGTCCCAAGAGCTTCCTTTGCCACCTTGAGGGGCTGGGGAAGATCCCAGCCCTCAAGAACCACCGGAGTTTTAACCACACACAGAAGCTGAGCTGAGGAAGAGAAAGCCACAGGACAAAAAGCAAGAGTTATGTACTCATGTGTGCTACATGTCCCCCCAGATTCACCATCCCCACCGCAGCCCCACCGTGGGAGAAGCTGATTGCTCTCTGCACTTTTCATTGCTCCATGTACTATTTATACCCTGCAGATCTTAAAATCAGACTGGCTGTCTGAATCAGATAGAAATGGAAACAATCTTTGTTCCTCTCATTTACTGTCCATCCCACTAAAATATTAATTGAACAGCATTTTGGCCTCAAATTTAATGGTCAAACTACCTTCCTCGAACAAATCCCCCATTAAATGCACGCTTTGACTCCTTGCCCAGACACACTACAGGGTCCTCCTGTCATCTGGAGCCTAGAAAACATTTGTCCGGAACGAGAAGGCTTCTCAGGTCTTTTTCTGCTGCCGAGGAGGGATTCCTGCAGCTGCAGCGTTAGCCAGAGCAACTGAAAACAGATGTCCCCAAAGCACCCCGCAGTGTTGGATGGCTGTTTGCAAGGGCAGGGTCTTGGGGTGCAGGTGCTGAAGGGAGACATCTTCAAAAGAGAAAATGGGCAAGAAATGACCCCTTTTTCCCCTCTTGCACATTACGGTCTCCCCACAGCTCAGTGTGCAATCTCCTGTTCTGCATCCAGATGCCAACCCCGCAGGAACCAATGCACCCGCAAATAAATCAGGTTTTGGGGACCACATCCCTCTCGCAGCCCAAATGCAGCTCGAGCTCTGCCGCTGACTTACTGAGCAGGTCTCCTCTGACGTACTGAGTTCAGGACCCTGAGAGCCCCCAGCACAAAATGAGATTTTCTCCATTTCCCACTATTGTGACCAACTTCATATCACAGCGTTGTTACCCTCTCTCCCCTCCAAAATCCCCCCGCAGTGTACATTTTACCTCCCGTGTTGACAGCTACCGGAAAATAAAGACAAGTTAATAGACAAGATCCACTGGATCTTAAATAATCTCTTCCCCAAGTAATTCCATCCAGCTTGTGGGGAGCCGCTCTGCAAACCCACACATGGGGCTGGAGCATCACCCGAGGCGCATGGCATGCTGCTGGTCTGGGGTGGGACCTGGTGGGTACCAACCTCACCCAAGGGGAGGGGGTCCCTGGGGTGATGCTGGGCAAAGCATCGCTACAGTTGGGCATCGTAAATGCAGCCTGGGGCTTGCAGGCAGCGTGCTGTGTCTGGAAATAAAGCAAAGATACCCCGCTCAGTGTCCCGAAAGAAAAGCTGGCTATTTCCTGAAAAACAAGCAAACAAACAAATTTAATAAAATCAAAAACATTAAAATGTTAATAAAAAATAAAATGAAAATAAAATAAAATGAAAATAAAATAAAATGAAAATAAAATAAAATGAAAATAAAATAAAATGAAAATAAAATAAAATGAAAATAAAATAAAAATAAAATAAAAATAAAATAAAAATAAAATAAAAATAAAATAAAAATAAAATAAAAATAAAATAAAAATAAAATAAAAATAAAATAAAAATAAAATAAAAATAAAATAAAAATAAAATAAAAATAAAATAAAAATAAAAATAAAAATAAAAATAGCTTTTGGTAAAGGAGGTCAGAGGCTGTTGCCCCTTCCTTCTCGCTCGAGTGCCGCCTCACCTGCCTGTCTCCAGCCGGGGAGCTTCCCGCAGAAAAGTAACCAGTCCAAAGTCTATTTTTAACCCCCACAATAGCAGAGCCTCCCAAGAGGAGTGGCCGAAGCCCTGTCCCCAAACAAGCAATCTCACATTTCCCTCGCTAAGCCTAGATTTCCTTCCGCCCCTCAGCCCACAACAAAATCTTCCTCCTCCTGTCCGCTTCCCATCCTTGTAAAACTATTTGCACGTCCACCTCCAGGCTGGACCGCTGCTGGTGCCGCATGGCAGCGGGGTGCACGGTGTCATCCACATGAGTTATTTATTAACTAGTGACCTGGCACCTCGGGGCAGACCCTTTCTGGACTCAGACATCCCAAATAAATAGGAGATTTAGCTGCTCGCTCACCATCCCTGGATGTACCTGAAACTCAGAGGATGTAAAGAAAAAGCCCCACAACATAAACCCAACTGCAGTTGCCACAACAAGTGCAAACTCTTTTAAAGAGATTACTTTTGCCCTGTAGATCATTATGCCATTAAGGGGCTCCTGGGGTGTTTTTGGGGAGTGAGCTGCACAGGTTGGTGGTGTAGGATGCAGGGCACAGCCAGCACCGTGTGCCTCCGTCATGGCTCACTGCCGGGGATCCCCCTCTGTCAGGGCAGAGAACCCCCCAATTACGGCACATAATAAACATGAGATAAAGTTACATAGGTTTGTATGATATTTTCTTATTATGTTTTTTCTTTTTACTTTGCAGATCTAATTCCCCATATGCATCACTGTCTCATACCCGCCTGCAAACAGCATTAAACTGCTGCCTAATGGTATCTGAGCTTGGGAAATTCAATTCTACCCAGCGCCTTATCCAGGACTGCTACAATCACTGCTAATTGCTTAAGTGGTGTATTAAGCAAAACACCTCATAAAAATTCCAGCGGGCTTTGAAACCCCCCCCTCAACGGGATAATGCCAAAACACCCTGTTATGGCTGCAATCCCTGGTCAGAGATTCAACCTCAAATGTCTCTTTTTCCCTTTGCTGTGCAGGGGAGCTCCCAGGCAGGCAGCGCTTCGTACTCAGCGTGGTGACCATGGCCGCGCAGGAGGGGTTTACGGGCTGCGTCCTCCCGGCCAGGGCACTGCCCTCTCCTGCCATGGGGCCTCAGGGGCCAAATGCTGCCAGGACCTGGTGTAACAGAGCACAAACCTGCTCCTGTATTCCTGATGGGAGCCTGGAGTGGACACACACTGGGTTCTTCTCCCAGTCCCCCCACTCTGATGCATGGTGAGCATCTGCAGGCATTAATGGATGCAGGGCTCTGGTTGAGTCTCACCCCAAGCCCAGACCCTGCACCCAGCAGCATGGGTGTTTCCCCAATGAGTAAATTCTCCAAGTCCTTCTGGTTTTCCCTTTAACAAAAAAAAATATCAGATATGGGATGTATCTTTTTTCTCCTTTAAGGATTACTCCTCCTCTCCGCTGTGATGGAGCCAGCTGGGCTCCAAACCTGTAATTCCTGGGAGCCAGCGAGCAGGCGCAGCGCTCCCTGCAGTGGCAGGGTCCCCAGTGTCCCTCTGCCCTCACGTGAGGAAGCAGAGCACTGAGCCAGGCACAAGCCTCCAACCCTTACCCCACCACCTTGCCAGCATCTACAGACAGGGAAAGCGGCCGAGGGCAAGCGAGGTCACCAAGGCAGGGGTGTGCTGGGGAAAACGCTGCCAGGAGCGGCTCTGCTGGGCTTTGGGCTGGGGAAGAGCAGGGAATGCCCCAGGGCATCCCAGAGAGCCTGAATCAGCAAGAGCAGCAGATGTGCGACCATCATCAGATTTCTCTGCTTGCCCAGGGAAGAGGAAGAGGAGGAGGAAGGGCACTAGCCAGTAACATCCTCATCTCGAAGAGATGTGTGATTTACCTCAAGAAGGAAAGACAAGAGGAAGTTGGACAAGATGGGTGTGCACAAGATGTGGTCCTATCAGCCCAGAAGAAGAGGGGGCAGACCCGATGGTCAAGAGGAACAGCCAGAAGAGGTAAACCTGCCATCAAGCAACCACAGCATCCCTGAGCCAGCCAAGGGGTTTGCGCTTGAGGAAGGCAGAAATTTTAACCCCAAAGTTTTGCCCAGAGCAGGGCAGGGAAGGCTGCATCCTGCAGTGCCCGGGACTGACTCGTCCCACTTGATGACACAGGAACAACGGTCACCTTGCATTAGGAGAGACACCAACAAACAAACCTGCTCCCTTCTCAAACGCATGTCAACAGGCTGGAGCACCTCCACAAGATAAGCTATTCAACGGCTACCCTGGGCTGGACTGCAGCGGTACAGCAGAGGCACTCTGAAGCAATATCGGGGAACACAAGAGGGAGGTCCAAGAGCACTCACGATCCCATCTCAGCACATCTCCCAGGAGTGTGCAACCACCTGCCTGTGCAAAGATGATGACTGAGGGCCCCAGGAGAGCATGGATGAGTGTTTTAGAGGAGCCTGGGAGGTTTAGGAGCACAAACCATGTTTAGAAGCACAGCCTCAAATGCCCAGTATTGCAATCATGGTCCTTCTCCAGCCCTCTCCCAACTAACTAAACAACAACAACAACAAAAGATGAAGCAGTGGCAGGTCCTCCCAGGGATTTTGGGCAGGGTGCTGGGTGTACAAAGAGATTTTACCTTCTCTCCCTTTCCAGTTCACAGGGTTCTTGAGGTGCCAGCAGCACAGTTCTTCCAGGTCAAGTGCATAACTTCAAAAGATGAATTTCATCACTGGAATGAGGGTCCAGACTGATTGAGAGGGGCCTGGAAGGCAAAGTTTTACACAGTCAAGCCCTGGAGTGAGCACAATTGCTCCCAGAGCATTTCACCCCTATAGCTGCAGCTCTGTTGTACTTTAGCCTGACTGGACACTTCAGCAGAAACAAGAAATAAGCAGAAGGGCCACGGATAAAGTCCCTCTGCTTTCCGAAGGCCTTCACGTGATGCAGCCCAGCCTCAGCAGAGCTGAAGGAAGCTCAGGAGCTGCAGCCACCCCACGAGTGTCCCCGGAGCCCAGGGGACCTGGAGGCACTGGCTGCCCGGGCGGGACCGCTGCTGCTCTGCCCTTGGCAGGACGCGGGAAGGGGAAGCCCTTGCAACCCCCCCGCTCCCAGAAGCCTGCAACCCTCATGCAAAGCCTAAATAAACAATCATGATTTAAAAAAAAAAGAGCGTCCACGGGGGTCAGGCGCGTTGTCCGTACCGCCCCCGGAGCATCAGCCCCCCGGGCGCTCCGGACCGAGCCGGGACCCCGGCGCGGTATCTGCCCCCAAAGCCGTGCCTGCCCCGGGGCGGCCCAAGCGCCACCTTCCCCGCCTCCCCCCGCCGGGGCTCCGGGCCGGCCGGCCGAGCGGCGATGCTCACCGGGAGGGGAAGGAGCCAGCCGGGAAGGGGAGGCGGAGGAAGGCGGCGGCAGCCCCCGGCCCGCCCGTGCGCGGCGGCGAGCGGAGGGGGCGGCTACGGGCAGCACCCCCTCCCGCCTCCACCCCGCCGCAGGGGCGATTGCCGCCTTGGAGCGGGCGGGGGGACGGCTCCGCGATCCCGCTGCAAGCGGGGAGCCTCCCCCGGGCCGGAGGGATCCGCTCCCAAATGGAGGAGGGAGGAGACTGGAGGGGGAATAACCGGGTAAACAAGGGACCTCCCCCCACCCCCGCCGCCAAATGCGGCCGCCATCGGGTACCGGCGGGATGCGCTCACCCGGCCCCGCCGCTCGCTGCTCCCGGCGCGGCTCCCGGCGCGGCTCCCCCGGGCCAGCGCTGCCCCGCCGCCCCCCGCACCGCCCGGCGACACCGCCTCTCGCCCCTCCCACCGCCCGCCGCTTTAAAGGGCCCCGCCCGACCCCGCCGGGGGGTCCCGCTCCCCCGGCCCCGCCCCCCCGGGGCACGATCCAGCCCAAACGGGGCACACCGCACCGCACCGGGGTTCCCCGGGAGGGCTGTACCGTGCGGGTGGGATCATCCATCCCACTGACCCCCCGGGGAGCCGTGTCTGCAAGGGCTCCCCAAATCCCCAAAGAGCTCCCCGCATCCGCGGAGAGGCACCCAAAATCATCAGAGGGCACCCCAAATCCTCAGAGGGTAGCCCCAAGCCCCCCCCAACTCCCCACGTCCTGGGAGGGCACCCCGTGCCCTAAGAAGAGAGAGCAGCATTTTCTTGCCCCATCGATCAGTTCCAAAGCTCATTTTTGCGCTGCATATGGGGGGATTTGGGGTTATCCCCTGGCATCCCCACGTCGCCAGAGTTCAGAAAGCAGCGCTGAGTGGGCTCCGGGTGGAGGTTTGCAGGCCAGCCCCAGCATTCGCCTTCACTGTCCTGCTGACATATTTATAGGGCCCATTTCCAAGCACCTTCCTCTGCCAAGGGGGTCAGGACAGATTTATAATCCACATCTTAACGCAGTGGAACTGAAGTCCAGAGAGGTTTAAGTGATTTAGTCAGGGGTCACATTACCGTGGGCTGCCTCCCAGACCCTGCACGGCCACCCCCGGGGCCTCCCCGTGGCGTGTCCATGGGGCGGATAATGATGACTCACCAAAAAGAGAAAAAAAGAAGAAGAAAAAAAAAAAGACAAAGGATTTCCAGGAGGAACAAATCCTTTTCACTTCTGCAAAGCACCTGTAGGATTAAGACAATGCTGGTTATGTAAGGGGCGGAGAGGGGGGTGGGTTTGTATTATTGTTATTATTTATTTATTATGCTTCCTTGCCATCTTCTTATTCCACAGAGGAATAATCTGTCGAGATTTTGGGAGAAGCTGGTTTGGGGGCACTGAGAAGATGCAGAAACAAGGAGGGCAGGAAGTCGTAGGGCTGTTGCACAGTGATTCACCATCTGCTTTTTCTTCCCCCAAGCCCCCCAGAGCAGAAGAGCTCAACCTCTTCCTTCTTATTTTGTATTTTAGGCAGCGGTGTGAAACACGGGGCAAGGGCAGTTTGCAAAAGCACTGTCTAGGAGGCACGACTGGGGCATGGACCCCTGACTTCTCCCCTTGGTTTCATCATCTCTGATTTGGTGATGATTTTGGGTGAACACCCACCCTCCCACTCCTGGCTGGTGACATTTTCCCTTCCTGGGGTGTTTTGAGGATGAATTAACACCCACTGAGAGGCTGCAGCCCACCAGTGCAGGTTACCGCATACAGAGCATACAGACCATGTTCGCTCGTCTCCCACAGCGACTGATGGTGTTTCCACTCACCCCCCCTTCCCTGGCCTCTCCTCCAAAAAGCCTCTCTCCCATTCATATACATTGTTAAAGAAAACACACAATCAATAGTCTCTTAGGCTGGAATTTCATTAAGGGTTTCATTGCACTCGCTATTGATCGCTGGCAGGGCTGGGAGCTGCACACCGTGGGTCCAGCAGACGTGGCCGATGCTCTGCCTGTGCCATGGGACCATCCAAACCATCCTCCTGAACATCACCCAAAACACCCCGGGAGCGCAGGGAAGGACTGGGGTGCTGAGATTTCTTCCATGAATCAGGATAAACACTTTGTGACTGCAAAGGCTTTGATACATAAGATGCTCTTCCGCCTTCCCTCTGTGGGTTGCTGCTTGTTTCAGGATGTGTAAGACAAGGCTGTAAAGCCTGGCCCTTGCTTGCGATGAAATGCCAGGTAACCTTGTGGGGCTGCGATTAAAAACCAGCGCTCTAAGCGTGGAATTGCACAGTTCGCATGGCTGCTGGTCAGTCTCTCGAAAAATCAAGTGAAAAATCCCAACCTTCAAAGGGATTTGAGAGCTTATTTTGGGTCTGTGCCTTGACCAAAGAGATTTACAATAATTGCTGGGGTGAAAGTTTAACTTCTCCCTCGACTTTTCTCAACAATCCCTGAGGAACTGTGTTCTGCTGTGCAAAGAGCATCCCCGGTCCAGCTCCCCAGATTGTCTTTTTAAGGGTTTATTTTTAAACCAAAGCCACAGGCTGCCTTTAGAAAGCCATAAATTCATTGTGGGTCCCACTCCACAGCTGGTGGGAGCTCCCATGGGCAGGGATGGGTTGGAGGACCCCAGTTTCTGGCTTTGCTCATCCCTCTCCCATCACCATGGACATGGCATCCGCACACCACCATCCCCATTCATCACTAAACCACTTCAATAGGAACCGCGATGCGAGCAAAGCAGAATGTATTGCTTGTAGAAACACGGCCTTGCTGCTATGCTAAATGATTTAAAACTGGTGGTGAATAAACCTAATATCTGCTCACTTCTGCCAATGCTCATTACGCCGGGACTCCCTCGGAGCTATTAGCTGCCTTTAAAAAAAAAAAGATCGCTGGAAGGAATCAAGCGAGCGGGGCAGCCAGCGCTGGGGAGGCTGCTGGCAACTGCCTGGCTGGAGCGTGACGTGCCCTTGAAATGCTGTGCCTGGAGGCATCCGGCAGCAGAGCGTGCCAGCTCCGGCAGCGTGCCCTCCGCCACCCGCGCCTCCCGGCACAGCCGGTTAGTTTAATTTCACCGCCTCCATCCTCGCCGCGTCCCGGGGCAGGTGGGGGTTTTATCCAGGGAGTGGGGACTGTAATGCTCCCGTAGATTTTTCTTGCGAAACACTAATGCTGTGGGTTTGCAATGCCACAAAGTGACAGTGGGGAGAGAGAAGTGTGTTAGGGGGAGGAAAGCAAGGGTGGGAGGTGAAGCGTTTTGTCCAGCATCACAGAAAAACCTTGGGAAGGGAGGTAGGAAACCTTCATGGACATCACACCCCAGCCATGAACCTGCTTTCGAAACCATTTCATGGCATGGGGATGGCAAAAAGCCGGGTGTGTATGTGAGCTGTCAGGCGGGCAGATGGGCCTCGGGCTTTTCCTGGGTTGTCACAGCTGCAAATTGTCCAGGAACAGTCTCTAATGAGATGCTAAGGGAAGGATTTATTTGAAAAAGATGTCACAGGGATGAAAGGGGAAAAAAAAGAGAATAAAACAGGAGAAATAGCAGCTTGGTTTTGTATTTATTTGTGCAGGAGAAATTGCTTTAAAATGTCCTTTGGCGTGTTAGAGGAGGCAAACAGCCTGTGACAGCCTGGCCGCAGGGCTGGAGGAGCCTTCTCCCAGAGATCGCACTGATGTGGAGATCCTTGACGTGCAAATTCCCTTCTCCTCCTCACCCGCCGACTCAGACCTACCTGTGAGAGGGAGAAAAGCCCTTTCCTTTTGTCACAAAGACTGTGGCTAAAATTTCCTCTGTAACCTGAGCTTTTCCTTCCCCTCTGCAGCCCTGGTTGAGTGATGCTCTCTCAAGATGATCCTCAAAGGTGGACAAGTCCAACCACAGAGCATCTCCGAGCCAGACCAGCTGAAACCCCTTGGGGAGGATCTACAGACAGGAGCAAACCCCACCCTGATCTCCCCTCGGGATGACCGATGGAGTTTGGATGGAGACAGAGTGTTTGGGGTTGATGAGTGGAGAAGACATGCAATCTCCTGAAAACACTGTCAGGGAGAGAGGAGGTTTGGGGTTCGACACTTCGGCATCCCTGCTGGTACTGGGAGCAGTATTAGGAGCAAAAAGAGGGTGCCCAGCTCAGCATCAGCAGACACAATTCAAGATTTCCCATCCTAAAGTGTTTTATTTTGCCTGATCTTGGTGCCTCAAAGAAGTCTCTTCTGCTGCATCCTGCTGGGACGGAGCTCACTGGGCCACTCTGAGCTCCCCGGCCCCGCACAGCAGGATGAGATTTGTGCTCACTCAGCGGCTCCAGGGAGCACGTTTTGAAGAGAACTGGTTACATTCAGAAATGCAATATCTCCCGTAAGGACATGTTGCTTATGAGGGAGCAGGGCCACCACGGGGGAAGCCACCAGAGCCGAACGCCAGCGCTGCCACCGTTCTTCTTCCTCCTGCCCATGCAAATGAAAAGTGATGCTTTTTCTGTGCTAAAACTTCCCCTCCGTGCGCGCCGGTGGGGTGGCAGGTGGAGAATTCGCCAAGCGTGCAAGCGTTAGCAGGCAGGTGCTGAGCCCTGTGTCGGGATGAGCACCCAGACACCAGTCTGTGTCAGGGCAACACGAGCATGTCCACATCTGGGGCTGCAGAGCTGAAAATCTATCAGAAAACCCAAAAACCCCAGTGTGATTGCTCCTGCCCGCTCTCACCCCAGGGCTCTGCTCCTTTGCTGCTCCCCAGGGCCATTCCTGCCCCACTGGCTGTGTCACTCCCGGGGAAACAGGCACCTTCTGCATCTTCTCTTCCAATTCGCCTCCCATTTCTGCTGCAGCAAGGTGAGAGGCTGTTAGCTACTCTTAGGCTGTCTCTTAAATATCCCTTTTCTTTGTGCTGTTATGCTCTGCTGGGGCTGCGCTTGAAAGATGGTGTCAGAGGCTTTGTTTGGGTGGGCAGAGCACCGTAAAGGAACCAGCAACGGGAGGAAATGGCTTCAAAAAGCCTTCCCACACATCCTCTGTGGCTGTGCTGTCCTGGCCAGGGGTTTTTCCAAAAGTGAAGCCCTCCTTGCTCTCTCCAGGCATCACACAGCCATGGGCTTCCCCGACGCTGCTGCTCCACACTCCCATTTATCCCGATGGTCCCTCTGCTCTGCACCTGCAGCCTCCAACCATTGGGCTCCCCTGGAGATCTCAGAGAAGCAGAAAGGGCTTTGCCTTTCTCACTTGCAAATGCTCCTGCAATCACAGCTCTTTGTGCCTGGCGGTGGAGGGGAAATCACGCTGCTGCTGCCAGCAAAGGGCTGATCTTTGCTGTGCGGGTTCCTCTCCCCGGCATTTCCCGCTGTGCTGGTCCAAGCGGCTCTCTTGTTGTGGTTTCCCAGGGTTTTGCCTTTCCTACAGGCTGAAGAACGTCCTTCTGGCAACCTTGGCTTTGAAGCAGTCCCACGCTGCCGTGTCAGGCTGGCCCCGGTGTTTCCACAGTGCAAAGCTCTCCCTGCAGCAGCTCTGAATGCACGCTTGCACGTGTGGCTACAAAAAAAAGCAGCACATTAAATATTAAAGGCAAACCTGCCCTTGCCTGGACTCAGAGTAGCTCTTAAAAATGTTAGAAGCTCCAAAACCCCAATCTTCCCTTAGCTCTGAAAGCTTTTTCCATCTTTTCACCAGCCCGTGGGGAGTGGTGCGAGGTGTACGGGCGGCCAGGCTGGTGTGAAAGAGCCTCCAATGAGTTCCCGGAGCGAAACCACACGGCTCACAGCAGCGTCCGGGAAATTCCGAAACTCTGAGAGCCTACATGGACCCATATGTGGAGGGGAACTGGGAAAAAGCCCTGAAAATCCCAGTTTTGGGCCATGGCACTGGAAGGTGCGAGGGCAGCCCCCTCCCCACCGTAGGCGGGCTGTGTCATCCCAGAGGACAGTGACACCAGGTTGAGACAGGATGGGTCCCATCCTGCTCCCATGCATCCAGGAGATGCACCGATTGCTGTGCAGCCTCACCAGCATCTGCTCCTGGGGATGATGTTGGGGTCCTCTCCATCAGTGGGGACCCCGGGGGGTGGCGATGCCTTGTCCACTCCCACAGCAACCGCCACCCCCAGCCCCTGCTGCACAGAGGACAGCGTTTGCAGAGCAAAGCAAGATTTTTTTAACGCAAGGAGACCTTTCCTGGCTGCTGAGGGGCACAGCGCTGGCTCCCTGCACCTGGGGAGGGCAAAGCCTCTTGGGGACATCAGGAGGATCGTTCATGTGAGTCCATGCCAGAGTTAAATATCTTCTCTAAGTCTCTAAAACCAACCAGAGACTATTAAAAAATCGTGTTCCCTACAGGGCCCTTTATTTCCCCAAGAGGGTCTGATGGGGTGCCTCTGCTGATCCCGCTGCAGCTGGGACCTGCAGGACCCCCTCCCTGAGCATCACTTTGTGCCATCACCGCCCGTGGAGTGGGGAGGCAGCGGCACAGACAGGCTCAGCCTGGACCAGCACTGTGAGAAGGGGTTTCCATAGCGACAGACACCAGAAAGGCCTCAGATACGGGGTGTTCAGGGCAAGGATTTGGGGTGGGGTTGATGTGTGCAGGGGTAACCCCAGAGCCCTGTGCTGCAGCTGGTTCAGTGCTGGGGTGCATCCATCCCCCTGCTGGCTCGGGGCCCCCATCATCCCTGGGATGGCTCCATATCTCATCAAAATCACACCTTGCATCCCCTCCCTCCACGACCTACCGTGCATTTTGTAGGATGCCTGGGACCTGTCCTCCTGGGGGGTCACAGTGGGGTGCTCAGCCCCGCAGGGACCCTGGTGCTGCTGGCCTGCCCATGCTGGGGAGCTGGGGAGCACAAGGAAGTCCCAGCAGGGTGTGTGGACTCCCCTCCACCCCTGCTCCCTCCCAAAATACTTCTGGCTGTGTACCTGGCAGGCCACGTGCCGCCCCCCCTCCTGCTGCCAGTGGGGACAGTTATTCTGGGCAAGAGGAGACGTCAGAGGAGGTCGTGTCAGGGCTGTGGTGCTGCCTTCGGCCCCAGCACCGCTCCTCTGTGGGTGGGAAAGCCGGGCTTTGCGCTGGGACTTTTTCACCCATTTTGTGTTACAGTGCTGAGTTTGCAGGGGCTGAGCATGGCTAGCTGGAACTCGGGCTTCTTGTCTTCCAGGGGACAGGGTAAAGGAATCAGCTGCTCTGAGATACCTTGGAGCCAGAGCCAGGTTTTTCCAATTAAAAGCCTCACACAGCTAACGACTGAGCTTTCCCACCCGGCTGGGCTGGGCTGGGCTGGCAGGAGAATGCTGGTGGAGCGGGAGCTGTTCCTGGCACGACCCGGTGATCGATGGCTGGGGCATCAGCCAGGGAAACACGGCCAATATCCTTTTTTTTTTCCACTTTTTTATTTTTAATTGCAAGCTGACGCAGGGGGAGACCCTCACACCAGCATGTTGTTGCAGTGTTGGCAGCTTGAGGGTGCCCATCCTGCACTTGTCAGCATTAAAAAACATAATTAAGGAAGCAAAGAATAACCAGGGCAATTTGGAGGTGCACCCGAGCAGGGAAGGGCTTTGCAAGCCCCCGTGGGGCTGTGGCCATAATGGGGCAGTGGGACATGGAAGCATCCTCATGCCACCCCAGGGTCCCTCCTGGGGGAGGCAGGGCTGCGATATGGAGGACTTGAGTTTGACTGACCAAGGGTTAATGTCCTCACAGGGAGCAGGGACAATCTGGGGACAGTCCCTGCCCACGACCCCTTCAGCATCCCTGGCCCTGGCTCCCATCCAGTGCACCCCATGGCAACACTGCATTTCCACCTTATGCACCCTCGTTTGCTTCTCCTGCCTTAATGAGAACAGACTTTTCAGGGAGGGAGCGAGATAAATATTTTTTCCGCTTCCTCTCGGAGCTGGAAAAGCCTGCGAGGCCCATCTCCAGGGAGACTCTGTAAATAAGGCGGAGGGGGAGGACGGGGGGGACCACTCCATATGCTGCACCAGCTTTCGGCCCCGGCCTGCCGTCAGATGTCTAACACAACAGGAAGCAATAAAACAGTTATTACCAGCCAGTACCTTCCAGCACGGCCGCGCGGAGGAGCCTGACTTTGCTTTTGCCCTCCTTGCCCAAAACCCGGCTTAATAAAAGGGCTCCTCTATTAACAGGAATATTGGGGTTCCCGTATTATTAGGGCTTGCAGCAGAGATGCTGGACCCTGCACCCAGCAGTACACAGTGCCAACACATCGCTGCAGTTTTGGCATTCAGATAACCCCACCGTGATTCCCATGTGCCCTCACGTCTTTCTGCTGGCTGCTGTCACCTCTTACACGGGACCGGGTGTCCCCGCTGGGGACAGCCAAGTGCGAAGAGCACCACGGCAAATGCACCCTGACCTAGGGAGTTCACAGCATCCAAACCCTGCTGTCATTTTTGAAACAACCCATCTAAAAACAGCAGCCCTGGCTGCTTCATCTATCAGGAAAGTAATGAGAGGGATGATGGTTCATAGATCATAAAGCTGTGATGCTCACCATGCTCCCTCGGCCGATAATTCCTGCCGTGTGGCAGTAGCTCCCGGCCGAGCCAGAGCGTGTCTTCGAGACAGACATCCAGCCTTGATTTAAAAGGCATCAGGCGGTGGAGATCCACCACCATTTTCCTGCCTGCTCTCAGCAGATAATTAGAGCTGCTCTTCCAAAAATAAATACAAATCGATTCCTATGGCTGGGGTGCTCAGGCTCCTGCCTCCAGATATCCAAACCCTTCATATCTCACCCCCTTTATTTTTTCCGTACGGGCTGTGTCTGTGCGCTGACCCGTCGCCACGGTCCCTGTGAACCCCGAGCCCTGCGATCTGTTTATCTGTCGCATTTCCTGGGTACACCCTGAACTTAAAATAACCCGCAGTGCCGGGCGCGTTTCTCCCGGCGCTGGCTCTGCCTGTGTTTGTGTTTGCGAAGCTCCGTTCCTGCCGGCGTGGGAGGCTCGCTGGCATCCTGCACGCCAGGCGCTGCCTCCGCTCCATTCAGCTCCGCTCCAACCCCATCGATCTCGCTTTTCCATTTGCAGAGCGGGGGCAAACACGTTTGCTGCCTGCGCATTAGTGGTTCTGGGGACCCGTTGCCAGCAGACACCGGGCTAGAGGGTTGAGATGTATGACTGGAGACCTTTAGAAAAATCATATATATATATATTTTTTTCATAGCCCTGCAGATGTTGCCACATCACTCTGCTCCTCCTGCACATGGGCACGCACCCACTGGGCTGCCATGGAATCCAGCATCTCCTGCATGGGGGGGACAGTGTGGGGCTGGAACAGGATTGGACCCCTCGCCCCTGCCTGGGGGCAGGTGGGGTTTGCGCTGCAGCCGAAAATCAAGACAGATCGGCCGCATCCTGGCAGTGATTTCTCTCCCGCCTCTTCTGCCCGTGGCAAAAACTGAACTTGTGACCCAGATATGAGCAGCCTGTTATCTCATTAACCATCCGGGCTTCCCCAGGAGCCTTTTATTACCATATCAACCTCCGCCACTCCCCGAAATTCAGCGTGGGTCTCTGAGATGGGACAGAAGATTAGCAGGTTAAATGGATATAAAAAGCACAGGTTTTCCTGTAATTATTTTCCCGAGTATCTGTCGATACTAATTAAAATTGTTTCCCATAATCAAATTTAAAACAGCGAGGGAGAGCAAGGGGTCGCTGAAATCCTTTTCTTTTGAGTCACTCAGGGATAAAAGGGGCTTTCAAACCGAATTAGCAAAAAAATCCCCTCCCGTGTTTTAAAGGCAGGGAGCCAGCAAGGGCCAGGCTGTGAGGTGCTTCGGGGCTGCCCTCTGAACTGGGCCAAAATTGGGGTGCTGGGGCTCAGGGTGGGTCTATATAGACCCATAGGGTCTATAGGGCATGCATATATGGGGGTGTGGGTCTGTAGGGGTGTCCAGGGGGTTGCAGTGGATCTGCCCACCCACAGCAGCGGTGCAATACGGTACCTGCCCTCACGCCGCAGATGAAGGAGCATCAGGATCCGTGCAGAGATGCTGCTCCATCCACCGTTTGCCACGGCGGGTGCCGCAGTCACACCAGTGCCACGGGCAGACACCGTGTCCCTTCTCGCGGCTGACTCAGCCCCAGTCTGTGCACGTGCTGCCATGGCCGCCTCCGGGGACTTCTGCATTTGGAGAACAGCATTTCGGAGCTGCCGTCGCTCCACGGTGCAGAGGGTGCCTGCCTTGCTGCTGTTTCTCTCCTCATCCAACTGCAAGCAGAACTGAACCAGGCTCTGAGCAAACACATCCCCAAAAGGTCACTCGGTGATACCCGAGAAACAGGTGATGGGGCAGGTAGGGTGAGACAAGTTGGATGTACCCCAAATCCCATGAGACAGCAAGGGCAGCCCTGTTACCTGCTAGGCAGGGCGGCATTTATCCTGCATACAGCAAACCCCGCACGGGGTGAGCTGAATCACAGCTCTTGCCCGAATTTGTGGCTCCTGCTTTCTATAAATGACCTGCTGCCTTGTTTTTTTCAGAGGGGAAGCAGGTCTGGGCTCAGCGCTACCAGCGATGCTGTGCTGTGTGCTGCCCGAGCCCTTTGCCTCCAGCATGTCTCCAGAAAGCAGCTCTGAAAACTTGGCCGAGGTGCTGGGCAGCCGTGGGACCCAGAGCCCTCCCCAGCTCGGGCTTCCCCTGCCTCTGGTCAGAGGGTTTTGGCAGCCAAAGCTGAACTCTTGGGAGCAGCGGTTGTTTGCTCTCTGGGACACCCGGGTGACATCAGGGGATGGCAGGAGATGCTGGTCCATGCAACAGCAGTAGGAGTTGCTGGAATCTGCAAAACAGTGAGATTAGAAGAGAAAACAACACCCCACATCTAACACCCACTCTCCCCAGGAGGGATTTTAAGGCAAATTGGTGAATTTGTTAGTTTTTATTTTGCATGGAAGGAGGTGACGGCTCTGCCTGAGGGACAAAACCCAGCAGCTCCAGGGACTGGGGTCCAGTAAGACCTGGGCATCCTGGGTGGCTGCAAAACCTCCGGCACAGCCTCTGCTCTTTGGCTCCTCGCAGTGGGGACACGGCTCCCCCCAAGCCCCCCTGGCAGAAGGAATCTGTGGCTAAAACACAAAGTCAGAGCCTACAAAGCAGCTGGGGCTTTCGGGGTCCCCTGGTGCTGGAAAAGCAAGAAAAAAAAGGAGGATGAGGAAGGGAGGGATCATGCAAATGCCAGGCAAATTTACACCAGTCAACCCTAGTGCCTGTGTCGACAGCCTCGTGGGGATATATAGAATATCTCTGGTTTTGGAGGCTGCCTGTGCTCAGGTCCCTCTCTGGTCCCTCCTTGGAGCCTGGCCCGTGGGACACCGGTGTTCACCAGCAGCTGGGACAACAGCTCCGGCACATGGGGACAGAGGTCTTGCCCTTCCCGGCGCTGCGAGACACCACTGCCTTTAGCTGCTGTAACGGGTTTCTAAAATTAGCTGCACACTCTGCCCTTGGATTCAAGCAGGACATTTCTCAGTTGTTTAATATCAAAAGTCAAAAAAAAAAAAAAAAAGGAAGCAAAGCACAAAAGCAACCGGTCAATGCACGTCTAAGTTTATTTTATCACTTGTCCCGCAGAGCCCAACATCTATTTTAAGTCATTTATGAAGAGTACAAGTGTGAATAGCTGCAGAAGTTTTGCAATTCCAAGACACCACACACAGCTTCTAAAAAAAGCAAATTTAACCTTCCCAACAAAGCCTCAACAAGCATCCCAGCCTTCCCCGGATCACGTTTCTGAGCTACTCATTTCAGACAGCAAAAGCTCATCTCCTCCACATCCGAAGTCGATCAGTGTACGGAGAAGTCCCCGGCACACGGCAGCATCACCCCAAACCCCCACGGGCATCTCGCCCCGCGGTGCCTCCCTTCCGGACGGGCTCGTGTTACCCCGCGCCAAGCGGGACAGGTGCAGCTCGGGCCCTTGGGGTTTATCCCTCCCTTCACTTTATGAGTATTTTACATTTTGCCATGGGCCACAGCTCCTATAAATAAACCCGGGCTGCCCGTGGCAGATGTGAAGCCTATCGCTGCCTGCACGCTCCGTCAGAGGCTCTGGCTTCCCAGCAGCGTGAATGTGAACAGATCTGAATCTGCAATGAAATATTAATTGGAAGCAACACTATTCTCCTGTCTTTGGAGGGGAATTTTAATTGAGGACCGTGCTAACAAGCTAATATCTTCCTGCACCAATCGGTCACAGTGAGCCAAGGCAGGGACGAGGGGTGCTGGGACTTGCTCTTTTTAATCAGAGTTTCTGCTGTCACCTCTGTCTCCCCAAATCAACCCAAATCATCACCCAGCACACCTGCCACCAGCAATTCATCCATTTGACTTGTGATTTCCTGCAAGGATCAGAGGTTGGGCAGATCAACTATGGGGCATGTAAAGCCCCATCCGAAGCAGGTGCTGCCTGGGATCCGGTGAAGCCATCGCACCCAGAAGAGCAACCAATGCTCAGCAGAACCATATCAGCGAGGAGAGCGTCCCTGTGAGATCAGTCCTGACCAACACCTCCCTTCACGCCCATTAAGTCTGATCTAACTGGGCTGTTTTGAAGCCCAGGGCTCCGGCCCAAGCAGAGCATCTGCTGGTGCTCAGCAGTCGGGGAACAGGAGCAGCAGAAGGTCCCCAGAAGCCCCTCAGATGGAGCCCAGAGCTGAGGAACAGCTGCTCCAGAAGCAGCGAGAAGGGGATGTGCTGACAAACCCCAATGTCAGGGATGGCTGGTGTTTATCTGCCGCTGTCTCACTTGCTCTGGCAGAGCCCGGCAGGACTGCTTGCCTTCTCACAATTCAATAAACTGGAGCAAAATAGGAATTCTCAAATATCACGACATTTGAAAATGCAAATTCAGGAGGTTGGTTCCCCCCTGCCATTTCTGGTGAAATTTAGTCCATTCAGTGTTGCACTGCATTTGAAAAAGGATGGAAAGTGAGATCACATCTAAGAGGTGTGCCTCTTGTGTTGCATTTTCCCTGTATTTTGGTAAAAACTGAGCTCCCTGGGACATCAGGAGGACATGGGCATCACTGCAGCCTCCTCCAGGGAGGGAGGGAGGGCTGGAAATGCTGCAAAACAACTCTCCATTAGCTGAGGCTTTTGATTTCCAAGGGTGGGAGCAGGGGATGATCATTGCCTCCATCCTATGAAGCAGCAAGCGAAGCGATAGTGAAAGCGGTTGGCAGGGAGCGATGGGACAAATCCTGATGCGGGACGAAAGGGGAGCCGGCACCAGCGGGGTCGTGTCCAGCCGTCACTGCCACATGTCACCCGCGTCCCCGTTCTCGTGGAACTTGTGGACGTGGTCGGCGTACCTGGAGAAAAGGCAAAGCCATGTTAACTCACAGCAAGGTCTGAAGCACAGCGGTGGCCAAGATGGAAGGGATTTGGAAAACACCCAACTGAAGAGAGGTGGTTGTCTTGCTCTCTGCACCTTTCCCACCCCCCATCCTCATTGGATCAAGGATTTAAAACCCAATTAACCACCCTCATTTCCAGGATAGAGGTGCATCAAGCAGCGTCCAAAAAAACTGCTGCAAAGCACAGTGCTCCATCCACCGAACCGAGGCGGATGATGCTCCCGAGCCCGGGCTGACCCAGCCTGTCCTCACACCCACTTCTTGGCGCAGTACGCAGCGCAGTCCCGTCCCACGCTCTCGCTCCAGGCCGTTTTGTAGAGCACCTGCAAAACAAGAAATGCAATGAGCTCTGCTTTCCTCTGCCTGCTCCCACAGCAGCTCATGTCACCGCTGTGCCATCCCATCCCTGTGCCAACAGCAAAATCCCTGCCTGCGTTCTGCAGGCACCTGTGGCTTTTGCGCATCAAGCGGAGACCTAAAGCGATGCTCTGGGTGAAATCTGTTTCACAGTCCTGTGTTACCAGTGTATGTTTCAGGGGTTGCCCTCAGGAAGGTCAGGATGACCTCTCCCTCGGGTTATTTTTGCCAGTCCGGTGCTATCGCAGCTGCGGTGGTTTGGGGCAAGGTGGGCACGCTCGAGGCTGCACATGGATGGAGATGTGGTTTTGGTACAGGCTTCAGGAGGGTCTTTGTTCAGCTCCTTTTTCCCTTTGTGCCACTGGGTTTCCATGTCATAGCTGTGGCACAAGGAGTTGGGGACATTTTAGGCAGAGGGAGAAACCCCCCATCCCAGGCTGGTGCATCAAAGCCTTGGGGATTTGTGAGCTGTTGTTAGCTTGGCACCCGGGAAATACTCTAATTCCACAAACAGCCTTCAGCCGGCCTCCAAATTAGGGTTAACTGCAATCCCAATAGGCAGAGGGCAGTGGGCGGGAAGGGGTGAAGGCTGCCCTGTTTCTCAGGATTAATGGGAAAGACTTTGATCCCAGCCGGGGATGGAGGAGCCGGGTTTGGCCGGTCCCCAGTCCAACACACGGTGTGTGCCCAGCCCAGGCAGCGCTGGGTGCTGCATTTCAGGCCCTTTTGTGTCTAGATGAAGCAAGATCATTCCAGCCATGTAATATTTATGAATTTCAGGATTTTTTGTTGTTGTTGTTACAGCTTTAAAATTTAATGATGTTTAACTTTTTATTTTCTTTGCTCCTTTCCTCACCAAAATAACACAAAGTCGGCTTTACTTTGAGGAGAGGATGGAAATATTGTTCTGATTTGTCTTTCATCTTATTTCATCATTTAATTATTGATGATTTTTTTTTCCTCTCCCCTGAAATGATAAATAAACTCCTAGAAACTGTGCAAGCATATAGGAGGAGTTTGCACCATGACACGTATGTGTCCCTGCTGAGCCGTGCTGCTCGCGCTCCCTGTGCCTCCGGAGCTGGTGATGAGCCAGTGTGGCTGCAACACACTCACTTGGCATAATATCTTAGAGATGCAAAGACCCCCTCTGGATGGGATGCTTGCTGACATTTATTGAGGCACCCGTCCCCCTGTGGCCCCCGTGCTTACCAGAAAGACGAGGCAGTGCAGGAACAGGGTGTAGAAGAAGGCAACGGTACGAGCTGTCTTGTTGGACAGGATGAGCCGCCCCTGCAGCAAGAGCAGAATAGAAAATCTCATTTTAAGTGCAAACCAGCCCTCCCCACACACAGGCTCAGAGAAACCCTGGCTGAGGGGTCCTGTTTGTGGTGGACCCTACATAAACACGTGAGACGGGATGCTTTGTCACCCATCTGTGCCCATCTCCGAGCAGCCACTCTTCAAGGTGACTACCACACATGCCTAAGCTCTCAGCCCAAAACCGCCCAAATCAAGGCAAATTCAGGGCTGTGAACCGCGGGGCTCCCCCCACTGAAAACTCTCTCAGGGGGTTGTTCTGAGCCTGTTTTACCCCAGTTTTCTCCCCCGGCTCTGCCCGCTCCCCCAGCGCCAGCCCTGACTCAGTGCCTGCCTGCAGCTCAGCGCCGCTGCGGAGAGAAACACCGGCAGTAATTAAGTCTCACGGATTTTTTAATTTGTGAACTCAAAGAACTTGCGACTTGCAGCGTTCCCTCGGCGGGGCGGCTGAGTAGACGCTGTGCCGTGCCCCCGAAAGCTGGCTCTGCCGCACAGCCCTGCCTGCACCCCAGCTCCGCTGCGGGACCCCGGGAATGATGCCGAGGACAATTTCATAGCCAGACGGTGCAGCCTCTTGAGCCCCCTGGCACGTTTTGGGCTATTGATTTGAGGGGAGCTGCGTGCTGGACCTCCAGCTGCTCTCCCCAGTAAAAGCCTCTCCTGGTGCATGGGGGAGGCTTGTGGCTGGAGCTGGTGGCCCAGGCAGGTCCCTGGGGTCCCACAGCTTGCCCTGCTGCCCTGCCTGCTTGTCACAGATAATTGCATTTAGGGGAAGGTCGAGGTGGAGGAGCATTGATGGCCCTTGGGAAGGCACACAGCACCGCCTGGGCTAAAGCAAAGCCCCCCCCGGGGGCAGAGGCTGCCAGATGGACGTTGCCCTGGGGGATTTTGGAGAGCGGCTGCAAAGAAGATTCTTTGAGCATCTCCAAAACCTCACCAGTGCCCTGGTCTGCAGGTTTACCCGCTTCTCTGGCTCTGCAAGGTCTATCCTGAAAGATTTACCCTTCACCTTTGCCAGCTCTGTGCCAGCCCACAGCGACTGAGGTTCTTAGGGACATGGTTTAGTGCTACAGTTAGTTATGGTTGGACTCTATGATCCTGAGGGTCTTTTCCAACCTAAATTCTATGATTCTATGAGGTCTGAGCTCAGTGGGTCCCAGAAACCCTGTAGGGCTGGGCTGTGTCCCGCTCCAACCCCTCATTTTTGAGAGGACACTGAACAGCAGCAAGACCCTGATAACGTCTGAGCCCATCTGGCCCAGGACACTGGGGTCCTGATGGGAAAATCTTCATGTCCATCCCTTCAAAAGACCCAAAGTCAGGAGTAACCACAGCCTAGAAAAGCAGCTTAGAAGCATGGATCCCACCTTCCTACAGAGCAACTTTTTATTCCTGCTGTACAAGCTAGGGATTCATTATGGACATAAGCACATTCCCCAAACCACCACGCAGGCTTTCCAAAGCTGGCATTAAAACCCACAGATCTCCCACCAAACCAATTCTGGGCTGAAATCTTCTTTGCTATTCATGGCCACGGCGGAGGCTGCTGTAACAAACAAGATTATGTTCTTAAATATTCCCAAGGAATAACTCCCCTAAGTCAGTTTTTTTGTAAATGCCTTTCATTAATTCTCCGTGGTGCTGGCACGCCACCCAATCCATATTCATGTTGGCATTTGCTTGGTTTTTATGCAAATGACAACTTTGCCTTTATTACAAGATACTTCTGTATTCTGTGGCTGTTGCAGACCAGTGGTCCCACATTAACCTCTGTTCTGCTGGCTACTCAGGGGTTAACTCAGCCAAAACCTGAGCCTGCTGCTAATGTCACAGATTAAAATATGAGTCTGATCTTCTGAATAACGACATTTTTAGCTCAGAAAGCAGCATTCATCGGTAAGAGATGGCAGCCAAAGCCCGTGGTGGCAGCGGTAGCTCTGCTGCCCGCCACGGCTCAGGAGAGGACCCTCTGCTGCTGCACCGATGGCAGCTCCCCGATACTGTCCCCGATGCTTTTTTGGAAGGAAGGCAGCGGTTCATGGTGATCCTCTGAGACACACGCTGTCCCCAAGCTCCTGGGCCATGCCCTGACACTGCCCTGTGGCATTGCTCACAGGGTTGGGGCTGGGTCACCCGCTCTGGCCAGGAGCCCCTGGGATGCTGTGGGATTGAGGGGAAAAGGGGAAGGGACGGGCAAGGGAGGAAAGTGATTTCTCCTAAAGCCATCCCCAGTGTGGCCCCGGCACGGCACCGTGGGAGACAGCCCACTCACCATGCTCAGCGTGGCTTTATCCCAGGGACTGAGGCTCAGGTACTTGCGCTGGCGCTCCTGCAAGTAAACGGTACCAGAAGGTGATTTCAAGGCTCAAAAGGCTCATTTAGGGTTTGCAAATCCGGGAAGGAGCTCTGTGCCCTGGGATGCACCCGCTCCCCACATACACACAGCCATAGCGAACGTCACATGGGCACAATGACTTATTTTTTATTTTCCATTTTTAAATTTTAAGTGAATGGCATTTGAGTGTGTTTTATGCTTTCAGAGTGCTGCTCCTGGATTTCACCTGGGTGACAAAAAACCGAGGGGTTTCACTTTCTGGCTGCTCCTTCCCTTTCACAAACCCAGACCACCTTGCCACAAGCAAAACCAGAACCGAGCAAATGCAGCCTCTCATGGACTGCAGCTGCGAAACCTTTTCCTACCTTCCTGCTGAAGGAGGAGAAGGGGTCCAGGCGCTCCTCGTACTGGGAGGAGTAGCGCTGCTCCGTGTCGTCCCTGCTGCCGCCCTGTGGAGCAAAGAGAAGGTGAGAAATGGGGGACAGTGGTGCTGCTGGTATCTGTCCCCTTATGGACACCCAGCACAGGGCCAGAACCACCCCCCCGAGCTGCTCATTTGGAAGAAATTATCCCCAAAGGATGGAGCGGCACAGCCCAGGGCTGACCCACAGGGCTGACATGATCCGTCACCTTCAAAAAGGAGCAGCGCTACAGGGGCTATTTAACAAAGTCCTTTCTTCCACAGGGACTCCATTCATGTCCCCCTATTTTTTGCCCTTTCTATGAAATAATGGTCATCTGTGTCACTCCAGAGACCTCATCTGGAAATGCCTGGGATACTGCAAATCCCACCCTGAATTCCTTTGCTGCTGGGTCAGGCAGGAGGGAGAGAGCAGTTTAGGAGGAGGAAATACAAAGTGTTTCAAAGAGATGGACTCAATTTGAAATCACTGTATCTCTGCAACCACAAACTGCCCATGAATGAAACTCTTACCACTTGAAGTGGCAGGGCACAGGGTTTCAAATGATTACCGCTAAATGCCTCATTAATCCATTTGTAAATTTTCATGTGATTGTAACATGCTGCTGTTGTGAAATATACTGCTTTGAAATCGCGTCCGTGTTTTTGAAACACCCTGTAATTGTTTAAACCTACAGCTGTTATTAGCTGGGCACGGGGCAAGGAAAATGAAGGAAACTCCTTGACAGGAGTGAAAGATTTCAGTTGGTTCAGATGGGCTGGGTTTTAAACTCCTCCTGGGACAGAGGTTCCCCTCGTGCAGCATCACCTCGGTGGCAAGCCCTGAGGATGCTCCTGCATCCTACACGTCCCTGCTCTTCCTTTCTCCAACACTACCTCTGCAGGACATGAGAAGTGCAGATTTCACATTGTTTCTACCCAAAACCAGCCTGGAAATGGCATTTGCCAGCAGCAGGTGCAGTCACGGTCTGGTGTGAGCCCCAGAGACAGACACGAGCTCCCCTGTTCCTAGCACTGTGTCTTCTCCAGCTCGGCCCCACCAGCGTGGTGATGCTGACATTTACCCGGGTCTTTCTGGACCCGTTCCTACGTGCTGATGCTTGTCCAGCCCACTGGTCCCGTTCCACGCCGGGTAAACCCCGCGGCACACAGACCTTTAGCAAATATGCCCTTACACACCGCAATCCGATCCCCGGTCACCGCGCGGCCGGGAGCCAGCGATGAGACCAGCTCCCAATTTAGGGGGGATGAATTCACTATGGCCTGGCCTTATTGAATGATCTTTGATGATTATTTTTAACGTGTCACATGCCCGATTAGGGGGTGAATTATGCAATCCCCCGTGCTGCTGCGTCGAAGGCTTTTGCTCTTTAGGTCATGTGAATGGCATTCAGACAAACATGGATATGATCTTCCGCGGGAGAAACGGGCAAAAATGTCAGAGGGGCCAACCCAGTGTCATCACCGACACATAAATAAAAGGACCAAATAAGGTCCTTCACGACTGCAGGAGTTTCCCATCCCCAAACACTATTAAAATATCCATCAATAGAACAGATTCAGTCCAGCCAGCAGCTGGAGGATGGCAGGGCAGGCAGGGCGAGGAGCCGGCGTTTCAACCCCTGTCCCTCCCCAGTTATTGTCACTTTTGCAGTGACCAGGAAAGCCCAAGGTCACGATAGCCCAGCTCTGACCGAGGAAGCGGCTGCAGTTTAAAGCTCCCCAGGCATCAGCCTGACCCACTTGCGAAAGCCCCAGGGATTTCCAGGGATGAAACCTCCCAGGGACACGGCAGGAGCGGAGCAGGTTCCAGAGTGGTCTCCAGCCTCCTCCTGGTGTTACTGGGATTACTGGGAAGGTTTTGGGCTTGTTTCTGGTCTTTTGGGGCCCTGGCCCAGGAGAGCAGGAAGCAAGGCAGCTCTCTCTGCTGGCCACAAGAAATTCAGGGTGGTGGGGAATGCGCATAGGTATGACAAGATGAATTATTTTTCAGGCTCTGACTGCAGGGATTTATTGCAGGAGGTCCCGATTTAACCGCTTGCTGCCTGGTCAGGCAGGAGCATCCGCAGTTTGCCCGTTGGAGCATCAGGCTGCCGGCAGTGAGCATCAAAAGGGTTTGCAGCAGCTTTTTCAGGGAGGAAATTTGAGCTTCTGGTATTAAAGATGCCAGACACCCCTCAGCACAGTTCAGATTGACCATTGCTCCTCTAGGCAGAGCACTGGACTCTTCTTCAACCCAATTATCTCCCGTTTTCCAACTTTCATGCAAGGTGCATGTGAGTAATGTGCAGTTTCCCCATTGCTCTTGTACACGGAGGGCAACGGTTTATGTTTGGGGTCTGTTTGTCTGTGTGAACCCAGCTGGAGGACAGACAGACAGACAAACAGCCACTCACCCGGCCGGGGTAGCTCTGGAGGAACTTGATCTTCTCATAGAGCTTGATGTTGTCGGCTCTCAGGTTGTCCAGCTCGCTCTGCAGAGCCTGCACCGTGTGCTGCATCATGCGGTTCTCCTGCACGGGGGGACAGGGGCCATTAGCAGCGAGGACGGGGACAGGATGGGATCTAACCACGGGGGAGGCAGAACGGGGGGCAGCTGGGGTTCAGTAGCCTCTCAGTAACTAAAAATCCCCCAGCTTTAAATTAAAATTGCTCCCAAATTAAAACTGTCACAGCTGCCGCTGAACAGGACCCCCAGAATTGAACCATCAACGAACCCCATCTCTCCATGGCTGGATATGGGCCGGGGCAGCCGTGGTGGCTGCGGGTGGCTTTGCGCTGAGACCCGGCCCCCATGGGAGATGCAAAACCAACCTCCTGGCTTTGACGAGGTCGTTTTGAGCTGTGCTTCAACTTGCAGAGCTATGGGGTTTTTACTCTAAACCACATTCCCTGTGTGCACCCAAATGCTGTGCCATACGGCCAAGCGCACCCACAAGGCGACGGGGATTTAGATCTGTCCTTGAACTGGAGCAGCACTGATGGGCTGGGGGAGGCTTTGGTCCTGCTAACTGCAGAATATATGATATTTTTCTCTTGTGTGCAGTGGTGCTGATAATAAACTCCCTGCAGGACATTAAAGCAGCCAGCTCCAGGCTGCAGTCCTGCAGCCGCCCTCCCCACCCAGCGTACCCCCTCCAGCTCCTGGTTCCTGGCCCGGAAACGTTCCCTCTGGCTGGAGATGATGGAGAGGAGCGAGTCCACCTGCCCCTCGGGGAACGAGGTTCCGGGGGATGGTGAGTGACCTGCAGACATGAGACACAGAATCATAGAATCAGTTGAATAGTCTTCAGTTGCAAGGACCCACAAGACTCATCGAGTCCAAATCCTGCCCTTGCACAGGACAACCCCACAGGTCACACCGTGTGTCTGAGGGTGTTGTCCAGTCTCTTCTTGAACACTGTCAGGTTGGGGCTGTGACACCTCCCTGGGGAGCCTGTTCCAGTGTCCAGCACCCCCTGGGTGACGAACCTTTTCCTCATGTCCAACCTGACCCTTCCCAGCACATCTTCTGCCATTACGACCCAGCAGATGCCCACCATCCACCGCAAAGCCAGCAGGGCTGCTGGAAGTCCCCCTGCCAACACAGTGGGACTGTGGGGCACCCAGGCAGAGAAACTCCTGTGCACAGCTATTACAACATGGACCTGTTTTTAATGCATTTTTTTTTTTTTATTTTATGGAACTTATCCTGGCAATGGACAGGTTCGCTCCTCAGAGACAACCAATTGCATTATTTGGGGCAACTCGTGGCTGCCTTCCCATGACCCCAGTCCTCCCCAGTCCCTGCCAGACCCTTCCCTGTAGCTTCTGCAGCAGCCATAGCCCTAAGAACAGACCTGGTGCCACAACCATCCCCATATCCGTGTATGCTTCTCTCTCCTTTCCCTCCTCACAAAACAGTAACCCCCATTCTGTATTTTCTCCTCTTGCAGGCACCCCAGCAAGGCAGAAGCTGATCGCCCACAGCCATCACCAGCTTGCTGTGGCCAGGAACCCCACTTTTGGGTGCCTCACACGGCTGCTCCCCACAATTGGGGTGTGCAGGTGCTGGGGGGGCTGCAGCCATCCCTCTCAGTATTGGTGGCCGAGGAGCAAAAGGTCCCCAGGGCTATGACTCAACCGGCTGCACAGAGGAGCTATTCATAGCACAGGATGCGTGGCTGCAGGTTGTTTGGCTTCGTGGGACTGTTGCTGTGATATTGTTTATCGTGTGTTTTCAAAACCTTTCAAAACAGAAAACAACAACAAAAAAATTAAAAAAGGAAAGGAAGTGGGTTTTCTTCCAGAGGAGCCAAGTGTTGTTATTTGTTTGATTCATTTTCTCTTCCAGACCTCGGCGCAGGAGCCAGCGTAAAGGAAATATTTAGCTCGTTGGCCGCGGAGGGGGTTTGGTGCGGGAAAGGGCAGGAGTTAAGCGCAGGGTGTTTGGTTCGGTCTGGGCTCAGCAGCTCAGCACAGAGCTGGGTCTGGCACGTGCCTGCTGTGAGCAGCTGCAGGGCCAGCAAACCCAGCACCGAAAACCCACTCCTGACCCCAGGGAAGGACACGCTGAGCAGGCGATGTCTGCGCCTGCTTAGGAGCATCCTCACGTCACCATCCTCAGAGAGGTGACCCCCTGCCCACGCCACCGGGACGTCCCTGCCAGCAGCTCAGGGCACAGCCCCTGCATCTCACCATAAAACAGCGCCGTGGCCTCCTTGATGGGCTCAGGTATCTTCTCCAGGCTGGGGACGGCCGCACCCTGAACAGCAAAAGCAAAAGTAATTGTTTCCCCCCCTGTCTGAAGGTGCCTGGTCAAGCAAACCCCACCTGGGTCCTGCTACTGCCCTGGCACCCACAGCCTTGTCGGAAGCATCACTGCCAAACCGACACTCCGCAAGGATTTGCCTGACACAACATGGAGAAGATGGTGTTCAGCAACCAAATCCCACCCTTTAACTGGGAAGGAGAAGGGCTGGATGGTCACTAGATGCCACTACCATCACCCACCCTGTGCCACCACCATCCCACTGCAGAGGCACGATGCCACTCTCTGCTGGGTGCGTTGTGAGAAAGAATGAAAAATGAGAGAAAAAAATAATTAAAAAAAAAAAGAGGAGGTAATAAGACAACCTCCAGCTGCCACTGGCCCTTCCATCAGTGATGGTCAACCCCTGGGGCCACTTCGAGCGCTCCCTGCCCAACGCTGGGCGCTACCTCCGCGTCCGGGCGATGCACGGCGGACAGGGCTTGGATGGTGCTGAGGTCGTGCTCCAGCTTGGCCACGAGCTCCTTCTGGCCGGCCAGCGTGGACACGGCCTCCGTCAGCTGGATCTGCAGCTCCGCACAGCGCACTGGAAAACAGAGACGGGGCTGTCACCCGCGGTGGCCCAAACCCTGAATTTTGGCCAAGGGGACACCAAAATGCAAGAAACCTCCACCTGGAGCACTAAAACCAACCCACATGCAGCAACACTGTTTTTTCTTTATTTCTGGGACCCTGCCAGCAATCCCTGCTCTGCTCCAGGGAGAAGTGACCAGGGGTCCAGCCCACCTGGGTGATGTCCCAGGGTAGGCAGCTGTCCCCAGGCAGGACCAGTGTCACATCCCAGTGCTGGCAGCAATGTGAGTGGCAGCTGCTCGCACCAGCACGGCTGCTTCAAATGTTTTTTGGTGACCCCGGAGTACCTGGCAGCATCTTGTCTGGGCAGAGTGGGGGGACCTGCAGAGAGATGAGCCCCCAAACTGATCCCCAGGTCTGGTTTGCACAGAAAAGGTGCGATGGAGGTGGGCTCTGGGCCACGGGTCTGGGACAGACACGTACTGGGCGGACGGCTGCTGTGGGGGGTTGGATTGGGGTGGGGGACATCTCCCAGGAGGGGCTCAGGTGGGACCGATCCTGCCCCCCGGTGCTGGGAGAGGCTGCACAGCCCCCGGCTTCCCCACTTGAACAATTTTCAACAAACGAGCCTTCTTTCCAGTTGCCCCCCCCAGAGTAAAACCCACGCCCTAAACCACAACAGGCGCTTGTTGGAATGCTGCAGGAGCAAAACAAAAGCCTCTCGTTCCCCTCGTATAACCCCGTCCCAGATGTGAAGCAATGGAGAGACACACCAGGGCCAAAATGCAGCTACAGCGAGCGGCACAGGACCAGCACCGCGGGGCGAGCTCCCTGCTCCGTTTGCAAATCCATCCTGAAACACAGAGCGTCAGCAAGCAGGAGCCATGCCCTGCAGCAGAAATCTGCTTGTTTCACCTTTTCTCCCTCATTGCCAGCAACGTCTGGGCCTCTGCCGGGCTGAAAAATCCTGCTCAGCTCAAGGCTCAGCCCCTGCGTTTTGCAGCTCCCTGCTGCGGGGATGCAGGATACATCCCTCTCTGCCTGGATTTCCAGGTGGGTGAAAGCTCAGGTCCCAGCTGCTCCAGTCCCTCCCTCATAATTCCCGTTGTAATTATTCCCTTGAATTCCAGACGGCTGGAAGGCAAAAAAATCCTCATTTATCAACTGCCAGGGAGCAAGAAATGCAAAGCTCTGCCTGGGAAGCAGCCGTGCGGGGGGAAGCGAGGGCAGATTGTTGTGCCCGTGGGGCCTCCTGCCCTCTCTGAAGACTTCAGACGAGAGGTGCAGAGCGAGTGCAGCTCCAGTCCAGCTCGCCCCGTCCTGCTGGGCTGGGAGCTGCCCCACACACCCCAACACCGTTGGACTGGGGTCATGCACAGGGTTCGATGCCCTGCAGAGCCTGGCTGGGAGGGCTGGACTCCGTGCAGTAGCAATGGGGGCTCAAACCAAGTCATGCCTAAAATCAATGCTGCTTTCTCATGAAGCAGGGACTTTGCTGGTGCAAATTTCGCCCTTTTTGTTAGAAATGCAATTCCTATGTTATTCATAAGGGAGGAAGCCTGCCTGCAGGGAAAGGGAGGTGACACACGCTTCAGACACAACGCATGGATTTATTTTCTTTCCTCTCCCCATTTGCATTTTAGAGGCCCCAAATAAAAGGCTCAGGAGAGCCAGGAGCAGTTGCGATAAAGGCGCAGTCCCACTGGAGGTCAGTGTTTCTCAAGAAATGGGGAATCACTGCAAGCTCCTGAAACACGGGTGGCCTGATGCAAAAATATTTGCATTAAGAAGATTTGGAAAGAAGAAAACCTCTTCCCTACGGTTAATTATTTAATTGGCTGTCTCTTTAAATTGCATTAAAATGTAATTGGGAAGCTATTACTGGCCAAACATGGGCTGTGGGGCCCAGCTCTGCACAAAGCAGCCCTGATCGCTGATGCTGCTGCCGGCGTGCCCGGGCTGCGCCCTGGCCAGGACACGGCCCCTGCCTCCCGTCCTGCCCCAAAACCTCTGCAGACTGAGCACGGGCATCGTGCTGCAGGAGATCTGAGCCCTGCATCCCAGCTCTTGAGCTTCTCCCTTAAATGACTTTTTCAATTTTTGCTTTTGAGTTACCTGGGCTGAGTTTTTCACATGAAAAAGGGTCAGCGAAGGAACACGTCTCCCAGTTCTAAAGAAACCCACATCCTTTCTCCCTTGGGTTTCACTGCCTCAGCGCTGGCCATTCTACAAACCATCCATGAAAACCATGCCTAACACTGGAATCGACCCAAGCGCACGGAGCTTCTCTCTCATCTCCCCTTCAGTATCTCTATTCACGGTGGTTTTCTGGTGGTTTTTTTTAATCATAACTTTCTTTTCTCAAAGCGGCAGCGGCCACCCGTGCCCTCGTCACTTCTCTGCCAGCGACCCCTCGCCCCCAGCAGCAGGTGGATGCTCTCCCAGGCACGCAGGTCAGTTCAAGCCTTGAGATCCAGCAAAAGAAAAGGCGCTTTTGTCTCCTCCGAGCTGCTGTGCTGGAGGGCCCTTGCCCTGACCCTTCAGATGTGCAAATACCTCCAGAGCCGCGGAAGGTGGAGAGGTACTGCGGAAGATAATGGGGGAAAGAAGGTGAACCCCGGGGGAAATTCGCATTTTAAACTGAGTATTTTAAACTCAAGTATCCTTAGCCTCAAACTCTGCCGTTCCTGATTTCTGAGGCAATGGAGGAATGGGCCTGATATTGCCATCACCTTATGGAGAAAAGTGATGAAATGCAGCAACTGAGCCATGGAACGCTCGGCACAGGCAGGGCTGGTTTTTCCTTGTTGGCTCCAGCTGATACACAGAAAACAAGAAACGGGGACTGGAGTATTACTGAAAAACACCTCCTGCTTTCCAGGGAGTCCTTGGGAAGATGGCTGAGCAGATGGGAGCTGGAATACAGAGTTTCGCATGGGGCACCTGTGAGGTCCCTAGAGAACTGTTGGCTGGGGGAACGCTCTTCCTTGATCAGGATTTTCTTCGCCAAAATTCATCATGACACTGATGGTAAATCCCTGAGCTTTCACCTGGCCTAGCTGGCCAATAACACAACCACCATTAGAAAAAGCTTCTGTGAATAGGTTTCCAGGAGTTTGGCAGAAATCAGTTGCAACAAACACGGGGCAACAAGTCCCTGCACAACTGTTGAACTTTGCTACCAACAGCTGAACTTGGTCTCCACCTCAACACCCCAGCCCAATCCTCCTGGGGAATCCTGGGCTTGCAGAGAAACACCTTTCAGGACAACCATCGGCCACCAGCCTCTTCCCACGCACCCCGTGTGACGACCACATCTTCAGGTCTTTTCGGTATCACTAAACACGTGGCCTGATGAAACACCCAGCGTGAGCGGGGAGGGGGATCAGGTCCTCTGCGAGGAACCGACCACTTTGCAAAAGTCATCCAGCAGGTAGAACAATGTTGGTGAGGCTCTTGAAAAAGCGTCACATTCCTGCCCCAAACTGAAGGAGTGATTAGGAAGAGGATGCTGTAAAGAAGATGAAGTCTAACTGTAGCTCCAACCTGAGGAGCACGGCCACAGGTGACATTGCCTGAAAAAACGTGAAGTGTCTGTGCGGACAGGCCATGCGGTGAGACACAGAGGTGCCCCACGCAGAGGGGAAGCAAAACAATCCTAAACGGAGAATAAAAGATTCAGCTGAATCTCACACTTCTCTCATTGTGTGTAGCACCATCCGTCTCGCACTCTTCCAAAGCTGCAAGTTAAAATCCTTATAGTGAATATGAAGCGAATAAAGTCCTGGAGCCCGAGGCTCCAGAGCACGTTTGTGGGGAGCCCTGAGCCCCACAGATATCAGAGCCCACGGGCTGCGAGACAGCGAGCCCAGCGCCGCCACGGAGCAACAGCAACTTTGACTCCGGTAACAAGCCCCAGCAATCGGACTCCCTTGGCAAATCATCCAAAATAAACAGCATCTGTTTTCACAGATGGAGAAAATTAAGACATACTAGCAACTTAGCTTGAAGTTATAAGGCCAGACATAAATAAATGCGAGGCAATCTTTCCATAAGATGGTGGCTTGATTACTGAGGATACAGACAGATGAATAAATCACCTTGGGGTAAGATAGGCTGTAACTTGCTATACATCCAGGAGACTGGAGTAACTGCTCATGTGTATCCTGAGCCCGAAGGAAACAAGAGGTAAGCGGTATTGCTGAAGGGATCTGCAGGGCAGGAGCACACACATGGGCACTTACTGCAAATTAGCTGATGCTCTGCAAGTTCACACCCTGATTTGCCTTATGGTAACTTTTTAATCTGCCTCCGTTACTGTCTGGCCTCCTTGGATTTACATAACAGTAGAAAAATAAGAAAACAAGAAGAGAAGTGGCACGCGAGGAGCTTTCTTTGAAAACTATCCTCTCAGAAGTCAACCAAAGTGCATTGAAACCCATGGCTTCAAAGGTTCTAAGACTGTTTTACTGACTGGAAGGAAGATGATGGTGAGATAACGAAATCTTGGAGTACCTTGACATGAAGGCTGAGAAGCCCAGACACAAAGCTGGAGACTCGCTCAGCACAAACAGCGGTGTCTGAGCATGCCAGACGAGGAGCAGGAGCCAAGGCAAGAAGCAGGAAACTGGGTTTTCCACGAGTTCTTTGATGTTTCCAGCTTGTTCACCGTTCCCCACGTTGGGCCACTCTGGTTAATGACCGGGTTGCTGTGGACAGTTACTGAGGAGTTGAAATGGCTGTTCTTCCCCAGGCACAAATAAGTGCTCAGGCTTTTTGACGTCTCTCTCCCGTGAGCCTTTTCAAGCCAACGAAGTCCTGCCTCCAGTTCTACCCGACTCCAGAGCTCCCAGGTTTGTACATAAATTAAGGCACAATTTCAGGTTCTTGAAATACTTGGCGTTGAGCTTTCAAGGATGTCTGAAAAAGGCAGTAATGTTATTGCCCAAAGTCCTGCTCTCTTTCCAGGCAAATCAAAGGGAGATGACTCTGTGCTGAAGGGATGAGGGACATGCTGTCCAGATGCTGCAGATCGAGCTCTGGTTGAACCAGGTGATTGTTCTCTGCCCTCTTTTTGGTTTATGAAAATGTCAAGGAACAAAGATTTGAGCCAAAATCCCTCCCACAACAGAAAGGTTGTCAAAAGCCTTTTGGTGTTGCACATCTCAATGATTCTAGTTCCGTCTTGACCTTTTCAGAATGGGACAACATTTCTGCATGGTCCAGAGTTGTGTGGGAGTCATTCAGTCTGTCTTAACTTCGTGCAAAGCCCTTTCCTTGGGGCCAGCGTTGCTGTGAGCTGTCAGTAGGCTGAGAAACAGGACATGGCAGAAGGGAATGATTTAACATTGCTTTGCTACAAGGCATCGGAGCCCTGTCTCTCAAGTCTAGCAGAGTGGTGCAAATCCGTTCAGAGGTAAAGTCTGAAGAGCATGTTGTAGCACAAAAGCCCCGCAGAGCCATCTCCCAGGTCCACCTCACCCCACACAAAGCAACGAAGGAACATCTCCACCACCCAAAGGCTGGTGTATTCTTCCAAGGATCTCACCAGAGTGAATAAAGATATTGGAGATCAAGTGCTCCAGAGATCCCACCAACACTACAGAAGTCACACAAGAACTGGGTGTTCGGGACATTTTAAAGCAACCTCTCTAGAGATCTCCAGAGAGGGAGGAAAGGTCAGTCAGCTCTAAGAGCAACTGAGTATCCACAATGTCTGGACTGTATTAGTCTCAGGCCGCCCTTGTTTATCACCTCTGTACCTGCCATGAGACTGTTCTCTGATCAGACTTCCTGCGAGCTTTATAAAAGCGCGAAAAAAAGAAAGCAGGTGGTGAAAAGAAAGGAACAACGGCATCTCTAAAAGCCATCTCCACCTCCTGGCACTGTCACCTCGTCTTTACCAGCCCTGCCAAAGCTCCAAGAATGAAGCGGTGAGGTTGCTCTGCAGATACAGAGGCTGTAAGAGAAGACATCAAGAACCGTGAGTGACATCCTTCAGGGATGTTGTGCAGAAGATGTGCAGTCCTAGACAGCAAGGGCTGGGACTGGCACCGGGGAAGGCAGCAAGAACTTTTGTGTGCCACCAAAAAGACAGGAAAAAATAGGGACAGCAGAGAGCAGATCACATTCAACACGCTGAGGACATGATTTGGGGCTTCGTCTGCCTAAGTACCAAAGGGATCTGCCCAAGTACCAAAGGGATCTGCTTAAGTACCAAAGGGATCTGCTTAAGTACCAAAGGGTTTGGGAGCACAGGGCAAAGAGCTCTTCACCTTTGCTGCCATGCTCAGTACATGAGCAACCTCCTTTGCGTCTCCTGCAGCCCTTTTCATCAGATAAATCCGTGCAAGCGGCCTTGGGGAAGAGCAAAAGGCGCTCCTGAAACACGGCGAGATGTCTCCCACCGACAGCCCTCCGTCTTTCTCCGCCAGCTGCCGGCAGAGGCGGCGCAGGCAAAACTCCTGCTCCCTCCCCTCCTTTCCCCCCTTTTCTTTTCACGTTTTGAGGGCCTGCTGGGAAGGTTTGAAGGATTTCTCCTTCCCTTTCCTCCTGGCTCAGCCACTCCAAAATAAACAGCCCCCAGCAAAGAAACACAGCACTGCTTAATAAATTCTCCCTGTAAGGACAGAGGATTCATAGAAGAATGGATTATTTCCAAGGGTACCAAGATAATTACATGGGTAAGTAGGAAGAGTTCAAGAAAACAGTTTGAATTTTCTTATCGGCTTCCCATAGCTTGGAGCAAAAAGAAAATAAAATGCTGTACTGTAATCAAATCATGTTTTCTGAAGCCCTCCGTTGGCAAGTGCACAATTCCTTCACCACTTGTATTAAAACAGCAATACTTAGAAGAAAATGATCGCATTTTGAAAGGGAAATAAGTGGGGCCCAAAAGCACCACGTGAGCTGCTCACAGGATGTTCTTGCCTGGTGGGAACAAGGATTTCACCCATTAATACAGTGAACGCCTGTTGTATCTCCTATGTAAACCTCACCCTTGCTACAGCATCTGATTCCTGATAGAGCTGTGCCCCAGTGCTGGTCAGTAAGGGTCTATGGGAACACACAGTGTACACTTCTCCTTCCGAAAAGGAGATTTTTGACATCCTTTTGAAGGGCAACCAAACGAAGCTATCACAGAATATCCATCTATCTCCATGGAAGACCATTAAGTCTCTGCTCCTGATTTCCGAGATGCATCCTTGTGGTTTTGGTTGCTTTCCTAGCATCCCCAAAATAAACTTCTGGAGATTCAGGCTTGAGAGGACAATCTGGTTTTATCCTGGCTGCTTCTGAGCTACAAGGAACCCCCTCCAGCTTCTTCAGTACAGGTCTGTGCTTTCACAAGCATAATGAAGCTTTTGCTCACGACCACGCATGTGATTTTAGTTCAGTGCCGATACCACCACACCTAAAGAAAAGTGCAGGTTATAAATATAGAAATTAACCAACATGAGTAATAGTACTTTAAAAATGTGGGTGTTTAGCATCAAACCTAAAATGATTACAGTCAAATTATACAAGATAATACCATTTATAGCAAGCAACAGTTTGACCAGCCATTAAATAACTAGGGAAAAAAGTGTGTTAAAACTAGAAGCTTTGTATCACGTGGAACAACCCGTCACCAACATTTTAAAAGCAGAAAACACACATTTGTAAAGAAATTAAGGCATGAAATAGCATTTTCAATACATCGCGAAGAGCATCCCACCCCCAAACACAAATGCAGACTTGGGTGAAGCGTCCCCAAGTGTGACACCAGTGGGACGGACCCCAGTGACTGGGAGGGAGCCCAGCCCGACTCGCACTCTCCAGGATGGACAGACGGACATTTTTGGGCAACAGATTTCCAGCCTGGCCCTTCAAAACTCCTCGTGCCCAGCTGAACATTCCCTGCTCAACAGGAATCTCGGCCTGTGGGCTGCGCACAACACACGGGCAGGAAAACAATCACAGTAAGAAATAAACTGCAGGACACAATATGAATGTTGGTCCCTCACAACCACCGCCAATTCACAATTTGAGAAAATAAGCACAGCAAACACACCCGTACACACACACACACACACACACACACTCTCTACCTGAACCTGTTCAAGATAGGGCTTTATTCTACTATTTTTTAAAGATAGAATTCTGCTGATTGATTAAAACATCTGTTCCTCACCAACACCAAACTTCTGACTTCTAGACTCTGTAAATATGGAGTATATCTATAGGAACAACATGTCGTAAAGCACTAGAAGAGGAATTTATATAAAAAGTAAGTGTAAAAATAAACAGTGAGCCAAATATCTGGGACAATTCTTTTACATTTTCATTTTTACATCTAAAGCATTTTTGACTTCAAGACAATGCGTTTATTCTGGTTTTTTTTAATAATTGACTAACATATCATTATCATGCTAAAAACAATCCCCCTTGCAGTCTCGGACCCAAAATGCATCTTTTCTGTCCATGAAGCCAGGTGTCCCCCTCTCACTGACTGCAACAGGAATTCGAATTCACACTTGAATTCCACTGAAAAAAGGACACGGCTCGGAAATCTGACACTTCAGTATTTAAGGTATTGAAAATATCCCCCCTCGCCTAGAAACTGATACACAAAAAGTGAATTTCCCCCCCCCCCAGACAAAGAGAAATCCCCAGCAAACCCAGCCAGAACCACCAATGTAAATGTTTGCTGCTTGGACTCAGGTCTCACCTCCAATAAAGACAGCCCACGCGGAATTGTGTTTGTATAAAAGATATTTACTTCAATTATCACACCTAGGGTGCTAGTGAATAATAATAATAATAATACATCGTGTGAGTTTCATACAGTGATATTGCTTCTCCATATCATATAGGGACCGTTGTACAGTGCTGAGAACAAACATTATATGGCTAACCAAACGAAGACAGAAGAAACAATGCCATTCTGCTGACGGAGGGAGCGCTGCCCTGCTACTGCCAGCCATATAAACTCTTACTTTTATGTTTAAACAAATACCAAGAAATAAAATGTTACAAAAGATGAGTCACAGCAACACAACGTGGGCTTCTCAAAGCTACTTGTACAAATAAAAAAAAAATGACACTTTTTTTTTTTTGGTCAATTGGGTCTTTGTGAGGATTTTTTTTCTTTTAAATCTGTGATTGTGAATATAACAAACAAGCTCTAAAAACATCTAAGACTTAGTGCGTTACAGAAAAAATATAAAATACTGCTAAAAATGTAAGACACCACAATACACTGGGGTAAAAACTGAGCTTATTATTAAAAAAAAAAGTTCTCAGGAAAAAGTACACCACTTTCTGTTTGAGTTCGTCTTGTGCTGTGTTAGTAGTCGGGGCATTTCAAAGCTCTGCCCATTATCATGGCAAGTAGTTATTGCACAAATGCAAAGAGTTAATTTCTTAATTAAAAAAAAAAAAAAAATGAAGAGGGACATGAGAAAAACAATTAAAAAACAAACCAAAAGAACATTCCCCCCCTCCCCAGCCAACCTCCATCTGCTTTGGAATTAACGTCCAGATCTGTACACGTGACATTCTCGCAGCGTTTCCAGCGAGTGGGGCGCGCGGTGCCCCCGCTTTTGGAACGGGAAGGGTAAAACATGCTTTCCAACACAGAAATGCATAGAGTATTGTGACAGGAACAACCTTTTTGTTCCGCGGAGGTTACCCAATCGTTACCATAGGGCTTTTTTGTCTTTTTATTTTAAATTCTGTTTTTCAGACTATGCCGGAAGGAAAGAACCTCGCATGAGGAAATTCATCTGATGGTTTTCAGTGGGACACCCTCGAAAGGCAAAGTGCAAATTCGCTTCCAAACCCGCAGCGGCGGTGCTGTGCGGCCGGCCCGGTGCCGTGTGGCCAGTGCGGTGCCGTGTGGCCAGCCCAGCGCGGTGCCATGTGGCCACCCGGTGCCGCGTGGCCGGCCCAGCCCGGTGCCGTGTGGCCAGCGCGGTGCCGTGTGGCCACCCGGTGCCGTGTGGCCGGCCCAGCCCGGTGCCGTGTGGCCAGCGCGGTGCCGTGTGGCCACCCGGTGCTGTGTGGCCGGCCCAGCGCGGTGCCGTGTGGCCACCCTGGCACCGGTGCGGTCGGACACGCGCTCCCCGCCACCAGCTGCGGCCGTTTCTAGCGCAACGCTTTTCCATTTTGCTCCAGGCAGCTCGGCGCTCCCCGGTTTCCTAGCCAGGGAAAGCCTGTCTGAACGTGTTTCGACACCGCGAGAGAACTAAACGACTCCTCTGTGACAAAGATCGATTCGCAATGCGCGACCTCCGCAGTTCACACCAGGGAAAAGTTGCTGCTGCACAAGGTGATTATTTCTTTTCGTTTCTTTTTTTTTCCTCAACCAACTTTGAATGAGAAGAAAATCAGAAATTCAAACATACGCCAACAAAGATGAACATCACAGGAAACCACTCTCTCATTTTAAATTAACACTCTTGAGTAAATCGCAATGGACTCTGACAAAGGGGCACTGCATCGTCATGAAAATCTCAGTAGAGGCTCTAGGAGGCTAAGGGTATTTTCTCTCTCTGTATATTTTAACTCTCGTCTTTCGCAACTGAGGCTTCTTATTCTCAGTCCTAAATTATTTTAAAACTACTTAAATAATATTATTTATTAGGCATTTAGATAAAATATTTTTTTTTTAAAAAATGATTGCTCTAGAAAAACACAACAGGGGCACAATGATATGGATAGGCCAGCGAGCCGACACCACCCGCTCCGTCGCTGGGATAGCCCAGGCTTTCTCCAACATCCGTTCATGGGATATGTACATACTCCTGCCGTGTGCACACCAAACAAAAATAAACCTCAAAAAAAGAAACTGTTAAAATTAATCTCATAAATAGGAAACAGTAGATTGTTTTCCTAATCACAAACCACCTTTATATATTTCACCTTACGATGCTGCAGAGAGCGAGCTTGACAGAGGGTACACAAGTGCGGGTACCGGCTGAGGACGCCGGCAGGCGAACGCTTGCTCTTTGCAAACCCAATCTGAGACCCGAATGACTTTCCAGCGCCTCGCCACGCAGCTCCGGGCACGGAAAAGACGACAGCACGTGTTAGCGATGGCACGAAAGGACGCGGTGACGAGCTGGCGATGGCCGGAGCCCACGAGTGTTTCCTGAACGGCTGCAGACCTGCGAGCGCGGCGGTGAGACGGAGCTTTACAAGCAAAACCGCTGCTGGGTGAGGGTGGATTTTCCAATCCCAGGCCCAACCGGAGCCAACCCAGAGGGATTATTATTATTTTATTTACTTTTTTTCCCTTGGGGACCTGAATTCTCCTAAACTAGAGCTCGCGCTCGCCAGCGTTTGGCGGCCGGGACATAAACCTCCCAACGCTAAATGAGGATTTCTATTGCACAAAGCCTCAGCGCACAGTGTCTCGAGTGCTCGTTGGCACAGGAACCCTCCTCGGTCGGCGTTCGCTCTCCCCTCACCCCAATGAAAAGCGGCTGTGAGTGCTGCAGTCTAGACCCCTGTGCTTTAGATTATTCTCCACAAAGAGATTAGGCAATAAGGCACATAGCTTTCCAAGTTTAGAAAGATTGTTGAGCAGGAAAGTAGTAAAACTGAGAAACTTAATGGGAAACGCGGTAACACATGGGATTTCGATGACACGCCTATTGATTGAAAATCATTTCACACTGAACTAAAATCTTTCCGCCACAGAACAAAACTGATCCGTGATCTCCATCTCTCTAGAGGAGGAGAGAAGGAAATGGAAGCCCTGATCGAGGAAAAAGAGAAGTACGATACGGATGTGATCTTGCTTATTCCCCGCGAGCCTCCTGTAGGAACTGGATGCCCAGGTGCTCCCTGTACAGCCTGTACGAGCATCCAGAGGTAACGAGGTACTTTGGGAACACTTTTAAAGCTACTAATAATGTACCCCCATTTAAATAATACATCACAATAGCACTAAGGGTCTAACGTAAGCTAACAAAAGCCAGAGAAGTCTGATCAAAAGACTGATTGTAGAAAATGCTTTTTGTATTTACTTGGAGATCAGACTGTACCTCGGAGCAAGTCAGGTGCCAAGTTTTATCTCTTCTCTTGAAAACACAGAGGTTCACCCTCTGAGAGAAATGGCAGAATAGAGCATTTCTATCTCATTCTTAAGAATACTTGAATTTTCAGTTTAGGGAGATGAAGAATGAACCACGTGCTTTAATGTGATACTTAATTTTCTGATCAGCTGTTTTTGCCGTTGTTTTAACCACATTGCACATGTCTTTGCTACCCACCTTCCCCCCATACACAGATTTAGCAGAGTATATGTGGCGTGTACAAATACCTGGCATATTAACTTGCTACAAGCCGCATCAAAGCAAAACCTACAGCCCAACCGCTACGGGATGTCGGGGACAAGGTTTGACCTTCCATTTCACATCCCTCGGCTTTTGCGCATCCCAGACCCTTGGAATTATTTCTATGTATTCTGACCGCGATCTTCCCCCTCCTCATTAGCTGAACCCGTGTATCTCAGACACTCCGATCTCTCAGGTGGTTAATCCCCTCTTCACGACAGGGAATTTATCTGACAAGTGGGACAATGGCATTCTCTGCGCATTAAAACACATGTTGGTTTTAAGCACGCGCTCACCTACACCCCAAACGATTTCGCGAATTTGGCTGTAGCGATTCTACTGCACCGTTAACACCAAGCACGTAAGTATATACAGAAGGGCTCTTCCATACAATCATGTACATACATATATTTAACAACTCCTAAAAACGCATATTAGTTACCCGCATAGACAGAAGAGGATAATGCAACTTAGCGCTGTTTTTCTTGCCATCGACAGAGAGGTTGCACTGTTATGAACATCACCACAGAATTACACAGTAACTTTGCAAAGAGCAGTCACCGTAACAGCAGAAATCTCCTGGCACGACTCTCCATTTCCAAGGATCTTTGGATGAAGGTTGTACTAGGTAGTACAAATATCTCTAAAATTCAAACAAAAGTCAAAGATGTGACACCATGGGGACCGCAGGCATCTACTTTTCTGTCCTGTTTCCTGCACCGTTTTGTTCTGGTTAAGAATTCAGTCGTCATCTGCGCTTGGCTGTTTCAAAATACAAAACTGCAATGATACCATGAAACCAAGGGTTTTAATAATAAGAAATCTACACAACTGCGGCAAAAACCTACCAACATCGCTGTGAGTAAAGCAAGCCTGAAAAAATGGCAGCAATTGTCCTTTGTGGAATAGCTGGACATGGAAAAATACCATAATCTTATCATTTTTTTTAAAAGGAGGCATTTCCTTTCAATGCACTTTAGTGCCAGAACTTGTTTGTGAATACCAATGAAAATCAAGCTCAGGAATCAGATCATTATTTTTTTCTGTTCACAAAATGGTTGTAAAAATGGAGAACTCAGACAGCCAAGGACTTTGGGGTCGACCTGGCGTGCCCAGGTCTTGGGAGAAGCTGGTCTGGTGCCTCCATCGGTCCTTGGCTGAGCAGGGTCACTAACAGAAGGTCAGGGCAAGACTCTTTTCAACGGGAAAATGACCTTACAACTAACACTTTCTATTAAATATGCCACAGTACCACTCGGCTGCGGAGAAATCATCCCTGAGGAGAGAGATGGCACCACTTGCAAACCTGTTTTTAAGGCTTTTTGAAAACTTAAGTGCACAGGCCTAACGCTAACCTTCTCCAAAAGGATACATTTCACCTTCAGAGCATAAAAACGCTTTATCCTTGCATATTAACAGGGTTAGGGCATAGTACATGACCTGGTCATGTGCGACAAATCAGTCCCTAGGCATAGCATAAACGGCTTTTCTTGTTATAAAGTTCATTATTAACTCTATTTTATACATGGCATAGCCAATATATCCCATAAAACAGATGGGGAGGAAAGAACAAATTGGTGAAATAATAGTTGTGCATTTTAGGTTTCAAATACATATGTGAATGAGACGGGGTCAACTAAGTCACTTTTCAAACTAAGAAGATTGAGCTGGAACAGAAATTCAGATCTCGTGCTTTCCACACCAGTGATTCTCCTTGCAACTTAAAACCATCCAGCAACATTTTAAACTGCTGGGAAAAAGAAGCCTTTTGTTTGTACAGAATTTTAAGATTATCTCCTTTTTAAAATTTTTAAGTAAGTTGATTGTATATGCAACACAAAGGAAGAAAATGTTGATGCTCAAAGAGCGGGGCGGCAGAAAGTGCAATGGCAAGTAGGAGCCCGGCATCTGAGTGAACCCAAGAACTGCTCTGCAGCTGTTCTACCTGCGTGAGTTGGATTTAGGAATACGAGGTTATTAAGCCACCTGCCTCGTCAGGGCCAGAACTGCCACTCACTCACGGGAAAGACTTGATGTGGTTTTAGCGAACATTAAATCTGCCCCCCACCTAAGAACCATTTTTCCCTCTTCTCCTCCTCCCATGTTTCCGATATTCTCCACGGAACCCTCGCAGCTCAGCCCCGACAGCGGCTTTGAGACAGAAAATCCCGGGATACGCACGCTGGGTGAAGAAGAAAGAGGAGAATTTAAGAAGTTCACTCCTTAGGAAGAGATACAAATGAAGCAAATCTAGTGCCGTCCATCTGCACGTTAAAATGTCACCCATTTACTTTCAGTTTGCAACAAATTGCTAAAATTACCCATCTCTTTGCAACCTCGCTCAAGGCACTGGTCCAGATTACTGTGAAATTTCCGTTTAAATAAACTATGTTGGATTTAAGTGCAAATAAGTGTCCAAAACCAATTACTTTTTCTCATGTATTCTCATACTTTATATACGGTCACTTATTTATTTAGAAATTTATTTATTCTTCTGTTTCTAACCTGCCCTGTTTGTTTTTGCCAGGAGCATTTTTATTTCATAAGTTTGAAGAATACTTGAAATTAATAATTTTAAGATGGCAAATGACAGACTCGTGACTGCAGCTGTGTGAGTGGGGACTGCAATCACTATCAGCATTTACCATTATTTCATTATGGTATTTTGTCCGATTTCCCTCAATCCTACTAGATGAGAATCTCTCCGCTTTGTAGTTTGAATTATCAGAATGATGCGCTTCTCTAACTCACTATTTCTCCCACTAAAGGATTGTAAAATAGCAACTTTTAAGTAATTGGATCAGAGGATATTGCATAGAATTCTGTCGTGTTCATGACCCCTCTTCTCTACATGGCTCCCATATGCACAAGTTACATAAAAATAATGCAAAGATCTTTCACCTAATGAGAAAGGCACATATTGTTTTTCTTTTTAACTGTAAGATAGATCTTTTCTATTACAGCAAGGAGTTCGTTATTAAAGGACTCAATAATTCATGATATGGGCAGAGTGCAATGATACAGGTTCCTTTAGAGAGTGCCCCTATCTATAGGCATTTTACAGACGAATAAATAAAATGGTCACATTTTATGGCATCTAGAGCAATTGTAATTAAATGCATTCCTGCCAATAAACATGTGCAATTCCACTGTCTGAAATCTGTATCCTCAAAAATGGAAGTGTATTGACAACCCTATTGTATGAACCCCCTGCCAGGGGATACTTTTGCTTTCAGTAAACCAAGTATTACACTATTGTCCTTCCCTCACCGTTTTATCTACAATTTTATCTGCAGTGTAAAGGCCTGGGGCCTTCACCCACAGTTTTAGTAAGAGCATGGAACTGGAAACAGAAAGAGAAAATACAAAATGCTTTTAAAGAACCTCAGGAAAAAAACAGACTCCGGCATTACAGATTTACTGAACACTACCTGTGCTTTTAGCCATGGGGCACAGAAACGCCAACAGCGAGGGCTCTGCTGCCAAGAGTGACCGTCCCGCGAGATGAGCCCCATGTCACACGTGCCTGAAAAACACCTTTTCCCTTCCCATGCCATCAGGGACCCGAGATGGTAAAAAAGCCCCCGTGCTACTCTTTGGCATTTCTTCCCTTCCGCCTTTTTATCTTTTTCATTAAGTTAAAAAGGAGTTATTCCACTAAACGCCCTCCTCAAAGCGTTGCTTCGAAATGCCTCACTCCATCAGAAATAGAGCGGAAACCTCTCCGTGCCGCTGGAGTTCAGTCTCTAAGCTGGGGACGTCTCTACCAGTTTGGAAAGCCAGTAGGTAACTCATCTCCAACGGGGGAATCTCGGCAGTAGTTCAAGCTAATCCGTTTCACTTGCCACCGAAACAGAGAAGCAGCTGTGACCTTGGCTAAAAACCGGGAACGAACAGCTGGGAACATCGACTCTCCGAGCCCCATCCGAGGGTGTTTCTCTGTCTGCCCTTAAATAACTTGGTCACTAAGGGACCCAAAGTGACGCCCGGGTCACCCCAACAGCATCTCAGCAGGCTAATCCACATTCAACGCAGATCATGAAACGGGAAACAACAAAAGGAGCTAAGCCGTTAATAAAGTGCCAAAAATATAGGAAATACTGACAGCATTTTATTTGATTAATTTTATAATAGATACCAATGACAACCTTTGGCAGGATGGAGTGACTTCTGACTTACGAATGCTGTCTTTACCCAGCAAAATTACATGACTCAAATGTAATAATGGAGCTTAGAATTAACAGTTAGTGTTATAAAAGAACGATTTCCTCTAGGGCAAGCTACAGATATGCTTTTTAAAAATCATTACAGCATTAAAAACCAGGCAGATACTAAAGAATCCTCAAGAACTAGTGGAATCCTGAAAAGCAAACCAAAAACAAACAGGAAAAAAAAAAAGAAAGATATAAGTTTCAAGGCACTTACGTATTGCTTATTAAGAAGAGAGATTGACCTTAAGCGCTGCATTTGTGTTCGACCTGTGAATACAGTTCCGCTGTCGTCTAATGCAGCACGAGCTCTCAGTAAGCATCATGGAATGCAATCGTATAGACACAGGCACAAGAACAGTTTGGGGAATATTAATTTAAAAATAAAAATTGTCAAACAGAAAGAAACCCTCGCTATGGAGAAAGCCAAGAATAACCACTTGACTGCATCAAGCACCTGGATCTCACATCAGCAGACAAGGACAGTAGGAACAGACTGGCAAGTGTCTTGCCTACAATTAATTAAAAAAACCCCACCTGAACCAAACAACAACCAAGAAAAAAACAAAGAACGTAAGAAAACATCAGTGTCTTCTAGTCAGAAGCGTCGCTTCTCGGCTGAAGACGCGTCTTGTTATGACTTGTATTAAGGTATGTGTATTTATACCGGGACGTGCACTTATCCATGGAGCTGTGCTCTGAAAGTCAAACCAGGACACTGTACAGATACCGAGAGGTGACACTTGGCTTTGCCACGTTATTTCCCTCGCTGGCCGTTCCCGCGGACTAACTGCGCTGCCGATAAGAAGCCGTAACTGCTTCCAGCACGAGCTGTCGCTTACTGGTGTCTGTCATTACAAATTCTCTATCAGCTCATCACAGAAAGGGGCAGCTGCTCTCTCTGCTCCTCAATTTTAGCTTTGCATCACAAGCCCCCAGTTACCCAAGGAGGTATCCTGAAACAGCGAGCAGTAAAAATAGGAAATAAATCCCTGCCTTTCAGCCTCCTAGAGCCTTCTTCATCATGAAAAGGATGGGTTTTAGTGTACTGATTCTTAATTTGTGAAAACTTGCGCTAAGTGCTGCTGTTGCATGTTAAGAGACTGTAAATGAAATACATAAGTTCTAAAACATCATGCAAGAAATGTGGTTTCACATCTTACAGTCAAAAATCCTACTAATGAATTAATACAAGCACACTGAGGTGTAATATTGGGAACATACCTTTAAAGTCGGAACTCCTCTCCCCATCCCTCCCTCCCCCAAAATCAGAAAAGTAATATTAATTAAACTTAAGAAGTAATGAATGCACCATTAAAGTGTCATCAAAAAGATGCTGACCTAAGACAAAAGTTCAATGATACACAATACGGTCAAAAGTCTTCAATCAATAATATACAGTATGACAACTACATCTTGTAAATTATACCCAATACTGCCGGCAGTCTATCCCTCTAAAGAATATTTGCCCCCTTTCATCCCTTCCTAACAATCAGATAATAAAATACAGCACCTATAAATAAGCAAAAAAAAATTATATATATATATATTTATATATATATATATATTCCGAAATCATCTATTGTTAGTTTTAAAGATATGGCAATAAAGGAGTCTAAATTAGCAAACTTGTAGAAGCCATAACTGATAAAACAGCTTATTGAAAAAAGGTGGCAGTAATGCACTCTATGTGTGCACAAGTACGTAAGAAAATACACAGACGTATAAAATTGCACGCACACACTCACGCACACACATCCTTCCACACACCTCTATGCTCACGCATATACATATAGACAACAGGAGGAGTTAGAGACAAGTTAGAATTGGATTTGTACTTTGATCAGCCCTAAACCTGTGCATAAAATAATGGAAAAAGGCTGTATTTCTGCAGGGCAGAATGGTCTAGACTGGGACCAGAGAGCAAAAAGGTTTTGGTTTGGGGTTTGGGCTATTTCCATCATGGGAAGAGCCCGTCCGGTCATTGCCATGTACTCTTTTTTTTTTATTCCACGCAAAAATAAGCTTCCCACAACTAAAACGTATTTAAAAATCAGTGCTTGTGGTGGGAAGAGAGTCAGTAAATGGCCACCAACAGCAGGAAAAGTTCTCGATGTGAGGCAGCTCCAGTCCCCTCTCAGTGGTGTGTGACAGCAATCGTACACGTGAGCTAACGCTTCAGCGACTCCACGCAAGCTGAATATTTCGGGTTACGACACGCGTCTCCGAAGTAGCAGGCTGAAATGTTACTGGCCAACGTTTGTTTTGAGCGATCTGCGTTTACCGAAAGGAAATCCTGTACACTACGAACCGAGTGAAATGATCAAGTACATGCTGTTTCTAAGTTGTCTCCTAAACCTCCTAGATATGAGGTCTGATCAGCGTGCTCTGTGGTTAGAGGTTAAAAAGCAGATTATAAAATACCTAAATTCAGATTTATTTTTTTTTGTCCTGATTTGGCCTAAAATGGAGTGTATTAAACAAACTCTGGTCTGCAAAAGCCCAGAATCAGTTAAAGCTATGAAACAATGTGCACTACGTGTCAATATTCTATTTCACTTACAAGAAAACACTAAGTCAGCTACCACAAATTAAGATATTTTCCTGATGTGACTTTTTTTTTTTTGTTTCGTTAAAAAATATGTGGAGTAAATGTGTTTTGTTTTTCTTTTTTTAATTCAAAGTTTCAAACAACAAGATTCTTTTCTTTTCTTGAAAATACGTAGGAATCCAAACTAGTGTGTTTAGAGTCGGTTGACTGTGCAATCTCTTAGTGGCAACTGAACAGCTACAAAAAACTTCCTTTTTCTTTTTTTTTTTCTTTTTTTTTTGAAAAATCTCCCCTTTTTTCCTGGTTTAAGAAGATAATAGTGTATTATCGCTCTGTAGCCATTAGATGGCAGATAAAAAGCCCCCTTTTAATATGTGGGTTTGATTTTTTTTTCTCTTTTTCTTTTTTCTTATTTTTGTTTTTTTTCCTGTTTTTCTGTTTTTAAAGCCCACACCAAAGAGGAGGGCACAAGGCAAAGCTGTATGAGTTATTCCAGAAACCGTGGAAATCACTTAGGGCAATAATAAAAACACTTCAGGGTACAAAAAAGCTTGACTACACATTTCAGTTTTCTTCCTCGAAAACACAAACATAAATTGGGCTTAACGCTCCTTTTTTTTTTTGTTTTCTATATGCACCTTGGCCTATGGCGTTTTTGCCCTGTGGCCCGCAGGGCGGTTAAGTGCGCAACACAATAAAACCAGTAGAGGTCCAGTTTCACTTCCCAGCTCTCCAGAGTTGGGCGAGTTTAAATCTCAAAACTCCCACTCGACGGCCTCTTCTCGACTCGCGGCCTTCTCCAAGCGGTGGATGATGTTGTTCAAGTTCGCCGCTTTCTTTTTCCTCAGGGAGCTGTCTCGCGTGTTCCTGGAGCTCGCCGCCTCCGAGAAGCCGAACAGGCTCTGGAGAGAGTTGGCTTTCTGCGAGCCTGCGGCCGGCGTCGAGCTCGTACTTGGCACACTGGAGATTTTCTCTGAACTTTCTTTTGACTTGTAGGAGCTCTCCCCTGTAAGGACTGAGGTGGAGGCAGCTGAGGTAGAGGCATCCCCTTCCGTGGCAGAGTTTGGCAGTGTCTCCAGAGCTTCTCCCGGGCGCTGCGATGCCGGCGGGGAGCCCTGGCGCGGCGCCCTGAGCCTGCCCTCGTCGTCGGTGTCCTCCGGGCTCTCCGCCTGCGACGGCTCCGCTTTCTCCGAACACCTGGCGCCTCGCAGTGCCTCTTCCCCGGCTTCGAAAGCCGACTCCGCTGACCCTCCCTGAGACTTTGTGGTTGCATTGCTGTACTCGTCCGCCTCCGGGCCGCTCGGCTTGCCTTCGGGTGGGCCGTCCGCGTCCACGCCATCGCAGCTGTCTCCCTCGGAGCTGTGGGCCGCCCGGCTGTTTCTGGCGGAGGGAGAGTCGCTCGACCCGGCCTGGCTCTGGCTCCCGGCTTGGATCTCCTCGATGAACAGCTCCCGGCGGATGCGAGACCTAGGAGACAGGGGAGAGGGATGGTGAGTCTGCCGGGGTCACTCAGGGCCGCCCTGCTCTACCACATTTAAAACACCCTTTCCTAAGGCGCCGTTTTGTCTTGGCTACGGGACAGCCGCACCACGTGGGGTCAGCGGGAGCGCTCACACCCTTCAAACCCAAAGGACTGATGAAAAGGCACTTGGAAGAACATCGAATAATTGTCAAGATGCTCTTAATCCTGGAGAAGCTGAGAGAGATCTTATCAATGCTGATCAATAGCTCCAGGGTGGGTGTCAAGAGGATGGACCAGACTCTTTCCAGTGGTGCCCAACAGCAGGGTGAGGGGCAACAGGCACAGACTGAAACACAAGAGGTTCCATCCGAATATGAGGAGAAACTTCCTTACTTTGAGGTGCCAGAGCCTGGCCCAGGCTGCCCAGAGCGGGTGTGGAGTCTCCTTCTCTGAGACATTCAAACCCGCCTGGACCCACCTGTGTGATCTGCTCTGTGACCCTGTGTGAGCAGCTGGGTTGGACTGGGAGATCTCCAGAGGTCCCTTCAACCCCACCCAGTCTGTGACTCTGTAATCTCATTTTCCCCGGCCACACGAACCCTGCTGTGCTCAAAGGGACCACCCGGGGGCTCCTCCACAGTGCAGCAGGAGCGCGGGAGGTCACAGATGGGATTTTGAACAGAAAAGCCATTTCTGGTGAATTCTGCAGCGCTCAGTGTTGAGACTGACCCCTCTGACTTCAACCAGGATTTTGCGTATTTATTGTAAATCTGATGTTGATGACCGGCCCACCTAGTGACCACTGCGGGCGTTAGGGAATAAAGCAAAAATATAAACTTTATGCAGATAATAAATTTGTACTAAAATGACTGGTGAAAGCCAATGACAGATCATCTTCTCCCCCTTTTTTTTTTTTCACGTTTAAATTAAGTAACATGTGTAATTATATGCTCAATTTTTACAGCACTGGATACGGTTTAAGGCACAGAGATTAGAAGCTCTGCAGTCTCCCATTCCCACTAAAAGTCTGACATCAGGAAGGTGAAACTTCACAACACACTGGGCCAAAAAAGGGATGATTTAGAAAACACGAATACATTTCTAGTAGATCCAGAAGAAAACAGTTTGTAAATACAAACCAATTCAGTTTTCTACTAGAAGTGAGCCACAGTTTGCCTAAACAAACAAGGAAAAAAACCTGGAGAACCCCGCTGGCGTTCTCTTGGACATCAAGGAGACGTGAAGATGAAATGAAGTCTGTTTTTGTGGAACTGCTCTGGGAAGCACAGCCCTTCGACAGCCTGTCAGCCCATGGGCCAGTCTGGCTTCTGCCTCATTTTTTATTTAAAAAAATCGATTTCAGAACATGAATACTGACAAGGCAAGGGTGCATTTCAAGGGAATGAATGCATTCCATGTGTAGTTAAAATTACCCACTGTCCCACCTTGTACCTGCTATTACTTGAAGTGTGCAATAATACCCCCCACACACTACCTTTGCCACTTAACTTGGTCCTTCCTCCCTACTCCTGCTCTTTTTAGGAGCTCCCAATGTCCTCGTGAGTACAGACACAGGGAGAGTTTAGCAAAACTTGATCTTTCAGAGTGAAGATAACACTTTTGGTTTTAGTCACGGAGAACTGCTAAAGGTCTTGCACATCACAAGTGAAATGCTGTCCCAGTGCTTATAGCTGGACGATTTTTTCATTTTTCCCTAATACGCTACAAAAGACAGCACACAATGGAAAAAAATTAGGGTAAATGCAGAGCACCATGTGAATACTGCTTTTGAAGCTAATGATCTTATTGACATGCAACAGAGTATTTCAGCAGTGCTTGCTGACTCTGCGCTTTCGAAGGATTTAGGGGATCTGTAATTTTCCCTAGGAGAATATTACTCACCTAACAGAAGACCACAGGTGCTAACATTAATTTTCTATTACCATTAATTGCATGCATCCTGCAACATCGATTATCAGGTTCTATTTATGCCTATAATCTTGCACAGACATTGATCCAGAACATGGTGCTCCCGTAACGTTCCCCAAGTCAGGAGGGGAAACAGGTAAGAGCTTTGGCACATAAAATACCGCAGGTCCAGCAAGACACAGAACGACATGGTTGCTGAGTATCTGACCACAGCCCTACAAAATAAAGGTTTGATGTCTGTTCAAACCCCTGGAATTCACACCCAATACATTGCTTCTGAAATCCAGTCTGGCTCCTGATTAACACAGTAATTAAATCCCTATGGTAAAAAAGAACTGGTGACAGCAGCTCGGAAATACCCAGAGAGCATTCCTCTCGGTAGAAGGTGTTGGCCTCAACATCAACACGCCCTGTTGGCATTTAGCAGTGTAACTCAAAATATCAGAGATCTCATCTCCTGCGGTATATGTTGAAGTTCCCTGCATAAGCTTTCACACAACATCGAAACAGGCACAATGCTGCAGTTCATTGAAAAATATGCCCAGAGTATGAGCAATGAAAATTAGGATCCAACAGCACTAGGTTACAACTCAGGAAAGTTTGGTTTAATTCCTGATGCTTGTGCAGTATCATCTCTGTGACCCTACCGAGCTTATGTGCCACTTGCCACATGTGAAATGGGTTAGAAATCCCCACCTCCTAATTTTTTGTACCATTCTTAAGACAATAGAGTCTCAGACTCTGATGTGTCCTGTATGTGCTTCACTACTGCAGAGTAAGGTATATTTATTTTTATGTTCTGAGACCTATGTGACTGGCATGGATGTAAAGCCATAGACTTGGAGCAGTTTGCAGACATGTCAAAATCCTTTATACCTATTTATAGTCTGAAGTGAATTATTTTTTTGCTTGTCGAGGATTGTTTTTTTAAATTTCTTTTGCTGCCTAAAATGAATACCAGGGCTGATCTCCCATCTGGTGGATATAAAGGTAGATTCTGCTGTAGCAGCCACCTTTGGAAAGCAAGGTTTGGGCTGAATCCCAAAAAAGCATCACTGCCACAGGATTCCCAAGGGAGAGGAAAACAAGCTTGTCCAAATCTGTACCCTGCGTTACCGGAATTTAAAGAAAAATTTATATTAAAGAACACTTAGAGATCTGAGATGTGGAACTGCTGCTGTGTGAAGACTCTTCACTTTGGCAAAGAAACTGGTTGAGGGAAAGTATAACAGAGATAAACAGGAGTGTGTCCTGGAGAAGATGAAGAGAAGCAACACTACCCATTTCTTTCAGTAGATGAGTTGCAGAACAGTCAGACCCTGATCCCCCAGCAGAGCACGTAACCAATACCTCTTCTGCAAAGTCTTGCAAATTATTTAAGAGCACTTCATGCATGAAAGCTAAGGAAATTATTGTACAGAGGAAAAGAACAGGCAGGTGTTTTGATTTTCAGTGGTGGCAACCGCTCAGAGCACCCAGGGCTCCGAACAGGCTCCAAACATCTCTTTGAAGTCCGGGAGACACAGCAGCACATCTGGGAGCAGATCCAGATCCCTCAGTGCTGGGAGGCTTGTGCTACCCACCAGCCTCCAGCACCTTGTTTATACATCTTTTATTTTGTATACAACTGTCAGCACCTAGTCTGCATTAATGTATAGCTTGGTGTGGCTAAATGCGCTGATCAATCATGACTTGTCAGGCTTCCGCGCAGCACGCCGGAACAGGAGATCTCCTGATAATGAGGAAGATGACACATGCCACCAGTGCTCCCGCACTCGTCTGCCTAAGTGAGAACAGCACATTTTGCTGTCAGGCCAAAGGGAACATATTTTCATAGGCATTCCTCCAACTTGTGTATAATTGCCTAGAAGTGGGAACTGGAAGAGAGGCCTGCATTTGAGCAGTGAAAGAGGCTGCATCTGCAGCGAATTCAAGCCAGTGAAATTCAGTGTAAATATGATTACCCGCTGGTTATAATTTTTAAATTTTATATTGTTGACTATAAACATTATTTAACTATTGTGCATAATATTTCTGAGACATCTCATTAAACAGTGCTGCTTCTGCTTCAGCTACTTCCCTGCTAAAATCTGAGAAGGGCCAAAGTGGAAAATACCCTTTAAATGTTAGCAGTTTCTAAAAACAAACAAGTTTAGCAATCTGGACTAATTAGGAGCATTACTGGCTCCAAGTGAAGGAGCAGCATAGTACTAAATCTGGTATCTTAACTCTACCTGTTCAATATTCATTAGCGCGAATTTCTTGGAGAAAAGTCTGCTGCACTAATTAAGATTCCCAAGCACCGTTGATAATGTTCATTCAAATCCTTCTAATTCTTATATCCAATTCCAGCATTGTTTCTTTTTATCGGTGTCTCCAGGCCAAAACCTACTTCAGCGGTTCAAATATGGAGAAGGTTCCTTCTAATATGAGAAAGGAACTAAAGAGAGCAACATCTTATTTCATTTCAGCGGGACTCAATGATTTAATCATAACAAGGACATAAATCTGCAGCCGCATCTGACATCAGGGTTATCAGTTCTCTGTCCTTCACAACTGTGTGGAGCTTCCCAGAGATACAGCACACACTGTGCCTATTTTCAGAGCTTAGTGACTCAAGACCTAAAAGAAAATCCCCTTTTTGCTCTTTAGTGGGAAAATTATATGACGGACGCAGTGCAATTCTGGTGCCACCCAGCAGAGGACACTTCCAGGTATCCTCCACCAAGTGACCCAGGTGTAACACACGCCTATATATGTGTATATATGTGTGGGTAAGTATCTGTGAGAGTGTGCATAAGCAAGTAAGAAAGACCAGTCTTGCTTACTGCAATGAGATTTATAAATATTCAATAGTGGACATCTCTAAATCCACGCCCACCCCAAAAGCGAGACTTTCTGTTTAAAAGCACTACTTATATCAATATGTGAATAGTGCTGTTCCTCAGGGATGACCTAAAATTAGGCTAGCGCATTAGCATTACTTTTAGTCGCAACCTCCCTGCTGTCGAAACTGTTCATTTTGTACAACCGCCCAATGCCAGCGGAAGCAGACACAGCCTGCTGAAGCAGAGCAGCACCCTGCCAAAGCAAATAAAACAAATCCTTTACAAACAGGGCTCCCCGGGAGATCTCATACCTGTAATTGTGGAACCAGTTGATCACGGTGCTGGTTTTCAAGTTGAGCTGCGTGGCGAGTTCCTCAATGGTTTTTGGTGATGGGTATGGCTTTTGCTGGTAGGCTCGTTTCAGAGCTTCCTTCTCTTCTGGCGCCAGCACCACGCGGGGTTTCTTGAGCTGGTGCTGTGGCTGCGGGCTGGCTCCCTGGCTGTAGTCGATGCCAGCGGACGAGGACTCGCAGGACTGGCTGTCACTAACAGAGCTGTGTCGCCGTTTCATGTAGGCTGAAAGAGAAGCGCATCGGATCAGTCCCAGCCGAACACAAACGTAAAAATCAATGGATGCGCGAGCTGTGGAATGAACGCGGACACGACGGGTTGTAGAAGCATGGATGAGCTATCTGGAGAGAGCGGAAAGGAAGGGGCACCGTCAGATTAGAGGAAAGCAAATGTGGGGAGGTTGCAAGAGACAGAAAAAGAAGAAAGAAGGGGAAGAAAAGTGGGTAAATTGACTGGAAACCTGTCAGAGTCTTCTGCTTTTTCAGTGAACGTGGAACATGAATAACAAGGTTTGGTTAACATTACAGATTTCAAATTCACTCTTTCAAGAGTGGTGAACTTCCACGCAAGCACCCAATTAGGACAGTTGAATTTCAACTGAAATGGTTTTGGTTGTTAAGCACTTAAGGTGTACACTGGGGTCTCTGAATTACAAATCTGCCTACGGAAGCTGAAGGCAGCGGCAGCCGCGTCTCTAACACACGATGGCGCCCGGAGCCCAGGGATCTCAGGGCTGGACAAACCATCAGGCGTTTGCCTCTTTTTCCTATAGATCTTCACTATAGTGGTGACAGGTTATGAAGGAAAAACAGCCCACAGCATCCTCCTCCCCTACGCAAGACTCTTTCAAAAATGGATATACTTTTAGGAAAGTTCTCGCTGAGCTCAGTGAGGCTGATGGTGGAAGCCTGAGAAACCACCGCTGACTCTTCCTCCCTGATGGGGACTGAATTATCCAGGCAAATTCTGCAAGGAAACGCTTGTCACTGACTTGATTCATTTACACCAGGCAAAGAGAGGTGGGATTTACTGCACCTGGCAGTATCATGCACAAGCATTGCTAATGAGGGGGCTGAAAATGGCAAATATAGATGAATCTTGTCAATAAAATATTTAATGGCCTGTTAAATACCTTCTAGATATTTAAGAGTTTAGGCATTCAGGAGTTGCAATTTGATAACCTTGGCTATTAAGTTCCAGATTACACCAGCCTGACATCAATCTAGCAGGCACTTCATCTCCAACAGCCGGGAGCTCTGACTGGAGCCAGGGACCGGCATGGAGCACGTCACACCGGTCAGCGACCAAGTTCTTCAAAAAACAACACTTATCTCTCCCACAGCTCTGCCTTTAGGCTGAGGGGGCACAAAGAATAAAAATTCAATGCAATCAAATGAACGGAAATATTGAAAGCCCTTCATACAGAAGCCAACTTCTCCTGGCACAGCTCCCGACAGACTGGCCACGTTGTCCATCTCCACTGGTACGTCCAGCGGGTCCTTTTTACACTGTGTCTTATTATCATCAAAGTGAATTTTGAACACACTCTGTAACCTTTGGGGGTATCTGCATGGCCCTCATTTTGTTTTTCCTGAATATGACAGATTACCTGTGGATTGCCTACTGTGTAAGATCACTGATACGGAACAGAATGTGCGTTGCTCGTGATCCATCACTCTGCCATGATACAGTCCTGCGTGCTTTTGAAATAACCATAAAAAGTAAAGTGTTGTCGGGTTTTGTTTGTTTGTTGTGTTTTTTTAAAATATCTTCTTTTTAAAAATCACCTGTTTGAATTTTTCCCATCAGCTGAAGAACAAGTGACCACAGGTAAGCGCATGATGTCAAGGTGACCTATTTGCCCTATTTTTGCAGCCTTCCAGGAACTGTTACAACCTTCAACCACGGAATTCATCATTCCAGCAATATAATCTCACATTTATATATAAGGTCTTTAATCTCAAAGACTCCTCGGTGTTATTTCAAACTTGCATTGACATGCAAACTCTATATACAAGGTTGCCTTGTCTTTTGATAGCAGACCCAAGAGGGCTGAGAGACGGCAGCTATCGCTTCAGCGACGTGCCGCAGCTTCGAGGAGGCCGTGAGACAAACCAGAACCTCCCGCGGAAGATGTAAAAGGTGTTCAGGTTATCTCCAACTGGAGTTTCTGGAATTTGGTCAGGCGACTGAGTTAACATGAGACACCCATGCACCGGGATGCTCCGAATCTCTGCTTTCTCTGCTCGCCAAAGGATGGCATTGCTGGCAGGTCAGAGCTCTCATCTTTAGACTCCTAAGGACAGCACAGAGCTGTGACAGCTCGGGAAATATTTCCCACCCTACGTCTACCTCTGTGTTTGTAACCCATGCTGGGGTCACAAAAGTTGCAAGAGCTTATTTGGGTCTCTTTCATGTGAATGGAACAAATTATCTAAATGCACGTTGTTTTCTTAACAGAAAAATGAAGGGGATGTCCCACTGTCCTGTCACAACCAGTTGTTTTTCTGGAGGATAACACACTATCAGAACAAATTTCCATGGGGCCAAAGGCACAGTCCTGGCACTTCGCCACGTGCTGAACTAGCACCCAAGCTTTAGGCTTTAATGGTGCTCTCTGGAAACTTTAGATGACGTTTATAAAAGCTTTTCCTTTTGAATTCTTATTTTAAACATATGTGCCGCATGTAGACAACATAAGGAGATCATTCAGCACATGTGCAGTGACAGCAAGGCTCACACTGCAAGTCGGAAACACGCTTGATTTTTGGAGAAGTTTGATTTTTTCCTGTGATCGGTCTCCACTTCTCAGGAGACCTATGGAATGAAAAAACAGTAATTTGAGCGAAGGTCTTGATGTGGGTAGAGACCAACTCGTCAAGGCCAGAGCTCTGTCTCCTGAATTCTACCACCTTTCTTCCCCATTCCGACATCACCGCATCCCTTTGGGAACACTCCCCAGCACGTGCTCAGCTCCAGCCGCAGCACACACTATTGCAGAACTAGGGGCTGCCCACCGAGGTGAAACACAGCCCCTTTTAATATAATTTTTATCTTATGCAGTATTGAACAAGATTATTACAAAGCGAAATAATGGGGAAATAAAGGGAATTAAATTTTCTCCTGACAGCAGGCTTGAGGTTCTGTTCAGCGAGCAGTGTGACGCTACCAGCAGCGCAGGCACCGCAGTTATGAGGCAGAGGAACGAACCCTCCCGAAGCAGAAAAGGTGCTGCGGTGTCTCAGCCTCGTGAGCACGAACCCCCGGCTTCCTCCACACAGGTTACTTAATGTACTCTGCGAATTCTCACAGCCTCTTAAAATGGACATTCATAGCACAGGCTTCAAATTGGTAGAACAGGGTAAAAAAGATATATTTGGCTCACCTTTATCATAATTATTAATTTACTCCCTTAATAAAATGTGGCAGAGAAATAATTGATAATAATGTTTCGCTGGTAGCAGATCCAGCTGCATTGTTCTTTAACTGACATTAAGTTGAATTCTTAATGTGGCTCTAGAGCAATTTAAAAGGTTAAATCACAGGATCCTTACCCGCATGAAAGGATTTTGCAGAAAATACAGGGTTGAATTCACTTTAGAGTGCTCTGCTATGCAGACAGCACTTACATAGTTCAGGAGCTCAGTGCAGAGTCTCCAATGATTTACAGCCTTATCTCTATTCAGGTGCCATCTATACAGCATATGTATTGCACAGTATTTGATAAGAATCCAGTTTAGAAAATACTTTTGAAAGGACATTGTCAGTACTACTTTTAAATTATTTTTATTTTATTTTCCTGCATTATGGGCGATATTCTCTTTGAGGCTATAAAAATCCAGCTAGTTGACAATTTTATTCCTGCCATATTTCTAATGCAGCGAGAAACACTGTGGCTCCCTTTGGTTTACAGTGGTAAGTGGGAAACCCAAGTGGATTTGACTCCCTGTGGAAGATCATACACCACGTGTGATAAGATACTCCGCTGCATTATATTATACTGGTTACTATGACAAGGACTTGAATTTCTTCTTAAAAGACCAGAATTTTCCCAGAAGCTCCCTCACTGCAATTTTTAATATAATCACCAAGTTCTTGATCAAATGCGTTAATGCTTTCAGGACATCAGTCAACAGCAGCGCTTTCAGTGCACACGATTAATGCTGTCGGTACTAATATCATTAAGGGATAGCTTGAAAGATGTATATATCATTAATTAGATAACTGCTGATAATGGCAGCCTAAGAGCGTCTCTTACAAAATCACAAGAACATACTAAAACCAGGGCTCTAAATAATCATTGGTTTTTAGTAATGAATTTAAAATATAGAGAGTAGGATAAATTTTCAGCATATACTCCCTACTAGAACACCCAATAACACCTTAGATCTCTCACAGGTACGTACTCATGACCGCACATATTAACACAATCACCTTTCCCCATCCCTATAAAGGCTGCAAATTTAACTATTTTCAAATACCTTTTCAAAAAGGCTGCATTTTTCTCTCCTCCTAGCGACCACCAGTGCAGGACTGGCAAGAAGCTCTCTCAGGAATCAATGCACACTTCTTCCAGCCCAACATCTGTGACCAGCTGCAGCCCTATTAACTAATAACCCACAGCCAGCTCTCAAACTCGCATTTCTCATTTGGTAAGGCAAGTTATGAGCGATACACCAGGGCCTCAGTAATTAATCTACAGGAGAATATAGCAATGATTTCATGACAGCTGGTGGATATGTTTTTGGGGTTTTTTTAGATGTATCTGCTTGAGCTAGCACCAACTAAGGCTATGAAAAAGCCGTCATGAAGTCCTTTTGCATAACCGTCATACTACTGGATCAATGCTGCCTCTATACTATTTATGGAGAATTCTAAAAGACGCGGTCATCTTCGAAATCACAGCAAACGTGAGTCAGCAGTCCCAGTTACCTTTTTTCTCCATTCGTTTCATATCCATCAGCTTCTCCACGTTGTTGGGATCGTTCAGCCACAGCTGCATGCGGACAAAGGGTTCCCGTCCCTTCAGACTCAGCTTGTGCCAGGGCTTCGGGCGAGCCAGAAGGTCTGAGACAGAGCCTTGTGTCAGCCCTAGGATTGTCTCCCCAAACAAACGCTGACCTAATACGAAATTGAAAAATGGCATGAATTCATTCAGCTGAGAGACGAGGCTAACTAAAATCACTCCTCAATTAGTCTTACTTCAGAATTGAAAACCCAAAAGAAACATTTAGAAGAATAAAACTCTCCCCACCGCCCCAAAAGTGTAAATATTGAGCTTCAGTTTAATCCTTAGCATCTGACTATGGTAAAGAGGGGAGCTCAGCACTTTTGGGGACCAGGACCTTATAGTGAAACAGTGCGCAAAAAATAAAATTAATGAGATTAAAAGTAAACTGCACTTTTTGCTGAGCAGGCAACTAGTGAGAGCAGAGAGGCCACTTAACTCTTTGGCAGGAGGGCAGTGCAACAGCTTAATTCCAGCAGGGGAATCCAGACATTTCACGCAATCAATGAACCAAGACCAATGCAACCCCCCCATGCAGCAACGGTCATGTCAGTGTCCTCAGAGACACGTGTGCGTATTTGCTGTGCTGTGCTATCTGTGCTCTTCTAACTGTTTTACCAACTGCAGATAACAACGTTTCACAATTTAACAGCTTTTTCAGTTTTTCTTACAGCCTCTACAGTACTTCTAGTTAAAAATACCTAATTTTAGTTCTCTTTCAAAACGCTATTGTCTAGCAGGGTAAAAACTACATACGCTTTTTTCAATGTACAGCGTTTGTACGTGCACCAGGAACCCTAGTTCTACATGGTTAAGATGTAAGTTATCAAGAACTGTGGAAAGGGTCTGTGCAGCTCAAGCCCAACCATACAGCTGCATTTCTAAAACCTTTCACTTCAGTGCTCTGCCTAAACTGCCTTGATATGCATGAGCTTTTGTTACAAGACAGAGCCTGAAGTCCTCTGAGTCACCACCGGTGATTTCTGATAGAAGCGCAGCTATCGTGTATTTTCAAGGTAACCCAGAGATCATAAGGACCAAGGTTTAGGCCTCGGGGTCTCGTGTCTGATCTGTAGCTTCTGAATGCCCTCCCTAACCCAACGCAGATCGCTCTTCCTCCACTGCCCAGCGGTGCCAGCAGCCTCAAGATCCCCAAGGGATGATGCAGATATGCAGGGGCTTGTGCTCCTACAGCTCCTGCAGGACATGCCCACGCTTGCAATAGCACCATCAGCTCTTGTCTTCACAGCCTTGTCTGGTCCTGTCACAAATAGACTGTGGAGAACATCTGCTCCGTAAACCCCTCCCCTGGGTGCTTCATTCCATGAATCTCCTCCCCCTCTTCAAAAACACCTCAAAACCTTTGGCCTGGCCAATTTTTTTCTCCTGTATGGGGAGAAGAGTGAATTTTGGACCACCTAGAAGCTGCAGAATGTCCCAAGGGGCAAGTGAGCCTGCAAAGCTTTTGGAGGAAGCAGCTGAGATAATGAAAGGCAGAAAAGGGAAACAACAATAGGGCTAACATGAAATACCCTGCTGATAAGCTCTGAAATTAACCCTGAAAACGGTCCTTACAGACTGAACAGAAACCTAAATTCGGAACTCACTTAAGTTCCTAAGTAATAAGTGATTTTCCACTACCCTCAATATCAGAAATAGCCAACAAAAACAGTAGTACAGGGTCAATTTTAAACTGTGTGTATTGCAGTGTTAACATACTCCTTATTCGTATTTAAAAACATCAGTAAAGCATTATCCATTTACTCTTAAACCTGCCAGCTACTTGCAAGATCAGACAACTACTTTAAAGATCCTCCAACTCAGACCAACTGGTCCGGCTTATTATGTGGCCACATGAACAGGAACACTGGCACAAATTTGCAAAAGGGTTGGGAACAAACAGCCCAGAGCAGGTACGAGCAATTCTGTTAAAGGAAATGAACTTCAAACTATAGCCTAAAAATTAAAAATGCAAACATGGAGGGAGATAACATCATGTTCTCTGGGTGCTAAGAACAAAGCTAAAGATGTTTGTGTTGTTTATTTTATCTCAGGACGGGATAAACACCTGAAAGGCTCCCAAGATAATGGGGAATGTGTTAGGACTAACTCTAGGAGGCAGCAGGTGTATCACGCTCCATCTTCATCACTGGTAATAACTGGAATATTTTTAAGTACAGGTTTCCTAAAACTCCTGCTAATTCTCCCTCCCATCTTTTACCCCAACACCCTTCACGCTTATTCCCACTGATGTAGCTCCTCATGGACAAACTTTCTGTAAGTTGTGCTGGTTTCATGGCTAGTCCTGGCCCTTTCTGCAAAACCACCACCTTTGCAGCCCTTCATTTGCTTCCTTCACTAGTCTATATGTTGCCCAACAGGGAATCACTGATGATGCTACAACATTTTGGGTTAGGAATACCTGCAACACCTCAGTGTTAATGCTACCAGCATCCCTTGTTAAAATGACGACTCTTGAACAAATGCTAAAAGGCATGGGAGGAGACACCTGCCAAACACATCTGGATGGGTTTGCACAACTGTGGTCTTTACTGGCTGATGATGTTGGAACAACTGAGTCACCACCAGTCACCTCAGACATGTTCACAGAGCCCCGTGGCCTAAGACAGAAAAACCCATGCACCAAGTCAATCTGGTGCACTCGCACACTGAGGGCGCAAAAGGAGACATTGAAACTGGTTCCACACCTAATGCAGGGTTTGGGGCACATTTCCTGGCTCTTCTGCTGCTTTTTAGGCTTGTCAGCCACACTGTAGGAAAACAAAAATCATGGGAAATAAAAAAGACTAAGTAAAAATGGCATCAAAGCAAATGTCAACAAAAATACTTTTTCAAAGCTGCCTGGAACATCAGAGCAGGTACAGCAGTCAACAGCAATTTTAGCCCAAGAACCAGGGGCTTTAACCTGCAAACCCTTACCATGACTTGTGGCTTTATCTCTAAATAATCCCCACTGAATGAGCAACTACAATCTGCCCATGTCAATGTGCATGAGCCAGCAATTCTGCTGGGTTCAGTGGAACGCAATCTCATGCCAAGTACGTAACTTTTCCCAAACTACGTCAAATGAGAACTTGCAACCTCCCCCATCCCAGTATTTTTTCCCTTTAAGAAGAAAAAAATCTAAGAGAATAACATTATTCTTTGTCTAGCCAAAAAAAGGGCTTCCTTACATAGTAAAATAAAGGAGTTTTTACTTATGAAGACACAACGTTCAGATAACACGGATGGAATTCTTCTCACTAAGTATCAGCATCAGTCTAAATCTAAACTTATCTTTTTGGTCCCATCTGTAGTGAATGGAGAGAACTTGGTACTTCTGGAGAGTGATTCATCCCAACCATCTCAGCCATCTACTCTGAATATCTGAATGCAGGTGAGATGAATCCCACGCTAAGCCCAGAAGCAGGTGACACCGGGGCTGCCCTCCTGCCAGGGACTTCAAAGGACACCTAAAGGTTTCCCATACTCCTTTGACTATTCCAAGTATATATTTGGACATTACACTTAATTCGACACCCAAAAACTCATTTGCAAGCAAAAGCAGCTTTAGCTTTGCACATCCCTAAGCAAAATAACCGGATGGCCCCAAACACTTACCTACAGGTTCATCTAAACCTCAGCTGAGTCTGAATTGACCTTCCTAGCTCGACAGGTATGCTATATGTTGCTTGCGATGCACACTCCTTTCCAGTCGTGCCTGAATCCTCTATGTCACCTAAGCCTAAAATGCTGGGGGGCCTGGAGTCTGCAAGCCCGGGGAAATCAGCACTTCCAAAGGGGAGATCTCCCTGGTTTTGGGGTTTTGGTGTCCCTGCCGCACTGTGTTTAGGGAGGTGGGAGCAGTACTGGCTGGTGAGCCCGCAGCAGGGCTTAAGAACAAGGGTATGATGACATTTTAAGCAAAGTGTGATAACTGGAAAGGTTTTTCTACTGGTTTAAAAATATATATATATCTTTTAACAGATCAAAGCTTAGGCCAGTGTCAAACCCAAATACGCTTGTAAACACCTACTGAAATACAGCTTAAAAACAAAAGCACGGACGCTTCCATTTTATTTTGGCCAAGAAATGAGCAATAAAGCGATTTACCAAGATTGTTGTCCGTTAGCACTTCTTTGACCCTCTTCGTAATGCCGTACGTGTCCAGCTCGGGGGACATGGCAACCAGCTCTTGAATGCTGAGCGCCGAGTGGCCCGAGAGCGGCAGTGGGGTTGTGGATTGCGATTCAGAAGCAGGCGGCTCGCTGGCTTCCTGGGATTTGCCATCCTTACTGGTCTCTATAGCGGGACAGGGTTGCTGTACCAGTTCAGTCAGGCTTTTCACCGATTCACTGGAACTCATGGGAGATTCAGGAGCAGGACTGCAACTGGCAGAGGTCTTTGGAGTGCTTTCTGTGATTAAAGAAAGAAGAAGAAAAGAAGTCCCCACTTTAGCATAATTGTAATGTTTTGCTTGCAGGATATTTAACTTTCCTTCTCATTTACATTCTACCTACTTAAAGAAATGCCTTAGTATGCAAAATGTTACTTGATATGACTTGGTTGCTAAAAAACCTCTTTTTAAAAACAGGATTATTTCCTAATTTTATCTTGAGTCATCTCTGCTTGCTTATAAAAACAAGATGCACAAATACAAAGAAAAATCAAGAAAAGAAGTAGTGCAATAGTCGGTAAGATTGCAAGAAATTTCCTTGGTCAGGAACTCTCATAGTTTTGCTTTCCACAACATTTTTGTATCAGAATGCTCTTAAATCTACTGTTATAAACCAGTTTAAGTCTCCTTCCGCGACTTGTAAGAAACTCACTCAGCCGCTATTTTGTAGCGTCACTGAGGGATTTTCCACAACTGCTACAACTTTATATCTTGAGAGTGTTATTGATTTCATTTTGTTTCTCATCACTCGCATCACATTTTTGCACTTCTCTTTGCCCAGAAAAACTTCACAAGATTAAAATACAGTTTGTGATTATGTTGTATTAATTAGCGTGTTTGAGAATTCAACATAGCTAGCGGATCAGGAGACACCCAAATCTGTAATTGTGACACTCGGTTTAAAAGAAAGCTTTCTCAATCTGTTCATTTGCCAACAATAGCTTCTGAACAAAGTGTTGTTTTCCCCTAATAAATTCACATTTATCTCTAACGGAATGTACCGAGATTACACAGAAAATCCAGACATCTAAGGCTATAGTCTAAACATTTCTTTAAAGCAACAACATGCAGACAATGTGCTTTAGAAGAACAAGCCCCTTCTAAAGATAAAGAACACATGCAATTGCTCTGTTCCCAGTTCTCTCCCATTTTCGTGGCTCTGCTGCCTCACATCTCATCACTCGACACGGTTCATCACGTGTATCTGGGACTCATACATCAGTGGATTGGTCTCGACTGCTCTGAGGGAAGCTCACAAGGTTCTCAGTCGCGCGAGGATGAGGCTGGGGAGCATCCAGAACTTAGTCCATCCAACAGAGCTGGGCTTTCCTGAGCGGGGCTCACCGCAGCCTCAGGTCCCATCACCACCATGGCCACGGCCAACAGCAAATCACGCTGTTTTTCAAGTGTGTTTTGTTATCCAGAATACTATCAAATCATTACTGAACATATACCTCCTGCAGCAGGGAAACGTATCCCAAATACTAAAGGGAAATACTAAGCAGGGTTCTAATCACACAATGTAATTGTGGTCTTAAGGCAACGGAAGCTCTCATGATGCTGCATTTAAGAGGGGATCCCTGACATGAAGTTGCTCTCTCAAACCAAGCAACTGAACTTCTTCCCTAGTGCTTTATGCGAGATGCAGAAGGCGCAGACATAAAAGGAAAGCAAGGTGTATATAAATCTCTAAGGCAATAGGGATCCCACAAATCTTATTCCTTTCCTCTGCTCACCCTGGGTCATCACACAACCGAATATAAAACCCAGCAAATGTTATTTTGGTATCGGGAGAAGCAAAGGAGTTGTACTGTAAATTTGCCCTGATTCACCCATGCGAGGGACCAATTTGGCAGATCATCCATCTTGTTCACTGTACACTGTCAGGGACGGCACGAATTCCCTACATGATAAACAGATTTCTTCTCAGGTCTGTGTCCTTTAACCCACAGCAAGGTCAAAATTATGGCTGCCTGGCTAATAAACCACACGGCACTCATTCAAGTTCCCTCTAATTTTGTCCCTTGTGCCAGCTTATACAAATCTTACCGAATAACTAGAGCAGCTGCAAATTTCCTATACGATTCCTCATCCATGCACTGCAAACCACATGCACACATGGAGCACGGAGAGAAAAATACCCCAAAAAACCCCAAACCTCCAGCCGCACAGGACTAAACAAAAGCATTTACTGATGCTTTTCTCTTCCTCTTCCTGCCCAGCCTAATTATGCAAACAACAAAGGTAATCTATATTATCATCTATCACTGAAATGCTTCACGTTGCTCACATATTAGCTTATTTATTCTTTATATCACATATCAAGAGCTTACTCAAATTTCATTTTTAAGACCAATCTGGTGTTTATTTACTCAAAAAGGTAGGATTATCTGAATCTAATTTTGGAAGGCAGCACAGATGACAAACTGCCTATTTCCCCCCCAACAAAAGGCAAGTGTACAGCGATTTCAGACGAGGCATTATGTGCATATACTACAAATAACTCTAAATATGTTCCCCATTCATTTTTAGCATTTTTCTCTTATGGAAAAAACATTTTAAAGATCACATAAATATTTGAGGAAAAGATCCATTATTTGGAAAATTCAATTCAAGAATCAAATAATGCAAACATTTCCAGTTAATCTACTTAAAAAATTAAATAGACATTTAGAGCACAAGTGACTGCTGACAGAACAAAGGGGAAAATGGAATGTATTCACTATTACAGATTTAACTGTCAATCCACAGCCATTTCACAGGTTTTATGAAATAATTTGTCTGTATTCATTTCGCTCAAGTTCCTCACAGGACAAAGAAACAAACTCGGGACATCTGAAAAATACACATTAAGATTTCAGAAGCAGCAATTCAACATTTCCAATGAAAGTAAGGCATTAAAAGCTTATTTCTTTAAACCATGCTCTGTTTTTTTAACCCCAGACTTCAGTGAAAAATAGCACCAATGTAAGAGCAATCCAGTTTTTTACGAGTGTGTAAGTGATGTTCAGGGAAGGTTTACATGTTGTATTTAGTGAGGAAGAGATAATTTTGTCAATATGAGTGTAAACCCGCATTCCAGCATGTCGAGGGTTAAGAGTGCGGGGTGACAATCAATCCCTGGCAGATGTGTTGTTAACCTCCTCTCCCCCCCACTTCCCCCTTTTGCCCCTCCCTCTCCCCCCTTCCCACTCAGGACAGGCGATCGGGAGGGAAAGAAGGACAGAGAGAAGAGAGTTGGAAAAGTTAAAGATGTTTTACTAATGCTACTGATAAGAATAGAGAAAATAATACAAAATATACAAAACCAATCTTGTAAGTCTCAGCAACTGCAGAGCCAGCACCCAAAGTCCTGGATTAGACTCTGCAGCCAACCGGAGCTGGATTCAGTCTCTCACTGGCCTCAGTTCGCAGGGACGACCAGCAAGGTCCTCTCCTAATGTCAGCCATGAGGAAAAAAAGGGAAAAAGGGACGGGATCCTCGTGATCTCCCACTTTTATATGAAGTATTCACGTGAATGGAATGTTATACACCGTTGGTCAGTCTCTCGGACATCAGTTTCTCGTTGCCCCTCTCGCGAGATGTCCATCCGTGCTTATCAATAAGTTTGCATTCCATTGCTAGGTTTAACCAAAACATGTGTTGGGTTCTCCAGGAAAATGCAGCTAACATGAAGGTTTTAGCTGACAGGCAAATTCACTAAAAGAGAAACTTGTTTTTAACAAAACCAGGACACAGCAGGCTGTGTGTATCCCACCATGCACACCCTACGAATCCCAGAGCTACTATTCATTGATGAAGCTACTTTAATAACTCCCAGATAAACTTTGCTATACCAAAGTAGTGTTGCGTTCTGCTCACCAACAGCCTGCATCCAGTTTAAAAACATGAAGCAAAAGCCCAAAATCTTCTCCTTTGCTTCAGTGCGTGACTTTTGCTTTGTTAAAACTGCCTTTATTTTGACCCACAGGGTTCTATTCCCACCCTATTTTCTCCCTGCGCTGTCCTGCTGAGGAGGGGGTGATGGGGCGGTTTGGTGGGTACCTGGTGTTGACCCACCACGTCCAACCGATTGTTAAAAGCACATTCAAATGTGCAGCATAGAAAATAATAATCAAATGCAAATGAAGCGCTAGGAAGCGATGCCCGCAGAAATGGGCCAGCAAGCTGAAATATTTGGCAAATGCAACTGGCCGCCGTTCACTGTGAAAACACGAAGACAACAGAGACACCAACGGTGGTTGCTTCACGTTGATGAGATGAGGTAGGAGAGAGCTACGGCCATCCAGGGAAGGTAAATCTGTCTACATAAAGACAAACACATCTGATGCAGCCTGCGAAGGCCAGGGAGCCGTACTGGGGAACGCGGCACTCCTGGCAGAGCACATGGTCCTTATTCTTGAGTCAGGAAACTCCCCAGTTTTGTTTTATCCTACTGTAATACTAGAGAGGGATGCATAATCTACACGAAGATACATAAACAAATGGAAACCAAGTCAAGATGATACAAACGCCTTATGTTTTCTTTTTAAATACTATTTTCCCAATATAACATTGCTGCTTGAATGATCATCTTACAGCAACAAAACACCAAACTGTCATCACAGCTTGGACATTCCCCTCCCCCTCCCTGAGCACTTATTACTTAAGAAACTAAACAAACTTTGCAAACAATTTAGCATATAGGACTAGGGCCTGTGTGAGCACTTCACAAAACTGGCGGAGAACCATAACAAATTGACCTGGCCTTAGTTACACGAACACAGATAATCTTCCATGGTCTTGCACTCCTTAGCGCAATGGATGAGGCCAAAACATGGTCCCATCCATCCTCTACACGTTCCCCATAGCTCCTATTGTGACAGCGTTCTGGAAAATGAGAGAAAGCCTGAAACGACAGTTCCAGTTTCAGTCCACTGGTTATAGCGGTGTTCATGAAGTTAATATTGGATTTTCTTATTCTTTTCAAACTACAAGATTTCCCGCCCCCACACTGAGGTCAGGTCCCCAGTGCTGGATCCCAGGTTCTGAATTACTTGAACAATGGCTGTAGAACGTTCTGGACTACGATTATCCCGTTGGTGGGCTGCAAACTACTTGAAAACACTTCCCCCAACACACTATCAACCTGACACATTCCTCTATGAGGTCTGATTGTGTTCTGCCAGCGTAATGTCGCAAAACCCCTACAGGGTATAACGAACCACAGGCTGCCCTGGGCTGCCCTCCCGAGGGTCACCAGCTCGGCTGCATGCACATTTAATTAAATTCTGCGAAACTGCAGGGCACTGGTCAAGAAGGACCGTTTTTGTGATGTACTGGAGCTCTTCCGGCCGCAGGAAGTAATCTAACGCGGCCCTCCAGTCAGAAGCACAGTGTAGCTGAGATGCACCAACGCTTCAGCTGGATCCTCCTCTCCAAGCTCAGGACACCTCAGATGCAAAGACTCACAGGTGACGCCTGCTACAACCTCCCCAGAGAACCACAGATGTCTACATGACCTGACACCAGTCCCGGGTGCATCCCCCTCCACAGGGGTATCTCAATGACGGAGCGGTGCTGAGACACGGGTGCATGTTCACCGGTCCCAGAGGCATCACGCTGCGATCTGCCAGCGTGGGCGGATCCCTCCTGTTTAATTTCTTGTGCACGTTTCGAGAGCTGCAGGTTTGCTGCTTTTGCTCAGACCCTGCCTGGACTCCTACAGCCACAGCATCGAACTGACCTTACGTCCACTTGCAAAGCGAAAGTTTGGGGTGAAGATTTGAACACGAGCTCAACACCCTGAGCTTTTCTCCCAGCGCCCGTCCGTAAGGAGCATTCTGTACTGGTGCAGCTCAGGAACCGCAGGGAAAATCAACCGCCCAACCTTTGTTCCTAACACGAGCTCAGCTAATAAGCTGGAAAAGGACTCACGGGGAACCAGGTACAGAACATGGAGAAGTGGGGGAAGACCATGCAAAGCACAGAAGGTATTCAGGGGCCTCTAAAAGGATTATGAAAAATATTATATTCTAAAGACAGCAGGCAGGCAACAGCTGTCTTAAGTTTCAGAGTGAAGTGGATTGAAAAAAGCAGATCCACTATAATTTTCAGAGACAAATCTCTGTATTTTATCTGATCCACTATTTAAATTTCAATACGCAGTCCTCTATCTGCAGTAATAATAACCTAAATTCCATTTAGTGTTCATTTGAGCAGTCAGGATAAAGTCATTTCTTATTATCTCCCCACTGTGTAAAAAACAGCTTGAAGGTAGGAAGTCAGCAAGCATTTTCACCAAAAAGTAATTATTGCAAGTGACATTTTTACTGCTGGCATGCCATAAGGCGAACTGCGCATTTGGAAGGACAAGTTGCTAAAACAAAATGACAGGGTACTCTGTGACATTCCGACAAGAACCCAAACATGATTTAAGCGGCGCTTGGTTTGATGCACCACTTCCCGTAATGTCCAAAGCTCGGGCTTCGGGTCTATGCCAAACCAGTCAAAGTTCCTTACGGAGGAACAGTGAGAATGATCACGTCCCGCGCCCAGCGGAGCATCCCCAGCTCTGCTGCTTCTCTTTATGGCAAACGATCCGGGAAGATGAAAGCAGACAAACGGGGACAGGAGATTTCTCCACAACCTCTTAAAAGAGCATTTGCTACTTCAGGGCCTGCGTTTACCTCCTCGTGCAGATGAGTTAATGGACAACAACAGACCTGGCAGGTTGCCTGAGATCAAAGTGTCTCATACTGGGACTGGATTAGTTGCTGCTTTCCCCTGATGATCAGGCTGCCCATTCTATCCAATTTCTAGACCAAAACCCAGGGTGTGCTGGCCTGAGAATCAGGACCTCATCATGCAGCTGATCAGCACCAACATCCTCAGGACAAAGATGTGATTTTGTTTCCCAGGGTCTGCAAATTTCAGGGATAGATTTTTTTCTTCACCGACCTTGTATCTAATTCTACCTTCAGCAACATCCATCTTTGCAGGATCTTCTGAACACCGTAACAACTTTCATCGCTAACAGTGGTGGAATGCAAGTTTAAACTGTGTAATAAATCTGATCGGTATTTGTGGGAACCGCACTGCAACACATCCCTCTTCTGACTAATTAAATGAAAATACCCGGGAAAGCTGAATGTTTTCTCGCAGGTAGTGGTTTTGGTGGATTTACTTTAAGTGAGTGAACCTTGCCTATTCACAGCTTGCAAATTAATGTGGCTTATGAAAATATGATCCTCCCTATAGTTATAAACTCCCACAGTTATATGTGGGGAGTACACAAACCTCCCTACAGTGTGCACATATAATGATGTAAAGTATGTAGGTACCTGCAGTTATAGTTGCAAACGCCTGCTATAGTTACGATTGCAGATTTCCACTATGACCGTGGAGATTTTGTTTGTTTGTTTTGCAAATGTTATAACTTTGGGGAAAATGTTATTTTGGGTCTTGGCTCAGAGGGAACTTTATGTGGATGGCAGGGAGGGGTCAAAAGAAAAGCCCTTTAGGAAAGTGTGCGGATGTATGCGTGTCTGCCCCGAACAGGGAGGAAACCAGCTTGGCTTAACTCTGCAATTACTGGGGCAATGCTAAAAATAAAGGTCCTCATTCTGCACAGACGTTAAATGACAGGAGCACATAAAACTATCTCAATGATGAAGGTGAACATTAGAAGTACTTGAAAAAAACCTGCTTCTGAGTATCGTTAAAGAATTACAGTGGACAGTCAAAGGTACTCAGAGAAATTAGGCAATGAATGTGCAACCACCAATTCCTCAGCCAGCCTTGGAAATCCCACTACTGTGCCCAAACCCACGGTAGGATCGCAACTTCATCACTGAGAACCAGCTCCAACATCAGTGTAAGTTATTCCTGGCCTGGCACCATCCTTTATCTCCATTTTCGCCTGACACTGAACCCAAATCCTGATGTCCCAAGTGCTTGGGGGACCCAAATCTGTGAACCAGATTTGAAAAACAGCCACCTGCTGCCATATACCTGTGACATAGAACGGGTGGAAGGGACTCAGAACAGGAGTCTGGATCTCTTTCCTGATCTCGCCTGCAGTGCAAGCCCATTGGCAAAAGGATTGTTTTTTAATGCCAGTCCCAGCGTTAGCATAATGAGGAAAGTGCAGCCTTGTGAGTTACATGTTGCTTGCAGAACGACAACTGAAGAACACCCTGTGCCCAGGGCCACCCAAACAACTTTATAAGCACGTGTGGCTGCTGTGTGACCCCTGCCTGCCCACCCTGGATAGCGTGTGGTGAGGAACCAAGGCCAGGGGACCACTGTGCTCAGCTCCAGAGCTTCGATCGCGTCAGATCTTCCTCCCCACACCTGTCTTTTCCAAAGCCTTTGCCATGTGCAAAATGCCAGCATCATCACTTGGGTCTCACCCCTTTTTCTCTGGCTGCTGCAGGAAGGTATCACTGAATACCCTGGCTGGTGAACACACATCCCTCGAGTGCACATCTTGTATCAGCAAGTGCCTATCGCTCTCCGAGGGGCGTGTTGCACCCCACTGATGCAAAACACCTCCACAGCCAAAAAGTTCCGTTCTGTACAATAGACGCACCATGCTGCGCCCAGACGTGGGGATGCAAATCCAGGTACTGGTGAAGGAGGAACAGCTGAGCATTTCGCAGAGAGCTGGACGACTGTAAAGTGCATAAACTCAAATCACCACGTTTCTCCTTCATTAGGACTCTGGTACTTGGCTGTTTGCTGCAGGGTGGGCTGGGATAGGGAGCACAGGTCGCTACCAAGTGTGGTCTGAACAACCAGCATGTCCAGAATCGTGGGCAGAAAGATGCGACTGGAGTTCATCAATTAAAATGAAAAGTTCTGAGATCCATCAGACTTTGGAACAGACCCACCAGCCCCTGGGACAAACACACCGCCTGATACACCTCCCATTAAGGGACACTTTTGAAACGGTCTGCGGGGAAGTACAAAGCCTATGTAGTTATGATTTTAAGTGCTATTATACAATGAATTAAAGAAAAAAGAAAAAGGAACTTGAGAACTGTTTTAGTTGGATGTAGAGACACTTGGAAACAGCAGAGCAACACTCAGGTCAGGCCAACAGCCCCAAATCCTTCCCCAGCCTCACTGGCCATCAGTGGATGTCTACAGAAGAGGTGAACACACAGCAAGAACGTGGGGAGAACCTCCTCGGATGCCGATCTGCTCCCGCACAGCTTCCCGAGCCTAAAGTAGGGTCTTTGAGTACATATCACTGTTAAACAACTAAAAAACCCTTTCTAAAAACGAATCATATTCCAAATTGGGTGATTAATGGCAAAATCATGTCTGCTTTAAAAGACATTGCTCCACTCTGCTAATCTCTATTTAATATTCAGATTTTGCCGTGTTTCTGTAACTTAGTCAGAAGTCAATATTTAGAAATAACTGCTGGAAAATATTTCCAATAACCTTATTATCAAAACAGCTTGTGTGCAGAAGCTTTATGAGGGATTTTCTGAATATTAAAACAAATATGTCATGAAAGCAATCAACCAAGATGCTGCAACCCCACAGTTATATTTTTAGTATAATCAAAATAAACGCGTGCACAATACCTTTTGGAAAACAGAGTTAGAGCTTTTAGAGGTTCTGCTGCAGTTTATGGTGACTTTGTTGACTTGCTGACCTTGTGATCAGAGACCAGTGTGTTACCATGTTTATGGCTGTTTGCCGTCCTCTATCCTAAGCCTGAGTGTGAAGGTATTTCTAGATCCTCCTTTGCGATTTTAACCTCTTGTCTGCTTCGGATGACAGTAGGAAGCAGAATGCACGTGTGTACTGCATTGAAATGTATCTAATATATCTCCCTCACTAAACAACGCGGACATTCATTTGCAACGGGCAAGGTACATATGGGATGGATCTGAGCTAACGACTGCCGTCCTGCCCCATCTAACATCGAGGAAAAGAGTTGAAGACGAGTGACCCTGCACATCGCTCTACCAAACATGTTCCTCTTCGGGAGGAGCACTGGCTAAAGTGCTGGAACAAAATGACATTTACATTGTACGCAACAATATTATAAAAGCTATTAAGGTACATTATTTTACACATCCTCATAATCTCTCCATACTGCTTTACTTAATTTGTGATAAAATTGTTGAGAAAGGGTACTTAATGTAGGACAGTCAGTAAAAGTAATTTATCATCTTCCCGCTTCGGTGCTCACGTTATCAGCGAACTCATTTTCTGCATTCATCATGCAATCAGCCTATTATTTGCATATTAATCAGGCAGTGGACCATGAAAGAGCCGCATCCCAGCCAAATGCTGCACTATCTCAGGAGGAACACTCAGTAATTATCATACATCAGTGTTATGATGTGGTAATTGATTATAACATCTTTCTGTTGCCCCTGGGGAGTCCCACTGCTAACCCAGCTTCAGGCATTCTGTGCAGATTTTCCTCTGAAAATTAGAGAAACCATTGCTGTCCTTTTATTAGATTTTATTTTACCTTTACAACAGACAGCTCTCCGAGCACTTCCAAGTTACTTTTGCCTTTCTTTTTTTAATGAAACCTTCATTAGAAGAAAAACCCACCTGCCTCAGATCAGAAGAAGTGAAAAAAAACCCAAACCAAAAACCCTAAACCAAACCAGTTGGGCGCATTCTTGTTCATCCTCTCTTTTTCAAGGTCTGTTGGCTTTCTAGGTGCTGGTGTTGCTTACATAATACCCTTCCCCATCAAACACAACAAAATGTTGCAACTTCAATAGACAGTAATTGCGAAGTTCCCATAAAGGCAGTTAAACTGCTTTATTTAGGTGCCAAATGAGAGGCTAAGTTTGGTCCTCTCGTAAAGGACAAACGAAACATCTGCCACTGCAAACTCACACTATTTTTAGGGCCCAAGTTGCAGAGGGGTAAAAGAGAGAAAGGGACATAAAACAAAAACACAAGTGTATTTGCCCTGTGTTGAACCAGGCAGAGGAGCCAGGGGCAGCTCCACCGCTGCCCCATCCCAACCTCCCGACAAATATTAACATGGGACATGTACTATCAGGCCTACGTTTCATTTCTTCCTGTCATTATATTTTCTCCTTTCATTAGCCTTATTAACTCGATATTTTTCTATTTTCATTTTTATTTGATCTCAAGTCCACTTTGCTTTGTTTTCAATGCAAATTGTGCTTCTCATCAGATTTAAAATAATCACTGGATTATTCAATTCACTGTTTCCTTGGATGGCTGCTGGCAAATTTAAAACCCTCCAATATCCATCAAATTAGGTGAGAGAAATTCATCAGTTTTTCTTGCACCTTAATGCGAAGGACAGCCTAGAAGGTAACTCTGAAGATATTAATTACCAGTAATTTTCTGTGTTTTTTTTTTTTTTTCTTCTTGGGAATGATTTGCTGTCAAGTAACACACAACACTATAATCAGAAGAGGATTTTGTTGTTAGAGTCTAACACACTGTTTATTTCCACTTGGCGGAGAAGCCACCTGCCCCATAGCTCCATCCCCATCATAAGACGGGAATAACAACCCACGCACTGGGCACTAGCGCACCTTTTCCTCGATATTTTGGGAGGAAAATAGCCCATTATCTGTTATTTGAATTGAAAGCGAGGTAATTTTCATCACTGAAGGAGCATTTTGTCATTTGCTGAGCGGTGGCTGGGGTGTTGTGTGGAGAGGCCCTGGGCCACCATGGCCATGGCCATCCCACTGCTGGAGGCCACAAGGCCGGACCTGCAGCCCTCTCCTTTTCCCACAAGCGACCAGAAGACCAAGGGGAACTTCTGCCAGCTGCCAGAGCCTCCTGTTACCAACAAACAATATCTGCTCCCTTCAGAGAAGGGCCTTTCCGACCTCTTCTGCAGCTGCCAGCCCACGGGGGACAGATCGCGGTCGTCACCCCCGAGCTGCCCGGCCTGCCGCACGACCGCGACGGCCTCGCTCGCCTTTCAGTGCTGCTCCAGTTATTTCTGTATTCGGTTTTCTAACGTATCAGCTCACGGTTCTCCACCCAGCTCCTCTGTGGTTAGCAGCTGGCCTGCACGCGGGGACGGGAGGTAACGCGGGGCTCCCCTCCCCAAAGGAGGCCGCTCATCTCCAAATCAGCAAGCAGAGGGAAAAGAAGATGCTGGTAATTAATGAAATGAAGGAATAAGTAATGAAATGATGAACGGTGGAATTTACAGAGCTGTAATATTCAACGGCCACGATTTCTTTTAAAGAAGGCCTGAACAGAGTGCAAGGACGTCACGTTGATGCTGAAGTTACAGAGGAATCACGCATTCACAAACTACATCCACCTGCTACCAACTGTTACGCTACCTGCAACTCTTCCAATCTACCTGAGAAGCACCGCAACAATAACAGCCTGGAAAGTTTCTTTTTTCTTGTAGCTTAAAAATGTTATTAATTCATTAAATTTTGTCTTTTAAAACGAAGATTTTGAGAATGAGGCAAAATGCTGCTGCAAAGCTCCCTGCTTGGAGATCCCGTCACACACACCGAAGGGGAGTCAGCGTAAAGGACCCACATTCCCAAATTACCCACAGAAATACAACACAGCTTCAACTTGACTGGCTAACTTCTTCAAAACAAACGCTACGAACTCAAAACCACACTTCAGAGTGATTAAATTTCCCTTCAGAATCCAGCATGAGCCTCCTCTTCGCTGTGTTATCATGAGAAGTGTGTTGGTGTTTTCTCATTGTAACTCAGATGCAAGGAATATCTGGCTAGAAAAGTATTCACTCTATGATTATATATTTTACTTTAGCACTTTTGTAACAGGAAAACTATGAGGATGGAGTCACCTTCTGCAAGTTTAATCACTGAGTGGTTCAATGGACAGAAAATAATCCATCTAGGACGGGAATTTCTCTGCAAATACTGTTTGCGCAGCACCGCAGGTGGACAAAGGACGGTGGCCAGGCAGGACAGCCTGGAGAGGACAGAGGAGGCGAGAAGCAGAAGCGACCAGATGATGGCCAGCAACGATAGCCAACGTTATATTAAGAACTAACTGGAAACACGGGCTTCACACTGCATTCTCAGGTCCCAGTAAGGTGCCTTGACAGCGATTCTCCCAGCTTTATTGATACCAGAAAGGCTGCCAGGAAGGGCTTCATGGTCCAAATGTCAGGGAAATGGCACAGAATATGATCACACGCGTTACAGACAGACTACAACAGCTGCCCTTACGAGGAGCCAACTGATATCCTATGGTTGGAAATCAAGACAGCCACGGCCAACTGCTTCAGAGCCGCGATCTCAAGCCGCACGGGAAGAATGTGGAAACCTCACCAACACGCGTCAGCGTGGTTCGGGGTTAGCGTGAAGATCGTTGTCTGACACACTTAGTCGTTCAGCTCCAAACTCCAAAAATGTATTTGCAACCAGCACAAAAGGAGACAACCCTCTCAATCAAATGCAAGGGCTCGAAGACTGGGTATCAAACACAATCGAAACACAAGGAATTCTTGCAGTCCAGCTATTAAAAGCCACGTCATCTCCCTTGTCTTCCGTTTTATAGACTACATTAACTACCCACGCACAGTTCTATTAATTTGGAATGCCAGCAAATGACTGTGAAAAAATCCGTATCTCCTTTTTGATTCAACAATAAAGAAACAGCTCAAATTTGGGAAGATCTCAAATGGGTGGGGGGTCAGAGCTTCTCCATCTCCACCACATACCCAGTGAGCTCTTCCCCGTATCACATCAGGATGGCGACCCAAATACGAACTGTGAGCTAAAATGCACTTTTCTCTCCCCACTTTGTTTCTCTCAGCGCAGTCGATGGGACAGCATCCTTCTGTTATCAGTGAAATGGGAAGGTCTAACCAGTACAGAGTTAAATACCTGCCCACTCAGCAGCTTCTGTACTGAAAAATACTACAGGAATATAGATTACATAAATAAAAGTGTAATGGATAACCTGGGTTTGTCAGGATTCCACAATATGTCTGCTAATATCATAACTACAGTAAACCATAGATCGCACTCTGATTCTTTCTTCCCAGATTTTCTTTCCCCAGGGATGATAAGAAGTAATCTCCCTCTTGTTACAAATGTTTTATTTTGAAAATAAAGCTTTTATGCATATTTTAGTTGATCTAAATACAGTAGATCTTGGGTTTTTAAATCACCAGATAATATGCAATTATCTCAAGCTAGATTCTGATTTTGAAACAAGCTCTAATTAGCTCCCCATTTTATGCTGCTATAATCCTTTCTTCAAGTCCCATGAGTGTTACTATTGCTAAGCAGCATGAGGTTAGGAATGATGGATGATACCCAGAAAGGAAGACAAACAAAAGGGAAATTCAAAATCCCCTGAGATCACCCGCAGCTGTATCGGCAAATGAAGATTTCCACATTAGGTCATAAGACGACCCTTACAGAAACACATACCAAAAAGGCACGTCTTTTTCCCACTGAGTATTTGCAAGTCTTTAATGCAGTATATAGAGAGTATATGTCCTTCACAGATGATAAATACGAAAGTGAATAAAAATCCAGCTTTCCTGGGAGTAGCTACAAAATCAGCACCAAAAAAGAAACTTTGTCTTGATGTCATACGGATGCTCAGTAAAGACATGAGACCCCAAAATAAAACAAACTACTAGGGGCTATATACAGTACAAGCATTCAGAAAAATATCCCAGCACATAAACCTTCTTCTGGCACATGGCTACTGTCCAAACCCAGCCCAGCTCCGATCATCAGCAATGCAACTAAAATAAGGGCCAAATTCATCATGAAAAAATGCTGATGCACTTGGGTGACACTAATTCAACTTTTTTTTCCATGTGATTTGGTCCGTGCTTTTGACACATAAATCATTAAAAAGGCAGATTTACCCAAGGGCATTAGAGCATTTAGGTGGAAAGAAATACATAGGAAAAGAATGTTAGAAAAGGCACAGTGATACTATTTTTGACCACCTGGGGTACAGACACCATTTTAGCGTCAAACACGTTCACTGAAACTTGCACAGAATCATCAAAACCTCGATGAAAGGTCATGGTAGAAAATACAGATAATACAAATATATATATATATATCTGGTTATAATCTGGCACAGACTTTTTTAAAAAAATAATATATGTAGTTTTTAACGAAGCAAAATAAACCTGGCTTCTCTTCGCTATCTCAAAAACAAAAAGCGCTTATAAATTAATTCCCACATCTAAAGACTGGTGGGTCCATCTGCTCACGTGTGGCAATGGAAAACTACCGGACAAAAGAGCAGATTTTCATGAATGAGGTGTTAATCAAAACCTTATGATCTAGAAGTGTAACTAACTGGGTCAGAAATCCAGAAAATCTTGCTAGTTTGATAGAGCCAAACAGTAATGAAAATACTCACAGCTAATAAAAGCTGGAGACGCTGCTATGCGTGTTGACACTCCGTACACTCAAGACCTTCTTGGCAAAGCACTCAGGAGCCACTGAATGTATTAGTTTAATTTCACTTCTTTCCCTTCATGCATTCAACAAGTTCCAAGCCAATTACGTTACATGGAAAAGGCTCCGGAGCTTTTCTCGTTTCAAGGTTGTGTTTAATTTCTGTTTTAAAATCACAAATATGCAATCTTTTCTGTGCTGATTTCCCTGCGAAATGGCTCGGAAGATCAGAAAATTGGAGCTTTTTCTTCTTTTTACCTCTGCCCTGGAGTGGAGGATCTTTCACAAACACATTATTACCTTTTCCAAACTGTTTGCTGCACTTTTAATTACAGAACAGCTGCCAATAAAAGCAAATTGCCAAGCTGCCCTTCCTCATTCAAATGACTTGGTTTTGCTCTTTTTGTTCTGCATGGTGTCACAGCCTTTCTCATTCCTTTATGAAGAGAAAGGCATCAAGAAAAGAACATCCTGTATGACGATTTTATTTTAACTCGTCGGAACGGAGGACGAAAAGAGCAAAAGCCCTTTTCCTCATCTGTAATTCTGCTTAAGAAGGAGGGCGATCATCAATACTCTGATTTTATGAGCTGATAGGAACGTGTCGCCTCACAAAACATGAGCTCAAGGGCAGGAACTGACAGACGAGATTGGGAATGTGGGAGGGGAACAAAATATCGTGGCAGCGAACCTGAACTTCCCGAAGGAAATTCACTCCCAGCGACCCCCCCGAGAACCCGCGAGGTGGTCGCATTTTAATACCATGGGCTTGTCTTTCAATCTTGTGTAATTACAGTTAGTCATAAATATGATGATTAGCAATAACAATGCAGCCTTTTCCCAGCTCCTCTGATTTCAAATTCCTCTTAAAATGGCTACAATTAATTACTCATATTTTCCATGCTGTCTTAGGCATTTATAACTGTAACAGTTACTCTTGCATAGTATTAATGCTATGAAAAAGTAGTCAATGGTACGCTTTCAAGGAACAGTATAAAACATTTCCATGTTTGCTAAATGCTTGGCTATAAGAAACAATAGCCCTATGATTGCAAATCGTTTATTCCCATTTCGGTTTTTGTGTTCATGGCTTGTTTTACCAGGGGCATTATAATTTTCTGCTTTTCTCTATTTATGTTCAACTGTTCTGCTCAGGAAAAACGTGGACTGAGCATCACCACGGATTTTCTCCGAGTAAAATCTTTTAGAATGCAAAATAGTTTCCCACCAGAGTGAGAAAAAGCAGCTTGGTTGGGATATTCAGAATAAACCCAGCAAGGTGCAGAAAAGGAGAGTGTTTGAGAACGGCTGAAAGGTGGGAGACCACAACCCATCCTTCCTGTGTCCTGAAATGCAGTAATTCTCCAATACGGGGCACGGGCTGTGAGTACAGAGCAGGGCATGAGCGTTTTTCTGGAGTACAGAACAGCCTGAGTGGTTTACGTCAGTTAAGCAGATCATTGGTAACAAGTCTCTGTGGGCAGAGTTTGGTATCTAACAGCAGGAACACAGCTGTTCTGTTCCAGCCTCCTCCCTGCACTGTGGCCATCTTACAAAACCTTTAGCAATTCCCTTCTTTCTCTGCTTGTCTTTGCTGCATCTGCTTATATATATATATCTTCAATGAAGCCTGAAAAAGGAAGACGTAACGTGGTCTTTTCCTCACCTTCAAATTAACAAAGCGGATTTTGTGCAAATGAAAGTGGGGAGAAGAAAAATGTGCCACTGAGCAAGGCAGCCGGAGTATGTGGATCACATTACAAACGAAAGCCTTGTTTTACAGCCATCGTTACATGTCAAGTTGATAAGCTGAACTATGGCAAAAAAACCCCTACAGAGCCAATGATCTCTTAGATCAGACAGTCTCTTTACCTAATATATGCAGCTAAATACGTGTACTCCCTACATCTGCCATAGCAACAAGGAGAGAACGAGGAATTAACTGTGTTAGTAAAAAAACCTGAAGGGTCTCCTGTATGATACAACAAAACGCAAGAAACCTCTCGGCATCAAAGCAAAAGAAACGTAACAAAAGCACAGAGAATCATTTCAGAGCAAATCATTGAAACCAGCTGATTACCTGAGCTCGCACATCCCTGCTGTAGGGAATCCTGTAATGATGTCACAGAGTGAAGGACTAGACAAGAGAGGAGAGGAAAATCAGGGAACAATAAAAGGAGATGCCAAACCACAAACTACACAGTAAGCAGGCTCAACAAACAGCAAACCTGGGCAGGGGCACGCTGCTCGTTTCGGTCAGCGGTATTATAAGGTATCAGCGAGGCCAGGCTCTAGTCTGGCCTTTCTGTATCAATAGGCTTCAGGGGAAGAGAGAGCCACAATAAAAGCGTAATTGCAACACAGCATTCCCCTTCTAAAGCTTAGTTCTAGCTCACCTGAGAAAGCAATCGATACTCTCCTAGGAACAATAAAAATCCCCTATGCGGCCCTAGTAAACGGCACACGAGATTTTTCCAGCTCTTCGGCCAAAATTTTTTGAATTGCGGATCGTATTCGCGCCTAGGTAGTATCAGCCTAATTAGGAACTTGATAACTGCTGCTTATCAATTAGGCATAAACGAGTGCTTCGGTCATTAACATTCCCAGCACGTCCCCTCTAGGGACCGGCGGGGTGGACGCGGCCACGGCCAGAGCGCCTGGATTAGCACCGGGCGCGAGTCTCGCTTACTGCAAATTAAAACAAAAACAAGAACAAAAATATAAAGAAACTCCTCCTCCTCAACTCAAACAACATAGTGGAATTTTAATTACCTTGTCCTTGTTGCTGCCCTTGTGCAGGCAGGACACACTGTCCCAGCTCACCATTCAACCAGAGCTGCATACGAATAAATGGTTCTCGGCCTTTTTGGGTCAATTTACTCCATGGCTTTGGCCTGGAGAGCATGTCACTGACACTTCCTTGGGACAGCCCCAATACCTGAAGTGAAGCAACCAAGAACGGCACGTTAACACATTTGATGTGGAAGGGGGTGAATTTAAGTCACTTTGGTCTCTTTTACTGCTACAGCGCTCAAATTGTTTTTATATGGACAATTAGTAAAACTGCAAAACGACATCTGTAGGTAATTGATGGAAATGCTTTTCTCCTGCTGTGGTTCCCTTTTAGAGCATGGTTTTTATTCCTGCAGAAACAGAACAGCAGCTCAAACGGGAGAGGGATGGTGCGAGATTTGCATACTTTTCATATTTTGTGTCAAACAGTTTCATCAGTTCTAACAGGAGAAACACCGAGTCCAGGCACACACAGGCAGATAAAACAGGCAATGATTGGCACCTATTTTGTTCTCAAACAAAAATAATTGGGACTTTTGAGAGTAGGCCTATATTGGGTTGATTTTTTTTGGTCTGAATTATAACGATGTGTGTTTTCACCTGTAGCAGCGGCTGCTCTACATAAGTAAATATTTAAGAATCCAGCCGACTGCAGCAAAGGGGGAATTTCAGACAGGAAGAACGCAATTACTCGCCTGGAATTCAGCACAGGTACAGGGGTTAAAAATTATACATAATGAAAGCTGCCACGGGATCTTTAATGACCCCAAGAGGTCAGGCTTTTCATTTCACATCTTAGTAAAAAGGTAATAGCGCAATGCCAGCTCCTATTATACAATTATATTGATCCAACTCTTTATAGGAAGAAGAAACACCACATGTCCAGCACTTCTTACAGCCTGGGAAGTGTGTTCTGGTGCTTGGGGACCCCCCAAAAATCCCACGTGTTCATCGCTTAGTGCCCACAACGTGAGAACTTCTTATCGTGCGTTGCGTATCTGTAACCAAACATTGCTTAAAACCGTCTCAAAGCACACTGAGATACCAAGCACCAGATACACGAAATGACTGCGAATTCCTGACTTAAGAGTAAGGAGAGGTGGGGGATTTTCCGTGTGTTTGTTCAAATACCCTTGTGCGCATTTCCAGATACTAAAAAAATAAGGAAAAATGCTCTTGTGTCTATAATCTTCACTTATAACAAATTTAAGACTCTCCAGTCATGACAATGGTATTACTCAAATATTCCATGAATTTATTACATTAAGCATGAAATATTGAGTCTCAATAACGTTTGCTTCAGCTTTCAGTGTTTCTAAACTCGGGGGCCCCATTTCTACTTACGAGTGGCTGAAGCCGATCTTTGTATAAAAACCTACGCAATTCACAAAGTACAGGAAAACTAATACTTTCTTTTGCGACATTATTATTTAAATACTTAAAATACGCAGGAAAAACATTGTTCCGTAAGACATACGTGGCATAACCCCCTCCGTTAAACCGAGCTCCGCACCAACGCGAGGAGCACAGCACGCGTTCGCGATGCTGGTGTAACACGAGAGAACCGGTTCTTTACCTTTTCCCCAAAGATCCTTTGGCAGATGCCATTCTTTGCTAGCTTTTCTTTGACCTGCCGCGTTAGCTCTATCGTATCCACCTCCTGGTACATATAAATCTCATACTGCTCGGGTGTCAGTGGCGGAACGGAGGGTTTGGATGGCTTTGACAAAGACACGATAGGGGATGAAGGGAGGGGGCTATTTTGTGGCGTCTCACTGCGACTCGCCCCAGTCACGCTCAATTCAGAACTCTGCGAGTACGGAGATTCAGCGTTTGGCCACTCTTTCCAATACTCTGAAGAAGATGGTCCTTGGAGCTGGCTACGATCTGGCCTAGTCTGATTGCTGACCTTTTCTTTTCCACCACTGGCTTCCTCAACTTTTACATCTTCGGGAAGAGCCGTATTTCTTCTCTCGTGCTGCACAGTATTCCACCAATGGTCCTTCCAAACGCCACCGCGTCCCAACTCATTTTTAACATGCCTCAACATACCCTGGGCAGAATCACTTATTCCATGGAGCTCTAAAACAGGTGCCTCCTGAGGCTCCTTTTTGAGCCCAGAGAGGTTCTGCAATGCAGAGATACTGGAATCAGTGACAGATGAATGTTTCTTCAGGGATACGGCCAAAGGAGAATAGCTGGAAACCGAAGACATTGCAGGTGTAGATACTAGTTTGGGGGACAGGATAGAAATGTCAGCTTGAGATAGAGGTGGTGTTTTTAAGGCAGGTTCAAGGGCAGCCTGCTGTGCCTCCATTTCACGTCGGGCTTGTTGCAGAATGGATCGAATAGCATCATCAGAATTGCCACTGCTAGATGCAGAAGGCGGCTGAGCCGGCTCAGCTATGAAAAACAACCAAAAGACTAAATGCAACAGAGGAATATGCTTTATATTCAACACGTGCTACTGTAAACATTTCCCTGTCACAGAAAGGGCTGCAATACATTTCTGGATGGGAGAGAGGAGTTTGCGCTAAGCAAGGATTCACACTTTTCAAAATCAGGTGAGACTTCCAGAGTTCTCCCTGGAAAACTTTTAGAGTTGCCAAAGTGCTGGAGGTTTGCACGCACAGACGCAACTGTACGAGTCTAGGACTACTTGCATGTTTTCCACCATTGTAAAAGTTTTCAAATAAATGTCTTTAAAAATCAAGCCTTCTCCTCTTCCTCCCCCACCCCCAAGTGGTCAATATTTTACAGTTCTGTTTACAGAGTTACTTAATCTTTCAGTTCTATCTCCACGAATGAATCGTAACACACACCTCAACCTGAAAACAGCTGCAGTCACCTGGACAGACTATTAATACCCTCTTACAATATAAATAAGGTGAGTCCTTTTAACTCCAGAAATACAACACACACATTACACCAGAGCAAGAACCTTAGTGAGAGACTTCATTATTCCATTTGACAAGCTAAATACGCTCCTGCTTCCTGTTGTCTGGTTCCACGGTCCCAACCACTGAAATAAACAGCTCCACAGAGGTCAGGATGACCCCTGCCCATCGCTCTCTGCCTTGTCTGAATGCCCAGAATGGAGCCACGGGTGCTGTAGAAGCGAGAACACCTAAATGCAGCATTTCAGTGCTGAACCAGGACCTGTGCGGCTGCGCTGCAGCAATGGGGGATGAGCAGAGACCGGAACGTGGGTGTGGAATTAGCTCTGCAGGGCCAGGGGGGTTTTGCAATGGGCTCTGTTTCTATTTATTAATAAGTTAAGTCTCCTCCGAGGTCCCCAGTGCTTGAAAAGCAATTCCTCTGGGAAGTGCCCTACACAGCATGGGGAAAGTGAAGCACTAGGCAGGAACAGGGTACCCAGACACTGCAAGAAGTGGCCTCAAAGTGAAGTAAGATTTGAAACATGCTACGTATTATTCTAGTCAAATTCTGCTTCATCTGAATACACTTCCGAATTTGTCTCCCTACATTCCTTCCTGTCACACACTATAAAATACAGGAAAAAAAAAGGGGAAAAAGACAGAGGGACCATCTCTGCTGTTTACCTCCCAGGTCCATAGGGAGTTTTGAGACTGAGTTAATATTTGAAAGCAAGTCCGAATTTCTCAGATAAACACGCTACTGAACAACGTGCTTGCTCTTTCCTGCACACAGTCCATGTTTTTCTCTATGTGATCATCACTTGTATAAGGTCATATTATTTAAATAATATATTTACTAGTCTTCTCTGTCTTGCCATGAGATTAGTTTAGTTTTCATTTAGAAGACAACCATCCAAAACGGTACATCAGTATTTAATTTTAAAAAGGAAACAGAAGTATTACATAGTACTTTCTACTTCGGCATTAGCCCTTCAGCAGCACTGGAAATTCTTTTAAATCTGGGAGGGCTACAGAGTAGACAGAAATATTAACTACATGCCAGCATACAATGAGAAATTAAACTTATCTCAGGCTAAGATGTTTTTGGGAAAGGAAATGATTTTTTGGATTTGCCAGTTCTTGCACTGAATACGTTCTGTAACCAAAAATAAAGCTGTATAAGAGTTAGAACTGAGTCTGCCTCTATTATAATTCCAGTACATGCTGCCCGCAGTACGATGGTACTATGGGACTGCTAACTGCTGGTTAGATCGTGACCTTCACCCCAACGAATCCATCCCAGAAAGCTGAGCCCCTGGGGCCTGAGTCAGAGAAGAGAAAGCAGGAGCTGTTCCCTTTCCAAGGAGCGAACCGGGAGAAGAAAGGGTTTGCAGGGAATGCCGGCAGGTCTGGGGGGTGTAAGGGAGATAGAGCTCTGCACGTGGAGAAAGGTGTTGAGAAACCTCATGGTATCGCTCCCCCGGGACTGGGGCAGAGCACTGAGACCCCCACCACGGTGGGACACGTGTCACCCTAACGTGGTGTGTCTTATAGACACATACAACCCCACCAAATTACACAAAAACAACCAACCAACCACCAAACCTCTTCAAATCTACATTGGAGGTTTTAAGAATATAATTAACTGACCAGAAAGCTCATGGTAATTGTTTTAATTGCATTCTGAAATAGAAGGAGCGAGAGATGAAATGAGCCCATACCTGTTTTCTGTACTTGCAGCTCCCTTTTGGCTTGTTCGAGAATGGATTTGATGGCTTCATCAGAGCCAGTCTCTGTGCTTCGGATTCTCGTGGTTATATTACCTGGAGAAGAAAACAAAACTAATGACACTGGGAAAACCTTGATTTGTTTGTTTGTTTTTTAACACACAGACAGACAGTACATACTGATAAACCGCCAGCACAACCTGCCGACAGGTCACATAGGACTTTTCCCAACATTTACAGCACCAAGAACATACTTAATGTAATAACAGAACAATGTCCTTGTTGTGCAAAAGCCTGCCCGCTAGCTACACTGGAATGAGGAGAACACTGACATCACCAGAACTAGGTGGTCATATATTCCATTTCCAGGATAACAGATACAGGTCTATTTGTCCTTTTCTTGTGTGTTGTGGGGGGGGAGGAAACAGAAGGGAAAAGAACCAGAGGGAAAAGGAAGCAAGCTAAAACATAAGATCAGAAATCAACTTAAAAATAGCATCAGCTGCGAGGCAAAGTACGATGAGTGCACACTCAGCCCAAACAGAAATAAAAAGTAACCAGATGAAATTAATTTTTAACTTTCTGGAGGTGAGAGAAGCAGTCATTTAAATGGAGATACCACGTGAAGTACTCTGCAGCTAAGAGCTATTACTTGGTTGTTTGGTTTGGTTTTGGTTTGGTTTTTTCAACCACTAAAGGGAAGAAAATGAGGGAAAACTATGACTGTGAATGCTGTCATGCTTAACTGCATTTTTCATGGTGAGATTATCATTTGTGAGCTACTCCATTTCTGACCAGAGTCACAGTAACTACGGAGTTCTAGGGTACCTGCTTTTGTTTCTACTCCTTTCTCTTGTCTTGCTAAAAGACAAATTCTGCAACTAATCCATAAGCAAGAAAAATGTGCGTACTTCCTGCTCAGTGATAATTTATCGATCTGATGTTCCCTTATCTTGTTGCTTTTTTCATGCACTACACTGAATAAGCATCACACTAATTTAACGACTTATTAAAGTGTATTTGTCAATGTAAGCCCCAGGAGAAGAAGTAAATCTAGAGCAGAAGCAGACTGCGACTGATGTTGTCATTGTGCAACTTTCTCCCTCCAAAATCACAAAAACAGCAAAGAAAGCATTTCAATCGATCTGATGATTTTATAAAGCCACTTTTATCACTTTTTATCTGCACACGCAGTGAGACTGGGAGCGGAAAAAGTATCCAAACAGGGTTACGTTAGTACAGCAGCAGCAGAATTAGGAAAAGCAAAGTGCTCGTCTAACCCATGGTTTGTTTTATACTTACTGTCTGTTTTTCTATCAGATTCCAGGCCAGAATCAAACTGCACAGTTTTAGGGAAAACACACATCTAAAAGCACACTCCACTTCCTAGGGATCGACCGCAAAGAAAAACACCTGCCTGTGACGTACCTTCAGACCCATTTCTTCGTTTCGGTACTTCCTGAAATAGTCTGTTCAGGTTCTGGCCTGGATTCTCTGTTGAAAAACAAGTTTGGTAAGAACAAAACAATCAGGGGGTGGTTGCTGTGTGACGTGAGGAGCCTGTCCTCGTCCCCTCGAGCTCTGCCTGAGCGCTGGAGGAGCTGGCTACTTTGGAAGAAGCGAGGCTGGCTGGTTTGTTAATAAAGATTACAGCTACGTTCGGAAAGGAGATTAGACAGATATAAATAAATGTCTAGAGATACCAAAAACGAAGAGGTTAAAGATGGGCAGATAATCCCCTCAAGTACAATCATCAAAAGGAAGAGCAGATTATAAATCTAACAGTGTGCGCTTTCGACTAACAAAATGTAGGAAAATCCTGCCTGCCCTTTCCAATACTGCTTGACTGTAAACAACTTAGTTTTCAGTTTCTCTAAATGTAAATCTCAGTCTTTGCTTAACATGAATCACTACGAAATGCATGTTATTTCTTAAAATCACTGCCTTAAGTACGCAAAGCTGCTTTAAATTAGGATTGTTTTTTAACGACTCATCTCATGCACCACCTATGATATTCTGTCCAAAAAATAAATCACGCAAGACACAACAAAAGTCTGCTCTCAATAAACAACCCCAAATTAAAATTTGCAGGCATTTCTGAGGGCCGATACCCCTAGTAGCTACCAACCCTTTTCTCTCTTGTGTTTAGCTCTGGCACGGAGCTGTTGGGCAGTGAGGGATGTGAGCGTCCCCGCCGCTTGCTCCTGCTGACAAACGCAAGGCAGCAGCTAAAAAAAGCATAAGCAAAGACCCTAACCAGCTCGAGCGCTGAGAAGTCGAGTTAGAAAGCCGCACTTGCTGTACCTGACATCTGATTCAGGTGAAAACTGCGGCAACGCACAAACGGCCCCGCGCGGGGAAGCTTCCGATTTTCAATACTTGTAACTAACAGGAAAACAGGGCAAGACCTTGGGCCGGCGAGCGCTTACCTCTTTGTCTACCCTGGATGCTGCGAAGAGCCAAGATGTTCTGCTCGTCCGAGAGGAACTGCTTCATCTTATGAAATGGCTCCTTGCCTCTCACAGTCAGTTTATTCCATGGCTTTGGCCGGGCCAGTATCTCGCTCACAGACCCTTGCGACAGTCCCAACACATAATGTCCAAATATCCGCTGTCCAATATTGTGCTTGATCAACTGCTCTTTCACCTGACGCGCGATTTCGGCCGTGTCTATCTCCTCGCCTTCGGAGATGCTCCCAGCACTTTCTGACTGGCTGGGAGACGGGGCCATGCCATTTACGTCCGGGCTTTGTTGTAACGGACTTTGGGAAGATATGGAGTTTGTGCTGTAAGGACCTGTTGAAAAAATCATGCTTGTGCTTCCTGCTTCCTGCATTGCCTTGGAGTAGAAGGACTGCATTAGCTGGCGCTGGAGGAGAGAGTTTAGTGCAAATTTTCCTGTGGAGGCCAGGGGTAAGCTGGGGCTCGCCAGGGATGAGCTGAAAAAGTCTTGACTTAAACCCGTTGGTGAGAACTGGTGTGTACCATTAGTATTGGAAGCCTGCTCCCCCGCGTTGCGGAGCAACTGAGAAGGAGGGGAGGCCGGCAAGGTTGCAGGACGCTGACTCTCAGGCTGGTCTTTCCCTTTTCTCCTGGCTGACCCTACAAGGAAGGTCAAACATAATGCATTATGGGGGATCAAAGAGGGGAAAAAAACCAAGATTAAAAAAAAAAATGCAAAGTTTGCCCCGCAAAGGGAAAAAGTGCAGATTTCCAAGGGCCAATGAAGTGGTGGTGGGATTTTTTTGTTTGGTTTTGTTTTTGGTTTTCTTTTTTTTTTTTTTAAATTTTTTTGTTTCCATAATTGAAATTTCAATAAGCCAAACAAGGCCCCCAAAACAAACAACATGCATTTCATGTTTGCACCTTTCTTGTATGTTGCAGCCTGGAGAATCCCCCTTACAAACATTAAAACTAAAACAATTACATGAAGTGCAGTTATACATTTAAAATAAACGCAGTTACAGACACAAAGTCTCTGTTGTCTCATTCAAGACATCACTCATTGGACCTGACTGAACCCAAATGCAGCAAACATTTACATTTTGGAACCAACCAATTTGAATAAAGGAACCCCCATTAGGTGGATGCACCAAGTTCACTCAGTTAAAGTCATAAAACGCTTCAGAATTCAGTAATCCCAGGGCCAGTGGCAACTTTTAACTTTCTTCCAGCTGCAAAAACCATACGCATTCAAGTATGTGGAAATTCCATAACTCGCCATTTAAAAAATGTGCACGCAAGATGTAAAAAAGCCCACATTAGGAAAACTAAACGGCAAACACGCTTTGCTGAATAGAATTTTGTTTTTCCAAGCTGACCTGCTGGTAGAACATCTAAGTGTATCAGACAGGACGGTTATTGTGTTCTACATGCAAAGATTTTGCGTCACGTTGTGTGTGGGCAAGAGACTTCTGGTGCCACGGATGAATCTGTTCCCAAAACAGAAGACAGCCTCAAACGCTACCACCTGGTACATCTTGTAATGCCTCTCCTTCCTAACCTTTAAAGACTCAGGTCTCCAAGGTTTATTCTATTATCCAGCCTATAAAACTGCAGAAATCAAGCGTTATTCTGTGCTCCTGTTGCCTCGTGATCTTTGTGCCATGCATTAGCTCAGCCGTTCAGCTCTCACTCAGCCCTCCCTCCCTTCACCAGACAGCAAACGAATCACAAGAGCCAAAAATCGCGTCAACCTACCACTCAGGTCACTATTAGTGATACGCAGCGTGGCGTTCTCGGACTGCAAGGAGCGGTTCTTCTCCAGCAGCAGCACCTCCAGCGGTTTAGACGCATCCTACAGAAAATCAAAGCGGGAGGTTTGTTTCTGAAGGCAGCAAGAGTCTCGCTCAGGCGCTAAAAAGGGGTTTCAGAAGACAAGAACAAGCGCTCGTCTCTGCTCTGAATGCAGCGGGGGATTCACTGCGCATATATATTTGCAGGAATCGCTCGGTGCTTCTATGTGAGCCATAGAAGAGATTCACCGTTTAGTTTTCACTGCAAATCATTCAGCAATTCTGCATTATTTTGAAATGTGTAATGGAACATTTCCTTAATCCTCCTTATTTTAAAATGGTTCTCAATTTAAAAGCTGTAGACTTGTTTGAATCCAATTAAAATAGGAGTTAAAATCATATTATTTCTTCTAGGTCAACTGACTTCAGCATCCCCTTGAAATGCTGCGTTTTAGCATACACAGTTTGTTCAAAAATCAGATCAGTCACAGAAACCTGCCATTTACTTTCCACTAAACATCTAACCCTTGATTATTAAAAAAAACCTGTTGAAAATTAATCCCAGTGTATCGATATTCAGTTCAGATTTCAGAAGCAGAAACTGAATTCATAACCTTCCAACTTAAGTAAGATTAATTTGCTGGAATAGCAGAGCTTTCTCCTGCTTTCTTAGTACTTAACAGTTTGTTTTCTTTTGTGAACATTATTTTCAAGGCTAACAAAGACTTCAAAATGCTAAAATCCTTGCTCAGCCCCCTGTCAGTACCAGAAACATGCAAATCCCAGCCCGGCTGTACAGTGGCTCTGCTGTCTTTAAAAGACTCAACTTCTCAACATCATGGTCATGCACCTCAGCACGGCTGGAACATCATTCCTTGTCCTTGACCACTTAAATTAATAGGCAAAAAATGTTCAGTTCAGCTTTTTACATAAGAAGACAATGATCAACGCATATGTCTCACCATCAACAGGAAATTCTCCACGCCAACACCGACAAATTGCAAGACAAAAATCTGTATTAATTAACCGAACTGCTGAAGTAATTAAGAAAACAAAAGTAGATTCAGTACCTGCGCACCAGAGCTTTCAGATGGTGCAAACTCCATGGATTTCAATATACTGTGGAAGGCAGAAAAGAAATTATTCTCTATTTCTTCTCTTCATAACAACTGCACTAATGAGCATTATCATCTCCTACTCTGCAGCAACACAAGTGATAACAACTTCCCTTGCAGTAACACAGCCTCATAATGAATATAGAATAACTATTCCAACTAGTTATTGGATAAGAAAATTTTCTCAAGCGTCATCTAAATCATTCCATATGCAATCCCACCAGGCCAGTTTAAAGCGTAAATTTAAAGGTTAATAAGGATATAACATTTTAAGCTGTCAGAAGCGATATAAATTTATCTGTGAAGCTTGAAGGGAATGAAAAAGTTGTAGCAAGGCAACAAAACAGGAGAATCACCACCACAGTTACAGTGCTTTATATAATATACACCAGCTCACATATCAAGGCAAATATGCACAAATAATCCTCCCAACCAAGACACTACAGGCTAAAAGGCAGTTTTTCATTTTAATAACCCCTCGTTCTATGGCAAAGGGAAGACACAATGGCACAGTATTTCTTAAGAAATATGAAAGATCCAAATATTTATAAGTACATTAAGAGAAGTCTCCTTGTCAATATTTTAAATAAATAGTGCGCGGTCGAAGGACGTCTCCCTTCAAAGTCTTTCAGTTAAGAGTTGTATTGTCTGGCAAACGAGAATCTTACAGGAATCCAAACATATTACTGTGCTTTGTCTTATAAATTTTTTTAAATAGGCCAGCTGCAGGCAGGACATTAAGTTCCACAGACCGAAGCAATAAATGATTTCAGCTTCCCATTGTACAAAGACGACATTCATTTGAAGAAAAATACATAAACAGATATAGATAGTGTTTATACGGCATTTTTCATGTATAAAGCAGCATGAGCTTTGTGAGGCAGGGAGAATATGTTTGACCACGTATTAAATGTGGAAATTGAGGCAAAAAAAGCAGAAGGGCGGTATGGGCCTATTTGTGGATGCCAGGAGGAGCCGGCCGGGCACCCAGCACTCACCAACTGCTGCAGAGCACGTGGCATCCAGCTCCCCTATACATCTACATGTCCATCAAGGGGCACTTTGGAAACCAGTGGCCTCAGTGACTCATTAGAGATCACACAAAGCCATAGAAATCCAGGCAAAAAGAAAAAATAAAAGTCATTCTGAGACAGAAACTTCTGTGTGTTTTGCATCTGTGTGTTCTCATCGCCTTAATTCTGCCAGGCACTCCTACAAACATAATAATTAACAAATAAATTTTGGCCATCGGTTTTGTCACACAGCATCACCGGGCAACCCCTCTTGCCAGCAGAATTCGCCATAGGGTAGAGCCATCATCCAGTACACAAGCGTATATAATAAAGCTGTTAAGACTCGGCGTTACGTGGGCACAACTGCTCACCCACATGCAGAAACGCCTCTTTTCCGCTATTAATGAACCCCTGGGCCATCCAGGTGTGCAGACCCCAGGCCAGTCAAGGAGAGAGATTGTGCATTAATGGCTCAAGTTCTTGGAGATCCTGACATGGACATCACAGGCATGTTTGCTTGAGTTGCTAATCACTGCTCAAAGTGTTTCTTACTGGGGCAGATAAATACAATCTACAGAGACTCATCTGGGGAAAGCTGCAGTTACCAGTAGGTAACGGTGTTCACCCTCCCATGGGTTCTGCAGGGTTTGGCCTCTGAAAGGACAGCAAGTAGTAAAGTATGATCTCATGATGGTCAAATACGGACATCTATCTGAATTTCAAAAAACCCAATTTGTAACAGCAAATTACCAGGTGACAAACTTCCCGTGGGAAATCACAGGTGTTTCTCCCGTTTCGGTTCAGATCAGCAGAGCATTTGGGACACAGGTCTCCCAGCAATCCCCACTTACCGCTCTCTGGTTTGCCACGCAGAGCAGTCCTGGAGCATCCCAACCGGGTTCCTTCGGGATGACACTACACCAAAAGCTCTCGGAGGAGCACACACGACGTGCTCTGATCACTAACGAGCTGCCTACAGAACCAGACTGAAACCAGTTGGAAGCGCCACGTCCGCCCGGAGGTGTTTAATACGTATTTCTGGTTCTCAGCCCCACAAACCTGGCTTTAAAGCCCCGGTCCTGTTGTGCGCGGCCACTCGCGCAGGTTGCTCTACCAACACGTTTTGTTTCTGAGCACCTGCTGCAAAGAGCAGAAAGGATCCTGAACCTTGCGGCAGCTGCTTTTCTCAGTGAGCTGGATGCAGACGTGGGTATTCAAACCTCAGCTGCAAACTTACTGACCTCTGCCTATTTAACGTGGATTCTTTGCTCCCTGAAATAGCCTTCTAGTAATTTCACAGGTGATTTCCTACACACTTAGAAGCCAAAATATAATAAAACCATGTTGATGGTACCTTGGATTGTCCTTGGAGGGATATTCACTACAGCAGGTTCATTTTATCAAAAATGCAAATGTTAAACATGTCAAAAATGACTCTCCAAATGTGGCACAAAAGAGGCGTTTTCCTTGGGAACATGAGGAATATCTTTGCCCATGAGATCTCGACTCACTCTGCTGCTCAAGATCAGTTACCTGCTTTTTAAAGGAATGATCTTGTGACTTGAATCTGCACATCTAAGACAACTTGAAAGATCTTACTCTAAAGCAAAGTGTGCACTGGGACAGTTCGACTTTCTGTTCCCAACTGCAAAGGCAGGAGGGTCAGCACTGTCGTTTTACTCGAGAGGGAACTAAAAGGACACACAGAGCTTTCAGATCTCAAAAATAGGTTTAAGCGCCATTTGGCACAAAAGCTGATGCAAAAAGCAAAGAATTTTCCCATCCCAGTCTTGACGTGGACCCAGTTAAGTTCCTCCAAGGTTAGAAGTTGGCTGGTATGGAGATCTCTCAGCCTAGAATGCCTCTAGCATCCTTCCGAGGATCGAGGAAAACACATCAGTGCCAAAACAACTCCAGAAGTATATTCTCTTTCTTCCTTACTGACATATTTTCTCTTGGTGTGTGTGTTATGAGCAGCTCATTCTCGTCAGTGTTTCAGGGCACAGAGGCAGGCACAGGACTGATTCGCTATGAGGAGTACCAGATTTACAGCAACAGACTTCATAGTTCTGCTTCAGCTCAGACTGTCACTCTCAGGTGACGCACATTCAGCTTTGGGCACATCTCCTGGACCACACAGGAGCAGAGGGTGGCAGAATGAGCCGCCGTGACGGTGGAGCATTGTGAACATCTGCAGTGCTCTTGGAGGCTCTGAACCCCTGGACTACCCAAGTGTACAGAGCCCAGGCCACCTACACGCTGGCTGTCTCTCCAAAGCCACCTGTTACCCACAAATTAGGGGATATAAAAGCTGCAGCCAGCCAGGAGAACAGAGTTAATTTATTGGCACCCAACAAGGAGATTCTCCCATCTCCTTCACTGTGGGCTCACTCCCAAATAACAGGCAGAAGTACCAGATGAACACCCCTGTGCTGTGGGTTCTCCTGGACCTCTCACCTGCCTTCCCATCCCTGCCCTCATCTAAGTTAGTGTTGTAAAGAAAGAAAACCAAAAAGGCATTACTGCCAGGAATACAGGGATCTAAATGAGTTTTGTGTCTAAAGTAAAGTCATTAAACCAGGCAGGATTTAAAACTCATCTGCTGTTTTGGCAGATGCGCAGATTTTTTAGTAACTCGTGTAGCAAATGGGAAGGGTTATGCCCTAATTCCCATTCACTGTTTTACACACGAGGGCATAAACCAGCTGAAATCAGAAGCTGCATATAACAGCACCAGGGGCTGGGCAGTCGCTGGGCTTGTAAAACCAAACCTGCTTTCCATATTCTCCAGGGACATGTAAACAAAAGCACATGACTACCAGCCCCATCTGAAATACCTCATCAAACAAGGTAACATTTTTTCAGTCTTCTTAAAATACACACAAGAATGCCAGAATGATGAAAGAAGGGATGGAGTTTCTTGCAGTTATTTAAACCTTGACACTAAACATATTTCTAGTCAAAAAACTTCTGCCCTGAACCTGACAGCTTATCTTGTTATAGCTTAAAATGAGGCTCTTTCAAGTCTCTTAAAAAAACCCTTGAAATAGGAAGAGGCTGTTTGTGGCTTTAGTTTAAAACCACAATATATTAGCAAAAATATACACTGAAACAAGCACAGCATTAAATGGTAAGTGCCGAACACTGGCTGGCAAAGGCACAGAAAAGGTATTACAGCCAAAGGCCCTGCATTCAATTTTTGGTCCTCATCACATGCAGCTGTTGGCTGAGGATTATTAAAGAGTGGTCCACCTAAAATACCACAGATTTTAAACATTTTTACCGGTGGACAATAGGTTTAGCCCCTTTTCTTCACGTTGTTCTTGCAACGCTCTGCTGCAACAAACAGGAGTATCCTCAGATACAGCAACTGCGCTGGTTCTGGATGCAATTTCTGCCAATATTCCCGATCTCCCCGTCTTTGTGGTTTTGACTGAATTCTTTATTGTTCCAAGAACACAGATTTGTGGCTTTATTTAACAAGCACTGTTAAACGAGAGTTTGTGAAAAAATTATGTAAGCATTTAACACTTACTTTAATTCTTTCTTAACCTCTTCATAATCAGCCTGTCCTTTCAGTTTTTCTTCCAGTTGCTTTAAAAGAAAGAACATGGATTTAATTATTCAGGTTTTTCTTTTTTCTGCAGGCTTTCAAAATCATCTTTAAATTATTCCATATATACAGCAGCGCACAAGTGAGGGTTAATGACTCATACCTAATTTACATATATTAGAAAACAAACTATAACCAATTCAACGTAAACACAATTATACCTCGCTCTCCCTTTGTTTACAGAGTGCCAAGCATTACAGAATTCGGTAGGTCCCAATTCGGCTGTTTGCAATGTCACTGTCCCGTGTTCAATGAAGAGACTGGGGAACAAGGCATTAAAAAATGGGGGAGCTGAGATTTTTGCAAAGCTGATAAATTGAGTAAACAGGCAGGACGCGTTGGCACAGACTGTATTTTTAATATGATGGGTCTTGATAACCTTATTTACATGAGAAAAAAGGGCTGAAGAAGCTGTTGACAAGCCTTAGGCTTGTAAGACTTCTACAACGCCTCATGCCCAAACAAAACAGCTGTACCAAGTGGTTTTACAAGCATTACTTATTGCAATAACTAATGTGATTACACACCGGAGATGAAGCATTGAGACCAACCCAGCAGGTCGTCTTGCTCAGGTCTCCCTGACCCGGGGAGGTCTCAATGGCTTCTCTCCGGCGCGAAGATGCCACAAACGCTGAAACAAACCTCCTAACACAATCCAGAACGCAATGCCACACATTTGGACCTTACCCAAGAGCCCCTGCTCCCAACAACAGTGCCCATCACTACGGGATAAATGCGTCAGGAGGCCTAAAACATAGTGATACATAATTGATGCCGTTACGTTGTTTGTAGAAGCCACATTAATTTCCCACTAATAATTTCTTTCCTTAGCACAGGCACACCTGATCTAAGCAAAGAAAGAACGCACTGGCCTGCAACTTCCAGGGGTAAGTTCAGGCTGGCTCTGCTTCACTGCATTTTTGGTGTTAAATCTGGTACAGAATCCCAAAGGAAATAGAAATAACACCAGGACGCACCACCCTCAAAGACAGAGCATCTACTTTGCAAAGGAAAGGAATATATGACATGAAAAACAGAGTTTTATATCAAGGAGAGGCTGCCTCCAGTGGAAAAGTGAATTCCACAAGATCCTACACCCACTCCTGGGCTGGTCATTCGGAGGAAGGCAGGGACGGGCGGCTGTCAACTTTGATCATGTTACCAATCCCGTTTAAAACGTAGCCCCATATGGTTCTGCACCAGCACAGGGTGTGTGAACAGCAGATGAACAATTGCAAGTGGGCACCCCTTAACCGTCCTGTCTTCCCAAGCGCCGGTGTGTAGGTATCATCCATCCCAGGGGAACAAGCAGCAAACCCAGACACTGAGCGGCTCCATCACCTGAGCCACCTTCATCAGCTTAATGAGGCTTCTGTAGATGACAATGGTAGCACGATGGGGCTTTGTTGGACTTGCAGCTATTTTGCCAATTTTTACAGGGTTTCCAGCTTACCCACCGCTGACGTTTCTGCCTTGCCATCAGTATGTATAATTTAACGCAGAAACTGCTGTTCAGTGTGGAGTTTGCACTCTATGGGACATCGATAAAACAAACGGCCTCTCAAGAGGTCTTGTGTCCTTGAGCCCTTAGCCATCAGTAACTTGTGCGGCCATTCGGATTGCGTTAAGAAGGAAAAACAGGAAAAACTGTCTCTTTGAGCTAAAGCAATTTTGTTCAACTGGAAAAATACAGGGCAAGTTTTAGTCATTTCTTCTGACACGTTCTGCTTTACCCAAGTCCAGTCGCTAACTGGAATTATAGGAAGTACCAACTTTGCTTTATACAGCAGACACTGTGTTACAGGTGTTTTGGCCCTGCTATAAACCCCGTACTGACGTAACCAGGAAAATCCTGCTCGATGTGAGCAGAAAACCCCCACAAATGAATATTAAAGATGTTTGAGGTTTTGATAATCTCTGACACGTGCTGAGACCTCATTATACCATGTACTACGGGATCCCAGGGCCCAAGGTGTCACTTTGGCTCTCTGGGCTTTAAGGAGGTTCAGCTACACTGTGCCACAAGTTGACGCAGATTTGCAAGGTTCAGCTCAACGTTGAGCAAAACACAGTTTCTTTAACAAGGAATTCAGCTGGACTTTCTAATGTACCAGGTTAGGCTTAGTTAAACAAAGATTACACTACAATTCACCTCTTAACTCTGTAACTCATCACATTTTTGGGTCCACAAGCAGATTAGCTTTTGCATTTGAATGCAATCTATATGAAATATTATTCTGTACAAGGATATGTTATACCCTGAAAGTATTTCTGGAAATTTTAGGTTAAAAAACCAAACAGAAAAAGATGTTGACAGAATGAAGCTGTTTGGACTCTCAGGTGCTTGTATGCTGTTATAGCAGTATGGCAACCAGCAATATTTTACTTTGAATTGTATAAAAACACATACATCCATCATTCCCAAGTACCTAATGCAGAGATTGTTGCCATGGAAAATCTGCACCTAAATGTATACTTTACTAAACAAAATAAACTAACAACTGAGAATGCGATGTCTGTATATAAGCAAACCATTTAGGCACTTGGCATCTTCCCAGTCAATGCCTGGTTTAAAATGTATTAGTATGGTAATTGTCTCAAAGAACCCTGTAAAATACACAGAACACAGTGTAACAAAGGTTCCAGCTGTGAGACAATGTGGAGGAACTAATATCTTGCACTAAATACCAACCTGGCTAATTCAGACAAAACATATTCTGACGTCCTCCAACACACAGGAACTCAGGGACCAGAGGACACAAGGAATGGATTGGTGGCACTTCTGCACACTACATTTGCAAATATTCCACGTTAAGGAATCATCTTGCATTTGATACCTGAATGAGCCCGTGTCAGAGCACGCAGAGCTTGTGTCCCCTCTTAGGTTATTTAAAACAAAACTCATTACTGCATTATGAAATAAAGGTAAACGGAGTGGGCTGTGTTAAGGGGCTTAAAACATCTAAAAAACCCCATTAGACTAATGTTGTAGTTTAGTTTAGAGTGACAAACTAAAAATCTCATCTTCAGTTAACCTAGGTTATATTCTTAGTGGGTAGCAGGGAAGCTCTAACTCCCACCAACAAAGGGTTAACATAATTATAGTTAGAAAAGTCTTGTTACTAGAGGACATGTTTTGATTATTAGATCAGATGAAGAAGCAATAATTTTGAAGGTACTTCTGTATTGTTTCATTAAGTCATAGAGTATTAAAGAATTCCCCCGAGATACGGTCTGAGAACATTGCTTTAATTTGTGAAACTGTGATTCATTTTTTGTGGAGGCAACCATTACAACCTCGGTTATCTTAGAAGCAATTCCTCTATAATCAAACACGAGATCAACACATCACCACTGAGATTTGGTTCTTTGTACAACAGATCTCAGACACAGCTTTGCCAGCACTTTGGGGTAGAAGTAGGTATTTTGAAGTATTTTTTATAGTGCGGCAAATAAGGTTAAAGAGGGTTGAAATGACTAAAACTTTATCAATAGAGTCGCTGCATCAGACGCTATCAACAGGAACCTAAATACAGAGCATTAGCCAGGCAAGCCTATGAGAAAATGGAAGGAGATTACTGGAATGAAAATCAAAGACTTGCTCTGTCATTTCTGTGATCCTATTCCCTTTGAAGTTAATGGCTAAACTAATACTGACCTCAACAGGAACACGCTTTATTCCAAGAAAACCCGTCAAGTGCAAGGACTCAAGATATTTTCTATCAGGCTTTATGAAGAAATAAAAAAAACCCTGTAATATGGGCGTAGCCAGCAAAATGTGTCCCTTAAAACCAGGCCTTGCTCCCTTAGAAAGAGTGGTGCCCACATGGGGACAGAGGGGCAGACACCGATACCATCAATATAGGAACATAACAGGTTTCCTGAGCTCTACTGAATTTTCATAAAAATTCTGCAAGGCTGTTTTAACACACGCAGAAAGCACATTGAACACAACACTTCCATCCCTAACAGGTATTTGTCCACATAAATTATGCTGCACCAGAGCAAAACTAGTAACCTCTAAGAAAATAGCAGAATTAGAACAATTTCCAAGAGTTTCAATTGAACATTAAATCATTCTGATAGAGGAAAGCTACAGGCAGAGCTAAGTGGGTACTATCAGCCTCCTGCTTTCAGAGAACTCTCAGACTATAAAACCTGCAAAACTATGAAGTCTTTAATGGAATAGATAAATTTATCTTGTTTACACATTGAAACAGTGCAAGAGATGGGGAGTTACAGGAAACTGATTCATAACGCATGTCAGGAAACATTTCTCATGCTCTCTGACGGATCAAACTGGGGGGGCTACTGCACAAAGCAGAAAAGCTGCAGCAGCGAAAGGTAAAGGGGTCACTCGCAAAATCGTTAGATGTTTCTTCTGGGTTTAGTGCAGTGCTACTGGTGTGCAAATGAGTACAGGACCGGACTGCTAATTATAAATGGCGATTACTGTGCAGCAAATATACAGTTAAAAAGAATAAAATTAATATGAAGGCTAAAATGCCTTCTCTCTGGGTCTTGATTTTACTTGTTTTTATGCTCTAAATGATACACTTCCCTTTGCCAGTGGAGAGAACTGGACGGCCTAGCAGGTGAATCCAAAGATATACCCCTGCCAAATCCGCAATACCAATCACTGGAATGGGAATGAAAAGTTTTAAAGCCTGAGAAGGATGTTCTGTGCGTTTTCAGTTCAGCTACTTCACTACATATCCATGGCAAATCATAAAATGTCCTGAGCTGGAAGGGACCCATAAGGCTCATCGAGTCCAACTGCTGTTCCTGTGCATGACAATATATATATGTTGGGGTTTGTTGCTGGTTTTGATTCTAAAGGTAGCCACGTTCTGTGAAAAACAAATTCCAAACCAATGAGAACTAGCTCAACGAAATTTCAACAAGATGTGATCGCTTAGGATAAAACATCACAGAAACTGGGATCCAAGAGCATCCTGAAGAAGCCAACGGCTTTTACGGTGCCTCTGAGAAGCACAGAAAGCTTACACCAGTAAACCCAGCACCGGTACGTCAGCGATACCCTCGGAAAGCTGCGGAGCACGGAAGCGGGCCTTACTTTGAGCGTGCTGTTCTTGGCCGTCAGCTGCTGCTCCAGCTGGGAGATCTGGCTGCTGGAGTTCTCCCGCAGCTTGGTGAGGCTGCCCTGGAGCCGCTGCACGTCCTCCACCAGCTGCGCGATCTCCCGCTCCTTCGCAGCCAGTTCCACTTCCAAGCTGGACCGCGTCAGCACCTCGATGGCCTGCTCCTGGGGGAAAAAGAAGCGTTAGATCACGGAAATTTAAACAAATAAAAACGCAACAAGCATTCGGGGTAGTTAGGTAAGGACCGAGCGTGGCATTGCGAGAGACAGAAACAACCTCTAAACCTGCGACTCCTGTGGTTGTGTGGATCTGGAACGTGACCTGTTCTACCCCTCTGGACGGCTCTTTGGTAAAATAGGGATAATAGGGACAGAAATGATCTCTAAACCTGCGATGTCTGTGGTAGTGTGGATCTGGAATGTGAACCTTTCTACCCCCCCGAACAGCTCTTCGGTAAAATAGGGACAATAGGGACAGACACAACCTCTAAACCTGCGACTCCTGTGGTTGCGTGGATCTGGAACGTGACCCGTTCTACCCCTCCGGACAGCTCTTTGGTAAAATAGGGATAATAGGGACAGAAATTATCTCTAAACCTGCGACTCCTGTGGTTGCGTGGATCTGGAACGTGACCCTTTCTATCCCCCCGGACAGCTCTTTGGTAAAATAGGGATAATAGGGACAGAAACAACCTCTAAACCTGCGACTCCTGTGGTTGCGTGGATCTGGAACGTGAACTTTTCTACCAGCCCCGGGCAGCTCTTTGGTAAAATAGGGATAATGGAGAGAATAAATTTTCCTGTTTCATAAGCGCACTGAAAAGATGAGGCCGTGAAAGTCAAAGGATTCTATTTAGATCTATTTATTATTAATAGTCCAAATGCTTTGACAGCTATGAAAATCTGTTCTTACAAAATACTAATCAGATGAAATATTCTGAAGTAATGGAGCAGAATTTCTTAATCAAGAACAGCGGAGTCATGTGCCTTTGGCTCTTTGTATGCACGCTGCACATTTCAGGCAAAACTGTCAAAAATTGCCCCAAATGGCTACTTCCAATGAATCTGCTCCTCACACGAGAATTGTTTGCTGCTAACGTTATTGCTGGCAACGAAAGCCTCTCCTCCATGGGGATGAAGATAGACCTGACAGCTGTGAGACGAGGTGCTTCTCCCTGTGCTCTCCACTTCGAGAAATTCCTTTTCCTAAATCAGGATCTTCCAGTTTCCCATGGCTGCCAAATTTGTGCCCAAGCCTCAACCTTCCTCACTAGACCGAATTTCCAGTATTATAAGAGAGGACAGACAAGTTAAGAAGGCAAATCTATCCAGAAAAGATAATACAGACTAATTGTACCATGTCTTTTGTCTCCCTTTGTATCATGAACTCAATAGTTACAATGCATGGAGCACCCTGAACCTCTTCCATGCAGAACATGAGGGAAATTCCTTGTGCAGATCTGGGGAGCACGAGGCAGCCCAATGAACACACATTCCATTAAAAAGCCTAAAAAGCATCTTACAAAGGTTAATGGCTGATCCTGAGAAAACACCAGTGAACTAGGGAAAAAATCCATTCACCACAAGAGAGACAACGATCGTAAGCGTTGTGCCAAAGATCCTACGGTGAAAGAGCTGAAAATTCAATGCTGTCACCCAAGCGCTTTCCTTACAATTCAAGATGATGTTGAAATCTTCTCCATATCCACTTTTCCAGAAAATACACGCACAACAAAATACCTTTTCTGTATTTTCTAAACACTTAGCTAGATACTCAGTGACTCCATAGCATTGTGTCTCACAGAGAGCTGCATGTAGGAGCAGCAGTTAACAACGCTCTCCTGTTACACTGAATTATACTTTAAGTTGAAAAAACCTCTAATTTGCTTGCATGAAACATCACAAGTTGTATAATCATCTGCTGCTTGTGCCTATTGAGACTAGAACGTAAGGTCTGAAATAAGATAGATAATGATCATTTTCATCCTGCAGTAGTTGTCATATTAAATATAAATGAAGTGCAGAAGTACTATTAAATACAAGAAAGACCTAATGTTAAAATAATGATAAGACTAGGACATGAGATAGGAAGAGGCAGGTAATTCAGAGTTACAAGTGATATTCAGGCTTTTTTTCTGGTTTGTTTTCCCATCTGCTTGTCTGTCTTTCGACTTTTCTGAGGAAATACTGGGCTGTATTAATAGATGACCAAACAGATCTGGAGGACTTATGGTTTGTTACTCATTCTGTGCAAACACATTTTAAAGCAACCATGTGTGTCTCTGATACCAATGTCAAGCACGTATGTGGCTCGCAAGAAAAAAAAAAGGATTACAAGGAGTATGATTTCTTTTGTTTGTTAACTCTGCTGCTTGTAAGTAGACTAAATTTCACTTAATTGCATATTTACATTTAAATACTCCCATTTCTCCTCTGGCAGACAAAAATCAAAATAATCTGTGTCCTCATGTGTGATACCTGCGCACCCAGGACCAGCTGGGGTCCTGTACCCGCACCCTGTGCCCGCCAGGTCCCATCGGCACCGCCAGCGTCCCCAGCAGCGGGGTTTGCTTCATTTAGAAACGCATGGAGAACCAAACCACCAGCCGAACCTTTAGGAGCACGGGATATCTTCTCCATTATCTAAGCTGCTTTTACTGACTTTCTAGTTGTGATTCTCAGTTTAGATATATTCAGTGAAAACCGGAATGATACCAGGTTTATTTCCAGTTCCTCTGGCAGCCCGTTCAGGCACTAAGAGTGGCACGAGCCAGGTGTGGGCAGGCAGCAGGTCCTCAATAATACAGCCAACCCTGGGCAAAGCTGGTCCCTTGATTTTACCTCTGCTGATGCTCCTACCGATGTGAAATAAACCCCGAGAGCTGCTGTGATCCGCCGGGGCCGACTGAGGAGATCTATGGATCACATACCAGCCGCCACGGAGAACAGGGACCTCTCTCCTTACCCTGGTCTTCTGCAGCCACCAACCCACTTCAAAGCCCAACCACCATCCCAAAGGAACACAATTCCATTGCAGCTAAAATATTACTCCAAGCAGGTATTTTCATAGCTGCGAGCATAAATTGAAAGAGCTGTACTGTCGGGAACCTGTAAGAGTCAGTAAATATTTCCTCTCACCACATCAGGTGCCTTCTGGATCTGCGTAGCGAGCTGGAGAGATTTGTTGGCTGACGAGAGCTGCTCCCTTAAGGTCTCTGCCTCTCTCTGAGCCACCTCTGCCCTCTGAAGGAAATGAAAAGGGGTGAAAAGAGAAAGTACGTTCAGTTTAACAACTGACAATTATTACAAGAACATTCATCAATTCATGCCTGACTGAATATAATTGATTTTCCTAAACACTCAACCTAATAAATGTTAGAAAAAAACATAGAATGTGATGGATTTTTATTTTAAACAGTACAAGGAAGAAATAATTGAGCGATTATGACAGTAATTTAACGCTAGGAGCAAGGAATCCCCTGCTGATACTAATGCTGCGGCCCACTGAATTTCCCAGACTGAATAAATACAAGTGGAAATGGAGTCTTTTTATTCAATTTCTCTCTATTCTCATAGACCAAGCAGATTTTATTGCAAGGTTCCTCATGGGAATAATTCTCACGGGTAAATGCTGAATTAAAAGATACTCTGACCATTCTCTCTAACACGCATACAATGTGGTGGGCTGTCTTTCTTCAGTAATTATTTCCCAAAACATGAATTGTTAGACTCTGTTCTTTCAGCGGGTCTATTTACTCAACAATATTTAACCCTAAACTGACAATTTTGCACAGATCAGTCACCAGCTGCTGAGGATTTACACAATATCTGATAAGCCTCTGACTTGGCTACCAGACAAAATTCCCATACAAATATTGAATCATAACAGAAAGGAGAAAAGCAGAGTTATGAGGAAAGACTGTACTAGAGTTTGGGGAGAGACAGATGGATCAGTAACTTCAGGCAATAAATAGCAGCAAAGCCCTTTCCATAACTGTATAAGCTTCTGTTAAGAAAGTGGAACAAAACCTGGCTGTTTCTACAATACGTATTCCTCTTGGTCAGATCTTCTACTCGCTTTTTTGTTGAAGTTTGTTTTATTTTTATGAAACCACATTGCTTACCTCCTTGGGTAACGACAGCTTTCCACCTGGGCTCTGCAAATCATGCAGCAGAAAACAGCTCAAATAATTTCCTATCTCCACTTCCAGCCCATATCACCAACTCTTCCAAATCCATGAACTGCCATCAATTGAGATCAAAACTTTTACTGACCAACATCGACGGGTCCCTCCCTGTACTACATAATAAATTCAGTTTTAAGCCAGCAAAAGTGCCATATTTCTGTGTGCCAGACTTCCTGCTTTGTCAGCGAATCCTTTGGAAAACCTCAGTCATTTAACACAGCAAATGAGCAGTGTAGGGGAAAGGGACCTGGGGGTCCTGGGGACAGCAGGGTGACCATGAGCCAGCACTGGGCCCTTGTGGCCAGGAAGGCCAATGGTACCTGGGGTGGATTAGAAGGGGGGTGGTCAGTAGGTCAGAGAGGTTCTCCTGCCCCTCTGCTCTGCCCTGGGGAGACCACACCTGGAATATTGTGTCCATTTGTGGCCCCTCAGTTCCAGAAGGACAGGGAACTGCTGGAGAGAGTCCAGCGCAGGGCAACAAAGATGCTGAAGGGAGTGGAGCATCTCCCGTGTGAGGAAAGGCTGAGGGAGCTGGGGCTCTGGAGCTGGAGAAGAGGAGACTGAGGGGTGACCTCATTCATGTTTACAGATATCTAAAGGGTGAGTGTCAGGAGGATGGAGCCAGGCTCTGCTCGGTGACAACCAATGGTAGGACAAGGGGTAATGGGTTCAAACTGGAACACAAAAGGTTCCACTTAAATTCGAGAAGAAACTTCTTCATGGTGAGGGTGGCAGAGCCTGGCCCAGGCTGCCCAGGGAGGTTGTGGAGTCTCCTTCTCTGCAGACATTCAAACCCGCCTGGACACCTTCCTGTGGAACCTCAGCTGGGTGTTCCTGCTCCATGGGGGGATTGCACTGGATGAGCTTTCCAGGTCCCTTCCAACACCTGACATTCTGTGATTCTGTGATTTGAAGGTACAACCTATACCCCTGTGTGTGCGCATGGTCTGTGACTCACTAGTCAAAGCAGAGACTCTGTCTGCATGTTTAATCAATCAGTAAACTAACGGCAATCAAATACTAAATGCATCATCTGTGCTATTTGCTCACAACATTATATTAAATGATTTTGCATAGGTTCTACAGCTGTAATTAAAATGTAATTGTAAGAAGTATGGTAACATGGCTCTGATAATCAAGAGCATGGGACATAAGTTATTGTGTGCATGAAAGAAAACTGTAGGAGCATTAAAAAGGCACAAAAAGAGAAACTTTTTATGTAGCTGGAAAATATCAGGGTTAAAAAACCGAACTAACAATAAAGATTAAGATAAATTATTTTCTTGTACATTATTAGACATGGATATACATATATTGATCTAATAACCAGTAAACAGCTCCAGCAAGCGGGCCAAGTTACTACATTGTGGCACTTGCATCTACTGCTGTATAAGTAATGGGTTTTGCAGCCTTAAGCAATTCTGCTGATGGTTTCCATCCACAGCAGCATTGTTTGGAGAACCTATTCAGCTTGCATGCAAGCAAACCACAGAGGATATTTCTAATAGATGTTACATCTGCATACGCAGTAAGCTGTCAGCTGCCCTTTCTGCAGAGCCTCCCCAGCCAATTCAGAACACCTGTTGTAACCCTGTGAATAATATCAGACAAGATTTCATACTATGCCTTGTTAAAAATACATCAACGGAAACTTTGGGCAATTCTGTTTGGGAAAGACTGGTCAACTTCGCCTTTTTTTTTCCTTCCAGAATGGAAGCTTTTTAGAGCCAGAATTATAGATGCGTTCAATGTCTGGAAAGCGCTTTTGGGTGCTATCGCAATATAAATTATAAATTACACACAAAAACATGTTATAAGAACGGTTCGGTTTCAAAATGGAGCACTTAGAAGTTTTGCAAAGCCAACCCCAAGGCCTCAGGTACGCTTGGGCACCCCCGTGCGCAGGGCTCGGGCAGGCAGGCTGGGACCACCCAGCAAGACGCTGTTACTGCCTCTTCCCAACCAGCCCACCTACTCCATTCCGTCCTCAGGATGAACGTTGCTATGCAAATGAATATTTTGCTTTGTCCTCCTTGTTCCATGCGTGACCTCTGTGGCTTATTTACTGCAAACTAATCCCCCCCTCCTCTGCAGACAGGATTATTTGCTGCCTCATGGGCTGTGCTCTAGTTTCCACCACCGAAGGATCTAAGTGCTTCAAGAAGCGTTAACGAATGCACTGGTACAAGCCCAAATTTTCAGCTATATGGGTGCCATTCGGGCGTTCTGCTTGCTGGTGTCAGCCACAGCCTCACTGTGTCACCATTCGGGTGCTCTGCTCGCTGGTGTCACCCACAATCTCACCATATCGCCATTCAGGTGCCACCCAAAATCTCACTGTATCGCCATTCGGGTGCTCTGCTCAGTGGTGTCACCCACAATCTCACTGTATGGCCATTTGGGTGCTCTGTTCGCTGGCGTCACCCACAATCTCACTGTATGGCCATTTGGGTGTTCTGCCTAGTGGTGTCACCCACAATCTCACCGTATGGCCATTCAGGTGCTCTGCTCGCTGGTGTCACCCACAATCTCACCATATCACCATCTGTGTGCTCTGCTCGCTGGTGTCACCCACAATCTCACCATATCACCATCTGTGTGCTCTGCTCGCTGGTGTCACCCACAATCTCACCGTGTGGCCATTCGGGTGCTCTCCTCACCCATGTCACCCACAGCCTCACCACCAGCACAGGCTGCGTTTGGCCGTTGTCACCCACACCCAAGACGCCATGCAGTGGCTGCTGCGCTGCTCCCCTGCAAAACCCTCTGTTTTTTCCTCTCCAACCCGTAGCACTCTCTGCTTGTCACTTCGTCCCCTTCCTAATGCATTCTGGCCGCCGGAAGCACCGTTTCTACCTTCACTGAGCTTCAGAGCCTTTAGGTTCAGAGCACAGAAGCAAGCTCGGACCTCGCACAACCCAACGAATCCACACGAACTTCCAGAATTCATCTTACCCCCACGCTTTCCTCCTTTCCTTGTCGCTTCTTCTCCGAACGTCCTTGCAGCAGCCCTGTCCTGGTCCTTCTCCTCCCTCCCCAGCACCTCTGCTCCCCGTTGGGCAGGGACAGCCCAGGGAAACATCTCCCCTCCCAGTGCTCCCAGTCACAGTGGCACTGGACCTCCCATTACAGCCAAGAGAAGAAAAACCTGGCTGGTTAATGTTCACCCGGCGACAGACTGCAGCGTGCTCGGGACATCAAAGCCGACAAATTCAAACCAGATTCTCTTGAGTTTGTGTGAACTGGGTTGGTGGTTTTTTTTTCAGACGCTTATAGGTTGGCCAAACTTGGGGCTTTCTTTTTTCTTTTGCTACTTGAAGCAACAGAAAATACAGCCCTGAGAAAAAGGCAAACCCTCCCTCATCAAGCGCCAAGCCCCTTCTCTTCAATATGGGCACAGCAGGCTCCTCACCAAAACCAAGAACAACTCCTAACGCGTGGGGAAGACCGGACTGTTTTTCCTAATCTTATTCTTAGAAATGGTTGAACAACTTTTCCTGAAATAAGAAAAGAGAATGCAGCCAGAGACAGACACTCAGTGCAGAAAATTGCTAAAACCTAGCGATCTTGCACAACTTGGAGTCACTGGAAAGTTCACGCGACCTTCTCTTTGTGTGAAACCGTCCCACTTTGGCTAAGAAACGCGTATGCCAGAGTACAGTTGCTTTCTATAAGTCACTGCTGAAATTCTTGGCTTCTTCCTTCTAAATCTACTACGTACAGCCTAGAAAATACACGATGAGCAGTGACAGTGACACTACTGCCTTGATGGAGATCATGCAAATCCGGCATTGTCTAAAAATGCTGTTTTTCTGGATGGCTCAGTCATGCGATTCCTCGTAATTTCCACACTGCTGTTTTTCTAGCATAGAGGTTCCTCCCTGGTAACAAAATATTTCAAAATACTTTCATTTGCCTTAATATAGCAGGTAAATATTGTGCTGTTCACAGTGGAGCCAGCAGGTCATGATCGTAATGCTGCCGTGTGCTTTCTAATTAAAAAAAAAAAGAAAAAGTCTTATACAATATATCCAGTTTAAATTATTCTCATTGTTTCCTGACAAGATAATGAATAGCGTGAACTGAGTGCTCTTCTCCTTACAGTAAAATGTTAATTTGATCAAAGACCAGCGGTGTGAATAGTAAAATGAGATACTTGCAAGCAAAAAAGTATAACCTTCCCCTTAAAGTTCCACCAGTCAAACTTATTACATGTTGAATTCAGTGCTACACGTGGCAAAATCTTCCTATGGGCTGGAAGTGTATATTAACGTGTATTAACATCACTGATTGGAAATTATAATATTCTAGGAATCAAACAATAAAAAATTCAAAGATGCTATATCCCAAACTATGATAAATCATTTATTTTGACAAGTAAGGGTAGTTTAGTTTTAATTATTTATTATTATACTTCGTAGCACATCAGAAAATATGCAGTGATTTATTGTGCAAAATGAAATCTTAATAAAACGAGTCCCTTCCCCAAACTACAGGATTATTAAATCTTCATGGAAATGTGAGAGTGAACTCTCAGGTTATTTTCGTTATCAGGCTGGTGGCTTAGTGAAGCGGGGAAGGAGTGGCTGACACGCCAGAGGCTGTGCTGCCATCCAGAGACCTGGACAGGCTGGAGAGTTGGGTGGGGAGAAATTTAATGAAATATAACAAGGGCAAGTGTAGAGTCTTGAATCTGGGTAGGAACAACCCCAGGTTCCAGTGTAAGTTGGGGAACGACCTATTAGAGAGAAGCGTAGGCGAAAGGGACCTGGGGGTCTTGGGAACAGCAGGGTGACCATGAGCCAGCACTGGGCCCTTGTGGCCAGGAAGGCCAATGGTACCTGGGGTGGATTAGAAGGGGGTGGTCAGTAGGTCAGAGAGGTTCTCCTGCCCCTCTACTCTGCCCTGGGGAGAGCACACCTGGAATATTGTGTCCAGTTCTGGGCCCTCAGTTCCAGAAGAACAGGGAACTGCTGGAGAGAGTCCGACACAGGGCAACAAAGATGCTGAAGGGAGTGGAGCATCTCCCGTGTGAGGAAAGGCTGAGGGAGCTGGGGCTCTGGAGCTGGAGAAGAGGAGACTGAGGGGTGACCTCATTAATGTTTGCAGATATCTAAAGGGTGAGTGTCAGGAGGATGGAGCCAGGCTCTTCTCGGTGACAACCAATGATAGGACAAGGGGTAATGCATTTAGTTAGATTTTGGCTTTAGCCAAAGACATCCAACCCATCCAAGCTCAGGATGAGGAGGGAACCAGACATGGGTTTCTCTGTCTCTCTCGTTAGGGTTACGGTTTGGGAGAAAATTAAAAATCAGTTTACACCTTGCACTAATGATACAATGGAGAGAAACAGAACTTTGCGGTCACTACCCCTTTTTCATTCTGAGCAGAAAATCGCAAAGCTCACTGGTATTTAAAGGTAATTATTTCTAGGAGCTAGTAATTTCTTCTGGGGATGATTGCACACAAAGAAGCCCAGAAAGCTCCAGCATGAAACCATTTGAGGATCCAAATGAGAAAAAATAAACACAAAAGGAAAAGAGAGGTGATTGAGTCTGAAGACTAAAAATGGTCCTCGCTTCACCCAACTGGAACCAAGGGTGGGAGTTCCAGGACTAGGTCTGTCCCCATGGATTTAATAATCCACAATATGGACACCTGGATCAACATCAGTAAGAACGTCCACCCCCTCCTACTGCACAACTGGGGCGGGAAACATCACCCTCACCTCTCCAGAGCCAGAGAAAGGGATTTTCTAGAAATATCAAATATTTAAAAACGCAATAGCAAATATTTTTCACGTTTTCAGTGGAAATGTTTTGCTGCTCCGTAAATTCCTGCTCCGAATCCCAGTGGTTTGGGTCAGTGTTAATTCCAGAGCAGCAAAACATCACATCAAAATCAGCAAGGCAGGCTATCCTCAAAGCAAGAGTCATGCTGAGCATTACTCTTTAAAGGTAGCCGTAATAATGGGGAATAAGTACTTACTGAAATGGTAAAAGGAAATGTTAATTTAACTATTAAATACATAATTACGTTAAGTACTTGTTTCTGCAATTGTAACACTTCAGCCTGATGCAAACTCACTTTCTGGCTTGCGCAATGCATTTAATTTCTTCCATTTCTTTTTTTTTTTTTTCAGCTCTAAAGAGGTAAAACACAGGAATTGCTGCTACAAAGATTACTTAGTTATAATTTACATAAGTGTTTTATAAAGGTAAAGCATCACACAAGACATGGACTACGGGTCTGTTTCACAGAATGACAGAGTGTCAGGGGTTGGAAGGGCCCTGGAAAGCTCATCCAGTGCAATCCCCCCATGGAGCAGGAACACCCAGCTGAGGTTCCACAGGAAGGCGTCCAGGCGGGTTTGAATGTCTGCAGAGAAGGAGACTCCACAACCTCCCTGGGCAGCCTGGGCCAGGCTCTGCCACCCTCACTGAGAAGAAGTTTCTTCTCAAATTTAAGTGGAACATTTGTGTTCCAGTTTGAACCCATTACCCCTTGTCCTGTCACTGGCTGTCACCAAGAAGAGCCTGGCTCCATCCTCCTGACACCCTTTAGATATCTGCAAACATTAATAAGGCCAAGGAAAATATCTTTCAAATTTCTCTATAAATGGACATATTCCATTTTAGTATGGCAACGAGGAAATCAGAAATACCCGTTCTTTAACCAGAACCACTCTTCCACTCTTCACTCCTTCTGGGTAAATTATTGCTACAACTTTGCAAAGCACACGGCCTTTGCAAAAACCACACAATAATTCTACCAAAGCACCTTTAACACCTACATCATTTCTAAAAAATCTACAGATTTTCAAATAACCACTAGCACTTTCATAAATATCTAATGCTGTCTACGAAAGTTATTTGACAGAACTAAAAACCCACTGTGCAAACCCCAGTTTTACTGACTCAATGATCAACCCAACAACTTACAAATCTGCCTTCTGCTTCATTTTTCCAATTTATAAAGAAAGATATATAAAAAAATACATATAAAGAGGAAAGGCTGGGAGAGTTGGGGTGTTCGGCCTGGAGAAGAGAAAGCTCTGGGGAGACCCTACTGAGGCCTTTCCGTACTTAAAAGGGGCTGATAAGAAAGATTGGGACAGGCTTTCTAGTAAGACGTGTTGCGATAGGACAAGGGGTGATGGTTTTAAACGAAAAGAGGGGACATTGAGGCCGGACATGAGGAAGAAATGTTTTACAACAAGGGCGGCTCATTGCAGGGGGGTTGGACGGTAACTAACGTGAAGAACAATACACTTTCTGTGAGCCCACCCAATTCACATCTGCAGGAACAAGTTATGATTTCTTTGCTCTCCTGCACGGCACAGTCTGATCCAACCCTTGCTAAAAATGTAATAAGGCTAATAAAACATACCAGAAATGGAAGGGAAAAGTCCAGAGAAGTCCACAAAAGCTGGAGCTGCAGCAGGTCAGGCCTCCCCAGGTCGGGCTCCAGGAGCCCTAGTGCCAAGACCCTTTAATTTGGGTAAACCAGCTACCTGCACGCCCAGGTAGGGGCCAACATGATGGATTTAAAAACACAGACTCAAGATTAACTATAGCAGAAGACTCAATTTTGAATTATTAGAGGGTAAATATATGGCAAGCACTACTCTGTTGTGCACAAAATCCTTATAGAGTATCCCTAAAGAGTTGTATTTTTCTCTAAATTTGCGTATTTTCTTACTCCACACAGTTACGACCGCTAAGTGCATCTAAAAGAACTGTCCTGAAATCCAAAAGAGAAGGAAAAAAAAAATCAAAGTCACACTTAGAATTTCACAAGGAACTCATTTAAAATCCTACCTGATTTGCTCTTTCAAGGTCTGTCATGATCATCTCGATTTCATCAGCCCTGGGAGAACAAGAGAGCAGAAGCACCGTTATCACACAAAGAATGCCTGCCATATGAGTTCATGCACTGCACAATTGCGACATTCATTCCAACAATACCAATTTTCAACGTTTTTTAAAAGGACACAGTCAGACTGATCAGCTAAGCTGAAATTCTCTTGGGTTTCAGCTCTGGGTTCTGCTTTGTGAGTCTCCAAATCCTTTGCTGCTCCCTTCTTGCAACACAACGGCGCATCGATAACTGAGCACATTCATTAGGTCTTTGAAGATCTTAGTCCCCAACCTTCACCAGAAGGGCAGGATCATCTTTCCTACGTGTAAAGGTGCTTCACAAGTGGTAATTATAGAGAAATCAAAGACTATAGCTCTTCAGTCAGCTACTTGTACTGATGCCCACAAAAATAGCCTGTTACTCTTCTGTTTCAGTGTGCGTATAAGTTTGGTTCTAAATTCAGCTAAAAAAAAAAATCACGATGTCAAAGAGACCAAGAAATTTAATTTTACATTATGCAGAAAAGAGTTTTTTGACACAGATTTATCAAACTCTAAATTCTGACTCATGCTCTTAATGTACTTTACAAAGCTTAATAGGAAGCTCAAAGGGTTGAAAACTACGCGAATAGTCAAGCAAGAATAGATCCTTTGCGCACGTGTGTTAGGCAGCAGGTACCAGCCCTGACCCTTTACAAACCCAGCATTTCTAAGACTTTACTCACACAAATGGCTCTAATCTGTAAGTATTTTTTTTACCATCATGCTGAATCACGGGCAAATATTTCCCACTCATACTCTCACCTGTGAAAGGTACCGGGAAAAGAGCCCACAGAGCTAGAAGTATGTTCTGTATCAATACAGAAAGACGTATTACTGCTCCCCAGACATTTTGCCTGTCTTGTATCTCTGGACCATATGGAAGCAATAAACGCTATCCTCATCTCCTCCGAACAGCAGCTTTAACCAGCAAGTCCTTTTGCAATCTGCCAACACCATAATGTCTGGTTTTTGTTTTTAATCTGCAGCAGATCATTATCAGTAAAAGCTGTGAAATACTGGAATTCCCTTCCGCTGCCGATGCAGAAAACTCTGGGTTTATTTTTTCTGCTGATCCCACAGAACATCCCTTTTTCTATGCAGGTGTTTGCAGGGAAAGATGGTTAATTGAAGTACATCAGGGTACCGGCAACACTCGACACTAGATCATTACACTGAATATTGACTTACTCTTCAACAGCATTTTAGGTTTCTGCGTGCACACTTAGGGAAATGCAGTAAAAGACCATAATAAGTAAATGTGTATGTATATAAATTAATGGAAAATTATTTTTAATTACAGCCTTTAATGTTGTCTGGGCAACACGAATTGCCTTTTGAAAAAGTCTTTTGGACAATAATGGAAAACAGATTAACATGTGTTTCTTGTGCAGGAGAAGCTAATGTACTCTTGCATTGGGAAAAAATCACGCACACGATGTTTTGAATTAATAATAAATAACAGACATTAGATACTGAATCAAACAATCACTCTTTGGGCAAATAAGGATTCAAAGTGCACAGGGAGAAACCAGAAGAGTAACCCGGGCAGGTCAACATAAGCCTATGATAACACTTTTAGCCTCCGTAGCTGCGAAAAATGTCTTTTGCTTTAGACTCCAGACCCAAAATATTTGTCCACCTTGTTAACCTGCATACAGAAAATACAGTATTTCACAGGGATGTCCCTAAACCCATGCAAAGTGACCCCATTATGTATCTATGACAGAGATGAGGGAAGAGAGCATCTTAAAGCGCCAAAAAAAGCGCCACCACCAAACCCTCACAAAAATGTTTCCCAGCATTTCATAAATATTTTTAGCTGGGATAGTTTAAGGATCCTCTTTATATAAGCTTATGCATTCACATTGAATTTATATGTGGATGCCTCAGGTTCTATGGAGCCAGTGAATGATGTCTGGCTTTTGTCACACGCCTCCCGGGTGGGAGCTGGGAACGTCCCATCCCGACGCGCCGGCTGCAGCTCCGCCGGGCCCGGCTCCCGCTCCCTTCGCTGCAGGGTCTGCAAAGCAACCAAATCACCGCCCCTGCTCCCAAAAAGGGGGTGGAAGTATCAGCCGAAGGCCTGAAAAACCGCACAACTTGAGAAGAGCAAAGGACTCCGAGGAAAAATGAGGCGCAGGGACTGAGGACAGTCCTATATTGAAATGGACAGAAGTATTAAGACTGGTATTTGTAAGCTGTTTCGGCTGGGGTCAGGATTTAAGAGCTGTATTATGGCACTGCTATATGCAGCCAATTACAAAAAAAAGGCGATTGAGGATGTAGAATGTCATAAAAATGACATTTCTGCCCTTCAGCGCGCACAGATAATTCCGACTGAAGCCGGTAGAAGTGTCAAACTGTAGCCAAGGGCAAAACTGTCCCTTTGTCCTTGTATCCAGACACTGATCCTGAGCTCCCCTTTCCCCTCATACATATTTTTCCTACCTAGCTTTTGCACACCTCATGTGTCTCTGCACACCTAATGAAAGGATGCAACACCCCCCAAAAAAACCCAAGCACAACCTCTCCAGTCGAGCAGTCTGCACACCAGCGCGGCTTAATGCTGCAACCAGAAATGTTACCTTTAAGTAAAGTAATGAATTAAATGACTCGTTATTCTTTCCTAGCGCAAGTGTCAACAGCATTCAGAAGAATCTTCCAAAGGAATTCAGTCTTTTCATTTTAAAAGCTCAGCTACCACATCAGAAGCTGGCACTCAGCAGTCGAAAGTCACTTATTTGAGAGAGTCTCTAATAGCTACGTTCACTGTTTGCTCAGCAGAAGCATTTATTATAAAATAAATTACAGTTCTCACACCTTTTATGCACTCACAGAAACAACTTGATTTATTGGATTTATTGTTTACAAAGCACCCTGTCAAATTCAAACCTGCAAGGGACAAGGAAACTCCACTTCGGCTGAGTTGGTCCCACACGGGTCATTTTTGATGTATTTGCCATCCACCGCATCTGCTCATTTTCAGCCCTATTTCAATATTTATTTTTAGTTCAACAAAATTACTTGTCAGGCAAAACACCACCCAGCCCAAGGCTGCGGCAGCTTGTCCTGCAGGTTTGCATTGAAAATCTGGGGAGAACCTCGAAGGGAATCATGGCCAAGTTTAGCAAATCCATGGCTATACTGACCCTAAATTGCTGATCAGAGCCATTCCATGTGAACTAAACTCACTTAGAAGAGACACAGATCTGATGATTTTACTTTTTCCCTCCTGAAGCAACACACAGCTCGAGCTCTTGGAAGTTCCCGGATTCCCTCATCACCCCAAAGAGAAAAACCCCAAAGTCTGTGTTTCTTTGGAAAGATACAGAGAATGAGGGTAATCAGTAACAATTAGACCTTCTGCTAAAACACAGTGATATTTATGGTGGTTTAGAGCAGATTTCTACATGGCAACCCAAAATTATTCAGGGCTTGTCAATGGTGATACTTTCTAAATATTAAAACAGATCATGTTGTTTGCAGGACCACATATTATCTGCCCTGTGTAGTAGTATAACCATTCATCTGATCGAATTCCTTATGATCTCTGTGTTACAGGAAAACCAATCATGTAAGCCAGAGAGTTCTTCTGTATTCCAGCGAGTTTGTTCTAAGTTTCAACACTGTCAGGCTAAGAAATCTAGGAAATCAGATTTTAAGCACAAGCGTTTGGAGCTACAGAATAAGCATTACCAGGTAAAAAGAATCTGAGCTGTTGAAAGAGCATGATGATGAAACATTCCATTATTTCTTCCCTTGCTACTGTATTTGAAGTGAAACCCAAAATGCATTAAAAGCTATAGATTTTACAAGGTATACGCTTTTACCAGTTATGAAAGACCTCTCAAAGCTTGCACACCATCTAAAAAACAAACCAACCAACCATTTAAGGAGTTCACAAAAAAGCACAGCACTTTTCAGTTCGATTGCTTATAGGAAATGAAAACTCCAGAAGGGCTCAGTTTTCTTTTTAAGATCAAGATAACCCATTAGATTTGAAGAGCACAAGGAACTGGGAACATGGAAGAAGCTCAGTTTCTTTTTCTAAATAAAATTAAATCAGATGAAACTGTCTCCCATAATATACTCCTGCAAAAGCTGGGAGCCCATGGCTTGGACAAGTGCAGTCTCTGCTGGGTTAAGAGCAACAAGACTCGAACACAAGAGATATGGGGAGAGGCTGAGGGAGCTGGACTTGTTCAGTCTGGAGAAGAGGAGGCTCAGAGGTGAGCTCAGCACTCTCTAGAACGACCTGAAGGGCAGTTCTAGCCAGGGGGGATTGGTCTCTTCTCCCAGGCAGTCAGCAATAGGACAAGGGGGCATGGGCTTCAACTCTGCCAGGGGAAATTGAGGCTGGAGATTAGAAAGCAATTCTGTGCAGAGAGAGTGGTCAGCATTGGAATGGCTGCCCAGGGAGGTGCTGGACTCACCGGCCCTGGGGGTTTTTAAGCTGAGATTGGACATGGCACTTAGTGCCATGATCTGGTCAATGGACTGGAGTTGGACCAAGGGTTGGACTGGATGATCTCTGAGCTCTTTTCCAACCCAGTCCATTCTGTGATTCTGTAAAAAAAAACCCTAAACAGCACGAAGTTCTTCATTTGCAAGCGAGAATAATCTGGACTTCATGATTAAAATCCAGTTGATCCAACTCCTTCATCTAGAGACTGGCTTAAAGAGGCAGAAACAATTCCGTTTTGATTAACATGACAAGCGAATGGTTTGCCAAATCTTGTGGCTACAGCCCCCTGAACATTGAAACTTACTGAACCTTGAAGGAAACTGCTGTTGGATCCTTCATACATGGAAAGACTGAAAAACACAGATGACACTTTGGAAATTGCAGTCAGTGGTGTGGCCAAGAAACTCCACCAGCAGGGCACATCAGTATTTTGGTTTGGAAAAAAAACCAAACAACATTTTTTCCCACACATTTGTTTTCTTTCAAAACATGTATAAGTTTACTGGTCAGAGTGAACGGTATATGGAGCCACTGGGGCTTGTTAAAACGTTCTAATTACTGAAACGTTTACACAGGCAATTTCAAACTAAAAGCAGGCCATTATCAACTAATGTGCATTTATTTTTCATTAAGAAAAAAGAAAATCCTACTTGTAACATGTATCTATGATTGTCACAGGGCAGATTTTGGCCAAATTAGGTAAACATCTTTGCCCCTTGAAATCAGACAGTATCATCTAGTACTTTGCTAGCACAAGATAAAATGGGAAGGATTATTTGGGACTTTTGGGAGGGGAAGAAGGAGAAGGGCCAGAGCATTTGAAAAAAGACCAAAAGTGCAGTGCATTGAGTTTTTCAAGTTTCAATACAATTTTGATCAAGGAAGGTTCATGGGTCTAGGAAATAATTTCAGATCACTAAACAATGTCAGAACTGCCTGCAGCCCAATGATCACAGCATTCACTCAGGACTTGGGAGCATTCCAGTATTTCAATATGCATTTCTATTTTTTCTTTAAGCAAAAAAGCAGGATGATGAATTTCCTACCTAAATTCAAGACTCGGACTAAGCCCTGCTGGTAGATGCCCTTGTCTAATCCCTGCAACTCTAAAACTTGCTTAGGTAGAACCAAATGCTTTCTTTGAATCTCTTACAAAGTTTCCTATAGAAGGTTTCAGGAATTTCTAGGATTCATAATGACTGTAATCCAACAAACATCCACTAGATAAATCCAACTTTAATGCTAATACAACCTCCAAAAGCAATAGACACCAGGGTTGTACAAAGGAAGAAAAAGAAGCTATTTCAGCACAGCACGTCAAAGGGCAAGGACTCACACACTTTTTACTACTAAGTTCTCAAATCTACTTTTCAAATTGCAAGAGCTATAGGTTAATATTTTCTTTCACAGCAGCTCTCTAAGGATCTCCAGATCAGATAATCCTTTTTCCAATGTCATATAAATCCAGGCCTCTTGTAAAAGAATTTCTCTGTTCAGGGATTCATAAATCCACCAACTTTAGTAATGAATTGGGTGTTTCCTCTCCTAGGAACTCAATTGAAGAAAAAATCCTCTCTGTGCTAAGCAGTGAAACACTGAAGGCTTTAAATTGAGAGATCAAAGAAATGCTGGTTTCAGGTGCTCCAGCGATTACAAAATACGTCATCTGGATTAATCTGGGGAATTGCTAAATGTCCCCTGTACACTGTGCAGACCCCTCTTTGCAGTTTGCCCACACCAAATCGAGTTCCTCCCCAGGCAAAAAGGAGCAAGAATTATAACTTATTAAGGTTTTTTGGGTCTATAAGAATTAATTTCATTGCTAGCTTTGTATCCATGCAGTGCACTGCTAACAGATTCAAGCTGAAAAAATAAACTAAATCTCATGCAAGGATTTCTCATTAAGCACATCAGGTCAGTATCGTAAGCACCGGGATCAAGCAGTTGCAGCAGCTGCAGGTATGATCTTCAAATAACCGCTGTCTTAGCCCCTTGAAAGATGTCAAGTGATCATCAAATATTGATAAAGGTTAAAGAAACTGCTTATAAAGCCCAAGATATTGAGCAATACCTGGACGTTACAAGACAAGAATCATCTGGATCGTTAGAAGGAAAACACCCTATGGAATAAAACAACTTGCAGTCAGTAAAAAACCTGCTTTCTAAGAAAATCTGCACAGCACTTTGTTTTCTCTTTCACGGCTGTGGCAGGATGCAAACCCCCCTCTCTCCCCCTCCCTCCTTCCCTCTCTCTCTGCTGTTTGAGGCCAACAGCTTCTTTTGTTTGGCCCCAGAGCCCCTGGCCAGGGCCATTAGCAGAAGGGAGTGCCGAGGGCCAGGGAGTCGCTGCACGCCTGCGGCCAGTGTGGGGGATGTTTGGAGGCTTCAGGGGCACCCACAGCCAGTGTGGGGGTGCAGAGAAGCTTCTGGAATGCCCACAGTCAGATCTGATCAGGCTATAAAAATGGGATTCTCGTCGAGACTCGGCCTCTTGCGCCGATCTCTTGGAGCACGAGCCAGATGCTGCCGCCGAGAGCCCCCCCGGGGCAGAGACTCCGCTTGCCTCGCCGCCACGGGTGTGAGCAAATCTACCCTCACAGGATTGTGAGCGTATCTACTTTCCGTGCACATTTGCACTTGTATTTATACTTTCCGTGCACATTTGCACGCGTACTTTCCGGATTTGCAGGATCAAGTCCTCGGGGTGAGGAACGCGGTCTCCAGGTTCAGGTTACGATGAGCACTGACGCTCAGAGGAGTCGATTCAGACAAACAAACATTTCCAGCTGCCTCTCTGGCCACTGCCAACCCGCGCTGCCCTGGGTACAGGAGTCACTGCCTGATCCAATATTCCGGCTCTGAGGATTTTCGAACAATGCAAGATGACACAGATGCGGAAAACTCTCTATTTCCTAGTGCCTCCTGTTACAAATTGAGTGAGCCTGCTGCAATTCTCCTCTCCTGACTTCAGCTGATTCAATAACGCACCAGAATCTGAACACAGACGCCCTTCCCTCTCCCTCCCTTGTACACAAAGCGCATCAAAAGCACGGAATTACTCCTGACTTGGCCTTGAGCAGCCAACATGATGTCAATTTTACATGTTTTATAAAGCAACAGCATGTAGAAAGCAACTCAAATGCAGGTCATATCAAGCATGTGACCCACAGAGCAATCAAAGACTGCCTGAAACTGTCATTCAAGGTTCAATCATCTTCTTGCAGGAAAAATGAAACATCTGTGGCCCAGAGAATTATGTATTGCATAATTCATCTGGTGTCTGCCACAGCAGCCATTTTAATGCTCTAGTGATAAACATGTTTGATAATTTTTGTTTTGTTTCCTGCCGCCTCCATGGTATTTCTGTTTATCTACCCATGCTACAATGGGTAACAAATACACAAAACAGTGTTATATTCGGCTGATAAGATGTGGGAAATCAGCAGCCTTATTAATCACATTAAGGCAGCATCATTATTAAACCTTATGTCCCCTGTAACTGTTCTCATTTTGGTTCATTTGGGTACGCTCTGGAGCTCTATTTGATGATGAAATCACTGTTTCCCAAGGATCCAAAGATGAGTTTTAAAGGTCTTTCTATTCCAAATTTGCTCTCCTCATACCCAAAGCAAGTTTCACACTGTTTCCCAGCTTTTGCAGCCTCTCATGACTTTCTGATGCTGATGTTAGCAGGAGGAAAGCGAACCTCACACCAGGCAGAGGACCCTCCCTCTTGCCCACTTATTCCACTACGGGCTTTGTGGTCTGTGCTACGAGAAACCCTCATCTAGAGCATCCTTTCCAAGCCATTTTGGGAAGTGACTGTTTTATTAATGGTATCTTAGTTCAGTTTAATCCCAAACTCAGAACCTTCCTGCTTCACCTCCTTTCAGCACGACCTGCAGAGGTGGGAACCGTAAAGCCCGAGGTCTGTGCTTTGGTCTCTGGGTTTTCATTCCTGCTGCCCAAGTGTCCCATTTCTGCAACTCGCTCACAGAGCTTCAGATGTCAGTTAATTTGTTGCACAATTAAACCAACTGGCTATCATTTGTACAAAATTTAACAGACTGGGTCAATACCACTTGCTCCAAAAAGGTGCTTTGCCCAATGGACACAAACAAGCAACAGCCTCTGAAGCGGAGTCAGGTGTATTCTTACCCATTGTCATGATTTAGATTCTACAGGAGTCCCATAGTGAGGAAAATCCTCACTACAAAGCAACAAGTCACCACTATTATTATCTCAAGCCCGATTTGGTAGGAGCAGAATCTGGCCCGATACCCAGGAAGCTTTGCACGCCGGTTCCTGTGATGCTCTCCATGGAGGTGAGTCAGTGGATAAAATAACACCTTCTCCTGTAAGCCCAAATACAAATTAACACCGTTCCCTCTCGATTGTTCCTATAAAGTTGTTTAGACAGTATCTATTGGTACAATATCAGCTGTTTGACCTGTGCTTTGTACCTGCCCCCATTGCCGCTTCCTCCCGCAACATTTCCAGGTCACTCCCAGCTCTCACCTCCCAGCCCACAAAAAGAATTTCAGATTATGGATGTTTTCCAGCAACACACACGCGGCTCAGCCGCTGCTCCCAACCCGCCGCCCTCCGCTCCAGTGGATTACTGCTCTGCGTTTCCCAGCCACTCCTGACTCCTACAAGACCCAGCAGAGCTCCCTGTGCCTGCGATTTCTAATGCTGTTAATTACTGCCCAAGTCAATCATCGGCTTCCGAGTTAATTCAGGAGGGGAACTGAGGAACTGCAAAGGGGTCACCGAGCAGGCTGGCACTAAACCAGACCGCACGGACACACGGACAGGCTGCCTGTGGACACACGGACAGGCGGCTCCACCCCCCCCCCACATGAGCCAAACTTACCACTTTTTATTTTAATCGAAAAAAAAAAGTATAACAAATTATAAAATAAAACCTTCCTTAAAGATCAAGTCTTAACTGATTAACTCCGCAACTCGCATAAGCTGTAATTGTCTCTCCAAAGAAATAATAATAGGCAGTTTGGCATTTTGGAAATACAGCACCTGCAACAATTTACTTATTTTTACTGATGGAGTTAAAATAGGTAATTTATCCAAAATTAGAAACCTTAATTGCAGACATCTCAGATGTCATTCTGTTTTATCGGAATGGTAATACCTTAGACTGTGAAGAATCAGCAGGAAGAATTGTCTGTGCTTTAATATCTAAAAATACACACAAACATTTTAATAATATCACTGGAGTTGCAATGTGTAAAATCAGTACATGGATCTTGGCAAGGTCCTGGAGTTTATTTGCCCCCTTTTTTTTTCCATTTTATTTAGAATCACCATGTCACACTTGAAAAATCACTTCAGGTTTTGAGTAGTTACAATCCCCAAATGGGCAATTTTCCCTCGTTCTACATCAGTGCTAAAAATCACATATTTCTGTATGTTTGTTTTCCTTAAAACAAAAATAACCTCAACAATTGAAGACTGTTCACAATTTTTACTATAGCAACACACATATTCCAGACTCATCTTTAGGAGTTTCCTTCCAAAAACACTCAACTGCAGAAAGAGCTGAGCAGCTTAGTCATTCTGAAAATCTAGGTACTCAGTAATTTCTCCGCTAACTTATCCTTTATCGTTGTGCATCACCGTAAGAACCCATAAAATACTTCTCTTTAACTTACCTCAGTCTATATTCAGCGAAACAGATTTAAGCCAGTTTGAAAATAAAACAGCGCAGTAAGCAATTTTACGTACAGGTGTCACAGCACCCCCATAGATCAAGGGAAATTACTGTTTACCAGCACCGCAATGACAGAGCATCAGCTCCTACCTTGGCGAGAACAGTAATATTCCTATGGCCTGAATGTGTATTAGGGTAAATATAACAGACTAAAGAAGAGAAAGTCACACCTATTTCAATAGTAGCTGAAAAGCTCAAGTTCTCTCTCTTCTGTCCACTCTACCCAGTCTGATTTGGTGCCCGGTGCTATGGAGTGTAAGACAACGTCCTACATGGCTTTGGGAGGATTTACTGGCATGAAACAAGATAAATATGTCCACTAGGCTGATAATCTCCAATTTGCTATTTCTTATCAAGCAGCTTACGTATCCCCCCAAGCACACACAGGCACCCAAACATGATAACATCTTGCTTCCCAACATTGTCCAATGCACCTGTAGCATCTGGTTGGAGCTTTATAACAGCCAACAAAAAGGCACTATTTAGTGATGGAATCTGGATAAAAATGCAACTTGTTTTTGCCTTTTGCCTTTATCTCTGTAAAGGACTTGCACATTGTGCAAAGGAAAAGCTAAATGTTGGCTCTGCAGTAGCACAGCATTCAAGTGGGAGATGTATGTGGGGAAAGCTTTAGGTGCTTTTGGCTTTAGAAGCGAATATAGGTAATGTGCCTATTCTCTGCTAGCTACTCAAGCAAGTATTTCCTTCTGGCTATTGAAGAAAACAGCATTAAATGGTCTCTGATAGAGGCAACTGATGTCCTTCTATCCAGTAAATGGATTGAAAATATCATAAAGCATGACGGGAGACGTGTTTACTGCATATTTCGAGTAGGTTTTCCCTTTCCCATGAGCTATGCTGAAGATTAACAACCAGGATGATTGCTATCTTCATAATAATGTATCCAATTACCAATACGGTTTTCTCTTTTCCCAACTGGTTCCAGCTTCGCTCTGAATGGAAGCACTGCTGTCAAACTGCAATCGTGCCACCATTTCGCAGTTTCAGTTTATAGCCATCGATACCATGAATCTGGGTGGCCTGAGTGACAAAGCTGAAAAAATAGAACAAAAAAGGGCCAGAAAGAAGGAAAGGAGGGAAGGGGAGTGCACAGGACAGCAAAAACAAACTGGAGGAAGGAGGAAAGGAAGATGTGCACACCAAGTACCAGTTCATTATCTCTTAATGGAGACGGATGCCGGTGACACGGAACAACGTCCAGGTCCCCAGATGTGACTCAGCGCAGCTTCACTCGAGTCGCTTGTACCAGCAGAGTATCCAGAGTATTTGATTTTTACATCTTTACTGAACACATAAAGCTGCTCAATTATTCTCTAACTTAAGTCCCCAGTTGTACCAGATCGTGCGAGATGCTCGCTAATATGATTGACAGATTGCCTGAATACAGAGAATCTAAACTAGATATGTATGAGACAGTGAAATTACTTTAAATAATCCTTCATGGCAAAACCCAACAGCACTAGGTACTACTGTACACCCTTGGAGGACAACACTGCAGTATTTTCTCATTTAACCTTTTATAATTTTATTTGCAGAACCACTTTTCAAGTTTTCTGTTTCCCTTTCAACAGTTGTTTGGCCTTTAAAATACTGCTAAAGTAAAACAGCTTCAGGCTTGACTAATATTGTAGTCTGTGGTATGGAACTGTTTGATTATTCTGGTTCCACAGTTAATATAATGGGTTTAGTATTTCTACAGAAGGGGAGTTTGAAGTGGAAATAACAGTTTTCTGTTGCTAATGACAATTTCTCAGTATTTCTGCTATATCCAAAAGACACACTAATGGCCGAGGTCTGAAGGTGGATGAAAATCATCCTTCCTAAATGCAAGAAATAGCTGTAGCACGGAAAGGAGGTAAGAGAACGCTGATCTACCTGTTGGATTTGCCTGGTTTTTAATGCATTTCTAACCACTTAACAGCCACAAGACCAGAATCTGCTTAATGAGTAATTTCACACTGTTTAGAACCTTCGATGGCCAAACACCCTTCCCTGGCTGTTCCCTGACACCACTGCAAAAATGCCCGTTCCTACTGTTTTGGACTCCGTTAGGTATTTATTTATATGGAGCACGAACCTGTACACGAGCACAGCCACACAAGAAGGGGAATTTTCCCTTCTTTTACCCCAAGTGGCCATTTTGTGCCGCCGGTTCCTGCACTGTCTGCGTAAAACTTTTCAACTTTCCAAATACAGCGTATCTGGTCTTCCTCTGTTTTCTCCGGGCTGAGCTCCTTTTATGGCATTAAGCAGTAAATCAGTGATTCAGGGAACCTTCCTCTGCCTCTGAAGTGTTTTACAAACAGCGCGGAGGGGCCAGACTCGCCGGCCCCTGCAGCCGCGCTCGCTTCTGCCCCGGAGCCGCATCTTCCTCCCAAACCACGGCCCAAAGCGTGCAGCAAACCCTCCTTTGATGTTGTATCAGGAACAAGACCACCCTGCTGTCGCACACCAAAAGCAAAGGGCTGGGAGGGAGGGTCTGTATGGGCAGGATGCACTAATACATTGTAAAGGTCACAAATTTCACCCAGGGGCTTTGTTTATTTAAACTTGTTCCCCGAAATGATCAATAATGAAGTTTTCCACAGACTGTGTGTCCTGGTTTTGTTAAAAACAAGTTTCTCTTTTAGTCAATTTGCCTGTCAGCTAAAGCTTCATATTAGCTGCATTTTCCTGGCAAGTCAGATACGTGTTTTGGTGAACGCAGCAATGAAATGAGAGGTTATTGATAACAACTGATGCACAGCTCCCGAGAGGGCAACGAGAAACAGGCGACCAAGAAACTGACCAACGGAGTATAACATCCCATTCACCTGAATACTTCATATAAAAGTGGGAGATCACGAGGATCTCGTCTTTTTTTCCTTATGGTCGACATTAGGAGAGGACCTTGCTGGTCGTCCCTGCGAACTGAGGCCTGGTGACAGACTGAATCCAGCTCCGGTTGGCTGCCGAATCCAGTCCAGGACTTCGGGTGCCGGCCCTGCAGTTGCTGAGACTTTCAAGATTGGTTTTGTATATTTTGTATTATTTTTCTCTATTTTATCAGTAGCATTAGTAAAACATTTTTAATTTTCCCAGCTCTACTCTCTCTGTCCTTCTTTCCCTCCTGATCGCCTGTCCTGAGTGGGAAGGGGGGAGAATGAGGGGCTGAAGGGGGAAGGGGGGCAGAGGGTTTTATTGTCACCCCACATTCAAAACCTCAACACCATGTAGATTCTTTCAGAGTCGCAATGTCTTCAGTACAGCCAACCTTACTGCGATACCAACACTGTGTAGGTAGAAGACACAAGAGAATGGGAATGAACTAGAACACAGCTTTCAAAGTTTTGTTACTACAGACATCAGACACTATTTATTCACCAAAAATAAAGTAACAAGAAGCGCCAGAGAGAAAGCAAAGCTTATCTACCATCCACTACACAGAGAGATTGTCAAACACCGGCCTGGGTGAGAAGCGGTGTGTGCCCGGCACGTCCCAGCGCTGCCCATGGACCGGCACCGCGGCCCCGGCGCTGCCGAAAATCAATCCCGCAGGCAGCAAGACAAATAAGTCATCTGTATCGCAGCTAAAATATGTTTTTGATCAATAACAGAAAATTAACTCCCACTCCTTTGCCAAGAAAATAGATTATTTAATCAGGGTGCAGACAGATAGAGAGGTTACACAATCAGAAATGGCTCACTCTGCTATATTTAGTGGCCGCGCTCTGCTGGTGAAGAGGGCAGAAGTACACCCGTTATCGGTTACCGGCCCTCCACTTAAATGGTTTTCTGATGAGTTAAGCTGCTCCGACATACTTAACATCAAGATATTGTATATTTAAAACGAGTACAACAACTATGATGGTATGAAGACAATGAAAAGTGAAGAGACAAAGCCGTTGCTGTCCTACGGATAGTTATCCAACAGGGTTAAAGGATCAAGTCCCAGCTAAAACTTCTACATTGGGGATCTACAACAGGGATTTCTAAGCTTTCTAAATTTCAGACCACCTGGAGCTTTTCATCAGAGGATGAACACTGGTATAGCACATTCCCAGCTTATGACTGGTTGCCTTTCACAGTTATTTCTGTGATCTCTTCGCGATAACCGGTGGAATTGCAAGAATTTGCAGAACACACAGAAAACCACTAATCTCGATCATCAACACGGAGCTCGCTTAATAACACTGCAGCCTGAGTGGGCACGGTGTCCGAGATCCACGCTGTCTTCATTAGAAGCTCAAAGAAATGTCTGTCCACAGACAGCCCCCAGATGGAAACGTCTTCAACCCAACCGTCTTTCCTCCCCTACCAAATAAACACTAGCAAATAAATGCAATTACAGCTGAAGTCAAGCACTACTAGCTTTTATGGTTTTAGATATTCCAAAATTTAAATAAGGCATCAGAAAAACCAACAGTTAAACTAAGGGCTGATTTACTGACCATCCACACTTAAAAGGGAAAGAAAACCCCCTGTTCCTAACTGGAACGTGGAAAGAAAACAATGTTTAGTAGAGTAGCCAGTGATTAACACGGGTAACTACCACTTCTCATATTGTTTTAGGTATCAAAAGCAACTATATCAACCGGTATTTGCATCAGATTCTAGAGCTGATTCACTCGGCGCACAGAAGTGACGGTGGTTCTGCCTTTAAGGTGTATTCTTGTCCCTGGGATGTCCAGCTGAGACATTCAAGAGAAGCAAAAACTTCAGGCACACAAAAAATCCTTAGTGATCGCAGTATTTTAGCGAGATAAGAAAACAAACAGTATAAACAGAAATCAAACTCTGCTGCTTCAGTGCACCAGATACCTTAAAGATCCCTCCAATGTTTAGGAAAGCTAGAGAGGAAAGAAAGCACTGTGCCCATTAAAAATAATAATAATAATAAAAGATAATTATAGCTGGCTCCAAATGTTAACAGTTTAATAGTTACAGGATCTAAGTACTGTAAATGACTAATGCATGCAGCAAATGTATTCGCAACAGCGTACAAAACAAAGCCCTTAAAAGTAGATAGCTCTGGAAAAATAAAAAGGATAAAGTGTTTTATAACGTAAGCTCTGAAGAACATGACATTGAGAAAGTCTCTGTATTATCTTCCTTTTGAGACTGGCAACAAGAACACGTCCTTGACTTGCCAAGATGAGGAAATGCCAATAACGCACAATTTGGGAGCTGCAGACACCTGCGTGAACGCAGCAACAAAGCCGCGTCTCTACAATTCTATAAAGAATGAGATATGATAGGTGAATTTCTTCTATCTGCACAAAAAGTCACACCATATTTTAAGACGGTCATCCACGCCTCCAGCCAAGGAGAGATTGCTGATAAATGTGACTAACAACTGGAATAACTAACAAATCTCTGCTTTTTATTTACCATGTGCCATTTTGTGTGTATGTTTTTTGCCAGCAATATTCAAAACCGCAACTTTAATCCCCACCGCATCGTGACTACTGTTCTACTTTTAATAAACTATCAACATTTCCCCCAAATAACTAATGAAATAGGAGCACAGAAATCAATCCATTCACCTCACGTCTTGCAAACAAATTCTAACCTGCTGTTTTATTCAACTAAAAGAAGCTTCTGGAGGCATAGCTGAGTAGCCACCAGTTACAGGTTCAAGTTGCTTATTAAAAAAGGGATGTTTTGCCTCAATCTGTGTGAAGACATTGTTTTATCATACAGGGGATGGACGGAGAAGCCATGGAGAGCAGGAGCCTTCTGGCCTTTATTTCCTTCGTGGATGATCTGCTGCTGAGCTAAACCCAGCAGCTCTGCTGGCTAAAACTTCTATATATTTCTATTATCAAAGGCAGAAATTCTGTCGAGTAATGCTTTCATTCAATTTGCTCACCATGTTCTCTGTCGGTGAATGTATCTGATTTCATGTAAATGTGATTAAATAAATCAGACAATGCTAGGCTGTATCGGTCTCAAGAGGTTCTAGTTCAAGATGTGAAATACTTGCCCCAATAAGCACAACTTGAACTAAACCTTGTGTGTTCTGGATTTTTATTGCCTTCTTAACCTCAAAAAAACCTCTGGTTGCCTCCTTATTTTTGCTAACAGGGGTGTAATATCAGAATTACAGATTTTGCATAAACCGTCACACTGCTTCGAAGGCTTTCAGAGTATGTGAGCACTGAAGAGGAAGGGATGGGATATGAAAAGGATTGCAAAGCGATCGTGGCTCATGGTTCCAGCACTCAGAAGGTAACAGGGAAACGAGCGCTGTGGTTGGCATTTCCAGATTACACAAATCAAAAGGAACAACTGAAATCCAGGCTGTTTATAACGAGTTGTCTACACATGATGTTACAGGTAAGTGTTAAATCTTCATCAGAAGTTCGGGTTATATCGTTCTCCTTGAGAGAGGAACATCAGCCAAACACATTGACCCCACGCCACATACTCCTTGTGAAATAACAAAGACTTTTCAAAATGATACCTGTTGAACATCAGCGTGACTAAGAAAAGGAACTGTGTCTGCAAGCAGCAATGCCACCTTCCTCCATCATTTCACACCAACTGTCTCGTGCTGGAACCAGTAAAATGACTCCTGAAGATGACAGGGTTGTCACCTCCAGCATGTCCATCCAGCAGAAAGCGGCTTCTCACTTCCAGCTACCAGGGAAGGACATGCAAAAGACACATTTTTTTTCCTCACAAAGTCATTTACTCTTTATGAAATTAATTTCAGACAGACGACAAAAGCCCCACTGCTCCTACCATAGACCATGAGCCGTTTCGTCTCTGCGGTAGGTGCACCAGATGACAGGAGACATGAATTTTACCCTTTATCACTAAGCTCCCAGTCCTCTCTGCTCCCTGAGGCCCTTGGCCAAAGGCTGGGGGATCTCCCAGTCTGCACATTCTGCCATGCAACACATCTGGAACTGCAGCACATCTGGAACTGCAGCACATCTGGAACCGCAGCCCATCTGGAACCCCAAGCCAGGGACGGAGCTCTGCCCAAGAACAACTGCTGCACCAAGGCGACTGAGTCAGCACTTCACACATAGATCAAAGCTCCTCCATACCCCAAAAGCGGATTTGTTGCGAACAAATTCTGGCATATGAAATGGCAGACAATGCACCAGCTGAATGCTGCAACAGGGAAGCTGTTGGTATCTTCAGCAAGTTAGGGACAACACTAAACAACTCAGCTTTAAGTAGAACATTATTTTCTCTGGTATGATACACAGAAGCTGCTGCTTAATTAAAACTGAGCTGCTTAAGCCATTAAACTGGCAAATGGCTACACCAAATGACTTGTTAGCTGTTAGCATTCAAATAGCAGGAGCTGTTTGCTGTCACACTCCAAACAGCCAGTTGCAATGCTCATGTACATGTCCCTGCTGGCTCCAAAAATCTGAACCAACCCAGGACTGTGAAGTTATTAAAAGTGATACTGTTTACTAAGGAATACTTTCCTATCATCATCTTTAAACACGCCCATATCATCCACTGTGCTGCAATTTAATTTTTCAACTTCTGCCCTACAAATAAAAGCCATTCCAGTCATTTGCTTGCATTTTCAAAAAGCAGAACTTATATTAATTCTGGCTTCGAGCTCCAAGTTTGACCAAGTCCAGATACAGCCTCTTGATTCAGATCCTGCCTGTTTCCACATCAAAACCTGTAATTAAAGCATAACTTACTACAGCAGCTACTCTGATCACAGGCAATTAAGAAACGCTGAAGTGGAGACACTCCAGAAGATCCATTTGCTCATCATCAGATCTGGGTCAGGACGGGGAGCACCAGGCGGAGGCGCCTCTGGAATCCAAGTTGGGAGATTTTGCCTCTTGCCCCTCTGGAATCTTCATTCCCAAGCGAGAAGGAACTTGAAACAGTTAAACTCACTGAATCTGTTGATCTTTTTACTTCCTATGAGTCATGCCCCTCAACTCTACCACTACGCATATAAAAATCTGCTACAACTCATTAAATAAATATTTCCACTTGGGCTCAGTAAAAGCAGAAGACTCCCACATTAAACTACCTCACAGGTAAAACAATGAAAAACGCTGTAATGATTAAAGTTGCCCATTCCAGTGAGTTATAATGCCCACGCCATGGGGCAGTCAGTGGTAATACAGCATTGTTATGACATTATGATGCCTTACGCATCTTTTTTCTTTTGGTGTGGTCTCCAGGAAAGAAGAACATTTCCATTCATCACAGAATGACCTAATGGATGGCACTGTTCAAATGAATGGTCAGCAAATGCATTTTACGTGCCTCTATTTTTCGTGCATTTATTTTTACAGGCTACGATGCAAGCGTCAGAACAGCGCTTCCATTTTTCTATCCAAGGACTGAAAGACTATCCACATTAATAAAGTCTTGCCTTACCCTATGTGCCCTTTTTACATATGGCAAAACTGAGTCATCAGCCTTGTTTTAGGTACCATGCTTGACACAACACAAATAAGATGTGGAGCTAATTACCAGTACAGCACACGAAAACAGGAGTGTCCTTTTCCATAAGACAAAGTCTTAAAATAAATTCTCTATCAAAATACAGTGGTTTTCTTAATAGAAGTAAAGTTAATAGATGCCTGGAACTACTGAACGAAATGATGGGATCTCTCTACATTTAGCAACAAGCCTTGAAAACTTTAATCTCATGAGTCAGTAATAACAGTAGAGGAGAGAAAGACAATCCTGGGCCTATAATCAATCAGACAAGCTGCTTAAAAGACCTCATCTGAAACAAATGTGCACGTTTCACCAAAGCAGAGATGCTGATTTATGATTAAAAAGTGTAAATGTAGTTCTGTGGTATCGGTTAAGAACAACTTTCATGTCTCGCTCACAAGGGCTTAAGGCAAATGTTTTAACATCACCCGAGTACAAACTCCTCGCTAAGTCCTTCTCCCGAATGCCATTAACACCTCTCATGTTCTGTGTCCTGTCTAATTCTCTCCGGCTTACACCAGTCCTACCACAATTTAAGTACATCAGACATCCCCGTTATCAAAGCTAAACCTACAAATGCTGCGTTTTTCTCTTGACAACATCCTGCCAGGATCCCCAACAAGGCCAGGCCCCACTGTGACACTGTCACCAGAAACAACCAGCTATGGAAAACACAAAGACTACACAGACTTTAAAGCATTTTGAAAGCAATACTCCTCCAGATAATACATTAGGACTGGTATTGTTTAATAAGTAAAGGGATGATTTAGAAAAGCCCATGAACAGCACAGTGCTACTAACTGTAGTAAAGCGGAATTATTTGTATCAAGACTGCAGAAGAACAAGAAGTCCAGACACTAAAACAAGCCAGGTGAACAGGCAGCTTTACCATAGACGAAATTCAACACTGACAAACATGTGCTAATGCTCTGAAGAGCAGTAATTTGGATTAGTGATCTGCACTGCTGGGCTCTACACTCCTCACTAGGTAAACAGGATGGCGGACTAATAACATCCACACCTAGTAAAGATAATCTGGCAAACAGCAAAATCCCCTCAGATGAACTCTCATGATTCACGGCATACACAACTTAAATGGTATGATCTGGAAGAACATTCCTATGGTAAATTAATCTACAATGATGCATTACAGTCCTAATTTAATTTTTTCCCCTTTTTGGATATCTAGTCTACCAGTACAGGTCGTTATCAGAGATCAGACAGTGGACAAGTCAGTGTTGTTTTATCCAACACAGAATGACTGCCAGGAAAAGTAAATAGCCTTAAAAATTCCCATTATTAGTGAGAGAACAAAAATATATAGAGATATATATATATATGGGGAGTAAAATTCCAAGTTATTCAGGTACTTTCCCAATTCAGAAGTATCTGGAATCCACCCCCCGCCATGTCTTTATTAATCTACAGGGAAATTAACTGCTGTACGCTCGGTAACACAGGGGTTAATTCCGACTGCTGTCGACTGCCCCAAGTCTGCGCTCTGTTCATCAGAGCATTAAATCTGAAAGCTCCAGAGAGTAGTGCAGCCGTGCTGCAAGGGCTGTGTTATAAAGTTCTGCATTAAAAATTCATATTGCGGGTTTGCCACAGTACTCTGCTCTGGCTGAAAGGAGAGCTGGCGGGGAAATATTAGACACCCCACTGTCTTTCTGGCAATTGGAGACATTCCTCAACAAACAGCACCTCAGGAAGGGAATGAAAGGGCAAACAAACCGTGAAACAAATCAATGAGTTCAATTATCTCCCTCTCTCTCAGAAAGGAAACTTCTCATTTTTAAGGCTGTTTCATGAAATCTTTTAATGACGGCCCTGAACAAGGATGCTGGGCACTCTGGCTGCAAAACCGGCTGCTTGGTAGTGCTTTTTATTTGTTTTACACGAGACAGAGGCTCCCGAACATAGCGGGTGAGACACAGAGCAGGGTGTAGGAATCTCTCTGCAGAACAGCTCTACTTACCCTTTACATTACCGAAACCACGTGGGATAACAGGCTGCAGAAACTGTTCCCATTTTCCCTGAAGTGTCTCCAGCAAAGAGTGAATTTAGATTTATTAAGATGGTTAGTTACTCCATTGTTAAGTTACACGCTCCTCACTACTGGTTAAGGCTGCGTGCATTTCACAGCAATTTATGGGAACCCAACTGGTGGATGACACGGTTCACAACGATGGAAATGGGTGTTACATTTTTATGAAAGCCACATGTGCCCTTCAGGTTATCTGTCTGGTGGAACCACTGTGTTCAGGCAGGTTAATAATCCACATACCACAAACGGGGAAATACACAGGAAATGAAACATCAGTAAATACAATTTCTAGAGGAAACCATGCAAAGAAATCTACCTGTTTCACAACCCTCCCTTGCAACTCTGTCTAGCACCAGCCCTAATAGAAAGAGTCACTTTTCCCAGAGCTGAATTTTGAATCAAAGGAAGGAAAAGGAACAAAATGAAAGCCATATATATATATACATATGCATATGCTTGTTGGCGCAGTTGGAAACCAGACTGACCCAGCAATCCAGGTTAGGAGCAGTTCAACCACACAAGTTCATCCAGAAGGAGATGCAGGAGAGCAGGTCGACCATAGAGCAGGTACAGTCCACCAGGAACTGAAGAGATTTATGTCTGGTAGTCAGCACAAAAGAAATCAAGCCCAGACCAGTCTAAAACCCCGCACAAATAAATAAAAAACTGTATTAGGAGAGGAAAAAACCAAACTATTCAGTTGAAAGTTTGTTAGTTTGAGGGAAGGAATGAAGATGGGTTGCATAGTTGGTGATCACAAGTAACCAAAGATCATCTAGTACAAGTCACTGAAAAAATGCTAGATAAGATTAGTATGCCCAAGGCAAAGCTTCAGGTAAATTTCTTTTTTTGTTCAAAATTTGTTAACAACCAGCCATTTAAAACTTGCAAGTGAGATTTGATCAGCTGTAGTTCATGGCGGGCATCGAGAAGGTGGACCTAAGGAAAAAATGGGACAGAGTCGTCTTTTCTTCTACCCAGTGACTTGATTTCTAAGTTTTGATCCTTGCTGCAACACCGATCGCCCTGTGACCAACCTCCCTGTGACTCAGTTTCTCTTAAGAAAAACAAAAGAGAGGACAGGCTGCACAGCCGCAAAATCATCACCTTTGCTATGAACTGCCCCTGCACAGACACACTCGACAAATGTTAAGGGTTAATGATATCAGGTTTATAACATTGTAAAAGCATTTGTTTATTTAATGCTTTACACGAATGCTAATGAAGTTATTAACAGGTCTGCATGCTGTCTGTTGGTTTTCTTGGTTTTGGTGTCTGCACCAAACTGCCTTATCCCCTCTGCTCCACAAGTTGGTCAACATCCTTCTCTTCCAAATCCCCGAATTAGTGCTCAGTCCTGCTTCCCAGCCCAGGTTGGGGATTCTCACTTTCTTACTCAAAGATCCTGTTTTAAAAAATGCATTCATTACAACAAGTATTTAAAAAATTTCATCTAGATAATGAGATTCAGTTTCATCATACCAGGTATTTTTTGTGGCATACACAACTGCAATGCCACATGGTGTTATTGTCTTTTAATTGAGATCAGAGGACATGTAAATGAGACGATATTTCTTAGGTCTCCAGGATGATTAGAAGGGGTTGAACCAGACAGGACACGCCATCCGCTTGCCACACAGCCAAGCCACGTGCTGACCTCCTCTCCAAGCTGCAACTGCTTCTCAGAGAAGTCTTTGATTTAAATAAATGACGGCCAGAATTTAGAAAGCCCTCATGAAGGCAGCAGGGATGATCAGTATGGTGATGCAGCAACAGGATTTCATTCTGCAGCCTCTACCCTGAGTAAAGTGAACACTCCAAAGTTCCTGACGTCAACAGTACTAATATAGATAATACAAAACAGAAATACTTTTTATCTTTAAAGCAGCTGTGGAGAGGAAAATGTCCCTGCTTCTGCATTAAGGCGGCTTATAGCTGTGGCGCCATAGTAACGTCTTAAGGCAGGGATGGGATCAGGCACATTTAGGTGTACGTTCAATGAGATGCTGACAAACCTGTCCAACGAGGAAACAGCAGAGGGACGCGCTCACGGAGGTTGTGCCAGGGACAGGCACTGCCCGTGACAGCGCACACCTCCCTCTTCTTGGAAGAGGAGAACAAAACAACGAACGCAAGCACTGGCTGAACGTGAAAGCCACCTGCATGAAACCACGGGGTACCCACGGCAAACGTGTGGCTTTCCAAAGGGAAACACAAAGGCGGAAGAAAAAGACTATTTCAAGATAAAAGTTTTAGTGCTTGGGATCTTATAAAGTTTCCTGAACTCCCATTCTCGCTCAGGACGGCATCTCTTTCCATTAGAATCGGAAGCACAACACGTGCTCCGTGACTCATTTTTCTGCCCGCACTGTTGTCGCGTGGGAGTGGGAAAAGCAGCTGCAATCCATCTGCAGAGCACAAGGAGGGCTCCACGCAAACGCCAGCAGAACAAGCCCGCACGGTAACGCGTGGCGAGGCAGAGACGGCTACTGCGGCAACTGCCAGCTCAACTCAGAGCCTGCGGAGAGCGCTGTGACTGGAAACAGGTAACCCTGCACACCACGCAGGGCAGGCCCTGATTGGAAACAGATGAGCCATTCGTTTCTGCTGGTTCGAGGATTTATCCCGATCGCCTCCCCCACGGACCCAGCCCAGCAGTAGCTGAGCTGAAGCAGCCGCGGCAGAACCACGTGCCCTCCCAGACAAGACCTCACAAGGAAGCCGTGCTGTACCAAAATAACTCTTGCTTCGCTGCCTCGCGTGCAAAAAAATGAGACTATTATGATTTCTAGACATACATGAAAGGGCTGAATGAAAACCAAGCTCAGCTGACTGGGACACGGATGCCCAAGGACCTTGTCTGTGCTCGGGGCAACGAGTCTGTGCGAGAAGGGTGTTCCTTCCACACAATCCCAGAACGTCAGGGGTTGGAAGGGACCTGGAAAGCTCATCCAGTGCAATCCCCCCATGGAGCAGGAACACCCAGCTGAGGTTCCACAGGAAGGTGTCCAGGCGGGTTTGAATGTCTGCAGAGAAGGAGACTCCACAACCTCCCTGGGCAGCCTGGGCCAGGCTCTGCCACCCTCACCATGAAGAAGTTTCTTCTCAAATTTAAGTGGAACTTCCTGTGTTCCGGTTTGCACCCATTACCCCTTGTTCTACCATTGGTTGTCACCCAGAAGAGCCTGGCTCCATCCTCCTGACACTCACCATTTCCATATTGATCCCCATGAATGAGTCCCCCCTCAGCCTCCTCTTCTTCAAGCTCCAGAGCCCCAGCTCCCTCAGCCTTTCCTCACACAGGAGATGCTCCACTCCCTTCAGCATCTTCATGGCTGCACTGGACTCTCTCCCTGCCACTCACTCTTCTTCTTCCTCACAAAGCCCTCGCTCACCTCACCAAGCTCAGCTCTTGCAGATAAAACGAGCTACTGTGGCAAGACACCTCAAAAAACTGGAGTCAGAGGAGCAGCCAGTTCCTGCTGGCAGGAACACGCTCGTGGTCTATTTGCTTGCAAAGAGCTGAAGAAGTTTGGCTCCAGCAAGAGCAAGTGAGAACAGACCGGCCAAGGATGGTTCTGCCCCTTGTGATCTCCAGACCCGGCACCGCGGACGCTGCAGCCGCTGCCGTGGGGCTGCAGGCCCAGGACGGTTGCCGCCATGGTCAGGGCTCCCCACAGCATGGCCGGCACAGCAGCTGGAGACGCTTTGATGCGGTGCTTTGCATTTATTTAAAGATTTCCATCTAAGGATCGCATGTCAACTCAAGGTTATAGATAACAGGGTGATGACTAGAGTACGCTGCAATACCTTAAGGCTATTTTTTTCTACTCTGGGCTGTGAAATAACACCAGCTTCTAGGCTAGACTAGAAAAAGGAGCTGAGCAGTCTCACTTGAGCTTAAAAAGCAAACAAACCAAAAAGACCCTGAAGGGTCCGAGGGCACTTCTGTGCTGTCAAAAAGTTACATTAACTAATTTTCTGTGCTGTCAAGAAGTTACATTAACTAATTGCAAGCATTACAAGTGTACCAAAAAAGACAATATAGCCCAGCTACGGCACTAACTGCTACAAACCCTAAATGCTCCACTTATTTGGAGTTCTCAGAAATGCACCCTTTGAAATCTATATATATATATACACACATGTGGTTTATGATTCTCATGTCTGCATATTTCCAGACTCCAGCCAAGACCAGACTTACGGGCTTTGAGCATTATACTCCTCAAGCCTCAGTTTCCCAACCCAAAAGTGAAGGCGACATTTCAAAGCAACACTCGGTATTTCACGAAGTGTTTTACAGTCATTCCCCACAACATACTATCTCACAACTTCTCTGGTTTGACTGTAGGCTGAACCAGAAATCCGACAAAAACCACTGGTTTCCACATGGGCTTTCAAGCCCTATTTCACACAAGAGCTTTAGATCAAAATCAGAAGCAGATCTCCAAAGTATTTTCATTCACCTTCATTTTTAGGTTTTAAAGCAAACTACTGACTTTCAGTCTGTTGAGTTTCACGTAAGGCACAATTAAAACTTGTAACAAATATAGATGAAGGGAGTGGAGCATCTCCCGTGTGAGGAAAGGCTGAGGGAGCTGGGGCTCTGGAGCTGGAGAAGAGGAGACTGAGGGGTGACCTCATTAATGTTTACAGATATCTAAAGGGTGAGTGTCAGGAGGATGGAGCCAGGCTCTTCTGGGTGACAACCAGTGATAGGACAAGGGGTAATGGGTTCAAACTGGAACACAAGAGGTTCCACTTAAATTTGAGAAGAAACTTCTTCATGGTGAGGGTGGCAGAGCCTGGCCCAGGCTGCCCAGGGAGGTTGTGGAGTCTCCTTCTCTGCAGACATTCAAACCCGCCTGGACACCTTCCTGTGGAACCTCAGCTGGGTGTTCCTGCTCCATGGGGGATTGCACTGGATGAGCTTTCCAGGTCCCTTCCAACCCCTGACATTCTGGGATTCTGTGATCTGAAATTATAAAATGCAGACACAGCGTTATGTAGGATTTAAGACATTCAGTTTTTCTCCCCCCCCCCTTTTTTTTTTCTTAAAAATAAAACTAATTCTCTGTAACATCTTCCCTGGTTTCTCATCCCCCGTTACCACTACTGCTGGGGTTTCACTGATACCAGTATGACTCGGGAATTTAAGAGAAAAAGCTGTAAGAGAAGCCTGTGAAGTTCTCCATCTCCTGTTTTTAGGGCAATCACTTTACACACAGCAATAATTCCAGAGACAAGCATTAGAAGTTAATGACTCATCAAAAGAACAGGAAATAAGAAACTTTAAGATGTTAAAGGCACAGCAAATTGAAGCTATTTCATGTCATGTACAGCACAACCACCCTAACTAAAGTATTTTATGTTCAATGGGGAGAACCCACATTTGAGACCATCGATCACGGTCATTATGTGATGCTGGAGGGAGCACGACTTTATTTTTCATTCAGTTTGACCCTGAGCACTGTTAAAATGAAAGACTACAAACGTTTGAGAAGCGACCTACTGGTACCAGCCAGCACTTACACAGCAAAGATTTGCTAAAAATATTAAAGTAAATAATTCATAGGCCAAATTCAATTCTCACTATGTATTAGGAATTATTGCCCCGAAGTCGAAGTTGACTAAGATTTGCCCCAATGTAACAGAAGATTCACATGAACACACTAAGCCCTCTCACTTTCTGTAGATTGAGGATTTCTTTTCAGTTGGGATGAAAACAGGCATGAAGAAAAGAAGTGTTAAATACTGATATTGAAAACTTGTGAGTCAAGTTTACAGATTCAGGCCTGAAAACAATGACAAACGCTCCTTTACGGCAGAGCAGGGACCGGCAGCCCGCGCACCTTCATCAACCGCACTCTGCTCATTTCCAGGTTTAGTTTCCATTAAAATGCAGTCCAGGATTGAAATGAGTCAGCTGGATCTATATGGTGGGGTGATGTGCAATATTGCACCAGTGTACAGTCTTAATGATGCTACACCAACATGCCCTCCCGTGTCACCCTTAGCTGCGCTGCCAAAAGAGATAATAATCAGTCTCATCTATACAAGGGCATCTATTCTCTGCTTCATATACTGGAAGGCAAAATATACTTCTGCGTGTCCTTGAAAGCAGTTGTTTTAGGATGATTCCTTGAATAAATATGAAAACTTTCTCCTCCACTGTGTTTTCTATGCATATGTTACTTTTGGAAGAACAAAAAGTCTGCATTTTTCAGAAAACCGTATCCATAACAAAACCGGTAGCAGAGCTGCTTTGACAACCTTAACATAAACATCTTTTGCTTTGTGTTGCTTATGAAGGATTTTATTGCAGAAGTGGGGGGGCAGCACCTAAAATCCTCACAAGACTACTTAATGTTTACCGGTGAAAACACAGCATTTCAGTGAAATTCAATATTTTCTTTCATCAAAGGCAGGGAGCCTCAACCCACATGTTAACAGTCGTGTAACAAGCCTACTGTCTGTGCTGCAACACAAGATCCTTTTCCAATTAGAATTCATTTAGGTTGGGGAGAGGAGGGGTCGGAGCAAAGAGGTGGCTCTGGAGTTGATCTGAACCTGGAATTTGACCATTTTGGGTGGGAACACGAGCAGCTCGGCTGGGAATCCCAAGCACTCGCTCGGACTCTGCAGTGACCCAGAAATGAAAGAGCAGCATTAGCAAGGAGAACAGTTTGTCCCCAGAAAATGAGGGAAATGCGTACAAGAATGTTGCCTTTTCTACAGAGCAAAAACCAAGTCTGTTGCATTAAGGAATCAAAAAAAAAAAAGCCCAACATGCTTTAATTTTCCCGAAACTCAAGTCTGAGTTTGCTTTTCAGTCCCAGCTCCAGCAGAATCTCCAGATCGAGCTCATCAGTGTTGGTTAAACCCAGGTTTGCCGCTAGAAACGTGTGGGGCAGCAAACAAAAATCGGTATCAGGCCTTGAGAGAGGATGTGCCTCTTTAATTGAAAAAGGCAGAGTAATCATTCATTTATTTAACCCAGAGATGATTATAATCTGAAAACCTTGAAATCCTCTTACACAACAACTGTTTTGGCAAGCCCCTCTGTGTTCCAACAAATATTAAACTGTGCTTGCCATTTGTCTAAGGAATCTTGTATTAATAAACATGAAGAAGAACACTTTTACCTCCCACACTCAATGACAGAAGAAAACAAAGACCAGCTGTATTCATCAATGGATCCTTGTTCTGCACATAAAGGCTAATTACATTTTACTTCAAGCCTACACATGGAAAACTTTGCTGCTGCCATCTTGTCAAATTCAGCTCCTGATATTCCAGCTGACAGACGGCAATGACTGCACATAATAAACCGCTTTTTTTTGCCATTAACACCTTCGGCGCCCTATACGGGGGTGTGTGCGGGACACACTCACCTGCTGGAACAGGGACTGTGAACAGCGGGGATGACAGAAGCTAATCCATCAAAGACTTTTATTCCAGCAACCGATCTCATCTGGAGCCGCCTCTGCAGCCTGGAGTTCAGCGGTACCTCCCCACCTCACTTTGCACGGGGACATTTTTCAAACAAACAAGCTGACACACCGATTTCCAGCTTTTAAGATCACAACGACCAGTTGCTGAGACAAAATCCAGACTTCTTAGTGCTAACACTGAAGGCTTCTTGCTGTGGATTTCTTTTATCTTTTTGCTTTTTGTTCGACAGATTTTTACCAACAGTTGAAAGACAACTTTATTCCAAGCCCAAAAATCTTAAAAGTCCCGTTAGCTTTAAAAAATTGACAATTCTATTTTTTTTTTGTTCCTGAAGGCATTCCAATTCATCTGCATCAAATAAGTGTCTGTAAAACTAACAATTCTGGCCTAAGATAAAAATCACATGTTTTTAAAACATAAAATTAAAATTGGCAATACAAGTAGCTTTTCAGACTTAGATCAAAAGAGGGTTTCTTTTTAGAAGAGAATCAAACTGTCTTTCACCATTTTTATTGGTGTTTTTTCAACATTTCTCCCGGCTTTTACAATTAAAATAGATGACTGTCTACATTCAGTTCCCTTTTCATGTTTTTCTAGGTTTCCATATTGCAAAATTCGGGCTACAAACGCCGCAGATGACTGGTGTTATGCAAGAACTATTCCTGCCATAAATATCCAAAACAATGATAAAATATTTCTGCTGTTATTAGGTCCTACAAGTTTGTTTTCACAGTACATTAGTTCGGGAGATAAAGCACATGCTTAATGTCTGCTTCAGGATTCAGCTCTACGATCACGATACTCCAGACCCAGCCTCCACATCCATTCTGCTACACAACACAATAAACTTCTTGTTACTGGAGATGCTACTAATTCTATGGAATTCTGTATGTGTTAGGTAAGAATTAAGATCATAGGAAAATATTTCTGCCTGAATCTCTCTGAAAGAACAAAACACGTTAGAAATGCAAACGAACAGTTTAGGGTTCATCTTTTGCTCAGTATAAGAGGAATCACAGTACTTAGGGAAGTAGTATTAAAAAATGAAGCAAACACTCTGCAAATAAAGACGTGAAAAGGGTGAGGGGTTATTAGGTTCAGTGCCTGTAACCGTGTCCTGGTTTTGGTAAAACCAAGACCGGTTCTCTTGTATTGATTTTATTTTCAGCTCAGTTCTTCTAGGTGCCTGTACTTTGAGTTTTAGCCTGCATATTCTTCCCAGGATGCTGCACTTGGTGCTGATAAGAGACCAACGGAATGCTGAAGAAATTCGTGTTTAGATTTATTCCTATGGTAGCTAAGAAAGACTGATAAGTTTTCCCATGTTCCATTGTGAGACGGGCGTGTTTGAGGAGGGGTGGATGGAACAGGTGACTAGAACTGACCAACAGAAGTATTCCATCCCATAATCGTCATACCCCCTATGTAAGAGGGTGATCACAAGGATCAAGCTCTTCAACCATGGCCGGCATCCAGAGAGGACCCTGTCTGTCTGTCTGTCTGCCTGTGATCCACAGGCCTCAGGTCCTGCATCCTGCACCCAGGTTCCAGTTTGCTGTGAAGCCGCCAGCTCCGCACACCCAGCTCTGCTGCTGGAGTGACGCCAACTCCACATCGAGCATTTGAGATTGGTTTTGTATATTTTGTATACATATTCTCTATTTATTAGTATCATTAGTAAAACCCTTTAAAACTCTCCAACTTGAAGTCTAAGTCTCTCTTCCTTCCCCCTTATCTTTCTTATCATCTTTCCGATCTATAGGAAGGGGTGGCGGGAGGTAAAGGGGATAACAGGGAGTGTCTGCCACGGTTTATTGCCGCCTTGCCTGAAACCTTGACAAACCGCCAAGCCCTGATCTCTGCTGTTCCCACAAAAGCGACCGCAAGACAAAATAACAGCGACAGAAAAAAGGCGGCAATCTGCAGTAATTTAAGGCTCCATCAGAAACATCATTAGTATGTGTCTCTTAGCGAAGGATGAAATCAATCAGGGAACAAAAATACTTTTGATCACCTCCTATGGAACTCAAAGGAAACTGGACTCACAGAGCGAACCCCAAATTTACCTAAAAGATTATCTCGAATGATGTAAAAGGTGTTTCAACTCCGAGCGCCGATTCTTAACCACTATGGACTGAATTCTGTAAGCTCCAAGCTCCCCGTGTGCTCAGTGGGGAATCGGATCCTCGGCGCTCGCAGACCCATGCCCTAAGAAATTAAACCTTGTTGCTAATTGGACTGGTTTTGCTAAGCCTGGACGATGCGGATTGCTGTGAGCAAAGCAGCAAGCTCGTACCTAGCGGCAAAAGCAGAGGACACCCACCTGAAATGGCTTCTTCCTTCCCAACCCCTTTCCAGACACAGAAATTGGGCTTAATTCTGCTGATCGTGACAATTCCTTCTCATTACAAACTTGCCTTTAATATGAAGGGTTCAGAGACAAACAGCAGAAGTCTGTCTCTCTTTTGTTGTTTTGTGCACTGATTGTTAATAAAACCAGGGGATAATTGAAACCAGTAGCCATTAAGAAGACAAGGGTATATATTTTTGAGACTACCTTCATGTTCTGCTTGAAAACAAGAAAAATGTTCCAAAAAAGCTACACTCTGTAATTCGGGGTGAATTTGACAGTGATGACTGCTACTGACAAAGCAGAAAGTACCAGGGTGCCTAACAGTGCAACGGAACCCTTTACTAAACTACATTTTATTTCCTCCAAGATCGGAAGATCACAGTAAACATCTTATTTGTGAAGTTGCCCTATTTCTAAATAAAACATAAAAGATCCGTAGTGTAAGGGACACACAGTAGATGTGGCGCCTGAGAATGAAACCAGGAATGCAGCAGCATGTGTGCCAGGAAAAGTGGCTTGTTGGGTGGAAGAAAATATGAAAACTAATAATCTCTCTATAGGAGGCCAAATTACGACCATGTTTTCCCACAAATTTGGGCTCCTGAACCTCTTCCATCTCGTCTGTCTCCAACAGACAGACGCAAAACAAAAAAGCAGCGATACCCTGAAGGAAGACGTAGAAAGAAAACAGTGAAATCTTACTTTGCAGTCGTTTCTTCATCGTATTTTGTTTTCAGATCAAATAGTTCTGTTCTGGTTTTTTCCAAGGCTAAAAGGCATAAACATGAAGTATTACAGCACTGTAACAGCAGCGAAAAGCAGAAAGACTACTCCATATTTTTTTTATTCAGCGATAAAGCAAGCTGTACACCTTCTGAAGAAAAATTATTTGCTTTATCTCTTTACCTACTCTGATTTAGAAAAAAACACAGCTTTTGATTTTTCACAATTTCTTATGTTATTTCTTTATATTGCAAAAATTCTCCGTTTCTACTTAACAAAGCTAGACATTATTAATTTCTTATTCAGATGGCCAAACTGCTTATTAATTTGAAATATTTATTGCAGTAATTCAGGGAATAACATTTCTTGTGTTCTCATAGTGAGCAAAACCAAATGTGTCCAGACCTGGGACCTTTAAGTGTGAAGAAATGAAGAGGAAAACTAATGGCAAGCAAGTCATAGTAACAGGCAAGACACACGGGGTAGAAACCGGGTCCGTACCAAACCCAGACCAGTATATGTACTTATCATGGTTCAGAAATGTGTGAAACCAGAGCAAAAGACAACGAGAACCATCTCTATCGTCTCCCCTCCAGCCCGATCACTGCTATAGCTCAGAACAGCAATGCCAAACCTGTTTGCAGAGCTTGAACTTTGTGTTCAGCTTCTTCCAGCTTCGAGGCTGTCGACATCTGTGTCTCCTGCAATTTTCTGTAATGGGAAGAGAAGAGGCGAGAACAGAGTTCGTAATCATGCTAAACAACTTGCTTGTATGTTGCAAATTTGGAAGATAGAGCGATTAAACGTCCCAAGCGTAATCAGACAACTGACAACACCACGCAGGCTACAAGGTGCTTCAATGGGACCCATAAATCACGTCGCGCTGCAGAACGGTTCATACTTTGCAGTCCCACTTATTAAAATTTTAACAGTGTAGCCACCTCATAACATAAGCTGTGAACATTATACAAGAGTTGACTGCTATATAAATGACAACTTTAGTGGAAGGTTTTCTTGAGCATAATTTGTTTTGGAAATGTCACACACATTAAGAAAATTGTCACCAAGCACCCTCTGTTGTACAAAGTTAGTACAAGAAGAATGATACTTTTCCGTTTTACTGTCATAACGAAGGAATTTGTTGCCATAACTGATAATACTGAATAGATGCAGCAGCTGTTTCATCATAGCTGTAATGATGCCAAATGCAGTAACATTATTAGCTACTCTTTAGAAAAACATGCATCTTTCAAAACAAATCTCACATTGATATTTTCTATACAACATGAGGAAACCTTTAATATGCTCACATCTCTTGTGTCCACAGGCAATATTTTGTTGTTTGTGGCAGTTACACACATTTGAACATCATCTGGCCGTGCAGTCACTACACTCTTTGCCGAAGGCGAGACGATAGGAGTTCTACAACCCATCTCTGAAAGGGAGCTGCTCCAACACTTCCCAGGGGTCGCTGCTTTTTAGGACATTGCTTTTAAGATATTCTGCAGATTTCAGGATTCTGAAATGGCTTAGGGAGTTACCAGCATCCTACTTGCACTCCACTGGGTGCATAAATTCCTTCCCTGACAATACTGACTAGGTTAATTAATAACTATAGTGAGGAACAAGCGTCAGTTCCCTTTATAACAAATTTCATATGTTGAGAACTCGCAATCTCTCTTATACACACTTTTTAGTTATTTGCATTCCACAACCTGGCATTTTATTTTTAAGCATATCCAAATTGCACTTGTTGGAGCCGGTGCTCACATGCTAATTATTAAAAAAAAGCTTTGCATTCACTGTTAGATTCTTCCCACTCAGTTCTGAATTTAAACAACCAACCCACCAACTAAAAAGCTGGTGTAAACTGATGGGCTTCCACACTAAGCTGAACATATTACAGCACCAGTGTTATTGCTCCATGGGACACATAAATTCTCAAGGCAGGGAAGGCAGCCTGAAAGAATTCCCTCCTGAGACCCCTGGGCTTGTCCTGCCTGATTTGTTTGCCAACTAACCTACAAGATTGAACCATTCCCTGCTCATTCGCAAGAGATTAGAAATGCATCCAAGACGCTTCCTAAAATCTACGTAAATAATTAAAGTACTCCTTAATTTTGCCATGCAGGAATACACAAACCATTTCAGGATGATTCAGGAGCGCATCCCCTCTCTTGGATATCACCATAGGAGCGGGGGTGATGCATCTTTTACCCAGGCTCTTGGGTACAGTTTCATCTCAAAGAGCTCAGGGTTGTACAGACTGTACAGCGGCACCGTGACACACAAAGCGGACATGGCAGACTGAATTACACTGTCGGCTAACGCAGGAAGATTAGTGTCACAAAGGACAATACAGCTACTGAAGAATAAAAGCAGGTTTTGCACCCTTCTGAACATGAGAACCCCCCCAACACTACCTCGGAGAAACAATCTGTCCTTGTTTTACTTCCACACTTTCACGATTGTTTTTCTGTGCAAAGTTGAGTATCAAATGATTCCATGTCAAACACATAAATCACCAGAATCGCTCAATATATGAGCTGTCTGGGCACACTGAAGAGAGAGTCCTGGCCGGGAAGATTAAACAGAAAAATACATCTCTGCTCCTCTGCGATACCTACGGACACACATGCACACTCACCTCTCCTTCTCTGCAAAATCATTTTGTAACTTTTGTTCTTTTTCAAGGGCTATATTCTCTGCTTGGTTCTTCAGGGTCTGTTCATATTCTCGGATTTTCTCTTTAAGTGCTTTTATTGTAACCTCTGCAGAAAAACAACAGGGGAAGAATGAGTTTACACAGCTCCACGTGGTTCCACAACACAAGGCTTTCTTTACCCTGTAGGCTCAGTGTGTTTTAAACTTCAGCTCTTCAACTCTGACACAAAATCAATGCATATGAGTCCCTTTGGAGACCTTTTACTCCCTAAATGTTAAATTGAACTTTAAGTGTTTAGGTTGAGAAGGATCAATAGGGTTTTTGCTGGAAAGCACGGCGAAGAAGGTGCCTCTTCACATGACTTTACCAAAAAAAAAAAAAAAAAAGATAAAAAAATCAATTGTAAAATATAATATCACCTTATTGACTAGTCTCAAATTAGCTTTCTGCTGAGTGGAGATTAATAAAGTCCCAGTGTAGGTTTAAGTATGCACTTACACACAGGACAGTTAATTCACGTAACTGTGCTCACGTAAGACGAGGCAGTTTTCCTGTGGTCCATGCACTGATGCAGTCTAACAGTAACTGAACAGATATCTGGGATACAGCTACGTTCTGCCTCCCAACTGGTGAAAAATACGGTGGTGAGGATTTAACTGCTGTATTAACAGTAGATCAGATTCAAGAGACACTCTGCAGCCCTTCATATCCAAGCTGTTCTAACCGACTCGTCATCAACGCCGGGTTTACGCACAAGCATTAACTATTATAACTTTCTGAGTGCACTTGTAGCCTTCCAGGGGATTTGCAGAAACCTTTCTCTCAGATAAAGAAGTTATCTTGCATGGTGATGGACGAGAGGAGATTTGTAAACCTGCAGAGCGATGGCGCAGCCTTTGATGGGCAGTGTGATGTGCCCTGATCTGTCCCTGCGCGAAATCCCTTCCATCCCACCCCCAGGAAAGGGCTGAATCCTTATAGGGCTCATCGGAGGAAACGCGGGACGTGCACCAGAGTGTGCTTTGTAACAATAATGGAATCTGGAAAAAGCGTCAGACTGCCAGAAGACTCACAGAACCACAGAATGTCAGGGGTTGGAAGGGACCTCAAAAGCTCATCCAGTCCAACCCCCCTGCCACAGCAGGAACACCCAGCTGAGGTTCCACAGGAAGGTGTCCAGGCGGGTTTGAATGTCTGCAGAGAAGGAGACTCCACAGCCTCCCTGGGCAGCCTGGGCCAGGCTCTGACACCCTCACCATGAACAAGTTTCTTCTCAAATTTAAGTGGAACCTTTTGTGTTCCAGTTTGAACCCATTACCCCTTGTCCTATCATTGGTTGTCATCAAGAAGAGCCTGGCTCCATCCTCCTGACACTCACCCTTTAGATATCTGCAACCATTAATGAGGTCACCCCTCAGTCTCCTCTTCTCCAGCTCCAGAGCCCCAGCTCCCTCAGCCTTTCCTCACACGGGAGATGCTCCACTCCCTTCAGCATCTTTGTTGCCCTGCGCTGGACTCTCTCCAGCAGTTCCCTGTCCTTCTGGAACTGAGGGGCCACAACTGGACACAATATTCCAGGTGTGGTCTCACCAGGGCAGAGCAGAGGGGCAGGAGAACCTCTCTGACCTACTGACCACCCCCCTTCTAACCCACCCCAGGTACCATTGGCCTTCCTGGCCACAAGGGCCCAGTGCTGGCTCGTGGTCACCCTGCTGTCCCCAGGACCCCCAGGTCCCTTTCCCCTACGCTGCTCTCTAACAGGTCATTCCCCAACTTACACTGGAACCTGGGGTTGTTCCTACCCAGATTCAAGACTCTACACTTGCCCTTGTTATATTTCATTAAATTGCTCCCTGCCCAACTCTCCAGCCTGTCCAGGTCTCTGGATGGCAGCACAGCTTCCAGTGTCAGCCACTCCTCCCAGCTTGGTGTCATCAGCAAACTTGCTGATAGTGCACTCTATTCCCTTGTCCAAATCATTGATGAATATATTGAATAATACCGGCCCCAGTACTGACCCCTGAGGCACTGCACTGGATCCAGGTCTCAACTGGACTCTGCCCCATTGACCACGACTCTCTGGCTTCTTCCCTTCAGCCAGTTCGCAGTCCACCTCACTGCCCGCTCATCCAGACCGCACTCCCTCAGTTTAGCTGTGAGGATGCTGTGGGAGACTGTGTCAAATGCCTTACTCAAGCCAAGGTAGATCATGTCCACCGCTCTGCCATCATCCATCCATCTTGTTATGTCCTCTATTATGAAAAGCAAAGCCTGTGGGCTTGGGGAAAAGAATCTCAGTATCACAGAAAACCAGGGATAAGCCTTTCGAAGTTCAGACTTTGAGAAGTCACCTAGAGAACTGCAAAGCTGGGCTGTTGGTAGGTGAGGACAAGGTCCACAGCCTGGGAACTACAGCAAAGCAGCACAAAGAAGAGGGGAAAGGGTGGTAAAAATGATTGCCAGCAAACTGGTTACTTTTGAACAAAGGGCAGGATTTTGCTAGCAGTGCAAAAATCAGATGAGGCTCATTACTGCGTAATAGGTTGTGAAAATGACATGTCGCTTCTTTTTTATTTTTTACTAAGCCAAGGGAAATTCTACTCTGAGATCCGGGAAGTAATACAAATTGTCATCTTTTCCTGAATAAGCAAAGGATGCTCCTTCGCAAAGACAACAGTTTGCTCATTCACACATAGCCAGGATGTACGCGTTGCACCTTTGCTCCAGGTATTTTCAGACATACGTCTGCAGAAATATTCAGGTATATGGAGGAGCACGGAGTTAAACAGCCTCATGGAAACGCATATAGCTGCATCTTGACGAGGTTGTAACGTTCGAGTGGAAACAAAACCACAAAAATTAATGCAAGAAATACACAAATATGGGAAAAAAATTATGACTTTTGTTGCAAAGCAAATTTTTACCTTTAGGCACCTAACTATAGATGTACTGGACAAGCACTGTTTAATTCTTTGCATTGTGTGAAGAATTAAGGGCCTTCTTTACTGTTCAGGTCAGCTGCAGCTTGCTGCCATTGTCCTTTATACCAGTTTTGGAAGTTCTTACAGGAACTGTGTATCTCCTACACACCTCCGAACACCGAGATTAACTGATCAGAGCACCCTTCACTAAAAACAGCCTTTGCCCTGGATACCTCATTAACCCCTGTTCGAAATAGAGTGTAAAACTATTGCACCGGACTGAAAAAAACATGCGGGGAATACAGGGGCAAAATGAACAATGCCAGTTTACGAGCGTTTGCAGTCAAAAACTCTAAGTTGAGATATTTTCTGCTGTCTGGATGAACCCCTGGATGTACAGGACACACAGCCTGAGGAAACCTCTGCACAGTGAACTGGAGTTTCCCAGCCAAACCGCTGTGGGGCTCAGAGCATCGCGGGTCCCACACGGCAGCTCCTGCAGTCCAGCCCGAACCCTTGAATGCTGGTACCTGTCCTCACCCCTCATTAAAACACAATATATAACTGCAAATACACTCCTTCTGCTGAAAAGGAGATGGAACAGAACCAACTGAGTTGCTATGTAGCTTTCAAATGGTACCCGCTTGGGTGCAACAGGTCCACCGTATTAAAAAGTAAAAACAAACCACCCCACATTTTCCCAAATGCCTAAAAATGTACCTTTCCACCACCCAGAGCTGAGTATTAACCATGGAAATGCAAAGTCCCAGGTGTACAACTGAGTAAATTTTGTTTGCTTGTGTAGGAAACTTTCTCCCGAATCACAGGAAAACTTGGAACAGTCTAAAACACAACAGGCTTTAAATCTCATTGAGATTTTCATGTATTTTCATGTACTCTGGTCTCATTAAAACTTACTTAAATAATTAAACAGTATTAGCTTGTATTTACATTGCCCTATGGATAGTCTCTAGAGTAAATATAAAGTATGCATGCTGAATGTACTCAGTAACACATTGCAGATTTAGACGAGGAAAAACAGGGTACAAAAAAGTTCCATTTGGGGCAGATTTGTGTGTAATAAAATACTGGATTTTTGTGCGTGTCTGTGTAAAAAGCCACGTGCTACACGTGCCCACACACACATTGAGCTCGATGGCAGCAGTAGCACCATCTCTCACTAAATGTCTACATACAATGTCAGTCAGGGGTGCAATTTTCAGGGAGCTACAAGTGAATATGCAGAATAACAGCTCCTTTCTCTGACCCGGTGCTACAGAAGACAAAACTCTACCCAAAGCCATATCTATACACATAAATACAGAAGTGGCTATAACAGACTATTATACCTCCTTTGCTGAATTTCAATGCTACTGTCAACCCTACCCGTAAGAAATAAAACTGAATTTAATCCCAGCCTTCACGTTTCAGCATGCATTAAGAGCTTATAAATGAACACATTTGCAACCTACCCTGATTTTTCACCTCGGCAAATTCTTTATTGTATTCCTCTAGAGTTTCCCTAAGTTTCTGGTTCTCTGTTTCAATATCGTGCATACGTTGAACCTTCAGCTGAAGCTGCTGCCCTAAATCCAAGGCTGGAACTGGATCTGAAAAAGAAACAGTAAAACGCAACGTAAGATAAGAGCAACACTCCTGCAATTCACACGGTTCAGAGCGCAAGTGTCCTCTTTTCTCCATTAATATCCAGTTTAAACGCCAGTAGGATCCTGCTTTGTGTTATTATTCTTGCATGTTCCTCAGCTTTAAACACCAGAGATGGTCCAGTGTATCAATTACCCTTTAAACTGGGGTGTCCCTTCCTCATCCAGGTGCTGATCCCCAGGGTACGAGGGCACCTCAGAGTCTCGAGTTTCAAGAGTTTGTTTGCAAAACAAGGGGTTTTGGGTAAAAAGCAATGGAACTGCAGGGGTCACTGACATGAACCTTGGGGTTTGCGGCTCTTGTTCCCCCTTTTTCTTCTACTACTAAGTGAACAGACATCAGACGTCATTTTGACACGTCCTCTCAGTCACAATTCTCTGATGCTCATCCCCTTCTGCTCAAGAGAGTCCTCAGCACACACCTGACGTGGACAGACGTGACTTACTCTGGGACCTCTTCCCAGTCAGAATAGGAAAGCGCTGCAGTCCGGTGGATTTACAAAAGATTATTCAATACATTTCTGTTATGGGCGCCAGCATCTCTTGTGAAATGGCTGCAGAGATTTAGTCTCCTGTTGAGGAATGCTAAACACCAAACTCAGTGGATCAACAACAGTATATATTAGGGAGTTCACTTAATTTTCAACCACCAGAGTCATTAATTTTTCAGACCACCCTCAGTCTCTGGAAACACATAATAAGTCTATTGTACCTCTGTTAACACATTAAGCATGAGCCCGTGTGTTTTTTCAATATGCCAGCGTTGTTTCATAGTTTATAAAAGAATAGTACTGGGTTATGTTGAGCTCAGAGGCATTATAAGTAGCAGCCTGCTGCATTTTGTTACTTCGCTTCTTCAACAGCTTATGGCATTACCCTGTTCATAATACAAAATCTAGGTTGCTTGTCATCTGTTCTCTGTACATACATAGTTTATGACTACACAGCTTTTTCATTTATGCTTTTTAGGCCAAATACTTTTCGTTATTATTATCTGTATTAAAATATTTATAATAAATCAAACTTAAAATGTTATTGTGGCAGAGACAAGGGGTACAGGTAAGGAATTAAACATAAAGCTTAAGTCACGGCAGCAGCACGAGTTAAAGGCCCTGCAATATTTATGTAGGGGCCAATTAAGGCGGGGGCTGTCACAACATCACCCGTCTGCCCTGTAGGTCTGTTGACCTCTATCTGAGCGGCCGCTTTGTCACCCCGTGCGCCCAGGACATTCATCTGCCGCACACCGAGAAAGGCTGGATTGCCTCAGTCTATCCACGGCTCAAACGGTTGCAGGAACCACAAAACATATCAGGCAGGGATCTTCAGCTTCTACAAAACTGCGTTAAAAAGCCTCAACGAAAGAATCGAACTTCACAAAACTGCGGGTGCGCTTCTCCCCCTTCATATTAACACACCCCCTGGAAAACGCCGGGACACTCACAAGAGGTATTTTGCTCCAAATACTCCGGGCTTTTTACATTTAAATCAGTGAAGAATTAAAGGACAAAAATAACACGGGCATTACGAAGTGAATAATGACTAAACCTTTAGTCAGATTTGCAATCCCTGAGAAGCTTTATGTACAAAATGAAAATGCTTGCAATCTCATAATTATTCATCAGGACATGTATATTTAATTTAGCTCTATTAAAGGTTAATGTTCAAGTAGCAAAACAGTGGCAGAACAAACAAAATGCAAAAACAGTCTCTGTGCACTGAACTTCAAACTCTGCCATAGCCTGTTTGAAGGACTAACGGCCTCCAGCCACTAAAAACTGCTTCAGGACATGCAAAAAACCCCCATGGTCGAAGCACCTCTTCGACTTAATTTTTTTATAAATGGCATTAACGAAAACTAACCATTGCATGATAATAAAATGACCAAGACATGTTGGGCAGAGAGACAAATACTTCATTTCTCATGGCAAGCCCCGACGTGCTCTTTAACCTCAAAAAACCTAAAACCCCAAGATTTCTGAAGTATTTATAAACACCAATTAATGTGAAACAAGTATAAACTGTACAACACTAACAACTTTTTTCTTACCTGAGTGGTGTGGATTTAAAAAGAAATGAAAATACCTTCCTTTTCCCAACACATGCATGCATGGAAAAGCATACTTTTTATATCCACCAGACTTACAAAGTGTGTTTCATGTCATTTAACAGGAGGTCACTGAATTTTTAAACAAGCAATGGACCAAAACTTTCGATTCATTACACAAACAACGGGCATACGCACTTCAAAATAATAAAACAAATAAATCAAGTGGTACTGGCTATGGAGAGGCAAAGCAAAAATGCCTTTTCTGCCATTTGTATAACAGAAGGATTATCTCACTTCACACTTAAATGAGGAAACCTCATCACAAATTTCCTCTTGGTCTGAGTCTCCTCTGCGTTGCAAAGTCTCAGAATCCCTGTTAGGCACAAGATACATAAGAAATGAGGAAACTGGTAAAAGGAATCTGCCCATTCAGAGCTTTAAAAGGTATTTAGCAAGATCGTTATTGCTCAAAAGTAAATTGAAATGTCTACTTTTATACTACATTTAGTACACATTTTTCTGTTGTTTCCCATTCTGTTCTACTTTCCTAACCCACCTGTTGCAAGCTACGCACACAAAGAAGCCCCTGGCATCCCGTGTTTGTGTCCGGATCCAACCCCAGGCAAGACTTTCTCCACACTCCCATATGAGAAATAACAACTGCCACATTTTAAAACCAGCATCTTCAAAGCCTGTTCCTGCCTCTGCTTCCCAACGAACGGTCCTTTTGGGGCCGTTTCCCCAGCAGCTCCCGGGACACGTCCCTGCGCTCCCCCCGGGACGCCCCACACGGGCCCTCAGATGAGCTTCTGTCCTCCTGGAGGTGATGGACACGTCTCAATGAACACAGACGTGACAAACACTAATGTCACAAATACAACATCACCTTTATAGCCGTTAATGCTTCACAACAAACAAGCAAGCGCAGCCGCAGCAACACCTCTCGGACTATCCTCACACCACACACATGCTCTGATGAGAAATCTTCTTTGAATAGCAGCACAAAATAACCTGTTTATTTGTTTATTTTTGCTCCTGCGTGTGCACGCGAATTACGTATTTTAGGAACAGTTTTTAAAGGACTGCAAAGATGGATCTTGCCCAAAGAGCGCGTTACATGAAGAGCTAGAAGCAGCGCCTCGGCACCCGCGACCCCGCGCTGCTCACACCAACCGCAACCCGGGAGGTCGAACGGGACTATCGATGACCAGCTGAATTTCCAAAGCGAGTTTCATTTATAAAACCCCGCTCCCCCCTCCTCATTCTGTGAGCTGGGGGAAAGGAAAAAAAAAAAGGCACAGATCTTAATAATTCAATCTAAGTGTTTACACAAAGAGCAGTGTGGGTACCGCTGCCCTCCCGTCATTCCTGGGGATGAATGTCCCCCCTTGTGCGCGGTCCTGCCATGACATCACGCTCCTGCCCGCCTTACTTTTCGCCAGGGCACTCTAGGCTAATGTAATCATACGATTACATAATTAACCCAGCTGTCTCATTAAGAAAATCAACTGGAATTCAGGGCATAATTAGTCATACGGCAATTAGCATGCTGATGAGCAACTGATGAAAAGCTGTCTCGATATAGAGTATGCTGGGACCACCCTCGTTATTTAAGAAGAGGGGGGAAGGAGCCCACCTCAGCTCAAGGAAAATGAGCTCGGTCTGCAAAGTTAATGTTTAAAGCCCCCTGGCCATGGCTGGTTTTGTTGTGAGGGGTGAGAAGTCCCGAACACCCCCAAATTCCTCCCGTTGCCGTGCGAACCCGTCAGCCCCTCCACGGGGATCGATGGAGGGACAGGCTGCGGGAGGAAAATTTGCCAAATGAAGTGGAAAAACTATGTCATCGTTTAAATGTACAATTTACAGAGCGCTGTGGCCAATCACCCCCTCTCCCCGCGTACATTTATATATAAATATATAGATTATTTCTGAAGCACACCGCTGCGAAGCGCTGCTCACCGGGAAGTCTCCCTAAGGAAAGCGCTCGGCACGCCGCACCCCGGAGGTGCCGCCGGACAGCGGGTCGGTGCCCGCTGCCCTGTTCCGGGTGTCCCCGGTGCCGCGTTCCGGGTGTTCCCGGTGCCGGGTCCCGGCGGGAGCGGCCCCGGCCCGGGCTGCGCGGCGGGGCAGAGCGAGCGGCAAAGCGCGGCCTGGATCGCGCGGGCCGGATCGGGAGCTGCCCCGCGGTGCGGCGGCTGCAGATGCTGTGAGGTGAGAAGGGGCCGCTCGAACGACCCCAAAACCATCACAACCAAACCCTTTCCAGACACTCTTCGCCGCTTATAAATGTGTCAGGTGCTGCAGAAGCGTGCGGCGCCTGGTTCTTCCCTGCCCGGGGCCAGCGGGCTTGTTTTTCTGCTTAATTGCAAAATGTGTTCATGTGGTATCTTAAAATGGAGCTCCTGAGGAGACTTTTCCGAAACAAAGGACTTTTTTCTAAATCCCCTCCTCCCTCTTCGTTACAGGCCTGTAACACTGGAAACGTTAAGAAAGCAAGTTATGAAACAGTGCCAGAACTACAGGGGCAATTAATATTTCATATCACTGGAAATGTGTTTCCTAAGGTTCGGATCTAAAAATAATCGGTTGAAGGCAACGCGTTTCTTTCAACAAGACCGTATTTCGGTTGCCTAAACTATATTGGAAGCTAAGCTTTCCTAACCACCGCTCACGAGAAATGCCCACGCAAAATGATAAGGGATGGGGGGAAAAAACCACAAACCTTAATGCAATTTTATTAACGTCACTTAACTTTTTAAAAAAGCTAGAAGTTCAGCTCTACGTCACGGTGCTTCTGCCATGAAGTAGAGGAAGTTTTTGACTCTAAAGGCATTGCTGCTCAGCCCTGCGGCTGCTCCTGGCACTGAAACGTTCGTTTTGGAGCACAGGCTCCGGTTCGCAGGCAGGAAGAAGCTCTATTAGCTTTTGATGCACTAAGTGCTTTCTTGGGAGGCTGCGTATCTGAAAATAACCTGAAAATGTGTTTTAGAAAAAATAATAATTACATTGTAGCTTTTGAATATTCAAACACCTCACAGCATACTTAATTAATTCATTAATTATCCCCCAGAAATTTCAGGGTAAATTGAAATTGCCTAGAGAGACTGAGACAAAGATTTCATGGAATAAGTGATCGCTTTCCTCCTTTTCCCCCATGACTCCGGTAGCCCAGGGACAGAAGAGTTATAGCCGTAATTCCGTTTGAAACACAGCTCATCATCTCTCCAACTCCTCACTTCATAAAAAACATGAAAAGGTTCTTCCTTCTATCAAGAATTATACGTATTTTTCTTACTCCCCCATCCCGCAGGACTGGGGTCTCTCCACTTATTTTGGTTTTTACCACTCTTTCACGGCGTTCTCCTCACCCTCCCGCCGCCAGAGCATTTTGTAAAGGCTGAACCGGGGAACCCAAAGCGCCCACCAGAGGGTGAGGGACTCTCATTTTCCTCGAAAAAGCCGAATTCCAAATTCCGCCGACTTGCGAGAGCTGTGAAGCGGCGAGGCGATCCCGACGCGACCCCTCCGCGCGGGGACGGGGGAGTCGCAGCACGGCGGCGCCTTTCCTCCCCATCAATCACAACTCAACTTCCCCGTGGCAGCCTCTGCAACGCTTGCGGGGTTAAGCGAAATGATGTGAGACGGTATATAGCCAGTCTGACCACAATCATATAGATCCCTTTGCCAGAACGCGGTTCTTAACATCTCTCGGGTTATTATTTAAAAACACCCTTTGTTTATCTACCGATTCTAGAACGGCTCCTGCCAAAAGATGCTCTGGTCCTGCCCCACATTATGAGATACACTCGTATCCAAAAAAGTCATATATGGCAGAGTAAATGACTGACTCCCTAATGAATTGCATTGGAGCTCCCTGTATTTTCAAAGGAATTACCAGAATAAATCCTCAGAAAAGTTTTTAATATTAAAAGCGGGGTATGCATAACAGGCGATCCAGTATTTTATAGCACTATACTATGCCAGCTGAAAAGGAACCTAATGAGTTAGAAGAGAAGCCAATATAACTGAAAACGTTCCGGTTTGATGGTTAATATTCTAGGAACGGCTGAAGACATTGGAATTTACTGCTCGCACACTGAGCTCAGCGCAAAGCACAGGACACTTACACAAAATCACTTGTACTCTAAACTTCCATTTCTCCTACTTCGAGATTATAAAAAGAACCATCCACTATGTTTGAAAGCATTTCTGCCACAATCATTCTTTCTCCTAAAAGCTTCTGAACAGGCTTAACACTAAACCCTCCGAAAGCCGGGCTTTATCCTAATTCCAGTCCGCATTCCTGCAGCCGAGAAGGTCCAATATTCCCCATCGCATCCCCAATCCGCCTCTTCTGCTCCAAACATGCGATGCTGCTCTAACTTTGCCCCCTGAAGCAACAGCTTTTGGATGGTGCTGTGTTCCCAGCTCCAGGTGGACGGTACCAGCGCCCGCAGGGGTATCTGCTCTTATGCACCACGTTCCTCCTGCTTTTATTCATCGCATCCTTCCCCCGATCTTCTATTCATCATCATCTTCCCCTTTTCCTCCCGCGCCTCCAGCCTACCAAGCAAAATAGGGCTTGACAACCACACAATAAATTTTTAAAGTGTATGCTTTAGGGATATTTCTTCATCCGAATATTTATTCTAGCTTTTACAGAGGAATTTAGCCAATTATTAATTCAACGAGAAAAAGAACGAAAAGAAATCATGTCATCAGACAAGCCCAATTTCAAGACGCATATTCAGGTAACAGAGCTATTTTTAGTTATTTTGACATCGGTTGCAAAACACAAGGATAAATGAATGAATAGCGAAGATGAGAACTGGCCAGGACTTCATCTGAAAATAACGATGTAATAACTCCGTGATGCTAACAGTATGCCCTACCAGCGTGCACTCATCCGGTACAGATCCAAATTTGTATTTTAGGCTGTGTCTCTGAATTCAAACCCCGGAGGAAGGAGAATAAAGTGACTGTGAGTTACTCATACATTTCCCAGCGCTGGACGACCCGAAGGCTGGAGCAGCATCCCCGGCAATTCAGACCACGCTGGAAAATAAAACAGCAGCAGCACTGACCCTACCAAAACTACCAAAATACTGCTCAAAATCCCCTCTTCAGGGCATTTTTCATATGTTTATGCAGCTCTGGTTTTTCACCTGGTCTGAAGGTGAAGGGTCTGAAGGGATTCTGTCTTCAGGTGGGATACAGTCGCAAACTAAACCGCTGCCTGCAGCCACAGGGGTTTATGGCTTTTCACTCCACTATGAACTATGCTCCATTTTCTGCTTAATTTTATCAGATTTTCAAATGTGTTTGGAAGGATCCCCTACTGCTTCATTCCAGGGGGTGCCTGTGCTACTTGTGTTGTCCATGACCAAGTTTATTTTGCTTCCTTTTCCTCCTAAGTCTACTCACCGCAATACTGTTTGATTTTCCCTCGAAGGTTAAGAAAAGGCACATGTTAAGGATATTATTTCCCTTGTTAAGTTACACGCAGCAAAAATATAAGCCTTTTCATTTTATGTGTCCATCCTCGATTTAATTCAAATACATTTTACGTGGGGTGACCATTTTGACACATATTATTAAAAAAACTAAGAACTGCTTAACATTTTTCAGACTGTAACGATATCAGAAATTCTCTCTGCCGACCAGTCTTGCCATACCACAAACTCAGGGTATAGTACAACCCAGTCTTGCTCTTTAGACAAGAGTTTAGTCCAATGAAGAGTGCTCTGAGTGTTGACTTGTTCAAACTACGCTTTTAGTATTCCAGTTTGGGATTTGCTTAACGCAGTCCCTCGGAGCGAACCTCTTCTGCTTCTCCTCCCTACACCTCCCCTAAATTTACATTAAACCGGTTTTTTACTGGCACAAAAGGCTGGGTGTGCTTGTGTTGCTATTTCAGCACATCGTGCAGCTTCGGGGTCAGCCGGCTATGTCAGACCCCACCGTGACTTTCCGCCGCCGTTAACCTTCCCGCTTTCTGCTTAACATTACGCTCTACGGAAAAATCCAAACACGTCACCTAACGTACATGAACGCAACAACTTCCAGCACGTTTATCGCCTCCAATATAAGCGGCAGATAATTATTCTGAAAAAATAAAAATAAAAATCAAGCCTGTTTTTCTCTTCTATGACCTTTAACCTCAGAACATCGATCAAATACACTTTAAATCAAAGTCTTCTCTTAGCGCGAAGAGCAATACAGGTCTGGAGAGTGTTGCGAGGCTGTAAATAATCAGACGCCGCGGAGTGAAGGAATGAAGCTCTTTTTACGTGAGAGAAACGCATTTTGATTTCTGCCTTTAGAAGTGATGCCCTAACGCTCCTTTTGTGCTTCACTGATCACTTATTTTCAAAGAAGTTTGTGTTTCCTCAGCTAAATCATCCCTTGGATAAAGGAAGCTCTGTGCGGGGTGGTTTGAATCTTGCAAGGTTGAACTGTGATTATTTCTAAACAAAACTACTACGTGTAATGATGGGTATGTGGAAAACTCAGCGAACTGGCCCGTTCCTCCTTCAGGCCACCGAGTAAGACACGGCCCCCGCGGCCACCGTGTAATTTGTGACGGCAAGGGGTAAGGGAAAGAGAAGATTTCCTCTTCAGCCAGCTTTCATTGTTATTGCTTTTAATTGTTTTGACAGGGCACATTAAAAAATATTCTTCTTTTTACCCTGTTATTTTATACTTCGCTTAGATGATGGGTGCTCTGAGCTACAAAACACATCATGCATATTATGTAGCGAACTTATGGCAAATCTGCTCGCAACAGAGACCTGCGAAGTCTCCAATAAACACACACATACCTTTTTACACCCTAAGAGTCATTTAGCTTCGTGATGAGAAAATCCCCATGAAGCAGAAAGCAACACCATTTACGGTTCAAGCCCAGAAGGCTGCGGAGTTCGCACCAAACTGAAAGCAAACCCTTGGCGCCAACCCCCCGGTTCACAAACACGTACATGCTGGAAAAGCACAAGATGTTTCCCTGTTCTGCTCGTACGGGGCATAACCCACACACAACACCAGCTCTGAGGCGGAAAAGCAGCACCCACAGCCCGGCACCCAAATTGTATCCGAATTTCACCTGGAAAAGCAGCTTTCGGGTACTTTTCGGGTCCCCCTGTGGAGCCCAGCTCAGCATCGCAGAACAAGGAGCTTTTATAGGAAAACAGCCCCTGAACTCAAACCCGGTTTAGCTGCTGCCAGATCGAGGTTGCAGATTTTCTGTTTAAAGGCAGAATTGTTGATTTTTTGCCTACAAATCCACCTGTGGCGTTGTGCGCTAACTGCAATGTAATACAGACACAGCACAAAGCGAAACCGTTCCACCCGTTTCTCTGGATACTCTCATCTGGCATTCACTCTGCATCTCCACAATTCAATTTATACTTGAAAATTACAATGAAGTGAATGTGGTTCATTTTTAAAAAGAAAAATATTTAATTTTTAGTATTTTTAAAGCTTAATACTTTTTTTCTTTTAAAGCTTTAGAAAAACAATATTATGAATATACTGCTTCTGCAAGGCGACCCTGCTCCTCCAAACACTTACACAACAGGGCTCCAATTTCTCATCAAGCGTTTGCAAGATTCAGAGCCTAAAAGCCAAGGGTGCTAACAGAATACACTGATTTTATAAAACCAGAGAGAATCTCGCACAGATGAAGCTTCTTCAATACACACCCGACCTCCCTTTACTTCCAAACAAACGTATTCACATTATTTTTTAAGGTAAGTTGTGACAACCTTGTTGATTAGTGCAATTCATGTGGCAGCGTTCACTTTTCTCTAGCTCTCTACTGCATACTGAAAATAAGGCAATTAAATAAGAAAATTAATTCCATTAATTAAAAATGTTCAGCGTGATGATCTAAGTGAGAATTACAGCTGTATAAATGTACATAAAGCAAAATGTTTTCCTTGACGTGTGCTTTCCTTTAGGAAGGATAAATTTTGCAGCACAATCCACTGATAATGCTATTTTAACAGTATCAAAAAGCTGGAGAGAGATATGGAAAGGTCTGTTTTATCTTTTAAACTGAAAATCCCTGATGTACATAGGAAAATCTACAAGTAAAACAGCACCCTTCCCACAAATTCCTTACTGGTGAGCCTGAGTGAGAACTCTGCTCAAGTCAAGAAAGAAAATCATTAGGCTTGGCTGAATCCATAGAGCACCGGAGCTGGAGTTTCAATACAGATCATTTTATAGTAAAATTAAAATAGAAGCCCTTTTTAATTATATAAAGTGTGCGCGTTATTACTGGGGAGAGGAATACACGCTTTCCTGAAGAACAATAAAATTGGCTGCCGGGAATTAGACTTCGGCTGCAATTATTTTATGGTCCTATAAAGGATATTGAAAGTCTGATAAAATTGCACCCTTGTCATGTAACAGTGATGCTTAATGCTAAATAACCACTCCGCAGCATTCCAGTCATAGCTTTCTCTAAACATCATCGCTCCCTTCTCACACCGAAAAGAAAACATAGCAGGGTTTGGGAGCTACAAGTATACCTAAATATTTGACATACCAAACGGATAGGTCAAAAGATATGTAAAGCCACACAGAGGCAAAGTAACACAAGCGATAAATGAATACTGATGGTCTTTTCGAAGGGAAAGCCCTCTGTGGATGCATACACAGCATAAAAGACTACACACGACGGGAAGGAAATTAAAAAACCAATAAACGAAGCAAGGCCCTAAGAGCACCCGCCGAACCCAGCCCTCCCGCGCCGTGACCAGCGCCGCACATTCCGAGTTGCTGTTTTCTGTCTCTCTGCAGCGTGTGCTGAGCGCGCTGAGGATCTGTGACGCCTGCACGGCCACGGGACACCGGCCACACTCCTCCTTGCAACCTGCAGTTTGCTTTTAGCAGCACCCGTGTGCTCGTGTGCCCCTCCGGCTGCGATGCAGCGCGGGACCAAACCCGGAGAGGGTGCTGATCACACGGGCTCCATCGCCCGGCTGAGATTTTTACACGTAGTAAGGAAATCAAAGAAGTATTTCTCTGACACACAACATAAGGCATGTGCAGGGGAAGGCTGATGAAGGGAGTGGAGCATCTCCCGTGTGAGGAAAGGCTGAGGGAGCTGGGGCTCTGGAGCTGGAGAAGAGGAGACTGAGGGGTGACCTTATTAATGTTTACAGATATCTAAAGGGTGAGTGTCAGGAGGATGGAGCCAGGCTCTTCTCGGTGACAACCAATGGTAGGACAAGGGGTAATGGGTTCAAACTGGAACACAGGAGGTTCCACTTAAATTTGAGAAGAAACTTCTTCTCAGTGAGGGTGGCAGAGCCTGGCCCAGGCTGCCCAGGGAGGCTGTGGAGTCTCCTTCTCTGCAGACATTCAAACCCGCCTGGACACCTTCCTGTGGAACCTCAGCTGGGTGTTCCTGCTCCATGGGGGGATTGCACTGGATGAGCTTTCCAAGTCCCTTCCAACCCCTGACATTTTGGGATTCTGTGAGGGCCGGACAAGAGAGACTGTGCAGTGTGGAGGAAGGAGTGTAAATTTTGCTTTCGGAAATGAAGGAAAGGAGAAAATTCTTTCTCCTACAAGGAATTACTGACAATGTCTCTCATGGGTGGGATATAGGTCCCGACTTCTCCATAAGGCTTCGGTCTGACTCTGCTGTTCAAATACTCATTATATGTCAAACCCTTCGTTAAGTATTTTGAATGTAGAGAGATCTATCATGTCAACATTTCGTAAAAGTATAAAATCGCACACACACACTGTCACATGCCAACAGCTCAGGCCAAGGTTTGGAAGTGGGGACTTGGACTCAGATACATTCGAGGCCTTTGAATAAAACTTATGTTCGGAATTACACTAAACAGAAAAGTGGTGTTGATTTACTTCTCAGCAAGGCTTTTTGTCTTTCGGAAGGTATGACATTTTGTTCCTCTCCTTTAGAAGTACAAATATTGCTGCTTCTTGATGAAGCTTCAAGATGAATCCTTTTTTGTCAAAAATGTCTGAACCCTCTAATAAACAAATGACTGAAAATCACACAATATTGTCGCAATATAAAATGATTCACACAAACATTAAAATGCAAATGCAATGAACGGTTTTATGAAAAGTCATGAAATGCGCCTCAGTTATAGTTCTTTCCATTAGAAACAATACTGGAGCGTATCGGTTTCAGAATAAAACCATTGCTCGTATTTACGTTATCTAAAGATAGAAAAAAATGCCCAGCAGCATTCACACAAACACAAGACATCTGTTTTACAAAATACGGAAATAATTTCCTTACCTGGAACATCAATTAATCTCTTATAAACATTCAAGAAGGCTGCCTCTGCTTCTTTGCTTCTTTTACCCAATGCGTCAATCTAGAAGGGGTGATAAGAAAAGAAGCCTTTTAGACGTGTTCCAGTACAGCTCTTGCACTTGGAGCTGTAAAAATAAATGAATAGATTTCTTATAAAACTAGTTAAGACATAAAAAAAGGAACCCGAGTCTCCTGTGTACAACTCCTATAGAAACAGCCTTGTCAGAGTATTTCTGCTACGTTTGTACTGAATATAATTTAAAGATGCGTTTCAGCACAATAGCAAGCATCAATATTTTTATGAACGCTGCTGTCTATTGTGATTTTCTACTTTAAATCTTTATAAAAAGCAGGGTATTTGCCAGACAGGTTCTCTCCTCAACAACTGTTTTCCTTCCCCACTTAGATGATCCAACCCAACAATGGGGAACCAGGCGCACTCCTGATGTCACGCTCTGCCTTTATTGTGGAAAACATATTCTTCTGTTATTTCCACTACGCCTAGAGGAGGATGAAAAGATGCATTTGTTGGGCACGCTGTGATACCTACCACTAAATAACTGTGAATCTCCTACGTGCACGTAAGTTTTCTAATGAAGCTTTGGCACAGGCCCATGGAGCCCATTCCGCCTTGCACTTGTGAGCTCAAGCCAAGCTCCTCTGATCAACTTCTCTTCCTATTTTGTAATGCACACAATATTAGTGTAATCTAAGAAACTGTCTGCCCAGGTGATGGAAAACTCTACCTCACACAATCTGTTATTTTCCCCTAAATCTGTATTTTCATCTAAAACTTCATTTTCCAAGGAAAGGCGGCTTTATGACTCTGAGAATAAAATACTTATCCACAGTGGCTTTTTTGGGGTAAACATGTATTTTCCTAATGTGTTCAGTTCTGGGCCCCTCAGGTCAGGAAAGAGATGGAAGTGCTGGAGCGGGTCCAGAGAAGAGCAACAAGACTGGGGAAGGGACTGGAACACAAGCCCTATGGGGAGAGGCTGAGGGAGCTGGGCTTGTTCAGTCTGGAGAAGAGGAGGCTTAGAGCTGAGCTCAGCACTCTCTAGAACGACCTGAAGGGCAGTTCTGGCCAGGGGGGATTGGGCTCTTCTCCCAGGCAGTCAGCAATAGGACAAGGGGGCATGGGCTTCAACTCTGCCAGGGGAAATTGAGGCTGGAGATTAGAAAGCAATTCTGTGCAGAGAGAGTGGTCAGCATTGGAATGGCTGCCCAGGGAGGTGCTGGACTCACCGGCCCTGGGGGTTTTTAAACTGAGATTGGCCATGGCACTTAGTGCCATGATCTGGTCAATGGACTGGAGTTGGACCAAGGGTTGGACTGGATGATCTCTGAGGGCTTTTCCAAACCAGTCCATTCTGTGATCTGCAGAACTACAAAGGCCTGATGTCAATTCTTAAGTGTATCTGAAAAGCGTTTAATATTATAAAACCATTTAAAGGTGCGCACGTCAACATGTACTAAAAAAAGGAAGGTCCTGTCTGAAAAACGTCCTTGAATTCTTTCATTATTGATTTGGTAGATAAGGCAGAAACAATGGCCAGAGTTCAGTGTATTTCAGGAAAGTATCTGATATTTTCTGGGCCGGGGGGGTTGCTGCGGGCAGAGGAAGCGCAGGGTGGCAGGGGAGGAAGCGGCCGGGGAGGATGGAGATAAGCAGCAGGGTCAGCGCTGGTGCCACTTGTGTTTACTTCGTACAGAAACGACTTTGCGAACGATTTTGGGAAAAAAAAAAAAGGAAAAAAAAATAAAAAGCCTACAGTGTAGCTGATTAAAATAATGGCGGGAGTCGGATGCGATGTGTATAGATTTGTCTGATGGCTGGTAAGTGACTTGTAGAGATCGTTGTGGGGAGGATTAAGGCCAGGAAAGCAAAGGACAAGGACAGTTGTAGAAATTGCACAATGCAGGACGTATAAACCGAGAAAGGGCTGGAGGGGGGCGGGTCAAGGAGGGAATAAGGACACCAAAACATGCAATTAAATCTTGAGAGAGCCGGTGAGAGATTGGAAAGAGACAAGTTATTTTAACACAATATAACGCTGTATTTAGAGAAACAAACCAAAGTTCTATTTTGCTTCCATCCCCCCTCAAAATTTGGATTAATTTATGTAGCTTGGTGGAGTTGTAGCTTAACTGAAACCTGACCTTATCGCTAATTATTCTAATTTTTAAAAAAAAAGGTGTTGGAAAGATGATAAACAAGCAGCAAAAACCCAAAATGATGGAGGATGTGGAGAGGAGATATAAATTCTCAAGAAATGCTGTTCGTATTTGTTTAGAGTTCGCCAAGAAAAGCTACGAAAGGCACTGGAATCTGGCAGGGCACATGACGGGCTGGGGAGCAAGGGATTGATGGTTGCGAATAACCCGTTTATTAATTGGAATTCGAGCAACCACAGATGGACTGATGCTCATTAGGGAACGAGAACATGAGCAATTCGGGGAGGATTCTTTTTTCACACGCCGAGTATTTGAAATCAGAATATGGAACAAACCGCCAGAGAGGCGCTGGGTGGTGCAAATCGGGGCTGGGGAGGATGCGATGGGGCTTTAAGGGGCGAGAAAGGAGGAGGCGGCCATGGGTGAGATGTTCCACGGGTACGTGGATGGACCGGGAAGGCCACGGTAACCATATGTTCGGCTGTTGGACTTCGGCGTTCCCACATATGATTTTCTCTCGCTGCTGCTCGGCAGAGTACAGCCAAATCTGAATTACTATTATTAAAGACAATTAGCATTACAGAATGGATTCTGCACTGTATTTTGAAATATTAATTTGCCTCTTTCACGAAAACCAAAGGGTTTAAAATGCTTGCAATTCTGTGCAATAACAGGAGGGATTTGTTTTCCTATTACAATTTTTTCACATTTTAATAAATGGCATTTGTACTTATATTCTCCCTAAGCATCACAAAGACTGTGGTTTATTCACTCCTTACAGTGACTGAAGCATAAAACAGAACTGAAACAACACCTTCTAAGGACATCACAGACTTTCTGACAGAAGCGGTTTGTAAATCACTGGAACTTTCACACCATTTTCCCCCTAAATTCAGAACCCGAATTCCAAAATATCTCACCAGGCAGAAAGATTGTTTTATCTTTTAGTTGGGTTTAAAAAAGTAATAATAAAAAAATCAACCTCTCTGGTTTAAAGTTCTATTTAAAAATGAGCACCACAACTATTTTATATCTTAAAATTCAGGAAAAGTAGCATGGCAACTTCCACTGGAATAAAAAAGTAATTAAGCAGGCCAGCTTCCAGCTGCATAAGGGAAGAAGGAAATATGGGATGAAAAAGACGTCAAAAATAGCAAAATGTAAATGAAGTCCAGAACCAGAGAAAACAGAGCACTAAAATGACATGGAAGTTATGTATTTGGAAGTTCACAGAAAATTTCTCAAATCACAGTAAAATTGGTTCGGAAGCCAACGAGGCTGAGCTGCAATCAGCTCACATTAAACCAGTTGTACTACGTTATAAAACTCTTGCTGAACATTTTGATTTGACTCTCAAAACTTCAGGGACCCTGAAAGAAGTCAACTTATAATTACACCAGTGTAGTCTTGACATGAGCATAGCCCCAAATCCTAATTTATCTAAACCAGGCCCCATTATGTCTTCTCTGACTAGAAAGAAACAGCAGTGACCTCTGTAGCCCCCACCACCCCCATAAACATATGTTCACTTTTAAGTTCTGGCATACTATTTGTCTTGATAATACCACTGGCGCTATACTGAGATAACAGCAATGAGACACCAGGAATCCTCCCTCCCTAGCACGCTTTTCATCTTTAAAATATCACCGGAGCTCTATGGAGGGAGCCGCAGTGAGAAGTGGTGTGAGAGCAGCCCTCCCTTCAGCCGCCTTATTCTTCTACATCAAGTGCTTCTCATGAGTTGTTGTTCGGGGTTCCAGGTTCATCCTGGAGGATGAATGGCCCCCCCCTTCCCCTCCAGGGTGATCTCTCTGCAATGTGCCCATCAAGACCTCCTTGATCTGCTCCCATTCCCCATGCCGGAATGAGAGTTGGATGCCCGATATTCTCTTTAGCGACCAGTGACAGAACCAGAGGGAATGAATGGCAGAAGATGTGCCAGGGAAGGGCCAGTGGGACATGAGGAAAAGGTTCTTCACCCAGAGGTGCTGGACACTGAACAGGCTCCCAGGGAGGTGTCACGGCCCAACCTGTCAGTGTTCAAGAAGAGACTGGACAACACCCTCAGACACACGGTGTGACCTGTGGGGTGTCCTGTGCACAGACAGGAGTTGGACTCCATGAGCCTTGCGGGTCCTTGCAACCCAGGACATTCCACCATTCTATGATATCGCTGGCATGCTACCCCAGTAGAACAGACACCCTATTTTCGAAATGCTCGGTCAGAATCTAATATCTACGACACCTGGCTAAAATTAAAACATCATCAACCAAAATCAGCAGTTTTATCCCCACATTTAGGTGAGTCTGGCCACCTGTGTGAGGGAAGATGCTGAATGCAGTTTTACCTCAACGCTGCCCCTTTCTGTTTCAGCTACATCCAGTCAGGTCCAATAAGATAAAAGCAAAGTCTGTGGCTTTATTTTGGAATCTGTCACTCTTTACGCACTAAGAAATTTCAGATCAAAGTCTCACGATTACTGCCCTACAAGTCACCAGGGCTCTGTAGGGAGGTCTGCAGAAGCGGCCCTGTCTCGTGGGCAGGAGGCTGCACAACTGTGTTCCGAACTGAAGGATCAAACAGTCAGATAAAGCTCTTCGCAAGGAAGCTGGAACTGCCAGATGCCGGCTCATTCTGCATCCACACTTCAATTCTCTGAACTTACCGATATCAGCACATTAACACATTTGCAGACCATGAGAGCGGCACATGGCTGTGCTGCTCCTGACAGACCGGCTTGCAGCATTAAGCATTGCTGTGTTTTTCTTCTGCTTTTAGACAACTCGGCATCCCAAAGACAACTCCTGAGCGAAGGGATCCCATTGCCTTCTGTGTCTGTACGGCATTACTGACGTATCGGTCATTTACTTGCAGTGCAATTAACTGAGCATCCAGTGTCTGACACACAAGTATGCCCAGAGCTACGTTACACAGGAATTCTGCAGTACTAACTCCTCTACTCATCCTCAGTGCTCTTCAGCTGTAATTCTCACTCTCATCAGCCACCTCAACACCAAAGATACATCTTTTACTGTCCCGCATCCAGATCTGGAACTAACACATCAACTTAAAACAGAAGTTATTTTCCTGTTGTGATTTTTAATAAATAGATGCCTTAACGAGACACCCATCCCTCTTCATTTGCAAAGCTCCTTCATGCATCTTTTATCGTATTGTTTTGCATCACAAAGTTTTTCCATTTGTCTTCCAAGACTTGAGCTCCTGAAATGTCATTAAGAATTGTGAGAAACATATCAAACCAAGGCAAGAGCACGATAACAACTCATTAATGCACCATTATTTTAAGGCGTGCTATATTCTTGAATAGCCACCTTGGACTGGCGGTTATAACAAGTGTTATTAATGCTATGGAATGGCATCAGTCTTTCTTTGAAGCCATTACAATAGAGCTCGGCTGTTCTTTCATACAAAAGTCCATCAATTGATAAGGTGGTGCCCACAACAGCTTTACAGCACAGACAGGGTGTGTGCGCGGTTGGCTTGATTTCCCTTTCCTAATACTAACAGATACCTATATTAATAAAGAAAAATATAACATTAATAAAAATACATAGTTCATCATCCCAGTTAATTTCCTTTGCAGCCGACAACAGAAAAAGTAAGAAACTATTTTTTTCTTCGCTCCAATTAAGAGATTTTTGAAGCAAAATGATTCCTGGGCAGGTGCTTAAAGCGTATGGTGTGTATTTCAGCTGCGCTATAAATTCTTTGACAAAAATAAGGACTTCACAGTGGGTACGATACCAATCTGTGTGCCGTGCATAGGTGTGCTAAGGGGAGAGCTTGGGAAGAGCCTCCCCGGCGGGTGGGTTTAAGCCCAAGTTAAGAAGAAAGCTTTAAGAGGGACTCATAGAATCACTGCGGTTGGAAGAGACCCTCAGGATCACTGAGTCCAACCATACGCAGGTTTGCAGGAGTAAACATGCACTGTGCAACACTGCTGAGACAATACTTGAACCTCTGAGAAAAACAGGGTAGACTTAGCTTATTATTTTCAATTCTGCTTCTCTACACCGTGAAACCGCTGCAACCTTGAACCATCAAAACCTTCTTTTCCTTTCATGCCCAGATAAATCCTGATTTTCCCAGAGAAACGCCGCTGCCACCCGCCGAGGAAAGCCCAGCTCCCTTGCTCTCACAGGACAGCTTCTTTTCCAATCTTTGATCTTCCTTCCCAGTCCAACAGCCCAGTCCAACACGTGCCTCACGACACTGACAGCAGAATGACGCCTTTGTTTAAACAGCTTTTACTCTTTGCCGCCCTGCCTTCGGACCACGGCGACAGCGGGTCCGCTCTCATTGCTGAACCTGCCCCGGATCCTTCGGTAACCCGTGTCTCCCTCCTCGCACCTCCCTGTGTTTCGGAGCTGCGTTTCTCAGCTCCTGCTCTCACGCGACTCCAGATCCACCCGTGGGGCAGGCACCGAAGGGAGCAGCTCTGCTCCTGCCTCGGGCTCCAGCTTCTCTTGCATCAGATCTGGTGATGGTGGTGTTATGGTGTAATTCAGTTCACTGACTGATGAACAACTAAGCAAGGGAGGAGAGGGAGAATCTATTTTCCACCATGCGGGCAAACTGAGCTGACTCATCCTGTGCATCAGAGTGAGGGACAAGGTGGGTAACCAGGGCTGGGACAAGGACACTTGTATAGCACGAGACCAGAGTGTCCAGACGTGCATAGCAAAAGGACGGTCAAAGTGCCAAATGGTACGAAAAATCCCTTCCATAACTATCCTATCAAACAGTCTCTATAGCACAAAACTGTATTAACTTCATTAATATATATATATATATTAATTCACATTACACTGTGTAATGTAATGGGGTAGCAGAATTTTACTGGAGGCTTTGGTATTGTTCATGCTTAAGTAAAACAAACTAAAAGGACAGCCTGGCCCTGGAAATAAGGACATTGCTGTGTGGAAGCTCGGTGCTGCCCATGAAGGGTAAAGGACACCCCCAAACAACCAAGGTAACAGCAGCATCCAAGCCCCTCTAACACAACATTTAAACCTCCCAGAGTTTTCTAGTGTCAAAGGTACGTAACTCTAGCAATGCTGACTCCAGGATCAATGGCCGAGCAGCAAAAATGCTGCAGAAATATAGTAAATTGCAAAGTTTTCCTCTGATTAGTAATCCGTTGTGTGGGTGTTCGTGATGAGTCAAATCGTGCTGTACCTGAGCATTTGAAGGGTGTAAGACCCACACGTTAAACCACATTTGGGGTGCCCCAGTTTGGCTGGGACACCTCATGGGCATGAATAATTAATTACCCTTGTAATTCTGCACTTTGCATCCCAGCCTCTCTCCTCAGTCAGCATGGGCCAGTCGTTAATTTTTGTAACACACAAAAAAGGTAAAACACATAGAGGGAAGTAAGAAAAAGATGATCTCCAAACAGGGGATGTGTAGTTCCCCCAAAATGGAAAGAACAGCTTCTCCTCCTGCCTCTATGAACAGAGACCTGGAACCCGCGATGGCTCCTTTCCCTTATGGATGAACCAAATTTCTGTGTGTTTCAAAAATTAGGGCAGAGCAATCCTTCCAGGAATGACTCATTAACTGCCTCGTGCAAAATCCACCTGCCCATAAATACCAAAATGCTAATATTTTACATTGAGCTTACCCTCTTGCTTTTCCCTTACCGCAAAACTAAACCAGACGCTGGCTTGTATAGAGCCTCACAGCAATTTTGTAATAAATACGGGAATAATTCTGTATTTGGAGCAACAGGGACTGGGTTATGATGACACTCGGCAGAATACGGCGCAGCCCTCCCGTCCCCGTTCCTTCCAGCACACTTCAAGCTCTCTTTTCTGAAAAGGATGAGAAGCTCCTCCTGACACTGTGAACTCAAACAGTGCTGCCTGGCTGAATTTTGCATAAATAGTTTCCCAGCACTGCGAGCATTTCACCCAAACGTGTGGCAGCGGCATAGCGGCCTTAATATAGACAGCCCACCAGCTGCCAACAGAAACTTCAGCACTTTGTCAGTTATATAAAAATAAAAGGATTTGGGGCTGATCCTCCTCAAAGTTACCCTGGTAGTAACTGCGATCTCAGTATAACTTGCCTGCACACGAGATGGAGATGAACCTGGAAGAGCTTCAGAAAGGGGCACGGTGCTTATTGCTTGATTTTGGTGGCGGATCTTGCCCGTTATGCCCATAGTAGACGTTTGTCCCGGAAGGTATCAATATAGAAGGAGAAAGAGGTGCCTATAGGAAAGGTTCTGACTGTATTTGAGAGTTTCTACATCCCGGCCCATCAGCCCGGAGTTCAGTGTCTCCTCTCGGAGCTGCCACACGCTCATCAGGGAGAACACGTCTGCCCCCGAGATACTGAAGTATATTTAAATCACCTTCCTCAGGAAAGATGTTGTTTAAACTGCAATCAAGCCAGCCAAAAATAAATAAATAATCGTTTACACACTTGTGTAAACAAGGAAATGAAACACTGCTGAGCTGCTGCCACCCCAAACCACGCTGCCTGCCCCCCCGAACCCGCCGGCGCGGGGAAACAGAAGGGAGGCGACGCGCAAACGCGGCCCCGCGCTCCCGTTACACAAAGGAAATGACCCACCGCCCACACCCCACGGGGTGGACGTTAAAAGAAAACAATTACCCTGGAAAAATATTAGATTTGCTCCATTTTGCTACGCGGCGTGGTTTAATGGGACTTCCATTGAAAAGCAGGAAAGCTCTGGGCCTAAATCAGCACGGCGCGGGCTCCGAATTTTGATGTATGCTGTTGACTTCCCCAACACGGAGCAATTTGTAATAGCTTTGCCACGCTGTTGTTTTCAAAGCTCCTGCTACATCACAAGCATTTATTTCTGACCACAAAATTACATTTATTCAACAGAAAGCAGCCCAGGGTCTTTAAGAGGTTAACTTCTGGAGTGCTTGGCTGCTCTCCAGCCTCTGTACTAGAATCAGCGCTAACGCAACAGCACCCAGGCCAGCCGTGATTAATAGAGTGCTGAATACGCTGCTTTCCACATACACACACTTTTCATTCCCTTGCTTCCATAGATCACGGACTTATCCTCAAAATATCTGACTGAAATTGAATTTGGCTTCTCTCTCAACCGTTCATTTCCTATGTTATGCAAGGTTATATCCTTTTCTGCATGAGCAGAACCAAACCAGCTGCAGCTTTGGAGAGGAAAATGTGTTTTCAATTATGAAGCTGGCCTGAATATCGAACCACAGTTCTGCTGCTACTCTAATTGAGCCATCATGGAGTGAACCTGCAGGAAAGAAATTGTATTAATTAGGTTTGTAAATCTAACGTAAGGAAATTAAAGGGGATTATAAAAAAAATAGTAGCGGCTCAGGAATACTCCTTCAAAATGCAGAAGGAAAAGTAGGTCTGAAGTTGTTTAGGCACACAGGTTATTGGAGTGCATCTTCAAAGGCACCATTAGTAGTTCCAGCACACCAAACTGAGCTCCAGCTTCTGTTGTCTGCATATGGAAAATTATTAAATTACTCTGCTGGCCAATTTAACAGCTTAAAGAGCAATTCAGCTAAGCTGGGAGCCAGAACGGTCTCATCGGAATGGCAATACCGCTAACAGTACTCGCCTTGCGACAAGAATACGAGAAGCAGTTTTCACAGAAATAAAGTCCAGTGTGTTGTTTTGGAGTATGTGCCTTCCAGGTTCTCCAAATGAGGGATTATTGCATTATGGTTGGACAGGACTGTTATACCACATGAAAGAACGCTAATGACCTCAGGAAATCCTTCCCCAGCCTTAAAATACCTATTTGCTGACTTCACAAATACGGATTCCAACGTTAGATTTCCATACCACAACTGTATAGTTCTGTAAATTAATATAGCCCAAGAACATAACTTTTTTTTTTTAATATTTAATGTACAAATATCCTTCCAAATGCTGTAAACATGGTAATGCGCAACAATCTACCTGGAACACAGCTTATTTAGGTGGTTGCTTGAAGGAATTCCTTGCCAACTTGCAGATGATACACAATCTCTTTATTATTGAATGATAAAGCCCTTTAGCCTTTGCTGATTCTGTCATATATGCAGCCCAGCATATGGTAAGGAAACCATTAATAAGTTGCATCGTCAGGTTAATGGTAAGCAAAACAAACAAAAAAATAGATTTAAGATTAAGAAATCCAGGAATTTCACACTTCCTAAATGAACGAGTTCTAACCGTCTTGCTCACAATAGCATCTTTACGGCATCCAGAGAGTTAGAAAAGCTACCCACGAAAAGCAAAATAACAATACCAGCGGCTTTGAATCAGACACAACGTTCTGTTCATTTATAACAAAGAACCAAACAACCAAACCAACCCTCATTGAAATCTCCATTAAAACCCTAAGAAAGGAAAAGATACTACAATAAAATTATACCACAGTGATGAATGAACAGGGTCTCCACACTGAACTGGGAATGCTTTTTAAAATTTGTAGCATGCTAAATTCCATTTCATAATGCTTCTAACTGTCATTAAAAAATCCAGTTACTTAAAGCACCGAGATCTATACAAAAAAAGTTATTTCCAACTAGTAATGGAAACCTCATATTTGATAACTGGAACAGTTTTCATCTGAATGAACAAGATAAATATCTGTGGAATATGGAATGTTCTAGTTTGGGGGGTTTATTTATAAATTCATCTTATACAACGGGAAGGGGAGGGAAAGTATCAACATCCATGCTCAAACTACAGAGAAAAATGGGCTGAAGTGACCTGTGGATACATCGCAAAAGCGAACCAGCCGCAGGTTTACAAGCAGCCGTCCCGCAAAGCGTGCTCGGGAAGACATTCAACATGTGAGCTGCAGTTCACCTCTCTCCAAGTCACGTCAGGCTCAGCGAGGCCGCAGTTCAAGGACAGTTTAAGTCAAGCTCAGCTGGCACAGCCGCACTCCTCGGCCTTGGCTTTGCTCTCCCGGCCTCTCCCCGGCAGGAGCAACGCACCCCCCTGGCACAGAACTCTGCCAGCAACGCAGGTGCGGAGCCAGTCCCGAGGCAACACCCGTGGAAAGCAGGAAAACCTCTCTTTTCACTACTTCCCTGCTTACCTCTGCTTTATTTACTTACTCCTGTTATTGTTATTTTAAAAAATATCCCAGTCTGGGTCTGTGTAGTAGAAGTGGGGAATCTCTTAGGAGTAGATCATTCCTATTCCTCCTCCCACTAACATCCCAAACACTGTGTGACCACAGGGTCCCTCTGCCACCCACCCCGGGACAGCGGGTGTCACCCAACAGACCAGTCCTGCCTGTGTAGAATAATCCTATAGAGCACAGGGGTGGGAGTCCTGCCCCCTGTTACGTTGCTTGCCGTGGATGTGAAATGCAGAAAAGCCTCTAACGCTTAACACAGTTTGTTCCTGAGCCACCTGGAACATTCATCTTGTGATCATAAAGTCAGTCTTAACAATAAACAGAGACCAAAACTATATAGCAAACAATAAAATATAACTTAACAAAACAGGCTAATAATTCTCGGTATTTTGATTTGTCTCCAAACCAAGATACAGTAATTACCCCTCTAATCAAGTATCACAATTTGCAGTTTAACGTTCTGCATCTATATAGTCAGTTATGATTTGTTCAGGGTTTTTTAGGCTTCTAAAATCCAGCCCAGATTAGGGAGACTGGAATCACTGGCTAAGGGATTCAGCACCGCAACCTTGCAACGTATTCCTGCTTCATTTACGCAAGAGGGGATTTCTGCCAACAAACAACTACTCTTGTCATTTGTGAGGTTGAACTGATACCAACATAAACTTCACTTATACATTAATGAAGCAAAACTAGAGGAGTGCGTGTGAGCCGCACCGAGGCAACAGTGACCTGTCTCAAACAGCCGAGATCTAATGGGAGAATCTTCCTCCACTGCAGCCCAGTTTGGATTTATGATTCTTACTTGATCCTCAGTCATTCCCTTCACTAAAGAACAGTGCTGAAAGCACACAGACACTTCTCAGTCAGCGCACTGCAAGCCTGAAACTGAAGTGAAGAGGTTTTAAGAGCACTGCAATGCACTTGGAGCAATCGTAAAGTGTAAATCTCCATTGGCAAACAGGCTCGCACAAGTCATTCTTTGTTCTCACAAATTACTGTTAGATATATCAAGGACAAAGTTGTCCTGTCTATTTGTTTATTTCTAGCAATACTTGGGAAATTGAGCTGTAAAATAGAGAATATCGTATTGCTTTTAACATGAGGAATTATGGCCTATTTGGGATACATATTTAGCGGGAAGTACAAGGAATCAGAAATGCAGCCCTCATAACAGATCACGGGAATTGTGCACTTAATTCCCTATGCAGACTCCTGAAAACAAATCCCCGAATTTCTCTGTGCTCTGATGTGAAATGCAACAGTATAAGATCAGCCAACAACCTATAGATTGAGAAAGCACAAAAGCGTTTTGCTGCTTTAACACAGCCGGCGTCGAGAGGAGAGCTCTACAGCACGTAACAGAGGGTGAGCTAAACCTGCACCCACCACCCCGCGCAGGCACTGATCTTTATACGGGGAAATACGATTTGCAAACTCAGAGGCAGAACAACAGCTCCCATCCGGCCCAAGCGCTCACGTGAGACGAGCTACAGCCACAGCTAAAATGTGAAATCCTGTAATTGGACCAGCTGCCTTTTGCTACAGAAATTCTTCAAAAATAACAACAGTTGGCTTTTCAACTCGTGATCGCTCTCGTCGTGTGGTTCTTAGCGGAGCGGTGTGAAGAGAAATCAAAGAGCCAGAGCTGTTAACATTTTCTGTTGGGTTTCCAAACACCTGCCAACTTAAGGTTTTCCATCAAGCCCTCTAGAATACAAAGTTTTGCGGCTGAAAAGGTTTACAGTGAAAACTATTTGTAGCATCTTCCTATTTCTGTGTGCGTGCATTATCCTGCAGTCATCAGGCGCTGGAACCGCGGAGGCAGAGCTGAGTCACTGCAAGGGGACGCTCAGGGACGCTGAGCACAGAGCGATTTGACCGGTTTAACTCGTCCGGTGTGATTCCAGTGTATTGCACACGTACCCCGGTGTCATGGGGGCACCCCGAGGTTCGTTTAAGGGACAACAGGGTCCAAAACAACTTTTATTAAACCAGTGAGAAACAGGGTTTTAGCACTCCAAAAGTGACCTGAATACAGGTTCGGATATCAGTTGAGGAAATTATGAAGGGGCAGCAACTAATACAACAGGAGGTCCACAGAGTGCATGCACGTGGCTTCACCAAAACAATGCCGGAGCCGTCCATGAGTCCGGGAAGAGTCCACACTTGGCTGAACACGGTGTGGGGTTATTTTAAAGGGTATTGAGTACAGAAAGTGTACACTCGTGATTCTGCAAGGGTAAATTTATAATACACTCGCAGTCCTGTGAGGAGAAATACACGTGCAAATGTGCACGGAATATTACACGTGCTTATCTGGAAGCACGGGAGGAAAATACACTCGCGATTCTGCGAGGATTAATTTATACACGTGCTCGTGTTGAGCACGGAAAGTACACGTGCAAATGTGCATGGAAAGTATAAATACAAGTGAAGCGATACTGAAAGCAGCACGAGAAGGACGAGCTCTTACCTCTCCCTGGAAACTCTTCAGTAACGGAGCTACCTGTTTGCGCAGGTCCTGGAAGACAGAAGCAAGACATTTCATCAGAAAAACGGGAAAGGACAAGCCATTGTCAAGTTTTTCCTAATGCTGTTCTCAGTTCTGCAATGCTACTTTAATCCTGATCGCGTTTTATGGGAGATTTGCTTAAAATAATAGTACGCCTAGAATTCATTTTGAACGAGTCTGCGTTTCCAGTTTGACATATACCTGTATCTGTTGCAAACAGTATTAATTAACAAAACTGTAGTGATGTTGGGCAAGCACTGAATGCTTTCAATCTCCTAATTCAGCTGAAACACTAATGTGATTAGAGGTAAATGCCTCTATCTGCCTAAACAGCAGCTACACCTCTGAACTTAGGCCGCAGAAGTTCCCACAAAAGGAAGGCAGAGGTTTAGAAGGATTACTTTGGCCCATCGTTTCAACTAAAAGCGTTGCCATCTTCTGAAAGGTCTGTTTCATTTACTGTTTTCTCAAGAGTGCTCTGACTCAAGGTTTCTTCGTCAGAATTACAACGCACTTAGTGCTAGAAGATTCATTAGGACACTGCCCACAGAACCACTCTCAAAGTTTATAGCACGTTTTTACTTAGCAACCAAGGTAATTTAGGACAACAAAGGTGTATCTAGCTTGCATAAAATTCTCAGTGGTTCCACTTTTAAGCTGGTCTAATTCACCTAGAAATTCTCAGAATTCTCATTCTATGTATGCCTGAAGAGTAAAATCCTGTAACGCTGAGGAGGTCACTGTATTATTCATGCACAGCCAAGAAGCTGGACTCCTATTTTTTCTTTTCCAATGTATTTACTTTCACATCTAGAGTCACGCACCATATCGGACATTAAACCACTCACCAAAACACCCTCAGCCCTGGATTTGATGTGATTTTCCTGAAGGAAAAGCAGGCTTTTGAGTAAAGTGACTTTTGTCACTGAAATGACAAGTCATGCAGAGAGCTGGAGCATCAGGAGTTCTCTGGCTCCCTGAGAAATGGCTTAGGGGGCCAAACACAAATGAAGCCATCAAAGGCAAATCAGCAGCCAAATTTCACTTCTTACACGGTTATTGCACGAGCAGAGTTAATCCCTATCAAGATGAGGATAACGTTGCAAGCTTTATAAGCTCCCTCTTTGGCGCCAAACCAAACGACGCTTCTGTTCTCAGAGCAAGTCAAGTTACCTAAACGTTTCCTGATATTTTCTGCTGTTTTAGGGCAGAAGAAGGGTAGATGCAGTCCCTGTATATCATGAATATCTACAAATTACCCTCTACCAAAGCAAACCGGCAGGTTGAGCAGGTTTTCCCCACTTCTGACAGCTCTGGGAGACCAGAGGGCTGCACGTTTTGTAACATTTTCCTTGTAACCTGATGATGATGATGATAATGAAGAAACTAAAAATAGCCATTGACAGTAAAATAAATGCCCACATTCAGGGCCAAAATCTGACATGGTACGTTTTAAAGCAGAGCGAAATTACAAACACGAGACGTCAGATTTACAGTCAGGATACTGGTGCCTTTTTAAACTTTATAAAATGGGGGAAGATTGTAACACCCAAGCAAAGCAACATTTCTTTAAACTAAAAAATCGTGCTGATCCTGACTTAGACAGCAGCTTTTGTCACTGGTAAAGCTGTTTTTAAGACATTTCATGATAGAGGAGAATGCAGCTCCAAGTGACTCAGTCCCACTGCAAGCAATGGGTTATCGCAGGGTAATCAATGCGGGCAATCCTGGGACACACTGATCAGCAGGGCACACAGTTTAACAGGGGAAACGCTTTGAGAACTTGAAATCTTAGCAATAACTTCAACTCTGTTGCTGCTGAATAATACAGACAGAGGATCCCACTTCCATTGTCTTCACAGAGCAAACAGTCTAGCAAAAGTAAATGTGTCCAGTTGTGGCCCCTCAGTTCCAGAAGGACAGGGAACTGCTGCAGAGAGTCCAGCGCAGGGCAACAAAGATGCTGAAGGGAGTGGAGCATCTCCCGTGTAAGGAAAGGCTGAGGGAGCTGGGGCTCTGGAGCTTGGAGAAGAGGAGACTGAGGGGTGACCTCATTAATGTTTACAGATATCTAAAGGGTGAGTGTCAGGAGGATGGAGCCAGGCTCTGCTCGGTGACAACCAATGATAGGACAAGGGGTAATGGGTTCAAACTGGAACACAAGAGGTTCCACTTAAATTTGAGAAAAATTTCTTCCCAGAGAGGGTGGCAGAGCCTGGCCCAGGCTGCCCAGGGGGGTTGTGGAGTCTCCTTCTCTGCAGACATTCAAACCCGCCTGGACACCTTCCTGTGGAACCTCAGCTGGGTGTTCCTGCTCCATGGGGGGATTGCACTGGATGAGCTTTCCAGGGCCCTTCCAATCCCTGACATTCTGGGATTCTGTGAAAGTGATTTGCTCAAGTTTTTCAAATGCAACCCAATATGCTGTCCAGGCAAGTGGATGAACGGCACACGCCATCACAAAAGGCATAAACACCTTCACACCATTTTTGGTTTTCTTCCCTTTCTTCCTCCCCTCCTTGGAAAGAGTTTATAGGCTACTTTTTTAATTCTTGCCTTAACTAAACAGCATCGAAACGTCAGACAGCTGACAACACAAGGGAAGTAAAAATAAACAGGCAGAAGTCAGGAATCCATATGCCTCGAGTCACCAGCTAAAACTCTGCTGCTGGGATTTATTTTTGGCAGTTTGGAAAAATTCCTTTGTCTCCAAATGTTACAGTAACATCAGACAGAATATTACCATCTTTGCACTAAACTGAACAGAAAGACAGACATTCGGTTCAGACCTGGGGGAATCTGTAACGCTGGTCAGCAAGGACAGTGTGTGATTTATTATCTGTTTAAAGTGGAGTGGCCCTTACTGCCTGGGCTGTGATCAAAACAGGAAAAGCAACCAACTCCAGCACTCCCATACAGCTGGGAAACCACGGTGATCGAGCAGAACAGCTCAAAAGGGTACATGCAACTCCACATTAAAACAAATGACAATTTATCAACACACTGAAATATTCGAGTACTCCTATACAATCGCATTATTACCCTATTTTTCCATGCCATCTAAACATGCACATTCTCTCTCTCTCTGGATGATTTATCAGGGTAGAGCAGTTTTCTGAAAAAGGCTCTATCACAGACAGACTCAATATCTGAAGCAGCGACTATGAATTAGGATGCTGTATCATTATCTGAATCAAATCTGATAGGTGAAAGCTAATACAGCATTTTCCCTTTACTAGAGTATAAAGAACAAGTTTATATATTTATCAAGTAGCTACACGATGAAATCTGAATCCAAACAATTTTTAACTCCCCTTCCATTCTCATTAGAAATAACTCCACGGAAAATAAACCAAGAACAAATCTATGGGAAAAAACTGGGCAACAAATGCATCTTTCTGACAACTAAACTACATTATTTATCAACCGCTATTTAACACGCTGTGTACAGTACAAAGGACGTACCAACGGTCAGGCTACCAACACTATATTTGTAATTTACTTGACGTCTGAAGCTACACGGCACCTCCTGATCTCCGCACAGGCTGCTCCGTCTCATTTACCTCCAAAACGCTTATCTCTAAATGTCACAACAAGAGCCCTATGACCCCGGTTTGATAAAGCGGTCCAGCAAGGCTAAGCCTGACCTACGCACCTTTACCATCTCCAGAAACACTGCGCTCTTGTAAAACAACAAAGAAAAAAATACAGGCAAATGTTCTTTTGTACACCCCCCGCGCCACATTTCCTATGATTTGTTCTCTGTATCGTCTACTGGAGACACGCACTGGCTGCCGAATGTCACCGTGTCTGGCAGAGAAACCCTAATGAGAAGCAGCCCCCTTGTATCAGCATCGGTGACATCATTAGTTCAGCTGTCACAACCTATTTTTGAGCTGCCTTATCACCCGTGAGATGCTACGGCTTCCCTGCCATCTCGTCCTCGTGCATTTCCTTCCTCGTTAGCCCACACGTAATAACGAACTAACGTGAAACCGGCCGGGCTGAATGCTGGGACTCTGGGTACCTTCTCGTGAGAACTCACAAAGCAAAGCAAAACCCCAAACAACAATAACCCACAATAAAACACATATAATGACTGTGTGGGAAGGTATTTGTCAGTTCAATCAACACAGAGAGAAGAACTAGCGTGGCCTCACGAGGAACTCGTGTCAAACACGGGCAGGCAGGTGTGATGGATCTTTGTGTCTTTTGGCTGGGAGGACATTTCTCTGTGTCCCCTCACAGCCAGGGCTCCCTGCACTCGTCCAAAAAGCTATTACCTCGGTAATGCCATAGAGCTTCTCTCTCTTAATATAAATGTAATAGAGCTGAAAGGGGGAGAGGTAAAAAGCAGGCAGGCATGAAGGGTTTGGGAAGAACGCTGGCATCAACTTCCAAGGTGTGTTTGATTATTATACACTTCAAGGACACAACTTGTCACTGCGAAACACAGAAATCAGCAAGTTAACTGTAATTAGTAGGAGGCAGTTCTGCCGGTTAATTAGAGAGCGCCAGCAAGCATAAATGTTTCACCTTTTTACGGGTAAACTGGTGAACAAGTTGGGATCGCTCAATCACAGACTCACCTACCAAACCACAAGTTTTACACATTATTTTGCTGCATCCACAATTATGATTAAAAATATAGAGTATGCAATTTTTCCACCAGAGACCCTGGGCATACTAAGGGAAACATTTAAGTCTTTATATTTAATGAATTCCAACAAGCTCTACTTTGCTTTGTTCTAAAAGATACGAAACCGAGATCCCAGACAGTTGTCCCAACAGGTACTGTACAGTAGCTTAGATGACTCAATTCCTAAAATATAACGCAAATTAAATCATATGAGCAAACAATTTATTGCTCAATTTACACTATGATTTAATGAGATACATAATCTCTTATTGCTTAAGCCTGCTACAGTATTTACTTGATATCCAATCACTAAAGAATGAATCATGATGTTATCAATTTTCTGTGATATTTTTAGTTATTTTAATACACTAACATGCCAGTATTTTCTCTGTATTAAAAAAATACCCTTCAAAGCTACATTTATAGATACATTTCAACCAAGCACAATGATAAATAAAAAATCTTGATTTACAGTAGCAAAATGTACAGCACGGTACTTTCTGAAATATTTTAGCTCACAGATCTTGTGCAAATTCCATTAGCTTTAATTATTTATTAGCAGTAGATTTAGATTACTGTTCTTGACCTATTTTTCAGTGTATGGACCCACCCTGCAAGAAGTGAAAATATATTCCGTTTGTGAACGGAGAGCAGACTTGAGCTTAAGGAATATTAAGCAAAACCACATGCATTGTAATTCAGGGGAGCCGCTTACACTTCAGAAAGGTTACGAAGCGGGGCACAACAAACCCACGGAATAAACACCCAGAGAGATTCCTTGCAAAGAGGCAGAATCTTTGCTGTTCAGCCACCTCGGACTGTTTTGCAAAACTGGAGCCATACAACAACCCCAAAAGCGGCCTCGACATGAGGAGTTTCAAGACTTTCTTTGTAGAAACACCCGTGTTTTCTACCAAACTCTGTAGCCCGCTTGGGTTTTCATAACCCATAGGGGAATGAGTGTGGAGTGAGGAGCGTTCTGGGGCTGGTCCTGTGGTCCCTCTGTCACTGGGAGGAGGCAAATGGAGCCAAATGGAGCATCTGTGGAGATGCCTCCTGGCCACGCTGCTTTGGGTCTGGGACGGTTTCAATGGAACCGCTCGCTTGCGCGAGTCTTAATGGAACCCTCTTAGGGCTTCTTCCCAGTTAAAATAAACAAAAAGCTAACAAGTTTACTCTGGGGCTGTGCAGCAATGTATAAACAGCCTGGTTACCTTCACAACTGTTTAAAAAACCAACTGTGTGAAAGAACTGTTGCACACATATATGTGTATATATACACGTGCATACCGTATATAATAGAAAAAGAAACTTTTTAACTAACTTTACAAATTCGCATAGTGAGCGATGCTTTTTAGAACCGCGTTAAAGCCTTGCCGCCATTTATAAAGCGGCAAGTTAACACTGGCTAGAAAAGACATTGAACAGGAACGATTCAGAACTTAAAAACTAGAGTTGCTAGGGAACGGAAAAAAGTTAATTCAAACAAAAATGATTCAGGTAGACCTTTGGAAGGCGTTAATACTAATGAAATGAAAGCCTGGTCACTAAAATTCCAGTAGGAAAAAAAAAAAGGATTACTTATTTAGCAGGTCATCAATACACGCAGAAAATCAAGCATCATTTTTAACAAACATACTGATTTAAAAGGCTACAAGACTGGTGAAGGGACTTGAACAGAAGCCCTATGGGGAGAGGCTGAGGGAGCTGGGCTTGTTTAGTCTGGAGAAGAGGAGGCTTAGAGGTGAGCTCAGCACTCTCTAGAACGACCTGAAGGGCAGTTCTAGCCAGGGGGGATTGGGCTCTTCTCCCAGGCAGTCAGCAATAGGACAAGGGGGCATGGGCTTCAACTCTGCCAGGGGAAATTGAGGCTGGAGATGAGAAAGCAATTCTGTGCAGAGAGAGTGGTCAGGCATTGGAATGGCTGCCCAGGGAGGTGCTGGACTCACCGGCCCTGGGGGTTTTTAAACTGAGATTGGACATGGCACTTAGTGCCATGATCTGGTCAATGGACTGGAGCTGGACCAAGGGTTGGACTGGATGAGCTCTCAGGTCTTTTCCAACCCAGTCGATTCTGTGATTCTGTGTGATTCTGGCTAATGGTCCCATATATACAGATAATTATTTAGCCCTGAGCTGTTGAGTACCTGCAGATTTTATTAGATGAGTCCATCTGTCCAATAAAACTGAAAGCAAACTGACTATTTCATTGTGCATCCCAATAAAGAGCCTCACCTACATTTGCCAGCTTCTAACCAGAACCATCCAAAAACTGCACGTCGTTCCGCAGGCGATTGCGCCTGCAATTGAGGTTTCCAGGAAAATAAAAGATCCTTAACACTCGACCCAAATCACATCCCGCAGCATCTCTTGCTCCAGTGCTCTCATTTCCACTTTGAAAGTCCATAGAGAAAGAGTTCACAATGCTTCCCTGATTATTCAGAATTACAGCCTGCAGAACAGAGGTTTCTCTTCGGTGTAAAACGGGGAACTTCTGAAAAAAAGGTAATTATTATGAGTCTTAAAAAATTAACGCGTCTAATGAGAAGCTAATGACACGGGCCATGACTCCGCAGAAAATGCATCTGAGTACTGTGGTCCAATTAACACCGCCAGTTCAAACACAGCCTAATGCTTCACGTGGTGGATTTAAAAAGAAGAATATTTAATGTGAAACCATAATTGCGCCTGTAATTTTTCTTATTCCCTCCACCCCGAGCAGAGCTGGGTCTGAATCAGTGCGCACCTACTTCAGCACGGGATGATGAGATAGAAACCTGATGATATTTGGATTTCTCCTCAGTCTCCAGGAAAAGATGGGGAGGACCACTGAGAAATCATTCATTTCAATGTACAGTTTTAGTTGGGAAAAGTGAGAGTACTAAAAAACATTCATGTTTTAAAACCTGTTATTGGCCAAGTGGAAAGATTTCCAAAAGACAAGCACTTCGCTTCAAATCCAGGTTATGTTTCCAAAAATAATAATTCTGTGTTAAATATAATACTACAGAATTAGGCTTCATCCTCATAGATCCTTACAGACTATACGTGAATTGGGGGAGGAGGGGGCAGTCTGTGCATTCCCAAGATATCAAATATTGCAAAATTGTTTTCCAAACTTATCTTTTTAATACAGGTTAAAAATACAGCTGTGAACAGCCCGTGCATTAATCATCCTCTGACATACCTGCATGTAAGAACACAGGTGTATTTACTGATTTATATCATTACCACCAGCCTTTTCCTATGATTCCAATGCAAGAAAATCCAATACTACGCAATCCCCTAATAATCTTTTTATAAGATTTGCTCGCTTAATCTTGATCCTGACCGCTCAGTTTTATTCAAACGCCGGTTGCTCCTACAGCAAACGAGTTGGTTCAGGGGGGTCGGAGCGAAAAGCTGCTCTCCTGCAAATCCATGGCCTACATTTGCTACAACTCTTGTGACCGTCATCTCGGCGCTATCTCTATAATCGTCACGACCTCTTCTATGTGGGGAGTCACCGTGTCTTCCGCAGGCATCGCGCTTTAAACGCAGCCAAGGCGATGGCTTCGGATTCCTACGAAGACGAGAAACTCAAAGACGGAAAAATGACAAGCTCAAAAACATCAGGGTATAGACCCAAAGGGTTTACTACATCTAATTTAGCATACCTGCTAAAAACACCTCAAAATTAATATACCTGCCATCCTCCTGACCTAAATAAATAAAACCTTATGGCACAGATCTTTTCATGTTGCTTCAGAAGTGAAGCAATTCAGAGAAAACAAACTGTTGCTGCCTTTACATTTCCTGGCAAATTCCTACAGAAACACACTCAGGCCTATAGGCTTTGGTAGCACACAGTAGATAAAAATGAATCATGATGACAAGCAAAATCTCACTGTGGGCTTATTCGTTTATTGTTTGTTAGCTGAACTTAAGAAAGAAAAACCCACATAAAGTGCTTTGGAGCAGCAGCATCTTCTCAGCACTGCCATATACATCCTCAGCTGGGACTAATTCCCAGACTCATCTGCTGAACTCTGAACTGTTGCAGTATTTGGGGGGGAGAAAGAGATAAAAAGAGGAGGAAAAGAAACCCAGAGGACTGGAGATTAAACAAAGGAGAGACGGGAAGACAGAGCAAGCGCAGTCTGTGATTCCTGAGCACATTAATGGCATGTGAGCCTAGCACTGAATCACAACCAACTCAATAGCAGATTAAAATGAGACATACTTGTATAATAATAAATCAACAGAACTAATACGCACTTATCTTCGACTAACTTAGAAGGAGGAGGTGACAAATTGCACTTAAGGAGAAATTGTTTTACTGTTGCTAGCACAAGCGGAGCGTCCATAGGAAACGGCTAAATTTAGACAGCCAGCTTTTGATGACAGCAACGGAAATTAATTCAAGTTTTTTGTATTTGTGTGATTTCTTGTTTTACAGAGCTCTAGAATGTTACTCATCTTCTTGAAACTCTTTCCAAAAGCAGAGACTTCATGATGGACTGTCCTCCCTGCCTGCTCCCTCCTCCTCTTCCCCCTTAAAAAGGCAGGACTGTTCCTTCGGGCTACGGCAATTTAGGAACTTAATGCAGTTTAACGAATTCCCTGCAGTTTAACGAATTCCCTATCTCTTGGCTGGAGCTGTTTGGCTCTGCCAGATGAATCAGAGAAGCCCATGACGGCCTGGAGGATTTGTGCAGCCGTTTCCTTGTATGACTATATATGGCCACTACAGATCAAATTATCTACAATCATTTTAACCTAAGCTTCAAACTTTCTACCTTATTCCTATCCTCAATCTGCAATAACGCCAAATTAGACATAGACTGTTAACTGCTTTTCTCAAAAGGGTTTTCCCCACTCTGTACAACACGCTGAAAATACCACAATTGAGACACACTGAAGTCAAAACTAACTTTGGTTAACAACTTCTGGACCAGAACGAGATGCTGCGAAGCTCGCATTTTCATTACGCTGTTGTGCTCTTACTGAAGATGTGCACCTCAGCACACAGATGTCTCCCATTCCTGCTCACCTGAAATATCAATTAATACCAAGTGACATGAGAAGTCTGGCACGAGCTGGTTAAAGAAGGTAAATCTGCACTCAAAAAGAAGATGGGAGGTCAAAGCTCAGCGAGTGATGTACGCAGGGGCTTATAAAGGAATTCCAACAATGCCTGCAACACCCTTTAATCCAGAAAAATACTCTGTTTTGACTTCTATCACCATCTTTTATATACACGGTGATTTTTAAAAGGTGCTTAAATTAATATATAAAAAACAATAGTATGTGGTACAATATTGAAGGTTTCTTTTAGCTGGATCCAAAAACTTCTCTGTGCATCCAAAGCAAAGGGCACAGCAAGCTCAGGTGTGGCCCAGGCTGCCCAGGGAGGTTGTGGAGTCTCCTTCTCTGCAGACATTCAAACCCGCCTGGACACCTTCCTGTGGAACCTCAGCTGGGTGTTCCTGCTCCATGGGGGGATTGCACTGGATGAGCTTTACAGGGCCCTTCCAACCCCTGACATTCTGCGATTCTATGATTTTCATGTAAAGGACTATTAAAATATAAATCATACTGTTTACATTAACTAATCAGGAGAATTTCAGTTGATTCAAATAGGAAGCTAAAATTATTAACAATCTTTTCTGAACTAGGTCTGCTAACTAATAGCTTTTTTGCCCCTTATCAGCTGCACAAACAACAATGGATTTTAAATCAACTAAGTGACCTGTGAACTTCTCCTAAATGGGGGACATATAATTTAAGACAGGCAAGAAAGTTCCCCAGGAGTCAAGAGGGCTCCTCGCAAGGGGCACATGTGGAGAGAGTTAATGCTTCAAACCACTATATTTTTCCCCCTCCTCAAGTGTCAGCTGTGATAAGCCAAAATTAACAACCCTCTGCTGTACCACTTCAAATGAAGGGGGAAGAAAATTCTTCTTGCTATTCTAGGTATTTTAAGTTGCATATGAGCATGGTAGCTAAATATAGACAGCAACAAGAGACAGCATTGTCCTTTGGGCACATGGAGTATTATCTCAGAATTCCCATCTTCCTGGGCTGAGCTTCGGGGTGGGGAGCTTTTTGGTTATTATTCTTACTCAGCGAAGTGTGTACTAACCCCTACCTCGTTTTAGATGGATCAGTTTAAAGACAAACAAACAAAAAACAAATGACTTTTTTAGAAAAGGAAATCCTGATTCCACAAAAGCAGCAGAAAGATTTCCAGTAACTTCCCCAGCTCTGTGTTGCTGTCCCATGTACAGAGAACAGACGCCTGTTGCTGAGCGACAGTCAAGGTGCTGGTGAAATGAGGCCATCAATAGGCAGTCTGTACAGCTTACTAAACCAGAAAGCTAATTTAATCATTTTAGACAGAAAAGTGTCTTTTTCTCCATGAATCACACTTTTCACTTTCACATTTCAATCAGAAGTGTAAGAAATAAAATCAATAATTACGATTTTCAGAATACTTCCCAGGAGCACAGCTACATCATTTGGGACCCAGCAGACCCATGTGAGCCTTTAATATTGAACACCAGCAGACTTTCAAATGACACGGTCGCTCCTGACTTCTGAAGTATTTAAGTACCATTGAGTGAAGCGTACATTTTCACTTAATGCCCCTAATGCACTCTGAACATTGACAACACTTCATTTTTAAGTCAGCTTCTATATAAAGTTTAATTTTTAAAGCCACGTATAAATTATCAATGACATCTGTTTGAAAAATGTCAATTCCTATCCTTAGGTTGGCATAATCCATCTATTTTGTGTAACATCCTCTTCATATTCAAGCCATTTTAAAGCCCTATTGACATACGGTTTTCAAGTGAGATGTTGCTCTTCGGGGATTTCATTCTTTAGACCAGTCCCATTCTAATGTAATGACGACAGTAAGTAAACACAACTATTTCTGGACCATATCCCACGGCTCTAACTACAAATGATGAAATGGTTAGATAAGCGATAGGCCCAGATAAGCCACAAATATCATTGTATATGGCACACGCAAACCGATGGGTGTCATGTCAGGAGCAGCTGGAGAAACCACCGCGCACAAGCCACTTAATCTTATGGTCAATGAAGGCCAGTGGCACTCGTCATCGCTAACCCTTGCAATTCAGAGAGTCATTTACTGTGACAATACACAAACACGGCATTGTCACCACACTCCCATTCCATCAGCCAAAAAGTTTTGGTTATTCTATTCCGTTTATCTAATTTTACCATATAGTCACAGTGTAGCGTGCCGTGCCTTAATTTCTTCATTGTTGTGCACTAACATTGTAGCTTGTTAAAATGCAATTAGGATTGCTTCTTATGCCCTATGATGTTACAGAATGAGGGATAAAAATAATTTTCAAATCTTCCAAACCCTGTACAACGCAAACTCCTTTACTTTTTAAAGACCACACGGATTAAAACATCTCATCCTTGCTTTCAGGTCTAACACACAGGGCCGTTCTGCCTCTCTCCATTCTCTAAGCAGTAAGTTCCTGAGCTCACGTCTATACAGAGGCATCCTCTAAATTCAAAGCTGGGTTTCAAGGAAGTTTAATGTCGAAGCAACAACTGCAACAAGTGCTCTGGATCTATATGAACATATCACAAACTGTCACCGAGCCTTCTCACACAATTTGTCACGCAGCAGCAGGACTGACACTGCCTACCTCAGACTCTGTAATTGCGGAGCGCTGTCTACTGAATGCTGAAATTCTGCTTTCTGGTCATGGCAAACATAAATCAAAGAAAAAAATCTGCTCTATTAAATCCATTTGCTCTGGGAGAACAGGGATTTATCATCCTCTAAAACAAGTGGTCAATAAGATTCAGAAGTGCTTAGTACAGATCTTGATGAATCGGGATGCCACAGGTGACGCTGTAATTGTATTTGAAAGGAATCCGCAAACAGAAAGGTGAACGCTCTATTTATTTCAGTGTATAGACAGGCTGTGGATTAAATGCATCACAAACACAGCAGGATTTTCCCCCTCGGGGAGGATCTTTAACAGATCGTCCCAAGAAGCAAAAGCAGCAAGACAGGAGATAGAGCTGCTTTAACAAGTAAATCTAAAATGCTTATTTCTTACACATCCGCCATAGAAGATACGGCTTCTAGTAGTTTTTTGACACCACACAAACCTTGAGCAAATGAAAACAACCAGTTGCAGAGCCCAGGAGCAGCGGCAAGACCAGGTCAATGTAGGGGTGCTGCGGGAACCCATGGAGCCTGAAGACAATTCACAAGCAAATACCAAATAACAAGGGAACGGCTTGGACAGAATCCTTGCCTCAAACTGCTCGATGATTCCCAACACAAAAGGGAGCTTGGTTTCTCACTCAGGACAAGAATTTGGTCCCAAAGGACAGAAAGCAGGCTTAAAGAGCACACCCGTGTAATTATAAGGAAATTAATATTGCTATATTACAACAATAACTTGGGGAGTTGTTAGATTAACCATGGACTAATCTCTTCTTTCCCCTGTTTTTGGACAGAGGGATCAGGCTCTGCTGCTGTACGTGGCTGAATTTTGTTCCAGTAACTCAAACACTGTGTGGAATCAACGCCTTTCCATAACGCGATGGCCAATTTTAGTGCAGCACGCAAAATAACTTCCCAAATGATAAACCCGCCTATCTTCCACGGCTTTCGGCCAAGCTAGAGTCTGGACTTGAGTGAGGAACCTGCATCTGGTTTCACTTCCCAGTAACAAAGCAAAAATCACAGGCATCATTCATTGTCTACGAGGCCCAACATGAAGGCTCCAAATACACTTTAAGAACTAATTAAATGCTTATTAAAACTGAACTGAATGTAAACACTGAACTGAAACTGATTAACTTGCAGTGTTTTGTGCCTGATTATCTTTGTGAAGAAGGAGCTTTTGGCACCCGGGGTGTTTGTGCTGGAGGATCAATTTCCTGTTCTCCTCTGGCCCGCTAAGGAAACATCCACACATTTGATCCGACTCATGTTTAAAGTCTCTGCTTCGTCTTGGACACCGGACCAGACAAAGATAATGTTTTCGACTGGGTAAGATAATGTTATGAATTTAGGGCTAAACTGTATCAGTTTTGCCATTAGACTACAGGTCGAAATTCAAGGCTGGTCGAGGCAGTCTGGCCAAGCTGTGGATAATCAGACCTCTCCCTTTCTACCAAGGCCTTAGAGATTAAAAAAATCCTCATATGAGCTCCCTAACGCCTCATTTTGGTTTGCATTTTCTTAACATGGCGAAAAAGGCTTGTGAGATATATTCACCTTCTGCATTTGATACAGCTAAGGGAGGAAATGAGATTCATAAGCTACAGCCTTGATTCGGTTCCAAAATATTATACTAGTAGCTAAAAAAAGACAATTTGCTCTTCCTATTGTTCCTTTTGATGGTTTCTTACTACAGCCAGGCTTTCTCGCATCTCAGAAGTTAGGAATTCAGGTTTTCGAGGTACATAGCAAACTGTATATATTGTTTATTTTTGTGCTTCTTTCACTCAAAGTTGTAAAGCATATCCCTAAATTTTATACACTTGTATTACAGTAACACAAACAAAAATCCAGACAAGACTCGAGCTCCCTTCATGCAAGGATGCAAGTCTTGTATTAGAAGGGAGAACAGAAAAATGTACTCTGAGGGTACTAATCGAACAGCATCCAAAGAGAAAATAGGAGAGACTGCTGCTTACGAGAGCCATTTTTCTGTAGCATAGTTCACTAGGAATATCACAGATAAAGAATAAAAATGAGTCCACTGTTTGCACTTTAATATATTTCCAATTTCAGTCTATGACAGAAGAGGCAGCACAACCGAAATTAAAAGCCCTCCTAACAGAGGCTGTTGCTCTTTTCTTGTGATTGTTACCAGCCACATTAGTACAAATTTGTGAAGTGTTTTAGCACATTTCCATTCGAGCTTAATTAATTTTCATAGGAGTTTGGGCTTAATTAATTTTCATAAAAGTTTGAGCTTAATTAATTTTCATAGGAGTTTGACAATTTTTTCATTTGTTGTTGGAATCGCAACATGAGTTTTCCATATGTAAGGCAAATATAATAATATCAGCTCACAACGTCATTTTTGGACTTGTTTTTGTATTTCACGATCAGAAATACTTCCAATGAAAACTGTTAACTGAAGCTCTGACAAGTTTTATTGTAAGTATTCCTGGCTTTAAAGAGAAATTTGAATAAATTCACTTAGTGTATGTTCAAGACACAGTTTAGGTCTGACAGCTTCAGATTATTGCCTCATTTACATGGAGCAGCGATCAAACCCGTTAATATGTGAAAGAACCAAATGAGCAGAGGATTGTGAATCAAACAGCACGAGCAAAGTTGTCTAGGTACACGAACAGCTTATGAGGATTTACGTAAGGTGATCGTTCTCGTGCTCACCTGCACCAAGGTAGATGAATAAACAGGGAGAAGCTTTGAGCAGCAGTTCTATGGGCGGCTGAGGTTGTGTTATTAGTGGTGGCAAAGCCATCGAGGCACTGGGTGCCAAAATCCTCACCCCGTTCACAACCCACTCAGCTCCGCTGCGGTAAATCAAGGAGCCAGGGTTTAATCTGCCCATAATCCATCCCGAGTGTTAACAGCGACAGGGCCTCGCCGCTCAGTCCAGGTGAGCAGTTTGACGAGACAGGTAAGTGGGTTCAAAACTTTGCTCCTTGTGGCTTTTCTACGGCCAAATGTTTGCAGTGCGAGCGCGACGCTCGGTAATTTAAGGAGCGTTCTTGCAGAGGAAAATCAAATCTCGCTGTGAAGCAGGGGCTCCTCAGGGTTCATTTAATCTCCCGATAACACAAGCTGTGTGCACACAAATTATAATCTGCTATAGGTAGCACTAAGTCTACTATTATTCCATTTATTAAGTGCTATACTAATGTTTTGTGCATACATGTACTAAAAAGACAAGTGGATTAGGAGATAGAAATTCAAGGTACTTCTTTCTTACAACGTATGGCTGCCTAATACCTCCCATATATTATGTACAAACACGTGGCTTAGCGCGTTTTGTTCAGCCTCCCCTGTACGAGAGCTCTACCAACAGCAGCTTGTCCAGCAAGAGCCAGAGGTCCCACACCTCACACTTCTGGAGAAAGGATAACTGGCAAATCAAAGACATTTTCATCTATTATTAGCTGTGCTTTTTCCTGAGCGAGTAAATAAATCATCAACGGATAGAACTATTAGGAAAAAGGGAGTGCTGATTTATTTGGCATAAGCTCTTCTGTTTCTGAAATGTAAGTAACTGGTTACTGCTGTTCAACACACGCCACAAGTGACTTAGCAAAGTGACCAAATTTTACCTTTAAGAGATATGTAGTGGTTTTGAACCGAAAGACAGGATACTAAGAAATCTCTTATCGATTTTCTCCATTCAGTCCGTTCTTAAGAACTGATACACTCACCGCGGTTCCAGTCACAAGGAAGCGCTACTAAACCGTTACTGCTCATCCAGAGACCTACACCATGACTATGTGGCCTGAAGAAAATAAACATCACTGGTAACACTACATTTCTGTTTGCAATTTTCTGTTCACACGCACAGCTCGGGGCAGCTGCCAGGAGAGAAGCCGGACCTGCTGCACATGTGCAGCACACACGGCTGGAGAGCAGCGCGCTGCAGGACCGGCCCACGCTCCAACCCGTTTTATGGTTGCTCTGCAGCACACGCACCAGACTGGGGGGGATGCAGCATTTCAAGCTTGGGGAGAATGATTTGCCTGGGGTTTCCTGTTCAGACCAGGGCAGCAGACAAACAGAAAACCTCGGCAGGGAGCCAACCTTCCCCAGTTCCGCCTGGACACAATTTCCAGGCCAGAAGGAGGAAGAAGGGAAAAAAAATAAATTAAAGATAGATAGAGATGTAGAGATGTAGAGATGAGAGGTAGAGAGGTAGAGAGGTAGAGAGGTAGAGAGGTAGAGAGGTAGAGAGGTAGAGAGGTAGAGAGGTAGAGAGGTAGAGAGGTAGAGAGGTAGACGTAGAGAGGTAGAGAGGTAGAGGTAGAGAGAGGTAGAGGTAGAGAGGGGTAGAGGTAGAGAGGGGTAGAGGTAGAGAGGGGTAGAGGTAGAGAGGGGTAGAGGTAGAGAGGGGTAGAGGTAGAGAGGGGTAGAGGTAGAGAGGGGTAGAGGTAGAGAGGGGTAGAGGTAGAGAGGGGTAGAGGTAGAGATATAGAGAGGTAGAGACAGAGGTAGAGACAGAGGTAGAGACAGAGGTAGAGACAGAGGTAGAGATGAGATATAGAGATTTTTTTTTAAGTCGGGGAACACGATTGCAGAATATCAGGCTTATTTTAGCACTTCACACTACTGAAAATACCTGTTTAATATTTCCTGTCACTTCTGTGAATGTCAAGGAACCCAAGCTGTAGTTGAAGCCAGTCCACACACAAGTGCAAATTACTCCTGTTTTGTCTGCAGGTGCAGATCTCCTGATCCTCCCTCTACCTTCCTCCTCTCCCATCCTTCCCTCATATGGAAGTTAAACCCAGCCGCATTAGCTCAGTATTCTCCAGGGCAAGAGCTAGTAAATAAAGTAACAGTAATTAAAGTGAATGTTTCTCTGTACCAATTTCAAAACGCTGTGGGCTCCTGATCACATACGGGCTGATCCCCCTTCTACAGTTCCTTATGTAAAAATCCTCACTGCTCTGTAATAGAAAATTAATGACAATCATGTCTTGTATTTCTTATTCAAGTGATACGTAGAAACTACTGACAAAATGACCACTTCTAAATTATTCTGACTGTAACTTTCTCACTCCACAAGCTTTACAAAGCTGGCCCCAGCGAGCTCCCTTTTAAATTATAACCCACGCTCCAGTTACCTGAGATAGGACTTCACCGCATTTCCCTGCTTAAGCTTTGTGTTGCAAACTGCTAGAAACTGGTTCCAGGTAACTTATTAAACAACGTAGCTGATACATGGGAAATGGCTTTCCCAACCACCTTACACTTTTCCAACCTTTGCTGTCCTTGTGGACGGCCAGGCCGAGTTCCAGCGCTGGACTCCGGGTGCTCTCACCGCTTTATCTCTGTTCGCAATAGCACAGAACCAGACAAATCGCAGTAACCTGCCCTTTCCTGACCCTGAGCCAAATCGGAAACCCAGTAAAGCGCAGGATTTCGGATGCATTTCTTCACTATTTTGAATACAAACCATCAGAACATCCAGAAAAAATATTATAAATAGCATTTATTTAACAACTCTGATCATTAACATGGTATTTCATCTCAGCAACCTCACTGCTTCATAGTTTTCTATCTGTTTACAATCTAGCTATGCAATAACCACATTCAGGCCCAAATCTTGTAGGACACTGAGATTTAGTAAGCAGCGACTGGCTCAAAAGGATTTTGAAAGCAGTTTATCACTTCTTAGGATAAGAGTTCTTTTGAAAATCAGTACTAAAAATTTAATCCTATGATCCACACAATTCAATTTTGAACAATTAAAGTCTGTTATGCAATTGCTGCCGTTTTCAAGTTGAAGCCTGTGTGTTTTAAATGCGTGTCGATAACGTGATTTATCGTATTTGTGAAAAGCGAAGTCTCCGTGTTGCCCGTAGCAGCTGTGGAGTCCCCACAATGGCACCGAACCCACAAACCGTGGAGCACAGACCGGACACAATCCCCCCATTGCTCGGACCCTTTCACCCCCACATTTTCTGCCTTTAAATTGAGTTTACAGTGCCTCTTAATCCAAATATTACATGTAAATCTTGGTAGAGACCATTTAAAAGTGATAATTACTAACCGTTTCCCTAGATAATTAGCTTATAAAAAGTCTATTTTTAATGTGGATTGCCGAACTCTCCACTAATCATCTCACACCACTTCCCCACAGTAACAATTATCGAAGAACAGTTTAAAAATGCATCAACAAGAGCATTTAGCGCTCATTTACTTCAGACCAACCGTCAATAAAACCTCGAGACACTTCAAACTGGATGCAGCCAGAAGTTCGGTCTGAAGCCACAAGGAAACCGCTGGACCTGGACTCGAGCTGCCTGTTTAACTTCCAACTTGTTCTTTCCCCACCGCTACCACTCTTGTTAATTCTCCAAAACCTGCAGCAATACAAAGGCGGCCCAGCCTGCCAGTGGACGCTCAGCGTGCGTTTGAACAGCCAAGAGCTTTAGTGTTTATACTACCGAGCCCTTGTTTCAATGGAGCCGTTTCAGCAGCGGCTCCCGGGTCCCCGCCGCACCTGGAAAAATAGGTGGTGTTTCCTCCGGCATTGACTTTGTCCCATGAAGAGCCACAACCCCCGCGCCCGCTGCCCTTCGCGGTGACGGCGCCGAAGGTGAAAGGATCTGAAAGGCAGCTCTATATACAGTACACACACCGCAATTTGTTACTGTGAAAAACCATCTGTTTCTCGGTATTACAATCCTCAGAGGGGAAATTATAGCTAGCGTTCAACATAAAACATCAATTTAAACCATCAACTATTCATAATTTCAATTCTTTATTGGAAACCAAGGACATAAATGTCAGGGAATAAAGCAATATTTCTTTTATTAACTGTTCCATTCATCTGGCTATTAAATAAAAACCAGGACCTTAATAAATAGCATTAGCCTTTGTACTGACAGCCACCCCAACCAGCTCCATAATTCTAAATAAAATGCATTATATTTCTACTATCTTTTGGTTTTAAAATAAAAATCAGGATTAGAAGCATTTAAAACCAGACGTATAGAATATTTTGCAGTGTTGCTGCTCCTGTATAGTTAAATGTTTAAAGAAACAATACTGACCAAATAACTCCCCCTCTATATACAAGTTTCCAGTCAACCAGCTACCTCCTGATAATATCCTACCGACATTTAATATTACTAAAGAACAGAAAGTACTAATGCTGCTTGCCAAATGGAATTATTCTTTTAATCCCCTGTTCCCAGATATGATGCCTGCTCCAAAAAATAATAACGATAGTAATAATATTACAAGAGCGGGTGGCTGGGGAGCACGAGAGAGCGGCAGAGCCGGGGACCGTGTGCTCCATACAATGTGTCATCACCCATTCCTAATGGCAAGAAGTCTGTGTTTGTGTTGACAGTTATAGTGTTTTCCTGCAGTTTGGTATTCAGGAATCACACATAGAAGTCCAAGTAACCCGGATGGTGAACGCAGAGATCTGTTTGTCATTATTTTGCGTGACGAACCAAGGCAGATCTGCAGTTGCAGTTAGCGAGGGTTTGCTTGAGAACCGCAAAAATTCGCTTTGTATGATTAGATAAGACTATTCGGGAGCTGCCCCACATCTTCGAGGAAGAGAAAAGCAGCATTCTGTAAGAAGTCCTAAGAAGTCCACAGATTCACTATTAATGTTCACATAATTGTCCATTATTCCTCCTTAAGAACAGCTCCCCTGCTCTTAGTGCTGCCAGCATGGGGTACTCAAGAACACCATTATAGGGGAAAGGAAGCACAACTGTAATCAAAACAATGATTACCATCACAGTCATTTAAATGCAGAGTGAGAAATGAATACAAAAATATTCACTTGAAAGTGAAAGGTAAGAAATTAACTTTTTCCCCATGGACATCAGAAACCTAAACCTCAAAACCAGGAATTACTTGTAAATTTTTTACATCCCTTCGGAGCACACATTAGTTTCTCCTTCTGCATTTAAATGAATGTGATGGTAATCATTGTTTTGATTACAACTGTGTTTCCTTCCACCCAAAATGGGGTTCTTAAGGACCCCATGCTGGCAATTCTAAGAGCAGGAGAGCTTTCTTAAGAAGTGGTAATGGACCATTATACAAGTGTTAGCAGTGAATCCACTGATTCTATAGGGCTGCTCATCTACTTAATGCAACATTTCCCTATCATTTCTTACAACTCCACATACGATAAAAACCATCGTGCAAACATTAAGAAAACAGTACATGCTAAAAACACAGTTGCCATTGCGGTTAACATAAAAACATCTTTTTCTTTTAAAGTTTATTTATGAAGATTGAACCAGGAGCGTAAAGTGAGAATTGCAGCACAACCATGAAGGTTATATACAGTTTTCAGGTCTCCTGATAAACAACCAAATTCATTCATAACTTCAGCACATATTCTATTATCTTCAGCCACTTCTACCAACACTAAATTACCATCTAATCCCATCCACTTTATGTCTCCTGGCAAAGCTGCCACCTCCTCCTTCCAGTTCCAGTTTTAACTCCTCTCTGCTGTTCCTAACTCCCCAGCCCAAAGTCTGTCCCAAGCCTGGGCTCCAGTCAGCAGGAGCTAAGCCTTCCTTACCCAGGGAAAGCTGCTTTCCAAATCCCAAGCTGCCCATAGCAGGGCTCAGCTCTTTTAGGATGGATTTCCAGCAGTACCCTGGTTCACGGCTGCTGGTCAGATTCCCTCCAACGGGCTTTTTCCACCAACCCCAACCCCATCGGCCTCTTAAAACACCAGCAGCACCAGAAGATAACCTGCTCAGCCACTTTCCCTCCTACACTCCCAAATGGTCAGAAACTTGGCTATTGAGGGAAAGCAACAATTATGCTCAGGCTCATCAAACAGTGTTAAGAATATGTATTAGCCAAAGGGTTAAAATACAGTATTATAACCCAAGAAATTGCTGTGGTGCTGTCACAGGGAGAAATGGCAGCTCTGCGCTGCTTGAGAGCTGGGATTTTCCTCCAGATAACTCCTGGCTTTCAGATACTTGATACTGTTTATGAAATTTCTACGAAGGTGCCTTCTAATGGCACCTTTACTGTAAGCACTGAGCAGCAAATGATATTTCAGGAATTGTCAGCGTGTCTAGTTAACCAAGTTCAAAAATATACTTAATTTCCTTACAGTATCTATTGCTAGCATCCCCCAGAAAGTTATCAATTCTGCTCTCCCACCCCTTGTCTTCACCAATTATGATCAACAAGCTTCTGAATAAATGCATATACATACATACTCCAACGAGGTCTCCAATACGCACAGTCAGGATGTATTTACATCAGTGAATTCGGTAAATTCAATCACAGTGTCAGCAGAGCCACCACAGACTTGACTCCGCACATTTTTAAGGAGTAAAAAAATCAGGGCAATCAACTTGTGTCACACCTTGTTACTGCTGCTTTCAGGCTTCACAGCGTGTACTTGAGCATCATGCTGAATGTGCCCTGGGACCCTGTCCAGCGAGGACACCCCGTGCAAAATGCACCATGAGATGGTGGCAGGGAGAAAAAGGAACAAAAAATGGGAAGCATCCTGAGGTGGGTTAGAAGGGGGTGGTCAGTAGGTCAGAGAGGTTCTCCTGCCCCTCTACTCTGCCCTGGTGAGACCACACCTGGAATATTGTGTCCAGTTGTGGCCCCTCAGCTCCAGAAGGACAGGGAACTGCTGGAGAGAGTCCAGCGCAGCCACCAAGATGCTGAAGGGAGTGGAGCATCTCCCGTGTGAGGAAAGGCTGAGGGAGCTGGGGCTCTGGAGCTGGAGAAGAGGAGACTGAGGGGTGACCTCATTAATGTTTACAGATATCTAAAGGGTGAGTGTCAGGAGGATGGAGCCAGGCTCTGCTCGGTGACAACCAATGATAGGACAAGGGGTAATGGGTTCAAACTGGAACACAAGAGGTTCCACTTAAATTTGAGAAGGAACTTCTTCATGGTGAGGGTGGCAGAGCCTGGCCCAGGCTGCCCAGGGAGGTTGTGGAGTCTCCTTCTGTGCAGACATTCAAACCCGCCTGGACACCTTCCTGTGGAACCTCAGCTGGGTGTTCCTGCTCCATGGGGGGATTGCACTGGATGAGCTTTCCAGGTCCCTTCCAATCCCTGACATGCTGTGGAATCTATTCTCAACTCCAAATGAGGCAGATTAGGTACAGGAGAGGGTTTTGTGAGACACAAACGGTTCAAAACAGAGCAACAAATCCACATAATTGGTAGATGAAGTGAGAAACCACACAAAGCTAGGGGAAAAGAAACTAAGAGGAGCTTGTCAGAACCTTAAATAACATCAGTTAAGGACACAGGTCCAAATCACCCTGAAAAAGAGCATGAAAAGGGCCCAATGGTCAAAGCACAAGCTCTTCAGTGGCCTCTAATGAAAGCCAAAAGCCTAAGGGATGAAAGATTTGGGTGAGACTGCCCAAGACAAGTACAAATGTACAGCATAAACTTTTAGAAATAAAATCAGGGATGTTCCAACGCAGAATAGGAGAAAACCAGCAAGAAATACAATAAACAGCAAGAAATACATGTTATAAATAAAGGAACAGTGGAGTGACAAGCAGAGGGCCTGCTGGCCCACCACAGGCTGGAAAAGGGACATAAGAGCACGAGGGATGTCTTTTTACATCGGCTTTTACTAGAAGACCTGCCAGTGGATGGCTGGCATGGAAACAGCCAAGGTTTAACAACTTTATCTGGAACGGATACAAAGATGTCAATTAAAGGGTTTAGGTATTTCCAAAGCCCTTTGCTCCATATCAAAGCTACGTGTTCTGTATACACGTAACATTCCTAAGCAGATGATCCTATGTTAACACTAAAACGAGCGGCCCAAAACTTGTAAAGAAGAGACAATTTTTAATTCACAACAGAAGTATAAATCTAACTTTCTCCTTTCCACAGACACCGTAATGCTTAAATACCTATAAGGATGGAACCATGTCTTGGTTACTACTTGCTTACTACTGCCTCACTATACTGTTTTTTCCAATTTCCACAACTAAAATGAAAGTTAATTCCTCAAGTGCAATACGAGGCTTATTTAATTTCTCCCAAATGCTCCTTTATAAAGCACATCACTCTGCATGGATGAAGGTTCTAGATCCTAAAGTTCACCACCATGACGACAGACTTGCAATTTTTCATGCCTTGCTCAAACAGGAACGACTTCTTTCTTTAACTGGGAGGAAAATGAGTTGATTTGTTTTGATAACATTCATGTTCTGGATCTGGCAGGAAGAACTCCCTGAACCTATTTGCTCTCAGCTACGTCACAGTTAGTTTGAACTCGAACCTGCAGTCCCGGCCAGGGCAGATGCAGTGCTAGAATATGCACTTTTGGCAGGGACCGAGACCATTGAGGACTGGGAAGCTTCACTCTCCTTTGATACTCTGTACCTTCTACGTGTAATAAACTTGAATTAAAGTTGAAACAATTGCTTCAGCCATCCAACAAGAAAATCAAGACTAACAGCCTAACTCACGGACAGGCCCACTTTCTAGAATATTCCATCCATGGCAAAAAGAAAGCCCATTTCCTAAAAACACAAGGTCTATTTTAATTTTTTTTTCCTTTAATAGAACAAAAAAAAAATTCAAATCTTACATACTACATAAAACATGTTTTTCTGCTCCGCTGTGAGTAATGCATTTCCTTATAGACTTTGTGGACATCCTAACAGCAAGAATCTCATTTTCCTTTCCCTCTAACCCAGACCTTTCCAGTAAGTGTTTGTATCTCCTGGGACCAGCATTAGGAACAACAACATTTGCACAAAGGTCTCCTTTCGCTTCTGTTTTCATTTGCACCATCTGACCTTAAGCTGGATTATCAGAATTTACCTTGAGCTGTGCTTTGGTAAATCTGGGTGCCAAACTTTAAACTCCTACAGCAGATAATTGCCATCACACGGATGGCAAATTGAACAGTTCCAGAGACGACTGAAGCCAAGTTTTTAAGAGAAACAACACGTTTAGTACTAAAATGCATTTCAACATTATCTTATTGCACAATTGAAAAGGCTTTGAGAAACTAAACAAGAAGCTGACTCATGCACCTGTATAATAAGCAGTAGAATCTCGTTTGATTTCTCCATTTTGAGCCAAAGCATACGAAGCCATAAAAACAATGCAGTTCCTTGCAACAGTCTCATAATGAATCTGGGACCGTGTTTCTTCCTTACTTTGAAAAGCTGCTTTCACAACGAAGCATTCAGGATTCTGGCACGCAGCTTGCTCCTAACTATAAAATTCTGAGCATGATTTAACATGAAAATCTGAGGACATCGCGCCTTTTGGAGGCTTTCTATATGAAGCTGTAATTTCCTACTAGCGCCCCGCTTGTAGGAAAAAGAAGGAGGGGCTGTGGCATTTATTACTGCTCTAGTTACGCTGCCCATCGGGTAGCATCTCTTCTTAAAAAGAGGAATGGCCACAGTGCTGCTCTGTGTATTAATTCTCTCCGCTTCCCCTTCCTCCCTCCCCTGCTGCTGGTTATTGTCATGACCGGCTGAGATAATACATGATGGCATTTTTAGGAACACAAAAATATTTATAAAATCTGCCCTAATTACGGTCTCCCAGAGCTACCTGCTTCCCGTCCTTTCTCTCAAGGCCTCTCGCTAATTGGCTTTTCTGCATTTCCAGGGCCCCGCGTTGCACCTCCAGCGGCACCGCTAATGCTGCTCTGGAAAAAGCTCATTTACTGCCTTTTTCCTTCTAAGAAAAGGACATTCAGGATGCTTTCAAATGCCAAAATATCAACAACTGCTTTGCCATTTTAAAATGAGCACGAGTGATATAGGTAGCTCATCACTATTAAGCAGGAAAGAATACACACCTACAAACCAAGCAGCAGGTTAAAATACCTGGATCTGAAGCTTTTGCTAAGGTACCGGCTTTCATCCTCAAGTATAAAATACTGCTTCACACAATTTTAATCTATGCATTCTCCATGCGTATAGAGGAACGCTTTGCTTGCCCGTGTAACACAACCACACTGAAACAAGAGCACGTTTAACTGTGCATCCCAACTCCAGTGGGTTTGGACCATGTAAAACACAATGTGCAGCTCTCCTGGGTAATTAATTAGTTGCCAGAGACAGTGAAGACACTTGGAAGATTCAAAGCCAGACTCTACACGGCAAAAACTCAATAAGTAACACTGCAACAACGTGTAACACAGTATATCCCTTCTAACAGATCTAGCTCTAGATCTTATCCAACCCTAGATCACCTGTTCAACTGCTTTTCATGGCAAGCATGGAGAACCTGCATTACCACAAGAGATCAGCACTTCTGTTGTAGGTTTTCCCCATAAAACAAACTCTAATAGATCAGTAACTACTGCTGACATAATGTGTCTATCCCCAAAACATTCAAAAACGCTTCCTTTGAATCACATATATTGTTGTGGAGCTTCTTCAAAGCAATTAAACCTACTCTAATTTAGGAAGGACAGCATTGTAAAATGATATTTCATTTGGTGCTTCGAAAGTAGAATATAGACACCATTTCTAAAAAGAGCTATGCTATTAATGAGTTTTGAGTGCTTTTTAAACTTGCATTCTCTCATTAATCAGTTACAAGAATAAGTTAAATCAGAAGCATTTACTGCTTCAGGGAAGCCCTTGTCCTGATAGAAAATTATTCCAGTATACGCGGTGCAGAGAAAAAGCCCAGGTGAGAACCCCAGGCAACTCCAGAGGCCCCTCTGGCTCAGTCAGTCATTTATGAAAATAATATTCATTTAACAGAAGAGCATACCTACTATTTCTGAACCACTCCGATTCCAAAATGAAAAGAAATATGTTAATCTTCTCATATGCATGTGGTGGCACCTGGGCGACACTTAGGAATCTCTATGAACGCAAGTGTTCTATAAATATAAAATACGTAATTGACATCTCCATGACCCTATCACGATCAGCTACTGAGCAAAAGTCTGTTCTTTGGCTGCCTGCAAGCAGTTCCCAGCATCCTTTCAGTGCAGAAAGAATAAGTTCTCATCACCACTGAAAACAATGCACTTTTTAGCGACATCAATACAGAAATCTTCTTGACGACCTTTAGATTTTGATCGTAACGGTGTTTTGTAATTATATATACATTTATAAGGGAGTATTTAAAGTGCTACTAGAGATGAACAGGAGTTAAGAAACAATCAGACTTAACCTTTTTCTTCTTCATTTTTAACTTTCGGGGTGTTTTATTTTTCTTCTTTTTAATGCTATCACTTGATAAAGTTTCTGTTCTAAGCTATATAATGTCACAAAATTTCCTGCATGGCATATTTCAATATGAGATCACAGAAAAGTACTTTACAGAACAGAAGTGAAACACATACCAGAAAAAAAAAAAAGATCTTAGAAATGAGGCCCCTCGCAAACTGAACCTGAGGAAGTGATGCCTGAACACAGGTTTCTTTCATAATAAAATAACATTTGAGTAATTAAGCTGTTGGTGTTCATTGCTGCATATCAGTGTGTTACGTATTTCACCTGTAAATCACAGAATCCCAGAATGTCAGGGATTGGAAGGGACCTGGAAAGCTCATCCAGGTCAATCCCCCCATGGAGCAGGAACACCCAGCTGAGGTTCCACAGGAAGGTGTCCAGGCGGGTTTGAATGTCTGCAGAGAAGGAGACTCCACAACCTCCCTGGGCAGCCTGGGCCAGGCTCTGACACCCTCACCAGGAAGAAGTTTCTTCTCAAATTTAAGTGGAACCTCCTGTGTTCCAGTTTGAACCCATTACCCCTTGTCCTGTCATTGGTTGTCACCAAGAAGAACCTGGCTCCATCCTCCTGACACTCACCCTTTAGATATCTGTAACCATTAATGAGGTCACCCCTCAGTCTCCTCTTCTCCAGCTCCAGAGCCCCAGCTCCCTCAGCCTTTCCTCACACGGGAGATGCTCCACTCCCTTCAGCATCTTTGTTGCCCTGCGCTGGACTCTCTCCAGCAGTTCCCTGTCCTTCTGGAGCTGAGGGGCCACAACTGGACACAATATTCCAGGTGTGGTCTCCCCAGGGCAGAGTAGAGGGGCAGGAGAACCTCTCTGACCTACTGACCACCCCCTTCTAATCCACCCCAGGTACCATTGGCCTTCCTGGCCACAAGGGCCCAGTGCTGGCTCATGGTCACCCTGCTGTCCACCAGGACCCCCAGGTCCCTTTCCCCTACACTGCTCTCTAATAGGTCATTCCCCAACTTACACTGGAACCTGGGGTTGTTCCTGCCCAGATTCAAGACTCTACACTTGCCCTTGTTATATTTCATTACATTTTTCCTTGCCCAACTCTCCAGCCGGTCCAGGTCTCTGATGGCAGCACAGCTTCCAGTGTCAGCCACTCCTCCCAGCTTGGTGTCATCAGCAAACTTGCTGACAGTGCACTCTATTCCCTCATCCAAATCATTGATGAATATATTGAATAATATCAGCCCCAGTACTGACCCCTGAGGCTCTGCACTGGATCCAGGCCTCAACTGGACTCTGCCCCATTGACCACGACTAAGTACTAAAAGGATCACCAAAAGGACACTTTCCACAAATTAAACAGATTTTCAAGTGAGCCTTCTTACCAGTGCTAGAAAAAAAAATTTAGTTGGCATAAGGACTGGGATTAAACAGAAATAGGAAAACTCCTACAAATTTTAACTGACAAAGAAACATGATTTTAATAAAAAGGGGATTTGCTTGATAAATTGCCCTTTTATCACTAGTGGAAGTGCTATAATTTTAAGATGTTGCTCAATCATTTTAAGACTTTAAAAAACTGTTTGAAAGTACTCTCCAATAAAAATATCACTGGTAATAGAAGGATGTTGTAGCAACCAAAAGGGTATTAAAATGTGCTTTCGTTAGTTCTGAGTTAAGGAACAATGGCAGGATTAGCAGGAAACTATTACGAAATTAATCTGATTAATGCCTTATAAATAATGAACCTATACTTAAAAGGGTCCACAAGCTCCACCATGTCAGAACACGGACCTAGTGCATGATGCAAGATTAAAAAGGAGGATATTTTCCCTACTAATTAAACAGCGAAAACCGAATCCTCCCAAAAATCAAGTAAGAATAAACAGGGAAGGGAAAAATATATATATACGACTTGCAAACACAGAATAAAATGAACTGCAACGAACTCCACCCTCTTGAATCGGCTTCAGAGGAAAGAGCAACACTATTCCCATCGTGTCGCACACTATCGCAATTGCTCCAGAAACAAATCTCTCTTCCATGTGATTTTTTCGATCCATTTTAGTTGTTTAAGGTTCTTTTTTCGTCCCATGGTCGAAACCGGTTAAAATCTGGTCATCTCTTCCTCGCTAAAGTCAGCCTAAAATCAGTGATTACACCAATCAAGCTCCACATTAAATGAGCTGGGATAATGTTGAGAGACAGTATCTAATCCTAATGCTGGTCCCTATATTACTCCGGCAGTTTGGCTTTGTGAGAAATCCACTTTTGATCTGAAAAAAACCTGTTTTTAATAAGAAGTAAAGCAAAGTTCGTTATGGACAGTAAAATATGTCCTTCCTGCTCACAGCCGGGAAATCTGCACCCCTGAATATCACAATTATCTTTTGCAATGCAAACCGTTTTCAGGGTACTGAAAAATAAGACTGATTTTAAGGATAGTCACAATAAATCACAGCTACCCAAACTCGCTTTCTGAACAAACCACAATCAGGGAAAACAACTCACAAGTTCCCACCATCAAACGGCTTTATGAGCAAAAGCTGTTATCAGTGAAGCGACTGAAACACCGACTGCAGCTTCTCCCCATTTCCACCCACCAGCAACAATTACCACTCCAGAAAGTGTCACACACACAGCCCCGGTCTTCCCAGAGCCCCGACCAGCACACTCTTCACTTCCAAAACAAGATAAATCATGCACACAGACACAGCACACCTACAAAGTGGCCGATTTATGCATCAGAGTCAATATTAATCCCGTATTTCTAAGTTCTGCTTGCTCGCAGCTCACCAGTGTTCCATAAACACCCCCGGGCTCCATCTCCTGCTGAACCCCTGGCTGTTTTTACCCTCGCGTTGCTTTTCTGGAACTATTTGGCCTCAGGACTGGTCCTGTTTGATGTATCAGCCCACTGACACCAGGGCAGGGGACAGAGACACATCACGTCCGACCGAAAAACGCTGCTCTATCAGTTTGAGGGGGAACTGCTTCACACCTTGCAACCATCCCACAGATCTAACCGGGGCTTTGATTTGCTGTTGGAATTAAACCCAAGTAAGGATGCTACCTAGGAATTCAAAGTAAGCTACAAACACCAACATTTTATTAATTTTTTTTTTTTGAAGAGTGGATGTGTTTCAATGAACCAACACAACCAATCTTCTTGTCAAAACCACTATCTGCTAAGGAACATGAAGCTACTGAATTAAAATGCTTCCTACCCAATGAGCTAGCCCTGAAGCTAGCGTTTAGAGAAATACAGGGGAACGTATTTATTCAGTTCTCCATATCAGATAATTAATAGGTGACAAAGCAGAACTCATTATGGGAGTGAAAGTAGTCTACGAAGAGATAATCACATTTGTTCAATACTGGAGGACAAAAGCTTGGGCAGATGGGCCCGGCAGGATCTCAGAAGCACTGATCACAAAGCAACTCCTGTGCTGGAACCATCATCCCACCAGAGGTGGCCTGGAACACAGTGGACAATTACAGGTGAGGAAAATGCCGGAGGTCACAGAAGGTTTTGCCTTTGCCACCTGCCCTACAAGCACCGAAACCTGAAAAATACCTTGAAACGCATGATTCTGTCATGTAGGTGAAGTTAGTAATTTCTTGTTCCAGCTCCCTCTAACATTTGACTCTGGTTATAGAATGTTTGAGAAAATCTGCTTGACAGAAGTCAAAAAAAAATAATTAAATCAGCAACTAGCATTCAACACAATGTAACAATCTGAAAGGCAGCATATGCAAAGAGCTGAAAAACTTGACTTTTTTTCTTTTTCAATGTATTTTCAATTGCGTTACTGATTTAACTGCCCCTACAAGAAGATTTTTTTTAAGTGCAGACACAGAATCCCAGGATGTCAGGGGTTGGAAGGGACCTGGAAAGCTCATCCAGTGCAATCCCCCCATGGAGCAGGAACACCCAGCTGAGGTTCCACAGGAAGGTGTCCAGGCGGGTTTGAATGTCTGCAGAGAAGGAGACTCCACAACCTCCCTGGGCAGCCTGGGCCAGGCTCTGACACCCTCACCAGGAAGAAGTTTCTTCTCAAATTTAAGTGGAATCTCCTGTGTTCCAGTTTGAACCCATTACCCCTTGTCCTATCATTGGTTGTCACTGAGAAGAGCCTGGCTCCATCCTCCTGACACTCCCCCTTTCCATATTGATCCCCATGAATGAGTCCCCCCTCAGTCTCCTCTTCTCCAGCTCCAGAGCCCCAGCTCCCTCAGCCTTTCCTCACACGGGAGATGCTCCACTCCCTTCAGCATCTTTGTTGCCCTGCGCTGGACTCTCTCCAGCAGTTCCCTGTCCTTCTGGAACTGAGGGCCCACAACTGGACACAATATTCCAGGTGTGGTCTCACCAGGGCAGAGCAGAGGGGCAGGAGAACCTCTCTGACCTACTGACCACCCCCTTCTAACCCACCCCAGGTACCATTGGCCTTCCTGGCCACAAGGGCCCAGTGCTGGCTCATGGTCACCCTGCTGTCCTCAGGACCCCCAGGTCCCTTTCCCCTACGCTCAATCCTAAATACCAGCTTTTGTTAAGCACAATACACCTTTTCCTCCCCTCTCCTTTTGGCCTGTGTTAAACTGTATTAAAAACAACTTGTAAAACTCTGGATCTACTGTATTTATATTGTATCACTGCAATTAACTGATGAGAATTTTCCGAGATGATTTGTAACTCTCTTCACAACAGTAACGTAATGGAGCCGAAATAACAGGATAAGAAGCAGAAAATAGAAGAACAGTGCAAAAATGGTAATTTCGCTATGGGAAGTTGGGACTTGCCGTTTCAAATTAGTAGAAACTGTGAAGTGGGCATTACTGACAATGTGAATATAGTAATTGGGGTTGATTTCTTGGCACTTTGCCGAATCCTCTGACTATTGCCTTGCAAGTTAATTACAGCTCCGAACAGAGCGGGGACACGATGAGCTCATGGGCCTCCAGCGAAGTGCCACATTAAAAAGGCAAAACAACTTTACTGCTCATCCCACTACGGGAAAAAATCCTTATGGAACTGCAGAGTTAAGGGTGCAAATGGAAGGTCAAGAATAAAGAACCTGTTGGGCTTTCACAAAGAAACAAGAAGGAATCTGTTCAACCAAAGGGTCATCGTTTCATCCATTAAAACCAGTCACCTGTATCCAAAATGAAGCAAGATTCTTATCACTAGCCTTTGATTTTAATTAGTATTTAATTAATTTGGCAGAACTACATAACTCCTCCTTGAGCGATAACTAAGCTACCCTTTTGGGTTCCTTCTGTAATCATTTCCTTTGATTAAGTTTACTGTATTTACTCAAATTAACACATGTATTTCATACATGTTACAACAAATTAGAACAGAAGAATGAAAAAGCAGCCTGCCAACTCAAAAACTGAGCAAGTGGAACTTTTGAATTAAAGCAGAGTTATTAGCTGATTATTACATGGAGAACGTTCAGAAGAAAGAACATGCCCTTTCCATTTTCATCTTGTATTACTAGTGATTACGTGATATATCTTAAATTATAATTTGAGGTAAAACTATGATTAAAAATAATTTAAATATTGCCCAACAAGTTAATTGCTCTGGAATTTCTTCATCTTTGTTCCTGTTCTTTGATTCAAAGGCTCGACGTGCAGGGTCTGTGCCCAGGGTGTGGGGTCTGGGATTTCCTCGAGCAGTCGCCTCGTGATCTTTTCCAGGGACAGACGGCGATGGGAGACCTGTTGGTACCACGGTCAATATCCCACGTGTTGTGAGGCCTTACTGCCAGCGGCCGGGCAGAGATACGTGGCGCTTGTCCCTTCCCACAAACCTTTCAGTATTGCAAAGGAAAAACAGAATAAAGGAAAGAACCAGCGCTCGCCCAGCCATCCAACTCGGGTGAACTGTGAGGAGGGAGAGGTGGAAGCCAATAGTGTCGGCTTTGTCACCGTCACAAACCAGACGTAACTGTCTTAGTACCAAATTCCTGTGTTTCCGGGCTTAGACTCTCTTTCAAAAAAATATAATTCAAGAGAATCAGTCATTCACCTTAAAGCCATAAGCACTCTTTGCACTACAGAATCATTTCGGTTGGAAAAGACCCTCAAGATCATCAAGTCCAACCACAACGCAACTCCAGCACTAACCCATGTCCCTACCAACCTCATCTAAATGCCTTTTAAACCCCTCCAGGGATGGTGACTCCACCACTGCCCTGAGCAGCCTGTTCCAATGCCCCACAGCCCTTTCTGGGAAGAATTGGTTCCTATGAGTGGAAAAGCTTTCACAATAGAAATCAGCTCAGTAGATTGGTGTTAAATTGTTCGACTCTGGTTTAATTCCACAACATCGCTTAAGCAAAGGGATCCTGGCCTGAATCCCCTTGTGACAGACCAGCTTTCAGATCATCAACGCAGACCCCATCTCCGATGGTTTCACCTTCACCGCTGGATGAGCTTTCTGGCATCAGCCATTCCCAGTTAAAGCTCTATCAACACATCTTCCCATGAAAAGTCTAGTTTGATCAACTGGCACTTTCAGACAATTATTTTATGAGAAACATTCCCAAAAAGCCCTACCTGGGGAACACTGCACTTCCAGCTTCGAGGCCAATAACAGGCTTCCACACGATGAGATGGAGCTGACCCAGAATAAGGCAGTTGGTGAAATTTAAGGGTCCTGTTTGAACCTGCTCACTTCAGTCAATGAGAAAAGCAAGGACTTCAGGCAACTTTCTCTAGTCGGGGTCAAATCAGGGGAAAGGAGAAGCTGTGAGGATGGTTGATTTTGTCAGTGCAACCCGAAGAATCAGTCACCTCAGATGACAAAAAGACTGACTAGAAGGCAGCGACTCTGCTCCTGTTGCAAGGGGAGAAATCGTCACAGCACAGAAACTCCGCTTACTTTTGTTACATTTTTATGGGGAGTTTTATCCTTCAAGATCCGAGTCTTCAGAAACGTGTTACACAAGCACATGTGAATAATCCCACATAAGGATTACTGATCGGTTTGCCAGTCTTTCTATAAATAACTACTTTTTAAGCACCAAGAAAAATAAAATTGCATCAATGTGAAAACAAGCAAGGGGATGAGAATACACAGGTAGTGCAGGATGAGACCATCTCCTTTAGCAGCACTGGATTTGCTTAAACCAGGACAAAGATTCTACCCAGAGGTTTGTTTTTCCAGTTTTTCACCTACCGTGCATTTCTACTTTGCTATTTTTCATGGATTTTAGAGAACCAGCCAGAACGAGTACAAGCTGGAGTAGATAAACTAACTTCTTGCATAAATAAGCCACCGAAATTGTTGAGATGACTAACCTGACAAAAGCAATACTGAAGATTCAGCCATCTCCATGGAAAGAAAACATCACCAATCTTGCCAATAAAAAACAATTTAAAGAAAAACAAAGCATGAGCTGTTAAATCTCTGGTAAGAACAAACAGATAAACCCATAAGAGACTCCCGAAGATACTGGTCTGATCAGTCCATCACAACACTGAAAGATACAGATTGATGCAAGAGATGGTAAAATAAGATGTGGATGCAGCGTGCGCTTCCCCAACACAACATCACCTGTGTCCCTTTGGTACTCGCAGCTCTCCTCGATCTCGCTCACGATTCCCGATGGAAAAGGTGTTATCTTGTCCTGCGAGCTACAGGAAATTACACGTCCTTGTACACGAAATCTCTGCCTTTTAAAATCTCACTGTCCTATATAGTGTTCAACACCGGGACTTGATCGATAACGTACCGAGCTCCAATCTTTTTCAGGTTAAGGGTTAATTACCACTAAGAGATATCTTGATGGTCAGCAAATAGAAATGAAACTTTTCTCCTCCAGGCATTTCCAGTAGATATTTCCAATTACAGTACTGCTTGGAGACAGGTACTCGGAAAGTTGGGTTCGATACCTTCTGCTCCTCAGCAACAACAACAAAAAGAGGAAAACAAAGGGGAGATGAACAGAAGTTGGATAAAGAGTTACTCCCTGTTCAAAGTGCCAGAACTGAACTTGTATAATTTTAGTTTGCAGTAATTCTAATACTACAGCAAACACAAAAAATACTTTTGAAATAAGGTAGAACTGTGTTGCTGCCCATTCTCGCAGCCATCCCCCTGTCACAGAAGTGTCCTGGCCGCATCCCTCCTGCACAGCCAGCTCGCTATTGATGACGCTGCCGTCTCGCTGTCCCTGCTCCATACTCACACTGCGGAGCCACAGCTCCTGGGACACGCTTCTCTGTCACAGCCCAGAGGGAACGGCTTTTCTGGGAATTCCTGCCGCCCCTGGCTTGGTTTCCCTGTATTAGCAGGTCCGGCCTAAGGGCTCGAATAAACACACAGCGTTTGCTAAGTGCTGAGTGCTCCCAGGAGAAGAATCTGCCCTTGAAGTCCAAACAAGATACAGATCCAGTGATCTCTTCCTCCAAAAGGTGCCAACGAATATAGTAGAAAGCATTTTACTACCCTCACTAAGGATGAATTTGAATAAGCCAAGGTAAGTGGCTAAGAATCTAACAGACAGTTTTAATATAAAAACAGTAAATATAAAGCAAGCAATAAACCAGAAAATTTTGTGCAACAAAATACCAGATTTATACAACTAAGAATTTTCTTCAAAGTAATTAAGATCCTATTCGGAGTCAGAAGGATTTCTACGCCTAATATTTTTGGCAAATTCCAAATCCTATAAATGATCCATCCCTGGAATTACGTTTTGAAGAAAGTAACTGATCTTCCGTGAAGGACGATCTCTGATTCTTAACGTCCTCATCAACTTACCATGAACTAACTCATAATTAGGACGTGTGAGAAATACAATAGAAAGTTGCAGCTGAAATTGTAAAAGCATGAAGATTTCCCTATGAACACAGATTTACTGAAGAAAACAGATCTGGTCTATTCAAAAAGTGTTTATCCACGAAGCATTTTACAAATATTAAAGCAATACATCCTACTACTCCTCCTTCACACAGACTGTGTCACGTTATATATAAAAATCAGTACAAAAAGGGAAATAATAGAAAAATACGCCCCTCTCCCCAAAACTCCAAGTGAAAGTTCTAGATTTGACCTTTCCTAATCTTTCCTTACAGGCCAAGAGTCACTGTCACACTGCACCTCATTTAACTTGCAGTTTCTTTCACTTCTCATCTCCCTTCCTACCCTTAGATACTAAACAAACACTTTAAAGCGTCCTACGGCACGTCTACCACCGCTGTACAAGCAAAACGTATCTATTCTGATTAAAACAACTACGATACTTAAGAATTCTGGGAACCTAAGATATTTTTAGAGTATTGATAAAGGAATAATCTTTGAATTAAAAAATTCCAATTACAGGGCAATTGTTTTCCTTTCTGGGAATTTGCTGGTACCAGCCTGGGAACTCCACCCAGCAGCTTTGGGAGTTGTCTTTTCTTACAATACTTAGTCATCCAGCCTTGGAAAGCCTCCAACCAAAGATCCCAACCTGCAAGACCCTGTTTTTAGAAAGATAAATGTCATGATTTTTATGTGCTAAGCACCTTTTAAGCCACCCACTGATATTAAGGTTAATATTTCCTTTTTATCCAATACAAGCCACTACAATTCTCCGAAATAGCTCTTTCTCATGGATTTAAACACTTTTCTCTTATTTTGGCTCAAGAACATTAAACTCAGTTCCCTGTCCTTCTGGAACTGAGGGGCCACAACTGGACACAATATTCCAGATGTGGTCTCACCAGGGCAGAGTAGAGGGGCAGGAGAACCTCTCTGACCTACTGACCACCCCCCTTCTAATCCACCCCAGGTACCATTGGCCTTCCTGGCCACAAGGGCCCAGTGCTGGCTCATGGTCATCCTGCTGTCCCCAGGACCCCCAGGTCCCTTTCCCCTACACTGCTCTCTAATAGGTCATTCCCCAACTTATACTGGAACCTGGGGTTGTTCCTACCCAGATTCAAGACTCTACACTTGCCCTTGTTATATTTCATTGAATTGTTCCCTGCCCAACTCTCCAGCCTGTCCAGGTCTCTGATGGCAGCACAGCTTCCAGTGTCAGCCACTCCTCCCAGCTTGGTGTCATCAGCAAACTTGCTGACAGTGCACTATATTCCCTCGTCCAAATCGTTGATGAATATATTGAATAATATCGGCCTCAGTACTGACCCCTGAGGCTCTGCACTGGATCCAGGCCTCAACTGGACTCTGCCCCATTGACCACAACTCTCTGGCTTCTTCCCTTCAGCCAGTTCCCAGTCCACCTCACTACCCGCTCATCCAGACCGCACTCCCTCAGTTCAGCTGTGAGGATGCTGTGCAGACTGTGTCAAATCCCTTACTCAAGTCAAGGTAGATCACGTCCACCGCTCTGCCATCATCCATCCATCTTGTTATGTCCTCATAAAAGTCAATGAGGTTGGTCAAGCATGACTTCCCCTTGGTGAAGCCATGCTGACTGCCCCTAATAACCCTCTTCTCCCTGATAGGCCCTGAGATGGCACCAAGGAGAAGTCGTTCCATCAGTTTCCCAGGGATGGAGGTGAAGTTGACCGCTCTACTGAATTAAAACCTAAGATGTTTCACGCACAACATATTTGTTACTTATCCTTTTCTTATTTTCTATAGTCAACAAAAGTAGCTGTTGAATGTTCCGGACTTTAATTAATTTTGACACTGAATTCTGATTCCTGGCACAAATTTTAAGATATGAGATTGAAGAAAATCAAGGCGTGGAACACAGCAGGTTTTATATAATATATAAATCATAACGTATCTAAAACCAGACAAATCTTTCCATGAGACTGGGTTATTGGAATACTAATTGCCAATTTTCCTACTCCAAGAGCAAGAAAAAGTCAGTACATTGGTTAAATTAAATTACTAGTTTCGATAAAAATACTTTCTTTCTTAGCAGCACTGATTTGGTAGTAAGATTTTATGTAACATCATTTACACCTGATTGTGTTTCATTTCCATTTGTTTTTAATCCTGCAAGGTAAAAAGCAAATTCTTATGGCAGGGGCCGCAACTAGTGCCAAAGTTTCAATTACAGACTTTTCTATCCCGCAGCAACAAGCCAGGACTTGGGAGCCGTTCTCTCTTCCTTCAAATCACTGTGCTTGAGGAAGAAAGAAACCTAGAGATGCTATTAACACATAAATATCTATTTATTCTTAAACGCTGCAGATGCCGTATCTCAGCATTCAGCATTTAATTGTATTGATAGGGGCAAAAAACAAACCACTTTTTTACCCTTTTTATAGAACTGAAGCTAATACAAACAACAGAACTATTATGGAGAACAGTCAACTTACAAGTGTTAAAATTGTATCTTCTTTTATTTTCCCCAAATTCCTCAGCCCTCCACTTCATACAGGGTCACACATACGGGTATAGTGGTGCATTTTAAAGGCTACGTTCCAAAACCATTGTGTAATTTAAAGCAATAAGTGCAGAAAATAAATAACGATGCCCCTGAGACCTCCAAAATACCAGTTTCCTCCCTTAACTGTATTCCAAAGCCTGCAGGTATTTAAAAACAACAAAAAACCAATGTGTCTAAGAACTTAATATGTGATAATCACTGTAATCATAGGGACTTTTGGAAAAGTTATCAAAGTTTTTCATCCCAGGTCTGCGGTCGGACAATCCTTCTTCTAAGGTCAAAAAGAATGAATGTATGATCAGATAAACAAAAGGTAACAAAACACCCGTACCCACCAAAGGCTGCTTTTGCTTTTGAACAGCAGTTCAACAACAGGCACTTTGCCAACTCATCTATCTCCCCAAAATACTTCTAACAGTTCAAAAGCTTGCATGGAAAAACATGTTGCAACTCTTTCATCTTTTAACAAAATTACAAAAAAAAAAAAAAAATTAACAAAATTACACTGATTTGGAAAACAGAACAGGAATATTTAATTTTGGACCAGAAACAGGTTTGAAGAGTCAAATACTACATAAAACCATCTACACTTACCCATTTTAACCTGTTATTGCTCATGGAAAAAATCAGGTGCCATTTTCTAAGACTTATGTTACATGTATTCACATATCTGAAAACGTGCTAACGCTACTGTTGAGACACAGAATTTACTGGAAAATCATGTTAATTGGAGAGATACTGAAGCACGCTTGCTCTAAGCACCATCTCCAGTTTCATCTATAAGTAAAACTACTACATGAGTACATGTGCATAAATATAATGACACAAGCATACACGCACATGCAGAGGAGTGGAGAACCAAACGGTTAAATAATTTCAACAGAAAATTAGGCAAACAATGTGAATTCACAGATGACTTTCTTTAAGAGGTGATGTTGAAGTCCTGGGTGCTCTTCAAGCAGATTATCACTTATCATTTGTGTTAGATCAGCAAGTAGTATCCTCCACAAAAGACAGCCGTGGGTAACTTCGGTGTAAAAGTCGATGGAGATGCAGCTGAGCACCCAACACTGAGCTTACACACTCAGACAAAGAACACAGACACTAGTGAACTGCAACTTTAAATTGAAGACACTCATTTTTTGGCAAAGGCTGTTACTGCACAGTAGAGTTTGTCTTTATGTGCCACCATCCAGTGGGGAAGCAGCCTCAAAGCATTAAGCTTGCTAATCTCCAGAGCAGAGGGAATCGCTATTAAAAATGCTATTTAGACAGACAGGCTTCTATGAAATTCTGCTACACAGGCTCATCACACTCATTAAAACCAGCTTTAAGTCCAAGGCTTGGGAGTGTAATCCCTTTAAGAAACCTGCAGACTAGACTAACAGAATAAAGATACGGTCATTACTGAATTCCAGGTTTCCTCCTGCCCACAAAGCTGTTGTGACTGAAAACACCCAACGTGCAATGTCCCAGGCATCTCATTTACAGAGATACAGACGCGAAAGCTGTGACCTGACAAGGCTGAAGGTGCGCGGGTCACAGAGAGGGACACGGGCCAGCCCCGGCCTTGGGGACCGTGTCTCTTCAAAATGCCACCAGGAGGCCAGATACAAAGATTCCCAGTGCAGTGACTAAACAAAATGTAAAAACCATGAAATTAGAGGGTTCCCTATAGGGTCAAAGCAGTAAAACTGATTCTGATTAAGTTGCATTACCAGAGAGAAGCAGGATCTCAATAATTTACAGCCAGAGACAGGCTAAGTGTCCATTAGCATTAGTGTCTATGGATTAACGCTTGCTTTTTTCCACATTTTTAAGGCCTCTGAGACCACGTCTGGGTCTCCGTCTTTCCCTCTTCCTGGCTCTCAAGAACCATTGAAGTAAAACCCTTTTTCCCTTCACACAGGAGAGGAGAATCCTCTCTTCATCCCCTGCACCCCCAAACCACAGCTAAGGAAGACGGCAACAGTATTTGATGTGAATCTGGACACAGTAAATGGTCTCTAATGGTATCTATTACACAAAACTCAGGATAATTTTTAAACGTTATGAGGTCAGACATGATCCAAATTGCAGAAGAACACATCAGAGCTGGATGTTCTGTAGATGTGCCAGTAGCTCTTAAGTTTAGGAAGAAAGAAGACCGATTTTTTTTTAATACAGTTGCCTTTCAGCATCAGCAATCTCGAAAAGGGCAAACTTGAAGCCAAACAAAAATGTAACGTGAAGTAATAACAGAAGGAAAAAAAAGAAAGTAAATCAATCATTACAGAAAACTGCTCTCACAATATTAATGGTATCTGAGCCTCTGTCAACGTGTTCTTGCCCTTTCTTCCTTCAGAAACCAGAGTGGCTCAGTTCGTTTGTGCCTCTTCCACTAATGAGCAGTGCACATCCCACTTCAATACCTCTTTTCTCCCAGAAATTATTACCTCAAAAGTCAGACCTACATTGACAAAAGTCTATTCTGCCATCATCCCCAGCTTGTGGAGGTTTACAGAAACTACTGAGATGCATTTAGGGACAGGTTAGAATTGCCTGTCCAGCCAGTATCCACCAAAACCAGATGAGGAGGAATATTTGGGTGGAGGTTTGGCGGTGTTTTTTTGTTTTTAAATAACTGCTTTAATTGCAATGTACCTGCATTTTTCACAGGTACGTTTTTGAAATGAAATGTGCGAAGTTACTCCTCTTGCTCCCCCAAACTCCACGCACCGAGGTATTTTTCAGACTTAGCACACCTGTGGCAGGATGCAAACTCCCTCTCTCCCCCATCATGGAAGGAGTAGGCACATCTCCCTCTCTCTGCTGTTTGAGGCTGACAGCTGCTTTTGTCAGGCCCCAGAGCACCCTGCCCATGGCCATTAGGAGAAGGGAGGGTGGAGGCGCCAGGGAGCCGCTGGGTGCCCGCGGTCAGTGTGGGGGATGTTTGGAGGCTTCAGGGGCACCCACAGCCAGGGTGGGGTGCAGAGAAGCTTCTGGAATGCCCACAGTCAGATCTGATCAGGCTATAAAAACAGGATTCTCGTCGAGGCCCCGCACCTTCCACGCGACCTCTCGGGAGTTACGAGCTTAGTCCTCGCAGGATTGCGAGTGTATCCACCTTCCGTGCACATTTGCACGTGTATTTATACTTTCCGTGCACGTTTGCACGTGTACTTTCCGTGCTCAATATGAGCATGTGTATAAATTAATCCTCGCAGAATCGCGAGTGTATTTTGCTCCCGTGCTTCCAGATAAGCACGTGTAATATTCCGTGCACACTTGCACGTGTATTTCTCCTCACAGGACTGCGAGGGTATTATAAATTTACCCTCGCAGAATCGCGAGTGTACACTTTCTGCACTCACTACGAGTACGTGTATCCCTTTAAAATAACCCCACACCGTGTTCAGCCAAGTGTGGACTCTTCCCGAACTCAAGGACGGCTCCGGCATTGTTTTGGTGAAGCCACGTGCATGCACTCTGTGGACCTCCTGTTGTATTAGTTGCTGCCCCTTCATAATTTTCCTCAACTGATATCCAAACCTGTATTCAAGTCACTTTTGGAGTGTTAAAATCCTGTTTCTCACTGGTTTAATAAAAGCTGTTTTGGACCCTGTTGTCCCTTAAACGAACCTCGGGGTGCCTCCGTGACAACACCAAAGAAAAAAATAATCACAAAGCAAAAAGTAACGACAAAACACCACTAATATTGGGGCTAAAAGACAGCAGTGATGGATTTTCTTTAGCGTGTCCCCAGTTCCGGGGTGCGCAGAACATCCCTGCACTGGTCCTAGTGTCCAGTTGCAGGACACGAAGGCGCTGTCCCCTTGGGATGGACCAGGATCATCTCTGTGCCTTTTACTTTATCCCAGTACTTTTGCATGACACTGATTTTTCCCCAGTGCTTTTATGTGACGGAGGAAGACAAAGGTAAGGAGCTGCCAGGCACTCCTCCGGCTGACTAGCACCAGCCACCCAAGAGGTGCTTGCACGATTTTGTATATATAAAACTTGTAAAGCGCTTTAGGAAGCCGCGGGATGAAAAGGACTACATAAACGTAAGATATTATTATTATTATTAAACCAGTGATCTGACAAGAAGAGACAGCTTTTCAAATCTGTACAACAGCTTGAGCTGAAGAGATCAGGGAGTCCACTTTGAAAAAAGCAAATAATCATTTGAAACGAATCGGAGGATTAGAAGTGGCAGCTCTTTTGTGGATTCTCCGTGGCAGGTAAATTTAGTAGGCTACTTTAATTTTGCATCGTTTTAACTCCTGGCAATGTCCTGTGCATTGAATCTGACAGAGAGACAGAGTGTTTGAAGCTGTCATGGCTACATTTTAGTCTCCCAATTTTACAATCAGTGTTTGAATCTGCTGCTACAACTCCGGGTACAGAGATCAGAGGCTTATCAAAGAGGCATCCGTGTCAAAGACAAGCAGCAGCTTTGACTTCATTCCTTCAGAATTCCTGCAAAAGCAGATGAGTGCGCCACAAAACGGGGCTGGAGGAAATCTCTGTATCGGCTGTAAACCTATTTCAGTATTAATTTTTTAAGGATCTATTTCAGTCTCATGTAAAATGAGTGTGTTTAGCGGAGATAATCCTCTCAACAAGTGAGCTTAATATGTGCCTTCTCCTGTAAATGAAAGTACGTTTTAAACTGGCTTGTTGCTATATCAAGCACTAATTGAAGTACTACTTCAACCAGTTACTTTCTTTTTTGGACAAAAAATGTATTCTTCCTAACAAAGCAGCATCTCTACTATGGAAGAGAAATGCATGGCAAGAATCTGAGTGTTCTCCTTCCTTCCCTTCTCCTAGACGCAGCGCAAGAACTGTCCCCACCGCTGCCCGTCATCGAGACCTCTGTCCATGCACAAACACCAACCTCTCAGCTCATTTTTGCTAGAGAGCAAGAGTGGATTGCTACAGAGCGCCCAAGGGATGTGCAAATCCCACTGGAGCGCTGCCCGGCGCAGGAAAGCCCTGCAGAGCTCCCATGGGGAGCAACGGATGGTGCTTCAGGACAGCCAAGGGATTTGGGTGCTCTGAAGGGCGTTGCAGTGATGTCGGGCACAATCATAGAATCATTTTGGATGGAAGAGACCTTTAAGATCATTGAGTCCAACCATAACCTGAATCTAGCACTAACCCACGTCCCCAAGAGCCTCATCTATAGATCTTCCGGTGCGGGGATTCCAACCCCAAGCCCACCTTGAGCTTCTCCTTCTCACCCCAAGCATCATGCTTCTTACTCACCCTCTCCAGTTCTTCAGTGGAGTTAAGAGGCAAAGAGGACAATCAGCAACAGGTTAATTTGTCTGATTAAGCTTTCGGAGAATTGGCATTTGAACCCATAACACAGCGCAGCCCCCAGAGCGCTGCTGGGCCCGTTGAAAGGAGCCCCACGCTCCCACAGCCACAGAGCACATTAAACCGCATCTGAAAGCCACGGTCAGACCTGCAGACTTAGCAAAGCCCGGCTGCAGGTGCAGACATGCCCTAAAGTGCACTGGAGTTCAGCTCTTCGGCGCTCAAATCACTTCTGACAAACAGGGCTGAGAAGTCTTAATGCATTCGGGCGTTTTTTAAAGAGCGCTCCCAGCACCATCTCGCACTAAATGAAAGCTGTGGGTTAAAACGAGGTTTTAAAACTCCAGAATGTTTACAAGTCGCTCATCTCAGAGAACAGCTCGTTTATCAGCGTTCAGCCCGTACGCAAGAATTTCTTCCGTAATATCCTGTGCATCAAAAGGTCCCGGACGTTCCCCCTACACTCAAACTGAAGAACGCAATGGACACTTTAAAGGGCGGTTGTTCACTCCATAAGGAACAAAACACATAGAAAACCACGACAGAAGATGCAATGATACTTTATCTAGAGTAGCCAATCAACAAACCGCAATTATTTCATTTCTGAACCGAAGCAGGTGATATTTTTCACTGTCTCCTGTATTCCAGAGAATCGCAAGGAAAGACATAAACCCATTTTTAGGTGGAATTGTGGGTGCTCATGCTGCTCCTTACCAGCTGTAATCAATGACTGATCCTCCAGGTACACAGGTCTGTAGAATTTGCTGTAGAAACCGGCAGGTCCTTCCTGCATTAGATTGAGCACCTGAGATCAGCAAAGCACCTGCACAAACGTCATTTCCAGCCCAGTGACCACTCAGCCCCATTGGCACTGCTGAGCGCGGCTCTGGGGCTGAGCCCTCCCACAATAAACCTGCTTTTTAAAGACTCTGTGTATGTTTAATAGATAAAACACCACCTCCGTACTTAAAAAAAAAGAGCAGAAATATAGCCATAAATAAGCATTAGCGCCTCAAAAATGGTGAAACCACAATTTTATGGTTCTAAACAGAGACAAGGTGGGATCAGGAATGGTAGCAATGTATTTCAGATTAAAGCTTTCAAGCGGATGAGAAATAGTTACAGGAGTTGGAAGCTCGGTAACTACAGTTGCATTAAATTATTCCATCTGCAAGTCCATTAAAAATTGTTAATGGTTTTGTATGGCTTTTATATTTATTGGGTGGGTTTATTCCTATGTGAGTCATACATATTTATTACCGGGGTCCAGATAAAGGTTATTAATAAAATCTATTGTATTTGCATACTGTCTTGACGCTGGCCTAAGTATTTACAACTTGACTATAAAAGAATCCTCAAAAATTATAAATAGCACCAGGGATTCATCACAACTTTATTTTTCGCACTTTTTAAATGACTCTTTTTGGTGCTTTGTTTTTTCAACCTGGTGAAGCCGTTTCTTCTTTCAAGTCTAAGACGCACTAATTCTTTCAAAGCACAATTTGTGTTGAGGAAGTAAGCGGAGATGCAAAGCTAAGGAAAGCTAGGCTTCATAATTGAGAAAATACATATATTTCTACACATAATTATGAACAGTAACAAAAGCTCAGTATTAAAATAGTTCCACTGAATCCCTGGAATTGTGCCTGCCAACTAAAACACCTACCATGAATTTAGTAATGGGTTATGCAAACATAAATTACCAGGCCAGACGTTTTAAAAGGAAAAAAAAGTTGATTTATTGTCACATTGGAGACATGGCAGGAGAGAAGCACAATTTCGTTTTTCCATATATTCATCAACACTGCAGATGTGTTAATGCAGAAAGAATTCTAGAATAAAAATGGCTCTCAACTGCTCTAATCCTCATATGTCATTTAATTTACTTAAAATTGGTTAGCAAGAAGCTTTATTTTTTCTTCTTCCTTTTTTTTTTTTTTTTTGCTTTGTTTTAAGAAAGCAAAACACACTAAAAATTTCTGGGAGAAAACAGGTTTTAAGAACCTTTTTCCACTGTTTCTCCTCCTAAAAATTTGCCTCAAGATTTCAAGGGTCATTTTCAAATTGACCCTAAAAAAGCAAATCCTGCAGAAGGCTGGTTTGGTTGTTGGGTTTTTTTTGTTCTGTTGGGGTTTTGTTTGTTGGTTTGGTGGGGTTTGGGTGCAGCACAGGGGAAAGGGACCTGGGGGTCCTGGGGACAGCAGGGTGACCATGAGCCAGCACTGGGCCCTTGTGGCCAGGAAGCCAATGGTACCTGGGGTGGGTTAGAAGGGGGTGGTCAGTAGGTCAGAGAGGTTCTCCTGCCCCTCTGCTCTGCGCTGGGGAGACCACACCTGGAATATTGTGTCCAGTTCTGGCCCCTCAGTTCCAGAAGGACAGGGAACTGCTGGAGAGAGTCCAGCGCAGGGCAACAAAGATGCTGAAGGGAGTGGAGCATCTCCCGTGTGAGGAAAGGCTGAGGGAGCTGGGGCTCTGGAGCTGGAGAAGAGGAGACTGAGGGGTGACCTCATTAATGTTTACAGATATATAAAGGGTGAGCGTCAGGAGGATGGAGCCAGGCTCTTCTCGGTGACAACCAATGATAGGACAAGGGGTAATGGGTACAAACTGGAACACAAGAGGTTCCACCTATATTTGAGAAGAAACTTCTCAGTGAGGTTAACAAAACACTGGACCAGGCTGCCCAGGGAGGCTGGGGGGGGACTGGACTGGATGAGCTTTCGAGGTCCCTTCCAATCCCTGACATCCTGTGACTCTGTGACCTGTGCTCCCCTGCCCCACTCGCTCTGGCCAATTTCCAAACAGGTCAACGCTGGAAAGTTCAAGCAAAGGCAAGAACAACTGGAGAAAAACGAATTATTTGCTTTGCATCCTTTCATTTGAGTGACAGGAGAAATTCACAGCAGCATCAAATGTTTAACAAGAGGGATTAATCCGTAAATATTTGCTTACAAGTAGGTCCCTTTGTAAACCAAAGTAATACCAAAAATATCCCCTATTCTCCTTTTCTGCAGTGGAAAATTCAGCACCCTCAACATGACTGAAATCTAATACCTGCAACTGATGTTGCTAGAAGAGAAATGCATTCTTCAATTGTCAAGCACATTTAACCAGAAAAATGCTGAAACCGAATCAATCTAAATTACCAGGAGCAAGTGACTTCAGAGTACTTAATTTATTCAACTACTGGAACATGTTCAGTTGAATCAGATGTGTCTCCGTTATGAATATTTTTGGAACTGTTGAATAAAGTAATCACCCATATATTTTCAGCTTTATAAAAAGACTTTTGAGGTCAATGTGTTGTAGAAAATGGATCTAAGCACATTAAAAAAACGCTGGAGACAAACTCAAAGCGTCATAGATGTGTGATTTCAGAAAAATGCTTCAGATTATTAATAAACTTCTCTGCCTAGTAACATAACGCATCATCATTACTTCTAGGAAAATAAATCCTTCGACCTGCAGACTTCAGACCTTTATAAATGCTGTTTATCTGTGAAATCCTACACACCAATAATCCCCAAAATATAGACTCATTTTGTAAAACAACCTTCAAGCCCTGTTATCTCAAAACAAATTCCCCGTGTTCTGCAGCCCCCAGCCGGCCGCCCACCCACTGCCCGGCCCCGCTGAGAAAAGCGACAGCGCCTTTGGAAAACAAACCAGAAATGGAGTTTTACCCAACAGGGGCTGCCCATTCAACCAACAAACTGACCCGGGATTTAGGGGGACAGGGGGAATATTCACAAATATATTGCAACATGTTTTCACGGGCTAAGAAAGGTTCGTAGCTGGCTTGGATTTGCTTTTCCTCAAAGCAGGTGCCACTGGCAGGGATCCTGCGTTTGCTTGTTCTGGGTGCTAAAGCCAAAGTTTGTTTGTTTGTTTAATTTAATAATGTCTGCTAATTATAGTGGTGGGAATGGTCAACATGCAGAAAAATGCAGGTCAGTTTTATAAGAATCCCAGAAATATACAACGGTGAATTATGATTCTCTTATTGCTCCCTCACTTCCAATGAAGTGAAAAGCAGCCAGAGATTATAACATAGAAAAGCATGTCAGAAACACTGATGTTTTTCCTATTAACAATTAAAATACGCTAAGGTCAAATATGTATTAAGTAATGACAACAAAATTACTGAGAACCTATGAATTACGGACCATCCAGGATCTGGTTAGAACCTGACTCCACAAGTCTACTGTTCAGACTGCATTTGAAGACATAGAGCTAATTATATATATATATTTTTTTAAAAAAGTGACATAATATGGTTCTTCATTTACCTTCTGAAATAAGAAGCCCGTGTACGAATTATCATAAACATCATTTGCTTTGCAAACAGGACCTCTTAAGAAAATGGTAATATTTGATATGAATGTTAAAAGGGAGGACATGGCACCTCAATATCGTGATCCTAAAGGGGGGGTATTCATCATTGTTCCGAACAGATAAGTCATACTCTGTTCTCATAATTTTGTTATTTACAGAGGGAAATGGCGATGTTTCAATTTAATAAAAAGAGTATCCTATGCATTTAACGTTCTGCTAATGTTTTAAATATATGAAGAATCTTAAAAGCATCATAAACCAATTTTAAAATAGAACTAAATACTGATAATTGCATTTGAGTCATACAAAGTAATAGGAAATATTGTTTTTGAACAATCAATTCATTTCTTCTTAATACAAATCTCTTAAACTCTCCTTGCCGAAGTCACAGGAAAAGAAAAAGGGAGAACTTAAACCGCATTTTTCTCTTTTCTCTCGGGCACACGGGGAAAGTAAATGAAATTTAAAAAGAAAAAATAAAAAAGACAAAAAAAGAGGGAAAAAAACAGTAGAACCCAGCTCTAGATGGCAGCAAATCGATATTCACCCCTATGTACACAGACAGAGCATCAACTGCTCTCCAGCAGACTCCATCATCTCAGTAGCTCTTCCAGCGGTGTTGTTATTTGCACTTTGTTACCCAGGCCAGCCCGAAGCCGACTGTGCAAAGTCATTAGGAATCCAGCACAATTCACCACCAGCAATTAGAAAGATACTCCTCTCTCATTCCAAGAACTAATTCGACCAGCAGAATAATTTTTTTAAGCTTAATTTTATTATCTTTTGCTGTAGAGACAGGATAATTCAATAGAATGATCCAGAAACACTGGAGAGTAGGAATTTAAGAACTTTAAATTTTTAAAAATTGAGCCCTTGCATAATAACTGTGTTCATTTCCTTTAGTTACGACTTGCAATTGTTATTTTTGTAAAAAACAACACAAATGGATCACCCTAATAAGCAATGCCATGAGTAAAACTACTACTCTTTTAACGTAAAAACCTACAGACTGATCTCTCTTTCTCTTTTGCAGCAGTGGCACTACAGAAACGCCACCGAGCACAAGTTTCAGTCAGTGCTAACATACACTATTCATATGCTCATTTATTTTGTCTTCTGGCACCTTCTAATATTCCATTTTCCAGCCATTTGTGTGAGAACACACTTCTGCTATGTCTGTGTTTAAAGGTTCTCCCACGTCCTCCAGCACCTCTGCCGATCCAATCTTGCATCTGCTTCACAAGCACCAATTTGAGCATTTACAGGTAATCTTGGCTTTCGAAATCTCACCAAAAAGTACATTTGCAACCTCAGAACAGTGAAGGGCAACAACAGTGAGGAACCAGCTGTTCAGCTCACCCTCAGGATAAAAAAACAGCGACCAGAGGAACAGGCCGGCAGGAGAAGCTCCTGTACCCAAATATCCGCTTTAAGCAGATGTGCCACATCTGTCTGTTTTTTTAGAGCTCAAACTCTCACATTAGAAAACCAGAATCTTAGTTTATCTCCCAGGCCTCTCAGTGTAGAGTCTTGCATCTGGGTAGGAACAACCCCAGGTTCCAGTATAAGTTGGGGAATGACCTGTTAGAGAGCAGCGTAGGGGAAAGGGACCTGGGGGTCCTGGTGGACAGCAGGGTGACCATGAGCCAGCACTGGGCCCTTGTGACCAGGAAGGCCAATGGTACCTGGGGTGGGTTAGAAGGGGGGTGGTCAGTAGGTCAGAGAGGTTCTCCTGCCCCTCTGCTCTGCCCTGGGGAGACCACACCTGGAATATTGTGTCCAGTTGTGGCCCCTCAGTTCCAGAAGGACAGGGAACTGCTGGAGAGAGTCCAGCGCAGGGCAACAAAGATGCTGAAGGGAGTGGAGCATCTGGGTGACAACCAATGATAGGACAAGGGGTAATGGGTTCAAACTGGAACACAAGAGGTTCCACTTCAATTTGAGAAGAAACAACTTCTCAGTGAGGGTGACAGAACCTGGCCCAGGCTGCCCAGGGAGGTTGTGGAGTCTCCTCTGCATTCAAACCCGCCTGGACACCTTCCTGTGGAACCTCATCTGGGTGTTCCTGCTCCAGTGGGGGGATTGCACTGGATGAGTTTTCAAGGTCCCTTCCCATTCCTGACATTCTGGGATTCTGTGAATTTCACAGAAGTTAAAAAGAATCACAGTTACTCAGAAAAGTTCAGGAATTATCACCGTAAGAAAATAATCAACTGATGCGGGGTGGCATTTCACTTGATATATTCTGAGATGCCTTCCAAGGAACAGTCACGTAAAATGGATGTTTCAGGTAATCTCCGAGCAGCCTCAGCCTTCCACAGAAGCTGCTCAGGATGAAACAGACTGAGACTGAAAATACTCCAAAACACCAATGAGCAGCAAGTCTGATTTGTCCTCCTAAAAGGTCTGAGGAGGTAAAAAGTGGTTTTGTAATAACAGGAATTTAAAGCCCTTTTTAAGAGTTTCTGTGTGTAACAACCACCACCAAACTTTCTGTTCTCGTAAGGTTCCCACACATGAGACTTCTCCCCAGATTTGTCTCCCCCTGTGCCAAGCCAGAAACCCTATTTTCACATTTTTAAATGCCAAAAGCCCTAGAGGCATCCCAATAAACATGAAAATACTCTATGCCTTTTGCAGCTATGTGATAATTCACAAGGAAGGCAGAACTGACCCAAATAGATCTGTCACATTTTTTAAAGTTAAAAGAAACACGAGTATAAATATCCTCAACTTCCTTAGTAATTTTTTCAAATCCCCTTCTGCTACAGAGCAGATTGCTTGCAGCAGACATTATGGAAAGTGGAGAGGACATCCCAGCCAGCAATGGATAGGAAAGCCACGGCCATCGCCACTCATCTCCTGATTAATGGTGAGATTGGCCACAGCAGAGGAAAAGAGATGCTGGAACAGGCCAGACCACCGACAGGGATGCACACAGAATGAAAAAGAAAATGGAAAGTAGAATTGTGAAAGAAATTGTCAAATTTAACAATTCCATCTCTGCAGCTGTGGTTTTTCTTATACCCAGAAAGATGTTACCTCATTGTGGAAATGCGAATTAAGCTGTACACTGGGTTATTTATCCGAAGAACGGTTCTTGCATACAAACCGGTTTTCTACTACAGAACTCTATTATTCAAAAAGAGAATTTTGATGGTTTAGTAACATAAATGTATCAATTTGGAAACGCCTGTGGCTCACTGTGTTTCCTGTCCACGTCCAGAATGGTTTCACCATATTGGGTAGGTTTTCAGTGCAGTTTTGGAAAAAATCAGGTTGAGTAGTTAATAATCCTGCCCTTCTCATTTTCAGCTGTCTGACAACACTGCCTAAGCTTGGAGGAGGTTTCACAGAGCTCCCTCCTGCTTGGGAGCCCAGAAAACAGCTGAACACACAGTGCACAAGTTTAAATTTTTGTGCAAGCAGGAACACGAGTGACGGTTGGACATTGTGTCACTCAATCTTTGTCCCCTGTCAGACCTTCTGCATCTGAGCCACCTGCTCTGTGCCCCAGGAGCAACAACCCCATCTCAAGTCTGTTACAGCTGCCTGTTACCACAGTTCGGACACTTTCTGCTAATCACAGAATCCCAGAATGTCAGGGATTGGAAGGGACCTGGAAAGCTCATCCAGTGCAATCCCCCCATGGAGCAGGAACACCCAGCTGAGGTTCCACAGGAAGGTGTCCAGGCGGGTTTGAATGTCTGCAGAGAAGGAGACTCCACAACCTCCCTGGGCAGCCTGGGCCAGGCTCTGCCACCCTCACCATGAAGAAGTTTCTTCTCAGATTTAAGTGGAACCTCCTGTGTTCCAGTTTGAACCCATTACCCCTTGTCCTATCACTGGTTGTCACCAAGAAGAGCCTGGCTCCATCCTCCTGACACTCACCCTTTATATATCTGTAAACATTAATGAGGTCACCCCTCAGTCTCCTCTTCTCCAGCTCCAGAGCCCCAGCTCCCTCAGCCTTTCCTCACACGGGAGATGCTCCACTCCCTTCAGCATCTTTGTTGCCCTGCACTGGACTCTCTCCAGCAGTTCCCTGTTCTTCTGGAACTGAGGGGCCCAGAACTGGACACAATATTCCAATTCTTTGATCCCATTTCCATTTTTTAATTCTGTCAGGGAAAGTAGAAGAGGAGTTAGATTGTGTCGCTGTTCAGAAACAAAGCTGCAGAGAGCACATCACAGCAAAGAAGGAAGAGCATAATAAATAAATAAATCAGGCAAGCTTATAAAGGAACATGGTTTCACAGGAATCCCAGGACACAAGATCAGGGTGTAGAATCCAGCACAGATTTCCCCAAACCCTGGGGATGTTCACAGCCACTGTTTTGCAGTTAGGCCCTGAAGGAATTCAATATATCTATTCTCTTCCAAAGTATTCCATGGAAGGCTACCAAACTATATCTTATGAAAGCATATTTAAAACCTTACCTTGAAACAACTTAACAGCCAGGCCATTCACTTCCATATCTTGCTTACTGGAAAGAACTAAGTGCATATCATTTCCCCACTATATCTACTGAAGGAACTACACCGAGTATATAATTTTCCTCTCCACATCAACTCCCACTGAGTTTCTCACAACGTACATAGAAGAGCAGTGTTCAGGGTGTTTTTTTCACCCCACAGTGACCTTCTGCTCCATACAAATACACTGGGCCAACCGAAATCATCCTAAAACATGTGTCAATGCGCTATCAGCTGGGAGGCGGCAGCTACAGCCACAGTCTGCAGAATCTGCCATTTTCCTTATAGGAAAAAAACAGGAAGGAAGCAGACACTCGAGTTTAGGTGTTGTGGAATGAACTCAAGCTTCTAGCGAACAATTTGAAAATGTGTCCCCAGAAATCTATTTATTGTCTGGATTTCATACAATTTTCCATACACTCCATGTTCTTTCAATTCTTCCTCTTTCCAACAGTCCGTTCTCTCCTGCAAAGAGAATCCCCCAATTCCTCGCTACCGCATTCACTCTCCACATTTTGCTCCTTTTTTAAAAAGTCCTGATCTTTCATAGCTGCAGTGCCCAAATTTTCCTCTTTTTCGCACAAACAGAACTGATTTCTGCCCCTCAAAGCCCCTCGGGGCTCCTGTTCCAACATCCCTTCTCTGGGTCAGGCTCCTCCAGCATCTCTCCCTCAGCACCAACAGGCAGCGAAGCAGCAGCTGCTATTTGAGAAGCAGCAATAAAGGTTAGAAAACCCACCGGCTGCTTCTCTCCCAGGAAGATACTTGGAAGGAACCAATACTTGTATATCAGTTATTTGGAATGGGCTTTGAAACCCTAGAACATCCCTGGATGAACAGATTGCTGGCAATCGTCAGGAGGGGAACAGAAAAACCGAGCACAAAACAAAGCAAGCAAGAAGAAAAAAACATTATGGTTCATAAAATTAATTTATATGTATTTTCTATACAATTATGGATAGACACACACACTGCACATGCAAGATGAGCAGGGAAGAGCTTTTTGGCTACCACAAACACCTTTTCCACAGCACCCGCTGCGTGCGGTGCATTCGAGGAGCTCAGCACCGACCTCGCTGCCTTTCCAGTGACATCAACAGCAAAACTTCATCTGATTTTTGATGGGAAAATGAATATCTTTGAAGTTATGCCCTTGATGTAGATTTATTGAGGCAGCAAAATGTCACTTTCTACATCCAGTGCTAAGAGAGTTTGGATTAGCGAAAAAGAATTGTTTAAAAACTCTGCAGGTTTTACATTAATACAAAATTCAGAGCGAGCCTGTTTGAGGGCTGATGTTCACCCTTCCTCCCAAAACATCGATTCATATTTCACCATTTACAGAGCGCTGCCTGATGAGAAAGCCATCAAAGAGAAGCGCTCTTAGTTAAGATGGTGGACATCACAATACATACAAGAAAATCATGGAAACAAACCGTTACAGGAATAAAAAACCCACTTACACAGGCCTAATACCATTTACTACTGCAAAACCTCAGATGGGAAGGGCTTTTCTCCTTACCTCGGGAGTGTTCTTCTTGAACTCGCGACTTTGCTCAATGAGTTTTTTCCGGGACTGCTCACTTTCATCTTGCCGGTTCGCCAATATTGTTGCTGTGGCATCGAGCTCTCTCTGTGAGAACAACAAAACAACAAAAGGAACTATAATTAGAGCTCCGTTTCCCACAGGAATTAAAACAAAAGCTCCTATGTACATCGTGTCATTTGGAATATTGAGGGGACTGAACTACAGAGCAGTACAGAGCAAAGCACCGAGCTGTCAGGAATGGGACCTCCCGAATAACAGCCAATGAATTATTGCACCCTTTTTGATTTCACCTCACCAAAAAATAAATAAATAAGTTCATTTTTCTCAAAAGTATCCATGGCTTTACCACAACCCCGGACAGGACAGTAGCAGTGGGCACGCAATACACACCTCCTACTAATTTCCCCAATCCAGTGAAGATTATAGATCTTGGAGACATTAAAAGCCAGTTTTATTTTCACCTGCCTGCTTTTTAAAGATACTGGATTTTCCTTGTTTGAATCACTCTATGAAAAAAAACATCACAACCAACCCTGATTAACTCAGATATTGGTTAACCTTATACTTCAGCCTAGACTGGTTATGCTTCACTCTTAATTTTAAATGACACACTGGATAAAATTCTACACTGCCACTGCAATGCTCTTTTTTCATTTAATTATTTCCTTACGTAAATAGAAAACTATCTTTTCATGCAACTGGAATCCATTTCTTCCCCAAACGCACATCTTTCATCATCTGGCCAGGAAGGTCAATGGTACCTGGGGTGGGTTAGAAGGGGGTAGTCAGTAGGTCAGAGAGGTTCTCCTGCCCCTCTGCTCTGCCCTGGGGAGACCACACCTGGAATATTGTGTCCAGTTGTGGCCCCTCAGTTCCAGAAGGACAGGGAACTGCTGCAGAGAGTCCAGCGCAGCCACCAAGATGCTGAAGGGAGTGGAGCATCTCCCGTGTGAGGAAAGGCTGAGGGAGCTGGGGCTCTGGAGCTGGAGAAGAGGAGACTGAGGGGTGACCTCATTCATGGGGATCAATATGGAAAGGGTGAGTGTCAGGAGGATGGAGCCAGGCTCTTCTCGGTGACAACCAATGATAGGACAAGGGGTAATGGGTTCAAACTGGAACACAGGAGGTTCCACTTAAATATGAGAAGAAACTTCTTCATGGTGAGGGTGGCAGAGCCTGGCCCAGGCTGCCCAGGGAGGTTGTGGAGTCTCCTTCTCTGCAGACATTCAAACCCGCCTGGACACCTTCCTGTGGAACCTCAGCTGGGTGTTCCTGCTCCATGGGGGGATTGCACTGGATGAGCTTTCCAGGTCCCCTCCAATCCCTCACATTCTGGGATTCTGTGATGAATGCCAGATTATGTTCCAACAGCATCTCAGCCTGGTCCAAGTGCATTATCCCCATCCCAGTTTCTTTACTCAGTGGTGTGCTTCCCAATGTCACCATAATAGATGGAACGGGTCACTTATTGGCGCATAAACCAACAACTCAATCTCCCATGTCAGTTTATTCCTTTGCTGCAGTATTTCCATGTAACACGGAGAGGAAAAAAAATGTAAAAGGCTAAAGTCTCCATTCAGCTGCGCACATCGTTCCCCAGGTCACTTGGAATTATAATCAAGGATTCATAAGAGGAATTTAGCACTGTTTTCCCTTGTTATCATTTCAAAAGGAGAAAAACCTGGCTATGAGAAAGAAGTTAATGAAAACCAAGAACAATGTGCTAGAGCAAGAGATGAAGCCGGTTTCATCACGACACCCCGAATGCACCTCGACCCGCACAAAAACCCAACGTCCTCCAACAGAAAAGCTGCTGCACCGCTGGCATTGCTCACATCTCAACAGCCTGGAACAAACCAGACCAGAAAACACAAGCCTGGGACCTCCTGCCAGGTCTAATTACACATCCCCAGTGGTCGCTCAAGTCCCTGACCAGGTCATCACCACACAGAACCCACCGTACAAGTCAAGCAGATTTGGTTGCTACTAGATGGTTTGCATCAACAGTTCACTACGCGCTGGATCACGTACTTCCAGTGGAAATGGGCACCCAGAGCCGGGAAACAAAGCGGGAAGACAAAACATTTGCCTCTTCCTATTTTTGCAAAGGTCTAAGAAATAACAACCAATGGCAGGTTCCTATGGGACGGCTGCTAAACCTCATTCTGCAAGTTTAAAACAAAGAACGTACAGAATGAGCAGGTAGATACTAGTGTCCAGATCATCTGTGAAAAGGTCTAATTCAAAACTCTTAGTTACATTCATGTATGGGCAAAATCTGTAACTTCGAATGACTGCATGGATGTACGTGTGTTTTATATGACTTCATGGTTTGATCTGTGGAGGAAAAAAAGCCTTCTGCAGTTTCCAACTCCAAAGCATCACTACTTTTCCCCAGCTTTAGCTTTATTACCACATAATAAATGTATGGACCGTAGTTATCTTAATCCTTGGAAATATGCTAAATACGACAAATGGATTTGAAGCCAGGCAGCATGCTGGAGCCACTGACCTAAATATTGTCACTGTAATGTTGAAAAAAACCCTCTATTTCTGACTTTGAGGAAAAAAACAGGGCAATATGTCCACCAGATCTTGGTTTGGAATTCTGTAACATATGTGAAATCTATTGCAGAAAAGTGGGAAATACTTAACAGTTGGATAAACCACATTTGAAATTCATCCCAGCTAAGTTTATGCAAGAAAAAAGAGCAACAGAAACCAATGTGGTTAAGCAGTACTATAATGAGCAATATAACGGCTAAGCAGAAGGCTTTTGAAAAATATAAACAATCTGGTACGGCCAGCAACTTGGAAAACTATATTTAAAAAGGAAGCACACATTTAAAGCAAAGCAAACACAAATCATGAAGAGGGAATTTCAGTAGACCAAAGAATCAAATGCTTTGTTTTACAACGCAGAGTGCTAGAGAGCGACTTTATAAATGGAAAAGTAGGCTTTTGAAGACCTGTACTTCCAAGTTTAGAGACAAGAAATGGGAACTGATTAAAAAATGAATCATGTTTTGTATGTTGTGCCGCTATGAAGAGTCAGGTAGCAAAGGAACAACCTTCTCGCCCTCACTGTTCGACTGATCCCAGCGCCGCGATGCGTTACTGCAGGGACCTTCCTATCGCTTCCAGAACTCCTGCTGGGACAGGCCCGGGAATTCCTCACCGCAAAACATTCCCTTATGTGACATCTCGGGTACGGACACCGCCGAGGAGAAATGCTGCCTGCAACACGCCGAGCTGTGCGGGGCTCAGGGCTGAACTCCTGCCCAGCATTTAGGAACAGCAGATGCAGTAGGATACAAGTCCAGCTGAGGCACAAGAGATATCTAGCCCTGTATACAAGATCTGATATAAATCAAGATACTAAATCTTCAAGCTATGTCACAGTAAGCCCCAAATCAAAACTATTTGAAAAAACACTGATTTTTTTTCATCCTGACTTGATCTCAACCGTGTACAATACAAGTTTCATTTATTTAAATCTAATATTAGATACAGCATTACGACCCACAAGCATTAATGGAAGACTTTTCATACTCTTGTGATTCAGTCTCATGAGATACCTCCATTTTTGTGAAAATTCAATGTAGTCAATGCATTACTTCTGCAAGCAAGCAGTATTAAGGAGTAAGTAGTATTAACTTTAGGATTTCAAACCTGAGTATTGTATAACAAGGGTATAGATGCTTCCCAAGCTTTGTAACCACCCTCTAAGTAGATTTTGGCTAAAAGGAGATGTAACACTGTACAAAGAGAAGCGCACTGGAGAGTCCTTTAGTGGGTGAAAAAAAGACCATGTCTCAGTATCATTCTCCACACCTTTGAAATCAAAAAGTTTCCAATGAAAAGCAAAGAGAAACCAAAGCTCAAAGGTGCTGCAGTGGTGACCTGACTACAAAAAGGATTCAAAGCCTGGAAGCTTTAGTTCCACTGATTTAATACTGGCTAATGAATTTTCTGGCCAAAACCAGCCACCATTCAATTACCCCTGAAAAAGTCAGTCATACTTGGAGCACATTTTGAGAGAGAACAAGCAAGACCATTATCTCTTTCCCCTTGTCCCAAAGTCCCATCAATTTAGGGCAGACACAGTTCATCCTGCTTAAGCCACAGATAACTAAAGAACTCTCTCCAGGGCTTCTGCTTTGACCCATTTTAACAAATTTACTGGGGGTGGGAGGGAGGCAACGGAAGAGACGAGATGTGAAAGTCTTACGCTCTTAAGCACGGGAGACATTAAAAGCAACCCTCAGAAAACACACATGAAAAGGTTTCTTTCATGTAGTATAAAGAAACAAACCAAAACTAGAACTAGGAGGGTCAATCTACTACCAACTGCAACAACAATCAACTTGAAGTGAATTTGCCTCCCTTTAATGCAAGTATTTCCAGGCTATCTCAGGCTCCCCAGGAACTGTCCCTGCTCGTCCTGCCCTGTTCAGACCCCTCTGTGACCACCAGGTCTTGTACCAGCACAAAAAACACAGCTGGAAGGAGGGGGGCTGCTGGAATCCCCCCATTCCACACCAACCTGCAACCTGTTCACCCCAAGGAAGCTTCAGATCCAGCCCTTCTGCGAGTGGCGCCTTTCAAAGTTGAGTCCCATGGGCTGTCCAAGGACTACTCACTTGGGAAAACGACTCTAGGAAGAATTTGAGCTTTTTTGGATACTTATGAAGTTTCTGTTCACAAATCCAAAAGGCAGAAGAAAATGAGACTATATAAGCAGGTGATTATTTAGCAAGCGATAGGACAAGAAGAAATGGCCTCAAGTTGCGCCAGGGGAGGTTCAGATTGGATACTAGGAAAAAATTCTTCCTGGAAAGGGCTATGGGGCATTGGAACAGGCTGCCCAGGGCAGTGGGGGAGTCACCATCCCTGGAGGGGTTTCAAAGGCATTTAGATGAGGTTCTTACAGACATGGTTTAGTGCTGGAGTTCAGTTATGGTTGGACTCGATGATCCTCATGGTCTCTTCCAACCAAAATGATTCTATGATTCTATTCTAAGCAGAGATAACCCCATGGTGCCAAGGTTGCTTCCTGTCAACGAAACTGCATTAAAAAGAAGAATTTGGGTTCCCAAGAACGCAAGATGCTTCAGCATCCCAGGCCCCCCCAAAGCTGCTCTAACATAACCTACCGTAACCAATATTCATTCTCTACTTAGAACCACTATTCTTATGTTTCACATGGATAAAGTTATAAAAAGCTGCAATAATCATCCACAAGTAATGCAATGTAACTGGATCCCAAAACTTGGTTATTCTCCCATTTTAAAATGCTTAATCCCTGTTGCGTTGACCACAAAGCTCTTACACTGGAGCAAAAGCATATATCACAAGTTTAAGATGGACTCTTTCTCTGGACCCAATGCTGTGCCTTCAAAAGCCTTCGGTGCGGCTGCGGACGTTAACAGCACATTTGCACCATAAACCTGGTTTTACATGTTACAAGGAGACACACAAATCACAACTGCACTTAGGAGTTTTCTACCAGTAAACGTGGTAGTAACCATTTCCCCCGAAATCCTGTTCCTGTGTATTTAAGGTATTTCCCTTTATCACCGTTTCAATCAGTTACCCAGTCTACACGATAATTTGCTACTGAAAGGAGTTTTCAGTATTCTCATTTTTGTTTTCATCCTCTCTCAGGATCGCATTTGTCAGCCCTATCGAAGCTCTCAACGGAGCTTTTTGCAATTTTTAATTTCCTATTAGAGGAAAACTCCTCAGTGCGGCGATGACACCAACGCAGAAGTGTTGGCACAACTCTGCATCCGCACAGCATGCTTGTCTTGGGGAAACTTTATCTAATATATCTGTTAGGGAAATGTAATCTGTTCTTCAGTCTTAAAAACCCCATAGTTCTCACTTGTTCTGAGGCTACTTACTGATTACATAAGTATTTCAACCATTATAAACTGCTTTGCGAGCTTGATCTAGATTATGCCCAGGGAAGCAGCCCCAAAGCTGACACTGGGAGTTTTTGTTAATGTCTATTTTGACACCAATTCCAAACTGAAGGTGCTCAGGAAAAGTAAACATATTGTACCAATGCAACAATGGAAGTAGTTTCTTTTGTGTAAAACGAGTTCAGGTCTGCCTCGCTGTAAAGCCCTTCCTAACACAAGCAAAAGGAAAGACCAGAGAGTTCAAATGTGAGCGCAACGCCAAGAACCACCATTCCCTGCCTTGCAAATCAGCACTGAATGATGAACACATAACAAAGACCAGAATATCTGCTCTCTACAGCCCTGGAGAGAGGAAAGAACCAAAACCACCACCATCAAAAATCAAACTGCCCAAGCATTACACAAAACACAGTTCTTAAGAAGCATTTTGCCATGTGGCAAACTGATGCAGCTACCTTTCACACATAGAATTAGCTAGGAAATTATTCAATAACCACATTTTTATTTCCACACCTCAAGTAATTTCACTCCAAGTAGGTTTTTAAACAAACCTTAACTGGAACAAATTTTGTGCTCCATGCAATGTTTTCGGACAGCGAGTATGACCATGAGCCAGCACTGGGCCCTTGTGGCCAGGAAGCCAATGGTACCTGGGGTGGATTAGAAGGGGGTGGTCAGTAGGTCAGAGAGGTTCTCCTGCCCCTCCACTCTGCCCTGGGGAGACCACACCTGGAATATTGTGTCCAGTTATGGCCCCTCAGTTCCAGAAGGACAGGGAACTGCTGGAGAGAGTCCAGCACAGGGCAACAAAGATGCTGAAGGGAGTGGAGCATCTCCCGTGTGAGGAAAGGCTGAGGGAGCTGGGGCTCTGGAGCTGGAGAAGAGGAGACTGAGGGGTGACCTCATTAATGTTTACAGATATCTAAAGGGTGAGTGTCAGGAGGATGGAGTCAGGCGCTTCTCGGTGACAACCAGTGACAGGACAAGGGGTAATGGGTTCAAATTGGAACACAGGAGGTTCCACTTAAATTTGAGAAGAAACTTTTTCCCAGTGAGGGTGCCAGAGCCTGGCCCAGGCTGCCCAGGGAGGTTGTGGAGTCTCCTTCTCTGCAGACATTCAAACCCGCCTGGACACCTTCCTGTGGAACCTCAGCTGGGTGTTCCTGCTCCATGGGGGGATTGCACTGGATGAGCTTTCCAGGTCCCTTCCAATCCCTGACTTGCTGTGATTCTGCGTTGAAGTGTGTAGTGACCACCACATAAAGCAAAGAGAGATCAAAACCTGAGGTGCTGATGTGGCTATCAATAAGATAACTAACAGACTCTTTAAAAAAACAAAAGTTAAAAAAAAACAGGTCGCTTTGTTGACCAGAACACCAGAAACCACCACAAAGGTGGGGAAAGTGTGAACACATCAGTTAATTACTTTGAAAGAAACAAAAAAAAACTCAGCTAAATGGTTGTGACTTGCGTAGCTGCTACAGGGTGGTGGGGATCAAACTACGTAGTCTTCTGCCAAATAAAATAAATTACGGGAAACCAAAGGAAACCCACTGTTGCTTGCAAAGACTCTGCCCGGGCAAGACACAAGGCGGCTTGACCGTCTGCCTGGCTGGCTGATCACAAGCTGACCAAGACAAACCAGCAGCCGCGCCCGCCATAGGCCTCACCGCACCACAGCGGCCAAATTACCCGCTTTAAGTGGCAACAGAGGAGGCAATAACCACATTCTCAAGCCCACAGCAGGCTGGGTCCCACACACACCAGCGCCGGGCTGGAATGGGGAGGAAAAACCAGTCTGAACACATTTCTGATACCAGCGATTCATCGGGTTTGAGCCTGTAGGTGCGCAGCATCCATGTCCCGTAAGACATGTTTTTGATAGATAATTTTTAAAAGAGTTCTGGCCCTTCAAAAAAATAATAATAAAGCAATTAACTGATGAGTAATTACAAACTACTTAATGCGCTATTCCTGTTGTTTGTTCAAATCCACCAGTGCGGCAGCCACTGTGTTGGGTGGAAAGGGATTACGCTGCCATTTTGTAATAAAACGCCGTCACAGACGTCAGCTCATGTCTTGGGCTTCCAAGTAAGATCAGATTCATGAGTTATATTAAATAACTCCTTTGACCACAGATCAAAGCAAAATGTAGTCTGAAAAGAGCGGTTTAAATAACAAAAAGTTGAACCCTTTAACTAAGCTCTGTTAGATCATTTAAAGTATTTAGTTACTCCCATTTTCGGCCTAAGCTTTGCTGGCAAATGAAGCATGACCATGCTTTAAGCAAGACACACACTGTAACACAGACCAGGATTTATAACTTGCTATACACATTGCCACCAATAAATCAATAATACATGTACACACACAGTCTTGTTTCGCTCTGAGTTCTGGGAACTTACTGTTTAAAAATAAAAATAAATAAAGCTTTTTTGCTTTGTTTTTATTCTAAACGAAAACAAACACATCGCTCACATTTTATTTAACTTCGCCCAAATCCTGACTGCACTGTGTCATTTAGAACAACAACAAATCACAATTATTTTTCCTTTGACGACACGCTATTCATTTTACTTTAAGGGGTTTTTAACATGGTTTTAACCAATATAGAGACATCGACCACCCGCCCTGAAGCCCATGACAACAACCACTCAATGATCTTTCAGTCTCCAAATGCGATCACCGATCTGGAAGCTACTTAAGCTGTTTCCAAACATTTGGACATAAAATATTTACCAACAAAAGCTTAAATATACACTGAAAAAGCCACCTAAAAATACTTTTATAACCACATTCCAACAAAGTAATTCCTTGAGGGATGGGAAAAAATTAAATTGGACTTGAACTAACACACCAATTCATCTTTCGCTCCTTTCTTGTGTTTTTGGACATCGCAGAAGCGTTAAGAAGCACTACAGGTCAGTGAGGGTGCCAGAGCCTGGCCCAGGCTGCCCAGGGGGGTTGTGGAGTCTCCTTCTCTGCAGACATTCAAACCCGCCTGGACACCTTCCTGTGGAACCTCAGCTGGGTGTTCCTGCTCCATGGGGGGATTGCACTGGATGAGCTTTCCAGGTCCCTTCCAACCCCTGACATTCTGGGATTCTGTAAACTGAAAACAACAGATTTGGCTGCAGTGGCACTGTCAACCTCGCTATGATACACTGTCACTAAAAAGTCCTTAATTTTGGCTATCAAAGCCAATTTCAATTTCTTGCACTTTAGAGCAGTAAAAACAATTCTGTGAAGACTCTGTGTTTACAATCCCTCAGCAGAGAATGCAGCTGTCTCAATCAGTGCTGATTGTCTGTTAATTAGTTCAGTTTTACAAGCTGATGGAACAGATTACTTCATTGCCTTCCCACACACAGAAACTCTACAAATATAGTTATCTGCAACACAGTAATTTTTGCTTCCCGGCAATTTGGGGAGGTAGATGATGTACCAGGGACACAAGTGATGTCTCTACCAAGAAATCATTTACGTTTGTATCTTTTGAAAACGCTCTGTCACACAGTGATTGTCAGTCCATATATCTCTTTCCCATTTGAAAACTGAAACAGAGCAACATTTTCTGAAACAGTGGCACTACCTCCCCTCTTTTTTGCTGGGGCTGAAACCAAGTCCAGACTCATCCACAGTCCTTTAGGAACAGAAGTCAGGTCCTTATGAATAGTTTCCTATCTATATTAAGTATTTAATCAGAACACATTTTGGAACCAAAACCAGCGCCCAAATTCGTGTCCTAGAGCAGCAAGCTAAGGGTTTTAGTGAACGGTTTGACGTTTTTATCACCGTTCGCCATCCCCACGCGCTTTTCAGACAAACCACAAATAAACAGCGGGATTACCTCGGAGCTGCTCTCAGATTCACTGCCTCCCGTATCTCCGCTCTTGATCTAGACACTCTTGAAGAAAAGCCAAATTTTACCTTTCATATACGCAGACGAGAGCGTTGGACACCCTCGTCCCAACGCCACAATGCGCTTATGTTGAGAAAACCAAGGAAATACTATAAAGCCTTAGGCCTGACAATATGAGAGTTTGATCCAAAAATGCCTCTTTTGAGACGAAATAACACGCTATACATTATATCAAATAAAAGCTTTGCTTTGAGACTGGTTTTCTTTCTCAGTCTAGATCCTACGTGACTGGAAGGGCTGGAAAACAGAATTCTAGTTAAAGAACATCTGTGTATTTAAAAGATGTATCTATCTAGGTAACTAATAAGTTTAATGCAGAAGAAGCAAGTTGACAAATATGAAGCACCATAAAACGCATGAAATTATCAGTCCGCCAGAGCTGAGTTTTAGCGGTGTAGCTGGCTCATAAGTACAAAAGATAATCTAAATAAAACAACTACTCTTCTACACAAAAATATCTATAGAGATCTGCTTCAACAAGAGCCTACAACCTCTTAATGCTTTTCAAAGGTCAGTATTTCATTATACACAAAAATGAGAATTTTTGCATTATGAAGCGAGTCATCCAAAGCATTTCACTGAAAACATCTTGCAGAAACATCTCTGGATCCACAGGAATGGCACTGGGGGAGAAGGTTTGAAATGCAGCATTCGTCTCCCATTAGAGACATCAACCTGAACAGCAAGGGACCTAAAAACAACCTCCATTCCGCTGAAACTTGATTATTTTTTCAGCTATTATTTTTCACTTAACTTTAGCTAAGTCGTATTTCTACAGTCCTATAAGCAAAGGTCAAACTGTGCTTAAACCCACCACACGTTTATTCTGCTCTCCCACCTCTCCACTTCTTTCATGTCGCCCAGGAAAATGATATTTAGAATTTTATTCTGGCTTTTCACATCCTTCAAATGGGCTGGAATAAAAATGGAGAGGAGGGGTGTTGTTTGATTTGGCTTCTTTCTTTCTTAAGCTTTATCTGATATTTCTTAGGGATGTTTTATCGTCTGTCCCATTCTGCAAGCTGCCTTACCCAGCCTTGAGGACAACCGGTTGCCTTTCAGATTTGAAGCCGCCTTCGCTAAACACACTGCAAACATTACATTTAGTAACGTGGACTACAACACTGGGGATGTGTCCCCGGGTTTCACGTGCCAGGGCACACAGTTCCAGCCCTGGGAAGTTTCACCCACGTTCCTCCTTGAACCGCTGCCATTCCTCATGTTGCGACATCCCGGCCGCATCTTTTCCCACACGGACAAGCGGAGCCGTGAATCTGCACCCACGGAACAGCAGATTCCCATTAGAGGAGAATATCTGGAAAGGGATTGCTAGATGCTGTTTTATTTACCACTGCAGATTAAACGGTATCGGTAAGCCCACGGAATTTTCCTCCCCGCAATGCCTTTGGTTATATTAGTTAGTTCACTATGAATCTTTAATTTTTGTGCTTTATGTGTCGTAATGTACAGGATTCTGCAGTTGCAGATGGAAAGAAAAAACTCTCAAAAGGCCTTGTCACCCTTTCCTCAATCTCTGTCAGTACTCGGCAAGACCCACTCGAGAGGTAACCTGCACATGTTTGCTGTGGGACGAGCACTAGAATGATGAGAAACATTTGGGAAAAGTCATGCATGATACATCATCTACTTTTTCAGGGCACCACCGTTAAAGTTACAAGGCAAAACCACCACCTACACACACTATCTTATTTTTGTGTAAAAACCTCGCTTGATTTGTTTCTGTACACTTCACGCTTCGTATTTTATATATTTCTAGACAGATTATGCTCTAGAAAATCATCAGGGAAAGAAAGGAAGAGGGACTTACACTATGAGCTTAGGATTTACTCTTTGAAAGCAGCACAGCTTCTTCTGTGTTTCTGTCCAAATAATAACAGGGATGCCAAAAATAGCCATTAATTAAACTAGCAATAAACCCAGAAGGCAGACCCGGCCTTGCCCATCTCCCCGGCGGGCTGCAGCGGCCCCGCGCCGCCTCGGTCCCTTCGCTACCATGTGTAGAAGCTATTTCAAGAAATGATGCAAATTCCTTTTCTTATTTTGATATTCCTAACCTTGTGCTTTAATCCGGCCCTTTGTGGGTAAGGAATAAGTCTACTTTTGCATTTTAATACTGACTACACACACCAGGCCAAGTTCAGCTTCAAAAACCTTTTACACAATGTGCCCTAAATATCCAGCCAAAAAAGAATGACAAAATTACACATTACTTCTGTCATTATTCGCTCTCTTTTACCATATGTCTAAGGTAAGCAGAATGCTATCTACATAATGGATTCAGCCCTGAGTAAGTCTGGCCTGCCGAGGCTGGTGAACCTGAGCTAACACTCCATCACTTATTTACTGCATCTCTAAAGCATTTCAGATTCTAAGCTGAATATATATTTCACACAGTACCAAAACTTTTAAATATCCACAGGAAGATTTCATTTTTATAGGCAATAAACATTAAATCTAAAGGACTGGAACATAAAAAGTGTTTTAATACCGTATAAATCACCTTTCCCTAGACAGAATAAATCTCTGAAGGTTTTAAGGACTGCAATATAAATTTTTATGGCAAATTATCTACATAGAAATTACTTGCATGAGATGCACTTTCACTTCTCTTTCTCATTTGCATAGCACTGACAATCTTTTCAATCACAACGTTCAAACCAATTTGGAAAGTCCAGGCCACAATGCATGGAAGCACTGGGCTGAATGCGGGTGGTTCCTCCTCCTCCTCCTCACGGTTCTCCCGACTGCTGCTCCCCGTCAAACACAGAACCTCGCTTTGTAGGGATACAAACACTAACACACAAAAATTAAGGCTCAGATGGATAGCTGCATCTCTTTAAAAAGAATTTGTTGGCTTTTCTAACACAGAAGCGCTGCTACTGGCCCTGACAACTAAGAGGAGATCACTTCATGCTGTGAGTCCTCCAAAGCAAAGATTAACAACGGGCTTAGTTGGAAGGGTTTGAATTGAGGAGCGACAGCCAAAGCTGTTCTTTGGGATGCTCTCACGTCCACAAAGCCAGGATCTTTCCTTTGGATCCCTCCATCGTAACAAGATGACACCCTCAGGTTTCTAAAAGGCTCCGACTTCCAACTAAACAGTTAACAACCGTAGAAGGTGAGAGGCCGATTATTATCCACGGGGAAGCAAGAAGCGATCGCTCCTGAAAGCTTCTGTCTCAGCCTGTCGGCATAAATACTTCCTCGTAACTACAGCAGAAACACGCACGAGATGCGTAATTCCCGAGGCTCCGAAGCGCACGTGTCCTCAAAGGACGGGCACCGGCGAGGTGTGGTGTACCACTGTTACCAAAAATACTTTGGTTTATTCACCATTTCATTACAAAGGAGGTGTGCTGACAGGGATTCCCATAGAAAAGGGCAGAATTAGTTCTTGGAAAAGCTCCTGCTGCCTCGGAGTCAGGTCTGAAATGCGCTCAGCACTTCACCGAATCCTCCCCTTGGGGGACATCAGAGTAAATACAAAGTTAAAGCACCCGAAGAACTGCAAAGTCCCAAGGAGAAAAGAAAAAAAAAAAGTAGGAAGTTTGCAAAAAGAGCAAAGAATAGCACATTATTTCCAATGTATATTTCCCTTCGTAAATATTTTCAGGACTTCTGTGCTACCAATCAAGTTAAGATAACACAGCAGAGGAAGAAACACAAGCCGGTTCCCAGGCGGTTTCCTACGCTTCAAAGGTATTTACTTAATAAGCACCATGTATGGATAAAATGAGATCATCAACCTAGTCATAAGATGGTTCTCCAAATTTTTAATGAAATCATGCACTGTATGATTTAAAGTGATCATTTGTGCACGCTGGCTACAGGAAGCACACGCTCCCCTGCCAGAACGCCCCGAGACGTTAGAGGTTGAAGATTATTACTGCTGGAGAAGGGGACGGAAAACTCCATTGAAATACATGAATCGCAGTGACTTGCAAAAGAATTACAGGGTCATTTCTAAGAGTTTTGGCCAATGCGATGAGGCATTTGCTTCCTATCTGATGAAGGACTGAAGTGACATAAAGCTTTCTTCTATAGGATTTCACAAGCTTTTATTAGTTTCCTGAATTATCTTTGAATCTAGAGGATGGGATATTATTTTCTTTTGAAACGCCAGGTTGCTGCTAGTCTTCCCACTTGTACGATCCACAAAACCTATTAACGTTTTCAGTAATTAACGCTAATACTTGAGAAAAAAAAGCCATTGTGTTAAGAAATCCTTTAACAAGATCAAGAAAGAAAACAAGTGCTTCTCAGACTGTATATAATTTATTTTGCTACGTTTGGTTTTGGTTTTTTTCCAGAGAAAACCAAGTATGGACTACGTATCACTGTGTTCCAGCACCTTCATCCTTCTCTTTTCCCTCTTTCCCCACGAGCAATACTGTGCAAATTTTACAAAACCATTTATTTCCTTCACCACAGAAAACTAAGCCTTTTCACAGACCATCTCCTCTTCACACTTTCCTTTTGGGGAGAAGGAAGAAAAGGGGGAAAAAGGCTTTTTTTACTCTTCTTTGCCTGCAGTCTTCAGCAGCTTGGTAGACGGAAGCTGTCTTGGATTTTTCCTTTCAATACTTTGAATCCAGGTTTATTTTTAATAAGTCGGGCCCCTGCAAAATATGAATTTCAAATGCTCCAGGATCACATATATTGCTGCCTGGGCAGCTTTGCTGGCTCTCCATACGGTCTGAGAGCACGCGGATGAGTTCAATGCACAGGAGCAATAACCAGGACCTCCCTTTAAATGAACTTAATACTGGAACCAAGACGTACCGAACTGGAAAGTCTGAGTCAAGTTGTGGCTGTTTTCCCAAACAGATCATGAAAGAACATTCAGCCCTAAACCCAGAGCAGCCCAACTATGCATTTTATAGGATACTTATCTGTGAATCAGCAGATCACAGACTTGAAGGCCAGACATTCTTCCCACTCCAGCCTTTAGTCATTTGATCAGGAGAGCCAAGAAAGAACTCTCTGAAGAAGCTTTCAGTGGTACTTTTCAGAAAAAAGCAAGCTTGTTTTTTTTAAAAATCAAGGGGGAAACAGCAACCCTGAAGGTACCAAACAGAGATTCCAAGAGGCAGAAGCAGGAACCTGAAATGCCAATTCAAGCCACACTTACTGCTTTGGGGAGAGGCGGAGAGCACCTTCAGAATAACTACCTTCTAAGTGGCTTGAGCTTGCAGTCACCCCCCCCCAGCCTAATGCACCCAGCCAAAGGTCAGTAAATTCCCTGGAAAATGAATCATTTTAAAGATGAAATGCAAGTTGAAGAAAGGTTTTGTACATGGGTCAAAGAGGCCCCTCAACAAACGGAGCCAGGAACAACCACTGAGCACAAGCTGCACTTGACAGTCGCTACTCCATCCACCAGCCCCTCTCCTCACCTAAACTCACAGAATCCCAGAATATTAGGGATTGGAAGGGAACTCGAGAGCTCACCCAGTGCAATCCCCCCGCCGGAGCAGGAACACCCAGATGAGGTTACACAGGAAGGTGCCCAGGTGGGTCTTGAACCCGCGAACGCCCCTAGGAAAACCATCTACTTCAGGGAAAAGAAATAAAATCCACAGACCATTGTACACCCGGCTGTAATTTGGTGACAGAAGGAGGCACAGAGCGCTCAGTACTTGGGGAAATAAATGGTTACTGTTTACTAAATTATGGTTTTGCTATTATAAGTTATAGTCATTTGAACTTAAATATTACTAAAATATAATGCAAACCCAGTTCTGCACCCAGGCACCAAGCAGTAGTTGGGAGCTGGCGCGTGAGTTTCCGTGAGGACAGGCTGCACTGTGTGTGCCAAGAGCCGGGGACAGACGGCGGGGATTGGAGGGACCTGGGCTTGGATTTGGTTTGCTCTACATGTTTTTGTGCAAAGTCTACATTTAAATGCCACAGAAAGCACCACTACTGGAGGGTGAGCCCCAAATTGGTAATATGGCCACAGAAGGATAAGACAGAACTTTAATGTTGGCACCTTCTGCAACTACTTGCCCTAAAATGATGTGGTTCTTTGTGGAAAACTGTAATGCAAAGCCTAAACCGCAAGGCCTTTCTGGATGGTACTTACCAAGACCATAGCATCTGCTGTCAAGTTTAACGAGTTCCACCAAAGCTGCACACAAACCTCAGATAAATCTGTAAAACAAAATCTTTTCCTCCTGGGTATAAGCCAGTTCTAGAGTTAATTGACTTCTTCAGACTTTGCCCCTAAGGGATGTCTCAGTTACAAAGCAGAAGAAATGGAGATACATGGCATATACATGAATGTGTTGTCAGGGGACTCTGCTGCTCAGGACTTCGAATACATTGTCCCACTAAAAAGATGACATTTTTACTTCACACCCCACCCCAAAACAAAGGTTTGCAGTGACATCAAGATCCAGACAGGATACCCAAGTTACTTCTGGGCAACTTGTCTGGCTTCAGTAGGTTTGCTCAACCATATGATTAATCTACATTTTTCCCCTTCAAATGTATGTAGCAACTTTTCCTCAAGCAGCTGTTGTCCTGCATGCATCAGCTAGAAGGTCACATCTTCTGGTTCTGAAGAACAACCCAAACGCCCCATCACCTACACACCAGGAACTTCCCACACTTCACAAAACATCACAGACCCGGCAAAAATATCCTGCAATCTTCCCAGCACGGGTGTGTATTTTCAATATAACATCAAGACGAAAAGTTCTTGGTAAAAACTACTAAACAGTGTGCCCTGAATCTTAGACACGTATTATCATCTAAAGACAACCATATTTGTGTAAGAGTAACAACATACTCAGCCCTCAGAAGCCTTCTACTGCTTGGCTGTGACTGCTTAGACAGGGCTCTTAGGATGAAAATCGTAGGCCAGGCTCAACTCAACCCTAGATGGCACTGCTTATCGCTCATTGGCATGTTCCTCGCTCAGCTACGGGAACCACGCCAACAAACGCACTCATCACACCACAGACTATACATTCAAAGGTATACAGTGAAACCGTCCTGGGCAGCAGGGTAGGAGCCCCTATTTCAGGAACAATATCTCCTTTACTGCTCCATCACCTTCTACGTGAGTAATGGTGGGACTGGGGGACAACCAGTCCTCAGCCCCTGGAGAGCGGGCTGATAACCACGTTCAGACACGAATGTCAATGGGAATGCTTTGCTCTGCAAAGCCGAGGAATAAACTCTCAAACTATTTTCCTTAAATAATTCACCGAAAAAGAATACCACCACGAAACCAAACAAACACAACCCCACACAAACCAACTCTGTTCTGTACAGCAGAAGGTGCTGGATCAGATTTTTAAATATTTTTACTCAAATACAAGCTAAATCACCGACAAAGAATTAAATAAGATTTCCAGAATACCCCATAACTGGCTGGTGCTTTTCAGGTAACAGTCACAGTCTCCATGTAAAGTCGTTCTATCAGTTTCCCAGGGATGGAGGTGAGGCTGACCGGTCTACAGTTACTCAGGTCCTCCTTCTTGCCCTTATTGAAGACTGGAGTGACATTTGCTTTCCTCCAGTCCTCAGCCACCTCTCCCGTTTCCCAACACTGGGCAAAGATGACGGAGAGCGGTCCAGCAACGACCTCAGCCAGCTCCCTCAGCACCTGCGGGTGCATCCCACCCGGGCCCATGGATTTATGGATGTCCAGATTGCCTAACTGCTCCCTATTGCTGCCTCAGACCTATCCCAGCTGGGAACGTGGTGCCCTGCACCCCAATTTAACCTGTCCCCCTGTATTTCTGGGCGTCGATCAGCAGCACAATGAGCAGCATCTCATGGCACCTTAGGAGAAGAGAGGGAATTTGTTGTTTCTCCATCACATGCAAAAATTAAGAAAAGGAACTTCTCGCTATGCTTTTTATAACCTGTGATGTTGTTGAACTGTCACAGGTTGTTATCATTTCAGATAGACTTGATAATAGTTTAGACATAAAAACACAGGTACTTTTTTTTGTTTTCGGGAGATTTGAAATGACAAACCGACCCACTGTCAGCTCCCGGTCTCACCTATCTACTCTGATTTATTTAGTTCTTTCTAATGCCAGTGAGCCAAAAACTGGGGTAGGTAGCAGTGAGGGTGCCCCAGATGACAGGAGGGACTGGATCCTGCTGGAAAGCAAGTCAGGAACCTCCACATGTTCTCCACCCATCCTGCCCTCCAGGGAACCCATTACCAAGAGGGTTTCTTATTTTGTTGCCAGCAAAAGAAACTGGTAAGGAAAATGTGTTCATTGCTACTGTTTCTATAACCCGGTTTATTGCGCCAAGATGTTCACAAGGACTCTGGTTTAGATGCCAAATTCGAGAGAGAATTCAGAGTTTCATTTTGCACAAAGTACTTTGAAAGATATCACATCTCCAGACGTGCTAAAGGTGGGCATCAAATAGTTAAAACCATAACCAAATCTGGCAGGGAAATATAATCAAGGTTGATAACTGACAGGCTGTTTGAGTATTATGGTAAAGTTTTAATAGGCTGATCTCAGTCTTCTCCATAAGAACATAAAGGAGATCGAGTTGAAGTCCTTCCAGAGTACAAGGTGCATTCACAACCAAGCCAAAGTTCCTGTTCGTCAGAAAAAAATAATTAAAAGATTAACTGGCTCTATTAAACTCTGGAGAGAGGTTTAATAATCCAACTTAAAATAACTGGTTAAAGGAGATATTTTGTTTACAGAAAGACCCCAGGGTTTCTTATCTTTTTAAAAAGAATATTTGTAAGAGTCTCAAACCTACATTAAAACATAATATTATCTTCCTTCATAATTAACATTGAAGTGAAGTCACAATTTAGCGAGCACAAACCAGGCGCTACTTTTTAAATGACGTTTACAAGAAAGGTCATCAGATTTATCTTGGTACGTGGCTGCCCAAGTGACCCACACCCTCCCAATCATACTTAGCAACCGGGGCCCAAATATAAATGGAAAGTATTAAAGAACACAGAGTCTGAATCAAGGAATAAAGGCAAACGGCAAAGGACAAGTTTTCAATGTGACCAGAAGGAGCACAGGCAAAAAAGAAGCCTTTAAAACAAAAGAACGAAAAAAAAACCCTATGGCACTAGATACACATCACCTTGCAGGAAATCCTGCCAGATAGCATCTGCTATATAAAACTGGGATTTTTCACTGCAATGACACAATTTGCATACTTGTCTTAAAAGGAAACAAAACCTTTGAAGAAAAATGCTGTTATTCTACCTGGTGCAGTGCAGCGCACATGCCAGGGCAAAGGGAAAAAGGATTGCTATGACAATTTAAAAAGGAAAAAAAAAAAGAGGGTTTTTATACCTAATGCTTCCTATTCCAGTATAAAAGTGGATTCAGTTTAAACTCCAGAAGATAAAGTTGGGAAACCTGTTTACATTTTTGTCTTTGCACAATGCCGTGCATTAGCAGGCCAGCAATAGTAACGAAAGTAACTCGTCCCAAACAGCTCGAGCCTGCCAGCAACGAGAATTAATGGGAAGGCAAGGATTTTCTTTTGATGTTGGAAAGACTCCAGTAAAAACTGGTTTGTACATGGGAACATGGTGTCAGACTAGAAGAGAATCAGCTTGTCTGACTTGTGGTTTTCTTGACAACATTCATCTTCTCTTGGCCTGATAGAGAGCAATTAGTGCTTGTCAGTTGAATCATGTGTTATTAAGATCATTCAGGCATTTTTTAATTATGATTACCTAAACAGACAGCAAAAGAAATTCTCAAGCAACTTTAACAATCCACTTCCTTTTCAGATGCTTCCAAGTCTTTTCTCCTTTTATGTTTTAAAGGTAAGGTGTAGTATTTTACCTACAAAAACCTTAATACCTTTTCCATTTTAAACACATAAAAAAAGACCAAAGCTGAAAACCTACGCACTATCAGATGTTGTCTGAGTAACGACTTTTTTTTGTAGTTAGATCAGTCTTCTATAAGCCCAGCGAGCTGCTCTAAATGCCAAGACTTGTTTTAAAACACCTAAAACAATGCCTAATAGGTTTGTAATGATACAGCATTCCTAATACATATTTCTTTCTTTCGCCATCGCAGATTTAGAATCAGGATATGAGCAGTGTCAGGACTGACATCATCCTTGGGTGGTGGTTAAAACTCCTCCCCAAATAAAATGGTTCCTTATCACTGACTTGGACAGTTTTTCCCACTGAAAAGAAAGCTAAAAGCGAGACAAGACTAGACATAAAGCTTCTAGTTGCTTAAATTCCAGATATCACAGTAATTGGGTTTTATAGACCTTGCACGGATGAGATCAGGACAGCTCGAGTTTTACGTTTGAGCTTAGAACACCACTTTTAGAGCAACTATTGTTTCTTCCCTTTGGCATTTCTCCCTTCTCTTTATCAGGGGATTTTTCAAGTTTCTATATTAATGTTTCCTTTCTGCCTCTTTCCTCTCTGTTTGCCGCAAACCTTGCCCTGCAGAACTCGCAAGCTCTCCGTGCTGTGCCCCCTGCTCCTGCAGCAGCCACAGGCCTGCGCCGCCTCCACCAGCCAGTGGGAAATTCACTTCAATCCAGTTCAAATCCCGATCCCCCAGCGCATCGGGGAGCTGTGCATTGACACTGCAGACCCAGGAGAAGTTGTTCTAAAAGGAATGCACATTTCAAAACAAACAGAGTAAATATTTAACACGCGCGCTGATTTTAATAGGCCTCAAAACCTTGCTCCTAAAATGAATGATGTTCAAGTATCTATTACCGATTCCCAGGAGTACATCTAATGAAGGATCCTTGAGGATTCTTCTTTTGGGAAAGATCCTTCACGTTTGTTTGCAGCAACAGCAGGGAAGCACAACAGTCATAAGACAATTTTGCCTGCCATCAATACTGTATTTAACACCATATTTAAGGGAGTAAAGACTCATACAGAGAATAGGGAATATTTTAGGAAGAAAGCGGATGATAACAGCCAATTTCCTGGAGCGGAACAGATGCAAGTTAGGGGTACATTGCCTAATAAACACCTCAGAGCTTATTAAAATGGCAGCTGGGTAGATGAGGGATGAAGGGGCAACTTTGCGCATGCAGATACACAGTAAAACAGGAAATATTGGGATTATTTTAATTTAAATTGGCTCTTATGGGCTCTGGTTCCAGTATATTATGTGTCTCATTCTTCCATAGGGGAGAATCTTACAGACTAGTTCCGGAGTACTGCAAAGAAAAGAGGAAATTACTCATTTTTGGCTGAGCTCTGAGCAGAATATTACTTGCAGGTTTATGAACTATTATGGAAATAGAAACGCTGACCAAAACAGTTAAATCTTCATGCACTATTGTGCTCATTTCTGAGAAAGCAAACAGAAAACTAAAGTGACATCCAGGACTCTACCATCTCCTTAGGAAAGAAGTTTGCTGTTTGCTGGCCAAGTTTATATTAAAAAAAAATCAGCATTCTGCTTCCTAAATTAAAAATCTGAGTGAATCCTTCTGCTGCGACAGCTGATCATTACCCAAAGCAACTACCATCATCAACATCAGTTGGATATATTCAAGGCATAATTAAATAGGCCCAAAACAAGTCTTAGAAATTAGAAGAAACAGGAGTTCTTGAATTCTGCATCCCTTAGTAACAGGCTATTCTGAGGAATCTGATGCTCTCATTACTCAATCTGTGCCTACCTTTAATAACTTTTCTTACTCGTGGGTGATCCAGTATTTTTATACAAGCTTTGTCTTTTTAGAGACTTGAAATATCTATATGTTCAAAAAAAACCAAAAGATCATAGGAATAGGAATTTCTTGCTAGATACTGCTTTATGGTTTCAACCCCAGGTTCCAGTATAAGTTGGGGAATGACCTGTTAGAGAGCAGTGTAGGGGAAAGGGACCTGGGGGTCCTGGTGGATAGCAGGGTGACCATGAGCCAGCACTGGGCCCTTGTGGCCAGGAAGGCCAATGGTACCTGGGGTGGATTAGAAGGGGGTGGTCAGTAGGTCAGAGAGGTTCTCCTGCCCCTCTGCTCTGCCCTGGTGAGACCACACCTGGAATATTGTGTCCAGTTCTGGGCCCTCAGTTCCAGAAGGGCAGGGAACTGCTGGAGAGAGTCCAGCGCAGCCACCAAGATGCTGAAGGGAGTGGAGCATCTCCCGTGTGAGGAAAGGCTGAGGGAGCTGGGGCTCTGGAGCTGGAGAAGAGGAGACTGAGGGGTGACCTCATTCATCTTTACAGTTTACACTGCCAATCCCTGACATTCTGTGATTCTGTGAAATATTTTAGCCCTATGATAAATACAGCTAGAAAGACTGCACACATTGAAGTTACCTTTTTTTTTTTTTTTAATTTAGAAACTACACTTGGAATCATACTTTCTACTGAAGTCGTCAAAATGTATTCAGAATACTCAAGTCATTTAGATATTTATTTCTAGACACCAGTGACAGTAGATATGAGCAGCAAACCAACAATCTAGGTAGTGTGTGCAGTTTCTGCATCAGAATAACTTTAGTTTTTGGTTCAGATTCTTCTGCTTTCTACGGGTGGGTTAAGCAACAAAACAACATGCTGCCATTGATTAAATACCGCGCTTGGCAGAGAAATACTTCAAAATACGGATGGGGCTCTTAGTGCTGAGATACGTATTTGGAGTCAAAGCCCCCAGCTTACTGCAATGCTGCCCAGTACCAACACCTGTCAGCAACCTGGTTTTTAATACAGTGCTGGATTTTGATTACAGGAATAAATCTGCGCCCCCCCCACCTTTAAATCAATCAATTAATCCACCACCCATCCCTTTGGCTACCAGTAAAATACTCAAGCAAGCCAGTTCTTGCTGAAACAAATGACATTGCTCAGAAATTCTCCATTTGCAAGATTTAAGCAGTTGCGTCAATGGCAAACTCAACTAATCTTCTGTTAACTTTAAACAGCCAGAGCAAATACTCCAACTCCCCAGTCAGGACAGTTCCTGCTGCTCAGTAAATTGTCTAATATTTGCTGCCACCCCTCCATTAGATTTTTCCAAACCTCCTTGCAGAAATTACCCAAAGGATCACAAATATAAACCGCCTGTAAATCCTACAGTCTATAATTCTGCTACTTTCCTGCTAATTACTCAGTTCTAGTTAGATGTTTAGTATATTATTCATCCTTGTTTCTAACACTCGTCCTCCCGCAGATAACCCACTGATGTTGTTACAACCCACAACCACCACCAGCCACAAAAAGTACTCAGAAGATAATCCCTAATTTTAACAAACTTTTCTGCAAAGTCTGTGAAACCGAATGCAAGTCAGAACACCTATAATAAACAGCACTCTAAGAACAGTGACGTTAACTTGATATTGCATGCTGATTTATTTGGACCTTAGAGTACAGCTAAACATTTTCATTTACAAGTGAAACAAATCACCATGAAGCCTCAAGCACTATTTCTATGATTTTCAATAGATCCGATTTGTAGCAATGTGTTCATAAGGTGGAAACCAACCCCCCAAAATGTGAGGTAAGCAGAGATAACGGAAAAAGATAAGAGACATTTCTTCTCTTCTTGGTTTGTGCACTGCGGCCATACATGAACTACTGCACATGCGGTTCTCTCACAGAATCCCAGAATGTCAGGGGTTGGAAGGGACCTGGAAAGCTCATCCAGTGCAATCCCCCCATGGAGCAGGAACACCCAGCTGAGGTTCCACAGGAAGGTGTCCAGGCGGGTTTGAATGTCTGCAGAGAAGGAGACTCCACAACCTCCCTGGGCAGCCTGGGCCAGGCTCTGCCACCCTCACTGAGAAGAAGTTTCTTCTCAAATTTAAGTGGAACCTCCTGTGTTCCAGTTTGAACCCATTACCCCTTGTCCTATCATTGGTTGTCACCGAGAAGAGCCTGGCTCCATCCTCCTGACACTCACCCTTTCCATATTGATCCCCATGAATGAGGTCACCCCTCAGTCTCCTCTTCTCCAGCTCCAGAGCCCCAGCTCCCTCAGCCTTTCCTCACACGGGAGATGCTCCACTCCCTTCAGCATCTTTGTTGCCCTGCGCTGGACTCTCTCCAGCAGTTCCCTGTCCTTCTGGAACTGAGGGGCCACAACTGGACACAATATTCCAGGTGTGGTCTCACCAGGGCAGAGCAGAGGGGCAGGAGAACCTCTCTGACCTATTGACCACCCCCTTCTAATCCACCCCAGGATGCCACTCCTCTGTACAACAATAACAGGGGCTGCATTCAAGAAAAGGTAATTACAAGACCATAAAAAACCCCCAAAAAAACGCCTAGAAGGCAAAGCTCTTAAAGCCAGCAACGTCCATGTTCATTATATGAAATAAAGGTTTGTCTCTTAGGTCAGCACAGACATTTGGGTAGAACTGTAAAGTAAAAACTTCACTGATAGAGCCGCAAGTGCCACAAGCATATATGGACCCCCACATACACATGCCAATGCGTGTGATAATTCCATGTTCATTACACAAATATATTGAAATGACTCAAAATTGTGAGCTGGCATGTTAAATATTTTATTTTAAAATTGTGTTTTGTAGAAGTGCAGACAGATTCTCCTCATTAGTCATCACATTTCATTAAAAAAAGCAAAATTATTCTAGCAGTCCTCAAGAATCTTGCTGATTTTGAATTACAGTTTCATAGGAAAGAACGTATTTATATGAGCAAACTTCTGTGAAAGTACTGAAATAGATTCGGGTTTTTTTTCCTTCCTTCCTCTTTGTCGAGGATAGAAAGCAGAATGTGTGTATTGTGTTTGCCTGAAAACTTGAAACGGACTTTGCAAGAGGTATTCCTGCTCAAGACCCTCCTGTTAGCCAGCTACAGCAAAGACGTATGAACAGGCAGAGAAGCACCATCTCAATTTGAAAACTACTGCTTTCAAAATCGTTTGCTTCCATGTATAATTTATTTGCAGCGGCGTCGAGAGCAGCTGCAGCTCGGGCGGCCGCGCAGCCCTCGCTCGGTATAATTCAGCAGTCGGGAAGGACTCCTCTAACTAATTTTGAAACGTTAAGCACGACCTCTTGAAATCTAAAGAAAACAGTGAAGGAAGGATAATCAACATTAGTATTTCTTTCCCAGGTGAGAATCATCCAAGTCTAAACCATCCCCGCAAGGAAACTCAACTCTATTTTACAGAAAAAGCTGGAAATTCAAGCAGTCTCGAACAAATGGGTGGTCTTGCTCTCCAGAGTGAATGACACTAAACATTCCCACTAGCTAAAAATACAATAAGTGTTCTGAAAATAAATGCCAGGCGTCTTCACAGCCCCCTGCCCTCCACCCCAATCCTTCGCCCCCTCCCACGCTACTGTAAAAACTGAGGCGGTTTTTAGAGGCTGAGAATATCACTGACTTCATTAGGAGCCACAGATGTTCTTAAAAATCTGTTAAAGAAGAAAATCAAGTAATTAAATATCTGAGTATGTGCTTTCGTTAATAACAAAATGCTTCTACTGAAACCTGAATTCTAAGGATGATAAAAAGCCTTAAAAATGTAGAACACGAAGCCTGTCACTTTACTGTATTTGTAGTAAAGACTGTATCACTGAAATGAAAATATTACTGAGTTTATGGGAAGAAGCCATTACCTACTGTCACCTAGAAAATATCAGCTAACGAACCCAAGCCTCCTGCTGTCAAAGAACCACCACCCATTGATCGGAAGCATCATTTTATTCACTACAAGATGTTATCACTTGAAAACATTTATTCCTGCATTACAAGACACGGAACTTAACTCACTCATCACTTGATAAACCATCTAAAATCCTTTACGAAAGGGCTCTATAACAAAACACCTAAGCACGCAGCCAGAGGAGCGGTACGAACAGGCATGGTTTGCAGGTTTATTCACTGGGGAGAGAGAACGCATGAAGAGTTGGGCACACACGCAAAAGTCAGATCAGCTCTACAATTTATTTTTATAAGGAGAAAAAAAACATAGCAAGGCAGAGAAAGGCTGGAAAACAAATATTTCAGGGGTTTGATTCAGAAACAGCAAAGAGCGAGACCACAGTAATGTAAAGTTTGGCCAGAACATACGGTGCAGGGGACACGGGGGCACTAAAGCACCTCAGCAGCAAAACCAGTTTCCTAGGGACAGCAGGAATAACAATTGTGATTTCCAGCCATGGGAATAATAGGTGAGAAACATGCTGCTGTGCTCTGAACAGGGTGAGCTGAAAATTAATGCACGGTTCCCATGAAAATGACAGATTTTGAGAAGAACGGAGTACTTCTGTGTAAACAATTGGCTAATATAAAAGTCTAAATTGACCTGCATCATCATTACTCATTTCTATTGGAGGAAACTGTATTTTCCTTACTCACGGAGAGGAAAAAAAGAGGAAAAAGGAAGAGACGCTGAAGTTATTATTTTCTTTTATTTTGTTTTTCCCTAAGAAAAAAAAGGAAAAGCCACCTCTTGCTCTAAGTATTATTAGAAAATAGACAAGCACTAGAGAAAAGTGAATTACAATTTGACTGGATATGCAAAAAAGCACCTTTAAAAGACTGCACAGCATCAGAAAACCATGAAGGAGTAAAGAGAAAGAAATAGCCGATTTCTGCAAAACAGGCAGCTGTTCTCACTAGCAGACACTTTTTAAGTTCCCAGCTATGTTTCAAATCACATGAACCCCCAGATCATTCAGTACTTTCCAAAGTGGCTGGGTGTAAGAATCATTAATCTTAACACTTAATGTTGTTCCTGCATTATGAGAAACACAACAGCAAGATGCTTCAAAATAAGGCAGCTGGAAATGGAAACGGGGTGGGAGGCCAGGCCGTAGACCCGCTGAACGGGATGCAGATCCGACCGGTGTTTTTTAGTTTAAAACCAGCTGTTTTCCCAGCAGCTGCAGCACCGCGTGGCATTTTCAGCTCCGTGCCATTTAGAAACTGCCACAGGACTGCAAAGGGCTCCAAGGAGCCTTGTTTCTACTTGATCGATCTGCGGGCGTTCGCGCAGCGATCGCGTCCCTGTCCGCGCAGCTCGAACACGTCGTTAGACACCACACATGAATCTTCTGGATCAAAGAGGCGGGCAGAGCCCTCCTCTCCTCAGCTGGCTCTGTGCACTTTATAAATGTCTTTTTGTGGTCAAGTCGAGGGTAAAAGCTCCACCATGTGGGAGAAGCTCAGCACTAGCCCAGGTGGTGGTGGATCCGCAAAGCATCATCCTCACGGGTACCACCCAGCAGCACAACCGCCAAAATATTCCAACCACCACCGCCACACCTGGAGGAGGCTCCCGAGGCTCAAATGCCACCAACACCCCCGTGCCCTTCGTAATTTAAACCGCGCTGTCGCTGCAGTGTGCACCCACCTATCATTAATACCTGTCAGCTGTGAAAATGAGGTAGCTCAGAGTGCTTCCCATGCTTTTGTTTTGCAAAAGAGTAAGTTTTTCCAGGGCCATGAATAATACGTGGTGCTGTATGACTGAAAACAGTGAATAATCACAAAAAAAAAAAGGAACTGTTCCGTGTGACAGTGAAGAGACAGCCTGCCAAAACAAACATATTATGGCTGCGAAGGAAAGTAATGTGTCTGTAATTTTAAACTCTGTCCACTTTAGTAGTTCAACAAGTTTTTATCTCACCCAAACAACCAAAGCGGTAACACACAGCAAAAAACTGCACGACCCAAGCTGTAACGTGTGCGTGTGGTGGTGGGAGCAGCAGACAATTCAAACAAAATGATACCCGTGAAATTTCCTGATAAGTCTACCTGCAAAGCCCAATACAGTTATGCTAAACAATCAGTATAATATTTCTAAGTAACTAAAAAAAAAAATATAGGAAAACTACCAAGTCTCTCATTCTCACAAGTAGTCACAGAAATCACCAGTAAGGCAACAAAACACCAACAAGGTTTCAGGATTGCATTTATACCAATAAAACGGAAGAAGCATTAAGTATTATTCAGCATCAGGTCAATTTTAAAAGTGTATTTGAGAAGAAAATAACTGTGGAAAATCTCTTCATTTCAGTATTTAAACATATTCAGTACAAGTTTTTTAAAAACAAGAGCCTAATCAGCACAGAGGGACTGGGGTTTGAGCAGCGACTACTGATTTTGCAGGTGCTTTTTAGTAGCCCTATTTGAGCAGCCACTCTATCAACTTGATTAAGCACGTGTGGGGAAAAAAAGGCAGCGCTGTCTGTCAGGATGCGTGTTTAGGAGGCGTGAATTCTGAACAGGCCGCCCAAAGCTGCCCAGATCCACAGTGTTCACGACCGACGCCAGCCCAAGGTTGAGCATCCTTCATCCTCGCTGCTCCCGCACACACACACACGGCACCGGCGGGCAGGGTCCAGCACGCTGGGTACCAAAAGTAACGAGACAGCAAAACATGGAATGGTAACTCCTGAACAGAGAGCTCTCTGCTCTGCTGGTGACACCTCACGCAATGAAGTGGTGTGTTAGATCCCTTCGGTTTTAAAAATATGGATAACAAAGATGTGGTGGACTGCCCTCTGAAGGGGTCAGTGAGAAAGAAAGGATTCATGACCCCACACCTCCCCCTGCCCCCCCCAAGCCCGGGCACAAGGGACAGTCACCTCCTGCTCTGCTGCTCAGTCCCAGCACCAGGGAAATCTTTCCAAAGTGGCTGGGCATAAGAATCATTAATCTTAACACTTAACACTGTTCCTCTATTATGAGAAACACAACAGCAAGATGCTTCAAAATAAGGCAGCTGGAAACGGAGAAACAGGGTGGGAGACCAGGCCATATACCTGTTGAACAGGATGCAAACCTGACTTGCGTTTTTTAGTTTAAAACCAGCTGTTTTTCCAGCAGCTGCAGCACCGCGTGGCATTTTCCGCTCCGTGCCATTTAGAAACTGCCACTGCGCGCCACCCCACGCCAGCTCCCTGGCCGTGCCAGCGCTTCTCCCAGGCCAGGGCTGCACAGCCAGGAGCATTCCCAGGCCAGGACAGGCAGCTGGAGACCCACCATCCAACCCCGAGACCTGTCTGGCCTGATACAGACACCGTCACCCGGACAGCACATGGTGGCCACACGTACACCTTCTCGCTCCTCCACCACAGCCTGGGCTTCCACTCTGCCAACACGTGGATGATCCGATTCAGCTGCCAACAAGCCACAAAGAATCGGTCAAATGTGGCCAAGAGGTTGGCAGCTGGGAAGTCCCGCTCTCCACGTGGAGCTTGCGAAGACACCGAGGTTACCGGGCAGATCAAGACAGGTTCAGACTGTTTGGAGAAGCGTAGGAGAGTTTTCAACACCGACATGACAAGTTGGCCGGGTGCCACCAACAGCAATGCTCACCGGGGAACTGCACAACACGGGAGAGCTCACAGTGCCGAGATGTCCCAGCCACCCACCGCACACAACCATCTCCAGAACCTCCATCGGTGTCCCCCCTGCCGGACACCCCGATACACCGAGCAGCAGCACACCGGTAGCCAGCGCCTCTGTAGCGGTCCCTGGTGAGACACTCATGTCCAAAATCACCCCAAACAAGCCCTCCCTTTTCAAACCTCATCCCTAGAGTCTGACCCGGGCTGCTGAGCAAGTTGGTTTTCAAGTATTTAAGATCCAGTTAAATGTTCAGCAGTCTGGGCGGGAAGACGGTGGGGGGGGTGAGGGATAAAAATCAGCCTCTGTCATCAGCACCGAGAGCTGACTCCGAGACCCATGCAGCCAGTTGGCACTGGCCAACCATATCTCCATTAATCTGAATTTATGCTAATTCTGTCACTCATCATCACCAGTCAGTCACTCCAAAACCAGCCCTCTGGGAAACACCCCAATAAAGCTCTATCCTTACTAAGGAAGAGTGGAGATAAATCTTAAGAATAACTTTTTCTTAAACAAGGATGAAATAGAACTTAAGTTCTTGAAGCTGGTAAATAGGGACTGTTTGAATAAACACATCATGCAAGCAACTGCGTTTTCAGAGACAAGCTACCTTTTCAAAACTTATTTAAATATTTTAAATGCCCATAAGCTAAGGTTCGTTTTACCACGCACATTTCTCACAACCCATCTGTTAAAAGACGTGTCCACTCTTCATGTCAAACCACCTCACCTGACGCCACCAGGATCAAGGTTAATTTTGAGGTGGGGGGGACTCTAGTCAGCCAATGGCACAGCATCATCCACCTAGGATTTAGATGACTGTTTTCAAACTACAAGTGATCCTTCAGCTTTTACAAAGTCACATTTGATTTTAGATTAACGCTCCCCTTGAATCTACAGATACCTCCAGGGAGTTCGTTCCCAAGGTATGAGCATCCCACCACACTCACTGTGAAACAGTTTTCCACAACACCCCACCTACCCTTAATATTTCAGTTGGACCAAGAGGGAACAGCTATTTACCACTTTACTCCCGGTGTGTTTACAAACGTGGTGGAACTACCCTACTCCAAAGCAACCATCAAACTGGCCAGGCCTCTCCTGCCCAACAGAAAAGTCTCTGCTTCCAGAGCTGGTGGTGATGGATCTGGCTGGTAGCTTCATCATAAGGGTCACTCCTTCCTGTTCAGGAAAACCTGAACTTCTCTGTACTAAAAATACGAATTAAGAATGTTAACTGATGCATCAATGAAACTTATAGGAGAAAAAAGCCTGCAAAATATAAACCATTCACACACGCAAAAATTAAGCGAATGTTTGGATAAAAAAAACGCTAATGCCTCCGTGTAAATGGAAGATAAAGCATTCAGAGATGTATAAAGCTATTTTATGTCTCATCTCTGAAATTATTGTTATGTCAGTATCTCCAGTGGAACTGAAATGAACTCACGAGATGTACAATGTATTGAAGTCACCAGCAAGACTTCCTATAGCAGCGAAATATTCATCACAGGTTTGACATCTAAATTCTGACTTGCACGGATCACACTTGGCCTGTCAGACATCTGATGATGCCAGAACAAGGCAATATATCCATAACCATTCATTTCAGTGGTCCACAGGTTTTGGATTCAAAATACCAAGTACTAGGGCATATTTTATTTATACACTCAATGGCTACAGAGCATCATCTTATCATTGTTCAAACTGCTTAATCTGTCTCAGCATTCAAAATTAAGTTGAAAAGAACCACTAGTGCTTTTAACTGTCCTTAAATTACATTAATTGCGTTGTTAAGCACTTTAACAACCTTACGAAGGAAGTAAATCACTGCTCCAAAGTCAGTCTGTATAATCCACACACAGAACAGAGCTGCCGATATCCCCAAACTGCAGAGCCAGCATCTCCCATACGTGACCAGATCAGAAACAAACCCAAGCAGAGGCCACTTGTGCCATGCGTCCAGGCAATGGGCTGTGTCAGCATCAGCCTCTGTAACATCGATAGACTATGTGCACGGAGAAATGCAGAAAGCATCCAACTTTTGCTGCCGTGATCCTATTTACACCCTGTCCTGCCAGCAGCCACCGATGTCATACACCTGTATACAACAGGCACAAATCCCCAACCTAGAAATTTCTGGTTGGCAAGATACCGTCGGGCTGGAATGAGCACTGAAAACACACCATCCAGCCTTTCGGCAGAGCTCACCGATGCCTGCTTGGACCTGTACACTGGGCTATAACTTCCCTGCTTTGACTGCGGAGATGCCAGTACCGGTGTGAGCAGCAATTCTAAGCAAAGCCACACTCAGCAACCACAATCTTCAGCGTTTTAGATCTACAAATTTCTTCCACGGGATCTGCTTTCTATACCCTATGTAACTGAAACATATAGGTGTGGTGGTCAAACAGCTTGACAGAAATATTCTTGTGCATTATAAATACGCGTGCCTGTACGGACACGCAGAACATTTGAACTTGCATGGAACAGCAGCCTTTTGCTGACAAATTCGTATCGCAATGACAGAAGCTGAACCAAATACAGTCCAGACTGTTTTAAGAATAGCAATTATATATCCAGAGATACTTGATATACCGAGAAGAAACAATGGAATGAAATAAAGAAATTCAAAGTTTTGAGCCATCTGTATATATCCGTAGCGAGTGTATCGAACCATCTGTATTATATTCTTAGATCAGTTAAAGCAAACCACTGGCACCAGTGCCAAGTTTGGCAGCAGAAACGATTTGGACTGGCACCAACAAGAATGAGCTACCATGCCTTTTAGAATAAATTTTGTAGCAAACACCAAAAGGGTTGATCAACACAGATTATCACAGCTACAACAAGCCAACTAGTTTAGAAAACAGTATCTGCCATCCCACAGTATTTGATTTTATACTTGTATGATACATCCCACGCTAAAAAAAAGGAAAATATATTAAGCTTGTCGCTATCCCTGTCCCACCGGAGATGGCTTCAAACCACCCTAACAGGTTTGTACAACAGCGTGAAGCACCTGCCCGTGGTGTCACCCAACGCGGTGCCTCCCATCAGCTAACGCACGAGCTGGGTGGCGTTCAAGCAGCCCAAAGCCCGCAGCAAACAGGTGACAGGACAATTGCACCACTGGATCCGCAGCAGGGTTTTCTAAGACACACATAACTCTGGGAAGATCTCCCAGGCTTGGCTTCCTCCAGCTGAGACCCCCGATGGGCCAGCACTACCGAGGAACCTGCATTAATTTACTTCATTTGTCTTCTCCAACTCTACCAGCCTACAGCACTCTGTTTCTCCCGGGAAATTCCATCTACCCTTTGAAACGTAGCCTGAATTTCAAAGGCAAAAAAATACCAAAATATCCTTGAGGATAAAGGTGGTGATGGAAAGAACACTGACTAACCCCGGTCATTTTATTTTCATATTTTTAAAAGGGCCCAAAAATAACTATTTGCCACCTTTTCCTCTGCTCAAGATTTTGAGAACAACCCGCCTGCCAAAAAGTCTAATTCTCTTAGCGCTAAGAATTTTGCATGGGTGGAACTCTTTAGCTAAAAGTGATGATAAATAACACCTCCTCATTCCTGCCATCTCTAGAAACAGTGTACAAGAACAAATGAAGTTGACTTGCAACGTTAGACTAGAATTTCCCAACCCTTGAATGTCCACCTCAAGTCTGCCAGGTGAGACATCAAGATCAAGGTCCTACGACACAAAGTTCAACAGTCTCTTATCATTTATCCTCTGTACCTTTGCTGTCATGAGAATACGTAACTCCTTTACGTTTCTTGCGTATGGAATTATCAAATGTAACACATTACCGCAAACGAATGCACCGAGAGCTCATCCACCAAACAGCTCCGCAGGACCCTCCGCTTTACTGGGACGTACAAGATGATCCCCAAGTTGAAGGCACAAACCTCTGATGCCAGATTTTATATTTTCATTATTCACACAGCACTGAGGTGTTAAAGAGCAACACTAAGCAGCATTTTTTCAAACTTTCATACCGTTTATATACAAACTATGCTAATTGATAAAAACTGTCTAGAAATTTGAGAACTTGCCTGCACATTCTTCTCAACTGTAAACCTGGCCATGCAAAGAAAAGGCCCCACATACTTCCCATCAATAAAAAGGGCAGAACATAATTTTGTTTTAAATTACGCATGTACTTGATGCAGCGCACCTTCTGAAGTCTCAAATTAAAAGGTACCGAGAACAGCAGAATAATCTCCTTTCCCCAATAAAACATATTTGCACTTTAAACTATACATGTTGTCTAACTCTGTTAGGAATCCTATTAGGAGAAACTTCTTATGAGTCTGCCAAAAAGGATGGTTACCAGAAGCGTAATCACAGTAAGCAATAAAGGCTGACATAGCGTATATTTCTAAGCAATTATAGCAGGTGTTTTAAAGGCATAAAGCTACAGGGTTATAAATCCATTTAGAGTCACAGACATGGAAAAAGTAAAAGGCGACCAGGAGGTTTGAACCCTCACAGCAGCCAAATATTGTTCCTGTGCCCCTGCAGACCACAGCAGCTACAGAACAACTCCACTACAACTTCAGCAAGTCCAAAGAATACAACATTAAGCACTGAGGTAGAGTTATCGGTAAAAAATGAATGAAGAGCCTTTGAAGGAAGATGCATCATATATATAATATGCTACAAAGCTCAGAAAAATATTATCACTTCAGGATTGTTAGATCTGTTGTAAGAATACAGTTCCTTCACAATTTCATCAAGCAAGGTTGCATGTAATATCTTAGACTGTATGAAGGCATTTTTTAAAAATAGGCTAATATGGGGGGTTATCTATGAAAAGTACTATATGAAAGTAAAGTACTGTGGATGTGCAAGTCCTATTCAGACCTTACAAAAACTTGTACGTGAAATGTATCTACAAGACATAATCAGTGGAGGAAACACAGGGAGAGCTGATTTGCCAACAGAACGTGTAACTCTACAGAACAATTGCCAGTTATCAAAATCGCATAAGCCAAGAGACAACACCAAACTATAAATCTGAGTACTCCACAGAACCCCCGAGCGCCCTGCCAAGCCCTCCTGCGTGTTCTCTCTCACACAGACAAAGGCCTCAAAGCCATGGGACATCTGCCAGGGAAGCAAATGAAGTTAAAAAACCAGAAGAACATGAACATGTACTAACCTAAACTTGCGTGTTCTTTCTTCCCAATTCCTCCCCCAACACCTCCCCGTACAAAGACAATGTCTCGGTTTACCGTGCTCTTTTCTTTCTCCCAACCAGTCTTAACTCTTGGACCAATGTTTTAAAGTTTCCCTACCTTTGAAAAAATAATGTTCAGTTCTTAAATGTTTTGCCAGATCTGGACCACACCCTGCCCTCTCCCAAAATCTGGGTTGTTTGTCTCTTATTGCACATAATCAATTATAGCACTTTCACGTTTGTATTTTGCATGGTGGGAGCTGATCCAGAAAGGAGATCGTGCTTGTGCGAGCTTGTGTGTTTACACAAACATACACACACATACACACATCTTTATAAAACTGTTTTGTTTCCATAGGACTTCAGGGGATTTTCCTTCAACTGAGTTCTTCACTTCTAAGGAGATAACACTTGATAGACAAAAAGTAGCTGAAAATTTTCCACTTACCAGGTCATGCTTATCACTTAAAATACGAAGGGAAAACATAAAATCTCTGTCATTCTATCGCCACAAGAACTGAGCACCAATCACAAGCAATAACAACGGAGAAACAAAGACACCCAGCAGATATCTGCAGTTCCACTGTGCATTTCTTATTCCCAGATTCAGTGTCAGACACCGACTCCGACGTTTGACAAAAAAGGGATCCGGCAGATTGCCCACCAGCCGCGGCGTGTGCTGCCAAGTGAGAAACGCAGGCTTGGAAACCGTCTGGAGATCCCAGCCAGGCCAGCGGGGCTGGGAGCATCACACAGTGACGTGACTGTGACTGCGCCCCGTGGGAGAGGCTGGGGGGGGACGGGGAAGTATTGCACCCAGTAACTCCGCAGGGCACGCAAAGGAGCTGCTTTGGGTCCCCAGCAAGACAGCTTCATCGTTTAGGATTACCAAGAAATAACTGCAGTTTTCTTCCCTCTGTGGTTTTTTCTTTTTAACTGCAAAATCCCCATAACTACTTGAATCTTAATTTTCCAACATAGCTTTACTTTTCTGCAAATGTTCTGTACTTAACTTTATCAGCTACTACAAAGCAACACGGCAATCAGCTTTCAGCAGAACGAGGATCACTGTGGGTCTAGTTCACAACTCAGGACTCCTGCAACATCTAAAAACAAAGTTTACCTCCTACAAAATGCAAAACTTCTCTTGTTAATTTGTCTGGTAGCACAATAGTGTGAACACAACATGTAGACAAATACCCCATTTGTCTTCAGACAGTTTTTAGAAGACAGACATTTTATCAGCATATCTGTTAACACTTTCCTCCAGAAAACATGTTTCGCCTGCCAGCAAACAAACAACAAAATAATGTGTCGCATCTGTAAAACGAGGGAGAGAAATAATCAGGATTAGCTTCACAGTGCCGTAATGAAATAACAATAACCAAACGCCAGAACACGTAGCTAATGTTTCAGCCCTGTGCTCGCAATCTTGCATTTACTTTATGACTCTGCAATACCTACGCGCACAGTCCCATTACACGGATATTCTCTCCGGCTCTGCTGTTTCACAGTAAGCAAAGCGATGTGATGGTTCTGAACTGCTGTGGGACAGTGGGTGGAAAACCAGGCACCTCACACAGCCCGTGCCACAGGTACGTGATCCAAAAACCAAACCAGCTCCAAGCTGAGAAAGGAAACCGGGGTGCGAAGCAGAGACGGCGTCACTTGTTCAAACCCTTCTCAAGCCAAGAAGCACCACTGCAACTGATTTACCCATTAATTTAAATTGCAAGAAAAAAACCGCAAAATTATGCTACCTTTCTGCTTAACTTTACACAGCAACTGCTAGGTGGGTTATTTCAAACTCAGGAGCGCAGAAGAAGAAATGTAACCAGCAAACACTATATGGGAGCACTTTGGAGTGAGGCTTCCAAGATCCGTAAAATATTTTTAGTAAATTCCATAAATTGTGGCTCTAATTAAGGATTAAATTTGGAGACTAAACACCTCTTTATTCGAGGGTAGGGAGGCTTAAATCTTTTTGTATTAATGCTGAGCTATATCATCTGATATTTTTGCTATGACCAACCTATAAAACCTGTCAGCTTCACTCAGTTTACACAGGGCTCTAATTATGTTTAACTAGAATCTGAATGATCTAATTACCTAACATCTTATAGCACAAACTACTGAGGACATCTGGCTGAGCAACTGGCAAAGGAGTCGGAGAAATAAAATGACTGTGTTGTACCCTGCTCGGGACCCCTGCAAACAGCTCTCCCACCAGACGGGCTCATTTTTCCATCCCACCTGAAATCTGTGCCGACTGAAAGCAGCCCCACAAGAACAAATCATCCACCGGGTCAAAGAGAACAGTCAGGTGAAGAAAAACTCCATGAATGCCACACGTAGGATGGTGGGACTTTGAAGAAGTTTTTCATTTGGCTTTGTTCTTTATGGGGTGAAAAGCCAGATTGTTCTCTTGCACTTCTGGGGGCTCCTTGTCCCACCATTCTTCAGAAATCGAGAACCAGAGGATGGCCACGAGCAGGAAAGCTGATCGGTGCCAGCTGCAAGCTCCCACACCTGCAGGCCTTGAAAGGTTTTAAAGCTTTTAGCCATGGTGATAATGTAAGTGAACAGATTTTAGCAAAACCAAGGCAAACTCCAGTGGGGCACCGTGAAGTCATTCACACTGAAAGCACTAAGGTTAAAGTGGAAATAAACAGCAGTATGAGCCGAAGGAGCTTTTTTGGCCATGAAGCACTTAAGCGGTTCCCATACCGTCAGTGTTGGTCGGAGCCTCTCCCCAGGCCTGGCCATGGGCCAGGGCGATATCGCACCACATACCTGAGCACTGGTCAAAGAAAACCCTGCCCGAAACACAGGGAACTGCTGTCCTGACCCATATTGTGCAGACACGCTCCCACTTTGATCTCTTTTCCTTGAAACTGCAGTGCACTGGACCCAACAGATTAACCTGACATGGCCAAAGAAGAAATAAGACCTAAAGGTTCTGGTTAAAAACCCAGTTAAAGCTGCCATTTTCTGTCTTTACTTTTCCTTAATGAACAGATGGAAACCAGCAATTACCATCTGTGTAAAGCAGCAATAAAGCACAATAATTCCACAAAAATACACTAACAAGGTCGGTTAAGTGTTTCTCTAATTGTATATTGCCCATGACCTTTTTCAAAGATTTCAGATTAAATACAAAACCCAAACAACTTGTGAAAAATCCTCTGGCACCTTTGACAGCAGCACAGTTCGATTCTGCATCCTGGGGACATTCCAGCTTGGGAACAACATTCCACCTTCCCAGATTTCCTGGATCTGATGCGGATTTTCTCCTCTCCTGACCCACCAGGTAGAACATCCAGCTTCCCCGCTCCGCGACATAATTGATTCTCCCTGAACAAACAGGAAAACTAAACCACTCCTGTATGTGCTATGCAGCAAATGTTTTGGAATCCTTCAAGATCAAAGCTGCTCTATTAATAAACTTATATTTTTATATTCCTTGCAGCTGAAAAATCCAATTAAAACATTACTGTGACCTTTTACTAGAGAACCAACTACTGTCAGTGTGAGGATAGAGTATCAGAAGACACCCTAAGCAGGGTTCCAGAAAAATGGGAGACACTGAAAGATACTATTACAGTAGTCACTGGGGTGGCAAAGCGTGGCCTAATTCAATAGGAAGATCTGAGAGGCTTTTATTAGGTCTCCAAACTACTGTAACTGACAGTTACACAAACAAAGTGTCAGGCCTTAAGTCAGCATTTAGTAAGTAAATTTATAATGAAAAGCTGACAATCAAGAAACCGTACAAAGAGGCTGCTGCCAACCATCAACTTAAAAAAATGGCTATAGAGTGAAAATTTCTTACCACTGAAATTAAGTTCGCAATTGGTTGGTAGAACGGTTAGAGCAAATAAATAGGGCGTAAAAATGCTATGATATATGACTGCATTTTGCCATGACATACCTAGAAGTACCGTACCGTACCTAGAAGCGAACAAGATAGAGAGTAATGAATGCCCCAAAACAATAGAAGCAGGTGTGTTTTTCCTAGCATGCCTGTTAGCTCACCCGCTTCCATTTCACCTACCTGCACAAAACCAAAGTTCGCTGAGAAAATGAAAAATGACGCATATAACCAGCATTTCCTGATCTCGGGAGCTTCCACATTTGCTGATGTGCTTTAGAAGAAAGCCCTTAATGTTGAACACCCACCTACCATCATCATCCACTAGCACGGGAAGGGCCTCAGAAGTTGCAAACTCAGTTTTCAGCCCTTGCAGTCAAGTTAATGTTCAAAAGGATGGCACCTACAGCAGCTCTGGGGCACAGTGACCACTTTCGAAGATCCTAAAAACAATCTGAACGACTAAATTCTTCTCCTAATCCTAGTTAAAGCAGGTTTTCGCAGTTCCAATTTTAGACTTCAAGCCCTATTTACAGGACAGAAAACCCCAGATAGTGACATTAATCAAGTTTTACTTAGCTTGGCACATTAAAGAACTAACTGTTCTCAGGATATGCCAGGACATCTCAGATGCTAACGGATTTTAATTTATTATCTAAAACAAGCTGATCACAGCACAGTGTGTGTGTTCTTTTAATCGTTTGTGCTGTATTTAACACACCACCTCAAGAAAACAACAAACACCACACAGTTGTAGGTTCACAAGTGGATGGCACGGAGTACAGCAAAGGGCTCAGAAAGACAGAAATGAGGATCACAGAAGTTGCACCAAAAAAGCAGCTTTACAACACAACTTTCCAGCCCTGGGACTGACCCAGGCTCTGCCTGCGTATAAAAAGCCTGAAAATAGCTCCTCCTCGCGAGCATGGAGTCGGCAAGCAGCGTCTTACACACCAAACCGACAGCATGGCTCCGTAAGGCGATTCAATTTGATTCCAGACCTGATCTAAAACAGGGAAATAATCCCCCGTCCTGCAGGGGTTAAGGACCATCAGTAACACAGATGTACCCGCAGTCTGGTAGGATCAAGACCCGCTCTAGTAAAGCCCTACACAAGATGAATCCTCCCTCCGCTCCGTACCGTCTCCTTCACCACGCACCTACCGCTTCTTGCAACCCGGGTTTACCCCCACGATCGCTTCAGAAAGGAACGGAAAAAGACATCCCGAGTTCAAGCAGTAATTATGAGCACAAAGTACGTCAGGCTGAGACAACGGGCAGGGTTTGCAAACAGCAGCGCACAGATGAGCTGAATACACGATATTAGCAAGCTGCCCTTTTCCAACATCTGAAGAATTTCGATAGCAAGGCTCCATGCCAAAGAAAACGTTCAGAAACCTATAAGCAGAAAATTAGAGCCCCTGAAAGAGACAGGACAGAGCTGGAAGGGAAAAGCAACCAGCGTATTCACAACTTTTATCCTTCAGTTTTTAAATCTATCAAGCACTTCTCGCACTCACATAAAAGAAACTAAGGTTACAATTGTGTAAGCAACTCTGTACAGAGGTCTCTCCACAGAAAATCAATTGCGAGACTACTGGCTCCTTGTTTTTAAATGATTAATATTATCCCATCTCCACAAATAACATTAGAAAAGCAACTGTGCTCACAGCACATACACCAAATCGAAGTTGAGTACTATCAATATTAACACTTAAAAGTTGCAACATAAAAATAGAGATGTAGTTTGCTGACAAAATTAACATTAACATATTTTGGATCACAGACAAGAAGGTACATTTTATTTACGCCTGAAAATGAAGCACGCATCTTTAAGTGATAACATGATACAAATTTACTTTGACATGCATATGCAATAAAGTGTGTAAATACCTAATAAAAATAAAAGGAAAAATAATTACAGACAAAACACAAGTATAAATTTTATTGAGCCATTCTGACAGCATTTGTATTCCACGTCAATGCAACAACAAGAACAACAATTAGGCTGATTAAAAACCTGAGATAAAGGACGAGCCTGAGAATTCACCAGACACAGAGGGGGCTGGCAGGGGAGATCCATCTCTACTCACAACTCCTCCAGGAGCCAGGTCAGAAAAGGCAGCTCCTTCCCGGCCCAGCTCGGCCAGACTGCAACAGCGCATGTGTTCAAAATTAAGCACACGCGATCACACTTATTGGGTCAGGGCCTTTGTGTTGTGCTACACAGGGATAAAGCTCATTCACCTTTGCCAAGTTCACGGCACGGGGCCCAGCACCTCTCCAGCCCCGTGGCCGGTCAGGAAGAAAACGCCTGCGAAATGAGCCGGCGATCGATATTCCTCATGGCACATCTACATCATAACCTCTAACCCCGCTGACAGCCTTAGCACGCTATCGACTACAAAACCTGAACAATTTGGGTAAAAGATGAAAGGTGCCGTAGGAAAAAGTTTCAAGCTACCCCATCATAGGCCTTTGGTGAATAAAGAATTTCATCCTTTAGATACGAGCATGACCCCTTACATTGAAGCTGCTCTGAACACGTCCCTCTCCTTCACCACCCAGGGGCTCGCATGCTGCATTTACAGACCCTACAGCCCCCCGCGCAGGTTGGAGATCCTCTATCAAACAGGGACCTGCTTCAAACCGACGGCTGCGGCTGGTTGAGGACTGCAATTTCCAATGATGCAACCACAAACTGTTGAGTTCTAAATTCAACATTCATGTCACTGGGCGCCTATAATGTAAATTTTAAGCAGCCTTCAATGTACAGAGAAGTCCGAAGGGAAACTTGATAAACTGCACGTCTTGCCTTCAAACAGTATACCAAAGAACATGGAGGTATGCTGTAAAGTAAGAGTGTGTGTATGTATGAATAACCTCAGATTATAACTCTATAACCATTTTCAGGAAACATTTTCTCTCAGTGATTTGGCACCGATCATCAAGAATATTTTCAGGACACCCAGTTACTCAATTCTTTTTTCACATTCATTTCTATAGACATTGCTACCAGCAACAAGCCTGAAAAGCACCTACAAATCAACAGCGGTATAACCTCTGTTCAACCCACTGAATAAAAAGCTAACAAAGGTGCAGGAAAAGTAACAACTAAGTCTTATCCATCCACAACACAGAACTAGGCAGTAGCAAAAAGGGACCCTAAGTGCTAACTCACGATCTCCTATCTCCGAGTGCTCCCAAAGAGGGGTCAGGGGCACTATCAGTGTTTCCCAGGTGGAGAAGGGAGCTGGCAGAGGCTGAGCAGACCCACGAACAGCCGAGAACACACACACACAAACTGCCAACAGCAAGACCCAAACCCCCACCTCGGTTCGGAGTCGCTACTACTGAGTAACTATCGCCCAAACAGAATCCAAACCAATTAAAGGCTTTGTATGTTAGTACCAGTCCCCATAAGCATTGCTGCCCAAAGCCTTCAGCGTACAGATCTGTGATGGGTTGATGCATCCCAGCTGGAGCTTACCATTCTGCTTAGAGAAATCTGTTGTTTTCCTGAAAATAATGGATCAGCAACACCATGCAACCTCAAATACCCAGCAGAGGTACCAGAGAGGAGGAGGAGTAAGGTTTAATCCATTAAACTTGTATGCATCTGCAGCAATACCTTTTAGCTTTGCAGTTTAGCTTTCATAGGAATAAGCCATGCAAAACATATGACCTTTTTGCATCCAAGATATATCCAGTCTGAGCCTTCATTAAAAAAAAAAGCTATTAAATTGAACTTCTTTCTTAAAAAGAAAATCACAACAAGAATGCTTCTACTATTCATAATAACTTAAAATACCATCCAAGTGGTTAGAAAGCTATGTAAGCCTAACAGAATAATAAGCGCTGTTTGTCACAGGGCAACATTAAAAATGTGTCAGTGTAAGGCGGTGTCACACCATGGCCCTGGCATCTCACCTGCAAATCTCCCCAGGATGCTTCCACAAGATCACCTGCTGGTAAACCCCAGCCTATCCTTTTATACGACCAGCAAGCGCAGGTGAGCTGGGTCTGATTGCAACCCTGCAGCCAGGGATCTGCTGGGAGACCCTCCATAGTCCCCAGCTGTACCACCGAATATTTATATAAATTCTAAAATAAACTCTCTTCCCAATTGCACCGCAATAAGAGTTCCGTTTCCAAGTCCTGGGCTTAAGTTCACTCCTTAACTCCTTCCTTTCTTCTCCACTTCCCTCTATCCCATCCAGTCCTTTAAACAGCATCATTTCCTCCCCTCCACGTGTTTTTATTTTTACTTCCCTGCTGCATTTCTGTTCTGGGCTTGTCACGTGTGAGCCACAGACCAAAGCCAGCATTGCTCAGCAAGGAGAGATCTCTGCAGCATCAGCATCGAGCTGGTCTCACCTGCACACCCCAGGGCTCTCCTGACCATCAGCTGAACACTATGGAATTAGGGGTCTGCCTCCACTCCAAAATTAGTTCAGCCATTTACCAATACTTTGGCCTAAAATGTCATATCCTCCACAGAAACCTTGCATTGGCACTTCCAGATGCTGTTATATCCAGGCTCACTTATTCTGTAAGGTACATTTCCACACAAAGATGGGAACAAGAAGATCTGCTCAGCTCTGATGTGTGAACCCCTCTGAAAAAGCCTGAGACAGCCATGGCCTACACACCCTTACATGCCTTAAGAAGCTCACAGCCAGAAACACAAAGATAGGGAGGAATTTAAAGCATATAAACACAGCAGCTAAAACAATTTTGTGCATCTGCTTTGGAGCTTTTCGAAGAATGGGCAATCCTTACCTCTGTGTTCCCAGAGAAGATCGCTGTGAGCCCCTGAACCCGGCCAGGGCCTCCCCCCGCACCCCGTGAAACACGGCACAACTCAGCCCTCGCAGAAACTTCCTTATCGCCCCAACTGCCGGCAAAGGCATTAAATTACTGCAAGGTGAGGGAGCGAGCGGATTGCCAGCCAGGCAAAGAGCTGCGAGACAACATCAGCCTGAAAGGCTCCGACTTCAAACCCCCGTCTGCTGCAACATCCGGGCAGAGTCGCTGGGCCACCTCGCAGCTTTATCCCCTTCGTACCAAGAAATAATGTTTATTCACGCCAAATTCTTTACTCTGCTAAGACACAGAAGTGACCAAGCCAGAGCACAGTAAGAGCTGTTGTACCCTGCTGTAGCCAGAGCACGGTCAGGGGACCGCGGTGGATCTAGCGTGAATTCCTCCCTGCCTACTCTTTCCCAGAAATCAAGTGCTGTTGAACAGGGCAGACCGCTGGGACATCCCACGAGTGCACACTCGGTGTTTAAACTCCTATAAAAACTTACCGCTGCTAATGCTCAGTTATCTCTCTGGATTTCCATGCTCTTCGCAACCCAAGCAACGTAATATACTCTATTTTCTTCAATATAGCTAACAATAAAAGCAGAAATTACTAACTTATTTGCCTTGTCAAATCAGAGACAACAAGAACAAGCTGAGAACGTGTTATGTCACAAAATGAGTACAACTTACCTTATCTTTATGAATTTAAGGACATTAATTATTCTGATCCTCAGCTCTAAGTTTCTCTCAACCTCCCTGGTAAATCCAACACCACACCTACAATCCCGTGTGTGGGCAATCGTGTACAAACCTCGACACCCCAGACTCCTTGTCTTCTGTTAACCACCCCGATTCAGCTCTCCCCCTCCTGGTTTCACACCTTCCTCCCTCATGCAATGCTGGAACATTATCACTGTCTTCTCAATCCAGAAGACAAAGTCTTTTCAACACCTTGCCCATAAAGTACATGGGAAACAAGATAGCACAAAGATAAGCAAAGAAGAAAATGTAAAGAACACATGCAAGAGAAACCTGAATATACAAGATGGGAACTTATTACCCAGTCTACATATAAATGGACCACAAGTCAATGAACACCGACTCCTTGGCATCTTAGAAAATACTAAGCATCCATCCATGTTATCTGTTCTCTATCCAATAAATAAACTGCCACTATTTTCAGCCACAGAGTGATCAAACTGAAACTTTGGACTGTGCATTTTTTTCTACATGTACTTTTTGCATTACAAATCAGCTTGCAAATAAAAGAATAATTGTTCATTGGAATTTCAGAGTGTATCTGATTTCTCCCATAGTAAATGTTTCACCCAGTACTTATTTGGTATTGTTATACACAGCCAAGTGGTGCAATCTTTTTTCAAAAAAAAAATCCCAACCTTTACCATATTCCAAATCCTCAGTACTGCATTTCTCAATACATTATCCAACTAACCACAAACTTGGCATAAGAGTAGAGTGATTGAAACACACGCTCATTCCGCCACGTTTCCAATGGGCATTAATTCATTTGGGGAACAGCAAAGAGGGCTAGAAAAGCTTTCAGAAATTTCTTCCCAAGGAATAGGATTCAAGGAATCCTGTCAAATCCAAATTCTCAAGCCAAAATTACACCAAGGGCCTTTCTTCTACTATGTTGTGTGTGTTAGATGTCCAGGGACACTATCCTGACCACCACAAAAAGCCAAAGCCTTCCTGCAGCAGGGAAGCACCAACAGCTATCAGAGCATCCCGGCAGCACTGCTTGGCTTTTAGAATAATCCCTCTATTCCATCTTCTTGAAAATGTACCAAAGCTGCTTTCACTACACACCTCTGATCAGGTGGAAATGGGCAGAAACATATTTACAGTAGCTAAAGACTCTTTTCTCCATCCACATTTAACTACCTTCAGAAGTAGGAAAGCACTGTCTGCTTTTAGGACAGAAACTACAAGTTCTACAGTGCCCTGCACAGATAAACAAAATTAAACACTCAGATGCGATTGCTAATTCCACTTCTGATGAAGCATGTTAACTCCTTCACTTAAAGCAAATCAGCTTGTGCTCTGGTGCAATCAGATCCAACCAAGAGATGCCAAGAACTCCACCTGTTTCTAATTAAATAATAGAAGTGCTTCAGTATTTAAGAGCTACTCATTACTACTTAGTTTTTCCAGATTTTGCTACAAATTTTATAATGTTGTAAGATCAGTGGTTTATGTTAAACAATTAGTCACAGCATGCATAGAACTAATACCCCATCCTTATTTTAATCATATATGATGCAATATCAGGATGAGATTTTAAAAACCAGAAACACACGAGCAAGACTCGGCTTTAGACTTCCATTCCCCAGCTCGCTAGTAACAAGTCATGCCATTCTGCTCAAAAGCAATAAGAAACTGTACTTTTCACCAGCGTAGGTGCCTGTCCTAAAAAGCTATGATGACATTTTGAGATTTGTGTTTATGGTCAAAATACTTCAACACATAGTTTGTCTGGTTTTCAAGTGGTATCAGCTTCTTCCATTCATCCTGTAGATCCAACTTAGATTCGAGATCCAAGCCAGACTTACTCATGCGACACGGCTGGTCACAGAGATACAGCAGGACCAACTGTCTCCTCTGATACAGATGTACACACACACATTCAGAAATATTAAGCAAAACCTTAAAGAGGACGGCATGCCGTACCCACGGGAACACAACGCTCCTTTTCCTGTTCTCCAGGACAGGGTTGTTTTTATGGTGAAGGTGATGCTGACATCAAGAACTACAAACTAGAAACAGGACCCTGCCAACAGCAGGTAACCTTCACGCTGCTGTACGTCAGCCTGATTCGGATCACAAAACTGCTTCCAAACAGGAGATGCAGTTTTAACTCGAGGGCAACAGCATTTCTCCAGTGATTTGATTTGCATTTATTGCCACAGTGGTCACCATTTGCAAGGATCTGTGTTCTCTACACACTGCAATTCCCTTGCCATCAGTTATCAAATGCGAGTCCATGTTCAACCACACGGCAAACCGATGCAGAAACGCCACGCTGATTCCACCGTTTCTTTAGGAAATAAAACTAACCTTTACTAGAGCAAAGGGTTAAGCGTTCAGCTGTGTGATGCCCTTCAGGTACAGTCTCAAGTCAAGAGCCACGTTTGATACCTGTAGGAAACTGCCATTTTTGCATCTCGTATTCCATTTGTGAACAGACCTTTCTGTTCTTTAATCCAAGCTCTGAATTATTTAATCCTGCCTCCAACCCTTGAAATCTCTCCTCCTATAAACAAGAGGTTACTTAGTGAAAGGAAATAAATAATTAAAAGAAGCAGACCCTAAAGAGTTCCTGGATCTGTTTTTAATTAATATTGACACAGTCTTGAGGAACCTGCTGCTCAGTATGACAAGGCGGGTCGAAGCCCATCAACAGTTAACATCTTCTTGTGGGAGCAGAGGAAGTAGCGAGCGGACAGGGCGCGCGTTGCTGCCGCCGCCACACGGGACCGCGCGGCCCCAGTGCCTCGCGACTTTCTTGTGCAGGAAAACAAGGGGTTCAGAGTCATCGAGATGCAGAACCGCAAGGGCTGGAGTTTACAGGGCACAGGTGGAGCTGCGCTAAGCATAAATCCTTCGGGTTTTAGTCCTGGAGTAACGGAAGCATTGTTATTTTCTGTAATACGTTAGTACAGATGAATGGCAGGGGAGGGAGGAAGCCATGGACAGATCTGTAAGACTGAACTTCATACTCAGTAACCATAGTTTTTATAGCGTATTGCTTCATCTGTAAGTGGGAGTAAATATTACACTACCTCTTCACGCAGATGGGTGGATTAAAAAAAAATACAAAGCTAATTTGAAACAAATTAACTGTTCTGCATATGGATGCAGGTAGTCTCTACCTCTCCGGTCACTCCAGGACTCTGCACAGACCGCGCACAACATTAATAAACTTTGCACCGCAGAGAGATCGCTGGGCGAAGCTGCCAAGAGGGGAACAGCCTCAGCCTGCAACGCGTACTAACGATCACAAGCCCTCAAAACCAGGTAATGAATATTGTGCAAACAACTTTAAGCTAGCGCTACCAGAGTGCCTCAAAGGAGAACCTACAAGCTGTTCAAGTCAGACTGTCACACTTAGTCTGCAAAAACGAGATTAAGGTTTGCACAGTGATACTCCACAACAGGTTTTGCAGTATGCACAGAAATTAAATTATTATAAAAGTGAGCTATTTTTTTACTAAAAACAGAATAGAACAATCTATCAAAACGCCATTTGGCTGCGTTCATTACATTTTAGAATTTAATTTACATGATAGATACTTTAGCGTAATATGTTTTAATCAATAAGCATTTCTGAAGGCTTTATTTTTATAGGAAATATTTAGACTTCTTCACTGTCAAATGTAACACCACACCAGTGGCGTTCACCAGTACTAAGCAAGTACAACCACACATACACAGAGGCAAAAGCAAAACTCCACAATTAAAGATGACAGACCTTGTTTAACTACATCTTAATTTAATCCATTTTATTTTATACAATTCTACATCTGGATCTCATTTTCCGTATTCCTGTAGGTATTCTGGGTCACTATTAAGAACCCTTTCAAGTTACCAAAGTTCAGCCAAGTCTACCTTAATCCAAAGCCTTTAAAAGAACAATAAAAAACGGGAGGGGGGGGGGGCGAAGAAAGAAAAGCCTAAACCAAAACGCTACTTTACCCCACCTTCTAATGCACCTGAAAGTCAGAAGGGACCAGCCTCCTACTACAGATCCTATGCAGCACTTCCCGTTTCGGGGGTTGCTGGGGTGTTTTTTTCGGCATCGCTCCCGCCAGCTCAGCCCCTCCAAGCCCCGCCGAGGGGAGGGCGGCGGGTCCTGCCGGCTCCGGCTCCGGGTCCCGCTCCCCCCGGCCCCCCTCACCTCCGGCGGGGCTGCGGCTCTGCCCAGCATCAACGCACCATGTTCCGGCTGCCGCGGGGCTCCGGCACCGCAGAGCCCTCCTCGGAGGGGACCAGGGTGGGCAGCCGGCGGCTTTGGAGCCAATTTATTTAAACGGGAGGCAGCGGAGGGTTCGGAGAGGCAGGGCAGCGCTTTCCTGCACCAATCAACTGGGAGAAACACGCATGTTGCAATCCCATTCAGCGGCGGGAGCAGCACCAGTTCAGCGTTTGACAACCTCTCTTCTCCCCCACCCCCCCCCCCACCTCAACCCGCCTTGGCCTTATCTATACCCCAGCAATTACATTAAACAGTGGATCTGCAATTTCCTCAGGGCACGCACCCAAAGGGTGAAGGGAAGCTGGTTTGCGAGGACTTTCCCTCGGAGGAAACAAGACTTGTAGGCTGTTATGAGCCAGCACAGTAAAGCATCAATATTCCCCTCATCTGTCAGATCCTGGACAGCAGGAGAGGCTGGAGAGCCGGTGAATTATGTAAGCGTGCCCTCCCGCCGCCGGGCGGGACTCCCCCGCGCCCCGCCGGCCCCGCACCGGCCCCCGCGGCAGCCACCCCGGCCGGCGCTGCCCCCGCACCCCCCGCACACACGTTCCCCCCGGGCCGGGCGAGGCCGGGCGCTCGCCCCCTTCCCGCCCCGCGGGACCCCGCCGCCGCTCCATCCCTCGCCGACGGCAGCTCCCTCTCCGCCCCCCGGCGCGGTGCCAGCGCGGCCGCGGCGCTCGCATGGCGACGGGAGCGCGCCGGGCCGGAGCCCCCTGCCCGGCGGCGGCGGAGAGGCGGGGGGCCGGCACCCCGCGGCGAGGCGAGGCGGCGGCGGCCGGGCAGCGGCGGGGAAGCGTCCGCCTGGCCGGCACCACAGCGCCCCCAGCCCCCGCCGCTCCGCGCCTGCACGCCGAGCCCGGCCGGCTCCCTGCGCCCCCACACAAAGTCCCAGCACTCGGTAAACTTTCCCCGGCTCCCGGGGAGAAAAAGCGGCGGGGAAGCGGCGGCAGGAAAGGGGAAGGCAACGGGGGAGGGAGGCGGGCGGGCGGCAGAGAGCTGCGGCCGCCGGGCAGCCCCGCCGCCGCCCTGGCCGCTCCGCACGGCCCCGGCCGGCGGGGGGGAACGGGAAGCGGGGAAGAGAGCAGCCCGGGACGGAGCGGGCGAAGCGGCGACGGCCCCGGCAGCGCCGGCTCCGGCGCCATCTTGGGCTGATCGATGAATTGAACAAAGAGGATCAATTTCCGATGGGGCCGGTGATCAATGGCGGGGGGGGGCGGGCGGAGGGAGCGGAGCGCCGCGGCCGGGCGGAGCGGGGGGTTCCCTTTAGGCGGCGCGGGCCGGCAGCGGGAGGAGGAGGGGGAGGCCGGGCCCGAGGGAAGGCGGAGAAGGGAAGGAGCGGGGGGGGGGTCCGGCGGCGCGGCCCGGCCGGTGCGGCGAGCGGGAGAGCCTGACCTGCAGCTGCTGTAAATCAAAGCGCTTCCAATATTGAAACATCGATCCCACATTGGCCGCCATCTTGAGACATATTGAGACAGAGTGAGCGGCTGATAGAGAGAGAGGGGCTGGAGTTCAGGAGCCGGGAGGGAGGGGGAGGGAGGGAGGGAGGGAGCCGGGAGGGGGGAGGAGGGGCGGGGGGGCAAGGGGGAGGGAGGCGGGCAGGGAGCGCCCAAATCCCGGCCTGGAGCCCGCGCCCGCCCGGAACACGGACTCAGCCCGTGCGCTCGCGGGGGGGGCGGGGAGGGGGCGCTGCGCCCGCGCGCTCACAGGGCGGGCGCGCCCCCCACAACCCCTCAATATACACACACGTACATACACAATCCCCCCCCCACATACACACACAAGCCCCCCTACATACACACACATACACCCCGGGGGCGACACGGCGGACGCGGGGACATGGAGGGGGCAGCGGGGCGGTGCGGGGTACGGCGCTGCGGGAGCGAGGGCTCTCCGGGGCAATGCGGGGTGCGGCGGGTGGGGGGGGGCTCTGCGGGGCAATGCGGGGTGCACCCCGCATTGCCCCGCAGAGCCCCCCCCCACCCGCCGCGCCCCGCATTGACCCCCCCCCCCTGCACCCCGCATTACCCCCCCCGCACAGCCAGCGGGTGCGGGGGTTAATGGCAGAGAAAGCGTCGTGCGCGGCAAATGGTTCCCCGACAAGCAGGGGAGGTTGATGCCCTGTCGGGGAGCCTGCGGTCTAAAATTAGATAAGTGGAGAGAGTTTAGGGGAAACAACAATGAAAAAAAAAGTCCATTCGAGGCAGCCTGATTCACTGTGTCCGGGGCGGTACGAATTCGGCTTTAAAAGGGATTTATTTAAATGTAGACGGGCACTTACTCATCGGGTTGGTGCCGCTGACCGCTGCCTTGGAGGGGACAACTCGGGTGAGGGCTGGAAAATCAGATCCCAGCCCCGTGCAGGATATCCATAGAAACGGAGATTAAAAGGATGAAATAACTTATTTTGTTCTAAACAATAATGTTACTATAAATATGAACATTTTCCTTGTTCTCTTCCTGAAAAGCACAGAACCTTTTACCAGGCTCATCTCTTAACAAAACAAACCAGTGTACACAAACAGTCCGCAAATGTGTTCCCCCCCAAGAAACCATTAGAAACCATTCCTCGTTTCCTTACTGGGAAATGGGCAAAAACACGATCTGTACCTGTCCCCTTCTAAACCAATAAGCTGCACAGTATTTTTCCAGATACAGCTACTTTCACTGTTTTGCACTTCATCTGTAAAAGGAAAATATATCTTCCTCTGGGTAAGTGAGCGATTGTAGATTTTTTCTCAAATTGTATTTGATCATCAAGTGAATTTAGTGCTCACTCAAGTCAGTGGGCTGACTACTTGAAAATGGCTCTATCTTTTGAGAGGTTACAGCAGAGACAGCGGCAGAGCAATTGCTACAGATTATTTCCCAATCCGCTGCCGTCCTCGTTTGGAGGAGCACCATTATTTCAGCCTCCATTTCCACTTTTTGCTGAGGCTGCTGCTTACAAAGATACTAATTGCGATGGCGGGTTTTATGTTAATGGATTCCACGTAATGATCAGCTCGACAACTATAGACCTTCAAATTGTTAGTTGGCTGTACTGGGAATACAACTAATGGCATTTGGTGATGAGAATGTCGGGCCTCCATCTGGTGAACGAGGCCGAGGTTGGAACCCGAGCGCTGTGGCACACGCGGCCGTCGTGGGGCTGCACCCAGAGGTGCCTTTTGAGGAGGAAACCCCTTTTCCTCCAGAAGTGCCACGTTTCGAGGGAGGGCGGCTCCTTGCAGGGACGGCGGCTGCGTGTCCGCGGCTGGGATGATGTTTGGGAGGTGTGGGGTGCCCGGCCGGGGTCCCCCCTGCTCCAGCGAGAGGGTGTCGGGTGCTGCTGAGCACCAACCGGCTGCAGGGATGGAGCCTCCAAATTCTGACTAACAACGTAACCGGTTTGGTAGCTCTAAAATAGGATTTTAATCCTGGGAAGCATCATTTCACATTCCAGTGATCTAATCAAAATCCTTTCCTCTAATCTCTCCATGGTCCCCCCTTTCTAGATGAAAGAGGCTGGAGTTCCTGTCTTCACCCTTTCTCCGCTGCCTCCCTGTTCTACCAGTCTGTTCTGTGTCCAGGCAACTGCAAAGAGACGTTTCAAAGACTCCTGCCGTGCCATGTAGATGTTTTCTCTTGTTAGTTTGGACTGCAGGTGTGTAAGCCCCAAGGATGAAGTACCACGGTGCTGTTTTAGGTTCCAGGCATACAGTCATAGTACAATAAATCACATAGTAATGCTCCACTTTGAACGCGCACGCAAAGAAAAAGGAAAAGAAAAAAGCATCTGACCTGAATCATTTTCTGGAAACACATCTGGTTAAAATCCAAAGTTTTAAATTGAGTAATATTTTAAAATACATTTGGTAGGTATTAAATTACAGTGTTATATCTGGTAATATTTATGATACTAATGTGTTAAGCAGAGGTTTATATCTGTCAAGAAATATGAATGATTGTCATATGGGGTAACAAATGTATCCTGATATAAATAATATTTTATGATATTTTTAACGTTCTCGCAGTCTTTTTTTGCGGGAGTTACATCTTGTCACGTTATTGCCAATTTGAAATAAAAGCTCTGTGGCTAGATACCAAAGCTTTTAGCTAGATAATTTTGAATGAGAATAAACAGTACGGCTGATTTTAGGAAGTACTGAGAAACCTTAACTCTGCCGGAAGACAAATGCTGAGCACCTTGAATTCCTGTTGTCTTCCGTGCAGGATCAAGTCCCTTATTTGCCGTTTTGTGTGGCAGCCAGCCCAAGGAAATCTTGCTTGACAGCTCTGTTTTCTCAAAGTGCTGCATTTCTCCAGGCTGGATTCTGCAAAGATCCTGCAGGGTACAGAGCTCCTTGGAGCAAGCGATAATTTGCTTTGTGTTCCTGCTGGAACGTACCTATGTAAGATGGAAGAAAGACCTTGGAAAATTTGGTGCACGCTGGCAAGAAGACGGTTAGAACAAAGTTTCCTGGAATTATTATGTTTTGAGGAATCGGGCTTGTCTGTTTGTTTGAGGAAGGTTTTCTGAAGGTTAGATTTGATCTGTGTAAATGCTAACTTCTTTCAACATGCACTGGTAGAGTACTGAAAAAGTGAGTACGGTGTATTTGAAGTTTAAATCTAAAATGATGGCAGTAACTAATAGCAGTTCAGTGATGCTTGCTGCGTCCAAAACACTTGTAAGTAGGTTGTACAGATTTATTTTACATTTTCTCCCAGGTATAGTCATACAGGCACTATTTTAGGAATCAGGCAACTATCTGATTAAAATTTGTTTCCTATTAATGTTACTAGGTCATAAAATGTTACTAATACAGATATTTAATTAATATATTTGCACATTGGCCATCAGTGGCAATTGGTCTTATTATGCTTCACATGTCATCATCCAGAATACTGAAGAAAATGGACCTTTATTCCAAGGGTAACTTTGAGTCTCTTCTTCATTGATTCCTGGTTTTCTTCTACTTTTTCAGTCAAAGTGACTCCCAAACATCCTCTAGAGCCTCCCTGAGCCCCTGTCCGCTCCTTGTCCAGCCTGTCCCCTCCTCACTTTCAAGGCTCTCATCGCTGGCTGCCTGGCTCCACGTGCCTGTACCTGCTGGAACAGAGCGTCTTATTCCCAAATCCCATCCCTCTCCACTGCCAAAGTGGCCTTGTGTTCACTCTTAAACTGGATTTGAGAGCAAAGTAAGCTGCGCTCCACCTATCCTTGTTATACCATGCCATTGCATAGGCAGACTCCATAGGGATGGCAAAGAACAGAGACTGCCAAACAGACTGATAATTTATGTTCCTGGGAGATTTATCCCAAACTAAGATCAAAACTCATATATGTCTTCCAAATCACAGATTTATTTTTTTTTTCCAATTATTGTCAGTGACTCCAGTTCTGCCTGATTTATATCTCTTGTAGTAGCCAGGGGTTTTGCAGCATATAAATTGCCAGAGGATTTGGCCAGTGATGTGGACACGATGATGTGTACAAGCTCAGGAAACCCCCTGAGCAGAAAATGGTTGGAAGCTGGGAGAATAAGAAGTATCCCATGTGCGTGGGTGTCCACCCGTGGTCACTGGCAGAGACAGGAGACTGGGCTGGGTGGACCCTTGTTTCTGAACAAGGTGGCGATTCCCGCGTTCTTTGGTAATCTGTGAAAGTCTTAGCACAAGTCATGCAGACAGTGGCATACACGATCTAAGCGTGAAATCCCGTGACTACTGCACAGCCACAGATACGCGCTGGTCGGTGGAAGAGACGCAAGCAATTCTCATAGAGGGCAGGGAAAACAGCCACAATTAAAAGCAAAGTAAATTTGGGTGGTGTGGTTTTTGCTGTTTAGCTCTGAAGACATTTAGAAGTATCCAGCGTAACCCACAACAGATCTTCTTTGAGGATTTGTGGATTAAGCCATACCAACACAAACATGTGATGACACTGTAGTGGTGTTCTCTGCCATGTACGGCGGGAGTTATTGAAGACCCCAAAAGAACGAACGTATTACTGTGCCTAATGAATCGAGTCAGTCTTCCCAGACTGAATATGTTTGCAACATTTCTGTCAAATAGCTGCCTTTCCTACGGTGTATTCTATCCAGATGCATGGTTGTGTTTTGGCCAACGTAAGTAATAACAATACCCATAGGCAATCAGGAGAATTAGAGAAGAAAAGGACGTAGCAGATTATTCCCTCCCTTTAGCTGGCAGTGAATGCCAGTTTCACACCAAATTTATTTAAGCGTATCGCTCGTACCAGTTTCAATTTGTAAGCGCCGTCCTTGCCTTATTGTCCTTTGTCCCGTGCCAGGATGGTACCAGAGGCAGCGTTTGCTGGGCACATTGAGCCCTTTCTTGGCTGGGCAGGGCTCACGCTTCCTCTTCTCTCCCACTTAGGCTGTTCTGTTGATTTGCACATTTATCTTCTCTGTCCTTTAAAGGGGTTAAGGAGACGAGTTAGTAAATTATGTTCCCAGGCAAAATTCCCACCTTTTTTCTCACTTGGAACCTTTCACTTGTTTTTTACCTCTTACTGGTTTCTGTTAGGGTTTTGGGTTTGGGTGTTGGGGTTTTTTTTGCACATCCTTTTTTTGCAGTATTTAACTCTTGCTAATCCTATCATTAATTTCCTCACCCACTTCATGCAGCCACTTCCTCACTACACGTTCCTGCTCTTGCCGGCTTGGTTGGGGACCCGTTTTGGCCATGCTTTCCCCTCCGCTATCTCCATCCCAGACAGGTTTTACTCCCAGGTCCAATATTTCACATATTAGTTTAACAAGCCGAAACTAGCATTATTAGTTTAAATCCCCTTTTGTTTTCAGAACCTCAACTGGGATATTATATTCTGCTTTCTTTGTGCCGTTCCCCCCGTGGCAGGAGAGCTGGTTTAGTGACCGTGGCTGGGGATGGGATCTGCCTTCAGCTGCTGCCACACGGCTTTTCGTGACATTAAACAATTCACCGAGTCTTCCCTCAGTTTCTCCATTCTGTACTGTACTCGTGGTCACCGGGAGATAAAACATCTCAGGGTGAGTGTCTGGCACTTGCATCTCGTGGGCTGCAGAACTGCAGGAAGGAGACGGAGGGAAATACAGAAATAAAGCAGCGGAGCGGCTGCTCCCTCACCCACCAGTTTCCCTTTCATTCACTTCCAGATAGAGCCTATAAAGCAGGTGAGTGCAAAGCTGACGCTGGCTTGGAAAAGGAGAGAGAAAAACGGTGTTTCTTTCGCTTTCCAATCGCAAACACTTAAACATCCGTCTGCTCCTTTCCTCCAGCTGGGCTTTTCGGTCCCCTTGTCCTGGCCTGTCACCCCCCGGCGCTCGCAGCCTTTGCGGGGTGTCCCTTTAGGGTGTCCCTTTAGGGTGTCCCTTCAGGGTGTCCCCCGTGGGTGCCGGCTGTCCCAGGGTGGCTCAGCCCCGCATCAGCTCCAGCACACGGGTGCCAAGGGGAGAGGCGCCCGCCCTGGGCCCTGTCGGAACACGCAGCCAGAGAGGAGCGGCAGCCGGGATGGAGAGACAGGTGTGTGCGGAGATGGGGAGATACCCAGACACAGCGACTCGCCGCCTCCTGCGAAACCAACCTCCGCACGGGGCTCTGGTGCTGGCAGGAGCGACCAGGGACCGGGTTTTATTGCCGTATGTGATATTTTGGATGTTTGAGGTGGTTTTTCTCCCAATAATGAGTGTGAGGTTTCATTTTGGGAAGCACATCTTTTCTTAGAAACACAACTGCGACTGGCTTAGCACAACTGTGATTTACTGCAAACACAACTGTGTTTGGGGTTGTTGCATTTGGATGCTGGGGTAGGAGAAACAGTAATTCTGGATTAATGCAGAAAGGGAGGAAATAGACACCCTTTGAGGAAGCTGTAAGTTCACTGCAGCTGCCGTACACTGGTGAAACTGATGCTGCGTCCCACAGGGAACACCTTGGTGTGGAGAATCTCCTTTCTAAAGAAAGCGTATTCGTGCCTGTCGTGACATACACGAGTGAACCAAAGTGCTTTGGGTAACATATCAATCCAGTATTTCTTTAGTAACATGTATGAAATAAACTGATTGTTTTTCCCCTTGGCATTGCATCATTTCCTATTTGGTGTCTGGGTGGTGATGGATTACCAAATAGAGAAAAGAAGTCCATATAACTTTTTATAACTCAAGATTGCCTTCTCCTTTGGAATAAAGAGATCCAGTCTTATTCTGGCCACGATTCTCCACATTTATATGCTGGCCCTTGATTGCATCTGCTTGGCATTATCCTGGATTGGGGCTTTAACCTGATATGAATCCAAAGAAATTATAAGGGAACTGGTGGGATCACTCTGAATTTCCAGGGGTGTAGGCTCGTGCAGACCATAGCCTGTTAATCTTGTTGTGTTCTTGCTGTAAATAGCAAGCTGGATGTGGCCCAACAAGAGTAAAACAAATTGAAAACATTCATAAAGAGAAATAAATGGGTTTAAGATGCAAGAATAATGTATTGGTGGGTTGTCTCCAAGTATCCATTTTTTAAAAGTACCAAAGCACGTACAAAACTTGATTTTAACATGTTCTTAAATGCCCTGCTGCGTGGGGCTGAACTAGGGCCATATGCATAAGACCCACTTTCATGAAAGGATTATCTATATAAAACAATTAAAACTGCGAAAAGGAGAAAAGTGTTCAAGGGCAGCCAACCTGGAGGAAACAAATATAATGCAGTTATGTGAAGTGTTTGTAAGTGCAGTTTATGAACACATAGGAAAGAGTAATTTTTCACTTTTCAGGCTGCGACTGTCACACAGAAAAGAAACAATTGCCTGTTTGTCTTTTTCAAGGACTTTTCGAGAACACATTGCAGTTTGGATATTTGTCTTGACCTGCTATTTCTTTTTTAATAGCTTATTTTTCTGTTGATTGTTTCAGATTAGCTGTTTTGTGTGCTCTCCTTCATTTGTGGTTTATAAAGAAACCCGGGTTATCTGAAAGCAGGAATTTAGTTTAAATTTTGTTTAAAATTTCAGACTTTCACACACATGGCTTACCAAATTTGAGCTATAAATCTCGCTTTTTATTTGTCTTACATCATCGGAATAAAGGTGAAATGACACAGAATGCCCGGAATTGCAATAATGCAGTGTAACAGAACTGACTATCAAGCTTCATATATAGATAAGATTAATGCATAAATCTAATTTGATATTTTATATTACTGGGCTAATATTTTACAGATGTAATGCCAAGTTGTTAAGTAAATGAAAATCACCGAGAGTCCAATTCTGAAAGGATTACTCAGGCAAAAATCCCTGAAGTCAAAGGGAGTATTGCCTGAACGAAGTCTGCAAAATTAGAACTAGAGCCATATTCCCAAAACAGACAAGCAGGTTTATCTTAGAGATCTGCCCATGAGTTGAGTTCTTGTAACAATGAAAGATATATAGGGAAAACGAACAAGTAGGTAACCTGAAATATAAGGAGAGACTGATAAGATCGCAGCAACCCTGAGCAAGCACTTGTGTGGCTGGTGATGTCAACAGGAGCCCAAGCTGGTTTAATAAACTTGTTCATAGTTGTCCTGTGCTGTGTTTCATAGACTGAAGTACACAGACCACGTGAGAGTTGAACACGGAGAGGATTCATATTAAATTTGCACATAAAACACCTCAATGAAATATGTGAAATGCTTTTCTTTTTTATATGATTCCAATAAAACATCGATCATAAAACCCTGCCCTCCTGCTCCTTTATATTCAGTTTCAGCTGTTGCTTTGTGTTTAAAGTTTGGATTCATGACACCCGGCAGAAATAATTGTGGGGCAGTTTTAATTGGTGAAGAAAGACCATTACTCTGCTCGCTCGCTCCGGGGATATAAATCAGGAGAAACCCCACCAGAACTGGTGAAATGTTTCATTTGAGTAAGAGGCCGTTGGGCCAGATTGTATGAGCAGTTGCAGCTCCAATAAAATACGTAGGATTGGGTCTGTTTAGAGCTGCCCAGGATCCGGCCCACTGACTTGGATGGGGCTAAGCCAGGGGTGATTTCTGCCCTTTATCATGAGTTTGTTCGGTGCTTTTGAATTATAAATTCCCTGACTCTTGCTGCCAAACTCAGCTCCGTTCTTCACAGTTTCATCCCCTGAGTGTGAACTGGTACTGGTGGAAATCCAAGGGTAAAAAGCGGTGAGTATAAAGCACAAATGTGTAGCCTGCATCTGAGAGGAACAGCTTGACCACAGAGGAAGTTATTTGCACAAAAAGTATTCAAACAGATACGCACGGTTTACATGTGTTTAGTAAATCTTGTCTGAAAACTAGAACCAGCTGTATAGTATATGGAGGCCCTGGTCCCCAGCTCCATCTGAGCAGCGTTTCCTACATTTGGATGATACGTTTCCAGTCACTTTTTCCATCTTTTAATCAAAAATATGAGGAGTGGCGTTTGCACTCCAGTTGGCAGGGGCCGTCAGCATCCTCAGGTGGCTGTTCCCAGCTCTCGCTTTGCTGCTCACCGAGAGTTCCCATCGCAAGCCCTCTCCTCCTCTCCACCGGCAGCCGACGAGCAGAGCGATGCCGTAAAGCCCCTGTGGTAGCTCAGGGTGGGAAAGGAGATTTCCATGCCAGGCTTGTCCTCCCGTGCCAGCGTTAGGGCAACAAGCAGAGACCAACTGAACTCTGCAAGTGCGATTATCCCGCAGCATTCGTGCTGTGTCACGACAGCGAAATTGCTTGAGCCACTCTTAGTTCTCTCCGAACCAAGAGGAGAACCAGGCCTGAAAGCTGAATTTGCATGCAAGATTAAGAAAGTTGTAGATGCAAGCTGCTTCTTTGTGTGTGTGCGTGTGTCTAACTATGCAACAAATTTTGTAGCTGAAATTTACATACTTCTTGATTCATGAAATTACGAGCAGCTGCTATTTTGCTACATTCTTAAATTGAAAAGGCAGTGAAGAAAAGAACAGACACATTAGGCAAACTCCATCTGCCCCTCATGTCTATCACTTTCCTCCACTCGCTCCTTTGCCAAACAGGATCCAATGGCATAATCAGATGTCTTGGTTTGCCTGGGAGAGTCCGCAAATGTATATAGCTGTCATCTAAGAGGAGATTTGGGGTTTTAAGACAACTTCTTAACATGATCGCTTGTTCCCCCCAGAACATGTTTTCAGAGGAAACCACACAACACAGAAGATCTGCAGGAACAGAATAACCTTCAAAATGGCTTAGGGGCTTTTGGAGGATCCTGGAAGTCTTCAGCCATCTCTTCTCAGGGGTCTTAGGATCACTTAGATTTGAAAAGCTTTCCTATTTTTATTTTCTTGCTTCTATCTTGTATTCTAACTGCAGAAGTGAAAAGAATTGGGGTAAAATATAAGATTAAGGACAGATTGGTTTTATTTCTAGCTTTTAAAGTGAATCTCTAAACAAATCCAATCTACAGGTAGTTCCATGCTTGGAGAAAAGGGTTATTCAAGCTTTTTGGAGAAGAGAACCTCTATCTCTGACATACTTGAAAACAGCCTGGCCCTTCCTTTGTGCTGAATGCCACTATACAAATAATTACACTGCGTTTCATCATGGTGTAAGTGCTTTAATTTCCCATTTTTGAATTAAAAGATGGAAGCTCAGAATTTTAGACCTATTTAACACCTGGTTAAACACTTACCAAACTGGTAACAGCTCAGTGCATCACTGTTCAGTGGAGTTTTTTTCCCTTTTGTTGCCCCACTTTAGAAACAGTCATTGTCATTCAGTCTCATTAACATAAAGAGGTTCCCTAGGAGATGTCCCATTAAAGTGGCCATCCCTATTAAGCATGTCCCAATTAAGTAGTGTTTATTGTATGGCAGGTTCCAGACCTCACAGCAGAATAATTTTCGGTTCCTAGAGGGGAAAAAAATAAGTCAAAGAAATTACATATTTTAAAAAGCCTTAAATTGATACAAACTGATAAGAGCCCAAAAATGAAAAATGAGGGCTGACACTTCATCCTTTTGTTTACCCTGTAATGCTGCTTTTCTGGTTTTGAGTTAAGAATGTAGCCTACACCCTAACTATGAATTTCTTGGCTTTGATTTGATTGTGTCATAACTTAATGTTTTATGACTTACAATCACATTAGTCATAGGAGTCACTCAAGTTTAGAGATGATGGAAAAGACGTAAGGGATAGACAAATCCATACTCAGAAAAACTAATAGTCTTGTGACTGAAACGGTGGGCTGGGAGCCCGGAGACCCAAGTTCAGTGTCCAGGCCTGCGCCAAATGTTTCTGCCTCGCTTAGAGCAAAACACCGGGACTCTATTCAGAGTGTTATTTAGATACAGACATTTAAATATATTTTTGTATGCTTCTGTGCATACATGGTCATTTTTTCTCTTTTATCAATCAAGGTGGATTTAAGTTGAGGGCTTATTCAAGATGCTGATAGACAAGCTCTGGAAAATCTTCCTACGTTGGCTGAAGATGATACAACTCTCAGTTTTCTCTTGCCAAAGGCTGCCCCTTATCCCCCAGATAATAGTGTTGGCCAGTTCAGCGTAAAATCTTGGTCTTTGGCACAAACCTGCCTTCAAAGAGGTGATTTTGTCTCAAGGCAGTGGAGATGCAGGCAGGTACCTCCTGACGGAGACGCAGCAGAGGAGCAGGAGCAACCTCATCATCATCAGCCACTGGGGGTTCAGCCCCTTTGCACGTCAGCCAGGGCACTTGCACCTCCGTGTTTACCCAGCACAACCTTGTATATTTAGTTTGTTTCACCCCAGATTAGACAATCTGTCCTTCCTGTGAAGGAGAAACTTGTACTTGGGTGGTCATTAGATATACAAATAATAATAATGTTCCAGGATAGCAAACTGCAATCTCCTTATGGCAGGACCCTCTCCATTCTGTGGGGCAGCCCACGGTACAGGGACGGGGCTGAGGCCTCCAGAAGTTTCCTCAGCACAGCTGACAATGGAAACACCACAGATTCAGACCTTCTCAGTAAACGTAATTCTGCTTCACACACAGGGACACCCTTCTCTCCACCACTCTTTTCAGTGTTTCTGGGAAACAGACAGTTTGAGTTGTCCCAACTTCTTTCCTTTATTTCCATGAAAAGCAATGTATGTGTGTTAAATACTTTTTCTTAGTCTAAATAATAAGCTTCTTTTAAAAAAAAAAAAAGTAATTGCCCCTGGAGGACAGTTTTATATGAAAAGCTGGGATTTGTACAATGCTGCACAAGCAGTTCATGCGTTTAAGATACAGCCCATGATCTGAAGAAGCTGAAGATTCCTCACTTTTACAAGAGGTATAGTACCTCAAAATGTTTCTTTCTGAGTAGGTGGTAAACTTTCTTCTAGGTCACCAAGTAACAACTGGGTGCTTTGAAAGCATCTCCCAGGTAATCTGTGGTTGAGCGATGCAGATATTCCACTGTGGTCAAATCAGAAAGAAAGACTTCTATCCTTAAGGCAGTAAAGTAATTACGCCTGGTATCCTCATATCTCCCAGTAAACAGGTGTAGAACAATGTGGCTTTGTAGTGCCCATTAATAGTATTAGTAGTTGGCAGCAAGAGCCTCTGAGAGTCTTTATGGAGTTTACTGAAATGCTACATGAGTACGTGTGAGAGAAATAGTTGATATTCAGATTATTCAAGGATTCATCTCAATGAAAAGACCTGTCTTTGGCTAAACCTTATAAGTTTGTATGGCTGGGATGAGCACCTCAGCAGAAGAAGCTTGCTCTGGTTTCTTAGTGTCTCTTGAAGGTAGAGATTATGCTTACAACCATACTGGTCCGCGTATCTGTAGAGAGCATAAACCCCAAGTCCCAGCTCCAGAGAGCTGCCATCCCTAAGAGAATTTCAAACCTGGATCCGGATTTGAGCTTGATGTTTCAGATCTCCAATTAATCTGTTCTTTGTTCAATAGCACCACTGTAACAGCACTTGCTTAAGCTCCACGGAGATGTTGTGTCAGCATTTCTGATGTGAAACCATTTGTCTCGGGTTTAGAATTTGTCCGGGACTTCCAAAGCATGTGCCCCCAGTAGCACATGAAGACTCAAACTGGTCCCAGTGCAGAAAGCAGAGCACAGCCGTGTACCTGCGTGGAGACTGAAGTTTATTCTTTCAGCTCTGACACAAATCAACTGCAGGGCACTTTGACACATCCCAACCTTTCAGACTGTATTTTTTGAGCTCTGCTCATTATCTGAGCCTCCATTCAGATGCTCTCAGCACAGATGCCTTCCTCATCAGCTCTGCACTAAAACATACAGTAAGTGAAATTCTGCCATATGTTAATACATATGTTTCAGTTTCAATAAGCATTTGATGCAGGGCTGCTTTTATTTTTTTTTCCCAGGCAATAGAAATTACAGAGTTTATACTAGTACTTTCCACCTCTATTTAAATATAGTAGTGAGCTTAAATAAACTAATTAAATAAGATTAGCTACGTGCAGCATAACCTCTCACAATGGTGGAAACACATTGATTCTGAGTGGTTCAGCATTTATCTGTTTGGTCCAAACCAGCTGGGGATGGCAGAGTCGAACTGTCTGAGACTCTCTGGATGCCGTACGATGATGGAGAGGCAGATAGCCTGGAGAAAAGGTGTAACCCGCATTTGCACTTCATCCCCACCTCACATTTTCCCATCTGGCATATCACAACTTAATGATGTGCATGATGTCATCAAACTGGGAAAGAGGATCTGAATGGGGTAGTTCTCTCCTTTACTGGACTTCGTAAGCTGGCCACAAATTGTAATTAGTAAGTGTCTGCAGTTTAGATCTGGCAGAGGCTCAGTCCATTTTCCATAGGCTGGAATCAATCTGCTCATCCACGATGGTTCCTTTTGCTTGTTTGTTTGCAAATAAACTCTTGGAAAGATGCTGGGCACACGATGAGATGCACAGATCAGTTGCTATGTGCAAGTATGCTGCTTTTACAGCAGCGCAATACCTCTGAGTAATGCTTTTGATTTAAATAGAGCTACCCTAGATTTGCACCATTATAGGAGCCAGATTAGGCTCCATAATTCTTGTACGCGGGCTTGAAAGCATCCAAGCAGTTATGAATGAGAGCAGCATTTGAAAGATAGAACAAAGGAAAAACAAGCCAACAAAAATATTCGACTTACATCAGCTTTGCCTGCTGGATTCTTTGCTTTATAACTAGAGAAATATCCAGGCAGACCCTCGGCGAGCAGAAGCTGGCACAGCTTTGTTAAAAATCAGTGGAGCTTTGCTGATTTATATCAGCTGAGAATCACTATCTGCCCCAATGACAAAATGAGGCATTGAAACATAGTGGGAAGGCAGTAGGGTTTATCTATGGTTGCAGCATTAAAGCGGCATCATAAGATAAACTAATTCTTGTCTAAAGCTTTCAAAAAAGAAAGTGTCTGTGGAAATAGAGGACTGACTCTGCTTTCTCGGTGTTGGCTTCTGATCCCTGTGCCAAGACCGGCATCTTCTCTTCCCCGAACAAATCAGCGCGGCTCCTGCAAACTCCTCATCGACTGCCAATGCTGCGCTCCCGATAATTTACTGCTATTGAGAAACGTCTCTTCTTTCACCCTGCACAACAGAGTTTGCTCCTGCATGCCTGGATTTGTTTAGTTACATACTTTGCGAACATTATTAAAAAGAATCAAAGGATTCTTTTGGGTTCATTTTTCATAAAATGTCTCCAGCGTTTGATAAATAAATAATCTACTTAAAATGGGCATGAATTCCCTCAAGACTCGGAGGTGCAAGCAGGTATGTGCCAAGCCCAGCTCTCCTCCAGGGGGATGTATATATCTATATACCTGTAATTATAGGCTGATAATTATATAATTCACTGTATGTATATCATCATTTGTGAATAACTGGGTAAGCTGGCAACACAGAAGGGTGGAACTGTATCATAAGCTAATAAAAAAAAAAAAGCAATTATATTCCTTTCTGATCCAGTTCTCACCTTCCCAGTGAGATTGAGGCATTGTGCAATAAGTGAGAAATGAGGAACCTCAGAACACTTGGAAGCAAGATAAGCATCCAAATGCCTGGCTGTGTCATTCAGAGCTCAGCCGAACTGTTTCAGTCAGGAAATTATGGGCTGCCATGGGAACAAAGGTCCCTTCCCACATTACCAAAGGAGTCTGAAGTGGGTCAGAAATGTTACAAGAATAGGCTTTCAAATGGCATTTGTATTATTTCCCAGGTTAATACAAGTTTGAATGTGAGCACTAAGGCTGATATGAGAAACCTCATTTCAGCTTTATGCAACATCTCCTCGCTGTACGTACCATTCACCCCCAAAAAGATTCCTAGAAGAAGGTGTCACCGCAGTCCTGCCTGCATCTGTCATATATTGTTTTATACTAACTTTGCCAACTGCTGAACTGCGGAGCATTTGTAGCGTGTGTTGCCGCAGCATCCTGCAGGAGGTGCTTTTGGAGCTGACACCTCGAAAATCAGAAATTTTTACATGAGCCTTAAAAATGTGATAAATTATGAACAAGTGCTTTTGTTTTCTGATTTACAGTGCTCATACAAGTCTCTAATTCCTTCCAAGATGCACAGCGGGGTGTCCCCAATTGAACCAGAATGTTCACCCACTATCTTAACTTTTAAATCCTCGGGACTGCTTGTACTCTTAGAAGCCTGGAGACAGTGCCTGGTATCAGGGTAGGATTGAGCACCTAATACGTAACCCAGAACTGAAACAAATCCAGGCACGCAGGAGATAATTTAGTTGTGCAGAATGAAAGCACAAAAGTTTCTCAATTCTGGTAAATTATTGGTAGCACAGCACTGGCAGTCAATGAAGTACTTGCCGAAATTGTGATGATTTGTTAAGGGAGAAAGAAAAGCCAATCCTGGCAAAAGAATTCCAGGCAAAGGAAAGGAGAAAAAGCCAGCATTGTACTTACACACACAGTCTGTTCTCAGAGCTCTAAATGAAACCTATTTTTTCTAAGAAGTGCAAATGCTGGGAGCACAGATCAGCCCCTTTCTCTGCACCTTTTATTACAGCTGCTGTCAGTGCATCGCTGGCTGTGGAGCAGGCAGGACTGCTAAGCTGTTTGTTCTGTGTGAGATGAAAATGACTGGAGTGGGACAAACGCAGAGCCAAGCTCTCCGGTCGGAGCTGAGCTGGTTCTCTCACTCCGAAGGTCCTACTCAGCAGAAATCAGTATCATTAGATAGTTTATTTGTACTGGAGTCTCTGTGGCTACTGCAGAGTCCTAAGAGGTCTACAGGATGCTTTTTCTACTGTTTCACTGTTAGCTCCTTCACCCTAAAACCAGGAAAATAATAAATTAAAGGGGGCTCAATTCTAATGATACTGCCTCTGATCCAGCAAAGCACAGCAGCATATCCTGAATTTCAACACCCAACTATCAGGAAAGCTCCTGATCAGCTCAAAACTAAGCATGTGCTTGATCCTTTGCTCAAGCAGAAAAGCTGGTGATTCGAAGTTTGAATGAAGCTTGACATGAAGCTTCAGGTTGGGATGATCTGTCCTCTACTTCAAGAAGGTGCTGGAAGGGAGAAGGCGTGCTAGGGAGCAACACGGTTGTCAGAGTTCTGGAAGCATTGGGACTCCCTCACCTAGACCACAAGAAGCTGATGGGCCTGACCGTGGCTCCACCTGCACACAGGTTCCATGTATTTCGCTCACTCACTTTTGGAAAGCTCCCTCCTGCTGGTAAGCTGTCCATGTTCAGTTTATATCTGCAGTTGTGTGTTCAAACTTACGCACTTATGTATGTGAAATGCAAAACTAGCCATTTCTGAGTTCTGCAAAAGTGAAATTAATACATTTTCCCTTGTTTTGATGAAAACTATTGCCATGCTTTTCTGCACAACACAGATAATGAATATATCAAAGAACTTTGAAGCTTGACCCTTGGCATATAAACCGTTCTCATTGAGGAATACATCCACAGCCCCTATAGGAGAAAACTCTTGTTTGGATGATATTTAAGTCTGAGATTGAATTCTGGCTGTTACAGGGGACAGAATATTTCAGTGGCTTAGAAAAGTCTCATCTATACATCCACGGAGAGCGGTGTCCTGGCAATTCACACACATGCTGGGATAGTTGCTAAAGTAGCTTTTATTTGAGATTTTTTTTTCCCTCTTTAGGGTCAATAAGCTCAACTTGGCCCAAAGGACTCAGGATAATTCAAAACCTTTCCAAAGAGTGTGGTAGGCATACATCTAGTGTCCTCCCAGTAGTCAATGATATTCACTGAACAGTAATGATATACTGTGCTGAAACAGGGCTCAGGTGTTCATGTTCTGTAAAACCCTGGTTCGTGTTCTTCTCTGTGTTCAGGGTGGTACAAAATGCCTTTGCTGCTCAGAGCACTCTTAGATAATACTCGCGCTCTTCACTTTTTGTTCTGTGGTCAAGGACTCTAAATGTCTTCACATGCGGTAATGAATTTAGGCAAAAAGAACTCTGTAAAACAGGTTAGGAAGTAATATGACAGCATAATGCATGGAGAAAACAGCTTCAGTTGATTAAGAAAGCTTTTCAAGAGTGCCCCAAGTTTTATTTATTTATTTGTTCTGAGTAGATTAGATTAGTACAAGTAGTTAGGTTTTTAAGAGACACTGAACAACCTAAAGCTCCTGTTGAGTTTATACCATTAATGGTTCCTTGAAAGATGCATATAGTCGCAAAAAATGTGGAGGTTTAATGTGCAATTCTACCCTTGAAAAGAGGATAATACACATCCTACCACACTGAACTTTTGGGTTTTGTCAGTATCGTTACCAAACGTGCTATGATTTGGATGAGGAAGTCGACCATGGTAGAGCCGGCGCAGCTCTGGAGAAGGGAGATGGCACCCGCACATCTCCTGTCTCAGGAGCAAAATTATTACTGTGTTCCGCTCAGATACAGCTGTTGCTTTTTAGGTTTCAGCTGCCCACCGGACAGTTAACCAAGTCTGCCTTCATTCACCCGTTTATTAAATCGTGTATTCAATGAAATCGTTCAGGGAGGCCAAATGCACTTTGTTTGTAAAGCGCTAACAATTCAGCATTTTTAGCAGAAAAAAGGGAGTAGGGAGTGAATACTTAGGAGGAATAATTATGTTTTGTACAAAGCTCTCTCTGCAATTCCCTCCTGTGATAGCAGCAGAGAATGATAGAAATCTATCTGTTCCACGGTGAATTGCTTGCGAATCTCATCTTAATAAGGTGAGGGCATTGCTAAATGGGGAAGGTAAAAATGTTCCTGTATTTCTGAGGGCTAGTCTGGGCTGATTTCTTTGTGCCTGTCGGGAGGTATCAATTCCTGAAAAGGGAGTTTCCTTTCTCTTTCCTATGACTAGTCAGGATGGTGCCTACACACTTCACATATCTACATATAGGCTGAGTTCCCCGCCCGCTTGGTGCCTACTGGCCCCACTCCCTTATCTAATCAAGGTTCAATCAGAGTTAATTAGGGATCTAGTTTTCTGTTCCTGCATTAGAGTAAAGCAAAAGAAGCTCCTGGGCATATCTGATCAAGAAGCTGATCTGTGTTATAACTATGTAATAACTGGCACAACTGTGTAATTACAATACAGCACTATCTAAGGTTACATCATTATCATTATGCTTTACACTAAAACAAAATGTGGTTATCATGATCGGTGTCAACACATTTGTGATATGCCACCCAGGAAGACGAGGCTGTATACATGTCACCCAAGCCCTATTTGAACCTCGAAAAAAGTTTGTTCCTGCAGATAGGACATAAGAAGAAAGAGAAATACACAGGACTTTGACTATTTGGGGCTCAATTTACCCCTCTTTTTCACCCTTCCTCTCATTGCTTCCTTTGCCAGACTTTGACTCATCAGTGAGTACATTGACTCTGGAGTCACTGATAAGAAATATTTAACTACCTATGTATGTCTATAGTCCATTTCCATAAGCAAGAGAACTGCAAAGCTCCAAAACCAGTGATAACTTGAAGGAATTGCACAGAACACATATTCTTTAGTTTTGATTTTCTGCTTAAATAGGTATTTCGGTGAACTGATATGTATCTATAAAAAGCAGACGTCACGAAATGTATAAGAAATGCAATTCGCTTGAAGGAAGGACAATATTGAAAATACCATTTTTACATCATCCGATTTTTGCAGTGTTTAGTTATGAAATATTAGGGAAACCATATTGCACAGCTTTTAGTGACTAATATTTATGTGTAGTCTTAAATATCAGCAGCTTCAGCCTTTTTTTTGTTGTTGTTAATGATAGGTCTGGATATGATTTCTTAGCTAAAGACAGCTTCCTTAGCTTACCTCATATCACGGCATCTGGTATCTCTAATTGGAATCATTTTCATAATAACCATGAGCAATATACATTACCGTCTAAATATGAGGGCTGACTACAATACAGACTTGTCTGCAGCTCTTTAAGCATCCAGGATCCAGTCCAAAGCCCCTTAAACTGGAGGGAAAGACTCCCACTGATGTTCGCCTTATCCAGCTTAGGCACAACGTATTAAAAAAACCCTCCTGAAACTCCGCATAAGAAAGCAGAGATGTATTCGGTATTAATAAGTTTCAAGGCAACTCTGTCAACCCCCTCCAAAGGTGGTGTCTTGTTCAGTTACTAAATAAGGCCTAATTCAGTCAGTATTTAGACACTTGCACAACTGGAAATGCCAGAGTGGTTCTGTGGATTTTTATGGAAGTTCACGACACTCAATAGGTTGGTGTGCTCAGTAGTTTGCTACTTATGAGTGCTTAATTGTTCAAAATGTTACTGTTGCATTAGTAATAATAGAAAATTAACTTATTCATAGAGAAACACATGTTCAATACTTATTTTTAATGGCGTTATGAGCTTGTCTTGAATTATTTCAGAAAAAACTTGCTCCCACACAACACCCATAAATTCGTAGATATCCGTAGCCAAAGCCTTCAGCCACTCATTTAGCAGTAGGCATTTATGTTATGTTCAAAATGTAACATTTTATATTCATCGCAATCAGCAGTTCTCAGTAAGATAAAAATGCATGAATTCAACTCAATCTGGAGAGTTCTTCCAAAAGGGACAAGAAATCCTACTGTCAAAATGAAGGGAAAAGAAGGGATTAAATAGGCTCCCCTAACAACTGCATGCACAGGGCTGGTTTAAGCTGAAATTTTACATAAAAAAGTGCAAATGCTTTTAAAGAGAACCATCCCAGATTGCATTTTCTTGCTCTCTCCCATGTAATTGTAAACAGCTTTGATTTCAAAGGGAAAAATCAGACAATTATTTTATAATGAGAGGTGTGGTCAAGTGATTCGAGCATCAGACTGGCAGCCAAAAACCACGGGAGTTTAATCCTGGCTCTGACACTGACACCATCTATCGCCTTAGGCTAATCAGGATGGGTTTGACTGCGATCTGCTCCTTGTGGGTGCCAGAGGTAGGGACAGCTGCCGAATTCCGGATTCCGAGCTCCGGAGGTGAGCGAGAACCTTCGCTCCAGCGCAGCCTGCGTGTCCCCGCACCAACGGACAGTGTCCCTGCCCGGAGGAAGGAGTTCACCTACGCAATGCTCACCTGAGGCAAGCTGAGGTTCAGGAAAGCCACAGTTGCTAAGTGCTGTCAATAAAAGCTTTAAAACCTCTTTGCATAAGCATATTTGAGTAGGTCTCTGCTTTGAAGAAAGCCTGCTGCTTAGGTCGAGGGGTGAGTAAAGCCAGTCTTGCCTTTAGATCAGTCCCGGCACCTGGGGAGATTTTTATTTCCTTTAAGCACCTTGTAGTTAAATTTTTAGTCATTGTTTTCTTTCTTCCCGTGTGCACCCATCCCCCAGTGACCCCCAGCTTTTCCCTGTCCTCTGCTTCTCAGTACAATTCCTCCTGTCGCATTGAGTTGTCTGATTTCTTGTCCTTGATTAATACAAACACAGGCAAAACTCCCCTCCTTGGGGATCTTAATTGGAAGGTTGATTGCCCTTTCTTCTTTACTTGTACACTTTCCATCACTTTAGCCTCCTTGGGGTCCATAGACAGACTTTCAATCTCCCCCTCACATTCACCATCATGTTCTTGATCTTTGTTTGCTCGGGGCTTGACTCCTTCTAATATAAATATTAGGCATCCTGCCATTTCACATGACAGATCAGCTCTTTGATGTGTCTAATCGTGATGGAGAGGGGGCAGAGAAAGCAGGACCTCCTGAAGCCAGGATAAATTGGCTGTCCACATAAACTCTAAGCAGCAATGTGTCCCTCTACTCCTCCTCTTGTGTTTAGCAGCATCCTAGACTCAAATCCCTTCCTAACCCAAAGCAGTTCCATGAATGCCTGTCCAAGGGAAGTTTCCACATTTGAACCTGTTTAATTTGAAAGAGCGACGGTGGCAGAAGCCAGGATGCCATTATGCTAGGGAGGGGTAGCGGAATGGGGAGTTGTACCACAACTTTGCATGGCAAAGGCAGAGGTGGCGGACTGGAAGCAATCTGGTGAGAGAACCTTGTTCCTTCACCTCACGTAACTCTCCCTCTCTCCTGCTACCACCGAGTGACACTCAGAATTTATGTTAGTGCTTTGCAAAAGTCATCAAATGCAACCTCACAACACCTTTCTGCACTGACTCTCCAGTTCTGTTTTATGGATGCTGGTCAGAGAGAAAGAGAACATTGCTCTGAGAGCAAGAAGCTTAGGAGCACACCAGGCTTCTCTTGCTTTTAATCATTTAGACGTTTTCAGAGAATCTCAACCCAAATTCTTTCTCTTTAGTTAAGAACCAAACTTGCGGCGAAGTGGGAACTGGACTCGCTCTGGAGTTTGTGGCAACCAGACCTGAATTCAACCCACAGCTGTTCTCCAGGACTGTAATGATTAAACACCCCTCTCCGGCCATGTCTGGGGAGAAGCTGCCTTGCTTAGTAGGAGAAGGGAAAGAAGCATGGATTGACCGTTTAACACTGAAACCTGTTCAAGGGCTGTACTGTTGACCTTGTACTGTTTCTGTTGCACCTGTGTGCCCACAGAACTGCTGCACGGTTCTCACCTGCGCTGCAGTAACACGCGGCTGCCCCGTTCAGGACCAGGGCTCTGTTCAGCTGCATGCTTTACAAACACATGAAAGGCCATGGTCCCTGCCCTGAGGTACTTGAAGTCGTCAGCAAATCTCACAGACATTTCTTAATATGAATTTATTGCTGATCTGTCTGCCCCAGAGCTTGAAATTCTTTATTTATCTGCCAAACAGGCACAGCAGGAGTTTCAGCATTGCTTCCCCTTATAATACTGGACTAATGTGCTTCAAGCCTGACCTACAAAGATCATCTCCTGGGAAGAAAGGTTAACTTAGTCTTCCTTCCATTCAGCATTCAGCCCTTGATCTTCCTACCAAAATGGGCAATCAGTGCTAGTGAAATGAACACTGATCAACACTGACAAAACCTTTCACCTCATTTCGTGCAATAACCTGGGGTTACGTTTGTGCTGTTGTCCTTGAGCAGAAAGCCTTGAGTGGAAAGTTTCCTACCATCTCTCTTACCTCTTCACTTTTCAAAGCAAATGCAGAAACCTGCTTTACATTAAACAGCCAGGAGGTGAAGGGGAGTGATGTTCTCGTCTACAGAGTGACAGGGGGAAGGCGGCGAAGAGGATCGCTGTGCAGCAGAGGTAGGGGAGTGCAGGGAACATCTATCAATATTTACTGAGCAGCATTGCTTTTCCATTTCGTGTTTCTCAGCCCTTCATCCTCACAGAGCCCTGCCCTGTAATAGCTTTATGCTTATCCCCATGCATTGCCAAACAAGAAACCTAGTTTCTAGCTCTGATCTTTGTTGGCAGGGATGAGGAAGATTGTGGAAGCCTTTCTCTCTGTGGGTCCTCTCTGCCCACCCTGGAGGAGAGATTAATAGCTTCTGAAAGCATTTCCACCCTGTGGAAAGGTCACCGTAAGATGTATAAACAGGGGTTCATCAGGACTCTGTATAACATGGGAGGGACATCTTCCAGCAAAAATATTGCCAAAATTTCTGGACAGTCACTCTTTCAGAGTAGCTGGGGGTGGGCAGGTGGCGTCTCGGGTTATCGTTTTTCACACACTGCAACACAATTCCATCACTCCCACAGGTGTATTTCGGTGAACAGGTTTTGTTTGCATCAAGTGTGTGTCATTGTATGGACTGTGATCTGTGGGTCATGCTGATTGGGGCTGTAAGAGAATATATCCCTGTCATCTTATCTTCTGGAGACAGTCAGCTGTCTGCTGGATTCACCTGCAGCTGGGAGTTCAGGCAGGATGTTGCTGGAGTTACTTTATGCCCACTCTATCATCTTAATGTCTTTTGCCCTGGCTCTGCACAGTAGGGTTGGCCTGAATTCATGTGTTAGATACTGTTGTGTATCCCTGCTAATGCTGGGGCCTGATATACTGAGTACTTTAATCCAACAGTATTTACTTCCCATTTAAAGATGAAAAAATCTACCAGAAAAGCTAGCAGAGTCTCAGCTAGAACAGCAGAAAGATCTTCCCCTTAGGTTTTCTATTCCCTCATTTAGGATGGGGTAGCTACATTGCTATGAGTTTACTTTCTAAATAAATTCCATACCTGTAATGTATACACAGGTATGTAAACACATTATCCTGAGTTGAAAAATCAAGTTACCTATGCCCAATGTTCTTTTAGAGGCATAATGTTAAGTAGTCACATTTGCTGAAAAGAGAGGAGAAAAATGTCTGAAATGGACTGATGCGGTTTTGTCAGATGAACGTGAACTACCAAACCCAAGCTACGAGAATAGATGATCCTGACAGATGCTTGCGGTTGGAGTGCCCACATAGGGAGAAGGCTGCTTATGTGTCTGGTGGGAGGCAGAAAGACAGAAGAAAGTTGATTTCCTTTATCCTGTCAATCTAAGGATTCGCTTTGCAGGTCATACACACAATGTTTATTTAGACAATGAAAGCATCAGTGTCATTGATGGAATCTAATGTGCCAGCAGAGATGTTTCTCTGTGTTTTTTGTTGTTGCTGGAGTATGTATTCCTGCCACAAAAGTCTTTTTATGGAAATAATATTTTGTTATAAGCACTATCATCGTGTATTGTAATTATTATTTTGTTTTACCCTGCCCACACAGAAAACTGCATTATATTCCATTGAAAGATACATTTTAAGTTAGCTCTGCTAGTCATGAATAATGTAAATTGACAAGAACTATTATGGAGGGAGGTAGACAAAGAAACAGAAAGTTAAGTGGTTTCCTTTCTTTTTATGGCAGAGTGACATTTACCTGTAAGTACATTTGATTTTAACACAATAGGATGAGTCTCTGCTGTGCTGGATTAGGATTGAGGCATGTGGAGGAGTTCAGATAAAGAGTGGGCACTGAGAAATGCCCTCGCCAGACCTCTCTAGGGACGGTGCTTCAGCAGCAATAGCATGTCAGAATGTCTTCTTTTTTTCAGTCCTTGTATCCAGCTGACAAAATCTTCCCTTGTTTCAGTATCTGTAATTCCAAGAGATCTCTCAGTGCTTCCCACAGCTGTCTAACAGTCTAATACTTAGTGCTTGTCACATCGGTTTCCAAAAAAAAGGGCCAATGTCACTTTCCCACCCTGACAGACAGGGAAACCGAGGCAAAGAGAAACTGTAGGTGAATGAGGGACACTTGGAGACCCAGGACCAGCTTCGCTAGTGCATGCAGTCACGGACCAGACTGGTATGGCCTCTCACATTCAAGCTATACATGTCACAAATTCCCCTTTTCTCAGACTTTTCAGAACTGTGCTAGTTGGGTCCAACTCTCTTGCAGTTACACCGAGTTTAAATCACGAATGACTTCAGCGGGATAAATTCTCACTTTTGTAAATGAGAGCGTTCCCCTGAAATTAGCAAGGCTCATTTTTAGGTCTGAAATGGTATAAATGCCCTCACGTCTAAAAACATGCCACCGGCTGCTTTGTTTCTCTGGCGTGGCACATTTACTAAGCCCTTTGATCCAGCTTTTCTCTGCAGTGTAACTTTCCATGTCTGCAAGGTTGCCCTGGGGAAGAGGGACAAAAGCTTGTCAACCCTTATCTCCGGTAAAAACAAACAAGCAAGCAAACAAACAAATAGGCATCGCACTGTGATCAAGAGATTCCCTTCCCCAAGGGAGTCACAAGTCTGCAGAGGAGACCAAACATCCTTCTGCTTCTGCAGTGCCTGGGTACCGCAGATTAAACTGTCCATATTCCTTTTAGGAAAGCTTTGGAGAACATTGTCCTGCCTGCCTCTCCGAGCTTTTCTACTCTCTGATCTCTCCTTTAAGCTTCTCCGCATCAGAAGGACGGGATCTGGCTGATTATAAATGTGACCTGTCCCACTGAGTTATTGTTGCACAGAATGGGAGAGAAGCTTTTGCCGTCCTCTGTTTTCTGGTGACGTAGTCCAGGGTGCAGACATACACCAGAATTGTGTCTTGGGGCTTCAAATGCCTTTATCTATGTCATACGTTGGTTTTTACAGTTTGCTATGAATCACTGATGCCTGCTGGGAACACATCCCCGCTTCTGGTTATTTCTGTTACAATGTTATAATGGGCACAAGGACACTCAAAAGTGGAACAACTGAGCATCTCTTGGTAGCCAGTGCTGTGCAACTCCCGTGGGAGGCCTGAGAACACCAAGATCTGCTGCTGAACTGTCTTACTGTAGTAAAAAGACATTAATCCTGAGATTATGGCGTAGTCTGTGTCCTGTGTAACAGCTCTACTCATCTGAATATAGAAAGGTAGCTAAAGCCCTGCTTTAAGTCCTGGAATATGTGATCAGACGCCTCAATGTGCTGCAGGTTTCCTAGGTGAGGGTGGATCAGTCATTTAGACACCATGATTGCATTTTGGCTGTGGGGTTATTGTATGACGCTGTGTCCTGGGGCGTCCGGGGACTAGGCTGGAAAGTTTCATGGCTCCTTCCTATCCAGCAGCTTCTAGTAGGCATTTTCTGGTCTGCTGGCTTTCTGTCTAGCAGAAACACAGTGGGTAGAGGCAGGAGATCCTGCCAGGGTCTCCTTCTGACAAGGAACTGGGACATGGTTTGGACAAACACCATGTGAAGAGAAAGGGTTGATGGCATGCTGATGGTAAACCATGCTGATGCTGTGTGGTGATGCAAGGATGAATACTGGGAGGAATTCAGTAGGATGGTGAAAAATAATATATACAACCCAAGTCGGCTAATAGCCACTTGCTGGGAGGGTGAGGGTTTGACTTTTGAAGGTGATGATATTTGAAGGACAAATATTTTTGTTCCGAGACAAACAGGGAACAAAGAAACTAACCTGAGAAATGCTGTGCAGTCAGCTCTTGTCCTATGAGCGTTTAATGTTCACTGATTTCTGACGTGTTTGTTATGGATGGGGAGCGTGGCAGAAGAGCATCAGATACTGAGAGAAAATAGTAAAGGGAATGGTAGAAACAAGCAATATTAGATATAAAATGTTGATATAATCTGGAGTTCTGTTAGCTCTAGAGGTCTCAGAGTGGTCGCCTTCATCACCTGCGGTTTACAAAGACGACCTGATTTGCTCAAGGCACACAGACAGCAAACACTAGAATTGGGACTAGAACCCGAATCTTTTCACTCTTAACAGGAAGTGAGAAGGTACGTTTGCTGTAGTTTCAAAAGACATGGCTACAAGAGGACTCAAACCTCCAGAGGTCCATTTTCTAACTTACTCTGTGGGCGTTGGCCTGCTCTTTGGATTCTGCTTTGTGCTTTAATTCTATACAAATTCTATACAAATGTGCCACTATACAAAAAGTAACAGCCACCTTTACAGAAAAATATTATGCCCAAACTCTGCCCTCGGGTACGGAAACGGCCAAGAAGCCACTGAGCCCAGCTGATTGGGATAGTGGCCCAGTGCCAGACATCATCTTTAGTGGTAATAACCCCTTTCCAATGGCAGCCTGAGCTATTTGCCTGTCATGATTTGTCTTTTTGTGCTTGGGGAATGCTGGCTGACCTTTGTCTTTGATGTTGCTAGGCCCTTTCCTTGCAATAGGGCAGTTCAGGAGGCCATGACCACATCTGCTTTGGTTGGTTCTGTTATCAATTAATTTGTCCTGCCACATCAAAGAGCAGAGATAAAGCTGTAGCATTTCCTTACCACAGATTTTTATCTTCACTCCCTAGTTCACCTCACAACACATGCACCTTCCACCTCCACAGCAAGCAGAGGGAGAGACAGACAGAGAAAGAAACTGAAATGACATCCTAATAACCTCCCTTGAGCGCTGATGGCACCTGGGTCTCTGTGTGCTGAGCCTGACACCCACTTCCAATCTGGCCCGGCCACAGCCAGTTGGTAGCTTACTCCCCCAACAAGTTATTTGTTTTTCTCTCTAGACAAATCAGTGATGTTAGAATGACAAATAGCAGTTATAGCTTTGCACTTAGCCGAGTATAATTTCAGTCCATCAGTACCATCTGTCTCCCTTCTTGGGCTGCAGCTCTATTAAGCCGCAGCCAGAGATCCTCAAGGACAAAGAGCTGAGCTCACATGGGTAGAGATTTTAGGGGTCAGAATCTGTGGCTTCCAATGATGAGCTAGAAAACAAATGAAGCTGGGATACCAAACCCAATCCAAATTAAAACTTCCCCACTGCTTTGCCGTGCTGAGCGTTGACTCTGCTTGTTCAGGAGCTCTGCACTGAGGCTGGTACCGACCTCTACCCAAACTTCCCAAGACTTGCTGGGGTGATGCTGTTTGTCTTGGCTTTGAGACAGCATTCAGGCTTATTTCTAGGAAACTGTGTTCATTTACTGCAAATCATAGAAAATATGAGAAAATTCTTATGCTTAGTAGGGAACTTTGGTATGAATAAAATAACCCAGTCTACTTAAGATAATCTTGCCTTGTTATGTTGAACTGCCTTGTTTTCCAAAGAGCAATTCCTTTTGTCTCATGGCACTCACTAGGGAAAAAGATGCTTAAGGAAACTTCCATTCTCTACCCAAACTTCAGGGCAAGATGGTTTCTATGCTGATTATGTTTTCTCCTGTCTCATGTAACCTCCTCCTCTTTTCTATTTATGACCTTTCAAAGTTCCTTGTTCTCATTCTGTATGAAGTGCAAACTCCTCTTCATTGTCTATCATCTATACTGTCTATCAGTAACTTATCTATCATCTCTTCCCTTTTTGTCTCCTGTTTACCATTTGCCTGCTGAAATCTGGCCGTCTGTGTCACTGCCTAAATGTATGGCCTAAATTCCACCTAGTCCCTCTGCATAGAAAATACTGTAATGAGGCATTTTAAAGAGTTTTTAGAGTTACTGTGGGGTGACTCTTACGACATTAAAGTGAGAAGGCCACCGTAAAGTACTGGGCTGGGAACCACAAGCCAAAAGGGAACACTAGTGACAAGGATTTGTCTGCATGAATATGAAATAATTTGTTCAAAGTCTTTGGGCACTTTCCTTTTGAGAGCTCAATTCCTATTTAGCCACTCATAAAAACGATCAGATTTGCAAAGCAGCTGGGTTTGCTGAGCACAGTCAGAGTGCTACGTGTGTGTGAATACCTGATCCTTCTGCCACCAGGCACACTGGGGACAGGGCCGGGAGCAGCGCCCAGGAACGCTCATTCCCAGCTTTGGCCTCATGTCCTGAGGACTAATTTGATCATATCACAAAACACGGGTAGAAAACAGCTTTGGAACCATTTGGCAGGTGCTACGAAAAAGGCCAGTCTTCTAGAGCATGGTCGTGAATGTCCTTCTCTCTCACTGACTAAAGACCCTCTCTACCTTGCAGGATCAGTTGCATTCAAAACCCTGTCCTTTCAAATTTGTTTAGGTAAAGTGCAGAGTGCAGATGATTCCCAGAATAACTCTTCCGGCTTCATTTGGAATGACAGTAAAAACAAATCTGGACCTAGCTTTCATCTCAATGGAAGGGCATACGAGAAGCAGTGAGAATATGTCATTGTTCATAAGGGACGTTACATGAGAGAGAGCACGCAGGAGAGAGGCTGAGAGAAAGAGGTTTTTTCTCTCTGCTAAATAAGGGCTGTTTCGAGGTGTGTGAGGACAGCGGGGGTCAGCGAGTGCTGGAACTGACTCTGAACTTCTGGCAGAACAATCTCCTGGAACTAAAACCAAGAATACCTTTATCTTCAGCAACCTGCCGGGAGATGTTCCACAGCCAGCTTTCTCCACAAGAGCCAGGTTACAGTGTCTATACATGACAGCAACTAAAGCAAAAGCTTTTGTCTTTTAAAAGGGACTAGCTCACATCCAGCACAGTAGACTCCAGCCTGAACCCATTTAGTATCAGACACCAAGCAAGAATCCATTTGCAACAGAGGAGCTATAAACCATAATATCATTTGCCATGTTAACAGGGGGATGGTGGGTGCGGATGTTCACACGCCATGTCTAATTAGAACAGGGACAGATACGTCACAGAAATTAGAATTCCTTCAGTGAGGATCTAGCTCTGGTCTGTTTTAACTACCAGGTACTTTGTGTGTCTGAGCCGCTTGTCACCCATGAAACCAACCTGTTTGGCAGACACTCCTTTGACCTCATTGCTTCCCTGTCTTACGAGGGAAGTAAAGACTATTGTCCCCACTTGCCAGAGAGGTGGTTTCACTGAACCTTCACGTTACGTGCTCACACATGCACCCAGTGCCAGAACTAGAAATAAAGCCCGGGACTCCTGAGTCTTAGTCCTCTCTCATCAGCCACGTTCTTCTGAGCTTGCTTTACCTGCATATCGGGAATTTTGTGGGCATCTACAGAGACAGAGACCAGATTGCCCCCAAATGGTGTCTTCAATCACTCAACTTTTATCGCTGAGAGACAGTAGCTTCCCTCCCTACCTCCTTGAAAAGCTTTTAAAATAAACACAGGTACATTAGAACAACAGCCCTTCAAAAGGGTCCCTGCCTCCCCCTCACCTTTCCTGCTCTGCTGTCATTAAGCAGAGCAGAGCCATCCTTACCTGTGACATTTGGACAGATTGACTTTAGCTATTTACTTTAAGCTTTTCTTCCTCCCGTTCAGGATCACTTTCATTCATTTTTCAAGTGCCTCAAATTTTCTTTTGCAAAATCCATAGATCAGGTGATTCAGAATGAAGCAATGGGACATGTGCCATTCTGATAAAAGCACAACCCTGAAGCCTCCCTGCTCCTCCTGTACCCACTTTCTGCTTACTCTTAACTCACTGATTCTGCTGACAAAGGGAAAAATACACCAGGAGCAGTAAAGGAAATCTCACTATTAAAAGCTACTTTTCTTACCATAGGGGCTACCTGACCAGTCCAACTATTCAGTAATTGTCTTCTGAGCTTAGAGTCAGTGGGTCAGATTCTGATCTGAATTAGGTCAATAGAAACAACCACTCCAGGACATCCTTTCATAAATATGCTTTCTTTTAAACCAATGTGCTCCCCTGGTTGAGGATGCCTTCCTAAACCAAATCTTAACCCGGAATTACCACATTAATGTCAGTGGAGCTGACAGGTGACAGAGTTCAGATTCTGAATCCCATCACAAGGGTTTTCTCTTTCTCCCAGCGGCAGAAAACCACCGAGCAGTTTTAGCACAGTCCCCTGGACTTACATTGTGGGCTCAGCAGAAGCCCAGCAGCTTTGCTGGGTAGGCTGAAGGTGCAGTGGTGTAAATGTGTGTCTGAAGTGAGGACGTGTCATGCTGCTGTGAACTGAATCTCTCTTAAAGCATTGCTGAGCATAGTATTGCATTCACACCAGGACTTCTAGAAAATTAAGACCAAAGAGAGACAAAAAGTTCTTTGACTCAGCTGAGTTCTTTCCGTTCAAATGTTGCTGGGCTCTGGTCTTTAGAGTACCAGTGTTTGCAAAGGGTGATGGTGCTTCGCTGCAGGGCAAACACAAGGAGGGGGAAAGGTGAACTGCTGAGAGGAGACAACTGGGCTTGTGTCTCTGGATTTGCTCTGATACAATTGCACTGATATAGTTCCTCCCAGAGAAAATGTGGTCCAAGTCACCCCTTTTTAGAACACGCAAGAGGGGCATAGAGGGAGAGAATCAGGGATGCAGGAGCAGTTGAGTGATGCTGAGCGATCTTCATGTTACCGAACGGTCACACCGGCACACGGTCGTGGGTAACTGGGACAGCAGTTTGTGCTGCCCCGGGACAACAACTCACAGCAAAGTTGAGGCTTTTTGTGTGCATATAGAGTTTGAATTAGGGGAAATGCTCAAAATATATAAACAGGAACTAGTCCCGTGGAGAAGATAAGCTTTGGACTAGGGGAGCTATCTCTTCCAATGTGTATTTAGTGTCTACCCAGTGGGACTAATCTCATTTGGGGCCTTTAAACGCTGAGCCTCTCCTAATGTGTATACTGCCATAATACACATAACTACTTCCTTCCATTGACCGCCTTTTTGTTGCATTGTTTTGTGTAATTGACTCTCTTTTTCATCCAGAGGCCAAAGAGTGATTATTGGAGATTGCCAGCTCCAGACCTGAATTGTTTCATTCAGGAAGTTAATTAAAATCAACCCACCTCTTTAGAAAACCCTTTCGAATACAGTGTGGATGCTCCTTTCATCTCAGCGTTACTTCTTCTTTTTTTTTTTTTAATCAGTGCTCCTTAAATCATGGAAATAACTTGGCAAAGGAGCTGAATTACAAGAAAAATCAGTCAGGAACGTAGGTAAAGGCACATAATAGGTCTTTAGAGGAGAGGAATGAATTTAATTGAGTGAAAGCTCAGAAAACCCAAAAGTAAACTCAGGGTCATCAGCATGCTTCTTTCACTTATCCCTCAGTTGCACTTCATAGATCCAGGCTTCCTTTTGCTCTGCTGTTATCACACTTTCCTTTTGCTGTGATTTATTAACTGTGGAACTGTCAAATTATGAAACTGAGGTTCTAGAAATACTTATTAATGTTTGAGAAATTCATTTCACACTTGAATACTTTTTCTAACACTTACTAATGTCCCTCATTTTGGTCATGTGGGTCTACAGGGCAAGCAAACAAGGTATCTTATTATATATTTAGCATGTGGAGACGAAGGATGGAAAAAAAAGACTTTTAAAAGCCCCTCAAACATTGCAGCAACTTTATGCATTTGCTGCTTGTGCTGCCGTACGTGGCGGCTGTGTGTGTATGTGCATAAGCAGGGCAATGTCTGGATGTTCAGTGACACCGTTCCAGCTTCCTTTCAGTCACTATTAAGAAAGCACTTCTAATCCCCTCTGAGAAGCTTGAACATAAAATTCCTTTCATACCAGTTTTGTCTTCCTCAATTTGGCAAACATTGACCTTCCCCCTGTGATTCCATTGGAACTTGTAATTCAAAAGGCATTTCTGTTTATTATTACCCTGTCAGTGGACAAGGATCATCAGGGATGCCAGCACTGCGAAGGCAACACGGTTACTTTCTGAGATCTCTGTCGCAGTTGTGTGCCACAAAACTAAAATCCAGCAGCCCATAGGTAAATGGTGATTACTTTATTCACTATTTAATCAGAATAATGAACCGAAAAAAAATAATTAATAATTACTTGCCTCAAGATCCTTGAGAGTAAGTTTGCCACATTTATTTCCCGCACAAAGTTTTCTGATGGAAATTCATTTAAAAAGTAGAAACAAAGACCACCGATAACGTAAAAAATTATGAATTTGCTTTTACAGGACTGGAACATTGCTACTTCTTATTTCAAAATGATACTCAGTTTTGAAATGTGTCACATTACAACAGTATCAGATTTAACAGCTCTTAACTGCGGTACTCTGACTTACTTTAAAGGTTTTCCTTCAAATCATGATTTTGCACAGATCCTTCAAAATGTAGTTTTGCACAGAATACTGAGTTCTGTGTTTCCATCAGCATTAACGAAGTCCGGTTTAGTATTTAACATAATCTGCTCAAAAAAGTCCTATTACCCTGCATACTTAGAGAGACATCATCTGATAGGAAATGGCTGCAATACCTCCAGCTTTCCTAAATACTGACAGTTTCAACCGTTTCTTAAGAAATACTTACTCACTGGGGACTGCAGCTCTAAACAGATGCTTCTGCTTTAAAATACGGTCATCTTCTTTAGCTTAAATGGATGACTCCTTACAAATAAAGCAGTGGTATTGCCTGGCATAACACCCAAAGAACTGAGTGACCACCAGACATTATTCCTCAAGGTATCTCTTTTTCTCCCTCTGCTATCTTACTGTTACCATCCACGATTTCTTAAGGACCATGACATTTTTACTTCAAGCATTTCATTCCAGCACTGGAAACATTGTTTTCTTTCAAAGGACAATTTCTGCTTTGAAACACTAGCAACCATTTCCAGTTTTTCATGTTTGAAAATCTGCTCCTGATGAAACACGAGTGGGGCAGAAGTGTCCTATAATGCACAGGTGTCCACTGTGCACTCAAAATAACAGATTTAGTGATAAGGGGAAAAAATAAACGTCTTTGCATCCTTCCATTTACATGGCAATGAAAAGAAGAAAGTGGTGAATTGGCAGAAGTAACGTGAAGACTTAGTTTATTTTTTCTTACCTCCTATGAGAGGTCTGAATTCTGGTCTGTTCAGTCCAGCACAGAAGCCAAGGAAGGGATGGGCTGGAGGGTTTGCTCTGCTTTCTCTTCTGTTAAAGCTGAGGACAAGACTAAAAGTTCATATAACAGCGAATCTGTGCTGAGAGCCGATCCGATTAGAGCTGTGCCCTGTGTATCTGCATGCCGCTCAGCACGGATGCTTTCAAACCTGCCCATTTGTGTGTATGGAAGTGCTTAATTTTGGTAAGCGTGAAAATACTAATGGGTGATTGGAACCCCCCCGAATTCTGTACACACCGATTCAGCTGATCATTCACATCGGCACGTGCCCATTGGAAAGTCTGTCCCTGAACTTCTGTCCTGTTGCTTTTTCTTTGCTACTTCTCTTCAGTGTTTGTGCCTGGAGACTTGAAAACTCGTGCCACGTCAAAGTGCCGTAGTTGGACTAGCTAAGTCCTGCTTCTTCCTTAAAACTGTACCCATTGGGAAGGATTCACTTTGCAAATTGCTCTGGATTTGCTAAATGCAACTTACTTCTTGTGTGGAACAAATCTGGAACTGTTATGTCCATGCACATTTTTAAAATTCACAGGTGACTTCTACAAATTATTTGTTTTACTGTTACTTAGCGTCTATGAATCTAAAAGGATTTCATGGATATCGCTCACTGATCATTTCATTAATAATGATTTAGCTTGTTATTAATGCTTCCATTTCTCAGAAGCAGAAGCTGCCATGTGGGTATCTCAAAGAAGTGCCATCGTTTTCAGAAGGGTTCAACATGCATAACTGGCTTCTGATTTCTAGAACTCACCTTGCTGAGGGCTCAGCTCTTCTAAAAAAGTCTGGCTACAAGGGTCAGAAAGAAACTATTAAAATGCCTGACACCTATTAATCTACCCCTCTTTTAGGTATGTAGCTGTGAACTGAGCTCTTTTGAAATAAAATCTCTCACACTTGTGAGATCATGTGTTAGAAAATCGGTCCTGGTGTGCCCAAAAAGTCGGCCACACATTACATTTCCTTACACAAATAGTACTAAAATACTGATTTTTTTTTTCCCCCAAATATTTTATTTTAGGGAAATGCAACAGGAAAGAACAAAAGTAAAACTCCCAGTTGAGAAAGCACAGCATGTGCAGCTTCACTGCAACGGGCAGCAAAAGGTCCAAGAACAAAAAGAGGACCACTGAGACCTGCACACAGAGATTCTCATACATTAGCTCAGAAAACCAAAGGTAGAGCGCTGTGTGCTACGGAAGGTTAGTATCATAAAGTATTTTTAAAAGTCCTTTAACAATATTAGAATTCTGGTCAGAAACAACTATTGTAAAACAATTTTTCCGTCTCCTTGCTTGAAAATCAATCGTGCAGCTCTTTGTTAAAATTTTTCAAAACTCTAAAGAAATGGAATCAGCTCCCACCCCGCGAAAATGAACGAAAGTGCTTAATCCACTGGCGTTCGGGCACAAAGTGCATTTGTTGTGCTGCTGAATGTAACACGATCTGAACCAAGGAAGGAGAATGAACGCTTTGCGGCCCCTGATGGATTTCAGATTTATTAGACACTGGAATGTTTTTTTTCCCCCCCTTGTCTATAAGAACATGGTGTGTAAGATGATAAAGGGCAGGAATAAAGGGAGCAGACATGGTAGCCCTTAAAATTAAAAGAACTGCTTCTAGATTTTGAAAGTGTCAATGTATGAAAAACCAGCCTAAGTGTAAGTGTTGCATTATTCAGTATGCTTTCCTCTCCGAAAGAAAAACATTCTGCAGCCACTGACAAAGCTATGGACATGTGACTAATACTACTTTTATTTTCCTATATGGAGAAAAACATCATCACAAAGCATAAATGGAATATTTATGCTGTAAGATAATATGCACATACCTGTAAATTATGAGTGCAAGATGTAATAATTCATCTTTAGTTTCATTACTCATGCACTATGGAGCTTTCAAGATTAGGGACAGATTTGTTATGCCACTACATTCCAGTATATGTTTTCCCTTTCTTAACCCTCTCTCTCTTCTGTCACACACATTCTATATAGTAAGAACAATATTCTCTGCACCAACGTATATAGACTGTATAAACTCCACAGAACTGGTATAATTTTCAAAGGACATTTTCATGATCAATTTTAAGATGTTAGCCAGCCTGAAGAAAAAAAATAGCTCAGGGTATAGAGATATAATTTCAAATAATTATTTTTGAAAGTTTCCTATTCAGAGACGAGCTCCAAAGTGTATCATTCATAAAAAACTGCTTTATTCTGATGTTACAAGATTGTTCCTTCGAGCTGCCAGGATGCGAACCACGGTGGTCTGCCCATAGTAATGGTAGTTTTGTGCCAGTATCTATATGTTCCTTTGTGAAAGGGAATAGCAAAAGTCTGGATTGAATTGCTTCAATAATTAGAATTCCTACAAAAATGTAAACAGCAAAACTATTCACTGAAAGCTAACTAATGTTTAATATATAAGCAGAGGAATAAACAAGCTCTGTTCTTCTATTTTTGACTCCATATGTATTCTTAGTGTCTGGAAGTGATGTATGTCTGACAGAGATGACATGACCAAGGAGACAATCTGGGCCAGTGTTCCAAACACTGGGACTCCAGACTCATGAAACGTCTGCCAGGGTCTGCTACTGAGTTATTGTGTAATCTTGGGTGAGTCATTTAAATTCTTTATGCGCTAATTTCACCAGCCTGTAAAATAGGTGTAATCCTCCCCCATTTACCTCAGACAGCAAAAATATCTATAAAACATCTTAGATGGCATGTTATGTTCAGGCACATTTTTCTTCAGTAAGAAATTCTCTGTATAAGCTCTATTTGTCCACAGATCTTTCTGTCCTGCAAATTTCTGCCCCCAGACACGCACATATAGTCACGTCAGTTCTGCCCGAAAGATGAGATGAACATGCCTTTACTGTGAAATCAAAACCATCATTCTGCTCCTAGAACTGCGGAAGAGAAATTAAACTAACTATCAAACTTCAAGTCTTTTCAAGGAGACTGCATGGGTCCAAATCTTGCTTGTCTTAATCAAGTGAGAAGTCCCAGTAAAAATCAGTAGGATACTTCAAGCCATTAAGGGAAGCTGGATCTGGCCTCTTGTAGAGCATTGAGTTAAAACAGACACACTACTGCAGTTTGCATTGGACAGTTCTCAATTAGAATGGCAAGATTTATAGTGTATTTTATCCGGTTTTCATTCTTCGCAGTTCAGTTTAACTTTTGACCTATGGTTATTGGCAGAAGGGGGCTTGTCCCAGAGGGCCATTAGTCCCTTCCAAAGAGGCCTTCTAAGAAGTGCCAAAAAAAGAGGGTGGGAAACAGGTCTTTTTGTAACAGGACCCCTCCTCCTTCTCTGAAACGCTTACACACTCAATGCGATAGTCAGGGTGCAAGACAACAGCAGATCCTCTGGATTTTTCTGCAATGAGGAGTAAAGTTCTTGCATCCATCCTCTTCTGTCCTGCTTTGCCAAGAGGTCCCACGGAAACAAATCCTATAGAAAGGTTCAACAGTAATTGTGTCCAAAAATCTGCATGGAGTTAGAACAAAAGAAAATGGAGGTTATAAATATAGGGAACCCATGCTGAGACCCTAATAAGAGCCATAGTAAGGTGCGGCATCCAGGTGTTCTCCAGAGGGCTAGTTCACAAAGCTCTCAGCCAATATGGGACATATCATCCTTAAAATATACGATAGAAGAACATGAGTTGCATATACATCCTTGAATTTTAAAAGCCCTGTATAGGAATGGATAGATTTACCCAGGCTGGATAACCCTGGCCAATGCATTCCCTTCAAAAAGGGAAACGATAGCTGTGCTGAAGGAGAACCTGCTGGCATGTAACTGGCATAATTTCTCAAAGTAAAACCTTAAGATTGCTAAAAATATCAAATAGGATCAATGATCTTGCTGTAGGACTGTGCTGATGACACAAATTAAGGGCGGCACTGGAAATGTGGAGAGACAGAGTATTCCAGGGGAAAACCTGTGTGATCCTGGGCGTTAGAGCATTAGGAAAAAGACGAAATGTAGCAGGATGAGATCTCAGGCTGTGCAGTTTTGGACTAATAAGAGCAAGATACTCCACAGATGGATACGTCCTCACAGCAGCGAGGTTCTCCAAGGGCCTTCCCATGGACACGGGGGGACAAAAATAACCTAGCTGGCTTTAGGATAGAGCCAGCTTCATTTGCAATAGGGATTATATAATGTAGTTGCCTCTAACAACAGAGGACTAGTCTGATGAACCAGAAGGCCCCTTCCAGTCCTATTGTTCCTGCTATTCCCAAAGTTAAATTAACACCAACCTTGCCTAGCAACATCATGTTCCTGTGCACGTGGAGATGGAGTTTGCCCTGGAGCTCCCAGGATGAGATGTCTCTTTTTAAATGGGAACTGAAAAGCCTCACAACAAAACGAGTAACCAGGAGAGATGCCAGGTTTATATATATATATATATTTTTTTTTTTAATTAATGGATTTAAATCCTCCCACTTTTGAAGGCAGAAAAACCTGTAAAGATACAGTGTGGTACAGGAGACAAACCTTAAATTCCTCTCCAGAATGGCCTGCGGGAGATTGTGCTGCGTTCAGTCCCTTCTTAGGGCACCCACCGTCCTCTGCCAAGCAACTGAAGACAGAAACTGAAGCAACTGGGGCAGAAACACTCAGTCTGGGAAAGCTACTTTTCTCTAGAAAGCAGGTATCAAGTGTCTCCCACCTCTGTCCTGGTTTCTCACAGCCCTTCAGGCTGGCAGAGCCTGCACACCCTGCAACCCGTTGTCACGGGGGCACCCCGAGGTTCGTTTAAGGGACAACGGAGACCATAACAACTTTTATTAAACCAGTGAGAAACAGGGTTTTAGCACTCCAAAAGTGACCTGAATACAGGTTCGGATATCAGTTGAGGAAAATTTATTAAGGGGCAGCAACTAATACAACAGGCGGTCCACAGAGTGCATGCACGTGGCTTCACCAAAACAATGCCGGAGCCGTCCATGAGTCCGGGAAGAGTCCACACTTGGCTGAACACGGTGTGGGGTTATTTTAAAGGGATACACGTACTCGTAGTGAGTACAGAAAGTGTACACTCGCGATTCTGCGAGGGTTAATTTTACTCATACCCGTGGTGGAAAGGCAAGCAGAGTCTCCATCCCAGGGGGGCTCTCGGCAGCCACATCACCGCTTGTGCTCCGAGAGACCCACGACAATGGGCAGAGTCTTGACGAGAGTCCCGTTTTTTATAGCCTGATCAGATCTGATTGTGGGCATTCCAGAAGCTTCTCTGCACCCCCACCCTGGCTGTGGGTGCCCCTGAAGCCTCCAAACATCCCCCACACTGGCCGCAGGCGCCCAGCAGCTCCCTGGCACCTCTGCCCTCCCTTCTCTTAACGACCCTGGTCAGGGTCCTCTGGGGCCCAACAAAAGCAGCTGTCAGCCTCAAACAGCAGAGAGAGAGGGAGATGTGCCTACTCCTTCCATACTGAAGGAGGGAGGGGGAAAGAGGGGGGTTTGCATCCTGCCACAGCTGTACAAAACCCAGCACCTGGGAGCAACCTCTCCCACCAATGCCATATACGTGTATAAAATCTGTATGGAGCACGTGACATGAGGTGAAATTCAGCAGTGGACAGCCTGAAAGCTAGCAAAGCCATCTTGGAGCACACAGCCCAGCGTGAAGGAGGGTGAGTGAAATAGCAATTGAAAAGGAGCCGGAATAGAAATTCCCCATCCCTGCTTTGCCACCCTGGTGCAGGCAGGTCCCTGTGTCACCAAGGAGAGGAACAGGCTCTGAGCTGCCATCGCCTGGCTGGGATTGGGGGGTGGATCTGCCCCCACAAAGATCCTGGTGGGAAGGGGTTCATGCTCAGCACCCCATCAGCTCAGCTCAGCCCTGGGGAAAGGGCACAAGGTGCCATGGTTGAGCCCTGGGATGTGTGTGACAATGGCTGTTGTTGCTGTGTCTGACCATGCTGTGGGATCACCCCAAGCTGTGCCTGGGGCTGCACCGTGGTGGGTGCCATAGCCTTGCATTCGGTGAGTGACCCTCCTGCTGCTGTGTCACCGCCACTCGCTCGGCCTCTTGGAGGTCAGCCTCCAAGGTGGAGATGGTGTTTTAGCCTGTGTCACCTTTTTTCCTGGAAAATCACTATTAGAGAACCTTTAGAAATGACTACAGCTGGGGTTTCAGTTTCAGAGTAGCGCCTTGAGGGGATTCGTCTGCTGGGACAGGTTCAGGCTGTGGGGCAGAAGGCAGCAGCGAAATGGGAATGGATGTTCCCCTCCATCTCCTCTCACCTCCGCAACAGCAACAGTGGCAACTTGGGAGGGAGCTTTTGCAAGGACACCAGTGTCTGCCGGTGACACGTCCTTGGAAGGGAGCTGGAGGGGAGCAAGCGGAGGACACCCTGGTGTCCTCCTGGGAGGAGCTGGCCCAGCTGCCAGAAGGTGCCAGGTCCCAGCTGAGCTTCCCAGTGTGGTTTAGTAATGCAACAATTTGCTCACAAGACACAGAGCAGAGCCCACCTACTCATTCCTCTGAACTGCCACCGGACGATAATGGCTTTGAGTCCATGGCCTAGTGTGGAACGCATGCCTAGAGGTGAAAGGATCTGTATTCCATTACTAGCCCCTTCAACTAGCCAGGGTCCCCTAGGTTAAATATTTTTAGCAACAGCTTGTTTACACGTCAAACTTGTCAATGAGCTTCTGGGGCACTGCTGCCACAAAGCTGTGTTGGTGGCAGCCGCTGAGCTTTCTCTGTGCACAAACTAAAGCCTTCTAAAGGGCTTGTCAGATATATTCTTCCCACTGTGTCACAAGAGCAAGACTAATTTCAAAGAAATGCTCTTTATTTCTACTTAAAACTGCTAAGGAAAATATCCAGCACTGTCTTTTTTCTTGTCATCTGTTCGACAAGTGTCTCATAAAACAAATTGAGAGGTTTAAATCTCCGAGACAAAAATCAATAAGAGGATAAGTAAAGAATAGGAGGAAGTCAGCAGGCTGAGATTTATTTCACTGGAAATGTTTTTTCAATGGATTTACTAATAAATCTAAAGTGGCTGGTGCAGCTGCCTTTGATATGCAGTATCCCCTTTACTTAGATGGAAGCTGCACATGAAAAGGAGCTTTGAATACTGATTTTTACAAAGGGTGTAAATCAGCGAAGCCCCACACGTTAAATATACCACCGGCATCTGCTTCAGGTAGAAGTTAAGAGAAAGGATTTGTTTGTGTGCCAGAGTTTTTCTCTGTAGTTTTGTCATTTTTTTGTTTAATATATTGCAGTCATTGCGATCAGGGCCTTGCTGCGGACACTGAATACTCTGACATCATAAAATAATCTCTGTCCCAAAGTGTTTATGAAGTTTCAAGGGCAGGAAACTCCACTGAAATATTAAATATGGGCTGACCAGCAGTGAAATCACAGGGAATGAAGTATGCAATGTTGGAACCGAGCTGTGGTGTCTCTTGAAAATCTGCTCCAGTGAGGACTTCCCTTGCGGTGATGGGAAACTGGGAAAAGTTTGAATTAAATGGATGATTAAAAACAAACTTGCAGATAGCTAAAAGGAAATAAACTCTTGAAAAAGTCCAGCGAAGGTCGGTATAGACTGGCTACCAGTCATTTTAGGTTGGTCCCACAGGAAGAAGGGATGTTGTCCTGAGTGACGATAATAATAGTTGCAACAGAAGTGCATCAGCTTTGATGTGGACAGGTAGCAATGGAAAAGATTGCACCCCAGTCCAGAATGCTTGTCCTCCCTGCTGCACATTCCCAAAGACTGTGATCTTTTACAAAAGCCCAGTAGATGAAGAGGAAACTCTAATGAGCTCCTGGGTGAGTAATGTCAGTGGTTTGCTCCAACTGGCACCCGGGACAGATGGCTGTGGGCAGGGAGCTTGTTGCTGGGCTCTGTGTGTGTGCATATGTGCTAGGAGAGGTTCCAGAATGGCATGGCTCGCTATTCTATTTCAAATTAAACAAATAGTCTTGGATGCTTTTACAATGTCAGATGGAAATCAGCCAGAAACTAGCTGATATCTTATTGTTCCTCGTTTTTCAATCGATTCTGCATTTTTCAAAAGATTTCTCTGCGCCAAACGTGTATCAGAACATGGTTAAGCTCCGTTGTTCCAGTTCACAAATTTGATGTTAGGAAGAACTGTCAGAAGTGAGAGTAAATCAACAGAAATGGTCATTTTCATCTCCTGATATGGTTTTCCTCAAGTCAATATGAGAAACATTTCATGGCTAACTGTGAAAACTGGCACCTCATTACCTACTTTATTATTTCTTAGGACTTATTAAGGGTTATTATCATTGTTCGTTATCTTTAATAGTGCATACCCTGGCTATCATATCATGTTATTACTGGATAGTAGTAAAAAACTCTTACATTTAGGTCACTTAAACAGCTTGTATTTAAAAATTCCTACGGCTGTTATTCTGAAGGGCGCAACCAGTACTGTGATTTGCACAAGGCTTTGAAAATGGAGAAAGGAAAACTGTGGTATGAAACCCGCGTGTGATTATATGCCAAATGGCTGTGTCATAAAGCCGTATGCACAGTGGGGCTGAACTGAAGTTGCATGGCCCACCTGAAGTCTGTAATTTCCTTCGTTTTCAAGCACTTCGCTTTGGAATCAAAATAACATTGCATTAACACAGTGTTTTGTAATGCAGTTATGTTTATGTACATTATACAAAGTCACACACATGTATACAAATATATTACCATGGAAAGTCAGACAGCCTTCATAGTAGACAATGTTACCACTGTTTTCCATAACACACACACACATATTTAAATCTTCATAATTGATGTAGGGATAACACATTCTCTATGTCACAGAGCTTTAAGGATATATTATAGGGTTATATATGGGTTTTGCCATGAATTGTTAAACGTCATAAAGCGGTGGCCATAGTTTATACAATGCCCAGCTCTACAGCTCAAAGAGGCCAGTACAGCTCTGCAAAAGAGGAAAGTATGATCTCCATCTCTTTGAGGAGGATGTGGAGAATTGACGAAATCCATATTGTGACTCAGCACTATGGGTAAAATTAGAACCCAAGCTTTAAGTATGAACTTTGGCCAAAAACTGTCCAGGCTTTCGTGACGAGGACTGGCCAGACCTTAGTGTGACTGCCACGTCAAGAGCAGGACCCCTCACCTCTGGGCAATAAAGCAATATACATATACATGTGTACTTCTCAGCTACTCCGTGAGGGAAAACATCACATGCTGTGCTCTGCATCTCACCACGGCATCTCCACGTCGCAGCCCTGCCTGGGTTTCATTCAAAATCTACCAGCCATGTCCTGACCCTGTTTGATCTCTTACAAGATCAAAGTCTGCAGAAGTTGAAAGACACACAATGACATGATTTATCCTCAGGGGAGCATGATGGCTTCTGAAATTTCTTTCTCCCCTGGATGTCACACACTGTCCCCCTGCCCATAAGATGGAAATACTGATTTTGTTTTTGATCTGGCTTGTCTAAATATATGTGGGAGACAAGCAAATGTCATTGCACCAGGACGCAGAACAAGATGTTGCAGAGAAGAGGGGGATATTAACTCTTCCGCTCTTTTAGATTTCCAGGCTGCAGTGTAATCCTACAAAATTAAATAATATGATCAGGATTTCCCCCTTTCCTCTTGACCTGACTTTCAAGCTAGGGCTAAGAATTGCAGTGCATTTCTTTTCCCCACGCAAAACACAATCCTGGATAAAAGTCAGTTTAGTTGAGAGAAAAAAAGTAAAACAAAAATAGATCTTTTCCATAAACAAAGCTGCTTTCCATTTTGCTAACGTAAACAGGCAGATGCATTAAGAGATCATGCCACCCAGGCCCTGGAAAAAGAAGCAGGGAAACATGTTTCTGAGTATTTTTCTGAAGGTGCAAGGATGGATGAGCCTCAGGCAGACTCAGCAGAAGGACAAGGCTTTCTAGACAAGGCAGCTTTACAGTTTCACCTGAGACTCAGAAGAACTACACTTCCGTAGGTTACGTCAGATACAGCATGCTCTCCTTCCCAAATGAAATCTCTGTTTATAGTAGGCACCTGTGCACTTCATATGCTTTCAATCGCCCTACGTTCTCACAGAAACATCAGTTATTGCAGTAGTGTCTATGGAGAATTTCAGGTCTCTGGTCATGGATGTGTATCAGGATGGGTAATGGCAAAAAATGCCTTTTGGAAATGGAAACACTATTGCAGACTAAGAGACTACAGGTACTCTCTACAGGTTGGTGTTCAGCTCCTGCTGTACCAGTGAATGAAAACACCCTTCTTCAGGGACCAGAAGCAAGGAGATGGAACAAGGGATATAAGAAATAGGCAGTGTCTTAATTATGGACTGGATTTCTGACAACCAAGCTGAAGTCGAGCAGCTGGGATGGAGCTGGTTCTGTTAGAACCCGAACTTCTTTTACTCTTGCCTATCACTGGAATTGTTCCCCTGGTGGGAAATTCAACCCTCCCTACTGTCAGACCCACATGCTACTTAAGCCAGCAAAATAGTCTTTCTGTAATTGTCTGGAGATGTCTACAGTCTAGATATCTACAGTCTGTAGGCATCTGTAGTTGAATGATGTTTTGCAATAAATCGCACCCAGGAGATGCTGCAGTTTTCTGATACGCCTGGTTTGTGATATATTTCTGTCATGCATTTAATCCATGTGCTGTAGCACGTTGCTCTTCCCAAGTTAAGAGCCTTGCAGACCCCCTTTTGTTGTTTTCGTCTTTTTTTAAAAAGCAGACAAACAAAACATCTGGTTCTGTTACTCAATCTGCTTATATTCATCTCCCAACTAGATACTGCAGGACAAATTCTGCTTTCATGCATGTTGCGTTTGATTAAAACCAGCGTGTGTATATATAAATGCACATAAAGGTGGTAAGAGCAAAGCTCTTTCAGGGCTTGATACCGTATTTGATTCAGATCAATTTAAAAGACAAGGAATATACTCGGTGCAAAAAAGGCTTATTCCACTTTGGCTGATATCAGAAAGGAAGATTTGTCATTTTGGTTCAATGTTTGGATTCAGCCTAAAGATACGTCCAGTGACTAATTCTTCAAACTTGTTTGGAAAACGATCTTTAGGATCTCAGCAGAACAAGACAATTTCTGCCTTTTCTCGCTTCCTCTTGGGCCATGAATGCAGCAAGAAGGGCCTTTTGCAGAAGACTTTGACCCTCTGTTCAGGAAGTTCAAGTCTATGTGCAAATGAAAAATATTTTAGCAAATAATCCATATCTATGTTGTTTTCATTCCTCCCCTCCTCCCCCCAGTCTGAGGAGAGGATCTGGTTCAGGTTGTGTGGGAGGTATATTTAGGGTAGTATTTTCTCTGGTCTGGTTTTGATAATCTTCAGGTATGCCATCCCTCTATCACTTGTCTTTAAAAATAAGTGCATGGAAAGAACTAGTTTAGATTAATTTATCCTTTCTGATACTTTTTTTTCTCCTTTACTCCCCTATTCCTTTCTCCTTCCTCTGCCCCTCTGCAGCTCCCGTTCAGAACAAGTCAGTGACTCATAAAGACACATTTTCACTCATTCACTACATCACAGCCCTACATGCTCATCCACTCCAGGGTTCCGTGACGCTTGATCTTTGCCACCAGGAGCATCCAATTCTCTGGCCAGCTTTAAGGCCAAAGGGAACTCTACAAACCAGTTATTCTCTGTTTCCCCCAGGAACAAAACTGTGCTTCTGTTACTGCCCTCTGAAGATGTGTGGATCAGCATTAAAGTGCTGACCTGTTCAACACTTCTAGGACCCTTTGAACCGTAGATCTTTGAAGCGAAGGCTGTAACAAACTGGTGTATAATAAGCTGCTGCCCCATGCCAGGAAAGGCAGAGGTATCAGGGACTGATGGAAGCTTTTGAAGGCACACAATGCTATTTAAAACTGAGAGGAACCAGAGAAAAAGAGACACTGAAAAGCAAATCTCTTTTCCAAGCACTGTTACATCCAACTTTGGCAAGTTGGAACTGGGGTCGCTAAATCGGATTTGATGCTTACAAAATTTTGGGGTGGTTGGCCTATGGTTTTGGCTTGGATACATTTTGCTGCAATTGAGGCTTTACCAGGAGAGGCCCTGAGTTCAGTTCAGGGTTTTCCTTACCTTTCTGCACCAATAAGTTGTTAGGGAGGGGAGAACCAGTCTGCATAGCAATAATTATTATCAATTGTATTGTGCGTTTTATCTTCAAAGTGCTTTACAGACACAAACTAATTATTTCTCTGCAACACCCCTGTGAAGAAGATGGTAAGTATCATTATCTCTGTTTTACCGATGGGGAGACTGAGCCAGAGCATTTAAGTGATTAGCCTGGGGCCACAGGGGCAGTTAGTGTCAGGGCTGGGAATGCAGGAGTGTCTCCGCTCCCAGTCAGCACCAGGCAACATATCTCTTTAGTAGGAACAAAAGGGAACCTTTCTCCAGACTTGGAAGCTAATTTTTTTTGGCAAGGGATTATAAACTCTTTCTTTAAAATGTAATCATAATTGGAAAAAAAGGCTGAGGAGTAATGGCACTAGAGAGGGTTGAAAGTCAGCATGTCTGCTTTATGGGTGATTCTGCAATTTGGAAATTTGGGAAAATTCCTGGAAAATTTAGAGCAGGGGGTGAGAAGTTCTATTTCAGTGCAAAAAAAGTGACATATTTGAAATTTCCCATGGAAGGGAATGTAAATTATAACAACTTTTAAATATCAAAATGTTTCATTACAGACATTTCAAAATGAAACTGAACCTGAAAGTCTGTGCTCTGAAGTTCCCCGTTCAGACATGGCTTCAGGGCTTTTAAATTCCTGCATGCCTATCGGCTCTCCGTGAGGTTCTCAGGGCTTCCACAGGTATGTTAGTCGCCACCTCCGACAGAGCACGATGAGCTATGGAGGCCTCTGCTCTACCCCAGTGGAAAAATCAAACTCCTTTAAAACCACCAATAGCTTGGCATGGTTATTTGATTCTACACTGGAACAGAAAAGGAGCAATCAGGCAACAAAGAACAGGGAAACAGGGAAACAAAGAACACCCAAAATCAGGAGGTCACTTGCTGGGCCAAATCTACAATGGGAACATTCCCACTAGAGCTGATATTGTCAGCTTCACATGACGGCTGTCCCCAGACTGTACATCCCAGAAACCTGTGCTGCATGGTACCATACTGGGCAGGCTTTCCATAAGCTTGGCCAGGACTCTTTCTGAGTCTAATAAGCTAATAAATTTCTTGAATGTCAACAATTCTGTCATTTTGGGCGCACAAATCATTTTCAGTAGTGAATTTTCATCAAAATATGAGGGTCATCTCCTCTAAGTGGGTGGTTCTCCATGTGCATCACACTGCAGTCTGCTGATTTTATTTCTCCTCCATCCCCTTTCCTTTTAGCCCTGTAGTGCCAGCCCAGCTCAGAGGAGGTTTTGCTGTTAGGTATCAGCTAACAATGGAATGCCAAGGGTTGTGCCCTGCAAACATGCCAGAAACAATAGAGCAGCTGCCAACAGCCTGTCATACTTTCAAAGAGCCTTGGTGGGTTTTGCCATGAGATAGAAGGTCCCTCTAGTCACCCCTCACAGCCCAATGATGCTGGTGCCCGACTGCGAGGTGAGGCGGTGGTGGAAGGCACGGAGTTGGAGCAGAGTGTCAGCAACCCACTTACAGCTACCTGTCCTGGCCCATTCCAGACGTTATCAGCAGCAGTTGCCCTGAGCGACACTCCATCATGTAGGATACTGCCTGGATTAGGGACACTGGGAAGGAACAGCTCGTGCTCCATTTTCCATGAGATTTCATTTTGCCTGGGTCTGACCTTTAGAGAACTGAAGGGCAGTCACCAACCTCAGGCACTGCTTAAGGAGTAGAGCTGGAGAGATGCCGAGTTTTCAGGGCAGGAGAACAGGGAAAAAAGGCATCTTTTTACTCTGAGCTTTGCATTTTTGCTCGAGAACTGGTAAAAAACACAACACTTTTTTTTTTTTTGCATGGCTCATAAGAGGGGCTAAAACTTCTGCAGAAATTAGAATACCCAGCACTGAGTCAGGGTGACACTTTTCACATAGCTCTGCTTCCCTTTCAGCCTGAAAAGCTGAGCCAGATCCTCAAATCTCAGAAGATGCCATGAGGGACGAATTTTCTAAAGAGTTCGGTAGCCCGCCAGCTTGGCACTTGTGAAAATCTAGAGACTGATTTTGGTGCCTAAATGGGAGCTGAGCTCTTTTGCAGATCTGCTGCTGATGGTGCATGCTGAGCTGTTCTGCAAATTCTGGCTATCATTGCTCTGCATTCTTGTACTTCCTGGTTGGGAGCTGTGCTGGGAGCAAAACTATCAAAGCACCACAAGGAAACCACTCCTGCTCTAATCAGGAAACACAAAAAATCTCAGGAGCCAAACTGTTCAGCCTCCTATTACTATTTGGGCGATGATTGCACCTCTGGCACTGGTTTATCCTTGTATGGATCAGAGCCGTGCAATGGCAGGTGCTATAAAACCCTCTAAAACAGAGACAATCCCAGCACTGAATAGTTTATAATCAAAATAGGAGACAAAGCAGAATGTGTGTGCAACAGATGGACAGACCTGACATAAGGAAACCATGGGGTAAGTGTTCTAGTGAGTGTCTCCAGCATAGTTCGCAGAGCAGAAAAGAGCAGTCAAGGATAAGCTTAGCTGCTTACCTTACCTGACCCCCTAAACCTTTTGAGATTTGCCCACAACAATTAATTATTCCTTTGACTGGCCAAGATGACTCACAGCTGCTCATGCCATCCCAAAGCTCAAGATCTAAGTAAATTTATTGAAATTAGTGGTGGCTCCATTCCAGGAAACTCGCATTTAGTTTTGACTCAAAGAAGCTCTGCACCTTTCCTGCCTCTTGTTTCTCCCCTCTTCTCTTCCAGCGCTCAGAAAATGCAAAGTTTTACAGCTTCGATCTCATAGTGATTAAGACTCAGGAATGGGTGTCATGAGATCTGAGTCCTGTTCCTGTCTCTAATACAGGGTGGTTTTTGATGAGTCAGTTCCCCTCTCTCTTCCTCAATATCCTCATTTGTGAAATGGGGTTAACAATAGTGACCCATCTCACTAAAAAGTTGTGAATTCATAAATATCTGTGAGCATTTGAGTAGCTGACATTCTGGAGACTTTCCCTGGCATTAGTAGCTTTGTATAAGGCACTAACCATGCACTTACATAGCACAAAGGAAGTTCAGGGTGTTAATTAATGGGGCTGTTATGGATTGTTAGGGTTTTTACTTCTGAATTGACTCCTTAATAACTAATATTGCCAGCAGGGCCGACAAGAGGGAAAGCAGATAAATGAAGTTAACCCTGTTCTCATTTGGGAGAGAGTTTACCAGCTTCTTATGGAGTGAATTTACTCCTTTTGGTGTTCACCATTAGAGTGCTGTCTGCAGTTTCCTAGGCACCTTTCATTTTAATGTCACCCTTTGGTGTCAAGTTTAAGCACATACTTGGGGTCATTCCCAGACCTTGCTGTCATCTCCATTTTGTAGATGCTGATGCAGAGGCGCAAATAGGTGAAGTCACTTGCCTAGTGTCACCTGGCTGGGGAACCCTCATTCATCTCACAGAGACCATTCACTGTTCTCCTTTGATGTTTTAGCCTTTTAGGAGAACTAGAAATTATCAATGCCAGATCTCAGTGAGTTGAAAATGGACATCTCAGATATCCAAATAACACTGTCCTTGAAGCCTTGATCTCAGTTCCTCCTTGGTAGGACACAAAACGACAGCTTTAAGAGCCCCATTCAAACTTTTCGTACCTCCAGCAAGGTCTGTCCTGGTAAAAGATGACACTGTGCCCATCTCTAACTCCCTTAATTAGGTTTTCTCATATAGGGTCAGTGGACTAGACAGCTTTGAAGTTTGCTTTACCTAATTGCACACAAGCCTTTTGAACAGAGTCTGCTGTTGGTGGGCTGGGAGGGCATGAGAACGGTTCAGTCAAGTGGCTGCCCAATCGCTCCACCTGTAGGAAGGTGGAGGAAAATCCTTTGGGGTTCTCAAAACGCTGAAATCCCTCGTTTTTTTCCAGGAAGAGCTTGTTGTGTTTGTTGCACAGCTGGACAGGCCTTTTGGGCACTTCTCCTTTCCTCTAAATGACGCCACCCCGTAGCCATGACCAGTCAGTAGCTACAGCAGCTGCACCAACTGCTGGCTTGAGTATCTCCTCTCGATGGAGACCTCCATGGACTGCAAGGGCAGGAGGGAGAAACCTGCAGAGTCATCACCTTCTGCAGCAGCTGAAGCCACAACTGCCCGCAAGACCCAGAGAAGTGGAGCAGGGGGTTTGATTTCCTGAAGCAACCCTGCCAACACCGTAGAGAGAAAGAAAAAATCACGGGGAGGAAAGGCAGGCAGAGGAACTTAGAACTGGTGGTTTGAGTCTCCCCCCAGCCCAAGAGAAACCATGGAGCTCTTCTTCTGATGGTGCCTCCTTGTGTAGGATTGTGGTCCTGAAACAGTAGTAGCTACGACTCGGGGGTTTGAAGCTGTGTGCAAGAAGAAACAGGAGGTACCCCTCACATAGTACACTGTGTGTGGTCCTTGTTGAAAACGTGTGTGTGAGGCAAAAGTAAGAAAGATAAGAAAATGAAATGGAACTTTTTTTTTCTTTGTACTATATCTTGCTGGTTCTACCATCTCACTTCTAGTCTTGCCATAGAGTGAAAATTCTGTGTTTCATTTGTAAACTGGAGAATAGAGCTGCAGTGCTTCATCAGGCAATAGAGGAGGGCTGCTCAAGGGGCCCCGCATGCATGGCTGGGTTTCTTAGCTAGTGCAGTGAGACACGTGGAGCCAGGCTGCAGTAATGTGCATTTGGCACTGATTCTCTCACCTGATTACACCATCCTTCCCCTCTAGTGTGACTGGCACTGCTCAGCTTCCATGCCTGAATTCACAGCTCCCACAAACTGGGCAAGTATCCAGCCCATTATTAGTTACCTTATGTCTATGTTCTTGAGATCAACTGCCACACTCTTACCTTATCTTTTCTCCTTTATCATATGTTATTTGGAAGGCAAACTTCACATAAAGAATCACTTCTATCTAGTATTTGTTCATTGTTTAGCACATGAGGAACATTAATAATAGCAATATTATAGTAAATCACAGCATCACAGTAACACATGAGTTAATATTCCTTAAGGCCCTGTGTCAGCTTACTGAATTACAAGGAAACATGTTTGGTACATGAACTAAAGGACTCATGTACTTGTCAAGACTCAAAGCCAGATCACAGCTTCATGTTTCTCTAACACTGCTGCTCATTCTAGACCTCCCAACAGAAGTGGAGAGTGGTTGTTCTTTCCCTGCACCTGGAGCTAGAGGTGTTAGCAATTACAAGAAATGCACACAAAAAGAAGAGCTAGAACTTGGCTTAAAGGAGGCACTGATTTTAAACAAGTTTTGAAGTGTATGTGTTTGATGTTTTAAAGTTTGGCTTTGGGATGTCAGTATTTTGGGAACATTTAGATAATATAGATTTGGGGGACATTTAGATAATATTTTATCCAGTTATAAATGGAAGGCTCTGTGTTCTCAAGGAATCTAAAAGAATTTCTACTGGTGTAAATTGCCGTAGTTCTGATTTGAAAGAGGAAGGAGACAAGAAGGATGTCCTGACTGGGGGTAGGTTAACCCCCCTGGGGTTGCTGAGCTGATGTGCTACTCCTTGTTTTGCTGCAGATTTCTTATGTGACCTTGGGCAAATCATTCTCCTTCTTGGTATCACAGTTTCCCATCTGTAAACTGGTGAGAGCAACAACCGCCCTGCCCCAGAGGGGTGTTTGGAGAATAAATATGTTAGAGGCTTGGAGCTACTGGAGTACAATAGTGACAAGGTTCCGACAAATACTGAAGACAGATAGAAGCTGACAATCAGGCAGACTGCTATTAGGGGCTGATTCATTCTCTCTGGTTAATGCATATTTTTAGCAGGCTGTTATTGACTAGACAGGCGCACAAGTCTGTCAGTTAACAATGTTATAATGAACTAAATCTCTGCACCAGCAGCCTTTTGCAGGGTGAATTCAGAACTCCCCAACCCCGTGGCACAACACCTGCACTACTAATAATGGGTGAAGATTTTCCTATAAGTCAAGCGGAGATACCATGTGCTGTGTGAAGCAAGTGCCCAAGTGCAACTGGCATTTCCATTGTGGGAGCTTGGGTGTGCAGTACACTGACAATTAAGAAGTCTTAGGCGGCCATGGATTTATTACAATGTGTTCATAAAACCTCGTCAAGGCACCATTTCAATGCAACTCATGGCCAGACATTGTGGCGATTGGTGCTTAGAGCCCCTCTGCAAGCTGCCCTGCAATACGATCAGGGAACACTGCTTAATTGTATTTCTTTTACAAAGTGATGAAATGCAAAACTCTGCTCCCGGCACGCTGGCTGGCACAGGAGTCTCAGCAAATATGTGATTCTCGCACTGCAGCTGGACTCTAATGACATGAAAGGTGCTAATGCAATGCAACTGGAACCTTTAATTATCCTAGTGACTAATAGGAAATCTCTCAAAGGGTCCGGAAGAAAAAGCCTTATTCTTCACTCCCTGAACTGTGCTTAGCAAAGGGGACAGACAAACGGCAAGTCTAAGAAGAGACCTGAGTCTCAAACCTACCGTGTCTGGGAAAGGGTTTCTCTTTCCTTTGACAATCAGCTTGTCAGATGTAGCAAGTAGAGAGGGAGAATGACACTGGGCCCATTGCTGACTTGTACTAGTTGGTACCTAAACTTGTTCTGCGTCCTGCAGGTAACTGGATAAACCTGCTGATGGAACAAAAAGATTTGGATTGACTTTGAAAGTGTCTGTGTTCAAGGAAGAAAAAGAGTGACAGACAGACAGCTGTCTCCCACTTGTTAATTGAAAGGAAACCGTAATCTTAATATACCTTGGGTATCATTTCTGTGTGATATAGAGTTTCAGATCCCATTTCTCAATCTTTTCATTTTAATCAAAAATCTTCTTTGCTGACCCATCCAAGCTGAAAGCTATGCAGGCCACATTGCCTGGATTTTATGGAGCAACGCACAATGTATGTAGGGCTGGGTAGTTCATCACGTTACTTGGTGCAGTTGCTGCCTGGTTTTCAGACTGATGCAGATTCAGCCTTGTGTCTCCATCAGCTACAGCAGTTTTTCTTCACTAATTACGGCAATCGAGGGTAAAAAGGGAACAAGGGCTAATATGACTTATATGACATGACCTGGTAGCTCAGAGGTAAGAGTAGTCTGCAGATATACGAGAAAAACTTTTCTCTAGGTCTTTATTCACCGTTTCGAGCTCCTGAGAAAACTTGGCAATGCTGCATCAGTTATAGGGATTTTAAGGACAGAATAAATCACTTTCCCGAAGAAATGAAAAAAATCAATGTCATCATTTAAACCATGACATTTAATCCAGTGATTTCTGCCCCAAATACTCCAGAAATTAGGCGACTGTTGAGCTGCTGAAGTAGCAGCCGTGGTGCTGAGAGCATTAGGGGTCAAGGCGGAGAGTCAGAAAACCGGACCAAGCCTTGCCTCTCGTGTCATGTTCCTGTGGCACAGCACGTGTGGCGCCTATAACAATGCAGAGTGTGTGTGTGAGTGTGAGAGTGTGTGCGCGTGTGTGTGCGTGTGGGGACTGCTGCCCTCTGCCAGGGAGAATTACAGCAGTTTCACAACGATGCCGTGCAAGGCTTGGCCTTGGATTTCTCAGGTGACAATGCTGGTGCATTGGCCGTGAGCTGCACCAAATCAAAATAAGAAATTCCCTGCGAATTAGAAATCACCCATTACCAGCCGGTTCTAATGCAGAAGCAGCTATATCAGTGCCTTTGAAGCATGTAAATGTATTTGTTGCTGCCACCATGCAAGCCCAGGCAGTCCAAAGTCTGTTACTTCTTTCTGTTCCTGCTTTTCTGGTTAAATGCACCTGGGAATATGTAATTGTTTATGTCATAAAACATTCATCATAAACAAACGGGATGGGCAAGCCAGCTGAGCAAATGCTGGGGAAATAAGTTAAAAACCCCTGGGATTGGTAGTGCACTTGTGAGCAGGATGAAAGATGTATGTTTTATATGAAAGTATAAAGAGGGGACAGGCACCGTGTGTACCTGGAGAGAAAGCATTCCATGTGTAACTGTGGCTTGGCAAAAGCACGGGCGCTGTTGTTAGAAACACGCAGAACAGATCCCTGGCGGAGCAGAGGAGCGATGTGATAAGAAATTTAAAGGCCTGTTTTAAATCTCTAACAGTGATCTCTGATTTACATCAGTGCAAACAAGGGCAGAGACATGGCCTAAGTCAGAGCTGTAGGCATTGTTCAAATGTCTCAGTTGTTTTGTTTTTGTTTTGTTTCCTATATAGATAAAAGATAAAGAAAGCATATATTCTTTGTTAAATAATGCTCAGTGCCAAGGGACTTTCCAGGTCTTAAAGCTGGGGCTGAAGAAGTCAGCTTACATGTGGAATTGCTGCTGATCCAAGAGCACAGAAAATAAACAGTACATGTACCTCCATCCCTTGAACCCTGTGAGCTAGTTTTGCGGTTATTGTTCCCTTTGGGATTGTCTTATCTCTTGCCATGTTTACAGGGTTCACCTTGTCTGCTACCCTGAGCCTCCCTGCCAATCACAAAGCGTCTGAACGTACGTGGAGGTTGGTTAGAGTGCAACACTTGGAGTGGTGGACATCACATTGGTAGCTCCGAAGAAAGTGGTGAGGAGACAATGAATTTAAATGTCAATGTGACTGTGTAGATATAAGAATTAAACAGACTCGTACAGGGAGCTCCCATTAAATAGAGGGAGTATGTCTACGGGAGAATCAGTAATGTATCTGATACTCAACGTTGCTGGCATTTTCTCAGCTGTAGTCAACTGCTGCATGATTAGATTTGGACTATTTCTTCTTTGTCATTCCATTAGCAAGCACTAAAGCACGATGAATGTGTATGAAAGAAAATACATCTCAGATCTAAAATGCCAAATCATCTCTGCAAGGCTAGATCCTTCCAGAGGAGATAAGAGACTTCTACCATTGCTTTGCTTTTTCTTTTATTTCCTGGCTGGATCAGAGACAACTATTATTACGGATGTTTAATCTTTGCACTGTGGTAGAGATGCCCACTGGTGGCAGCCTCTTCCAGTCTGTTGGCCAGTCTTGGTCTGTTATGATTGTGTCACATGTATCTTGGTCCCAAATGGATAGATGCACATCCATAAACACATTTCTCAGCAATTAAGTGTCCTGGCTAGGAAACAACCCAGTGGCAATATTACATGAACTTAAGTTGTCCAGGAGGTAATCTAATTTTCTTCTTTGGCTCCTTGTCATTTTTTAATTGAATGGCAAGAAGTTGGTGTCATTGCTGCATGGTAGAGTTGTGTAACGACGAAGAGGCCGCCAAATGGCTGGGAGTCAAGAAGCACACTGAGCCTCATCCTAGGAACTACAAAGCCACTCAATACAAATGATATTTTTGATGTCTCTAAGATAACTCTAAGAAGTTAAAAGTGAGAAATGTCCACTAAAACAGCAGCAGATTCCTCTACATTGTAAACAGAAGTGAAAAAATGCAACTTGCAAATATTTGCCTGCGTATCTCTCTCCACGCTGTTGAGTATGTTTCAAGTTGTTTTTCTAGCAAAGAACATTCTAAAAGTAGCCTGAACCGCTGCAGTATTGCTCTTGTACACCACGGTATTTTGATTTCTTTTGGATTGCAAGCTCTCGTGCTGTTCGGTAGGTTCCTTGAACACCTAGCTATGAGACACAACTGATTTGCTGAAAATCTCCCCTTTCCTGGGAAAAAAAGTCCTTCAAAGGCTGCTTAAGTGCCTAAAACCATGGCCTCAATGCTCTCCCAAGGTTGCAAAACCCAGAGGCAAATAAACCAAAAAACTTTAAAATGAAATGAGAATGATGATTTTTCCTCAGTCTCATGATTTTTGGTGAGCCTGACTCATGATTTTGAATGCTTAAGATTTGCAGTACCCTGTGAGGTAGATACAACCGCTGCAGGACAGGTCCGAACAGCCCCTTAAAAAATCATTTATTAGCTCTCCCTTCCTTTGTACTCCCTTTTGTTGGGTGCATTTAATTAATTAATTTTACATGTTCTTTCTGCCTGTCTAAAAAAAATACTTGTGGATTCAGGGTGCCAATAAAAAGTTCTTTTATTTTAAAATTGAAAGATGAAAACCAGCATAATGAACTTGCCACTTCCTTAGAGTTCTGGTAACTTGGGTGTGATCTGATGGTACAGAATGATTCATGGGATAAAATTATAGACTTATGCAGGTGTGTACAAGAGCCTGGGTGGGGTGTAGGCAAACAGGGAATTTTATATGGCAATAAACACGGGCATGTGGTATAAAGAAACTGTACTGCCTCAAAAAATCTTATTTTATTTTATTTTTATTTGATAAGGACAAATTGAAGGACCTTTCTGGTCAAACACAAAGACATTGCTTTTCTCTATTTCTGCCAGAATCCAACAGAGAGAGCACTATAGCCCTTGGAGCAGGTGGAGCCCTTGTCTCCTTCATTCCTAGCACCGTGCAAAAGCAACGTGCAGCTCACGCCTGGATTCTCCTTGTGCCTGCAGTCTGCTTTTATTGGAATTGGACAACACGGCAGTATTTAAGCTCAGGTAAACCTTCTTTTAAAGAGACTGTTTTTGGGGCTTTCTCCTTGCACAGCCTTTAACCCTGCGCTCTGTCTCACAGAGATAGTCGGCGTTTTCGAGTTCCCTGATGGAAAGGGTAGGTCCCACCTAGCCTGGCTGCTGGACTAAGTGAAAAAGCTCTGCGCCTCCGAGCAGCGAGTTACAATCTCACACCTGATCATCGTGCCAGATACAGTGAAGGTCAGAAGGCCAAAGGTTGAGAAATCTGGCTTGCAAAGCAAACAGAAATGTTTCTGTTTGCAGACAGAAATGCTGACTGTACATAGAGCCACAGGAACTTCCAAACCACAAGAATTGCCTCTCACTGCTTCCCTCTTCATCTTCTGTTCCTTCACCACCAACCTTTTCTTTTTCTTGCCACTGTTGGCCTGAAATTCTTCTTGCCTGAAGCCCCTGCTGTCTGAGACAGCCTACACACGTCTGCCTCAACACCTCTGCTGATTTCAGAGCTCATCAGAAGAAAGATTTGAAAGAAAGATAGAGTGACTGTGAAGCTGGTATAAAGTTATACAGCTCTGCTGAAACCAGGGGAGTTAGGCAAATAAGAATTTTTGAAATGTCAGGGACAGATGTTTGGCTTTTTTTTTTACGTCTTCGTAGTTTCTCCCTCCCTCTGTGGTTTGTTATCATTCAGCTCTACAAGGCTTTGTTTAACTCTAGGAAAGGCCATAGGAGTTGGAATTAGATCCAATTTTGTTTGCACAGGAGTGTGTGGCTAAGGCTGGGTCTTGGAAAAGGGCGTATAATACACTCTGGAGGTTTTGGAAGATCATCGTAACTATTGCTTGAGTACCAGGCTCACTCTCTTCTCACAATATCTTACTCCACAGACAAGACCTATTTGCCAGAGTCAAGGGCACAGTGAGATACTTCTGGAGAAGGATAACTGTCACTTGTCCTAAGGCAGCTCAAAGAGAAGTGAGCATTATGAGACGTGTGGGGTTCTGGCCCATAGATGGTTCTGGCATAAGGGACCATTATTGCCCTAAATGCCAACATTCCCCAGATCATGACTGGAGCTCTGTGTTGGGCCTTGGGAGTTCATGGGCTCCTTAGCAAAGAGATCATAGAAAATTGCTCCATTTTACACCAGCCAGGTGTAGGTTGGGCTTTGGACGAAGTCAGCACAGGTGGTGGGTTGTGTTCATCTACAGCAGCTGATCAGCAGTTCCTGATACGTGGACACCATTTGCTGGGGTCAGAGCTGGGGTGCTGAAGGACGCATGCGGTAACATATAGAAGTACGGATCTGTTGTCATCTTATTGCTACCAGCTCAGCATAAATCCAGACTATTCAAGTGAGCAGTAAAGGCCACCCCAGACTGTCCAGAAAACAAAATCAGAATGCAGTGCTTTCTCTGCATAAATAACTAGCAATTCCTGAGGAAATAGGTCCCAGATTTCCCTATGAATTGGGGCCTTAAGTTCTGACATAGGGAGCTATTCATGGAGGGAATTCTAATTGAGTCAGGTTGTGCTTTTTCCACAAATTGTTTACCCTCTGTCTGGGTCTTTACTGGATTCCTAAAGGGACCTGTGTTGCACCCAGGTGCTGTGGTGGTTAGGCAGATTTAGGTGAGCACTCTTTGCATGCAGAAGTCAAATACTAAGGATAAAAAACACGTTGATGGTCCATAAGAGGGACAGATCATATGGTCACCATCTGGGGCTCGGGGATGGCTCTGTGCAGTTGCTGTGCCTTGCTGTGTTTCCACAACAGCAACCAAAGATGGTGACATGGAGGAAATTAATGCCAACTGCCCACTCATTTCCTGATTCTTTGTTATACATGCTCCAGTGTTTTTAAAAAGAGAGATGGAAACATAAGGAATCTGGAGTCTCATCTCTGACAGGTATGGATTGAAGTGAATGAGTGGAATTATCCTGGTGTAATCCAGGTTAAAAAGAAGAAATGGGCCCTGTACTCTATGCTGAAATTCTCTCATGAAACATTTCCCAGAAATATCAAAGAATATTAAAGTTCTTTGGGAGCAGGGACTGTCTCATACTGTGTGTGAACGGTGTCCAACACAGTGGGGCTTGCTCTTGGCAGAGACCTCTAGGAGCTACTGCAATACATGTAATAACATCTAACTACACCTTCAAGACATGGTGTAGGGAAATACATTGTGTTAACTCAGTTGAGTCCCTGCCTAACCTGTGATTTAGAGGGGCCCCTCCCTCGGCATTCAAAGGAGGAAATGAAATCTTCCCCAGGGAAGAAGTTTTCTGACCTTTCAGCGGCAGGGTCTGTGTGTATCGGCTACAAAGGAGGAGCAGGAACCGGGACACTTAGGATCAGTTCCCCAGTTTGGCTACCTGGCCTTTGGCAACTCACCTAATTACTCTGGTTTACAGTTGCCCAATTGTCATAACAATTCTTTTCTTTCCCATGGCAGGGTGGGGATGGTCGAAAGGGAAGCAAATTCTTCCTGCATTGATGATTACAGAGTGCTTTAAGGTGCTCTGGTGAAAGGCCAAACGGACAGTAATAGATCACGTTCATCTCTCCTAACTGGTCCCTAAAAGCATTTGCTGAGGAGACTGAGGCTTGCTTTCTGTCTTCAGTAGTAACTCTTTAAGGAAATGGTTGCTTAAGGTAACATTTTCCAAAGTATCCAAGTGAGTCTTCCAAATCCTTTTGAAAGTGAAGGTATCTTAGACATTACATTTCAAAAATACACCTGAGCCCCCAACACATTTGAAAACACCCACATCAGTTTTTTGCTGTGTGAAGAGTATGAAATTATAGAGCCATCAACTGACCCCAGGAAATTAACACTCATATTAGTAAAATCTGGAAAATTAATATCCCATAACTAGTATGTCACTAAGCCAAGAAATTCTCCCTTTATTGTATTCAATCATATTGAAACCCTCAGCAGACTTGCCTGATTGACTAGCCATGAAATCTTGGTCTTATCCTTTGATCTTTCTTCAGATACTACTTCATGTAAGGATACACAGACTCCCCTGGCTTGCCTCCAGCAGGGAGAGACTAAGACGGTTTCTGTGCTCCTCTAGACTAATTAGTCACTTGCAGGACCCTGGAGAAGTGTAATCCACCGTTTTCCTTCACTACATCCATTCCTGTAGAAGCCTGGATCCTGGTCTTTACTTCAGCACTGGGGCTGACAGAGATTTCTGATCTCCAAATTAAAATAAACTTCTAGCAAGGCCCAGTTCTAGTAAAAGAGCCATAGTATTGAGATAGATAAGCCATGTTTGAGGAGGTTTGTAGACATTGAGGTATCAGATGCTATGGAGGTACAAAGGGTTAACTTCTTTTTTCCTCTCTTAATTGCACAGTCACTCCACAGGCTGCACATGGGTGTCCCAGGCATGGAAGAGGGCAAGGCAGAAAAACTGTCTGTGGGAAAAGCTGCATTCCATACCCTGAACCTCCACATTGCAAAGTTTTTCCTGCCTCCCTCTAAGTTATTTTGCTTTCTTGTTGTATATCTAACTCCTAAGGAAAAGACCTTGCTGACTCAGCCTGAATCCTTTTCTGTTGAGTCACCCCCTTCAGCTTCCAAATTAAAAGTCCAGTAATTGCCTGTATATGAAGGTTTAGACAATTGCAGCCTTATAACCTCAGCGTGAGCTGTATGTGGAATTTCTCCTGTTATATGTGAAAAGACAAACGTAAGTGAGATTGTAGTTGGAGACAAAACTATTGGATGAGCTGTTCTGCCCTCCCCACGTGGAAGGAGGGCTCCAGACATCCAGGTCCCCCAGTGCAAGATAAACCCTGCTGGAATGCTGCATTCTGACCCAAAGGCTGCTCAGGAAAGCTAAGATCTGATGCCAGATCCCAGCTGCAGTTAAGAGCAGGAATGTATCTAACATCAGGCAAAGGACAACCTGGCCTTCTCTGCCGTGAGCTCTTTGTGTCTCACATCCTCCATCCAGCGGGTGCTTAACCCATTTGCCGTCCTCAGCTCCAAGTGCTAGAGCTACCCTCGTGCTATGTAGTAGCCCAACACGAATCGCTGCCCACTACCAGCATCTGCATGCTCCAGTTGCCCTACTGGGTAATCTGACAGTGCTTCCCCTCCCCAGCTCTCTGCCTTTCCTTCACGTGCTCTCAAGCCCTCTGCTGTGACCACTGCCTTCTGCTAAAGCCTGATTCCCCTTCCTTCTACACTTGCTGGGCAAGATCTATTATTCTCAAGGGATATTGATGCAGAGCACGAACCTCTTCATATAACCCCTTGAATGTCTTTTGCCGCTGCCTTGTGTTGGGGTAGGCAATGCTGTAATCTCCAATATGAAGTAGGAGGCAGGACATGCTTAAAACAGTGAACAATGAAGAGCTGCAGTTTGAGTTTGTGCCTTAATTTCTTTTTGCATCTGTTCCCTGGTCGTATCAAAATACAGGTGGCATTTCTCTTCCTGCCCTTGGTGCTACGGAAGGAAGTAAGAGAGGCAGGGCGGTCTACTAGGATAACGTCAGGCTGCAGCAAGCACCAGCTGCCCCCAAAGAGATGGGGAACTGAAGGGGACAATGTGGCTGCCAGGTCAGGGTCCTCACCAGCCCACAGCCCTCCAGTGAGGCAAGCAGAGCAGGCTCAGGCATGGTAGCCAAGAGTCCAGATCACCAGACAACCTTGTGGTGACGAGACAGGTCCACCCTCAAGCCAAGAAACCGATGCAGAGGTCAGGATCAGGTCTAGTAAGGCTAAGCAGGGTCAGGCACAGCCCAGTGACCACCAGGCAGGTCCATAGTGATGAGGTAAGTCTGAGGTCAAGCTCAGAGATCAGTGAATGGGTCAAGATCAGCAAGGTTCACAGTCAGGCACAGGCGTGGCTGTGTGTGACACAGCTGGTGACCAGCTCTCCTAATAGCTTTGCTCATATGGCAACTGAAGACCTGGGGTTGAGCTTAAGTGGGGCTCATGGGTAGAGCATGGAGGCTTCAGGTTGTACTGGTTAGGGTTGTTACGACTTATTAGTGCTTTCAGGGCCCTTATACGCAGATGCTATTTCTAGCTCTGCCCCTGACTTCCAGGTGAACTTGAACAATTCCCTTTCCTTGTGTTTTTCCATCTTACCTCAGTTTCAGTTGGAAGCAAGACCAGTATTGTCTTCTTCTCTGATGCTTCAAATGAGTAGAAAGGAGCAGTGTAGGCAGCATTTTACAGCATGCTTGTAATTGCAAGATGTGGACCTATTATGAGGATAGGAGTCAAAGTAGCTCCTTCACACAAGAATTTTTTATTGCTCATGTGAGTATATTTTCATATTTTCCTCTAACAAGCTTCTGAGTATTTCCGGCAGAATTCCTGTGTGATTAAACATAATATAAAATGTATTTGTCTCACACAAGATCTGACTTGCTTTTGAACCATCAGCAATCATCCCAGCAATTGCTGGGATGCAACTGTATTTTTTTTTTATTGTTATTACTGTTTTTCTACTTTCTGTCCCGGATCTTGTTAGATACTAGTCCTATCATTAATTATGCTAACAAGGTCCTGGGGTTGATTTAGAGGCTCTGTTATAATGCCAGCCTCTCAGTTTACGTCTCAAGTATCAGCATGTTTATTGTAGATCTCTGTTAGGAGAAGCTACTTTTTCTGTGCTTGTATGGAGAGTGAGCGCAGGAGCCAGAGTTGGAGGCGAGTAGGGCAAAATAATACACAGAAATGAGAAAAAGCAAACATCTTTGCCATATCTGCATCTTTCTGACAAAAGGACTGATGTTTCCATGGGGCACAGAGGTCTGCCTGTAGCTTCTTATTGACACATAAGGTTTGATTTCACAGAGTTTTTCCCCAAATACAAAAGAAATACATTCACAGACGAATAGTTCACTCCTGAGGGCCAGCACCCTGTTTAGTGTGCTGATAACTTTCCAGAGCTGATGTGTGTATTAGTCACCCTTGCTGGTTCACTGCTGATCTGAAAGACAGAGGTTAAATAATTGCGAAAGCAAGGCTGATGTCATCATGGCACCTGACTGGAGCTGCTGCTTGGGAACTGTGGAGAGAGATGGATTTGCTTTGCTTTTGCCCAGGAAAGGGCTCACACCGAGCAGCAACAGTATCTCAGACGTACGGTCCAATGCACAGTGTCTGTGCGACTGAGTCGCTCCCACCTTCCCAAACCGCTCACCAATGAGCGTCGTGAAGAGGAGAACTGTGGACAACGTGTCCTCCTCTCTCTGCTTCTTCCTTTTAAAAATCAGATGCATGCATACACATTTACAAGGGCCTCCTTCATACGCTGCACCGTGTGTGTGTGCGCGCCTCGGCACACAAGTCAGGATCTGTTTTGTTGTGTACATAAGTAGAGAGGTTTCTTGTACAGGCCTGTTTTACTGACCATATCATGTGTATATCATACGTAAGCTAGGCATATATCATATAACCTTGTATATGCGTATGGGCCTTTTCTACTACTGTTTAACACTGAGAACGACTTGGCTCCGTATGAGACATAGAAATAAAGACAGACCCTGCCCTAAAGAGTTTGTACTCTAAATGTCAGACAGAGAAAAGACAGGATGCGCTGTGGTGAGGAAGATTTCTGATGTGTTTGTCATTTAAATAGGAAAAAAACCTAAACTTGCTTCACAGGAAAGGAGTATGTGCCTGTTTGTTTTTAAGAGAACTTTAGAAAAGAAAAAGTAACAGTTTTATGACAGTTTGCTGGGGGAGAGGTTTATCTTAACACCTGCACAGAGGCTCTGGAGAAGGAAATGGGTGTACGTGCCTGTGTGGTCTGGAGTGTCTGTGCCTCTTGTTGCTCTGTTCTCGGAGTGAAATTCAGTTCTGGCTTCCAAGGGTGCAACTTCCAGCTGCCACCAGGACGGGCTTTATTGGCACAAGTGCCAATCCTTTTGCTCCTTGAGCCCTTCCCTGTGGTTGTCTGGTGTTTGCCTGCCTCTGTCTCTGATCCCCAGCTTGTGTTGTGTTTTATGCTTTTAATGAGAAGGGGTAGACAGCGGAGCAAAACTTCCATGCTGGGATCATAGAAGAGGAGCTATTTATTTCTGTGTTTCATGTGATGCCATGAAAACAGTCAGCAGTCTTATAGTGGAGCTCTGCAGTATCCACAGCACCTTTGGTGGTGCCGGCTGATGTTACGTAGCAAATGCCCCTTGCAGTGTTGTTCTGCATCATCACTGTGATGGACAGGATGTAGAATCAGAAATTGTTGCAAGCAGCACATTTTGTTCTTTTTTGGGTGCTCAGGTTTTCAGGTCTAAGACTTCTTAAACTCTGACTAGGACTTTTCAATGTTTTTATTATACACGTACATATTTATATTTTAAGAAAATGAAGTGCTAGGTGTGGGTATGTGCTAACACTAAAAAGGAAACAAACCATACAAAGCTTCCTAAGGCCTTATATTAAAATACTGGAAGCATTTGACTCCAAAGCACTGGGTTGAAGAGGAATGTCAAAAAGCCTTGGTCCACTTCGCAGCTAAAGACAGAAACTTCTCATGGGTTATTTCAAAGTGGTCAAGATGTAAGCAGGGAAGCTCTGTGGGTCACACCATTTTAATGAGAGACTGTCACAGCTGGAGAGTGACTTTGTGGGGATATAATGCCACTCGGGGAGCTGATTCAAGGTACTGGAGCCTGTTAGATGTTTGAATTCTCTTAGTGATGTCTGTCTTGTCAGCTCTAAACTTCAGGAGACAGTTAAGCCCCAGATCTCAGCTTGTCCAAACTGTCTTCACACTGGCGTTTTCTCTGGTTTTACTGCAGAAAAAGACTCAGTTTCCCTGGCTTAAATTTGTATCACATCTCTAGAGGAACTGTGAACACAACTAGGTCAGATTCTGTGGCTCCGTGAACTCTGAATTCAGTGCAGCATCCTGAAGTCGTGTGTGCGTGAGGACTCCAGACCAATCACACTGCAAATTTAATAGCAATTCCAGCAACAACACCCTTGTCACTTGGATGGAAGTGAAGAACTATGCCATGATAAAGCCAGAATGCAAGGCCAGTCCCCCAGGCCTTTGGGACTGGCCCGTTCCAGCTGCCTGGAGCAAGATTTGCTCCTCGCCGGTCTCCAGCTCTAACCCGGCACTCGAACCAGCTGCTTCACTCTCTGCTCTTACTGACAATGACCAGAGCAGGCGAGGTTTGATACTTTTTCAATACATTTTTAAACCAATTCATGACTCTTTACATGAATAACTGAAATTAACCTTCATTTGTGCCTTAATTTGAAGTTCAAACAATGTAATCAATATTTTGTGGTCTTCTGCAATCCGTTCAGGTCTATTTATCCAAGGAAATTATTTATCCCCCTTCTGCATTTGAGGTAGAAATGGACATAATTAATTCTACAAATTATAAGAAATTGAAAGAACTAGGACTCTGAACTACAGAGAAATACACCATGTCCAAATTCAACCCTTGTGAAGTACATGCACAACCCTCTATATTTTTTTAGTCTGTAATATATGAACTGTTTCTCAGCAAACTATCCCCATTCAGCTTTTTGTAATATTATAGCTCTTCGACAATGACTGTGAAGCCTCCTTTCCCCCCCTCACTGAAAGTGATTGCATAAGGTGAAAATAGTCATATGGGCTGAAGTCAGATATGAAAGCAGACATGTATTACTGAAAAAAATGCTTTGTTTTTGTCATGATGTGTTTTTGGATGAGCTACATTTATAACTGAGTAATTTGCTATCAATGTTTCATTGTAATTTACTCTCTGAAGAATTCATCATGTCATAAACTTCAGTAGGTACAAGATCAGTTCATTCTAATTTTGAGATTGTATCATAAGAAACATTTAGCACATTGTGAAATAAATTCAAGAAGCATTTAATCACTGCAAGTCTGTCATGCTCATCTTTGTCATCCTTAACAAACTTAAAAACTGCAACTGAGCAATTCTCAGCTAATGTAAAAAGTAACATCTAATGGCTTTCAACTGCAAGGCAGACAGATAATCATCTTGTGGGGACATGCCTCAACATTTCTGTGCATTGAAGGTTGACAAAATGATATAACTTCCAGAATCCTGAAACTCTCGGCAGCTTAGGAGAAGTGATTGAAAACTTCGGTTACACAACCCTCAAGATCAAGTGATTATTTGTTCAAACACTTATTTATTAAATAGTTTGTTGTGTTTTACGGAAGGTGAGGATGCTTATTTTGCTTCCAGCTAATTGCCCAGCTCATTTTCCCGTAATTTACAGCCAGTGATGCCTCCATAAGTTAACATTAGTCTTATTAGCCAAATGTGAATAACAAAGCTCAGACTATTTGACTTTTTTACTACTACTTACATTTTCAGACATTCTCATACAGTTTCACTGATGCCTTGCAATGACAATAAAACCGATTTTTTTAATTACTGTATGACTGAGAGGAAAATGGCTTTCAAGAACACTTCATTATTTCCACGGTTTAAAAGCTTGTATGTGCAGAGTAATGCTAGTGCAAATCACCTAGAGTTATTTAAACTTTTCTTTTGCACCTTTTGTTGCTATTTTCTGCTTGAAATTCGCAATATTTGAGAATCTCTTGTTGAAGAGAGAGTGGATGGAATTTGATCTTGTACAAAGTGGGCAGGAGATGTAAACCAGCCGGCTTCAAATAGGGCTCCAGTTCAGCCAGCAGCATGGCTGTGGGTCTGGATCCCCGCATGAGTGCCCAGGATGCTGGGGGTTCTCTGCCTGGCTCTGGCAGCACCTCAAGCACTGAGCTCGCTGTAGGAGTTCACTCCATTCTCCCTCAGTTCTCCTGTGCCATTACAAATAGGTTTTTGTGCTAAACTCAAATGCAAGCATTTCCCTTTTGGTTTCCACCATCTACTTCTGATCCCACCTCCTGTGATGCTTTTAGAAGCTCAGAGCACAGCAGTGATGTAGAATAGAAAAATCTGAGCACCAGAGCAGCTGCTCTGCTCTAGAACCAACACTCTTTGTATACTGCTAAGCCTGCAGAAAAATTTTTAAAAAGCTCTGGGAAAACTTTTACTTACAAACTTTTCCACATCTGCTGACTTCTGTTTAAAGGTCTTGTGCTGTCTGTAGCACTGTAATTTAGTTATGCTTTGAGCAGAAGTTCGAATAGGGGATCTCCAAGGTCCCTCCTAACCCAAGTGATTCTTTTCACCGATCCTCTGCAATAAAAGTCATTAATACCTCTATAGGGCTTAACAAAACATTCTACAGCAGCTTAAAAGGGCTCTAGCTCAACAGAAAGTTGAGTCCTCAGTTTGGATTCCTCATTTAGCTTTTTACTTCCTAAGGCCTGAAGATAAAATTGAAGGTGGGTGGGCAAGATTTCAGCCTCGGCAGTGAGTTGGCCCAGCGGCATCTCCTCTGGTTTATCTGCAGAAATATAACAAGAGCCAGAGGGACCTACCGTTGTTCTTTGTCTGTGGATCTGAGTTGCTGGACTGGCTTGGTTTTGCTCAGACTTCTGATCTTTGGGGCAAACTGAAGCTGGGTAAACTCAGATGTACACTCAGGTGTAGTGTTATGTGTCACGCACTTCTAATCAGATGCATGGCTTTGTGTATCTCTTCTTTCTCTGGCAGCTGGTAAAAATCAAAGGACAGTAAAAAGAAAGTGCAAGCAGGCAGCTGTGTGAACCCAAAGTGTTTGAAATACAGCAAACTGCATGTGGGGAGGGACATAAAATGGGGGCAAATGTGATAATTTTCAGAGCTATGCAAGGGAGGCAGAGAAGCCCCTTGGGGCAGGGGTAAAGTTATCATCGCATTAAGTGAGTAGTCTGCTGTGATTGTTCTCTGATGTGAAATAGAGTGAAAAATGATGGGATTTTTTTTTCCCTTTAGTTTATTGGAAATGTGAATGACTCAGTCTTGCTTTAACTTATTTTGTATCTGCTTTATTTGGAGTGTGCTCTGAATAAACAGGGCTTTTTGTTTCCATGCTCCTGTAGATTTTGCTTCTAGCCTCACTTCTTTTTCTTTTCCTGAAAGTAGAGGTTTGGGTGAAAAGTAGCCAGAACATTTCTGCTATCAGAAATGTACTACATTCATTAATTTTCAGCCAGGGACAACAAAACTCCAAAACTCTTGAGTCACTCCAAAGGTTCTGCTCATGAGAATTGTATCCAAACCTTTCTTTCCAGCCTTCTCCTGGCTGTTAGCAGCAGGCAAACCTTGAACCCAGGAGCTTTTTCAGCAGCAAACCCACCGTTCCCTAGTGCCCAGCAAAGTACAGAGCTGTTTGCAAGCTCCCATCTGGAATGGTGCAGTTTGGGAATGAGCAGTGTGTCGTGCTCGGCTGTGAACCAGACACGGCCACGGAGGTGAGGAATGTGGGTGACTCGGACGGACAGGATGCGACCCGAGGCCGGTTAAACGTAATCTCAGAGCTGAACACACTCAACAGCTCCAGCAAGTCCATGTCCAGTTCTGATTTTTGGGGTAGAAATCAGATGACGTGCAGCTTAAGGCTGAGTTTGTGTTTAATTAGGGGATTATCTCAAATCTGAAATGGAGCCGCTTTGAAGCGTGTGAACCAAAGCTCGATAAAGACTCCCACAAAATCCCGCAAACGGGAAATCTGTAGGCTTCGCCCTGTATTTATTTGCTATGGCTTGGTTAGAAGTGAAAGGCACAGCTCAGCTGCCACAGCTGGACTTTTTTTCTGGTCCATCCTTCTTTCTGCAGGCTGCTGTAATTTGTTTGTTGAGCAGATCATCTGAAATCAGATTGGCTGGAACTGGAATCGCTCTGCTCCGCTCCCTTAGCAAATACGCGAGGTCTGAGAGGTGTCTGGCTGCGTGTAATGAAATGAGCTGACTGGCACTTTAGCATTCCCCTGTGCAGGAGCGTCTTAGGAGTAAGACACTTAATTATTATTAACATTCTAATTGGCTTGTGCGGGTGTGTGTGCGTGACTGCACTGCCTGGTGGTGAAACCACATCCCGCTCTTCCCAGACCGTGTCCCTCTGAATGGAGCAGAGCCTGTATCTTCTAAAATTCAGATCTCAACCTTCAGCCGTTTCCAGTAGCAAAGCGCTAAACACACTAAATGTGAGGGGGGAGGGAAGAAAAAGTAACTATTTTAGGGAAACATTAACAGGAAAAGAACTTCTTGGTAAAGTCTGCAGATAAGAAGGGTAAGAATTGTTCTCTCCGAGCAGTGTCTGCGGTACAGCTTGTCCTGTGTGCTTTAGCCACTTCTCTGTGCCAGCATATAAGGAGGACATTAGCTCTTAATGGGAAACATTAGGTGTTTAAATCAAGCCCATTTTTCCACAAGGCGGGCTGCTGTCAGGTGGCTGCTGGAGGCTCTGCTCCCCAAGTCACTTCTTGTTAGAGGTTTGCCACCTAGTGCTGCAATTCCGAACTGCTCCTCTCTGCCTTCTGCCCGGACCTGGGGCTGCAAAAGCCGATTTAGAAAACAAATTGTTTATTTACCAGAAGTAGCAGTTGCTACATGCATTGACTCTTTGGCTCTTAGCTTTTGCAAAGAACAATATTTGCTGGGAGACAGCAGGGATAGTTGTTGTTGCAGTGAAAGATGCTGCTTACGCTGACAAACTGCATCAGAACGGAGGGTTTATTGTAATAATGTCCTTTCACTCTGCTTTGGCAGAGTGAAGCAGACTGAAAATGAATGCCTACAGTTTATAGCGGGGTGCTTGCCTTAGTGTGTAATGGCAAATGACAATCAGATCTGCAGGGTACAAAGATTTTTTTGGTGCATCCATGGCGGTCTGGAAGAGAACAAACACTGTTCTTATAAACTCAGACTTTGGACAAACATAGAAGAAATCGGCAATTTAAAATAGCTTCCTTTGTGCTCAGACCACCTCTCTAAAAGACATAGTCTGACCATCCAACTGTATTTACAGCTCTCCCCTTCTGCTAAGTTATAATAAAAACAGAAGCAAGATCCTTAGCTTCTTGTATCTGCACTTAATTTAGCACCAACACTAAAGTCATTTTACCCTTTCTTACTACAGGAATGATTTCTACCACCTTTACCCTTGCTAAGAACAGCATCTCGCACTGAGTTGTTTTTACAGAAATTGGTGAGACTTAACTACCCTTATAATCAAGTTTAGGGTGCCAGAATCTGCCTTAGGGCTCTCCTGATGGATTTCTCTCTGCTTTGGCAGTGCCAGTTTTCTCCCTACATATTGCAAAAAGTACTTGAACTCAGACCCCGAAAGGTGCTTGAGCAGCTGTGGTTCCCACTAAAGCCCAGTGACTTGAGTATGCTTCACATCAGTCCAGGCTCTGCTCATCACGTTTATTTGACAGGCAATAACCTTTTTATTGAACCCAGCACATTATGCTGATGATCCACCCTTCAGCAAATATGATTGTAATAATCACTTGATATTTATTTAACGGCCAATTGCTGTCTTTTGGGAAAGTCAATTTACATAGTTCCAAATGAAAATTAATACATTTTGTAATGGTTCTTTAATAAAGGCCAATGTAGGGTTGGTGCCTACTGGTGAGAGGTGAGGATGGGAAACCAGGTGTCTGTGTGTAACGCTGGATTCTGCCACTGCCTTGCTTAATGACCTTGGGCAAATCTCTTAGCCACTACATCCTTTTATTTATTCCCTTGTAAAACGAGAATAATACTACCCTGGTGCCACGAATCTTAATTGTTGTTTGTAGAGGATTTTGACCTCTCCAGCAAAGAACGGCATGAATTATCCTATGGCTAGCCTGCTGACCCTAACTGAAGGAAATGTATACAGCTCTTTATCTAGAGGAATGTCTAGGTAGAAATACATTTTAGGCCAGTGAAGCAGCTTTCATTTAAGATAAAAGAACACCTTCTTCCTCCTACGTTCTCCACCAAATGTCAGAGCTTCCTATTGCATTTAAGTGCAAAGTCTAATTTTCTCTAAATGTATGTATTCAGGAGCTTGGCCAACTCCCCTCAGTATTGATTTTGTTGGCCAATTGATGAGGCATGGAGGAATTCCTTTCTAACTCCTGCCTTGGGCTTTCCTCATCTTATAGTATCAGACTCTGACTCCTTGTCCGGCTTCTTTCCTCCCCTTCTCCCACTCCTCCTTAGGAATATATAGCGCTTCAGAAGTGGGACTAGCTTTGTAAAAACTTTCTTTCATTGGATTTTTATTTTTTATTGGTATGCACAGGTTATCTTTAAATTATTTACTGATATACTGCCAAGCACTGCTTATTTAACCTCCTTCCTGCTCTCTTTGTGCGTGGATTCCTCTAACGACACTGGCAAACAGTATTTTGGAGGGTGTGCAGCACATTTCTGCAATGAAAATCCCAAATGGAAAGCTAGAAGACATTGCCATCTCTGAGAGCTCGCGTTCCAGTCTCATAGGCTTCGGCACCCGGTCTCCAATGAAATTGGTGGGCACCCAGCACCTTGAAGAGTGGGTGCTCACCCATCCCCAACCCCAGGCAGGTAAAGAGGAGCCTTTTTTAATTTCTGGTTGGTTTTTTTTTCCCTCCTTCCTCCGTGTGATCGTTGAGCCACTCCGACGTGAATTTATGTGTGTAATCATCTGTGTTGTAATTGGCAGCCTGGCATATGAGTCACTAACCAAATTAACTGAAGTTTCCTTTGGGGAAAAATGTAATCAGTTACTACACTCAGATACATTGCAACAAATTAACTCTTACTGTTTGTATGGGTCTGGTTTCCTTCCCCAAAACAAATGGGGGAAGGGGCCAATAACAGAGAAGGGTTAAAAAGGATCGGCGTATCCTGAAGCAACTTTCTCCATAGCTTCGGGAAAGCCATTTGCAATATTCCCTACCATATGAGTTAAAAAATCACAAATAATATCCATCCCATATTAGAGATTGACTTTAAAATCGATAAGATGGAAAAATACATGTTTTGATTGTTGGGGGCACTGAAGCCTTTAGTGTTCCACCATGTGAGCTTTTGTTTGCAGCCCAAATTATCAAACCTCTACTTTCTGTGGGAAAGCAAGCTGAGATTTTCATATAATTGCATGATTCAAGAACCTGGGGCTTTAAGAAAAAGTCCACTATTGCAGAACTAAGAATTAGTTGGTTGGACTTAGCAACACAGCACTTGATTGTTTTTCTTCTGTACTGAAATCTGTTCTGAGCTCAAATCTAAGCAGCACTGTGGAAATAATTGAGAATATTTTTGTTTTGCTGGCTGAATAAAAAACTTAGTAAAAACTTTTTTAAAAGTAAAAAAATATTCTATTTAAGCTGAAATGAAACATTCATTTTCAGATATTGTTCACTTAAAAAAAAAAAATCAGATACTTTATTTTAAAATGTTTTCACCTCAGTAAGTGTTTATTCCCCAAGTCTGATACAGGGTTCCAGTTGATCTTGATCCACAATTGTCAGAAAAGAAAATATTCTACTAAACAGGTCACAGTGGCTGACCTGAGAAGTCCTGGTCTGGTGGGTGACTGAGACGTTGGAAGACTCAAGTCTTTTAACTGGTAATTTCTGCATAATACTCTCAGGGGCCCAGATACACGAACATGCAGGTGTCAATCTCTTCAGTTATTGTCTCCGAATCTTTGATATCCGATATTTATTTGTGTTTCTACTGCCTGAGTGGCATAGGAGTTCTCCTTGCTGAATGTCGGTAGACGTGTTAACCAATATGGAGTGACGCGCAGTGACGCGATGAGGAGGTCGATGGGGACCGAGGGACCAAGGCAGCTGTCAAGAGGACCTTGCAGCCTGTGTCCTGGGGAGTCCAACCGCAGCCTCCTGGAGAACTGAGATTTTGTAGTGTCTTCTGTGTAGGACTGAACTTGGTCAGTTAGAGAAAAATGATGTGAGGTGCCTAGTGGAAAAGAGGAAGGCTGTTTGGAGAACAGAGCCACGATGGGCAAAATATGTGATTCAGGCGTAAAACCCCATACAGGTCAGGGAATGTACCGCAGCTGCTGGAGGTATAACCAGAAGATGAACAATTTTTGGCCCATTCTTGCTCCCACTGAAGTCAGACAGCTGGTGTAGTGCAGGTTAAGTTTTGACATCTGCTTTTATTTTAACCTTAAACTGCCTTCAAAAAGACTCTCTCTGAGTCTTCTTTTTCTCTTCCTTGGTGCCCCTGCAAAAATACAGCACAAGTGTCTTAGTACTGCTGCAATTCTTTGGCATGACTGTGACTTCTGACTACACTAGTATTTCCTTTCTGGTTTACCTTTCAATTTTTTCCTTCATTTTTAAAATTTTAATAACTAGAACAATCTATTTTTGCAGTTGGAAGAAAGCGAACTTCAATATATCTCACAGAACACCTAAAATGAATTCACGCTGAAAAGGGGTGGTGGAAGATTTAGGTCCTGGCTGTAAGCTTTTGACTGGAGTCATTTGTCATTTTGCTTCCCGGATTGGAGCAGTGAAGGTTTTACAGTGTGGGCTCTCAGCGTGACAGAGCTGCGCGTGATTTCGCGCTGCTGGCTGAGGGTTTCCTTTTCCAGACCTTCAAACAAACCCGGAAAAATCCAAATCTGCTTGAGATTGGTGCAGAGTGGGGTTGGGTTGGACATGGACATGTTTTTAAGGTTCAGCCAGACAGGGTGCCAGGCCATGTTGTCTAGACCGGGCTTATACTAAGAAAGATTGCAGCAGATGATCCTTGTGGTCCCTTCCACCTGCTATTCTATGATCCTACTGTCATTTATACTCAGTGTGAAATGAGTTCTGCTCTGCTGGGGACGAGCACAAGGCATCTGGATCACTTCTGGTCTGCCCGTGGTTGTATGTGGAGACAGACATCGTGCACATGCGATGTTCATGTGAACTTCTCAGTGGTCTAATGCGGTTCTATAAGATGGTCACTGAGATATTAGTGCAGTGGAAATCTGAGAAAATAGCTGCTTAGAGGTGTGTTTGATGCTGGATTTTGATGAAGCTGAACTAGGGAGACATTCTGATCTTTGAAGGTACTGTCTGGGATCACGTCCTGCATAATCCTTTCAAGGAATTAGGTTGCTCGCTCCCTGCTGCTGATCAGTTGCGTTTTCAGCTGATGGGATCAGTTTGCTCTGGGAAAGTGTTCCTGGGGCAATGAAACAACTGTGAGGGAGTCTGTAGAGCCTGGCTTTAGGGATGAGGTGGAAACACAGGGCTGTGTGCATCTTCATGGTACCAGGAATCCCCTTGGGCAGAACCCTCGACAGGACCAGGTCTCAAGGGCTAGTTTTGACTGCAGCTAAAGCAGAACTTCCCTGAAATGCCTTTTCAATGGCAAAGGAAATGCAGAGACGCTCTCATGGTGGGGGTGTCTGCTGCTGAAGGAGTGGGGAGCCGTGTGTGTAGGTTCCTGATCCTTCCAGTCGGTTTCCACAAATCCCAGCTTGTCAACACCCCCTTTCCTAAAGTTATTTGTCGTCCTGTCTGTTGCTGAGAGCTCTTGGATCCAAACGAACTGAACTAGTTCACACCTGCCACAGAAACCAGTAATACTGTAATAAGTGAGTGGGCTTCAGTACCGAGAGCTGCGTGATTCAGGTGGGATGCGAATCTGCGCTCTTCTCTGTCAGTGAAGGAGAAATCAGGGCTGGGCCAGGCCTCCTTCCTCATGCGCTTTGCACAGCGACTTCACAGACCCCCTTCTTCCCTGTCCCTCCTCAAAGCGAGCTGTGACAGCTGGGGAGGCAGAACAGCAGTCGAGTTTGCATCATCACATCCCACTGATGCCTCTTCTTCCTCTCCCAGCCCCCCTCACATCACTGTAAAACCAAGAGGCACCCAAACCCTCTCACTTCCAGTCGGTGCAGTGAAGGGTATGAAGAGCTTGCAAGCAACAGGGAGATGCTTGGGAAATGCTGCCATGCTGTCGCACCCTCCATCGTATTGTGACTTCCAGCCTGCTCTGGGTGTTTGCTACTCGGGGGTGTGTGATGCTCTGGAAGAGGGATGTGCCATTTGATCTTGGCTGAAGTGGCTGCCACCAGCCCTGGCTCCTCAGCCTTTCATTGTTGCTACGTTACTATTATCGTATTATGCCTGAGCTGCAGAAGGATCTTTGAAATGTGCATGCTAATTGATGTAAGGCAAAGTTTGCACTTGGAGTGGTATATACAGTGCATAAATATCCCTCTTGCTGCCTGCACTGAAGTGACTCCTGTCTTCAGAGCTTCCACTGGTTTTATTGCTTTTTCTTCCCCCCGTCACAATACTGAATTGACTGACTTTATCTTGGCACTTTCTGTGTCTTACCAAAAGAACAAACTCAAAATAGCTTTCCGGGTTGCATTTTGGATGGTTTTGCTGTGCCACTGAAAGAAAAGATGGTTCTTTTAAAGCATGCAATTCATTTTACCCACTTTCGTCCTGAGTTGATACATGGGCCATTAGCTGCCAGCTGAGTGGTAAACACATAAATGGTGGTGGTACTGCCTACATCTCAGACCCACTTTCTCTCCTCCAGAAGCTTTTCCCTTCTCCTTGGCTGTGGTTATGAGCTCGTGAAACTCACTTAACCCTTTTTCACCAGCAGAATTAACTTCCATTAATGCTACAAGTGCTTCAGGCAACGGAGCGTTAGTCTGTTACACCTCCTCTGAGATGCCTCGGCTATGGTGTTGAACAGGTTGAATGATAAAGCAGTAATTTAAAAACCCATCTGAAGATCATTTCCTAAGAAAGGGGAGTTTTTCAGCTCAGTTGTTTGAGAAGTGGAAAGTCTCAGTTCAGCTCCCAGCTCTTTAGGAGTCTCTTGGCATGAACCTGGAATATGCAATCTCTGTTTTTCCTGACCTTCATCTTTTTTGTAGCAACTTTTTCCTCTGGTAAAAGCAATGGATGAGCCGTGCTGGGGGCATGGCAGTGGAAAATAGTCCTTTATCTCCCTGAGCTCTAACCCTTGGTGTATTAATGGGAGATAACACTTCTTCGTTGTGCATTTTCTGCCCTTTATTTAGAGTGGGAGGTCTGATCTCAAACACGAGCATAAAGTATCATACAAATATAAAATGTAAATGAATGTCAGTGTCTTATAATCCCTTGTCCATTTAATTTCCAGTGAACTAGTATTGGTGAAGTGACTACAACCTAATACCCCACCTTTGTAGATCGCGTTTATATGCAGATCTCATTGAATCTCTGCATAGTTACGAGACCTTGAGGAACAGCCAGAGTCCATTTTACTTGGTAAGGGAGTAGGTTGTGAATAGGTCTGTTGTTGAAGCATATATTGTTTTTCAACTTAAGTTACGGTTTCATATAAATAATATATGTAGCTAGTCAATGCTTGGGAAATGCATTCTTTTCCTTGTGAAATATTTATGGACGTCAGTGCCTACTAAGTACCCAGTCAATTTTGAGAATACAGCTCTAGTAAGAGGGCTTGGTTGCCTTTAAAGTCTTGGCCAGAGATTGGCAGGATGGGACGGACCTGTTAACTGAATGGTGCTGCCATTTATCTATTGATTTTCCCCTACTCCTTACCCCTTATGTGTGTGATCCATCCATCTGCCCTTCAGGATTTTGAAACTGGATTTTGTGTTGGTGAAAGTCTCCTTTCTGACACCAAAGCCAACAGGATCCTCTACATCAGTAGGGGACAGGTACAGCATGAACTGGTAAAAAGTTAATTCACACTGCAGTTGAAAACTATTGGGATTTTCACTTGTCAACCAAATAATCAAAATTATCTGAATATCGTCTATAACAAATTATATCCTCCAAAATGTTGTCACTATTCGTATATGGTGCAATTTTGCCCAGTGTAGAATTCCTGTATGTGACTTCTTCATTTCTCCAGCCTTCAGGGTGGAAACGAGAATTAATCCAGGTATGGATTAATCCAGGCAGGATAATCCAATGTGACGTGTAATGCGGGTCATCTGAGACTCCCTTGGACTTTTCTGGCCTGGTAAGAACTGTTGTAATTTAAGACAAAGAAAAAACATCTCAGTCTTTACCTCAGATAATATTGCGGTCTTCAAAATTACTTATATCCTTTTTGTCACAGAGCTGTGTCCTGATTTTTGACTAGGTGACAAATCTGTGTAAGGAATGAGACTTCAAAGAAGTGGATACCCAATTTTTAAACTTTTTTTTAAAAGAAATTAGTGTGCCAGTTCCTGAACTTGAAACAGACACTTGGGGCACAGAGGTGGGCGAGCACTTCGAAGTATCACAGAATCACAGGATCGACTGGGTTGGAAAAGACTTCAGAGCTCATCCAGTCCAACCCTTGGTCCAACTCCAGTCCATTGACCAGATCATGGCACTAAGTGCCATGGCCAATCTCAGTTTAAAAACCTCCAGGGCCGGTGAGTCCAGCACCTCCCTGGGCAGCCATTCCAATGCTGACCACTCCCTCTGGAAAGAATTCAAGGCTTTATATAAAACAGCCCGACAGGAGCAGAGATGGCTGAAAATCTTCCGTTATCAAATTCAGTCCTGAAAAACCCGCCCTGAATTCAAGGGTTTTTAAATCTGTTTGAACTGACTGAAGTCATCTTAATAATTTTTTGGTCCAGTTCTGACTCCTACAGGCTGCAAAGACCTCAGGCTTGTGCACAGACCAGTGAAAAGCTGCCTTTGTCATTCCTATTGCAGTTTCCTGCGCTGGTGGCCTGTGAATGGATGAAACAGCCCCCATGTATCTGTCTGAAACTCACACCATTAAAGCCTTAACTCAGCAATCTAAAATGGTGTGTTTTATTCCCCTTACCTACATGTCAAATCATAAACATCAGCTTTAGTAATAAATATTTCTATTTTATATGTATATTTTTATGCCTTTGTCCCAGTTGTATTTTTCAAGGCTAAAGGCTTCAGTGTGAGATTCTTACTGCATGTTTAACAAACAAATAGTGAAAAATAAGATATGCTGATGTGGAGATTATTATACATAAATCATTGAAAAATGCTCACTTTTCAAGAAGGGAATCACAAAAGGAGTCATTGACCTGAATAAAAGAAGCTCAGCTCTACTCCAGAGAATTTGCCAATTTCGATACATGTTAGGGCTTGCTCACAATTGTAATTTATTAATCCTGTTCCCTGTTCTTTTCCTCTCTACTTGCACATTTGCTTTTTATTGTAAGCAAGAATTGTATTTATTTTCTAAGAATGTAAATTGATCTCGTGGTCGCTGATAACCACTAAAAGCTACTTGATAGTCAAAACAATCCCTCAAAAGACCCATAATCAAAGTAGGTAGAAAAGGCCTCCTTGCTAGATCATTCAATTTTAATATTTCCAAGAGAAAAAGCAGTGTTTGTATCCTGAATCAGAGCCAAGGATATTCTGGCCTGATTTGTAGGGCAGATCTCTGCTCGTGGTTGGTTTGGAAACAGAAGCTCCCTGCCTGGTGCTGGTAGTGGTGCTGAGAGGCGCCAGGATCTAGAGAGGTGAGAGGGTTTTTCATGATCTCTGGAAAACTAGGACGGCTATTTTGCTATTTAAATGGGAGCTGAACTCTTGGAAATTGTGCTTCTCACGCAGAGAAACTACAAAGGAATCTACCTGTGCTCTCTAAATTCTATATATTATCTTGTTTTTATTTACATCTTGAATATATCTGTTGTATTTACTTGTTAAAGAGCTCTCGGTCCCCTGCTTCCATCCTTGGCATCCCAGAGCTTCCATCTACATTCAGTGTTTGCCAAACACATATTCATACCCAAATACAGGTACACGTACATGCCCACTTGCAATAACAGATGTGATTGTTTCCTCATGCCTCTGTTTTCCAAATAAAGATGCAATAGTTCAGTATCTTATAACCCCAGCAACCAGAACCAGATTCTGCAGAGAAAAGGCAAAAAATTAAAAGTAGTCTGGGTTAGGTAAACTTATTGCAGTAAATATCCAGTTCTAATTTGTAATCAGATTTCTCTCTGAGACATGAGTTTTCTCTCCCAAAACTTCTTTCAGTTCCTGGTAAAATTGCCTGGCTTCACATTGAATTGAGCTGTAGCCTCAGCACCATGTTTTGTTTTATTTACCAAATGTTGACTCTTTTTTTTATTTTTTAAATAAGATCTGTTTTCTTCCTCTGTCAATGAACGTGGGATTCGTCTAAGGAGTTATTTTGTGCTTCTTCCCTGTGGTATGTTGTAAACTCACTGACAGAGGCAATCGAGTACTTAACTGATCATTAGTGCGGAGCTTCCCCCTCAGCTGCAGCACTGGTTTCTGAAGGCAGACTGTGATGTGCCTGCTGTCTGCAGTCAAGTTTTAAATCATTCTCTGATTCAGTAGGTGCTGTGCACAGCTCAGCTCTTGTCAACTCTGGAAATGATTTTTTTTCCCAGTTACGTTGGTAAGATGAGGCGCTTACTTGCTAAAACACTTCCCCCTTCCCCTACCCCTCAGTGCCTTTCAAAGATATTATTAGGTGGAAGAGATATTAGATAAGCCAGCATGCAAAGAGAAATAACCAAGAAATACACAGTATATTAATGCCTTACATTTTAGTAAACTCTAAATGTGGACACAAGAGTATCTGAGTTTGGAGATAAATTTCTGTACTCTTAGCGTTTATTGAATCAGCAATGTACCCATCCATTATGAGATGCCAGCAGCTGGTCAGCTTCTCATGTCATGTACAGTTTCCTTTGCTTCTTGTAGTAATGATAGAATAAAACTATTATTCTTCAGTGCCTTTCAGATAATGTTCCTTTAGATTGTCATCCAGATACCAGTTACTTGTATGTAAACACAGATCCTAATTTAGAAGAATTACCTTTGAGTTAAGCATTAGTTTATACTGGTAGGGATAGGAAAGAGCTGCTTTCCAAACAGAAACTGTTGGACAGGTTAAAAAACCAATTATCGGTATCACTCCTCCTCTGTGCCTAAGGAGTTTCGGAAAGAGGATTCTAATTATTTGCCTCAGGCAAAGAGAGGGATAGAAAAGTTGGTATTTCACAACCCTCTCTACACCACAGATACCTCTCTGGCCCTCTGAGCAAACCTGTCACTGCCTCCCTCAGTGCTGGGAGGTGACAGTATTCTTTAGCACATTCACAGATTATACCGTCTTCCTTTTTCTCCCTTCTTTCACTTTTTATCTGAATTTATTTACTAACCGTGTTGGGGAAAATTTGACGCTATCAAAAATGGGGTGTCGGTGATTCGAAACCTTTCTTGATGACAGCTCCCTTATTTTCACCCACCTGATACATCCCACATTCTTTCACAATCCTGAGACCATGGTGAGGAACAGTCGGTAGCTGAAGGGAGTGGAGCTGGAGCGAGGAGATCATCTGATTGTAGCTGTGCGAGGATCTTGTGCAATTCCTGCAGGTTCTCTCTCAGACTAGAAACAGAACAGTAAGTTGTTAAGAGACAGTAATGTGCAGAAGGCAAAGCAGCAGACCATCGACCTTTACAATGCGGTCTCCTGCCATGCTTCTCTAAAGGATGTTTTATTATAAAGAACGCATGTTTTATTTTCTGTCGAACCAACGAACCCAAGACTTTGGGGAATTATCAAAGAATTAAGGGTCTGATTCACAATAGAAAATGCTTCTGGTTATGTGTATATTGGTCGCTTTTCTAGAAATGGTTGCAATGGAAAACCTTTAGTTGAGCAGATGTTAAATGTCTGGTATCAGACCTTCTACAAAATGCTGAGTAAAGCTGGCTAGAAACCGAACATCTGCTTTAGGAAAAATGTGGATGGTTTAGAATTTTTGTCTCATAAAAATAAAAAACAAGACCTCTTGTTAAAGAGAGAGCGAGCAGAACACAGGTTCAACTCACAGTATGCTAAAGCTCGGTTCTGAGGGTGTTCCTGTAAGATGTAGGAGATGTAGTTCATGTTTATGGCCTGCAACACTTCCTCAAATAGAAGTAATCTGTTAATTATTCCTGTTGGGCTGGTTCTGACTTCATAAAAATCCCGTTCCTTGGGGCAATGGAGAGATGATGACCATGAGGTTGGGCTATTTGCCATGACTGTGGGAACATAATGTCAAATCCTTGCTCTGCTTTATTTGGAGCCAACTCAATCTTTCCTCTGTCACATGGTGCAAATCCACATCACCAGGGAATGTGCTGAGCCATGGGCTGGGATCCTTTCCCAATCAGGTTTCATCCATCAGTCTCAAGTTGGGCTGGAAGATTCTTCCCAGCAAGCATTTTGTTGAAACTGATGTGTTTCCCACAAAAATTTTCAATTCTGAGAGATCAGCATTTTCTGTACCTAAAAAAAAGTGGTGTTGGAAAATTCCTGACTGGCACCAGTGCTCAGCACTGATGAGGTCAATTGACCACTTGCACCCTTCCAACGTTTATGTCTTTTTATTTCAAAACAGTTACAGAGCTGTTCTTCTGGGCAGGAAATTGCAAAAAAGCCAAGGCTGCATTTAAATAGTGCATTCAACTGTAACTTGCACTGAGTGCAATTTTGAAATAATCTTTATATAGAAGATGTTGTCTCAACTACCTATTGAACACATTGAACCTCCCACGTGCCTAATCTTCCTGCTTTGCACAAAACATAACATTTATCTCTTAAATACCAGAGACAATACTGTAAGAAAGAGGCCTGGAAAAAGAAATATTAGTAATATAACCCATAAGTCCATCCCAAAGGGATGTTCACTGTCGGATGAAGACTAACTGGGAATGTTAATAGTTCAGAAAGGGAAAAAACTGTAAAACTAAATTTTGAAGTCATCCTTGTCTTCCTGTGTCTCTTTCCTCAATGGCAACGTTGCCATTTTCTAGGTGTGAACTGCCTGCATTTAGGTTAAAGAAAAAAGAAGAAAAAGAAAAAGTTTTAATGCCTCTGAGCCCTTATCTATTGTCATGGGCCTCACAGACAATAATAGAGCCAGCGCAGCTGTATTTAGAGGCTTTGTTCTGCCATTTGATTCCCAAACATTTTTCATGACCAAGATAGAGAATGGAACAACCGCCTGTTCAAGAAACCTCATTATAGAACGAGATCCCATACTCCAGTCCCACAGCTTATTATCCACATGGAAACCCAGCTGAGAAACCCAGCACTGCTTTATCAGCAAAGTTACAAATATTTACTGAGGAACAGAAGTCAAATGGGAAGGGCTGTCTAATCCAAGCTATGTACGCTTATAATTGCCCTGCTCATGAAAACAACTGGTTTTCCTCAATTTTTCTTGCTATATGGGTGGTCGCTGGTGTCATCCATAATTTTTTTCCCTCTCTCACTTTGTACAGGATGAAGAGGATAATAACCGTACCAGCTTCACCGGCCCATGGAGAGAACAGCTGAAGAGAGCATGTGAAATTGGTGTGACGAACAGCAGATGAGGGGAAGGCTTCTTGCGTTGAGGGAGATCTAAGCAGCACTTCAGGCCAGGAGGCAAAGCAAGAAACAACTTCTTCGCATGTAACCAGGTAGGCTGCTAGGATCCTGTTAGAAGTGGTGTATGATAGTATAAACCAGAAAACCAACAGGTTCTCCATGCAAAAGAAAACTGAAGAAAAATGGATGCAATAAAATAAGGGATTCAAACTTTATCTAAATTAAGGAAGGCAGACTGAAGTGCTTTTCCAAAGAAAGAGCTTGAACTCAATCAAAGAAAAGAGATTCTACAAAAGTAATCTATAGCTTAACATGGGCAAAGCAATGAGGAGTTTATCTTGAAAAATCAATTGCAATTGCTGGAATAGTTTCTCTCTAGGTATATCACTGCATCTAAGATCCCAACCGGTGTTCTATTCTGGTGCGCCAGGCACTGCTATGTCAGCACTGCCTGCTGTCACCATTTCCAGAGTCACCCTACTCAAAGACCCAAAAAACCCCAGCTCCAAAGAGATCAGTCTTCTGACAATCACGCAGCTGACCAGAGCCGCAGATCTGATACACAGCAGTTTTCCCTCAGTTCTTAGTGTCTCTGAATCTTCTTTCCTTCCAGAGCCGGTGTGTGCAAATTTCATTGGGGTCACAGGAGCCAGGCTGCTGTGAAACTGTCTGAAGGGAGAACCTTTCTCCTCTTAGAGATGCTGAAAGAGAAAATAGTGTGTGTACCTTTCTGCTTAAAATATGTCTTGCCAAGGAGGAGCAAGGCTTGAAATGAGCACATTTCAAAGGTATTGGCTGCACTGTGCTCATAGTCAACTGTTTCAGCTCAGTGTACAGGGATGGGCATGGGTAGCAATGGTGGTGGCAGAATATTTCTTGGGAACTCGAGAAGCAGTGACCTGGGAGCCTCTAGTCCAGAGGCAAGGTCAAGCTGTCCTGTCTGACAAAGACACTGCCCTAATTCATAATGTATAGATAGGATATATGTGAAGGTATCTATATACCATTCACAAAACTAATTATGCATCTCAGAAGACACTTGATTGTGGTTTCTTTTAAGTAGTTCTTGAATTCCCACATGCTTAAAACCCTTTTGGAAGCAAAATACTGAGTCTTCAATCAGAAGCTTTTCAGGGTATAACCCTCTGTGGTTTTGAGTTACGTTCATACTAAAGCACTTACGTGATTTCTAAAGGCCCTGGTCCCCCGTAGATTGTTCTGCAGTTACTGACCGGGATGAGTAGTCAGCACCTCCGGAGAAGCTGAGAGCTTTGGTGCCTCAGTTCATTTGCCTGTATTTTAAAACTGTGGCCTCTGCTTATACTGGCTTTTGAGACAGGTGAAGTTGATAAAGTGAATGAGTAAAAAACTTAAGTGCAGCAGAGAATTAAAAAGCAGGGAAGATGATGAGAAGAGAGGTTGAGAGAGAGATTGTGGCCGAGATTAAAAAGCAGGATTTCATTGGGATGTTTTCCTTATGTCAAGACCTCCTTTTTATTGCCTTTTTTTTCCTTTATATGGAATTGCACTGAAAAAGCTGCATCCTGACTCTCCCACATCCCTGTATTTTATCATGGTCAACGATGCACATCCTTGTAAAAAGCAGGTTAAATATTTTTGTGGTTAAATGTCACCTGGCTTGGTGGAAGCAGCAGGATCACGTATAGGGCTCATAACGAGTCATTTTATAAGTTACAGTCTCTGCTGCTCCCCCTCATCTGGACCTGTTCTCATCCTAAACCTGACAAGGTCCTGTCACTAAGTCACCTGAAGCGCAGAATGGAGAATTCATGGTACAGCACAGTGAGGTTGTGTCCTGCAAGCAGCAGCTCTGAGCTGGAGCTGTGTTCCCTGGCTGCAGTTACCAATTCTCAGACTCCGCTAAGGCTTTTAGTACATTTCCTATTTAATTTTGGAGGTCTGGACAATTCTGCTTGGATATCCTATGTTAAATGGGGTCAGGCCTGGTTAGTTCTTGGATGGGGTGACCTCCAAGGCAAATACAGGTGTGAGCCTGCACAAAGAGTGATGGTGATTCAGGAGGTGGCTCGGTTCCCTTAGAGTCAGGACTGAACGGGTAAGCCTCTGGCACAGATGAGATCTTCCAAAGGACAGGGCAGGATGGAAAACTGATGCCTGTTTGTTTTGTTTGCAAGGGCACAAGGAAATGTTCCTGCCCTAGAAATGAGGCACCTCCACTGTGATTAAAGAAGTCAACAAAGTTTTGCTTCTTTAAAACTGGGAAAAGACCCTTTGAAAAGATCACACCTGTGGCATTCTGGGAGGCTCCAAGACATCGTTCCTTAGTGTACAAAAGGCCAATTCTTTTATAGCCCTGCTGCCTGTGGGAAGAACGTTCCTCCTTTACATGCCCGAGATACCAGCTTGGTTACCATCATAGGTTATGCACAGAGCAGGTTTACAGGTCAAACACATCCAAAACAGTAAAAGCATGCCAGCCACCAACAGCACCTCCATTTGTACTCCTTCAACAATAACAGCATGAGTTAAAACAGTTCTTATAATATCATGGGTCATAGGAAGCGCAAGACTTCCATGAATGAGCCTGTGGGTTCTTTTGGCGCAGTGTGGAAGGCTCTTCAGGGCAGAGCAAAGAAATGTCATTTCTCTGGAGACAACTTGCATCAGGTCTCGTAATATCTTTCCTCCACTACGGCCAAGTAGCTGCATCCCCTGCCCACATGAGAAGAGTGCAAGAGGCTTCAGAACAGATGGGACAATTTCTACCTACCTCCCTCACTCTGCTTGCCTAGATGCTGTTCTACACGTGAGGAGAGCAACTACCAAAAGGTTTTTCATCCCAACTAGGATTAAAGCAATTACTCCATCCCTGTGGACAATTATGTCCGGGTGTCTCTTACAAGAGGTCAAATTAAGTAGGAAAGTCCTTTCTAATAAGACTTGATACAGTCTGTTGCTTGTCTCAACTTTTCACACAGCAGGTTAGCTTAGTATGGAATTTTCCTTCTTGTTTTATTAAGATCAGTTTGTACTTAAATCATTTCGGGTCAAATTTCCTTTTTGCTTAGCGCTTTTCTTAATTTTCTGAGTAGTCGTGAATGAGAATTCTCCTGGTTACATAAATGGTTTTACCTCTTTGGACCCAGTCACGTGTGGAACACCTGGCTCAAAACTTAACTCTTTAAATGAGAAAAGATGCTGTGGCTCATCCCACTCAAACTGGACTCTGGTCTGACTATTACTGAATTTACTTGTGTGAAATACATTTCCAAAATTAGAATGAATGACTATGCCCTGTTACAATAAAGTGCCTTGAGATGAAATCTAGCTTTAGGAGAGATTTTTGCCTCATGAAGAGAGAACTTTTTCAGGATAATTATTGTTATTCCTCACATGTGCTGTTAGTCTATTGACCATGAATTTATTGCATCTTTATTTGGGGCAGTGCTGAATGCATGCTTAGTTAGAAAGTACTGAGACACTATTCATTACCAATTTATTGAAGTCTGTAGTGGGAATGGAGTGAAACAGGGCTAAGCATTTTTGAACCAAATTCAAGTGAATGTAAAGCATATGCTGAATGTTAAGTGCCTGCTTAAATGTTGTCCCAAAAGAAGGATGGAATTCCCGTCCTTAAACATTTTGCATTCAATCATAGGAGTTGAAATTCAGGATTTGTTTCATTGAATCAGTCAACTTGGTATAAATGTGCTATTTTATGATCAACCACGGATGGTGCTTTCTATGGAGAGATGTTTTTGGATACTCTGGCTCATCTGCTGCTTGGCGTGGTTAGTCCTGTAGTTCTGTACAGACACTTTTGCCAATTTTAGCTGGAATTGCCACTTACTATTTGAGAGGAGAAGGGGGAGCAAATACAATTTATAGATTTTTGTGGCTTTAGGCATCTTCATGACAACTTTACTGAGCTTGCTCACATTATGCTTTTCCTGGCATTTCCTCCTTTTGAAGTCATTAAACCCAACTTCATATTTATAAATAAAGTGTCCTAATGCATCTAATATTTGATGAGGTCTGGCTGCTGCCTGCTTTTCTTTTTAATGTTTACACCAGGTGCCTCTTGCTATCAAGGAACCAAGCAATGAATAAATTTAACAGATATTTCTTTTTAATTAGCCCCCAAAGAGCTAGCAATGAAAAACACTATCAGAAACATTTTACTGCTTTAGAAAATATAAGACTTCTTCACAAAGCCACTACACAGAATTACAGAGCGGCAATAAAATCATCACTCGCATGCAGAAATAGATTGTTTACCCAGAGTTCTTGTATGAACTGTGCGTTTATTAGTATTAACTTCTAATCATGCAAACACTTCCATACACGCATCTGAGTAGAACTATTGAATTCAGTGGGACAACAACAGTGCCCGGCATTCGGTACATGCATTAAAATGTGTAGGATTAGGGCTCCATTTGTGTGTATTCCTAAGAGCTTTGCCTTCTCTCGGAAGGGGAGAGGAAAATTTATATTCCAGATTGGTGTAATTACTGTAGCACATAGAATATTGGCAAACTAGATTCTCGGAGTGTCTGTGATGTTTCAAAGCGGTTTAAGATACGGGCTAAAGGCTGACAGTTTGTTATTCTGACTTAGATTCTGCCCCCTCTGCTTTTGATTCTGCGTTCAGAGCTGCCACAAGAATGTCAGCACTGCAATAAATATGCATTTATGTAGCACCTTTTTTTTTTTGTTTTGAAGCTTTCTAAACACTTTGCAGACAGCCCTTTATATTCACACATCTCAAAGTATTTTAGAGATCTCTGTTAGTATTGTTATCCCTCTTTTTATTGAGGGAGAAATGGATGTGTTTCAAGGGAAGTGGCTGATTCAGGAACCAGTGCTTTCAAATTAGATAAATCAGAATTCTCCTAGGAAAATTTTCTCCGAAAGATCTGAAGTGACTCTGAGGGAAAACATAAAGTTGTTATTTCCATGTTGCAGTTAGCTGGTATAGGCAGGATTACACAAGGCTAATAACCCTTCTGTGTGACGATAGCCTAGAAAACTCCTATCAAGCAGACACACAGTAATTATCTCCACTCCATAGATAGGATATTGTGAGGCAAATCCGAGAGTCCTGACTCCAGAGTTGTTTGTTGTAGCTGGTAGATCACAGGAGTTTGGGGGTGTAGTAATTCTGCCCAGAGTCCCTCCCGCAGGTCAGTTTTACATGGCACTTTAAAGGAGATGAAAATTACATCCTGGAGTCTATGTTTTGTGTATGGTTTATCTAGCTTGCAGTGGAATTGTTCTCAGGTTGTACAGATAATATAGGTGAGTATTCGCTCGTGCAGCCCCGCACTTGGTATATACTCAAAAGCTGTGCAGTGGGGAGCAAACCCATCCCTGTGGATGGGCAGAAACCAGCCTGGGGTGATGCAGCCAGAGCCAGCAGGTCCTTTGGGCAGCTGCTCTCAGGTGTGTCTGTGCCATGGTCCCTGGCACATCCCATAGAATCAAACAGAATGTCAGGGATTGGAAGGGACCTGGAAAGCTCATCCAGTGCAATCCCCCATGGAGCAGGAACACCCAGCTGAGGTTCCACAGGAAGGTGTCCAGGCGGGTTTGAATGTCTGCAGAGAAGGAGACTCCACAACCTCCCTGGGCAGCCTGGGCCAGCCTCTCGTACCCTCATTGAGAAGTTGTTTCTTCTCAAATTTAAGTGGAACCTCTTGTGTTCCAGTTTGAACCCATTACCCCTTGTCCTATCATTGGTTGTCACCGAGCAGAGCCTGGCTCCATCCTCCTGACACTCACCCTTTAGATATCTGTAAACATTAATAAGGTCACCCCTCAGTCTCCTCTTCTCCAGCTCCAGAGCCCCAGCTCCCTCAGCCTTTCCTCACACGGGAGATGATCCATAGGATCCATAATGTTTCACTGTGGAGTCACAGTCCCTAGATAATGGAGTGTACAGTGTCATTCTGTTGTATTGATCCAGTCCCTGAAACAGTTAGTTGAGGAAAAAAACAACCCTTTCTTCTCTCCCCCAGCTATATAGAAGTTCCTTAATTAGAGAGCACTATAGAGCTACAGAAACATTATCTGCTGGCAAAATATTTCCCATAATGTTGTTATGGGAAATGTCTTAAAAGTGGTAATCAATTCTTCTTTGAAGTCATTAACAACCCAAAATGAATGCAGCAATTGGTGTGAGAGGGCTGGAAATACGAGAAGATTTAAAGTGTATCTCTTACATGTGGTCCAGCAGAGAGAAGAGATCCAGTTGCTTTCTTACCCCTGGAATTTCTCTGTTGGTTTTAATTGTGTGATGCCCTAATGACAGACTCCACACACGCTCTGGGGTATGTTCTCAACTTAATCCATAGGGATACATGTCTGTAATACTCGTTAATGTCAAGGAGCGTTAGGACGAACATAAATCTTTGCTCATTAAGATGTGAATCCAGACTCTGATGTACACCATGCAACATCAGCTGCTGACTGAAGAAAAGGAGGAATTCCAGCACCTACGAAGTCTACTTGAGAGTTCCTAGACTAAACAATCGATCCAGCCAAAAAAATCAGGGATGAAATTTCTACTCCGCACTTTGGTTCAAAAACACCAGCTGTGATAGACAGAGATGCAAACCCGGCTCTGCCGCACACAGGAAGTCCATAAAATCCCTATGAATCCCCGGCTGGCCAGACAAGCTCTCCAGTTCCACCAGAAACCTTAAAAAATAGATAAGCAATGCCTTTCTCAGTAAATCTTCAGTGCCATACAGCTAGGGAAAACATCACACTATGCATATACAGAATGCGAAATTTTGATGCCAAGAAATTGAAACCACTCTATAACAGACTTCTGATTTGTGATTTCTTTGGCACTGAGCCTAACAAAAAATCACTGTGATTTCCAACTACAAATATTTTTGGAACCACCAGACTTGCTCCCATGTGTATGTTAAATGAAATGAATGTTCAAAACACATAATAAAACCCCAGAGGGAAGACTCTGATCAGAATATTAACATTAATCTTAGGAAGTCACTAGGACCATTCAAGCTATAATAATAAATTGCAATAAAGAAGGAATATAAGGGTTTTTTTTTCCTGTCTGTCCAGTAAGCAGGTGTTACTGTGAACACTCTAATCTACACAGCACAGAAGTGAATGGTTGCCCTTAAATTTTCCAGTCACGTAAAATAAATAAATGACATTACCATAATATGTACAATCCCTCTTATACCAGCTTAAGTGTAGTTTAGGGAATAGCGCAGACACTGAGATAACGTAAAGCAGCTATCCGAGACTAGGCTGGAAAGTTTTCAAAGGCGATCCTTCTATCAACAGCTTCGGAGTCAAGAGCAGGAGTCTGAGTTCACTCCAGATTTACAGTAAGAGCTGTTGCCAGGACACTTACCTGCAACCGGTCCCTGGGAAGTCAACGATGTCAGGACACGATGCTGCCGCGTTGCTCCTGTACAAGAGCAAGTGGCTGAGCTGCGCCGTTCTGACCTGCCGCCTATACTTTGCACAATATTTGCTTGTAGAAGTAAGCAAGAAGAATTATCAGAAGAGGAAGAAAATCAAACCAAACCTGTTCTATCACAGAATCCCAGAATGTCAGGGATTGGAATGGACGTTGAAAGCTCATCCAGTGCAATCCCCCCATGGAGCAGGAACACCCAGCTGAGGTTCCACAGGAAGGTGTCCAGGCGGGTTTGAATGTCTGCAGAGAAGGAGACTCCACAACCTCCCTGGGCAGCCTGGGCCAGGCTCTGCCACCCTCACCAGGAAGAAGTTTCTTCTCAAATTTAAGTGGTACCTCCTGTGTTCCAGTTTGAACCCATTACCCCTTGTCCTATCATTGGTTGTCACCGAGAAGAGCCTGGCTCCATCCCCCTGACACTCACCCTTTAGATATCTGTAAACATGAATGAGGTCACCCCTCAGTCTCCTCTTCTCCAGCTCCAGAGCCCCAGCTCCCTCAGCCTTTCCTCACACGGGAGATGCTCCACTCCCTTCAGCATCTTTGTTGCCCTGCGCTGGACTCTCTCCAGCAGTTCCCTGTCCTTCTGGAACTGAGGGGCCACAACTGGACACAATATTCCAGGTGTGGTCTCCCCAGGGCAGAGTAGAGGGGCAGGAGAACCTCTCTGACCTACTGACCACCCCCCTTCTAATCCACCCCAGGTACCATTGGCCTTCCTGGCCACAAGGGCCCAGTGCTGGTGGGAAATAAGGTGTACAGGAATTTCTTGATTTGGTAAAATGTTGCTTTCCAGCTCAGGCACTGACTCCCAATGGTGAACGTGTTGCTGTTGTCATGGAGAGGTCATTTTTTCACACCTGGCTATTTTGTGCTGTTCGCTGTATTTCTGATGCAACTCAGATTCCAGGGAGTCTGGGAACCTGCTCACTCTGCAGAGATCTGGGAGGAGTTGGAAGCTAAGCCATGTTGAACTGGATCATTGAATCTTCTGGGGATTCACTCAGAGCTTGTTAGGAAACAGGGGGTCACATCTCCAATCCTGAAATGCAAAGCCTCCTGACACCTCAAGGACATTTTTGGATCACATGTACAATGCAATTCAGAAGGAACTGTCTAAACATGTAGTGGCCTTAGTGTGTTTAGTGTGTTCCCATGTTGGTTTTTTTATGTGCGGTCTCACAGGATAGCAAAGTTGTCCCTCCAGGTATGACCAGTGCTCTATTAATAGTCCAGTAGTACTAGGAGCAAATGAAAGACACTTTAGATGACTCTTGAAAAGTGAATCGGTATCTGCTCTGAAATTGGACCCCAAGTATGGAAACACAAACTAGGATATGGCTGTGCGTGAGAGATTATTTTGGGGACATATGGTTTTTTACTCTGCTCCACCCTTCTTTTCAGGAATCGACCGTGTCCCAGCACCCTGTATGCATTTCAGATGAATGTTTTGCAAGAACACTTTGTTGGGCTATTAGGAATTCTGTTCTCTTGTAAGAGACAACTTCTCTGGTGACATCTGCTGACCTGTCTTTGTGGAAGACACTTATGCAATGAGAAGCCCTTATACACCAACTCTTGTCTTCATCCTAGAAATGAGATACTGTTTTCTCTCTTCACCACTCCGCCTTTATCTCCCGTCTCTCCTATTTGACACATCTCACCTGCCAGCTGCTGTTGGGACAAGCTGGTGATTTGTTCCAAGTAAACACATGTGCACATTTTCCACCATTGTGTGGTCTCACATTATGAACTCACCTGTGGGTGTTGACTTTGGTGCTGTAACCTGGTATTTTGTAGCATTGGATCTTTTTTCTCCTTCCTTGATATTTTTTCCCCCTCAGCTATGATAGTACTTCATCAGAAACTGCTGCATTTCTGCTTTGATCATATAGAACGTACCCTGTAGCCTCGGGTATCACAGTGCTGCTTAATACAGATGAAATAGCTACAAACCCTCTCAGAAGTGGGGTTTAAAAAGGGATACCAGTGAAATCAGATCCCATAGCTGGACAGCACTCCGATAGGAGAACAAGGGCTGTTGTGGTATTTGGCAGCTAGACAGTCTTTATTGTTATTAGATGAAACAAAGCTTGTGATCTTTAGTCCTTGACCTTAACTGCAGCAGCACACTCTTAATCAGACCTTAATTTAACACCTAACATGGTCACAGAAAGGATCGGACATGGGCTGCTGGTTTAATTACGTATCGGTGATATCATCCAAACCAATTTAACCTCGCTGCTGCGTGGTGGGCACTGCATGGGGATCACCCTTTAGATACAGAACAAAACTGTTTCCAACAGGAACAAAACCCAACATACTGCTCAAAGTTTTGTGCATTTGCCTAAGAAATAGAAATAACTACTCTTTTGGATACTTTACAGCCTTTTCAGGAAGAACTGGAATCAGCATGATTTGCTAAATTTGTTTGCCCTTTATATTTTCACTCTGGCATTTGAAGTATTTCTAATATTTGAAGATTAAGCGTCTCGCTGATGGGATTCTCCCATCCATGTTCATTGGATCTGTTGCTGTGTTTTAACATCTGATGACTGAAGTGAGTAACTAGGTATAAAAAGTAATGTTTATGTGTTTCCTGATAAGGTTTTTGCATTTTTCTGCTGCTTACTTTGTACTCAGTTCTTCACAAGATGACACAGTATTTATTTTTGACATTTAAATATGAACAGTCATATTTTTACATGTTTTGACACAAAATTTGATCTCTTTCTGAATTAGTCTGGGAATCTGAAAACATCCAAAGTCTTCTTTCAGAAGCAGGGTTGTTTTGATTAATCAGATTTCACTCATATTTTTTTTCACGAAAAACATCATCAGCAAACCAAATCCTCAGCAAGCATTGTAACTACTCTGCAGTTTTTGTAGTGAAATCACAATGTTACCGTGAAATCCCAGTTAAATACAAAAAGACTGTGGTGAACATCATAGATTCACTTGAAAGTGATAATCTCTGGTGCTTTCAGTGCAGAGGCCGCTTGAACGTGAATTTAAGGCGCGTTGTTTCCCGCAGTGCAGCCTTTGGAGTGGAGTGGGCTATTGTATGTTTAGTTCTCATTTTGAGTTTCTACGTGATGACCACTGTGTATGTACGTTCTTGTTTGCTTTGCACAAACTCTCCATTGTAGGCCCCTTACACTGACTGAGCTTTGACTGAGGAAAAAGACTCATCATGTTAGAGCCATGGCACAAGGCTTAATCTCTAGCTGACACTATAAATATACAGAATCCATACAAACGGGAGTTTGTCATTGGAACTGGAAAGAGAATCTCTATGACCAACTTATGTGTTTTTTTAAATATTTCAGTTTATCTTGTGCAGATCTTCTGCATAGGTAATTCTTTCTGTTGGGTAGTCTGCTGAAATGTTCCCAGGCCTGGCTAAAGGATCAGTGTTGCTTAAAAAACTGAATAGGCAGTTATACACCTTGGTAGCTTCACATCCAGTAGCCAGAACAAATGACATTTTGCATGAATTCTTCCAAATGAATTGCTCTGTGACCACATTCAGGTTTTTGAATCATGGTAGTAGAATATTGTGAAGGCTTTTGTTGAAGAGCTCTGCGATGCCCTTCTCTCGCTACCCCTGATTGTTTCCAAAGTTAACGCGGTTAACTCAGTATGATTTCACATACCCCTGCGAGTTCTGTTTTGACACGAGGTTTGGGCTTTTTTGTGATTGAATGTTTTTAGGTGGCTCTCTGTGACCTCATGCTAGGGCGATTGCTGTGTTGATTTAAAGGAATGTAGATGGGTCTGCAGAACTGTCAGGGTCTCCCATTAAGATGTTTCTTTCACCTCAGCAGGAGTACTCAGCATTACTGTGAGTGCCGTTACTGAGCTGCCCTGTAGTAACACAGCATGAGAGCATAATCACCCTGATGTATTCCAGCAACATGGTGTTAATGTGCCATTGCTTCTCTGTATTTCAGCACCAAGGCATCACTTCTTTGGGTTACAATAACACAGGCAAGCAGACTTGTGCTTTAAGAAAACAGAGTGAGTCGGTCTGTGCAGTGGTGGGATGTGCCGGGACAGTGGGACACAGTCAGCACTTTGCACGCTGTGCCTGAACACAGGACACGCTCTCCAAAGGCTGCTGAGTCCTGCAAAGCCTTTTCCTACGCTCTCATACGCTCAGCTCTCATACTCTCACCTTCGCACCCACAGACTCCAGCCCATGTTCAGCAGAAGTCAGTGCGCGGTTTCCTTGCTTCAGTAAGGGTGGCAGAGCCTGGCCCAGGCTGCCCAGGGAGGCTGTGGAGTCTCCTTCTCTGCAGACATTCAAACCCGCCTGGACACCTTCCTGTGGAACCTCAGCTGGGTGTTCCTGCTCCATGGGGGGATTGCACTGGATGAGCTTTCCAGGGCCCTTCCAACCCCTCACATTCTGGGATTCTAGACAGCTTTGGATCAGTCTGGGTAAATACTTCATTTCAAAGGGGCCCCTATTTCACAATATCTAAACATAAGAGTTTACAGTACCAGAGTACAGTGTAACTCCTGGCATATGTTTTGACCATAGTTTTCTGTTTGTTATGCTGGCATTTATCTGTACCATCTAGCGAGTATTTGCTCTACAAAGGCACTCAGCACCTAAAAGGGCAATTATATCCTTCTAAAGCTCTTGTCTGAGAAGTTCTCTTTGTGAGCAGGTGTGTCTGCTAAGAATTGAACTCTTGCAAAGGAAGCAAAGTTTGGGCTTTCTTGATAAAGAAAAACAACACACCTTATTAATAGTTCTGATATTTTTGTGATTCTTATCATGATTAGTGTTCTTCTTAAGTCTGGAGTCCCCAGAGCTAGGTGATTCGAGAATGTTAGTTTATGTGAAACTCCAAGTAGGAATTTCTGAGCTTTCATTATTATAGAGAAAAGCCTGGAAATAGGTGCACACAGAAGGCAAATACCAGGCTGCTAAAAAAAGGAACCCAAAGTCATAAGCTAAATTGGTGCAATATTGTGGCACAGAGAATAATTTAGTCCCAGGTTCTCATTGAAAATTGCTGCTTATTAAGTAAAATAAAAATATTTTTTATTTTATTGCCTTGAGGATACTTAATCGAGCATCAAAATGTTTTTACCTTTAAGATTCATTTTGATGTCACAAATATTACATTGTATACAAAAACATAATAGAGTAAATTTACATCCAAACATTAGCCTTCTTCAGAGGTACCTGTGTGTCCATGTTGGTATGTGGGTGTGAGTTCGTGTCTGTGTCCTCTTATTCGAAGTTAACATTGGTATTTTCATGCCTGATTCATGCTTTTGAATGCCTTCAGATTGGCAGCACTGACCTTCTACCTTAGTTGTGGGTGCGAAACTTCTTTGAAATTCTAACCTAAATTTAAAATTTCTGCCATTAAAAAAAAAATCCTAGACCAGACAAGCCACTTGCTAAATGCATGGGCTATAAATTACAGCCATTTCTTTTTATTACACTGTTATACACTAAAAAAATAAACCCAAAACACCTAAACCCACAAATCTAATTACACCAAATGTGCTCTTCATCCAAAGCCGAACTGCTGAGCTTGGCCTCAGCTCCAAGTAATGGTTTAGCTGCAAACTAAACTTTTGGAAAAACAGAAGCTTAAATAGCAACAGAACAGTAACTCTGTATTAGCCCTTTAGGGAAATATCTGAATAAGCAAGAAAATTAATGAAATGCTATTTATAACCATTGTGTCATAAATGCATTATTTATAAATAAAAGAGGAGCAGTTTAGCCACGGTAACCTGCCCCAGCTCTACTGATTGTAAAGGTGATTTGCACAAACGGTGGATCTGGCCCAGCCTTTTCCACACAGCTGTCCCTGCTGTGTTGGAGATGAATATGAGGACACTTGCCTGTAAAGCATCACGCTGGTTCTCTCACTTCCAGCCTGGAACATGGTTCACCTGCGAGGCCTCGTGCTCGGTCAGCAGTACCCGAGCAGCAGTCAGACTGCTGAACCATTAGCTATTCGTTTAGTAAAACCCTTCAAATTCCACACCTTCTCTGGACAATCTTCTACTTGTCTATCCTTCCAGACAGGAATTGTTCCAGGTATCTAACTTAAAATCTCCCATGTTGCAATTTGAACCTATTACTTCTTACCTGTCATCCACAGTCCCCATGGAATATGAGATGACCATCTGTTCTCTATATCACAGCGTTGTTACTGAGTTTTCTCCTGATGCCTTTTGATTTTTTTTGCTGGTTATGCTTCCAGACTTGCTTCCTCCAGGCACCTTACCCATTCCCAACAGAACTGCACACTGACTCCATAGCTAATAAAGACATTAGTCTCATTTATACCCTCTGAAATATTCTCACACTGCTTGGGTATTATTAGGTGAAAATAAGTATTATTGGCCAGGAGTAGTGACTTGGACATACGTTTGTGAACATAGAGAGGAAATGTTCTGTTCGTATCAGGAGCTCTCACAGACCTCAGAGTAGGGTTGTTCTATCAGACCCGTGTCAGATTGTGAATAAAGCTGAACAGGACTTACTGGTTATTTCTACAGACACATCCTGATATCAAAACATGTTATTGCTAATACAGACTTGTGAGAAGGCAGCTCATGATATCAGATGGTGGGTATTCTCCAGCATCTTTAAAGATATCTATATAAGCTTAGCCCAGTTAAGGAGGGTAAACATTGTCAGTGCAGTGACACTTTTTCTAAAATGTTGCGTAAAAAGTCCATGTAAATATTTGAGGCCTTCTGGGCAGGGTTGGACGTTTCCATTTGGAGCTGCACCCACAGACGTGCTCTCAGCAGAGGGACACACGCACGCGGGCTCTGAGAAGCCAAGTGCCAGCCATGAGACCTGTGCATCATTTAAGACAATGAGTGCAGAGGCAGAGGGGAATTTGATTTCTGTAGCACAGGAAGATGAAGCTGTGCACGTTTACATGCATTTATGCATTTCCCTGTTAAATGTCCCTACATTTTGAAAAGTTTAGCCCAGGAAGTTACACTAAAAAATCAGTTATCATTGAGTTTATACTTAATGTTTGAATCCCGTTACAAGAGGCTTTTTAGAGATGGTCATTTCAACGTATTCGCTTGTTTTGGCTCATAGCAGTAGGCAGGAGTTGTGTTCTGTCTGCTGACTGTTGACCTGGCATAGCCACAGGGTTAGTTTGCAAGACAGAGTAAAAAAGAGACGGAGGCATTAATTGTTCATTACAAAGAGTGAAAAATCATAACTAATCACGGCACAGTGCTGCTGCTAATGCATTTGAAACCTCCCTCTACCTCACCAAACCATATGGGGGTTTAAAATGTAAATACAATTTGTAATTGAGAGCAGCATTTTATTACTTGCTTTTAAGAGGCACAGGGCGCCTGTAACCCTCAATATGAAATTTCCGTTGGCTAGGAATAAATTCAGCTCCGTGTTTTGTTTTTATTCCCGCTGCGACACCCGCATGAGCAAGGTAATGGCGAGCCTGCAAGCTTTCAGCCACTCACTCAACACCGAGGGGAGAAGTGGCTGGGAGCTGTGGTTTGCAGTCGCTCCGCTGCCTTCCTCGCGTCGCACACTGGAGGCAAAAGCAAACACGCTGCAGAATAAATCCTCAGAGATGCTGAGAGCTGCTGAGCTCCCACAGCCTGGGCTGGAGTCGATGAGAACTGCAGGCACTCAGCATTTCCCTGAATTTTGTTCTCATTTTCAGTCGAACGCTGCCTAAAAGCGGCTCGTGCTGCTGGTTGCAGTTATTTGTTTATCAGCCTTGCAATAGCACCTAGAAAGCGGGCTCGGGTTCGGTTGTATTAGGTGCTGTACAAGTACAGAGCGAACAGCAGTTCCTGCCATAGTGAGCTGCAAATGTGCGTAAAAGAAAAATGACAAGAAATATACACAAAAAAGCAGTGTGGGACATTTTTGCTTCTTCTGTGATGTAGGAGATGTCACAGGGATACATGATTTATAGTAGGATCCTCTAAGGAACTAAATACTTTGGCTGTATTTGACTTAAAGAGTAGTTCTTGAATGATTTTAGCTGGTGTGAGAATGCAAAGTTCCTGTATGGAGATGGAGGCCTTAGAGTGCCGCCACCAAGAAGTTACTCATGGCTACCTCTGCCAGCATGAACATAACCCCCCTCAACCCTCCCGTCTTCCTTTTGTTCCCTTTTTGGCAGCTCTAGATCTGGGAAGCAGAATGGAAAGAGATCCTCAGGAACAGCACAGGAACCCTGCCCTGCAGTCCTTGCAGGACATCAGTGGGGATAGAAGTGAAGGAAGTTTTTCACACTTTGGCTAGAGGGACTGGTGACATCCACCTGTGTGTAGAAGTCAAGAATGTCTAGAAAACTAAAGACCAGTGAAGAGGCAGGGATTTAAAGAGAGAGAAAGACCTCCAGATTTTAAGGTAAACCATTACTCTGTGCTTGTCGCTCACCAGCTAAATGGACAGTTCAGGGCAAAGTGGACAGTTCCAGGAGAACGGTAGGGGAAGGCTTAAGAAACTACCCAACAGTGGGTGTCCTGGGCTAAAGAGTTCACATCTTTGCTAGAATTATTAGAACTCATTTTTCAAGAAGATAAATCCTGTCCCATAATTCTAGTAAAAATGGAGACAATAATCCAAATAAAACTGCAAGTGAAATAAGTCCTGCTTTGAATGGACTAGATTGGAATATTTGCCTTCAGTGCCAATTTTGAGACCTCGTTAGGTGCCCAGTTCCTCACAGGTTTTAACTCACCACAAACTTCTTCACTGAGGAATAAGGAAAGTATTAACTGTAAGACTTGAAATGAAGGCAACCATGGCAGTGCCTGCCACTTTAGAGAATAGAAAACTCATTCTGCTACTTCAAGATTTCTCGGCTGAATTAATGTGTAGGACATAATAACAGTCATGCTGAGAGTGAAATATTCCCTCTCTCATTAGAAACCACTTCTGTTCTTGTTGAGCTGTATCCTCCTATCTTCATCTGCTCTGGGTTCTATCCAGCATTATTTACAATAATTGTATCCACCTTCACTGTTGGATTTCTCAAAGGAATTGTGGCTAAGAAGGATAAAAGATGTCTACACACTCAGTGGCTTTTTCCTCAAACGAATCAGGAAGTCAAGCGTGGTTCACAATGAGAAAGAGCTACTTGAAGAGCTCTGGAGTGGGGTTTTTGAGCCTCTTAACATTGCAGGACACCTAGACATCCTACCTTATACATGAGAAACTTGTACACTCTGTCAAGTAGATAAATGAGTTGATTAACAAAGCCCTAGATTAAAAAGACCCAAACCCTAAGGCCTAGAAGCCTTAGTCTTGACTTCTGCTGGAAGTTACGGTGTGGGTCAGATTTGTTTCTTAAACAATTTAGCTCTCTGTGCATCCAGAGCATTTGAGTTTTGTCTGTTCTCATGGTTTTGATATAAGACTCTGTGCTTCAGGGAATCTCTCTGTATGGCCAAGATGTTGGGCTCAGATTTTTTTCATATATATTTAAATCACAAAGCTCAAGTTAAGAGGTATTTCCTTCACAGACAAGGGAGGAAGACTGATACCTCAAGGAGTGATTCAACCCACCTGAGATGCAATTCCTACAAGTTACTATTATTTTTCAAAACTTGTATCCTCTAAAACATGACTTTTGGGGGGTTGACTCATTATTTTGTGGTACTTGTATGGAATATATTGGAACATGACAATATCTCTGAAGGTGGCATTTGCATTTCTTCCTGTTTTGGGGACTGTACTGTGAAATTCCAAACTATCATGGGATTTTATGTTGCATTTCTGAGTACGCTGGGGTTGGCTCCCATGCATACATAACTAATGTCTGTGTTATGAAGTGCCAGGAATGTGAAATGGGTTAGCTAGCTGACTGAGTCGAACAGCAGGTCAAGACATGTCACAACAGTGTAATTCATACAACAGAATGAGGATAGCTTGGGGGGTCCTGAGTTAAAAGAACTCAATTAGTCTCAGCTCAGAGTAAAGATTACCACAGACTGGCAAAGACAGGAGCAGAGACCTTCAGACATGGCTTAGGGTCCCCATTCTGTAAGGTTCTATCCACAGTCACCAAAATATTTAAGAACTATGTCCCAAGTGAGTCAATCTGAGGATTCCAGGTGCTTAACCATCATTGTGAATGTGGCTGCCTGTTTTTAGAAGATCGGTACATGAGGTGCTCAGCTTGTTCCAGATGTTCACTGTCTGGCCAGCCTGGGTCCCACCCCGATGTCAAGTGGTGAGTGGTGAGCTGGTTCCTCCATTCTTTGAAAGTTTTAAGTGAATATAGCTTGAATTTCTGTGAAGATACTTGGCCAGATCGTTAGCAGATGTTTAAACCTCACCTGCTTCCTTTCTCCAGCATCTCAGTTCCTGACTTGAGCTTTGTTAAACCCTGAATTCTCAGCTGGGTATCTTGCTGCCAGAAAGAGTTGGTATTGTCAGAAGCAACTAATTACTTTCTTATCAAATCCCATCTTGCAGCAAAAGTGTTGTGATCTGTCCCACTGCTCCCAGAGCCTCCCAAATCATTCCTGGAGAGATGACACCTCTGGTGTGGGCAGCAGTCCGGGGGGGTGCGGAGGATACGTGGAACCGCAGACGTGACAAAGTGCGGAGCAGCGAGGCCAAGCGCACAAACCAGACTGGCTCAGATACAATGGGGGCTGAGCTCTGGCATTGAGGATGCCATGAGCAACCCATGGCTTGGTCAGCTACTATCAGGAGATAATAACAACAACAACAACAACAACAACAACATTAGCTCAACCAAAAGACATAGCAACTGATATATAAAATGCTTTGGCCTGTGCTAGACATGAGAAGTGGCTGGAGATGTTTTTTGATTGTTCAGTCTGTAAAACTCCAGCAGAAATTACAGTAGATTTCATTATAATCCATCAGCTCAATTATTTTGATTACCGTCGGGTCTTCTGTTTTGGTTCTGCGGGATGGAGAACAAGGCAGAGCTGTTGCACAGGGATTCGTGACATCACCAGAACACTCCATCTTCATTTATTATTATTGTTTGAGGTTTTTCACAAATAAGGCTCATGTCAGCTTTTTCCATTGGGGATCTGGGCAGCATAAAGTAGCCAGGGAATAAAAAATAAAGAATTAATACAAAAGGCTGGGATTTTGTTGCCTTGTGCTCTAACCTTACCTACGCAGACTTCCCATTGGGCCTATAGGAAGATACAGTTTTGTGCTTCTGCTCTCTGTCTATGGAACAAGACAGGAATAACGTGTTTCAGCCTTGTGAGTGTGTTGGGAAGACAGATTCAGCCTTGGCTTTGAAATACACATATACTGCGGTAATTAGAACAATACAAAAGCAAATAAAAACAGGAAGGAGAAAAGTACCTAACCCACAAAAGGATTTAGTTGATGTGCAGCAAATGAGATATGGGACCACAGACTATGTGATGAAGTTAAGAGAAATATTGAATAGCTGCTTTGCTACACAATTCTACAAAATGAAATGACATCCTGCAGGAAAAATAGTACAGGCTCATTTACTACCCAAGAGGGCAGAGCTAAGGTTACAGGGACTATAAGAGTGTTGTCATTTCCTTACTCCCAGGAGCTGCATTTTCCAACTTGATGGCTTTCCTAATGTAATTGCATTTTACGTTATTATTTTTTAGAGCCTGACTCTTGCTGGAGTAAATCAGGAGGAACCCCGGCAAAGCCAACGAAGGGATCTCAGTGCAAAAATGATGGGAACCATGGCAGAATCAGGCAAGCTCAGCCCATAACCCTCTCCTCCAAATTCTGCAACAAATGGCCCATGCTGGAATAGCAAGTAGGTATCAAATGAAAACACAAAACAATGACAACAGTGCATTTTTCAGAAGCCACATCATATTATGTCATTGATGTCAGATTGAGTTATATTCGTCTGCTTTTCATTATGTTGTGTTACGCCTTTTGACATAATGCAACACACTGTAAGTAACATAAAGTGACCTCCAAGTATAAAAGAGAACACACTTTTTGTCAGATTAGATAGTGGCTATGAATTCTCGGAGTGGGAGGGGTAAGTCACAGAAGGAGGTTTGGATTCAGTGTCCTGAACAACAAATGCACAGAACTTAATTAACAGTTACAGCAGCCCTGGCTGTTTCCAAATAGGTGGATTTGTCTCTGCTCAACAGAGAGAGAAGATTCTCAGTGGGATTTGTGCTGTTTAATTTAGTTAAAATTGTTCAGAGCTGCCTGTAATAGCTCTTTCTGTACCTGGACTGTAGGAGCTCCATATACAGTGAACATAAGACTAGCTTTGCTGAGACTCACCTTGTTGCCAGGCTCCGATATACAGCGGTCAGACCAAGCGTAGCCAAAGGGCTTTCTGAGCAGCACTGTGTAACCAGTCCTCTGTACCAAGAATCTAATCAGCTACAAAGAAAAATACTGTAGGCAGAAAGGAAAAGGGAATCACCGTGGCTCTGAAAAGAAGGAAAGCTCCTCATTAATTTAAGGTGATTAAGGAAAAGTGGGTGATTCAGGGGAAGTTGCAGATTCTCTCTGGAGGGTTTCAAATCTGTCTCAGTAGTACTTGCTGGTGGCTTTGCTGGGATAAGCTGCTGTTCTTCAGTGCCTGCTTGAGAGGCACTTGGTCCAGTGCTCCTGATCCTGGTAGTGCATGTTGTATGGATCAGGAACATTTCCATTAGCAGTCTCAAAGGTAAGTTGCAAAGGTACCAGAACACATTAGATGTGGAGTCTCACTTTAAAAGGTGGTTTAAGATTGAAAGTTAATATTGCTAACAGGAAAAGAGCATAGCATTTTGTGTGAAAAGGTGCACGGACGAGCAGTTAGAGCAATATTTGATACAAGAATCCAATGTGTCACATGCATTTTCTTTACCTTTTCTCCATCTCTAGGGGTACTATAAATTAATATCTACTTAATTCTCATGAATGCAACATTCCTTTAAGATGTGTATGAGATGATGTCCTTGTTCATTAGGTTATTAAATATTAGAATTAGTAGTTGCTTCTTGGAACAGTGTGCACTAAGGCAGCTCTGCTCTCCATCCTGCAAAGAGCTCTGTGCAATCAGACCCCCGTGTCACTGACATCCACAGTGCTCTGCATGAGTGCACAGATCTACTTTTAAGTATCATCTTGCAGCATCAGAGAGTCCAGAATTAAACATGAAACGTTCTGGTAAGTATTGTTAAGTTCATAAAGCAAGCTGTTACCCTACACTTGATAAGCTCATAAAGAAAGCTGTTACCCTTGGTAGGACATCAAACTTGCTCATGGCCAGACAGACACAGAGACTGAACGCTGGAAAATCTCACCGACATTTGCAGCCAGGCTGGATCTCAGGAGACTTCCTATTATTATTTTCTTTACTAATAAATCATTATGTCATCTCCTTCACAGCACAGAGAGTTCAAATAAACCTGTCCCTGTGACAATCTGATTCTCTGTAGGAGTGTCCTGTTCTGTTGGGTCATGTGAGAGGAAAACACAAAGAAGTAGAAAGACAGATCAAAAAGGGGTAGCAGAAAGGGCCCTGGAGGCAGACTTAAGTTTGGTATTTAATATTTCAGGTAAAATATTCACTTAGCATCAATTATCTTGTTGGGTTCTTCTTTTTTTTTTCCTCTTTTTTTTTTTTTCTTAATGAAATTGCCTTCTGAATCAGCCAGCTCTCTAATTACCAGATTGAATGATTGAAATTTTTAGGGCAATTAAATTCAAGCCTTTCTTTTTCAGTCCTTATGTTATTCCCCCCTTGTCTCCCTCCCCTCTCCAGTCTGGAGCCTTTCTATAATTTGGAGGCAGTTGCAGAAGCGAGCAGACCTTTAAAGCCAAGACGCATGTCTCCCTTAATTCCTCTGTGGATTTGTTTTATAGACTAAGCAGAGAGGGTTCTGGTCTCTCAGGACATGTGCATTACCAACACACAGTATTGTGTGGGTTTTATCCTAACATGTCATGTCATTTAAAAACAACTTGGAAGTATTCCTTTAATATAGAAATTCTGTTAAAAGACAAAGATCAATATAGAAAATACACACGCTATTGGTAAATGCCTGCAGATCAAGTGAGAAAACTAAGGAGCAAATTGATGATAGTAATGATGATTGATGATGTTCTAGACAAGAGAAAACAAAACACCCAAAGAAACAGTACAAAGCATCTGTTAACAGAGGACAAACTCATGCAATGGCTGGATGAAAAGATAAGTATTCTTCCAAAAAAGGACACAAACCTCACAGGATAGAATCCTGGGCCCGGTGAACCTAATGACAAAGCTGCTGCTCATTTGACTGTCTTGTTAGAACAAGAGCACCGATCCTGCCAAAAAAGTAGCCGCATTCTCAAACACAAGTATGTGAGCTGCCACATTGAATTCCATGGGATGCTTAACAGCTTTGCTGAATCAGGACCTAACCCAGTGAATGTGAGAACTCTTTATCATGATGAACCTTTGAAATTATGTAAGATTTTCCTCAAAAACCTTACTTTGAGTTTTTCAGTTTACCAAACTCAATCCAGTGTACAAAGCTGGGTCTGTTATCCAGCGGGTGGTTGCACACAAATGAACTGGGGGATTTATTTTTATGCTGTGTTACACTGCGTATTGGTAAAATGTCACTGAAGTCAGAACGATGAACACTAGGCTAACTTCCAACATGTATCCACAACAATTTTGCTAAAGCCAGATGAATTGTATTGTGCTTATTTATTACTTAATTGTCCCTGTAGGTGTTTGAGGTACTTCACAACAGCTAAAACAGTCTTTGCCCTCAAGAGCATGCAGTCAAATCTAAGATTAGAGATGACAGCACTGCAAGGGGCTGGACCTGGAGAAAGAACAAGGTCCCTGTTCAACGGCATCCTTAAATATACGTCTGTCTCCAAGTTCAGTGGATTGGTTAAGCACTTTCATGACTCAAGGATACTGTGACTGATGTAGACGAGTATTCCAGACTCTAGTATATGTTCCTGAGAAACCTATTATTGCTGGTGTTTCTGATGCAGTGGTTGTCGTGTATAGATACTCTCCCATATGTAAATTAGACCTCTAGGAGATACGATTTCATGTCTGTGGAATTATGCCATTTTGTACTGGTTAATGTTTTGGCCCATTGTGATAATGTCAGACATAATTTATGAACTGGATGGAATGTGTGTGCATTAATGTCTGGGAGCCCTCCCTGGGAGACATAGCCCTTGGGGTTCCTGTGCTGCCTTCTGTTTTCTCCTGCCCTTAACACCAAATTCGTTACTGATATCTCTTTTTTCACACCTTTAAGTCCATGACTCTCCACCAGTTTGAGATCTGGTCCCTGGGCTTCAGGCATATGTGATGGATTCAGGGAAAACAGATCTGACCTGAGTCGCTTCATTGCCACGCGCAGAGCAGCACTTTCCCAACATACCTCTTTATTAGAGTTGCACCTGTGCAGAACCTCAGTCATTTTCCTGGAGCTCTGGATTCATGCACCAGACTCTGGAGCTTCCAGACATCTCGGTGGCCCAGACTGATTGTTCGTTTCCTCTGCATTTTCTCAAGGACTGTGTTTCTCTTTTTTCAGGATGCCATGTCCACTTATATGTTTTTTAATGTGTGCCGTGTGTTCATTATTTAGACGCACAGGGGAAAGCCCCTTCAGCTGTAGCTTATCGTGAGTGCTGTACAATTGTATCCCAACTGCCTACTCTACTTATCTACTGCATTATTTCTGTGAAAGCAAAAGCCGTGCGTGGAACAGATGCTTGGAATGGTATTGGGATCCAATTACTGCACTTTTCCAACCTTACATCTATTGTCTAAACTTGGAGCGGGCATATTTTTATTCCTTGGTAACACTATATAAAGAGACAATTGGCATTGTGTTTGCTGGCTGACTAAGTTGGCAGAGAAGGGGTGGAAAGATCAGCAGCAGTATGGTAGGTTTTATTCTCTCCCATCTCTCTGTTTATCTCTGTCTGTATTTCTTTCTGACCCTAACAATTCAAACAGCACAGTAACGATCACACTGGACCCCATGAAATCTCATACTTGGCATCACATTCAGAATGAAGATACATCCCATGGAGCGAGCTGTGAACTTCCATGGGATTTTCTACATGTGTTTAACAAATGAGTAAGGTCAGGAACGTGGATGCACTTACGGAAGGAAAGAGCTTGTGCATCTCTTTCCAAGACTAATACACTAAGTAGGGCAGCAATTGTCGGCACGGCTGGTGTTAATTAGCACTAAGGTCTGCTATGGTGTGATGGGGAGTGAGGGAAAGGGATATCTCTGTAATTTTAACTGTGTTGCTCTTGAGACTTGGGGGGGAAGTAGGAAGTACTGCAGAAACTTCTGTGCCTTGTCTTTGCCCTGTTCATTTGATCGCACTTGCTGTGATCCCAAGGAGCTCCTGCCTGAGGACCAGTGGGCAGATTGGGCTCTTTGTGTTCTGCAAATCCAGAGGAATGACTGCAACAGTATTTAAAAAAAGCTAGTGAATTTCTTTTTCCTTGTTTTTCTCCTTTTTGCAGGTCATTTTCAGGCTGTCTGTTTTAAAGTAGTGCTGCCCAGGGCTCCCTGGGCTACAGAACATTTGATTCTGGAGAACACCAGAGAGGGAGCTGTATATGAAAAGCTTTCTCAAAGCTTAGTTTAAACCTGATCTCATTTAAGCAGGTGATGAATGGGATCCAAGCTCCGTTCTGAGCAAGATAAAACCACGTTCAAAGTGATTTCTAAAATTCACGCACAAAAGCGGGTTCCAGTTTCAGTCAGTGCAAGCCTGGTGTCGGTGGTTTCACACTGAGCACACGAGCCACTAGTGGTGTTTTTCACCACCGGTTCACAAGTGAGCAGTGCCTTGTGCTGGTTGTGCCTCTTCAGTTGTGGATTTACAGGTTTCCCTTTGATCAGCTTCAGCAGAGTCTAAGCCAGCCCTTGTGTGGGTGGGGGGCAAGTGCTGGGTCTTAGGTTTTCCTTTTCCCCTCTTCGTTTTAATTTTATCTATCAGTTTTCTTCCTTCCTGTCCAGTTCAATGACACAGCGTGCTGCTTGATGTTTGAAGACATTTCAGGGCATTCTGTGGTGAAATTGCTTAAGTTAGGAGATGTGAAAATACAGTGAGAGACTGTTCGGTCTCCTCACTCCTAGTTCAAGTGGTGATGCGCTGTTGGTGGTTCTTTTCATCGTGCCTTTTGTTTTGGGAAAATATCTTCCAAGATACCTTACTATACAGGGACACATGAAACAGATTTAAAATGGAAAGAAAAAAATAGCCTTAATGAAAGAAAGCTGAAGAATATCTTTACATAAGGAAGTGATCATTTTTTATTAATCAGAGGGAAATGTATATGTAATTATGCTAGATGAACTCTGTGGGGAGGTTTTTTTCTCTCTTTATGATGTCTTAAGGGATTTATAAATATTACAGAGGTTTTATAGCATCATAATATTTCAGATGTGCAGTAAAGCTACTTTCAAAGGATTAGTGCAGACAAAGCAGCACAGTAAAAAATAATTACAAGTCAGGCAGTGCTACCAGGCTCTGACATCCAGGGCTGATGAGAGCAAGAGAGGCAGGGTTCAGGGAGATAATTTTCCTAACAAAAGCAGACCACACAAGTGCTGTGGAATGGAGTTCTGAGAACTGTCTACGGCTCTCCGTTAATTCCAGGCAATTTCAGTGAAGTTGGGTCTGTGATGTCTCCCCACACGCGCTGTGCTGATGGAGAGGAGGACGGGAAGGAGAGGCGGAAGAAAGGAGAAGGAAGCCTTTTTCGTGTTCCCAAAAGATTCCGGTGTTTATTCCATTCGAGTGACACCTTGTAGTAAATTCCGTATGCTGAAGAGAACTGAGCAACCAAAAATAGATGGCATTCTGATCAAATGTGTTTTGCAGGCTGCTTAACTGCCTGGAATGTACCACCTGTACCGAAGCGAGCGCTGACCCCAGTGGAGCGATGCTGATTTCACCAGCCGAAAATGTGGCCACTTGTGTAACTGCCCACGTTTGTGTCTGCATCTGCACACGTGTGTGCGTGTACATACGCGTGTGTCTGTGAGCACAGAGGACTGTGTAGGTAGAGAGGGACTGTTCATCTGTTTACATGAAGGAGGAGGACGTGTATACACCAGGGAAGAAATTTTGATGGGTGAGGAAAGCAGCTGGCAAATTTGGGGTCATAGAGGTTGAGCAGTCTGCGGTTGGAGGGGTTATCTGCTGTTCCAATGTAAGTTTTGGGAGATAATACATTCTCTCTGTATATCTGTGCAAGAGAAAATAAGGAGACTGTGATTGGGAAGGGATTGTATGTGGGGCAAAGGAGAACGCGCTAGTTCATGGGAGTGTGAAGCACGGAGCATGCAGGCCAACGGATTTTTGTATCTCGCAGGGATCAAAGGTCTGTGTGTCTGGGTGGGTGTGTGGGAGGCTGGGACTACATATAAAATGGAGTGAGGATGAGACGGGAGGGATCTGTTTGTGAGCGCAGAGTAGGTAATAAAAAGATCTTCCGTTTCTCAGTTCTGATAACGTGGGTTTTTATTTGAATGATCTGAGACTGTTGCCTTTTTGAAATGCAAATCGTGCCCTTAGAGCAGTTTATGTTGCTCACTTCTCTAGACTGTTCCCTCAAAGGCATTCGCTGGGGCTGGCCCTGTGCTGCTCACCTGCCTTGAAAAGGACCAAACCAGGCTAAAAAAAGGGCGGCTTGTCCATAGCTGGGATCGTTGGTGATGCTACGATGTAAATTATCGCAGCAGACCAAACTTACGAGACAGTAATCAACAAAAATATTGTGCACTGCTGCACCTTGCATGGGCCTAAAATGTGACTTTTCATTCAGAAGCTGGATTCAATGATAATGAAAATTCAAAGACAGAAAACGTCAGCACTGAGATCCCAGAGAGGATGAAAAACAAGGAGAGAGTATGATGGATGAAAAAGTAATAGTAACTCAGAGTTAACATCACACTGTGGATCACAGTGGGGAACAGAATCTGAGCGAGGTGATGGATGATTCTGTCTTTTCCGAAGTCATGCGTGCAGTTGCAGAGGAAGGAGGTATAAAATGTGAAACGGTGCGATTTAAAGCTGGTAGTATCTTATGTTTAGTTTGCCCTGAACTGAATGAACACATAAGGGTATAAGACAACAGAATCAGGCTCTTCCTAGTGTACATCACTGGTTTTCTCTGAGGGACTCCCTCCCAGGAGACCTGCTTATCCACCGGTGTCTTCTTCAGTAAGAGAATTGAAAGAAGACACAATAACTGCTGCATGGGGATGTGTTTCTGCTTGTGTTTTTACGTTGGCTGTCAGGAATATCAAACTGTGTCATCCTTAGCTATTTAGAGTGTTTTCTGAGTGATTTAAGGCATGGTGGGCCAAACGGGGAGTCCCAAACTGAACTGAAAATGTGGCTTCTGGCAGTGCTGCCTGTTTTGCCTCATTGCCTGTGGAGGTGGCTCTGCAGAAAGCACTGAGCAGGAGTTGGTTCCCTCAGACTTACTGGAGGGCAGAAGCGAGCACCTGAGCACCCGTCCTGGGGCCGTACCTTGGTTCGTATTGCGGTAACTCCTGGTTTACCGAACTGTTCTGAGTTGTCTCATAAATTCACTGAAGTGGCTGAGATGATAAAGCTCTGCGATAATCTGGTGTCACTTCCTTTGTATCTCTGGTGTCATGAGCCTGCTCTAGCAGCAAGGTTGCATGAATTTATCAGGGTAAACAGCGCCTCACGTTCTGAAGCAAGAACCAAGTATTTTCAGCTCCTTCCTCCTTTCCATGTAGAGATAGAAACTGATTCCCTGTTCCCTGTTCTCTTAGGTCACACCGAAATCAGAGGTTTCTTCACTCTGATTCACTTGAACAGACACCCCCCTCTGCAACACAGGAAAAATGAATCCCTATTCTAATATCCAGAGAGCATAGGCAGCGCACACTCGCTGTTTCTGTGCCCGTGTCACTGCACTCTTCTTGTTCTCTCTGGCTCCCTGATGTGCCAGAAAGGAGAAACATAAAGAACTTCAGTGAAGGAAACTCAGCTCAAAGCAAATGCCTGGTCCAACAGTGCTTTCTTGGGACCGGATCTTGGTATGGCTCCATTTTTTCACTTAAAGCTTCTAAGACAAACCAAAATCAAACCAAACGAATGAACAAAAAAGACCCTTTAAAATCCAGGCTAATTGAGAGAGTGCTAACACTGGTAAGACAAATGACTGATACGCGACAAGCCTGTGGTTTCTCTTCCAAAGTGAAGTGTTGTTTTCTTCACAATGGGATGATTAATACACTCAGGCAGGAATATTAATAGGCTTGTTCAGTTGTTGCAACATTCTTCCCGCTGCTGTGCTATTGAGGCCTCGGAATCCGAGCCCAGGGGACCCTCAGCTCTTCAGTTTCTCGTCTGGCACGTTTTGTATGTCAGTCTCCAAGCACACGTGGTGAAGATAGAGCAGCCACCTTTGCAGAGTGCAGCTCGGCACACTCTGCATTTTACAAATGGGGAAATCGAGGCAGAGAGAAGTGATGTGTCAGTCACTCACTTGGTCGTGTGGGTCACCTACTAAATCCTTGACATTGAGCACTATGTTTGCTCAGGTCTGTGTTGCTCTTTTTACTATGCCATCCCTTCAGAGAGATATTTCAGGGTCAGGATCCCGATTCTAGTCATTAAAAGTGTCTGGAGTGTTTGGAGTTGTCAGACAGCAGAGACCTATTTCTGTTCTCCTAGAGAGGCCTTTTAATGACTTACCCACCAGTAACAACGTCCTGTATTTTGCTCCTGCTCCACCTGCTCACCTCTCAGCCTTCCTCTTCATAACTATCCACCAGTCATACAAAATCAAGGTGCTGTTTCTTTCTGTGATTATGAATTTCCCAGCCTTTCAGAGCACATAAATTACGTTCCAAATACTGTTTAGGCAAAACCAAGAGCCATTCCCATCCAACAACTGTACTTTGGCCCCTGCGAAATGTATTGGTGTTCTCAGCCCCATTCCACAAGTGAGCAGATCGTAAATAGGATCCACACCCAGAGCTTCAGCACGAAAGCCAAGATAGATTGAGCCATATGGGCACTGATCTCTTTTATAATCTCTGGAGACGACTAACCAGAGAGTAACACCAAATAAATCTCATGCTGGGATGAATTTCTCCTGGTATGGTGACTGTTCTCTGGATTGCTGGTCTTCAGTCTTTTTTGCCTTGAATAGAACTTTATTAATATAAATAAACTTTTGGGTGTTTTTTGTGTTGCTGGTCTGGTTCTAACAGATACTGAACCCCAGAATTTGGGTTAATCTGATCTGTTCTTACAGCTACAATCCTTGCCTAAAGCCTTATAGCACAGAGAACCCATTAGACTGAAGAATAATGGAGATATTGCCAGTGTTTGGCATTTGAGGTGAATAAAAGCTGGAGCTACAGCCCTCAGTCCTTCATTGTGGTGCTGACTTACTAAAAAGATGCAGATAGTTGGCTAGGATGGGGAATATTTATCATGCTGAATATGGATGCTGTCTTTGGTCACAGCAGCGCAGAGCATGAGGATGGTCAAGCATGTTTTGTGTTCATAAAGACCAGCTACACGAGCACAGGAGAACTGGTTTTATTACCCCATCCGAAAATGCTGGGCCAGCCTTGTGCCCTGTGGTCACATCCCCCAGACAGCTCACAATGCATTCCACTGCTAACATCTGCTTTCTTTTTACCTTGGGGAACAAATACAAATAAATACGTAGGATTGTTCTTAACATTTCCATTCAATCTGGAAGTGTTGAAAACCTCTACCAGGCACCTCACGTTACATGGAAGATTGCCCGCTGCAGCTCAAAATAACACTTATTTCATGTGGAGGAGGAGGAGGGAATCTGTTTATTCCAAAATCAATATTTCTACATTCATTAAACATTCCACTTATTCACTTTTTTTACCGTGCCTGCAGTAGCATTCTATCCTTATTTTTATCCTCTCTACAAATACATTTTTCTTTTAATTTCCACTCCTATTTCCAGACTTTAGTGCTTTACATTAGCTGATTGGAGCTTGACAGGTCTGGCGCTTGGGTTTGTGGGTGCGCATCTACCGTAGCCCTGATTTTCAACCCGGCATCTAAACCAGGGTGGCTGAGTACAGAAAACTGCCTCGCAAATTAAATTGATCAGACAATGTATCCTTCCAACAGAGTCAAGTGGGAATATTTCCTTGAGCTGCTCTGCTCCTCAGGATATTCGAAATCAGTATTGAATTTTAACTCACAGGCTTTCTTATTTTGATGAAAGGAGACAGTAGAAGTTGCCTTCTGTTTCATGCAGAATAGCCCAAACTAAGTGAGACTAATTTTCCATGACAGGAGAACCAGGTGGGACTGTGATGATGAAGTTTAAAAGTAAAAATAGTAAAGAAAAAAATAAGGCAATGTAGCTCATTATCCTGCCCCAAGTTAGGACAATGTTGACATCTCTGTAATCCATAGGATTCACAGATTTGATTCTTTACTGCAGAATAAGAACTGCATTGTCTTAGGCAAGCTGGTTGTGCCCTTAGTCAAAGATATATAATGAAGTCTAGTTCTGACTGATTATGGTGGGGATTAGATTCTTAGACATTGTAGCTCTTTCCCCAATCTTTTTCTGTCTCAGTCTTCAGACTACAAAATAGTGATAAAAGCAGGCCCACCCTTTTATTTAAAACTACTATCTTTAATATTAAAATTATATGGGCTAGTAAGGCAATTAGTGTAGTGTCATAGTTTGGTGCAAGAATATGGACTGTCCTCCAAGTGTAGAAAGTGTTCCTACACAAGAAGAATCTGTTCAGTCAGTGTTGGTCCGGACAGAGCACACTGCTAAACACTTCTACAAGAGTAGGAAATGAAATGATTTCATCGTATGGTTCCTGAAGTGACTCCTCATGCAGGGCCTCATGTTTTGTCTGGCTGCTGTCCTGCACGGGAACTGGGCAGAAGCAGCACCTGTAGCCACTTACCTGAATTGCTTGTATTTCTTGAGGGTAGCAGATTGGAAATTGCAGCTTACGTCTCCAGGTGAGATTATGAGCTTGTATCACTCTTCCTCTAGTACAGAGCTTGGAAAAGCTGGTGTGGTAGGGAGAGAAGTGTCCTGCATCGACTGGCCGGGCTCAGGTGACCCTGCCCAAGGAACAGGCAGCTCCTTGGGACACAAAGAGTGGCCCAGCTGTGATATTCAGGGTCCCACTTGGGTCCCTCACCTTTCTCAAGGCAGCACAGTGACAAGGTGTCCTTGTTTATCCGAGCTGTCAGGTTCCAGCCCAGAGCAAAGGAATGGCAAAACCTCAGTGAGAGATTCCTCTGCTACTAAAGCAGCATTTTTTGTCCCATTTATATATACACACACACATATATTGTGGATTGAATTAAAAACCTTGTCATAACAGAACACAATCTACTTTTACTACTTGACTGTATATACATTACCTTCTGTTAAAGATGGAATTTGTTTTCATGGGTGCTTAACAAAGTAATATATATTTGATCTTCTTATTTGTATTGTAGGCCCCAAAAAAGGCAAAGAAGAAGATAGAAGGTGGTTCCAATGTGTTCTCTATGTTTGAACAAACCCAGATCCAGGAGTTCAAAGAGGTTGGTCACTATTCTGCTGTTCTACACAGTCTCCTGTCGTTGCTAATGAATAACATAGGTTTTGTTTGTAATCCTTATTCAGTTCTCCATCTGCTTTAATAGAACACACAGTTGTTTTCTGAATCATCTCTGTGGTTTTGGCTGGTGTATCGTTTTCCTTGTGTGTCTGTTCTTTCTTTCTTTCTTTCTTTCTTTCTTTCTTTCTTTCTTTCTTTCTTTCTTTCTTTCTTTCTTTCTTTCCTTCCTTCCTTCCTTCCTTCCTTCCTTCCTTCCTTCCTTCCTTCCTTCCTTCCTTCCTTCCTTCCTTCCTTCCTTCCCTCCTTCCTTCCTTCCCTCCTTCCTTCCTTCCCTCCTTCCTTCCCTCCTTCCTTCCCTCCTTCCTTCCCTCCTTCTTTCTGTTCCTCCCTCACTCTCCTGTTTCAAGCTCTAGACTTGTTGGAAAAGCCCCCAAGCCCCTGCCCCAAAATCAAGGAAAATTATCATCTATCCACTTTCGACCTGATTCAGGAAAACACTCGAGTACATTTAAAGTTAAGCAGTATTTTATCTAAAACTAGCCTTACATGCTCAAGTATTACCCTGAATAGAGATGCTTTATTGAACCACAACTTTAATTAGTGGGCTGTTCCACAACAGCAATAGAAAATATTCTTCTGTACCCTTCTAATACTGCCCACAAACTAGACACAAAAATACCAAGAAGCCCTCAGCTGACTTTCTCCATAAATGCCAGTAAAACAAAACAACATGTTGAGATTAACTAAGTATCTTTTAGCTCCAAAATAATTTGGTATTGCGTTGCACTGTAGACTCTTTGACCAGTGAGGAGGTAAATCTAATGGCCTGTCATGAAAGCTGAGTATACTAAAGACAGATAATTTGTCTGATGAGTTTATGTTCTTTTTCTGACTGGACACTCTAGAATGTCTGTGAAGCCATCACATTTTGCACTGGTTTCTCATTTAAAATGACTCTTTTTTTCCCCTATCTTTTCTTAACTCACATTCCAAAGCCATTTCCAATGTGATAAATAGCTACTACTTCATGTTTTGCATGTAGCTTTCAACTTTACTTTTTGTGAGGATTCCCACCAGTAAAGCTCAGTGGTAAAAGAGATTAAAAACCTGTACAAAAGATTATAAATGGGGCCCAGGTAAATGAATTGAAAACACTAAACTTTTCCCCACGGTTAATGGGACCATGTTTAACACTCTTCTCCCACTTTTTCTCTGCATCCTGTGAACCACCAGTTTTATTTTCTCCAAGGCAAGGAATACTGTTTGAAGATGTGCCAACAAAAAGAAGAACTTTTCAGAATGCTATATTTGATCTACTCTAAAGAAGTTCATACTATTTTTGGGAGGATGGTGGCAGAATAATGGCAAAAGCATGAGGCAGTGGAGCAGTCCAGTGAAAACCAAGACCATGTTGTGTCTAAAAACTGCATTCTTGGGACAAGTATTCCCAAAAAGCTGGTTTTGATCAGAACATTTTTATCTAGAGATTTCGACCAGCTCACCAGAAAAAGTTTCAGCATTGTAGTCTTTACATTTCTTTAAGTTCACTCATTATAATACATACCTAATGCTCTTCCTGTCTTCTGTGAGCTTGCTGGGCTCTGCTTTGCTCCTCATGTTTTCTTCTGTTTTGCTTTCAGATTGTGGGGATCATTTAAAGTAAGCCCTCCCACAAGGAGGGAAAGCAAATTGAAAGAGTTAGGCTTCATTTTTTATAAGGTGATGGTTTGGCAGGTAAACGAAGGGTTATGAACATGCATGCTGCAAGTAATCACAACTGGAATGTGAGCAGTGGGGCTTTGTAAGAAACTGGAGGTAAAACTACATGAAGGTATGTTGATATAATACGATCATGGAAAGAAGTGCACCCTGTAGAGCTGTAGACTTTAAAAGTTGCTGTAGCTGCAATGGACTAGACAATGGACTAGCTGGATTCCCAGGAGAACATTGTCTTTCATAATAATACTGAAGCAAGAATAATTCCTGGTCTTTGTAAAAATATGCTCTCGTGTTAATGTGCACATCAGACAATAACCTGCTCCAGAGACATGCTTGGTTCTACTAATACTCCCCGTAGTATGACCAGGGGAATTTCAGGTCATTAAAATCTTTCAAAATCAATGAAACATTAAAAGTGTGATGGCAGCAAATAGACAGATGTGCAAATAGGTAAATAAATAGATAGGTAGTTAGCCGGCTTGGTAAGTAATGGTTAGAGTACATAAATTCTGTGCTGGCTGAAAATAGAAAAATACCTGGTTTTATCCTATCAAAAGTTAAATTTTGCCTGACCAGAAGTATTTAAGGGCAACACATCAAGGTCAGTCAGAGCACAAAATACAGTCTGAAGGATACAATTTATTGGAAAGGGAAACAAACTTTGAATAAATAATACTGTGAAAGCTACATTTCTCTGTACTTTTGAAAATTCAGCTATCTCTGTATGATGGATCATTTTAAGGCCCAGAAGAAATTGCCTTTAGCTTGATAGCAGAGAGGTAGGTACAGCAATGAAATGTTTTACAGATGATTGCTGCGCAAAGGAATGTGGTATGGGAAAGGTACAAAACACACAGAGTAACCACTGACTAAATCCTCCCTAACTAAAGCCTCCTTAATTCAAACTTTAATGGGTTAAGGCCTGAATGGCTGGAGCTGCCAGCATTGGCTTCAGACCAGAACCACGCTGCACTGAGCATTAGTTTAGTCAGAAGTTTGGGTGGGTTTAATTGAGCCCCTTGCCAAGGTACAGTAATGTGTTGAAAGTGAGGAAAGTGCAATGAAGTGGCACGATGCGGGTGAATCAAAGGAAGTTAAATATTCTTCTTTACAGCATGAATATAATACCCCTGGCCTGGTATATGTGATCGTAGCACTGTCCAGTGCAACATGGCAATGGCAATAAATTTTCCTTTTTCTTCCAACAGGCTTTTACTATCATGGATCAGAACAGGGATGGATTTATTGACAAAGCTGACTTGAGAGACACATTTGCTGCACTAGGTAAACCGGTAGTAATAATTTAATACTTAAAGGAAATGCAGTTTAAATTTAAAGCACATAAGAGACGTTAGCGTTGAAATTACAGTGGGGGAAGTAGTGAGATACACAGGAGGCAAAAGGAAACCTGTTCAGTGTGATTTCCCTCCTTTGTGGTAGTTTCTGTCTTTCTACATAGCTCCAGCTGGGAAGTGTCCTGGGCAGCCTCTTCCAGAAGCGAATGAAGGTCTCTCAGGGACTCCCTGGCTGGTGCAGCAGGGCTGTGCAGCTGGCAGCTCCCCAAAGGCACCGATCCCTCCCCTGCAACTATTTCATAAAAAGCCCACCCAAGCAGGGGTCCATGCCAAGCATTTCTGATTCGTCTCTGAATCCAGGCTTCCCAGGCTGCGCCTTTTTCATCCGGGAGCCGTGCAATATCTGCCGATTACCGTTGTTGTCATGGACTGGCTGCCCCTCTGCCCACACAACAGTAGGAAGACTTCATGTGAGGTTCCGTGCTGTTGTGCATTTCTGTGGGGTGGAATGTGCATGTCATGAGATTAAGTATTGTCCATTCCATGAGCATCACAGTCCTGATAATATCAAGCAGATTAAAGCAAGTCTTCCCAAGGAAAGGAAAAATCAAAATGCTCATGATCCTAAACCTGGAGTTGTATCCTTGTTGCAACATTCGAGGCTTGAACAGTGATGTAGGCATTTGGGCTTTTGCCATCTGGATCTTATTAAAAAGAGCTTGATAAGAATCTTTAGTGCTCCCTGGGGTGGAATCAGACGCCAGCGGAGTCAGTGCAAAGAGCAGAAGCTCCTGAACTCTTTATTGTGACAGTGAGGTTTGCAAACTTTGGCCTGTAGCTACTGTTACCCTGAAATATTTATTTCTTAAGGCCAAGTTCTGGTATCTTTCCTGTTCAGTGAAGCCCTTCAATGCCTATAAAGTACAGTCATAGCAAATTACTACTTGGTGTGATTAAGGTTGCCAGGGTCTAAATTCTTCTCCATAGGACTGCACAAGGATGGGTAAGGGATAGAACTGCTCACCTCATCCATCTGCCCTCTACTCAGAAAGGCATCTCAATATACAGGAGGGCAAAGACTGAGACCCTGGATTCCTTTCAGTCACTTTGAACTCTGCTGCATTATTGTCAGTGGGGCCCATATCTCACCTGGAGGGGAAACAAAAGAGAAAGTAAACGAAAACCAATTTAGTTGGAAGTGCCCCTTCTTTTGTCCACTGCTGGCCACATCCCTATTATTTATCCTCCTTACTCCTTCAGTCACCCTTTGATCTTAGAGCCAGCCCTGCCGATTTGTTTTGCACTAGGGCATCCTGGAGTTGTGTTCTACCATGTTATTAGCAAAGTTGCACGGAGCCCTGAGCTCCCCAGTGGGAGGAGATGAATGGGAATCATTTTTTGAAACACAATTTGTGATTTATTATGAAAAATGATCCCTGCTGCAGGTCGTCTGAATGTCAAGAATGAAGAGCTTGAAGACATGGTGAAGGAGGCGCCAGGTCCTATTAACTTCACTGTCTTCCTTACGATGTTTGGGGAAAAGCTGAAAGGTAAGTACCTTTGGGGGGTTGGAGAGGTATCTGTCAAAGATCCTCAGTGCTGAAATATCTCAGTGCCTTGCAAATTATAATAATGTATCCACAGAACAATGCTTAGAGGCAAGGAGTGATCTCCATTTTTGCAGACAGGGCTGAAGTATGAAAAGGCTAAGGGACGGTCCAGAGGACAATTCAAAGGTGTGATTTCAGCTTACATAAGCTAACATGAAAGTGGTAAATTGAGGTCCAGAAAGTAATGAAATCACAGCAGCCCGGAGCACAGTGCAGACAAGTTATTCACCGTCAGTAGGTTCCTGTTGCTCATGCTGTAGTGGTATCACTCCCAGTGTTAGCTGGTTTTAAAGTATTTTCAGTGTTTCTACAAAAAAACCTTTCTGCATTCCTTTGCCTCACGATACAAACATGACCTCTCATCATCCTTGCAGTTCTAGGGCCTGAAGGAGCAATGTGCTCTTCCCTCATTTTCTCTATGAGTTGTAACCCATCAGCCCAGCCTTGGTTTCACATGAGGTCAACAGTGATTTTTGCCATTGGATGGAATTTCTCTGAATAACTCTTAATGGGATGGATAAATTGAAACAATTTAATCTCAGTGGTTTTACAGTTATAAGAGAGAGGGATTTTGCCCATTGCCATAGAATACATAGGGATCACTGTAAGGAGTTCACAAAATGTGGGTACTAAATCTGTTGTGGGAACTAGTAATTGAGTTGTATCTCTTATACAGTTAACGGCTAGAAACTGCAAGAGAAGGAGCGCAAGGCAAAGAGAAACCCCATCTTCCTATGTGTATTAGAGATAGGAGAAAGCCTTGACATTCGAAGCAAGGTTGGCCTTAGCCAAGCACAGAACCACAGAATGTCAGGGATTGGAAGGGATCTCGAAAGCTCATCCAGTCCAATCCCCCCGCCGGAGCAGGAACACCCAGAGGAGGTTAGTGATGATGAGGTCCAGCAGAAGTTTGTTAAAATAATTAATGAACAGAAAAATTGAAAAATCTGATCCCATCTTCTTAAGAACATTTATTGTGTTTCTGCTGGACTCTGGCTTTGTATTGCTGAGCACAGTTTCAGTGAATGTCTTTCTACACATGGAATAGAAAATAGAGAGGTCTGAAAGAAAGAATTAATGTAGCTAGTCCTCAAAGAAATACATTATTGGTAAGGAACATGTCTGGGGAGCATAAGAGGTGATGGAGAAGGCTGTGGCCTGACACTGAGGAGGGGATTTTATTACCAGACATGGATCTGTCTTGGTCACAGTGGTACCTCCACCTTTCCATTCTGGATGTCATCTTGCAGAGTAGAGAGTGCCCTTTTCTATAATCTTCCCTCTGGCATATGTGACTGTTTCTTGTGGGATGCCCTGCTACCCATTCCTGTCTATTTGTGATGCTTATGATGACACCAAGCATGGGAATGAGCTCTTCTTCCTTTCCTCTCTTCCCTCTTGTCTCTTACAACTGGTGAAGCTGGCAAAGAGTCCGGCCCTGCCAATTGCGTGGATAAAAGCAGAGCCAGCCCAGGAAGGCGAATACTGAAGTGCACCCCTCTTGTCTGCAGGTTTCCTGTTGGCCACTAGCAGAGGAGGAGGGTTTCTTTAATTTCCATTTGGTGAAGGGAAAATCACAGCTGTGCTTGTCATGCCCTTCTGGTTGGGTTTGTCATGCAAAGGAAGCAGAGCCAAAAGACTGCACATTCCCAATCAAAACTAATTGGGATGAAGAGCCTTTGTAGTGCAATTAGAAAGGGAGAAAGGGCTAGAGGAAGTGGATATGGCAATTTTGCAACACTCTTTATTAGCTAAGTACCACTCAGAGAATTTGGTGAAAGGTGCTTTCTAAGTAAAATTTGTTGTGCTATAATTGATTTCTGTCATAAAGGGGAAGCTGGGATTTTCGGGACGAGCTTTAGCTTTGTATATTGAGATTATGATGCCAGATGAACAGCTAACAAAACTCGGTTTATGTTAATGCCAACCACATGGAGCTGTTTCTACAGGGAGTCAGAATAATACAATTTGTACAGAAAACAGAGATGCCGCACATCAAAGAAACCACTTTATTTACCAGCTAATCAATAAAGAATGCCTGCTGCATTGCTTCTCTTCAAAGCCAAAGTCCAAGGATATGACAGAGTAGAAAACGTAAAACACAGTAAGGAGAAAAAAAAATAAAATCCCCCACACAGTGGTGACTACTTAAAATGCAGCCCTTTCCTCGGAGCTGGAGGATGTTTCTCTTCATGGGACAATCAAAATGCTCATTAAATACCAATGCTCTTTGTATTGATGATGTATTCAGCACAGTTTGAATACATTGCCTACAGCTTGGCAAAAAAATATACATGGCCAGTGTGTGAGAAGAAGTCATATAGCCTTGGGTTTATTCACTATTATAGCCACTAAGATACTGTTACTAATTCTTGTGAAACCTTTTAAACAAAGACGACTAAGAAGGCATAAGGATTGGATGTAGTCATTAGAGCAGGGAACCATCACAGAATGTCAGGGATTGGAAGGGACCTCAAAAGATCATCCAGTGCAATCCCCCCGCCGGAGCAGGAACACCCAGCTGAGGTTCCACAGGAAGGTGTCCAGGCGGGTTTGAATGTCTGCAGAGAAGGAGACTCCACAACCTACCTGGGCAGCCTGGGCCAGGCTCTGTCACCCTCACTGAGAAGAAGTTTCTTCTCAAATTTAAGTGGAACCTCTTGTGTTCCAGTTTGAATCCATTACTCCTTGTCCTATCATTGGTTGTCACCGAGAAGAGCCTGGCTCCATCCTCCTGACACTCACCCTGTAGATATCTGTAAACGTTAATGAGGTCACCCCTCAGTCTCCTCTTCTCCAGCTCCAGAGCCCCAGCTCCCTCAGCCTTTCCTCACACGGGAGATGCTCCACTCCCTTCAGCATCTTTGTTGCCCTGCGCTGGACTCTCTCCAGCAGTTCCCTGTCCTTCTGGAACTGAGGGGCCAGAACCGGACACAATATTCCAGATGTGGTCTCCCCAGGGCAGAGTAGAGGGGCAGGAGAACCTCTCTGACCTACTGACCACCCCCTTCTAATCCACCCCAGGTACCATTGGCCTTCCTGGCCACAAGGGCCCAGTGCTGGCTCATGGTCATCCTGCTGTCCACCAGGACCTCCAGGTCCCTTTCCCCTACACTGCTCTCTAATAGGTCATTCCCCAACTTATACTGGAACCTGGGGTTGTTCCTACCCAGATTCAAGACTCTACACTTGCCCTTGTTATATTTCATTACATTTTTCCTTGCCCAACTCTCCAGCCTGTCCAGGTCTCTGGATGGCAGCACAGCTTCCAGTGTCAGCCACTCCTCCCAGCTTGGTGTCATCAGCAAACTTGCTGACAGTGCACTCTATTCCCTCGTCCAAATCATTGATGAATATATTGAATAATATCGGCCCCAGTACTGACCCCTGAGGCACTGCACTGGATCCAGGTCTCAACTGGACTCTGCCCCACTGACCACGACTCTCTGGCTTTTTCCCTTCAGCCAGTTCCCAGTCCACCTCACTACCCGCTCATCCAGACCGCACTCCCTCAGTTCAGCTGTGAGGATGCTGTGGGAGACTGTGTCAAGTGCCTTACTCAAGTCAAGGTAGATCACGTCCACCGCTCTGCCATCATCCATCCATATTGTTATGTCCTCATAAAAGTCAATGAGGTTGGTCAAGCACGACTTCCCCTTGGTGAAGCCATGTTGACTGCCCCTTGACTGGGTTCTGTTCTCGTTCTATCTCTAATGAACTTTGAGACAAACATTGAAACTGCAATTCATTTTATTACCTTTTTTTAATCACACTTTCAGCACTGCAGCATCCCAAGTAGCTTGACTTGTCCATGAGTCAGTCTACCTGCTTGTTAATCTTGTTTCCTACAGTTATAAATAACGATTTTTATTATACATACTACTGTAATATTTTGAAATCCTGGGGAATAGTCAGAGTACACAGCATATCCTTTGGTGTGGGTTGAAACTGGCTGTGAGTACACTCAGAATCTGCAGTGTCACAGAATACTCAGAAAGCCCAGCCAAGGTGAAGGCACTGTGGAAGCTGGTCCCCGACCCAGTGTTTTTCCAGTCTAAATAGATGGGACAGATAAAGGATGGAAGGAAAGGAAGACTGTTACTATCGTTTTACTGCTGGGAACAGACGAGCAGGAAAATTAAAGTCATACCAAAAGTCTGTGCCCCAGCTGAGAGCAGAGGTAAAATCTCAGAGCCATAGTCTAGTGCTTTAAACCATCCTGTTTCTGTAAGTAACACTTAATGAAGAGATATTTAAGTGGGAGTGCACTACAGAACGTAATCACCATTTTACATTGATCATCCTGTTTCCATTGCATTCCATTGACACTCGGATTTTATGATGAGCTCCATTTCCTTTAGTGAGGGAAGTAACCTCTCCTCTATATAGCGAAGAACTAGTAACATCAAAAAGTGTTTTTACAAGGAATGTACAGTACAAGATTAAAGGAAGCCAGTGATGGAAACAGTTTGTTATATTTTCATTTCTGAAAGCCACTAATCCTCTGGGTACTGATATTGGAGACCAGTTCCTGGAAGTTTTCTCTGCTGCAGACATAGAATAGATATGAGTTATTATTTTTAAGCTTCTGAGCATTGAACTATTCACCTCTATTGTTTATCTGACATGACAAATGCTGCCGACTTACGGAACCTTTGTCTTCAAACCTATGACTGCAGAATTCTCCATTTTGCACTGTTTTCAAGTAAATGCAATTACTTAGCAAGTATTCGGCAGCTATAGAAATACATCCAGGCTTCTAAATTATATTCCATTAATTTTAGGCACGGACCCAGAAGAAACCATTCTGAATGCTTTTAAGATTTTCGACCCAGAAGGAAAAGGCCACATAAAGGCAGACTAGTAAGTTTAATTCAAATATTTTTAAAAGAATAATAATAGTAATTGCATGAGTTTAAAGAACTGCTTAAAAGCTGTATTTTTAGTGTTTTAAGAGACGAAGGAACTGTCAGGCAGAGAAACATTTAGCTTTGTAAGCCAGAGTTAAAAGACTGGGCTATTGTATGAATGTATTTGTATACCAAAAAGAGATGTTATTGTCTTCAGACATTGCAAGACGCAACGGAAATATAATCACATGTAGGCCATTAGATAGCCTTTTTTGAAGGTCTGGGTATAAATCAACACATGACTCTTTGTAGATTAACTCCATATGTAAAATTAAAATGGATGTCTGGTGCCTGACTCTCAGAGTGCTTGACTAAAATGGGAAAGCTTGTACCTTCTTAAAAAAGAGTGATCAATTTAATTAACTTAGGGACGTGGTTTTAGTGAGGACATTTTCCTTGTTATGTGTTTACTGCTTAAGCCTTCAGCTTCTAGGCAAGAATTTGCTGTGAATTTCCACTAGATATGGTGGGAGCCAAACCAAATAATACGCCTAATAATTATTGTCAATATGGCTATTTTTAAAATAAGGAGGCCGGACCTAATTTGTATTCATAACCTGTTACACCAGCAAAGCAGGGTAAAAGGAATTTAAGTGCTAATTGCACAAATGTGCATCTTCATTGCACTGCCAGAACAGTCTATAATATGTATAGGAAGTTTATTAGGGAACCATGCGTTATAAAATTGTGTTTGCATCAAGGAATTCTGCTAATGTTGTGATATGGTAAATGAAAACTAAACCTATTGCCAGAACCTCTGAGGTGAAGTTTTCCATGACATTATCTGCAGTTATTGATGTCTCATGGAAGTTAGTTGAAAATACAAAATTCATATACAAGATTTCCTTCTGTTACCAATATGCTTTTCTATGATAGTGGCATTTAATTCCTAATGGGTATGAGAATCCTATTATGGTAAGCAATACGCAAAATAAAGCAAAAGAGACAATCTTTTCACTAAAGAACTTCCAAACTAGTTAAAACACAAGTGGATGTAACAAACAATCAGATGAAGCAGAGGGTTAACAGTCGTCCTGGTTGTCTGGGAGGTAATGGTATCCAAACAACATGGGAAGAACAGTCAGAGAGATACATCAGAAGTGACTCAAACAACCAGAATAAAACATAACCTGTTGCCAAATAGGCCAGATCACACAGTAGTGAAATCACAACCATGAACTACAACCTTCTGATAGCACAAACCCCATGAAATATTATATTTCCCACCACTATCTGTAACAATATACTGCATACAAAATCTGCAGCTTGCCATCTTGTGTCCAGTTCTGCATTCCTTGGATGCTGGAAGCCAGTTGGAGTTTGGGGGGAAATTAGGAATGCAGCATCACACTCCAAAATTAAGATGAGAGAGAATTACTTTTCTTTTTCCTTGATGGAAAAGGTCAACCGTGTCCCCACCCCCTCTGCACTGCTAACATTAGACAATTGTTTCAGTTCATCACCACAACAGAGCATAATGTTTACTTATTAGACCCGAGGGTAACGTTGATCATTACAGAACAAACCATTAAATCAATTCCGTGAATGTCTTTGAGGTTTAACTTCTATTCATATGCTTCCAAAATTTAGACATTTGAAGGTTTTGAAATAATTTTTATGTTGGCTCATACAGCCATTTCAATATGACAGTTAATGTTAATAAATAATATTTCTCCATATTAAAAAATCCTGGAATGTTTCTCTCCAAAACCAGCCATGTTGACCTTTTAATCACAACTTCTTTTTATGTTCATGGAGTTAACATCCTTCTGGGGATTTTTATGTCTCTTCCCTCTGCATGTTTTCACCTCTAGTCTGGAAGTGACTCACTTAGTCCATCTGATGGGAGCTGGGATGGAGTCTTCTAACCTTTCCAGAAGCTCCAGGAGTTTAGAACTTCCTTCCAAATTCAATGACAGACTTTGTTTGTCTGCGTCGTTGCACCCCGCATAAAATCCTTCCTATAGCATGATGTCAAAACGAGAAAATGCTTTAGGTCAGATTCTCAGCTGGTGTAAACTGGCATGGCGTTTGGAAAGGTCAGATGATTCAGCCCTGAACACCATTCCTGGGACAAAGTGAGTCAGGCCAACATCAACTGCGTCTAATGCTGAGGCCAACAAAACTGTTCAGATCTGTACCAGATGAGAATGGACCTGGGGAGTTTACACGCATTCAGGACCTCTGGAGCTTAGTTTGGCTGAGCTAGTGACGTTTCTCATAGTTGGAGAGCACTGGCCATTCCACCTCACCTGGTTTTCTCCGAGACAGCAGCATAGAAAGGGAAAACCCAGTGGAAAACTAAAATATCCCAGAGATTTCACAGCTAATTTTTTAAAAGGTTTTGAAAATATAAGAATGCAACAAAGTATTTGTAACTGTAGAAGGAGCTGGTGTCAGCCAGGACAAGAGATAGCATTTAGACTGCTATGGCAAATGGATATTTTTATTTGCCCAGAAGACTTTGATTATTTTTTTTTTGAGAAGCAAATAGTCTTTAAAAAAGAAAACAAGATATACAAAGAATAAAGTGCATAATCTCCAGCTTTGGAAATTGTGAGTGTTCGTTTCCCCATAAAATAAATAATGGAAAATGAGCATAGATCCTTAACTCAGTCCTTCTTCCTTAGGAGAGTGCCAGAGCCTACTGGGCTGTGCATCAGAAGATTATAATTAGATATTTGATCTTTTCTTTTCCCCTAAATACTTTAAGCATGTGAATAGAAAACACATAGTGCCCAGATCTCTTTTTAATTCATTCCTGTTTGTGATGAAGTTTATTTGTGACTTCTGACAAAATTGCGGTAAGTGCTTCCTTCTATTCACTGAGCTCCTTCCTGGATCACACATCCTACTTACATTTGCTAATGCTGTTTGCCCCATGCACATATAGCCAATAATCAATGTATGGTGATAAGAGTGATCTCTCTGCTCTTGCACCCACTGATCATTTGAGAGTTCCACCTCAAAAAATACACTCGCATAACAAATGGCCAGGAAAACAAAACAGAAACCGCAATATGTGAGAAAGAGCTGAAGAAAGAATTTGCTAAGTAAAGAGCATGGTAAAGTAATGCAGGAAAAATATATACAGTAGCTTAAGCTCTGTCTGTGACTTCAGAGCATTTCCCAGAACTTGCATGGGTATTTTCACTCTTGTCCTTGTGGGTAAGGTCCTTATTCATTACCCAGAAACTTCTTTTTTTCAGTTTTCCCTTTCTGTCCTTCCAAATGAGCACTTCACATCAACAAGAAAGAGATTCACAAGTCTATATGCTTCTTATGCAAATTGGGATATTTCTTTGTTGTAGCCTTTTACTGGAAAAAAATATGTGTGTCAGAGATACGAGGAAGTGCCGTTGTAGCTTTGCCATCAAAACTGCACTTTTATCTGTGTGACTTTTTTCACTGGAGACTCACGGTGTACGGGAGCAGCAAGGGAAGTTTTACTGTTTTGCCTGAACACCTGCACCCGCAGTAGGTGAATTTTGCTCATGTGGAAGTGCTCCTGTACAGGCATGATTCCTATTATAAGTAGTTTTAAATACCCATTTTAAAAAGCAGAAATAAATATTCACTTTAAAAAGCAGAAAGGGCTGTTTCCAGATGATATATTGCTCTTACTTCGCCACAACAAATTCTTCCAAAAAGCAGCCCTTTTTTCAAATGTACAAACCAAACCAGATTTCTGTACTTCTTTCAGCTTCTCTTTTGGTACAACAAACTGCTCATCTGTTATCACAGGTTTATAGACTGTTTTACCAACTTAGAGAAAATCCTGATAATGTAAAAATACCTTTGGTAGTAACAAAAGGAGACAACTCTGCCTCTTTGGTGTGAATGCAAACTCTTTAAAGATTAATAGGGGAATTCATCTAGCTGGTGCCCAGTCACTAGTGGTGTCCCCCAGGGGTCAGTGTTGGGTCCAGTCCTGTTTAACATCTTTATTGATGATTTAGATGAGGGGATTGAGACCATCATCAGCAAATTTGTTGATGACACCAAGTTGGGAGGGAGTGTCAACCTGCTGGAAGGCAGGAGGGCTCTGCAGAGGGATCTGGATAGACTGGAAAAATGGGCTGATTCCAATGGGATGAAGTTCAACAAGGCCAAATGCCAGGTCCTGCACTTCGGCCACAACAACCCCCTGCAGCGCTCCAGGCTGGCACAGAGTGGCTGGAGAGCAGTCAGGCAGAAAGGGACCTGGGGGTACTAATCGACAGGAAGCTCAACATGAGCCAACAGTGTGCCCAGGTGGCCAAGAAGGCCAATGGTGTCCTGTCCTGTATCAAAAATAGCATGGTCAGCAGGACAAAGGCAGTGATCCTTCCCCTGTACTCTGCATTGGGGAGGCCACACCTGGAGTATTGTGTTCAGTTCTGGGCCCCTCAGGTCAGGAAAGAGATTGAAGTGCTGGAGCGGGTCCAGAGAAGAGCAACAAGACTGGGGAAGGGACTTGAACACAAGCCCTATGGGGAGAGGCTGAGGGAGCTGGGCTTGTTTAGTCTGGAGAAGAGGAGGCTTAGAGGTGAGCTCAGCACTCTCTAGAACGACCTGAAGGGCAGTTCTAGCCAGGTGGGGATTGGGCTCTTCTCCCAGGCAGTCAGCAATAGGACAAGGGGGCATGGGCTTCAACTCTGCCAGGGGAAATTTAGGCTGGAGATTAGAAAGCAATTCTGTGCAGAGAGAGTGGTCAGCATTGGAATGGCTGCCCAGGGAGGTGCTGGACTCACCGGCCCTGGAGGTTTTTAAACTGAGATTGGACATGGCACTTAGTGCCATGATCTGGTAATGGACTGGAGCTGGACCAAGGGTTGGACTTGATGATCTCTGAGCTCTTTTCCAACCCAGTCGATTCTGTGATTCTGTGTGATTCTGTGGTTCTACAGGAAGATATTAGTGCAAGTGAAAAGGATATTTATGGCACATAACTGAGTTCATACTGGTGGATGTTCAGTCCATTGTGCATGTATTGTGCTCAGCACATGTGTAACTGAGTGAAATATAAGGACACTTTATCAAAAGAGGTTAGACTAGAAACAGTAATTATTCTTCCTGGCTTTTCTGTTCTGCTATAAACTTAAGGAAAAAAATTACATGCTCAACTGACTTCTCACAATGAGTTTGAAAACAGAGGGTAAATCAGCTGAGGGTCTGTCCCAAAAATATTCTCTTTGATATAATTGCATAGGATGCAGATTGTGTGTGGGATAAGCTCCTTGTTACAGTGCTGTAACTCCAGATCAAGACATTGTACCGTGAAATACAACAAGTCTCATGCAGTTTCACGGTCTCCTCTGGGAATGACTGCATGCAAATAAAGGGATTCTCAGATGATGATTCGGAATAGCTGTTGGAGTTCTCTTTCAAGTCCTCTTTCTCATTTCATGCTCTGTTCCTTTCATCCTCAGATTTTACAGAAAATATTCTGTCTTTGGGTTTTGTTAAGCAATTCAAACTTTAAACAACAAGTGAGAAAACCTACCATTTTAGGTTAAGATAAGCATACAAAATTGCTGTATTTCAATTAGAGTAATAACCTTAAACAATTTTAAACCTCTATAAAATGTCACAAAAGCAAAATAAGTTGGCAGAGCAAGGCATTGACACTGATGGGTGCCCACAGAAAACCTCTGACAATATCATATAAGGATTAACAGCTCTAATTTATGCGGTCACACAGATTTCCTTTCATGCGACTTCAGGAGGGATCTTGCCATCTGAATTGTCATGTGCCATTATCACCCTTTAATCAGGTTATTTCATTTTATTTGAACAGCATCAAAGAAATGCTCATGACACAGGCAGACCGATTCAGTCAAGAAGAGGTAAGGACCTTCTGCTTTATTCAAAACAGGAATCTATATCCAGCTACTGTTCAGCTATAAGTATTTGCCCCTCTTTAAATTAATGAATCTAGCTCAAATCCAGGGGTTGATGCCAGCTCTAGCAATTAGGAACAATTCAAAACATCTCATCTGAAGAGCTCCATGGCTAAATCAAACAGATTCTTTGGACTTCCATCCAAGCGTAAGCCCGGCCTATCTCTTGCTCTATTTTCTCTGGTGAGCTGGGCAATGAATTTACCAGAGTTCAAGCGGGTTTGGGTGGGGACTGTGATCTGGTTTCCATTTCTGTGAGAGTTATTTTGTTTGAAATCTGAAATTAGTTCTGAACGGAGGTACTGACTTGTGGTTTGTCTGAAACTGAACGTGGATTCTGCTGGCTGGCAGGAATTTAGAGGGACTTTATTTTCGGAAGAGGAGGCTGAGTGGAACAGGTTCATGGCAAGAACAGGCTGGAGGGCAGACTGAAGTACATTACTTGGCCAGGGCTTACCTGGATTTCGGGAGCAGCTCTTTTCGACGAGGAACTTGTTGAGATTATAGCAGGACTGTATTTACTAGTTGTGTCCTAATTCCTGTTTCCATTTTACTGAAGCTAAGGAAAAATTTTCCACAGTGGTTAGAGGATGAAGGCAGAAGGGAGCTGAACGGGGTTGAAAATGAAAAGCAGTACATGCTGCTGTCCCGCAGTCCTATGTTTTTAACACTTATCTCTGGTTTGTTTCACAGATCAATCAGATGTTTGCTGCTTTCCCTCCAGATGTCTCTGGTAATCTTGACTATAAGAACCTCTGTTACGTTATCACCCATGGTGAGGAGAAAGACTAAGAGGAAAGAGATGAGCTTCTCCCGTGATGATGCACCAAGTTATTTCATAATGCTTTTGTGTGCAAGACAAAGGGCTAAACATTCAGTGTGTGAAGCCATGTGGTCATCAGAAGAGAACCAATAAAACAATTGAAATTAGATTAAAGTTATTTAATGCTCCTGTTTTTATAAAAGATGAAAATACCAATTTTGTGAGTTTTTTCCCATGTGTTTTTTTTTTCTTTTTCCTGTCAGTGGTTTGAAATGGAATTTTCTTGATGAACTGGTGCTTTCGTGATTTATTGACAATCCTAATGTTCACCAGATGGTCGATTGGGCACTGCAGTGTTGCTTAACCTCTTGTCTTTTATATGTAAGCTCCATGTGCTAATTGAGAAATCCTCTAACTTATTGCACCAGGAAGAGCATTTAGTAAGTAGAATTCTGTTCCATTTTGCAGCCCCTAGCAATGAAAGTGTAAATAAAACAATCTTAAGCTCTTTTGAATACGCAATATGCCCAGTCCATCTCAGTGATGTGGCCAGTTTCAAAAACCACTTGATTCATTTGCTTTAGTGCAAAAGAACAGAAGTAGTGGAACAGTGGCTATTTTTCTCATAGTAAAATTTACCAAGGCACACTTAGAAACCAGTAATAATGAATTTCTCCCTTCAGAGGTACCTTTATTATGCGTAGGAGGTTGTTCATGAAAGAACAATAAGGCCTGCTCCTTCACCCGTTGGCCATTAGCCTTGTTTTACAGGTGAGGCATGCACTGGAAGGATGTCTTTTGCCAAAGATCTTTCGAAAGTCTAAGGACAAGGATGAGAACAGAACTCAGGAACTGTAGCCCAGGTTACACATGAAAGCAGACTAACTCTCACTGCCATAATCCAGGATCAGTGTAGTTTCTAAAATGGGCTGAAGTTTCATGTATTTGGACTTCTAGGAACTGGACATGTTCTGCCTATGTGGAATATTGCATGAATACTTCCTGCGTGGGAGTCAGATGATGTTGCAGCCAAAGTAAAACAAGCTTCTGCTGTTTTAACAACTAATGAAAATGGTTTCCTTTTGCATCAGTGTTGTTGGCACCACAGTCCCGCAGACACTGAGAGGAAGTAACAAGCCAGTTATTTTCTGTTTCCATCTTAGTTTTTGTAGAAGAAGAACTCGAGGCCAAGGTGTCAAATTCTGCCCTCATCAGGAGTGGTGGAAATTACATGAAAAAGCTTTAGCATCTGCATGACTCAGGGATAGGATGTTGACCCCTATCTGCATTTTCTGTTGTTCCAGCAAAACCTTGCACTCAGTGCTCTTCAGTCACACAGGACAACTGGAATGAGAAGGCTCCTGGCATACACAAAATTGGTATAAAAAGATCTCACCCCTTACCCAGGAGCACTATACATATTCCTGTAACCACAATGTTTTTCTAGTATAGGTAGGCGATTCCCAATTGTATTGATCAGTAATTATCTCCCTTAAAAATATTGGTGGGCACAGCTAGAAGCAAAATAGGGCCCTTTCTCACATGAATCTTGCTGAAGATGTCGTGGAGAGGGCTTTGCCACTTCTTGCTGTATATTCCTGTAACATCTGAAACAATTGCATGGTCATCCAGTCCAGTCCCTCCCAGCAAGGTGCGCAGTTTGATCGGGCTTTGGGGATTAGTAAAACCTCATGCAATGCAAGAGTCTGCATGACCATTTTTTCCACGTCATGGCTAATTCACCAGAAACTGAGACTTCCTGTACAAACATAGTTCTGGCCTCTGTTTCACACAACGGCTCTTTTCTCCCCAGAATGTGTTTTTCCTCATAGGTGTATGACCACTGCTTCTAAGATGGAGTTATAGATACGCAATGGGAGGTCACGGAGGTAGAGGAGTTTCAGTGGCACAGCAGAGAAGATGATTTATGAGCTTCTGGTGTAGGTTCTTATGCAGACCCAAGCAAGTGACAGCACTTCTCAGCAAAGAAAGGAGCTGCTTTGGGAGAAGGCTGCAAAATGGATGTTTCATTTACAGACTTTATTTGGAAATTACTTGAGCGGTGGTTCTGGAAAACGCTCTTGTATACTACAAACACACATGCAAAGTCTAATACTCCCTTGTAAGGGCTCTACAAAATCACATACCCAACCAAATCAGTACTGACTGTTCCAATAATATAAGCTGAAGTCATTCAGGCATCAGATGTCAGATGGTGCTTATGGTTTTTGCACTCTTTAAAGATTTCAGAATGAGACTGAAGACTAGATAAAATGGCATACAGGCTTACCTTTAGCCTTCAATCTAGAGAGCTTTATTTTTCCTCATGCAAGCTGGTAGGCAAAAACTGAAGGATAGTGCTCTTGAAAGATGAGGTCACATTTTTCCATCAAAGCATGGACACTTTTTGTTGGGTCCTTTTTAATCTGTTACTGTCTAGTTACCTGACTTTAAACGCAGCTCTTTGGCACCTTGGGCTGATGGAAGTCTGGCCTGAGCAGTCCCATATTCACCTCCTCCATCCCTCAGGTCAGCACTAGAGCTCATACACACATATCAGGTGCTAAGAAGAAACCTCCCTGCTCTTTAGACACACCAGCTGTCTAAATTTTCTTGGCTTTCTGCAACTATCAGGGCCTTGAGTGCACTACTGGCCTTAATGGCCTTGACAAGTGTCACCTGGAATACCCACCCACACTTGCTGCCTGTGGGCCGAAGGGCCCCACATAAGCTCAGCCCAGGGCCTTTAAGCCCTTTAGAACTGTATTCTTGGACCTACACTACTCCTTGGGCCTTCCATATCACTGTGGACCTGTCTAACAATCACTGAACTGCATATGACTCTCATAACTGTCACTGGATGTAACTAGGACCTGTAGCTTGGCTTTTCAGCTTGATCTTGGACCTATCTCATCATCACAGACTTGCCTGATGATCTGGACTCTTGAACCTGACTACCATCTTTGGGCTCATCTTGCTTGGATATTGGTGAGGCCCCTTTCCTACTGGCCATGTTTCCTTAGGGAACAGCTGGCCCTTGCTTCTCCCCGACAGCTGCAGATGGGGAAGCAGCATGGAGCTGTGGGGAGGATAGAAAATAGGACCACCTTAGTGCAGACTAGGTTGAGTTAGGCTTTGTCTAGATAAACAATTTCTTTCGGAGCAGTGCAGTTTTGAAGCAAATCACTTGATTGCCCCTCCTTACCTTTAGCAACCTAGGTGCCTTTTTTGGAGGCAGATAAAGCAGAAGCTCTGCTTGAAATTCAGCCCAAATTCCCTCTGTTCCTGATGGAGACAGAGCAGGGTGCAGGCTGTGAGGTCCTCCAGCAGCTACCAAATGCTCAAACACTGCCAGAGTGGTTTCAACCACACAGAGCTCTCCTGATTCTCTGAAGTGGTTTGTGGGCTATGTAAAGCCCCAAGTTCCATGTGACCCTGTATGTTTGCCTTCAGGTTTTTGCAGTTCTGCTGCTCCTTCCTCATTGGTGCACTTTTTGTTCAAAATCCATTTCTTGCCTTTTTTTTTCCTGTCTGCTGCCCCTTAGGATCTTGGACCATCATGCAAGAGAATTTGGAGCTGTAGCCTCCCCTTTTATAAGGGGGGAGGACAGATGTTCAGATAAATATGAAAATATTACAGGCTTGCTCTCAGGATATTTATCAATCTCTATTTCCTTTCAATCCCCTTTTTCATTTGGGGACATAGAGCTGTGCTTATGGGTTTTGGATGCAGATTCAAATAACTAAAGGGAACAAAGAGCTGAGGTTAACTCCACAAAAACAGCTTCTCACCAAGCATCATTAAGATGATCAGATGGGAATTGAACTTGCATGAACCTTGGCAGTTGCTCTTTAGTGTCAGCCTTTCACAAACAATTACTATTTGGATGGGAAAAAACAAAGAAACTGTAGAATTGATAATGTGTTTTATTAACTCTTAAACATTTAATCCTCTAAACCTTTCTGAAACCTTGTGAAGCCTTTGAAATATATTGTCATAAAAGGCAGAGAAAGGTTCTCATGAGTTTCCCCAGCTTGTTGTTCTGCTTGGAGGCAGGATTGTTGTTAGAGATGTTTGTGTGACCTGTCTAAAGTTTCTAGGTAGCCTCAAGTCTAAAGCTTGCCTGATATTAATGCATTTTTCCCCTACCATCTAGCCTAAATCTTTCTGTCTGCAAATTAAGCCAAATTCATCCTTCGCATCCTCTTTGTAATGAATGTTAGCACACTGGAAGACTGTTTAGTTTTCTTTTTTCAACATTCTTTTTCTAATTTTTCCTCTCAGCAATCTTCTACACTTCTACTTCTTCCTGCTCTCTTTATGATTACCTTAAATTTGTGCATATATTTCTTAAAACATGGCATGCCAACTTGGACTCAAAATTCCAGCACCAGCCAGAATGGAATAATTATTTCAGGGTTGGTTATCTGTGAAAAAACAAACAAACCAAAAAACTCCCCTGTGATTCAGCAGCAGTGAAGGTTATATGTGTTTCTAGGCAATGTGGGTTAAAGTTTATTTCAGACCTCTCTTTCTTAGTAACTGCTCACTTCTGTTCCTCCTGTAGCCTGTTCTACCTGTCCCAGAAACATTCCTAGATCAGATTCCCCTCTGCCTCTGTTAGCTTGGGAATATGCCAGCATGGGTTATCTAAGGACATACCTTGAATTTTCACTAGAAAGGTGCAGATTATCTGAAGTATGAGTTTTCTATGTGAAAAGACAATGCAAATAGTGTTCAATATTTTCATTAATTATCTGAATGATGGGGCTGAGTACAATAAATCCATTCTCTTCCCATTGGGCAATGGGCACAAAGTGAAATGCAGGAAGTTCCATTTAAACTTTTTCAATGTGATGGTGGTCAAATATTGGAACAGGTTCCCAGATAGGTTGTGGAGTCTCCATTGCTGGAAATACCTCAGACACTACTGGATATGCTTCTGGGAGACTTGCTCTAGCTGATGCTGATCTGAGCAGTAGGTTTGGTCTAGACTACCTCCACAAGTGCCTTCCACCTTCAATAAACCTGTGATGCTGTGATGTTACATACAGCAGTGTTGTTAATACCGCCCCAATGACTCTTGTCTTTTACTGGGTTGACATATGAACAACTGTGCTGCACTTTCAACTTCAGACCCTTTCCTGAGCAACTACAACCTAACCACTTACTCTCAGAAATTTACCAGTGCCTTTTTTCTGACATGTAACAGTCTGCACTGATCTTTAATTCCTTCTTGTGGATTTTCTATCTCCCCTGCAATTTAAGGTTGTTCTGAATTCTATCCCTGTCCTCTGAACTCCATCCAAGTTGCCTTAGCTTACTGTCCATCACCCACAAATTTTGTATGTGTCCTCTCTTTTGCCCTCCAAATGGTTAATATTGAACAGTATCTGACCCTAGGGCAGTCTCCTCCTCCTTCTCTTCCTTCTCCCTTGTCATCCTTGAAATATCTTCTGATTTCAGCTGTGATAATTCACATTGGACATGTTTTTTAACTGTACTCTAGGTCACTAGTCTTCAACCTGCCTGTCGGCCAATATACAGAAATTTTTCACCTGTGGGGCTTGCTTCATTTCCTCATCAGTCTGTTTAAATTCAGGTGGACATCAGCAGGATGTTATCCACGAACCACAGCCAGCCATATCTCTCTAGGTCGTCCTGTGGTAGTCTTTATACCTAATGAGAAGGGATTTCCCACTATGGACAGGGGAAAACCAACTTCAGGAAAGCTGGTTCATACACAAGAGCAAATCCATTTGGATTCCCAAATGCAAGCCCATGGCGTGCACCAGAAAAGACTCCAACTCCCACAGCTCTGATCGCGTGGCTGGGGTTCACAGCTTGCTGAGGAACACTTGTGCCATGTTGATTCTGTGCAGGACAGCAGGTAACCTTACTTCTCCTGCTTGTCCCATTAAGTTTTGGAAGCTGCAAGTTCTACCACAGCTGTGATGAGTATAAAGTTCATTACCAGAGAGTGGGATGGGGGGGGGGGGGGGGCTGCTTCTAACAGGCCAGAAAGAGATAAATCTCAATGAATTTACGGGTAAGTTACTGCCTTCAAGCTAATATGTAAAAAGGATGTGGTTTAAATAGCAGCCAGAAAGCTATTTGTAGAGCAGGAATTAGCTAGTTTCAGCAAGGATCTGTGCCCTCCCAACTGGGCTGAGAGCATAAAGGCTGTGACAGAATTTAATGCTTGGAAAAATAATACTGGTGTGAATCAAGTGCTGAAGCAGTACACGTATCCATATTTTGTCTGGAATTGCAAAAAGCCTTAAGGAAGTATCAGTGATTTCTTTTGAAATTGGTGTTACAGTTCACCCAAGTTTGTTCAAACAGCAGCACACTGGTAATGCTGAAATACTGCTCGCTGCCCTGTCCTTCCTGGAAAAGATGGAAAAATTTAGTTTTGTTCCTGGGCTAAACACTTATGAGTGTGCTAACTGGAGTTGTGGCGAACCCCTGGGCCTCTCGCAGCCGGGCCGTGGCCATGGCTGGGCTGGCACTGGGAGCCGAGCTTTCCCTCAGCCCGAGGTGAAACATGGCAGCTGCAGCCGTCCGCTCTGCAAATGGGGGTTTGCCCTTCCCGGGTAGTGCCCTGAACCCAGGTCTGCTGCTGAGTGCTGACACCTGGAACCTTCCCACACCTGTGTGGGGCTGGGAGGGGCTCCTCAGCCCCACAGGTGTGGGGGATTAGTGCTGATGGGCTCCACTCTGCTTCCCAGAACCACCGAGGGCATGAGGAGAAGCCATTGGGCTCAGTCACAGCGGCTGCTCTGCACCCACACACAGCCAACATGGACAGGAGGCCTCTGTGTGCTAAGGTAAGCCTGTGCTTTTTTAGTTTGTTGTTTTGTTTTCCAAGCAGCATATTAATTAGGGTGTTTGAGGCCTCGCATCAACCCTAGGCTCGTGCCTGGGGAAATAGTTCTCTGGGGGAGGTGGGACAGGAAGGTTGTGGGGGTTTTGTTGTTTTGTTTTGTCTTACCTTGGCTGTGAATGACTTTCAGGGCCCTGTTTAGTCAGCTGTGTCTGATTATATAAAGTAACCCCCTGGCTTTTCATATAATGTATAAAGCTTATCACCTTTTTCCAGCCACTACAACACAGTGTGCTTACCAAAGCACCCCTCAGTCGCTGAAAAAACAACTGCTTGCTTTTAGTATTAAAGATCTCCTGTGCTTTGTGACCCTGTGTGTGTGTCAAGCTGCTTTTGGTTTAGCCCCAAGACCAAGGTGTTGGGCAGCCTGTTCTTCCTGGCAGGGTCTGGCCAGGTTGTCTGTCCACATACCTGGGTGATAGAGAAAACAAACAAAAGCAACAACAACAAAAACACCTCTTTTTTTTTTTTCTAGATGGTTCCTTCTAGTTATGTTTTAACAGTAAGTTAAAAAGCAGTGGAGAAAAGTGGAGTGCTTCAAAACTATTCTGTTGCTGATTCTCTGTGTTAGAACTGGGAGGAAAATAAGAGGCCTTGGCCAGTTTAACTGCTGTGGGTATCAGTAGCATCTAATTGAAATACTGAAGCAAGGAGTAAGGTTTTTGGTGCTTTCTTTGTATTCAGTCTAGTAAGGGGTGGCCCAGAGGATGCTTGAGACCTCTGAAGTTAGGAACTGGGCCTGATGTGGCTTGTGAAGGAGATACTGCTGCTCCCATGATTATTGTGTTGGCTGGTGGCTGAATTCACCAATGGATTTGGGTAACCTAAACGTATTCTGTTATTCAGAACTCTTCTGGTCTAATTCACTGCTCCTTGCAAGGACCAAGGCATATTTCTTTTGTTTTGGGTTAAAAATAACCCCCCAGTGCAGCGGGACAGCGTGGGGCTCTCTGTGACCAAGGGCCAGCCAGCCCTCCCAGTGTCCTCAGGACAGCCCCTCTGGCTCCTCTTCAGCCGGAAAGGTGCAGACAGGGATTTAGGAGCAGCTTGTGGAGAAGCAGTTGAGGTTGAAGCAGAGTTTCAGCTGCCTTTCACAAAGATGAGAGCAGATGTTTCCAATAAAACTTTTGACTCCTTAGATGTGGGTGCTTGGCTGATAACAAACAACACGAGCGGGCTCTGTGCAATCAGGCAAGTAATGAAGGCTGGTGTGGATTCTCTTATGTCTAATAAGCACTTGACTTCAGTGGGGCTCTGAAGTGCATCTTCATCCTTTCCCCAGCTGCCTATCCTGAGAAACCCACAGGAACTTCATATCTTTGAAACCTCTCCCACTCTGTCAGGCTTGGCTGAAGTTTGCATGTGGTTATTAGAGCAGAGGACAGGCAAGTGCATGTTTTATTATTCTATACCCCCCCCAGTGTGCTTTTTAATGTGTGTGCATATATACTGCCACTCCTGAATCAATGTGATGTTGAATCCTCCGTTTAGTTTAATTTAACTGGCAGAGATGGGAACTTGGAGGCTTTCTTTTCTTTTTCTTCTGAGTTGTTTCCGTCTACTGTTTTATGAATATTCCATTGCTCAATAATGGGAGGTGGAAAATGAAATCCCAAGATGATCTTTTAAAGGCTGTTAATGACCGGTGAACGTAACCAATACAGTTAATAACAGTCCAGGCAGAGATGTAAGACCATTCTCTGAAAAAGGGCCAACATAGCTTTCTGATTATCCCTTCTAGAGAGGGATCTGGATATTAAGGGATAAGTCATGCTAAGTATTTCCTTTTTAGACTCCTTATTCATTTATGCTTACTGTTTATGTCATCTCTGAAGGTGTTGTTTAGCATGGTTTTAATTACTTTAAAACAAATTAGTCTTTTAAAAAACAGCTCTTGAATCCATGGAGATATTGACTAAGTCCTTTTGATTAAAGGGACAATGTTTTTCTTCTTGAAGAAACATTCTATAACAAAAGTAAGAATTATTCTTAATTTGAAGTGTGAGAATGAGGACTCCAGACTCCCTAAAGCTCTACTTGGTTGAAAGAGTAGCATGGGTCCAGTTTTCTTGTACTCTTCTGAGTTAAACTTAGACAATTGGAGGCTCAACAATGAAGTATCATGTCACAGATTCCAGCACGGAATTACTAGGAAAAAAGTATTGTTTCCTTTCCATAAACCTAAAAGCAGCAGGAGGGAATTAACCCTCGAGCAATGAAAAGATAAGGAAGTATTGGGCAGGGAGAGAAACAGATCCCTTTAGGCTTTAGGCCTCCAGGTTTATCTCAGCTCCACCTCTCTCCTTTGTCACTGTGTTCTTCAGTTTCCTCCTCCAGTCTAGCTGCCTCTTAACCTCATTAATACTGTGCTTTGATGGTCTTAAATTCTTGAGAATTTATTCCAGATGTTTGTTGCTTTGAGTGAAGTAGATTTCCCAAATTTCCTGTTTACTCTTAATGTCTTTCGTCTTTTTCTTCTTCTTTGAAATTATGACAATTTTTTTTAATCTCTTAGCAATCCAGACATGTTAGTTCACTGTTCCACCCCCCCTTCCTCCTAGCATCTCCTGAAGTTTGGAGTGTTTTCCCTAGAGTGGATGCTCCTTTTTGTTGTCTTCTTGTGAGGCAATCTTGACTTGTTTCACCTTCCTTAATTCTGTACACGTGAAACTCTGAACTCTGAAGTTTTCTTGGTGTGTGTATTTGCTTGTTTGTTTCCCAGGGTGTGTATGCACAGACAGAATAGGAAGAAAATTATGGAACTAAGATAAATAATCCTACTTTTTTACATGCTCCACACCAGATGTTCTTCAAACATGGGTTTGCCCATGTTGCTTTTTCCATTGTTTTCTGTGGATGAATTACCTGGGCAGCTTTAAGTAGACATAGTGGGCTGGTATCACAAAAATTGGGGCTGCTCTGAAGGGCATTGGCGCAATTCCTGACAGCGTGAGCGCAGTTGGAGCAGCGTGGCTGACCTGGGAATGGCTGTTGGAAGTTCCCGTTATAGTAATAAAAATGTGTCCACTTTAAAGTGGTTGAATGGCTTTAATTATTCTGTTGTTTTCTTTAAAAATAAAACTGAAAACAAAACAAACCTTCAAGTGAACCAGTTCTTCAAGTACAAAAGCTGTGCCTAGACCAGGCCTTAGGCCTCAATCTTGCAAACACTTTCACAGGTGCTTAACTTTACCACTATGAGTAATCCTATTGATTTTAAATGGCACTATTCAGGCAATAAAGAGTGGATTTGTATGATCTGGGGCTTACCGTGGGGTATATCAGAAGTCACTCTTCTGAAATTAATGACTAGGCAAGTGTGAGAGGAGTGTCCAGCCCAGGATTTAGTTAAAATTAATAGTACTTTTGCTTGTAGGCTTCCTTTGAAGTATTTAGCTGTCTTGTCTGCTCTTTTGAGTGCTACACCTTGAAGGCCATTCACTTTTTGACTGGTGACTTTTGTTACAATGGCCTTCAAAACAAATTTTTGTGTAGTTCTTGGTGTACTGCAGCTTTCTATCTCTTGGCCAGTTGTAACCTTCCATTAGGGCTATTCCACATGTCAGTGCCTTTACAATGTCATTTTCTGATGCCTAACACTGGGTGAACTCATGCTGCGGCTTCCCAGCCTCTATGTCTCTTTTTTCTATTCAGTTTCCTATTTTCATGAAACTTGTGGCAACGTGACAGCTCTGAAACTCCTGTCGCTATCAAATTGAGCTGAAAGCAACCAACTCATTCAAAAGTTATTAGAGATGCATGCTCATGCACACCATGATCATATATGCATTATTTTTGAGGGAAGTCAGGCAAAGAAAATAAAAAGTGATTTGATTAGTGATAGATGCATTCTAATGTTTCATGAGCTTGAAAAAAATGACTTTGCTGTATAGCTGGTCTTACAAATACACTTCACCCCAACTCATTGCTCCCCCTCCCTTGACAAAAATGGGCATAAGGCTACTTTTTTTTTGTGCAAAATATAGATGGACAAGCCTTTTTGGAAGGTGCTGAAGGAAAACTCCCCTTTCAGTATTTTAACAATATGAGTAGGCTTGGCACTAGGGCTGAGAGATGTGTGCCAGTTGCCTACACGGTGAGTCATTTCTGCTCAGGTGTTTGCTGAAGAAGGAAACCTTTGAGTTCTGCTTAGTTAGAGAAATATTTAGGGGAAACAGCCCTGTTGTGTTAAAGCACCAGGAATCTGACATCATCTCCAACTCTGTCCCAGCTGTCTGGGCAGCAGATCATTAAAAGGAAAGGGTATTTTACTCATTCCAGCCTATTTTCCCCTTTAAAAGGGCAAAGCCTTGCATTTTAATTTTAAGAATTTCAAAATAAATTAGAAGAAAACCCAGACAATGGTACTGAGACCAAGAAGAGAACACCCAACTTCAGCTGGAGGATGCAGAGGAGGGATGTTCACTGTTTTATTCCAGACAGCTGAAGTACCGGTATGTTGCACATCATTACGTGTTACAGCTCCAACTATTGAACAGTAAATGCTGTTAATGCAGTTGCACTATGACACTGGTGTAGCAAATGTGACAGCTTTGGCTGGTACGAATCTAAATCACAGGTTTTGCAGAAATGGTGGCAGTTTTTCCATTGAGCTCTGCGGGAGCTGGTCAGCCCCGAGTCGGTTGAATCGTGCTGTCTGACGTTGTGCTGTGGGATGCACTGAGGAATCAAGGGTGGGAATGTAGGTCACCAGGTGAAGATTAAGAAGGCCAAGTCTGTCAGTGGCTTAATGAACTCTTGAATAAGTTGCTTTGCACTTTCTTATCTCATTCTCTTTGGCTTAGTCCTGGCACTCTGTTAGGATTCTTGGTACCATACAGGTGGGTGCTTTGCAGAAGGAGTCTTCAAGATGCACAGGAATAACAAAGTAGATGATCATAACTTGCATTGTTGCTTCTTGGGCTGTGTGGAATCACCTCATTCAAATGCATTTTGGATGTTAACTTCACAAGACAAGCGTCAAATATCCAAGCTTTGGGAATGGGTGTAGGAAAGCAGCATCTACTCTGATGCTGTTTCTTTAGGCTGTTAAACAGCATGTACTGCCAGTCTCATTCTCCTGCCTCTGTTTTCAGGAGATCTGTGGTGCTTTGGAAAGGGATCAAGGTTAACAGCTGCTTTTCCTCCCTCCTTCAGGTTGCAAGGCCAAACTGCTGGGTGCACTTTCCCCAGTGAAGAGTTGGGGCTCCTGGGTGTTGGACAGCCTGAGGGGCTGCTGCCGCTGGCCTTGCTCCTTCATGTATTGTTCTTGGGGCACTGCCACTGCTACTGCCAGAACTTGAGGCTCCAGCTCAGCTCCTGCTGATGCTGTCGCTGGCTCGGGTGGCTCTTTTGCAGCTTTCTGGTTAGACAGTTGTTAGCTGCAATGCTGGGTGTGGAAGATTGGTCACTACTTGTCTTAATTTCTTTTCTCCTTTTTGTCTTCATTTGTTATTCACCATTTTGAGGATGAGTATAAAGGGAAACAAGCTGGGTAGAAATAACGTTAACTCTAGGATTGATCCGAAAGGCATTTTAATTCAATCACAGTCTTTGATTAGATTAGGACTGAGTTATGTGTCCGCATGAAGCTGAACCAATGAATCTGGGTTTGAAGGCACCAACAACTTGTGAAGAGAGTGAGTGAAACTGGACCTCAGGATAGAAGAATTTCCTTGTCAGGTTGTCAGAGCTATACAGCTGTTGTTGATTTTTCACTATTCACCTACAAGAGGAGTCTCAAACTCATTTTCAGCAGGGGCCACATCAGCCTCACGGTTGCTTTCAAAAGACCGAATGTAATTTTAGGACTCTATAAATCTAACTACTTGTACATTTATATGGCCCTGAAGTTACGTTCAGCCCTTTTGAAAGCAACTGCGAGGCTGATGTGGCCCCTGCTGAAAATGAGTTTGACACCCCTCACCCACAAAACAGTCCATCTCTTTTCCATCTCCAAGATGCCCTTCAGGTTCTACCTGCAAGGAATAACATCAGCCTACATCTTCCACACAGGACCTTTCTCTATCCTGCATCATCTGGCAAAACAACACAGTAGCACCTTTAATGAAAAAATGTTGGTCACAAAATACCCCTAATGGGCCTTTAAACACATTGAATTTGCTAATATTTTTCTTTATAACTCTTGTGTCTAGAAGCTCCAGCTGTGATCAGGGCCTTGTTGTGTGAGATGTTATGCAAATGCATATTTTGTACAAACAGGATGATGCAATCACTTGGAAAACTTTGTAATCAAAGCAGAAAAAGGGCAAAAGGGGGAAGAAAAACACATGAAGTGGCTTCTTTGGGGTCACTGGCAAAGGCAGGAATAGCAGTGGGTCCGTGGGGTCCCAGGCTGGTGCTCACCCCCCATGGCACCCTGTCTCTTCTAAAACACCCATGTACTTTCCCAGCACTCCCCAGCCTCTCTTAAACTCTGTTGCAGAGCTGGCACACTAAGTGGGTTCAGCTAATTCAATTTAACCTTCATTTGTCAAGCTGCTTTCATATCCAGAGCCATGTGGCTGCTCTGTGTTGCTGAGATCCGAGCTGGATTTTATTTCTAGGTTTCCAGAGTAGGGGTAGAACCGCCCTTGGAGTGGAGCAGAGCCGGGATGCTGTACTGAGCTGTGGATGTGCCATCCCAAGAGCAACTTGTAGTCACAAGCCAGGCTACCCAGTTTTCAATCGTCTCCAACTTTTTCAGCCAGGCAACTACATATTTCTGAAGCTTATTAAATTAACCAGTTAGACCAAGGCAGTATACAGGGTGTACAGGCCAAAGAAAGCATCGTGGGTGTAACTTTCTGAAGGAGAATTATAGTTGCTGCTGATCATGCTGTTACAGTAAATGTTGTGTCAGTGTTTCCATTATTGGTCTCTTTTTTTTCCTTCTCCCCTCAATGAGTTGTTCTGGGGCTGCGTGAAAAGGTTTGCACCTTGTGAAAAGGTTTTCATGTGCTGTGAAATGTAATGTGAAACCACTTTGTTACCCAAACAATCTGCACTTGTACAGGGAAGGAACAACCTTCAAAACTGGGATCAGAACCTGATGCTGAGCACCCAAACACACTTCTGTGGTTCAGCTCCGCCAATGCAAACAGTTTTGCCGTATTTGTGATTTGTTTTACCATTTGTGTTACATTGCCGTGGAGTGACGCTGTGATTGAGGGTAGGATGCCATACAAGATGCCAGCTTTACCGCAAAGACCTTCTGTTACCGAGTAAGCTCTGTGTCTCAGCCCACACAAACGTGCACGCATGCTGTACTTGATTAATCTGTTCATTATGGTTATATTTTCAAGCAACCAAGAGCAGGCCCCCTTATGCCAGGCTCCAGAGAACCAACCAGCCCTTCTTTGTTTCCTCTGCAATGTGCCAAACTGTTTCTCCAGGCCAAACCTGCTTTCTGATTCAAGTGACAAAATTAGGGAAAAACTGGTTTGCGTCTTGCTTCCATCTGCCTGGGCATGTTTGGGAATCCCTTAGAATGACTGGATTCAGTCGTTTAAGCTTTTTTTTTATTTTTTTCTTTTTATTGTACACGTTGCACAATAACTCTGAAGTAGCTTCATAATGGAAATGCTGACACAACACTATCGTCTCAGCCCCAGGAGTGTGTTCCACCTTCTATTGTTTGTCTTGGCCTCTGTATATTGTGTACTGCCTTAGTTTAATTGGTTAATTTAATAAACTTCTGAAGTGCTGTATCAGTTGCCTGGCTTAGTTTTATCCACTAGCCTGATGAAGAAAGTATAAGTTTCAAAAGCTTTCCTGTATGAAGTTAATCAAATAAAAGGTATCTTCTACTGTACTTTGCATGTATAACTTGGAAAGACTACTTGAACTGACACATTTTTACAATTAAAGCATTTAAAAAAAAATGGCCTAAAAATCTTTGTGTAGCTAATGTTTCAGGTCTGACCTAACTTCAGTTTAGAAAAAAAGGAAATTTTAAACTTAAGGCTGTGCAGTGCTTCAGTAGCCACATCTGAATTATATGTTAGGCTAAACTGTACTTTAGATGGACCCTTGGGGTTGGAAAGGAGGGAGAGAAGTGGGGAAAAACAACAAAAATGATTTGAAAGTATTATGGAAGGGAAGTCTTGCAATTCAGCCATGTGTGAGACTTGGGTGATTTGCACCAAATTTCTGGGTCTCGCTGAAACCCTGCATAACCACGAGCGTATCCTTTAACACCTCTCTGCTTCGTTCCCCGTTTGGAGGTCTTTTTCACATTTTGTGTTTCTCATTAATTCCAATTTTGAGTTTTGGGGATTGTAAGCTACAATGGGGCTTTTTATTGCTGGAGCTGTAATAATAGTGAGTTGGAAAGATCGGTCGATCTCACAGTACCTTTCGCTTGCGGGTGCAGCAAAGCCTCTTTCAGGCCAGTGCAGAGAGCACTTGAGAGGCCCCATGTGCCACACGTGCAGGAGTGTTTGTCTGCAGAGTGCAGTCTACGTGTGAGTCCATCTTTATCTATTTTAATCTGCAGCTTGAGCATCCCAAGATTTAGGGGTATTCATCTATCAAGAGTAATTTAGATATACTTGATCATGCCTGAGGGCAGGGGAACGGCCTAGGTTACTTTTTGATATCCCTTCCAGCCCTGTTTTTTATGACTTTATTAGATCTGACAACAACAGAATCGTATACTTTGTTCTAAAGGATTCTTCCATTAATTAGTACTTTATGGTGCATAGCTCCTCTTCCCTTGAGGAGCTCTAAGAGGTTGACAAGTGCTAATTAAGTCCTACAAGAACTGGTGTGTTGGGTAATTATTATTTTACAGGTAGAGAAACTGAGGTGCAAATGTAACCCACAGGAAGTTTTGGGACACAATCTCACTTCGATGCTTAGCATTTTACCTACTTAAAATTCTCACTGAGCTGTGCCTCTGGGCTGCTGTCGCCAACGGAGAATAACGCCGGTGTTCCCTCCTCCTGCCCACATCTGAGCCAGCCAAGGCTGTAACAGGCTCATCAGCCACATTTGGGCTGCATCAGCATCAGAGGGGACTGCTAGCAAAATGAATCAGGCCTGTGTGCCAAACATAAGTTTATTTTTTTCTCTATTACCATGCTTCCTGGACTTGCGGAATTATACTGACTTTAAAGGGGAGCTGCCCCAGAGTCCTGAATCAGGCCTTTTGGATTGGGAGGAAACCTCTTGCTGTTTACATCATTGGAGTGTAATTTTCAATCAAACATTCACCAGTGTAATTATTCTGCTTTAGAGTTCTCCAGTGTGGAGTGACATGGCCAAGTGGTATTTGAGAACACTTGAAAAGAAAACGGGCTAATTAGTGTAGCTCTGGGTCAACTGTGCATCAGGAGTCACTGAGCCAGACCAGCCTCTACCTGGGTTGCTCGTGTTTTAAGTTCTCTGTTTAGTCAGCAGTACGTTGCTAAAGGAGGGTCTCTCCAGTGTGAACAGTGAGGTGTGGCTGGAATAGCTTCTTCTGTTCTCTAGTAGAGTTTTTATCCACCTGGGTATGTCTGGGTATGGTATTAGATCTGTATGAGGAGATATTGCATGTGGGTTTTTACATGTTGCGCTTCCTGTGCCTTCTGTGTCCCACAACACCTGTTTGTAAGGTTAGACTTTACATGGAATTCCAGGAAAACTTGCTGCTTCCAGAAATAATATTTATCATTCTCAATCAAATTCTGTTCCGAATCTTCAGTGAGTCCACTGGCTTCCTTGGGTCTGTGCAGACTGTGCACAGGGACCTGAGTCTGATCACCTGCAGATTTTGATGAAAGGAGTTTCATTTCACCATGCCAGTTCTCAAACTCACATTTACAAACTATCCAGTGAATAACCACCTTAGGTCTAGTAGTGCAGGCCAAGATCAGTCCCTTCCAATCCCAAACATACTGTGATACAAGAGCTTTTGCTGGCTCCACCTGAGACATGCGTTAAATGCTGGCAACCCAGTAATGCAGACCTGAGAGCACGAATTCCAGGGTGGTGTTAGATTTGTGTCCTGGATGTGATGCAGAGGGGCTGGTTAGACAAGTTAACCTCTGATTTGCAGCTGTCATGTGCTAGAAGTTGTCTTGGTGCCACTGTCCAGCTCTGTTGTGCTGCTGCACATCAATTCCCTTTGCTCTTTCAGGGTGTGGTCTCGATTAATATTTGCACACTATAATTTGTGATGTTGCTGAGATTAACAGGACAAAATCTGCTGGTCCAAACCATGTCTTGGTGAGAGGGTGAGGTGCTTATTAAGATTGGGATGGGTTTTTTTTTTCACATTTACACGTGGTCTCTGGTAATCCCACAAACCAGGGCGTAATGCAGCTTTGCACAGCAGCAGTGCCTGTGAGATCATGGGTTGGCTATAAGAAGGACTGGAGGAAGTGGTAAGAATGAGCCCCAGAGATATTTTGTTGTATAAGAATTTGTCGTCTTATTTCCCCCTGATGAAGAGGCTTTTTTGAGTGGGTCTATAGAGATGAGATTTGCAAATAATCTTGTCCCAAACTGTGCTGGACATGCAAACTTTCTGCTGTGCTTGGTTGTGCTCCTGCCAGGGTAAATACACCATGACCAGGCTGATCACATTTGCTGTGCTGCAGAGCTGCTGTCGTAGTGTCCAGTTCTGGGGAAGACATCCACAGGGTTGCACACCTTAAAGAAACCGTTCATGTGGGTCTGGACGTGTTTAACAGTCCCTGTATTTAATGTTTCAGAAGGGATCACTGCAGCATGCAGAAAGGTTGTGCATCTCCTGTGTCTTTCCAATAAAGCAATCCCAACCAGTTGTGCTGGAGAGGCAGTAGCCAGGCGCAGAGGTACAGAGAAGCGTTGGGAGACAAAAAACAGTTTTTTTTCTCATGGGTTAAAAGCAGAAAAGGCTTGTGAACGGACATTAGCAGTCTATCCTCTCCCTCCTTGACTCATTGTGGGCCAAACCTCCACAAACACATGTCCTACTCTGTTGTGTGTCCAAGTCTGCAGTCTCTGCCAGCCAGGAAATGCTGCATTTTATGGCTATGCAGGAGAATGGGGCTATCAAGGGCAATCCTGCAGTTGTGAGAGGGCCTGGATTAAGCCAGAGAGGCCATCTGAGCAGACTGGCTGGTCCCTTGCTGCTAAGAAAGCAAATCCCTGAGCAGAAATGTCCCTGAGCGTTGCTGAAATGGCCACTGGATCCATAGCACATCATAGCTGAGAGCTGGGCATCTTTAGCCTGAGCATTCCTGTGGAATCAAAGATGGAGCACTGGCAGGGGACAGCAACTAATTGGTCCTGGGTATATAGGGAGGGCGTGTTAAACACCCCTTCTCAATGCAACAAGCCCCTCTGAGCACATTAGCATCCATCTGGTGGGTAATTAGCTGGATCTCTAGTTGAAGAATTGGTGAAGGGATCTCTCTTCCCACATCTCCTTGTAAAGTGCTTACTCTAATTTTTGTGACATCCAGCTGGAGGGTCTCTGTATCTGTCATTACAGACCATTAAACGCTTTCAGATCCATCTATACATTTTAAGTGGTTTCTGACCCTTGGGTGACAGTGGCTGAGGGGGATTTGACCTTTGTTTTTTTTAAGTTAAGAAACATTTGCTTGGGTAGAATGAGTCAAAAAGTTCCTGGCTAAGGAGGGTGAGTGTTCACAGGCTCCTGTCCTGGCAGGCTGGGCATGGGCAAAAACCACCTTTCACAGCAGCGCTGTATCACCCTGCCTCATAACCTGTTGGATTGTCCCTGGTCTTACCAGCAAAAGGCAGAGTGCTCTCTCCAGCAAGAATCTGTCCAGTTTCTAAGGAACAGTAGTCTTGATACTGGTAGGCACAAATCATCCTGGAAGAGGCAGGAAAGAGCTGAAGTGCTACAGGGAACAAAACAAGCTGAGCCGTCTGCTCCAAAAAGCTGCGAGGAAAATGTTTCCTGAAAAACAAAACAGCTCCCCAGGTTCAAGAGAGGAGGATGATACTGGCGAAAGGACCAAAAAAGGGAATCTGTTCAGGTTAAACAAAACATTTTGTTTGACTCGATACATAATGCTTCCTTTCATTAAAGTGCCTGTAACCTTTTCTTGTTAATTGAAATTAATTTATTAATTTTGGTTTGAAAATGTGTAAGCACTTTCAGGCTGATGACTTTTATTTTTTCAGCTGAAGTAACAAATCCAACATAAATTTGCAATGTTTTTGTTGACCCAAATATGCCTGTTTTCTTTGGGCAGGGATAAAAGTTTCAGCTGAGAAATTCTGCCTGCTTCTATACTGGACAACACCTTTTGCCCAAGGATACTTTCATTCATAAATAAAAAGACACATAACTGGATGGAAATGAAACCCAGAAAGTCAGTACAGACACTGTCAGGGTTGAGGATTTCATGGAAACCAACAAAAAGTAAAATTGAAAGAACCTTGACAGTCTGGTGTTGCTCAAAACTCTTTGGTGAGCCAGACATACAAGGTTATTTTCTTCGGAAGCTTTAGCAATAGTTTGTGTTGAACTGAGCTGGTTTGCTCTGCCGGTTGCTTTGTAAGGTGTGACCATGACTCCTGTGATGGCATCGCATCTCTGGAGTGCCCACAAGAGCGGTGAACTTCTATAAGTTACCTGAAGTAGAGATTTTCATGAAGGAAGTGGTGTGCGTTTAGAAATGCAGAGGACATAGGAGATCCCACACCTCAAAGCCACCATTTCCAGGCTCTCTCGATCCTCCATATTGTAAGCAGTGGTGGGAATGGTGTCTCCATTGCCCAGTAAACAGTCTTCAAACTCCAAGCAAGAGAGTTTTGAGCCTCTTTTTTGCTCAAATAAAGGGTCCTTTATTGCCTGTGTATAACCAGGGATGAAAAGGTGAAGTTTTCTTTGGTTGTTGTCAATAACGACAATATTTTCGTCTTTTAAAAGGATAACAGGAAAAATTTACAACACTAATTGTCAGTGGAAGCAATTTTCTAAAAGGGGGATCTGGTCTCAGCTGTTTAATTGTTTACTTGCTGGTGCCTGGTTAATAGCTAATTAGAGAAATGTGATTTTTATGTAGTTTCTAAATCTGTGAAATCTGGTGTCACTCAAGGATTGAGCCTGTAATTTTTTACCATGTTGGGAAAAGTCCTATTGATGGTCCCCACCGCTGTCCAAAGAAACAACTGGCAGGAGTGTGAACATGGAGCTCATTGGAAAGGAGAACTTACAAGGGCACTGTAGAATTTTTCTCTAATGTTAATTTCATTTCATAAAGGAAACTAATGAGCTGAAACTTGCATTTTCTGTTGCTTTTGAGACTTTTGTGAAGGCTGCAGTTGTGAGGGATCCTACTGGAAACCAAACTTCTGAGCAATCAGCTCTGGTGCCATCGTGAGTAGGTGAAGGGAAGCGCCTTTCCCCAGGGCCAGCGATGGGAGCCATGTTTTTGAGCTTCTCTCCGCTGAAAAAAATTCTATTTAAAAACGTTAATAAAGAGTAAAGGTGCATTTCTGTTACCCCTTAAGACATTTCCTTGTGTTTGGAAATCTTCCATTAAGGCCCTAAAGGCAAAGAATTAAAAAAAAAAAAAGGTAAAAATGGGTTCACACAGAAGGGAAAAGGAAGAACAGAAGAGACATAATTCTCTAGGAAATAACACACCGACCTTCTACAAATTCAGAGTAGATAAACTGTTTACCAGTGGCTACCTAGTTTGGGAGAGCGATGGTATAATCACTGAAAACATTTTGAAATGCCTTTCTAAATAAAAAGGCATTTTGTGCAGTTGCAGTAATTAATGGTTGCTCTCTTGCAATAGCCTGCAGAAAACTAACTCACGCGTTTGACAGCAAACATGAATATGCTTGTAAAACTGAAGGGAATCGTTAGGCTTGTGTGAGCTTGATCGCTTAAAAACAAACCAAGAAGCTGAACGTGGAACTGTGTTCCGACTTAGGGGCTTGATTGAAGTCGAGGGGAGTCTGTTGGTCTAAAGCCCTTGGAAAGGAGGGGAATGCCCAGCTACTCTGCAGCCTCACCAGCTGCAGCATGGGGGTGTTGATGTCCACGTTAAAGTGGTGTATCTGAGCCCCCAAACTGCCCAAGCAACACAGATGTTTGAAAAGAGAATGGCAGTTGTAATGCAGTTATATACATGGTCGCTTTGGGAAACTGGACCTGGCTATAGGCTGGTGTGAGAGGACGGTGACGTGTTGGGATGGCAGCACAGGCTTCCAGCTGCTTCCTTTTTGCCTCTGACTTGGATGAGGGCAAATTCTGTCACATCCATGGAGTTCCTGTAGGAGGAAATGTGATTTATTTATGAGGATAAAGAAGTGGAGGATTATGACAAATTGTGCAAATACTAAAAATTTCAGTTTGCCTGTCGCTTTGCATGTGCTTACCTGATTATTCCATCCAGTGAATTTGCAGGAATGAATTTCCAGGAGCATTCATTGGAAAAGCTTGTAAGGAAATATGGCAAAGCTCACATAGAGAGTGAATTTCAAAAATCTGTGCTGTGGAGCTGCAGCTGATTCTCTTTTACAAGTCTGATCAAGGGACAGAGGCACCTGATGTGACCACTCAGTTTCTTCTTATGCGGTTTGAATATGTTAGATTTGGTGCGTATGCTAGGAAGTTACAAACAGCAACCATTGGTTCACAAATTATTCTGAATAATGGAAAAAAAAATATCATGAAATGAAAAATGGGGGAAAAGCCCTACCTGTTTGCTGCAAGTCTGTTCAGCCAAGTGTAAGACGATGCAGTGACTTGGTGAAGATGAGGTGCATAAAGTCTACTGAGAACTCTAATTTGTGCTGTAGAAATTAAATGTCTAATCTCTACTCATTCCTCATTTGCATCATGGAGTGCAAAATGCAGTATTCTTACAGCTCAAATAACTCCAAGTATCCCAAACTTACCAATTGCTGGTAAATTTGTGGTCAGGCATTGGAATGGCTGCCCAGGGAGATGCTGGACTCACCGGGCCTGGAGGTTTTTAAACTGAGATTGGCCATGGCACTTAGTGCCATGATCTGGTCAATGGACTGGAGTTGGACCAAGGGTTGGACTTGATGATCCCTGAGGGCTTTTCCAATCCAGTCGATTCTGTGATTTCAAATTTTCTATTTAAAGATGTGAAAGTTTCACTGCAGTTCTGGAAGAGCAAGCACATTTTGCTCTTGCTTACGGAGAGATTGATCAGGAAAACCTCTGCTGTCTGTCTGATCTACCAATTTGGATAGAAAAGCAACTGCGTGAGCTGTAAATGAACGCTTTTCTGCACAGCAGGGAGCCGTTTGGAACAGGAGTCGTCTTCATTGTGACTGTGCTCTCTAATGTTATTTCTAGCCGCCTCTTGGACCATGCAGGATGGCTTAGTACCTGCCATTACCTCAGTTAGGAATTTGACAATTTCCTGATAGATTGTTCATCAAAGAAAATATTATGTCAATAATGTCTAAAAGCTGGAGCAATATTGCTCCCAGCCCAGAGATGTAAATACTGTGTTATCTCATGGCACAGCCTTAAATGACGCCACACATCTTGAAATAACATGTCCAAATGTGTCAGGAAGAGATTTTAAAGCGTTTGCCTTATATTACCTGCCTGCTAGCAAATGGGTGGTGAGAGACCTAGAGTTTAATTTTTTTTTTTTTTTTTTTTAATGTCTATTAGGCAAATCATGCAACTATCTAAACACGGTTCTGGAAAACCTGTTTGCTAGCTTACTCACAGCCCCAAATGGCTTTGAGTTGCAGTAGTGTGGTGCCTAACCCTTCGGGGGAAAAGAAAAACATAGCAAACCCAACCCAGTGCACCTTCTAGAACAACATCTTCCGAATTCGTGAAGATTGTTGGGGAGAGGGAGGGAGGGGAAAAATGGCCTGTGTGTGAAACCACGAATTATATTATGTCTGCCAAACCCCTTTGAGAATTGGACCAACTGTCGGTTCAAATGATTTGTGCTTATCCAAACTTTACTCATCAAAGGTTTTTATGAGTTCACTTTGGCAATGGCTGTGTTTTTCCATGTGGTGAAATCATACACCTGGAAAACATGCAGCCAAAATGGTGTGGAGCTTGAATAACTCTCCTTGTTCTCCAAATGCTCTTGAGTTTTAAGCATCATGGTAGTTAAAGTGTTTGTGGTGCTATAAAATTTGTACAATTTTACTGTAAACCTGACTCTTGCATAACCCTCTTGGCCAGATGATTGGCAGCTTGGTTGTGATCTTGCAAGACAAAAAGGAACAAATATTGGCCTGAAGTTTTTACTGTACAAAGGGAAGAAAGCTGAAAATCTTTGCTTTTGTACAAGCTGTGCATGGTGGCATGGAAAACATCCTGTGAAGCAGCAGCCTATGAATAATCCTATTTTATGGTTTGCTTCACAAACAGTGTACAGATCCCTGTCCAAAACGAGCCAGTTGTGGGGTGGACAACGGCAATCGACAAGATGAACGGACTTCACAGAAGCGATGGGGAGAGGCTGACAGAAGATACTGGCGGAAAATTCAAGAGAAAGAGTATGTCTACAGCAGTGCTTGATGTTGACCTTGAAGTTACCTTAACCAGTCTGTCTGTGTTGTTTCTGGCAGCCTGCAGCAAAACCAGTTATATTGCCCTCCTAATTTGCAAGCTGGGCCCTCCTAGGACTTGTTTTGAGGCCAGGTTGCCTTAGCCCATGGGTAGTAGAGAGAAGGCAGAGCTGGGGAGGAGTGCTGAGCAGTGGGAATGGTGGGATGGTTGTGGGTTGGCTTTTGTGCCCTGAGCCTGTGGTTGCTCCAGACATCGTGGTGCAGAGGATCCCAGGGTTGGAGGACTGGTTGTGGTGGGAAGATCTCTGATCTGTAATTGAGCTAAGGTCCCAGGATTGTGGTGGGACCACTGGAAAATGGCAGCTTGGGCAACCTCAAGGTTAATCCCACTGGCCTTTTGGTTATTGGGTGGGTCTTAGAGCACAGCTGGAGTGGTGCGACTTTTTCTCTTTAAATGAAGAGCATCCTTCCCCTGGACAGTCTATTGTTTTGTTTTCCAACTGCAATTCGGCTGGAGTTGTGTAGGAAAAAGGGCACAGCATAATTCTCAACATGGTATCACGAAATAAAAGATATGTAAAACTAGCGTAACGAAACTGGTGAAGTTGTAAAGAATTTAGGCTGCGGCAAACATCAGTTTCTTGACTGCAATGCATAGTCATTTGTCTTTTTGTTTACACAACAAAATAGCCTGAAGAGAGTTAATATGTTTGGAAAACGGCGCTCACATGTATTTCTAATAGGAGAGGAAACTCAACAAATTGATGTGACTCAACAAATTGAGTATACAGAACAGATCACAGCTCTGATTAGGCCATTTACAGATTGGTTTGAAGAGTGCTGGCCTCTGGCCAGTGAGCTACTTCTTACTTGCGAGGAACCCAGACGAACAGTGCGGACACTGAGCTAATGCTGCACTGTGCTTTGTCTGAAGCGATGATGGCCTCGTACTCAGTGCATACGCTTGCTGCTGGCTGCTTAGCATAATGGAGCCGTCCTGCACCACACGCGGCTGCAGCCACGCTGCAGAGGCTTCACCACAACACATAACTGCAGACCTCTTCCACTAAGGCTTCGTAAATGGCACAGATTAAAAATAATATGGGTAACATAAAATGGAGTCGAAAGGAATACGGATGGCTTAATATGAAAGCCATGAATAATGCTGCATAAAATGCCTGAGCTATTAGTTTACTTATAACCGGTGTACCTGTGCACAAATCTGTGTGCTGGTTTTGCGTACTGTAATATAAATAGTCTTTGTTCTTACCTTTATATAATAACACGCCACCTAACATATAGACACCCTTGTATATTTTATGCATACATCTAATTTAGTTGTTAAATATTGCTCCAAAACCCACACGTACACCAAAAGAACCATCTATTGTCAAACTGGTTTATATCCTATAAAGAAGTGCTTGGGAAGGAATGGTTGAAAGCTGAAGAATTAAAGAGCATTCCTTTAATTTGGTGGCCTCATAACATGCCACTGAGTAGGAGGGGAAAAGAATGAATCTGGTGGCTGGATTGGGTCTGTGTTTCCTGTGTTGAAATGAGATGGGTGGAACAGGATGGTCATGGTGTCCCCAGCCCTGGAAGGAAGAAATATCCATTTGGTCTCAATGTGGAGCAACTCTCAGGATTTAACTCTCAGACAAAGTTGTTAGATTCTCTACCCAGGCTGATTTTTCTTCCTTTCAAGTAATTGCTAGTGCTCCTTCCCCTTAAGTATTAATCTCTTACTCTGAGGAAACCACTTCTTGTCCTGCAGTACATCCATGTGGTCTTGACTGGGAGGCCTGGGAGCCCTCCCGGGTCTGCGTCATGGAGGTGAGGCCATGTCTGGGATCCTCCAGGCAACCCAGCTGTGAATTATGGAGGAATCTCAACAAGGCCAAAACATTTGGGTTGTTAGAAACCCCAGAGATATTAATGAATTTTAGTGTTGGACTGATGTTTTTTTAATCATTATTCTTTTTTCTTGGTGTCTACTGTTGTATGAGGGCAAGAATCTGCAAAAAAACAAAGGCCCAACCCCAAGGAGCCTGTAAACAAAGCTAAACGGTTAACACATGAGCCTGTCCTGAATGAGAAAGGGAAGATGTTTTTCATTTTGTGATGAGTTGCTAACTGGGAGCCAGTTTGCCATCTGCCTGTGGGAAAGCCCTAGGAGGAGGCTTTGACGCTGCTCATGGAGTTCCCTACTGCTCCCCCTCCAAACCATTCTTCAGCGTGGAAAGCTGATCCTCTGTGAAAGCACTGCGTGCTGGAAGTCTGCCACATTTGTACTGGGGATGTTTGAGGCAAGATGCTCAGTCTGTGCACCCGATGTCCCCCTCAGCACTGCAGCAACAGCCAGCGCTTCCCTGCCACGTGGGGGGCTTGCAGGGGCAGTACTCAGTATATTCTAGGTGTTGGGGATGCTGGAGTGGTGGGACAACGTGACCAAATCCCAAGTGATAGGTAAAGTGGGTATGAGGGAGTTCTTCCCCAGTGAGAAGTTTGTTTTTCTGTATGGTGTGGGGATGTTCAAAATTACAAACTCGGTGGTTATGTGTGGCTGTCACCACCCATAGGTAGGTTTATCTTCTGGCTGCAGTCGTGCCCTGTTCCTCTCCTCTGCATCCCCTCCCCATCCAGCCAATTCCCCAAAGAGATTTTCCCGGAGGCTGCAGAAAAGTTACTCCGTGGCTTCAGTTCTCAGGTGCCCGTTGCAGATATGTTAAATACAGAAATTAAAAACATCCTTCCTGCTCTGTCCTCCCCCACGTTGTCTGGGGCATCCACCACGTGACCTCCTGCTCCGTGCAGCCGATGATGCAAGGACAGAGATTACTTCTGCTTGCAAGAATTGCATGGCAGTTCCAGCCATGTATTATAATTTTATGCCAGTTGGCGCCAACTAAGTAATCTCTCTGATAGCCTTAGGAGCAGCTTTGCCATGAGATCTTAGAAATGATATGTTGTCTCCCTGTGAAAGTGCTGAATTAAACAAGTAGTTGCGATTGTTTTCATGACAGTGATACTCCATTCCCTGAACGAAAGTGGGGAAATTTCTTGAGTCTGTGGGAATTAGATATCTGGAGGAATTCTGTGGTCAAACAGTGACTCTGCTCTTTTAAAATACTCTGCCATCTGTTATTCTTGTTTCTTGGGGCGTGAGAATTGTTCTAAAACTTCTAGTGTTATGGTTCAATACGTTCTGTATCACGGAGAGGAAGAATCTCTAAATCTTTTGTTATCAGCCCAGGAATTTTGCTCTGTAGCTTTCCAAAGGTGAGTACCTGCCCCTTGTTTTATTGAGTGAAGGAGATGAAGTCGAAGCCTGTCTTCTTGTTGACTTCATCACTTTTATGTCCTCCAGATTATCAAGTTCTCTTTATCTTATGATATGATGATTTCTACCTATATTGATAGGCAATTATATATGTAGCTGCTCTGTATCACATGAAACTAAATAAGTGAGCGATTCATCCTTTTGTCCTTGTGAAGCTAAAAACTGGGTCTCCTGCCTTCCCAGACTAATTTGGAGTCTACAAGCTTGAGGCATCAAAATCTGCTGTGCTGTATATATGATTTGTTACAAGGAAATGGATTCTTTACCCATTTAGCCAGCGAGGGCAAGACAGCCTCTCTCAAACCTGTAGCTTCCCTGGGGATGTGGAAAGGCTGAGTCCTCCTGTACCTTTGGCTCTTCCAAGGGTAGTGGGTATGTTCTTCCTTTTAATGTATATTTAGAGCAAGTACTGCTTTAAGATCAAAAGGTTTACTCTGGATTTATACCAGGGTAGCTAAACATGGAACTGTACATAATTCCCAAGCGCATTTGTCTTGCAAGAGCCACACCTGATCTGCCTCCCAGCTCTTATTTACATAAGACATCCTCGTTGTGTGGAGAACATGTGGGGTGGGGTTGCTTGCTGTCGGGGTGGGCAGCCAGCACAGCGCACAAGCCTCAGTCCTGCCTCCTCTGGAACCGTAGATCCCGACCGCGTGCAGCCCTTCCTCGCACACCAGCAACATCTCTCTGCTGCGTCTGTGCATTTCTGTGGTCTTAACACTAACCTAATTTATCCCTGAACACAATAGGATGAAATCCTACAGAAGAAAGACATATCTCGAATGTTTCCAGGATGCGTACATCAGTGATGCATGTGTAGTTTCTAGCACAGAGAGGATTAGAATAAATGCATTCTTTGTAGATGCTGTTTTAATCTTTCAAGCTAAACTTAGATCTTGGACACCTGTCTCTGCAGCAGTCTGTCTCTTGAGCTCATGAATTTTGTGCACAGCTGTCAGTGCTGTATGTGGGGTTCTCTCTTTTCAGCTGGCTCTATTCCCAGTTGGCTGAAAAGTAGGAGCCTGTCTTAGAAAGAGAATTTCCACTCCTGCATACTTTGATGGAAACAAGAAGATATAAAACAAGATTTAATGACCCCATTTTTTTTTCAACCATTTATTAGCTGTTCTGTACATACTCAGTCTCTGGGGAACTAAGTTACATATTATGATAAGTATAGAGTGCCTGTTCCCTATGGACTTATGTTTCATGATTTATGTGAATAAAATAAAGCATGTAAACCAAATAAATTACCTTGGATAGCTTACTTTGAAACAGGACTCCGGGAAGTGCCAGGAGGTGGCCAGATGAAATGTTGACCTGGATCAGTGGTGCTAAAATGAGGATCCCATCTCCTGCCCCTGCCAAGCCTTTTCTTTAACTCAGAGATTGAAGATTACAAAAGGAGGAAAAGGGTTGTTAAGGAGAATGTCTACCTATGTTGTCTTTGTTCCTTTGCAACTGATGAGATGATGGGGATATGCCAGAAACTCAGTGGCTTCACCGTGAGCTTAACGACAAGTGGTGTCTGCAGAGTTTTACGCTGTGATTCACTGCCGGAGTTGTTTTTGTCTGAGAAGCAGCCACCTGAGCCTTTGGCCCCACCGTGCCCTACTCAGCCTCTTGGGGTGGGAACAAAAGCAAAGCTGCTCAAAATGAAGGGTTGTGTGCTCGGGTCTGCAGTCTGTGTGACCTTGCTCCTGTATGGCTTGGGTATCTTCAGTCTTCTGGTCTTGGTTTCGTTGCTGTTGTTCAGCTCCAATTAAACAACCAATTCGGCCCTCTCAAAAGTGGTAGCAATTGGATGTTCCTGCTCGGAGGGAAGTCTTGTCCCCAGATTGTCTCCAAAGAATCTAAGAAGCTTGGTGCTATATGAGGGAAGTCTAGAAGTGAGATCTTGTGCTTTGTGGGCAGTAATGGGGATATTTTTCCAGAGGAAGTCATGTGCTTTTGCCTAAATCATAGGGAGAGGTTATATGTAGAGGTGCAATAATTTCCACCAAGGAGGTAGAAAGGGAGCTCAAAAGTACCAGTGCCACTTTCTGTACAACATGTTCAGCTTAGAGGTCGTGGTGAAACTGGAAAGGTCAGCAGTTCTACCTGTGCCTGGCTGTCTCTGCAGATGTTGATTGCTGTGCCACTGAGAACCAACTTTTTCTTTCTTGTTTTTGTAAGTTTTCTGTGATAACACTATGAGCAAACTAACTCTCTTATATTCGGGAAGCAACAAGCGTAGCTTCCCTTGGGTGAACGTAAGCCACTCTCTGCATTTGTAAAAGATGCTGCTGAAGCCACGGGTTGTGTGCTGGGGGGTACGAGCCCGCCGGAGCCTCACCACCTCTCTAGAAAAGAGAAGCAGCAGCAGCTGAAGGAATTTGGCTGGTGTCAGGCGATACACCTACACTACCAGATAATGATTTGATCAATCGGCAAGCTTGTCAGATCGGACCCCAGATAGGATGGCGCTTCGCCAGGTGCTGGATCAGAGAGACTTTGTTTGATGTTATCATAGTACAATTAGGTTACACGCATTGCTTCATGGCACAGAGCTGGTGCGGGCGAGCGGGAGGTGCCTTCGCCTGCCCTGGGCATGCCTGGCACCTCTGTCACCCCTGCAGGGACTGGGGGGGCTGGCGGGTGATGGGAGAGCACCCACAATCCCTGCCTGGATTTTGGTTCCCCTCAAACCCTTGTCAGCCAGCAGATGAGAGAACAAGTAGATTCAGTTTCGGGAGACCTCGGGGCTTAGTAAAAAAGAAAGCTCAAAGGAATCACTCTGTAGAAGAGTAAAATACCAGGTGTAACATGCAGCTAATTATGCCACTGGTTTACAGGAGGGATTTTAAATGTTTCTTTCTGAAAAGCCTGAAAGGAAAAAAAAATCAAAGGGGAAAGATTGAAAAACAAGTATGAGAAGATATAAAACAAGATTTATATCTAAATAATTTCCTCTAATTGCTGTTAGAAGACATTAATTTTCCTTTTGATGCTTCACTTTACCTTAGGCTTTGCTGTACCTGCCAGGATGGCAGTGAGTCAAAGAGGATTAGCTCAGCAGCTCTCTGCCTTAGTAGCCTCTGTAAAAGATTTAGCAATGGGAAGAACATACAGGTTTAAAAAAAAAAAATCCTAATTTAAACAGGCCAACTTCAACCTCCGTTTATCCTGTGCGATCACGATGACTTCACCAGCATCCCATGGGTACAAATGAGGTAGAATCTGGGTTCAGAGTGCCAGGTGTGTGTGTTGTTTTTTAAAGATACAGAACTACCTAATGTATCTGTGGCTGCATCGGTGTCAGTGGTGGTTTCAAAACCATTTCAGGTGAATAATATTTTGTCCATACAAAGAGCTAGCCTGAAGCCCATGCACCAATTAAGGTTTGCCAAAATCTTGGTCTGGAAAGGACTTAAACAATGCTGAGAGGTGAGCTATCTCTTTGCGAAGGGGGGACTTTGCCTGGGGATAATCTGGACAGAAGCAATGTGATAATATTTAATTTGCTGGGATTTTTATAAGCTTCCGTTCTGGCTTTTGTGCATGGGACATCTCTCTGTGTCTGTGGCAGCCCCGGGGCTGTGATTTCACTGTTGTCCATTTTTCTGTCTCCTCCATTTGAAGACTGTGCAATTTCTAGGGCTGAGACTGGGAGTGCAGAGACTGCAGCTCACCTGAGAGTTTGCTTGCCGAGACTTAGTCTGGCAGCGATGCCAGCTGGATAGGTAAAACACTATTTGTTTCACCTCTTTCCTTGTCAGAATTTTTCAGTTTGAGGGTATTTCTTGATCTCTGATTGAACCTGAAATCCAGAATTGCTTTTGATGGTTGTGGCAGCCACTTCCCAGCTTGGCTCTGAGGTTCACGTTCCCATTCAGTTCGACAGGAGTGGGAAAGTCCACATTCCTCAGGCTGCACTGAATATCTCAGCCTGGAAGTGTTGTTTATCAAAACTTCTCTTAGATGAACCTTGCGGTAATTCTCCATTAATTTATTTCCTCCAGTTATTACAATGAGTTCTGCTCAGGGGTATCCTAGAAAACCACTTGGAAGGATCAGTGGAGAAAAATGAAGTGCGGTTGGCTGGAAGGATCACCCTATGCCACATCATAAGACGTGATCTCTTATTTTCCCACTGCTTTAATCTATTCTGTTCTCTGTGTAGGGCTTAAACAAAAGTAACCTAAGAAGATACTGTCTCTTTGTTTTTGTCCTGCATATCATTTTGTGCTAGGCGGTGATTCTTAAACACAGCTCATAGCTCAGCAATCGTGTAGACAGGCCTTCTGGGTGAACAATAAAATAGATGCAAAAATAATGAGAATCAAAAGCTGCTTTTAAATTGGAGGTTGAAGATATGAATAAATCCTCTCCTTCAGGTTGAAATACAGGAATATATAGTGTGTATTAACTGTCCAGTTCACTAAGGTCATGGTTTTCATGAGTCTCGTTCTCATTTAAGCACAGTAATAAAAAGCCAGGCTGTCCAAAGAAGTTAGTGTGTTTAAGACATACGCTGGTTGCTGAGCTCTTCTAAAAATCTGGTCCCACTAAATCAAGAACAGACAGTCTCTCTTATTCATCTCCTTGTCTGGTAGTGGTTAAACAAATGATTTGGAGTCTGAGGAACATTACAATTCTGCAGCTTCCATAAATGACTTTGATTTCGAGATGAACAATGAGATGTTACAATCAAAACCAAAACCGCTGCAGAATGTAGCATTGAAGGAAGCTGTGCTAATTTCTTCAGAAACAAATGTAGAAGTTAGTAACATGAAACAGCTGACCACGAGCCAGATGCTTCAGGGCGATAACAAGTAGTTCAGGAAGCCCCCAATAGCTTTGGCTTTCCAGAGAACTGTAAGATCCATATGTATACCTTTATGCTTTGATAAGTGCAATAGTGCTCCAGATACAAAAATACGAACAGGCAATGCTTGCAGACACCAGGGATTACTTCTTCAGATTAGTAGATTTGTCCTTTTGAATATCAGGTTAGGAATGAGGGGTTTTTGCACACGAAGCAGCTACGGAGTAGAATCAATAACAACCAAAAGGCTTTTGTCTGCTTTAATAGGTTTGATGAAGTCCCATCGCCATCGTATTTATACGAAGCTCACAAATCCGTATCAAGATATTAGGAATAGCTTACATGTTTTCTTGAGTAGTTATTTTGTATTATTTTTGATTCTTCATTCCTGCTTGAGAAAACTATTCAGTGCCTCAAAATGTGACTGTGCCCTCTATTAAATCTGTTGCATCTTGTCTGTATTCTGACCCACTACACCCTCTTTAGTCACAACTTGACCCAGTTTAGCACACACTTTTGTACAACATACTGAGAAGGGTGCAGACTCTGAACTAAGTAACAGTGGTTTGAATCTTAAGCAACACCAGAGTTACTGTGACTTTCTAGTATCAGATATGTTCTTAAAAGGACGTCCTGTTCTGCTGTCTGGCTTTTCATTTTCAAAACAATAGATGAGTGTTGGGGAGTTGAGGGGAAAAAAACATCGTCTCCTACAGGAGATAAGATCTGATATAAAGACTTGGGAAAGAAAAATATGGCTGAATTTATGGGAGTGACTGCTCTGTATCTTATTTATCATTTTTTACCTCAATTTGAATGTATGTTTGTTGCTTCTCAAACAGTTTTGTTTCACTAAAAATGTTATTTCCAGTGAATTCAAGGAATAATTTAAAGACTATAAGAAGTAGACAAAATCCCGTAGAGCCTCCTACCTGAGGTTTCTTTTGTTGGGGGCAGATTTTTTAAGGGCAGCCAAATGAGTTACTCATCTGTCATACTGAGGTTTCTTTGTACTGAAGGGTGTTGGGTACAAATCCTTCCCAAGAGAATTCATCTGGGATCAGGGCCTCACAGCGCTGGGTGCTGTACAAAGCAAAGAAAATCATATGTATGCCTCAGCAGTCTTTTTTCTGTTGTACGGTGTGTGTCGTGCCTGGGATCACACGCAAAGTCTTCAGGAGGGCACAGGGCAGCAATGTGCGCTTTTCTGGTGCTGCCCCCGTGTTCCACCCAGCAGGCTGGCGCACAAACAGCGGCGAAGGGGCCTCGGTCGGCACCTTCGCTGACACGATGTGTGTGACCCCCAGGCTGAGGGAGGGATGATGCACTGGGAGCACCACAAAGACCTTACATTCCAGCAGGAAGGAATTTGCTAATATCATATGTTCCTTTTAATCTTTTTGTTCCTACTGGTCTTCCTAAAAGCAAACTTCTCTAGCTGTGAGTCGCGGGACTGCAGGACTCACTCTTGCTTTCCAGTTTTGTGCATATCTTCTATACTTGCAAAATAACACTAAGGCTGAAATTCCCAATCTCTGTTTCAGGACGCAGTGCTTTTCAGGCTTACTTCATCCTGCAGTGTACGTATTTTTTCATGCTTTTGTATTACACGAAGTGCTGTCTTATCTCAATGCTTTTGAGTCTTTCCTTCTTGTTCATAAATTTACCCCAGCTCGCCTCAACTAGTGACTCAAGAGCCATGAACAGTTACGACTTCTAAAAGTCAGTCCTAGGCTCCCAGAGTGAAAAAAAAACAAATTGGGGAGTGATTTTTGGGTTTTATTATGATTATTTTTTTTTCATAAGTGAGGGGCTTATTTACTTGCCTGGGAGCCTGGGGCACAGCCAAAGAGAGACCTGAAGGTGTTCACAGCCCCAGTTCATGCCAGATCTGCTAGACAGTGCTGCTGCCTTATATTAGAAAAACTTGATGATTAAAAAGAAACAGCTAGTTATATCTAATTTAATAAGATACAACCCATGCGGATCATAAAAGGGAGATCATAGCTGATTAAAACTGCATGAATTGTTTTAAGTGCATTCCTCAATTTTTAGACTAGAACAAAGGAGATGACCTGATTTATCCTGGAATATGGAGATAGATAAGAGCAACTACTTCGACTAGACTTTTCCTCTGCCAGCTCAGGATTGTATATTTAAAAACTAGTCTGGACAAACACTAGCTGTGTGCCAAGCAGCAATGTTTCCATCACTTCCCTTGGAAGATTATTCCATACACTAATAGATCTTGTTGTCAGGAGGCTTTTTCTTACAGCCTAAATCATTCACCTTAAAACATTAAGGAACCGAGGCAGCAGTCTAATAGGTTGAGGTTTTTCCCTTGTGTCTCTGGGCTGCATCCACGGTACACGGAGTCGCTGCTGAGCCAGATTATCAAGTGTTCGGGAAGACTTTGTATGAAACAGACTGTTCTGAAAAGCCAAGGTAGAGACTGGTTAAAAATTGGCTTTTGGACAGAAAATAGAGGATGTCACAGCCAGGAAACAGTTCAGGATGGAGAGGTGTGGCAAGGGTCAATTTTAGCTACACTTTTATTTCCCTTATGTATAAAAATGGTATTCACCCATTCTGGGCTTGAAACAAAGTACTATTGAGGCAAAAGGAGACCGAACGGGGAAGTGTTCTTACTAATATCAGAATACCTGGTTGTGGTGGTGAGTTGGTGAATCCAGCTGACGTGTCTGCCTGTCTGTCCTCATCCCTGGCCAGTCAGCCCGTGCTCTGTGGGCTTTGTGGTACAGGACCATCATCCTTATGTGCCGTGGTTTATCTGTAAATAAATAAAAACAAAGCAGAAGTAGCTTAAGTAAGTTGCTTTAATGTATTGGTGTGATAACTGATTTATGGAACTCTTTCCACTCGTGAACTGGCACAGCTCCACTGACTGAATTAGGGCTGTGCAGATTTACACCAGCCGAGGATGTGGCTCATTGCATTTAATATACCAGGAACTCTTGGGCCAAAAATAGCCGTAGATACCTTGAAAGGAAATGCCATGTGAAACGCTGACCGAGAACAAGACTGTTGGGAGGAGGAGGAGGGGAGTGTTGGTGGTGACTAATACACTATGGCCATCTGCGCAAATTGGCAGCTGTAAAGTAAAAGCAACAAGGTTATTGCACTATATATATATATTGAAGCATTAAGTGTAAAGCATGTGGATACACTGTGTGGAAGCATTCAGCATTAATCAGTGGGGAACGTGAAACAAAACACGTAGGCTATTGTGTGCAGTTTTAGTTACCTTATTATGGGAAGCGTGGCGCACGTTGGAGAATGCAAAAGGGGCAGCGTGGGGCAACCAAAGTTATTCAGGGATTTGTGGAATGAATTATAAAGAAAGATTAGCTAGGCTTGGCCTCTATAACTTTGAAACAAGAGTTGTTGAGCTGAGCAGCTCGCTTAGGCAGGGTGATACTGAATTGGAAGCTCAGGAAAATAATACCTTAGCTGAGCTCTGTGACAGATTTGCTGGAAAAAACACTGTGGAAGATGTGGAGGGTGCGGTGCTGTGTCGGTGTGCTGAGGCTGACCCTGAATTTGAGTGCAGGGATAGATGACAGCATGGGGTGTATAGACACCTGAATTTCATTCCACTTTTGAAGTTGGAGGATGGTTTTGTGGTGAGGGAACAGAAATAAAGGGAGACTGTGGCCCTGGTGAGGCGTTGCTGGTGCTGGCTTTCACCAGGGCATTCCACAGCTTTGTTTTGTGTGCTGAAGTCTGCCATTGGCTTCTCAGGATTTAAAAAGAATGATCCACAAGCCTGGCATCAGGTGTGTTTTTTGTTTTCAGCACATTTTGCCTTTCATTGTGATATTTCTGCCTGGGTTTTCTGGAAAGCTTTTTGGAGAATCTGGCCTGTTTTAGCCCTTCCGTATTGAGGACCTATTTTCAACTTAATCCTAGTATCGCTGGGAACTAAACCGGGACATTAAACCTGTCGGTGACATCTCATATCACCCGTCTATACAACAATAACAAAGATAAATTTGCAATACCTTGGTGATCTGGATATTTGTGACCATCTCCACGCATGTGGAATTTGTGGCTTAATGAATGTCCGAACCGGGACTTGAGGTCCTTGGGTTAAAGGCCAATATCCTGTAAAACACCACATTATGATTATTGTATTCCTCCTCATTGCTCAGCTGTCAGGGACACAGACTCCAGTGGCTCTTGGCCGATGAGACGGCAGCAGCACAAATACCAGTGCCGCTGCGGAGAGCAGCTTGCAGGAACGCTGCCGAGTGCTGCTCCAGGAATTGCCTGGCAGCGATACAGGCAGTAGTGCTGCTCCATTGATCAGCCGCCCATCACGAAGGCTCCAGCCGTGCTCTACCCATCACTCAGCACCACTCTGGGCTCCAGAGATGCTTTGCAGACCCAGCAGCACCGGAGACTCCAGGAGATCCTTGTCTACCTGGTGGAAGTCCTGTCCCCAGAGCGGCATTCAGGCTGTACAGATGGGGCCTTTATGATTTATTTGCTTTCCCAACTGATTTCCTTCTCAGCCATCATGGAAAATGCTGCACTACTGTGAAGTTGCTCTGCTTGCAAGCTCAAGGCTCCCAGCCTGTGACTCTGAGCAATTGCTCCGGTCCCCAGCCCTCTGCTCTCCCATGCAATTTATGTGCCTCCTGGTAAAGGTGTCTCTTGCAGAAGTGTGTGGATGTCTAGGGGTGTATGTGTACTTGTGGTAATTTCCGTACTGCTCCGTGAACAGGCAGGAATAAGCATTTAATAATAATGGAAATGCAACAGTGGCTGCAAGTGAATCATTCCTCAGTGTTTCGAAGGTTGGAGGTGAGAGTTGGAAAGGAAGTTGATCTGAAATGCAGCCAGAACATGCTGTTGGTATTTTAGCAGGGGACTTGCTAAAAAATGTGCTCCTTTCACCTGGCTGATTGCTGCTGAGGACCAGGAAATGCACTGCCAAGGGAGGCAGGCAGGAGAAATGACTGAGCGTGTCGGATGAGTTGGCACAAGCTGGTTTTCATGATGCGCCACTGGAAAAGGACCAGATGAAGGTGTTGAACCCGCGGTGGCCGGTCCTGCTCATCCTGGCTGCTCCCCGTGGGGTGCACAGCTCTGGCTGCTTTTCTACATGTGTGGGGGACGGGGACCACACCCCTTAAGGTTCCTAATTTTTTCTTTTCTTTCTTCTGTTTACCCAGGGGTGACTGTTTCTGAGTTCAACAAAGCTTATACATAATAGAGGGAAGCCCAGACTTACACTGTGAGGGACATCCACTAAACCCAGCCCTTTGTCTTCTCAGCTAACGCTGATGAATGTGCCTCGTGGTTAACTTCAGGTGTCTGGTCTTTACTCAGCGTTGAGATATTTTTTTTCTTCTGTTTTGGTTTGGTTTTATGCCTTTTTTTTTTTTTTAACCCCAGGACAGCTCAACGTGTTAATTACCCCACGATAAAGTAGACATCTTTTAATGTGAAGGCTACCCCTGCATATGTGAAATATTTAACACTTGGTATGCTGAGACTTGCTCTTCAAAGTATTTTTGTTAGCTTCAGGGGTAAATAATGTTTGGCAAGGATGATTTAGTAGGCACCAGAGAGAGGGTGCCTTCGCACGAGGAAATCACTAAAACACCCCTCCAGTTTGCAAACTAATTTCAATATACCCTGTGCATCTTGTTCTACCGCACTGCTGAAGCACAAAAAAGTGCAAAGGAGGTGCAGATACTGCACTCCATGGGAAGAATCTCATTTGATCTTGTACAGTTTATTAGTACCCTTTAATATGTAGCAAATATTCTATTGGCATTTACAGAAAGAGAGGCAGTTGATTAGATTGTAGAGGTGTGATTTGGGACGTGCATATGGTTAAATCCCTGATGTTTTCTTTACAACCTAATTCCCCGCCAATTTGGCTACGTGAGGCAAAGCCGTAGCTGATGGCTCCCCACATTGAAGCTTTGTGGAAAACTTTAGTCTGCTTGATGAAAGGCTGTATCCACAACACAGAGGTCTTCTGAGTCTTGGTGTAACTGCAACACTGAATAGTTTGTTTCTTTAAAAAATAAAAGAAAAAAGCTAGAATTAGTGCCATAACAAAGCAGACAATTTAAATTAAAACTAAAATGAAGTTCATTTCAGGGGGATATATTTTTTTGATCTGTAGTTCCCAAGAAAAGTTCAGGTTTTTACAGTTCAGAAATTCAAATATTGAAAAACTCAGGGGGGTCGGCCAAAATACTTTTGTTTTGAGGCATTCAGTTTTTCAGGAAAAACAGGGTAAAAAATTTTCCGCACAAAGCAACACTTCGCACAGACTCTCATGTTTCCTTGGAAATTTTCTTTCTGATTTGTTTCTATTGGAGAGCTCAGGCTCCGTGCCTCCTCGGGGAAGCACCCACAGCCGGCCTGACTCGAGTCCTCTAAAGCAGGATAATACAAAGTCACTCTGCTTAACCGTGGTTCTGTGGGCAGATATTCCTGTGCACTCTGAACCCTTCCTTCCTAAACCTTTACTTAGCACACTCCTACTTGATACTCTGTAGCTACCGAACAATGGTGACCTGTGGACATTTGATGGGTGCTGCATGTGGCTTGCTCTGTGTTAAACCGTGAATAGAAGTATGTTAGACCTCTCCTAGAAAGCTTGCTCTTTAGTAAGTCAGGCTTACAGGTGTACCCCAGGGCTTCCCAGCAAGCCACCAAAAAAAGTGCCTCTCTTAGTCTTGTGCCACAAAGCAAGGCTGGTTCAGCTGCTGAGGAACGATAGAGGATTCATATTCTTAAGATGATAGGTTTGCATTGCTGGAAGCTGGAGGAATCGAAGGAAAAGATATTTTGCAGTCGAAAATGGTGACAGTCCCCAAAAGCTTCAAATCTGTGGTTTTCCTATAGGAGTCCAGGCTCCAAGGAGATTCTGCTGTTAGCTGCAAGGTAAGGAAAGCATCACGTATGGAGATTTACAGAAGATATACTGTCTCCAGATTATTTCAGTTACTGATGTAGGGCTATGGGCATTCCTGGGTGTGGATTTACCCAGGAGCAGTAGGGACGTTGTGCCTCTCATCCTCTGCTGATGCAGAAGTGACCGTGTGCTTGTGAGTGTCCCCTCTCCCTGCACAGCCCCTGTCCCAACTACATCTGGCCCAAAATGCTGAGCTCTCACTGCCTGGATTCCCTCTGTGCTCCTTTGGCTTTATCCTGTTAGGCTTCAATTTCCAAAGTGTATTCGGATGTTTGTCAAAAGCACCGAGATGCCGTGTTTTTACAGAAAATCAATGGGGTTTAGCTATTAAGTGCTTTCACCTGAGTCTTTTGAAAATGTCGCCCATAAATAACAAAACAAAAGCAAAATCTGTGTGTGTGAACAAAGGGTTTTCAGACTGGCTGCATCTGCAGGACCAGCAGCAAGAAGTCAGAAGGTGCATAAGGACACGTCTCACAGCAAAGAGCTGCATTAGCGGGTATAAGGGATTATCTCTGAGCTGCAATTTCCACAGAGAAAAGTTCACACTGGTCTTATAACGTTTATTCTCACAAAGCGAGTGTGCTGCAGAAGCAAAACACTAAGCCTTTTAATGTCTTGTATAATTAAGGACCACTTTATTTTCTCTTTTTATTAATGACTTACCTTTAATGTTAGCCCGACGACACAGTTGTGTAATTTAATGTGAAATGTATTATTCAGCTAGCTGCTGCTTTACAGAAAGGTTTTGACAGGCTGTAATGGTTTTGGTTTCAGGACAATAAACCATCTTTTTTATAAATGCTGGGAAGAAACTTGAAGGAAGTGAGGTGGCTCTTTTAGTAGATTGATGGGATTAATTTTTTTAAAAGAAAGTGTAACTGAAGGAAAAAAATACAGTAAAGAACCTATCATAGCAAAGGCAAATTAGTTGTTCAGTCCCCAATTCAGAGGAAGCATTTAGGCATATGCTTAAGTCTCACTGGGGACTTGCTTCAATGAAGCTTATGCTCTTTTGACTGAAGACTGAGTTTAAGCAATTATTTACCCTTTGCACAGTGAAATTTGTAGAAAGAGACACAGCATCTTTTACTAAACCGGCCTTTTGTAAGGTGCATCAGCATGTCCTTCGTCTTATGAAATGCCAGTTGGAATCAGCTGAAAATTAGCAGTTGCTGTAAGTTAAACAAATTTAGGAGTGTTCCCATGATTTTGTTGAAATATTAATAATTAAATGGGCTACATGAAGAGGCTTCCTGTGGGAGCAAATGATTGGTTCAGTGACCCAGTCCTAAATTCCATTTGTTGAAGCAAAAACAACACATAAGGAAAAAATGAGAGAAAGTTTGTTGCAGTCCTGCGCTTTATACTTTCTTCCAACTGAGTGAAAATGTTAAATCTTTTTTTAGTGCTATTTTCGTAGGAAACAGAGCCAGTGCAGGTAGTCTGTGGTGCTCCGTGACTTTGGATGTGATGGCTGATTTCTTCCAAAGCAGATGGAGGTTTCAGAAGAAAGCTCGTTCCTGCAGGGTCTGGGAGATGAGGTGCCTGGGCAAAGGCGACCAGGTCAGGGTCTCCCATGGGCACCTCAACACCAAGACACCAGAGCAGCCCTGGGGCACAGACCAGAGGGATGCCTGAGCCATGGTAAAACCCTGCTGGGAACTAGCAACACCACTTGGACCAAGCACACAGGCAGAGATTGTCTTTGTGCAGTGGCTCTCCCAGTTTATTCCACTGATTTTCAAGCTGGCTCTGCTATACACTATCTCAGTCACTAGTGTTGATCTCTGATTTTTGTATATGCAAGAGACTTATTTATACCTATGCAAAATCAGATTATTCTGTCTATCCCTGCCTGCACGACAGGGACAAATTCCCAAAAGAAAGTGCTGCTTAGAAGCAACACTTGCCATCAGCAGTTTACGTGCACAGACTGCTTTTTCAAAATCCATGTCTTCGGCATTGCATGTCACTTCCCCCAGCCCTGATGAAGGTAATTTGTTTTCCCACTGAGCTTAGTCCTAGTGTCCAGCCATCCTTGGAATACTGCCTGCATTCCAGCGTCTTTACCCAAAGGGAGCGATGTATTATTGCTCTCATGGTCAGACTAAAACAGCGAACAAAGGTACACAGGGATAACTGAACACAGACATCCCTAGCAGAAGGCTGATGCTTAAGCTATTAATCTTCCTTTCCTTCCCGCAAAAAGCGAGTAATTTGGAGGCAAACTCATGAAGGAGGGGATGAGAGGTCTTCACTGAAGACAATGGTGTTTGCTCCCTGCCCTGCAGGTGTTCTCAGCAGCCTTTGCAGAGCCGTAGGAGACACCAGGTACAGGAGGAGGCTGTGGTGAGGAGTTCGCCTCACGTCCTGTCTACATTAGGCAGCACTGATGTGCTTAAATTATGATCTTGCAATTAAAAACTGTATTAAAATCTTCTGCTGGTTCTGGAGTGGGAAGCTGTAGTAAATCAGATAGCTACATGGAGACTCTTAGACAAGTTACGAATTATTCATAACCAATTATGTAAATTCCTCTGGAGCTGTAATAGTAAAAAACATCCCAGAGCCCTGTACAAAAAGTGGGTTGGTTTGGTTACCCCCAGAGAAGGAGAAGCGCTATTATTGTTTAAGTCTAGTCTGTAAATGTGTTAATGGATCCACTCTGAAGTATCTGAGGGGAGAAAGAACAGACGCAACCTATTAACTGCCCATGTCCTAGTAATCATCGAATAAATTGACTTTTATTGTATCCAAAAGTAAGAAATCTTCTGGGATAAAAAACCTTTTGCTACTTGGCTGCTGATAATTGGAATCAACAACTCAAGGAATTAAGGAGGCTAGATCAGCTACATGCTTTTAAAATGATTTGTAGCTGACGTATTGCCAGTTATGCACTCTATGGGCTAATCTCTAATTGTATTTTCATGTATGGTTCTGGACTGAGTGGGTGATTTATTTGACACACAGTTTGATGTACTCATCGCCAGCCCTTAATATCCAGGATTTGCCATTCCAGATGGAGCTCTTTGTCCAACAAGTCCAATTCTCTGCCTTTGGTATTGCTAAAAAGATGCTTTCACAGAAGCCGCCTTTGCTGAAGCAGATGAAGAGGCAGAGGGGTCACTCACTGCTGACAGTGGTGGTGGCATCGTGGTTCCTGGTAGCACGGGGGGTGTGTTCACTGTTGAGCTTCAGATGTCCCTGCTTGGAGCCCGACCTCTGTGTAAGCAACAGAGACCAGAGGCACTTTCCAAGGCCGCTTCAGGGCCATAAATTCATTTCCTTTGTCAACTGCTTGGAAGTCTTAAGGGAGAAGCCAACAGGCAGTACAAAGACCCTCACGTTTTGGGGGAATCGGTGTGGTTTAGGCATGAGTTCAGAGGCCAGGGAACTGTTAGCTGTTATAGCTCTGCTTTGGGAGATATCGAATCAGTTACTCTATCTCTCTGAACTGATTTCCACCCACTCCTCTTGCTTAATTAGACTGTAAGGTCTTCAGGGCAGGGACCATCTCTTTATAAGCTGTTTTGTGTTACACCTAGCACAATGGGGTGCCAGTCTCACCTGAGGCCTGCAGGCACCGCTCTCTTATAGATAATTAGTATTTTTTTAGGCACCGCTGTAGTACAAATAGCTGGGCTGTGTTGTTGTTGTTGTTTATTCTTGGCCAAACCCCGCTTGCCAGCTGAAGGCACACGGCAAGCCCGGCTGCAGCAGACGCACAGCGGCCTTTGTGGCACAGGTGGAGTTTAGAGAAGAGCGGAGACTCGTGGACTTGTGGTGAAGAGGGAAGGACGCTGCACACCTCTGCTTCATTCCTGGCTCAGCCGCTGGTTCACAAGTTGCTTTTAGCAGCCTACTTCATTACTTTTTACCAAAGTTTCCTCTCTATGAAAAGTAATTAATGACCAGCTCCTTTATAAAGCGCTTTGAGAGCTTTGGCTGCAAAGAGTTTCAGCAGAAATAGCAAGAAATTAACTGTGGAAAATTCTGTTTAATTCTTCCTTAGACTTGCATAGACAAGAGTATGTTCCTACAGCACTTCTGTACCATGCCATGCTCTGGATGGGCAAAAGCAGGGAGAAATGACAGAAATTGAAGCACCAAAGTGTGTGAACGTTCATCTGAGCAGCCGCGTGTGCATGTGTGCGTGAGAAATGCCTTTTTTTTTACTTCATACAACTGTTCTTTGTTTCCTTAATCTCACCGTAGATGGTTTCCTCTTTGCATGCCCATTCTGTAATTCCCCCAGTAGACATCTGTCAGGAATACACAAAAACTAGCACAGCTTTGATGCAAAAACAGAATCCTGGAAACTAATCAACAACAAAAAAATTGCCCTTGTAAAACTGGGTCTGTAATTATTATGGGAGCCAAGATATCGAGATAATAAGGAGACAGCCCTAAATAACTTGGGGGAATTACAGAAGGTAATAATGTACTGCACCACTGCCAGACAGAGTTAGACAGACAGAGCGGCTATGGGTTTTGGCCGGGGTTCTGCATTGTGTCGGGGCTGCTCCGCCGCTGCCAGGGCGAGGAAGGAGCGTGAGGAGTGGGGCTGTGCACCAGGGGCTGCCACAGAGTGACCTGAAACCTGTTGCGATTTCAGGGAATTAGCTTTTCTTCCCTGTGTCTGCTCACCTGTGACATTCGTACCCACAAGATGATCTGCTCTGTGCCAGCAAACCCGCCTCGACTGCAGAAATCTCAGCAGTTGCCCCTCTGCGATGTGATGCTGGTGTGGTACCCAGCGATGCAACATAGGCAAAGGGTTACCAAAAATAAAAAAGGCAAAACTGTTGCTGTGTCTGAGGGAGGGATTGTCAGCTCAGCTTTGCTGGTTATGGTAAACTGTTATACACAAGCTCACATTCTCAAACAGGAATCTCTGTGCCAGAAAGTCCATGTAGCCTTGGAAAACAGATGGTGTGGGAGCGAGCTAATCGGGAGCGGTTGCCCTGTTGCGTTTGTGCGTTGCCAGAAGAGTCAAGCCAAGATCCCGTTGCTTTCTTTCACAGCCCCCTTCAACGGGGCAGGCGAAGCCGGGGGGACTGCGCTGGGTGCTGCTGCAGCTAGCCTGCCTCCAACCAGAGCCGGCTTGTCAAAAGCTGGCATGGGCATCTCAGCGCTGCGGTGTAGACATATCCTTTGGGTGTAATAACAATAGAAGGATGAGATATGTACTTTTCAGAGGGGTTGGAGCAATGGGGTGTTAAGATAATACAGGCAATCAAACTCAAAATATATCTGGTGGTGGTTTCTAACCTTGCTGGTATTTCTCCTCGGGGTTCAGTGTGTTAGAAGAGACCAAGGGCATGTTTTAAAGCGCGCAGAACCCGCAACCAGGAGTAAAGATTTCCAAGGATCCTAGCGCTCTTTTAGGCAAACAAAAATCAGTCTGTGGCACAAAGCTGCTCTGCAGGCTGGGGGCTGAACTTGTTTGGAAATTCGGCTTTTAAGTGCCGCCGATTTACTATTCAACAAGAGAAGGTCTTTGCATCTTTTTCAGTGAAGCAAATGCTATTAAAAGACACAAATGCACAATTCTGTTATTAAGCTTAATGTTTGTGTTTCGCAAGGTTGTTCTGACTCCAGGATGGGGACACAGAGCTGTTATCCCTACAGGCTGACTTCAGTTCTCAAAACTGAATCTTAAACAGCAACCTCTTCACTCTTCCACTTAATCTTGGAGATGCAGGAAGGTACTCTCTGCCTTCCTTTAATAGCAGAAAAACCACGAGTTTTAGATGTGCAAGCACTGGAAATCCCAGTAAAGCCAAAGAGTCGCCCTGTATAGCAGCACTTTCCAGGGACACTTATTACCTCTCCTCTTCTGTCCTGGTACTCAGTGATTGTAGGAGCGTAGCATGCTGCTGCTAAGTGTTTTTAAATGAGGATTTTAAAACTTCTCCTGTGGCTACCCCTGTTGATTACGAATGTTTTTTTTCCCTACCAAGCCCCAGAGTTTTGGCTCCGGCACCCTCATCAGTTGTAATTACTGTGCCCTTTTACATGGAAAATGTGATCAACTTCAGCTTGTCTGTGCTGCTTCATCCATCTGCACCTGTGGCTATGGGGGGAACAGCTCATACTGGAAATTCTGACTCTAGCAGAATGTCAATTATTAATCCTAGGAACTGCATTAAAAATATCTTCCTTTTTATTAGCGTTATCGGGAGAAGTCTTGATAACCTGCTAATCACTTGTGATGTTAATTCTAATGTAAAGTATAAAAAAACTTTTACTAGTTTGAATTAAAATTATGTGTTTTTAAAGACATAGGAATACAGTTGATGAATGAATGAATGAATGGAGTTGACTGAGGGTAAATATGGCCTGGGCAAATGCTTTCACTCCCTGTTCTGTTTGAATCCTGTTTAATTCATGAAGAAAAATGGAGATACAATATCCTTCTGCATTTTTTGGGGTTTCTGTGGGCCTTCTGATTGTGCTAAGTACAAAAGGCCTTTGGAGCTCGCGAGTTCAGGGTGAGCTTGATGGGATGTTTTGTGGCACACAATTGTCAGGAACATCAGCTGACTCTGTCCCACTTCTTGCTGCAGCTCACACCAGGGTCTGGATTCTTCTGTGGCTTCAGTTTCAACAAAAATTTCTCTCTAATTGTCCAGGAGGAGCAACTCTCAATGTTTCATCTTTTAAATGACTGTTTAGGCCTCTTCTGGGACTTCCAATACATTGAGGGTACAAAGACAAAAGTTTGTGGTTCCCATGCACTGACACAGGGACAGAGAGAACAAGAGCAGTTCCCAAGTCCTGCAGCATCCCTGGAAGGCACCGTGTGTCCCCTCCTCTGCAGCGCATCTCCTTGCCCTAAGACCCCCACTCAGATCAAACCTGGCCAAGGAGCCAGGCCGTCCCCGTGCAGTGGTGAGATCAAGCACCAGCTTGCATTGCAGGACCTTGTTTCAGTTCCCACTGCCTTGCCTGCATCTGTGCGGTTGTCCCAAAGCCCTGCAAACATCCCGCGTTTGCAAGCCTCGGACATCAGCTTGCACGGAGGAGAGGTGGGGCACAAATGCTGCTTTTGCAATAACAAGCTTGTCTTTCCACCAGTTCTGCCTGGGTGGCACGGTAACCACAGGCTCTCATCATTAGCAACAATTGGTGGGTCCCAGATTTAGCTCTGTCACCACAAACCCTGTCTTTTGCTCGAGCAGTCTCCAGCTTTAGCAAGTGGCAACTCCCTTAATTATACATTTTTATCTTCTCCACCCCAGCTGCTGCACTCAGGGCTGGGGGAAGGAAGAAAAGAGCAAAAAGAAGGAATCAAAGAGGGAATGTTAATTTAAGTACCCGGGTGCAGGGAGCACTGCAGTCCCTCTTACTGCCTGTAGCATCACTGTTCTCTGCAGCATGATTTTAGCAGGAGCACTGGCTGAAGGATTTTTCCTTTCTATTGGGGTTGAAACTTAGAGCTGTATTTTGGAGCTTTCCCCTCATCAGCCCTTCCTCCCACTCAGGAAGGTTTATTGTGTGACTCCCCTTCGCTGCCTCGGTTTGGGTTGAACTCGGCTTTGCCCTAAGCCCATCATCATCTTCTTGGGCATCCTCCTGCCCTGGCAGGGGGCTTTCCAGGTCCCTTGTTCTTCCCAGCTCCTCTTTTTCTTTCCTTTGCTGCCCTCTATCCCCCAGCCTTGCTCTGCTGCCTAGCACATAAAACCGTAATTTGCTGTGTAGGCATAAAATACTGTGAACTGCTGCACCTTTTGCACATGGATAGGTCAAAAAGAAGTGTAGCAATTTGCTTGAACATGTGCACGGGCAATATTAATGCAGATCAGTTGCAAGAAACAACGTAATACAGATTTGCCAACGTATGTATTGCATAAATGCTGACAGGTGCTGACAGAAGTGTGTGCGTAAACATTTAATAGCACTGTTAATTCATAGCACAACAGTTGCTGTTGGCATGGCTTGGAATTTATTATATTTTGCTATTTATTCCTAGTCAGCTTGTTGTCCATCATCCTCCCAGATGGCATGTCTACCGCGATTTCTTCCTCCTCAAATTTGCATGATGCTTTTCCTGGGAGCAAGGCGGGTGGCTGATAGCTCAAGTTGTGCATGCAGACTCCAAAGCCTCCTTTCTTGTTCAATACAAGCCCACTTCGTGCTTGTGAAGAATTCCCCTAATCTCTTTATATCTTAATTGCTCTTTGTGAATAGAGGGAAATAAATATTTCATTCACTTATAGATGCATTTCCCTCTTCTGTTTTTCTTTCCTAATCTACTCAGATTGCCGTGGTGAAAACCTGGCCCCACTGAAAGCAAAGGCGAAACCGCCACTGATTTCAGTTCAACAAAGATTCACCTTAACCGACTCTGCCTAAAAGTTTGGTGTTTAGTCCAACATAATCATCCAGGCTCCTTTTATAGTCCCTGTCGAAAGACACTGGCACCTCCGGCATCAATTCACCCTCCCTGTCTCAGATAACTATCTTGGGATGGCATGAATAGCCCTCAATAGGTGCCAATTTCTCTCTCCATTCACTACAGCAGAGGCTGAAAGTTTGAACTTAACCTCACTTTTACGTGGCCGATTTTCAGCTGTTGGTGACAGGGATAACTTCTTGTATTGTGGTGACTCTTCCCCTCTCCCTGCCGGAGATGGGGGCTCCTGTGGGGTGTCGACCTGCTGGAACAATGCAAATATTTATGGCTGGATCAAAACTGGTGTGTGATTTTTGCAGGCGTTCCCCTGCAAATTCCACTCAGGTGGCCTTAGATGGTGGCTTGCTCTGGCCACGTGCTGGCATCACTGCACTGATCTGTGACAGATTTCAGAAGCAGCAGCGAGAGATGTAGAAATATGCCGAGCTGGGTTTTGCCAAGGGAAAAACTGAACCATTGTGTGTGTTTCAGATTTTGCTTTTCTCAGTGGAAAAACTGGACACTATCAAACAACATGAACAGCTTTCCAAAAACACTTTCTTTCCAGCAGCGTGTGAGAGGGGCACATTTTGACTATTAATCTCCAAAGTGATGCAGTAATCAATCATGTTTCAGGTATAAGGGACAATAAATGTCTGCTTGGGGGGGTCTCGGTGTGCATCCACTCACGCTGGTCATCAGGAGCATGGGTGTTCTGGATGAAGGAGCCTCTGAGACACATTCCTGATTGTATTCCCCCCCAATAGAGGATGCTAGTTAGGAGGTGTTGCTAATGAGGGCAGTCTCTGAGGAGGGAATTGCCTGATGGGATTCATTCCTTTCATTTCACCAGGAACCCCAGAAGAACTGCAATGTGACCTCCTGGCTGTGGCAGGGATGTTGCTGCCAGGCCAGGGGGGCCATAGGTGCTGAATTATGGCTCTAAAAGCTACCGGGCTGTCCTACTGACAAATGAGAGGGAGAGAAGTTTCTTGGCTTTAACAGAGTCACCACATAGGAAAAGTCAACACGGGGAAGAAAATCAAACTTTTGTTCTACTGACTTGTGAAAATTGTTTTCTCTGTGGGTGTAAATTGATGAGGATATTCTGATTTATCAGGCAAGGATCTGGTCTAACGTGCAGTAAAAGCTTCAAGTTTTGGCTGTAACTCAGGGGTTAGCCCTTTAGGTAGTCACACAGGAGGTTTTGCAAGGGGATCAGAAGGTAGGGCTCTTGGGAACCCCAGGAAAAATAAACATAACCCAAAAAGCTGTGAGAGATTGTGTGACAGCCTCTGGTGAATGAAAAGTGACTGAACACCAGGTTTTTCTCTTTCACAGCCATAAAAACCAGGCTAAGGAGGCTGTCCATTACATCTATTCTACGGTATCACTCCCCGTGTTTGACATAGCTCACATGATCTACGAACTGGGGCCTGGTTTTGATTTAGCACTGTTTATTAACCTAACGGTGCTGACATATTTTAGTGCAACATATAAAATCTAAGGCTTTTTCTTAAGCTGAGGAAATGAGGTTATGTGACATTGATCCAAAATGGAGGGGAGTATTTTGGGTTTCACATTAACAGACAAGGGAACTGAGACAAGGGATATGCAGTCTTTCTTCTGTCCTCCCTGCCAAGTCCTCTGCAAATGGGGCAGAAATACCAGGTTTCAGTAAAGTCCTGTGCATGTTTAAAACCAGCTGTAAATGGCTTTTGATCATTTTGTCATGTGTGAAAGATTGTAAGAATCGGTTTAAAATTTTAATCAAGGCAATAGGAAAACCAAAGTAACAGGTCTGCTTGAGTTACTCAACTCATGTCAAGGCCTGGAAACCCTTGGACACAAATGTTCTGTGGCTACAGTGAAGGTAAAAACCTTGTTCCCATTATAGGAAAAAGAAAACTGAGGGCAGACAGTGGGGCAATGGTGACTCTGATATTATGGTCATTCAATGGGTAGAAAAGAGGTTGGTACTCCTGATTTTAGGACCTAATGGAATCTCATCGGTGCTAGAAATGTCAATTAAGGATAACTGATTAAGGAAATCTAGATCTTACTGGCACAAAATAGTGATCTGCACACAGGCAATGACAGGCCATTAATAGACCTAGTAATATGGATTTGCATTAACAGTTTGGAGGTATTTTGTAAGCCCCTTGGCCACATGTCAAATCACTAAGCTGGTACATTGTTCCAGCGTTGGAGTTACTGTTGTTGGTGTGATTCCAGAGTTGTGGTGGTTGTGCAATACTACCAAGTCCTTGCTTTTCTCCTGGTTACCTTTTGAATGGAGGTCCTTTCCTTGATTTTGATAAGAGTTATTAAATTTGGCTGCACCCACCCAACATCGCTGTGCTCCTCGGAAATAGGGCAGCGGTTGTGTAACTTCCGTTCATCTGTCCATACAGAGCACTTAATTTCCATTATTGAGGTTTCCCAACATCATAACAGAGTTGCATTAATGTGGCTTATCTGTGATAACCAGTGCAAACTAGTGCAGGAAAATCCATGAACAGAGCCAGCCCTGTTTAATTCAGTCTGGTGCCTGAACATTGCACCATTACCCTCCGCCAGCGCTGCTGCGGGGTGTAGCTGCACCATCCTTCCGCTCCCCGCTCCTGCCCACATCAATCCTCTCCTGACGGTGCCACGCTGCTCAGCCTGTGCTTGGATCCCACCAGCTGTATGTTGATCCCTGTATCTGCAAGAGTTGCCTGTAACAAGTTACCACCACCAGTTACTGGGTTGTAATTTCACCAAATGCCCTCTGTTCCACTGTGACTGTACCAGTGCCCGTTTTGCTCTTGCAGCCTCTCAGTAGCTCACTGGTGCATCTTTCCCATCACTCCAGTCCCCTCATGAGGACGGGCCAAAAGAGCTCACACATTGCCCTGTGTAATCTCGCTGCTAGCTGGCATTTCTCCTCCTCTCATCCCAAATCCCTTCCTTTTCCAATCCCTTCATTTCCTCCTGCTCTCGGTTTTTAAGCCATCTCTTGTGTAACTTACTGTCTAGAACAGCTTCCCTCTGTACTTCTCTCCCCTTTCAAATCCTTCCTTAAACCACAGCCACTTCAGCAAGTCCTCCTTTTCAAGGCAGTAATCCCCATTTATGCTGTAGCCCACAAACATTATCTGGTGTCATGTCAAGCATATGTACAGCCTCAAAGGTAGACTGGTGAGGGTTCTGAGAGAGAGCAGAGATTCTAAATCCCTTTGAAATGTAATCGAAATCAGGCACCTAATTCTCTTTGGTTTAAAAAAAATCCCAGTTCTTCTCCTGGGGCAAGGCATGTGTATTGATCTAGGTGGTGTGCTACAGTACCACTGTACAATTCTGCGGGAGTTTTATATTGAACCATGAATCATCTGAATGCACAGCAATGTGCAAGTTAAGAGCATGTGCGCAGTTTTAGATGGGCTCATTTAGATGTGTCTTGTGGGGCTGGTTTCTGCTCAATTGCTAGTTTCCAGATGTGAATTTTGAGAAAGGCAGAGCTTACAAGTGCTGTTCCTGTCTTCTATTTAGGATCCCCCATAGTCGCTATCTACCTCTGTATAAATAAGTGGGATTACTCCCAGGAGTATTAGCAGCAGCAGGACTGTACACACTTTGCTTCTCAACTACTGGCTGTGAAACAGGTTTGCTATCTGCCAGGCAAGTGAATTCCCTCTGTTCCCACTGAGGCTGTTGCCGTGAGAGCCCCGTACAAAAGGTGACTTTGAGCATCATGGAAATGTCAGGACAATTTAGCCTGCTGTGGTTCTCAAAGGAAAAGAGATTGGAGCTGGGATTTAAGAGCAGGGTGGAATGGTCATAGGGGTTTAGGACTAGGACTAGACATGAGTGTGACTATAGGATATTCGTGTGGATTGTTGTCTAGTGGGCAGAGCAGAGAGAAAGTAGTGCAGGCAATGGTGGGTCTGCTCCTACATCTCCAAGAGACGGGCTGGTCATGTAGGGCTCCCCCAGCAGTCCTACACCTGGCTCGCTTCTGCTTTTATTACACCCAGTGGTAAAATTTCTGTGGGGAGCCTGTCAGGTCTTAAGCACTTTGAGAGCTTGCAGCACCCCAGCTTTTGATCCATTTGTTCCTCATGTTGTGATTTAATGCACAGGAGCATCATTAGGAGTAGTCTGTGGGTAGATGGGACTCTTGGGTCTCTTCCTGGTGCAGCTTCCAGGTGACTTTGCCTGATAAAAAGTGCTGCCTGGTTAAATGTGAACTGTCAGTCCTGGTCAGTCCTTGATGTGATAGTTTCAGCTCAATTAGAAACAAGTTTGAGGGGGGGGAAAAGAAATCTACCTTGTCAATGTTTACCCCATAGGGTAAAACACAGGTGTTCTGGGATGGAGCTGTGGTCTGCAGACTTGTGCTGGGCTCAGCTCCCCCTCAGCAGTGGTTGAGTGGAGATCCGACACAGCACGTCTGTGAGATACATTCTCCTCCATTAAAAAGATGAAAGGTAAGAGAAGGAGAAGAGGCTAATTCTGATCAATTGCCAAAATCATAAAACACGGAGAGAGAGAGAGGAAGAAACTTGCTATAAATTACCCCGTGAGTCCATGCTGAAGCTGGGGATTAAACCCAGGTCTGCAAAATTCCAGTCAATTACTGCGAGCATGAGGCCACTTGCATCTGCTGACTCCCCACTCCGGGTACTCCTCTTCTGAAACAGTGAAGCTGCTTGCAAAGTGTGAGAGTGGCAAAATCTGGGCTAGTCAGCAATGCTTTTCTAAGCAGCGCGATTCAGGCGAGCCCTTGAGTAACTACGGGGTGGCAGGACCAGGTCCCCTCCTGCTCCGCCGCACGCTGGGGCCCTTTGAGAAACCCCTCAGCCTCCTGAGCACAACTGCAGCACTTGGTGAGGCCAAGTGGGTTTCACTGGGTGTAGTTCATGCAATCGGGGTGGGGAATGAGTGACTGCAGAGGATGAACAGCGAGGGAGGACAGGCTTTCCTTTATGGAAGATCTGGATTTATTTCTGTTCATTCATTGCAAGTCAGAATCCATTTTCTTCATTTTTATTCTTCCATGCTGTGACATCTTTAAAATCCATGGTACATTTAACTTCTGATTTTCATTTAATACCTTTTAAAGTGATCTAATGCAGAAAGATTACAGACAGTAAGGGTTACTGTCCTTTGGTGGAAATACCCTATTTAATAAAATATTCTAAGACAGATTGGCCACTCCATGCATTCAGAAAAGAAATATATATGAAGTTTAGACGCTGTGGCAGTAAAACTTTATGGTCCTATCAATTTTAGACAGTCATTCTCTCCTGAAGTTTTCAAATCACTTAGCAAAGGTAGCTAGCTATCCTAGTTTTGAAATTAGAAATAGCTGGGGATGCAGTTCGCAGTATTTAATGTAGATCTATGTAAATTGCTATGAGAGGGGGAGGAGAACAGTTTGATCTTAAAATGTAATTTGGACTGTTCTCGTCTTTTCTTGTAGAGGCTGTTTTGATCATTTGTTGCCACCTCCCAGTTTTCAAACATGTCAAGTCTCTCAAAAAGTTCTGATACTTTTAAAGATAAGGATCAAATTTTATGTATTTTTCTCTCTTAGTTCTCATGCTTTTGACATTCAGGTTTGCAAACTTCTTCCGCTATCAAAGGGCTTAAACAGCTTTCCTTTTTTATTTTTAAATGAAAATTGACATTCTTATTTGATAATGTGACTCTCGGAGCCAAGACTTTAAGAAAAATGCCAAATACCGCAATACCTATGGGAATTTGCAACCTTATTATTAAGAATGGGCGCCGCTCACTTCCCTTCAAGTCTCCTGGGATTTTGGTGTTTCATCTAAATCCACCCAGATTCTTGTGATCTTTAAAGGTGGGGAGTTGGTGGAAAAATACTTCCTTGGGAGAAGAACTGATTACAAAGCATGGATCCAGGTTCCAGTTCGAACCTCTAGAAACATGAAATACTTTCAGGTCTAAGGTTTGGTTGCCTGCGATCTTGGATTTTGTTTTTTGGTTTTTACCTGCTCCTTTTTGCTTTGCTGGTAGAATGGAGAATTTGATTTAAGGTTATATGCCTGGAAAAATAAAGCATTTAATTTACATTTTACAAGGCAGTTATTGCAGGTTAATTAAATATCAATTGAGTGTTATAGGCCATATTAAGATTTATTAATAAGCCAGCAGATAAATCTTGGAATTCAATTAAATGAAAATCACATAAAAATATATGTGCAATTTTATTCATATAATACATAAAACTTGTGAATTATAATGCAGCATTGTACAATAAGTTGATTAATGGGAATTAATTGCTGAAATAGAGGAAAAATCAATTTAAACTTCCTGTAGCGGATATAAGGAGCACAATGTACTTCTCCCATGCCCTTGGAAAGCTGAGTTTGTGTCTGCACTTACATTTTCTCACTCCAGACCATAAGATGCATCTTGGGCATAAATGTCCTTCCTCTCCTCTCACCTGCTGTAGCTCAGTGTTTCAGGCTTAGAGAAGGGAATGACTCTGTATTGCCGGTGTGCCCCTGCTGAGTTAATTGTATGATTGAAGATTTTAGAGATGGAAGAAGCAGCTGGTGGGTGTCCCTGGCCCTGAAAATGCACTTGGGTTTGTGTCTCAGACCAGATCTCCATCTGGGAAGGGGGAGCTTGTGGGCGTATCAAGGGCTTTGGGAGCATTTGTACCGACGGACGGTGGAGACTTCTGCCCTTGATGCTTTTTCAAATCTCTCTTCAGGTATTTGTAAGCTGGTTAGCAATACCAGCCCTGCTGGCCACGGTGTCTGCGAGCTCAGGAGCGCATGGGTGTGTTGGGCTTTGACCAGGGTTAGTGTGCGGATTTAGGCCCTTTTGAGGAAGCAAAGCTTCCAATATCGGAGATGAGGTTGAGGAGCTGGACTTGGAAAATATCTTTCCAATATTTGCAGAACGATTGAGGCCTGGCGTGCTGCCATCTGTTCCCTGCGCATCCTGTGTTAAATACTGTCAATATGAGATTATGTTCCAATTACAGTACCAGACTGACTGGTTTAACTCCTACCATGAATCTATTTTCCTTTATTACTATGTACTAACTCTGTGACTGATGTACCAGACACCAAAAGAGATGGTCTCTGCCCAGAGGGCTTTGTCTAAAAGAAACATGCCAGGAGAAGACTGAACGCAACAGAAAATGCAGATGAATGAGTAATTCTGTTGAGATTCTCTTTTTAATTTGGTGATTCTTTGCTTGTTTGGTGTTTGGCTTGAGTTTTAATATTACTAAACTTGCTTCCTTCAGACATTGCACAAGAACAGAGACTTCCATAGAAACTCAAACAGGGTTAGGCATGTGGCCCTTTGAAGTGTGTGTGTGGTGGGGGGTGAATGCTCAGCGCACACATGGGAACGCTGGAGGATGGAAAATGAAGGGAGAACCGTGTTCCAGTGCAGATGACGGCTCCAGCAGACACCGCAGCTTGTGCTGGGGCAGTTTAGCCGTGTTTAAAACACAGCAGGTGTCTTTCTGTCAGTGCATCCTTGCTCATCCTCCCTGCTCCTCCAGTGCGGAATGCATGCATGTCTCCTCTGTGCTTCAGCTCTGCTTCTCCCTGCAATAGTTGTCAGGGATATTAGCATTAAATACTTACTGCCTGGCTTAACTAAGGGGTAAGATAGGATTTAATTTGTATGGCTGAAATCCAATTATATAATGGAGCCCCTGGGGGAAGCAGTTATACCTGCTGAATCTCTTGGATGAGTAATTGTGCACAAAGGCTCCTCTCCAGAAGTAGAAACAGATCTGAAATATTATTTTTTTCCCCTCTTTTTTTGCTGCTGCTGTTACATAATAGGGCCGAGACCCTGAAAAGAAAAGCCAACAACAACCCAGTGCAGTAGAAAGAATTAAAACATTGCCAGGAGAAAACAAGTTCTAATCTGATAAAATCAAGGATCCAACAGGAAGTCTGCAGCAGCCTTAGCTTGGAGGAGCCAAAATGCAGGGCAGCCAAAGGAAGCTTACTCATCTTTTTGGAAAACAGCACAGAGGCTTTGCTGTCTAACTTTTCCCCCCACTTCTACCATGAGCAGGGAAAGGGAATCCTCTCCTTGCTTTTGTCAAAGCTCGGGAGGTGGGTAGGTATAAAAAAAGCTAAGGCGCCAAATAATTCAGATCCTTTTTAAGAATCCTGCACTTAAGCACCTTTAAAAATCCCTGCTCCTTATCCTGCATGTCATCTGCACCGTGATAAGCATCAAAACCATAGGTGATGATGAGCAGGACAGGAACAAAAGCATGATGAGGTTCCCAGCAAGGTTTCTGAAAGCAGGCAAGCTTGTAAAGCATTCATCTCTGGGATAGTGTTGGGGTTTGACAACTGTCCCATCTGATATCTTCAGCAGCTCCGAATCCCACAAAGGAACACACCACGGGCTCTGAACGGGACTGAAAGCATCAGCTCGTTATACTTAGGCAAGTTTTCTCAAAGGTCAGAGTGCCATGGTTAATTCTATTTTTAAAAACAGAAAGCAAACTTTTCTTCTTTTGTAATGAGTTTTGAGTGGAAAAATCATTTCCTCGGTCTCTTTGATTACATGACTCTGTGAAGATAAAACGCCGAATGCAGCCAGCCAGCCAAGGAGAGGCCAGAACTCCAAACGCCACAGGCCGAGGACAAACCTGGATGGTCCGAGACCCCCACCGCATCCATCAGCCCCTCAGCCTGGGCAGCTCTTCCAACTCTGGTGAAAAAACAGCTAAAGCAGAAGTGTTTCCTACACTTGAACTCTGAGAGGAGGGTACCTGTCTCACAGACTTGCAGCTCCACCCAGTGGCTCTTTTTTTTGGCAACATAACCCAAGGTCGCAGAGGCATTAAAGCCCGCTGAGGTCTACGCTGTTGCACTGCGGCGATGCTCTGGCGATGTGCGTGAGAAATTGGGGGTATATTTCTTTGTCAAATTCTTAGCAAGCTGTCAGCTGCCGTTTGAATAATGGCCAAAAAAACCACAACTGCAAAGAGAACTTTTAGTGAAAGAGAAAATGCAGCAATTTTATTACTCCCTTTCTTAAAAACCTCCCAGCACAAATGGTGGGAGAAACAAATAAAGCAGGGAACTGATAACTTGAACACTTCACCTTCTCAGATTCTCTATGAGCACATTGCAGTAGTTCCCCCCAAGTTTGTTACATGAAATTATTAATGAATTACCAGAATAAATTATTTTTGATTTGTTAGCTCATTTTGCAGAGAATTCTCTTGTGAGTGTGAAGTTAACTTGGCAACTCATACAGTATTTCTTCACTTTCCTTCCCGGGTAATTACTGTGACTAACAAGAAGCAAATTTTGATCATTTCTATCAAGTATGCCATGCTGGAACTTGCTTTTTCCAGGAGGATAAGGACACTTGTAATTAAAATAAGCTTTGTTCATGTGTATGCTTTAACTGCAGGAAAACTCAAGAGATGGTTCCACGTTGACAGAAGTGTGATACCAACAGAATTCATTTTAGATTTGAACCAGTGTTGTAAATACATCCTCCGAGCTCAAGTGAAAACTGAAATCTCTGGTTTTGCTGAATGTAGGTTTACCAGTCTCTATGTCTTAAAGGAGCTGATAAACTGATAAAGTTTTTGTTGTGAATCTGCTGGCAGTGCCTGCCCCGTCGGTGTTTGGAAAATATAATCCGTGAATCCTGTTCCTAGATGGTCTATATAGCTTCAGTGCCACAGAATGAGCTGGAATGACCTCTTCCTCCTGAAGTTCAGACGTTATTTAGCACAAACACAGCCCCAAAGGCCTTCCCTGAAATTACTGTCTGCCAGTGCGGCAGATGAACATGGGCTTGAAATTGTTTTGTTTTGCTGCTAGAGTGCTGTGAGAAGAGAGATTTTGAGTTACAAACCATATGAATCCCACCTGGATAAATCAGTCTATATATTGTTAAGAGATTGGAAGTTTCTTCTTAAAATAGCTGAGTTATTGGCACGACAAGGGTATATTTAATACTTGCAGCCCAACACTTTGTTCCTTCTCTGTCTCTGTACCAGGATTTGCAAAATTCCTGCCAAAGATCTGTGCATGTTGTGAAGTTCAGGTGAAACTTGGTGGTGTGCTAAGCTCCCTCCTTACCCCAAAAGTGCTGCTTAGTTCTTCTTTTTGGGAAGGTGGGGGGATTGCAGGTCCTCTGCAGTTGCCTTCAACCACTGTGCAGTTCTGTGCTTGCTCTCTTCCCAGGTGAAGAGGGGTTTGTACCCAAAATGCCTGGAGGCTTTGTCCGTCTCATAGGAGAAGGTGGTGACAATCGTGTTCAGTAAAGGCAAGTTTATGAAAGGCCATGGCTTCCAGAAAGGATACAAGATGACCTTGATTATCCTGTGCAGCTGTATCATTAACCACATCTTCCAGTAAGGGATGTGTGAGCCTAATCGGACTGAGGGGTCTGCAGAGGACAACAGCTGATGCCTGATCAGAAAACTTTGTCTCATTGGGGTGTCATCGTAGGAATAGTACACCTGTCCTGCAAGTAAGTCTGGTTTCAGCTGCAGATTCCTCGCTGCAAGAACATGCATCCATGCGACATTCCCTGGAGAAATAAGAGTGGGACACAAACAGGTATTCAGGAGGAGCTAAATTTTCCTGTTTAATGTAGGAGCGAATGATTACATTGGATCTGCCGGCCTCAGTGCTGCGAGGTAGGGAAAGAACTCCTTGTGTTCCTCAGCTGTACTGTGGAGAGACTGAGTAGTTAATCCAGACCTTCAAGGTCCTTCCAACCTTTGGTCTCCCCTTTGAGCAGGACAATTAGCGTGCCTTGTGATGCTGGTTCGTGCGAAGCGGAAGGGCAGTGTTTTGTACCAGAGCGGGATGAATGGGAGGCAGCACTCGAGGGTTTGATACCTGGCTCTGCTCTGAGCCTTTGAAGAATTCACTTGATTTATCTGGGCCCGGCTCTTCTCTAACAGCATTTTCAAACTACTGTTATCTGCACTTTTGGAAAAAGACATAGAAGTGTGCTGCACCGAAATAGCTAAAACTGCATGATTTAATGGTGAGTTCTACTCCCCTGAAATGCATTCAACACCACAACAAACTCTTTCTGTAGGTTTTGTGAGTAGTTTTTTGTGCTTGCTAAAATCAGCTATGTAGTACAGCCTTCTTTGCAAGAAATTTTAGAAGTACTGGTAGCTTAATTTCCCCTAATGAAGAAGAAATTGTCTTTTCAAACCAAAAATGTATTTTTAAATATTGCCTGAATTTCTCTCTCTTTTCCCCCATATATCCCTTGAAATGTTTACCTAGGAAAAGAAATATTAGATCCCTATATATTTTTTTTTTCTTAGAATTTTCTTTCCATTTTCCTAAACAACCTTTTCTCTGTGTTGAGGAGAAGAAAAAAGAGAACACTGTGCCCAGGAAAAACAGTGGAATGTAAACCACTTTTTAAAAATTCTTTTAGCTAGTCTATGTTTTATGGTTATAAAAATATTTTGTTCATTCACCATCCTTATCTCTCTGTCTCAAAAGACGATGGTTAAGCTGACGTGTAAAATCTGCTGTGACTAGAACAGCCCGGCAGCACCACATGCAAAGAGGTCAACCATTCACTCACCCACGTACGTGTAATTGCGCTCTGTGTTCTCAGGTTCTAGGTAGTTCATCACGCCGTTCCTGGCTTTGGCAGACAAATACAACTCTCGAAGAAATGTTGCCTTCTCCCCATACACTGTGTTTGCACGGATGATGCAGGTTGTGAGTTTACCACCATTGCTCAGCTGTAAAAAAAAATGGGACGCATGTTAGCGAGTGCTGGATACAGAGATGAAATCTTCCACACTGATGCTGAGTTTGTCAGATAAAACCAAAAACTGGGAATTTTGGGCTAGAGGAGTCAACCTTTGCAGAGGTGATCTGGACGGCTAGGGCCTGGTTTGGGTCCCTACAAATGCAAGGAGGTGCCCAGTTCGGGCTTGGTTGGTTTTTGGTTGTTTTCATAGCACACGTTGCACCCCTCTGGTGTTCACTGAGAGCTGTTGGATGGAGGATGCAAGTGGCATTGACCCTTGTGCAGATGTGATCTATAAATGAGTGTTTGCAACAACTAAAATCAGGTACCAGAGAAGCCAGCTAAGCTGGCTGGCCTCAAATAGTAGCCAGGAGAGAGATGCTCCAGGCAGTGATTTAGGATGGAAGTCTTATTTTTACATTCTGCTTTGTGCTCTAGAACTCATTTGTCTGCTGACTGTACTGGGAATCTAAAAAGACCAGCCAGCTAAATTAGGTTGGTGGCTGGCTCTGGGTACACTAATATTTTTTATTCTTAAATCAGACAAGTCTGAAAATTACACCTCTATGCAGTGGGAACCAGGTAAACCTGGTTTCTAATGCCCTGATTTAACATAGCTCTTTCCAAAGTCACAGTGCTCTGGTGGGGTTAAAGCACAGGCTCGAAGGGCAGCACCCTTTGATGTGGGAAGGTCAGGCTTTGGCACTGCGGTTTGTAGATCAAGTCAAGGCAGCAGTTGGATACACACCAGGATACGAACTGTGGGGTCTTTCAAACCAGCTCTCTCCTTCCACCCACCCTGTGCTGTAATACCAGGGGCGCTACCGTTGGCTTTTGTACCTTTTTCCCATTGGCTTCAAATACAAGTTTTTCAGCCATGGCCTTTGTCTTCCCATAAGGCAGCTCCACTTCTCCACTGTATTTGGTGTCTTCATTTCCCCTGAAATAGATTGTGGGAGGTGGTGGGTGACCATGGAGTAGGGAGCATTTGTCACAACGTGATTTACTCTGCACTCACTGCTCCCCAGGGACTTACCACTGGCTGTGTTATATGAATGTGAGCTCCTTGCTGCAGTTTAGGAGAAATAAGGCCTCAAGAAATACAAGGTGGTTCTCAGTGTTCCAAGACAGGTTTGCATGAGGGTGGTGGTTTGAGGTCTGAGAGCTGGATATGTTTTTGTCTAATACTGGGATTGATGCAAACCACACTCTGGCATGGAAATTAGAAGGCGGTGGAGTTACCTTTTAAAGCAACTCACAAGGAGCTGGACAAGGTGAAAAGAGCACAAGAAGGAAAAGGAGAGCAATCCTACTTCATATTTTCATTACAGGTAGAGAAGCGCCTCTCATGAGCCATAAACTAAAAGGAGAAGCTGCTGCTTAATTTTCTCATGGAGTGGATTAGTATTGGAAGACATTTGCCAGTGATGTGATAGAGCTGCTAGTGATCTCCTGGAAGACCTGCAATCAGCAGGTTCCTGCTGGGATTAGTCCTTCACCTCTCCTAGTAAATTCTGCTCAAGGGGAAGAGCAATGAGTAGGCCCATGACTAAGGGCAAGCAGGGATCACAGCCATGCTGGGGTCACTTGGTGGCCGATATGGAACCCAAACTGCTCCTCAGCCTCCTGACTTAGAGCTGCAAGGAGCAAAGCCTATGGGGTCTAACATGCAACTGGTCTCACAGGCCCTGAAATAATTCCGAGGAGAACCGAGAAAGCAGCTCTATTCCCTGCCAGAGTGCTGGCATTTTGTCTCACTGGTTCTAGATCAATGTTAGTCCATTGCAGGATTTGGTTAAGCAGATTAAGGTAAACTCTGGAGGAGCTGGGGAATGAAGAAACCTTGTTTGAAGCACTGGGAAGGAGCATCTGTGAATACCGTGTGGCCACTTGCTCCCCTGCTGCCGTGACTAGCACAGGTAATCTTAAAGTTAATTTACTCGATATTTTGCTCTCTTAGAGAAATTCACCCTAGGCAAACACCGGACTCTGCCAGGCATGGGCTACACCCTCCAGGCAATGAAGACTTGTACTTTTGCAACCAGAAGGGTTAAGTGGCCTGTGACAAGTTCATGCAGCAAATCTGCAGCAGAGGTCTTTTTGTCAAACACTGGGCCTTGGGAGAGCAAGCTCATACTCAGGGTCCCTGTTTGACCTTGGGCAAGTTAACTTGATTCCTATGTCCAAATCTCTATGTGTAGAACATGGACAATGGTGTTGCCTTTCTCTCTCCTGTTTGGCAGTCTAGTATCTTGTGTGTCAGATATCCCAGCTGAGATCAGGGCCTTCCTGTGCCACAGCAAGATATAAATTAGGAGCATCAAAAATAACAGCCTCCCACACACCCTGGACTTTTATCACAAAACCCTTCTCCCCTTCCTTGTGTTTATGGATGATGAGCAAGGGACAAACCAGAAAACAAGCAAGACAAAAGATTGATTGTGTGTGGTTTGTTGCAAGCCCAGGAGAGGCCTAAGACAATAAGGTGGGGTTATTGAGAAGTTCTACTTTTAATTGCTTTCTTTTTTAAATCCAAATTTATTTTTTGCCTTGCAAAGCTTTTTATTTTTAAAAGCAGCTTCACAAAGGGGCAAACCTGCCTGCTGTTCCTGGGCTGCAGAGCTCTGCTCATGTTTGCCTTCACCCACTCCTTTTGAAGCCTGGTAGTAACAAAGAGCTCAGCATAATGCTCTTGCTTTTCAAAACGATCACAGATAACTGAACGCTAATAAGACTGGAGCAGCATTGTCAGAAGGTATCTCAGCAGTGGCTGTCTCAGAGGGATTGAGACTGACAGAGGCATTTTCTATTATTGTTGGATGCTGAGGTGTGAGCATTATCCCTGCACCCATCACCCTGTTCCAGAGACTAATCATGCTTTGTCTGTGTCAGTTCCCAAGCACGTAAAAGTGAGTTAAATAAAATTACATGAGGAATGATGGAGAAGGAGGACAGAGAAAAAGAAAAAGGCAGGCAGAATCATGGACTGTGAGGGGGAAGAGCAGAACAGATTGGGTGGGGATGGGGGGCAGATGAGGAGGAATGGGAAAGCCTGATCACCTGTGCTTTCAGTCTGGAAAACAGAGCCATATTACATATTCCAGTCTTCGCTGGGATCCCTATTGAGACAAGTGGTGTAATATTTTACTAGGGGTCTGACACTTCTCTCATTTTGCATCATGTAGCTCCCTTAATTTAAAATTAAAATCATTGGAGAACGAGGCCCACTCTCTCGGGCTTTCTCTCAGCAACATGGGAGAATGTGATTGTGTTCTGCAAAATGAGTTAAAGGCTCTAGGTGGTGGGTTTATTTGCATTTATGTTGTGGAAGGATTTGGAGTCGGTGGGCAGAGGATGTTAGTGTGTAGCTCCGTGAGCATCAGCCCAGAAGGGTTTTTGCGTGCACCCATTGGTGCCATCATTGCAAGCCAAAATACTGTCCTCAGGTGAGATTTGGGGTAGATTTTTCAAGACATCTATTCACATCTGTCTCTTAAGTTGCAGAACTAAAATACTGACAAGGATGCGCCTGTTATCTGCATTCATTTTTAGAAATGATTTAGATATGCTCGTGACCAAATTCTATAGCTTTTCAGTGACACAGAGCCTCTAGTGCTCATGGTCCCCAAGTGAATTTGAGGTTTGTTGCTTTCATGGATTTTTTTCATAAGCCAGGCATTTTTTTTCTACAGATTTGGGTGACAACTGGGTTACGCCTTGGCTTACTTATGAGTGCAAAATTCATGCTTGTAGGTCATGTCTTAAGGTCATGTTCTGTCTTAAGCACCTTTTTCTAGCTGGACTCAAATGTCTAGAGCCAAATGACTGAAGCCAGCTGTGTCTAGACTGGCGGCCTAGAGAGACAAAACTTGACTTTGAGCCAGTTGCCATGGTTTGATCAATCTGGATGGCTACAACAATGCTTGAAACCAGCAAAACCTCTGACCCAACAGCGGGATACAACCTGACCGTATCACGAATCTTAAGCATCTGAGACCTTAACTGATTTTAGGGCTAAGAGGAGTGGTGCTGTACATACGGGGGACAGGCTGGAGGTGCAGTTGGGTCATACATTTTTCAACCAGCTCTTTCAATCAGAGGTATCCACTATTGGTCAAGTTTAGTTTGAGAAGAGGTGTGGTTTCTCAAAGTGAAGAGCAGCAAAGAAGGATTTTCAAGAAAGAGAAGAAGAATAGACAGGACGGGGAACACATATCTTCTCCTTTGTAGCCACAGCAAAAATCTCCATCTGGTTGCAGTTTCATGGCTGCTTAACCAGAAATCCAGAGTGATGGTGATTTGTTTAGCCTTACCTGAACATTGGCTCACACAACGTATTGGGTCCCACCGCAGAAATGGAGCTTGTGTGGACAACGTACGGTATGTCCAGGGCACAGCAGGCCCTTAACACATTTTCAGTACCTGTGGAGCAGGTTGGGAAGGACAAACATTAACCACCTTGTCTTGATTCCTGGCGTGCAAACCAGAAGATTTCCAGGCTTGGGATTCTGACCTGGAACAGATCCATCTATTTTATGGCTGAAAAGATGTAAAGAGACAGGTCAGAGCTGCAGTTCCTCAGGTATGATTGCACAGGCATGGATGGTTTACAACACGAGAGCAACAGTTACATCTATAGCTATAACGTGGCTTAACCTCTATGGCTATTGGCAACTGACTTGACTTGGACTTACTAGTTGCTAACAAAAAGGAAGCCAAGAGCTCAGCTGAGCAAAGCTCTGTTTTTTCCATCCTTTTTTGATTCATGGGTAGACTATCAAATAGTGAATTGCACCCTTCTGGCAGAAGAATTGGTGTGTTAGTTATTTATATTGCTCTATAGAAGTTCTGCAGGATGACCATAGGTTGAAAATCATTGCAAAAGGCTCCTGGTAGCTGCAGAATTTTAAATAAAATAGCGGGGGCAGCTAACAAATCCACATGAAATCCAGACGAATCTGCAGCGTGGTTTGTCAGTGTGTGTGGTTTTTGGTTGGTTGGTTTTAGGGGGCAGGGAGGGTGTTTGAATTATTTAAAACTCTTCTAGGGATAGTTTTTGCATTTATCATGATTTTGATACAAATTGATTCTACAAGAACCTCAATGACAACAACATAGCCATGGTTGCATACTGAGGGTCTTAAAATCTGATAAATCAAATCTTAGAGGAAGACACTGATACGGTTGGTTTCTGAAAATCTCCATCCTATTGATATCTGGCTAATCAGGCTCTGCCCTTGAGCCTTGCTGCAGATCTTGCATAGCAAGGGCTTGTGATTTCTATGTTCTCTTTGTTGTTAAGGGCATAGTCTGAAACTACCAAGGAAATCCTGAGCTTAGGCTACTTTTGGAAGTCATGAATCAATATGAAGACTTGGTGGAAAAGATTCAATTTACTTCTCCATGTGCCTATCACAATATGTAAAGTTAACTGAGAACCCCTGTTGAGAAACATCACTGGAAACAGCCGAGTTAAAATCCATTCAGCTTCACAAAAAGCAGATTAAAAAGTCTTTAAGTGACTAGATGAAAAAAATAATTCTTGCAGAAGAGGACCCTTCAATCTAGTCAACTAGACTGTGATAGGATTTGGCAACCAGTGGTTAAAACAGAGAGAATAAAAGCAGAAGAAACATGTAGATTTTTTGCCAGAAATGGTAATTAACTATAGCCACACTAATACTCTTCAGCATTGTTATGGCTTGCTGAAAGACATAATAGATAGCCCATTAACTTGGACTCCTTAATTCCAGGCAACAAGTCTTTTGAAAAGACATAGTCCAATTTAGCCACAAATCGTTAGGCTTAAGGCAATAATTGGATGGATTTCTGTGGCCTGAGTTACACAGAAGCACCAGCTAGAGGATTAAATAGCTGACCTGTCCTGACCCTATTTTTTTTTCCCATGAAGTCTACAGCAGGTATCGAATACAGTTCATTTTTAGTCTTTTGCCTGCTATGATTTTAATATAAAACTTTAGACTAATCCCTCAATCCAAGTATTTTGAGAAGCCCTAGTGAAGGCAGCAGCCCCATCCAAGGGGAGGCAGAAATGCAGAACGGTTTCCCTCTGAAAATAAGGCTCCTGGTAGGACACCTCAAAGCGTGTTCCTCAAAGAGGAGCACTGGAAAAACCTTCGTGTGTGTGGTTGTCTGGGAACGTCACCGACCTCTGCAAGAGGTTTGGTTTGCTGAACAGGGGAGTTGCCCAATGTTTGCTGCTATCTGTAAAAACCTCACTGCTGAAGTACCTTGCTCCTAGCAAGAAGACAATGAAGATCTCACAAAGCCATTAAAAGGCAGTGGGAGCCCTCAGGCTCTGAATATGCTTGGTACACATGCACAAGGCAAGCTCTTAAAAGCATCTGGTTTGGAAAACAACTACAGCAGTGAAAAGAAAGATGCAGTTTAAACATAGCCCTGGAATGCATCAGTAAACAGTGGGAGCCCTAAGCAGTAATCGAGTTTGAGACAGATACATATATTAAGAAAAATAAAATTCCTTCTTCATGGTTAACAATTATTTTAGCATCTCACAGCCTGAGGTGCAACTGGAATTGCTGCTGTAATAGGGATTTCATTATTTTTATAGCCTGTGCTTATTTCCTAGATTTATGAACAAATTTTCTTTAAGCAGATCCTGCACCTAACAAGAAATCAGCTCATAGTGGTAGGAAGATGATGTTGTGGAGCTCTCAGTTATGCGTGACTTGTAGATAATAATACTTGTGAACTCTGACTATAGTTAAACACCACTCCCGTATAGTGTGGATGCAGTTTGAGTGCTATAGTCTTGCACAGGTATATACTAGGGATTTTTTTCCCCCTGGGAAAGCTAAAAGCTATCTAGTACAGGGTTAACTTTAAATTGTTGCCCTTGTCACATACTAAACAGTTTCTTACCACTATAGGCATGTTCTGAATCATCTCAGTACTGACAGTGAAAGCTATACCCTTAAACAGAGTAACTATTTAATGACTGAGTCCAGATTTGGCTTCCTAAGATGAAGTGGAGAGGAGCAGCATAATCTGCCCTGAGCAATGACAGAGGGGGAAAGGTGGAAACCTCCCCACTGGAAAGGAAAGGTCCCGGGCACTTTTCTCACCTCGTAGCAGGGTGATGCTTGTGAAATTCAGGGGATGAGGGAGCGCTAAGTCAGAGAGGGTATGTTCCTCATGGCCTCTTGTATAGCTACAGCAAGACATGTGAATTTAAGGCTGTATTTGTTTGCTTGTTTTAAAGAGCTTACCCCCGACATTGATAGCTCTCATTTCCCAGAAGGGCATGGTGTTCCTGTAGTCCACAACAGCAGCTGTGTGAATAACCACGTCAACTCCCTGCATGGTAGCAAGGAGCAGATTGTAGTCTCGCAAATCTCCTTTCGTCACTGTCACGAGAGTGGTAGCTGCAGAAAAGTAATATAACCATAGATGCAAAGAGAAAAAAATACAAATCAGCATCCCCGCCTTTTTACAGGATGAGGATCCAGCTTGGAAAGCTTTCTTCTCTGCAGGGCAAGCTGAAGCACACTCTAGCTAATGACTATGCCATTTGAATATATCACACCAGTGGAAAACACATCCTGTTTTGGAACCCCAAGAACCCAGATCTGCATCTGGTTTAATTTAGCACAACACTTACACCAGTTTGTGGGTCAGGATAACTGTGCCTGTTGTTGCAAATCTCTAGTGTGCATCTACGGGCGGTGGTGAGACAGAGCAGAGACTTGGCCCAGAACTGCAGCTGGTTGCAGGATTTGGTCCAGTGCATGGGAAGGAGCAAAGCTGTGCTGGGCAATTTCCTTCAGACAGGAGACTTCTCGAGCTTGCTGGGAATAACTCCAGGCATGTTCAAGGGATAGCAAATAGAGCAGAAAAAGAAGGAAGGCAACGTCCACATAGCAGAGGTAACACACTTGCCTGGAGGACCAGGGTGCAGAGGACGAGGCTTCTGCTCGAAGTCCTTGCCAGTGCTGTGAGGTGAAGTGGGACATCAGCAACCTCATGGTGATGGGGTTTTGCTGCTACTTAGTGGTGAGGGAAAGCCTGTGACCACTCAGGCTGAAGTGTTTAATAGTCTCTTTTGCATCACCTGTCTTAAGCCAGCTGCTGCAATTAAGACCAGCAAAAGAATGAGAGCTCAGCCAAAACCGGGGAGAGAGGATATAAGGCAGCTATGAGACATTTTCAAATTGATAAGGCCTGAGGAAGTTTATCCAGGGCTTCCAAAGAGGTGATGGATTTAACTGCAGCTTTATTGCATTGTCAGCTACTTTGGAGGAGGCACTGGGAGACTGTCATAGAGCAAAGGAAACACCTGTGCTTAGAAAAGAGGTAAGGAAGAGGCAGGAAATTACAGAACAGCTTGATTTCCACCCCAGGAAATTCAGGAACACACAACATGTGTGTGAGCACCTGTAGGATAATACGGAGAACAGAAGCAGCTGACATGGATTTGTCAAGAACAAATCAAGTCAGATAAATCTCCTTTGTTCTTATGACAAGTTAACAGGCTGTACGGATATTGTGGAACAGGTCGATGTCATCTATCTTGAGTTTAGAAGGGCTTTGGAAACTCTGTGTCATTCTCATAAGCGAGTCAGTAAAATCTGGTGTAAGTAAGCCCTATTAGGGTGAGCACGAAGCTGGCTGAGTTACAGTTCCCAGGGAATTGCCAGCTGTGGTAGGTGGCTGCCCTGGGGCTCTCCGGGGCTTATTGCTGTATTTGAATCTTTTTTATTGTTTTCATCAAGAATCTGGCAGATTTGTTCATTAAATCAGCAGATAACATCAGACTGGGAGGGACTGAAAGTACAGTGGAGGATTAGAGTATGAGCTGAACGTAACTAATAGAGTGAAAAAAAAAAAATAAAGGTGAAATTTGATAGGCATAAAGAGAAGATATTGGGCTCAGTAAGGAAGGGACAGCCAGTCTTTGTGAAAGAATTTGGTTGGGCCAGGATAGCTTTAGGGGCTATTGCCTGTCAGCAGGGTCTTGCAACTGTGGAAAAGGTGTAATTGCACTGACAGTACAAACAGGAGAGTTGTTTTCAGGTGGAAGAAATACATCCATCGGCTTTACTCAGCACTGGCAAGGCCACAGCTCACTTCTCTGTCCAGACCTCGGAGCCCCTTTTCCAGAAGAGAGCAACACCAGTGCCTGGAGATACAGAGAGTGGGAGCTGCGGAGGAGGGAGGAGCACACCAGAGATGTTTGAGCCTAAACCAGTGTGGAGCAGAAGGGGCGGTTTTCAAATCAGGACGTTTGTTGTAAAAAATTGCAGTGCTAGCCTATTTTACCTGGAAGGTTCCATGAGAAGTCAAGTCTTACATAGTAGATTAGACTGTACCAACAAAAATGCCCTGATGGTACAGAAACTGGTCACTCGAGGTGGCTTAGGAACGGAATGGAAAAAGATCTGTCGGGAAGGTTGTGGCTGAGCTGATTCTGCCTTGGGGCACAGGGGCAGGGCTCGGGATGGCCCCTCAGGGATGCTGCTGCCTCATCTTTCTGGGATTTGCTGTGGCCTTAGGCCACAGAGCTCTCCTGGAGCAGGGATTATGGCAGCTTCTTAAGTCTTAAACAGTTTTTTTTTTCTTCAGTTATGGGCACTTTTAAGGTAACCTGAAGCCTGGGGAAACCAGCCTGGTGAGTTCATCTGCCAAGGGAGGGTTTCTGATAGTGATGTTTCCCAGGGAGTCTTTTAACTTGCTTTAAGTATATCCCCTTTCTATTGATATCTCTTAACAGATAGGATCTCCCTCATCCTTTTTTCCTCTCTCAAAGCAGGCTGAAGGTTTGGACAGTCAGAGAGAGGGGGACCCAGCCCACCATTAACCTTGCAGAGCCCATGAACTGCATTGGCATGTTTTGTGTGGGTATTCTCGAATCCAGTAAAACAGGTTGCTTTTCCCCAACATATCTCACTGTAATCAACCCTGGTGAAACATCAGAAGGCAGTTCTCAGAATATGATCAAATGGATTCATTTAGTATCTTTGAGCATGTTCACTGAGACTCACCTCTTCCTTTTTCATGCACAGCACAGTAAGGCTAGTATAGGTTTATCTCAATTACCTCAGTAATTTATTTCACAACTTCTGCAGCAGATGCTGAGCTTGAATCTATTACTGTCAGTGTTTTTTGGTTATTTTTCTCAGAATTGGCACCTGGTTGGAGCAGTTCAGGAGAAGGTGTTTTGTCCCGTTGCTGTTAGTCAGACTGGTCGAGCAGAAACAACCGGGCAGCCAAGTTCCCACGTCAGGTACTTGGTGTGCATGTTACTTCTTACAACTGAATGGGGACTTCGATCCTCCTTGTGATTTATCTCCTGGGCTTACACACTATGCATCTTTTTGCTTGGATTTAGTCTTATGCTGAAAAACCTCTCTGAGCTGGCAGTTCTTCATCCAGTCTGTTTAATCCCCAGGTTCCTACCCCATGCCTGTAACCATGGCATCTCCAGCATAATACCAGCTCTCTTGAAAGGGAGGGTTATGGCTGCTAAATAGAAGTTGATGCCCTTTTCTTACCTGTGGTGAATTTTTTTACTTCTTCTCTTGCTACTGAATCAAAAACTCTGACTTCTTTGATGTAATCTTGTTGAGACAGGAGCTCTACAATCTTCTCCCCAAGAAAACCACATCCTCCTGTCACCAGGTAGACCCAGGCTCTATCCATCTCCGAAGATGTTTTTGCGGTTGAGGAGCAGAGAGAAGGTTGCTGCCAAGATCCTATCGTGCACCGTTAATCTTTCAGCCGATAGATTTTTCTGAACTCTAAGTCTAAAGTTTAACTGTTATATAATGTTACTGGCTGAACATTAACTCCATCCAGTTATATATCAATCAGGTTTTTGTTTTCCCTTCTACCATGGTACCCATGATCAGGGGGCACCTCCAGCTCATGTTTTATCCGCCAGACAGTGGATATACCTTTTCCTTGCTGTGCTGTAATGAATGTGTGCTCTTAAATTTGCCATTTCGATAAGAATAATGGGATTGGCTTTGTCCAAGGCTGCTTGATCCTGCCTGAAGATTGGGGTGAGGGGAGGGAAGACTTGGCCTCTGGCACAGCTGTTTCTCTGTGCCTCTCTCATGAAGAGTCTCAGAGATGACCAAGTCAGGCCTGATCAGTTCACAGTCTCTCTTTGATGCCAAGAAAATTATTTCCTGAAGTATGGAGTAGTCAGATTTTTTCCAATCTGTCTTTGAACAAACTTGTCACAATTTTTGGTGATCTGTAGACACACTCTTCTAAGACAGGTAGCAACGGTAAATAGGGTAATGCAATCTCCCTGCTTACTTTGTCTGTGTACAGTGTAGTAGTTGCTTTTCTGGCCATAGTGTTGCTTGGGAAGCCAGGATTAGATTGTTCCCCTATCAGGACCCATTCCCCATCCCCAGGCTGTGAGCGTGGGTTCCGGATGCTGAGCCAGGCTGTGGTGGGGTGGGGGTCACTCCTGGTAACCCTCCCCTGGTCACATCCAACAGGCTGAAGTGTGGCGAGCAATTCCGACTGCATGAATGTACAAAACAATATTGTCAGAGCTGTTCTTACTATAGCGTTAAAGTTTGTATGTCTTTAATAATAAGCTGTATAGCCACTTGCTGCTGAGCATGTGGTTAGTGATGAGTTAACACAGTGTATTGAAAGAGTAACTGTTTATTGTGTTTGTGTGTGTGTGTGTATATATATTTCTTTTCTTTAAAATCAGCTCCTGCTAGAAGTTCAATCTCTTCAATTCAACCATTGATTTTTCTTGTGCTGTGTTAAGCATTGGAAAAGCGCTGTTTCCCCAGCTGTGATTACAATCAGTGGCCATAATGGCCCAGAGACCAACATGGGCCTGATGCTAATTTGGTGCTTGGCAGACCAGTGCAGCCACAAACATCCCGAGAAATTAATTTAGCCTTTTATCCAGCAACTCCCAATCTGTACAGTAGCGATTAACAGAACTGCCTTCCCTCAGAGGACTTTTTGCAAGGATAAATCTATCAGAGTTGGAGGTGTTAGGACACAAAACCCAAGATAAATACACCCTGAGAGACCCAGAGAAGTGCTGCATGGGAATGTTTGGCATCCAGTAACCTTGAGTATGTCCTCGTCAGTGATGCAAACTGTACGAAACAGAGGCCGTGACACTGCGGACGTTTCCCAGTGTTTACAAGACTTTGCCTCTGCTGTGTTATTGGTATCTGCATATCTGCTGTGTAATCGGATCAGTGGGGAAAAAAAATTAGCAGTGATTTACATATCTCTTGTTTTTGTAGGATATAAAAAACAAGTTCAGGAACCGGACCCGTCACATCTCTGACAAAACCAGCCAAGGCTCGCACAGAGTAAAGCCTCCCTTTGCAAACAGGTAGCTGCATCTAAATGGGTAGTCGTTCCTATCGTAGGAAGGTTAAAAAGAAAATATAGGTCCCTAACCACATCCTCTGCTCACAGTGTGAATTGTAACATGAGGTGATGACTGGGGGGGGGTGTGGTGTCTCCATAAGCCCAGAGGCAAATTCAGCAAAAGCACAAGTGTCTGGAGGAGGCAGATGCCCAAGAAGTACAAGGGGATTGCAGGAGTGGCCATTGGGTGGCCATTGCCATCTTTGATCAGCCAACTCCATTTTCTTCAGCTGTAAGGAAACTTAGGCAAGTTACAAATAACAACAGGCACTGCAGAATTCTCTCTGGCTTGTTTCCCTGTCCCACAGTCGGATGCAGCTGACGTGTCCCGAGAGCCCAGCTCAGCCGTGAGTCCTGTCCTGGTACCAAGGCACAGCTCCTGCAGCACCGTCTGCCGCAGCCAGGTAATGCCTCACTCTGCGGTGCCAAGCAAGATGTTCAAAGCTGGCACTGCTTGGACACTCACCTAGGCTGCTGTAGGAATTAAACCCGTCTTTGGTTAGTGTGGCTGGGAATGCAGAGTAGTGACCAAGTGCATCCTAGAGACACATCTCAAACCCTCACGGAGGGCAGAGGTGCTTGCCAAAGCCATCCTGCAATAGCTGCAGAAGAGTCAATCCCATCATGGATGAGGAGAATGTAAGATTTGGCTTTAGTTAACAAAGGCCTTTGTGCCTCTTCACCCCACAGATGATGACCAGAAGCAGGGTCTTGATTTTTCTGAGAGACCTGCAAACATACGGTCAGAGAAACCTGAGATGGCAGGAAAGAAAAACAGATGCCCTAATTTCAGGATGCAGTTGCTTGAACTTGCTCTGGACTGTGTAAATGCAGGACACCTGACATCAGACTCATTTACAGTATGTTTATTTCTCAGTGCATTACATGAAAGGTCTTTGGTATTTGTGGGTTCTTGAATACTGTTCCCACTCTGCTCTGTAAGAAAATGCTGAATACAAAACATTCCATATACAGTAACAAAACCCATAGCAAATAAAGAGAAATAGATATTTTGAACAATAACATAGCAATATGAAAACAGATAAGTAAACCATGCAAGAGGTGGAACAAACAGGTTGTGTTTACAACAAACATTAGAGCCTGCCATAAATGAGTTCATCATGTCAGATGAGATTTATTCTTGCTCTAAGTTAAGAAATTACACATGATTGCAAGATACTGCGTATGGCTGCCCTATAAAAGACCAAATGGTTGTAAAGCTTATTACAATGAGAGAAGCTGAGACCATTTGCACACATAGGAAACACACTGATATAAATAAAAAAATGCTGTGTAAAATAACTAGTGAAAAAGTTAACATTTCCCTCTGTCGATGGAAATGTGCTTTGTGGACAATTATAGCACCTTTGAATTGCCTGGTTTCAATGCAATCACAGAAACTGAGTAGTTTAAACCCCTACACCACCAAATGCCAACATGGAATGTAATCTTGAATAAGACAGAGGCTGTAAATGTGGAGAATGGATTTCCCATCAATTGTATCGAGCAGTAATTCCAGAAGCTGATTGTCTTTTAGAAGCCTTTGTCGCAGTGGTCAGGTTCCTGTATTGAAATAGTTCATTGCAGAGACGGGGAGCGAGCCCCAGACTCTCTGGGAGCTGCTCGCGAGCCATACACTCTGCTCCACTGACAGCAGCACCGTCCGTGCTGGGTGGAGATCTGGGTCTGATCTCTATAGCCTGTTCCTGTGAAAGTTGATGGCAAAATTACTGTGAAGTTTGGTGGGAGCAGGTGAGGGCTCTTCGCTCTACCTTATTCCCATTTCCCTGGGTTGCTGTCAATTCTATACAATAAGTGCAAATTAGATACTCTGGAGAGAAGCATTTTCCGCCTCCCAGGAGTACCAGATTGCTGGTGAACATCAGGGTGAACGAATCGCCAAGATTTTTTGGTTGTGCAATGTGCTGCTTCTGGTTCGCTCAAGGCACGGAAAATGTGTTACTACTACCAGAACCAATCCAGGTCAGAAACACATTGGAGCTCAAAGAACATAAAGAATTTCAAAAAAAGTCTTAGGAAAAGAAAGAGGAAAAGAACACACTACGGTATTGCACAGTACGCATGTAAGATAAAGCACTAAACATCTCAATTAAAATATACTTCTAAATGAGCACGCATTCAGAATAGATCCCCTCTCTAAGTTACATAGATGCGGCAAGATGCATTATATGCCCTGGCTAAAATGAATCTTAGTATCCTGCCTAAGATGGAAAAATGTGGTTGGAGTGGTTTGCTTAGTCATGAATATCATAAATGTCAGCATGTGAGGCTGTGTTCACCTTTAAAACATAATTAAACTGGGACTGCACAACAATGTGGTCCAACCCTTGTGTAAGCAGAGAGGAATGAAACCCCAGCTGAGACAGTCCATTTGGTATAATCCAACTGTCCCCCAAATTCAAGATACGGTACCGCATAAGAGAGATGGAGCTAAATAAAGCAAGAAGCGTGGGGAGAAAAAAATTACATAGCTCATACAGAAATATGGAAAAGTCAATAATTAAAATGGTTGCAACCCAAACCTTTTTGTCTTGCCAGTAATTCATTTTAAATAATTTAAAATCCAAAATCCTAGCCAATGTGAGTGACTCGAAGCGAGCGCTCACAGTGCTAATGTGATAGCTTTGAGTTCAGGGAGACAAACTTGGAGAAAGAAAAATGTCTCTTTGAGTTCAGTGTGAAGGCTGCAAAATGTCACGGACAGGAGACTGGCCCTGTTGTACTCCCTTGTCCTCAAATTCAACCCAGTGAAACTAAATTTTGCCATTTCCCTTTTTAAACATTGCTTTAGTTTAGTTTAGGTCCTGAAACTGCCATGAGGACGCTTTCTCAATGTACAGTTTGCCTTTTTCACATGGCTGTATCTTGCACTAGGAACCAAACAGAATGTGGCCAAATTGCTTGACTTCTGCCATAAGGTGACAAAGAGAAACTTCCATTTGAAAACTGTCGGACTGGGGAGGGGGAGATAAAAATAAAATAGTACCTTCAGTTCTGTTGATTAGTCTCGCCCTTTCTAACAAAATCCCTGTCTTCATAAATGACATCAACTTGTCTGATTTGGTTTGCGCAGCAGGTGCAGTGATTCATTTGTCACTGAAGGGCGGGTTCAACTTCTTAACCCTGGAACTGGGACTTCCCCCAAAATACCAAGTTATTGCAAAAGGTAAAATGACTTTGTATTTAACTCCCAGTGCAAGATAAGCGCTTGACAAGACTAATTCCTCAGGCTGGGGTTTGCTACTGCACTGTCTCCAGATTCACATGACAAGGATTCACTGACAAGAAAATAAAGGAACAGCATGAAAACATTTTTCCTTATTGACGTAGGATTAAGAAGCTATTGCAAAATATCCTTTTCTGTGAATAGTTATTGCTACTACTTTAATTAATTATCTTGTGTGTATGCACAAGCTGAACACAATATGGGAAAATTCTTGCACAATTCCATCATATCTCGTACAAACTGCTCTATATTTTCACAGAAACAGTCTAATCTAACCAAAGATAGATAGCAAATCAATGATGCCATGAACATTTGCATCAAAAGTCCTTCCTAAGCCAACCACAAATAGAAATAATGCCACTCACATGCAATTAGCAACATGAAAAGCCAAGATTTTGATGCTAAAGACCAGAGACTAACCTGAATTTTCAGAGTAAGAGTTTTAAATGTTCTTTGAATTTTACTATTGGTTCTTTGCCTAAAATCCTGGCCTATTGAGGTGGTATCTTCACCTGGAAGTCAGCAAGACACTACCACATGAAATAAAAGCAGATGCCACCAACTATGCCAATGGACAAGGCTAAGGCTTGGCTTTGAGTCTAGGTGGGATTGATTGTCGTCTCAGCCAGTTAAGCAGTGCTTTAACTGAGTAACCTTCAAGGGCAGTGAGGAAACAAGGGGAGGACTAAACTCTTGAGACACAGTCAGGAGGTGTCATTGCTGTAGACAGCTTCTGAGGATACCTGCCATCCGGTATTCCAAAGGCAAGCCAACAAAATCAAGATAAAACATTCGTAAGACCCTCTCTGAGCTATGGATAAGGCGTTCCCTGCAATTAGGACATAGAATTGGCCAGGTGAGGAAACCCAGTTGCCAACACTCCAGCCTCCTACCCACTTCATTTGCGCTCTGCAATTAAGCACTGGGATACTGTATCTTTAACTGGTGAACAGGCAGGGAGAACACACAGATGCTCCTACTTCATCCGATTGCTTCTTCTTTTGGCTTCACCGTCATCCAGCAGTGAAGAGAGGATCTGGTAGGCCTGCGGCTGCTGGGGTCCTCCACGCTTGATCTTGATGCTGCTTCGCAGAGGGGAGCCCGGGATCACGTCTTGTCCAGAGCCTGGCTCAATGGAAGACAAAGAGTCTGTAAGGAGAGAAAGTCACGGGAGAGCGCTATTTAACAGGGGACGCTAAGGACAGAGCATGTGGGCCCTCTGAACAATACCTCTTCTGGAAGAGCGGTCGGCCTTCCTGCTGTCTTTCCATCCACCGAGAAACTGTGGAGCTACATGTTTACTGCCATCACACTACTGCTGTGTTAGGTCTCTTCCCTCTGCTCTATCTAAACTCTCTGGGGTAGATCCTCTTACTGCACATGGCCCAACAGGCCCTGTTCCCATTTGTGATTCCATTTATAAAGCGCTGTTCATTTATTGATTATAAACTTGCTTGGGCTACAGCTGCTACTCAGCATTGTCCACAGACTCCTGTTATTGAAGGCTGAGGCCAAGCGGTCACTGGGAGGTGATGCTCCCGAGGGTTTAAATACCATTAAATACCACTCCTTGTAAAGGAGACATTGAAAAGATTGAACAAAAGGACTGATCCACCTTAGGCTACAGACAAATTAGCAATAAAGCTGGGAATAAATGAGTCGTCCATTCTCCCAGCTTGTCTCACAGTGACACACACCTCCTCCTCCTGCAGCCTCCTGCCCTGCGAAGCTAAATATTCCTTTGGCTATGGCCACTCTTCTATTTTCCCAGCAGTCAGCCACAGATGCTGATAACTCAGTGCTGCCTCATCATTTCTAACGCCCCAATTTCTTCTTCCTTTTGCCTTCGGAGCTGGACATTTTGCATGTTTCCCTGCCAAGAGCCCAACCTCGCAAGCCAGACACCCAGCCTTGGTCTGATCCCATGAGGCAGCGTTTCTGTTTCAAGTGAGTGTTTGGCTGCTGGAGGGTTTGTGCTGCCAGAGTTTGGGCTTTCACGTGTCCTGCTGGGCCAGAGAAACTCAAACCAGCCTCCCGTTGCAGAGAGGGGGTTTGTTTGCTGGTATGTTTTGCCTTGTTGCTTGGGTGGCTGTGGGTTTGGAAACCACACCGATTGTGAAGTTTCTTGGGAAAATGAGAGCATGGGATTGGCATTTCTGCGTGGGGCTTTAAAGCTGGGCTGAGTCAGGCTGCCCACGAACCTGCGGTCAAACCCTTAACACCTACAGTGGGAACACGACCAGAGAGTTGGTGCTGGGTGATCTAAACCTGTGTGGTGCCTTTCAGTGCAGGGAGGTCTGGGCTTAAGGAGATTCTGTTTTCTTATTTTATGGTGTTGTTTTTTTTACCATATACACATACAGGGATGAATATAATTGCACAAAGAAAAAATGCTTTACTTTTAAAGTTCTCTTTCTAAACAGTATTTTTGCAGAGCCTAAAATATATCTTATCTTGTAGAATGGAACTATCTCAAAAGCACCGAGTAACAATATAATAACCTATAGTCACTGGATAAAAAAGGAACTATTTAAAGTCACACAATATAGGTAAATATAGCTTAACTACGCTGTACTATTAAGAAACATCCATTTTTGCTGATGCAGCTACACTGGTACAGAAGTACACATGGGTATAAATAACTTACCTCCATCCCAAGCAGTAACAGAAAATACGTTTATGTCAGTAAAAACGGTTTGCCAACGTGACAGTTTAAAAATAAGAACTGCACATATCTTGTTGCTGCTGTATTACCAAACAACGTTAAAAATAGGTAAACTAGGCAGCTCTGCAGGAGCAAAACTGCATGTGTCCCCCAGCCCAAGCCCTGGCATCTACACAAGCTTCCTGAAGAGCTGACTTTTTTGCTTTTTACCAGTATAAATGAAGGTAAAAAGTTAAAAACAATGGACAGCTGGGCCCTGGGTCCTGTAAACACACTGTGCAGTGCTATGGACTGGGTTCCCCTCCTCGTACCCGGGAACACCGCGGCTGGGCATGGATCGCAGCCTGTAACCCAGTGGGCATCTGCCTTGTATCTCCACCATCTCAGAGCCGAGATACAAGCATCTCCTCCTGCCCTCGGTCTATAAAAATCCAATGAAAATACGAAGCAAAGCAGGATTAATGCAGAGGTAAGGTCAGGGTGACTGTGGTTAAATCATGGGTTCGTGATTCATGATTTCCCAAAAAGCTTCAGCTGTTGCTGCCTATTGCTCTTGGAAATAGTGCTTTGGGCCTCCAAAGGACATGCGGCCACTAAAGAGCAGCGCAGACACCCCAGCCATTGGACACAGCACTTGCACCAATGCTGCTCTGGCTCTGACGTGCCCAACAGCATTTTCATTTTAGCACCGTGCTGGCCCCAGCAGGGGCCTGTGGGCTCTTGAATCACAGGCTGCTTTACTGCACAGCAAGAGATGTGCTTTAAGTCACTCGCTTAGGAACTGCCAGACATTTTAGCTATTAAACATTGTAATAGGCTAAATCAATATCCAAAGGCCATTTCATGATAAAAGTGGATGTCGATCTGAAGGTGTGAGCAGCTCGATTTACAAAAAGGCCAGGAATGAGGTTCCATGCGTCAGGGAGAACATAAGAAATAAAAGTGCTGTGGGACTTGGTGCCAAGGAACAGACTTGTTTCTCACAGTCTGGGATGGTAGATCCAAACAACATTTTGCCTCTACCGTGTTTCTAAAAGGGGAGAAATTGGCACAGCAACTTTTGGCAGCTGTGAGAGAACTGAGCTTCAAGTACCCCAAAGGGAGAAGCCTGATCTGTGACAATTGCATGAGCCCATACTCTGATTAAGGGAAGAAAACACTCATTGAGTGTTGATACCACACACCTGTAGCAGTGGTGGGAGAGCAGACAGCCTCAACAGAAAACTTAAAATCTAACTGAATGAAGAACATGTGAGACTTTCTTTAAATCTGACTGTGAAAATAGGTTTTATGTAAGTTATAATCACAAGACATTCAGGGATCACTGGTTTTTAGGGTGACATGGTAGCGCTGCTTGGGCTTTCTCTGTAAAATATAATGCTACACAGGGCAAGGGCCTCAGTGGTGTTAAAGTCACTTGGAAGACACTATTAACAGGATTAAACGATCTGGCCTAAAGACTTGAACAAGCAGCTCCCTGGGAAGCTGGTAGATGATCTGTGCCACACAGCTTGAGCTGCTGCTCCTGACTTGGCTTTTTGATTGTAATAAAAATTATTGTGGGGGTCACTTCACCTGCTACTGTGAAGCCAGAGAAACCACTGCAGTTGGTGGAAGCTCTAGGTCCTCAACGGTTCTAAGCATCCTTTTAGTTTTGAAAATCTGGCTTAAATAGATACTAGACAGAGAGTTTAGGAGACTGGGAGGATGTTTAACCATCAAGTAGCTGCCTGAACAGAGCCCCCACTTGTCTAGAAAATAAAACCTTAGTGACACTTACCATGAATTCCTATCATGTGCTCAAGAATTAGTACCCTCTCAGCTAAAATCTTCAGAGCTTCTCGAAGCTGCTGAACACCTTCCCCCTGCAAGAGGGAAAAGAAAAGTAACATTAGTATATGTTGCAGAATAGGCTTCTTGTTCATAATGTTGCTTCCATAATGCCAAACTATGCAGTGTGAATGTTTAAAAAAGAAAAGATGTAAAGGGTGAGATAAACTGCAAGAGTTAAGTAGGAATGCAGGAGAAAACCCTGGTTAAAGAAAAGCTCCTCAGTTGATTCCTGTGTTTGCAGAGCCTCTGACGCAAAGCCAAGCCTTTCAGTTTGGTTCCTGCTTCTGCAGTGGGCCAAACCCAGGGTGTATGTTCCTGCCAAACCTTTATCCTGTGCAGCTCAAGTTATGCTGAGCTACCTGGAGGACAGGTTTTACTCTTAGCTGACATCTACTCTGTCCATCAGCGAGTTACCTGGGCTTTGTCTTTGCTGTTACACCAGGAAGCTGGGACACGTGGCTGCACCTTCTTGTTGCTCCCTTATTAACTGGGCGAGTAGAGGTGTGAGAAGTCCAACTCTCTCTACACATGTAGTTTGATCTCTCTGGGAGTCTGTTCCTGAGTGTTTGGGAGGGACAGTGTGGGGGTAATTCCCTACCCTGTAACAGTTCTGTGTGGTGCAACAACCACTGGGGACTGCAGAGGTGTTCAGAGAGCATGGAGAGAAGGGCAGCTGACAACAAGGCCAGGGAAGCCTCAAAGACCAGGACTTCTAGCGGGTGTTCAGTTCATACCCAAGTTCACGTCATCGCTTGCTCTGCATTTTTAACTGTGGACAGGACCTTCACCCACCAGCCACTCGGAATATGATTGAAGCACAGTAAAGAGACAAAAAAGAAAGTAAAACAATGTGCTTACATCAGCGCCTTTGTCACCTTCCTCACCCTTCTTGCCTGGTTCACCCTAAAACAAAGAAAGAGAAATTTGTTTTCACGTGACTGGCTCTGCCCAGGATCATTTGCATCCCTTCCCTCCAAAGGAACAATATAAAGGCAGAAGTGTGTCACCAGTAGAAAATAAACTGGCCAAAGTGCTCTCGTGAGCTCTGTCCTGTCCCCTGTCAGCTTCCCGGGAGCTCATCACCATTTCTAACACCGATGGACTTGGCCAGGAGTGGCCAAGCTGCAGGAGGGACTGGCTGCCATGGCCTGGGCCCACAACAAGACTATACAGATCTCATGAAGCTCTCCATGAGCAATGCTTTAGGCTAAAACACTGAGATACTGCTCCCCCCTCAAACATGCACGTGTTCATCTTTGATGTAGAAAGAGAAAATCTTCCAATCTTTCATTAATTAGTCACATCACTTTCTGCCTCTGAAGATGCTCGTTAAGCTTTTCTTGAACAAAGATCCGTATGTGCTGTGAATGTCAGTCTGGTGTTCCCCCCAACCAGAAGCTCATGCATTTCCCGAAGAACAGATGACATGGAGACATTAAGCCACAAACTAAACCATAAGGTTAACAAACTGGTGAATGAAATAGCATGGAAATGCCTATTCTCCTCCAACTTGTTGGACATCCCTGAGATACTTGCAAAGCAGGAGTAGGTATGGGAGGAAGGACTAAAGAAAAGGTTGGGTGAATTGTATGAAATGATGAGGTAGAACTAAGGAAGAGAGAAGAGAAACCTCCCAGAGGACCTGTGACCTCTCTGGATGCTGCCAGTCACAAAAGTCCAGTTTGCTCCACTAGCTGACTTTGAGCCAACCTTCATCTCCACCAGTTTGTTTGCACCCTAGGCATGTGTGCCAGTGCAGACATCTCCTGTGTGCATCTGTTCAGGTATTGCCAAGAAATCACTTGGAGACATCTCTTAATCTCATTCAAGGGCTTCCAGCTCAGCTTGGCAGACCAAGGTGCAAAGAGGGAGCTGAGAGCAGCTGATGTACTTTGGGTTGTTTGACCATGCCAGGAACCTCAGGGGGCAGGGAGGGGGCTCTGGCTGCCCAGGTTTGGCTGGAGGGGACCTGCGAGCAAAGCACAGCTCTACGGACGCGCTGCCTTCCTGATTACGGCATTTTGGCACTGTGCTCAACATGCCGGAGGACAACGTTTCATCCACAGAGGAATGCGTTAAGATGAGGTTGCCCGTTGCACAAATGTCTGAGCTGGAGACAGTTGCCCTGCCGTCCAACTCGGTGGTGTTTACGGTGCCAGGAGCACACCAAACCCAGCTGAGGCTTGCACACCCCCGCAAGTGCATCACTTACAAGAAATCCCTTAATGCCCCTCTCTCCAGTCAGACCTGCTTGCCCCTGTTGGAAATAAAGTAAGTGTCATTAGGAGATGTTTTTTCCATTTGACAAGAACATAGTGTAATTTTTACTAGTGGAATTAAGATGGCTTAATGAAAAACCTTACACTTGGGATAATATGAAAAAATTCCTCTCCCTTGACATTATCACTTAGAGACAGCAAAAGGGGGTCATGGTTTTCTGTCAAGTCTCAGCTCCAAATCCCATCACACTTTGGAGAAGTTTGGTTTGATACAGAGCTGCTCAGCTCAGTACCCTCTCAGTAAGACGATTAACAATTTTTTGAACTTTACAGCAGTCAGTTACATTATGCCAGGAAGGAATTTGGCTGGAGATTTGTTTCTCACAAAGATGCCACATTCTTCTCTCTAGTAAAACTGATGGGCTGATGGTGCCCCAGACAGTACATGGACTCCCACAGAGCACTGATTTAATCTGCCTCCTGCTCCACACACACATCCCCGCGTTAACCCCAACAGCTACTGATCAAAACACACCTACAATATTTTGGTTGGTTTGTTTTTCCTGCTGTGCTAATTTTCACCTTGTTCTCAGCGGTGTTTGTTTTTTATTTTTAAACAGAAACAATTTGAAATGCTATGTGTTCGTTTGGGGCAGAATGAAACACCATGAAACCGAGCATCTTTTTCCCCGTTTTCCTGCACAGGGCTGGATCCCCACCCTGCAGCACGCTGGGGCAGGGCAGAATCCCTGACTGGGAGACCAGACATAGATTATTTAAAGAAAAAGCAGGAGCCTGGGGAGAGGTGGCAAAATTTAAAAGCATCTTCAGAAAACCATTGATGAAAGAACCACATATTTAACCTTGCTCTTCTCCCCTAGACACACACAGAAACAAACCCATCCTTTTTTTCCCCCAACAAAACTACCTAGCTGGCGGCAGCTTTTTGTATTATTTGCCAGAAAGCTTTGTGGTTTTTTGCAAGGTGCTTTGTTTTCGTGTCCATCAAACTGCTGCTTTGTATAAAACCAATGGGCCTTGGGCATCTACAAAACACAAGTAAGTACAGAGAGCTGAGGGGGCTCGCGAGCACCAGACAAAGGCCCGTATCGACGTGAGCGCTGAGAAGAGAACCCAATTTGTGAGGTTCTCTGAGCATCTTCAAAGGCAAATACTTGGATTCTGCACTGGAGGGAGCGAGGCCTGTGAAAAAGCACAGGCAGGCGGCAAATCACGGAGAGGAGACAAAACAACACACTGAAAATACATAAACAGACTGTTCTCTGTGTCCAGGGGGGAGAGGAAAGGATGTTACCAGCTTAAAGGGGATCAAAAGATATTTAGGCTGGGTGTTAGAAACATCTTTTATCCCAGCAGCTCTGACTGCTGCCGGGACATGATGTGGTGTGTCCCTCCCTGGCGCTGCGTAAGAAAAAGATGCTGGTGAGTGGGACACGTACAGATGTGCCAGCCAGGGGCGGCTCAGACTGCCGCAGGTCACCTCTATGTCTCTTCTTTCTGAGATGAGGCAGGAAGAATGTCTAATAACATCTTCTCAAATCTCAATAGACATTGTAAACCCTGCTCTGCTTGTCTTTGCAGCTGCACAGCTCCTCCGCTCTGTGTAAGGCCAGCTCTAATTTGTATCTACCAAACCCAAAATTGCAGCGTGTGGTTGTCAAAACCAGCACTCAAATCCACACTCGCAAAAGACAAAAAGCACACAGAACATCCTACAGAAATTCTGCCAGAAAAAGCAATTGGCTTCGCTTTCCATGCTAACACAGGAAGGACAGAAAATAGAATTTTTCTATTTAGCGAGACATTCTGATATTTTAAAATCTCATTTGTTCCAAATCTAGATGCAGAGTTGCATTCTGCAGAGCTAACAAGGAGGGAACAAAATCAAATCCAAAGGATTTGTCTGTACTGAATGGACACAGTGCAACAAAGCTTTCAAAATAAGTCTCAATAAGTTTCAAAATAAGTCTAGTGTTAGCAACATGGTCAACCACAAACTAAAGGAAAATGTTAAATGAATCATTAAGGAAGAGCTCTTATCAGTTTCCTGGATGGAAACTTGATACTTTCCCACATACCATGCCTTGTTTGGTTTTTTAATGAAAATTAATGTTAAATGGCTATGAGCTGTAGTTGGTAACCTGCACTGAATCTTATCAGTTAAGGTTTTGCTCTCTATCAGAATCTTAAATTCTAGTCCCAGAAATGTATCAGTCTCTAATCTATCAGTAAAACAAATACATTCCCAAAGTGGCTGAACTGCACAAGGAAACTTACGAAAAAAAAAATCCTAACAGTCACTTCAAATGGCCTCTGCCTGTCAGGGAGCTGAAAGTCATTTCTTACAAAAGAACAGGGGCCAAGCACCCTACACAACGTGCAAAGATACTAGAAGAAACCAGAGCATTTTAAAAGCACGTGCTCCATCCCCAGATATCCCTGCTCCTTGGCACGAGGTGCCTCAGGGGCAGATGGAACCAGCCACCTGGACTTGCTCTCCTTGCACACAGGCTGGACAGAGGAACACAGCTTCAGTCAGTCACTGGTTATTTCATTAAGTTGAGAAGTCATCAAATTGGAGTTAACTAATTTGTCTTTGTCTGTCTTGGTGGTTCAGACATCCCTCTGTCTTATGGATTGGAAGAGTGAGCAGAAGCGAAGAAGAGGAGATGCAATCGCATGGGGGAAGCACGTCATCTCCAGCCACCCATGGACAGGTGTGACCTCCGTATTCACCTCCATCTTTGCGACCGTGAAAGTGGCACTTGGCAGAAAAGGAAACTCATTTCCTGCAGCTGCGGGACAAGGTGCTGTCAATGCAGCCACCACTGCAGACATCCATCATTTTAGAGGTACCATCCAATATTTTTTTCCTTACCTTTCTTCCTTCGACTCTGCTCCACACTAGGGTCTAATTGCTGAATGATCCTCCACCACCTACCACGTTCTCATCTCTCACAGGAGAGTTCAAAGACAGTGGCTTTTTGGGGAGTGTGCTGAACAGAAGCAGCTGAAGGCCCGAATGCCACTTTGAAGCCCCTCCCAGTGCTTGGATGCTGGACTGGGAATCTGACAGATTTATGTCCTTGTTTGATTTTTCTCTGGTATTTCCTAAACTTCATCAGCTTGGAAGTAACATTCAAACAGCACTTCTTTCTATGCTTAGTTATTAGCACTTGACAACCCAATCAAGGACTGAGGTATAGCACATAAACGAATTAAGAACATGATTTCATATAAACATATTACGAACACGATTTCAATTTTCAAAATATATTAAGATGATCTTTTGACCTGGGGAACAGGTTTGGTTCAGGAAAAGCCTGATGAGCTTTTACTGCTTTATTACCAAAGAAGGAAGAGCTCAGTGAGACCACTCAAAGTACTCCAGCTAAAGAGCTTTGGTTGGTGCAAGAAAGTTGTTCTCCACCAGCCTTTGTATACCACATATTTGCTACCTGAATCTCTTTAGGGAACACCAGACTTTGCAAGCAATTCAACCCTTTACAGCAAACCCTCATCTTGGTTCTTGCAAAAGACCTAGAAACTCTACATTCAAAATTATTAATGGTTGTAGTCCCACAGAACTGGAAAGACCTATGCTGTATGGAATTTCTGAGACATCACCCTGGGAATCTCTCCGTGTGTGTAAAACCTTACTTGCTCTCCTCGGTCTCCTTTGGAGCCTTTTGGCCCCGGTTGTCCTGGAGAGCCCGGTAGGCCCTAGAAAAGATGCAGAACAAGAAAGAATTAATTTCCACTGTGCCTCCTTTGTGTAGGTGAAGTGAATACAATTCCCAATGATCCTTAGCTCCTGAAAACCTCGTACACCCATTAAGCAATTGGGCTGGATTCTCTTTTACCCTCAAGCAACAACAATGGAAACTCTGTTTGCAAACATCCCGAGCCCTATAGTTTCTGCTCTAACATATTTAAGGGACCAGTATGAGAGGATAGTTCTTTTTCTCAGTTACCAAGAATAAATTAATACACAGATAGTATGGTTAGCTTAAAAATCCCCACTGCTTTCCCCCTCTTCATAATTGCCCTCAGTGGGTGGCAGGAGTAAGCATACATACCTGAAAATTAATTGGATTGTGCAGTGGAAATTATTTTGAAGCTATTCACTCACCCTAATAAACAATTTTCAAATTAAGCCCAATCTCTACTAATAATTTTGCTCCCTGGGTTGAATAAATCTATAAAACAGTCACCAACGGATAAGAAGGACGTAGTCTTCAGATTTGTACTAATTGAACAGCTTTGCAGAAATCAATCCAAATTCCTAACTTATCCACCCAGTGAAGCTGCAGCTATAATATAAACCAGAGACAGGGAGAGAACAATATTGTTTGTTTATATGTGCCATGTCAGCTCCCCACGACCACGTGCAAGACACTTTTTTCCACATCAAGCGACTTGCACATCGCCTTGGAGGCTGCAACAAATGAGGCCACTGCTCCAACCTGCCCAGAAACCCCCACCTCTCAGCACCCAGAGACTTGGGCTTTCTAGGCACGGCTGTGAGGAGCCTCAACATCTAGTTAAGTGGCCCAACACGACTGGATAGAAGTTTTCAAAGGGTCTAAAGGTGGAAAACTCTCCCAGTTCCAGCTGGGAGGCAGTGATGCTCACCATTAACATGCTGCTCCCTGCCTGCAGCCCCCCCAGCTCAGCACCAAGGTACACAATGACCTGGCCTCCAGTTCAGCTACATCTCCTCTGCGCCCACAAAAGATTCAGAAACTCAGGCCTAGTCTAGGAGGTTACTAGGGCTGTCAGATGAGGTGGGGAACAAACTAGACTTGGCCCTAAGTCCAACAGGCAGCATGAACAAAGCTTAAGTGTCCATAAGCATCCTTCGCTCTTGACAGCTCTCAACAATGACATTCAAGAACACTGAATTCCACAAATCTGTTGTAAACAATAAAAGATTTATAACGTGTGCTGCATGTGAAAAAGCCAGACTCTACTACAGAACCTACTTATGAATTGTGAATTACCTTATATTTAATCATGTTAAACTGCATCTGCCATTTTGCTGCCAGATTTCCCACTGTGTTCATATCTATCTGGTATTCCTCATCGTTCTCCAGAGCATTCACTAATTGAAATTATTCTGCTACACTGGCAAACTTTCACTAACCAGCTGTCCATTGCTTCTTCAAAGTGATTAATAAACACATAGCAAAAATCTCCTTTCTCTAATGCCTAGCAATTCCAAACCTCCTATCGGGTTCTAAGTTACATCCCTCTGCTAAACTACTTAACCTTTCTCTCTCTGTGCTCTTCAGTCGCTTTTATCTCTTTAGTCATGTTAGATTCCTCTGAAATATCTGATGTTACTGGTTTACCTCCACATTAAGTAATACTCATCCCAAAACTGGAGACCCTTTGTATCAGCCAACCACAATTTTGAGTAGTTTGGCAGTAGTTCATTATTCATCATTACTTCGCTTCTTTCCATCTAACCAGCTTTTTCCATCTGTGTGAGTACTTTGCCTTTCTTCTACCATAAATTCATTTGAGTGAGTTTATCACAGTCCATTATCTCCCCCCCTCCACAACTTTTGCATTGATACATAATCAAACTGATGGGAATTTGTGATATTTTTCTTGAATAGAAAGTGCTATTTCTGAACAAGCAGGCTTAACAAACTCACTTTGGTGAATTGGGGAATTCCCGTTGATGCATTTTTGATCTTTTTATGTGCTCTTCAGGAAACACGGTATTTTTCTATCACTGTTAGTAAAGCCCATGTCAGATCCTTTGCATCAACTCAGGCCAAAAGTGAAATGTTTCGACACAGCAACAGCAAGATGTGTTGTTATGATCAAGGAAAATCCAGAAAGCACAACCATTCCAACCTCTTAATGCAACTCAGAACGAAAAGAAGCTATTAAAATCATGGGATTTCATGGGGAACAAAACATCAGATCCAAGACGTATAAAGTCCTCTCCCTCTTGTGCAAAGAGAAGATGTTGTGCACCCAAGCCCTGGCCCTGCCCCAAAGCGCCTTACCTGTGATCCAGGGGCTCCAATGGGTCCTGGTGGCCCTCTGGGTCCTGATGCACCTGGTGGCCCTGGGGGGGAATCATCATTTGAGACAATTTTAAGGAGATTTAGAAGGAAAGACCCTAAATTCCAAACATCTGTACTTCCTTTCATTGTTCTGCTTAATCTCTCAATAGGTAAGAGCTGTTCATTGATCGCAGGACTGCAGCATAAATGCTTCATCACATACTGGATTACTTGACACCCACATCCTGGTATAATATATCCCTATGCCTTAGGAAAGATGCTAGGGCTCTGCGAGGAAAAAAAGGTGAAAATAAGCAGGAAGGATGTCAGTAACATGCTGCATTTGTTTAAAATGACTGCTTTTGAGAAAGCTCCAGCTAGATCCAGGAAACAGCTACATCAGAGTGAGATTAGTTGCTGTTTCCGAAAGTCCACAGGCCTACGGTCTGCCTCGTGTTGTCAGAAAACTGATGATGGACATGAAGGAGATGGCATTTGGATGCAGCCAGTGTGAGACTGTGGAAAGCAAAGTCTCCTGTTCTTTGCTCGCTCCAGTAGCAATAAATCATTTTTAAGTCTGTACCACAGAAGCGCCTGCTTCCGGGACAAGTTAAACACTGTGTAAACAGGTCAACTTCTTTTACACAGTCACTTAACAGATTCATTCCTTTTGGAAAAACAATTCTATCATAACAGTAGCTGTTAAACTATACCTGCAAATGTGAGACAGAATATTTGCTTAGTCTGAACTTAGCAATACTCCTCTCTGCTTTAGTTGCCACAACCCTTGAGATGCAACAATGTGGGCCTTATACACAAAGTGCAGCTGAATCAGCCTCAATCATTAACACACCACACAAATACTTAAGTCAGAGAATAAAGAGATTGAAGGGTGTATGAAAGGCCCTCATAATGAAAGGAAAGCCCTTTCTGCAACTAATGGGAGTTCACTTCTAAATATCCATCATACAGAGAAGTGCTGATGTTTGCAGGAATACTATAATTTAAGCCACCCACCAGCACAGAGAAAAAGAAGAATTACCACTGAATTTTCATCCCAGATTCTGATTTCAGGCATACTGGTGAAAATCTGGAATAGCTCAAACCAGCTCCGAAGTCTGCAGACACATCACAGAGCAGGTGGCCAGATCCTGCTCAGTGGAGCTCCACAGTGACAGCACTCTCCCAAACAACTTCACTGGACAACCCATTCTTAAAAATAGTTTTTAATTACACCCTTCTCAAGATATGTCCTGCCAAAGGTAAAACGATCTGCCACTATCAACAGGTAAGAAACCTGGTTACGTCTTGCCACCCTTTCCATTCCTGGACCCACCTTCCCTTGAGGACCCCCTGCTTTCCCTGCAGGCATCCCACAGACTCCAGTCTCCATTGGGAGTTTCTTTTGCTCATCTTCCCCATCATTACAGGTTTGCAGCTCCACTGAGTTTATTACCTGGTGGCCCAACGGGTCCCGGGGCTCCCCGAGGTCCTGGCAGCCCAGCCATGATGGTGTCTATGACGGTGGAGGCCAGCTGGGGTTCTCCATCTGTGTGACAGAGCAGAGCAGTCAGTGTCCCTGCAGCAACGGCTGCCCAGTGCCAGGACTTCTCTCCAAAACCCTTCAGTGCCTTTTGCTGGCCAAGGGCACACAGTGCTCAGGATGCAAAATTTCAGATCTTGGAGCGATCTCCCTTTGCTCTGTAAGGACACAGGCTGCATCCCCCAGACCTGCAGAGCTGCTCATCCCTCCTCTGACAACCTCAGAAAAGTCATCCTTTCTGTCAAAACAATTGCGTTCTTGCACACCTATATACTCCTCTCTTCGAATACCCAAGCAGTTAAGAGTAGCTCTGTACTCTACAGCAATAACTGACCCAAAATTCACCATCCCCAAGACACTTCCATCATTTAGGATTATTTTAGGTGTTCTGGCCACCTTGGGCAGGTCCATTAAGTTCTGGGAAACGGATGGAAATGGAAGCAGAGCAGGGAGGAAAAAGGCATCAGGAGGAACTGGAGGAATTTTGTGCTTTTGCACATCTTTCTCAGTCCTCTTCTGTTGGGAATAAAAATCAGCAGCCTGTAGGTGCCCCCATTTTCCCTCGAACCATGAGGCTTACCACTTCAGCTGGTGACCGACTAGAAAAAACAGAACTAGATAGAAAAAAGCAAGCATTATTATTTTTTGCAGTTCCCAAACCACAGTCAACAACCCCTTTCCCTATGGACCTGTACTGTAGCATACTGGTAGCCTGGGGTGGTACCTGTGTGGCAGCATCTTTCATCTGAGCACCCCACAACACTGTCTGACAGGTGTGGAAACCTAGGGGACAAAGTTCCACAACTGACCAAGAGACCAAGGTCACAAAGCAAGGAAGGGAACCCCCATGTCCAGATGCTGTTAAGATTTGCAATCTACTGCCCTGAGCAGTGCTACAGGACCAACAGCATATTTCCTGTTGAATTTGAACTGGATAAAGATGTTGACTCCTGGTCACTGTGATGGCAAACCCTCTGAAAAGTCCACATTTTCCATAGCTGGAGGCCACCATGCAGAAATAATGTCCATCTCCTTCTGCCCATGACCTCAAACTTACTCATGTTTCCTAACTCACCACAGTAAAATTCAGGAGAACCCTTTGCAGGTGTAAGAGACGGCAAATGTCTCACTGCTATATTACTGCAAATATCAAGGGACACCAGGAAGGCCAGAAGGATGTTTGCTTACTCTGCAGAGTCCAGCCCAAAGGACATAAAGTGAAATCTCCAGAAATGTCAACAGACACATTATGAAGCCGCCTCAACCTCTGGACTGTTGGCAGTGATAAAGACGACTTTCCAGGTAGTTGTTTGAAAGCAGTTCCTAGGGAAAACTGTGAAACCTCTTCAACTGCCAAGGACGACAGTGCATCTCTGCAATGCCCTCCTGGCAGCAGAACAGCACAAGATCTAATCCAGATCCTCAGAGAACCAAAAACCTGAATGCAAACAGGTATTTTTTTGGGGTATTGTTTCTAACTCCATCCATCTTCCCTTCTTTACAGCTCTGAAACAAAACAACGGAGACTGTTTTCATGTTCAGAAGGAAAGGTACCCAAGTGAAGTGTGTAATCCAATTAATGTGAGTTTTATTTGACCACGTCAAAATCCATTACGGCTTGGGAGCAAGATGAAATTGGGAAATGAGCATCAAATAGCAGTGAAGGCATTAACAATTGCAGAGCCTTTTGTTTTTAAAGAACAAGCGGTCAACAAAATCAAATGCACATCCACTGAGAGGGGGAGAGGATGTGCTGCAAACAACCAGGATTTAATTACTGCTGGAGGTAAGCCAGGGATAAAGATCTGGGTTACAAAACATTCCAGCTAAATGTTGCATTATTATGATGACAGAGTTACTCCCACAAATACACCTGTCCGGACATTTGATTCAAAGTTATTGATGAAAGGTGGTTCCATAATTGTGGCACAGAGCTCTGCTCAGCAGCCCTTGAGCTCAGCAGCTCAGGTCTGACCCTGCAGCCCCGAGTGTGGACGAGCAGGACATCTGGAGCGGCTCCTCAGCTGCCTGGCCAGGAACTCTCTCCATATTCCCATAAAGTAGCAAAAAGAACTGGGATCTTCTTTTAAACCCCCTTCTCCTTAGCAACAGGGGGATATTCAGGGCTCACTACAGCTGGAGGGTGTTAGAGCAGCTACAGAATAGCAACAAATGGTAGCACAATCTTCCCTTCTCAGCCACCTCCTGCACTGATTCAGGATTTGCTGGGCTCAAGGGCTAGATTTTCAGTGCTTCTGGATATACCAAAGAAAGCAGACAACAATTTGCTCTGGGAGTTTTCCAACTCCTGGCCAAGAGAAGAAGAGTGCAACCAGTCTGACCTGGGCAGATACGAGCACTTACATTCTCTGGAAGAGAGCACAAAGATCCTACAAAGGGGAAACCCGAAACAGGACAGAAATGCCCTGAACGAGGCAGTGAAACTGGCCCAGCCAGACTGGCATGGGCATCAACAGCTTTGAACGTAATCTGTACGGTTTTCTAAATCAAATGCTGTTCCCTTCCTCTGCTGTGTTGTCCCCTCCCCAGGAAGCCTATGTGTGGCAGCAGGCACAGGGAGTCACTTCACAAATCTCTGCTCTCCACTCTTTTTCACCAGCGACGTGCTGGGCACGCAGGCAAGCCCGCTGTGCCTCAGTTTCCCCTTGCTCTCCCTGCAAAATTGGTTAATGTTGTCTCATGTCCTTTGCAAACTGAAATCTTTGAGATGTAAGAAAACACAGCTCTCAACAGAGTGAAAATTGCTGGTTTTTTTTCTCTTTTCCTTAAGAATTGTCTTAGCAGGAGAAAGAGCACTGAGCGGACTCCAGAGCACGTACCTGATCCGCTCATTGGGAAGCGGCAGGGAAAGCAAGCGATGCTGGGAGCTGCAGCCTCAGCAGTGGGGTATGGCAGTTTAGCTTCTGGCCTCCGTCTAATGTTTCTAAGGGATAAATTCCCCCATTATAGGCTTGATTTGTAGAGACAGGATGGAAATGAAGTAATCCTGTCTTAATTTCTTTCTGCTACCTGATCTGGTTGGAGACAACTGGGACCAATTTCTTCACCACGGCACAGTGAAACTGTGAGAAAATATTTGTCTCCCCATTTTTGGCTTCTGCCTGCTGATAAACATTGCCAACAGGAACTTGCTGCGATTAATGAAGGCACATGCATTAACCGTGTTCAGGCGGAACCAAACACTGTACTATAATAATCCGATACAGCTTTCTCACATCTCTGTGGGTGCATGTGCCCATTAGCAGGAATATGCTTCCCTCTGCTGTCAGCAGCTGGAATCTTGTGTTTATAGTTTTCAGATGTGCTCCATTCAAAATAAATACAAAAAAAAATTAAATAAAATCTACCCAGAATTTACAAGGCTATGTTTTATTGGTTGTAGAGGATCAGCTTTCCACCAACCTGTGGGAGGCAAAATCAGCCAACACATAAGCAAAATGGCAAGTTTTGTAAGAGAATGGTCTTGATATTACCGTAATTTTATCATGACTGCAGAGATAAGTTACACTTGCAGTGAGACTTGTATTAAAGAAAAAATAAACAAGAAAAATTGTCATAAAATTTTGGGCTACTCCTTCTGCAAACCAAGAAATCCACCAGAGATACGGAGGAGAAGTACAGGGATGTGACAGTCACCATTTACCCACGTCCTCAAGTCCCTGTGGGAGCCTGTTGCTGCCCAGTGTTGGCCCAGTTAATACAGACATTGATCCACTCATGTGCCCTTTTCCCATCTGGGGACAACACAGAGCTCATCCTCCTCACACATCAGCTGGAAAGTCCATGTTATCAGTGCCTTTATACACTTTTTAATTTAGCCACTCTCTGCAAGAAAGAGTTTAATTTAAAGGGTGGTTGGAGGGAGGGGGCAGCAGCAGCACCCAAACCATCCTTAAGGATCTGTTAGAATAAAAGGCTGAATGCAGAACGGCACCATGTGGCGTGATCCTGTAAGGCACCGAGGTGACTGTAATGCAAAACTTTCTTGTTATAAGGCTCGGGAATGCAGCAGCTCAAGCTACATTTTGTGAAAATCTTAGTATTGAACCACAATTAATTCCATCTTACCCATACGCTCTAAGTAACTGAATATGAAATCAAGCTGTTAAAATTCTTCCCAAATTAAAAATACATCTGTTCACTTTTGGGAAAAGGAGTCTGGAGAGCGGAGTGGGCGGAAGGGAAAGGAGAGCCCTAGAAACCCGTCAGACACAGGGAGACGTACTAATCGCTGGCTGTAACTAATACAGCGGAGCTCTGGAGCTGGACGTGAGCAGAAGAGCTGGGAAAGAGGCACCCCTGAAGTCTGGGGAGTGGAGACAAGAGACCTGGGGCTCTGGGAGTTCACAAGCCAAGTGTCGGTACAGCTGAGCTCTGCTTTATCATTAATAGACGCCAACTACACAAGACTGGACCAGAAGAATCAAGCTCAGACCTGAGAACACTCAGATAAAAGTGTATTATGTGCCTTTCCTAGAAAGCCTTTTCTTGCCACGCACAGCAGAAATCAAATAAATATATATTTTAAATCACCATAAGCTCAAAGAAATCCTGACCCTCCACTTATAGGGAAGGGATAAATCAGAGTCTTGGTCTGGGCTTTGGAGTCTGTAACTCTGTGTGTTGCGTGGATGTGGGATAATGTCAGAGCACCAGAAATGCAGGTGGAAGACATGTCTGTGGGAGCAGGAAAAACAACGCATTTAACAGATGTCCCTATTCTGTTATATAATTTCAGAGTTGCAAACCTTTAGAACTCATTTCCGAGTAACCCTGAGCTCTGTAACACCACAACAGCGGCACCAAGAGGTCTCTCATCAGTGCAGTTTCATTGCACCAGCGCCGAATTGGCCAGAGCGTTTTATTTCTCTGCCCACTTGTCTCTCATGTGCTGCTACCTGAGCTCTGTTGTTTCACCAGAAACACTCTTCACAGCAGCTACTCGTGACACAAGCTTAAAGGACACCAAGCTGCCTCCTCAAAGCTTTGATGAACTCAGAAAACCAGGCACAGGGAACAACCATAAATCATCCAAACCCTCTTCTCACTGGTAGTTTTAGAAAAACAGTGACTTAGTTTCTCATTTTGGTTGAACCTCTAGGTTCTAAGTCTCACGTGTTTAATCTTGAGCAGGAACTTCCAAGAGACATACACAATGAAGCAGATCATCTCCATGATCCCCAGGAAGGCAGAGCCTGGCAGAGAGGTGCAGGAAGAGCTGAGTTGCTCCAAGCCTGCTGCTGATGTACCAGAAAAATCCAAAACTAAACAGGAACAGAGGAGGAAACTTACTTTCTTTCTCAGCTGTGGGCTGGAGTGAGTAGAGAACCCCTTGTTGGAAGGTGAGGGGGAGGCTTGGGGTGGCTGGTGGCCCTGGAGGACCTGGGGGACCGGGGATCCCAGTTTCTCCTGGAAGTCCTCTTGGCCCTTGGGGTCCCAACAGCCCTGTGTGGAGGCAGGAGAGGATTTGTTAGTGCATTTGAAGACGTGCTAATGGACACTACGGCAGTAAGAGGACAAAGGACTTCTGTCCTGAACTGTAATTGTGGGAATTAGGGTGGAGGGGAAATAAGAACAACTTCCCAGTTTTCCATTATTTGCCTTTAGCATCTTCCTTGGCAAAGCAGGCAGCCTTACTTGGCTTGAAGGTGTTGCAAAGCTTAACTCCTCAAAGAGTAAACTCTCCCCCCTCCCTAAGGCTGAACAAGAAACTACAGGCAGCAAGGCATGAAAATCAAGCCGTTCCCCTCCACGTACACCTGTACACTGCAGAAAGAACAGCGGAAACGTGTCAGTCCCAGGGCAGATCGATTCCGCTTCCTGCGGGGCTGGAAGGCTCCCATTGCAAACCAAGAAACCAAAAGGCAGACACATCCTTGGCCAGACTTTAGCCATTGACAGGTTGCCAGAAATTGCCAAAAAGCATTGAGGGCTGCTCTCACATTTAAGGCACGCTCCAAGTTTGAAATCTTTCCTGAGCTCAGTTTTACAAGGCACAGCCTTTTAGACACATACAAAGCACAGAGCCTCGGGTCTGGCACCTATTGTGTAGTATCGCCTTCATCAAAAGATTTAGGAACATTTTGGAGATGAAGAAAGTCTCCTAGCTCAGGAATGGAGTGTACTCTGAAAGAATGGCTCGTAACCTTTTTTCTTAACATACAAAAGCATCATTAGTTTGACATCCTGGCATCTGACAGCTTGACACAAAGGGTGGAGTAAAAAAGGGAGATAAAACAGGCACACAGGGAGAGGGTTAAACAGGGAACGCTCTTATCCGAAGGCTGACAGATCAGACACTGTTTTTTACAGCTCCTGAGCAGGACGGGGAAACACGATCCTGCTCTGCAGCTTTCTGGACGGGCTCTGCAGCTCCACAGGAAACCCCAGGGACGGTCGCTGCTCGTGCAGCTGGCTGCCCGCTCCCAGAGCTGCTGCTCGTTTCAGTGCCCAGGGCACTCACAGGAAGGGATTCGATACCAACCGAGGATGCTCAGCATGTTTGTCCGGGGCTTTTATCATCTGTTGTCACACATAACTTGTAGAAAGTAAAATATTTCCCGCCGTGGTAGCGCTGCCCTCCAGGACTTACCTGGTGGCCCTGCCGGGCCCCTCTCACCAGGTTGTCCCTTCTCTCCTTTTGGCCCTGGTGGACCTGGAAGACCAGTTGGTCCAACCGGGCCTGGAGGACCCACCTGTCCCGGCAGCCCTGAAAACATTCAAAAAGGGAATTAGTTGGAGGTCAGAACACTGCTGAGGCCAGAGGGACTGAGAGATGCAGGGGGGGAGAAATGCACAGATGAGGTAGAACTGGTAGCAAGAGCCATCCGGGGCAGAAGAACCAGGCTGGACCTTGCTGCTCCTCTTCTTCCTCCAGTCTTTAAAGAAATAAGCATGTCCCCATGCACAAACATCAGCAGGATGTGCACCTGCAGCTGGGGTGTGCTGGTCAAAGCCAAACTGAGCCCACACTGTCCCCATCCCAAGGCCTGAATGGCTCTGGCAAGGTCCAGCTGGTCCATTCCTTTGCTACCTTATCCAGACACACCTGTAGCTCCATGGTAGTCCCAATGCATCAAAATACACAAACTATATCTGCAAATCAAACCCCTTCTTCCACTTGCTCTGGCTGATCTATACAGACCACCCAGAGATTCTGCATCAAAGATGTTTCCCTGTTTTCATTCATCTAACGAGTGTACCGTGTTGTGCACAAGCATTTTTTCACCCCAAACTGAAATTAGTGCACCTACACTTCTGAAGTAACTAGGTGTTACTAATTTATATCCATGAACAGGGTGCTGAGCAAGCCCATCTGGAAATACCAGTAACACAACTACAGCCCAACGGGGTGTTCTTTGGCAAGACCACTCAGACCCCCTGTGAGGCTCCGAAAGGTGCAGGTAGTGTTGGTCATCCAACAGTGACACTAAATCAAATCTCAATGTTGTTTCCTTTAGACTGTCAAAATATCAACACCACCTGGCAATCCTACAGTGTTTTCATAAAAGCACTGTGCATCTTTGGCTCACTATAGTAGCTGCTTTGGAAAGATACACTTAAATACTGCACAAACATCAGTACAGCTTTTAATACCTTTGAGAGGTGGGTGAGTTAGTCTGACTGCTCGGTTTAAGTGGTTAATGGTTACAATAAAGATATTAGCTGTCAGAGCCAGGAGACTAAGAGGTTCCTGGTTTCTGGGCTACCAAAGGGCTTTGAATATTTGAAAGTGGTGGCAGGTGCAAAGTACAAAGCCAGAGGAAGATTTGTCTGAGTCCAAAGTACACCCAGATTTCGAGTTTTAGCCTGTATATTGCTTATGACCGCAAACCAGCAGAGTGTGAGTTAAGTTTTGATGATCTTTTAAGCAGTGTCCTTCCCCTTCCCTGGTATCAGAAAAGGTACTGGACCCCCCGAGAGTGGTGCGGGGAGAATCTGCTGCATGTAGAGGATGGAGAGGAATGGATGGGAACAGAAGGGAGAGAAAGGAAAAAGGAAATAAACTGGCCAACTAGCACCTTCACAGCCGGTACCTAAAGGAACAAGGTTACATAATAAAAAACGCAGCTCAGAAGATTTTCAGCTTCCACATTTGGATCCTGTTCACAGCCTGGGTATGGGACAACCCACCTGGGGCATAAAGCCATGTCCTCTCCATAGACATTAATCCAAACTCTGCATTTCTCAGAATAAAGGAATAATCCCTCAATATTAGACCCCTTGAAAGACTCCATCTCTTCCTTTTTTGTCATTCTGGGGAGACGTTCAAATTACTTTTTCTTTCAAAAATCAAATCTATCCATCTCTAACCCATGGTGGAACTGGGCAGAAGTGAGATTTTTTTCAAAGGCTTTGTATAGGTGTGTGTGTCTGTACTTATGTTTTATTCAGTCATCTATAAAGGTCTGATTTAATTTGAGTATTGAACAAGGAATTAAGGTAAGGTTTTAATTTGGATCAATTTGCTTACCCACAGGACATGAACTGGAGACCTTTCTGTGAACAGAGGGGCTCCGTTAATAGATTTGGGCTAAAATCTCACCTGACAGTGGACGCTGTGCTTGGCAAGCTCAGGCAGGTGATCAGGAGCTCATTTAAGAGAGCAAGAGCATTTGTTCACAGCACTGCAAACAGCTTTTCCCCCCTACGAAAAACCCCCTAACACACATTAAACTTTATTGCAGCAAATTCTTTCCAGCACAGAGGGAAGAACAGCAGAAACACTGTTTTGCAAGCGCAACACACCGCGCTGCTGAGTGTGGGTCAAAACGTTTCCTCGCTGGTGTAAATCAACCTCAGTCCTTCAGTTCAACCTCTATAACTCAATCCTGAGAAGTTCTGCAGACCAAGAGCAATCACTTGCTGCCAGCGTCCTCAATCACGCTGCTCCGCGGAGCTTTACAGGAACTGGCACTTCCTTCCCCGAAGGGAGAAAGCGCTAAAGGACAAACCAGGAGGAGCAGCGCTGAGTAATGTGTCAGGCAAATGCTCACACTGGTGACAAATGGTGTTACCAGCAGGAAAGAGACAAGCGCAAAAGGGAGAGGAAAGAGGGAAGGATTCAGGGAAAAGAGGGGAGGGAAATGAATAGGCCAAATCTTCAGCCGGCATAAATCAGCTCTGCCACAGCGGCATTGCTTTCGGAGAGCTGAAGCCCATGGCGAGTGTTTGTACTCCAAAAATATAAAACAAAAGGCCACAGGGAAGAGAAAAAAAAGCAGAGGGTGAGTATTCTACTGCTGGAGACCAAATCAGATGTGCAGAGACCTGGATTTTCTTTCTGGCCTTGCCATCAACCTGCAACACACCATGTGTGCCCTTTCCTTCCCGCAGATTTTCTCTTACTCTCTGTATGGAGCTCAGCACCACGACGCCCTGACGATCGGCAGCAGCTCCCGGTGCCCCTGCCAGGCAATGCCAATACCACAGTAATGGTGTTTTTTCCCCATCACTCAGCACGTGCCCTGCTCGCCCCAGCCACGTGTCCTCCAGCAAACCGCCCCTCCATCGAGCAGCGCTTTCCAGCCCGTGTGTGCTGGGGGAACTGAATGCTCGAAGATGGTAAAGCTGGTATTTCACCTCTCTAACCAGAGCAGCCCACCATCAGATAAACCCAAAAGCTGAAACGCAGCGTCTCAGTATCTGTGAGGCTCTGAATCACTGAGGACTCCTGGCCTCAGGACCTTCCTGCTTTTTGGGACATATCACATACAGGACTGGGTATAGAAATATTCTGTGTTTTGGAAGAGGAAAGAGCAGAAACCGTTGACTTACCCTGTGGTATTAGCTGCTCCTCTGCACCTCGGTGTCCTTTAGGTTCTAGTTAAGAAGGTCAAGGTTAAAAGAAAATACAAAGCAAAACAAAACCACAGATATGAAAAATTAGGTCTCTTGCTGCCAACTGGCTCAGCCAGAGAATATATATTTTCTTAATACTCAGTAAAATGTATCCTGTTGATTAACAAGCTGATCAGAAAGGGCAGCGGTACAGCTGTCTCAACAGCCCTGATTGCTTTTAAATAATTGTCTCTTCTCAGCCCTGTCACTCACAGGAGAAAGAACTACCCTAATAAACAGTAGCAAGTTTTCCTGGACCCCGGCCTGGAGAGGCATCAGTCAACCCAGAGCTGTAAGGTCACCCAGAAACACCCCCCTCATCCAAAGCACCTGGTCCATACCAACCATCTCTGTGTTACACAGCAACGTTCTGCCCTTAGTCCAGCTGGCTGAGAAACTCGGTGGCATGCGAGCTAGGATTTGGGTTTGCTTTAGCTGAAATACTAGAAGCAGGGCAAAGCAGGCAATATTTCACAAAAAAAAACTCAGGGAAGGAGATGGCAAGGACAAAGGCTTAGCTTTCCACAACCCCAAATCACACGGGACACTCAGGTTTGACTTCACCTACTCTAATATCACACTTGCTGAAAGATCTCCTGAGGTCCACAATCTCCATAAGTGAACCTGGGGCCAGCTCCGAGCAACAAGTCCCAGGACAGTGTTGAAATCGTGTAAAATGGGCAGCCCTTGCCATCCTAAACCAGTTCCGTGAAATGCCCTACATTTCACCCAAATCCACAGCACATTGTTTTGGCTGGCTCTGAACTGCAGATACAAACTGCTGTGGGGAGGGAAGGAAGCCACATGTGGATGCAGATCTGTGAAACATCCCCACAGCTCCTTGGCAAAGCAAGAATTTGAAGCCTGCAGAGCTCGAGCAGAGGCTTCAGCAGGCAATCACCTGTCAATATGCAGCTTAACTGATTCATTCTAATTGCTGGAAGACATTGTCCCGACTCAAAACAGTCCAGTGTGTTCCCAATTCCCCGTTATGCTACAGTTGTTATTGCACACTAGGTTAAATAAATCAGGGCTAGAGAAATAAAGGATAATGGTGAACAAGGACTACACCTGGTAGCACACAATGCAGCTCACAGCCTGGCTAACAAGACACTCACGTACAGCTCGGACAGCATCATCACCTGCTTTTTGGAGGTGACCACGAGCTACCTCGTGGATTTGTGGCTGGGGTGGAGAGTGCTGACATTGGACCACGGAGTCAGCCTGGTGCAAGCGCTACAGGAGATGTGTTCTGGTTTGCAACGCTGCCAGAAGCCTGGGTGAGCAGCATTCGCTGCTCCTTGCTGAGCGAGAGGAGGTTATTGTGTGTATGGAGCCTCCGAGAGGAAAAGACTTTGAGTGGGAAGGACAGAGGTGTCAGTACTTTTGCTGGATTGACTTTAGCACAACGAAGTGCAGGTGCAGAGATATTGCGACAGCAAAAAAAATGACATGGAGAAGGCAGAATGAGCATATAATGGACACTGGGGGAAATGGCTTTAATTCAGTTCCTGGCAGCCACCGCTGTGGTTCTGAAAATACTTTGCAGAACATATTGTTAGTGAACCTCCCTCCATGTTGTGGCATCCTGTCAAATTATAAACACGAACGACATCTGGTCTATGTTGGTTGCTCCAAGTCTGCTGCAGTCGTGCAGGGCTGCCATAAGAAACTGCTCGGACCGAAAAATGAAAAAAGGAAGAAAAAAGAGCAAAAAAAAAAGGAGAAAAAAGCAAAGTAGGCACTATGAAGGACAGAGAACTAAAGAACTGCTCTGGGAGCATGCAAAGCGGCTGCCAGGCAGGGCTTTGGAAGCAGCGAGTGGGGGTCTCGAAATGAGAAGGTCAAGGAAATTCAATGCGTGGGGATCTGTCTAGCCAAGTGGGCTCACAGGGAGATTTTCTTATAAGTGTATTTTTTTTTCATGCCACAAGAGGGATCATAAAACAGACCATTGTGTTTATGGCAAATTTAAAAAATATAATGCAGACTGCAACTGATGTTGCTATTCATGGGAAAGTCTTTTTGTCCTAATAAAACCATTACCCCTACAGCCCAGCCTCTACCTCCCCACGCCGCTCCCAGACAGGGAAACACTGTCCCCTGTGAGCCCCATGTGTCTCTGGAGTTTCCTCAGGAATGTTTCAAACTATCCAGGCCTGAAAATCCACTGTTTTTGGACTTAAAATGTGTACATCGAAACACACAGGCAGGAATAGTGGTGGCCCTCCTTGTTTTAGAGCTAAATAATGCTGATTTTAACCCTGCAAGAGAGGCTGAAAGCTCTCAGGTGCCTCTCTGCAGGGTGGTTTTCCTGCTGAGCACAATCCCACCTTGCAGCAAGCGTTTGCAAAAACAAAGCTACGGTGTCTGGGCTGAGGATGCAAAGCAAAGGGCAGACATAGAGCAAGGCTGCTCATCGGGCAGCACCGCACGGCCTGAGCGCGGCCAGTCCCACGATGGATCAAACACACAGCAGCGAATGTGCCCATAAAAAAAAAAAGAGGAAAATATTTAAAAAGCCCATCTGAAAATCTTAATGCTGAGCGAAGGAACTGCCAGCATTTCCCTCCAGCCTCTCTCCCCTGCAGTTTCCAATACTCCGTCACACTGACACGGCCTCATTTTAGCTACCCGATGGGAATGCTGCACGTCTGGTGGGTGATTCGGTGACGAGGAGGTTATGCTTACCAACAGATCCCACTGTTTTTCTCAGGACAGTCCCAGGATTTAGCAGGGGAAAGGCATCTGGTAGCAAATCGTCGTACCACGTGGCCGTCGTCCCAGTGATCGGTAGGTTGTTTTCCAGCGGTGGGCTTCGCTCCGCGGCCTCCAGCAGAAGGATCTGGACAGGGGAAGCAAACCAGGTCAGTGGGATGTTTCTGTACATGGTCTCAATCCTGAAATGGTCTTGAAACTCCTCTCCTTGCCAGCAGGAGCTGTGAATAACTGCATCACAAAGCGTAGGGTTTTGGTGTTAAAGCCCTGTTGGTTTTGTGGACAGCAGCAGCAATTAGTGGAGGAAGCTGCTGGGTTAAGTTGCAAGCAGGTCCTGCACAAGCCTCCCTCGGAGAGGGCTTGTCTGCTCGTGGGGACTCAGCCGCATGTAGGGTTGTCTCCCTGGGGAGAAACATGAAACCAGGGAGCAGAGCTGGTGTTTGGGGACACAGCGTTTCACTGCTGGGTTACGTGCTGAAATCCAGAGTCATCAGCTCAGGAATTGCTGAGAGCTGGTACCAGGTGAAGGGCTGTAGGATGCCCAGGGTAGCAAAGCAAGGTTCTTCAAGACGAGTACTGGTTGGAAGCCAAAGCACAAATGCTGACCAAATGAAAAGAGGTGGAGAACATGAAGCTTTTAAAGATGTGAAGTGCTTTCATTTTGGAGTGAATAAAAAAAAGGTAGGCAATTACCTCAAGGAGTTCTATTTAGAGGTAATAGGATATTATTAAAACGCACAATTGTTTCTATACCTTGTAAACACACTACCTTCAAATAACTCCCCAACCCCATGTGCGTCCCTGAGCTGTTTGGGCCATTTACAACCTAAGCTCCTTGGCAAAATGACCCATTTTCCCTGTTTGATTTAGACGGCTGTTCATCAAGCAGCGCTGCCCTGGTCACTGGTGGCCAGTATGAAACTGGAACTTGGTCTTTAACATGGCCGCAATAAACCTGAACGCCCACAGGAAGCAGAGGGATGAAGGACCCGGGTGGGCTCTGTGACAAACTTAATTACAATGAAGCCCAGAGGAACATCCATTGCACTTTATAATCAACATTTTAAATTGATGTTTTCACAAAATTAGGACTTTAAAAAACCAACCTCAACTATTTTAATCTAAATGCTTGATTCCCCTGCCTTCCCAGCCACTAAGCAAGTGGGGCATAACAAAGTAGTCCTATAGATTTCTTTTGAAAAAGCCTAATCCATTGGGAGCACTGACCCAATCCCCCATCAGGCTGGAGTGGGGCTGAGGTTTCCCGAACAAGAGTTTTGATCCGAGCATCCAGCACCTCCAGCAAACTCTGCTCTCTAAGCACAAAGCTACAAGGGAAAATTGTTCGAGGAGTGCAACACCGTGGTTTGGTACAGCGCTGTCTCCTCCTGTTTGGAGACCACCTAAATAAATACTGATCTAGGGATAAGGGAAATAAAAGAAAATATGGCTCAGACTTTCCACTAAATCCCTAGAAGTTTCAGCTTTTACATGCTGTGTTGTTTTTACATAATGAAGTCACATTGCAATTATAAATGAGAGTGACTTGGCTCCTCTTGTTTGTTCTTAACTTGCAATTATTACAAGGTTTATCACTTATTTATTACAAGGCATGGTGAGAGCCAGTATCGCAGCAGCGCCAGAAATGATGAACTTCCTGCAGAATGCACTGGCCTGACAGGGGTGAATCAGAAACTAATTAAACTGGGAGCTAGGTTAAGTGCAGGGGAACTGAAACTCAGCTGTTGCAAACAAGCAAAATTCTTCCTTTATTGCAAGGATCTTTATTCATGGACCCAGAGTTTTGCTTTCTGACTAGTAAGAAAGCAGAAACAAATCAGGCCACTATGCATTTATTCGATCGGCTTCTCTGACGCCAGGCAAGGAAGGAATCGGTTCAGTCTGTCTCGTGCACTTTTGCGCTCCTCTGAAATAATTTGTCAGACTTTCAAGGAAATACGCTATCAGTTCAACAAAGGCTAAGCATGTGCCTTACCAGGATCCTGCTTAAACCCCACTGACACAGGACTCAAGCGTGCACTGAAGACCTTTTCTGAATCAACTTATGCTATTATATTACCGTCTTATTTCCCCAGCAAAACACTTGGATGTTGCCAGAGCGTATTCAGCAACACAGGCAAAAACTAATCCTGGAGATGGTGAATTAGCAGGGCTCCAGCCAGGGCAGGGTCAGGATGCTCCTGCTGCGAGGAAGGGACCGACAAGGGTTGTGTTGGCCAGGATTTCGCCCATCGGCGCTGCGGGAAGAGGCGATGTTAAATCAATAGCAGCGATGGTCAGAGAGCAGCAAACCGCAGGGGTCCGGGGCCCTCCCGGGCGGCGCGAGCGGCACCAGCACAGCTCTGCTCAAGTTGCATCTGGAGTGGAACGGCTCCAAATCATTTTTATGGGTGATAATAAAAATGTGTTACCACATAATCAACATAAAACAGTGGCAACGGTATCCTTTTCATTAAAACAACATGTTTTAAATGAGCGCTCTGCTGATAAATGCTGTAAAAGATTTAAAGGCATGCACGGAATAATCCAGCATGCTCTTTTATAAATTGACTATATATACTTAGCAGTCATTAAGGCTCAAACCATAGGAACAAGTTTATTTTCCCTGGGCACAAAATGATAGAGGTCAGGAAGTCTCCAGACTTGAAATTGCTGAGAAATTCTAGTTTTTATGACGAGGACTGAAGAAGTGCCCAAAAGAAATAAAGGAGAAAGAAGAGAGCTCTCACATCCATGAGATCCACAGAGCCAAGCTAAAGAAGGAAAAGCACGAGGGATTTAGTCACATTCAAAATCTCAAACTACACACGGTTCTTTCAACAAGGAGTGTCCTCCCATAAGCCAGCACAGCACAAACGGGGTCCTTGCACATTATTGCAATAGCGTTGGAGCCATTCATCTATTTTCTGTCACGTTCTGTTTTTCTTAAGGCTGCCATTGCCGTAGTCAAGGGACTCAAGGAGAATTCCCACTTTCATTAAACAAAAAAAAGAAAGTTTCTAGCCCTCTGTGTAAACTGCTGGAAAATGATACCACAGAGGCTCACAGCCAGAAAAACAAATTAGCAAAATGTGCAATGGATTAAAAGTCTCAGTATTAAAGTCTTGGTATTTTCTAGTCAATAAGGTTGAAGTAGAGAGAGGGATAACATCAAGTGAAGAAGAACGTGTGGTTTTGATTGGAAACCCTCACTGCAAGCAGTGCCCACCTCTGTTACCATCACCACTTCAATGCAAAAGTTACTCCTCCATGAAGAACGGAGGCAGCAAACATGTTAGTGCTGCCATATAGATGAAATATGTCGTGAGGCCATGGGTAACGTTAGCGACCCAACCAACCAGAGCAGGTAGAGAGAAGAACCTGAAGGGCAACGCTTGTGGTTGCTGCCGGTGGAGTCAGGAGATCCCTGCAGGAGAAATGAAGACTTTTCCTCCCAGTTTGCATTGCACTGGACAAGGTGAAGGATGGACTCAACTCAGCAAAACACTCGGGCTTTGTCTTATTGCACACAAGCAAGCAAAAAGTCAAACCGGAGCCTAAATGGACACGCTGAACCCGAGCCTCTGGCAACAGAGGTCCCACCGGCATGAGGGCTTGTCTCTGCTTTCCAGACCCCACCTCTCAGATGCAGCTGAACTGGGTCAGAAAGCTGGAAAGAACTGAAATGGGGCCGCGTCTCCTGCCAACACCGCAGCGGGAGACGGGCCCGAGGTAGGGGCCGGCATGCGAAGGCGAAGGGAACGCGGAGGGATGACGCACTGCGCTGGCCGGGGAGCTCGCGGGCCAGCGCCAGCGGCAGAGGTTATTGCCTGAAAACCTCACCCCCGGGCCCTTCTCTTCCCGCCGAGTCGCCGGCATCACCTCTGTACAGGATCTGGCGCCGGCTCTTCCCCCGTGGCCCCGAGCCTGGCTCTTCACCGTGGGGCCCGCTCGAGCACAGGGCCCTCGGCGGGGACACGAGCGTTATGTGCCTGAAGCTCAGTCCCAGCTTACTCAACCCACCTCCCCCTTTGCTATTTGCCAGCATAAACTTTCTAAACTTCAGACACATACCACATTTCTTGCGTCAGATCAAAAGCTCAGCCCAGGGACAATGGAAACAGGAGGAAGGTTTTCATCTTCTTGAGATGTTCGGTGTCAGAGGACTTTTTTTGGCTTGTAATGGCTTTCAAGAACCCTATTTTGGTTGTTCCCGCACATCAAAAGAAGATTTCACAAACAGCCTCCTCCCATCATCTGTCCTCCACTCGCATTCCTGATGTCCTGTAACTAGTAGGTGCTAGAAACGAGGAAAGGACAGCTGGGCTTCCAAAGATTTCAAATTTGATACAACAGGGCTCAGAATGCTTTTTCTTTGGATGAAAATCCATGAAAGTGCAGGGGGAATCATTTAACATAATCCAGATGGATATTATTAATTAATAAACAGGGGATATTTGGTCTCTTGAAGCACTGGCGGAATTAACTCCCCTCCATCCCTCTCTAAAGAGGAGGGAAAGAAACTGCATTAATCCAACTCATCAGCTAAAAATTTCAGTGCAAAGTAAGATTCCCTTGATCTCGTAAAGACACAAGCTGATTAATAACAGTAATTGCATAACTTGTTGGACATATCTTTCTTTATAGCAAATTATTTGGCAAAATATAGGGGTTTTTATCATTCATCAAGACACAGAGTTAAACAGGGAGTTTTACAAAATCTGATGGAGAATGGTATCTCTCTTATAGCAATATGAAACCTGTGAACACAAGGGTCCAATGCAGATGCAATTGCTTGGTTTCTAAAGCCAAAAGATATTCAGTAAGTGTCCACTGAAATCTGATGAACCAGGTGCCCAGAGAGAACCTGGGTGACTTCATCCTTACTACATCTTAGAGGCTTTGGCCAAAGAGGACAAGATAATTATTGCATGGAGAAGTTCTTATTGTATTGATAAATGATGTGGGGAGCAACAGGTGATGTCATTCCAGTGACGCAGTGCAGACCAGAAGGTAAGCCTTATGTCACCAGCTATGGCTTGGAAGACACAAACACGGACCGAAGGCTTCTGCCAATGCACAGGTAGCGTAGTTCATGCTCTTTCTGCAAAGGTATTTGTTTTTTGGTACAGTTTGACAAGATTTCCAAAAAGCACGATGCAAAAAAGAGACTGTTTCATCAGCAGGTGTCTTCTGGCAGGGAGGGAATCAGAGCAGAGAAGACACAAAGCCCAGGCTAGCCTGCTGGCTTAGATGAAAGGCAGGCAATGTTCAGCACATCATCACACCAGCTGGCACCCCAGCGTGTCCAGCCTACCATCGCTGACACCCCAACACGTCCAGCTTACCATTGCCAGCACCCCAACGCGTCAGGGCCAGGGGAAGGAGGTGGATGTGGAAAGGACCCAGCAAAACTTCAATGCCATGCTGAGAGCTCATTGCAGAGGGAAGTACACAAAGGCGCTCAGGGTGAAATCAGATTCCCCAGCATTACTTTAAAACACCTGATAAAAATACATTGGAGCTATAACCCTTCACTCTCAAAATCACAGCATTCTTCTCTGCCCAATTTATTGCTTGTCACCTGCTGGGGACGTAGCAGCGCTCCGGATGTGGAGCCAGGCCAGCCTGAGACGAACTCGCTCTTGAGAAAGTAACATCTGTTCTCAGCAACGGCTTTGAGATCAGCTCTCTGCTGCTCGACCAGCGAGGAGCCCTCAGCTCTGGCTGACCTCCATCAGCTGCTATAGTTTCCCACCAGCTAGTGCAGAGATTCCCATCACCGGCTCCAAGGGGCTGCGATGCCGCCTCGTGTGCTCTCCTTCTCTGCTGGACTCTAAATGAAAAGCTGCAAGGGGAGAGCAGCACAACTGGAAAAGGTCAGGAGCTTGGTCCCTTCCTGGCTCACCCTGGTGCAATCCGAAAAAAAGGACCCCAAGTAATTTTTCTCTTGTGATATTTACCTTGTGACGGTTCACTAGAATATCTGATTGAGAATCAAGTGGAAGTTTGCACGTGTAGGCACAAGATCAGCAAAGGTTCTGAGCACCTCCATCCCTTAGGCTCCTCACACACCTCTGTGCTGAAACCTGATTTTCTCCACTAAAGTATTTCTCTCAAAAAACAAAGCTGGTAAATAATGTTCCCAGGTGGCAAACACACCAAAAGCATTTCTTAATGCAGACATAGGATTTTTTTAGCAGATTAAGTTGCATGTCATAGGAAAACAGAATTTTTCAAAGCTATTTTATGAAAATATTCAATCTATTTGACTAAAAATGCCAAACCTGTAACTAAAAGGCTTTGCGGGAGGGGAGGGTAGAGGAGGAGGAGGTCTTTAAAGCCTTCTTGTGGTTCTGACAAATTATTTACACCATTTGCCAAACACATGGAACAGCCTTAGGGGACAGATTGCTCCTTCAATCCAACAGTGATAAGAAATAAGATCCAACAATTATTAGACTTGAGAAGGAAAGGATTTTAACTGTATTTCTGAAAGACAGAAGCATGCCCAAATGAGAGGGAGGCCAGTACCTGAACTTCCTCAAGTGTCCTAATCATTAGCACAATTATTGCTAATTAGAAATAGGCCAATGAGATAGATACAAACTTCAGCTACAGACACTGATACAAAATTTGGTTTGCCCATCCAGTTTTGGTTCATGAGTAAAAATCAGTTAGGAAGCTGCATTTTATTCTTAGGGGCATTTGTTATATTAATTAACCTATAGAAAAATCAGGATTAAATGAAAAATTGTTCAGGGATTATTTCAAGTTTGTTCTTGCTACTAGAAACCAGCCGTTATTATACAGCTACCTGTGAAATAGCCTAAATACTCCTTAAATTCAACACATTCCTAGAGCTGGAGAAGCAGATTCTGCACAGGGTCACTAGGAAACCTTCGAGATGAGATAAACTGCCTTCCTGTTCAAAACAGAAAGGAAATTAACTGATAGTGGTGATCACATACGCAACATGAAAAATCCATGAAAATCCTTGCAATATCAAGCAACCGCCAACGTGCACTCACAGGACCAGCAGCAACTGGGGTTTCCCTCCCAATCAACCGTGTCACAGTATCATGAAACATCTTCTGTTCTCCAAATATTTATCCACTACAGCAGGAAATTGTTTTATTGTCTATCAGAGAAAGAAAAGACAAACCCCATAAAACATCCCACACAACTGCTAGTATTTCATGTAGCTGCTTGGAAGAAGGTGGGAAATACAGAAACATTCCATACAATAATTACATTAAAATTCCAAGTAATGGTGCTTCATATTCAAAAGACACAGGGTAGTGAAGGTGCTGTGGGGTAATCTGCTCTAAATAAATGGGGTGATTTCATATAAATAGCATTGTATTGATCAAGCGTTGTGCACAGCACGAAGGTTTTCTTTAAAACCTCTCGGAATCTTCTGCGTGGGGAATCACATTACAAGGACTGCTTTCATGCAAAAAATATGCATGTCATTTATCAATCACACAATGAATCAATCAGACACCAGATATGTAATGTTATCTCCCTGCATTAAAGCTGTAAGTGAAATGCCACGAACTCCTCAAAAGCGGTGTCAGGAGATAAGACTGGGTTATATCAACTCACATCAAATGCTGCACTCAAGCTCCAACCGAAAGCTGGGATTAATATCGCACTGCCCGTAGCTCTGTGGTGGAGCTCGTAAAAAAACCCTGGGCGAACAAAATGAGCAGAAGTTTTTCTGCAGCTGCTTTCCTGCCGCTCTCTGGAGTTTTGTGGAGTTTGGGCTTAGTCCTGTGACACAGGAGGGCAGCAGCAGGCTCAAGAAATTCAGAAAGGAAGGCTCTACACTGTTCCCACTAAGAAGCTGTGCTGGCAAAAGGAGAAACCTTTCATTGGAAAGGATCCTCACGGGGTCAGGGGGAGCTGCAGCAATGTCAACCAAGATTTCATGGGAAAGAGGTGAAGTTTGGGATGTTGGAGCTCGCGGACAGGGTAATTTTCTTCCTGTCCTTCACACTTTCTTGTCCTTGACTCCAGGCTCAACAGCATCCTCCCTGACATAGCCCCATGGCTCGTAGATTTCAAGCTCTCAATCAAGCTTTCAAATCTCTGGCACCCAAATGGTCCGGTACCGAGCAAATGGAACAGGCCAACTCTGTCCTGGGAAGATGACAGGGTAACTCGAAACAGGGTGGACAAGGGAGGAACCTGATTCCATCTCCACCTCTTTTCCTGCAGAAACATCTCCTACAGCCACACAGACAACCTAGAGCAGCGTTAAAGAAAGCACAAGACGTGAAGAGTTTGTTCTGCCACACAGTTCAGCCATGTTTCAGAGTCTCTCTCCTCCCCAAGGGCTATATAAGCATCGGTCCCCAATGAGTCATTTTTCATTCCATTTGCTCTGTGTTTATTCTTGCTTCTTGCTTTCTGATCCAACTCTCATATTACAAAAAAATCTGAGGGTCACTTTTATTACCTCATTTGGATGCTGATCTTACAAGTTGGATGAACCAGCTCATCCTTGTATAAGAAAGATGAGAACATTTCTAGTTATATCCCCATTTTTTAGGGTGACAGCTATAAAAGTCTGCAGAAGAAGAGTGACGAGAGAAGAAACCACAGTCTTGTAGCCTCTTCTTCCACAACTGAGTTTAAGTTTCTTTACCTTGCCCTTCACAGCCACTGGAGGACAAACGCGTGTTTTACATATCCTCACACAAAACCTCCTTGTCCCCATCGCAGAGGTGTGAGGAACAGATTGTTTTTCACTTGTCCCTAACCTACTCAGTTTAAAGCACAACCTCTCACCCAGCACCCAGGCCCACAGTGCCTTCAGAGGCAGCTTTCCACACGCTTGCTCTCACCCTGGGTCTTGCAGGGTTTATCACAAGGATGCACAGGCTCCATGTGCCTCAGAGCCCTTAGAGCAGGTGCCGGTGGCCTGACCTGGTTGAAGCTGGCTGATCTCGCCCACCGCCACTCCCTGAGCTCGCCGCAGTCATGCTGGGCTGAAATTCAAAAGAACAAAGGAAGCAAAGCTCCTCCACTTCAGCTGTCTCCAGGAGAAGCAGGACCGCACCAGGGAAATCTGTCTCTGCTCATAGGAAGGATGAACCCTCTGTCATCACCAGGGGCTGGCTGGCTACATCTCAGCACCAAACCCTGCAGGCATCTGCCTCCCTGTTCCTCATGTCAGAAGCTCTCCAAGACTACAAAGTCTTCAGCCATCAAGGCTGTTTGTTGCTGGTGACTCAGTGCTCCCTCCTGAACACAGAGCAGGTTGCGGCCAGATGGCTGCAGACACAGGAAGCGTCTCTTACGGACAGCACAGCAGCTTTGCCAGCCAGGACAGAAATGCCAGTTGTTGCACAAGTGTCCCTGGTTAGAGCAGGAGAGAACGTGCTCCTGCCTTCACTGGAGCTCCCACGTAGAAGGCAAGCAGGCAGCACCTGCCAAACATCGGGGGCATTTGGCAGTTGGTGCCAAGCACAGAGAGCAGATTGTTTTCAAGTGAGGGGAATGTCACTCGATTTAAACCAGCTTCTTAACTGCAAGACAAACCCACTGACCTGGGTGCAGTTCCACTCCTGGACTAAGACTTCTCGAGGGGATTTGGGCAGGTAGGAACTCCTTCCTCCTCCGTGAGTCCTGCCAGGGGCCCGGCTCAGCTGCCGTTAGCATCTTAGGCTTTGTTACCCAAGTGCTGAGCAGCACGAGCCAGCAGAGCACGGGTGCTCTGATGTCATGACAGTCTTTGACATCATTTTTCCAGTGAGCCAGATTTAGAAAGTCCTGGAAAGGGTGGGAAGGTGCAGCTGGTCACAGGCTGAGCATGGGAGGGCTGACTTACATCTGTCTGAGGCTGGTCCCATCTCACTTGGATTGGGGACTGCGCACACAGAGGTCACTCACCAGCCCCTCTCTCCTCTCCAAACGCCTCCAGCTCCTCGCTGCCAAAAAACACCCGCCTGCCAGCTCCCACGGCTCAAAAAACAGACCAGCTCATCTTCTGTCCTTTGCGCTACAACAGTTGTTTCCACTCGAACAATTCTGCTCCCCAGAATTTCACTCCCCCCACCCCTTCGTTTTCTTGTAGTGAAATATAACTGTGAAGGCTTTGAGGAAGTTCCAGACAATGTTGCTCACTCCGTTTCAGCACAGACAAGTCCCAAATTACCATAATGCACTGGGCTTGAAAAACACCACACATCCAACATCCCCCTCCACAAAGGTTTCTCCCCGAATTCTTTTATGTCATTGATAACCATCAGTTAATGAATAATAACAGCAGCACATGACTTAAAGGGACCAAAGCACTATATCTAACAGCCAGGATCGGGCTGTCACAAAACGGACCACGGATCAAAGGGGAATGACTGACTCCGCTGCTTTGTCACTAGTCTGGAACAATTTATCTGAATCCCAGTAGGTAGAAATTAAAATAATTTGCAGGAAAAACATCCACATCATGAAGGTCTCCCCTTAATATTTGTCTCCACTAAACTATGTGTAAAAGCCTCCCATCTTTCACAAAAGGGATAAAAAAGCAGGACTGGATAGCACTTGAAGAACAGGGTAATGAAGAGCTGTTCTTAGAAAAATCTAGATACCATAACTCCTCTGTTTGGCACTCTACATTGGGAGGGTTTCTACAAGACATTTTTGGTGAGAGAGACCAGAATCAGCGTCTGCTTCTTTCCTGAGCCAGGGGAATCACTGCTTTACATCCCCGTGTTATCAACCAGCTGAAGCAAAAGATTTTTCCTACAGCTCCGTCTGCCCTCTGTTTCTGAAACAAAACCCGAGCCAACGTGTCCCAGTCGAGGGCAACGAGCTATTTATTACTTATTAACAGCTGCACGCTTGTGACAGCAGCAAGCACGGGCTGAACACGCCACTGCACGGCAGCCAGCGAGCCCGGCATGGGAGCTGGCTGGAGAGGAGGCAGATGCCATATGAGGACAGGCTTGTGACGAGTAAACGTGGTGATAAGCATGATGGCAACACACAACAAGTTATTTCTCAGGTCTGCGTGTTATTTATGGGGAGCTGAGCTGGGTGGCTGGAGGGAAGAGGGGATGCAGAGCTGCGGCTGCATGGGAAGCGCAAGGCGAGCGATGCTGGTGTGCACACCAGCCCAGCACAGCCTGTTCCACACTGTGGATGGAAGGACAGACACCTCATCTCTCCAGGGCTGCCAACTCGGCCTATTTTTCACCAGCAACTCTTGGAAATGTTTGCCGAACAGAAGAACAAAGGCAGGTCCTTACCTTGGCCTCAAGCGTGTTTAACCTCTCCGTCATATCGGCGAGTCTCGTGCAGTTCATGCATTCTAGAAAAAAAACCAAAACAAAACTATGTAAAATCTCTGTGTGATTTGCATTTTAATCCATTGCTTTCAGTCTGCAGGCTCTGTTCCCTTTTTGATCCATGACAAATTATTCTAGATAGTTATAGCAGACAATAAATATTCAATTCCATTGCACAGGTAACCAGCCACAGCCACATTACATGAACCTTGTTTGGGGATGTTTAGTTGGGTAGAGTGTGAGACCAACTTCCCAATAAGTAGAAAGTAGGTGAAGAAAAAATTAGTTTTAAGACTTTTCAAGGTACCAACCAGCACGATCTGCTGGTACCAGCAGAGACACATGTTCTGCCACTGGTACTAGCTGGTATGGCACGTGTTCCCACCTCACAGGACATCAGATCGCACAGCCACTGCTCCCATTTAACTCTGTGCTGTAACCTCTCCTATACTAGGTACTGGTCAGATGCCGAGGAAATCAATAAATACACAAAATGCCCATTTTGTGGAGCCCTGCTCCGTCCCTGCACTTCCAGGCCCTGTTACCACTTCCACAACAAAACATCTGTCTTAATGACAGCAACAAAATCCAGGACAGACCCCACGGCTGAAGCAGACCAGAGCACGAAGTGGTTTCCATCTCACTTTGCTGCACAGAAACAACAGCAACCACCAAAGGGGTCTTGACAGGATGCCTTAGGAAGAACAAACATTCACATAATGGGCTCTGAGTGCAGTTTAAAATGATTGCTTGATACAAAGGACATGGTTTATCTAATCAGGAGGCCTGCTGCTTTGCCTCTGTTTTTATTTCAGCAATTTTAAAGGGAGTGAAGGAGCAAGAAGCCCTGAACAGACATTTAATCAACAAGGCACTTTCTCAGCCCTTTGCACCGGTGTTGAACTGCCCATTCCCAGCTCTCAGAGCAGCTTTCCAGACTGGACCACTCACCTACCATGACTTGTGAAGCACAACAGGTTTTAAAAAGGGATAATGACTTGCAGCACGAAATATTTCAGAGAATAAACCATCCATATTCAAGTGATGAATCACCACCATCTCATGTCCCACAGAGGAGAAATACATCTCTCTGTGTGTTTCTGGTCTCCTTAAGGGCCAGAGTCAGTTTTCATTGACTGCCCATGGAAGGAGTATTTAATCCTGGTATTTCCAATGGGCTGGGGACATTTACATGTAATTCTTCATCCCCTTAACAGACCATCCAGGTGCAGCTCATGCTGAGGCTGTACTGATGTGGAGTATGTTGAGTAAACCCAGCGCCTACCTATGGGCAAGAACAGGTGAACACAGGTTTGGGCCTGATTAAATATCACCCTGACACATGGAACTCAGTTATCAAAGCCCTAACAAGCTTTGCCACCTTCTGCCCAAGGAATCTCTCCAACCTTCACCTACAAACACGCTTCAGTTTTATGAAGCCCATGGTATGTGCTGATGGCTCTCGGCCATGCAAAGACTTTAGCGCATGGCTCGGAGGGCCAGTAAGCCTGGCTGTTCCACCTCGTGATTTACAGTCTAAGAAGATCACTTCAGCGCTAGCAGCAACAATCACCCATTGCATAAACCTTCCAGAGAAATTCTCTCACTGACCCTCTATGTGGAGCTGCAGAGCTTCCCAAAGGAGCTTCACACAGAGCATCCACCTCACCATACCCAGCACTCGGCAGACAAAGCATCTGATGGTTCAGGAACACTTAGATTGAGGGATTTCCTTTCAGGTCAATACTGACATAGACATTCTTCTACTCAACAGAAAATAACACTTGTTTATTTTTATTCTCTGCAATAGATCTTGGGCAATATTTTTTGGCTTGAATTAGTTCAGGAACATGCAAGTGCCATAAGTGCATTGTCCCACGGGGAAGGAAATGGGTGAGGCTTGCTTGGTCTGGATCTGCTTGTGGTGTGTAAAACGGGGAATTATGTTCTGTGTGTAACCAGCTTCATGCTTTTGATCTTGCTCATCCCCATAGAAAGATAAGACTGAATAAATCCAGTGCTCCCAAGAGCCAAAAGGCGTACCAGATGTGTTACAGAACAAATAAAATATGGAGTCCTATTCTCCCTTCTGTTGGCTTGCACATGTTAATAACTCCCACAGGTTTTGAGAGATTGACTTGAACTGTCTAAAAACCATCTCTGTGCATAATTTGAGATGTATTGATCATTAAGCTCTCTTTGGAGAGCTCAGCTCATAAAAAAGGGCTTGTACTACCCATCTGCACAGGGTGAATCAACCAGCTCCCGGGGGAGGATCCTCTGTTTGCCTCTGTCACACAGTGTACAAACAGCACCAGCAGCCTCCCTGCTCTTGAGGAGTCTCCCAAAGAGCCCTCTCAGGTGAGTCTGCAGCTCACACAGTTCGATTTAAGCGAACAAAATCAGAGAAGGGGGGATGAAGCAGCAGTGCCAGTGCATAGTGGGGTTTGTATTATATTAATATCACCTTTGTGTCAGTGATTCCTGGTGAAACATATGGAAAATGCAGCCCAGGTCAGCAAGAGAATTACTTAAGCCCAAGCTGAATTTGAACTCTGATCCTTTCCTTTGAGAAATGCCTGGAAACCCAGATTCACACCCACAGTACTTAGCCCAGACCCAAAAGATATTTAACTAATCCAGAAAGTGGACATCCTACTGTGAAAATTCTTCCTGGGGCAAGCCATACTGCTAGCAAATCCTTGTGACATTTATCTAGCTAAACTGCAGACGGGCGATGCTTTCAAACACAGGTGAATGCTTGGTGCTGCAGTTACAGAAACTGCGTTCAGAGCTCGCTCACAGCACACCAGGGATCGGGCTGCTCCAAGGTCTGGGGTCACTATCTGTCCTTGGAGAAAGCCTGAGAATGATAGTGACAAATCAAGTTAATAAATATCTTCCCTGACTACTATGCGCTGAAGCATTTAGTATTTAATCCTGATGGCTGGCGGTTCCGAACGTGAAACTGTGAAGCTGAATTTTCTGATCAGGGTGAAAGCAATCTGCTTTATTAAAACGAGCTGCAGAATCTCACATCATTATTTCGCATGCAACGAATATAACATTGGGGCAAAAACACATACTCTCTGACCTGGAACTCCAGAGCAGACGCTTTCCATATCTACAGAAATCCATCACTTGTTGCTACACAGAACCACAGTTTATTTCCCTCATATTCCTAGTTGGCAGATTTGTATTTTTCCAACTAGACTCTGAAAAAGGAGTTGTGATTTCACTCTATGAAGCCCAACCTCAAAACACATGGTAGGATTTGTTTTAGAAATATTCCAGCAGGGAGGATAAATAATTGAGATAATGAACACGAGACCGTACCTGCGAATGGCGTGACACCCAGTCTGTCTCCATAACGTCTCGCTGTTACTGTCCTAGCACACCTCTCCCTTCCCACCCTCCGGCTGCACGGGGAAAGCAACGCAACTGGATGGAAAGAAAAGTCACATCAGGGATGTGGTAGGCTCAGCATGCTGGAAAATAACAGGTCATGTACCCTGTGCCAGCAATGATGCACTAACCCCAATCCTGCTGCGTTTGACTGCGTGGCTGCAGCTCCCGCCCTGGACACGCTCCGGCCACAAGAGACTGACTTTGGGTGCCTTGCTAACTCGGCATTGCTGCTTTGCAGGGCTCGAGCAGCATTTGCCATAATTTCATTATTAAATAGCCACACAATTCAACTGCTCAAGGCTGAAAACCCCACAAATATCCAAACTCCTCACTCAAAAGAAGAAAGGTGTGATAATGGCTCTATACCAATGGGTCTCTAATCATTTCAGCACAATTCTCACAGTGGTACTGAGTAAAACAAAGACAAACAAAAACCAAACAAAGCGGGCTAACTTGCACCATGAGGCCACAGGTCAGAGTTTTATGCAAAAAGGCAAAGAAACCTCTTGGCATCTCTGCCCCATTTCTCAGCTCTGACAGCCCACGCTCATTTGTATATCCAGAGTCTCTGCAGAATATTAAAAAGGCTTTTGGTTTCCCTACAGCCAGATGCTCAGTAGATATAAATTGCACAGCTCAACCGAAGTCAAGGGATCAAGGTTCTGTCTCCCTTTTTCTTGATGGATTACTCCAAAATTCATATTTCAGAGGGGAGGTGGAGGAGGTGGTTTATAGCATATGAAAGGAGAGAGAATTCTAGAATCACAAAGCCTTTGTTTAACAAATAAAAGCTTTGCAGCCAGCTTTTTTTTCAAGACCACATTTTGCCATTATAAGAAACTTCAACCTTGCAATGCAATGGGGCGTAGCACACAGTCGGGCTTCGGGACATAAGAATTGCATTTGCAGCTCATGCTTCAACCTGCTCGGGACTCTAAACAATGCACTTTCCTCCTCCGAGTCCCACTTTCCTTTCATGAATTTTTAGTGAAATGCTTTTTCTGTAAAGGACCAGAGGTCAGAGAATAAAAAAAGGACCAAATATTACACACAGAGAAATAAATCAGTATATTTGATTGCTGGGATAAAACCTACCTGGCAGCTCTTCTCTCTGCATCTCATAAAGCCCACCACTTCCATCGTGCTTTACAGAAATGGACACGCACAAAGAGGTCGAACTGGGTTATCCCCAGGGTAGGGGGAGCAAACCGGAGCCACGGCGAGGCCACGGCAACAGCCCCAGTTCAGAGCTCTGGGAACGCGACAGCAGCTCCGCACGACACAACACGACAGCTTCAACTCTGCACCAGCGGCTGCACAGCCTGGCTGCTCAGAGCAGGTTACGGTTTGGGATGCACTGCCCTACAAGTCCCTAACTCACAACTCAGTAGGTTGAGTTTAAAGAAAATGTCATCTTTCAAAGGAAGCAGGAGACCAGCTTTTGTCAATTAGCAGACACCTTTCTCCAGGATAAGTTCAGAGTAGTCTCTGAACAAATCCGGACGAGCACATGGGTGAAGTCAGCTAAATTAGCGCAGGCAATGATGCTTCTTTGCAAGGAGAGAAGGATAAAGCTGGAAACTCCTAAGGGAAGTAGAAAGCAAAGCCAGCGTCCCCTGTCAACTTGGGGAGCACCTGACATGTTACACACTGGAGATGTTATATTTGGACACGCGCAAGATAAACCACCAGACCACTAACCCCTCCATCCACTTGTTGCCGCACACATACACACAATTTGGCCAGGAAAAAAACCAGTGACTCTTTCAGACTCCAGCATGGAAGAAATTTCAAGTCAAATTCCACAACAGAGGTACAAACGCAGATCTGTGCCTGCCCAGGTGGCCCTCAGCAGGGGACAGCCAGCCCGGGCTTGCATCTCCGCTCCTCTTTAATTTGTCTGATTTGACCCTTCCAGCCTTTTTACATGGATACTGAGTTTCCCTAAGTAGTTTATGTTCTGGCCCTTTGCAAAAGCTTTCGCCAGTGCTTGTGAAGGATAGCAGGCCCAAGCCATAAATCACAGCCAACCTGGGATCTGTTTTTTCAACACGTTTCCTCTAATGAGAGTCAGATGTTGGCTAGATAGACTTTATTAATTGTGCTTGTTTAGAATCAGTCATGTCTGTAGCTCTGTAACAGGGTTTTCAGCATGTGAAAGGCAACAGGCTGACAGCAACCGCAGAGAGGAGGAACGTTTGGGTCGCCCGGTAGCCTCCGCTCCAAAGAGCAAACAGGAATCAAAGGTCTGAGAGCTGCGGGAGGGATGGGATCCTGCCGCAGGTTGGACGCCCTGGCCATGGCTCAGGTCCCAGCAAGCTGGCACAAGAACTGTTCCTCTGCGAGTTTTGTTTAGTGTAGAATCATTAAGACTCAGCTGCAAGAGTCTCTCTGTTTACTGCCATGATGTTTACTTGTTGCATGCATTGGAAATTTTCACCTTTTGGCAAAGACAGCGTGGAGGGAAGAGCCACAGATGCCGGGGTCTTCCAGAGCAGTGATGCTGGGACAGCCCAAGACAGCCGACCAAAGAAAAAAGCTCATGAGGTCCCTCCTCTCCCCAACATGTCGGGGCATTCAGCTGCAGGGGAAATCCATGTTCTTGCTGAGCTGCAAACATGGCATGTTCTAACTTAAGTGTGCACAGAACATGTCACCACCCTGGAGCGTCCCTCTGTTTGGGATGTGCAGACACAGCCCAGCGGGACTGGGTATCGCCCACGAGAAAATGTGGAAGGAAGGACACAGAGCATCTTACTTTTGTCTCCTTTCTAGGTCAAACAGCTACCAAAACCCACAGGCTACTCTCTTCCAACACACAATTTCTCTAATCCCAAGTTCCAAGCCAGCACTGACAAAGCTCAAAACATTTCTGCTCAGTGTGACCATTGCCATAATTAAAGCATCTCCCAGAGAAATGCAGACTGTCTCATTGACCAAAAAGGGCTTGTTCTCTCCCACAGTTTGCACATCGAGATTTTGCAGGATGGAAAGTTTTAATTTCATCTGTAAATTGTGAATTGTTAGGCTGCCTATCAATATGAAACAGAACACCTATAGAATATTTTTGCCTTTTTACCGTCATCACGGATAACTCACCATCTCTGCTAGAAGACTCCGATCACTGCCAAATCTTCTCAGTTTGTGATCTCTCTCTCTAATGTATATCTCTATTATAAAAACCCTTATCCTCAACTTTACTGGTTCTCTTTAAAAAGCAGCTCAAATTTCCCTTTTCATGAGACCTGCTATCCAATCTTTTTCTGCTTGCAAAATATTCAAACTTCATTTTCATGTCTACTTTCTTCTACCTTCTTAAACAGGAAAAGGCTTTTTTCCCCTGAATAAGTGATAAATATTTTTTCATTATCACGATATTCTGTGATGTTGAAGTGTCTGCAAAGAAAACCTGAGCAAAATTGAGCGAAATTTTACCACAAAAGGCACTTTTGGAATAATGGCTGGTATTCTAGAAATGACAAACCATTTGGTACCTAGTATCAAGTGAAAAAAATTGGTGAATTTTTAAAAATTTTTGCAAAATTTTTTCTAGATGTTTTAAGCTATTTTCATAGTTTCTTAATGATATGTTTCAGTCTCAAGTTTTGAAAGAGCATTGATTTCAAAACTCGCCCAAATTAGAAATGAAATGAACCAATTAAATAGTCTTAGCTGAAATGAAACGGTTCACTTTGGGTCAAATGAAATAATTTGGATTGACCCAAACCCATATTTTAGTCATTACGTTGTGTCAAAAAGCTAAAAATTTCCATTTCGGTTTCTCCCAAATCATTATTCTTTCCAATTTTTCGGTTTAGCGAATGAACACCAAAACCCCCATTATTCACCCAGGTCTCTTCTTAAACAGCTCACATCACTCACGTTGTTTTATTTAAAATTTCACACATGCACACTCCCACACCACTAATTTTACACATAATTGCTCTCAGCCTGGGGATTTGTGCTCTTTCACAGCGCCAAGGATCTATTTTGCTGGTTAGGCCCTCGCTCTGTTAGCATATGGAATTAGATCATGATCATTTATTCACAGGCAACCACGAGTTGTGGGATGTGTGTTCAATCCATCTTCATCTGTCAGAGGAAGGTTTAGCAGGGAATGGCTGGATTTTGATGCAACACGTTTTGCTAGGAACGTATTACCTATTATTTTAGAAACACCAAGGACATTTTACTAACGTAGCCCAGCGTAGTTGCCTGATGAATGAAAAGACCCTGATAATAAAGATTTTAGCTATCCAGCATGATTTTGTGAAGCCTTGCTGTCTCTGGAGCTGCTGAACGTGGTTCCCCCAGGTGACACTGGTGGTACCATGGGTGCCCAGTACTTCTGATATTGTATAAAACAACCCTCCGATGAGCCCTTGACTCCCCTGCTTCACCACAGCATCACTGCACGGCTGCAAAGTACAGCAAAGCAAAAAATATATAGATAGAAAATAAAGAGACAGGTTAGCATGAACAATACATATGTACGAACCTCTCACAGGAAGATACGTGAGTTAGATTAAGATTCCCCAAACTACAAGGAGGGAGCCCACACGCCTTCCTGCCAAGGAGGATGAAGATGCAGAGCCCAGAGGAAAAACATTCTCCTCCTATAGCTGGTGCAGTCCTCGCTACACCAAAATCCAGAGCCTGACCCAACTCATTTCTCTGTCACTCCCTGATCTGTGACGTGCTGTGATACTCAACAGGACCTGGCTGACTCTGCTGACCCCAGTCCAAGCACACCCTGCTTGAAAGTTCATCTCAAATTGGGATGGTCTCGCATCCCTTACGGAAGAGACGTTTTTTCCCTGCTGGGAGAAGCAATCGGGCGAGAATGCACTCGAGATATGGCGTAATGTAACGTGAAATAAGGAAGCAGACAGGACAAAAGGAAACACTCGAATCGAGGTTCACCGTCAAGTCTGGAGGGACTCATGTAATATCAGTTCTGCACCTGTGTTTCGCAGGGCAGAGAATCTCTCACAGTCTCGAGCCAAACATCGTGTGCTTAGCTGGAGTGTGTCTTTCAGAAAGACACTCCAGAGCCAGACAACCCGGGTTTCTGTAGTAAACAGCATCCAAAGGTAACTGTTGTATAAGAAATATGCATCTAGTTTCCAGTTTGGATCTCCGACATTAAATTCTACCCCTGCTTTGAGTTTTATTTCACTTCAGCCTGCAAGGTTGTAAGACACCTCTCGGGTTAGGTGTCTCCTCTCTGCACAGAGTCCCTGCAACCCATAAACATGTTACATTTAGGATGCCCAGTCAAGCGCTAGTGGTTCATCATCCAGAACATTAAGCACCGGCTTCCTTTAGCCAAGACAAAATACTAGCTGAAAGATGAATAAAGCAAACAATTGCTTAAGCAGCTGAAAAGGATGGTCTGAATTCGGAAGGATTTGGGTCCCTGAACTTCAAAATACTATGTTTGCCCATGCATTCTACAACACCCATGCTTCCTTCTACAGCAAATGCACTCTGATGATGATGATTATTATTATTATTATTATTATCAGGAGCACTTTTGCAAAGCTTTGATTTCCCAGGTCAACATTTCAGCTTCAGGGCTGCACAGCACCCACAGCCCTTGTCCAACACACCACTGCCCTGTACAAGGCTCATGACTTGTCACTCAGCACCTGAGAGTTGGACTGAATTGGTCTAAGGACCGTTACTCTGCTTAATTCTGCTAATTACCCTTTGCTGGCCTGTATAGAAACCCTCTGAGTCCTGCAATGGTCCTTATAGATGTGAGCAGCAGAAGGAGGAATACCGTCCATGTTGCTCCGCAGCTGCAATGTTGTTCTCTGAGGCACCCAGGGACGCTGGGGAGTTGGGAGACATGGTAAATCCCTCCTATTATCTGGTCCCCGTAACGTGAGGGAAAAGTAACACTTGCATCACATGAGTGGCTAGCACAAGGCTGTGCAAAGGAATTCTTATTTTGTTTTGGCTTTGTTGTTTCCTGGTTAACTTCTGGGTGAAGAAAAATTAGTAAAGGAAATATCCAGTTGCTGTTAGCCAGGCTCAGTTCATTTTCAGTTTCAGATTTTTAATTCTTCAAAATAGCTACACCAGGCTACTTCTCTAACTCTTTTTAGAATGAAAAATAAGAGGATATCCATAATTAAAAGGTTTTCCAGAATTTCTGCATCATGTTATTTTAACCCAAAACTCACCAAATGCGTCCCAAATCTGAGGATCCATTTACTTTCTGACAAGGTTGAGCCCTTATTCACAATTTGCCTGTTTGTGCTTTCTTTGCTTTATGGTATCTACACAACAAGCACCATAGCTTAAGCATCCCCAACAAGACATGCTGGTGGTAGTCTGAGGAGCTTCATTTTAAGGTTCTAGCTGCCTCCACCTTGAAACTCCCCTAAAAAAACGCCTTAAATGGCAAGTTTAGAGCCATGAATGAAGGCCCGGCATCCAGGGAGGTTTCTCCTGGAACATGGCAAGCATCGGGTAAGGCTGGGCGACAGCCAACCTCCTCTCCCACGCCTGTCGCCCCACGCACTCAGCCTCAATATTACGTTACTCTTACAGCTGTGGAGGATTTGACAATGAATTCTGACCCTCCCTCTGAGCACTGACGAGGAACGGAGAGAACAGCCAGCGAGTCCAAAATGGACAAATGCAGAACGGCGCAATTTGTCTGCAATACACCGAGAAGGAACCGGATATCTCCAGAGACACCTTCTTTCCCCGCAGCCCCGCACCTTCTCACCGCAGCTCAGCATCACTTCTGAGCACCAGATGACAACACCCTGGCAAATAAGCTCAGACCTGCGCTTTAAAATTACACAGCGAGAGGACGGCGTCAGAGGCTCAATGCAGCGTCACTGATGCCTGCGGCCACACGATGCTGCTGGCAATAGGGATGATGTTGGCTCTTTCGAACAAGCACAGGGTCAGGCTGCCATAATTCTCCTGCAGTCAAAGGAGCTCTGAGGTTTCGTACCAACAGAGTTCAGCCCCAATAGCACAGTCGGTGAACTTGAGGGCACTTAAATCTCTTAACTGCTTAAGTTCATCCTTCCCCATGAAATGTGTCTGGAAGACACTCTCAAGCACTTCACCAAAGTTAATTGCCTGAACCCAAACCATCGCAGCCCACAAATCCTTTAAACTTTCGGAATTGACTTAATGCTGAACAGCTGCCAGGCACTCGTTCGCTTGCAGCTTCGGGAACAGCTTTTCTTATCAATAAACGGGGATTCCTGTGTATGCAACACCCAGTAATGGTGATGGAAATGGCTCCGTCAGATGCCTCTGCTTTAGAGATATGAGTATGCCCAAAAGGTTGCAGGCAGCAAAAAAGTGCTAAGTGCAGCTACGGGCCAAGCAAGATGCACATTCAAAACAAACAATGGAACAGTCCCCTTCCAGAAGCGTGAGGACAGCCAGCGTGGGGGATGCTATAAAAACGTTGACATTCACTATAAATTGCTGTGCTTTGAGACCCAAGACGCTACAGTTTTCCTCAATAGGAAATAACTGGGCTATCTCCAAAAACTGTTGGTAAATGAGGACTTTAATGGTGACAATTGCATCAGTACAAAAGCAATCTCCTATTTTAGCCCAATTAGTGCTGTGCTAAATCATCAGCCCGGGCCTTGCCTTTTGCAGTTGAAAGGGACACATCTGTGAGGCTCTTCTGTTGCATGTGGTTTATATTATACTCTAGCACAATATGTATAAACTAACACTATTCTACGCTTACACAGCACCTCATCTGGAAATCTGAAAGCGATTTATGAATGGTGGGCATCTGTGACATTTTACAGATGGAAATTGAGGCACGAAGGGATTCAGTAATTAGCCCCAGACTTGCACAACGAATCAGTTGCAGAACAGAGCCCATTATTTGTTGTGCAGTAACATCTAGTGTCCAAATACGGAGGGAGACAAGTCTTTCCCCCAAAAAAGCATTGAAGTGTGCCCAAAAATGCCACCTATGCCTGCGTTCAGACCAAGACCGCTGAGGAATAGTTGGTACGAACACGGATTCTAAAGCACAGCCTACCCTGGTAGACAGGTCCCTCTGTTCTTGTAATACAAACGCAGGCCAGAAAAAGGGTTAATACGCCCGAAAGTTTGTCTGCTTTTTCCACATCAGTTGATCTAATAAAAAAGATTGATTCTCCCCACAAATCTGGCCTCGCTTTAACAAATCACTTGATTTGACACAAAGGACTATATTCAGATAGTTTAAATTCCACTTTAGTCCCTGAAAGTCAAGTTTCTGATGGGCTGAATACTTTGAAACAGCCAATAAGAAACCCCAGGCAGAGACACCCACCTTGGGTAGGGTTGAAAGTGCCTGAATGCGGCCAGAAGCATCTGCAGACCTCTCTATACCACAGTGCTTGGGAGCCTATGAGGAACGTCAGAGCGTTACAGAAAACAGCCTTTTCAATACCTTCCAGAAATACAGCAGCAACTCACACTTCTGAAGCACTTCCAGTATGTAAGCACAAGGCCGTTTTACCTTCCCACATTGCCCAAGACAGTGGGCCAGATCACACTCACAAGGAATTGGGATGCAAATCACCAAAGGGTAGATGAAGTCCATGACAAAATTCAAGCAATCCAGGTAATTGCATTAGAAAATTTTCAACCTCTTTAGCTTGAAAAGACAGAAAAGCATTTGCAGCCAGATCTCTATTGCGATTTAAAACAGATGTAATTTTTAGCTCTCCATTATTTTATCTGAACCTCTGTCCTCATGGGAGAGCCTGCAATTGCAAACACGGTCACAGCCACCTTCCCTCCCAGAGCTCTGCAGCTCTCACCTCTATCAAACAAACCCTCTTTCTACCTCTTCTCAACATACCACCCCTAAAGATTGACAAGGAGCACGAGCAGGTCAGGGGAAACAGGGGAGTGACATGGTCTGTGGAGCCTGGAGTCCCCTCTCAGACAGCGACCCAAGGGAAAACCAGTAAGGTACAAGCATGGGCAGACCTTCCAGGTGTTCATCAGGTGCTGCCCGGGCAATTCCCTGAATCTTAGAGGAGCAGAGCCTTTCCAGCCCCCCTTCTCCTTGCCCTCCATGTACGTGAGGGAAACTGAGGCAAAGAGCAGGCAGAGCCTCGCAGATCCCCTCCCGTGTGCTTCCCCCACAAGCAAAGGGCAACCCTGGCTGCCTCGGCCCCCACCTAGGAATGCCCCCGCTTCGCTCTTAGCTCTGCCTTTATGTGATGCTGGCATTGCCCACTTACGGTCCTGGTTGGAAAAGTAACCATGCTGGCGGCCAGACGAACCTGCGGGGGGGAGACAAGGCCATTATCACTGCGAACGTGTCAAACCCTCGCCCTGCACAGCTTTGGTTCAGCAGAGAAAAAGTTTACTCAGCTTGCGGAGCAAAACTTGGTGAGGAATGAAAGCGCCTTCGCTCCCCCCGCTTGGCTCGTTTCTGCTCTTGCCAGCACTTTCCCCCTTCCCACCCACAGCAAGACGTGCACGCACCAACGCGCACCCTCCTGCTCGCAAAGTGTTGAAATAAGCCTGTAAAAGAGCCCCATGCCACTATTGGAGAGGATGCTTCCAAGAAATACAACCACAGAAAAACCTACTGAATGAAACAGAGAAGGAATTGAAGGCATTTAGCAGAACAGGCACAGCAGCATCTCATAATGTCCAGAAAACCAGAGAACGCTTCAGAGGGGGTGTCTGAGCGTTTGAGCTGGGCCACTTACCTTGCCTATAAAGATTTTTCTGTCTCAAAATCTAAAACTAGAGATGACAACTCAAACTGCCTTTGTAAACCACCCTGAGGTCTATGAAGATCTAATTATTTAAGTCTGTGAACCACAAAGCACTTGCATCTGGAAAGCACAATATATGAGCAAATCAGTATCTGTGTTTTCTTGCAAAGAAGGGTAAAAAAGCAAAAAGAAAAACGCTAAACAAGCTGAGGAAATAATTGCCTTAGTACCACAAATTTCCCACAGCACTGGAGGATGCCGGTCCCACTCAAGTGATGTATATTAGTCACGATCAGCACACATAAAATCACCCTGAAGATACTAACTACTAACAACTGTTACAGGATTTTACAAGAGTGTGTTTCTTGTACCAGTGTCTAGAAACATCACATTAAAAACAAACAAACAAGATCAGATAATTGCTTTGAGTATGGTTTTTGTTAGTTTGGGGTCCTAGATTGTCTTGCACGTGTGCCTGGAAAGCTGAGCACAGCCTTGCTGCTTGTCCTCCTGCTCATCTCCCCCGGGAGGAACGGGACATGTCGGTGTAATTACACCAGTGTACATCTGGCTGCAGACTGGAGTCCCTTAAGACCCTCAAACAGTCACTAAAACCCACACAGATTCCTTTGGAAGGCTGATGCTTTAGTATTCCTCCGGCTCTGTGGTGTCACTTCAAGCTTTAGAGCACACAAGCAGTTATGAGGGGCCAAGTCTGGTCCCACAGTCACCGGTGTTACGTTCCTCCTAAACCTTATCCTTTAAGGGAACAGAGACTTGGCTGCTGGTGTCGCTCCTAGCAGCTGTTTCCATAACATCAGGCAAGCGTGGGACATGTGGATGAACAGAAAACTGTCCTGAATGGACACCAACCCTATCTTATTCTCTTTTTCTTAAAGAAATTCTGTCTCAGAGGGACCTACTGCCAGGTCTCCCACAGGATTGACAATGTGAGGAATCTTTTCAGCTGGTTTAACCCAAGATTTGGGTTGCAAGTGATGCTCATTTGGCAGGGACATGGTAAATCAGATCAGGGCTCCAAGGGGATGCTCCCATGAGGTCCCACCATGCTCAGATGAGCACCCACAGCACGTGCTGCACCACATACACCACTTCTAGTTCCACCAGCTCAAGCAGTGGGACCTGGGAGGAAGTTCTGCTTCTACTCTAAGGAACAGATAAAGATTCCACTTGAACTGAGATAAATGTTTTATGCCTTCTCAAAGAACTGCAGAGTCAACAGAAATACCAAGGGCCAAATCCAGAGGAATCCCATTACTAACTCAAGATCCATCTAGAGTTACACGGCGTCCACAGCACCACAGAGAAAGTTTCTCCCTTTGCACAACAGTGCCGGGTTGAGATCAACGACATAGGAAAAAAAATGTTTAGAAGGTCTTTTCTGTAATTGCAACAAGAAAGAGAAAACCAATCACAAGAATTACAAAAGGCCAATCAAAGGTAGAAATGCATTCCCCAGCCCTGCGCAGGGAATCCATTTCTGGACAGCTGCCTAAAACTCGGCATCCGCCTCGCACTGGCTCGACCCCCATCGCTCTTGGCAGGTGAGATAGAAACTCGGTTATAAAATGAGCCCTATATTTTACAAGTTTCATAAACATTTTTTTTAAAAAACTATAATATGAGGTATTCTCAGAGATCCTGTGCCAGAGAGTAATATGGTCTAACTTGGAAACAGAGTTACCACCTGTTCATGGCAACTACTCTTTTAATCTTCATTTCTGTTTTATGAGCTGACCAACACTATTTTATTAGCTGACAATTAGTTTAGGTTGATTTAATTAAACAAAATTGATTATACTCCCTCTTCCTTCACGGGCAAACTTTCTGCGGGACTAGGGCTTTGAACAACTTGGACCCTGTATCAATAGAACTATATTCCCGATCCTTTTGTTAAAAACAGTCACACGACAATTCAGGTAAATACATGTCAGTGCACACCGGTATGTGTCAAAAAGGCCGGTTCTGGCTTCCTGGTTACAAACAGAGGTGACAGTTTGACACCAGGTAGCAACCACTACTTAAACTTAACTGGTTTAAAAATTTGCCACCTCTGCTTTAAGAACGAGTGTGTCTGCACCTCACAGATGGACAATACATCAGATAGGAAAGAGATAGCTGAAAAATCACCCAATGTGGAAAAAACCCCTCTCATTTATTATTTTTCAAGGAGATCAATTCCTTAAACCACGTGGCTGCAGAGGTGCTGGAGTCAGTGGAACAGAAGGGGCAGCGCAGGGTGGAACAGCAGGCACAGCCAAGGGGGCAATTTTAACTGGCACTGGGAAGTGGTTCGTTTAAGCAAATCAAAGATGGACACACGGTCGCTGTCTGCCGGTGTCAGACAGAACTGTGACACCTGGTGCTTGAAGTTGATGACAAAAATCTGTTGACATCAATAATCTTGAACAGATTCCTGTACAATAGATGTTGCACACTAGGCAAGGGAAGGTTTTCTGTGCACACAGACACTCCTAAATCAGCACTGGGGATAAAGTACCACGTGTCTGTGAAACACTGGTCTACCATGGAAGAAATGGCATAGGGTAGATACCTCAGCTTTTATATGTCTTTGGATTTTTTTTCATGCATTATTGTAGCTGTTTTCTTCTCTTTTTTTCTCCCATTAATCTTTTAACATTTTCAGAGCTATACCGAGAAGAAAGTCCTGACTGGGCAAATGTCTCAAGTTCAGCACATACTCCGCATTACACACGCAGGCAGGTGCTTAAACTGTCAGGCATCAGTCAGACTGAGACACATTCATCCAGACAGGTCCTACAGATATTTATGTTCGGCTCATTTTAAAGATTCAAAGCACTAACTGGCCAAGACCAGCAGCACTAAGAGCCTTTCAAGTGCCGGCCCTTCCCGAGCTGAGCTTGAGCGGAACATTCGAGGATGAACTTTCTCATGTCACAATTTCACAAGTCCCGATTTGCAGCAAGGCAGAACTCAGCAGTCAGTTCTGTCTGCAGAGCTTGCAGCAGAGGCTGTGGCAACCACTCAGCCATGGAGGATGGATAGAAATGACTGTAACAGTAGTAGACATTTGGGTGTAGTTAAGTATAGACAATGCTGTAGTCAGATGGCTGCTCTTCAAGATATATGTTGCCTTTGACACTGACAGAGCCTTGAAAAGCAAACCACCACCATTAGTTATAACTCTCTGGCAAGAAAAGCCCTAATAATTTTGACTAATTGTCATGGAAAGTTACTCTGATTGCAAATCTAACAGTTATAAAAATCCAATTTTGGAATTCCAAACAGGCCAGGAACATAATTAAGCTCTACATTTTAACACTCTCTTGATCAATGGTGGGGTAAAGGAGACCCTTCCAAGAGCTTTGTTTTGAAATGAATGGCGCCATATTGATGAAACAACTTGGACACAAACCAGAAATTAAATTGAAAGTTTAAACAATGCAGCTGTATTTTATCATCCTGTATTGTCAAGATTTAACGAAAATAGCTCCTAAACAGAGCCACATGTTTTGCCTGTTGCCCAAAAACTGAAGGTGAATTTTAAACCCCTTTCCTAAACTGCAGGATGCCAAGATTTTTCAGCTAGAAGTTATTATTAGGACACAACAGTATTTCATATAAGTCTTGACAATGGTTTTGTATGGTTTCTGTAAAAGCAACTTCATTTTTTAAATCAGAGATGGCTTCGATGAGTGATGCTTCAAAAAAAATGGAATCTCTGTTGTATATTTCTTCTTGTTCCATATACACATGGTACCAGCAAAAATAAAATCTCATTATAATCAGAGGAATAATCAATACAGGGATTATAAAAAGGATTCCTCCCTCATCCTACATATCATTAATGAACATTGTCAGCTGCCTTCTAATCTCAGGGCTTAGAGACAGATCTAACGAGGGTGTATCATGTGCTTCAGTGTCACTGAGAAAACCATAGTCAACCCTTACTTTGAGAGTTCTCTCTTGCCTTTGAGAATTAAGATATGATGAAAAAAACCATTTGTTAGTTACAGCACTTTGAGAACCAGATTTTTGATAATTCTTGCAAATTGGTCAAGATACAGGCGACAGAAAATGTGTAAGAAGACTTAGTCTTTTTAATATCCAAGGCTGGATTTGCACAGCTGGAAAATTAAGAAAAACGCTCTGGTTTTTGGCTTGTCATCTGTCCAAATAGCCTAGAGGATTTTAGGAGGTGCAACTCATACAAATTAAATGGGATTCTATCACAGTTATTTACTGGAGTGTAGTATTTAAGATTGCAAGATTCAATTCCACATTGAGTAAAAATTTGCCGAAAACTGAATAGCATGTTAATAACAGCCTTTCCCATAAAAGTCTAAGTGTTCAATCTCAGTTTTGAATCCCCATAATCCCAGAATCAGGACAGAAAAAGTGCTCCAGGACTGTAACCCTCCAGCTGAACAGGTCCAACGGCTCAACCCTCACATATGCTACAAGAATTAGATATTTTAATTGGATCTATCAGGAAGCTTGCAGAGGGGTGCACGCAACTTTCATCCCAGTCCACTGGATGAAGGAAGGGAGATGAGACATAAAGAGATAAAAGAGCTGAGAACAAAGAGATTGGTGCGGTGCCTCCCAGCCTCTCTCATGCTGGATAAACACGTCTGTCAGATCCTGAGGTCAGGCGGAAACCTCTGACAATGACGGTCTGTAAGTCTGAGTATCTTTTACCTTCCTGTGTGACATGGACTTTCCAATAGCACAAGAAACAACTTCATTGGAAAGCTTCTGTGGAGCTTCACCCACCATCCGTTCCACTCACGTGCTCCCATGTACAAACCACTCCTGCTAGAAGAGTGCTGAGTTGGACACCATATGCACTGAGAATACAGCATGACAGAAAGGCTATGAGCAGGTTGTTACCCTGAGATAACAAGCAGGTAGGGCTCGTTGTGCCCACCCCGGTGAACTCAGCTCCATGCAGTGCTGTGCTGGCAGGCAGAACTACACCGGTACCCGGATTTAAGGCAATTTCTCTGTGTGGGATGGTGCTGACACTGCCATAGCAACCATTGCAACGTCACTCGGCATCACTAACATGGTGCTGCATCACATGGTGACAGTGGAAGTCCTGCAGACCAAGCCAGGCACACAGGGATGCTCAACCCTCTGGGGATATCCCTGTTTCCCTCTTCCTCCTCCACACCCCCCTGCGAGGGGAAGCCGGGAGGACTGGTGTAAATGAGCGCTGGACACACAGGTAGACAGGCAGACAGATGAACTTGAATGAGATGAACACTTTTCTTCATGTTTTAGGTCACTGTCTACTACACGTGGATGTGGTACATTCTGCTCTTGCATATATTAGAGCTATTAAATATATTACAGAGGCTGACAGAGTCACTATAGTAATAGAGGTTATATATGCTCTTTGGACAGACCATGAGAAATGCTATTTTTCCTCAGCTTTTTACCCAATATGTTACTGCATTGCAAATTCTCATGGTCATTAAATGCTACCTAAACGTTGGGATGAGATGGTTTTTAATGAAGTTGCTACTCCCATCCATCTGCCACTGTTCAGTATCTCATGAGCATTTTATCTCTCTTATCAGACTAACAAGACTGTAAAAGAAGTAAGATAAACGCCAGCCAGATAACTTGGATGTTATACAAATATTGACTTCAAAAGGGCACCATATTCTACAGCCAAAGGCTTTGCTGACGTGGCTAAGGGCTCAGAGGGGGAAGCACCTACTTGTACTGGTCTATGCAAGTTTTCCCTACACTCCTTTCATGGTTGATGAACATGCAACAATGCTTGATAAAAACAGTGTCTGCTACTGATCAAGTACTCGTTGCTTTGTATCACACTTGAATCTAACAGGAAGAAATGTCCAAGAAGATGTATTGTCTAAGTTCAATGTTTTATCAAAACCAGATGAGCACACATAGCCCAAGGTCCTGGTCAAAAGCCAAAACATACAAGCAGGAAACTGCAAGCGGGTAAAATGTGACACTTGAATAAAAAAAAGGGGTCGTTACCTTTGTGCCAAAAACAAAGGCATTTTTACCATGATGGTACAGTGTATCTGGAACACCTCTGCCTCCTGAAACGGAACACTGGGATTGCTACAAAGCCTCTTCATGTCAGGCTGTGCTAAACGGCAATCCTAGCTCAGACCACCTCTGGGCGATGCCCTCCAGTGCCTTCTCTTTTACACATTCATTTACACAGATGCGTACACATATGCACATACCCTTATGTCTGTGCCGAGAGGAACACCGCTTCCATCACAGCTATTTTTACTCTTTCAGACTATTACTGAGAAGCTTTCTGAACAATTTCCTTCCTGCTATGGCCTTGGGCTTCAGTGAAGAACCTTGTCCAGCATTCTTCTCAAAGACAGGCCCTTATGGTGGAGAATAAGCAAGACAGAACTACCAGTGGTTTAGCCCCGATGTTCTGATGACCACCCACACCCCTTCACCTGTCCCTTGCTCCACTCTCTCAGCTGCACTTTTTCGGTCTAAGTCTCTTTGGTTTTCACTGAAACCAAATTTGGAGTCATCAAGACGTGGAGAGATGGGGCTGTGTTTAAGCTGGATTGGATGTGGCTTTTCTAATGCAAAGCCCAAGCTTCCTCTATAGTTTCATCAGCTCCCAGCTGCTAAGGAAACAAGAGTTCAGTGGTGCTGACTGAACCCACGTTTAACTCCCAGGACGGTCAGCTCAAAGTACCGGTTGGCTTGTGGACTTCAAATACCTGCCATGGGCACTTAAGCAAAGAGAGCCTAAAGCATCTGTGACAAGAACAAGAGGGGAATATAAGGCATTGAACCATCATCCAGCTACGCTAGCACATTTTTTATGTGCTAAATCATTTTTTTCAATTAAATTCTAGCAAGAAAACATATACGAAGTGAGTTTGTCACATTCCTGGTAAGGAACAGCCCACCACTGCCTATTGAAAAAAAGCTGTAGGGCAAGAGGAAAGGTCTCCAAACACCCACAAATTCCTCACTCCTCAACCCCAACACACACCGCGCCATCCCAGCCGCATCTCTCCAGCCCCACAAAACCTATATTCATTCTGCACCAGGAAAGTTAAAAGCAGAAGAGGCGTGCTAGCCCCTGGTCATTTTAAGTTGTCTGTCCAGTCAAGGTGAAAGAGTCTCATGGAAAAGGCACTGCCCCATCCACTGCCACATACACACCGGCCACAGGTCCCTCAATAACATGTCCCACCCCCCCGCCATTGCTGAAAAGTAACATAGCTGTTGGAAAGAACTGGAAAATAGTTTTTAAGCTTCATTAAAATATTTCAAAAAGTCACTTTGATTTAAAATCCACCTTAATAAAGCCATATTTATAGTTTCTTTCCACAGTCTTCATCCATTTATACAGCTGCAGTTCCTCTAAAAGACAGTTCAAAGAAATGCAGCTCCAGGCACCCAGTCAGAGTCTAAAAATCCACTGTTGAGTTGCCCAAGGTTTTACTAATAAAATTTGTCTTCAGCGATATAAATTGAAAAATCAAACCAGAAACCTGCTCACAATCTCCTGCAGTGGGTTTTTCAATCTGCGGCTCTACTCCATGAAAAAAGGTGTTCCACATGACCTCCGATTGCTGGAGGGAGATAAGGAAAGAAACACGGTAAGTAGGTGTTGAAACTTCTTAGAAATCTGACCGCACCCTGGGGCATTTTCATCTGCTCAAAGGCACTCGTTTCTGGTTCAGAGATCAGAGCAGCCACTTGATGACTTCTAAGAGAACAGGTCAACTTGCAGCCGTCTCCTTCCATGGCCTCTGACAAAAGGTCGTTCCCTAGTTCAGGCTCTCACACAAACCCCCTTTTTCCAATGAAAAGGGATTTCTCTTCCTCCTCATTGAGGTACAAGATGCCCCAAGGAGCAGCAGCCAACTGCAAGGGCACAACACAGCTCGAGCAGCTCTCACGATGCTGCTCCCATGAGTGTCAATGAGATTCCAGATTGCTGCAGGTCCTAATGGAAGAACACAACTAAACTGCCTACCAGTGCTTGGGTTACAGCCTTGCAGCTCAACAAGTAAGCTACACGTCAGAATTCAAGACTAGAAAGAGCGGATAAAGCTGGAATTGCTGAACTCATCCAATAACCAAAAGCATGTTATGTTCTTCAGCTATATTACGCAACATTAAAATTAGGAGAGTATCAAAAGGTACACAGAGAACTTAAATGAAGATACTTGTTTTCCTAGATTGCTACCCTTGAGCTATAGCAGACTCAAAGGTTTTACAATCTGTTTTCAGTATGAAAAAGAAATCCATAGCACAGAGCCTGGGGAAGCAATCAGGGATCGCACAACCTCCTGTTGAGAAAGCTCTCCAAGCCCCAGCACTGTGTTCACAAGAGCAAGTCCTCTCCAGTCCCAACCAGAGCAGGACAATCAAAGTCTGGAACAGCAACACCAGCTCTGATCCCATCACAAGTCCCTTGTTACACGTCACAGCCCACCCTGCCAGTCTTTGGGGACAGTGGCTCCCATGGCGTCAGTGAGGGTGGCACCCGGTGCCAAGGACACACATGTTTGGCGGGAGGATTCCGCAGTAGAGCACGTCAAAAACAAGCAGAGCTCAAGGCAGGTACTCAGCTGATCTCAGAAAAAAACCAGCTGGGAGCCCTGCTACAGAGAGAAGAAATAAGGCTGGGAGAGGAAAGTTTTCAGCTGTTAGCAACTGTTCCTCGCATAGGAGTATTTTGCCAAACCTATCAGTGCAGCACTTCTTCAAGGTCTCCATTATTCCCATGCAAAAAAGGGAATGTTCAGGGCTGCGGGAGCTGCCATCTGGCAGGTCCTGCTGTATCTGCAAGTTTTTTCAATGCTTATACAGGGCCCTGCTCTGAGTGGTCTCTTGGTGCTACTGAAGCTTTGCTGTTGAATACCAGAGCGCTAGTGAACTTGCAAAGTCCATCAGTACACAAGCAAAGTTGGAGTTATGTTTTGTTTTGGTTTTTTAAATTTAAAAGCACAAAAACCCTTATTGAAGGGCCAACAGATGACAAATAGGACAAGAGTCAAGTGTGTTATCAGTAAATAGGGACAATCAAATCATTTTGAGCTTGCAATGTAACATGTTGACTGAGAAATGCTGGAACTGGCCTGATTAGGAAATGCCCATAAGACCAGCCTGTCTAATGAGAACAGCAGGACAGGGGATATCTTTACCGGCCAGGCTCTACATCCCAAAATTCTTTAATTTCAGTCCCTATGAAATTCCAGTGCTTCTCAGATAACATCTAGAAGGCAAACGTTACCACAGCACAATCTCCAAGGAAGCAAATTTCAAAATTGAAATGACCTTTGAAATATTTGCCTACATCACTTTTGCCAAGAAGCTTGGGGCAGTTTCATCTTTCGTTATTGCTGATTCTCAACTTTTGGCAAATAGCGCATTAGGTTATTATTAGTAGCAGGATTTTAAATTAGTGCCTGAGAATCCATTTGTCCTTTGGTACTGAAGGAATTTGAAAGGGGAAAAAAAATTAATAATAATAATAATAATAAAATGTACCCCCAACTCAGAAATTAGACTCAGCTCGCTAGCATGCCTGGATTCAATCTATGGCTCCTCAGAAATCACAAGCCAGTGGAAGGTTAACTCAAAATCATGGGATGGGAACGCATATGGAATTTTCATTCTGCTTACAGGAGGGTAAATTACATTTTTTTAATCTCTGAAGCTCAGCTGATGTTTCAGTTAGTCCGTGGCTGACAGATATCTGCCCAGCTGCCTCCTGCTTACATCTGCATGGGACAGATTTCTCCATATACATTAGATTTTGCTTAAGACAATGCGTCGACTCTCGCTCACTCACAGCGCAGGGAGGAGAATCCTCTGCCTGCCCACACTTTCCAAAAGTGAGGGTACCCTTCCCTGCCACGTTCCATGAACAAAAAAATACTACTGAGAGGGTTACAGTCCCCTGGGGACATAGACAACCGCTTTCTTATTTCACACCCCTTGGATACATGCACCTAACACCAGATGTCCACGGAATATTTCATTCATAGAACCATAAAATAGTTTGGGTTGGAAGGGATCTTCAAAGGCCACCTAGTACCACCCCCCTGCGATGAGCAGGGACATCATTCTATAGAGAGTTACCAACTTCCCTCACCATTTTTCAATTAACAAGCAATTACGCTTAGCATTGGCCAGGACATGGGGTCTCCTTTCAGAAGGCAAGTTGTACCACAAAGTCACGTGTTATACAAGAGCATTCACGCAAACTTTAAAAACTAATATATCCTGAACGTTTTTTGTGACAACCTTCCCCCACGTAAACCAAGACCTCAGATTCGGACAAACCACAAAATGCTGCCCAAGCCACGACCACTTTAGTAGCAAAATATAACATACCCCTCCCCCAGATAACTTGGCCTTGCCTATGCTAGTCCAGCTGTTTTATTTTGTGAATTGGAATCTAAACGCGCAGGCAAAAGAACCACGTGGTTTCGGATTCACCGATGCACAAAGGGATTTTCTCTAATAATCCCATTCATCATTACAGAAGCTCAATGTGTGAACGATGATCCCTAATATCCTCTGGGGAGAGCTAAGAGTCTCAAATTCAACAGGCCATTCAGGGGGTTGCATCTGTGGATCTTAGAAATATGATTAAGTGCCTTAAGCAGAGGAAACTGGTTTTTCTTTCCTTCCTTTTAATGAACAGCTCAGAGTTCAGAATACAGAAAAGAGACAAAGTGCCTGAAAATAGTCAACAATGCATCAGAAGAATCTGGAAACTTCATCTCTTGAGTTTTTTAGAGATAATCGCTACATGTAGGGCTAGCAACAAACTTTACATCTTCTCTCTTGTATATTAACTGGAGGAAAATGTCACACTTACCTGGCAGAACCAAGGCTCTCCCAACCTGGACAAAACCACACAAAAGGCCACACATCCAAAGTGGAACCATGCCAACCTACACCAAGGCAAGATCCACCCCCTTTTACCATCAACTCAACAGACAAGACTCCCATTGTGAGTGTATAACCAAAGTTTTGTGTTAACTAAGTTAATGATGTCATGGCTAGTAACTCTTCCCCATGACTGTCAGTTATTTCCCCATGTTTTTCACAGGTCATAAATCGCAAGTTCTGCTAACCAGCAGTGGTAACAGTATGGGGTTTTCCCTTTTCTTTCCTCTTCTCACTTTATTCTCTTCCCATAACAAGTTTTAGTTATTTGAAAAAAATAGACTGATTGTGACTATATGCAAAATGTCCATCAATAAAATCTCTGCACAGTCTAAAAACTATAAGCTGACAGTGGCCTCCAGTACCGTTCTCCTGGGGACACTCCAGCATTTTCCAGTTTCTGTGTCACAGCTTTGCCCACAGCCTTTTGAGACATTCACAACTGACAAATTACAGTGCAAAGTTCATAGCAAGAAGCACTCTGATGAGGGCTCTGATAAAAAGATCAAGTAGAAAACCTGCTTTCAATTGTTTTTAGCTAGTGTTGAAGGACAAATCTTGGTAAGCACCATCAACGATAGAGGAGCAGCCATCAACAGCTCAACTGCTGCAATAAAGTCACCAGAGATGCCACTCTGACCTGGTTCTCAGTCAAACATCCAGATCAAAGGAGCAAGTTGCTTGAATTTCTCTCTCATGGCTTACATTAATTAAGTACTACTTAGTGCAATATGATGTTTTGCCGTTGTATTCTAAAGACAGGCAACACTGAAATACTGTTCTCATGGCAAAATTACTTGGTTGTGTTACATATTCTACGCATGTGATCATACAGAGTTAACATATGGGCCATTCTAACTGTGTAAATTGGGATCAACTTCATCAAAGCCAACAGAATGATGCTGCCACATAGTCAGTGTGAGATGAGAAATGGGGCTGTTGCCTTCAACCCTCAGCTGACAAACACTGGACTACATAATGGAGGAGGCTCTTTTTAAGAGGGGAAGAGGCGAAAAGGAAAAGCAAGGTCAGACCACACAGAAAAAATTGATATTTCTTGCCTTTGAACTCATTGCCTACTTGCTTGAGCCATAGAAGTTACTTCAGAAGCATTGTAACATGCTGGAGTTGGAGAGTGGTTTTCTCTTACCCTTTGTTCTTATGAAGGTGACATGGAGCCAGAGCAATGGTGTGGTCTCTGCCAGCCCCACCACAAACTGCTAGTGATGCCGTATTCCTCTTCTGTGCTTTACTCCTTTTGCTTGCTAAAGAGTCTACAGTATGTAACATAATTCCTGTTACAGGAAGGAGAATTTAATGCTGAATCTGGGAAAGCCAGGGAATTACCAAGAGATTTCCAACAGCTGATGGCTGCTCTGGAGGAAAATCCAGCTGCTCCTTTCCATGGGGTGACCTGTTAAAGTTGGAACAGCAAATTTCCAAACCAGTCTCTAGCCACGCCTGGAACAATGAAGCATAAATAAATTAAATTCTTATCTCAGAAAAAGCTTATGAATGTCTCACTCTGTATGCAAGCGTTTCAGGAAATAGGGAAGGGGGAGAAAACCTTCCAAAAATTCTGTGCTAAAATCATTTATACTTTTTGCAGTCAGAAAAAGGGAAAAAATGAATAAGAGAAGAGCAACCTTTTGTCAGACAGAACAAGCAACGCTGTCTGTAGGTGAGCAGGAAAAGTCCTTTAGACTCTGGCACTCACCCCTCATTAACGCCAGCAGGAATTCAGCCGCATCCGCGCACCGCTATGGCTGGCACAGGCTTTCTGCTTGAGCACAACCTGCGATTCCCCTCATAAAAATCCACGGAAGAGTAACTAGTCCTGCATTAGCCGTGCACAGCCTGCATACATGGTCTCAAAACACCCACTAAGTAATGCCAGTTCCAACCCCAAAAACCTGTGTTCACACCAGCCAAGAGCATAGGCTGGCAGGACAGGGAGGTGGCCTCAGCCGCATACTTGCTCTGTAGCAGAGCTGGACTTTCTCAAAGCGCAGCATTTTGCCCCTTCCTTCAAAAGGATGCAACTTCCAAACAAGCATTAATGCTCAAAAGATCTTTCAAATGCTTTGGCATCTTCTGTGGACACTGTGGGGTCGCAGAAGCTCCAGTGCTCGCTGCAAGGGTTACAGAGAGGGAACATTAAAGGCTCGCAGTGACATTTGTAGCTATGCTCATTAGCAAAGGTCTCAAAGCAACAAACACCTGAATAAAAACTGTAAGGGCTACTGAAAATTCCTTATAATGTGACTATTGGAAAGCTGTCTTCTTGCAGGCCAGAGCAAACCCGAAGTTAAGGCTGTTGCTTTTACCTGGCGATAAACTATTCCACGTGAAAACGGAGCGCAGGATGTAAAAACAAAGAGCAGTTACGACATGAAACAAATGTCTCCTGAATTCAGTCATTTCCCACAGGGAGTTAATCACATAACCTAAAGACCAGGCAACTCCATTTAAAAGTAATGATGCAAACCATTCTTGAAAAATAAAAAGTAGATCTTTGCCTGTCCTTAGATTTTGCCATTAAGACCATTATTTCAGTTTGACCTCTGTGTCACCTAAGATAGAAAAAAATATCCCCACTATCATAAAACAATACTGCTACAGACACTTGTGTTACATTTATCTTACAGTTTTGTGAAAATATTTCTCCCAAGTACTCTGTTAAATATCCAGTGCTTTTGCTGAGAACCTCTGGTTCTCAGCAAAAAGACCAAACTTGCAATCCAAAATTCCTAATTCTGGGCTACGTTTTCAGACAAAAACTATCAAGACTTTGGTCAAGGGGGGGTGGGAACGAAACATGCAATTCAGTAACTTTTAAATTTAGACTAAATGTCAGCTCTCTCCCTTAAAAATGTCAAAGGCAAACGTTCAAACATCCTCCCTAGCACTAATTTTATTAATACTGTCAGCAATTCTCAGTATCTCAATCTAAGACAGTGAGTCAGGCAGCAAATCAATCCAATTGCCAAATCTCCAGAGGGAAAGAAACAACAGGGGAAGGATGCCAAAGAGATTGCTGATAATGGATATTTAGTCTTTGTGTGGGACAAATACTTTGCTACTTCCTCACACTCCTTTTGCTCTGTTACACTGGGGGCACTCAGTTAGCTGTGGTTTAAATGCCTAAATTTAGCCATTTAGATTACACTGCCTAGAGCTTTCATATGGGAAGAATTCCTGGTTTCCGCTCCCCGAGCAGATTGGCAGCTGACTCATGGGACGTGCCACCAAGTTTGGGGGCTGTGACTTTCCTGTGTGGATCAAGTGATCCCAGTGAGTAAACCTGAGCGCTCAGCCAGGTACCGCTGTGCTTCTTGAGCTTTATTTCCCCTGCAGCCCATTCAACACCAGCACACCTCCATGAACACACCTGCACATCCCCCTTAGAGTGAAGAGCCATCCCATACACATCAACAGTTTCTTGATAGAATGATGCTGAGGAAAATGACAGCTGAGACCACGGGAGTCACTTGTCGAACCAGCTACTGAAGCAATTTGGCCATGAAAAGTGGGTTTACCCCTTTACTCTTGTTGGTGGAAAAGAAACCAGACAATGGGGTTTATGTCCTGGACAAGGAGAACATGCCCAGCACCCCAGGGCCTTTAGAGCCATTCTGTTGGTTTTGATTTTACCAGCTTGGCAGGACACAATGGCATGTCTGACATCCTATTCCCCCAGACAGACGTTTCCTCTGAAGCTCTGCTACCTGCAAGCCTTTCCATCCCTGCCTACATTGCAAGTCTAGGATTCACCTGCCCTAGCTTGGACTTAAATGTCTAACTTCCAGGTGCCTAAAGAGGCACCTGGAAGTTAGACATTTAAGTCCAAGCTAGTAGCCTTAGCACCCCTTCACGCTGCAAGGCAAAGAGCAGGTGACATGCATCACTGTGACAAACCTCCAAGCCAGGTCAGACGCTCTGGAGGAACCTATTTTTCCGCATTGATTGTGTGGGGAGCGTAGCTCACATTTTCACCCAAGGAGCTCACAGCCATACATGATATATACGTTAACCTTTGCTTTTTATGTTCTTTGCTACCAACTTCTTATTCATGCCTTCATAAAAGATTTTCAGCTCTTAAAATGACCAGGCAGCTTGGGTTACCTATACAGAGTTAATGAAAAATGCAACATGAAGGGTTTGAGACCTGCTGGGCACCAAATGGCTAATAACCATAGGTGCATTTTCTTGCCAGCATTATTTTTCCTCCTTGGTTATGTGTAGTTAAGGGACTAACGAGAAGCTTCTCCACATGCCTGCACATGGAGGTTTTATTTCCTTTTCATGTGGGAATTGGGCTCGTGTTTGATTTGCGCTGACCCTTCTTCCCACACAGTGCCAGATCTCTATCGCCTTGGCCGCGGGCCACGCGTTGCGGTTTGAAACGCGGTCCCTCAGGTAATTATCTGAGGAAAATTTACATGGAAATCGATGGTACAAACTCACAGCTGTCAGCCTGGGCTCCGACTTTGGCTGAGCCAGAAAGGGATTCAAAGAGGAAAGTCAGCTTCTAAATATAAATTAAGGGTTGTGGGTTTTTTTCTTCTTCCTTATGTATTTCTAAGAGACAGAAGTGAGGGAAAGGTGAAAAGTGGTTCTTCTTGGGGGGACAAACCTTAGATCCCTCAAGATGCCTGAAAATTTTGATCAAATTACTTTGTGCCTTCAGCTGTTATCATGCAGGACTGGGCACCCTTTCAAAGGGAAATTGCACAGAGACTAAAGCATACGCTCATTGGCACAAATATCAAGTCATCTGTTAAAAGTATTTGGACTTCTTTGAGAAAGTTAAAACGTTTTACACCAGTGATTGTGTTAAAGCGCTACAGTAAAAAGAATCCAGTAAACCCAAACACAAAGTGCAAAATTAATAGGTAGGATATCCGCTGATTCACTACGTTATTTCTTAGCTGGGCCTCCAGTACATATAACCCTGGGGCTTTCTCTTGCCGTACTTGGGTTGACTTCAATCAGTGTCCTTAAGATCCTTTTGTTCAGTTTCCCAGATTATTTTATACTTTCTTCTGGGGGGAAAATCCACATTGGTACAGACTGACACAGCTGGGAGGCTGAGATTCAGGGGACGATCGAGGTAGTGCTATAAGTTAAAAAATGAAAAGTCTTCCCTACTTTCAGAGAGGTTTTAATATACGTCACTCACAAACATACCATCCCAAAGACAAAATCCTGTTAAGTATTCACTTACGAAGGTGATTCCTAAGTTTCTCACCACCTGAGCCACAGTATCTTGAGAGCACTTAGAGAGTCTTCTGGTGAGCCAGTGGTGAACGTGTTCAAGAATTTTTGGAGGACAATGTGAGACCAGGAGTCTGGGAAGAGGAGAAGTGTGATGCTTATCTTTAAAAAGGGAAAATAGAAGCCAGGCTTCTATCAATACCCAGAAAAAAATGCAGCAGTAAATAACTAGACTATTTATAAGCACCTGGAAGATAACAATCAAATCACTTAACAGCCAACATAGATCTGTCGAGAGCAAATCATGTCAAACTAATCTAATTTCCTCCTGTAATGAAATACCAGGCCCCTTGAGGACAGAGTCAAAATAGTAGTTTGCACATATCTTGATTTTGGTATGGCTTCAGTCCTAGTTTTTTGTGACATTTTCGTAAGGCAGCTAAGGATGCAGAGCCTGCACAGGGGACATTGGCAACTGCTGACAGAATCACACAGCAGTAATCAAAGTTTCCCTGTCAAATGAAAGGATGTACCGAATAAGGCTCCACAGGGCTCCACCTCAATTCAGGTTCTGCTCTGTGCTTTGGGAACAGTGAAAATAAAGAACATACTCTAAAACAAAATGGAAAACTTATACAAATTGAATAATTAATAACATGGTAATGAGCAAGCATTAGTGTTTGTATTGAGCAAAACATGACAGCAAGAAAGAATCCATAGCATAATGTGAGGCAAAAATGCAGATTTTTAAATTGGCAAAGTTGCCTGAATAAAGAGAATTACTTTCAAAATGAGCGAGAATCACAAGTAAGGCCAACGGGATGAAGAATGCCTGGATAAGTGCTGGTTCTGAAGAAAAGGTCCTCACGTTTAGAGGGCAACAGGTTAAAACTCTAGACACTGATACCACACTGTTGTGACCAAGGTGAGCACCATGCAGGGCTGGATGATGGGCACACGGACAATAAGGGCTCTGCTGGCCCTCAGCTAGACACAGCTGCAGATAGTGCACTCCATGGAAAACTGATCCTCTTTAGTTTCGAGTGAACCAGAAAATCATTAAATGTAGCATCTGTCTACAGAGATAGCACTGCTGGAACAGCAAGCAGGGCACAGGCAAGTTGTGCGATCACAGCCTGGCAGGGACCTGGTAGTGGTGTGTAACTTACTCTGAAGCCCACGGACACATCTGTCCCTTAGATCTGCAGCAATCCTGTTCTTGGCTGTTGTCTACATGGACTCTCAGTTACTTACTGCCTTTCTGCTAGTGAACCCGGAAAACAAAAGTGGTTCTGGAGCAGAACGGTGAGTGGTAGATGCCCCAAACTGATGTTTCCCCTTCCTCAGTGCTCAGGCTGGAGAAGCAGGGCAGGCGTCTCATCAGCCTGCACATCCCAAAGGAAGCCTCATCTATGCAGAGCTTCCTGACAGCTCCTGGCCTCTCTCTGGAATGTGTTTAATTTAAAAGAGAAAAAGAAGGAAAGAAGTGGGAGCAGGGGGAGAAGAAAGGAAGAAAGATTCCAGGCCTAAGATTTATGGAGAGCCAGGTCAGTGGGAAGAGGGAATTAATAACTAAGGCTTACGGGGTTTTGTGTGCAGATGATGATAACTGGAAATCACTTGGAAATTCACAAGATATAACTGGTAACGGGGCTGAACATGAAGCAACCAAACCCATCTGTGTGGTTGGATCCAAACCTGACGCTTGCTGCTTCACCAGTGCACACAGATTGCTTTTCCCTGTTCCCTTCCCCAGAAAGAGAGGGGTTTGAGGTTGGTTGAGGGTGTAATTTGCTTTTTCCAATATTTTCTAATGGTAGATTTGGGAAGAAGCAGACTTCCCGAATTCTAAATGAATTGTTAGCTGTTCAAATGTTCAAAACTGAAGCAATAGTAAGGGCTTCAAATAACGCAATTATACGCACTAATAGCAACAAAGACAAACATAGGCAATTCATATCACCTTTATATCCACGCTCCCGAATCTTCGTCTCAAACAGAAACAAGAACTGGGGTGTATCCTCCACCTCCTGTTATTGCAGTAGATAGGGCTAAATAAACACGGAGCTAAAATGAAAGGTCGCTGTCGTTTGCAGACTGATGCCTCCCACCACTGCAGCTCCCAGCCCTGACCAGAACTGGTCCGTCACCTGCAGTATCAGAACTCTCCAGCTCAGATTTCAAAGTCTGCAGGCTTTTGGAAAGCGCTCTCATCAGCCACCCATTGTCACTAAAGAGCTAACACTATCCTGCAGTCTGAAATATTAGAGGACAGCAAGTCCAGTGGTTTTAACTGGTTTTAATCCCACGTTGTGGCCACTGAGTCTGAGCCAGACTTAAGCCCACAACACAACTCAGGGGTGAACTCTCAGACGCTATAAATTGCTCCTGAGGAATGCAAGAGATTTACAGTCACTGATTGACTATAAATCAATTAGATTATCTAATTTCTGCCACTAACACAGAGTGTGATAAAGTTACAATGAAAATGTGCAGGAATGCTGTCTCATTTTTAGAGAAAGCAGAAGGCACGGATAAAGCAACCCACCTAGAGCTTCTGCTCTGCATGAACAGAGCAGACACGGCAACAGCTTCACACTTCGTAGCATGAATACTCACAGCTTTTTAATACTCTGAACTAATTAAAAACTGACTGAAATACAGGGACCACACTCAATCATTTTGAAGCCATTCCACCAAGTGTCACCCACCCTGCAGAATGTTCCATCAACCAGGCCAGACCCGACACCAAGAAGGCATTTATTTCTCTCCTCCTCTTTATTTTCTTCTTCCTGGAGATAAGCGTTACAGCCTGAGCTGGCCATGGGAAGGAGGAACATCCAGACTCTTTCATCAGTGAAACACCAGACTTTTTAAAAACGCTGTTATGGAGAAAACTCACGTTTGAATGTGACAGGGTCTGTGGACTCGTGCTGAACCTGGGAACTCTTGGGTGGCCTGTGCCTTTTATTAAAGAATCTCAGCTCATTGACTCAGAGCTATAAGCTCATTCTTCTTGAAGATGACCTCAACTGAAGCCTGGTCTGCGGGGTTGGGTAGCAGCTGTCAAGCCCCCTGTTCACAAAGCTGACATCTTCTATTCCACCTCTGTTTTTATTAATGATGTCCTGTGAAAAGTACAAAAGCATCCTGTATCCCAAACACTGGAAAACCACATTAAGAGACGCTCTGGCACAAATGTTAGGTATGATACAGACAACAGAGATCTGCCTATGCTTTTTTCTTTATGATAAAGAGAAACTCGATTACAAAGAATTAAGAGAGAGGCAGAGTGATTTTACAGCTTGCTCTGTTGGAAGCCAGAAAGGAATCAGATTAAGAACAAATTGCTTAATTTATTATGTATGTTTCAATGAATCTCACAGCCCTAGTATCTGAACAACCTATAAATATTATCCTCCCAATTCCCTGTGAAACAGGAACATGTAATCCCCATTTTATGTACAAGGAAACAAAATGCTTTGACCAAGATTCAGAGAGTCTGTGGCAGCAAACTGCTCTTTCATATAGTGTGTAGTTAAGCCATGTAACAGCTTGGCACAGATGTTGCACTGTAACACCATGCCAAGGATGTGGCACTTGACCAAATTTTTCACAGATTCAAAAAGACTTGGACCAAGTCACAGAAAAATCCATTGAGGGCTACAAAATGGAAAGAAATTGGCTCACAACTAAGATCATGCTTGCTGGATACAGGCTGGCAGAGTAGTCAGAAGAATTACTACGCACTTTCCTTTTTACTCACACTTTTCCATAAGCATCAGCTCCCGGCCACTGTCAGAGACAAGAACCAGGACTAGACAGATACTTGTTCTAATCCAGCATGATCAGTATCATACCTGTGTCTTCATTCTCCATCTGCTATCTTTAACTTCCAAGATAAGGATAACTGATAAGGAATTTCTGTTCTTTATCACAAACTTATGAAGAACAGAAATGTTTGATACAGTTCTTGTTTAACTCACCTAGGATTCTCATATGGAAATCAGAGCATGGAAGTTGTCAGCCTAACAAGAAAGGAGAGAGGGATGTGATGAGCCCTTATTTCATCAAAAAGCAACCGTTGCACCTTAGCACTGACCACTTGGACCCTCATGCAGGGGTTGCTCAAACATGCAGCTTTTGAGGAGACAGCTGCTAAGATTTTGCAGCAAGTAAATCCCATTTTAATTCTATCATGATTTTCCCGCTCTTTGGGATAAAGAAGACAGACAGAGGGATCAAGGAAAGAGTACCTGGAAAGCGTCTGCTCTAGCAGGAATAAGCCTCTGCTGCTTTCTCTAGCCCATAATGCTGGGGGCTGAGTGCCAAGTGGCATCGTGTCAAACCCTCACTGTAGGCACCTGGTGGAAGCTCCACAAGCAGCTGCTCCAGGAGGATGGGCTTGAAGACCATAAGGGACTGGGACTGTGGCCAAGTCTTAACATTGCAATGCTTCCTTTGATCTGTTTAGACAGCACTTTTGAGACAGCAGATGATGCCTGGAACAGACCTCTCTTTGCCTATGCACACAGTGACCCAATCTCAGAATTTATACATACGTTCTGCAGCGATTCAGACTGAGGGGTAGACACCCAGGATTTAGCATCAAGCAAAAAAACTTGCTGTAAGGCTGAGGGGTGAACCTGCTCAGGAAGGAAATCTGCAAACATCACAGACAAGTTACTGGAGGAAGAACAGAGAGACAGGGGCTGCACTCAGTGGATAAGAACAGGATCTCCTGAGCACAGGGACAGCAACTGTGGGGAGAAGGGTCAGACCAATACTGGTGACCAGTAGAGGTGGGACACTGCTGGCTGAAATCTTTTACCTGCAGCAGAAAGTCAGGCTCAGGCACAGTAACACTGAATAGTGCTGAGAGGCAAAGAACTGCAGTTCAGCTGAACAAAACAGAGTTTACAGATAGCCAAAGGCACACACAGACACACTTGCCTGCTGCATCTCCTAATACACCAGGGATACACCACCAACTGCAGAATCAGGATGGACAATCACATGTAGGCTCACCTAACAGAAAAATATGCTTTTTAACATGAGTTTGAACACATGCGGCATCTAAATGAAGACATTGCTAAGAAAACTCTGATTTCAGTTTCTGGGCTGCAACGCAGCATTATTGTGGAGCCTTGTGCTGCTTCCCAGGTTGTCTCAGAAACTGAGGAAGCAACAGTGGTATCGCAGCTGAAGTTGCAAACACAATTATTTTGTATACTGGTGGCACCCCCACCTAAAACATGCTGTGGTGGGAGTGGAGCAGAAGGACCTGAAGCAGGTTGCTCAGGGCTGCGCAGTCAGAACACCTGGTGGTTCCACCTCCCACACCTGCTTTCCCTGCCAGGTGCCCTGTGTCTCGCCAGGCAGGAGCAGCATCCGGCTCAGCTCCGTTTCAGTCGCTAGTGACGCGCTGATTTATGAGCATCACTGCACAGAACCTCAGGAGCCACTGTAGAGCGTGGTGGCGAATCCTCTGTACAAAGCCAATGCTGAAAAACAACTCTGAGCTCTTCTCAGGCTGTTAGTGCAACTACACACATGCCACAGCAGCGCTTCCCAAGCCTGGTGCACAGAGGCTGGCAAACATCTATATGTGAGCTGGTTTAAAAGAGTCTCTTTATTAACTTAAAAATTATCTGGGCAAGTGCAGATGAAGGCCACTGCAGGAAGATTTCTTGTGCAATTATAAAATTACTGGTAGTAACAGCAGAGTCAACTACCAGCTGAGCCACACACAAACCGTGGCTGATTCAGACAACAAGGCTTCCAAAGACAGCAGTAGCCTTAACTTCTGGATGACCCCATGAGTTATTAGGCTAATCCATATCCTTTCCTAAACTAGTAAGAAAAAGAAATGCAGCCCAACAAGGAAGGCTTGAAAGTTTGTTCAAGGGGAAACACATTGCAGTTTGCTGCAGGTAAGGGATTATCGGTCTTTCAGAGAGGCCTTGTGGGATTTCCAGAAAATTTTACTGTAGCAGCAAGAAATGATCCAGTTTCAGTAGGAAAGGCTACAGGGGAAGAGGGAGATTGATCCTGCATGTGTTTAGTCTTCAAAGGTTCAGTAATTTCAGCCACTTGGCTGGACTTTCCTGCTCATGTTGTTTATCTTAAATGATTGTTTGGAGATGCATCCAAAACAAAAAAAATCAGAAACAGAGAGCGAGCACAGGTCCAGCACAGAAAGGCTTCTTGTTCTCCCTGAGCAAGCTGTAAATTTACTCGTTCTTAAGCATTTCATTAGGAGAGAACTCATTTTTGATAGGACTCTGGGTTAGGGGTTGGTTTCTGAGGACCCAAGGGCTCAGCAAATTAGCCAGGGACTCCTCACCTCCATAAAGAAATACTGATTATTATTATTTTTTAATGCTCTCTCACCCTTGGTTCGTGGTTTCCAGAGAAGCAGCAATCAAAACGAGGACAGCATGTAGCGCCCTTGATAAATGACCGTGCTGGCGAGCAGCTTCAACAGACATGGCTTGAAGATGAAATTTAATCCAACATAGTCTCAAATTATTGAATAAATGTGGCAGCCTGGGAAGCAAGCACTGTGGATGGGCTTATTGCATAAAGCACATTTTTTGAGCAGGACTCAAAACTCTTCTGGCTGTTTTGAAAATCCTGGCTGGTCTCCGAAGTGTTGCTGGGCTCACCCACAGTGCGTGGAAGGTCTCGGTCACTGCCACCCCCAGAAGTGGTTGCTGACATCATATAAAATTAAACATATGAACTATGTTCCCAGCAGCATTGAAAGGTCATTAGTTAGACAACAACTCATTTCTTTCATTGATATATTAATAATTGTATTTCTTTGGAAAGGTCCAGATTCAGAAATTTGTACAGGAAGTGAATTTTTCCAGGAAAATGAGCATGAAAATTTATCCTGCTTCTTAATTAGCATTGCTAGACAGACTAATTCGAAGTTTAGGGTTTTTTAAGATGATGATTAAGAAAAGGAACAAGGATTTCTGTGCCACATTCACTGTTAAAATCTACGTGACAGAAACACTCAAAATATTAGTTAATATCTACCTAAGTCATGCAAGAGATCTCAAGTTGACCAATTACACAAAACAGCTAGTGGTCATTTATTTTATAATAAATGAAACTTGAAAAACACAACACATCCAAGCCTTTCTTTTTACTTTTTCTAAACGTGGACCTTGAAAGAAAAAGAGAAGCCATTTAAAGTGGCCTTTCTCCCAAGGTACCCCTCTGGGAGGAATCCCTTTCCTGAGCACAGGAAGGAAGGCAGATACAGCAGCACTTGGCAGATTTGACACAGAATCACAGATGGTTTGGGTTGAAGGGACCCTTCAAAGCTCCCCCAGTGCCACCCCTGCCACGAGCAGGGACATCTTCACCAGCTCAGGTTGCTCAGAGCCCCATCCAGCCTGGCCTGGGATGTCCCCAAGGATGGGACATGCAGCTTATTTCATCACCACAGCAATCAGAGCAGACCAGAATCCTTTTTACAGGGTTTTCTACCAGACCTGGAGCTTAGCGATTGTCCCAGGAGGAACTGTCCCCATCCCTGTATCCACGGCCCGTCCCGATTGTCAGTTTGAGCGCTGGGCTGGGGCTGGCAGCACTCAGGCTGCGAGGGGACACCCACGTCCCACATCTGCAGGCCCGTTTCAAAAAGCAGCAGCTTTTCCTTAGGCCTCCCACTATGATGTTGTCCATGCCTGAGCTGAATGCTTCACTGTTCCTTTCATCATAGGTGGCTGTTCCCTGGGTTTAGGGGAATTCTGCATACCAACAGAGCACAGCAAGATAAAAGCTTGGGACACTTGTTTTCCTTCATAATTATCTTCTCCCAGTGACTTCCACCAAGGTAGCTTTGGTGGTGGCCTAGGACTATAACATAACATGGAGCAAGGACATAAAGAAAAAAAGGAAACAGAAGAAATAAGAAAACAAAACAATGAAAACAACACACAAAGAAAATTGCAAAGAGCATCTTGCATTTGTTGATCTTTCCTAAGGTTCACTGACTTCAGAGTTTCCTGCATGCAGGCTATGAAATAACATAACTTTTGTAATTTATCTTAGTCACTCAGCATAGGGCCTCTGTTCTCAGCTTGTACTTCAAATCTGTTCTTCAATATATACCACATGAGTCAACTGTGTGTGAGGAGAAGGCACTTCCCAGGAGAAAATGTGTGTGTGTTTTGGGCTGAGAGTCACCAGGATATTTAAATAACTTGGTAAGTATGCACAAACATCAGTAATTCTAGTGTAGCCATAAAAATTACACAGTATGGAAATACACTGAAAATGAAAATTACTACCTCAGACAGCCATAAAACTCTAAACTAGCCACGAGTTTGACTTTAGGAGACCAAAGATATCTTTAAAAAAACCCATTAGCTTGTTGGAATAAACTTTGCTACTAACCACAGTGGAATGTTACAACTCAGAACTTTTCCAGTGATTTTTATTTTAATGCTGGCTTAGAACAGATATAAACCTCTCCTAAATTACTCAAGAACTGCTCACTAAGCGCTACTATACTGGTTTCCTATCACTTCCTTTTTTGCCTTTTTCCTTGCGCCCCCTCTTCTTTAACATAGCGTTACCTATCTGTGCAGTCTATACTGCCTATATATCAACAAGTTCCTTTTCCTTGGATCATTTCTTGCCATTGACAGTTAAAAATAACACATTTTAGAGAAACATCAAAGCTATTACCTAAAATCTTCAGAGCTGCAACTCTAAATTTCATACGCTTCTATATTCTACCCCAGCTGCTGGAGCGGATCCCTTTCTTCACAAGCCAAATTAAAACCCCGGCAAAAGCAATTTTGCTGCTGGTCAGATGGATTGGAGACTTGTGAAAAGACCCCAATGTCTTTGAAAATAAAAAGACCACAGAAGGAAAACATCTTTTCAGGCTTCATCTAGAAGCAGCACCTCTCAGTAAACTCTGTTCCAAACCTATTCCTCTACAACTGTGACCCTCATCCCAAATTTGAGTTAGAGGTGGCCACGGCCCATTGCTAAATACTTCAAAGGCTCACTCCATCCCTCCTGTTTTATTTCTCCAGTCTGGGAAAAGGCGGTCACATACTAAAAGAATGCGTGACTGATGGTGACTTAGAGGCTTTATAACTTCAGGGTTACACTCACCACTTGAAAGTGGCAACTCAAAGACCCTACTCAAAAATTCCTTTGCTAAACGGAACCACAGGGGAAGTTTGGGATGGGCAGCATTTCATCTCCTGAGAGCGTCTGGCTAAGCCCAACATCAAAGCCAACCATTTTGCCAAAAGCACCGGCAAGACTAAGTCACTGCACAAATAAAGATTAAATCTCAGATTTAATCTTGAGGTGAGAAATGAAACCTCGGCACGGCGTGAGTCAGTGAACCAACAGGAGGAAAGTCCCTGAGCGGATCCCACTGCCCATCCGACAGCTTGCTCTCTACTACCAGCTACTGTAGGAAGAAGCTCCATCAGGAAACCTCCACACCACGATGCTCCTCGGAAAACCGAGCACCTTCCCTTGTCCAGGCATGGGAACAGCTGCCTCTGAAGCAGATTTTTTCCCCAGCTCCTGTCCAACCTGTTTTATGACCAGGGTTTTCTGTGCCACAGTTTTTCTAGATGTAAGACAGGAATAACAATGCCATTCTTTCCAGCAAAGCACTTCAGTGATTAATGCAAAATATTATGTACAAATTAGGTATTTTTATCATAATTCAGACCTGTTGACAAACACTGAAGTTTCACCGTGATGGATGCGTGACTGGGTGTATGGTGTAGACATTCTTAAGCAAGCAGTTTGCGAAGTCCACAAACCCATCTGCCTTCAATTTGATGCTTACACTTATCCAAGGCTATTTATACATCATGGCATTCTTAACCTCAGTGGCTTTGCATCTCCCCACGTCTTTCAATCACGTAATTGAGATGATGAAATGGTCCCTGGTGTCCTTATTTCATGATACCATTTTTAAGACTGTATAACACATACCCAATGCTGGTAAAGGTTTGAAAAGGGAGCTGTGAACACCAAGCAACAGCAACGCTCCAACCAAAGTCATCTTTTGTTGCAATTCACACAGTGAATGACAAATGCACAGAACGATGAATTAAGCGCACAGCACACCCAATTCAATTAAGCAGGCAAAGAACTTTGCAATAGCTTTTCAGTGCTGACAGCTTGGTGATAATGAAGCCTGGTTATTCATTGCACTGTAAAATGCAGAGCAGAACATCCAACCTGAAGGAGAGAAAGAATAATGTTTGTCTAATTTATCACGTTTCCAAGTGACAAATAACTTAGGCTCATAAAAATAAAAAGGAAGTGAAGCTTTAATCCTCTCTCCTTTCCTACTCAGTGGAACATTTTTAAAGCATGTATTCGCATTCTGGACCACGGATCCCTGATCCTCCTAAATGCTGCTGCATATTAGTGGTTTCACACACCGCCCCAGTGCTGTTCCAACATATTCAAACCATAATGCAAGAAGAAATGGGGCGTTTGGGAGGGAGGGAGACACAGGAAATACCCTTGAAAGCAAGGGAGACTGAGATTTTATCCCACTTCATAATGCAGCAGAGAAAGGAATTAAACACATTGACCACATAATCAAGCAGAGTTTAAAAAAATCCACTTCCTTCTAAGCACGAGTATTTGTATCACATAACCTTGGGACACAGCCGACATGTCTATGTTTGGTCTGGTCTCCCTAGGTTGCCTGTGATCAATGGACAGAGGAGTGAAATCACCTTCTGGATCTTTATCAGCTCCTGTTCTGAACGGACCCTTGGGGAAACCTTTCCTCCTGCTCTGATGAGAAAGGAGCTTTTCTAGACAAGTCTCGGCTCTCACGAATCCTGCTGAGGCTCCTGAAGAGAGGGCCCAGGAGTCCCACCCGCCCAGAGGCGCTTACACAAGGTCAGCACTTGTCCACAGGTGTTCCAGGTGCTGGTGGTTCTGTTCGGGTGTTGGTTTGAGGATCAGCGTCAGAAAGGTGAGCACCAAGTTGGCAATTGCTGCCATCAGCATACGCAACATTTGTGCTCCCTCAGAACAAACGTCTGTGATTTCCAGGGTTCAAGACACTTGGGAGAACTGAGAGCTTTGAGCTCCTTGATCTTTTCATACGGGCAACACTCCCCTGAAAACAAGGATTCCTGCATGAACCTGCAGACAAGGATCCCTCCCAAATATCTACTCCTACAGTGTCTTCTGCACTTCACAGATGGACCTCAACACATTTCTCTTGTTTGTAGTAGGTTTTTAGGGTTTGAATTCCTTTAAGCTAAGAACACTATTACTCTCATTTTATCAGCTACATTAAACGAAAGGAGAGGAACCAAAGCCTGTGTGTATGCAATGAGATTGTCCCTAAACACACGTACATTGGGGTCAATGGACTAAACTCTTTAAACTCCTATTTCAAAAGCTTGCAGGTAGCCTACCATCATCTAGGTAGGATCTTGAGGATAACTGAATTACAGTGTATTCAAACTACTGCAGAGAAGCTGCACTCCCATACACCAAGTGTTCTTTCTTATGTATTTTTTTGTTAATTTACACTAAGCACCTGCCACTCACGGAACAGCTGGCTCTAACCTCACCATGTGCAATGGCTAAATAAAGTCAGCGACAAAACCGGGAACTGCATGTCTAAACAGAGCAGAGAAATTGCACAACCACACAAGATTGGGGATCTCTCCCCTCTTCATCGTCACAGACCAGGGAACATCGCAGAGGGTCATTTACAATGCACACGGCAAAGCCTGAGACTAAGCACTGGCTCTTCTGAGTCACCATCCAGCAGCTTAACCAAAAGGGTTACGCTATACAGTAGATTGGTTCAAATAACTTCCACAGAGAGTCAGAAGCGATCTACCTATGAATAAGTAATACAAGCACATAGGTATTAAATAGCTTAAAATCTCAGAGACGCTCCAGCAGCACTAGATCCTGCTGCCTGACCTGTGCAGTGGCCTCACCTTGGAGAAAAACACACTGAGAAATTGTATGAAAAAAGGGCACAGCCTCCTGCTGCCGCTTGTGCTCTGACAGGGGTCAGAGGAAATTACAAGGGCTTAAACAAATTTCTAACACCCAAGTTGCTAACACTACTGTGGTCAGAATGGAAATTTTCATTAGCCTGCAGAGGGTGGAGAATGACAATTCACAATGGGCTGGAATAGCGCACAAGGCAGGAGATGAAATTCAAGCCTGATCTCAATCGATGTACATATAGTCCAGAAAACAGTACTAGGACTTTCTCCAGAAATGAACAGCAATGAGGAAGAACTGCTAGGAGTGGAACATTATTAAATCACTTCTGGCAGCCTTTTGGAAAGAATTACTTGAAAGTTGGTGCTTTTGTACCTCTGCTCATGATTCTGGTAGAGGTTTTTGGAGCCCATGGGCTCTATCTGGAACTTATTGCTTATGTCTTTGATGTTTCCTCAGTCAGCAAGCCAGCTGGAAGGTGGGCACATACACCCACACTTAATCCAAAGTGACTGTACCTTACTGTTGAATTATTTGCCTAAGTTCCTCTCTCTCTGCAAGAACAAGTCTTGTTATTATGATTCATATAGTTCCCGCTGCTTTCACTTCTAATCAATGGGACAAAGCACTTAGAGTGAATACTAGTAGCTGAATTAAGATCTAATCAACATCCCTCCTGTGTTCACGTTGATCTGACTTCTGAGCTCTTCCTTTATATGAATCTTTAACTGAGAAAAAAATAAGGAAAAAAAAAAAAAAGAAAACTGATTTTAAAAGAGACTCAAACGCTGTATCTAAGAAGCCACACGTGGCTTTACTCCTGCAGTGCAATAGTGATGCAGTCCATCAACAGCCAGAACTAGAAATCGAAACTGACCAAAAATCCGCACAGTACAGCCCTGCTGCAGAGGTGGTGTCACTCCTGACACCCCCTGGAATCAGCCCCGGTGTGCTGGTTGTGTCACCTCCAGTGCAGGTGTCATGAGACACATACAAACAAGCCCTCAATATTGAGACACTGGAGAAAATAGGATTGTCTAGAAAACAAAATATTGAGCAAAACCAGCAGGAAGATTGGGATTGCTATACTAGAACACATTGACCTTTCCAAACCTATAAGCCTCATCCCAAATCCTTCCCATGGCTGGTCAGGCTCTTCTTGGTGACAACCAACGGTAAGACAAGGGGTAATGGGTGCAAACTAGAACACAAGAGGTTTCACTTAAATTTGAGAAGAAACTTCTTCTCAGTAAGGATGACAGAGCCTGGCCCAGGCTGCCCAGGGAGGTTGTGGAGTCTCCTTCTCTGCAGACATTCAAACCCGCCTGGACACCTTCCTGTGGAACCTCAGCTGGGTGTTCCTGCTCCATGGGAGAAATGCACTGGATGAGCTTTTGAGGTCCCTTCCCATCCCTGACATTCTGTGATTCTGTAAAAGCAGCAAGTCACTGGCCACAAAAAATCCAAGAGCAGAAGGGAGGAGGTACCACAGGAGCGGGAGATGACAGTCATCTCCCACATGTCCGTGGCGGGGCAGGGCACGTGTGTGGGTGGGTCCCAGGTCAACCCAATGACATCAACTTCTTCCCCAGCTCCTTGCTGGCTCTGTTCCCCACAGCTGGGAGCTGGGGCTCGCCAGCAGCTCCCTCCCCGGCACACCCCACTGCCAGCCCCACCGCTCTGCTGGCCGCTTCCACGGCCTCGGTGCCACCAGTGGGATGTGCCCCAGCACCACACATGGTCCTGCTGGGGAAGGTCCTGGAAGCAAGTTCTCCATTCCCAATGTGCAGCGAGACTCCAAAATGCAGTTGTAAGCAAGGCTGGGGACAAGACAGAACTAGAGAGAAGGAAACCACACGTACCTATCACCTATTTAGCAAGTGCTGAATAAGCCTTTTTGTACACATTGCCCAACAGAGAGAAATAGAGGCTCTTCTGAGTGTAACTCAATAAATTTGAAGGGAGGGAATGCCAACACACACTTCCAACTCCAACCACTAAATAAGGAAACATACGTGGAAATTACAGATGAACAAATTCTAAACAGACCTAGGGGAGTTTTCTCCTTTTCATCCAAAAAGCAATAAATGTCACAGAACCGAGCAGCAAATCATTCAAAACAATGTAGCTTACCAAGCACACTGTCAAAGCAAAAATCTGAGTCACTTAAACAACTGGATGCTATTTCAGGACGGGTTTTTTTTAAAGGCTCATGAAGTGCAAGTGGCTCAGATTCCTCTTTTGTACTTGCTAATAATGGGCGTGTTTCTTGGCCAGAACTGGTCTGCAGAGGTCTGATTTTTGTTTTTGTATTTCATTCTGAAATGCCTCCCTGACCTCCAGCCGTGGGGCCGGGACCTGGGGAGGCCATCTGCCCAGCCTCTCATCCCACAGCAGCATCAGCTCTGCTCTTATCATTCCTGACATGTTTGCCTAAGTGGTTCTTTTAAGATTTCCAACACTGGAGGCTCCGCAACCACTTCAGGCAATCTGTGTGTGTTTTATAGAAATCAGCGGTTCATCTCAAATTGAATGCTACATTTAATTTTGCTCACTTGGGTCCAAAAACAATGTTTAAAACATGCATACTAATGCTGAAAGATTGGAGAGCACATGTGCGTCAGTGCCCACCGCCTACGCCGCTGTGTTCCTTGTGGGGGTTCTCAGTGCACCCCAGGAACACACACATTTGCACCCCTTGTTACAAACCACCAAACCGAGCCAAAGGACCCTGAAACATCTGCAGACCAAGCGGATATGCATGTTTATTGAAGGCACGTTTGGGTCAATGATTACAAACCACTCAGAGGTTTAATCACTCAAAGCTACAATTATACAGCAATTTCCCCGCAGCTGAGGAGCCTACTGCACTGTGGACCACAAAATTTTAGGGGATCCCAACTTTACCCCAAGGTTTTAGGCCATTCCGCATAAATGCTCACATTTTTACCACACTGGGAACATACATTACACTCTGCAGCTTGAGCAGGGATCTTGCAAAGATTTCATTTGTTTGCTTTACACTGGGATTCATACATCTGTTTAACCAGTTCCTTAAAAATGTGCAATTACTTTATCTGCATGGTTCATCAGTTAGTTTTCCACTGTTTCCAGCTATCAAGCACTTAACCGAAACAGGTCACTGACAGGGCCACAGCTTCCTTTGCTCCTCACAGTTGGGACGTTTGATTACTCAGGTTTATCCCACGTGCACCCATCTCCCTGGAGCCCCGCGGAGATTCTCTGTATCCAGACCCTTCCTCTTCAGGTCCCAGCTGCTATAAAACCTCAATTTTTTCTTAATGAGGTGTATACTAGTATCTGGTGTTGGCCATTTTTCTCCAAATTACTTATTAGCTACTGTTCCTATCTAATTCAAAGTCAGTCTTTCTGACAGTCTCAAATTAAATATGATGTATTCCCTTTCAAGGCTATTAATTTTCTTTGTTTCATGTATTTGGTCAAAACACAAAGAGCACATAACTGAAACCAACACAATAAAATGGGAAGCACTGCTGGACCCACCATGTCAGAAGCTGTAAGCAGCCCTTAGAAAGGGCTTTTCATCAGCTGGTTTTTATGTTGTTGTTTGTTTTCCCCCAAATTCTCAATATATTTGGCAATTTAATATTATTCCCTACACCACCTTCATTATGATTTTGTTTACCTTGTATTTGTTTTACATTCCTTTACCCATGCAGTATATTTTGTGTAACTCTTTCTCTTAATTGATTTACACAGAAAAATCCTTTCTTAGTCTCTCTTTCATTGGTTTATTTAGTTACTTCCACCATAACCCCAGGTTGAGTTCCAATCTAACAGCATATTTTTCCCATTTAATGTAATACACCATTTGGAGTAAGCATTTCTTTCTAATTGTAAAAACACGTTCTCATGGTAAAGCAACAGTTGTGACAAACTAGAACCTCTTGGCTGACAAATTAATTCTGTAGGTTTCTGTTTACACCCTTTTGTAGAGATTTCCGATTTACAACTTCCAGCCAGGAATGAAACGTGCTTGTTATTGAAAACATTGATTAAATCATTGCCTGATATTAATCAAAAGGAAATGCAGCGTGAGGTGCAAGTCACTTGAAGGATGACATAGATCTGCCACTTATCAAAGTTTAGCTCCTCCAGTGATCCAGTAGGATGAGCTTAAACTAGCTGAGGAAGGTGTGATTTTTTAGGAGACCTGAATCTCTGTATCCCAGTGAATTTGGTAAGAGCTGCACACACTCAGCAATCTCTCAAAAAGTCAGGCAACAAACCAGAAACAACAAATTCCACTGATTTTCATGCCAAATGGGGACTCATCCTTTCCTGGATAATTCTGTTGCTCTCAATTGACAACCAAATTATGGATTGTAAATGACTTCTCCTCCACACCCCTTTAAAGAACAAAGAACCAACTGAACAAACTCTTTACCTTCGAAAAAGAGCGAAATGAACCAGGAAACCACAGGCTGCCAAGTCTCATGACAGAGGTCCTGCACATCAAACATTGACCCAAGTAGACTATACAAAAGGGAATAAGTGATGGCTGTTCGTCCATGCAATACAGTTCCACGGCATATTGCACTTCCAGCTGCTTCCAGCATCTGTGACAGCTTACAACGGGCTGTCACTTACTTACTCGCTTCCTATTCATCTGCACAGGAACAGAGGGCAGCAAGCAGGGGAGCTGGCTCGGTGGCAGGATGGATCCTGTTCTTCTGTGGACATTATACACAGCTGAGATGGTAATTTAGATCCTTTCTACAAAGAACTGTGATGGGAAGGTAACTGCTTTTCCTTCCGTGTCAGATTAAAATCTAGGCTTCCTCTGCTACCTGCTGAGGCAATGTGGAATAAGAAAAAGGCACAATATACTGTCCAGACTTGCACAAGGGATTTCCTTGTCCTTGGGCAGTCCTCCTGCCTGGGCCGCACACAGGCTGCGTTTGTTTCAGACATCTGGGCTGTGGGATGTACGTTTGGACACAAGTCAAGGACAGTTCGGAAAGAAAGGTGCTCCAAAAAAAAGACCGCAGATCCATTCAAAAACAGCAATAGGAGGGAAAAATTACAGCAGAGAAAAAAACACCACCATGCTCTATAGATCTGGTACATAAGATATGCTTTGAGACAGACCTGAACTACATCTTCTGGACTAAGCTTTGAATATCCTCGTAATTCAAGGTACTTGAGTTCGATGGTAAACTTGACCTGGGTCTACCTCAAATCACAACCAGCACGCTCAGGAATCACAATGTTTCCATCAGGCATCTGCCACTCAACAGCTCCTCCAACACCGTTCGTATCTTTCATCATACAGCACCTAAATCAGCACTATTTTGAACAAAAGTGCATGAGCAACACAAGTGAGGCCCAAAATTCAGGACCTTGAGTTACCTACGGTTACACAAGTTATCCTTCTGCATAAGAATATGACAATCTTGCTATAACAGGTTAAGAAATTGGTTCATAGTGAAGAGACAGAGTTGCAGAAAAAGGGGCAATCATTGTCAAAGTACCCAAAGTAGCACCCACAAAGTCTTATGGTCTTGCCTGAAAAGTTGTGATGAATTCAGAAAGGGGTAACTGAGTGGCAGCAGTCCCTTGGTTTGGTTTACCTCATAAAAATAGAAGGGGTTCAAATAAATCCCAGGAAATGTGCCAAGGCTGCTTAGATTGGCTGTGAGTAGATCAGAGGGAATTAGCAACAGCTCTAATTGCCCCCTATTAAATGAGATGCCAGTCAGAGTAAATAATGGAATCACCTGTCTCTTTGCACAAGGAACTTTATAACATGTAACATATATATATATGATAACTTTCTAACATATAACATAACTGTAAGAACACGGTCAGAGCACGTTGCAGCTTTCCCAGTTACAAGAGCAGCCGGTAGCCGCTGCCTGTGGAAGCGTATCAGAAGAACAAGCACACAGCGATGCTCGGACCAGAAACCTCCCAGTCTCCTGTGGTTTGTGGTTCAGCACCTTCCCTGGACTGTGCTCAGCAACACGGTTCAGCTCGTCCTCCCACCCGAGCACCTGCTCACAGCTCCCCAAAGAGTCAAGTGGATTCTACTGCATTGGTTACACTTCACTCACTGTTTGACACTATTTTAAAACAAAGCAACTAAAGGCCTTCTGGAATTTTTAATGAAAATTGATTGTTTGCAGTATGAGACAGCAGATGAGAAGCATCAAGCGTGCCAGGTGCCTGGCTCCATCCTTTAACAAGGTGGCCAGGACATGCCATCTCCTCAGACCCACCTTCCCACTGCAGACATTCCCTGAAGGAGGGAGAGCAAATGGCTATTCCTGGAGAAACAGATGGGAGAACAGAACCCACAGAGGAAAGGAAACTGCTTAAAGACTTTTCATCTGACAATTTTTGGGCAAAGATTCAGGATACTAAATTTGGGCTATGGATTAGGGATGTTGCTACACATCTTTAAAAAAATAAAACACAGAGGCAGAAGCCAGGAGTCTGAATCGTTCCAAAATTCCAATGACTCAGATGCTGGTTGAGATGACACTAATGGCACAGCAAGGCAGGGGTGAACATGTGTCAGGAAAAGAGGAACTCCCTAGTGTGACTTGCTGAGCAGCCAACATGAGCAAATACTGTGGTGTTCCTAATCTTCAAAATCCTGCTAGGCATAATTACATACATCAGATGGTTTTAAACAGAAAGAGAGGAGATTCGGGCTAGACATAAGATGACTTTTTTTTTTTTACAGTGAGAGTGGTGAGAGCCTGGCCCAGGTTGGCCAGAGAGGTGGTGGAGGAACCATCGCTGGGGACATCCCAGGCCAGACTGGACGGGGCTCTGAGCAACCTGAGCTGGTGAAGATGTCCCTGCTCATGGCAGGGGTGGGACTGGATGAGCCTGGAAGGTCCCTTCAGCCAAACTGTTCTATGATTCTTTGTTTAGAAGCACTCGATCTTATACAAAGACCTGATGAGTCCTTGAGGAGATGGTATGTGCTTGAGAAAGGAGCGCACAGATTTCTTCCCTTTAAAGCAGTTAGGTTAAAAATGCCCTGGAGAACATCAATGAGGACTCCATAAGCAAGTCTTGGAAATTAACCACAGAAAAGTGGGAAATACTTAAGGAACAGCTAGAATGACTGGAACTGAAACCCAGGCAGGTTTAGAAATCAGAACAGGAAGGCAGAACTCCACCAGATCAACATGGCTGCAGAGCAATAGTACATGTTTCTGAAGATTACACATATTCATCTTATTAAAGGGTATCTACAATGAGACTCCTCACAGGAGCCAATAGGAGTTCCAAGGGGAGGGCAAGAACAGAAGCTGTAGCCCTGACCATCGAACAGCTCGTATTTCAGAGGCGTTGCTGCAGCAGAGCCCGTGGAGGAAAGACTGTCAACACGAGGGTCAGAGCTCAGCTACAGAGCCAGACAGAAGTTTGGTGCCCAGGAAATCAAGCCAAGAAAACAAAAGAAACTATGCTTACATGGTTTGCTTAGGAGTGCACACACAAGAAAGAATAGAGAAGAAGAATTGCCAAGTAGGTATGGAAATACATGTAACACTCAGCTGGCAAATAAACTACCAGCTCTGGTGAATTCAGAGGAAGAGCCCAGTCCCACAGGGTGAAAAATGGCTCAGTTTCTACTGACATCTACTGACTGCTCTGTTCAAGGTTCTCACAGTCTCTGGATCACATCCCACATGCAACAAATGACTTGACACCTTCAGGTGCCTGGTCCCCATGGAAACTGTTAAAAAAGTGAAGAGCTAAACCAGCCTCTACTCTCACCCCACACATCCCCATGCCATCAGAGGGCCCTTTGGTAATGCCTTCAGCACCGTGACTCTTTCTGCCTTGCTGTTGTTTTCTTATTCTATTCCCAGGCAAGAAGGAATTGGTTTCTCGATCAGTGACTGCGTACAACACTATGAATCACCACCCCATGTTCTCACGTACCCAGGTGATTCTCCATCAGGCATTGGTTTGTTCCAATATCCAGTTGCGATCTCCTTGTCTTGTAGTAACTGTGCAGCCAACTCTCTGGAGGCCTTTCCTGGTCCCTGTGCACCCAGGTGAGTTCTCTCACTGCTGATAATCCATGGTCAGGGAAGAGAGAGCAGTGCCTTGGAGGTGTGAGCAGCATTGCACCCTGGCCTCTTCAAGTTTTATAAACCTTCTCAAGGTTTTTATAAATGCTAAAACCAGAGAGGATCACACTGAGAAAGGAGATCATAAAATTGAGTTTGAGGCCAACAGGCATGCTTCTGAATAATCAGAGGATGTAAAGTGAAAGCAGTCAGAAGATTCTTAGATAAAATTACGATGTATTGATCTTATTGAGCCAAGTACCTTTTTACTTATAATTTTCCCCTATCTTAATTCAAGCCGATAATTTGCAATTACAGTTGTAAAGGGTTCCAAGTGAAAAGCCCTTTTATCAGATGTTTCTGTTGTTAGTCGACTTTCCAAAAGGGAATCAGATCCAGATGAAGGCACAGAAAAGTCCAAATCAATCAGCCTTTGACAAGAATTGTAGCCCTCCAGCAAATCCAAATAAAGCATCTTGATTTAAGAAGACATGAATGCAATTAACTGAGGAATCCACATTCATTTATTTCTTTTTGTAAATATTGTTTATTTCCTTAACAGGTTACAAAAATGGTGACACACTGAAAACTCAACAACCTTAATCACTGGGCTAACAAGATCTAAGTGATTCCAGGTCCCCCAAAGGGAAGTCAACTGCTCTCAGATACCCACGTCCTGATTGTCCCTGTCAGAGAAGTATTGGCTAACATTTATTAACCCATAAAAACCACTGTCTGAAAGGGGCATTGAAAGTAAAAACCTTGGCCCTCCAAAGTTTACATTTTTCCTCTATGAAGCATGCCAGCTCTTTGATTAGCAGCCAGGAAAACGGACTCAACTCCATTCCAAGTCTTAAAAAATTGTATGAAACAAAACATTAGCAAAGTGATTTTTCCTTGTTTTAATGTGGTTTTCAACATTAGGTTTATTGTTTTGTGGTTTTCTGCATGGAGAGCATATGTTCACAATATGTTTATAATATTCTGGGTTTTCATAGCTACAGTATAGTCATAAAAAAAAGAAAAACCCTGCAAACTGAGGAATAATTAAACAACAGCTGATGTTTTCACCCTCATAAACCCCTTTGCAAAAGGTACACTCAAGGTAAAACAGACTCACTGTTTCTGGCTAGAGAATCAAGTTCTCTCCGACACTATTTTTGATATCACATTGTATTAGTGTTCTGGCAATGTTAGCAATGTTCACTGGTCCACCTGCTAGAAGGTTCCCCATCCTTTCACGTCTCAGTTAATTGAATAAAATATCCATCTCATTAGCTCTTTCAAAAGAAGGACAGTAGAAGTACTCTCTAGGGTTGAGTTGATCCCACATGTCTGTCCGTCCACTAGTAGCTGGAGATCCTCAGTCCATCAGCTCACCCAGCCCCAAAACATGATGCCAAAATTTCAGGGTGGCAACAAAGGAAAAAATATCAACTGACTGAAGCACTTCAGGGCACAGATGAGACCACAAGAGGAGGCAGGATGGGGGAGAAAAAAAGGAAGAGTAAGAGCCAATGATCCCTGAAACACTGGCCAAGAGGTGAAAGAAGGAGAGCAGCTCATAGAGGAGCAGTTACCTGATCTCTGCAGGACAGTGCAATGGCAATCAACTGGAAGTTTTGAAGACAGATGTACACAAGGAACTGAGAACACTTGTCTGTCCATAGACTGGGTGGTTTGGGCAGGCTGAAATGTGATTTTCTGGAAGTATGATTATTCAGGTTATAAGATCACCATCAGTGTTGGTCAGGCTCAGGACCAGCCCGTTTCCACTGCCTGCAAAAGGAGGTTCCTACACTTCGGGTTATCTGTTATAGCCTGACACTCAAACTCAACAGCACAAAGCTGGTGCCTGTTTGGGAAGTTTGGCTGCAAACTGTCCCCAGTTTGAGAGGAGAGCACTGCAACCCAACAAGTATCAACAGATCGCAACTACAAACAGTGATGGTCACATAAAATGAGTGTAGTGCTGTCTCTGCTACAACCAACTCACAGCTGTGGAGTGAGAGTCAACCCTCTGCAGCGTGACAGCACTAAGCAGAACTAGCGGGTTCCTTGACGTCCTGCTGTCCCCCAAGCTCTGATCTGAAATAAGCAGAGGAGGAGCTGCTGACATGACTCTGTGCACAACCACACACCCTTCCCTCACACCTCCCCCAGATAGCCCGGCTCCAAGGGCTAGCATCAGAAGAGGAAAGAAGCATTTAATTTTATAATTCCTGCTTAAATGATTCACGAGGTGCTTCTGCAAATTGCAAGAGAACACCCTATGAATCAGTCAGTGACAAAAATAAGTTGCATTAATCCATAGTAGTAACATGCTCGGAGTACTAGAGTTTGGGTAGAAATGAGCTCATTTGTTGAGCTCCCTGCTCAGAACACATAGGATGGCTTTGTGCTGTAACACTGTCCCATAAGACAAAGGGCACTTTCCTGTTGGAAAAGACAGCAGCTTGCACACCACATGTGTCTTCCATTTTAGACATCGCAGGGTGGCATCCTATCATTCAGCTGACTTCTCTCTCATCTTCTTTGTCCAATGCCAATCTCTTGCCTATTAATTGTGGCCTCCTCACATCACCACCACTGCATCAGTCAGCTAGAAATGGGCCAAGATCCAAACTCCATAGCCAAAAGCAGTGGTCATGGCTACACAGGAAACTCAGGCACTGCAGGATGAAAAGAATCAAGCCACTGCCTCCAAAGGTGAGGGTGAAAGGCAAGGCAAAATTCCAGAGCAAGACAATCATCATAGGTGGCTTTGCAAGAGCCAACGGAGCATGAGCCAGGACACATGAATGTTGGATAAACCTGGAGGCTGGAGCTCTTTGTGCAAGCAATGATCTAGAGCAAAGTCCCGAAACGATTCTCAGGCAGCATTGCTTTGCTTCATTTCAAGCGATTTTTAAAAAGAATCTATCCTATTCATCAGAAAACAACAAAATACAAACGCTTTGACAATGTTGAAAACAATTGCAAGAGATCCTGACGCTGAGTCCAGTGCCTTCACCCTTCCCATCCTATTTAAATAAGATTTTCTTTGGAGCAACTGGTACCTGTAAGAAATAACACTGGCAACCTCAACACAAGTGCTGCTTCCAAATCTTCTGAAGCATGACCTGACATTGAACAACTTACACCTTTATTTCCAACAGCAGCTTCGTTTTAAAGAAGTGCTGGAAAATTCATGATCAGGTCTATGAAAAATTACAATAACTACTATGAACACTTTCCCAAATGAAACGATGGTCTTGGGCCAATTTCACAGTCCTCTCCTTTGCCATGACTGCACATTAGGAATGGTGCGGCCAGTGTGTGTTTCTGCTACATTTTCTCTATCTGCTGCAGCTGGGTAAGCACAGGATGACCCAAATTTTCCCCATTCTAGTTTGTTGCAGGGATTGTCACAGACTAATTACATATATTAAAAAGGAAAAAAAAATAATCCTTTCAGATATCTAATTTCTGATGCTCTGAGCATTGTGTAATTACTGCCACAATAAAATTTGGCTTCAGAAAAGCAGACAGCCTAATGCAGAGAAGAATACAGACAACTAAGTGGTCATACAATGTTCTTTTGTGAAGACTAACTTGCAACTCTTTAAAAAATAATGCTGTTTTATGAACTGCTTGGGACCATCAAGTCATCCTGGCTCCCTTTACCTGGTGTCTGTGTTAAAGGTGTGATCTGCAGCCCCTGCTCGCCTCCCCATCCCACACACAGTCCAGTCGGACTCCCAAACTGTCTTGTAACAGAGATAACATCTCTTTGACAATGAAAAAGTAACCCTTCAAGTCATAATTTAGAAACACTCACATTATTAAAATGGAGAATTTGAGAAAGCGCCCCATTTTTCCACTTTTTTTTTACATCATGCTGTTTCAGGCTTTGCTCCCTCTAAAAGCTCCCAACCTGATCCACTGAACTGGTTTTTAATGTACCAGCAAAAACGTGGGAGCACTTGGGATGTGAAGGACACCATGGTTTGTATCGCGCACACACATCTTCGTTGAGGAAAAACATTTCTCTTGGTAGAACATTTTTCTGAGAAAAAATATGTTCTATTAAATCCAAGTCTGCGGGCAATGCTGCGTGATGGTTTTTTGAGAACACAGGTCCTAAATTTGGGGTGAAATCTGACCTTACATTGTTCCTTTATGTCTGCATTTTATTTTGACTGGGTGGACACTTTTTCCCATTTTTTGCTGGGTAGCACTATTTTAGTTACCTTTTCAAATGTTGCTCAGTTTTTGCCATTTAAATGCCAAAGTAAAATGCAACTATTCTTCAGTAAAGCAGTTCTACATACAGCAACCAGGTTTCTGAGTTTATAACAACTTCATTAAGGCTACACCCCACATAAAAGCAGTGGTTAAAATTCTGATCCTTAGACCACTAGAGGTCCACAGAGCTGTTCCTGCTAAAGCAGCAACTAATGCACAACAATAGTTTTTACTCCTCTGACCTTGAAAGTTTTGAGCATCCCATTTTAAAAGCTGAAGTTCTCTCCACATATCTGGTTAGTTGGATCATTGCAAGCCAAGTTTTAAAAAGCCTCTTCCTTTTTTGGGTGTATCACCGGTATAAACTCAACCATGAACAAGTTTGCAGATGACACCTAAGGCAATAAAACCTGAGAAAGACAAAGCAAACTGCAAAGTAACCTCCAGATATTACAAAAGGCAACTGAGCCAGATTTCCTTGGTTATTAGCTGAGGAAAATTTATTTGATGTGAATGGAAGTTTAGCACTATTTAGTACCAAAATATTCAAGTCTCTAAGATGAAAATTGACGTTAATATCCGTAACACATCTAACCCAAGAAAGTAAAAACAAATAGACCAAAGACAAAATAGAATGGAAGTAATAAAGGAGCCATAGCCACTTCACTAAAAGAGATATTTTTTGTTCAGGCTTCTTCCTAATCTCCTCTGTTATTTTAACATAACCAAGCCCTACAGTTTTGCATGGCAGCGATAAAGAGCTGAACAGATGGGGAGGGGAAGAAGAGCTATTCCCAAAAGCATAGCTAAAGGTAAAGCCACACTACACAGAAACTCTAGACAACACTGGCCATTTAAAGGCTGTCAGACATTTTCTCAAAATACATCCTCCGCTACTATCACAGGCACTGCTGATGAAAATCTTACAAGCCAAACCCACAGGACTGATGCCACGGGGCCGTCCTCACATTTCTCTGTTTGGCAGCATATTTGCAGAAGAGGATTCTCTAGTTTTTCAGAGATCCTCCCCACCTACAGCCCCACCGCACTGTTCCAGCCGTCCCCGCGGGTTGCTGCGAATGGGAATATGCAATGCCACAAATCACATCTCCTGACTTCAGGTGCAGAACAAACAGCAGGAACAGATAAACTCCTATGAAACAAAGGCCTCGCCAAACAGACAGGTCCTTTCTTAGCAATGGAGAAAAAGGAATAAGAACTAACCTGCAGGAAGAAGGTTCCCCTTCTCTCTTCAAGTGAACGCAGACACGCATGACAGTCCATCATCTGTAGCGCTATTATGCCAAAGACAAACTAGACATACTATGTGAACCCTTGAACAACTTGTAAAATGGTGCAAAGAAGATTAATAAGTTAATTTTATGGTATTGGGCAAAAGAGAAGGAAGGCACAGGCCTGCACATATACACAGATCTCTTGTTACTCTCCCCCTCTGGTGCCCTTCCATAAAACAGACCCTTCAGAGCCTAATTCCTTTTTTCCTTACTGAAACATCATCCACTTACTCACATCCTGCCTTCATAATCACATCTGCATTTAGAGTCAAAAATACTCAGAAAATCCCTATTAGCAAGGACTCTATCTTTTGCACTCACAAAGCATCTTTCAGGTATCAGAAGAGTTAATTTTCCCCCTCTTCACCTTCAGAAAGAAACCAGGTTATTTTCTACAGCTGCACTGGTTACAAAGCAACTACAGGCAATGTGTTTGTCTTTTATGTCTCCAGCAGCTCTTCAGTCACCATTATAATTAGAGGGATGATAGTTCAGTTCATCTTCAAACATTAGTTTTCCGCAGGTAAGCTTTTACTGTTGTTGTGAAGCTCAGAAGCTATAACTCCTGGTCAAAGGTTCTGCTGGGTTTTACAAAATCAGCAATATTAGCTTGCCAATGCAAAGATCACAGGATTGTCCCAGAGCATGAGAACTGAAAAGGAAACAACGTAAATAAAGAAAATATTTGATCCCTTGCAGCCTTCCCACACATAACTTGTCTTGATGGAACTGAAAAGCACTGCTCATCGTAAGATCTGGCTAAAATAAGAGTATTTTTCACTGTCCAACTGAGAAACTCAAGTGGCAGCAAACAAAATCAATAGCAAACATGCAATTGTTTAAAAAACAAGTCTCCTCCCTATGTTACAAAATAATCTTGGATTATTAAAAACAGAGATTTTGTTTTGAATACATAGCTTTGGACACCACTCCTTTAAAAAGGGCAAATAAAAAACCCCATCTGCTACCTATATGCAAATCTAGAGCTTCAGTAATGTCTGCTTGATAACCTCTGCCTTGGAAGGAGCAGCTTTAACGACAACGTCTGAAACGTGGTAATCGGACAATCTAAAACTTTGGCTTAGTGCATGAAGGATAAATGGCAGGAAACTGGAGGAAGAACAGTTTTAGCCAAAACTGGATGACTGAAGACCAAAAATACTACCGTAAATAATTCACAGAGGAACCCAGCCAGGGCATAAGTACGTAAAAGCTTAGATCTTTTGCAGGATAATAAATTAAATGGAGATGTCTCTGATAGCATGAACAGCACAGATCACTAATTGCAAGAGTTTGCAAAGAGGCTGAGCACTGAAACATAAGCATATGGTTGGAAGGGTGGTCTGATGACTGCAAAGGTCTCAGCTTTTCTTCCCAACTCAGACCAGCATCTTTGGCAGACCATAAAAAAGTCCCTTATCTATCTTACTCATTGAAAAGATAGACAGATTGAAACTCAAGTTCTTCACCTAGTTGTCTGGGATGTGAGCAAGCTTAGTATTTGGAAGAGCTTGGAGAGTGATAAAATATCAGAGTTTTTCAATATAATTTAGTTTGATTTATTCAAAATTAAAAAGAAAAATAACAAATACAAGAAAGCACACTGATTCAAGGATCTAGGCCTCTCAAACCTCAAAACACAAATCATGCAATAAAACTCAGCCACTCAGGCAGCTGAACTCCAGGCAATTAAATCAACCAGCCAGACAACAGAAAAACACCCCTGTTCTCCCCAGGGGCTCCCACTCCTCCCACCCAAAGCCCGAAACGCCGCATCCATCTCAGACCGAGCCAAGAACAATTAAGATAATGCTACTCCATATCAAGGTACTGGATAAATCCCGATGTCAAGGACCTGAAGAGAAAGCACTATGCCAGCAAATCATTTTAAAAATGAGATGGCCTTCATTGTATCTACAACAAATCCATCTGGAAAGCACAGAGCTGCATTCGCTGCAATACACCCCTGCAGAGCTTGCCCCTCATGGTGTTGCAACGGCACAACGCTCGTCTTTCTGCAGGGTGTCACTGCTGAATCCCATGGGCACAAGAAAAAAGCTACAGAGAAGAGAGTTATATCTGATCACCCAGCCTGGAAATTATTGTGTCTATACAGCCTTGTTTCAAACCTAATTATTATAAAAGCTTCGGGGAGTGTTATTTTCAAAAATGAAGTCTTCTCTGTCAAAACTTTCATTAATAAGTTGTATTTCTTAGTAGAGGATCATTTTACATAGAGTGCCCAGAGATCTTGCAATATGGAACAGATTCTTTTTAGATGAAGTAGAGTATATTGTTTTAGGATTGTGGTAACTTAACATTTTACTTATGTTTTTGAAGCAGAAATGTTCTCAAACTTTACGTATACATATGTGAGAAATGCACTTCTCTTAGACGGTCTTACAGCCTGCTTTGGTGTTGGGAACTCAGCAAGAAACAGTGGGAACAGAAGTCTGCATAGTAACAGGAGGAGAAAAGTAAAAAAGAGGGGTGAAAAAAGGGAAAAGAAAAATATTTACAATATAGAAGATCACACCGTCACTACCCAAAAACTTTTCCAGCAACTCACGTGCATGGGAGTATTAACAAATCCCCAGATATCTCCCTGTTTTCTGCCCTCAAACCATGCTGGAATGCCATCAAAGGATTCAGGCACCCAACCTCAGAGCGAGGAACACATCACAAGTACAGTACCATGTAGTAAACAGTAAGTAGTGACAGTAATTAGCTCATTACTCAGCCATACAGTGCAAACGAGACCAGAGAAAGATTTGGGTTTTAAAGACAATTCCAAATTGCCAATATTTGGTTGGTTGTGCCATGGGTGAAAGGAAAACACTGATATTGTAGAGTTTCCAGCAACATGGTTGAATCCAGCAGGATGCTCTCCAGCCCACCTGCCCCACAGCTCCACAGGCGGCTCATGGATGGGGCATTCAGCCGGTGCTTTTCCTGCTGCCCAGCTCAGCCCTTCCTGGATCCCTTCCCACCCACCCCACGGCCAGGGTGCCGGGAGGCCGCTCACCACCATCGCTCCTGCCTGTCTGGTTCCTGTCAACACCTTCTCCCCCAGCAACGGCAAAAAGGAGACCCCGTGGAGTCAGCGTTTCCTTACGGAAAACAGTTCTGTTAGGAAAATCCCAACCGGGTCTAGATGCAAGACAAATTATGGAAGGCTCAGAAGTATTTCTAACCTAAGAATAAATCCATGCTCCCCAGAAAAAAAGGCCAGATGTTATCCAGCATAGCAGCCATAGATTCAGGGCACATTCATCAGGCGCCACAAATGCAACGGAGTGAGACGTGGCCACAATTACGCTGCACAATTTTGAGCTGTGCTGTGGTTCAGCACAGTTCCCTCCGCATGGAGCAGAGCGAATGAAAGGCTGGGGCAGAAAACTCTCAGCTGCAGAGGTCAAGATGGGGAATGAACATTCAGAAGGTAGGAGGGGAATCAAGAGCATTGGTATTTAGCATTTTATCAAAAATAATATGTCAGCAGTTTCTTAAAGGTTTTCGGACATAATCAGAGTGGGTGATGTTCCTTTCTGCTTCAACACCAAAAGAAGCTATTGTCTACAAGGAGATCTTTCTACAGCAAGGAAAGATAAGCCTACTAGAGATTTTCCTGCTGACAACACATTTTAACACCTTAAATATGGAATCAGTAGCTAGGCATTCCTCTGAAACTCAGTACACATAGGTTTTATGCCCAAATAAAGTGATTTCTGTATACAATACACCTGCATGCTGGAAAGAGACTACAACCATTCATATCCTTGAAGACTTGCATAATTATGAATGTCTATTTATCTCAGAACAAGGAGCATATTTGTAGCAGTGAATGAAACATCCACACCAGAAAAAGAGCCCATTTGTTGTCTGAATTTGGAAAGTCTTCCTTATGATCCCACAAGGTTGCCTTAAAGTACATCTTAAAGTACAGAGTAGGCAGGTTTGCTTTGGATCAAGAAGCTGCTCTCCGTCCCAAGGGCACCAAACCGTGCAGGAGTTGCTATGGTACTGCAAGTATTTTTGTTTGTTAAACAGTAGATTAAATAGTCACATAAAATGATTAGGCTGCACGTTGGATCATTCCCTGGGAAGGCTTATGTTACAAACTGGCTTTCTGGGGAAATTATTTAAGCTTTTCACTTAAAAAAAAAAAAAAAAAGGTTGGTGTGTTTAAAAGACTCTACTACTTACTCCGATTTAAACTTATTTGTGCAGGCAGGTAATATAACAAGGCGCTTTTACACCTATTAAAAATGTCATTGCAACTGTTGGCTTCGTGCAATAAGTGCTTTAATAGCTCCGGTATTATCATCACTATCATGAATGGTCAGGGCTTGGATTACAATTCTTTCGCAAGAGGAATGGATGTCTTGCCTTGGGTCGTAACAGTGCTGCAGTAGAAATTAAAGATGAAGTGTTAGTCTGCATTACCAGACAGAACAACAGATTCCCTTAAAAGGCTAAATGCACATACGTTGTCTCCAAAATAAGCTGGTTTGATTACAGAAGTTACTGGGGGGATATAAAAACTTTTACTGTTGCTTATTTCATTTACCTGTCTTGGCATTTACATTGCACTCCATGAGTTCCATGCACTATTATGAAAGAGATCCAAAAATAAGCATAATTATTCCACGGTTGATGAATGAGCCTCGGACTAATTGCTCAGATGACTTCACAGGCTCAGGAGCAGATGGTCACCCAGCTTAAGTCAGCACAAACATCACAAAAGGTGCGACAGTTACACAAATGGAGCATCTGTCCCTCTGGCTTATACTACCCAGGAATTACTTTGTTCAAGTCTAGATGGCAGTGCCAGATCAAAAATAAAGGTGATGTATCTTAGAAAGCTGACCAGCAAAGAACATCCGATTAACTTCCAAAACCTTCACAGCTCCTTTCCATCTGATGGTTTTCACCAGAAGGTGACTTTGGAAGACACAAGACAATGAGTATTAAAGATTCAATCCCGATGCAATAAAAATGAATTATACATACAGATATCAACAGAGATAATTTTGTTTGCTGAACAAAGATGTCTGATTGCAGAGGACTCCACTTCTTAAAAAATTTTCTCAGAAGAAAGGTCAAGCTAAGCAAAATTAACATTAAGCAAGTACAGCTGTAGATATCAGATAAGAGCGGTTCTGAGGATAATATTTGGCATATATTACACTGCTTCATCTGTTTTTCCTGTACCCCCATAAATGATGACAGAACTCTCTTCTCTGCAAGAGTTCCCACAACCAAAGGCATTGATCACTGAAGCTTCCAAAAGAAAGGCAAGAGGAGCCAATACTGGCTCCAAAGAAAACAAAGTGTGTACCAAACTTACAAGAAAGAAGTCATAAAATTCCCATCAAAAATGCCAGTAGGACTGAAGCAGATCAACTGCAGACAGACCTGGAAAGTTTACTGCTGAGCTCCCTTCTCGAGCACAGGGTATAACAAACGGGACGCTGAACAGCTAAAGTTACAGAACCAAATACTCCGTTCTCTGGGCAGGAGGAGACAGGAACACCCGTGCATTTATCACAGCCGCAAATGCAAATAAAAATGCCCGTTCAACACAATCCAAAGCTTTCTGCCGTGCTCCAGAGAGCTCAGTTGCCATTCAAACCCATAGTCCCTGCTGTAGTTTTGCCAGTGTCCTCCTGGGTTACCGCTTTGGAGCAACCTCGAATTACCATTTCCTTGGGATGAACACCATACCATTCTAATTCAGTACTCCCTATACAGCCCCCCAGGGAACAGGATTCTTTCAGATGTGAAAAAACAAACTGGAGAATGGGAACACCCATGTTCAAAGATGACGAGACGCGCAGCAGCCTGACAAGATCTGCTCTAAGTTGAAAACCGACAGTTATATGGCATCTTCGCTTCCCAGAGAGACAGAACCATCAGGAGAATCTTGGTGCCAGATTTACAAAGTTTGCTTCACCACTAAGTTTCCTTAGAGGAAACTAACTTTGCAAAAATCATTTATCCTTACAGGGACTACTGGGGACAAGCAATTGGTTGTAACATTGCTATTTTACAGATGAAGAAACAGATAAAGATGAAAGTCAATGTTTTCTAGTGTGGAAAATGAAGCTGGGAACTGCAGACTTTGGGTGTCTTCACTGTGGATGTCTGAGCAGCAGGGGCAGCTGGCAGTGGTGGTTGTTTGTTTAAGGCTATCCCTCCCTACCCCAAACCACCAACAGAAGCCAGTGGAAGCTGCTTGGATTTGGCAACTCCCAAACCAGACATCCCAAAAATCACTGACTGCTTTTGAAGAGCTGGCCTGAGTAATCTGGTCCACATCGCACACAGGAGTTGGTTGCAGAGCCCCAAAGCAGAACTCAGCGGCCTCCATTTCACAGCTCACGAGCAGCGCTGGGCCACGATGTATTCAAAGATACATAAGCTGTCTCTTTGGATGTCCTCTGAGGAACTCTGAGAGCAAGCAGCAACTTTAAGCTTGATTTCAAGTTGTAATGCCTAGCTGGACCATTTATTTGCCTCTTCTTCCATTTTTCTTTTTGAAAAATATGAACACTTCCATTTATTTTTAATCCCGTATCTCTCTCGAAGCTGCCAAAAAATCAACCCAGTTCACATGAGACAGCAATTGATATCCTTGGGGTGAACCAGCAACCCAACCGACACAGTTCCTACCCTCTGCCTTCTCCCACCTCTCCAGACGCATCCCTGCCCCAGAGCGATGGAGCTGGAGGTGCAGTCAGCTCTCCGCATTATCAATCAGACCCGAACGCTCACCCGGAGGCAGCCGCAGCCCCAGAGCCAGCGGAAGGAGCTGCACAGCAGCTATTTTATTTACAACCTGCTGACAACAGAGTGGAAATTGATAGAAGCTGCAGGCAGCAAGTGACTCCCTGTCTGTCAGCACCAAATGGCAGCTCCTGCACTTACCCGCTGGACAGGAGCTCTTTAACTCTCTCTTGTCTCAGCCCAGGACCCACAGGGTGCTACGGGTCCCCACCACGTTCCCCTTTGTACCAGGTTTACATTGATGCTCTTCTACTGCTTCCGGCTGAGCTGCTTCTGATTCGGAGCAGCAAGAACACACCAGGACCTCCCACATTTATATATATATATCGTCCACATATGTTTGTTGAACAGATACTGTACCTTCATATTTCATGCAGTGCCAGGTGTCCATACAGAGCATGTTCAAACAACGTGATCCTACTCAGAAGAAATTAATGCTATATTTAAAAGGAAAGGGCTCACCTACCACTAGAAATCTAGAAAAACTGGTATTATCTATAAAGTCTGGTTTTAAAAAGGTAATTAGGTAAACCATACTGAACCCTACATAGAAATTGTTTTCATTCTAAGTGGCCATCATTCAGTTTTAGTGATTTCCAAACAATATCAAATTAGGGTTGAGTCAACCCTGAAGAAGCGTCTATATGATGACCTAATACAGTTTAATTAATTCTCTTCAAATTAATATATTTAATTACTGCAGATTATCAAGACAAAGCTTCATACAAGATTCAATAGCTAGAATTTCGAATACATCAATATTGTAACTTAAAAGATTTCAAGCTAAATAATGTCAGAGGCCCAATGATGTGTAAAAATCTTCAACTCTCATATGTGCATGAAGGGATGAAACATTACATCTGTGTTAAAATTAAAAACAGTCTATACTGAGATTTCAGACCATATAGTACCCATTTTGGTGAAAAAACTTTAAAACAAAATAAATGAGCTTTCTTCCTCACCTTGAAAATTGTTATTATGGTTTGAAATTTTTCAGTCCTCTCCTTGTCCTACCCCCAAAATGCTGCTGCTAAATCACCCCATCTGTCCATCTGCAGGTGTTTCTAGAGGATCAGCAGAAGTGCCTGGCAGCTTTGTCACCACTGTCACTCTGATGGTTGGTGTCACACCACAATCTCCAGCTCACTGCCGTCACTACCTGTGCCCTCACCGCCTTGTCTGACCTTGGTGCACCTAAGGCACGGAACAGATGGAAGACACAGCGCTGGAGGTCACAGTCCCCAAAAGCAACCCTGTCCTCGGTCACCAGATGCAGCACACAGGGTATGCTGAGTAGGAAACAAGACATCTAGAAGGTATCACCGTCCACCAAGCCAGCTCAGCTTATATTTATCACCTATATTGTTCATTAATTCACTGTAATTTCAGTTTTTATATCCAACCACAAAACGCACACCCAACGGTGCCATCCAGGCACCTTAACGCAGGTATTTCATGCCACTTTACACACCCCTGAGCACCTACAGCTACAATGTCATCATTGTCTCAGTGAGGAGACAAATGATAAGAGAAAAATCAGATAAACTCTGAATTCCTCAGCTAGCACGAACCTTTGCTCACTCTACGGACAAACACCGAAGAGCGCCAGAGGTGCTTTAAACCTCTCTGTGGAAGGGATCTGTGGCAATTTCTGTCTGAAACAGAGGCGAATCCAACAGCTTTGATCACGTTCACTCTGATTTCTATTGGCACGAGCAACATCACAATGTGCCCCTCAAAAACAAACCAACCACCACTGCTCTATGACTACATCGAGTCCAACACAATGCGAGAAATGCAAAAGCCCCTTATAAAAATAGCTCCTCACCTTTCAGACTTTTCCAAATCACAGAACAGTTTGGCCAGATTTGAGCTGTTAGCAAAGACAGGAGCAGTTCTTTTTTAAGTCTGATTTGCTAACTCTCAAGATGCTGATCAGAGCAAATAGAACTCGCACCTGGTTTCTGGATCTTGTGTTGAATCTGTTGCAACTGATTACACGCACAGGCTGGAGAGATGAGCTACGCTGCAGGGGACATGCAATCCCAAACTCAAAGCAACATACCAAACCAGCCGAAGAACCAAGAGATATTAAAGCTCCATGTGCCACTGGAAAAAAGAGCCCAAACCAACCAAACAGTTAAAAGCATTTATGAAGCAAACACAAACTTTGCATTGGACAGCTGGTTCCTTACTTAGGGAAAAATATATACATTACTAACAGGAATTATATCCTGTTTCCTTTCTACTGCTTAAAACATACAAACAAATTATATTTCAGCCTAAAGACATATTATTCATGGATCTTTTACTTCATTGGAATTTATAGTCCAATTCCAAACCTGTAATTTAAAATGTTGGCTGTTTGTCTAAGTAATTCACCAGAAGGTGGTCCCAAGTCCCCTTCGTTCTCCTGCTAGTAAGGAAAAAAAATTCCCTGCCAACTTCTACATGAATTGGTGTATATCACAAGCCACACCACTCAAATGCCCAGACACGACTCTTCACATCAGAGCTAAAGTTAAAAAAAATACAGACATATTATATACAGCCTTTCCTTCTTTGAGGGTCACACAGCTGGAGTTAAACTGGTGGTAGCAGAGCATCTAGACAAAGAGAACTAAATGCAGCATCCAGCAGCTAGGTAAAAAAATTACTAAAAACAGTATTCAAGGAGAAGGAAACCTGCTACCAAGCTCTCAGTGCAGGAGCCCAGTGTTGAGCTGGGCACGGGCTGAGGGAGCATCTTTAAGGGCAGTCGGGGGGATGCTGAGCAAGGCAGGTACTCTGCCAGCGGCATCTGCTCCCTGCCAGCCCAGCTCCCACCGCACCCCCTGCAAGGGGGAGGTTTTGGGGCATGGCAGGGATGGAGTAGAGCACTGATGCGTGTAACTGAGGGCTCTCTGCCAACTCGCGGAGATTTTGGCCAAGAAAACTGCAGGTTGGCTCCCTCTGACCATGCAACAAGGTCTCTAGGAGCAGGCTGGTACCCAATTCCTGGAACACACATTCCCATCACCTGTAGGTCACATACCAGAAGGCTAAACATTAAACTTTGGCTGGGTAAGTCCACCACCTCACACGTAGCTCTGGAGGAGACACGTACCCAAAACACAATGACTCGCACGTCCCCACAGGAAAGACAAACTGAGTTTTGCCCAACAGAAGGCAGGGAGCTTTTTCTTTTGGGGTTAGCAGAGAGGTGCCAGTCAGACACAGGTGTTTCTCCCCCTAGAAGAAAGGCACAGAGCAGAACGAGTCACAAACCATGTCAGCAACAGGTACAAAGGCCTTTCAGCCAAAATAAGTGGCAATAGGGAGAAGAGCATCTTCCTGGGAGCCCAGCAGCTCCTGCAGAGCGACACAGGACATGGACCACACACCCATAGGAACGGTCCCTACAGAGCTTGTGGTCCCTTGCACCTCCTCCTGACCCCCTAGGCTGTTTCACTGACAAGTTTCTCTCCCAGAACTGGTCACAGGAGTGGACACATGAAGATGGGACTTGATCCAAGAGGCTTCATTGTCAGAAGCTACACTGAAGTCCAGGGGAGTATTTTTCTCTCGCTCTCTTGAGGTCACAGGGGCTGCCTTCTTGCTCTGCATTATGTCAGTTTATTTTATAGCAAGAAAGGGTGGAAATAAATACCAAACTAGCCCTGCCTTTCCTCCCTCACGTTCCACACAAGAAAATCCCTCAATCCCTACAAAACAAATGGAAGCTCATGCCAAACCTAACAGAGCTCATACAGACATTGTTATCTTTTGAAATGACACCTTCAATTTAATTATCTCAGAGATTAAATCATCTCCAAACTATTAAGCAAAATAACTCAGTTGTGCCAAAACGCTGCATCACATCATCACTTCTTTTTTTTTTCTAGCCCCCTTTTAAACCTCCTCTCTGACTCGATACACAGAATGGTAGAAGCACACAGATCTGCAGTTGTGTTCGGCCTCCAGAAAGCCAATTCCTGCCTGTGCAGCTCCCCACGTTTTGTATCTACTTTAAGCCTGACCAAGCACTTGTCTATACAGTTCTGTACCAACTGGTACTTACTATGCTTAATTATACATACTCTTAACTCATTGCCCTAGTCCTACAGTGGAAGTCACGTCACCAGCAACGTCGGCACTGACCAGCCCAGAGATCACTGGGGAAGAACACGTTCTCAGCGCTCGTTGAACTGGGGAGGCTGGTTGCATAGCCAAAATAAAAGTATTTCTCTCCCCTCCCTTCTCTTCACACAAGCATGGACACCAGCTTCTGAGTGACAGAGCAGAGTGACCAGCACTGCTGCCCCACAATGAAAGACAAGGACGACTCAGTAGTCTCACCGCACAGTTTTAAGTCGGGAGAAATATTTACCAAAAAGAAATTACTATTCCAGTCAAGCCTGTTAGAACTACAGCGTCCTTTACCATATGAAGGCATGTGGAACAACATAATGAACTCTCTGAAAGGGCAAGGAAATAATTGCAGCCTTCTGGCTGCAGGGACCAGAGAGGAACACATACAGCCTGGGAAGTGGCTCACTTGGCAGTAATAAGCCCCTGAACCAGAGTATGTTTCTCTAAAGATGATTTTAGAGCAAGAACAGCCAATGATGGACCAAGGACTGGATGTGAAGCACAAGCCGGTTTTACCAGAACCCCAGAAAGGCCAGTTATCTCAGAGGCCAAGTGTTTGGGACAGCTCATGTCCCCCCATGCAGTGCTGAGGGGCACACAAGGAGTTGTGTGCCCAGGTGCACTGCACTAGACCATCGGTGGTACCACACAAAGTTGGCTTGGTCTAGGAAAGTAAGGACAGGGGAATAATTTTGTGGCAACAAAGCAGTTTTTGCCACTCAGATATTTGTCATTTCTGCTCCAGGGAAAGAAAATACAAACTGGATTGAAGCACAGAGCTGGCCAACACCAGTGTTCTCCTACTGATTACCTGTTTGTTAACCACAGACAAGTCACCTGAGGCACATTATCCCTCAGTCCCCCAGCCTGTCTGGCACATAAAGCACACTAGTGCTTGCTTCGCCTACGTCCTCTGTGTATAGGCACAAATCATTCGTCCTGAAGCTCTCTTACATTTTATGGTAGGAGGACAAAGTGTGGCTACCTGGGCCCTCAACAGCAAATACCTGCCTCAGGTACCAGCCAACAAGATGACTGCCGATAGCACGTGCCCAGGGGAAGGAGTTTTTGAGAAGAATCACAGAATCCCAAAATGTCAGGGATTGGAAGGGACCTCGAAAGCTCATTCAGTCCAACCCCCTCGTCGGAGCAGGAACACCCAGCTGAGGTTCCACAGGAAGGTGTCCAGGCGGGTTTGAATGTCTGCAGAGAAGGAGACTCCACAACCTCCCTGGGCAGCCTGGGCCAGGCTCTGACACCCTCACCGGGAAGAAGTTTCTTCTCAAATTTAAGTGGAACCTCTTGTGTTCCAGTTTGAACCCATTACCCCTTGTCCTATCATTGGTTGTCACCGAGCAGAGCCTGGCTCCATCCTCCTGACACTCACCCTTTAGATATCTGTAACCATTAATGAGGTCACCCCTCAGTCTCCTCTTCTCCAGCTCCAGAGCCCCAGCTCCCTCAGCCTTTCCTCACACGGGAGATGCTCCGCTCCCTTCAGCATCTTTGTTGCCCCGCGCTGGACTCTCTCCAGCAGTTCCCTGTCCTTCTGGAACTGAGGGGCCCAGAACTGGACACAATATTCCAGGCGTGGTCTTGGGATCAGATGCTCCAAAAGCAAAGCGTAAACCTCTGTACAGAAGATAGTTTACAGAAAAACTTATGCTTAGATAAGGTTCTTCTCAAGCACAATCTACTAGCTGGGCTGTGCTCTGGTAGGTTTATCTGCTCTGATGCAACCAGAGCTGGTCTCGATAGTGGTAAAAGATTCTGAACATCTTTTGAACCACACAGAAATTTTGGCTGTGTTTGTGTCCTGTGACACTGAGATCCCAAGACTGTTCCTATGCAAAAACAATCTCCCAGCTGCTTTCATTTCTGATCTTTTAAAGCAGATAGTAAGGTCTTTGGGTTGGGGGCTCTGTTCTGTGTTCACACCACAATACAGACCCAAGGCTACTATTCACAACATAAGTAATTCTGCATTCTCCCTTCCTTCCTATTCTCCAGTATTCCTATACCTTGACAAGAAAATTAATTGCTTGACTGGCGTCTGTGCTGTTTGCTATTTCATATTCTGCCATATCTCATCTTACAGAAGAATGGTGCTGAGTTGTCTGGAGAGGTATAAGAGCTTGTCATTTCTTCAACAGTTTGCCTTCTTAAAAGTTTTAACATTCAGTTCTCTGGAGACCTGGAAACAAGATATCCTGGCACAGGAGACTTGCGTGCTAATGGCACAACACCATATTGCATTTAACTAAATTATGGACTTATGAATGAGAGCGCCTGCAAGTGAGAGGCAACTGATGTGGGGCAGAGAGGGAGTAAAGGAGAAAAAGATGATGTTACGCCTAAGAACTCACCCGTCTTAGTTATCAGGCTGCTCCAAGTCAGCATTTTATTAATTTTATTCCCTCTGGTCTTACATCTTGGTTACCCCTAGCAACCTATTCACAAACTCCCTGTACTATACACATGCTTAAAACCAGCACACACTGAAGAAAACGTTCTGATAAATCAAGAACTCAGGGCTGTAGCTAACATTGTCGATATTCCCCTACAGTCCTCAAGATGCACCAGAAGCCAGACATATACCAGACAGAATGGGCTGCAAAGCAGGGAAGGCGAGACACTGCAAGGTAAATTGTCTCCTGGGAGATCCTGTGATGAAAGCAAAAACAACAAGAAAAAGGAAGAAAATATTTTATTTTGCCAAAATATTTTCCTCTCCAAAACATTTCCAAGGGTTTAAAACAACTGTTGGTTTAATCTAAAACTCGAAGGTCCTGCTCATGGTGTTTCTTCCTCCCTGCAGGACCTAATTTGAAATCCCATGCTGTCCCCTGGACCAGCCTATTGCTCCAGTGTCCTTCTAGCACAGGCCAAGGCTGACACATGATAGTGCAGAGGTGAGGGTAGGAAGGCCTGGCCTCCCATCATGCTGGGTGGGATTTTAATTCCTGACTAGGACAAAGAAAAGCAAAAGGAATAGACCCCTGTGCAAGCTATCACACAAGTGGCCACTGCCAATTCCTCCCCACACAATCATACCACAAGTTTCTGTCAGCCTCCCCAGCTTTCAGCAAAGCTTGTGTCCCTGCTGCACTCATCACCTGTGCATGTCATCTGCTTCTCAAACCCATTAACAGCACTAAACAGGGAAAAAGCCAGCTAGGGGTTTTCATTTTTTCCATCTAGGGCTGGCACAGAGTTGATACAATCAGATTAACAGGCTCCAGCATCCATATCAGCATCCAAAGTCCCTGATGATCTTTTTAGCTCACCTTGGACTGAGAATAAGTTGCTTTTATTCCCTTAGAATCAATTGCTTTTCTTCCTACTAGTTTCCCTGCTCTTTCTACCCATCAATCCCACAAAGACTAACCTGTGAGCAGAGCACAACTAACACATTGAAGATTGTCAGAAAAGTTCAGGATACATTGTGTGGTGTCCAGTTCCAAAATGGCATAAATTACATCCTGGAACGCATTATGTCCTGCTATGTTAGACAAGAGGAAATGTGGTATACAATGAAATAAAAGACATCCTGGAACCTATTACATACTCAAAAGACAAAAGAAAGGACATTATAGGATAGACGTGGCTAATAAATGATGTGTTGGCATCTCTTTTCTACCAAGACGTGGATTAACAACAGATGTATTACACTAATGTCTATTTGTATACTAATCTAAAACAACTGCATTGCTGTTGCAGACAGGAATTTGACAAATGCAGCCCCCATTCCAGCTCCATGAGTGCTGCTGAGCTTTAGGAAAGGTGGGGAGGGGTGTGAGCCACTCTCAGAGTTCCCCTTTTCAGTGTTCAGGTCCTCACTCTCACCTCCTTTTCTTCATGGGTTGTTCCCCACTGATTTCTCATCTGCACAGCCAGGATGCTAAGGATGCAGTGAAGGAAGGGGGCTGCCTTGGACTAGCCCAGAAGCAGCTCAGCTGTGGAACACTTGGGAAGGACTACTCAGCATGTTGAAGCAGTCAGTGCTTTTGAACTCCTGAATCCAAAGGGTTAAATCCTGGAGCTCAGCAATTTCCAAAGTATCACTTTCCTTCTCACAGGCCAACAGGCCTCTTGCATTTACATAGAGGCCTCCAGGGAAGGCAGCTGCAGAAAGCATGCACAGAAGATGCCTTCCTCAGGTGGAGGGACAGGAGAGAAGATACTGCTGGATTTACCCTCTAGTTCCTTTCTGCAGGGAGCAGAGTTAGAGGCAGAGCCTCCAGCTCAGTGTGCGGTCTCAGTTTGATAGCTATGACAATTCACACCTTCCCTCAGCTTGAAGAGGGAAGCCCAGGAGAGCAGCCTTCACAATGCTGGAAACCTGGAGGAAGGTAGCGGATGAGGTGGAGACAACCCTTTGGCAACCATCTTGGCAGCACAGGTGAAATTCAGTTTAGTACCAGCTGCAGAGAGCCTTCTCTAGGCATTGCTGCCCTCCTACAGCACATACAGAACAAAAGTCTGCCCACAACATCTTATAATACCTGACTCTGTGGACAGGGACACCTTACGAATGATGGCACTGGTGGGAGCTGCTGTGAGCCACTGAACAGCAGTCAAGACTGAGAACTGGGAGCCCACATCAGCCCATCACCCCAAAGCTGCATTCTTTGCCTGTTCCTGACCTAGGCTGTGCCTTAACCACTGTAAAAGAACAGGAACAATGGGTCTTAGGGGGGAAAAAAAAGAGAAAATAAACAGAAGCATAAGAAAGAAGGAGAGAAAGGAATGTGAAGCTGGCTGGATGAGAAAACCTAGGTGAATATATCTGATCCTTCCTCCCCAGCCAGCAGAGGCTTGCTCTGTGAAAAAGATTTTCTCTGAAATAATTTGCATTTGCTTCCAAACTTAGTGCAGATCTGTCACCAGTCACTCAAAGCTCCACTTCAGAAACCAGCAGAGAGTAAAAAAAATGTGATATGGTCTGTCTTCACAATGTTCATAGACTGGCTTATCAGTGTGGCTAAGAGCACTACTTGAAAAACAGTAGGATATCCCCACAGAGTCATGCAATTAGGTGACAAGAGTGTACCCACAGATGCCACATACATTTTTCTATGCATATTTGCAACCTCATGTAAAAAGAAGTTGTTATTCTATGTTAGGCAATGCAACCATCTGCTCAAGGTCGGCATCATGGCAAGTTTTACACTACACTCCATGTACTGCTTTACTTCCACATGCATGTTCACAACCCAGCACTAACCCAAATACAATGTTTGAGTGAGAAGCAACTAGTCCGATAGCTACTCAAACTTTTTATTTTAACTTCCTAGAGAGACTATTTCTATTAAAATTTAAGAAAACCCTCACTGCAGAACTCCTAGGGATGATGCTTAAAGAGATGTGGTTAAGAACTTAGCGTGAAGCAGAACTACTTAATTTTAAGAGATCATCTTCACACACACAATTGCTAAAGGCCACCTCTGAGTAGAAAGCTGCAGAATAGGTGTGTTCTCCCCAGACATCACATCCCTCTGCTTTCCCATGAAAGTCCTACAAAAGCTGAAGCAAAAGGGAGCCTCAAACCCAGGCCATGGTCTCTGCCTAAGCAGCTCTGGTTCACATTTTCATTTCTTGCATTTCTCCTACTTTCCCTTCCCTGGATGTATGTCAATGCCCTTAAGGTGCTGAAAAAGCTAAGTTACTCCACATGGAGCAGAAGTAGGAAAACTCTCCAACTTCCACACAGTTCAGCATTCCACAATAGTCTAAAGTTTTGCTTCCTGCATCACTTCAGTACTCTGGAGCAAGTTAATTTTTCCTGGGACAATGGGATTTGCAAACTTCCATATGGCACTTGTTTGAAGGAGGCTCACATCAACCATGACAAAGTTATGTGATAATAATTCTACATGTGAAACACACATGGTGGTCTCATTGGTGAACCCTCCTTGTTGGCACATAGTCAAGACAAGGGCAGTCCTCTGTTGGCAGCCTTACTCCTGAGGCAATGGATTGACCCATGAGCTCAAAACCAGCCCCACTAAGCAGGATTGTCACTAATGGGCCATATCCTGTGCTAATTAGGCCTCAAAAAAGTTTGCTTTTGTCTTGTGGGCATTTGAAGTAGAGCATCCAAGAACAACAGAAGATAGCTTTACAGCACACAGCAGCAGGACCAGAATCCATTATCCAAAGAAACTTCATCGCACAGCATTTCCTAAAAACGATAAACCAGAACAAAGTGCCAAGAAGACTCTTGTCTGAAGCACCAGCTGTTTCTCCATAACTCTCTTCCAGCTCCCATGCACCACCAGCCTTTCCTCCCTGTTCCCATCAGCCCAGGGAGGGGACAAGTGCCAGCTGAGCCTGTAGCTTCCTCCCTTGGAGCTGCCCAGGAAGGGGACATCTCCATATTCCAGGACAGGAATTGAGCTCCACCTGGGCAACCCAGAACCTCAAACCAGTCTGCAGACCTGGAGAGATGGGATGAAAGGGGAGGTAGGGTGAGAGGAAAAGATGTAGGGATAGCAAGGGACAACACATGGAGGAATCTACAGCATCCTGCCCCAGGCTACACAATTTCTGGCTGTAGCTCCACTCCCTGAGCACCAAACACTTCAGATGAGTTAAGACCCTGGCCAGGGTGCTGCTGTGGAGCTGGATCTCTGCTGCTTTCCATCTGTTTGTACTTGAACTAGTCAAGAGTCTCACAAAAGAAAAAGTACCTCTAAAAAGCCATGAAAACCAGGACAGTGCAAGTGGATATCCCAGAAGCAGGAGTGAGGACAAACTTTGGCTGACAGAGCATTTAGAGCCGTAATAACACTCTACTCCTATGTTTAATAGCTATAAAAAAACAGACATCTATGTATAAAAACAATCACTCAATCAAAAGTTGAAAAAGGCCCCTAAGGCCACCTCAGTCTGTGCAATGGATTGGAAGGGCACAGTGGAAGTTTTAATTGCTTGAGCACTCTCAATACAACCAAGTATTCCAGTGGAAGCATCTACTTCATGGCCTTGCTGCACACAATCATTTTGTTTATTGATCTCTGAAGATGTTATAAGCATTTGTTGTGCAGTTCATTGGTAAGTACTACAAGGCTTCTCACCTACCCATGCTCTGCACAGTGCATTAACCACTCCAAGGACACTGGGCACCTTCCAAGTTGCACCCTACATTGACTTTCCATATAAGACTTTGCAAACAACAGCGTATCAGGGTGCAAATGCAGAGAAACAATGCAGTAAAAAGGTTGTTCCCTGCTGACAGAGACAAATAAGCCAAGAGAAACAATTGGTACAAATGCATCCAAATGAAAACAAGCCTTGCCCTTGGAAAACAGGGCAGCAAAACAGGCCTGGGCAAATCATGACTTTCTGATCACAAACATCAGGTCAGGACAATAAAGTTGTGGATCCAGAAAAGACCTGCCATCTATATGGAATACCAGAAAGTTGAATTGATTGCTCTGTTATCAAAAAGCCAAGCATGTGGGTGTGAATCAAGGCTTAGAGCTTGTCCACCTAAGTCTTTCCTTCCCAGCACACAACTGCCAGTGTGGACACTTCAAGCTAATGAGACACAGACATGTGCCCCTTTGGAAACAAGAGCATGCACTGAAAACAGGGTGAAATAATTCTTCAGTATATATCAAAACCATCTCTATGGCAACAAGTACAGAACAACTTCTATACCATCAACTGCCATCTTTGCTTGCCAAGCATTAAAAGCTGTCTCCAGAGACCTGTGGTGTAGACAGCTTCCAGGAAACACACTAATGTGATTATGGGTTAAGAAAGATCATGAGAGGTACAGGTACAATATGAGTTACATCCAAACACAGTTGTTGGCCTGATGCAGAAGTCTTGCCCTCAAGGGGACACACATATCATAGAGCAGGTATCTGGGGAGAGCAAGGTGCTCTTCAGATGAGAAAAGTCAGATGTGGGAGCAAAATCTGCAATAACCATTTACATGGACAGAGAAAAGAAATTCTAGGTGGCAGCATGCTGTAACAGAGATGTCTGAAAAAGCTTACTAAAAGAACCTGAAACCAAATACCGGTTAAACGGAAGAATATTCTTGCCAAATTCCTTCACTTGAGGACTATGTAATTAGGCCAGGAAAAGCACAACAGAATACGCTGTAGAGAATAGTCCTGTACCGCTTGTTAACCCAACAGGCCTCTTCCATCCCCAAAGCCTGCATTTCATAGCAGGTACCTGAAGGGTTTAGATTACACCAGGTGGTAAGCCAACAATTCCAATCTCATCATGAAATTAAGCCCAGGCCAAGTGTGGGGAACTGCGTATTTTAATACAAGTCAATAGACTAGCTAGGCCTTTGTTGGCAGGGGAGCGCTCCCAGGGAAACAGTGGAGTTATGCCCAAATAACCAATGGTGGACAGGATACGAGTGACTTCTGCATGTGCTTTCTACCCCTAAATGTAACACCCATGCAACCCCGCTAGGGACTACAAGGATGTTGCTGAGACTGTAAATAGTGAATACTTCCGAAAATCAAGCATCTGGGCACCGCAGCGCAGTTCTTCTCTTTCGCCTACCACCCCATAAAAAACAAAGCTACCCAAAACAGTAAGCCAGTTTTTGAAGAGGTTGCTGTATATCACCCTCCTTCTGACCTCGCCTGAGTCATGACTGGACCCAAGAGTCTTCCTCTCTAGTTCTGGACTCTAAGTAGATGGCTACACTGCTTCCCTGGAGACCCAGCGAGGCAGAAATAGGAAATGAAATGGAGAATAGGGAGGAAATTCCATCTCCCAACACAAAAAAATTAAGAGGCAGTCACAGAATTCTCCTGGTAAGAGGTAAAGAAATACGTATGCAAGAGTGAAGGCTAGAGACACAGAAATATCTTGTTAAATTTTTACAGTTTAACCACTGAACAAGCTACTTTCTCTCCATAATTTATACCTGAATTGTGTGTCTAGACATGACATCATTTTAAGGTATGCCTTGTGTTCTGTGGTAAGTTTACAATAACCAGAACTTATAATTGCTGTGGTTCAGGTCAGCAAAAGCGGAAAAAATATCCAAAGCCCCTTCTAAGCAGCTGTTCTTGGTAATCGTTTTAGTCTGTTGTTTTCTGTCAAGAAGACAAGGCCTAGTAAATGCTAAAAGCCAACATTAAACCAACTCCCCTCCTAAAAGTGACGAATACCATAGATAATCTTCAATTCCCAGGCAGCTTTATTTGGTATGGTTCATATTAAAACAGTGAAGGACAGCCAGATAAGCCAGAGCAATAAAAACATCTACTGTGTGCCTGCAGAGATTGACAGCTACAGACACACGGGACCCCGCTGTGTGCCCACACGATAAACCAGTTATCCACATATAGGAAAATAAGCCTGTGGGTCTCAGGTGGGATAACAACAAATACCAGCGCATTCTCACTATTGAGATATAAATCCTGAGGCTACAAAAGCTGGAACCACAGTGTAGTTAACACACATCAGCCACTCTTATTTAGAGGAATGAACCCTGTGGTGATAAGGGCTGCTGGCCAAGTGACTTTAATCATATGAGGAGTTGCAATCACTGCCCTGGAGAGTGCAGCCCACAGCATCCTATTGTGTCAATGAAGTGGAATTTAGACATTGGAATGGGGGTGGAAAAAGGGCAACCTGAACATTAAATGATGTTTTAGTTTTGGTTTGAGCATGTCCGCCACCCCAATGCCAGAGGCAGCCAAAGAGGAGCAGGGGGTAGGATCAAGAGGACACCTCAGTGCACATCAAAACCGTCCTTACAGCAGCAAGCACAGAGAAACTCCTGTGCTGTCACACCCAGGGTGGCTCAATGATTCTAAAGAGAACCCTGGATCTACAAGTGCATTGGGTGGAACTCATCATCCATAATATGTGCCTCAAAAGGCACAGGTATGTCACATACAGTGAATCTTTAATTTTTTTTTAAGAATAGAATAGTCCCAGTTGAAGGAGACCTACAACAATCATCTAGTCCAACTGTTTTGTTTTGGGGTTTGTTATTTTTTTTGACAGAAACGTTAACAGTGGTAAGAATGAAATACAGGTGAAGATTACACAGCACACATCGTGCCTCTCTTCCCAGTAACTCAATGGGAAGACAAACTACAGCCCTGAAGATATCCAAAATACAGTCAAAAACAATGGGCAGCAGACCTGGATAAGAGCTATAGAGGACGAAGTAAGCAAAATTCTAAGTCAAAAGGATACACCGTAACTATTGTTGACACCTGAAAGGCATAAAAGACTGTCCAAAATCCAGCTGTCATCAACAGTCAGGAAAGACCCAAAAGACAAAGGACTCGACAACCACTGTCCCCTTTTCTCCATTCACACAAGTGATCCAATCCAGACCACACAAGTGCTCACAGTTACAAGAATGTGAGTGGGCAAAATTAACATACTTATGTGTTTTAAAATAAAATCACCTTCCCCTTCCATACAGGTCCCACAGAGTTTTATTATACTACTTTTCCTACATATTTAAACGTAAGCAGTCCAACTCTCCCCGTCATCCGTACTAGTCAGAAAAAAACCTTCATTACTTCTAAGCTCTTCCAATACCCACTCAGAAACAGCAAACCATTTCAGTTAACAGTAAACAGGAGAGAACTCGCACTACCACACTAACAGGGCTCGATAAGAGGCTGATCATCACACCCAAACTGAAGCTAAGCTTCTCTTCAGCCGGTTAATGCAGACACAGAGCTCTCACATCCCTGTCTGGATCAATCCACATCAATGTGAGGTCAAGTCACACAAGGATCTGTGCCAGAACAACTCCCCAGGTCCACATCAACGGTCCTTTCAAATCACATGCACACCAGGGACTCAAACGCAGACCAACAAACCCAGCACACTGTTGTAATGCAGGGTTTGGGCAGAGCTGTTAGGGTGTCACACCATTCAGCGTCACAGCAAGAGCTGGAGAGCCAGGGAAAACCATGACGGATGCTGGCAAAGGCTGCCCTGAGATAGCTGATGCTCATGAGCAGCGGTGACAAGCAGGAGAGAGCAGCCGCTGCATTTCAGCAGTGGATAAGTAAAGAGCAGCGGTGAGAACACCATTGCTCACAGGATCCCAAGAGAACAAGCATATTCCTGCCCAAATGGTGCAGCTGACCTGTTGCATCCTCTGTCCCAACCTGAGTGTTCACCAGGGTCTACAGCTGGCTTATAATGAAAATCTGAAGTCATCGGGGCTGTTCTGGCTTCAGTTCTTGTTAAAGATGTTGAACATCAGCCCAGGTTTGGTCAAAAGGTTACACAGGTTTTCAAATCATTCCAGCTTGCAGTGACCAAAGGTTGATTTAAGGTTTGCTGTCAAGATTGTATTTGCATTTACAGTTCTACAAGCTGCCATAAAAAGCCAGGTGAAGATCAGAGTTTCTCATGATTTGTGGATTGGAAAAAGATATTCACTCTCTCTGGGATGATCACAACTCCAAGGACAAAGGACTGATAAATAATCAGCTTTTTGACACATCTTCAGGAACACTGCCTTCTCTTTCTCCTGCCAGCTTTTAATGAATTTGAAGAGCAAAACTTACTTTTACTCCTGCTTAAATCAAAGATCAAAGCTTAACACAGCTGAACTTGTAGCAAAACCAGATTCTAGGGTGAAGGTTCACATTCCAGAATTTCAGTATTCACAATTGCCCAGGTCTAGGAGTCCAGTATCAAGTGTCAAAGAACATTAATTCTAGAAAACTCCGCCACTAGATATTAATAGAGCCATTGAAATGCTCATTCACATTGCCCATTAAGTGTATGAAGGAACTTGTTACTTACACTGTTCTGTAAAGAGCTTACAGTTTTATGGTTATCATCCTAATTACCACTGCTAGTAGCCATTCTGCTTCCCTAAGACAAGCACAGGGCAAGAGTGATACCTTTGTACAGACACATCACACTATAAACAAACTTGAACTACTCACACCACAAGGAGAATGGTTTATTCTCCTGTGTAGCTCATAAAAAACTGCTGTCTTGCTGTGAGTGCTACTATTAAGACAAAAGCAAGAATCTTCAAGTTTACGTTACGTTAAATCTAAACTGATGCTCATCCCCTGCATCCCACCCAGACAGTCTAGATGCAACAGAAATATCTGCTTATTTATGTTTCCACAAGGATTAACAAGTACACAGCAGAAGGACAGCGTTCAAGGCATCTTTGGCAGATCACACTGGGAGATGCGCCTAGCAGATAATACAACTGGAGAATGCTTGAATAGCCACTGTTTGCTTAATCACTTGAGGGCAAGTTTGAAAAGATCAAATAAGCCAAGTTTAGGAGTAGCTTGTTCCCCTTATTTAATGAGCTATAATATTTTACAGCTTAAAACCCTGCAGCAATCCAACTAGCTGCAGCATTTGGAGCCACCACTACACAAGTACTATGAGCCAGTAAAGAGAAAACCAGAACCTCTGCTACTTAAGCGCAGGCCTTTGCCACTGAAGCTAAAAAACACTGGCTGACAACAGCAACAGGTTTGTGTCCGTCACCCAAATCAGCCACCAGAGAAGAACTAATTAACCCAGACACTTCCCAATTCCCATCAGTATCTCAAAGGTACCACAGCAGTTTCTACAGCTCGTGCTCTAGAAAATGCTCTCCATGAGAACAAGAGCCAGCACCTTCAACATAAACCTCTAGCCCTCGATCTGGGGAGTCACATTTGACAGTCACTGGCAGCAGAAGCACTCTCATTAAAGTCCATCTGCCATGAATGTTCCTCAAGGTTTTTAAAATGAGACCACCTAGCAATCAAAGGCCCCCACACTTCCTGCAGTGGATACACACCAAAGACTTCTTTAGCATAACTGCTACAAAAGTCATCCTTTACAAACAAATTAAACACCAAATTCCAAACCCTCACTGGGTCTGTTTTCTTCTCTTTTATGCTTGTGTAACAAGGAGTGCTTTTCATTTATAGGAAAAGAAACAAAATGCAGGAATTTCTTCAACCATCTCTTGGTACCTCCACAACCAGGTAAGGACCAGGACATCTTCTAGACCCATATTTCTATAATCCTTCTGACTTTGTTAGAATTGCCACCTAAATTAATTTAAGCCACTGTCACTGCACCCCAGTCTATTAATTACTGTGATGCTCTTCTATGAGATCTGTCTGCAGCAGAGGCACCAGCCATCCACAGCATCACAAGGCTTAATGAACAGCACATACAAAGTCACAAGCATTATTAGTTTTTGCGTTATTCATTTAATGGTATTAGCAACCAGAAAACCGCAAACGTTACAACAATTTTCCTGGGAAGAAAGAACACATGTAAGATGTAGTTGCATGTGTAGCATGACCCTGATGTTGCCTTTCTTATATAGTGCACCCATTGCTACGCATCTTGAAACATCTGTGCCTTTCCAGTGACTGATTATCCAGAGACACGCAACAGTGCTCAGTATCTATAAGAGGCCGGGGACTGAACCCTGAGTTTATTACAGAAAAGAGCTTGCCAGAAATCCAAACTCTAGCCAACAAGTCCCTCCAGGCTCACTTGGAAAGGTCTTGTAACCTCATTGCCGTATGCCTGCTGGGCTCAAAATGAAATGCAAACTTGCTTGTTACTTGTGGATTTGGATGCACTATCCAAGGAGGAGACAACTCAGGAGCCCAAGCAAGCGGCATGTAAGTCCAGAATAAAATTTATCAGTCTTTAGTGAATTTCATGATAGGGGATTTTCACAGAGCCATTCCTTAATCTCTTTCCTGCTTTGGTAGTTGAGGGACCTAGTACAACCTGTTTAAATTGTGATGTTTCACTCTTACACAGCTTGATGAAGTCTTTTATTAAATGTTGTTTGAAATCCAGCTCATGGTATGCAGAATCGTTGCTGATTTATACAGAAAGTTCACCAGCAAGTTTTTCCCAGCCTTCATTTATTTAAGGACTGAAAGGTTGCTAAAGACCCATCCAACAAGTGTTCTTTATGCTGCAGTCACAATCAGGATATCGTGCAATGCTAAGCTTGTTTAGGAACTGATTAAACACTTCCTACTCTTTGTAATCACACGTAGTCATTAGAATGAGTCTACACCTCCTTCTTCTCCAGTGTTTGAAAACCATGAGTTAGCCCTTAATGACTATCAATTATGTTATTTCTAGAAAAGCTCATTTGTGCTTATACTATTTCCATTTGCATATAACATACACCTACTAACTACTTTGTAATCAAAGTTAACCAGTGTAAGTATTTAACAGTATGACATTCAAATCCCATCAACTACAATTCCTTTCCCAGCCAAATACTACTATTTTCACAGATGCAGCACATTCCTTATGGCATTTAAGATTGTGGGACTCAGATGTGCAACACCCAACTAAGAGTAGCTTTCACATGAAGCAGTAACAAGGTTGAAGTTACTGTGAATGCCGAAATGTGACCTCTCTGAGAAACACTGATATTAACACAGGCAGGCAACCCTATCCATAAACATACATAAGATTTTAAATGTGTCAGGTAGTCTCATAGATGCATTAGTAGTAAACATTAAACCTGGTCAGAGTATTTGTAGCAGCAGACTCCAGGATGGCATTACTTCTGAGTTTAGAGCAGAGCTTCATTCTACCATCTTCCACAAACTTCATTCTCTCTCAGGATCCTGCTACCTTCAGAGTCTTCTTTCATCCAAAACCTGTGCATTTGATTATTCCTGCCTCTGTGGCTGTCTTTGACAAAATCTCACTTGAATAGATTTCTGCCCAACTCTGCAATTTAATCAAGATTTGCCTGCATTTTAACCCTAGTCTACCATGTATTCCCAGTACTGCTCAGCCTCTAATAGTCTGATCTGAGTAGAGGGCTCTCTCCATTCCTTACACCAACTTCAAAATGAAATAGCGAGCCATGCTGGACTGAAAACTGTCCCTGGTACAACTCCGTTTGACTCCTCTGCCCAAACTGATGGAGTCTGAACCCTTGCTACTCAGAGCACAGGGTTTCTTTTGAGTGAACTGTGCATTTCAGAGCTGCCCCATCTAATGTACATTCCTGGAGCTGTACTCACTTTGCTGCCTTTATCCTGCTAACTGGTTCACATAGAGAAGACACAGGGTTGCAGTGACATGCACTAAAGATTTTTCTCTAGCACCTCTCCATGAAATTTTACTAGAAATTATTCAGAGGAACACCTTTGGTTGCCCTTTAATAACAAGGAATTGAATAATAACAATGTCTAGGCTTCAGCAGCATGGGAATTTGATGCCTACCTCTTCCATTCACCTTGAAGTCTTCTACAAAACATGAAACCAGTCTCAAACTTCCTCTGACAAGTTGGTCTCTGGTCCTGCTACTGGGCTCACAACCTCAATTCCACCTGCATCGCAATTCTTTGCAATCCCATTTCCACATGGCAAAGCATTCCAGAATGCAGACCTTTTCCTAGTTGTTTAACCGCTTCGACAAGTGATTAAGGATGACTACCCTTTACATTCGTTACAAGATCATAAGTATTCAAAGCGTGAAATAAACAACAACAAAAAAAAGCAAATAGTTTATCAACATAAAGACTATCTACATACCACAGTAATTTGATGGGAGCTAAAATAATTGGGACAACGTAACAGTGCAGCATACAGCTTTTCTAATTATGTTAAGATAACATCTGCAGATGTTTAGCACTCCAAATATTTTGACATTAGGTGCTGAATAAAATTCTCCCTGTTCAGATTAAAAATGTCCAAAAAAATGAAACTACTCAGATGCTGGAATGCATTGTCAAAATCTTTGGAAATCTGACAGGGTCTTTTTTTTTGTTGTTGTTTTTTTTTGACTGTATCAAAAGAGAAGATGAACATGTAGAAATTGTTCAAGGAGTCACACAGCACTGATGCCAGAAAGCGCTCTCAGCAGGCTGCAAATTCTTCCAACAGTGACCACACACTCCAGGAACTCCTCAGAAAATGTGATCAAGGGTGACAAACGTTGTGTCTGAAGCCAGAGGTTGCTGAATGGTCAGCGTGGTGATAGGAGGGGATGGGAACTGGGTGACACAGAGAATAGTTCGGGAAACTTCTGGTGGATCTTCTGCCTTATATTGGAGAAGACACCAGAAACACAAGCAGAATGAGGTGTAACATATGGAGGAGGTGACATATGCTATGGAAGAAAATATCAGGGTAGATACCATCCAACACCTGCATACTATAGGTACACAAACGTCACTGCTCAGAAAGTCACTTTCAAGCATCAGCAGTTCCATCAAGGGTGACTGACGTGTTTTGACTTTTCTTCATGAAAAATTTTTGAAGAGTTAGTTACCACATTTTACTACCTACTTACTAACTAGATAATTAGGAAATCCAGGTTGCACATTTAATAGCCTGTAACATGTATTCACATAATCATCTAATAAACACTAAACTTTGGAATGAGAAGATACTTTTAGAAGCAAGTTTGCTATGTGGGACCCAAACGCTGGACTTCGAAACAAAGGTCTCAAAATGAAAGCAAAGTCACATTTCTCTGAAGGAATTACTGAGCCAGTTTCTAGTAGAGAACTACAAACATGCAAGGGTCCGTGCTAGGTGCAAACCTGAGAGAAAGGTACCTCAGCCTGCAGCACAGAACTGCCCTGCTACCCAGAGAGCACCGAGATAACCACCCTGAGAGAATCTCGCTGCTCAAATGGAAGCTTTTGCTTTGCTTACGACAGGATCCGGACTCTGCCGAAGTCAGAAAACATCACCATACTAGGAACAGAGAGGACTATGCCTCTCTTGACCCCCAGCTGCCTTCTCTTGCATTTTCATGGTTTCTAAGCGCAAGATGAAAAAAGCTCTGCTACTCACTGCATGTGATACACAGACTCAGCTCCTTGCTTCCAAACAGTGGCTACAAGGAAGAGGGAAAAACAAGCAGGAACTGAAGTACTTGACAAAAGGGAAAAACTCACACAAGCTCAACCCATAAAGAGAGTTACCGTGATATCACGGGAAATGTTAGTCCATAATCTTCACATTGTATTTTCTCAGAGAGTAACAATTCTACATTTAACTGTTCACCACAGGGGAGCAAACCAAGACCTGGAGAAGTGAAGTCCCATCAATGCCACTTTGAGTACCCTTTCTTCTAGAGGACTCTAATGGGCTTTCAGACAATTTAAGGTCTCTAGTTCTGATGTTCATTCTCACAGCCTCATCGAATTTTGTATGAGAATTACATTTGCTAGTGTGAGGTTTGCCTGGCAGTGTTGTTCTCCTGAGACCAAGAAACTGTGAGCAAGCAAGAAAAAAGGAGAGGGCTTTTGCACTCTGTCACAATGAAAGGAAAGCCCTCATTTGCTTATGCTGCTTTGAAAACTGGGAACACATGGGAATCTAAGAGGTTTGAAAAAATATCAGGATGACAAGATGCAAACAATAGTTATTAAAAGTAGATTAAAATATTCCAAGAACTGAAATGGGGGGGCAAAGCTCTCAAACCATTACTTGAACAAGACTGCTGAAATTCCATATCCTACTTGTATTCAAATGCAAAGCAAAAAAAAAAAAAAAAAAAGAAAAACAAACCCAAAAAAAGCTTAAAATCACAATGGCATCACTTTAGAGGTGCTGAGGTTACCCTTGGAGCTGCCTCCTGCCCAAACAGCTAAGCTTTCTACCATCAATCTGCTTCTGGGGTAAACAGTAAATAGGATATTGGCTGCTGTCCCAAATTCAAGCAATAGAAACAAAGAAAGAAGAGATCTATGTTAGACTTGTGAAGTGAAATAAGACCGTGCCTAGCTGGAGAGCTCTAGGGAAGTGCTGAGCCCCTGAACTTGCAAGGGACACTTTTCCTCTCCTGAGAGATTTCACTTGCCTTTGAACTTTCAGCCATACAGAAAAAAGGCTGAGTTGAGATGTCAGCATCATCTTGGATTCAAATCAATCAGCTTGATGCATGATTGCAATAGCTAAACCACTTCACCTCTGCTCTGCCCTCATCCATATGTTCTTTATATCAGCAGTCAGTAGACTGGGTGGCTCAGTGGATTAATTTCCTGTCCTAGGCTTGGGCTCCAGTTTAAACAAAACAAAAAAAAATTCCTAAAACTGAAAAATAAAAATTAGTATCTACTGACAGTTAAATTCACCAGACTTGTTTGCATGAAGTCTCTTCGTCATCCAAGAAAGCTGCAAGAAACCCTTTGGGAAGCCCTGGTACAGCTGGTGATTTTTAAGTATCTAGTCAACTGGCTGGTCACAGTTCTAGAAAAACAATAAAGGAATTAGAGACCTTTCAAATGTTGACATACCCTTGGTTGAGGGCAAAGCAATGAAGGGAAAAGGGGAGAGCCCCAAGCACCATCAACTTAAAAAAGGAAACAGATTGGAAGCAGCCATCCCCACCTCAGTAAATTAATACCCCACTGAGCAGCAAAATCTCCACCCACTTTTAGAGCTGGGCTTTCTCCACATGGTGCTGCTCTTTATCAGCTACAATGCAAAAGTTAAATTCCCAATATAATTTAAATCTAAACAATGTGCAGCTTTCAGCATTAATGTAGGTGCCTGCCAGCTGGTGACAGTTAAGTGGTTACTTTCTCAACCTAAACTTATTAGCCAAGGGTCAAGACACTTCATAATACTCAAATTGCATTTAATAGCTTGCTCTATTGGTGCACGGTACATTATTGTGGAAGATGAGTTCTCATTGAAGGTGTATTACAGCAAGCTGGTCTCATCAGGAGCTTGCCATGATTTGGGGCTAGAGATCCTTGCTAGACCATCTTCTTTGCAAAAGAAAAGGTGGCCTGCCATTTGGGAGATAACACAAAAAATACATATGTCAGAAATAGCTGCTCTGCAACCTTCGAATGATTGTGAGTTCTTTGACTTGGTTTCCTTTGTTCACCCTCCCACCATCTTATCTTCCCCCATAAAATGGTAAAAGAAATAAATTTTAAAAGGGCAAGGAAGGCCTCGTAAAAGGACAGCTAGTAAAAATAATCCATCCTCCAGACAGGCTACAGTGGCTCCCCCAAAGACACTGTTCCAGAACAGGGCAAAAAAAAGGAACAAGTATCAGCCCTGCTCACCAGGGATTAAAGGAGATGTGGTGTCTCAAAAGCCTCAAGATGCAAAAAAACACCATTAGTCTGAAGGAGGGACCCCAGAGCATGCCCATGAACACACAACTAAGAGTTCCCCACATGCTTGATCAATCCATTATCTCCTGACTTCATCTGTCCTACCCATGACAATACAACCTTCCTATTCCAAGGCCCATGGGGAAGGAAAACTTTTTCTTTCAGTCTCTGGAAACAGGAGACATCTTGAAGTGGCATTTCAGCACCACTGTAGTTGCCATTCTGCTGACAGTGGAGAATAGTGACTGTCAAAGAATTAAAGTATTTGCGACACAGCAAGGAGGCAAATTAAAAATAGTGCAGGTCAAATCTGCCGTCAATCATACCTACCTCACATCAACTTCAAAAGCACCAGCTGCGCACACAAGTGAAATGAAATATTGAGGTGAAATCTAACTAATTTGAAAAAAAATTAAAGCATTTTGAAGGTCTACCCTGTGAATTCACTGTGACTTCATAATTGTACTGGTTTTGTTTTGGTTTGGTTTAGTTTTGTTTTCTTTTGGTTTAGTTTTGTTTTCTTTTGTCTGCTGTTTCCAGGAAGGACCCACACAGATGTAAGCATCCTACCCTCTCAGAGGAACCGAATCTGCAGTAGGAGAGAGCACAGAAAGGAAAGAGCACAAAAGGCTTTATATCATGTTGCCAAAAAAACCTAAAACACTCTTTTCAGCCTCTTTTACTTACAATTCTAAGTGACATTAACATTAAGGATTAACATAAAGTAAATACTTCAGTTTTAAAACTGATCCGTCTGGACAGTCCGAGGTGCTACACACACCACTAGTGTCAATACTGCTACTAGAAATTAAGTGGCACAACCCTGTTGTACTAGAAAGGGATTTCATTTTTTTTTTAATTTCTTCTCCTTTCAAGAACGTGGGAATGTCCATAGTGTCAAATGTTTTAGAGAAAAAAAAAAAAAAGGTAAAATGGAACTCACACATGAAAGTGAGGGCTTGCTACTGGCTTTCTGCTCACACCCCACAGACCGTATCCAAGCCCAAAAGAACAGTTCCACCTTGAGAACTGACTACATAAAATTGTCACCTCGTTCCACAGACCTGCTCCTGTGAGATCGCTGCTGATTTTCTTAAACAAGCTTATGTTGGCTTTTTATTTCCACTGAACTCTGCTGAGGCAGATCTGGCACTGCAGGAGGGAGCTGGATTCTCTCCTTTATACCAGCAGCACCACTAAGCTGTAATCGCTCACACCTGTCCAAACCTACAGGCACAAAGCGGCTGCGCACACAGGCTCCTCGGCAGATCCTCCGCCAGGCTGAGCCGCAGCTATTTTGGAATTAGCAGTTCTGCCACAATCCTTAGCGTCCCTCTCCCCTGCAGTGACAGGTAAAAGCCCAAGCGGCACACAGCAGCTTCTCTTTCCCAGACTCACTTCTTCCAGCAGTGTGCTATAATGCAAATCTCCATCCTGTGGATTGCAATTCAGGGTAGCCTTACCACTTTTAAGGCTTTTGTTGAGCTTCTGGGAAACTATTGTTTCCCCAGCAGCCTGAAGCAAGCTGCTGTCTGCAACCATCATTCTTTGTGACTGTAAGGAGAGAACTTCCTAGTTAGAGATTTGCTTAAATTATGTGATTAGAATCGAGATATGGCAGCACAAAGAAAAGGAAGTGCAGCAGATCACAGCAGTCTTAGAGATGCTGGGCACCCCAATGACCCCTCCCCAGCCAGCAGAGACAGGTAGTGGTGAATTAACGCAAACGAACAGAAGACTCAAGGTTTAGTTTCTCATTTGTAAGCCATGAACACCTAAAGCACAGTTTCAGCAGATGCCTCAGTGCCTAAATCCAAAACCTGATGTAAAAGCAGGACTTGTTTCAAAGCCCCAGAAGCAACAGGTAAAGCAGAAAACATCAGGAAGGAAAATGCAAAACGTGGCCTTTTCATCCCTCATGATAAGAAAAGGCCTTTCTTCCTGCTCTGAAAAGAACCCTGTTTTCCTCCACGTGAAAGACCAGGTACAAAACCCAGAACTGTGTTGTCACATTAACTGTGCAACCTGAATGTTGCACTAGTAGACAGGAGGTGGGTGAGAAGGGGAACAAAAGGTGCCTAATTTAATTCAAGTTTCCCTGGGAACACATGTTTTTCTGTCCAGACCTTACAGACATGACCCTTACAAGCAGCCATCCAGGGACCAGCTTTCACCAGCTACAGCAACTGATGGCAATGACAGCAGGATGCGGAGAAGATAACACATTGACACGGAGAAAGCGCGTTTTCTGAAGGACTGTGCAATGAGGACACCAAGAATGAGCACATCTATAAACAGGTCATCCCTGAGTACCCATTTCTTCGTTTCTTCCCCCTTCTTGTTCAAGCTTCTTTGCAGGCATTCAGTATGGCCTGTTTTCCAAGACCATCTGTCAGAGCTTATGTGTGAGTGTTCAGAGAATGATGGGAAGTGAAGAGAACAGGTGATTTGTTCCTGTGTTTGAGAGGTGTAGAGCAAATTAAGGAACAAAACCCAGATCAACGCAGCTGGTCCATCCACACATCCCCTCGATGCTCTGTAAGGGCAGATGCATTGCTGGATAACTTACCCTCTTCACAGTTGCTCCCCGTGAAGCCAGGACAGCACCTCCACTCCAGCGTGGTCACAGTTCGGTAGGACATTTTGTATGTGGGCCTGATGAGAGTCCTGTAACTAACACAAACAAGAAGTCAGTTAAATGCACTTAGGTACTTAAGGGCAGCGCTGCTACTAATTCATAGCACATCATCCTGCCTGGATACATCCCCAGAGCACCCAGTCACTCACAGCTGCAGAAAAAGGAGACACACACACACAGCATAACAGACCAAGGGTTTACCACAGCATGGATCCGATTCGACAGCCTTTCTTCTCCTTGAGCCCTCATACTCTTCTGCCTCTTCCTCACATCTTTCCCCCAAGTAACACCAGTATCCTTTAGAGAGGTCTCATTGCTACCAAGTCATTGCAAGTAGCAGAGATGATGGTTCTGATTTACCTCACTCTGCCTCTATGTGGATTTTTCCAACATTGAACAAAAGCTGACGTTGGCCTTTTTTCACTCAGTACTAACAGAGTTTTCAAAACATTGTTGTCACAAAAATTGCTTAAATCTCTCTGGTGTCTTCCCTTCTCCCACCCCCACCACTTGGATCTGGGGTGTATCAATACATCAGCACGACAAAGATCATCACTACACTGATAATTTGCATGGAGCCTTTTTTCCAGCTAGCTGATCTGTGCCTCAGTTTCTTCTACCTGAAATAGGGTTACACTCTTCCTCACCGCAGCTGATGTTCTGCAGGACGCATTTGTTAGCTCTGTGTACTGCAACCAGCGCACCCACAGTCCCAAAAGAAAAAGGACAATAAAAAAAAAGCACAAGTACTGCCATGCCCAACTAGAAACTAGAAGGCTCCCTGCAGACACAAACAAACCATGCAAAGGGCCAGGGATTCTGAAGTGAATGCAAAACGGAGAGTTGCATAAATATCAACTTTTATTTTCAAACAGCAGGCTTGGAAAGCTGGCAAATCAGAGTTTTCCCAGCATACAGCTGGAGAAGTCACTGCTGCTGCTCACGAACATAAAAGCAAACACAGAAGCCGTACTCTACAAGCTCCCCTTCAAATTCCTACCCTTATTTGACAACCAAAGGAATGTGGCACGCACAGGGAGAGGCTGAAGCTTTGGGATTACAGCGTTGCAGCTTTATGCTTCTCTCTCGGGGCCAGGCAGACACAAGCCCCGGGCACTCAGGTCTCCTTGTTCCGCAGTGCCAAGAGCTGCCAGGAGACAGAGCGCTGCCCCTCACTCAGCAGGCACAAGGCTGAGATAGAGCTGTAAGTCACAGGAATCTCACCCAAAACCCCTCTGAGAGCCAGCAGGCGCAGCTGTACATCCAGGATGGCACTATAGGGACATCGGTGCAGTTAGTCTGAATAGCAGTAACAAATGCTTGCCAGGAGAGGCTGCCCATGTATGTCTTGGAAGGCAAGCAGCAACTCAGTCACGGTTAACACGGTCTTTAGGAAATTAATTTCTCAGTAAGCTGTTCCTGATTATTGATGTCAGTTGCCAGACACAGAAATCAGCTTCTCCTATAGCCACTGGAGGCGAGGGCCGCACAAGTTTCCTCCTGAGCACATGGCCGCCTGCACTTGGAACAGCATCGCGCAGCGATGGGAAAGCAGCGTTGTCTCCTGAGAACATTACGTCCTCACCCTTGGAGTTGCCAAAAAGCGTGCCAGTTACTGCTAATACTGGCAACTGTGATCCAGGCACTTGTCTAATACAGGCTGGACCGAGCCAGCTCGTCCCACCTAGTTCTCCGCACCTCCGCATCCACTGGTATTCAGGAGTTTGCAGTGATGAGTGAGCGTGAGGACTTGGCACCACATTGATGTAGGTAGACCTTCAGTGCTCTTGCACAGAGAGACCTAAAGCATGAAGGTTTTAAGTGTCTTGCTAAGGGTCTTGCAGAACAGTTTTGGCAAAGCTCAGGAACTGAACCCAAGTCTCCCGACTCTCAGCCCTGGCGTTGGACTCGAGACATCTTTCCACACATAAGCCCCAAACCATCAGTCAGGAGTTCATGACTTTGTCACTAACACTACAGTTGGATTTGACCTTGAGATGAAAGTCTCCAGCCCTGTTACCAGTGTCCAGAGCCAACTAGTCTCCAACCACACCGTGATTTTAAAACCATGTTTCTGCCAACACCAGGATGTTAAAGCTCTCTCAAACTTCATTATGAAGTGTGGAGAGTGCCTTGAGCCAGACTGGAATCTTGGCAGCAGTTCTGTGTCGGGGAAGTAGCTATAGTTTAATCCTCAAACGAGCAAGGACTTCTCAGGACATGACAAACATGGAGCTCAGCTGTCACAGCCTACCACCCACCCTGAATTTCCTGGAAGAGTCCTGACATTTGCAGCTCTGTTCAGCATTGCACGGTCAGGCATGTGAAGTGGTCCCAGCTTGCTAGCTCCGATTTGCTCTGAAGTTGCTCTGTTCTTCATAACATCATTTTTGCTCAATCACGTGACATAGCACCAAGGTCTGTTGTTAAATATATCATCACATCAAAGATTTCTGACTGCTATTCCAGGAGGGGAGAAAACAAAAAAAACAAACACAAAACAACCCTTCTTTAGCAAAGCTTCAGTACTATCTGATACCTGAAGTGTTGCAATTGAAAGGGAAGAAAAAATATGGAAAAAGGAGAGGAAAATATACCTGTTAAAGACCAGAAGCCTCAGAATGAAAATCTGTGGAAAACACAACAGGCAGAAAAAGGGACTGGGAGCAGAATAGGAAAGCCTTTCCCTTGGATGACACCCAGACCACAGACACTGGCATAGAAATCTGCAAAACCACACTAAGAGGTTAGGATAAGCCACAACCTGCACCTCTGCTTCCCAGCCAGCCAAAGGATGCGCTCAGCACCCAGTCCCCTTCAGCAGAGGCTGCTGAGCACTTCCCACAGACACAAACTACCAGGACCTGCCACTCTACTGCACAAGCCGGGTGTCGTTTACCAACACATTCACTGAGGCTCACAGCAAAACCCCAGGGAGCGAGGCAACACTGAGGGAAGAACTTGCAACACTCAAGTAGCAGCTTGAGTCACTGCTATTAGTAGAACTGATTAAGAACCTGGTATCCTCAGAGACTGCCTGATCAGCATCACACAAGCTACAGGAGCTCATCTGCAGGCAACCATCATTTGGGAAAGACAGACCCTCTTGCTTGTGTCTCTCTAAGTGACTGTCCAGGAAGCAGTAATTTGAGGAAGGAGCATGAGATGAGTGATTAAGTAGTTTGGGGGTATGACGCTAGAAATACTGGAGAGGTCAGGACACATCGAGGGACGGCAGCCAGCAAGTCTCACGCCTCAGCACACAAGGATACGTTCCCCTTGCACTCAAGGAAGTGTCACCGAACACAACAGCCAGACATGACACAAGAAAGGGAAAGAGTGTCACATTCTTGGATCAGAGCCTCAAAAAGAATCAGGTCAAAGAGAAAGGCGTGATCTCTGCCATGACCCAAGCAAGACAGCCCGTCACACACAGGAAATACCTTCCCCCTTATGGATTTCCCCTGCCCTTTGACACTTGCAAACAAAGCTGTTTGTACACGATGACCACATGAGAGGGAAGGCGTGAAACTTGTTTCCACATCACAGGAGATGGTTTTGTTAATGTGATTCATTCACCCATTGCAGCTTGTGCCTGAGGAGACCTCAGCGACCTTCAGAGGCTTCTATGTGTTTTTATTCAAGTTCCAAGTTGAAAGTTTCAACATCCCTTACAGGTGGGTTTCACCATAGCCAGAAGAATGAATTTGCCCTTTTAACTAGCAAAGAATGCAGAAACCAAGGAATCTAAGCTTCCTTTACCTACTACTCTCCTGACAATGAAGCCACGTATCAACATATTCAAACAGGGACAATCCATCTTAAGTTATAGCAAATGCTGCCTGTGTATTAAAAGACAATCAGAACAAAGCTCACGGGACTTCCTCTAATTTTTGGTACCCATAGCCTGATCTACAAACATGCCAAAAAGCAGTAGTTCCCCAGAGAAGAACATAATGAGGAGTTTCAAAGATGCTCCTGCAGATACTGGACAAAAAGCCTGCAGCTACAGAAGTGTTGAAGGCCATTGTGCATGTCCTGCCTTTGCCGAAGGGGAGAAAGATGACTGTTTTACTCTGAGCATGTCTCTTTTGCATAACTTATCAAGAGTCTAAAACCCAGAAACCAGAATCTTATACACTTCCCATCTCAAGTTGTACAGAGCAATAATATACATGTTCTCAGTCCAAAGAAAAAAAGACCATGGACACAGAGACGTGTTTCTACACCACCAGAGTAACCATCAACTCCTGTCTTTATTAACAATTAGATCACGTGCTAGTGCAGAGCAGCACTGCACTTCCCCACCAGCAAGGAGGAAGAGTGGCCAGACAGCATGTCTGACCAAGACCAAAAGCCCTTCAATTAGCAGCCTGGGGATGCCTGTGAACAACGTGAAGCAGACGGCCCTCCACCGGTGCCCCCCCAGCAGCACACAGCCATCCACACCCATCCCAAACCTGAGAACACACCTTTGCACTACAGCTCAAATCCCTTACACTCCCAGATCCTACCTATCCCGTTCACAGGAGCACTGTTCACCCTGCATTTATATCCCATGTGTGTATGGGAGGGCAGGCATCTTGTTCCAAGCATGTGACTGAACACCTTGGAGAGAAATAAGGGAAGTAAGCACAAAAGAGTTCATGTGTAACAAGACTTCAAATAGCAATCCCAATGCCCTGGAATTATCTCTGGGATTTATTATTCAATTGACTGGAAAGAGAGAAAGATTTCCCTGTGGCATTACTGCTTTTGAAACTGAGGAGAAACACCAGCTACAAGCCAATCTCTTGGGTGACAGATCCCCAACTTCTACTGACCCTGTAGCAATAGAGTCTTCAAAAGCAGAAAAGACCAAAACAGATGAGCCTGCAGAATTCCTTCTTTGTTATTCTGCAAACTAGCTTGTAAAAAAAAAAAAAAAATCCCCTTGGGTAGCACAAATGTACTCAGTTTGAATGAAAATAACAAAATAGAAAACCCAACACTGGAAGACACCAAGCAGCAAGAATGATCCACACAAGATGTGTAGCCTTATTATATTAAAAATGTCATCAAAAGCATAAAGCACATGTGATAAGCCAAACCAGCTAAAATACTGAAAGAAAAAAGATACCACAACTAGCTGTTAGAAAAGGCATCATAGCCCAGACTTGCTGTGTTGCAAGAATGCTCTCCCCTTCAGTCTCTCCCACGTTTGAGTCATGTTTGAAGCTCACAGATTAGCAACTTCATGTTTAGGGTTTCAATGGCTCTCGCAAAAGTCCAGAGGCCAGGTAAGCCCATTCCTGGCCAAGCCAGCTATGGGTTTCTAGCAAAATCTCCAGATTCTCTGAAGCCAGAAAGTGCTGCAGAGAAAGGATCCTCCAAGGTTTGCATGGAACAGTCACGCAACCACTGAGTACAGAAGAAAAAAAAATAGCAGGATAAAACCTTCCACAACCTTGCTCAGAACATGTGCTTTTCTAGGGTGAAACATGTAGGTTTGTCTTCTGAAGACTGTAATAGCACATGATCTGCCAGGCAGTTCATAACATTCATTTATCTCCTGAGATACAGATTTACTGACCACAACAGTCATATGCAAATACCCTAATCAAAATTAGGCTGATTTTGGCCAATTAGTGTATAGCAAGAAGCTGTTATTTTCTCAAAGTCATAAAACACAGCAAGATAAGAGTAGTACTGTTCTCATCTTACAGACAAGGTGGCATCACTTGACTGAAGACACAGGAAGTCACGGAAGCTCCAGCAATTGAACACAGGTCTTAAATTCTTGCCTGGTCTATGAGACCACCCTTCTCTGTGAGCTTCCAGGAGCTTGGTGGCCTAAGTATGACAGGATTGTGCATTAGCCCGCAGCTGCTGCAGCAAAATGACCACTCAGGAGCAGGGCTACAATTCAGTTGCCTGGGTTTACTGGAGCCAGGTACAACCATCCAGGCAGCAGAGACCAGAGTTTAGGTTGCCATTGAAACACCAAGCTAGAGACTTTATCCCTTCTTTCAGACAGATAAATGGCACGTGATTTTTACAAGCAGACTAGGAGCTTCAGCCAGACTGCTGGAAAGTTGCCTGTTTACTTCGCAGTGTGACAAAGCAAACGCGTATCCTTAGGCGCGCAGAAGCTGAAGCCGTCATTACACATATGGAGAGAGTTCAAGAACAGATCTGTTGAGGGAAAGTCTCCAGCCAAGAGCACTCCAAAGCAACTCAGCACCCAAGCTAAATAAAGAGTCTGGGGTGGAGGGCAAGAGCAGAGCAGCTCAGCCCATCCCAGCCAAGATGACACCCCTGTGAAAGAAGTACAGCTGCCAGCTTCCCAAGAGCAAGTGAATAGACAGCAAGGACATCACGATGCAAAGCTGCTAGGCTGGGGATCTCACAGATACTCCCCTGTCAAGGGCTTGACCCTGTGCTACAGTTTGTGCAATAAGAGAAAGAAACAACAAGAATGAATGGGAGACAGGAAACGGATTAAATCCTCGTCTGGCCACACTGATGTCTGCTTGTAAGCAGAGTCTGTCTAACAGAGAGCCCCTCTCAGCTGTCACCACAAGGTTGAGAGATGCCTTTTTTTTTGGCTGGCGTCCCTTTTGCTAGTGAGAAGCTTGATAATGGGTGTTGGCAGAATGAAAGCCCTCCCAGATATGGCTGACTCCCTGTAAACAAGGAGATGAAAAGAGTCTATTTCAAGTTGCAGCTGGGAGAAATATATAAAGCCAAAATAATGCCAGTGGCTTATGTACATTTTGCATTGGTTATAGTCAAACATAACACCATATGAATCTAGCTACGCCCCCACTTTGCCGCTTGAAGCTCAGGCACCAGAAATCTCACTGAAGAACAACAGGAGAAGGCCAGAAGATCTTTGTCTTTTTGGCAAAAGGAAAGCAGATATATTTATATCACCTGAACAACCAGAGATGTAGAGAGCATGGACTGCCACTGTCAGACCTAGAGTAAGCCTGCCGCCCTCAGACACTAGACTTTCAGAAAACCTGAAAAGACAGAGACGCTGATACAGAGAAGGGAAGGAGGAAACAATCTTGTTCAATGGGAATGAATCTTTGTCCATGTTAAAAACTCAGCTTGACTCTGAAACAAGAAAAAGCCAATTATTCACACATCTCTAAGTTCTGGCAGCGTAACATTGGCAGGTTGCTGTGTAGGCCTAGGAAATCAGACGTCAACCATACAACGTGACTCAGGCTCATCAAGCATTGCCCACAGTAGTTACATGTCACAAGATCCATCATTCTCAGCGGCTGGGTTTCATTCTGTGATCAGAAGTCAGATGCACTCCCAAACACAAGCAACCACTTATAAAAGATGTCTGGGATGGGGATAACTTCAACAACCCACAGCTTTTAGGACCTCAATGATTTTGGCTTCATTGCTGCTTGTCCTTGGGGCTCTCCTTTTCATACAGTGGCAGCACAGTAAACGACCAGGAACCAGCGCATGCCATTCCTGCTTTACCTTTGTTGATAACTGGGTGGGCTCCAGCATTTGTCAGCAGCTTTCTGGAGGTTCTTGGGAAAAAGAGGTCCAAGATCCTTCTCTACTTCAGGCAAGAATGTCATACGACACATGATTAGAGGACAGACAGTACAGTCATTGCCTGGAAATGCTGCCATTCACTTCGCTTGCATTTCATCCCTGTTGCAAAGGCAACATGGCATTAGAGGCCTCCCATGTCTTCTAGTAGGCTTCATGGTGATCATCTTCCAGAAACACGGCTCCCATCAGTTGAGCTTTCACCAGCTGAGATCTTAAATATCAATAACCCCAACTTCTTTCCATATTTTCACATAGAAAGAAAAATTGAGAAGTCTGTTGCCATTCTGCATTGTCTCCAAACAATTGGACTCGTCAGGCAAATGAACCAAACTACATTTGAAGCTGAAAATGTTCCATGAATAACAATGTCACAACAGCACACACGGCTCTTAAAGTCTCTGGGTTAACAATGTAAGAAACCATGTATATGAGTAACTGCAGGAGCCCACAAAAAGGATTTTTTCTAGTAACATGATCAATTGTTTGGTACTTATGGAACTACAGTTATGTTAACTAGGAAAAATAAGCAAATTTTTTGGCAAGTTTAGGAGACAAGGTGAAAGCTCGCAAGTTTCTAATGGCAATTATGTGTGTAAAAAGTCTGGGAAATTAAAAAGCTTCAACAGAAGTTTGGCCATGACAGTGTAAAATATTAAGTGTTTCAACCACAGCCTTGCGTAAAACAAGACCAAAGAGACACCAAAGCAGATATATTACAAGCGAAAAACCTTCGACTGACCATTGGCCAAGTGGAAACTGGAGAAACAACTGTGGTAACTGCCACATGGAAAATGTGAATTCCAGATGAAGAGTCGCAAGAACAGATTGGGAAGGTGGATCTCTGGATATTTAAGCGTACAGCTCAACCAAGTTCTGGGTAGATTATCAGCTACAAGAGGACTTCAATCAGTGTCCTGTGGGTGAACTGGTAACAATAGCAATATAATGACTAAGCTTTGTGAGCCACATTATGGGCTTGTCTACATGGAAATTGTTATAGAAATTAGGTGTAAATTTAGAGCACAATGGTTTTTTTGCACCAATTCCCAGATGGGTGGGTAACACTGTTCTGCTCTTTCTGCTCTGAGAATGTCTTTCAGAGAAGGCAAATCTCAACAATACAAAGACACTTTACACAAGGAAAGGTGGTAGGTAGGGATAGCTATTTCAGGTGCAGCTTGGGTTTTTTGGTTGGTTGCTTTGGTGTTTTGTTTGGTTTTCTTCCTCCTTAGATGTAGGTAGGTCCCAAGACTGTATATGACTGAAAGGCAAAGCAGGCTAACAGCAAACCTGGGGTAAATTTTTGACAAGTCACTGTCTCTAACATCTCTTTCTCTTCTGAGGAGAGGGGACATTGTGCTTATGTGCATGTCTATAAAGGACAGTGAGATGCAGGAGTGCTATAAGGAAATTCCACTCTAAAAGGTAGAAGGCACATTACCTTTGTCCATCAGCAGCTGCAAGGGATTATTTTTTTCCTGCTCTGGCAGGGGGATTGGACTGATGATCTTTCAAGGTCCCTTCCAATCCCTAACATTCTGTGATTCAATCAAAGCTTCTCAGTATATGTCATTAATATTTCTTTTAAAGACCCGAGTACAAGGACCCAATACCAACAAGCCACACAGTGCCATTTGTCCAGCATCCCCTCCAACCCTGTTCAGTCACACCACATTCTGCTGCACTTCACATTTATTTAGCTTCACACCTGACTAGCAACAGCCTCCTGTGTGAAGTACAAATTGGCATTACAACCTAAGCTAAACTGTTTTATGTAGCTTGTCCCCCATGCTACACTTACCTGCACGCATGGTTACTCTGCAGATAACACCAGTGGCATTCTATAGTTACACCACCAGGGGTATCACATCTGAGGCACTGATCTCCATCCTCTATGCAGTAATTGAAAACTAACCCATTTAATGAGAAGTGCTGGAAAATCTGGGCAACGTGAGACATGAAGATTTTTACCTCACTAGGTTGGCACAAGGTCCTGGCCACCGGCAGCTCTGATAAACTCGCTGGATGACTGTTTCTGACCCATTCTGCACCTGGCAGGAAACTGTCCGTGTGACTGTATAGTGACACCAATGCCTGCAGAGAGAAAGGACACCATTAGCACCAGTTCAAGCTGAATCAACATATAACAGACTGCAGTAAAAACAGACCAAGTATCTAGGGGTGGGGTTGTTTCTTCTGCCAGCCATCGCGAGTCTAACTTGTAGTCTTCATTTCTCACCCCGCCCTCCCCTCCCAATAGCTGCAGAAAGATTCCCTGCTTCTGCCAACCTGAACCACAAGAGACCCAGTAACGCCTCTTGCTTGGTCCTCAGAGGCCAGAGTTTTACAGTACATGATTTAGTTCTGTTAGTTATCATAAACAATAGGACTTCAGGAAAAAAGTTCCAAATCTCCTGATAGTCAGTTCCCATTGTACTAGACTCAATTTCATCCTGCTCATTATGGTATCATTCCCCAGCCTCCCAACATTGTGAACAACATCTGAGTTGGAAAATTTTGCTATTTGGTGTGGTGGAGCTCATTATCAGCAAGGCTCAAACAAGCTGGGTGCCAAACAAGTCATATTGCTGTCCTGGCGATGTTACGGTCTAAAAATGGGCAAGACAAATGCAGGGGAGGGGGGGGACTAGTGTCTTATGTTGTCACATATGAAAACAAGAGAGATCTCCTCACCATAAGGCATATATAAGAGAAGGCAGGAGCAGCAGTGTCAGCCCTGGGAATCCGGACCCATAGACCCTTTCCACCTTCTCTGAAAAATATGTTTCTGGGTTCCAGTGTTGTGCTTGGGGCAGTAGGGGAGGAAAGATACTTTCATTTCCCCCTTGCAAACACGATTCATATTTGCCAAAAACTGGTTCATATTTCTGCTTTTGTATCTCAGCATAGTTAACAGGTTCACGAGCCGCTTTCCTAGTGATTTGGGATCAGACCTGTAGTCACTAATGGAAAGTGGAGACACCAGCTTGCGCTCCAAAACCCAAAATGCTTGTGTCAGCATTTCCTGCACATGCAGGAGAGTCCTGCACCCCATCCATCCTAAAGCAAGAGCCCCCAGTACAGTCAATCCCTTCTTCTCCAAGTATCACAGTGGCTTCCCAAGCTCACACCGCAAAAAAACAAACCGCTTGCACAATGGAAGCAGCCGTCTGCACATCCCCTCCTCCTTCCCTCACCCACCTTCCCCACAACAGTTCAAATTTTTCCAGTATTTGCCATTTACAGCATTTGTTGCATTTTGTTTCCTTTTTGGATTCCCCTCCTATCTCTGCAGGAGGCTCCCTGCTCTCTGGATAACTCTCATTTCCATGAATAGGAGGCACACATGCCAGCGGCTGAGCTGAGTGCTGCAGACCACAATGGGCAAGCTGGGGCCAGCAAACTGCTCACCAAACCTTCGGCATGGCCAGGAGGGTGAGCTGGGGCACCCATAGAGGGGGCGGCTTCCCACCCAGCCCCTCGCCTTTCCCTGCAGACACTGCTCCTGCTCACCATAAACCCACTTGCAGCTCCTCATCAGAAAGCACAGACTACAGTTGCATCTCAGGTGCCTCCCAGGCTGGTAGGGTGGTCTTAGAGAACCTCTTCTCTCAGATTTATCAAAGATGTGTGGTGTCTTTATAGGGATCAGACACTCAAATATCTCTACTAACATCTACATCATAGAACCAAAGGGCAAAAAAACGGGGATGAAAGACTAGCAAAGCTTCAGATCGCATAATGACAGCAGATCCTTTAACAGGCTCAACACAACTTCTGCAGAAAGTTTAGGGAGCAAAACCACAAGAAACACAAAGTCAGGAGCTAAAGATTGGAAATGTGACAAAAGCTATCACAGAGTCATCTGGGAAGAATTACTGTTTCCATGGTGTGGAGCTGGATCATCCTATACTGATCATTTCACTCTGATACTGATTTTGGTGGGCTTCTGAGACAACCTGTCCACTTCCTTGGGTACACATAAAGCACTTTGTGTCAGATTTAAAAAAAAAAAAAAAAAAAGAGATACACTGCATTGCAAGAAAATTCCTCCATATCTGATGCTGAAACTAGAGAGCTTCATATTCTTGAAGGCAAATGAGGTGGGAAGGTGAACAAACAGCATCACGCACCCCGGCACAACGCAGAAGAGAAGAGGCAGATTCCACAACTGCCAGAGGGAATCTGGCGGCCTATCTGCTCTGGTTAATGTATAATGGCAGCTCCAAATTGCAATTCCTAAAGAGAAACTGGAAACTAACCGATATTCCCTTCTGCTTTCCCTTGCACAGACCCAGATGTAACATCATCTTACTCCTTTGAGGATTATTTTCCACCAGCTGGGGAGTCTAGATCTACTTTTGTGGATCTGCAGCTAAACAGGTGGCACTGTGCAAGGTGCCTATGTCAGAAACTGCCAGAAAGGTTGATTATTTCAAGCTATCTACAAAGTTGTTCTTGTCACGGCTTTTATTCAGTGTGTGCCACCAGCACACAGACATATTTTTCTTTCCAAACAAGTCCGAAATTGCTGTTTTCTGAGTAATCTCTCACATCTTTGCTCTACCTGGTCCTTGGAATAATCTGTTCAGGTACACACATCCCCTTCCAAGTCCAAGGAATTCAGCAGTCAAGTTGTCGTTTCTCCTTGCAAAAGCCTTTCTTGGAAGCGAGAGATGCTGAACAGACCTTGTCACAATCTAGTGACAGAGCCTCAGGCAGCACTTGCAGGTAAAGCTGCTCCTACACTACAGTGAATATGAGAGAACCCTGCATGTTACTGGGGGAAGAAACCAAACACTTTTCCTACAAATGCAGCTTTTAGGTGTTTTACTGTGGCACAGATGCAGGTGAGACAAAGACAGAAACAGAGTTGATCATGAGATGCATCAGGATACGTAGCTTGGCACTCACTGTAGATGTAATAGCACAGTGACTACAACAACCAGACAAAACCACCCCAAGATTTCTCTTTGCAAGCCAAAAGTCAGCAAGAACAATCTCCAGAATGCAAGCAGGCTTCAGACAAAGTGACGAAAGGCCCCATCATGGCTTACAGAGACTATAAATGACCCATTATACACAGATGCTAGCAAGAAATGTTTAGGACTCTTACTGGCATGCATCCAGGATGGCAGAGAATATATTGCTGCTTATTCAAAAAGAATATTCCAACCAAGCAAACAAAACCATCCAAATAGCAGCTCCTTTAGGGCTGGGTCTGTCAGATCTCGTGCATGCTCATCACCAGCACATTTAGCATGGTGCCCCACAGCATCTCACGGAATTGGCGTTTGCTCCACTGCTTTGCTTACAGACAAGTCTTGCTTGGTCCAGCTTCCCCATCTGTTTCCAAAGGGATGCCCTCCTCTCACACCCTATTTAAATTCTTGGAATATTTTCATGAACAAGTGAGGATCTGCTGACCATGGCATGCAAGCTACTGATTTAGACACTTTTGGTCTAGAGCTACAGACCAAGATCTCATGTCTTGATGGCTGCTGACATCATGTCATTCCAGAGAGAATGCAAGTACTGATGCCAGCAGATATCCAATCATACTTACTGTCCAGGTTTGGGATGTTACTGTGGACATTTCAGGCTAAACAGAGCAACAAACTCAATAGTTTGCTTCCATTTGGAGATACTCTGAAAACTACTGGTTTGAGCTTAAACAGACCTCTCCCTCAGCAGATGTGTGGAGTTCCCCACTCTGCTGACCACATAAGAGTGGTGATGGGCAGCTTCAGGCACTTGGGCATAGGAGGGGACACACAAACCTAAATGCCCAGACGGTGCATGGAACAGGCTGAGACGACCTCAAAGGGCAGCTGGACTTACATAGGGAGCTTGAGTTGCGTTTTGCCCCTGTAGGCAGATGCCATATTCTGCACCCCATCAGCTTTCTGAACCTGCTGCACCCCTTCAGAAGCTTTATTTGGATGCACAGTTCAGCCCCTGGGGATTCTGGATGTCTGTACAGCCTGTAATCCTACAGAAAGAGGGAAAAGCAACTGCAGAGGGGGGAGAAGTGCAAGGTAACAAATACTCAAGTTAAATACCATAAGTTGCAGAACAGCAACATATTCACATATCAAAGCTCAACTCAGTCATGCTAGCCAGGAATTAACTTAGAGCAATCATTTTGTGGATGGGAAGACACTGACAGACAACAAGCTGCCCCTTCCTTCCTCCTCACCATGTGGATTTGCACAGGACAGTTTCCTGAGCCCATCACTCAAAGGGAACGTGCAAGGGATCCCTCCGCCCATTCATATACGGTGAATGCCTAGAAAGCCTCACACCACAAACTCACAGAGCCATCCCCAAAGCTCTGTTTTGTGTCTTTCCTAGTCTAAACTGCTGTTTTTTTATCCAAACTTGTCAGAATCCTGGGGGTCCCTGAAGGACCTTCTAAGGGTGTTGCAAGAAAAAAGCCAACCAGTTGTTCGTAGGCTTCATTTCACTGGACAAGCAATCACAAACTGAACAACGTCAGAAACCACCGGGCTGCACTGATCAGGACTCCGCAAATAGCCTGTTTAATCAGGAGCATGCAACTTGAAAATGAAAGCGGCTACATTCTTGCCTAATCACTTCTTTCAGTGGGACAACAGTCCAGCTCTACACACAAGACCGACTTATTGCCATGTGGTTAAGGCCAGACCTACAGCAGGCAACACCTCCCACACACAGGGCCCTGGGGCTGATGTGTTCACTGGACTGAAAGACATGGACGGCTACAACTCCAGATATCTGTGGCCTTATAACACACCGTGCTCCTACCACCGTGAAAAGCTGCACTTTCAGCAGAGACAATCCTGCAAGTTAGACTCCTAACAAAGCCATTTATGCTATGGTAGAGCCAAGTAAAATGGAGATTTACTATGGTTTTAGTACTTCCGATGAAAGCACATGCCACACGGTACAACACAAAAGCTCAGATCACCAAGACTTAAGTAGCCAAGACAGAAGCAAAGTCTTTCTGGCAGACAAAAAAAACCCCACCACACCAACAAAAACACACCACCACACCAAGCCACAAACCCACCCAGACCTCTATACACAGGATTGTTTCATCAGCACCTATTGCATGTGTCTAAGCAAGAATTGCCCCTCTCCACTCCCAATATTGCAGAAGTCTCTCAATAAGGTTGGCATTTCTGATGTTCATGATTTGCCCTAAAGCTCTGTGCTGTGTAAACAACTGCACTGAATTATCTTTTTGTTTCCATAAGGATAACACACTGTGTGTTATACTTAGCAGAGATCAGCGTTTAGGGCACAGAAAACAGTAGGAGTGTTTTGCTAACTAGATAGATTTCCCCAAGTTTCCTCATAACATTTTTCACTGGAGCTATCAGTTGCCCTGCAATCCTACAGAGGAATTTCAATAAAATCAGAAGGTCGCTGACTTTCACTGGGAAAAAGTTGCCATCCTGACTCCATGAAAGCAAACTGTGCCCTTTTCTCTGTGTAAGTAGTATGGCATTCCCCTAGCTTTTTGCCAGAACAGCAATCCATCATTAGAAGGGGTTCTTTATTTGTAGACTCCACTGAGGCCAGGAGCAGAAGTTGCCCTCTACATGACAAGAAATCCAGCTCCAAAGGCTGCCAGGTTCTCTGGGGTCTCTCTTCCTGAACCATCCAGTTCTACATAACTACATTATTCCCTTCTTTATTCACAAATACACACCTCCCTGAATGTGCTTTGATTCTCATCAGGATAAAATTTACCGGCTAATTCATTGGGCTGTGACCAGATTAGTCTTACTGCTGTGATGTAGCCAAAAAGGAAACAGTCCAATCACATATTACTGGAAATCTGAGATAAACACCAGGTTGGGCTTAAGTCTCTCCTGTGCTTGACCAGGTAAGTAGGTTTTAGGATCCAAGAGCATCATTCAGCTCATTGTCCAGCAAAGACCCAGCTGCAAAATTCAATTGTGAGCAGCAGTTTCCACAATATTAGAATGTTCAGAGCTGATGGATTAATTGAGGCCCATAGATTGATGGACTATTGCTAAGGAATCCATGAAAGACCACCTGGCAGGGGCAAGGGGGTGGCTGTACACAAGTGTATGATGGCAAGGTTCAGTTCAAAGCAGAGCCTGCTCTTCTTTTACAAAGTTTTAAGAGGTCTGCACGTCAGAAGACATGACAAGCCACAGTAATCTTGTTGTCAATATTGATGTTTTACACATGCCTTACGCCCACTGAGTACTTCATAGTCACTAATAGAGGTTACCCCGACTCCTGTGAAAAAGGGAGAAAAATCTGTGTAACAGCCCATTCATTTTGGGACACGAATAAAACTGGAAAACTGCTGGTGTTTCTGAGGCCAGACAGCAGCAGCCATTTGAAGCAACAGAGAGCCAGAGGCACAAACAGGAATAAGACAAGTTCCAGGTCTCCTGCTCCGCTGTGCTGGTCAGACAAAGACTGGAAGGAAGTCCAATCTCTGCGCACACACCACCACGTTCTCCAGAAAGAGTCTGAAAAAAGTGGCCATAAAAATAAGTTCTGGCTAGCAGAGTAAGATGGGACTATTTATCTAGGTACCTCCCAATAGCATAGCCCTTCCCCAGGGGGAAATATGTACAGTGCTTAGTGCACTTCAGATACTCAGTTGCCAATAACAGTCTTAAGTTTTCCCACACAAAGTGGATTATCAGAGACTGCTGGAGGGAGTGGAGTCCTAGAGGAATCTTTACCTTAGGAGGAAAACACAGCTCAGTCTGCACAACAGCTTCAGCAAATTCTGCAGCCAAGTGCATTTAACTGTGCTTTCCTTGCTTTGTTGTGTGCATGTTTGACCTTCCAAGCAGTGTTACCTCGAGGGCTGAACTCACTTCAGTTCATAGGAAACTGCACAAACTTTTGCCTTATCCTTCTGCAGCCATTGAAGTTACAGGGGTTAAGGGAAAAACCCCTCCCTGCTGGAATTATTAAAAGCCTAGAAGCAGAATAGCCAAATGGTTATGGAGCTGCAGGTGCATCTCTTTTTCAGAGACAAAGAGAGAATCCAGCTCCCCAGAGCAACATTCAGCTTCCTCAGCCATGAGACCATTCCTCTTCTCTTCCAATCCCCCACCTCATTCACAGGGCACCTTCCAAGAGCTGTAACTAACGAAGGAGGGGCTCTGAAGATGATAGTGCTCATCTGTTACACACGCTTGATTCATTTATACAGTAGGTCCACCATCTATATCAGCACTAATATAAATGCAAAATATAACAGAGGTAGATGAAGACTTAAAGGTTGAGCAGGCAAGTAGTATCAGAAATAAATTAATCGTCTTCACTACATGCCCCTCTGTATCTGTTTATGCACGTGTAAGGGGAAAGAGGTCAGAAGGCACAAGAAGTATTTCCATAGCGTAAAGTCCCTCTGATTTATACCCATTGCCCAGGTCCTCTGAATTTGCTAGTGGCATGTTCCAGCTGAATCAAACAAATGATTGACCTAAACCATAATTACCTTCATCATGAAAATGAAAGAAGTTAGTCCATGACTGAGCGCTCAGAAATAAAAGGAGGGTTCACTCCTTTGAAGTGCTTTGCTTTTACAGGCATTCTTCTATGCACTGAACTGTTTTGCTGCTCCCTCTCCCAAGTTTATCACAATCAATGAGAGGACGGGAGTTTCCAGTGTTCACAGAGGGAGGAAAGAGGAAATGTACAAAAATATCCATGGAATCTTTGTTAAATTAGACTGACTTGATGGAATTCGGCATTCAATATCCACGCAGCGTGGAAATCATGCACAATTACAGCTGTGTCATTTTTGAAACATGAAAGCTCCTTGAATTAGAGCCTTTCAAAAGAAGAACCTGAGTCTAAACATTTTTGCACAGCTGGATAACCTGGCTGTAGATAGGTCTCCTACCTTCCTATTGCAAATACATCCATGGTACTGGTTGGCTCATTCCTAGAAAGCCTGACCTTGAGAGGAAGGGTGAGGTTAAGGAAAAAAATATCCATAAGACCTTGATTGAAAGCATTAGAACTGAGATTTAGAACAATGACTATTTGTCTAAAATACATCCCTGTGCTCAAAAGTGACATCTGGCACTTGTGTGTCCTCCTCTGAAGATCTGATCTAGAAGTGCTTAAGTTGAAGACAGTGGCCCTGATCTTCATTGAAATACAAGACTACTGTCAAAGTCAGTACCCTCTAAATTTGTGCCAACAGGAATTCATCCAGTATTAAACCGTAACTTTGAGTAAGTAAGATGTGAAGGGGGAATTGTAAGTGGAAAACCAGGACACTCAGACATGGCTTGTTTGTCCCTAAAACCTCAGTATAAGGAGTTAGCAACCCTCTAACAGCACCCTATGCTTTACTAGCACTCCTGTTACAGCTACAGAGTCTCCTCCACAATCCATAAAGTCAGTACCCATAGCTGTCTTTAATTCCCCTTGCTACATTGCATCCTAAATAAATGACAGTTCACACAATCCGAGTCCTCCAAAACAGACAAATCCGGCTCCTGCTGGTTTTCAGCATCTCCTTCAAATCGCATACGTAGCCCTGCAGGGCCTGTATCTACAGGCACCAACAGTGAGTCTGCAAGGGTTGAACAGCGGTTGCTTCTGAATTTATTTTTTTGCTTACAGAGCTCTGTACAGACAACAGTGCATCTTTGTGCCTTGCATTCAGCTCTCTGTTGCCAAAATCACAGCACTTACAAGCACCAATGAAAGCCACATGCATGACAGGAACACAGGGACTCTGCCTAAATGAAGCAGTGTTTTTCATTAGCATTATACTGGCACCAAAAGCCACAAATTACAACGAGAACAAAAGGCAATGTCAAAAGTAGAGCATTGAGCATATCAAAGAAAAAAAAATAGGATGGCACAAACAAGTCATTGCTTCTGATTAGTTGCATACAGTTAATCTGCCTACGTAACGTCCATGTTTCAGGTTTTTCCTGGTGCTGAACAGTAGAAACATTACTGTCATTTGAGACAGGTACACCCTTTTGATAGCTAAAAAGCATATTGACGAAGATCCCACAGACAAAACATTGCTTTCTCTCTTTAAGGGAATACAGATTTGTTTTCCTGAGCTATTTCAACACTCAGAGCAGTGTCCTGTGGGCCCATAAAGGCATTGACAAGCGGAACAGAGCATCAGCTTCAGATTCAGAAGTGCTAAGGATACGACTTGAAATACCTATATAGACTGCTGTGTCAGGTAAAAACCCAGAACTCTTCTAGCAACACTTCCTCCACCCGCTTGCCATCTTTTCCTGTAACACATTATAATCATTTCATTCGGTCTAGGTCTTCAGCTTGTTCAGCAACTTGAAAAGCAGTTTGTGGGCTCTGGTATACAAGGGACAAGAACTTTCTAGAGTAGCTACCTACCAGTGTGATTGCACATCATTGTCAGGAACCAGATTTCACAACCCAACGGGACCTCTTCCTAGGGTGAAGTCACAGTAAGCATGCAGGCCCAGCTTTATTCCACATCACTTCTGTTTCAGGTGACTGCCCTACAAACAGCCAGACATGACAACATCCTCATTGAAACTGCTAAAGAAACAGCCTTTGCTGTAATGCAAGAAAACCCCACAGCTTTCTAATGTTTCTGCTGCTGGAGGAGGTGATACGAAATAATCAGCCAGTCTAGACAAATCCATCTACTTATATTGCTTTGAGATCAACAATTCCCCTTTTCCCTTTTTGATTTGTCAGGTCAGCCACTTGCATTAAGCAAGACAACTGAAATTCAGGTACCCATCAGCCAGCATTTCCATTAGGTCTGAGACAAGCTGGTGCTCCAGGAAGGTTTTTTGGGGGGACAGGTGTACCCTGCCAACACACCTGTACTCCAGGAGCAAAGCACTTTTCTCCAGTAACTGCTCTACTGATATGCCAGGTCATTCTGAACACCAGGCTGTGCTGCATGGAGTAGGTAAAGCACATTGTCGTCTGCTTGCCCAGCTCAGAGACCCCTAAGATGAGCCACATGAGGCCCAGTTCAATAAAAGCCGAGCCTTGCAAAACCGCTCTGCCTGGGTATTCAAAGTGTTAATCAATCTGAAAAACAAAACCCCAAGCCTGTGTGTTAATTTGTTATTTAAATTGAAAACTTTTTCTTCCATGTCTGCCATGTCTGGCACAAGGCTGTCCTGGGCGTTACTACAATAAAAAATAATTTGGAAAATAATCCTATTGTTCCAGTCACACCCATGGGAGTTTCATGTGTAGGGAAGTAGGAACATCAAAACCGAGATCTGTTGTGTGATCAGAAAGCTGAGTTTGCCCTTTACAACAGTCAGTTTTGATTCAAGTGCCTGTTGGGAGAGAGATCAGAGACTGTGAGCTGAGGCAGGAGGACGCCTCAATAGCTTTAAGGTTAATAGATTCCTACTTACACAGCCTAAAACTCTCAAAAATCATCTTCAGCGTAGTAAACTAGCAATACCCTTAAAAACACACATCCATTCCTGCATCTGGTTAGGTGATCACATCTTTCCCTTTCTTGCCTCCCTCTCAAGCCAGTCATTCCCAGTGCCCACCCAAATGCAGTAATAAATTGGTCTAAAACACTTCCCAGTTGCCACTCACAGGCGCCTTCAAAGCAGTTTCTCTGCACGAAGTGGAAGCCTCACTCAAAGCTTCCTGGATGCGGCAGTTCCAGCCACACAATAATCCACTATACCAGCAACCTCCTTTTCACCTTTTTCCAGCCTCCCACTCTTACACTGAGTTGGTCCAATGCCATAAAATATAACTACATAGCAACTGCTGTACATGAGCTCTGCTGCACACAGTAGTCCCAAACCCCAGTAGTGAACACTCTGTATTGCCTCATGAAGTTTTAAACTCACTCTTAAGCAGACAGTGCAACATTTCAATCACACAGAGCCCACTTCACTTTGATACCTCTCTGTGGATCAACTGTGTAAAGACATCTAGTAACAAAGTGCTCTAACTACCTATTTTCAATTTAAAAGGTTCTTCTGCTTTTAACACACCTTCCTAAGCTTTCACTGGTTTTGGAAGCAGTCTCCATACCTCACTTCTAGCCAAGAACAATTACTTGTAATCTTTTAAACCTTGCTGCAATCTAGTTTGTTCATTAGAACAAAAAAAATGAAAACTTTATTTTTTTAAGCCTTTCTCTTGTGAATAGAAAGGCTAACACCTTTCCCTATTATTAAAAAATTCTTGAGCAATCTAAGAAACCGCTTTAGTGCCTTGGTGATTTGGAAGCCTCTATTTGGAAGGGAGACGGCCTTAAGGGAGGAGATCTATATTTCGGTATCCAGGTGGAAAACGGGGTTGATTTGGCCAAGTAATAACAGCCGAAAAAAAAACCCTCTGTAGCCTGTGCACGCACAGTAGATTCCTTAGGAATGATAACACTGCCTTGAAACATTCTCGAGTACACACGTGGGAAATCGGTCGGGGAGAAAGCAGCACTGAGCAAAAGAGAGGGGACAGCGGGAGGTCCAAAGGAGAGATACAGACATTTAGCCAGAAAAGTCACTGCCCTGTTCTGTGGGCATTATAAGTATGGCAACCTCCATTAGATGGGGACACGTGGGGTTTTTTGGTTGTTGTCGAAGTTTAAAATTACCTGCCAGTGCAAAAGGACAGGGCAACCTAGCTGTCTCCACCAAGCTGAAGTGGAAAACTCCACAACAGTCTTTTAACCATTAATTTGGTAAGGGTGCGAATCCACACGAGCAAATGATCCATCTTCCTAAAGCAAAGAATTCACAAGCATTCCTCGCTCATTAACGTTTATATAAAGGGTGAGTGTCAGGAGGATGGAGCCAGGCTCTTCTTGGTGACAACCAATGATAGGACAAGGGGCAATGAGTACAAACTGTAACACAGGAGGTTCCACTTCAATATGAGAAGAAACTTCTTCCCGGTGAGGGTGCCAGAGCCTGGCCCAGGCTGCCCAGGGAGGTTGTGGAGTCTCCTTCTCTGCAGACATTTAAACCCACCTGGACACCTTCCTGTGGAACCTCATCTGGGTGTTCCTGCTCCAGCGTGGGGATTGCACTGGGTGAGCTTTCGAGGTCCCTTCCAACCCCTGACATTCTGTGATTCTTCTGGGAACAGAGTTATTGGTGAGAAAAGCCTCAGTCTATGCATGCACTGACTGACACTAGATACACTCACATCCCATTTTAGACACATACTACTTGCAAAAGCTTGCGGCAAATTCAAGGCAAATCCATTGAAAACAGCTGCCCTTTTTTTCCTCCTTTCCTATTTACACAGATTTCTTCAAAACCGAACATACAGAGGGTGAAGAGTGATACAAAGAAGAGCATGGAAGATAAAAGTTTGATTAAAATGAGCAGTTATGACTTGAGTTTTATTGATGGGTGACAGTTATTCCATATTTCTGTTGCTTTTTTTAGTTTGCTTTACTTACTGTGGGCAAACCAGTAACCCTGTGAATGACACGTGGCTACTCAGCAAGCCTAGAGTTTATTATTGCGTCAAGCACATATGTAAACAGCCTTCACTTGCTTGTGTTTTTTTTAATCCCTCATACACACGAGAGTTTTCCTTCACAATTTTCAGCATGGCGTGGATAAAATTTTACATGAAATATCTCAAAGGACAATGCCAAATACAGCCACCCTGCAAGTGAAGATAGCAGGTGCCATCACAACAGCACTCACTTGACCCATTTATAAGCAAGCGTATAGGGATGCCATGCAGCAGCTGAGTCACTGAACACCAGCACCCAGTGTACATACACATCAGTGCTGAACGTCAAATTAAATGGCTGGGACAGACTCAGGTCATGCGCTTCTTGCAGCAGAAAAAAAACCTGGTATGAGTTTCAGTTGAAACCATTTTCACATACACAAATCAAAAAAGTGGTTGAACCTCAGAGCGTGGACTGACAGAACAACTACTATTAAACTGTATCCCCTTGCTGTTGATATGTCCATGGGAACAGCCTATTCACTTACTCCATTATTGCTGGCAATATCTGAGCCACAAGCTACTTGGGGAAGCATGCAGTTCCTGTCAAATGCTTTTGTGGGGTTTGGTGTTGGCTTTTGTGGGGTTTCTTTTTTCAGTTGTTTGGCTTTTGAGTGTTAAACACAAAAAAAACCAACACACACACAACATAGCCACACACATCGGAGCTTATGGAGGTGCCCTGCAAAGTGAGCCTTGTCTCCACAGAGATGCTCAGATACAAATAAAAAACCAGCTGTGAGTAACACAAGGTGACTCGCAGGCTCAACCAGGACACCAGCAAAAGTCTCCAATACAAACCAATCCAGTTTCTAGTTGCATTCAGTTCAAGGGATGAGTTGTGGTGATTCTTGTAATTGCCACATTCCCTCCTCTCTTCCCACCCAGTGCAGACAGACACAGTTTCATCCTTAACCTTCCTAAAGGTTACGCAGTGTTTCATCCAAAAGGTACCTGGGGGCTCAAAGTTTGCTTTCGGCAAAATTCTGTAGTCATTTAGAGAAGCTCCTTTGAAAACCTTCTGGTTCAGAAGCCAATAACCACTTGGCAGGGCCTGACAGACATAATTATAGAGCTTGATTGTTTCAAAGGACATTACCCAAGCAAATGAATATGTTGCTGTGGCCCTCGCAATAAATTTCCAATGAGTTTTGGTTACAGAGATCTTGAAAGGGTTTTAGCAGACTTTTAATTACACTATCAGGGCTCCAGTATTTTTCTGGTGCTTGGCAAAATGGCATCCTATTATTTCTGCTTGCAACGTGCACTTATTCAAAGCTTATCCACAGGCCGACAGCCTAAGAATTCCTACAACTTTGTAATCCAAAGTTTTTGTATCATTTGTGATATACATTAGTGACTTCCAGTAACAGTGGCCCAAGAGACGGCATTTTACTGTGCGATACTTTAAACCATTTGGCTCTGTGCTGTATCCTGAAATACACTGCAGGGAAACTATATATTTTGCTGCAGGTTACGCTGACTTACAGCAGCATTAAGCCAAGCGCTGTAACATCCTACAGAGCCAATTTGCCTTTTTGCTCTCTGCTATACATCAGATGCTGCACGGGAACAGAGAACATTTGCAGCATTACAGCCCAGACCTGCCTTTGCTCATAGACTGGTATTTGTTTGGTAGCTCTGGTTGTTGCTTCCACGGGTATGTTACACATTCAGCCTCCCACTGCGGCTGCAGAGAGGAAAACTCCACAATCTGCAGCATCACCCGACCCTCCGCTGCTGTTCAGCCTCTCCCACCTCTCAACTTGCCCTCCAAACTAAATCCTTCTCTGCAAAGACAAACTCCCAAAGACTAATCTCAGTCATTCAGGCTCAGAGAAGTGCATTAAACAGGGAGCACGACAACCCCTATTCTGTAAGAGTGGAAGTTTATACAAGCGCCAAGTATTATCGTTCATAGATTTATTATAAACTTCTGCATATATTCATATGCAAAACTCTGGATTTTGCAGCTTTCCCTCTAAGATCTAACCACACCCTCATGAAATACTCCCCAAAGCCTTCCCTTACATGAAGGGAAGTATTACTGTTCTCATTTTATTTAGGGGAAAGAAAAGAGAGAGAATTAAAAGTCTCAGTTCCCAGACTTTGTGCTGCTCTACAGAATATACACTAGGCATTTAAGGGAATGGTCTTTTTCTTGGGAAAGAGGGTAGAAAACAAAGCCTTCTGAATCAGCCAGCTGATAATTAAAAGCAACTAAATCCAGATCACTTTAAGCCGCACATGAGAATCCAAACTCCTTAGATGCCGAATTCCTCTGCCGACCAGAAAAGCCAGGGTCACTTGCCCAGCTGGTCACTATTGTTCTGTCCAATAAAGTTCTGGCAGGAATGCATGTTTAACAAAATACAGAGATTAGGCATAGCAAAGAATGTGGCTTCCCCCCTCACTGTTTAGGTTAGTGGGGTTTGCCATGTTGAAATACTGAAGCTTAAGCGTATCAGATTTTCTCTGTCCTGTACTGCTAGTGCCAATGACAGACACAAGCTGACAGCTCGGTTCTCCGGATTGCTGCCATTATAGCTTTAGGTTCATTCAAAGCAGCATAAAAAGTTCACCTTGAAGCTACAATGACCACTCATTAAATTGGTGTTTTCTCGGGGATGCAGAATACCGAATGAGAAGGTCTCTCTGTACCTCCCATGCACCACAAATTCTTGAAGGGCAATTTAAACCAAGCCAGAGACAAGGGATCAGACTTCGAGAACCTTGCAACAGGCTCCCTTCCCTTCAAATGCCTTAGGATAGCCCAGATTTCCAAAAGAAAATCCAGCATCCACTGACTAACTACAGCATCAAAATGGCAATGATATTCCTAACATCTGGCTTAGCTCCTCACAGTTCAGAGCCAGGATATTTAGCTCACTTCACAACAGGGCACACAAGACCAGAGTCACAGGCAAAGACACCACAAGAACAAGTCACACAGATGATCTTGCAGACATGTTGAGACATCTCACAGGAACACAGCTTTACCAAGCCAGAAGCCGTGCACAAAGCAGCTCTGGTACCTCACTGGGCCAAGAGTTTCTCAGCTCAAAGAAGAACGATATTAAATAGACAGATATTTGAGACACATAAGTAGATTTGCAAAGCATACGTTCATCGCAGAACTGAGTTTAAGAAGATTATAAATAGCCTAGTTACACCTCAGTTAATAGCTTATATTTAGAGATATCGAGGATTGATAAGATCCCCTGCAGGAGTATGGTAGCTCATACTGTGTGAAGTGCAGTTTACAGGTAGAAAGCATCTAAGATCCTGTTACCATGACAGTCTCTCCTCTCTCTCTCCTGTCACAAAAAGCTGAAAAACAACTTTCTGTCAGAGCCACATAGTAAATCTGGAATAGATACAGCTGAGATACAAAGCCACTGACAGCCAGATCTAAGCATTTTCTTCTAGGAAGCCCTTTTTAATCTTCGTACCACAGTAACAGAAACCTTATTTTAGCTGGTATCACTTTCACTGGCACCTGAAAATGCAAATAGCTCAAAGTTTGCGCAAGATAGAGCAATGATACAAGCAGCCAGACAGCCCACATTGAGCAGGGCAGCAGAAACCAGACTAGTTTTTGCCCACTTACTCCTCCTGCTTCTCCAGAAGAAAGCCAGGAAGCTAAGCAACCTGAAGCAGGATGAAGTGGCATCACATTTGGAAAAAAGTCTTTTTCTTTAGGGAAAATACAAGCAGAAATCTCCCTGGGTTTGAGTGTTACATTCATGCCAACCCCCCTTCACACACAGGCACACTGGAGAGCTGTTGGTAGAGCTGTCACCCATCACTGCCTCAAATGAGGATTTGAAAAAGCTCCCTGTGCTCTGCTGTGTTTACAGCAATAATGAGAGCCTGGAGGAAAGGGGTTAGAAACATCTGAGTTTAATAAGGGCTAAGCAGCACAGAGCAAAAAAGAAATGTCTGCCCTTCCGTTCAGGGCTACCACACCCCAGCAAGCACCGCAGCACCAGGCCAATGGCAGACTCAGCACGGAGACGTTATGTCATGCGAACCGCCACAGCAGCCCATCTGCCCCGAGCCTTTTCGCAAAGAGAAGCAGCATTTCAAACCAAGCTGAGAGCTCCCAGCACCACACTTTTGAATGGCTAAATGAGCAGAGTCCTGTGGGGAAAAAGCAGATGTTGGTTGACCCCAGGCACAAAACAAGCCAAGGACAAAAGGGAGGTTTTTGTGCAGTGCCTTAACTGAGCAACTCCATCTCACAAGGTCATCACAACAGGGCAACAGGAACATTTAGCTCCTTTAACACCTACACTGCTGCCTTTTCTTAGTCCTAAACAACTCATAACATCCAACACACACAGGGTAAGGAGCATCCTATTCCAGTTTCTCACAAAGACGACCAATGATCGTGGTACTCAGGTCCTGCAATCACATTTGCTGCATCCCTTTCCTCACTTCTACAGCATCCATCTCCAAAACTGCCCTCACATGCAACATGTATCTTTCATAAAAGACCTTCACCTAGACTGCCTTTATGAGCCACTCTCTTCCCACCCTACACACTTGGTCTTTTTATTCCATTGAGAAGTGAAAAGCAGGAATCAAGAGTCTTGTCCATCTGCCAAAACAAAACCAAATCCCCTCTAGAGCACACATATATCAAAAACAATGAAAGCGGGGGAGTGGGACCCAGAACAAACAGGACTGGACCCGTTCTTAGCTCTACAGACTCAGCACAATTTGGTTACATGACCACGTCCAGGAGGATATTCCCCTGCCTCATGATTTCATTGTACTGACATTTCTGAGATGCTCTGAGCAAACACGTGCTTGTATCCAGTGCAAATACTGCAAAGAATATCACTTCCACCCAGTTCCTAGGGGCAGAAAAAGTTGGAACCAATTAAAAAGACATCTGACTACATAACCTGATGTCAAGATTGGACATGAACAGATGCGTTTCCATGTAGTGGTACCTTGCATTAGCTTTAAAGTTTTGCAGATGGTTTGTTTGCTCAGCACAAAGGAAGGTGACTGCATAACGACAGCCTTACTCAGCTTGCACAGGACAGGCGGGAGACACACAGCAAAGCACAGAGAAGGGAAAGAGAAGCTCACAGATACCCTTCTCACCTTCAAAGAAGATTCAAAATCAACTACTAGGATTTTAAGTGGCAGATTCTCTTTTCCAGATAAACCACACAGATATGGAAGAGGAAACTAATTTGTCCCAAACATGAAACGCTATGAAGCTGCCTTCATCTCAGCAGCATCCATTCTGTGGGCCTCTGAGTGAAAGCCATTTCTAAACAGATGGGAGAGGTTTTTTCTTTGCCAGGGCTAAGATTTACCTACTTTGTAGGCTGAAAAGGAGTCTCAAACCTGAAATAGCTTCCTATTTATTGGTCCTCCCAAAAACATTCAATTATTTTCAAATAGCCAGGCCTAAACATGACAGGCAATGCTCTCACCCAAGCACACTCTTTACATATACATCTGTTCATTTCCAAGAGGAGGAGAAAATTCAACTTGTCAAAAACAGTCAAACCATCTAAACCATGTTATTCCATGCAATAAGTTGCAAGTCAACAAATAATTGTTTCTTACTAAAAAGGAGGTAAGGTAACTAATTCCATTCAGTGCCACATTGTACATGAGCACAGTAAGCAAGAGCTTTAATATTATTCAACTATATACAGTTGAAAAATAGCAGAACAGTAACCCAGTTAGTAACAATATGCTTTTCTTAACTTTTGCAGCTACGATCCTTAACAGAGTGTCTGGGATACCTAAGCTGGCACAAGTTAGCTTTATGCATAAAGCCTCAAAATAAACATTATGCCTCAGTGAAATGAAGTTTAAGCACTGTCTACATCTCTGTAATTAAGAGTGAGTTGAGAGCTTTGAGCATATTGCAGAAATTAGGTCGGATGAATTCTAGTATTACCCTACAGGAAAGGTAGTCTGTGCTTCACAAACCACCTTACCAGACATGCTAGAGGTCTAATGCAGGAAAAAGCAGGAGTAACTGGCCCATTATTGTACTCCAGCAGACCTAAAGCACTCTGTGCTCTCAGTCTTTCATCATTATCTTAAAGCTGTTCTTCATTTTTTCCCCTTCTATCAAGATAGAGCCCAATAAAACAAAGATATGAGTAAATATTTTACGATCCAAGTGTCACAGAACTGCTCTCCCCAAGCAAAGCTGTGAAGTTTCTAACCTGACATGTTTCAACTAGGAATTTAGCACACTAACAAGCTTAGCTCTGAGAAAATGAACAAATAAGAGTTATTGAAAGAGACATATTTGTTAATTTATCCAAAGGGAGCACAAGTTCACTGCCACCCATTGCTTTGCCTCTCCGCTCCCTTTTCCTTCCTAAAGCTAGAAAACGTAGCCTACATGAGAGGAAATGATTCACACAAGCAGATGGCAAGGCAAGACAGTAGGAGATTTCCTAAATGAATACAATTTACTGCAGTAACTACGGTCACGTCTGGTATTTCAAAGCCATTCCAGCATTGCTATGTCCTTACACTATCATTGGCTTCCCTGTTTTAATTGCATTGTGAAGCTACAGCACTGAACCCCACAAGTCAGATGAAGATCATAAGGCTGCAGAGTCCAGGAAAAAAAAAAATGTTGGATACTTCACAAGTTTGGTGATGAGCTTATGACCTTCTGCCCTCTGGTTACCTGGGCAGGGCACTTCAAAGGGGAATTAGTGCAGAGGACTCAGCATGACACAAATCCCAGCGAACCATGGGAAAACCAGAGACCTCAGGCACTGAACAGACTATTAGGTGATGGAGGGAATGACTCAGAAAGCAAGATCATGTCAGTAAAAGGAAAAAACCACACGTTTCTCCAATATGTATAGTTTTATATTCCACACCCACTTAAGAGTCACAAGAGATTTAGAATTTGGGTCTGAAATCTGGTTCAAACCATCTTTCTGTGGTAAAGAAAGAATTAACGGACAACTGTCAGGAAAACTCCAGATACATGTTCTGAAAGCACTCAGACTGCGGAAATCAGGATACTGATTTACAGATCACCTTTTGATATCAAGAACTGGTTTATATCACGTAGAGAGACCCACACTTGAGTTCACGAAGACTTGACGCATGAGTGATTTGAAACTACAGGAAAACAGGATGAGAAGTTAAGCTGGGAGAACACCAGTTCCAAAGACAACTAACACAGATTAAGGAGTTCTTCAAGAACCAAGCTACTTCCAGCATGCAAATCAGCTTCCCTTCACCTGGTTGGCAAAGCTTCTTACGTCCAAGTCTGGAGGACCCCAGTTGGTGCTTGGCAGACAGTCCCTCCATTCTTAAGCTTTGGGTAAGACCCACTTCCCATTCTCATTGTCTTAACACAGTAGCAAGCTAGAAACCCACACGCTGAATGCGAATTTCAAACAAAATAGTGAGGCTGCTACAATATATACAATGCAAATAAATACTGTTGCTTGTATTTCAGTCGATATTACTTGCACATCCCCTACAGAAGTTCAAAGTAATCCAAGGACAGGCAAATACAGACTACAAGCATTGTTGGTCTAATAAGGAAGACCTGTCACTAAAGCCAAGCAGAAGCTAGAATTTCCACTTTAGAAAAGGAAACAATGCAAGCAACATTTCACTGAAACAAGCATTCCACAATTTCTTTGTGAAGGATGTGAACATTCTCCTTTTCCTCCAAATTCGCCTCCACCCCCCTCAGGCTTTTTACACCGCCCAGTGCCTTCGTTTTCTAGCAGAAAAAAAACACTCAGCAGCCTGCAGAGGCTCAGAAGCCCACCTCCCAGCCAGCCTGCAACCCAGATACCAAGCACTAAATCAGCTGTTAATTTTGGAATGGTTTTCTATCTAGGTGGAAGACAAAAGATTCCAACAACTTTTATGTTGTTGTTGTTTTGTTTGGTAGTTTGTTGGTTTGTTTGGAGAAACACAACTTTTATGACAATTTAAAAAAAATTCTAGATTCCCAAACAGTTCAATCATGTCTTCACTTGCTGATCAAGGACAGAAAGAGACAACAGCAGGAACATGGCATCTCTGGATCAAGGAAACATGTCAGCTGTAGATCATTGCTTCAGTATGTGCTGCAACATACCCAAAACTGAAGCTGCAGCAGTAACTTTCAAGGCTCTAGCCTGCTTATTTCTGGGTACCACCAGCCAAGTAAAGTGCCAGAAGTCACTGGATAAAGTACTCACTGGGAAGGCTGGAGAAAAGAAAATGAGAATGGCTGTGTAGTACCATTCATAATAATCACCTACCTACCATCTTGTGTCTTTTGCAGCCTCCTCAGAGCACAGGCCAGCAAGTTATGATGTGGCAGAGCTGCACATACTTCAGGTTCTACTAAGATCCCCTGTTTAGATGGCAAAAGGGACAGGGAACAACGCAGACAACAGTTTATACCAGCCTGAACCAGTTCCCTGAACAAAATAGGCTTTGCACCAACATAGATCAATCAGATTTTAGAGCAAATAGTCTCATTCTTCTCAGCACCATAATAAATACAGAAAAGCAGAGCTACCCCAACCTGAAGCTGTGCCCTGCAGGGGGCTCCCCGCAAAGGTCCAACACTGGGACTGGCTAAAGTCTTCCCACACAGATTTTCCCATCATAAAGTGAAGCTGTTTGACATTTGCCAACAACAGAATGCCACCACTCAAGGGGAAATTAAAACATAAAAAGATTGCTTCAACGTGGGATATTTGACTAAGCACTTGAATTTTTATTTCAAAACATCCACCAGCAATTTTTCCCTCCAAATTTTTATTTCTCCCTTTGTTTTAAACTAGAATAAGATATTCTCACATGGCAAAGGCCCAGTGGACAAAAAATAGAAAAATCTACCAGTTTTCCCAACACCACTGTTTAAATCAGCTTTAGATGGTTTCATACAACACTTTATAGACTTGGAGAGGGACACGTTCCCCTGACAAAGCATCAGCTATCCAAACAACTGAGGCATGGGAAAATTGTGCAAGAGCGTGAACTGGGGAAGGTCTTTGGTGAGCAGAGACACAGTCTGCGCTCATGTAAGCGTGGTAGCTCTGAACAAAGATCTGCAGGCTAATAGATATGTAAGACAAATGACATGTGGTTTTCATTGCAGCTCATGCTTTGGGAAGGGGGTACCTTGGAACAGATCCAGCTGGGATAGGTTTATCCCATTACTCTCCTATAATTTTCTGCCGTTTCGAGCCCTTTGACAGTTACTGTAGTTTAACATCACACCCCCTACAGACTGAGGCCTGTTTGACAGGCCAGCAAACAAAACCACCCCCACTTGGAGATGAAATATGCACCATATGTGAGAACCGTGCAAGGCACAAGGCTAGCACCCACTCCTGTACTTCTGTGACATGCCGATGTAAATCTGTTGTGTAGATGCCTTATCCCAATTCCTAGCCCAAATAAGCCCTAACCTAAGCCCTCCTCCACAGCAGCATAACTCATGCATAGTAGGTATTAGCAAGGGGAGGAGGAAAAGAGGTAGAAACAGAATGGAAGAGCCCTGAATATTAAATTCCCAAGTCCCCATTTAAGGGAATCTCAGGGAAAAAAAAAAAAAAAAAAAAAAAGTATATATATATATATATATATATATAAAACAGTGCAATTCAAGAACAACTGGAATCAAGTTAAGCCACTCTCTCGCTTTATACAGTGCGGCTCATTCATCTGAACAGCTGTTTCACCTCTAGAGAAATAACCAGAGAAAACAGAGGGGAGGGGGAGAAGCCTAAATTGTTTGCTCTACTGAAGCAGCTAAATACAGTAAATCAAAACTGATTTACAATAAGTTTCTAAGAAATTGCTTTGGGGTGGGGGGAGAGGAGAAGAGTGGGAGGTTTGGTTTGAAAGAGCTATTTGAAAGCTGCAGCTCTTGAACAAGACATCTGTAATTAAGGTCTCGTCTTTGTTGAGCTGAAGCTGAGTTTTTCCTCGCAGCCGAGGGCTGTAACAGTTCCCTCTGCCGGCATCACCAGTGTCCGTTCCGGAGGTTTTTCGGGGTACGCGGTGCCCCGCGGAGCCGGCAGAGTCACCTTCCCCTCCCGACGGGCCGGGGGAGGCGAACAAGGGAGGGATTACGGGTTTCATTCGCTAAAGCTCAGCTCCTCCATTCCCGCGTTGCTCCCTGCCCAGAGAGGGAGACCGCTGCGGGCAGGTACGGAGCCTCCCTCCGCCTCACCGAGGACGGGGCCGCCCAGCCCGGCTCCCAGCCCCTCGCAGCCTCCGCGGGGACCGCTGCCCTCGGTCCGGCCGTCCCCGTTGCCCCCCGGGAGCCGCCGGCGGGGCCCAACCTCCTCGCCGGGGAGGCGGACCCGGTCTTACTTACCGACGACTGGCGAAGCCGCTGCCCGGCGAGCCCGAGTTCTGTTCCGGGTAGTTGTGCTGCAGGGTTGATGCTGGGAATTGATAGAGGAAGCCAGTCCCTAGCGCACATCCATGCAGGCAGCAGCACCAGGACAAGAAAAGAGCGAACTGCATTTTTGCAAGAACAGGATTTTCCTCCCGCCTCCCCCTTTTCCTCTCACACGGTACGCGCGGGGCCCCACCGTGCTTCCCCCGGCCGGGGTCACGGCGGGATCCCACGGCGCGGAGGTGCCCCCGGGACCGGAGACCACAGGGCAGGGGGTGCCTGGGACACAGGGACCGCTGCTCCGGCTCCCCAAGGGAAGCCCCGGCCCTGGCAAGCCGAGCCCCGGCGGCGGCGGCTGCTGCCCGCGTAGGGGGTCCGGGGCCAGCGCGGCTCTTTGCGCCCAGGGCGCACACTCAGCCCCGGACGCCTTTTCAAATTTGGCGAGGTTGGCCCGACTCCGTCAAAGGGGGCGTGGGGTTTCGGCGTTAACCCTTGCCAGGCCTCGCAGCAGACCCTACTGCGAAGGGGCTCCCCATCGGTGAGGGCGGCCAGGCACTCCGGGGCCGAGCCGGGGCCCCTCACGGGCACGAACCCCCCCGGGGCAGCACGTCCACTCCGGGCAGAGCTGGCAGCAGCATCGTGGGGAGGCCAGGCTCGGTTCTGGGCATGGAGCACACACGGGGAGCCTAAGCCCCAAATCCAAAACATCACTGATGCAGATCACCAAGTCTTGTGTCTCCCTGATTAACTAAGAGCTGCTTTGAGGGGAACCCACTGCACCCCAAACATCTGAAACCTGCTGACACTTTTCCACTGGAGAAGTTACACAAATAAAGTAAAAGTTTTTAAGATGCTTCATTCACAAGGTAACCAGAAGAAAAGTAATCCCTGCTTTAGTGTGTGCATCCTGCTTGTTTTAGCATCACATGTAAGCACACCCTTTATCACCACATCACACAGACCTCCTTAGCAGGGCACCCAGGATGGCCTTGAGCTTATACATCTCCCATTTGGTAAAAGTATCACAGACTCCAATTGCTGGCTTTCCAGTGTCCCTCTCCCAGCTCCAGAGGGACGTTGACTTTTGTGGCTTATTGGCCAACAAAGCAACTGGTCTGAACCAAACACCATAAGGAGGGATTTAACTTTTAAGACAACACAACTGTGTTTGTAAGTTTTCCAGCCTAAGATCCTGCAAGCTTACAGTAACCCCTCTGCACCCTCACCACTTGTGCAGCCATGCAAAAACAGCCCTGATTTACCACTGAAAACAAATCTTACTGGGGTATCCTTTCAGCCTGGGGCTTCCCTGTGAGGCTCTGCAAAGGCAGAGACCTCTTCCCCTCAGGGGCAATAAGATCCTTGAGAGATTCTGCAGTTGGAAAACAACTCCTACAAGACACCAGGAAAATGGCTCTGTTCATCGTGAGCACCTACCCCTTCCCCGATGGTGCCCACCTCCAGAGCCTGCACACAGAGATAAATAGCCCCTGGCTGGAGCCTATAACCAGACAAGTTTAGACTGCAAATGAGGCACCAGGTTTTTAAACAGTCACTATCATTAATCACTGGAACAAATCACACAAGGAGGCAGGGGCGCAGCCTGTACCAAAGCTCAGTGTGGCCTCCCTGGGGTTGCCCCACAGCTGCACTGGGGGTGTCCCAGACCCAAGAGCTGAAGCAGGTAATGCATCAGTACTCTCTGAAATCAAAGGGAGCTCAAAGCTCTGGTCCAGCAGCACCAAGCAGCCAAGCCTGCTCAGAAACAGCCACTATTTATTTACACAAAGCTGTCAGTGCCTGGAGCTGGGACATAACAGGGCCCTCTGCCCCAGGCTTGGCTCAGGTCAGGCTGAGCACCCTTCCCTTCAGTCTCCCCTTACCCTCAAGCATGGAGAACTTCCCATCTCCCACCTCCAAGAAAACAGGCAGCTCCCAACAACTCACCTTCAGATGTTCTGCCACTCAGTCATTTTACTCAAGAGTCAGCCCTCAGGAAACCTCTGCTCAGCCTGGCAGAGGAATAACAACAACAAAAAAACCAAAACAACACAAAGAAGAGTTTGCTGTCTGGTCTTCCCTCTTAGTAGAGCTACAAACTGCCCCAAATTCACTCTCATCCTGAAAAAGCAGTCAGAAGTTGCAACACACCTAACACACTAACCAGTTTTCTGAGGTTCCCCTCCCCTCAGTCTAGGTGACCATCCTCAGTTGTGTGTGCACAGCCAAACTGGGTGCAGCTGGGCCCACACCTGTGGCAGATTATTGCTGCTCCAGGCCATGTGCTGGGGGCTTATTTCAGTCTTTTGTCCCAAACACACTAAGTTCCCCCTCCTGACAGCCCAGGATAGATCATTTATCAGTATTTAACAGCCCTGAACAGCACCAGTGGCTTTCTGACCTATTTTCCTGGCTTGGGATAGCTGCTTCAGAAGCTCTTTGTAGTCTTCAAGTCTTAACTGTCCAAGAGCATTTTATTTTTCAGTTGCATGCAAAATTTGCTGCTTCAGCCTTCACTGACTTTGCAAGACCCTAGGAGATATTAAACACAGGTGATTAGACAAGACATGATTCTGGCAAATTATTAGAGACATCTGTAGGAAGCAAACGTTCTTCCTATTTCATGAACAGAGAGACTGGAGACCAGAAGTCAAATGACTTTGCTCAAGACTGTAAAGAGCGAAAGGCAGAGCCAGAAATAGAGCTCAGATCTCCAGGCTCCCATTACTTCTGCCCTGTCCCTAATGCACGCTTGCTTCTACTCTGTATGGCTGATTTAAAATGAAAATGAAGAATTAACTTCCAAGCTGTTTTTGGAAAGAGAGAAGAAAGGGTGATATTGTCTACTGTAAGGGGAGAATTAAAGATGACATTTCATTTTAGTCATTTAGATATGCATAGTATAATCAAACACAATAGCAGTAATAAATGAATATTCTTTCTCCCCACGGTGCTTACGAGTGCAACATATTCTAACAATTTCTCAAAACTATGTTGATAAATTGGAAACACAGTGATGGAGGTAAAAAAGATGGCCAAGAAAAACATAATTCATGCAATTTATCAGAAGGACTAGCTTTGAGAAGAGAACCCTTGAAATCTGAGCAGTCCTATTCTTATAAACCAGACATACTCTATTTCAAAATATAACGCTACACTTTTTATGCCTGTGCATAAGCATGTTAATTAAAGATTTGCCCAGGAACTCAGGGCTAAATAAATCATTTGGATGTATTTCACCAACTCTGTTCAAGGTGGAAGATGCAGGGTGTGTACTGGAAAGCCACAGTGCATGGAAGCACAGGAGGAAATAGTTTAGAGGCAAAGGCCAGGTTTTCAATTAACCAACCGTATTGACTTTGCTATCACGAAAAAGCAGTCCCCAGAGGGTGTTCCTCCCCCACACTGCTCACCTTCCATGCCAGTGACAGCCTTACACTGTCACATCAGAAGATTAATCCATTGGACTTGTGTGGGCACACAGTTTCACATGATCAGGAGTAGCTTTAGGCTTCCCGGTCCATCGGGCATACCTGGAACATGAGACATCAGAAACTGTTCTGTGAAAATATCTATAATGTCTTTAAACATATAAACTGCATGCAAGCCAGGCAATAAATTAATTGGATGGAAATACAGATGCTAAAAGAAACATTCAAAGTTTAGTCTGATTTTTGTTCAGTTGCAAAAGAAAAAACAGTAGAACGATACAGCAAAAGAGGGATTTGTTTTCTACAATGTTTTCAGGTTGAAAATTGGCTCAAAAAGGTAGAAAAGGACTGGCATAACTGTAAGCAGAGCCTAGCCCCAGAACTGCAATGCCATCTCAACTGTTCAGCACCACTTGCAGTAGTTAGCTGAAAAAAGAGAGAGTCACAATGTTGTTAGAATCATGGCAAACAAATTTTGAAATGCCCATTCCTTGGATTTTGTAAGTACACTCTTCTTGTGGGTACTAAGAGGAGACCAAAGGAAAAGCAGTTTGTTCTAGTTCATAAAACCTTGTGGAGCTTTAGAATTATTAAGTGTCCTTTTGAAGTCAGAAAGAAGTCATTGACAGGACCATCTAAAACAAAAAGAATTTGGATAACCCCCTTGTAGCTTCCCAAGGAGGTTATATTAATCCATTGTGGTATAAAAAAATAGTCAAGAAACCCTGGAAAATTAGAAGAGATGGGTAAGAGCTTCATAACAGTAAGAGTTCAGGATCTTTATGATAAGTTAAAATGTAAGATTACTAAGGTTATTGTAAACATGTCTATTACAAAACCTGAGCCAAACTGAAAATTTTAGGTGACTGTGGTGTTTTTCCTTTTAAGCTGGAGGTAGCTAGTGTGTGAAGATTTCTTGAATTTGACTTGGAATAAATCAATCACAGCTGAACTGAAAATAGAATAGAACTGAACAAAGTGTCACACTTAGACAAACAGTTTAGCATACAGTAAACATGACAGGCAGTGATACTGTCTGCAGCACAAGAAATGAGCTGGAAGTCATGACTTTGACAAAATTAATTGACCTTAGATGAGAACCTGTTCCATTGCTTCGTGCTCTGCACTGGTAGCTTTTCTTAACATCCCACCTCAGTCTTCTGTTGCAATTTAAGCTCTTAATGTCTTAATTGCTCCATTATGGATGTAGTAATCTATTCCTCTTCTCTGTGAACAGACTTTCAATTCCTCAAAGTACTTTTAAAAAAGATGTTTTAACACCCCTCTTTGCCTTCCAGAAGCAAAACAATGCCAACATCTTCAGACTTTCCCTGTACGACACGTTACATAGTTCTGATTCTTTTTTGGTATTCTCCTCTGGACTTTCCAGCTGGTCTACATCGATCTCACAGTATGGTACCCATAACCTATACTTCTGGCCAATACCTCTGCCCTGCTGAGGATTTGCCTTTTTGACATCTGTACATCATTGTTAATCCATGTTTAGTTTGGGATGCTCTACCTTTTCTGCAGAACTGCTAGCCTGGCTTTCCCCCATCCTGTAATTGCTATTTAAAATGATTCCTGCCAAAGTAAAGTGCCCTCCAGTTGTCCTTAATGAGTTTCATCTTATTTTATTCAGATCATATCACCAATTTGTCAAGATCACTTGAAATTCTAATCCTGCCTTCCAGAGTTCTTGCACTCAGCTCCAGCTTTGCCTCATCTACAGATTTAATAATCACGCTCCCTCTTCCATCACTGAGGTCACTAAAGAAAACACCGGGAGGTCTGTCTCCATGTCTGTATTCTCAAACTATGTTCCTGTTCATTAACTGTTCATTAAACATTATTCTGTCACTGAGGGCTGCCTGCTTGCTTCATGCTGTACAGGAGATAAACACTGAATTTATAAACTCTCCAGACCACAGATGGTCTTGAACAACAAAACAAAGTATTTATAACTTGCAGTGGAAGGAGATACCAGATATCAGGCTGCAATTTTCAATGGAGTCACTGATTATAGGATATGGAAATTCACTGGTGTCCAAATGCTTTAGATGATTTGAAAATCCATCCTGAGTCATGGAGTCTCTATGAATCTCAGAGAATAAAGAACTTCAATGACCAAAGAATGTCTCTTTTGGGGCTCTGGCCCTGAAATCCTCCTACTTCTCTCAGTTTCCCCATGGACCCAGGTTGCCCAACGTGAGCAAATCAACATGAACAGTAGTCTGAGTTCTCCTTCTGTATTGTGCAAGTCACATAAAAGGCAGTGGGCTCACTCCCTTCCTGACAAAATACACAAGTAACGGCACACAAAACAGATAAGAAAGGATTTATGGAACTATGGAAATAAGCATCCTCTTCCCAGCTCTTGCACACACCAGAGGTTGTGCCACTTGCCTTGTGGAGCCAAGGAACAGATGAACTGGGGGGATGCAAGTGGGGACACTGGAGTCCTCTTCCCTCCACACAGCAAATCCATATGCTCCATTCATATTTTTCCAGCTTTTATTGATTTTTTTCAAATCTCCTAGGAACCTCCCCTGTGGGCCATGACAATGAGGCCTAACCACAATAATCTGCTTTTCTTAGCTGGCTTTCACAGGCACCCTCAAAGCTGCCTATAGTCCTTCAAAAGTTTGTGGGCTGAAAGCTGAAAATCGCTGCACTGTATCCATTGTACACAGACCACCACCTCCACAGCACAATTCTGCCCAGCTACAATCTGAAATTGCCTCCAGTATTTTCATCTTAGCTATCAGCAATTAAGGGAGATTAACAGCAGCCATACACTTTCTCCCTCTTCCCTCCTCCAGCCTGTCCCGTCTGTCTCCACACTGCCAACTTCTCGCCAGTCAGTGCCTTCCCGCAGCTCCTTTGCTGGTGCTGGTCCTCAGCACCCAGGCTGCAGGACCTTCGAGCTGCTCCCTGCTGCAGGTGTTCCCCAGGGCCTGCTCCAGCATGGCTTTCACTGCCTCACTGTGTTACTTATTTCACCTTACTCTGCTCTAAATCACTGTCCATCTCAATTCACGGGATCCCACTGGTAACTAACATGACACACTTATTGGAGCATTCACATGAGCCTCTCCCTTGTCTGTCTTCATTCTTTTCCCAAGATCCTATTTTTTAAATTAAGTCTCCTTGTTTTCATAGATTGAGTCTCTTTCAATATGATTAATCCCCTTCATTATTTTAAAATCATTGACTGAATCACAGCAAGATTTCTTTTTAAACAAGATAATACCAAAGCTCTTTAGTCTTGCTTTATAACTCAGAGCTGAAAGGCACAGTATTATTCTCATTTTCCCTGCTTTATCCCCTTAATCATATCCTTCTTAGGTAGAGTGAGCAGTACTGAAACAAGCTCTCTCAACAAGAACTCACCAGTGTTTTATGTAATAACACCAACACCTTCTTGATATATACTCTGTTCTTACCGTAATGCAACCCAACATCCTGTCCAGTTGTTGGAGGCTTTTTCTACAGCTGTGTGTTAGGCTGAGAGCTCTGGGGATTATTTAAAGAGAATATTCTCCAGATTTATCAATTTACCTTTATGAACATTTTGCTCTATTCATTCTAAGGGGAGCAATCACTTAAGTAAACCCCAACAGTGTTCAGTGGCACTGTCTTGCTCTTTAGCTGGCTCTCTACCTAATCTTCTCTCTTGACTCTTACAGATTCCTCCATGGAAGCAATAAAAAGGCAACTAAGGTGCTAAAGACAAAAGAATAATTGTAGGCATTAAAGGCTAAAGTCACTGCAAGGCAATTGGATCCAAGTATTTCTTGGCTATGCACATCTACACTAATGCTCACTTAGGTGTTCACAGTATACTGTAATGTCACCACACCTAATGAGCCTGGTATCCAAAATCCACCCCTTTTCCAGGGCCTCTGGGTGGTTTTGTCAAACAAGCTTAGTCTGAGCACCTTCCTGAACTAGCTGCATGCAGATTTCCCTCCCTCCCTCGCTTCCATTTCTAAATGACCCAAACCAGAACTACTAAACTGTACTTTGCAAATATCAAGCCCTGCACACAGAATGCAGATATGTCCTTCACTACAACAAATGCTCTTCATCTCGCTCTGTTTTCTGTGCTGCCTCTGGGAGATCAATCTCTCTACAGACGCAAACCCAATCCCTAAATAATCCTTGGGGATTACACTGGCTCACAACCCCTCATGCCACCAGGTCTCAGGCAGGAAGGATACACAGGCTGTCGGTCTACATCCAGAATCTGGTTGAAGTCCCTGACCTCCCGGAGCCATCAGGCAATCTCCCAGTGCTTCCCTTTATACCACAGGCTTTAGTGCTTTGTTATATATCATGGTTACTGTAAGGATAATAGAAATTGAATTAAAAATATATGGTATAAATAGTAAAAATAATGCCATAAGGGAAGAAAAAAATAAGGAAGATGAGATGTCATCTAAAGAGAGAGATAAATTGTTCCTTTTTTGGCAGAAAGGAAATGGTAAAGTTTGCAAGATACTATGAAATGTTTAAACTGATTGTTGCCACCTCCAATAATGAAATAAAAGCTTTTGACCAGACTAAAGAGATTCTTGGTATGTGATGGACAAGACTTTCAGCCTCGTGGTGTGCCTGGAAAGAAGTGGCTCACAGCAAAACATTTTTTGGCTCAATTCACATCTTGAGTATTTAACTCTAGGATTGTTGAGAAAAACCCAGTGCAGTGCCCCAACTGCAGGTGATGCACAATTTTGCATTGAAAACAGGTGTTCAGCTGGCTGGCTTTCTAGCAGAGCACAGTAGATCTGTCCCACATCTTCTGTACATGATCTCTAGGTAATACTTGCCTTTTTTTCAGATGTTTCAAGAGAATTAGATAATTATTTTCCATGTTCTGAGCCTTCCCTGATCTGACTGACAATAGATTTACAGAGCTGAGCTGTCAGCTGGGCAGAGGAGTCTGGCCAGCTTATAGTGGAGGTGAGTGGACTTTGGAAAAAGCAGCATTGCAGTTCTGGAGCATCTGAGCAAAAGCACAGCTCAGAACATCTGCCCTGGCACACGGTGGTTATGGTGAGTGACTTACTGAGTTGCAGGCTCTGGGTAGGGAAGAGGAGGACAAACAGTCTTGATAACCCGACCATTCATTTCCTTAGGTTTGAAGCTGTGTTAGGTAAAAAGCTACAATAACTGAAGCTCTTCACTTTGTTTATTCATTTTAAATGGCTTCAAGATACAGTTTCTTCGAAGGATCCTGTATAATCAATCTCCATTGTCCTGTATATATTTGCAGAAGATAACAGTTTCATTAAAATATGGTGTGCTATTAACAGCAGTAAATATATAGCCTTAAACCTTAAAATATAGTGCAATTAAATAAGAAATATGAACCTAAGGAGGTTAAGTGCAATCAACCACTGACATTTACATTTGATTTGAATTAAAAAACACACACAGAGGGAAATAAAGGGCCTCCGTATGTACTTGGATAACAGGAAATCCCCTGGATGTAAAAACAGTGAATTTAAGAATGGAGAATATAAAGGTCTAGTTCAAATTAAAGATTTTATGACTGAGGACTCCATTAAATCTTTGAACACTTACAGTAAAGAGTTTGGAATGCTTCCAGTCCAATTCTTTATGTTCTCACAGGTGACAGATTATACTCCTGAACTTTTATAGCAAAAGAAAGAAAGAGTGATTGTATTAATCCATCTAAATCTGGAGCTTGCTAATTAAGATGAAAACTATAACAATCTGTGCATAGGTGAAGCATGGTATTTTTATAACCCAGCTCAAGAAAACATTACTAGCCAAGCCAAAAGCAGAAGATTTAAGTTTTCAAATTATTGAAGAACTATGAAATAACGAACCATTCAATACTACATGATCAACTACCTGTACTAAATATGAACTCTTCTATAGTACTCAGTCTACTTCACTTTTTATATTTCCAAGACATTCCTCATGGTGTTTAAATACACAGTACAACATGCTGCTTCTGACTGTACCCCTACCTGCAGAAAGACAAGGATTTTCAATTGCAGCAAGTCCACAGCGACAGGCCACGTTTGGTCAAAGTTCTGGTCTCACACGGATGTGTATTTGTAGCCATAAGATATTAAGAAGAACATTTCAAATGAGGAGTTTGCAAGTGAGTCAAGCATTGAAAATGGGTGTACTACTTTTCCCAGGCATCAAAGGAAATCAAAGGAAAATTAGCAAGGCTACAGATTTTAAAGTGGAGGGTGTAGAGTTAAACATTCAGCAGTATTATCCAGGTACTTAAGCAAAGAAGCAAGGATTTGAGGTCTTGTGCCAGACTCCTCAAAAGATACTAATTACTGGTATAAATCTGTTGTCTCTGATGGCATACTGCCAAGAGGTAATTGAGCCTTAAATTAAAATGAATGTGAGACATCTGAAAAGACAGCTGATTTGGCCCAGGGTGTTCACAGAAACATAATGCCTGAAAGGGCCGCAAGGTTAAGGAACTCCCGTGTTTGGCCATAAACGCCAAAGCAACACAAAAGTCAAATCAGAGGATGAAAATGAGAGAAAACAATATCTTCCTGTCAGTAGCATCTCCTCTCCTATAGGACCACATGGCAGTCCCTCTAAAGATAATACAGGCTTTTCCACTTGCTTTCTATGAAATCATTGAGGGTCTGACCTTGAGTTAATATTTACATTAGGCAATGTTAATAAACGTAGGCTCTTTCCAGACCAAGCCGGGTGGCACAGCACAGCTGTCACTAAGAAACAAAACTTACTTTGAAATTTTATATTCAAAAGAAAAAGCATAGGGCTCTAATAGAAGAGGTTCCATGAGCCTTTGTGACTCACAAATAACAATAAGCCTTTGATTGTCATTTCAGTACCTTTTACTCTACCCCCTATGGAACTGCTTTTACTAAACATAAAGAAAAGGTTTTCGCCCAGCCCAACAAGGCTGCCATGCTCTCTTCTATAAGTAAAGGGTGCCCAACACATCATGGCACAATATTTCTCATTTCTCACCATCAGGCTGTATTTATCTTTGACTGCTCTCACAAACAGGTATTGAGAACACCAAACTTAAGTTCTGACTAATGGCATGACTATACACACACTTTAATTCAATGTACATCTGCACAGTAGCCATAAGTAATGGTCCCATCCTTGTCTCACTTGGCCACGTCCCCACTGGTCCTCATTACCTTCTTTCCATCAGTACCAGGTTTTTGTGCAGTTATGCAGTGAACAGGTTCATGAGCTGATTTTTTTTTTGTTTTTCCAGAGGCATCAGACTAATTTTCAGTTTAATCCATTCCATCTAAACAGGTGATTGGAAGGAAGCTAAACAGAGAGCTGAGGATGTGGATGGAGGCAATACTGCTTTGAGTGGGTGGTGATCCAAGCTTATGTCCTATGTGAAAGAACATCATCCACGGCATCAATCACGAGTCCAGGCTCCGTCAACAGGCAGTGAAGTCTCTCCTAAATAGATGCTTCCACAGGGTAATTCAGAATACCTAAACCAGAAGCCTAAAATTAGACAGCATGAATATGATGAGACTATAATGTCTCAGTACTGTAATTCCCATGAAGAGTTGAGGCTTTATTTACAAACGCAAATGATCTGGGCTTTAGCAGAAATACTGTTGCTTAATGTTTTTTTTTTCCATGGAAAAATTGAATCTTTCCCCTGTGAGGGGGAAAGAAGACCCTCTGAAGGGCTCTCCTGCTAACACAATAAACATCTGTGGGTTCTTTCCTCTCAAATGCTATTTTTCTAGGAGGTCCCTCTCTGATGAATTAGCATTCCCAGTAGACCATGGCAAACAATCCTGCACACCACATCTTAAGAAATGGCCCTTCTTGGAACAGATCGGTTTGGTCTGCCTTAACGCAGGCAAGTTAACACCACATTATCAAATGCACTGAGGTCACTAACCTCCATCAGATGATCTGCTTGATCCTTTTCAGACAAAATAAAAAAAGCAGCTTGGATTCCTTTACGGAAATCTGAGTGCTCCAAGCTGGAAGCAGCAGGCTCGGCCACTCTCAGCCCACCCACCTACAGATCAAGATGGACTGGAACAACCTCCTCCATGAGCCAGAAAAGTGAAGGGGGTTGGGAGGTGGGAGGAAGAGTTTCGTATTTCATCTACCACTTTTAATAGAAAACAGAACATGCTGGGGGGTTGAAAGGAAAATGGCAAATCCCTGAAGATCCTAAGTGTTGGCCTTGCAAGTCAAAACTGTCAATCACACCGTGTCCCCTCCAACTAGTACTTCTTGAAGGGAAGAAAGAGGCACTGGACTGGCATGTTCAGCCACTAGGTGTTACTGTTGCTCCACAAAACATGATCAGAGCAACCACTTCAGAATATGCAAAGTATCTATTGGAGACACCATCTGCAGCTGTATCTTAAGATTTAAACAGTAGAAACTAAGTCCTACCTCTGGATTAATGTATTGTGACTCGAAAATCAGAGCACTTTGGTGTGTTTTCCTGGGGTGGTCATGGAGGTAGACTGCTGCTCCCTGTGGTTTTTTTATACAATACAGCATAAATGGAGCAAGTCAAATTCATCCCTTGGGAACATCCACTGACTTTGATGAAGGTACATGAGGAAAATTTTAGTGCTTAAGGTGTCACTGAGTTCATGTTCGCTGGTCAGGAAAATACACTGGCCACCGAGTTGTCTGCATCCCTGGCCACCGCTCGCACTGAATCTCAGAGGCATTTTAATTAATCCTAGATCTGCTGTCAGCCAAGTGGGTTCCTCAGGCAAGTCATTTAACATTTCTCTGCTTTTGGAAATAAAGATCCTCATCTCCTCTGGCAAGGGCTTTGAGACCACAGATAAATCAGAGCTGTAGTCCTTGGCGATCTGTTGGCATGAACCACGCAACAGGTTTTGCATGAGCTTCTCCTATGGATTCCAAAATAGATTTTCTGAGATAAAGACTGAACTGAGCACTTATCCCTCCTTAGTAACCACTTCTAAGTGGAACAGACTCATAATAAAGAGCAGCACCCTTTATCTACTGCTCCCATCAATGCACCTTATTGTCCTGTTTCCAGGACAAACAAACCAAACAGGCAGAGTGTTCCTTCTCGTGGGAAGTGTTGCCATGTGGTTGTACTTCTAACCAAGGCATTATTTTCACACACAACTTAATTGGACTGCTCTAGGGTATGTTTTCCGAAGTTTGGGAACATTGTTACAATACATTAAACAAAGTACCAATTCTCAGCCACAAAATCTTATGAAAGATTTTTTTTGAGTTGTTTTCATAGGAAAAATTGTATACGCCACATTAAATGAAGTATAACGCAAACTTAAAATACTATTCTCCAAAAGACTGAATGATTTGCAAGGCTAAAGTATTAATCGAAAGGTGACTGGCACTATTTACTGCTGCTTCCAGTTAAACCTGTGGGCCTCTACCTTGGAGGCAAAGTCCTCTTATCTGCAATTTGGACAACAAGCATCACATGTCTTGATACAGCAATCAACGTGTCTCATAGTTTTGAGGTCTCATAGACATTTCCATAGTGAACAACAGTTTTATTGAAATATTGTTGCTAGCCTGCAATTGCTTTTGGCTTTTGAACGAAAAAGGAGGATCTGTCCATGGAGAATCATCTGGAGATGATTGTTTTTGCTTGCTACCAAAATATTATGGTGGAAAAGCAGCCATCTAATAAATGCAAGACTTATAGACCATTACCAGTATAGTCTGGAAGTAATTCACTTACTGTTGGAGTTTTCTCTCTGCTGCAGTCTAACAAAGAGTTTTAAATAAGTGAAACAAAATGGCCTTGCTGATTTGTGCACGTGTACTGTCTACAAACAATACATCAATAATTCACATAACTTTACCCATATCCCTAAGGCAGACACTGATAACATCAAATGTACCTAACTTAGATGCCTTTGAAAACATCACCATAAGTGGCTTGGCAGCTTATTTTCCACTTTCCAAAGTGACTTAAAACTCTAAATCATGTGGATAAATCCCAAAATTGCAGCCTTAGTCAGCTGTGCTCTCCCTACTCTTCAGTGGCTAATATAAACACACAAAGACCCTATCCTACACTTCATCTAAAAATTAATCCCAATTGCTTTCTGGGCAGCTGCACAAACAGCCAGATCTACCCAGTTTCAGTTACCTCTTATTCTTTTTCCCCTCTTCCGTGCTGCTGTCTACAATAGGATCCTTTATACCACATTTCTCTTCATGTGCTAGTGGATATAGCAGCTAATAACATGTGCCAGCTAATAAGAAAGGTTGTCCTAATTTCTTCTGTCAGGGTCACACTTTTTGTCTTTCTTTTGGAAGTTAGTAGGTCTGAAATGTGGAAAACAAACTAGCAGCAGAAATTATTAACTATGAGTTGTCCCAGTTCATTGTGAATTTAGTCATGAATCACACGTGGGCCTTCACCAACACAAAATACACATCCAGTCTGCTAGACCAGAATTAAAGCCAGTGCTAAGTACAACTACCATTTTTTCATTGTCTTTGTCCCACCAGCCTGAAAACAAAGGGTTTTCCAAAGTATAGAATACTGTGTGAATGGTGCGATGCTACTGCCACACCAAACCATCCTGAACTATCCCTACATGAGGTGTGAAACAGCAAATAAGCCAACAGTGCAACATAAAAGGCTCTACCCCCTCAGTGAGAGCAGAGCAATTCTGGTTCACATTTATTAATAGTACTAGTAATAAACATTTACATTATGGTAGCGCCTAGAGGCCCTATTTGAACGCTCATCTAAAACCGCTATTGTACCTGGGCACTAAACAGCTCTGCAGCAGCACATCTGTCTGCCAGATGCTTTTTTTCTTAGAAGCCGCAATTTTAAGAAGTCTCTTGCTTCCACTAACAAGCCTTAATAAGAAACTTAGCGAGCTTATTTCATCATCCATCTAAGGAGAATCTGCAGTTAAAATCACAATGGAACTACAGGCAAGGACAGCACTTCTCAAGACAGTGAGGGACACCAGCGCAGTGCATGAACACAGTGGGATTTTTAAGCATGTTTAGTATCTGTTGGCCTGATTCTTGCTTTCCAGACGGCAAAAAGGCCGAGGGGACGCCTCTCCCAAAACAGTGCGGGCAGGAGGATCCGCTGCCAGACCTGCCCGACGGACACAAAAGCCGGCGGTTCCTCAGGGCACACTGGGTCGGGTTTAAAGCTGTACGGGCGCTGCAAACGGCGCGCGGCTGGCACAGGGCTCGCGCCCGGCGCTGCGGCACCGCCGGCTCCCTCAGGAGAGGCCCGGGGCAAACGCACCACCAGGATACCTGAGAGGCCGCGTCCACCTCCCGCGCCACAGGCGCTGCTGTGTGTGAGGAGAAGAGGAACGGCAGCATCCGCGGGCGGCTCAGCCGGGCGGAGGAGCAGGGATCCAGCGGGACCCGGCCCCGCGGACGCTCCCGGCGCCTGGCCAGGTGCCACCTCAGTCCGGGCGAGCGGCGGTGAGGCCCCACGTGCGCACCGCCCCCCCCCGGCACGTGACGGCGGCAGAGCCAATCGCAGCGCGCCTTCTCCCGTTCCCCCCGCCCTCTCCCCGCGGGCAGCGCGCTACCGTTGCTGGGCAACACGCGGGCGGGAGGAGCCGGCCCGGCCCGCCCCGCCATGCTGAAGGCAAAGGTGCTGCTGGTGGGGCCCCGTGAGGTGAGCACGGCCCGGGCCCGCGGGGGTTTCCTCGGCCACCTCCCACCGTCTCCGAGGTCGTATTTACCTCCGCCCCGGCGCCCTGACCGCCCTCCCGCAGGCGCGCGCCTGCCCGCTGAGCGCCGCGCTCCCTGCGGCCTGGCTCAGGCGGGCCCGCTGGCGGCACCGCCGGACGGAGTGTGCGGCTGTGGAGATCGGGCGGGGGAGTCCCTGGAGGCGGGAGGGAGAAGGGGGCAGGCCTGCATGCGCCTTAGCTGAAGGGACAGCAGGCTGCTTGCATGAACACTCTTCTCTTTATTGTGGCTTTGGCAAATTAAATTCCGACGAGTGTCTCTGATTCCTGCTCTCTGCCAGTCGGGGAAATCGGTGTTGGCAAATTTTGTTTCGGAGAGCACAGAAGGAATCGGCAGCTACAGCCCGACGCAAGGAGTAAGGTGAGCGAAACCTGGCAGTGTGCGGACTGAACCAAACCCCCGACAATTGCCCCCCAGAAAGTCCCGCTCTGGCAGTGGAGGAGTGTAGAGTGATAACATCGTATATTCACTCATTTTTACAGGATCCTGGAGTATGAGAAGCCGAGCTTGAATGGTAACAGCAAAGGAACTGGGTGTCGATTTGAGTTGTGGGATTGCAGTGGTGATCAAAAGTAAGTCCGCATCATCCTTACTCCAGGCTACGTAATTCATAACAGTGCTGTTTACATAGAATATTCATACTTAAGGCCTAAAACCAATGATCTTTTTGAGATGAAGAATATTCACGCCTCTTTAGCCCATTGCAGTTTTTTATAGCTTTCTGCTATAAAGCATCTAATACTAGGGATTCTCTGCCATAATCTCAGCTGATGCTGAACTTTGTTTTGGTTAAGGACTGAATATAAGAATAAAGTCCATAGCTCCTGGAAAAAAGTTACAGGTATAGGAGACAGAAGCTCACTCTGTAATTGCCTTTGTCTCCTTTAAGTTATTATGTGAGTGGACTTCAAACAATGTATATATATGTGACTGAAGCCTTAATTTCCAGGAGATACAATCAAGAACTGGACAGTTTTTAGGGAAAAAGTTCAAATAAGCATTTGACCAAATACTACATTGGTCAGCAAATCATGGGACCAACTAATGTAATAGCTAAGTCAAAATATTTGCAATATGATAGATCACTGGCAAGATTATTGATGTTATAATAAAGAAAAAGTACTGAAATGTGTTCTCAAGGAAGCAAAAAGAAAACTTGAGGATGTTTGATTGGATGTTTCTGTTTTCCAGCTATCACTCTTACCATTTTCCATGCGTCTGTTTTTCAAGGTTTGAAACATGCTGGCCAGCTCTGATGAAGGACACTCATGGCGTAATAATCATCTTCAATCCTGACCTGCCCAGTCACCTGAAAGAAATTGAAATGTGGTACTCCTGCTTTGTGCAGCAGCAGCCACTGCTTGATAGTCAGTGTCTTCTGGTTGCACATCACAAGCCAGGCAGTGCGGGGGACACAGAAAATCTGTCCTTGGGTAAGAAGATGGAAAACTTGATCTGTAACTCAGTTTTTTATTGAGCTATGTATCTTTAAAATTTTTCATACCTTGTGGCTTGCATTTTTCATTTAAATCTGCCAATCAAAGAATACTAGAGTGCTTTGCAAAACCAGAAATAATGAATTTCAAAGGTCATCTAGAAGGTGAACAATATTCCTGTTTCACAAAAGGGAAAGTAAAGGCAAGAAAAGTTTGAGTGACTTCTTGGAATTAGAATTCCTGTAGCCATATGTCATCATGTAGTTTGTTCCTTATGTTGAATTTTATCTTTTGTTAATTGACACTTTTGCAGCCATCTAAGTCTGCATTATATTGTTCAAAAGAACAGAAGCCCTTTGAAATAAACACCTAATGATCTTCCTCTCAAAATTAGTAACAGGTACCTTATATACCGCATAATTATTTGCGGCTGTTTATACAAATGAGAACACATATGCCCTCTGGGCAACCTGTTCCAGTGTTTAAACAAATACATATTTATTCTAAGTATTAATATGCTAATACATATTTAACAATATAATTCCATAATTTTGAAGTAACCAAAGAATATCATATCACTTCAGTAGTAAAATTACAGTTCAGTGCTGAATTTTTTGACTCTGCCTAATTGAATGTGAGACCAAAATGAGTACTTTAAGCTTTAATAATAATGTTTGAAAAATTTCATCTAGCAACAAGTTGTACTTGTTTGTAATGCTAACAAGCTATGATGCATTTCTTCTTCGCCTGTTTTATGTTATCTGGGGTATCAGATATTGGATACTACTGAATTCCATCTGGCTTCAGCATGAGATGTCCCATGACCTTGATTGCAAATATTTATTTTATAAAAGGAATATACCTAATTATTTTTCATTTACCTTCAAAGCTTACCCACTGAACAAGCTAAAACTCATACATTCCAACTTGGAAGAAGATCCTGAAGACGTTCGGATGGAATTTATTAAATACTTCAAAAGCATTATCACATTAATAAATGAGAGCAGAGAGAGGGAAGAAATGTCAATTATTTCCTAATATTAAAAAAAATACTGAACAGGGAAGAAAAAGGATTCTTTTTACTTGGTAAGCTATGCTAGCCTGTGAACAGATCCTCACAACGAGAATTTGCCAGCCTATAAACACTTCGGAGAAAATAATGCACAATTTAGGGCTTCACCAGAAGAAAGTAAGTGCTGAAATCAGATGAACTGTGGTGCCAGAGAGATGTCTGCACATCCAGAACTGGGGCAACTTGACCTTAGCTGCACATTAGTTTCATTTGTATCAGAGGTACAGGAAGGTGCTGTTTAACACATTAGTGGGGACCAAGAGATATTGGTATCGGTCATCACTTCAGCATCCCATTTTGTAGAGGTGCTAAGAGAAGAAAGCCTGACAGAACATAAGATTTGTGGAGTTCTGTTGAAGCATCTGAGTCAAGTGCTCATACTAGCGGTGTGCCTGGAGAAGTGACACTTTTGGAAGTCAGAACAAACTGATTGGAATAGAGATCTGGGTAGTCGTTGTGGTGTGGAATGCACATTTTAATGTTCCAAGTTCTCCTTATCTTTCTGTCCAGCATCTGAAGAGAACACATTTCGTAGCTATTGCCTTGGCAAGACAGAGTCAGTTGCAGTCTTTCTCAGGACTACGTTTTTCTTCTATTCCAACAAAAGAAATGTATTGCTGGGGACAATGTTTAGGTCTTTCTGGGAGGGAAAGCACTGAAATTGCAGTGTAGTGCAATACTTTGACCCAATGGAGAAAAAAAAAGTTCTGCATTCTCTAGAGGAGGAGAAGCTGTTTAGAAACTTGTATTACTGTTCCCTGTTGCATTGAAATAAGTGGTTCCATAGATAATTCACTTTCTGATTTGTTTGGTTTCCACTCATCCCTGTTCTTAGAGAGTTTTGCTCTGGCACTTTTTTTGTAACATGCAGTACTAAAGCAATAAAAACATTTTAAAAATGCACCTGTTTTGTTCTCGAACAGAAAGTCAATTAGGGTTTTGTGGAACTCTTATCGACTTGCTTAATTTTTAGTAAGGAAAACCATGATAAATTTGTAGTACATTTCACACTAATCAGCTCCAACAAGAGGTGGTTAGCAAAGCTTGTCACTGACCCAAATAGCCAAAGAAATGACAAATAAAACCAGAAATGTCTATCCATACTGACACACACTGCACACAAATAACCTGCACTGGTCTTTTCTTGGTTGCTTGATGCACTCACAGAATTTGCTGCCCCAGCTTCTTTTCATTGTCTGCTGGCTCCTGTTCTGCTAAAAGCTTTGCTCAGTTCTGAGATGAAAAGATGGGGGTACTGAAAGAAAACATCAGCGAGAGGAAGGACACCAGGAGAGAAAAAGCAAAATAAGCAGCAAGAGATAAAGAGAAAAGGTTGGAGGCAAATAGTGGGAGGTTGGCATTTCAACATTACATTTTATTTATATGACTTTTGAAACAATCAGGCTTTATATGTTTGCAATCAGTGTCGTAGGGTGGTCTATTGGAGGCAGTTATTGGAAAATTCACAGTTTAACTAGAGAACAACTTTTTTACATGCTGCCTTAGATTATTTTTCCTTGTTGCCAGCTGTGTGGTGCTGGAGCCAATAATATACTGCCTTAATAAATTCCATTTTTCCCAACAGCAACATTGTGATATGCACTGGTAAAGACTGGTGTGAAACCCACCAAATATTTTATTTGGAATGTAAACCAGTATTTGGGTGATTCCAGGGTTGGCAGTCAATGAACTCTCCTACTCACCACCTTGCTTCCTATAAAACCAAAGCTGCAAAAACTGGTAGCCCATGGCTTGGACAAGTGTACTCTCTGCTGGGTTAAGAACTGCCTGGAGGGCCAGGCCCAGAGAGTGCTGGTGAATGGGGCTGCATCGAGCTGGTGGCCAGTCACTAGTGGTGTCCCCCAGGGGTTGGTGTTGGGTCCAGTCCTGTTTAACATCTTTATTGATGATTTAGATGAGCAAATTTGCTGATGACACCAAGTTGGGAGGGAGTGTCAACCTGCTGGAAGGCAGGAGGGCTCTGCAGAGGGATCTGGATAGACTGGAAAAATGAGCTGACTCCAATGGGATGAAGTTCAACAAGGCCAAATGCCGGGTCCTGCTCTTTGGCCACAACAACTCCCTGCAGCGCTCCAGGCTGGGCACAGAGTGGCTGGAAAGCAGTCAGGCAGAAAGGGACCTGGGGGTACTAATCGACAGGAAGCTCAACATGAGCCAACAGTGTGCCCAGGTGGCCAAGAAGGCCAATGGTATCCTGTCCTGTATCAAAAATAGCATGGCCAGCAGGACAAGGGCAGTGATCCTTCCCCTGTACTCTGCATTGGGGAGGCCACACCTGGAGTATTGTGTTCAGTTCTGGGCCCCTCAGGTCAGGAAAGAGATTGAAGTGCTGGAGTGGGTCCAGAGAAGAGCAACAAGACTGGGGAAGGGACTTGAACACAAGCCCTATGGGGAGAGGCTGAGGGAGCTGGGCTTGTTTAGTCTGGAGAAGAGGAGGCTTAGAGGTGAGCTCAGCACTCTCTAGCAGTTCTAGCCAGGTGGGGATTGGGCTCTTCTCCCAGGCAGTCAGCAATAGGACAAGGGGGCATGGGCTTCAACTCTGCCAGGGGAAATATAGGCTGGAGATTAGAAAGCAATTCTGTGCAGAGAGAGTGGTCAGCATTGGAATGGCTGCCCAGGGAGGTGCTGGACTCACTGGCCCTGGAGGTTTTTAAACTGAGATTGGACATGGCACTTAGTGCCATGATCTGGTCAATGGACTGAAGTTGGACCATGGGTTGGACTTGATGATCTCTGAGGTCTTTTCCAACCCAGTCGATTCTGTGATTCTGTAATTTAAATACATTTGGCCTCCACACTGCAGACTCCAAAGACTCCAGGATTCACCAACTGTGCAGTGGGAAAACAACCTATTACTTAACCAGAAGTTATTCAGGTGCAACATTGTCACTTGGCCTTGAGTATTGATAATCCTGACAGCTTACATCACTGTATTTATGATGTACAGAAATGACTTTTGAAGTTTTATTGCTGTGTAACTGCAAAAAGGTTTATAGCTATAGATGAGCTCTACTCAAGTTCACATCTCCCACAAAAGTGGTTGGTACATCACATTCAGACAGTTGAGCTATCTGGACAAAGAATAAGCATGGAAATTTGGTAGGGAGCAGTCAGAATCACAAGAACTCTCTCTGTAGGGCTAGAAATGCAGAATTTTAAGACTTAAGGGTCATACATTGAAAATTAATGGCTGTGGCTATCTTGCAGACTGGTGATTTAAGACATTTAAACTCTTCAATTATAAAATAGAGTTTGCTCAGGTTACCTCTCACAAGCTGTTTTCTGCACACGCAGAACATTATGAAGCAAATAACTACTTGTGATGATGAAAACAGTTGCAGGCACTGCAATCCAGATGTGTGGCTTCCAGGGTAAAAATCATACTTATTTACAACCAAACTTTGGAAGTAGCAGCAAAACCGAATGTAATACATTTGGACCTGACCAAAAAAATGCAGCTTTCCTTTCAAGTCATATATTTTGAAGGCCAGGCCTTTGGTCTTAGTTTCTCTCAGCAGTATTGTTCTAATGGACACAATAGGCTGAAGAAACCCTGTGTTCTTATTTCTATTCTTGAACTGCCAAGTGACTACAAGGGAGTCACACAGGCCACCACATTTAAGAGTGCCCATCCATGCTGTGTTTTTGCATACCCGGTTTAGAATATGTAGGGTCCCAATGTGCAGACACGTCAGAAAGCAACTTCCAGAAAGTATCCAGGACCTCTTAAAATCAGATCTTAAACCACTCAACTTCTCAGTCATTGTACCTTGTTCTGGAGGTCACTTGTGAGTTTTTCCTCTCACCACATCTCCAAAAGTCTTCACTGGTGGAATTCTTCAGTGGTGCAGCAAAGATTCCCCAACAAATCAATCTACCTCGTTGAGAAGCTGCCTTTCCTGAGATGGTAGAAATACCCCAACATTAACTTACAGAGCTTTAGTTAGTGCTCTTCACGTACACGCAGATACTATTGCACTTGTGAATAAAAGATACCATATCCTCCTGCCTCCAGGAGGATTAATTCAGGTGTACGAAGCAGGCTCATTATCAGTTCAGGTGAATATTTCTGCATTGTTCCATCTTATGCTAGTTACTTAGGACAAGATTCCCCCTTGAGTGACTGAGGCTTGCATTACTATGTATCTTGTAAAGGCACCTGCTCAGGATTTGCTCAGAATTCATCCTCAGAAAATTAGTCCTGTTCACAAACTATAGTATCTGGAAACCTCTTACCTCTTGTTGTAATCAGAAGCCTGATGGAACTGGCTTTGTGCAGATGGTGAACAGGTTTGGTCATCTATGCTCAGAAAGCTACACTGAATCACAGAAGGGCCACCCGAATGGCTGAAGAAGAAAGAAATAATTCTATGAGAAGTGTTTGATTCTTTTTTTTTTGTTTATTGTTTGTTTGCTTGTTTTTTCACTCTAGCAACATAGGAAGAGAGGGCACACACTTGACTTGTGCAAATACATCACAAAGAAAGAAAATCAACTGTATTGACCTGGACATAAGATAACAGGAGCAATCTTCAGAGCAGGGATGCTGGTGCTAAAAGGCTGGACCATTCTAAGCTGCACAAACCTAAATATAAAGCACTCTTTTCTCATCTGCTCCTTTTGCTTATTCTGCTTCTCACTCCCTTAATTGTAGGACAAAATAATTTGATCTTGAATACAAGGTGACCTATATTTAAGCCTTTTTTTTTTCTCCTGAGACAAAAAGCAGGAGAAACCTAATACTCAGGCTCACATTCTACCTGCATAGAACCTAAACAAAAGACAGTTTTGGCACAATAATATGTGTCGATGAACAAGTCATTAATAAATCTGATCTGGAAACCGGATAAGGTTTCTAACAGAGTCTCCCAATAAGAAGCAGTGGGAAAAACCTGCCTGTTTTCAGAATGGTGCTTAAGTAACAGCTTGTGATAGAGTGTCACTGGACTTGATCCTTCTAGTCTCTTATAAAAACAAGGGGCTTATTTATTTTTTATTAAACAAGGTATTTTTCATTTACGTAGGCATCTTCTACAGAGTGACAATGAACAAGAATATCAGTTCCAAACTTCCTTAAGCTTTGAGGATCTTGGATTCTGATCGATACTCTCCAGTACTCTCCAGCTGGTGATTATTTGAAGACATAGTTACATTTATACATAGGCAGAGGAAGTCAAACAATTTTGTCAACTCATAGCACAAGAAAGGTAACACAAATTTTGTCATGTGAGTCTCACTTTCAGAGAGTGCTGAGGATGGGCACTGGCCTTTGCTTGCATAACTCTCAGACAGGAACAAAAAAATGCCATATGTTTTGCTGAGTTCCATTGTCTCTTCCACCCTTTGTACGGAAATGAAAGTCTATTTCTCTACTAGTTTCATAAAATCTATCTGAATCCTGGTAACATGTCTCTGAGAATTTGCTCAGAGGGATAAATAGACACGGGTACACCCTCCATTGCTATGTTACTGTTCCATGAGTTCCAGACAAAAGCATTTATTGTGGTTTGGCAGCAACTATCTGTTCCTAAAACCCTGGGACTTCATTGTTCTTCACTTGTCTAAAGCTGATTTAGTACCTACAGGCACAGATTGCAGGGTTCATCTTTTTAAAGAAGGATCTTCAGGCTTTCTGGAGTGCTGGGGTCACCTCTCACAGCCAGTAAGAGCACTCAGAGGAGTCACACCAAAGTCAACTGAAGGCTGGGCCCTCAAAGAAGCAAAGGTCTGCCCTGCAATGAATATTTTTATTCTGACCTAGGTTAAATGGCAATACTCCAGAAACTGAGCAAACGACTGCCAGGCACATAATAATAACTCTGAGTCATTAATTAAAGATATGTCTCAGGGAAAAATATTGCTAAGGCCCCAAAATTGTTTTGCTGTGTTTGGAATTCTAATAATGGTAGGCAGGTTTGACTGGAACTCTTAATGATACAAAGATCTTGTGATTCTATCTGTAGCTACAATAACGAGCCTGGGACCTAAACAAAGCTATTAGGAGGCCCTTCTGCTCAGAATAGCATATATTTACTTTTAAAGCAGATCATTAAAAGTAATATCTAATGAAAACTCCATCTGTTTTCCATTGACCATACACTTGGCTTTTTCCTTTTTTTCCGCTAAGGTTGTGTGAAGCTTCGCAGTGCACGGTGCTGACACCTCCACAACACGACAGGACAAGCCAACCCCTGATGCAGTTCCTTTGTTCAGGAAAGTTAAGTACTGGGTATATTTGGATCTATTAACATAAAGCTGAACTTTTGGACCTTTAATTTCTTTCATATCCACAGAATCACAGAATTAGAGAATGTCAGGGATTGGAACGGACCTCGAAAGATCATCCAGTCCAACCCCCCTGCCGGAGCAGGAACACCCAGCTGAGGTTCCACAGGAAGGTGTCCAGGTGGGTTTGAATGTCTGCAGAGAAGGAGACTCCACAACCTCCCTGGGCAGCCTGGGCCAGGCTCTGCCACCCTTACTGAGAAGAAGTTTCTTCTCAAATTTAAGTGGAACCTCTTGTGTTCCAGTTTGTACTCATTACCCCTTGTCCAGTCATTGGTTGTCACCCAGAAGAGCCTGGCTCCATCCTCCTGACACTCACCCTTTAGATATCTGTAACCATTAATGAGGTCACCCCTCAGTCTCCTCTTCTCCAGCTCCAGAGCCCCAGCTCCCTCAGCCTTTCCTCACACGGGAGATGCTCCACTCCCTTCAGCATCTTTGTTGCCCTGCGCTGGACTCTCTCCAGCAGTTCCCTGTCTTTCTGGAACTGAGGGCCCAGAACTGGACACAATATTCCAGGTGTGGTCTCACCAGGGCAGAGTAGAGGGGCAGGAGAATCTCTCTGACCTACTGACCACCCCCCTTCTAATCCACCCCAAGTACCATTGGCTTTCCTGGCCACAAGAGCACTGGAGAGAGATGTACAAATACGGTAGTGATGTAATAAATCTCAGGTCACACAGACCTGCACAGGTATGAGTCTGCAGACCATGAAGGTTATTTTACAAAGCAGTAGCAATAAAAGCTAAAGGTTATTTTACAAAGTAATAACAATAAAATCTAAAACTTGTTGCTAAGTGCTCTCTTCTCTACTCAGTTAAATGGGAGTTTCTGTGTCCTGTTAAGACACAGGGTCTGTCACACAAAGTTGGGCAGTTGTGATCTCTACAGACATTCCCACAGTTTTCTATAACGTGAACCCACAGAAGCCAAACAGATACAGATGCAATTTCCATTACTAAATAAGTCATTTTCCAGTCCTAGAAAAACCTAGTAGTGCTAGACAAACAAGCATTATATGCTAAGTGCTGTTGAAGACCAGTTTCCAACAGACTTGTGTCTTAAGGATTTCTATCCTCTTAGAAGGCTCTTCCTCCCTTATTCTCTATACAGACATACACAGACCTATAGTAATGAAATTTTAGGGATTTCATAACTTTGAGACTTCTCTCATTCTATCAGATGCAGTTGAAAATGGCCAATGGCTTAAGAAGGGACAGGTGAGATGAATAAGCTGACTCACAGGTAGACAGTATATTCTTATAGCCAGGCTAACAAAGTTAAGTATGAAGGTGGAATAACATGGCAAAGAGATCACTAACAGTATTTATAAAAACAAATTTACAAATAAAGCACATCTTATATGATTGATCACAAATAAACAGAATAGGATCAAGCAGACAATATACAAGGACAAAATATTTAAAAATTAATTCTTACCTTTTGCTTTTGTTAGAAAATGAGACCTGTGTTCATGTTTGTTTACATGAGTTGGCCCCAAATAACTTTGGAACTGGTTCCTAATTCCCACTCAAATTTAACATGCTTGAGATATTTAATTCCTGCAAGTTTTGTGAAAGTAGACGGCCAAGTAGAGAAGACAGATTATTCATCCCTTATTGAAGAAACAGGCTAAATGAACTCAATCCCCATTAAACATCAGAGAATTCATGCTGAAACACAATCCAAGTTGTAAATCCATAGGAAAAAAGATTTCACTGTTTGCAGAATTACTTGTATTGAATGAGATCAGAAAGAGATAACATCAGTATGATGGAATCTAATCGCCTCTCAACAAACATTTTGGAAACGAGTCAGCAACCACATCTACTTCAACAGAACCAGAGCACCATGTGACAGGAAGCTTATTAGAAACCCTGTCGCTCATTATTTTGTTTTTGCTTATAACTTCCCAGCATGAATATTCAATATTGCAGAATAAAGCAGTTTCCTTCATAGAACATCCAGAATTGAGAAAGAAATTGGGCCAGACAGTCCAGATCCTGAAGAAATTGGTGCCTGTGGAGCTATGGCTTTCTACCAGCAAAACATCTGGCACAAAATAACACTAAACAGGAGTAACTTGCTTCTCTTTCCTCTTACCATTGGTGTGAGGCAAGTATAACTCCATTGAAGTTTGCTTGATGTATCAAGCCTGAAAACAACACAAAAGAAAATCAGCCCTTTAAATATAGCAAAACATCTTAAAGGAATATAACTCAAAATATCTTACCTCCTCACAGCATAAACAGTTACATTGTGAGACATTTTTCTTGGTTACTACATGTGAAACAGCTGCTTCATGACATTCTGAATGCAACTTAGGAATTCCCATTTTATGCTCTTTCATGGCTTTGGTCGTAGCTCCAGGAGTCAGAGCCTCTGCACAGGTAAATTTGGGAGATTCACAACTCCACTCATCTGAAAATCTTCCCAGGAGTGGAGTCAAGTGTCCTAAGTCCCAGGCAGGGCAATGGGAGCTTTGTGTGCTCAGCCCTTCTGAGCTGAAACTCCTCCTAAAGTGAAAGGATTGAATCTCAAACATCTCTAAATTAGGTGGTACATATGCATGAGCCCTTGATTTGCCTCTGCTGCTTCAGTTATTGAAGTGAAAAGCGTGAGCCTGCCCTTCCCTCTGTGCCCACAGTGGTTTGACAGACTGGGCCTGTGGGACTGTTAAGTGTGGGCACTTGCATCTGCTGTACAGCATCAGTCACACAACCTGACAACAGCTCCCATTTCCCCTTCTCACTCCTCAACTCTGCAGTTTTTCTTGCAGATAGAGCAGGACTGACAGTGGGATCTGTCCATGCTGAGCCACGGGACACCAGTTACCTCCCTGGCAGGGAGGGCTCACACAGGTCCACCACATGAGGTGCCTAAGGGGGACAGAGAGGTTTTATACAGGGCGAGATACTCTGCAGACACATCAGGCAATATCTTCCCTGAAAGAAGTCTCTGGATGATGACTCCTTCTTCTTCCTCCTTCACCTTGAGGACAGATAAGGAGCCTTTCAGGGAGACCTTAAGTCAGTGTTGCCATTTCAACCCCACAGGTGCCAAAGTGATTTTTATACTCTATCTGCTCACCTAATGGCCAGTCCCCAACAAAGGGACTTTAATAGGTTGCACCAGGCAATAAATCATCTTCTGTTGCCTCTAGAAACAGGAAAGCAAGAGAGGGAATGTAAAGCTGGAACAAAGCACAGACCCAGAGCAGGTCCAAATACTTGGAGAAACTGATTTATCCAAAGATTTGACACCAGATATTCTATTCAGACAACTTTAACAGAGCTCTATAGAATGTTAAAGGCTTCTCATGTTTTCAGTATTCAAACCACTCCATCTGGGCACTTCTGCCACAGGGCAAAAAAACCCCACTGCTTAATATTACTCAAAGAAATGAGTTGTGCTCTGAAAGTTCAATATAAAATGAATAAAAGCAAACACATGCAAAGTTGTTCCTGAGAAGGTTGAACACAAGAGAAGCTGTCTTGGATTACAGCATTTCTATATTATTTCAGCTGAAAGTCTGATTTTAGGAAGAATATATTAGTGATATGTTACTACAAACATTGTGATAAACTGGAGCACTCTTCATTAACAAATATCCTATTCATAATATATCAAACATTCCTGTTTCCTTGTTTACCTGGAGTTTCAATAGGTTGTTGTACAACCATTAGTCCATGGAAAAGTTCTGTGCTTTTTCTTGGACATCTATTTGGGTAGCACTTCTTTGCAGATAATATAAATTTTTGCCTGTGCTGACTTTTAGCCTCAGGGACTCCTTGTTTTCCTATTAGTTCCTTCTCTCTAGCCCACCAAAAGCCTGTAGCCATAAGTAATAGGAAGAATTATTACTTATTGCACAATTCTGTGCAAAATCTTTTTCCAAATCATTTTCCTTCTTGAAATCCAGGGCATTTGTCAAGCAATACAGGGCTGTTGACACTGGGCAGTGGCAGCTGCAGTCACTTCTCCCATATTTTCTCAGCTGCCGGTGCAACTTCCAAGCTTCTTTTTGCTGATTCCACTCTGCAAAGGGGAAGGATCACAGGATAAGGATCTGGCCCAGTTTTCTCTCTCTGCCATAGCTCCTTCCCCTCACGGATTTAATTTGCCTACTCTTCTTGACCAGTCCCATCTATTGCCACCTCCACTTCCTCCTACTTTCGTCTTTTGCTCCTCCAATGATCAATAATTCCAACTCAGAATAGAGCTCTTCTTTAGACAACGTGATCTTCCAGGTTGTCTCATGCCTTCCTGAAGGGTTGACAACTTTGCCAGGCTTCCCTTAGAAGTTCCTTCCATACCTGATTGCAGCCTCTTTTTATTTAGATCCTTGTGCACCCCACCAGGTCTACTTTGACTCTGAGATGTGCAGAGATGCCTTTGTACCAATGCCATCGCATTCTTCTGTATTTACTCTGACTAGGCACTGGATGGTGCTCTTTGCACTTTCATGCCAGCAAAAGCACTTTGGAAGCAAGCAAACGCTCTCTTCTCATGGGAATTGTAAAAATTCCCTGGGATCATATACAGTTACATGTCTAGGCCTCTAAATCCTGTGGGAAGAGCATGTTTTGACTACACAGAATGTAGCTGAAGCTGCAGTGGAAGAAGCTCTGCTAGGTAAGGATAAATGCCAAATAAAATGTCACTACCTATTACCCACAAATTCACAAAGCAGTGGCTTTCACATTCCTCGTCAAATATTTTATTTGCTAATTGGTTCCTTATCAGTGTTTCCCATAGCAACAAGAGAGATGTAAGTGGCATAAAGTGGGCTGAATGACATTATGTCTGCATGTAAATGTAACTCGGATTGTGCGATGATCTGCAGGAGGTTAACAATGTAATGTGAAACCTCTTGTGGTCTCAAAGGAGAAGGGAGCTTCTTAATCCTGCATGAATGGTGAAAGAGTAAGGCAGGAAAGAAGCAGCAAATATTTTGAGAGAAACAAACAAATTCTATAGAAAATCAGTTTATTTAATCTTTCTATCTGCCAAGAAATATTAATTTTACAACAGCTATTTTTCAAAGAAGATCAGAAGCTTTTTGATATTTTAAAAGGTGTGATGAATAAGCAAAGGAAATATACTTCATGGCAAAAACACTATAGGGAGATGGGAAATACGTGTTTGGTTTCTCCTCCCCCGTTGCTGACTTTTGTGTATCCCCAGGCAAATCAGGCTGTCACTCTGGGTCTTTGCAGCCTGTAAATCTGAGATAATTCCTTCTCTTCTGGCTCTACTGAAAGGCTCTTTCTGCAGTGAAAAGTGCCATAGAAGTACAAATATTTTGTGTGACTGCATCTAAGGGACACAGCTCTAGAAAAGGCACTCTAGTAAAATAAAGAGGCAAACAGAGAGACCACTGTAACAGCTAAGAGAAATCAGGGAAAATAGGGACTAAAAGAATTCATAAGGGTGGGATGGCATTGCTGAGGCTAGCTGGGTTGGACTAGCTGGGTTTACCCACTGGCTTAATGTGTGATTTAAGTTTGTAGCAACAAGTATTTGGGTCGGTCCCCCTCTGGACATACGGGCACAGGAAAAGCCACAGAAAAGGCTCAGGAATCACTGAAGATTCCCACTCAGAGGAAGACTTTGAGCTATGCTTTTGGAGCTTCTAGTAATCCTACCTGGATTAAACTGTTCAGAAGGGCAGGCTTGTTCAGCTGAAGGATTTGCAAAGATTTGGTGATCCACTGAAATCCTATTGCATCTCTTCAGCTGCCTGGTCCATTGTTTATACAAAGGCTGCTCAGTCTTCTTGGGTATCATGTTCTAAATACCTCCGAAGACAGTTCTGAAAGGGACACACTGAGAGTTAACAGTGGTTGGATTAATAAAACACTCCAAAATGAGCACTGCTGCTGAAGTCTTAACGTGGAAATCCTTTGGCTACACCATTTAATACAACACACATGGGACAACACATTTTACGGTACTTGCAACACACCCTCCTTCTCTTGGCAAGTGGGCATTGCAATCATTAGAATTTATGGGAGATCTGATCTGCTTATGCCTCAGAGCAAGAAAATGGGATAAGTGGCTCAATCCTGCAGATCTGACGTGACTCATCTTATTGATTTTAATGAACTGGTCTTCTCAAGATTAGGAAGTTGAATGCATGAGATGCTACTGCTAGTGTGGTCTGTTGTTTTGAAAGATACTATTATATGCAATACTTACATGCAAAACAGCTTCAAAAAGCAGAACCACTTATTGTTATTTTAGCTTTTTTTTTTTTTTTTTTTTAAAGTATGTAATGAACAGAGTGAAAAACAAGAGAGTTCTCCCTGGGGTCCCATTAGCCTCGTTGTCCCTGCTGCTGGATCACACTGAGCACTGCTGGGTGAGGTCTGATGAGCATGTGGTGACTGACGTGGGCCTTGCTGGTACCCGCTCTCTGCTATTACAAAATCCTGCTACAAAAACAGAGCCGGTGGGATGGACTGTGTGTGCCTACACTTCAACTACTGCCATACAAAGTCCAGCATCTCTACTTAAATCACTGATGAAGGCAGATTTGGGTTAAGGCTCAACCCTGAGCAGTGCTGGTTTTGTGCCTCCCTGCAATGACAATTCCAATGGAGGGTTGCCGAGCAAGGTTACCCAAATGACCATGCTCTTCATGTGTCCTTCATAATGCACACAGAACGAGTTTCTGATTCGTTGGTTATTTTGCAGTAAGAAAAATTGTTTAGTTTCATGGTACATCACAATGTTCAATGAGCTTGCCCCTTGGGAATCCAGAGAGCTTTCAAATCTTAATATAGACATCTTTTAAATGAGATCATTAATGTGCATATTTCTATGTCCAGGGCCAATGCAAACACTTCGATTTTTGCCTGCCAGATTTTCATTTTTGGCTTCATTTGCTTCCCATATATTCAAAGAACCGTACCACATGGAATCCTTTAAACAATAGATGGGATAACATAATTTTTCAATTGCTCTTGAAAAGGTTTTTAACCACATAAACTATTTCAGGGTTCGCTAAGAAGTTACCATTGCAAATAATGTAATTGTTCCAGACTGAATTCCTTGCATTCCAGAATAACTTCTGAAGCAAAGAGCATGACTGGTTTGGGATTTTCAACCAACCTCTTTATGGTAATGCTTAGATGAATGTAAATTTTCTCCAAAAGCTTTCCATTAAAAAGAAGGACCAAAGCCTACAAACACTTATATCTGCAGAACTAATACTTAATGCTAATGACCCATCAATCTCAACAAAAAGAAAATAAATGTTTAAACATTAGGAAACTCTGAACACTTTTTCATTTTAAACAAATAAAGAACTGAGAAAAACAGTAGACAAACTCTGGCAAACCAAAAGCAAGCAATAAATTCTGCTTTTCCTCTTCTCTTTTGCTAGAAGGACAAGTCCATTACTTGCCTTTTGAATGAACCCAGGGTTTGCTGTGGTGATCAGCTGAGTGCCTCCTTAAAGATGTGTGCAACTCCTGTTTCCCTGGGCTGCACCTGGAGTTAAGAACACACAGTTTTTCAGGTCACATGTTTGCTCTCCACATTCAAACCAAACATGTGATCTCACAGTTTGCCCAATGAAGCAGACCAAAATCTTCACTGTGTAACACGTACAGGTAGCATCACGTGGGACAGATGAGCTGTTGCTCTTGAAATTAGTTCTGCTTGCTCAGGCAGAGGGTCCCCAGTTCTGCAATCTTCTTCCTCTACAAGTGCGGTGGAGTCTTGTCTTGGCACCCCACAAAGCCACTTCCCAAATCTACCTTGTTACTCAGCTTTCTTGGATAAATTGAATTAAACAGTGGGTGGTTTATGAAAGTAACTACACAGGGGAGCAGGGCCTGTAATTCACTGCATACTCCTACCATACATGGCAAATCAAAATTCTTTGTGGCCAGTAAAGCAACACAAATGGGAAACAGCACAACTTCAGAGGGTCTTTTTGATCTCCATTTTTATTCTGTGCTACAGGCCAGCTTCTCATTTCCCACACGTCAGCCTGTTTGCACTGAATTCACACCAGATGTAGACTTGGCCTTGCAAGTCCAGAAATTTAGTTTATCTTTTTAAAGACCCTGGTTTCTGTAGAATCGGCTTAGCTGTCGTATACAACAATAGTATCCTGCACCATTCAAAACTAAACCAATTAGTGTTGTATTTTATTAGTCTTGCTTCCTGTGAATACAAAGCCTTTGTGATCATGCTCTTCATCGGTCTGATCACAGCCCTGGCCCCTCATCATCCATGTCGAAGGACTTGCTGGAGCGTGCAGTGACTTCCCCCAGAGCTGAGTATTTTGCTGCAAGTGGTAGTAGGATGTATGTAATTGGGTCTTGTCCTGATGGGGAGTTGGGGCATAGACAGGGTAACTCGACCAGACCTCAGATCTGGGACTAGTTTCACAGATAAAGACAGTGATCATTACATTCTCCAAAGCCTAATGAAAATAGATGCTTCAGTTGAGGTTAAAGTGCCCCAATTAAAGAAAACCAAATCAAGCAAAAGCAACAAAACATAAGCCACACAAAGAAAAAACTTTCTACGTGCTCAAAGAAAAGTAGGAAAAGTTGCATTTGGACCTCGAACATTCATAAGCACTGAAGTCAGTCAACCACAAGACAGATCAATTAGGAAAACAGATTTAATTAGTTCTTTTGCTACTTATTTATTCTACTTTCCTCAGGCTAAAAGCAAATACTTCTCTCCTAGATGTGTTATGTAAATTACTTCACTACGCTCTTTGCAACCAAAAAAACCACAGTTCCCCTCAGTTTACTCCTGGTCTCCAGACAACCACTTACTGCTTGTCACTGGATGTTACTGTTCAAACGAAAGCTGCAAACTTATCTTTTCCAGCAAGCCTGCAAGATTAAATTTCAGGCAGAGTGCAAGGTGACAGCTGCTCCTCCAGCCTATACTAACACAGCAGAAAGCTGCATCTTCCATTAACTTGCGTCTCCTGCTCGTGGTACTGATGCTGAAAACATGCACATTAAACTTTTAGGCCAAATAGGTTTGATAAAAATGCATGGGATTCCAGGAGTGTTCTTATTTCTGTAGAAGCTTATTTCAGTCTCTGCCCACCTGCAGCTCTCTTGAGCTGACCCATGCTTCACTGGTTCATTAATACTACCACATTTACAGCAAACGGATTGGAATTCAGGATTTCTGGTCTCTGCTGGTCCTGCCACTGCAATAGACCTGTTCCTATGACTGCAAACTACCACTGAACTTTGCTTATCTCTTTTAATGTTTAGCTGAGTCGTGTTGGAAAATCCTTTGAGATGAAGGCTCTAAGACCTACAAGTGTTTAGAATTAAAGGGGACATTTGGGGTGGCACAGAGGAAGTTGCCCAGTTGTTCCAGGTTCCAAGATATCTTGACTAGATACTACATAAACCTTTGCATCTGTCAAGTTCAATTACTGTTCAGAAAAAGAAGATAAGAATCATACCTATAAAGCCAGTACAGCTTTAGATTGCACAACAATAAGGAAAAAACCCAAAACAAAGTATGAGCCCCTGTAGAGCTTCTCTATTCTTCAAACCACTGTGTAAAACCCATTTAATATTTAACCTCAGCAATTCTGATAAAGATTTTGAAATGTTGTCATTCCAATAGTCAATATTTTGGCCAGGGAAGTGATGGAAGGGTTATGATATTCATCCCTTAATAAGTATTGGTAGGCACAACAGATATCAAGCTGAATATTGTCTTACTTTCTGTTTGCAGCAGGAGTGATACATCAGGGTTTGATCCCAGACTGATCAAAACGTGTGGGAGTTTTGCCTTGACATGAGCAAGATGAAAGTCGCTGTTAATATGGGTGGTAACCATATGAACACACGAGGACAGAGTTTCAAGAGCTCAGTTCCCACAGTGTAAGAGTAGATATTCAAGAAGATTTATGTGTTGAATGCTTATAATGTCCAGCTACTTCTAAAGAGACTAAGCAGGAGCTAAGAAATTTGGAAATGTACCTCAAGGGATAGATACTTAGTCCTTCGATCATTTTGTCACTAAGCCTGCAATTCTGTGAGCCATCAGCAGTGCGGGTTCTCCAAATACCCAAAGAAAGCCCTGCATGTCTCAAGTTGTGAACACTGAAAAGTTAAATCTTTAGTTTAATCCTGCTTTTTACAACAGCAAGGACTGCGAAGATTCACCTCAACCGATCAAAATGAAAAGGAATCATTTTCAAAGGCTCCCTATTTCAAGTTTGTATTTCGATTAACTGAGCAAAAATTTAATATGAACTGTGGAATCCCCTGCCTTGCCATACCATATATTTGACAGCAAGGCCTGAAAAACTGTGGCACCAAGAGAGACGCTGTTTAAAAATGACTGATTTTTAGGGTATGCAAGCCGTAAGAAAAGCAAGCTGCAACTGATCCTGCCCTTGAAGGTCTTGGTATCTTATTCTTCATTCCAATTCTGCTTTCTCTGAGTTTACATGCTTTCAAAGGATGTAAATCTACTTTTTCATTGGTAAAAACCTGGAGTTTAGACACGATTTCCTAGTTCAGTGGATGGATGAATATCCTTGTCCACCAACACAGATCAACGCACCATGAAATTCTGGCTTTTTGTGGGGAAGAGATCTATGGTTGGACAGGCTCCTTCAGCCACCCGTCCTGCTCACTCCTGCTTCCCTCCTTGCATTGTACAGCAGAACAGGATTTTGTTGGTGTCACTTATACCAGCTCCCTGAACGATATTAACTATAGTTTTAGGCCAGACTGAGAGCAGACATGAGGATGACTCCCCGGCCCAGGAGACCTGATGGGTCTGCAGGCCAGGTGGAGGTGACAGGCGAGGCTGAGGGGACAGGGGAGACTGAGGGGACAGGCCGGGCTGAGGGGACAGGCAATACTGAGGTGACAAGCCGAGCTGAGGGGACAAGCAGCGGCCTGGCCCACGACCTGGCCCCAGAGAGAACCCGGAGCGGCGGGAACCCCCTGGGGCGCCTTCAGCCCCACCAGCCCCTCCGCCATCCCGCTGCCGCCCCGGCCCTGCCCGTCCCGGGCGGAGGCTTCAGCCCGGCTCCCGCCGGGGCCGCCCCTGCCTCCCCTCTCGACCGTTGGGTGACAAAGCGCCTCAACATGCAGCCGAGCGGCCACAGGCTGCCCGGGGAAAGCCGCCCTGCCCCGGCCCTCCCAGCGCCGGTGGCGGCAGCCGGTCCCGTGGTCTCACCGTGGGCGCCTGCGCGGCGGCTCCTCCTCCTCCTCCCGCCGGCGGCCGCCGCTGTCAGGATGAGGCGGAGGAGGCGGAGGCCCAGGCCGGCAGCTCCCGTCTCTCGCCGGGGCCCCCTGGCGTAGCGGTTCCCGCTCCGACGCCGCGGCTGGAGGCGGAGGAGGCCGCGGCGGCGCCGCCGCCCGCCCGCCGGAGCCATGGCCCAGCCCGGCCCGAGCTCCTCGACGGACGGTAAAGGGGGAGACGGCCTCGTTCCACGCTGCAGGGCGGCCGCGGCCTGCCCAGCCCCGGGCTCGCTTGCGGAGCCGCGCCGGCCGGGGGGCGGGGGGCAGCGGGCAGCGGCCTGGGTGAGGCGGCCTTGCCAGGCCGCGGCGGTGGGTGGTGACGGGGAGGTGGGATCGGCCGGGACAGGGTGGGGGGCAGCCCGGGGCGGGGAGACCCGCGGAGAGGCCTGTGGGGCCAGGAGGGAGCCGTGCCCGGGCGGCGGCGGTGGGAAGGCGGGCGCTGGGCGCCCAGGGGCGAGCTGGGCTGGGAGAGGTAGGTCGGGAAGGCCTTGCGAGGACGGAGAGGGCATCGCAGGTGGTTATTAAGCTGTAAATGTGCTCAGTGAGGAACAAGGGCGGCTCCCGAGGCGGCCCAAGGAGGGAGGATAATGGTTCAGAGGACGAGCTGCTGCTAGGAGAGGGGCTCTGGGCCTGGGGGGGTGAGGAAGGGCCTCTCCACCCTGGAGAGGGCAGAAAAAGGGTGATGGTGCTTGTATCCAGGTGGACATTTCTTGGCTGGGTAGGACTTTGTCGTTGGTTTGGCCATGACAGGTGATGTAGGGCTGTGTTTGCTGGGTTCGTGCAGTGAAAAGGCGCTTCAGGAGGCTGAGGTCAGGATGCTTGGCCTGGACAGTTCGTTCCCATGCTGGAAATGACAAAGATAACGACAGCATTTCTCTCAAGATGGTGTTTACCTGTGCAGGAGGAGGCTAATCTTTCCCTGATGGTTTCTGTTATGGAAAGGTTATTTGTTTCTGGCTTGGGAAGAATGACAGACAAGGAAGTATTTTTCTCCCTTGGAATGGGTTGCACAGCTGTATGTGTATTAGAAAAACTGTGGGTAATGCTTAGCTTGGAAGGTGGGATTGAATGGAAGAAAACGTCTGATTGATGGGATGTGTGGGAAGGGGTAAGAGAGCAAGAAATTTAAGTTGAAGCTGGTCATAATGTTAAAGCAGGAGGACTAGAGAGATTAGAGAGATGTGCAGAACCTTGAAGAATAGGTGCTTACCCAGCTGTGGGATGATGCCAGAGCTCTCTTTTTTTAGACAGCAGATGAGTTTTCCTGGGAAAGCACTGGGTTAGAGAAGGGCAACAATGTGTTCTTAATTATGCATATCTAGGGAATTGTGTGGACTTTTTTTTTTGTGAACTTCCATGAGAAAGTGCTAATCCTCAGGGATTTCAGTATTTCAGTCTACCTTTTCACATTTTTAATTATGAAGGTGCTTAGATGGTGGGTTTTTTCCTGTGTTAAGGTAAATGATTTTATGCTCGTCCTTCTAGAGCACTAAGGGGAAGGTGAATTTACTTGCTGTTATGCTTGTAAGATTGATATGGGTCTGGGTTGCTCTTGTGTACTTTCTGGTGAATAACCATTGTTTATTGTTCTTTAGCCTTTTCTTCTGAGAGCTACAGAACAACTTCCAACAGATTTTCTTCTTGGCTCTTGCAGACTATCTGACTGCAGGTGTGCAGTAGAACTGTGCATTGTGCAAATGTTTGCTGCTTCTAGACCAGGAAAGGTAGTGGTATGTTAGGACATTAAAAGTTACAGGTTGGATAGATTCCATTTTTTGTTGATATTTAAAAAGAAGGCAAAAAGGTATGAGTAAAATTTTGTCATTTGATAGGTTGATGAAGTCCTTCTTGTGGGAGGTACGGATTGCTGTCTTTCTCTTGCTTTCTAGTTGGGGAAAGATGAGGATGTTGTAAATAAGGCACATGGTGGGGGGAACTGGCTGCAAGTTGGATGGATTCTGGAAGTGGTTGCTGTGTTCTTGCACTACAAAATTACAACTGCTAAAATGGCTCCTCTCCCTCATCCTCCTTTGGCAGTAATAGGACCAGTTTGGGTTTTTTAATCCACTTTGATGACTGTACTATTGTTCTCATGTGTGTTGGTTTTATTTTTAAGTAACTTGCCAAAAGTGTGTCTTGAAACTTCTCTGTTGTATTTTAATGTGGAGAAAATATTGAAGAAGGGAATTATTGTATATTTTTAGTTGTCTGCACTGAATTTATTGCTTAAAGGAGTAGTGGAACCTCTGATTTAAGATTACATGTGACAAAATAGAACTGAATTAGTATGTTCCCCTAAGGAAAAAGAATGGCTTTTTATAATTCCTTATATTGATTATAAATACCTTATGCAGTCTTGTACAAGATGCATCAGCTATGATTTTTTTTGCTGTTGTCAAAAGCAAGTATAAAAGAACTACTCTTTCTACTGTAGTAGATATAACATGTGAAACAACAGGAGAGGAATATAACATAGAATGTATATTCTATTCTAATGGTGATACTGAAATGAAAATGGGCCCAAGAAGAAGGGAAGGAATAGGAGGAAGAAATAGGAAAAGAGTGGACATCAGATCCTACCATGTTTTGTACTTTGGCTTAGTATAGATGTTAATAACCCTCTGATACTTTTGTGTGGGGTAATAGAGTTTCCATATGATAAGGATCAGGGAAAGGCTGAGTGCAGAGTCCTTTGGCTGCCGGGTTGGCTTTGTGCACTGGGCTGTGACCTGTGAGCGAATGTCAACCTGTGTTGCAAGTAGGTGTGTGCTTCTTACTGATTCTGGTCAAGGTAGGGTTTTTGGAGATTTTACTTAATATGTGTGTTGTCTAGATGGTGTGACTGGAACAGTAATGTCGTATTTTTAAAAATATCTTTATTTTTGAAGGTGGTGTGCTCACAGCCTCCCTGGGTTTAACTCAGATCTGGATGCTCGCCATCTCTGAAAATGAGGTTACCAAACAAAACATTTTGGCACATTTTTTCTGTATCAGAATGCTCAGACTTTAGTATTATTCCCCTTGTATCTGGAAAATGCTTCAATGAAGAAACAGCAGTTACATAAAACACTGATCCCTCAAGACTAAAATTAGTTACAATGACATGCAAATTATTAAACTCTTTTTACTGCGCTAGTAAACTTAAACCATTAGTACAGTCAGACTGATAAACAGCATGTCCATTGATATTATTCGGTGAGAAAGGACACAGTTATTGGCACAGTCTTTCAAATATTTTAATAAGAACTTGCCAGCAGAAAGAATTCACACAGTATTGGAGTAACTTCTTCTTACTCCAGTGCTTAGGCCGGTAAAAATAGTGTCTCTTTTTTTGTGATCGGAGATGATGCCAGTTCTCAGTGGAGAGAACTGCTCAGCTGCATGTGGAAGACTGGAGGACGTTGCTGTATTGATTTTATTACCACTAGCAGCACCATGAGCTGCATCATTTCCCTGTGGCAATAATATGGAATCCTGACGAGCCAAAACTCGCTGTCACTGCACTTTTCATGTATCCCAGAGCCTGAGTATTCCCAGTGCAGGGGTCTAGGATGTCACGTAGAAAATTAATGAACAAAACTTAAGCTTTAGATGCTTTTAAATGTCTAGTTATTTTCCTCATAAGTATCACTTTTGAAGGAACTTGAAGTGTCTAAAAATGCTATTACTCATCTCAAAAGCTAGGTGTGGTTGGCAGGGGACTTGTTTTGGGTGCTGAGGTTCAGCTCTGTGTTGTTGATGTAACTGTCAGATGCTGAACTCTTTTCTCTTGGGGAGCAACTTCAAAATTGTTGGTACTTTCCAAGAGCCAAAAAAATTTCATCCCTCATTTTCGTTTTGCTTGGTCTTTGCTTCATTATTATTTAATAGTTGCTAATATTATTAAACAAATATATTTTTTCATTAAAACCCACAAATGCACTTTTTTTTTTTTAACTGTATGTTTTTCTGTGTCAGTTCAGTGGACAAGTCTGGGATTTGGCTTCAAAAGCAAAACAGACGCCTTGAACATACATGTTTCCACCTTTTAAAATGTCCAAGGAAGTTTTGATCTGCTCAGCAGGTCCGTTTGCTCCAGAGTGGAAATATGCACACTCAGGGTGTCTATTTTCCTGTTGAAGCCAAGTCCCAAATCTCTCTCTTAATTTTGAAAAGTACCGTGACCCTGTTCTTCATAATTAGCTGTTGACTCCCCTGAAGGCACAACGAATATACTCTAACACATGGGCTGATTCTTTGCCCATTTGTATTGCTTCTGGCCACTTCACCATAGTCACAGAGATGATGGCCTCAGTAAATGGTTTTTTCCCTTTCTGGCCTGGTGCCTCAAGATGCTGAGTTGCTTTCCCATAGCCCTTCGTGGGCGGGGAGGATTCCCACTGTGGAACTACTTTGTGTGCACTCCCTTGAAAGTGATTGAAGAAGGAATTTTGTTTTAAAACTTCTAAGAAGCTAAAACAAACCACGTCTCTCAGTGTGGGAGCAGACTCAATCCTGGAGGCTTCACCCCATGTGATGGCTGAACGGTTGACTGCTTGGGATCTCGCTCCAGGCACTTCACTGAACTTTTAACTTCATTAAAAAATACGTCTAACGTGAAGTTTTCTGGATTACATTTAGTTATTTTATTATAGTTGGTATTTCTTTAAATAGAAGCATGTAGTTAAAAAAAAAAAGCATGAGATTATGGCTTTCCTCTGACTGAAGTCTTCCAAGATAAGACCCGGTAACATTGATAAGCAGCACTTACTAAGCAGACCTCTAACCAGTCTCTGACAGCAAGGCTGGAAAAAGAGGAGTAGCTACAAGTGCCATTGTGTGTGTGTGTATTTAAGAGGAACGTATTTCACTCCAAAGCTGTAGTGGTTTGTAGTCTTTACTTGCAAAATTGTTTTCAGTATCTGATTTAGTGGTGTCTGAGTTAGTGGTACTAGCCTCTGCAAGTTCTTCTATAAATAGTGTGAGCATTGTGTAATTTTAGTCATGGTATAGTCAGTTAAGTATGATGATGAATTATCTCTGGAAAGAATATCATTTGCTATCTTTATATAAATTGGCAGAGGAGGAACAAGTGAGTAGCGTACGTACCCTTAGTAAATATTTCTGTGTCTGTCAGAAAAAAAGTAACTGCTTTTCAGCTCTTCACTGGAATGTACCTGATGCTTGAGAAAACTTCTGGGTTGTCCTGTTACTTTATTAGCAGTGCCTGTAGTACTTAAGAATGCAGAACTGTGGCATGAACGTTAATAAAATGAGGAACTACTCTGTTTATTGTATTTATTTCTTCCATTCATGTCCATTTCTGTCAGCCATGACTCCTGTTGGCTCTGGGCTGACCTGTGGTGCTTCTTTTCTCCCTGTCCCCATGCTGTGCTTGTCTTTCCTGGCCTGACTCCTCCAAATACCACAGAGAGGAAAAATAAAAGCTTTGGTATCACCCTTCACATCTTTCTCCAACTCCCCTGGTAATTTCTGCTTCCACACAGTTAAGCAGCAGAAATGTGGCCTCACTTGACCTTTGGTCACAGATTTTTCCTCTCTGGTCAAACAGCCAGTCATTTGACCTTGTCTTAGGCAACTGCTGCTCTTCGACTAATCCTCTGGTTTCCTCAGTGCTTCCCAGCCCTCACCTTATCTCCTTTAAATATTATTCTCCCTCTCGCAGGGCTTTAGCAACCTCCCATCTGTGGGTGTCCCGTGTATCTTGTCCAGCCACTCCAGGCTCTGCGTTAGCACCCCTGCGCTCCCTGTTCCCTCCGTGCCTCCGTTCTTCTTCTAGAGAAAATCATATGACCATAGAAACTTCCTCTGTGAAAAGCGTATTTTCTTTTCCAAACAGCGCTGCTGTCTGGCTGTGTTCAGTCTTAGCTTGTTTGCTGGTGTTTTAATATCTTTTTCTTTATTTAAGATCCCTCCAGTTTCTTTTACTAGGAGAAGAACATCTTCTCATGTTTTATGCTTGATATAAGGCAAATACTCCTCTGCTTTCAACCCTGCCTTATACATGTTAAGGTTTTGAGTGTTTTCTCCAAACAGGTTATAGTATTTTGCAGGCAATGAACTTCAGTTAATAATTTATCCTGAGGTTGGCTGACATGTAATTCTTTAATACCTTGGTATCTTTATTTGTAAATCAAAGCAATTAAGTGTCTCACAGATTGCAAAAATTAATTGCTGGGAGTTAACTTATGCCTCTTGGAAAGGTAGAAAATATGAGTGTTCCACCTTTTTGCTGTCAGAGCAGTTCTGAAAGTTGGTGTTGGTGGAGAGCAGGGCAGGAAACCTGGACTGCTGCAATTTGCTGGGTTTGTTCGGTGTGGATTTAAGGGCCCTGTCCTGTCTTGTGTGTCTGACAGTGTTAAGAACTGAAAAATAACTGGGTGGGGCGGGGGGTGAAAGCAGCCTGATTTAGTTACTTAATAAGCAGCAGAATCTTTCCTTACTGTGGTGAGTCACACAGAGAGAAGAAATTTAAATTCAGGTGGGAATTTTTTGTAAATATTTATCTTCTTATATTTTGTGATTTCTGAGAATGTTTTTTAGTAAAACTATGGGGCAAAAATTACAATAACAGAAGTTATTCATGGCAAAGTGAATCAGAATCAGTAATTGAAAGACAAGAGAAGCATTGACTGTGTGGTGCCCCTGCCTTTCAGAAAGTGACCTCAATAGACTGTATGAGCTTTATTGCATCTTTTGTCCATACAGGTTTTTAACTTACAGATAATTGCAACAAGACTTGAAATGCTATTTAAGTGGCAGCAAAGGAGAGAAATACGCAAAATGAAAGAAGGAAGAGCTCTTCTCACCTTTTTTGTCAAGTGTTTCCATGTGTAACTGCTGATCCACCACACCCATGCCTTGGTAGGGCTATTTGGTAGGGTTTTGTATTTGCGTGAGTCATTACCTTTAGAGTACTCCCTACCACAAGTGATATTTGTGTTATATTTTGATCTATACTACATCAGTGCTATGCAAAATGACAAGACTAGCACCATGATTGGTTGCTTTAAAAAAATACAGTGACTTGCAAACTAGGATACAACTACAGAGAATAAAACGATCCTTACATCTGTATTTTCAGTGTCATTGGCTTAATCTACATAGCAAGAAACACAGATGAGTGCTAGAAGTTATTGCTCAAGCAATAATTATGTTCACTGTCCACTACAAATTTTCATGCCTCGTACCCTTGAAGAAAATGGTCTTTCCTAAGGCCTACTGAAGTTCATATTAGACTCACGTTGACTTCAGACAGGAATTGGAACATTCATCTTACAGTAACAGTAGCCTGTGCCAAAATCACTGTGATATACTTTAGCTGTAATGTTACTTGGTGTATTTTGCTGAAATATGAAGCATAAATTTGACTCTTAGCTCAAATCATCCGACAAACTGGCATCTTTATGTCATATGCTGTGTCTTTTAAACTTTCTTTTAACGATTGGTTTCAAGTAAGGTTTTCTAAATTGCCAGCTTGCAATATCTGTTTATATCTTCTTCCTTGTGATGTATCTCGAGATGTATGCTAAATTAATGGGAAAATAATTAACCAAACTCTGGATTCAGTGCTTGACTGCCGCTTCTAGCTGTGAACGTATTGTAACTGTCGGTCTGGTCTTGACAGCTTCTGTTGGAGGTTAGATGAAACTGCAGATAAAGGTGCTAAATCTCTGAATGGTGTAGAAACTCCTGATGCTACAGAGGTTACATTCATTTGTGACGCTGAGACCTTTAGCTGGTGATACATCAGGAAAGGTTGTGATGGCACATTATAGGGTCTAATCAAGCAGCAGTTCTGTACTAGCATGTTTCCTTGCAAGTAAGTGTGAGCCTAGCCTTATTCTGGAATACAAATGTTTTCTGGTGTATTTTTATCTGCAGCTCTAGGTTTAGTACCAGTGTAACTGCATCTATCCTGGAGACACCCTTTCAGCTGCTGTTGTTCAAAACCTGTGTGTATACAAACACTGATGGGAAAGCTGAGCTTTGGATTTGCTTTCTGATACAGCTTAAGTTTGTAAGCTTCCCCTGGAGAGCCTGAATGGAAACCAGGATTTGAAGAATGTCATTTGTCACTTACAAATTACAGTCATTAAGTCTTAAAAAGTAAGTTCTACTGTGCAACTACACCAATCTCAGCTGCCACAGGGGAGAGTGCAGGACAGAAGGAAGGCCAGGCTCTTTTGGCAAGCAGCACGCAGTTTAAACTGATGATCAAACTGTACCCATGGGCTGTGGTTTCGTGTCACAACTAAGCCCGTCTCGGTGGTCGCTGCTGCAGAAAGAGTGATCCTGCTCTCCCTGCTCCCACAGTTGTGTTCCCATCATTTCCTTTGTGCCAGCGCTGTGCCTCGGACCCATCGCTGAGCCAGGTCAGCTCAGTAACCCAGCGGAGAACTGCTCACTGCTGGATTAATGAGCTTAATTGATTTAGTGAAAGACCTGGTGAGTGCTAGAGCTGGTGTGAAGGAAGGGGTGGAGACCACACAGTAGTAATATGAGTGTCCAAGTGTAGAGTTCAGTCTCCTTCTTTCACAGTTGAAACCAGTCCACATCCTCGCTGTCACGTTTGTGCCAGTTCTGGTAGATGCTCAGCCAAGTGATAAGTGTGATCAGGGACTGATCACACTGGTTTGGCTGAAAATTGGTTTGACCCACTCCCACCCCCCAAGTTTTTGGTGTATCACTTCTCTGATCCCATACAGCCTCACAGGCTTGGGCAGCATGGTGGGGATTAAAGGCACTAGTGGTCAGGGTGAGGGAGGAGTGCTGAGTTACTCCTTCAGATGACCACCAGTATTGGAATTTGATTTAAAATGATCATAACTGCAAGATTATGAAGTCTTCATGTTCTGTATTGTTAATACTCCAGGCATATTTAAAAAATTTTAAAATTTTATGCTGGAGGAGGATTTTCTTCCTTTTTAGCTGTTCGGGAATTCATTTGGTTGACAAGTGGTAGCAAAAAATGTGAATATATAGAATTATAGCAAGATTTTCTGTCAAGAAATAGACTATAGAGGCTTGAGGGAGTAGCAGTCTGTTCTCAGGGAAGCTATTAAACTGCTGTAGAAACCTTACTCCGAATGACAGGAACTGTATCCTGTTCCTTATAAAATAAAGATGTTAATCATCTTTTATTAATTCTCATACTGTATTTATCACCACAGTGATAAATATCTCTGGAAACTGTGTATATAAAGCCATTTATTAAGATTTATATCCTTTAGGTGGCAACTCTAAGACATCATATTTTCAACCTATTGTTCTGACATCTAACACTTTAAAATGCCTATTCCTAGAAAATATGTCTTCACTTGTTGTCTGTTGCAGTTGATTGTCTGCCCACCAATTTGGGCGGCTAAATTATGTAGGAAGGGACAAGGAACCACAGAGGGAAAGAAATCTGGTGTGCTGCTTGTTCACCTTCATAACTCCAGAGTTACATATGAATTACTGATATTTCTGAAGGGATTCTGGTACCTGTAGGGGTACAGCACCTCAGTTATTGTCCTTATGACAAATGGCAAGACAGCATGGGATCTTGGACTAGCGGCATCTTGGGGAGTTTTTAAATTAATGGAATGGTTTTGATTTCTGTATTAAATTTCTTCACCAAAGAGAACAATGCGGTGAAGTTGTTTTGTTTGTTTTTCCTGAGAGCTGAGTCATACTTTATTTACTTTTTTTTTCCCCTAAAAAGAACTGCCTTTAATAAATCTGTAGGCAAAGTGATAAACATATTATAAGGAGTCAAATGGATTTTTTCCCTCCCACAGAAAATGAGTCAGCAATTAAATTATCTTGAAAGAAAATCAGTACTGAGTTTGTTGTCTACGTTTAGAAAATGTCTATATTTTAAGACAACATTTATGCTAATGGTGTTCAGAGTGATAAATTGTGTAAGTGACCTCCTGTACAGTGAAGTGCTTGTCAGAATCTATTCCTAAATGTCTGTCAATCTGAGATATTCTTATTTGATCTGAACAGCAGGTTTCTGACGGTTTACTAAAACAGACAGTATCCTCTATTTAGTTTTTGTTTTATTTGCAAGGTAAGATACTCTGCAAACCTCACTGTTAATTGCCACGTGAAATACTTTAATCCTGTTCTGGATTTTGTGGTTATATCACACGAATGATGGGATGCGGTAGTGCGGCAAAGCCTGGCAGAAGAATCCCTGTTTGAATACTAAGACTTGTTAATATTTTCAGTGGTGCTTTGGTCAAGAATAATTAAGTGACTTGATAGTTTTGGGGGATGGTTTTAAAATGCTGTGGGAGGGGAATAGGTGGTTCTGCTGAGGGTCTCGGTAGGAGACACAGGAGTTTCGTGTGTGTGTCTGCTTAAAATATCTTCTGCCGGTCAATGAGGTGGGACAGTCTGATGAAATAACAGGAGTGGTGAAAGTGCATGAATGCTGTCATGTTTGACAGGTGCATTGTTTGAGCTCAGCTGTATGAAATGCTCAAAAAGCTTTGCCAAGGGGATCAAGGCAGGCTGTGGCTGCAGGGCATGGAGATCTACCTGGGCAGGTGAGCTCAGTGGTGTAATCATAGCAGCAATGACACTCAGCACAAGTTGTGAACCCTTTGAGGGAAATTTGATCAATGCTTAGATACTTAATCTTCTCTGAGTGTTGTGCTGCCATCACCATGCTCTTGTTTGCTCAAGCAGTGACTAGTTGGAGTACATGTACACAGCCTGTAAAGTAAATAGACCCTTCATAATCCCTAGAAGCCATTGAGCTTTTTTCCTGCAGTCTTTTTAAAAAAATCGATTCTCCTGTAAAGAACAGTTATAAAAGTGAAAAATTGTTACAGCCAGAAGAATGAGATACAAGCACTGAGCAGGAAAAATGCTGGTGGTTGTGATGAGATTGGTAACTCAGTTTGCTCCATCTTGTGTCGCTGTACGTGTATTCAAAGTGTCTGTGTTCACCAGACTGTAGCTTGCCTTGAGATATTCTGATAAGCGTTCAGGCTCACCAGGACTCTGTTTCTGAGAAGATTCTCTGGTGATAGCAGCATGATAGATAAAATTTAGTACTCTTAGGAAGTAAAGAAAAACAGGCAGCCATATATTTTTATTTTTCCATATTTTAGTCTTGAGCAGTGGTGACAGGAAAAGAAAGAAGTGGAAAATGACAGAAGTTTGTTGTATGTGTAGGTTTTTTCTGATTTGTTTTTCAGATTTCAACTGTGTAGAACTGAACCTGACGTCATGTTTGACACTTTAGATATCAAGTAGAAAGCTTTGTGGCTTTAATTTTATAAATAGACCTAGTACTCAAAAATAGTCATTGATAATCAGCTTTGTCTGTCTTAGTTCTGGAATGGTCACTGCGTGTTTCTGTAACTGGAAACGTTGTCATACATAAAATATAATCCTTTTGGGAGCTGATCTGTGAAACAACATTTAAGTAACTAGTCAGTAAAAAATGTGTGTTTGTTCCTGTGTTTTCTTTGAATTGAAATTTTGCTGTGGAGCAGGTTAAGAGAAAGTTCTAGGTTTTTTTTACTAGAGTTTCTCTCTGGGTACTCCCAATAGTTTTGTGGTTCTCCTGTAATTGATGACTCCGTTCTGAACTGAATTTTGCTGCCCTTTTGAGTCCTCCTATCTGGTTAAGCCACATCGTAGCACACACTGTACTTTGTGTTAGTGTTAATCAGGGAAATGGTGATGCCCAGGTCTGAGGAGGTGTCTCTGCAAAATTCATATTGTTCACAGAATCACAGAATGTTAGGGATTGGAAGGGACCTTGAAAGCTCATCCAGTGCAATCCCCCCGCTGGAGCAGGAACACCCAGCTGAGGTTCCACAGGAAGGTGTCCAGGTGGGTTTGAATGTCTGCAGAGAAGGAGACTCCACAACCTCCCTGGGCAGCCTGGGCCAGGCTCTGCCACCCTCACCATGAACAAGTTTCTTCTCAAATTTAAGTGGAACCCTTTGTGTTCCAGTTTGAACCCAATACCCCTTGTCCTGTCATTGGTTGTCACCAAGAAGAGCCCGTCAAATGCCTTACTGAAGTCAAGGTAGATCAGATCCACTGCTCTGCCGTCATCCATCCATCTTGTTATGTCCTCATAAAAGTCAATGAGGTTGGTAAAGCACAACTTCCCCTTGGTGAAGCCATGTTGACTGCCCCTAATGACCCTCTTATCCCTGAGATGCCTTGAGATGACACCAAGGATAAGTCGTTCCATCAGTTTCCCAGGGATGGAGGTGAGGCTGACTGGTCTATAGTCACCCAGGTCCTCCTTCTAGCCCTTTTTGAAGACTGGAGTGACATTTGCTTTCCTCCAGTCCTCAGGCACCTCTCCTGTTTCCCAAGACTTGGCAAAGATGATGGAGAGCGGTCCAGCAATGACCTCAGCCAGCTCCCTCAGCACCCGCGGGTGCATCCCGTCCGGACCTATGGATTTGTGGATGTCCAGATTGATTGCCTAGCTGCTCCCTAACCCAGTCCTCATCAACCCAGACAAACTCCTCCGTTGTCCTGCCTTCCTCTGGGGCCTCAGCGGTATGGAGCTCCTCAGGACAGCCTGAGGAAAAAGCTCTTCCTGTTGTCCTTGACCTTTCTCACCAGGTTTAATTCTGAGGAGGCCTTAGCTTTCTTAGTTGCCTCCCTACACCCTCTGACAACAGCCTTATATTCTCCCCAAGCGGCCAGCCCCTCCTTCCATGATCTCTAAACTCTCCTCTTCCCCTTGAGCATACCCAGCAGTTCTCTGTTTAACCACGCAGGTCTCCTGGCTCCCTTCCTTGACTTCGTACATGTCGGGATGCTCTGATCTTGTGCCCAGTAGAAACAGTCCCTGAACATTAACCAACTGTCCTGGGCCCCTTTACCTTCAAGCAGCCTTGCCCATGGGATTTCCCCTAGCAATTGCCTGAAAAGGCCAAAGTTTGCCCTGCTGAAGTCCAGGGTTGCAATTCTGCTTGCTATCCTGATCCTGAACTCCACCATCTCATGGTCGCTGCAACCAAGGCAGCCCTCAACCTCTACCACTTCAACCAGACCCTCCTTGTTAGTGAGGATGAGGTCCAGCAGTGCACCTCTTCTAGTCAGCTCCTCCACCCTTTGCATCAGAAAGTTATCGTCAAGGTACTGGAGGAACCTCCTAGACTGTGGCTGGCCGAGTAGTCCTTCCAGCAAACATCAGGGAAGTTAATATCCCCCACCACAACCAGGGCCTGTGATTGTGAGGCTGCTCTCAGCTGTCTGTAGAAGGCCTCATCAACTTCCTCACCCTGATCTGGTGGCCTATAATAGACTCACACAACAGTATCACCCTTGCCAGCCTGCCCATTAATTTTCACCCATAGACTCTCAACTCGCTCCTCATCCGTGCCAGGACAATACTCAATACATTGTAGTTGCTCTCTCACATAAAAGGCAACTCCACCACCACACCTGGCTGGCCTGTCTTTCCTGAAAAGAACATAGCCATCCATGACCACATTCCAGTCATGTGTGCTGTTCGTTAGAAACAAAACTTAATAGGCATATCTGACTGTGTCATCAGTAATCTGTTTGCCCCAATATCCTGGGAGAAAAAGCATGATTTACAGCCGATGAATTGTTGGTCAAAGGAACTTCTTGCTTGCTTGTTTGTTTTTCGGTTTGCCATATCAATTTCAATTTAAGTTCTTCTCAGTGCTATTTCAGAAATTAAGAGATGAAGTCTTAGGGTTTGTATTTGTTCCTTGATGAGTTAGGCCCCTAATTAGGAAATTAGATCGTCAGCACTACTGCTGTTAGGAAATACAGCATGTTCTGTGCCTGTGTTAATCAGCCTTGTGTGTAACACAAGCTCCTGTTTGGGTTGGGCGCAGCTCCACCAGCTGCCCATCCATCAAACCGTGTTGATTTTATACTTCACCGGTGTCGTTAAACATTGATAGCTGCATTTCTCTCCATGGCAGTGGGAGCACAGCGACTCTGGCAAGTTAATGAACATTGGCATTGCAAAATGGGTGTGTTGGTTTGGGGAATTTTTTTTGGTTTTGGTTTTTGGTTGGTTTTCAGTTGATGGCCTACGATGGTCAACACAGTTTTCTTTTTCAGATCTATTACAGACTTGGGGTGAATTGGACCTAAATTCAGGGCAAGAAGTCAGTTGAACAGATTAAGCACTGTATTTTGTAACATCAGATGCCCTCATAAGCAGCAATCAGTAAAACATACCTGTGCTTTTACAATGCCCTTTTGTTTGTGTCTGCTTTTACTCTAAGTCATGCAGTGGTATAAATAAATATAACTCAATCTTAGTGGCATTGACCATCCAGTGTTTTACCACTATAAGCTCTAGAACTGATTCTGCTGGTTTGCAAGCCTAAATATTTGATGCTGCTGAAGTCGTGTAGCCTCTGTACTGTGTTTTCGCTACTTGCTTTTGGTGGGAAGTGTGTTGGGTGTGATTTGTAAACACTTCTGATGCTTCAATATTTTGGGGGATCTATTCTGTGCTATATAGAGACTATAACCAAAAAGAAGTGATTCAGCTTTGCACGACAGAGTTGGAACATGTCCATAAAATGCTTTTGCAGAACAATTGTGCAGGGGAACACTGCTTGTCCAGTGCATCGCAGCATGGAGGTGGATTTTGTTCTAGTTCATCTGTCTGTTGTTTGTGTTTCCTATTTGAATTCCGAGGTGTGAAATGTGATACTGGCACCTAATGAGAGCTGCGCTTCGTGAAGTGCAGGAGTTAGTATTGCACATGAAGATCTACAGTATAGGGTTGGTGGTTGTGGGGGGTCTTTATAGCATTATACAGTAGTATCGTATGTTTTTTTCAATAACCACCACATTGTAAAAATCTTTAGCTGTCTTGTGGACTTCCTACTGTTCCCCGTTTTGTTGTACCACCAGATAAGTGCAAATGTGGTAAATACTGGAAAGCAGCGCGATGTATGTGCGCCTTTGAGGATTTTTACCTGCTGGAAACGAGTTTTATCTTATGGTCAGTTATTTCTCCATAGAGAAATAGAGTGGGCATCTGGGAAACTTCTCTGATATGGTCTGAGAAACCTTGTTTTGGTGAACATGCAGAACTGAAGACAGGAAGGATAATGGCACCTAATTTTGAGCATACGGGTTTTTCTGTGCTTTGTTCCTCCAGAGCTGTTAGCTCAGCAGCTGGCACTTTGTTTTCTTTGACCTCAGCCTTTGAGAACTTGGTGCTTTGTTGCTCGGTGTTCACACATTGTTCCTGTGCCTGGTGACTGAATTCCCAGTGTTTGGGAAAGAAGCACCAATAGTAATAATTCTGGCACTTTTTTTTTTTTCCATTTCTTCCTTCATGATATAAAAAATTCTGATGTTCTTTGAGAAACTGATTTTGTTTTCTACAGAATTCCCTACTACATGCACCTCTGGTGCTGTGATGTTGTCCATTACAATTTGGTGCCACAGTCTGAGAAAACTTATCTTCCTTTGTTGTTTAAAGGACTCTGACTAATTGTCCTGATGTACCATGGGGCAACAGCTGAGCTAATGAGTAAAGATATTTTAAAATGAATAAGCCCCAAACCTCAAACTTGCACGATGGGATGCCTTATTAACTGTTAGTGACAAACCTTATCATCTGTTTTGTTTTTTAGTTGCTCTTCTACAACGGGTAGCAGAATTGGAAAAGGTCAATGCAGAATTTCTGCGTACAAAGCAACAGCTTGAGCAAGAATTTAATCAAAAGAGAAGAAAATTTAAGGAGTTATATTTGGCTAAGGAAGGTAAGCTCTCAGTTTTCTTTATTATTCTAAAGTTTAATTAAACCTGAGTTTCAAATAATCCCTGCATGAAGAATAACAATTGTAATGCCAACTGTTATTCCCACAGAATCACGGAATGTTAGGGATTGGAAGGGACCTTGAAAGCTCATCTAGTGCAATCCCCCCGCCAGAGCAGGAACACCCAGCCGAGGTTCCACAGGAAGGTGTCCAGGCGGGTTTGAATGTCTGCAGAGAAGGAGACTCCACAACCTCCCTGGGCAGCCTGGGCCAGGCTCTGTCACCCTTACTGAGAAGAAGTTTCTTCTCAAATTTAAGTGGAACCTCTTGTGTTCCGGTTTGAACCCATTACCCCTTGTCCTGTCCCCACTTGCCTATGCACACCACATACTTTCTATTTTTTTTCTTTTGAAGTTGGTTAAGGATAATTAGGATTTGAGGGAGTTTTCATGCAGTATTGGGATAGTTGACTGCATTTCCAGCATGATTGTTATTTCTGATTTGCCAGAAATGAAAAAGTAACCGTAGTCTTTTAAACAGACACATATTAGGAACAGCGGAGGCAAGGAGGGAGTGCTTTTCAATAGGTGACTACTTAGCTTCCTAGAATGAATTTTTAGAATTCAAGATTTGCCAAAATGGATAGGAGTCAGCAGAGCAACCCGATGTACACCGAAAAACACCACCACTGAATTTTAGTACTGACATTCTGAATCCACATTGTGCTTGTTCTCTCTGAGCAGCTGATCTGGTAAGTGGGAAGACGTTGCCAGGATGGTATGCTGGTTGGAATTTGTGGCTAGCTTTTTTATGTAGTATTAATTTGTCTTAAATTTCCATCTGAGGTAGAAGGTAAGCAGACAAACATTATAATAAGTTTTAATACCAGCCATGGGTGTCTGTTTCAATAACACTCTTTGTAGGAAAATTTGAACCATGCGAGCTCAACTATCTGATGAAGAATTGGAGAGTGGAGATAGCTGCTGTTCTGAGAGCCAAATTGATTTATTTCTAATCCTGATGATTTTCCTGTCCTTAACATATGAAAGCAAAGCCAAAAAAGAATACATTAAGACTGCAGCTGCTTGTATAAGCTTATGAGAGCAGAAATACAACAGGCATAATGAAGATCAGATCATACAGAAGACCTATTTCTTTGTGTTTCTAGAAACTGGATGAAAGGAGATCTAAAATACAAAACACTGCTGGTGAGATCAGCAATAATTCTCTCTTTTTCAGAAGAGTACAGTTAAAAAATAGAAAATAGAAATAAATTGTGATGAGTGGGGAAAAAAAAAAATCCGACTTTCATATGTCTGTAAGTGCGAGGACACCAGAGCAGAATATACAAGTAATTACAAGCAATTACTTTTTCCCTCCCTCCGTGTTCTCCAAGACACTTTCCTAAATGCACATTGGAACTGTGTCAGTCCATCCTTTATACTGTCGTTTGAGAACTAAGTAATATAAATGCTACAAGATCCTGGTTTTGTTACACAAGGATTAATGCCCTTTTGAGTACTCAATTAGCTCAGGGTGAAATTAGTTTAATTTGTGGTTGTAATAATTAGAGACTTAGTGGGTGTTCCTGTTGAAGGTTTTTAGGAGAAGCTTAGTTTTAGCAAAGCCATAGTAAAGAGCAAATTAGGCTGCATAGTTCTTGTATGTGGCCTCGAGTAGTGGTCATAGGTGGTTTCTGTTCAAGAAATATGAAGCATTCTATCCAAATTCAGTTAAATAATAATGAACTAATTAAAAGTGCAGTTCACTTTCATCAGGTATGTTGATTCATGAGTTATGTTTACTGTGTCTGCATTGTGGCCGCATCCGTGCGAAGGTACTTTCTAAATAAAATGCAAGGGCAAGCAAAGTCAGGAAATAATGTTCCCTAATGATACCTGCTGATGTTTGTTCAGTTGTTATGGGTAGATGCTTTAATACCAGCGTTTCCTTCACCCTGTTGTTCGAGCACTGTTCTTTGCCATAGCAACTCTGGATACTCTCCAGATGGAACTGATTAATCAAGTTAAATGTAAATAACACTTCTTTTCAGAGGACCTGAAAAGACAAAATGCAGTGCTGCAAGCAGCCCAAGATGATCTGGGACAGCTGCGGACCCAGCTGATGGAAGCTCATGCTGAAATGGAGAACATCAAAGCTATCGCTACAGTTTCTGAGAATACGAAGCAGGAGGCTATCGATGAAGTGAAGAGACAGTGGCAGGAAGAAGTAGCTTCACTCCAAGCTATTATGAAAGGTAACCAGCAGGCAGGCTGCTGCTGCTAAGATCAGACTCCTCTTCAGTAGGTGGTAGTGATTTGTACCTGCTCTTGCACAGCAGATGGAGAGCTGCTTTTCATGGCTTGGCAAAACTGGGCTATAGAAGAGGTTGATGGAGCCACTTCCCAAGTTTGGGAAAAAGGAGCTTGACTCTTCTCTTTTGATATGGGGATAGAATTTAGAAGGAGTTATGGCAATAGGAAGTCCTACATTTATACAAAGTATTTTTCAGGAACTATGAATGTGATGCTTCATCCTTCCATGAAGATAAGTATAACACATGTAATTTGACCAGTCTGAAAACAGCGTTAGACTGACAGCATGGTTCTCTTCTCTCCTTCTGTGTAAACTTAATTCTGCTGTCAGACAGTGAAGTGTCCCTCCAGTACTGTCACATGCACTTTTCAGGGTAGTGACTGAACATGCTGCTCTGTATCAGTTGTCTTTTTTTTTTTTCTTGATAGTTCTCAGCTTTTCTTTGTGTGTTGCACAGCTGCTGATGTTTCTGAGACAAACTATGGGCAAAGAACAAAGTGCAGATGTAACCTGGGGACAGGCTGTTGCTAGAAGTGGCCGTTTTCTTGAAGCTTCACAAACAGGATGACGTATCCTGAACCGATGGCCTGTTGGCTGGAGGCAGTTGTTCCATCCCCTGATTACGCTTTTTCCCCAGAGAAGACAGATCTTCATGTATATTGAGTACACAAATTTCTGTTTATTTATGATATATATAGATCCATGAACCTAGATCAAGGTTCAGTTGTGCCACCTGCTGAATGGATGTAAACAAAGGCAACTCCTTACTTGAAGGGGTAATATTACTAAGAGGGAAATGAAAGCTACGGGAGAAGTTCTGGTTCTTTTGCATTTTGGAGTAAATAAGTAGTGTTTTGGTAGTTTGGATGGATGATATGCTCAGAGGTACAAATGGTGCTGCCAAATAGGATGTTAGACATGTACGTTGTTTTGAAATTAGGAGTTACACAGTTTTGGGGGCTTGTTTGTTTGTGTTCTAGTGATGGTACAAATTGGAGATGCAGTTCCTTGGGATCTTTAACTTATGTAGTTGGGTTTTAGGGCAAGAGTCAAAGGGAAGAGAGGAAGGGAGGATTCACTGTTGTCCTAGTTTTGATCAATTAAGATAAATCGTTGGAGATGAAGTTCCTAAAGCTCTGGTTTTTAACTTACATTGAAAATAAGTTTTGAAAATGCTGTTTTATAGAGACTGCTCGTGACTACGAGCTCCAGTATCATCACAGGTTGGAGCAAGAAAGAGCTCAGTGGAATCAATATCGAGAAAATGTGGAACGGGAAATAGCAGAGTTAAGAAGGCGACTGTCTGAAGGTCAAGAGGAAGAAAACCTAGAAAATGAAATGAAAAAGGTACGTTGAAATCTAATTCTTCAGTTTCTGTTTCAAGATAGACTTGTGTGCTTATACATGGGTTCATTTCTATGCTGTAGTTCGTCAGAAATACACGTAACCTTGTTCTGCCAACTTTTGGCTCTTTGTTCATGGAAGTTATCTTGACACAATCCTGCGTTTGAATCCATAAAGGTGTTGTATCTGATTATGTGGATTCAGTAGGAGGATTGCACTTGAGAAGATGGGAGGGTTTGGTCTTCAGCTTGTAAAAGCGGGAGGTCTTGTAAAGTCTCTTGTCGTAATGTCTGGGCCCCTCAGTTCCAGAAGGACCCGGAACTGCTGGAGAGAGTCCAGTGCAGGGCAACAAAGATGCTGAAGGGAGTGGAGCATCTCCCGTGTGAGGAAAGGCTGAGGGAGCTGGGGCTCTGAGCTTGGAGAAGGAGACTGAGGGGTGACCTCATTCATGGTTGCAGATATCTAAAGGGTGAGTGTCAGGAGGATGGAGCCAGGCTCTTCTGGGTGACAACCAATGGTAGGACAAGGGGTAATGGGTTCAAATTGGAACACAAGAGGTTCCACTTAAATTTGAGAAGAAACTTCTTCTCAGTAAGGGTGACAGAGCCTGGCCCAGGCTGCCCAGGGAGGTTGTGGAGTCTCCTTCTCTGCAGACATTCAAACCCGCCTGGACACCTTCCTGTGGAACCTCAGCTGGGTGTTCCTGCTCTGGCAGGGGGATTGCACTGGATGAGCTTTCCAGGTCCCTTCCAACCCCTGACATTCTGGGATTCTGTGAGTTCATAGTGTAAAAGTCCCGGCAGAGCATTACCAACAAACTGCCAAGAAGAATTTTCAGAAAGCAATCTCCCTCAACTGAGAGGGTCTTTCCAATAGTTAAAATCTCAGCACTTTTTCTTTTTCTTTTTTTTTTTTTAATCTGAATGCACTTAAATAACAGTTGGAATTGCAGTTTGCTCAGTTGAGAGAGCATCTGAACTTAGTGGCTTTACTATGTGCCAGTTAACATATTAAAGTTTAGTATAGCAGATAAATAACATTTTAAACTATACACCTGGTTTGCTCTTGGAGCTGTGATGAGTGTAAAGACCTCATAGCACAGTTGTGTCAAACTCTGAGCAGCAGAAGGTTGCAGAACAGGGATTTTGCTTATAGAGAGAGCAAGAAAGGACAAACCTCCTGTTATGGGTGTGCTTATTAGTCAGAAGAGGAGAAGTTGAAGGGTAATCTGATGTCTGTGACAGAGTTGGCCATAAAATCTGATATGCAGTGAAGTGCTTTAATTGCTGAAGAATAGTGGAATAGATTTAGATGAACTTTAAACAGTTTACTCCTACTTTAAAGGGAGATTCTCAGATTGCATCTCTGTGTTTTCTGCATTGTCTCGTTTTTAAGGAACAAATTCAGGTACAGTACATGCCCGAGATTTCTCTCTTCTTCTGAAAGTGTTGGAGTAGCAGTGAAGAACATGAAGGATTGCTGTAGCCAGCTGTCAGGCCAGCGATGCCATGGTTTGTGTGGTGTCTTGGACTCATTTTAGCATCTTCTTCAGCCGTTGTGCTGGGGAAGCAGGTTTTGCTGGGACAGGAGTGGTTTGGGTGCTTTGGTTTTGAGTAGGTGCTGAGTAAATGCAAGCTGATAACGTATAAAACCTTTAACAGCCAACTTAGTTTGACATAAGGTCAGAAGGAAATAAACATTTTAAGGATCGCACTTCTGGAAGGGTCTGAATAACACCCTTACCACAGGAAACATGAGGCTGTGGCACCTCTCACCACATGTGACAGTATCTTTATGTAGCATTTTTCAGAGGAATAGATATACTCATCTTATTAAAAGTTTGAGTGGGAAGTTGAACCTCGATTTGGGAGTCTCAATAATTATAATTTACCTCCAAAAGCAGACCCAGTGACCAGCGCTGATTTTCTTAGCAGCTATCAGCTCTTCTGAGTGTTCAGATCAGTATCACACTGACCTTTAATACGAATTCTTACCCCAAACCTCCCCCCACCTTTTTTTTGCTTTTCAAAGGAAACATTTGCAATATGTTGCAACCCTAGTATCAAACTTCAGCTCTGTTTACCAAGCAATAAAAGCCGGAGTAATTTTTCTGTCCTGTGAAATTTGATACAGTTTTGTCTTTCCAGTTGGTTGCTGTTCGACACCCTGATTTTGCTTTTGGGGAACTTTCTGACTGTTTCTCTGAACTGGTGGGTTTCAACACGAATGCATTTGCTGCTCTATATTTAGTGGTGAACCATGTGAAGTCAGACTGGCAGGAAATATTCCTGCAGTTATCATCAATAGTTAGGAAAAAGCTTATTTGACAGTCCTAAAAATGTTTGACCATCTTTAGTCCATATGAGCTAGCTGTAGGTAGCATTGAATGAATAGAACTCATACAATAAATGAAATATAGAGCAATTCTGAAGTTGAACTGCTGCTCCCATCTGTTTGAAAAAAGCGACTGGGTTTCTGGCTGCAAATGCTGGGATGTGTGTGTGTGTGACACTGTCACATGTCCCTGGTATTGAATTCACTGCGTCATGGGACATCCCTCGCTTCCCTCACCCATTCTATTTGCACTCTCTGGATGAGCAAATTGGCAGTGACAAAATGTAGAAGAAGTGAATGAAACATAAATAAAATTAATTTTGTTTTGTCTATAGAGTTTTCTTTAAGCTTTTTAGAGCCCAGGAGCATTTCTATAATTGACATGTGTTACAAGACTGTTTTGTTTGGTCTATTAATTTTAAGTTTAGAAGACTTCAGTGGTTAAAAATAATGTTTTTCTTCCTAAAAGTCTTGTTCATAATACAGTTGTCAATAGTCTTACCAGAAATGGAAAGTCTAATGAGTAACCTCTGAGACCTGCAGTCCAGTCTAGATTTAAAACAAGACATGAATGTTATTTTTCAGTGGCTGTCTTTGCTGGCCAGGTTAGGAAAGGTGTCATCTTGTGCAACTTCAGCTTTGGGACACTGTTCTCTGCCTTCCCTCTCCTGCCAGGTTCCTCTGGTAGAAGTCAGAGAACAATTGGGCAAAACCAACCCAAATGAGGTTGCTTAAATTTTCTGTGGCTTGAATAATTGTACTGTGGTGAATATCTGAGGCTCTGCTTGCTTCTGTGGGGTCTATGGGAGCTGTTCCTTTCACTTGGAAAGTTTTTAGAACATCCATGAAGGAAAGCCAGAGCATTTAAGAAATGGAGATGTCAGGACCACCCTTTGACTTGTGCAATTCTGAATTTGAACACTCCACGCTATTTCTCATTTTAATTTTTGCTGGTTTTACCTGGCTCTTTCTCTTTTATTTTCCATGTATCAATCTTTTCATTCTGTTGTCCTGCTTTGATCTTTTCAGAACAACTTCTCGAAAAAATTGTGGGGTTTTTGATACATGGTCTGTATATAGTTTTGAAATATTTAGTACAGTAACACCAAAATTTGATGCTACATTTTCTCCAAATGTCCCTGATAATGGAAACTGTTGTGGTGAAAACTATGATAACGTGTTATTCATAATTTATTGCATTAACTTCAGGCCCAGGAAGATGCTGAGAAGCTGCGTTCGGTTGTGATGCCCATGGAGAAAGAGATTGCAGCGCTAAAGGAGAAATTGACGGGAGCTGAAGAAAAAATAAAAGAGCTAGAAGCATCAAAGGTGAGGTGGAGTTGTAATTGTATCCTGATTTATGTCTTGCACCATGCTAGTTTGATGCAGATACGTGAAGTCACATTTTGTAAGAGAGAAAAGGGTGTATTGTGAAACTCTTCATACATAATACATCTCCTGTAGCTCAAATAACATATTTGGCCTATATATGTTTTCCTGTCTTTCTGTTTTGAGCGTTGCGTTACATGTGTGTGATCTGTGCTTAGCTTAAATTGTGTGACTTCAGGTCTCCTAGTATTAAAAAAGAGAAAGCTCTAGAAAAGTACCTGCTTTGCACCTCTCCAACAGCCCAGTCTTTAGATTATTGTCATGCTTGCAGCCACAGAAAGATTTGCATCAACAGAAATGTTTTAATCTACTTCCATTCAGTATCTGTTCCATTTGCCTTCTTTTTGCCTTCCTGTGTAACCTCATCTGGGTGTTCCTGCTCTGGCGGGGGGATTGGACTGGATGAGCTTTGAGGTCCCTTCCAATCCCTGACATTCTGTGATTCTGTGATTTAATTTTCTAATCTGGGCATAAAACTGAAGCAATATCTGCAGAATTTTTATATCTTAAAATTTAAGCAAACCTCAGATTCACAGAATGGAATATTGGTCATTGCTGGCAAGAAATCAATGTAAGTGATTTATCTGGCATTCCTGTCTTCTTTACATATGTCAGAACCCTTATTGAACTTTCTCATCACCTGTGAAGGGTAAATAATGTCTATATCACTGCAAGATAGTTGCATTTAATGTACTGTTTTATAAAAAAAATACAAACATGTTATCCTGAAAGTCAAATAGGCTGAAATTTTTCACTTTTATTCCAAGCTGAAGGTCTGTCTGAGATTTGGTAGAACAGTGTCATTCATTTCACAGTCTAAAAAATTTTACTACGTTGAGAGTCCATGCTTGAGTGTTTTCTGTCTTTGTAGGTTCTTTGTGCTTTATATATCAAATTGTTCTCTCGCTGAGATGGTGGATTTGTCTCTTTATATTCAGGTTAAAGAACTCAACCATTATTTGGAAGCAGAGAAGTCGTGTAGGACAGACTTAGAGATGTACGTGGCTGTTCTCAACACACAAAAATCAGTCCTGCAAGAGGATGCAGAGAAGTTGCGGAAAGAACTGCATGAAGGTACCTATCTAATAATAATAATGCTTTTCACTCTTTTACACTAAGGATGCAAAAACCAGCCTAGTTGTTGCTGCTTTTCTGATCTTTTATTTGAAATGGATTTTAAGAAATGGTGGGGGGTGGAAGCAGTACTTGTAACCATGAAAGCCCTTAAAATGTTTACAGAAGAGTTGAATGTGGAGCTCTTTTATGATGGAGAAAAACAACAGAGCCATTCATTCTCCTGAGAGATGCTATTGAATTTCTGTTAAGTCCTTATAGTATTGTAAACTTCCTTCTTATTAAAGTGATTTTACTGGTGTCTTTTATTTGTGTACAATTATGGGCATTATTTCACAGAATCACGGAATGTTAGGGATTGGAAGGGACCTCAAAAGCTCATCCAGTGCAATCCCCCCATGGAGCAGGAACACCCAGCTGAGGTTCCACAGGAAGGTGTCCAGGCGGGTTTGAATGTCTGCAGAGAAGGAGACTCCACAGCCTCCCTGGGCAGCCTGGGCCAGGCTCTGCCACCCTCACTGAGAAGAAGTTTCTTCTCAAATTTAAGTGGAACCTCTTGTGTTCCAATTTGAACCCATTACCCCTTGTCCTACCATTGGTTGTCACCCAGAAGAGCCTGGCTCCATCCTCCTGACACTCACCCTGTAGATATCTGTAAACATTAATGAGGTCACCCCTCAGTCTCCTCTTCTCCAAGCTCCAGAGCCCCAGCTCCCTCAGCCTTTCCTCACACGGGAGGTGCTCCACTCCCTTCAGCATCTTTGTTGCCCTGCGCTGGACTCTCTCCAGCAGTTCCCTGTCCTTCTGGAACTGAGGGCCCAGAACTAGACACAATATTCCAGATGTGGTCTCCCCAGGGCAGAGTAGAGGGGCAGGAGAACCTCTCTGACCTACTGACCACTCCCCTTCTAATCCATCCCAGGTACCATTGGCCTTCCTGGCCACAAGGGCCCAGTGCTGGCTCATGGTCACCCTGCTGTCCACCAGGACCCCCAGGTCCCTTTCCCCCTATGCTGCTCTCTAATAGGTCATTCCCCAACTTATGTCAATTCTGAATGCCTGGTGGTGGAATGGAGGTGTAACTGCGCATGTGTGCCAGTACGGTGCACAATCACTGCAGAGGAACGAGAACACAACCTTCTGTTGAAATAAATAGGGACACAGAAGACAGTCTTTTGAAACCAGTACTAAAAATATAAACTATTAGAATTCATGAATGGAGTTGAGGCGTTAGTGTTCTAACTGGGAAATCTTCCTGTCAGTATTACATCCCTAATCAGGAGCCAAGTTTGGGAATTAAGAAAATGTCATCTTTCATCCTAAATAGTTGTTGAACAAAGCCTGGCTGTTTCTGATTAGAACAATAATTACTTTTATTTGTGAAAATGCTTCTCGTTGGAAAAGAGGTTAAAAAGAAATGTGGTTCAGAACGACTCTTTCTGTTTTTGAACAGTCTGCCACCTCTTAGAGCAAGAGCGACAACAGCACAACCAGTTGAAACACACCTGGCAAAAGGCCAATGACCAGTTCCTGGAGTCTCAGCGCTTGCTGATGCGGGACATGCAGCGTATGGAAATTGTTCTGACCTCTGAGCAGCTCCGACAAGTTGAAGAACTGAAAAAAAAGGATCAGGTTACTTGTGGCTTTTTTTCAATACTGTAAATTTAATGTGCTATAACAGATATGGAAATCATATGCTGGAGACAAGTTATTTAAGTGTGTTAATATTTCAAAAAATGATAGCTGACAGTTCTCATAGAAATTCTCTATTTCAATGACAGCTGACAGTTACATCCAAAACTCTCAATTTGTGCAAGTATTTTAATATTAATGTATGTAGTAAATTTAAAAGTAACGTTGCCAATATTGTTAAATGAAAAGGTAATGCTATCCAGAAGTTAATCTTGGAGGAAGAAACAGTCCCCTGTGACTCAGAACAGCTGGGTTAAGGATATTAGGATTGCAAAATTTCCTTCCTTCTGGGTTTTTCCAATACAGTACTTAGCTCAGGCATAAATTAAGAACTTCATTTTAAATTAGCTTATGCAAATGGTTGTGTACATGCTTTATGAGTTAGTGTTCCATGATGTCTTTTCATTCTTTTTCTATATGCTATATTTCATAGTTTAGAGTGATCAAGGCACTTTGCATTTTCACATTTTGTTTTAATGTTCATGATCATATAGTGGCCATTAGTGGGCCTGTAAGTGACACAAGTATATTATGAGATTCTATACAATAGCCAGTGTAGCAGCTAGTTTTGTTACTTATTTGTTAATGCCTATAATAAGAATTTTGATCTAGGTAATATGTTCTTTGAATAAAATTATTCTAGAAGATGAATTTGCCACTAAACTTGAAAAGTGAGTTCTCCTTTGAAGTCAGTTTTGGGTGCCTTGTGAAATAAACACTAGATTTTTAACCAAAAGAATTCTTATGATGTAAATATTGGGTTTTTAACCAAAATAATCTTTTCCAGTGCCCTCTTTGTAGCTTCGTTTAGCATGAAGGCTGATGTCATGGCTACTACGGCAAAACTGAATCCTGCTTATGTGTTCTCTATTGACCACTGATTTCTAGGAAGAAGATGATCAGCAAAGGCTTAGCAAGAGAAAGGAGCAGAAGCAAAAAGATTCAGATGATGAAACGAAAGCTTCATGTTCTCTAGCCCCTGAGGAAACCGTTGCCCAGCTCTCTAATGAAGAGGTAAAACAACTGGATGGTTCAAAGCAACTTTGAACACTCGTGCATTTTATTCTCTGTAGCTTATAATTCTTACTAACCAATGAAAAAATCTTTGGAGTTGCACTTAAATATATAAATTCTTGCCAAAGCCAATTTAAATTTGCTTTTACCACGTCTGATAATTAGTGCCCAGCATTTCTCTCGTACCATGCTTCTAGGACGGACTATATAACTTTTTCTTGCTTGTTTTTCAATTCCAGGTGCAGGTAAATAGCACCCATGGCTCAGTCCATTCACTGGATGCAGACTTGCTTCTTTCTTCTGGTGAATCTTTCAATAAATCTGAGAATGATATGTTCAAAGATGGACTACGGAGAGCACAGTCAACAGACAGTCTGGGGACATCTGGATCTTTACAGTCCAAAGCTTTAGGATACAACAACAAAGCAAAATCTGCCGGGAACCTGGATGAATCAGATTTTGGACCACTCGTTGGAGCAGATTCAGTATCTGAGAACTTTGATACAGCTTCCCTTGGGTCTCTGCAAATGCCAAGTGGGTTCATGTTAACCAAAGATCAGGAAAAAGCAATCAAAGCAATGACACCAGAGCAAGAAGAGACTGCGTCACTTCTTTCCAGCGTTACACAAGGAGTAGAAAGCGCTTATGTGTCTCCCAGCGGTTACCGCTTAGTTAGCGAGACGGAGTGGAACCTGCTGCAGAAGGAGGTGTGTACCCAGTGCCTGCATCTGCGACAGGCTGCAAGACTCTTCTGTGTGAAAATTCTTCCTAATTTGGGTCTTTTCCAACCAAAATGATCCTATGATTGTATGGTAGTTTGCTTTACAAGGAGTCAGGTGCAGAAGGAAATACGTAGCATCATATGTAGCTCTTCACTTTTCACTCTTGCAACACTTCTGTAGGTAAAGCACATCTGATGTAAACCCTGTTGGCTGATTCTGTTTGTGGGAAACAGCTTTCTTAAGTACAGGATATTTTTGCAATTGGGGGATGGCCTGACAGAGGTAGCTGTTGATCTTTCAAATACATGAGAAGGTGAAAAAAGTTGGGAGAACTCAGAAGGGGAAGATAGGAGGCTGAGGAAAGGACATTATAGTGCAACTGGGGTGACTAGGAAAGCACAACGATTAACAGAGGGAGCAGAGCTAACAATGCTGGTTTGTACAGCAGGGAGTTTTAAGGAGGATTGTGCATGGAGTGCAATTTAGAAATGAGTAGCCAAGATATGCATAACAGACAAAGCCACCACAAAGGAAGCTTCAGAAAGCTGTCGGGGACTTGCATCATCAGAAACCAATTTCTGAGAGCAACAGGCTGCAGATTAAACTTAACACTGTGCCAGTTTCAGTATGGGTGACCAAGGAAATTGTTGCTTCTGGGTGTTCTGCCTGTCCGGTTTTCAGCAGTGTTCTGTGATGCCAGTTCACAGCTTGCATTTAGTTTATTGCTAAAAAGAAGAGCATTGTGGGGCTCCTGTGGTTACTCTTTCAGAAGAAGAGAGGCCAAGGAGCAACACTTTAGGGGGAAGAAAGGGGAGGAGGAGAGAAAATAATCCATAGTGGGTAAGAAGGAAGACAATATGGGGGTAAAAAAGGAAGGTAAGAATGCAGTGGAAGATAAGAGGCCAGGCAAAAGACAGATGAGATGAAGTAGCAATATTTTATTTCCTCAACTTGTTGGAATTCAATTTGTCAGCAAATCATGACTTAGGGAAGTCTCTTCAAACCTATGGTACAGTTTTTTTGGTTTATTTTTGTGTTGCTACTAATTTGTAATATCTGGAGAAAAGACAGTGTCATGATCTCAGGGCTGAGTTAAATCCTCTACTCTTGAGTATTTCCTTGCCCTGTTGACATTTTGATGACATTTTACTTCAAGCCATACTTAGAATTCGGAACAGAAATGCGCTGCTTCCCACACATTTCTGGAGGCAGGAGGACAGGCAGGGTATGTGAATGCTGCTGGTTGTGGGTGGGACATGGAGCAGAAAATACAAATAGCATTTCAGCTCAAACCTGATTTACAGCTGGAGCTCTGGTAAAACTTCCATTTCTTCCCTTGGCCAACACCATTACAGTGTCAAACTGGTAGCTGGTTTACTCTTTGTTTCCCTGCTGCACACCACAACCCTTCTGTTTTTTTTTTTTCTCCGGTTTGGTGTCTTTTTCCCAAAAACCAAACCAAAACAACACTGTAGCATTGTGTTTATAATTTGAGTTGTAATACAAAATAATTGCACTAAAAATGCTATCGCCTTTTAAAAGCTTTTCTCAGAGATATTTGTTTCTGTATAGGCAATTAACTAATATATTTGAGAAGGACACACTGAATGACTTGATGAACTCTTGCATGTCATGGTTTATTGCTTTTGTGCTAGTAGTGGGATTCGTGCAAGGAAAAGCTGACGTGCTGCAAGTGATTTACATTATCTGTTACTTTTAGAGCAACTTAATCTTGCCATTACATGATTCTGCCACTGCGTTTTATCTGTAATATCTTGTGATCACACAACACACCCGAGAGTATGCAGTGTGCATTCCTTGAAGAATTTTATGGCATTTATGGCAGGTGAATAACTGTTGTTCTCCAGGTGCAGAATGCAGGGAACAAACTGGGAAGACGCTGTGATATGTGCTCGAATTACGAGAAGCAGTTGCAAGGAATCCAAATTCAAGAGGCTGAGACAAGAGACCAGGTGGGACTTCTCTTCTAGCTTTAGCAAGATTTTGCAGCTCTTCAGACAATCTGCTGGTTTATTCATTGGGTTTAATTTAACAACATCAGCATACTTAAAATCTGGATAACTTGTGACATTTTATTGCCATAGCCGGGTTTGTCATTGGTATGTGGTCATGAGCATGGCGTGTACCTATTTCTTAAGGATTCACCATTGAGAACCACTTTACCCAGTACTATACGACCATGCAGTAAAGACATGATTCTATAAAAGGTGTTGTGCTCATGCTTAAGTCAGTATCTTTCATAATTTATATTCTAAAATGCTTTTCATGAATCAAATTCTATTATCTTTGATACTGCAAGAATTGTTAACAGCAGAGGAAAAATCAGATGACTTCATTCTGACAGCATAAAGTGACCATAAAGTATTGGAGAACGTTTGTTTTCTGCCATATACCGAACAATTTTCAGATGGTATGGAAGGCATGAGTCACATTCTGCTTTGAAATAAGTGACTGAAGTCATTATGTGGCCATGGTCCAGTGCAGTTTGATGTCCCGTGTTTTCTTAGAGCTGTAATGCAGGGTATTTCAGAAGAACAAAAAAGGAACTTCTGGGTTGCATTTTTGAGGGATTTTATTTTGTGATTTGGAGGTGCGATGGGGGTGGGTTATATTTATGCTCAGGAAATAAACGCTCCCCAAAAAAAGCGGAAAATTCAATTATTTTGTTGTTACAACACAGGTGAAAAAGCTGCAGGTGATGCTGAGGCAGGCTAATGACCAACTGGAAAAGACAATGAAAGATAAACAGGAATTGGAGGATTACATGAAACAAAGTGCTGAAGACTCCTCTAATCAGGTACAAGCACTTTGTAATCAGAATGGTAGGAATCATGAAATGTTTTTCAAAAGTTTGTAACAAGAACTGGTCTTCTGGTAGATATGGATGGACTGCCTGCTGTAGAGGCAACAAAAATGAGAATTTCTGGGGTTAGTTATGCTCCACCTGAGTCTGCTGCAGTTTCTAGAGAAGCCTGACACGTCTCTAACAAAACAAACTTTAGCGGATTAGTTTGAAATTTCAAAGTATATGTTAGCAATGATAACAGGGAAGAGAACTTCAGTGGTTATTTCTTCTTCAAAATCTGTTTCATGCTTTATGTTTTTTCTTTTTTTAAAGATCTCTCTGCTTATGGCTAAATGTCAGAAGTCAGAGAACTTCCTCAGCGAACTGCAGCAGGCGTTTTCGCAAGCAAAGAGGAGCGTCCAGGAGCAAATGGTAGGACGGCTTAAGCCCAGAGATGGCTTGGCCAGCACTGTCGGGCCCTTGGAGCTCAGTGTGTTTGTCAAAGGCTTTATCTTGCTGCCCAGGCAAGCTTGGCTGGAGAGAGCTGTGCATCTTAACACGTAAAGTTACTGACCAGATGAGCTCTGAGAGCACAGCCAGCTAATGCATAAATATGGAAGAAAACTGGGAGACTTAATGCTGTATTTGTCATTTGCTTCCTCCTGTCTGCCTATACAGTTAAGACTAATCTTGCCTTTCTTGCTGGTGCGTAGGCCAGGCAAGAGATAAATGATTGCGCTGATCCACGCAATCATTTTGTTTTCCTTCCTTACGAAGAATATCAGTTCTCTCTTTTGAAAGCAATGATAGTAAATGGGGCATAAAGAGACATGAGCATGACCCTAAGTGACAGTTTATGCTTTTCTTTACATTGGAGGCTGTCCTGACGCAGTCAAGGGAGCAGGTTTCAGAAGAGCTGGTGAGACTGCAAAAAGATAATGAAAGTCTTCAAGGAAAACATAGCTTGCATGTGTCTTTACAGCAAGCTGAAGATTTCATCCTACCAGAAGCAGCAGAGGTAAAACATTTTTTAAATCATTAACACAAATAATGCACATGACTAGATCTTGCTGGAAGAATCTTCTTTATCCAAAAGCTGCTGACTCAAATAGCACAATGAACAATAATCTGGATTTTAACCCTGTTAAATCCATGAGGTACAAAATCAGCAGTCTGATCCCACTGGGCCATCAGCGTGCTTCAGGGTGTAGCTAGATAATAATAAAATGAGTTAACTGTGGCCTGACAGCTGCTCTGTTGTTAGTAGAGCATGAGTTTATCCCAGTTGAGCTAGTTTAAGCTGTATTTTGCAACTGGGCACACAAGTGTTCAGTCACCACAGGTTGATGTATGTATCAGTTCAAGAAGTTAAACAAAGTCAATCACTTCAGTCTCTGTCCAGGCATTAAGACCCATAATAATCCTGAGCCTTGAATAATGATAAGCCTTGTCATCCTTTTCGTGCCCACTCTCTTACCTCCAAGCACATCAAGCTTAAAAGATCATTGGGGATGAAGGGCAGGGGGAGAGGGTCATAAATCTATGGAGACGTGAATCTTTACACATTCTTACTTTACTGTGGCCAAGCAAACTGTTTGCAATTTTAATACCTTGCTGGATGCATGATCTGGTACGGTGGGACAAACCTCAGGGTAGTATTGGGTGGGGAAAAATTTAATGAAATATAACAAATGCAAGTGTAGAGTCTTGCATCTGGGTAGGAACAACCCCAGGTTCCAGTATAAGTTGGGGAATGACCTATTAGAGAGCACAGGGGGAAAGGGACCTGGGGGTCCTGGTGGACAACAGGATGAGCATGAGCCAGCACTGGGCCCTTGTGGCCAGGAAGGCCAATGGTACCTGGGGTGGATTAGAAGGGGGTGGTCAGTAGGTCAGAGAGGTTCTCCTGCCCCTCTACTCTGCCCTGGTGAGACCACATCTGGAATATTGTGCCCAGTTCTGTGCCCCTCAGCTCCAGAAGGACAGGGAACTGCTGGAGAGAGTCCAGCGCAGGGCAACAAAGATGCTGAGGGGAGTGGAGCATCTCCCGTGTGAGGAAAGGCTGAGGGAGCTGGGGCTCTTGAGGTTGGATAAGAGGAGACTGAGGGGTGACCTCATTCATGTTTACAGATATCTAAAGGGTGAGTGTCAGGAGGGTGGAGCCAGGCTCTTCTGGGTGACAACCAATGGTAGGACAAGGGGTAATGGGTTCAAACTGGAACACAAAAGGTTCCACTTAAATTTGAGAAGAAACTTCTTCCTGGTGAGGGTGGCAGAGCCTGGCCCAGGCTGCCCAGGGAGGTTGTGGAGTCTCCTTCTCTGCAGACATTCAAACCCGCCTGGACACCTTCCTGTGGAACCTCAGCTGGGTGTTCCTGCTCCGGCAGGGCCATTGGACTGTATGAGCTTTCCAGGTCCCTTCCAATCCCTGACATTCTGTGATTCTGTATAATTTTCTTCAGCTTGTGTGGTGGTAAATATAGTACTGTGTATATCTGAAGATCATAATACAAATCTTTGCTAATTGTTGATTCAGGAGCTCCGTGAGCTGATTTTAAAATATCGTGAAGACATAATTAGTGTGCGGACAGCAGCGGATCACCTGGAGGAGAAACTCAAGGCAGAGATTTTATTCTTAAAAGAACAGATTCAAGCCGAACAATATTTGAAAGAAAATATAGAAGAAACTCTACAGCTGGAAATAGAGAATTGCAAAGAGGAAATAGGTGAGCATGGGTAAAACAGTCTCAAAATTGGAATATTAGAATTTCAAAAGAGAAATTAAGACTTGATTTTGTGATAAGTAGACTTATCTGAATTTAAAAAACTGGTTTTGATGGCAGGTACACCAGAGCTGTGCAACTGAAAACAAAAGTACAATTTATTTACCTTTGAGGTACCTTTGATGTAGCACATGCTTAATTCTCTTTTAAATAGTAACAGAAGTGAAGAGGGTCTGTCCAGTTTCCTGTGCTTTGCTTTAAATTAAGTTTTAATATTATTGTTTTTCAGCTTCCATTTCCAGTTTAAAAGCTGAACTGGAAAGAATAAAAGCAGAAAAGGAACAGGTAAGGAGCCCTTTCACTGCAGGATTTTTTTTAAACATAAGAGGATTCTTTTTTTCTGCTAGTTCTATCAGTGACACTGGGTGTCTTTCACATCAACCTCTTCTCATCAGAGAAAATGAACTTTTTTTTTCCCCATCTGCTTTTGAGGTAACACCTTAGGTATATTTTTGTATGATGCTTAGTATGCTAGTGTTGGGAGAGAAAGAGAGCTGAATGAAGGGGAGGATTCTGAAACATGTCACATCATTGTTCCTTCATCTCGGCCTGCTCCTGTGCTGCTGGAGGGCTAGCTGACTTGTGCAGCTCACCTTTCATGGAACAATAGAATGGTTTGGGTTGAAGGGACCTTCATACTCACCCAATCCCACTGCTGCCATGACCAGGGACATCTGCACCAGCTCAGGTTGCTCAGAGCCCTGTCCAGCCTGGCCTGGGTTGTGTCCAGGGATGGTTCATCCACCACCTCTCTGGCCAGCTTGGGCCAGGCTCTCACCACCCTCAGGGACAACTTCTTCTTCCTCATGTCTGGCCTGGATCTCCCCTCTTCTAGTTTAAAACCCTTGAGCTCAGGTGTGGAACTTGTGCAGGACAGAACAGCTGTGTTGGAGCCAGTGCGGGACTGGGACATGTTCATAGTTCTGTTCCTTAAAAGGTGTTTTGCTTGTTTATCAATCTGTAGCCTAAATATTGGGTTAACTAATTCCTAACTAATATTAGGCTACCTGGTAATAACCAAAATGTCATGTTTGGGCATTTCTCTCCAGCTCCAAGAAATAAATGGAGAGAGAGAGATGCTCTTAGGTGTGTTCTGTGTGCCTAGGAGAGATGATGATGCAGTTGAGTCCCAGGAAGGACACATAGGCTGTACTTCCTGTATGGAGGGACTGTGAGAAACCAAAATGTTGAGAGTTTTAGTTAATACTTTTTTTAATTATTATTATATAGTTGGAAAGTTCTTCACAGGAAAACCTGCAGCGGCTGGAGAGTCTGCAGGAAACGAAAAACACTCTAGAAGAACAGCTGAAGAAGGAGACGGCAGCCAAGGTAGCACTGATGTCTGGACATGGAGCACATAGAGATGTTTTACGATGATCAGACTGTGGTCAGAGGATGCATCACTGCGTGAGAGTGGAAAAGGAAGCTTTTCAACCTTGATAAGATTCTGTCAGTATTTCACTGTCCATGGGGTGCAGTTTAAATCCTTATCCCAGCCACTTTGCGCTGGGATTTGTAAAGCAGTGGATCTGAAATGCTGCCGTCATATCTCTTTGGGATTGTCTTCCCATGCAATTCCTTGCAATACCATTTCTGGATAGAGAAAGTGTCCTGACTAACCAAGCCTTGGTTTCAATGCTATGATACTTTTGAATAAATATTGTTTCATTGTTGCTGTAGGAAGGAGCCCCACTTTGGCAGTCAGATTAATTAATTAGGATCTGATTTTTCACTCTTATTTTTTTTCCCCTTCCACAACAATGTAGTTTTATTGCCACCAGCAGATCACTGCCCTTCACCTGTGGCCATGTTCCATTACAATTCAGAAATCTGCTTTTTTTATTTTAAGATCCGTGGACATAACGCTGTTAAAAGTCATGGGGCTTTTTTATGTTTAACCAGTTGAATCACGAGAATGTTTGATGTGTGTTAGACCCTGAGTCTGCAGTTAGGAAAATTAAGGTATAGACAGAGTGATTAATTTAATTTCTTGTCAGGACTCGGGGAATAACCACACTGCTTTGCTCTAGAATCAGGCTTTAATCGGTTTATACAAGCTTCTCCTGTTTTATTCAGCTTCACCATAACATAAAGAATCTTTCTCTTCAGGCAAACCTTGAACAGCTGGTATTTGAAGAGAAGAACAAAGCTCAACGGTTGCAGACTGAATTAGATGTCAGTGAGCAAGTGCAGAGAGATTTTGTAAAGCTTTCTCAGACGCTTCAGGTAAGAGAAGGACAATCGGTTTATAAGGTGCTACTTTTATTCATTTGCTTTTCTTGAGCTGTATAAAATAAGAAGTACCAGTTGCAACTTTTCTTACCTTGGTATTTATGAACTATTTTTGAAGTAATTCGTATAATAAGCTGATGAAGTATAGTATTAGTTTTAAGCCTATTGGGGATTTTATTCCAATGACTTGATTCTAGCCAATTCTCAGCAGCAAAGATACACAATTATGGTACTAACAGGAATGCAGATGGAGAGATGATGATGAGAGCGATGATGAAGGCTTGTTGGAGTTCCCCAGAAAGCGGCTTTTTATTGTAAAACCACAACTACCTTATGTCTTATTCTCCCGTTCTTGGTTCTAAATGAAGCTCGTGCTCCTTCATACATCACCTCTTTTAGCCAGTGATAATTTGCTGTCTCTTGGGACCGCGGTGTGTCGGTGGTGGGTTTGCAGCCGCTCACTGTGTCTGTCGGTTCCCCGCAGGTGCAGCTGGAGCGGATCCGGCAGGCGGATTCCCTGGAGAGAATCCGTGCGATCCTGAACGACACAAAACTGACGGACATTAATCAGCTCCCTGAAACATGACACCCTGACGAGCGGGCTCCGAGGCTGCATTTGGGGTTTTTAACTCATCTTTATAGCAACATTAATTATTATTTAACTCTAACCAAAAGAGCAGAAGACAACAGAGAGGAGCAATGACTAAGTTTTGTTTCTAGAGGGGAAAAAGGTTTCGTACTGGGCAGGAAGAGAGCACGAGGGTGACTTGCAGTGTAGGAAGGAGAACTTTCTAATGGAAACACTAATGAGTGCGGTGTTTCGTGTTCCACCGAGTGGGATCAGTCCTTACATTCTGAAAAACTTTCCCTCTTTCAGCCGACTTCGTAACCTAATATAGAGTTTTGGAACATTTACCCCCCGTCTTTCCCTCTTTCCTGTCCCCCCACTACTGTGATCGAAGTAGCTGCTGGAAACCGTATTGTCCCTCCAAAACGTTGAAGAGCAAAGTGGTTGAAGTTTTTCTGTTTGAATAGTCAGTAACAGTATTCAGCTAGCAGAGAGAATGAGGTGTAGAGTATGCTGTATGAATATTTTATATTAAAATATGACTTTATTAGCAGGACACTGGATATTGATCTTTTTTTGTAACTCAGTACTTTTTTCCTTTGTTGTTGTTGTTTTGCCATTGACTTTGTGTTGAAGAACCTGAATGCTGCTGAAATGTGGTGGACCCGAGTGAGCTGGGTGTCTCCTGAACAGATAAACGCTCATCCAAAATAACCCGAAAAATGTACTGAGAATTTAGCTCCTTCAAGTTTTTCCGTTGGATTCTGATACTTAACGAAAAGCACAAGAAATGCACTGTTTTGTAGTCTCTTTTCACAAGTGTAATTTAAAATCTGGAACAGCGCCTGGTTCTTTCTCATCTCTAAAGCTGAGCAGTACCTGGAATCGCTTCTCTGTGTTAAAAGCAAATGAGCTGGTATATATCCTATGCATTGCCTGAGTGTGGGGTTTTTGCAGGTCTGCTGTGCTCCGGTGGCTGACACGGCGTGGAAAGCCGGTGTAAAGCTGGTGTAAAACTGCTGGTTTTCCCTGGCCAGTGCCACGGGAAGGTGTGGGATGAAGCGCTGAGTGTGACCCACGTGTTGTGGGTCTGGACGGTGTGCGGAGCAGCGGCTGCACCCCCGAACACAACATGAACATGCAGGAGCCGCACGAGTCTGCTGGTTCACGTATGAGAGGTACCGTGCAGCTCTTTCTGCAAAGTACAGCACTGTGTATCGCTCCGTGTTGACTCCTGCACTGTCCCTTGTTTCTATAACCATCTGTTTAAATTACACTCTATAACACGACAGCGGAGGTGAGAAATTCTTGTGATGGATCAGGTCTAAGTTTGGGTTTCTTGTTCTATAAATGTATGGCGCTAACACGACCGTTCTTCCTCCTTTTCTCTCCTTTTGTCGGCGTTCCCTGCGCGCAGTTGGATAGCGGTGGTTTCACGTGCGATCGCCGGTGTTGATAATTCTGGTGGTGCAAACTGAGATTTTGAACTGGCCCTTCCTTACAACTCCATTAAAAGAAAGGAAGCTGAAGGAGCAGATCACTCCTGTCCAGAATTTATAACTGAGACTTTTCTCCTTTGCTTATTGTTGTTTTCTTTATATACTTGACCAGAGATCTGAAGGTGATGAAGAAAACCAGAAGTGACAGAAAATGCTTCCAATTATAATGCACGACTGTATTTTAAGTGCTTAAATCTGATTTTTAGCAGTGTATATCCTGCTTCTAACAGTGGTTTTGAAGAGGAATGCCTTAAAAACAGCCAAGCAGCAGCATACAAATTCAATCCCTTGTCAGTCATTGCAAGAATTAAAGCATTTTATTCACCCTAGCAATTAATTCCTTTCATAATCCTGACACCCAAAGCCGTAGTAATGACTAGACTAGGAGATGGCAGAGCTGTCATCTTAAGGTGACACTTCACATGCAAGTGAAACTGAAACGTGGCTTAGGTTCTTTATTAATTGACTATTACCAGATTTTGTGGTTGGTTTTTTTTTAACCTTTCTCACCATTTGCTGAGCTGTGAGGTGACAGCAGCTGCCTCCTGGTGCATAAATCAAATATCGGATGTTTTGCGATGTTTTGCATTCACTTTTCCAGGAATTAGGGTCTGATTCTGTTGAGTAAACCTTGGAGACAAAAGCAAAATAGGCCTTTATTAGAAATTACAGAATGAAAAGCTTTTTCCTGTGTTTCCTTCCTTCCCAAAAACTGACTTTACCTGGTTCCTGGTACTTCACCTGTGCAGTGGTGATGAAGGAAGCCTGGTGTTGTGTGGCAAAATGACAGCAAATCCTGTACGTCCCTTCAGCCAGCTGGACACATGAGGAAATGCACATGAAAGCCCATGCTGAACAATAATTTTGGGTTGAGTTTCTGGGCTGTCCCCCTCGTCTGAGCGAGCAGGATGCTCTTGGCCTTTCGGTGTCCCTTGCTGGCCGTGCGTCGGTGCCCGTCCCCAGCAGCCCTGCCCTCCTGTGTGCTCGGAACAGCCGGAGCCGGCTGTTGTAGCGGTTCAAAAAGTCCAGGGCTGGCGTGGCTTTTCCGTAGGGTATTTTTTACACATTGTTGATGTGACAAGCGGGCTGGCGGTTTGTGGGCTCCAGCGGAGTTGCTGGATGCGGTTTTGCATGCGTGTCCGTGTGTCCGTGAGCGCTGGCGCGTCGCTGTGGGTGGAGGAAGCTGCAGACGTGGAGGCGGCTGAGCTGAGACCTGGTGCCGGCCACTGGCTCCCGGCTGTTACACCAGGCCCCCAAAGAACTCGCTTTTGGTGCGGAGAGGAAGGGCGTAGTCACCGTGTGGTTCTTTCCCTTCTTACCACCTTATTTCCATCATGCACCCCAACACCTTTACTCCTGTTTAAGTACTGGCTGTGACCATTTTAGAGATGAAACAGTAGTGAGATTTTTCACCAACCGGTGCAAGTTTCTGGTTTTTAAATTAGAAACCTGTTTGCAGCGATGGTGGGAGATGCTTGCTGCTCACAGCTGCCCTGGAGGGCTGGGTCTCCAGGATCTCCAGTTGCTGCTGCACTGCAGAAACTTCAATGGGCCTTTAAACACAAAACAGTGTGTGCCAAATTTGCAGAGCAAATTTAAAACACTGTAAATTGTCCAGTAAAAGCTCTTGTTGTAGATACTGGGCAGATTATGGTGGTAACACTCGTAAAACAAATACTCTTTCCTCCCGTCCTTGGTGTTCTGGAGCGCGATTTGAGTGGGCGGTAGATTCTCCTCCCTTAGTAAGAGATGCTTACCAGGCACTAATTGTAACCTGGCAGATCAGCTACAATACACAGGGTGCATGGATTAGAAACCTGGATTCTGTTCACAGAGGCTGTAAAAGGGATGAGATCCGGTTTTGTATGCATTCCTATACTTGTATAGTCTTAATCTGTACAAAAACCAAGTGTTCTTGCAGCATGTCTGGTAACCTTGTTACCTAACAGGTACTAACAGCTCCCTCTTTTCCTTACAGCTCTATCGGGCACCTCTTACCGTGCCACTTTTGTAGCGTGCAGTACGACTTTTCAAAACTGAGCTCGACTGTGTCACCTTTTCTAAGGGCTGGGGGGATGGGACAACAGTTATTTATTGTCCACTAAGGTTTGTCTACAGCAGATAAAAAATTGGCCTTTGAATGTCAAGAGGGACTCCAGTGCCATCTTTTGCTAAAGGCAAACAGAGTGTTTGGAAGTTAATACTGCATTCCGGTGAACCGAGCCATTGGTGTCCTGTGCAATTGTGGGTGTAGAATTCTGCTGTCCTCAGGATTCAAGTGTAACCATTTGTTAACTGTGTTGAAGGTGTGTCCTTTATGAAGAAAAGTGTTCCAAATTAAAAAGAGCTGCTGAAGTGTGTGCGCTTCTCTGGTCTTTCTACTCCGCCTCGTGCCACAGACCTTCCCCGCGGTACGAGATGGTTCCAGGGTCACCCCGGGCAATTCCCCCACTCCTGAGCGAGCTGTAAGTATCGCACTAAAACATATTTCAGGTTTGAAATACCTGCTGCACAGTCTCCCTCCCCGGAGAAAAGCAGAAAGACACAGCATATAAGGAGTCTTATCAAAAGTATTTTATTTCACAGTCCCATCTTTACAAAATAATAAGTAAAAGGCAGATTGGTCAACGTACAAATGTTAAATATACAAGTGGAAATACCAGGGAAAATTAAAGCTCGTCCAGCCTTTCGGTGTAGGTTCCTTGCTGTAGAAGTGTTAGAAGTTCACGTGGTTTCTGATGTCGTTGATCTGTTTTACCATTTCCCTTATGTGTTCCCCCCTTCAAGAAAAAGAAATTCAAGTCAAAAAGCTGCAAGTCATTTTTGCTCAAAACTGATCAGGAAGGAAAACAGTTCATATGGCAGAAGCAGGGGATGAGAGCACAGTTGCAAGTCATTTTGTTAATTAGAGGCTGGGTACAGTCTGTCAACAGCCCCTCAGGCAAAAAGCAGACTTAAAAGCAGATTTAATTTAATGGCAGCACAAGGTAGCCAGTGCTGCTGTCAGGAGCTGGCACACTTTATGCCTTAGGCCACCTCAACAAGCTGCAGCTGGTGGCTCAGCCGGCCCCTCCTGTAGCACAGAGCTTCATTTAGACCCTGAAACCAGACAGAATGGCTCATGTGTGGGTCAGGGGGGAATCCAGCTCAAACTTACTCTTCCCTCAGGACGCTTTGGATGCACTGGCTCTGGTAGGCACTGAGGGTGATGCTGGGTTTTCGGGGGCTGGTGCCCTTTTCCATCTTCTTCTGCTGGTATTCCTTCTTCATCTTCACCTAGAAGTCACGTGCAAAAAGAAGAAAGAGCCCAGTCAGCGTTGGTGCTGCCTGCCGAAGTGAAATCTTTTTAGAGTTACAAACTGGCGGGTCATACTGCAAGAAGTACCAGTTCTTTTTGGGTTAAAATCTGCTTGCTTTTGCACACTTCCTCCCACAAAGAGAAGAGAAAGTCAGTGCTGAGGCTGGGGAAGGTGTGTTGACTTTCTCAGAGCTTATACTGGATTGCAGAGGTTCTGTCTATGTTACCAAGGACCAGAAGTTATTTCAGTGTGTTGTTGCTGATGTAACACAAGTACCAGTTGCTGTCGGGAGGGGTGCGTTCCATCCGCATGGCCGCGGGGCGGGAGGTGGTGTCGGTAACCCGCCAGCCAGACTCCTTATCTCACCTGTCGGATCGCGTTGCTCAGGTGCTGCAGCTGGTCGTGTATCGTCTGCAGTTCTTTCCTCATGTCTCTTTCACTGTCTGACAGAACAGGAAGCTGAGAGTGGAAACTCCGAAGCACTTTCTTCATCCTTCATGGACAAAGCAAGAAATGTTGCTGAGTTAACTTGCTATGTGACCAGTTATGCTGAGTCACCAACAGCCTTGCACTTGTGTCACTCTTCCTGAGTCCCAGGGGCTCCAGACTCAACTTTCCTCTTTCAGCTGCTCTCACAGAGCGTTTCTGAGGGGAAGCTGACTCAGTCAAGACCTAAAGTGGTACTGAAAAATCACCCGAGCCCCACAAAGAGAATTTCAGAAGCCTGGACTAACAAACCAGGGTGGCACCTCCCACACACTCTGTGCTACCACACTTGCAAACTTTACATCACAGCGCAGGACCTGCAATGCAACAGCGTAGTTTGCACTCACCTGTTCATAATATCTTCTTGCTTCTCTTTGGCCTCCTCATACTTGTCAGCCAAGCGCTCGGCCATTTCCCGCAAACTTTTCCTTTATGCAAGTGAGAAATGTTTATTTACTTTAGATTAACAGGCACAGAGGTCTGTGTGGAAACGGGATGAGGAGCCCAAACAAGCCAGCTGGAGCAGGGACTGAACCTACCGCCTCATTACAGCTGGAAATGCATTTGCTTCTCACTAGTTTCACACAGGACTCTGCATAAAGGACTTTTTGCACAGAGGTGCATCATTCCTGATGTTTGACTTGATGAAAGCAGACAGATTGTACTCACCTTTCTTCCCGACAGTAACTAAGATCTTCCAGTTGTTTCTTCTTCTGTCCCCACAGCAGCTTCACTCTTAAAATAAAAACATACTTAAAATCAAACTGCTCACAACAGCCATCAGGAGTTAGGCCACACAGAAAACGTGACAGAAGTGAATAATGCTCCTAGGAGTACAAAGAAGTCAACACACTGAAAAAATGAGCAGTGCTGAGAACAAACTCCTCCATTTTTTCCTAACTTTATAATATAAATAACTAATTTGAAGCAGCAGAGACTTAATTAAGGTTTAGTGCTCGGTACTGGGTGCTGTTGTTTCAGAGACACTGCACAGCAGGTAGTTGCGAGGGTTTGTCTCACCTTTGCTGAATTTCCTCTTTGGCCAGGTCCTGTTTCAGTATGTACTCCTCTCTGAACACTTGCGTGGCTCTGCTCAGGAGCTGCAGACATTCTTCAGGGGGAGGAGCAGCATCTTTATCCGCTGACCTTCAAAATATGAGAGACAGGTTTTTGCAGCCGTGCTTGAACGTGTTCCTTTGAAAGGCCAAACAGCTCCCAGGATTTATGGTAAGGACTCTGAGGGCTCAGTTATGGAAGAGACTATTGATATAATTAAATCCCTTTGCTATAAATAATTTTTCTTATGTGAGGAAATCCCAAGGTATCATCTGAAAGATACTCAAAAGCCAATGGGACAAGTGATGAACAACCCAATCAGCCCTGCTTTGAGCCAGGGGCTGCAGCAAGACGATCCCCCTCCCAAGTTCCATCATCCCCGTTATTGCTCCGTCCCAGCTCAGGTGCTGTTCCTTCAGGAGCTGATGAACACACAGGATTCCTGGGGGTCATTCCCCCTAGGAAAACACATTTCCTTACTTGAGGAGCAAGGGGTTGGCAGAGCTGCGCTGCAGGATGCTGCGGATGTGCTTCTCAAAGGAGTGCTGCGACTCGGCCAGGATGCGGAGAGGGGAAACCGCAACATCTTTGTCCTCTCTGGTGCACAGCAGGGGAGGGGACGCAGGATGGACTGTGCTCCTACCAAAGAACATCGCATGGGAGAATGCAGTTTAAACCAGAAAAAAATTAAACCACATCGGAATTTAAATTGTAAAGTGAGGAACTCATCCGCTGCACAGTTAATGTATTACAGCAGTAAGTCACAAGTGTTCCAAGAGAAAATATTTCAACTATGTGGTAAATCCAGCTCTAGACAAGGTTGGGGGAGCTCACAGCCCCACATCTTTCTGTTTGGCCACAGCTGAAACTGCAAGAATCATAAATATCCTTTTACTTAAGGAGAAGGAAGTTCCATAACAAAGCAAACACCACCTGCTTGGTCACTGTACACCTATGTAATTTCAGATAATGGGTTTTAAAAGAGCTGTGAGAAAAAGTTATTTAAGAATGCCGCAGAAATAGTTTTTAAAATAATAATGATTATAATAGGTCTGTAAGAGAACCTGACATTAATGCTAACTCTGCCGAAGGCACCCCTCATACGTTAAACAGTGTTCTCAGCAAGAAATAAACTGAAAACAGTGCTCTCCTCTCATGTGTTCACTTACTTGTGCAGATGCAAATCTACCACAGTAGTCCATGCCTTTCCCACCAGCCCCAAAGTAAAGTTGCTCTGGAAACGCATACTAAAATCCCACTACTTCAAAGCAATTTAAGAACCTACTTTTTTTCCTCTTTCATGCAAACGTAATTTTGGTGCCTATTAAGAATCTCTATACTACTGCCTGTAAATTAATTTCTGATTTGCAGGTTCCCTCATTATAAAAATCAGGAAAGCAAAACAAAAAAGAAATACCATCAAGAACCTTCTGATGCAACTCTCGTCCTAATACCCATTAAAAGTGTTATAGATTAATTATAACCCTTACAAAAACCTTATCAGTAGTAAATTACTACAATAACGCTTAAGTGCTCAGCCACGGGCTGTTTGGAAGGCCAACGTCAGCCTGTGCCCTAAGAGGTCCCAAAGTCTGGGGTGAGAGGATTACAAGAACAATAGTAAAAAACATTATATCCTGAGATCCTTTTCCTGCAACAGTCACAGATTTCAAACGTACAAGAGAGGCCTTGTAATACACTCATAGGTGTTTGTGATGCAGATCATTGTGGGTCCCAGGATGTCAGAAACGATCCAAAATCCTCTGATGGGAGCAGGTTGCCTGAAGAGAAGGAAACACAAGAATTAGGTGGTTAAACCAGTTCTTTCTTCCTGAGGCTGTTGTGCAAGTTCGCTCTTCTGGAAAAGCTCTCGCTATGGCAATGCTTGCTCCAAAAGGCCTCTCCCCTGTAACTACTAACGCCACTAGAGATTCAACATGTCCTGACTAAGATCAGATGACTTATAACCTATTAATAAACTTTTTTTTTTTTCTGTATGTTCACAGTGTTTAATACATAGCAGTGAAAAAACAGAGCAGATAAAGCTATATTACAAAGCCCAGCAAATGATGCATTTTAAACCTGACTAAGCTTAAAAAAAATCAGATGTTCTTTCAAGGCATTATTTGATCGAAACAAGTGGGTAAAAGGAACATGTCAGCATTCAAAACAGACAAATCAAGCCTCAGAGTTGTCTGGGGTCAAGTAAACAGTAAAGATTTCTGCTGTTTCTGATGATTTTCAGACAGTAACACAGGAATTTAGCTTACTTCTCTAACTGTACATCAAGAATTCTGATGCACAAACTGTTTATTTGTATTATTTTAATTCTGTTAGGCCGAGTTCCTTATTTTTAATGGTGAGAATGCAGCAAAAGAGGGCAAATCATAAACATTGTCCATAGCAACTCACTGATTTGGAGCAATAGAAAGGGTTTACCTGCATGGCAATGGTTTTGTACAAAGAATATGTTCAACAAAGCACTTCTGTTCTGCTCCCAGCTCCTGTAAACTGTCTTTGTCTTCTTCATCTACAAAGAGATTTGTCACAGTGCATGAGATACATCTGGCAGCCTAAGAGATTCTCACTATTACCCACATCCACCAATGTGGTACTAGCAAAACATCGGTGTTCGATAGCACACTCTACACACAACAGTGTCTTGCCACTCACCTGAACCAAGGAATTTGTGCAGTTTATTGATCCACGTCAGCCCCACGCTGTGGACACCAGCCTCGTGTGTGCAGTGGTACCGAGAGGGACACTTTGGATCTGAAATTTAAACAGCAAATGTAGGAGACAGCACCGAACTGAGAAAAACTCAACCTGCAAACCTGCACTGTTCAACACGTGTATCAACTTACTGCCCAGTCAGCATGAACATCTTGTTGCAAGTACTAACTCGTCTCCATCCAAAAATCAGCCAAATGCATTAGCCATGTTGTTACAGCTCTTCATAAAATCAAATTACGCTTGAAATATCCGAGGAAACGTTTTAAACTATTCCTCTCACACCGCATCTGTATCAATCCACTAGATTTTAAGGGGAAGCTCAGGGAAAGCCAGGACACCAGCATTCTGACAAGCTGCTTGTTCAGAAACACACAAAGTTCATCCAACCCAACTTCCTGCCCCACAACTGCGTTGGATGCTCTAATAAGCAGGTACCAATTCTTCCTTCTGGGTGACCATCCCCACAGCACTTGCTTATGTACACAGGTGCAACAACTTCTACTTCATCAGCCACAGCTGTAAGAATTTAGTATTGTGTAACCTGCCCTAAGTGAACTCCCCAGCACGTCCACAGCCTCCTCTTGCCACAGCTTTACTGAAGACATCACACAAACCCTTATTTCAAAACCATTTGACACCAAAGATAATTTGTAAAAACCTTGATCCTAAATGCATGAGAAAAAGCAAGTAAAAGCCAATAACCTGAACAACCCTACCTCGATGCAGTTTGATTGGGCAAGAGAAATCAGACTCCAAAGGCTCCTCTTCATCTCCTGAAGCCAGTTTCAGTGCGAGTTCCAGCTCAACACATTCAAACACATACAGGGAAGGAATAAGATCGGATCTTGGGTCCCATGACTTTTCTGACTGTAAAGAACATTGAATTCTTCCATCAGACATCATTTAAAATAGAAAAGCCAACATAAACAGCATCAAGAAAGAGTTACATAATCTAAGCAAGAGTATTAATTGTCAGGGAAAGTAGTTCAAGTCCTTTTTTTTTTTCCACTTAAAAAAAATTATCTCCAAACCAGGGTTTCTTCTTAGAAGATCCTCTTTAAAATAGTTCATAATAATAACAATAATAATAGTTCAAAGTTTGATCAAAAACGCATCTACCATCAGGATATACAGAACTGATTTTTAAAATGAAAGCATCAGAAATCACAGGGACTGGCTGGAACAGAAGGAAGACTCGCTACCTCATTACCAAAGAACGCAGCTTTGGCACCTGGCATTCCCTTCCAGGCATCCTGCCATCCTGCAGCCGGGAACTCTGACTAAAGAAACAAAAATGCGTACAGAAAAAAAACCCAAAACAAAGTACCTGCTCCTCATCCTCTTCTCCATCCAGCACCACGCAGTGGTACAGCATTCCCGACTCGGTGGCGATCACCAGGATGTTTGGGATGCAGGGCAGGCACAGGACAGCGCAGGCGTCGTAACCGTAGTTGTCTTCTGCCGCAGGGTGCATGGGCAGAGGGCCAAGCAGCTTGCCCAGGCTCCCCGTGCTGGAATAAAGATGTGTTCACAACATTCACAACACAAGGTGTGGACGCAGAGTTCCCCACAGCCGCCTGCAGGAGTTTTCTGGACAATAACTACAAAATAAGCATCATAAAAAAACCCCAGTGGTTTGGAGTTGTGTTTAATTTCCATTAGCAGCAATTCGCACTCCTGCAGACTCGGAGTCTGCACTTACACCTACTCAGTGGACATCTCAGAGAAGAAACAGGAGCTCAATAAAAACGTTTTATGCTTTGAAAGCAACCAAGCTACCAAGCTACACTTCAACAATATTATATTTCCTAAGTTGCCCCTGGCTCTTTCAGCCTCATCCAAAGCTAAGAGCGTCTGCGCTGTGAAGGCCCCAAAATACACCCGATAAACAGCCTCACACCCACTGATCTTTTAATAGTCTGGTGTCTTCATTTCAAATTTCTGATTGTAGACAGTGGATTCTCAGCAGTGGAAACTGCACCCTTAACATCTGGATGAAAAAGGATGTCACACTATTCTTGGATTTCAATCTCTTAGCACTGCCACAAAGAGGTAAACCAGGCTGCAATACAATAAAACTCAGCCCAACCTCCGTTACAGAGTCACAGCCACGCTGAGCGATGGCTCCCCAACTCTAATGTTGTACAAACATACATGCACCCCGTGAAACCAGAGGACAAAGGGGATCCTACCTCTGGAGCAGGCTGATGTACGTGAGGAATGTCTCTCCATTTTCATACAGAATGTAGAGCGGATAGGCCAACACTTCTTCACGCCCTCGCTGCCCAAGAATGTTCTTTGGGACAGGCACTAGCGGGCCGAAGTCAAAGGCCACGGCGGTCTCTCCCAGTGATGCTGTGTATGCTCTCCTGGGGACAAGTCACAACAAGACCTGAAGCCAGCTGTGGTCATGAGAAAACAACTGTTTACCCGGATACGTGCTGACAAATTACTGCTGAACACCTGTCCCTCTGTCCTTTCACACACGCTATTCTCAGCACGCAAGTAAATTCCGAGAGTACCTCACTTCTGCAGGGCAGCCGCCAGCCAGTCCAGGTTCACAGGATAAAAGAAAAACCTGTACTGGTATTTCATATGTGGTGCATCACTCTGTGACTTCACCAGCACAGACCTTCCAGTTTTTCCTTTTAAATTAGACCAAGAAGGAAATAAAAAGATGATCTATTTTCTAACTCCTCACTCAAAAAGCCCTTTTTGACCCCATCTTAAAGACAATGTGTATTTTTCAAATGACTACTCTGACAAACTCTAGCCTGTATAGTTTATTCCTGCTTTCTTTTAAAAAAATGGAGCAAACAGATTTTTTTTTTCTTTTTAAAAAGTGCAGCTGGGAAGAAGCCCTGAGAAAATTCACATCACATTTCGGGGTGAATTTATCACTTATTCATTAAAAACACGAGTAAGAATGCAGAGCTTATGCTGTCAAAAGCAATTCAAAATAAAGCCACACAAACCCTTTTTTGATCGTGAGAGTCTCCTCCTCAGTGTCAGAAAGAGCAATCACTTTGATGGGCGTCTGCGGCACCTTCAGACTGTAAAACCTGGAGGAAAGAAACAGCAGCGAGTCTGTTCAGCTGGCAGTCGCACGTGTCCCTGCTGATGCAGGAACATCAAACTGTATCAGACTAAAGTTTCTCCCATTCTAAGAACGGCAGGACACAAATATCTGGTAAAAAATCAGACTGGATATGACAAAAAAGTCTCCCAAACACAATCAACTACAAACAGGTTTTACCTTATAGTGTTATCTGAAGTCAAGAGGACAATGTGGGGCTCTAATGTCTCACAGGGATACCAGGCAGCATGTTTTAAAGTCAGAGATGTTGAGCTTGTGAAGAACCTTTCCGCAATAGGAACAGTGCTGAAACACAAAGCAGAAATCCACACTGTTACAAGAAACACAGTTACTTCTAAATGGAAGTCAGGGCAAGAGGAGCCAGAAATCAAATTAAAAGGTTTCATAGCTATTAGCTGCATTATTCTTAGAGGTGGAGGGACAGCTTTAACTTGAAGCCCTCTGTTATTTCCATAAGGACATGTGCTTTTAGCTACCACAGGTAAAGGACACCAGAAAGGTTAGAGAACACTACAGAGGAACACTTTGCTCCTCAGCATCCGCAACAAGTTTATTCAGGAAACTTGACAATCAGCAAGTCCCTGAGCCAAAATAAAATTTGCAGTTGTCCCTACAACCCAAATACAACCAGTGTCTTCACAGAAGCATAGAATCATTTTGGTTGGAAGAAACCCTTAAGATTATCGAGTCCAACAATAACCTAAATCTGGCACTAACCCATGACCCTAAGAACCTCACGTACGCATCTTTTAAACCCCTCCAGGGACGGTGACTCCACCACTGCCCTGGGCAGCCTGTTCCAATGCCCAACAGCCCTTCCCAGGAAAAAAAATTGCTGATATCCAACATCTTCCACATCTGTGTGACCCCGAGAGAGGAGAAGCTGTCGAGGACAAGGACAGGGACGTCGTTAACCGCCTGCGGTCTCACCCACCTACAGTTCACCGTGGATTTCCCACCTTCAAACTCCGAGTTCTTCCCCCAGCGCTTGGGCAGCTCCAGCACCATGAGCCCCTTCGTACCGATGAGCGCCACATGATGCTGCGTGGGGCTTAACAGCGTCTGATACACCTCAAAAAGGGGCGGGTTTATGCAGATAAGGGTCTGAAAATAGAGATGTTGCAGTTAAGCCTAGAATCACAGTATACATTAACATGGCAGTTTCTCTTCAGGAGAGTGATTTATACAACGGCTACAAAGCAAAGAATGAGGCAAAAAGTTGTCTCCGACCACAAACCGACGGGTTTCTCTGAGGAAACATCCCCGGACAGCGGGCGGGTGCGGAACTCCCCGGCCGCGGCCTCCAGGAACCGGCCCCCTCACCGGCTCCTGTCACAACCCCCGGTACCGCTCCCTCACCCCCTCACGCTCCCCTCAGCGCCGGGCCGCACCTGGTACCGGCTGAGGCCGGCGGGGTCGGGCCCGCCGAGGCGGCGGAGGGCGATGGCGTGGAGGGCGCCGCGCTCGCCGTCCCAGAGCAGGACGTCGCCGTCCAGCCCGAACAGCAGGTCGCGGATGAGGGGCGGGCGCGCGCCGGCGGCGGGAGCGCGCTCGCGGAGGCGGCTGAGCACCGCGTGCTGCGGCAGGGCCGCGCGCCACTGCTCCGCCGGGCCCCACTCGGCCGCCATCGCCGCCGCCAAGCGCCACTTCCGGGCGTCATCGGGCCGCGCCCGCCAATGGGCGTCACTCTCCGCGCCGGGACTACATTTCCCGGCGTGCCCCGCGGCTCCCGGCGGGCGGGCGATGGAGGAGCCGCTGCGGAGACACCGCGCTCGGTACAAGGGCCCGGCCGCACCGCCATGGAAGGAGACGTACCGCCGGGTGAGTGCGGAACAGCTCTACCCGCTGCTTTGGCCCCGGTTCGCCTCTCCGGGCCGGGCCTGGCCCATTCCCAAACCCCTTCCCAAGCCCTCTCTGCGGGGCGCGGCGCTGCCGTCGCGGGCCGGTCGAGGCCCCGACCCCCGGCAGCAGGTGTCACCCCCCCTCCCGGGCAACCCCTCCGGGATGCCACCGGCCCTGGGGTCCCGGCGCTCGCCCCAGCGCGGCACTGACGGGTTTCGTGTGCTCTGCCCCCCCAGCGCTGCATGGAACGGCTGAGGAGCAGCCGGGCGAAGCTGCTGGACCGGTACCGACAGGCCGGGGACAGAGAGTGCGGCCCCGGCGCGCTGCTGGTGCAGGAGGTGATGGAGCAGGAGTGGCAGCGGCTGCAGGAGGGGCTGCCGGGCGGCCTGGGAGAGGAGGCGCTGGGCCAGGTCAGGACCGCTGCGGGGCTCACGTGCTCGGCAGCATCAACGTGCGGAGGGGGTAATGCAGGTGGATCAAATGGAACAGCTCTGCTGGGAGGACAGGCTGAGAGAGTTGGGGTGTTCAGCCTGGAGAAGAGAAGCTCTAGGGAGACCTTATTGTGGCCTTTCTGTGCGTAAAAGGAACCTATAAGAAAGATGGGGACAGACTTTTAAGCCAGGGCCTGTTGTGATGGTTTTAAACTAAACAAGGGGAGATTTAGATTAGATATAAGGAAAGAAAAAATGTATAGTGAGGGTGGTGAGAACGTGGCCCAGGTTGCCCTCCCCTGGAGACATCCCAGGCCAGGCTGGATTGGGGGGGGGCGCTCTGAGCAACCTGAGCTGGTGAAGATGTCCCTGCTCATGGCATGGGTGGCACTGGGGGAGCTGGGAAGGTCCCTTTAACCCGAACTGTTCCATGCTTCTATTCTATGATCTCTCTGCAGCTGTAACGTCAGCCTCTTGCTGGCTGGAGTTGGCAAAATTTGGAGCTTTTGGGTTTCATGTTTCTGCAGCTTATGCAGGGTGCTGTGCTGTGAAAGCACTGGACTTTGGGCCTACAAGTGGGGAGCTTCCTTATTTCCTGCAGAAACTGCGTGTGAATCACAGCACAGGGTGGGTTCCTCATCTGTGGTTTTCAGAGCTGGGTCTGTCACCAACTGCTCCTGAGAACAGGAATAAAACTTTGTTTTAAAAAGCAAGTCAGACTGTTCTGATCCATTGTGGCTGGCTCTGCACAGGTGGTTATGGTGTGTGCGTGGCTTTGCAAATAGAGACAGAAGAATGAGCAGAGTCAATCTACGATGCAGTGACAGGTCAGGCAGGTGCTGGAAGTTAAGTGAGCCAGTAGCCAGAATGGAAAGTCACTGACTGATGCCCCTTTCAGATGCCAGAGGAGCCCGATGAACTAGCAGTGCTAGAAGAGATCCAACAAGAATTGATCTTGCAAGGTAATTTCTCTATGTGTTTTCTGAATCCTACTTGATTTGTAATATTCCTGACTTTGTAATAATCCAAACTAGCTGTGGCCACGCTCCTCAGATCGTGTAGACCATGCGATACAGAAGAGCCTCCTTAGAAATCCCTGTAACCTCTGTAATGCATCGAGACCCTTTTTGACAGTTTTAAGTGGCATTTTAAGGTCTTTGACAAGCTAATGAGACCAGAGAAACAGCACTGAGGTGTTTGGGAGCTGTAGGAACCTGTATAAATCAATTTAGAATGTTTCTAAATTACTGGGTGGAAAGTGGAAAGTCCCCCACTTGAAACTGGCTAAAGGCTGAGCCATAGGAAAAAATGGTTTAACAGGAATTTCATCAAGTATAGAAATCTGATCCGAAGAAAGAAAAATTCAGAAACTTGGCTGCCACAGCCTCCATCTGTCCAGCAGCTTCACATGTGCTGCTTTAAGTTCCTAACAGATGTTTGAGGGTATTTTGCTGTGTTATTGCAGAACAGTTGGTTATAGAAGAGTACGAGCGAAGCCTGCAGTTTGATGAAGAATGTCTCAACGCGATGCTTGATGGCTTGGATGCCAGCGACAAGGTCATCTGCCCAGTGTGTAGAAAGTAAGAAAGCCCTTGGCATTAGCATGAGGTTCTCCACTCCCCTACAGCAGTTTTGGCTTAGAAACAGGCAAAGGTAGTGGGCAAACAGGCTGTTACTGTGAACTTCAACAAAATAAAAAACCTGAGCAATGATCTTGTAATGTTAAAAGAGGTTTTTGCTAAATTCTGACTTCATTCTGGTGGTTGTGATGATGCTCACTGTATGCTCCTTCTAGGAATAACCTGACTGTGAGGAATCACGCCGTATTTTGCCAGTGTGGGTTATACATCAGCACACAGGTAAGCTGCATGTTAGCTGTGACTAAGTTTTTCTGCTGAGAAGAGGCAGTTTCAAGCTACTGGCAGCAGCTTAAGTGTGAGATCTCTTTTAACCCGTTGTTTCTCAGGGTATGACAGAAGAGAAGCTACGGGCACTTCTAGAACATACTCTAACCGAGCACAGTCACAGGTGCTTTCACAACCCTGAGTTCACGGTGACCAGTGGGATGGAAGAGGAAGCCAGTCTGCTCATGAGCTGTCCGGTGAGTGTCAAGTTCCTGGAAGGGATCTCTGCTTGGATCCACTTCTCAATTATGTGGGCAGAAACCACAAGGCCATTGATTCCCGCCAGGGGTTTGTGTTGCTGTTTTCCACAAACTTCCTTGGAAATGGTTTTACTTTTGACCACCAGTAACTATAAAAGGAAGAGCCAAAATACACAACTGATGGATTAGGGAATCTTTCAAGGACCTGTCAGCTTTAGTGCTTTACCTTTTTCACACAGTAGCCAACAACTACCAACTTTTATGTGGAATAGCTATTCAGGTAAGTGGTTCATGAAGAAAAGTTTTTAAAATTACCTCAGTTTAAGCCTCCTCAAAAGGCCTTGCCCATATCTCTTAAAGAACACCTGCCATTGTTTGGCTCAAGCTAGAGCTGGTGTGTTCTTAGGTTCCCTGCTTGTGTAAAATCACTGTCTGTACCTGCACGGGGAGGACAGTGTTAGGACGGGAGCGTTTGAAATAGTTTTGAACATTAATAATTCATTTTATATATTGCTATAGCTTCTCTGTTCAACTTCTGTAAAGGTCTGTGACTCCTGGACGATTCTCCTATAAGCTGATTTGGCTGCTGCTTTTTTACTGGAAGGACTTCAAGACTAACAATCCACCCAGAGCTGCTAGTATTTTTATGTATATTCTTGTAACTGCTGTGTCAAAAATATATTTGAAAAGGCAGTAGTATTGCCTTGACCCGCACTTTTAATGGCACAGTATATGTTTTGAAATAAATAACACTTAAGTTTATTTCAGCCTTTGTGTTGTCTTTAACAATGCAGCAGTGAGCTCATAGCTCATGCTGGACTTCAGCTTTGGTTTCTGCTTATATTTATGACCTTCAGGGAACAGCTGGAGCCAGCGGTTTGAGCAGAGGCTGCAGCTGCTGCCCTGCAGCAGCACTTTTGCCAGCAGCAACCGCCGCCTCACCATCATCCTGCTGGAACCACAGTGCACCAGCCTCCTTGCAGCATCTTTCTAAAAGAGCTACATTAATACTAATATAATAGATTATGGCAGCACATCCCTTTTTAAAACAGCTCCTCAAATACAATGTTTAAGACCCTGAGTTCTATTCCCTAACACAAAGACAGCCAAAATTTCTAGAATAAGATTCACATTCATAATTAGCACTGTTTGGCCAGCAAACTTCCTTGTACAGCTACAACTCTCCGAGAGGGCATGCACTGTGGAGCTGCTGGAACAGCTCTTCCCTGCACAGAACTCTGGGTCAGTGCACACCACCGCTGCAGCAACAGCTCTGCGAGCAGCTGTGTTAACACTGGCTCAGACACAAACACCAGCATCATTTTTATGACAGCTCTCTGGACAGCGATGGCACAGCAGAAAGGGAAACCACCAGTTTTCAGTGATTATGTTGAACAGATTTTATTCTTCACATTCATTCTTAATTGTACAAAACCCACCAAGTAGGGTGTGGCAATTGCGGGCCATAATGTTAGAGAACGTGATCTGGGCTGCAACATAAATACAAATTCCCGAATACAAGAAAGAATCCTCACATGATGCTCATTTCCAAATTCAAAGTTACTTACTCTCCGTATCTGTTGTGAAGATATATTTGGGTATTGCTGGCTGGAGCAGTGCTGTGGAATACCCACACTTGAAGAGAAGTTTCCCAGCCTGGCCTACTGACATTTGACAAAGCTTTTAAGGTCTTCAAGGAATTTAATGTACTCCTGGTGCTCCAGTGCGGTGCTGAGCTCTATTAACTCATCAGCAAACGTGTTGTCCACTCCTCGATCAGCCAGGAAATCCATTAAGTGATCATACAGAGCCTGGAAGCAAGAAACAGGAACCTTCCTTAGCAAGGACACCTGGGCAGGGGTTGCTTTTACAATGTCCCATGGCAGCTGGCATTTCTTTCTCCCAGAAGACCAGGCAACTCCCCAGCCCCTTCTCAGCAAGCCTGGCCTTGGGTGTAACATTTGGAGGGAGGGGGCCGTGGAACAGGTCATCCAAACTCTGTCATGTGAACTCAAACCCATCATTACAAACAAGCTGCACTTCAGAGATGATTAACTGACTGTAGGAGTCAGCAGGTATAGTCTGTCAAATGTGACACATGCCAAGTTCTGCCTGTCCCCTCTCTGTAATGCTGTGGCCTTAGGGCTGAATTGTTTCAACAGCATTTGCAAAGGGTGGAATGTGATATAAATACCTGGTTGAGAGACTAAATCCTTTACAATCACGAATGCAATTTTTTGTACTTTCTTAATCCTACTTAACTATTGCAACTCCAAGTCTGCAACTCCAGACTGGGGGAATCCTGGTCTCAGACATCGCCAGCAACACTTACCCAGTCAAGGGAATCTGTATTGAGGGTGTAGTTGGTGTCTTTCCAGTCTGATTCTCCAGTGGGCTGAAAACTGACCTCCCTAATTGTGAAAATATCACTCTCTTCCTCTCCCTCATCTCCAACCTGAAACAGATGAGATTTAAGACACACAATTAGCTCTAACTACAGCACCCCTGCAGCCATCTCCTCCCAAAGACAAGAATGTTACACTGCAGGCACTAAGAGCCTTACTAAGGCTCTGTCTCAACAGGTGCCTGGGAAGCACAGACCTGCACAAGGCGGCAGGAACTGCCTGAAGGTGTCACAGCACCAGCTCATGCTGCCAGAGGCAATCTGATGTAAATCAGCAGCCTGGGTTGTACATTTAAGGTTTACATTTTTAAGATGTAAAAATCTCTTCTGCATGGTTCTAAATGCGTCTTTTCAAGTCTGTCTAACCTTTCTCAGCTACGACTGGCTAAATCAATGATCTGGTAAGGTTTACAAAATAAACCACAGAACTTAGTCTGAAGCAAAGCTCACAATTTTATTCCCCACCCACACTTCTTTTAATCGCTACTTCTCTTTGTGACACCTGGCACCAAGGAGATTTGGAATTATTGATACACTGTATTAAATCAGTCTTGTTTTGGCCATTCCTGTTGATCCCTCTCAAGCTGCGGTGCTGTTGGAGTTAACCCTTGCCTCCCCTCTCCAATGTAATTCAATAAACTGGCTGATAAGCAGCTGATCAGACACACCAGGTCAGGATGTCAGGAATGAAACAGATCATCTCCCCAAAGAATGTTCTTGCAAACACAAAGCAATTTTAGGTGTTAAAAAAAAAAAAAAAGAGATATAAGAATAGATTGCATCTTCTGCAGATTGAACAAACTAACAGAGTAGAAGGCGCTGTTGGAGTCAACAGTGGCACAATCACACTACAGTCAAGCAGGAAATGCGCAGCAAGGCACAGCACAGTGCAATACCCACCTCGTCTTCAGGGTAATGGCAGTCGAGAACAAGAGTCTGTTTTGTGTCATCTTTGATGACTTCCACAACAAAGTTTGGAGTTGATGTAAGTTCAGGCTAAAGAAGAGAACAGTTGCATCAGCATTGGAGTCTGAGCAGGAGCCAAAGTGAGGGCAGTCACAACACAGCCCACCCGGCCCAGCTTGTTCCCTGTCACCCTCTTCTGGGAGCCTGACCTGGCCAGGGTGACCCAAAGTTCCCTCTATGGCACCAATGGCCCTTTTCTGCAGCTGCTCACACAGGTAAAATGGCAACTGGGAGCATCTGACACCCCTGAGAGGCAGCAGCTCCCCTGGATGGGTGCCCCAAAGGGACAGGAGCTGGGAACGGACTCAGACTGCTTTGAGAGCAGGAGCTGCTCCCACCTGCCCTTCTTCAGGGAGGACACTCAGCAGGACACAGACTCTGCCAAATGCATGTACAGGTGCACAGATCAAATGTGCTGCGCCTTCTCAGCAGACACCAGAACACTCAGGAAGGGAAGGAACAAAGAAATGTCCCCAGTATTGTCCCAACGCTGAGTGCCATGCACAGGAATAAACACTGCCATGCGGCAAGTGCAGGTGAACTGCTGCCAGCCGCACACTGTGCAGCTGCACTCCTGACTCGTTCGGCATCAGTGTCACCGCAGACGAAGACACCCACCTCAAATTATATTGCTCATTTGCAGTTTTCAATGGTATTTTTACTAATGGTCCAATTAAACAGGAGTGAGACACTTTCGACAAACAAAACCATGCAAGTGAAGTCATTGTGAGCTACACTAGCCAAGTACAAAAGGCAGCATTTATTGCAGGGGGTTGGAAAGGCAAGAGATACCCAAGTTCCTCTTAATTCTCCTCGTACAGAGCTCTCTCACCCTGCTCTGCCTTCCTGCTGGAGACGAGGGTGACAGCCAATGACAGCCACCCCAGAAAAACCTGCATTTTGTGACTTAATGCTCCCAAATATCACATGAGAGAGGAAAACGCATAAGGGCAAGGGTCTAACCTCCCTCTGCGCACCCATCACTGAAGGGCACAGAGACTACATTACCTCCTGCTCATCAGGTTTCTGCTCTTCTTGTGTTTCTTCCTCAGTCGAGGGTGGAATGCTGTTATTGATGTTGAACGTAACCGTTATCCTTCAAAAGAAACAGAAGAACGCACTTTGAGCACAATCAAAAAATACCCATCAAAATTTATTCTACTTGAAGCTTTTGTTGTGGTGACAACATTGCTGGTGTTGAACTCACACACTGTGAACAAGACTAAGGACTGCGGTTTGAAACACAGGCCTGAATGAAGCTGGCTTCCTCCAGAAATGAGAAGTTTTATTAAACTGTTATTTTCAATGCAGGAAGACTGGGTGAAACTTTGTAACACATAACATAGTAGCAAGCTCATGTAAAAATTAAAAAAAAGGGCCTTTAGCCCAAGTGGGTAAAAGAGCGCGCTCTGCAGTATCGGTTTGCACAGACTGGGCAGATAAGAATAAAAGGAGCGCAAGGTGAAATACGTTTCTGCAGATTCACCAACCCCCTTGGGTCCTCCCGCCCAGGCCACACTCACTTCTCCCCGGCGATCTTCCGCACCAGCCGGGCCTCTGTGCCGTGCACCTCCAGCTCCCACCCACCGGAGACCTTAGGCAGAGATTTGTGCTTCTGGATCTTCTTCTCCTCCTTGATCTCGTCTGTCAGGAACTGCGCGAACGCTTTGTCACCTGGTGGGGGGTTGAGAATCACAGAATCACAGAATGTCAGGGGTTGGAAGGGACCTGGAAAGCTCATCCAGTGCAATCCCCCCATGGAGCAGGAACACCCAGCTGAGGTTCCACAGGAAGGTGTCCAGGCGGGTTTGAATGTCTGCAGAGAAGGAGACTCCACAACCTCCCTGGGCAGCCTGGGCCAGGCTCTGCCACCCTCACCATGAACAAGTTTCTTCTCAAATTGGAGTGGAACCTCCTGTGTTCCAGTTTGAACCCATTAATGCCCGGCATGGGGGGGTGGGAGGGGGGAAGGGCGCGCGCACGTGTCCGCCTCGCGCCCCCCAAAGGGCGGGAACGCTCCGTCCCCTCACACCGCCCGCCCACAGCGATCCCCTCACAGCCCCCCGGGATCCCCTCACAGCTCCCCCGGGATCCCCTCACAGCTCCCCCGGGACCCCCTCACAACCCCCTTCCCCGCTCACCCTCCGTGTGGAGGCCGCCGCAACCGCAGGACACGCCGCCGGCCGAGCCCCGCCGCGGGCGGAGCAGCGCCGACCGCCAGCCGCCGCCGCCCAGCTGCCAGAGGGAGCGGGCCTGGGTCGGCGCGGTGCCATGCGGCGGCAGGAAAGCGCGGGGGAAGGAGGAGGAGGAGAGGAGGCGGCGGGGCGCCGGGCGCAGGGCCGCGGCGGCGCGCAGGGCCCGGGCGAGCAGCATGGTGCGGCGGGGAGAGGGCGGCGCGGCGGGGCGGGCAGAGGACACCGCCGGCCCCGGAACCCCCCACCCCGCTTCCGGCGGCAGCCGGACCCAGCGGCCCCCGCGGCGGGGAGAGGGACAGGGGTTCGAGTCCCAGACCCGGCAGAAAAGAACGTGCACACTACTATTTCAACTTAAAAATTAAAAAGGAGGGGAGGACGGGGCAGGGACAGCATGTACAGAGCACCGGTACGTATCGAGAGGCTTCAGGGGAGGCTGGGGCATCGGTGAAGGCACAGAGGAAGCTTTAGGGATGTGGAAAAACAAAACAAAACAAAACCATGTAGTGCTTCCCTATTGACTGCAGCAACAAAAGCACCATCCACAGTGGAAGCTTTACCCCAGTACATCACCCCACGCTTTGTTAGAACAGTCAGCTTTCTGGCAAGACCTCGATGGTTTTACTCAGAAAAATATATTAAAATATTCTATAAGGGAAGACTGACCAAGGCAAATTGTTCTCCCATGTAAAGTGTTCCCTTTGCCTAGAAGCTGGCACTATTGCCCTCTCCTGAGGAACAGAACGAAAGATTCACTGACCCACCTTAACATCTTGACTTTAACATCTGCCCAGACACCCCAGTCTGCTTCAAATGACGTTCCCACAAGAACTGCAAACACTGGAACTCCTGAATGTCCTATGACCATTTCTTCTATCCACACAGCTTTCCCGCTTCACAAAACAACACCCAGGACTTCAACTTTTGCCATTATTTCTTTATTTTGAAAAAAAAAATTACAAATTAGTTCTAAATAAACGTACATTCCCTCCCTTAAACAGCCTGTTAAATTAGACTGCCCAAATAAAATGTGCTTATGCTCTATTTTCCTCTACAGATGCAGTAAAACCAATAAGTAGATACAATGATCTGATAATTCCCTGCAATTCATGTCAGGCAGAACAACTGAAACAGCTGCACACTCCTGAAATGCCAATCCAAACCCACAGCTGGTCATACATACAAAAGTTGCAAGTTTTGCCTGTGCACCATTTTTTCTCCTGGTGTTTCTTCCAAACCAAGAAACAATAGTGCAAAGGAGCACAACACAGGGACATGTGTCTGTTTCCGCTGCAACTCTGCAGACATTTAGTATCACCTTCCTCAGAACAGGCTGAGAGACAAGGCTGTTCCAGACACACCAGGTAACCCCGTTTGCTCTTTGGGAGGGTGATTTGCACATAAGCACAAGTGACATTCCAGTCAAACAAACAAACAAGGTATTTGCCCCAGTTCTCCAAGAGAAAACCAATTAGTGCAGCCCAACAAAAAGGCATACTACAATGTGCTGTGTAACTGTGATGCGTGTGACCAGAAAGAACAAATTATTGCAAAGAAAACAGTGATCACGAGCAAAGCCAGGAGCTTTCCCTGAGCAAAAAGAGGGAATAAGGGTTTGTCAACAGCCGGTATGACTGCAGCCCTAAGCTGCCCTGTTAATACATTATAAACTTTTTAAGGTTCCTATTTGAAGGATACAAAGACTAAACAGCACTTTAGTCACAGGATGAAAATCCCACCACAACCAGCGTAAACTAACATCACTGTATTGTGCAATGACTCCGCGTGTGCAGAACAGCTTCTTCTCCCGTCCTTTCAGACACACAACCTGCTTTAGTTCAGCTCATCCAAAAAATCTGCATAAATTGATCTGCTGTGTCAACAGACTCTGTTGAAATGGAAAGTTACCTCTCCCAGAGAGGTTATTTTAGACGTACTTAGGATATAATTTAAAAAACAATTTACATTTTTCCCCACACCAACACAGTCATAATGGAATAAATCCACTACCAAGCTTGTCCTTTGGAGCAGCTCTAGTTTCTTAACTCCAGTATTTTAAAAGATGATTGAGTTCCGTATTGCCACTTTTCTCTTCCTCCAATTGGTCTGATCAGCCGTGGTGGATGCTGTGAAAACTCCAAAGCACAGACAAGAGTCAGGAAACCAGAAGTGTTTGCTGAGAAATAACACCACATCCTAACAGCAAAAAGGATGAACAAAGATGATTCCAAACATGCAGGCAGCTGGACAACCTCACTGAGGAACCACCGGCAGCCTGAGGCTCAGACACAGCCAGTGAGGATCTGGCCCAATCAGCACATCCCCAGCACTGGCTTTTGGATGGTCCCAAATGAGGGTGAACATGACACACAGGCAGAAAGACGTTTGATGAGGTAAAAGACAGTAGCACCACCCTCCTAAAAACAGTAAAAAAAGGCATACTTTTCCCTGCAGACATTTAAAACTTTTTTTACCAATAAAATCTGCTAAGGACACAAGAACAACCATCAAAAATCCAAAGTCTGCTCAGAAGAGCTCTTAGGATTTCGTTTCCTCATACACAAGCCTGGGAAACTTCAGTAAGCGTTAAAAACTGGAAGCTGATGCCAACTCCTCTTTCGTCCCCAGTATAGATTTATCACATGCAAATACGCATGTGCACAGAGTACACAGAGTGTTCCCTTTTTACAGATTAACTGTTAAAAAGGGTGATTGTTCTAAGCCATGGAGACTTGTGAGGTTCTGTTTCTCATGGAGAAGCCATTTTCCTCTAAGGTTTTTACCATATTTGCAAGGCAAAGCTCTACTGCTCCTGTACAGTCATTACAAACCAAAAAAAAGAGTCTTTTAGGGTGAGCCTAAGAACCCTGGAGCTCCTGGTCCCAGATGCACAGGTCAGTTCTTGGAAGTCCGGAGCTTCCTGCGGAAATAGTCAGGGGCTGCGTCGTACAGCCAGTCGGCATCCACCACGCACAGGTCCCGCATGTAGCACTTGTTGGTGTGGAGCAGCCCGTTGTAAACCACGCAGGCGGGCTTGCAGTGGAAGAGCACGGAGGAGGGGTGGATGGCCACCGTCTGGTGCGAGTCCACCGTGCTGTAGGTGCCATCCGGCTGCAGCTCCGCTGCGTTCATGAAGAGGCTGTGAGCCAGGCAGCGGCGGATGTTCCCCGTGTCTGAGCGGGAGGACTCAATCGGCATCGAGAGCTGTTCAGCAGCGAGAAAGACAAGAGTGAGCAGTGTGTATGTGCACCCTCGCAGGCAAACAGCCCTGTTTCAGTGGGCTTCTGAGACTGGGTGTCAGAAACCCCGCTAGCAGAGGAAATAAGGAAGGACCGCTAGGAATTCAGATGTTAGGCTAATCCAGACTACTAGCAAACAAAAGATGAGCTGCAGAATGCATCGAGACTCTCCTAGGAGCAAGTTTTGGGCCAGCTGGCATGCACAATGGGACAGGGGTGCCAAATGGTGGCTCCCATGTCACACACAGACCGCAAGCTACTCAGCAGCAATTGCGGTGCTCTGTGAGTGGCAGGAGCAGTGCTGATATAAAAGCTGCTGTTAAACTGAACACCCAAATCTGCAAAGGAGCCAGCCAGCACGGGCTGCCAAGGCTGACATGGCGCAGTGGCACACACAGCACAGTTGCATCTACACTAGAGCAGCAAAACCCCTCAGGAAAAAATGTTCTCTACCCAAGAAGCCTTCCCAGAGGTCCCCTTCACTCTTCGCCTCAACTCACTGAGCAGCTGCAGAGTCAGGAATTTTACCTGACTATTCATGGGAGACTAAAAATAAAACTGCATTTTCTCACTCCTGGGACTTGATGCACAGCAAAATCAGTTTGGGAACAAACCGAAAAATACAAACAGGTGAAACACTGAAATGCAGTATGGCACAAGTTACCTTTACACAAATGTCCCGGAGCTGAGCTCTGACATCTGACACAAGCATCATGTTCCTGCTGTTGACAAAGTTCTCTTTGCACCATCCCTGCAGCAGAGATGCTGGGAGTTAGAAGGGGCCATTTTTTCACCCAAAAAGCATGACAGTCTTTGGATACCATGAAAAGCAGAATCCTCCAAACACACAATCTTCCTCAGAAAAGAGGTACTAACCCATTTTGTTGTCATATTTCCACCTGATTACTCCCCTCTGCCTACACTCCCTCCCACAGTGCTCAGAAACAGGCTGTTGTTGTTCTCTTCCCAACCAGAATTGCACTGCAAGGCCACTGAGTGCAGTGCAACAGCACTTGCTACCCCACAGGTGGTGAAAACAAGTAGCACAAGAACAACAGATGCTGCAAGGAATGGGGTACACAAATCTACAAATCAAACTGAGGTGTTTGTAGAGTAAGGTAAACCAAAACCTGCTTGTAAATATACCCAGTGTTTTGCCACTGAGCATGTCTAGGTACTTATCAGCAAGTCTCAACACTCTCCCACTCCCTCCTGTTTTCAGTTGGAACCAGAGAAGGAAGAGCCCTGGTTCTGATTACAGAACTGGCCACAGGAAGCTTTGGATAACAGGTTTCTACCTTCAGCACTCAAAAAGCTTTCTCCAATTATAAAGGATGAGTAAGTCCTCTCTTCTCATTGCTTTGGAAGGATGCATATTGCATCAGCTGTGAAGGATGCAGATGTCGCTCTGCTGTAGGCCACAAAAGGCTTCTCATCACCACCAGAAGCCCAGACAGCACTGGCATCCTACCTTGTTGCCACCGACATTTCTGAAGGCCCTGTAGATGCTGAGCAGGGTCAGATGATCCCCCTCACTGGAGATGAATTTCTTCCTGACGGATTGCACTTCCTCACGCCGGGCAGGGGGGTTGTGGAGGACACTGTCCACCGACAACAGTGACATGATGGTCAGGATCTCTTCTGTACAGTGGAACTTGGAGGACATGAGGATGGTCTGCAAATCACAGAACAAAACTGATTTTTGGTCGACTTCAGATGGGCAGATTTTCCTGCTCACTGGCAGCCCAGGAGCTTCACCAAGCTTGGTTTAGGACAATTTCATAAACATTTTGGCCTAGAGTCAACTGTAAATCCTCTTATGGGCCCACCAAGCACCTTAACAGCAACAGTCATGCTCTTTCCTGAGACTGGCCAGTTCATATACAGTACAGACATGGTGACTAAAATCCATTACAGCATCAGACACTTGATGAAACTGCTAAACAGTGCTACCAGCAACCCCAGAAATCAGCTTCAGAGGTGTCAGAGGAAAGAAATTATCTTCTAAAAAATCTCCCTGAATTAAACAAAAAATGACAAGGAAACCAGCACAGCTGCTAGAAATAAACCTGTGCTTCATTAACGCACTGCAAATATACCAGTACAGCTGCAGTCACCCCAAATTCCAGACCTTGTTTAAGGAGTTTGAAAGAGAAAAGCCAGTGGTACTGGGAAGAGTACAAGAGATAAAAATCAGTTAATTTTGCTGCCATTTTTACTTTAGAGAACTTTGGTTCCAGTGGAAAGGCTGCCATCTTCTTTCCCAGGGGGGTTAGGACAAGCTGATCTCCCTTTCGTTCCACAGCTCCCAGCAGGTCCAGCTGATCAATTGCTGCTTGAATAGCATCTGTCAAAACAAGGATGTTCAGGCTGTGAGGTCTCCTGGCTGGCACTGGCAGCGATGTGAAAGATCTGCTGGTGCCATCACTAACTCTTTTCCCTGGCCAGAGGAAAAAGTACTTTCTGTTTAGAAAAACTAGTGCCCCGAACCATGGCTTATCCCCCTCTATCCAGTACAACATCTTTTCCAATTTAAGTAGCAAAACCAAAGGCAAAATTCAAGCTGCCATCTTCAGCTTAGAGCAGAAGCCACATGAGATTCCGCTTTTCTTGGCAGAAGACCCAGAACTGCTCCCTGCTCTGTTTGGGAGCTGAACTCCCCAGTTCTCTGCTGTAACCGCAGCTGCTTTGATGACACTGAACCCAAAAAATGAGTGGTGCGTGAATTCAAGATTTCTGGAGCACCAGAAGATGCAATGGAGAGAGGCAGCTCCCCTTGCACAGCTCTGGCCTTTCACATTTTATCTTCTCAGGCTGGCCTGAAGACATGATTTTTAAGCAATTCCTCAGTAACTCATTTCTCATTTTTTTTTCCAAGGCTGCCTTTGTATCCACTTACCTGGAGATGGTTTGGACATGAAGTCAAAGTTGAGCACATTGGGAACTTTCAGGGCCAGGAGCTGAAGCATCACGTTGGCCAGGTTACACCTGCATAGACAGAAAAAACAATGAGATGGTTCTCTTCCTTTTTTAAAAAAATATTTTTTATCTTTTATTGACTTATAAGCTGAGCTAGACTGCTCAGATCTGTGCTGCAACTTGACTATTCCAACGCAGGCTGGTGAAGTTTCACTTCCTAAACCAGGAAAGGTAGGATACCAGTCCAAGATTTGGAGGAAAGTCAAAAGGACTATTACCCATGTGTGTTTGGAGACTTAGAGCTCAACTGACCACTCTGAGCAAATGCTTCCTAGTTCTTCTGTTTAAACATCTCCGCAGCTCATTTTTCTTAAAAGTCAACCAGTCAGACCCTAGATCCAGTTTGGTTGTTCAGTTCTTCACACAGCTCCGCCTGTCACAGCACAAGAAAGAGGTGTGGCAAGAAGTATGATGGCATCAGGATTCTGTACTCACCTCTGTATCTCGGGTATTGTCATTTTGTCAAACTTCTCAAACTCATCCTCTGTGTAGAGCCGGTAACAGAGCCCACTGTCCTCTCGCCCTGCTCTCCCTGTGCGTTGCCAAGCCTGCGCCTTTGACACCCGCTGGACTGCCAGCACTTCCAGACCAGTTTCTACGTATGGAAAAGCATTGCTTCAGTCTACGCCTGTGTAACACACAGCTTTGAAAAACATAACTTCATAGGATTAACAACAAAAAAATCCCAAGGTTTGCCACCCAAATACTGCTCAGATTTCACTTGATTTAGCACTCTCAAGCAAAGGTAATTATCATGGACTGTATCCATGAAGAAAAGATTCATTTGACAGACTTTTACCTCTGCATTGCTAATAACCAATAAAAACAATCAAAACCCCCCACTTAAAACCTAGGACATTAATTTAGACAGTGCAGAGAGTGTTTTAAATCAGCTGCCAGTGAGGCTCATAGCCTCAAACAACTTCTATAAAACTGAAAACAGTCTCTGCATCGCTCCTTAGAATTCCTCACCAGGGCTGTACTTCTTTGCTTTGACCATGCCGGTGTCTATAACGTATTTTATTCCTGGAATGGTGAGGGAGGTTTCTGCAATGTTGGTGGACAGGATCACCTTGCGACAGCCCTGAAAGAAAAAGCAAAATAAAGCCAGTCAAAAGCCACCTTAAATTAGCTGCAACAAAGAAACGCTGCTGATTTTGGCCAGTATGAGCCAAGCCTACGTATCACTGCAGCATGTTATGACCACACACCACGCTTGCTATGCCAGCTGCTGTAAATTAAGATCATCTCTAGTTCCTATTAGTTCCTAATCAGTTCCTAAAACCTTTGCTTACACTTCTTGCAACAAAATACATCACCCAGGACAGCTGTCATTAATACAGCTTTAAACCATTTTGGTTTCATTTCTGGCACACGATCTGAATTCTAATTTATCTGCTGAACAGGTACAAAAGGGCCCGAGGCAGCACCATTTCCTTTTCTTATGGGCCTGCCAAATATGCCCAGGTTTTTAGTTTTTTCAGTATTTGGCCCATTAACTGCTAGTTTTTTTTGTGATACGGACATAAAATTCCTATGAAATGGGCAAGTTTCAGTTCCTCTCCCCTTTTCACTCCCCCTAATCCTTCCTTCTTCTAATGATCCCAGATGACTCACTGTATGTATCTGTCAATGCCATCACAGTTGCATCATCTTATATCACATTGGAACCATTCAGCCTAAAGTCAGTGGACATTATTTACTTATTATCAGTAAAGACCACTTTAACCCCTTAAATTCCACATGCTTCTTACAGGAACTCACGCAAGCAAACAGACAAACTCATCCTGTTTACCCATCATATTGTCTGACCTTGGGTGCAGCCTGAAAGACGCGGAGTTGTTGAGAGTAGGGCAGAGAAGCGTAAAGAGGCATCACCACCATCTGTGGGCAGCCATCAGGGAGATGCTTAGAGATATCTCGACAGGTTTTGGTCATTGCTTCAATCTCTTCCTGACCGGTCAGAAACACCAGGATGTCCTGAGAAGCGGGTGCTTCCTGAAGCCAGAGGAAAAAGCAAGGGAGATGTTAAGATGATTTGGATAGGGAGGGAGAACTGAGATTGTAGTGACAGCAAATCTTCTGAGAAGTCCTGACAGTGAAGACACAGATGCTGTGCAGAGTGGGCAACAGCCTGAAGGTCCCAAAGGACTCACTAGAGGGGAAGAGTAAACCACATTTTACAGGATTAAGTTTTAACAGGATAGAGGAATCATTTAAATTCACACGGTTATTTTGCTAAATAACTGCCCAGGACATGCAAACAAGAGAGCCAGCAAGCACCCAGGTACAAGCCAGTACACACAGAAAACTCAGGTGAGAGGAGCATTTTGGTATTAGGTAGGAATCGACATCAGAGAGCTTTGCTTAGTGTTCTCCTTTCAATTCCAGCCTTGATGTGCAAGTCCCAGAATCCTAACAGCAGCTTCAGAGCATTAGATGCAGTGTAACCACCTGGCAGTTTTGCATTCAAACATTCAGTCATAAAATGCCTATGAGCTGTTATTTTAATACATTTCTGTTTGCTCTGTGATCACACTTTGACAGTAGGTTAGAATCAGCTGCCTGCTACTGTCAGCTTATGCCTGGATTTCCCCCTGCAAGCCAAGGCTCTGTACAGTTGACCACTTCCAACCTGTATTTGCACTTCGGGAATAACACCGGCCTTTGCCAACCCCTTCCTTTGAGCCAATACAACTCACTAACCCAGCAAGCTTCCCAAATATCTGCTTTTCCCGAAGGACGCAGTGAGCACCTCAGGAACGCCTCACATCATCTCTTCTGCTACAGCAACCTGGGAGTCCCCTTGACCAACAAACCACAGCCCCAGGGAGACACAAACCTGATGGGACAGCCATACCTGGTGGATTTGGAAGACTGACACCAGTGCTGCATGGAGGTAATCGCTCTGAGGCTGTTTGGTGTAAAAGATCTGAATGGGGTGCTGCCTGCCTTCTAGATAAAGAACAGGAGCTCTGTTGAAGTACTGGGAGAACTGGTCAACATCCATCGTAGCCGACATGACGATCACCTTCAATATGAGCATAAGAGGGTTTAGTGCTGAAGTTTAGACCCCACAGGACATACACCAGTCAGGACTAGCCACAAGTCAGCTTCCTGAGACTGAGATATAGGCTCAGAACAGCAAAAATCACACAGAGTTTGAGACAGAAGAGAGTGATCTTTCCTTATTAAAGCCATCAGCTTTGGTCTCACACAAGTGTAACGTGTTGGTATGATAAAATGAGTGAAGATGCGTTAAAATTCTTTTCTGCCATTTAATAAAGACAGTTGAGTATCCACAAAGCCAGGCTGCACAACAGTCTATTGAACAAGGCTGTGCTAGGACCTGCCAGTCCCACTATGTGCCTTCTCCACCCAAACCAACATGCACTCACACACTCCCTTGTGTACTCACATACATGTTCACATCGTACAGCTGACATCTCAGACAAACAGCTCCTGTATCCAGGGTGCTCTCAGCAACAGTAACAAAACCTCCCCAAACGTGCCTAGTCTATAACTAACACCCACTAAGCTCTTACAAACAAACGCAGCAAGGAGCTGACCAGATACGTTGTTCAGACAAGTTAAATCAGGCCCACACACCATAAGCTGGCCACCCTTGTCTATTCAGATTTAAAGGGGCTTTGTAGGAACAGAAAACAGACAAGGCTGAAATTTCGACCACTTTAAAAAACCCCAGGAGGCACTCATAGCTGTCAGGGTCCCAGCTCCAGCCCTGCCCCTCGCTGCCATCCTACATGCACATACTTTCAGTGGCAGTTTGCCCAGTTCCTTTCGTTTCTTTTGTGCAGCCTTCACCACTCCAAAGAGTACATCAGTATGGATTGTCCTCTCATGGGCTTCATCCAGGATAACAACACTGTACTTCCGCAGCATCGGGTCCCCAATAGCTTCTCGAAGCAGCATTCCATCTGTCAAAAACTTGATTCTAGTTTCATCAGATGTGAGATCGTCGAAGCGTACAGTATAGCCAACCTACGGGAGAAATCATTTCAGAAAGCACAAGCACAAAGTTACTACAAAGCACTCTGGCCAATGTATCAGCCAGAGCCCACTGGAACTCAGGGGAGACGCTGGAAAGCATAAGGGTGTATTTGCAGTCTGTGAGCAGTTAGTCTTGCAAATCTAATAATCCACCCAAAGGAAATTCCCAATAGTGTACACTAATTAGCTTTTTCCAACTAGAAGCATACTATAAATGCTCTAGGTTTCCTTTCCTTTCTTCCCTGCTAGAAAGCACTACATGCTCTCTGAAGACTTTATGTAGAAGTCCTTCTCCTCCACTTTTCTCCCACAGATTCACAGATCTGCACAGATTCAGCACTCTGCTCTCCTCGACAGTGACTTTTGATACAGGGAGCAATGGAAGGGAATGTAATATTTTTTTATTCATTAACCAGTATTTTTTCAAAAGGAGGAACACAGACAATAATCAAGAAGAAAAACATGACAGAGTCAAACATAAACCCCCCTGAGCCACAGAAGCAGGTAAACAGATGTTTTTTTTCCATTCAGACATATTATTACATGAAGATTACCTGCTACCCCGTGGTTCTTTTTTATCTTACCCATTAAGCCCCAATACAGTCCCATTGGCACTGCAGTACTAAACCAACTTTGTAAAGCAACCTACCAGTTTCCCCAACTCCGTCTTCTTCTCATCCGAGACTCTGGTAGCTAAGGATATAGCTGCTACTCTGCGAGGCTGAGTCACAGCGATGATGCCCTGGCGGCCAATTCCTGCTTCATAAAGGTACTGCGGGAGCTGAGTGGTCTTCCCTGAGCCCGTTTCTCCTAAAGAACAAAGGAACAGAGTTTTTCACTTTTTCAGCATCTTCAAATGAAAAGTCTCAACTCATTTTTCTGTGTTAATTTAGTAATATTTCAGGATGAGGAGGCTGAAGACAGGAAGAGGGTGGGGAACTTGCCCAAAGTCACATGGTAAAGCAGCAGCAGGTCAGGGAGCAAACCCAGATGCCCTGCTCTAGTCACTAAGCACTCCCCAACAAAACTCATTTCACCCAAATTCTCTCCAGCCATATTCTGGTTTAGAAACATATTCCAGTCTGTCTGGATAGGAAGCATTTGTTGTGTAACACAGCCAACATAAGAAGACAATCATGCTGAGCAAGGAACAGATGCTGGTTTGGTTTTGTGCCTTGTTTGCACTACACACCACCAAGTTTTAAAGTAAAGCTGTAGGGAAACCAAAGCAAAGCTTTTGTCACAACAGCAAGTACCAAGTTATGGTTTGAGGCTCTCTTAGAGGAGCGCTCATGGCACCGACCAACCAGCAAGTCTTGCTCTGTGCCTTCCTGAACCCAGAGATGGTCCCTTCAGCCTCTGGTGAACGTCTTCTTCCTCCACACAGCACTATCGCAACATAACCAACACTGTCCCATCTTCCCCGGGTGTATTTCCAGCACAAACTCTGTGTACACCCCTCTACCTAAGGCGACAATCAGCAAAAGCTGCCATCAGCACTCACCACAACATCCACACAAAAAGCACAGCTTGCTGAGTGCAGGATAGAGCAGCACAAATCCCAGTGCTTAGAGGCACCACAAGTGAAACTGCCTTGAAGCGCAAAGTGCATGGAAGAGCAAAGAGTCATAGAATCATTTCAGATGGAAGAGACCCTCGGGATCATTGAGTCCAACCATAACCTAACCAACTCCAGCACTAAGCTATGTTGTCTAAATGCCTTTTAAGCCCCTCCGCCACTGCCCTGGGCAGCCTGTTCCAGTGCCCGACAATTCTTGCCCGGAAGAATGTTTTCCTAATATCTCATTTGAATCTTCCCTGGTGCAACTTGAGGCCATTTCCTCTGGTCCTGGCACATGTTCCTTGGGAGCAGAGCCCGACCCCCCCTGGCTCCAAGCTCCTTTCAGGCAGTTCAGAGATCAGAAGGTCTCTCCTCAGCTCCTGTTCTCCAGTTGAACCCCCCAGGTCCCTCAGCCACTCCCCAGCACACTTCTGCTCCAGCCCCTTCCCCAGCTTCATCACCCTCCTCTGAACTCTCTCTAGCACAACTGGAGAATAAAAATATGACTAATTTACCACATTTTGGATTTACACCCAAACCCACTTCTCACAGGCCGCACCGCCGCCCAGCAGGACCGGCCCAGACCCGCGCTAGGGACACGCGCTGGGGACACCCGCGGTGCCGCCCGCTGCGGGGCGCCCCCTCGCCGAAGTGCCTGAGGGAACCCGCGGCCGGGCTCCCGCACTCACCGATGAGGACGGCGCTGTCCAGGCCGCGGAGCTGGCTCAGCAGCGGCCCCCGTGCCTGGAAGATGGGCAGGGTGCGGCGCTGCGAGTCGACGGGCGGCGGGTGGCGGCGGGGCGCGGGGGAGGAGGGCTGTGCGGAGGATGAGGGCTGAGCGGCGGGCCGGGGGGGTGGTGGCGCCGCCACCTTGGGCCGCTTGGCTGGGGGTCCGTCCCCGCCGGCCGGCATGGCCGCGCTGCGCCGCTCCGGGCCACACTGTCGCCCTGGCGACGGCTGCGCCGCAATGGCGTCAGCACGCCGCCGTCACACCCACGTGACGCAGCGCGGGGCATTACGGGAGATGCAGTCCCGTGATGGCGCCCGGCCCCACGTTTGGGGCATCACCAACGACCCACCGGGGACAACTGGACCTCGGCTCAACCCGGGCTCCCCGCAGGGAAACCCCCAGAACCGAAACATGCTCAAGTCAGCCAAGAAGGGCAGAGCTGACCCACAGGTAACATCTGAGACACGCAGGTTCAAGATCGCCCTCATTCCAGTTTATGATCCATCGGCACAAACACTCTGACATCACACACGGCTGACAGACACTCTCCAAAGGGGACTTTGGCATTTAAACACACTTCTTTGTGGGACAGGCTGCCCAAGAGGGTCATTAAGCACCATGTTAGGCAGTAATCTGCTAGTAACAGTCAGTTTTGTCTCAGAGCACAAGTCAGCAACATTTCAAAGTTCTTCCCAGAGACAAATATTGGGGTATTACTCAGTAAAGAGGCAAGTACAATCTCATATGCTCCACCAGAGCAGAAGGAAGTGTGTGAGAAAAGTAGCTTTGGAAGAGCGAGGACAGATGAGCATGGCTGTATAAGAGATTGTCCCCTGGAAGGGGAACGTCACCTGCCCCCAGCCACAGGACTCCGGATTAGAACGGGTTTTATCCCAGCTGCAGGGCTGGCTTTAACCTTCATCTCCAGCCTGCAACATCCCACCAGTGAACTGCTAAAGAGACTCTTAAACACTGAACTACAGAAAGGTTTTGATCCAATTCCTGTCTCAAAAGCTATCCTGGAGCAACATTGCCCAAAACATTTTTAGTATTCTTAGAGAGCAAGATTTATGATGTTTTGGAAAACAAAACAAAACAAAATAAAATCTCCCTTAATTCATAACCACTAACAGACAATATACAGATACAAGTGGAGTCACCAATTTTGTTTACCAGAATCTAATATGCTGCTTGTGGCCTAAGCATCACCCCAGGAGATCCCAACACATTCATCTCCTGGACTACAAACAAGTTAAAAACCCATAGCCAGTTTAAGAACAGCAAAATCTGAGACTAAACAAGACAACCACATGTGTGAAGGCTAAGCCTTTTCTCCCAAATTTAAGAGGAAGATGGAGTTTAAACAATATCTCTTTTTACCTATTATGATATAATTGTTACCTAGAATAATCCATAGCATCGAGACTGACAGAAAGCAACGAGTTGAACTGGGCTCCGAATACCCTGTGTGGCTCCTTAGATATTTATATTTCCTAGCAGTTCTGAGACACACTGGTAGGCAAAGCTTGCATTAATGCCATCTTTTCTGGGTCTTGCTTTTTCCAACCTCTGCGTTTTCACCAGCCGCCTCAAGACTACAGGATTATACAAAGATTAACAAGAAAAGATCCACGAGACATTTTATTCAACTCATCATCTGAGATATTTGAGCAGTTCTGACTCCAGACAAGTTTTTTCCCTAGTACTCCAAGCCACTTGATAACAATTAAAAGTGTTTGTGGGGGTAGATTTTTTAGAACTACCTATTTAGACGAACCAGCAAGACTCAAACCTGGTGATGTGAATACCCAGTGTTTGGGGGAAAAGCCATCAAAATGTAGTCTCTGCCTGCAAATGTACCCCCACACAGGCACATTCCCAAAACCTAACAGGCAAAATGCAGAGTCTGCATCATGCAATGTGTTGCATTTCTTACAACTCAAACAAGACTGGAGACAATAGCATCTCAGATTAAAAAACCTTTTGCCATTGAAATAGGGACTCACATGTTCAACCATCTTGTAGTTGTTTTATCCAAGAATTAAAAAAAAATGAGTTCAAACCCAAAAGGTTGGTTTTGTCCCCTGTAAAGTTTCCTGTATAGTTTCCTGTATCAAATAATTGGGAAAAAAAAAAAAGCTTTATAAATCACTTTAAACAAGTATGCATGGTCTTGTTAACTGTAGTTGACAGGAAATTGTTTCCAGTTTTAGTTTTTTTGGCTCCACTGGATCAATATTTTCATTACCAGCACAATAAATTCCCTTACTGGGAAAGACACTGGTAACCTGGAAGTGTCTTGGATTAGACTGCGATTTCATAAAGTGCTTGTATCCAAACCCATAGAGCTGTCAACAAGTGTCCTTTCTGGAATGAGGAAGGAGAGAGTCCCCAGTGTGGAACTTCACTCAGGTCAGGCTCTCCCAGTTGGCGCTGGGTTTTGGCACAGACACTCATTACCCTCCGAGGCGCTGACCCTCTCCCCAAGCAAATCCACCCGGTCGCTCTTCTGGCAAGGGATTGTAATTAGGATCATCCTCCGGGGTATCAAATATTGCTTTCCTGGAAAACAGAAAATATATATTTTTTTAATTTTAGAAAGCACGTTTCACAATAAGACTGAGACTGCTCCAATCCTGCCCATGTACAGCATGCTCCCTCAACAGCAGCAATTTATACCCAAGTCACATGTGCTGTTCAACCAGGAGCCATCTGGAAGAATTATGTGCCTACATCAACCCAGACTGACAAGATTCAGCTGAAAGTTAAAATTCCACCTCCAGTGTAAGCAGAATTTCCTACAGCTAGCATGTTCTCCCAGGACAGAACAAGGGAGTTAACAATGAGTGGGATATTGAAAAACTCTTCATATTTTGAGATGGGGACAAAGTAAGAGTCGAATACAGGCAGCATGGTCTCCATCTTGCAGGCAGTGAAAGGCATACTTGAGATCTGCATTTGGGACAACATTAGAGGCTTTAGTTTCCTATTTATTACAAAAATTATGCTTAACTCTGTAGGTTATTTTATCACCGGTTTTAGAGGTTCTATCTCTGTAGATTTTTTTAATCCACAAACAAAAATACAGTAGATTCTTTCAAATCAACAAGCAAAAAAAATCACAGGCTGCATGCAAGTAATCGTAGCCAAAATGTCTCAATTAAAAGTGTGTTCAACAAGACAGTTCTTAGAATAGCTAAAGGGATTAGTACTCTTCACCAGAATGCCAGGACATTTCAGAGAACTTTTCAGAACAGGAAAAAAAAAATATCAGGAGTATTACAGGATTACAGCTAATACATAAATTAAAGTATCTGCAAAAAACCATCCAGAATATTACACCCAGACAAGAATCACAAGCAGCCTTCCAAATACAGACAGGTAAGAGGATTTAAATGGCAGCCTGAAGGCAGCTGACACTTTGTTTCCAGAGGAAGGGAGTTACTGAAACAGCACACTGCTGAACAAAAATAATCCGTCAGTGTGAGATACTTGTCCAATCAAATAGGTACCACCCATCAGTTAAACTAAGCATAGGTCTGAATATGATATTTTCATTACCCAGGCTTCTGGAAGCCAGTTAAATTAAAACAGAACAAAAAAAGAGAGTCAGTTCAGCTCTAAACAATTCTAAGAGTCCCACAGAGCACCACAATTTGGTCTCAAGCTGCCTAATTTACCAGAGGTCACTGTGACTGAATTATAAACAGTTTTCATCACAAGTACTTTTTCTACATCCGTTCCAGATCGGATGTCAATACTCACAGGACAGACGGTGTTCTCAGAAGCCTTCCGCCACCAGGCTGGTTGGGAAAGACATCCTCTAAGAAAAAATATATATGTCCAACAGCAATGCCTAGTATGTAAAGAAAAGGCAAATGGTGATTTTTCAATATTTCTCATTTATAATACAGCTTTCAATGGCTTCACTAGAATTTTCAGAAAAAAAAAATCATCAAAACCAAATCAAACACACATTGATTCTTTCACAGTAAGTACAAGAGACATAGAAATACAAAAACCCATTAACCATGCTGACATCAGATGAAAGCCTTAACACTAGAAGACACAATACAAGTAAAACTGATTATCATCATCAAACATACCGATGTTACGGCCTTACTAGAGTTCAAAAAATCCTAACATAAAGTATTTTACTTCAATAGTCTGATGCCCACAATCAGATTATGTGCCCGGGCTGATTCCAAGCAATAAAAAGTCAAAGCAACAGAATCTCTTTCCATCCTTGTTACTGTACAAAACATGCTACAGGGTTTAGAAATCAGAACAGCCTGGTATAAATGTACTGGATGAACTAATTGCACGTAAAAGGCACTTAGCCCTTGGGTTTTTCCACATTTTGTGTTTCACGTAGAACACTGGCAGGAAAAGAACCTCATAATTCTTGCAGTTGCTTACCCAGGAGATCCACGATGATGGAGTTCCCCAAAAGCAGCGAAAAGCCCATCAGCACCCAGGGTAGAAATGGGGCTTGAAAGATGAGGAGACCAAAAAAGTTCATACGGACGTAGGGGTTCCTGCGGCTCCACACATACACCAGCATTATTGTGAACGCCTGACCCAAGAAAACCAAGTTCACAAACAGGCCAAAAAGCTGTGACAGTCAAAGAAAATAGTTCACCAAATAACTGTCATGAGGTCAAGCACGAGAAGAATTTGACAGCTTGGCCTGTAATCCTACATTTTCCACAGAATTTTTATCTCTACTTTCCCATGTTCAAGTAAATTTAAACCTACCGTTGATCAAATTCAACACCTACATCAGCGTTCAGGGTACCTGTAGCCTGAAAAATCCCTTTAAAGTATAATTTAGCATGAAAACACTGAAACAACTGCATTTCTCTTAGACAGCCTGAGCTCGATTACACACCTGGGCAGTCCCGTTTTATCCACTAATCTCCCATAATCCTGTCAAGCGGTAAAAAGCCTGAACAAACGCCCCAGGACTGAACAGCAACAGTCACAAACCATCCAAAACTACTCCAACGAACACCGTTACTCCTCATACTAAAACCAAAATATTCTATCACCTAAGAATTAAGATAAATGTAACATCCCGGTTTCAGCTCTCAGTCACATATCTTTAGCTTTACTAAAGCAGTTTGGAACACAAAAAGGATACGGTCATTAAAAGTCCTCCAAAAAGGAACATAAATACAAAATCTGCCGTCCGACCTCGGAAAGAGCCTTCTTCGAGCATGCGGCAGTAACGATATCTGAAGTCGCAGGTCAGGAAAATTCGATTGCAAATAAGTTTAAAGCAGACAAGTTTCAGTTACAGAAAAACTTAGATGTAAATTTTGTATCCATTAACTTAATCAATTGGGTTCTTTTCGGTGTCTCAGCTGAGAGGGTGACCCAGAAGCAAAATATATTACTTGGAATTTTCTCCGGCACGTCAGAACCAACCTGAAGGATGAGGCTTGTACGACAATGTCTTAACACCACAAAAATAAATGGCAAAAGTTTTGACAACTTAGGACAGAAATCCTACCGATGTCCCTTCATGACATCAGGGGAATTTGCATTGATAAACTCCCAGGAACTTCCCAGCGGAACAGAATGGAACCTTTGCCTATATGGGACATATAGCAACACGTCTATACTCTGGAGCTCTGTTTTTCAAGGAAAGAAAAAAAACTTGATAAAGGATACAAAAAGATCATGTTAAACAAAAAGTTAAAGCCAACTGGTCCAAAGAATAAGTAGTTTGTGATTAACCTCCATACCTGGAAATAAGACAAATAACAAGGACTTTAAACATGACAGTTTATTTTTATTGCCCAAACAGAAAAGCAAGTAACAATGTAACTGAATGTCCTCTACAGGCAATGAATCTAAGACCTACACAAAGATACAGTTCTTGTTCCAAAACCAGAGTTCTGTTACCCTGTGTGCAAAAAACATAAACAAAAAAATGCAAACTGTAGCACACTGGGATGAGATGTTGTTTATTACAGAGTTGCACAAGCCTGGATGCTGGAATAAAGCCAGCAGGCCAGAAATAAAAGTAACAGCCATTATATACAAAATCTTCTTACAGAGCACGGCAGGACAGGGCCCGACGGGGTCCAAGGAGCCTGACAGAGACCAAAAAAGCCCGACAGGACTTGACAGAGCCCAAATAGTATTTTGCAGAACGATTCTCATATTATTAATTTTGAATGAAATTCCTAGTAGACTGGGAAGAAATAATAAATGAGAAGTAATCAAACCACAATTCTTGACTGGCAATAGATCTCAGTGGACCTCAAGTTTTGCCCATTACTAGAATCTAGGACCATCCCCTCTCAGAACACAATCCCTCTCCAGAACCACAAGTCAACTCTGGAGCCCAATCTAGAACCCTCAAGTGAGCCAGAATCTAATCTATATCACAACCCAGAACTTCAAGTGACTTCTCCATCAAAACAGCTCCCAGTTACCAACAGGATTCAGTCTTTTAAGTCGTAACGATTACAATATGATTGGCATTTTAGCTTTATAGTTTCTTTAAAATGTAACTTCAACATTAGAAGTCACAGTCATTTGCGTCACTCAATTCTGAGAAGACAAGCACTTGCAAACTCAATGGTGTATTTAAAAGCCTCCCATGCTCCAGAAAACACTTACTTGAAAGTGCTTAAATATTAATTCAGGGTTGAAATACAGCTGAAAGGGTGTGATTAGTTCTAATTGCTGAAAAAGAGAATAGTGGATGCAATCAGTACAGTAAGAAATAGATATATGTGCCCAGCTAAACAGCCCCTTTGTGATAAAAAGAGCCCAAGCAGTACTCAGTCAGCACTCTGGGCTCTCAAACACAAGCGAACCTTGATAACAGCGATAATGGGGCTGTAGAGATTATTATTTAACTGTGCTTTGCCCCTTTCCAGCCGGGCAGCCGGCAGGGGCTGGAGCGGCTGCTCTTCGGGGATCCCACCGCTCCGGGCCCTGAGTGGAAGAGACCTGGCCCTGGGGCGGGCCGGAGCTCACGCCCTCCCGCTCCTCTCCCCACACCCCTCTCTTCCCACATCTTCCCACATCTCCCCACGCCCTGCCAGCTCTGCGAGGCCCCTACCGTCCCCGCCCACTGGCCGAGCCCCCAGCGGGAGTGTCAGGGCGGGGGCAGCGCGGCCGGGGCCGCACTCACCACGGCGGCGGTAGTGAGGACACAGGCCGTGGTGTAGGCCCGCGTAACGGGCGGCACCTGCAAGTACTCCTGCCGGAAGGTCTGGTACGCCATCTTAGCGCCCCCCCCCCCCCCCCCGCGCTGCTTCCGCTTCCGCCACGCGCGTGCGCCTGCACGGAGCCAATGGGCGTCGGCAGCGCGCCCGTTTGCTCCCCTCGCTATCCCCGCCCCCTAAGGGCTGGAGCGCTTGATGATTGGGCGGTACGTTGACGCTCGCGGTCGCTGATTGGCTGTGGGCGGTGCCGTTCTCCTGAGGGAGTTCGAACGAGGCGGGAAGCGGCTGCGAGCGGAGCGGCCGGAGGGAGAGTGTCGGTCGGTACCGGCTTCGCGGGTCGCGGTGCGGGAGGCCGCGCTGGGCACCGGGTTCCCCTCAGCTCCGGCCTTCCCGCGGCCTGCGCTTCTCCTTCCCTCACCGGCTCTCGCTCGCCGCCATGTCGGTCGATCCCCGGGCCTACGAAGCGCAGTTCTTTGGCTTCACCCCGCAGACGTGCCTGCTGCGCATCTACATCGCGTTCCAGGACTACCTCTTCGAAATCATGCTGGTGGTGGAGAGCGTCATCCTGAAGAAGCTGGAGCGCCTTCCTGACTCTAAAATCACCCCCTTCCAGATTCGGAAAAGCACGGAGAACTTCCTTCTCTTCATGAGGCAGCAATTCGATAAACTCTTCGGTATGATGGAAAAAGTGCTTCTGCAGCTGGTGCTAAACATCCCCAAGAACGTGCTTCTCCCCGAGGACAAGGCCCACGAGCAGTACCCGTACAGCAAGGAGCAGTTCCAGGCGCTGCAGGACGAGATCAAGCAGCTGCAGCAGCAGTACCGGGCCGAGGCGGCCGCCGGGCAGGCACTACGGGCAGAACTGGAGGAGCAGAAGGTGGTTCAGGCCGAGCTCGAGAAGATTTTACAGTGGTTTGACGGGCTGGAGAATGTCTGTAGGGAGCACGGGACCGGCAACTTCAAAGAAAGCTTTGTGTTCTTGACACAGAACTCCAAGAAGCTACGAGATGTGCTGAAAGACGTGGAAGAGAAGCACAAAAAAATACAGAAGTGTGATCAGTTATTGTAATGGAAATTCTGTAAAAGCAGTAAAAATAATGTCAACGGGTTGCTTAAAATAATATGGGTTTATCTTTCTGGAAGCATCTGCCTTAATCTCTTACGCCTCTATTCTTGCCAGGATCTAGACTAGAAGCTGCTGAATGTTCAGTTTACACCTATTTTGCACCTCTCTAGGGAGGCAGGGAGAGAAAAAACCTGTAAAATGTAACTCTAAAATTGGTGGTTTAGAATAGATTTTGGGTTGGATAATCTGGCCGTGAATGCACCTTCCTGACTTTATGAATGTCATCTCTGAACACAACATAGCATTTGTTTATTGTAAGGATTATTTGTTTAAAAAAAGATGCCTAAGTAAGACCTGTAGGAAGTGAATTTCCAGACTGATACCAGTTCAGAGTTGATGTTCCCAGCAGCGTGGAGGTTGGGGCTCTGTGCCAGCTCCCCGTGCTGTGCTGCACAGGCAAGTTCTGGTTAAGGCCGAGGTGCCATTCACTGTGTTTTCAAACCCAACAACAAGGAAGTTCACAGAGAAGAGTGAGATGGTAATGCTGTTGTCACGGCTCTGATGAGAAATAGATCTGTTTGCATCAATACTGAATTTCAACCCAGTTTCTGAAATATCTGGGTTATTTACCTCCACATGAGTTTGCGAGGAGGCACCTTGTGTTTTCTTTAAGTGAGGAGCACAAGCTGCTCCAGAGACCGAGAGAACCCGCTGGAGGAAAAGAGCAACTTTATCACTTTGTTCTGCTTTAGCTTGTGGTGCTTTGTATATATATTTTGTTTTGATTTTTTTGTTGCCCAGTGTCCTTTTTCTACTAAACATCAAAGTTCATTTTATTCGTGTTTAATCAGATTTCCATGTACAAAAGTTATGAAGACTGACTGAAGTGCTCGAGTTCTTTGAAGTCACTTAATTAAGCTTTTTCTATCTGTACTTCCTTCACCATACGTCACAGTCTGTCTGCATCTTTCTATTTGCATCGGCAGGTTTTGAATCTTCTGTACAGACATACAATGAAATATCAATACTAATTTCTATTTTCTTAAGGTAGACATTTGAAAGACATCAAACTTGTGAGTGATTTAGAAGTTACAGCAATAAAAAAATGTATCAAAAGCATAAAATACACTTTGTGATTCTTTCTTCTCCGACTTCAAGACTTTATACAGAATCAGCTCAGTCAAACCAGAATCTTTAAACACATATTGCCTCGATGAGTGGTTGGAGACCTGGGAGAGTCGGTGGCCACACATGAAATCCTCACAGAGGAAATTAATTTGGGATGTTGAGCTCTAGACGTTGTAGTGAACTTTTGCCTGTGTGGGGGCCAGAGTTCAGAGGAGGGAAAAGTAGGGAATCAGGTAAAAATTACTTGTTTAGAAAACAACCTAGTGACTTAAAAGTTGTTATTCTTGAAGTTTGAAGGGTAGAAAAATGTCATGATTAATACAGTGTCTGAAGGAGGTAATCTTATTGAAAAAGCGCATCTTCATTTCCACTCTGTTACCATCAGTCTGGAGGAGGGGTTGGGTGCAGTGGGGAAGGAGTTGGCACCGTGTCCCAGGGATGTCCCCAAAACACCCTCCAAACATTGGGTGTTCAGTTCCCAATGCAAAGGGGAAAAAATAAATACAATTAAGAATTTTTTTGGCAGCATTCACAGCCACTTTGAGCACTGGAGCCAGGCAGGGCAGCCCTCGATGTATGTGCTGATTGATGGTGTAATTAGCAGCTGTTAATAACCCACACCTGGCAGAATGCCAGCCCAGGGCAAGGAGGGTTACCATGCCCCTCCTCATTAGAAGCTTTAATTACAGGCAGGAAATGCTGGCAGCAGCCACACGCTCTAATTGCTTCACCTCAGGCTGGCGGTGGGTCAGCTCCCTCTGTCCCCAGGAGTGCCACTGCTGTCCTCATCCCCATCCCACAGCACAGCGGAAGGGACCAATGGGGCAGGGAGAAGATGCTTGTGTGACACCAGCCGTTATAATGATGAAAAATAAAACAAAACAAAAAAATGTTATGCCAAAAGATTTTCTGTCACAGGTATTTTGGCTGGCCTGGACTAAGCAAGAGGCTCCCCCATCCCAAAATGCAGCCCTGAGAAACCTCCCCTGCCACAAAAAATAGAGGTGGACAGGCCATGGTTGAAGCCCGGGGAGCAAACACTTACCAGCATCCACATCCGCAGCTTCTAAGGACACGCTGTGTCTAATATCAGGCCCAGCAGAAACATCTTCCCAGCTTTTATTGTAAATCATCATAGAGGACTTAACTTCAGCCTGGAGAGGGGGAAAAGAATAAAAGCACCAAATGAACTAGAGAAATAACATAAAGGCAAGATGGAGCCTTTGGAGCTCACATCCCTGGATGGATCCCACCAGGCAGTGATGCCCAAAACCAGACATTTTGGACCCGATGGTCCCACGCTTTGCGACCACTCTGCTCTGATTATTTTTGTCCTCGTCCCCCAGCAGCTCCCCAGCCTAGCACCTCCCAGCACCCTCTCTACCTGGGCAGTGGCAGCTCCTGCACACCCACGTCTGAGGATTTTATCACCTTTCATGTCTCCGCAGGAAGGGAATTCACCTGCTGCTTTGTCTCACTTATACCTCCCAGGCTGTTATTACTCCTACTTACACAATTCAGAATATTATTCCCTCCTGCCACCTTAATTTCTAATAATTAGTATTTGGTATAGTACTACAGCAGAAGCCAACTCTTAATGACTGTTATAATAAGCACTAAATCATAATTTACTGTTCAAGAAATCCAGTTTGAAATGCAGCCCATTTAAAAGAAAATGAGGAGGGGTGGCTTGCAAACCATTTATCTGGCTGGAACAAACCCCAGATCGAGTACCCAGTAAGATTTGCACATGACCATAAACCCTGGGGACATTTACTGGCCTGGGACACATCACTGACCATGTCTCAGGGCTGGACGCAGGATGGCGGCAGCGACATGACCCATGACGGTGAGACTGGAATGCTGCAACCCCAGGGGGCAATTATGTGACTTCAATATTTTCTTTACTCCCTGCCAAAACATTGGGGTATTAATCCACCCAGTGTGGGAGCGGGCGATAGCATTAATCCAACAAATGTGCTCATGCGTTAACGAGTCCTCGATGTCCCTGCTTGCACCCTCGAGCCTCTGCCTGTCCCTCCGACAGGGAGGTTTTTTCCTTCCTTCCTTTCACGGTGCTGGTTGTAGCGGGTTCAGCCCTGTTGCTATGGCGCTGGGGCACATCTGGGCATGTTTTTCTGAGCTTATCGCATAAACGACTTCTCCGATAGCACAAAGGGACACAGTTCCTCCCTCACCTGCTCAGCCAGTCGGGATCACTGCAGCACCGAAGCACCTGGCCCCAAAGGGGGTTTGGGTTCTTTAGTCACCAATTCGGTGTTGGTGTGCCAGAAACAAGCTAGAAAAGCCAAAGGAAAAAAACAAGAGGATAAGAAGTTTAAAGTGATGTTCAGTGGCTGCCTTGAGCCCACAGGAGATGGTGATGGAGCTTGTCCCCAACTTTCCAGCACCGAGTCAGCCCGTGCCCATTGCAGCCACTGAGCCCCAGCCACTTCTGCCGTGATTTTGGGAGAGGCGCAGCCTCCATCCTCATCGTCACCCCAGGGAGGGTCATTCCATCAACAAAAATGCAAAGAATGGACTTGTTAGGAATGAACATCCCCAGGTGAGAAATAAAGCTGCATGGCTTATAAAATTCAAGCAAACCCCCTCTCTTTCAATTAGAACTTTGCCTAAGAGATGCTCATCACTGTATGCCTCGGTACAAGTAACAGGGCCACAAAATGCTTTTTGCTCAGTTTGCAAAATAAATAACAGGTTTTGTCTTCGCGTGGTTTGCTGGGAAACACCAATTGTCACCTCTATGTGCAGCCTGCTGCTGCAAACGGAACAGGAAAATGAAGCTGTTACATCCCAATGTGAAGCACAGATGTGTCTCCTTACCCTCCGCCGGCTGTCAGGGGAGATGCCAGGACCCACTCAGGGACATTTCTGTGACAGGATGTGTTTCTTGGCACACGACAACTGGCTCAGGGCATAAAGAGGCTCCTGCTTTCTTCAGGGAGGGAGAAAAGGGAGGTGAGGGATTTCCTAAGCTATGCCCAACTCTTGGCGACTTTGCAAAAACAGATAAAATAACAAAGCTCATCTAGAAACAACGTGGGTCATCCAGTGAAACTGAGCATTCACCCCCCAGCGCATCCCCTCCCAACAGCACAACAGCAAACAGCCCAGCTCTGCTGGAAAAACACACATCAGGATATGATGCACCCAAGCTGCTGCTTCTTTTTCCATTCACTTTTGCTGCCTGGGCACAGCTGAAGACCTGGGCCTGTGTGTGAGACCATTCCTGGCTGGAAAGGTTTTGGTCTCCCCATTTCTGTCCCCTGACTGTGAAACCAAAAACATCAGCTCATGGGAAGCTGAGCCTGGTTTGCTGAACCAAAGAGGCTGAAAACTGCGACCCCTGAGTGATGAGGATGCTTGCAATTTATACACCCGCAAACTAAAAAGTGTGTTTAGCATTCATGGTTATTTGGCCCAACGTGTGTCTGGGAAGAACATTAATAACAGGTGATGAGATAAAGCCTTCACTGTTTTTTTTTTCTTTTTGGTATTATAAAAATGAGACAAGAGCAGTTGCCTCCACCTGCCTCACCTGGGGAAGGTCCCCGGAGCACCATGGGATCAGCCAGTTCTGCCCAGCAGTACCAGCCTAGCCCAGATTTGCTGCGGTTTCCACAACCATGCGGAGTTGGCTCTAGCCCAGCACAACCCCTCTTCAGAGCAAACCGCACGTTTCTTTGGAAAAAAAAAAACACAATTAAGGCAAGACAATTTAACAGGCCACGTAACAGCAAGATGCTGTAACAGTTGGTGATGTGGAACCGAAGCATGGTGGGTCCCTGAGCCTTTCTCCATCCAGGGAAAAGCCCAACAGGGAAAGCGCAGGGAGAAAAGGAGCCTTGGAACCCTGTACGCGCCTCTTTGCTGCAGCCGAAAGGGCTTGAACAGCAGAGAGCATGCGAGAGCCACCAACGCACCAGGAACCGCGCTGACACCGAGTGTCGTTTCCGTGGACTTTATTGCCATTTTTCTCTTCAGTTCCAGAGTACAAAACATGCAAAAAATAGCCTCTCTATTCATGGTACATATTTACAGTGTAACGGCCATGTGCCATTACAGTACTGAGTGCCTATACATCATGCTTGAATTATAGCAGAGTACATACAGAGTCATATATTTAACATCAAGTATAACAAGATACTTAAATACTAACAGAACAGGCCTAGAAGTCAGAAACAGCAGCAAAATTACGGCACAGAGGATCCGAATTATATCCCCAAAAGCTGGATTTTTTTTAAAATTTACACTGGGTTTTTTGGAACACTTTGACCAATGGCTTGTGGTTACTGACTGGGGGCCTGGGCATCTCCCAGCAGTGACTCTGAGGATAAATGGCCTTTTTCAGGAAGGGAAGGCGAAAGGCAGCGATCAGCTCTCGAGATCCTTTCTATCCCTGGTCCCGCAGGAGGCTGCATGCAGAATAACAGAGTTGTGGCGTAATTCAGGTTAATTCAAGTTGGGAGGGACCTGATCAGAGCATGGTCTTTTGTAGCAGCATCTGGGCCAGGAAAGACATTCCTTTCACTGCTTCGCTCAGCAAACACCACCATAAATGTGCCCTGGTAAAGTGAAGTTTGGTACCTAAAGTTATAGATACACACAAAACCTGCACTATCTGCTTGCCAGTCTCCAGTATTCCTGCAGCACAATCCTCCTTCCTTTTGATTTCTTCAACCTTATTGAGATCCCTATCTGTTCCAGAGCCTGCCCTTCTTGCCATCACCATCCGACACAAAGCTGAGGTCGCCCATCCTGAAGAGGGACCATCTTTTCTTGTAGCAGAACAGTAGTACACAGCAGTCAGCAAAACACCACAGATGTGGGCTTTACACCTGGAAATCACTGATGAAGCTACCCAGGACCGTAAATGAGACTTCAAACTCACACAGCCAAGCTGCCCAGAGACAACACTGCAGAGATAAAAACCCTTGTTGCATTTGTTCTGCATCTCTCGCATTAGCTGCACCATTAAAGGATAACTTGCCATCGTGCAACAGCTTCTCACACACCACAGAGATGGGGAAAAACCTCCTCCGGCCCCCGCCACAGCGCTGCTGGCGGCTTCAGGATACAGAGCTGTGCTGAAGGAACGTGAAATTCCTCCCTCCAGCTCCTCCCTGTGAGTCTGGAAATAAGGAATTAAACCCCATCCTGGGAGTCGTTTCACTGACCTGCAGTTTGTTTTGTGTGGAGCATCTACACCGCCCCCCTATTAGGTTCCATTCAGATGTACACCAAGTCAGCTTTCCCATGGCCAGCCCCACCACTGCCCGACCATTGGCTGCTCACACCTTCTGTGTTTCATTCCCTAGGGATATTTTCTCCAGGGCAGCAAATGCTCTCCGGCATTTGTCAAATTGCCCTCCCTAGAGCCCCCAAATAAGGCAGCTTGAGCTATCACACCATGCTGTGCAGAGTTATTTAGCCTCAGTGGGTTTTTCTTGGCTTGCCAGAGACCCCATGTTTCCCAGGTGTCCCCCCACAGAAGGATTTATTTCAGTAGAAAGTACAACTTTTACCAAAGTAGATTTTGGGATAATCATAAAAAAATACCCGTTGCCTTCCAAAACCGAAGCAACACTCAAGCTCCCACTAAAGGAACATGACTTAGAGTTGATTTGTAAATGTTCATTTGTGATGTCCCATTAATTGAGGCTGAGAACAGCATTCAGCAGCCATGCCCTGCAGCTCCCATCCCTGAGGCATTACTAGAATAACCTCAACAACTCACTGAATTAGCCAAGTGTCTCTCCCTCCCTAAATTATTTGTACCATATATTAAAAATACAATAAATAACCCCACATTTGCAGTCTTGGAGCTCTTTCAGCACCACCCAAATATTGCTTAGACCTCAGAAGAATCACAAAATCTTAGAACAGTTTGGGTTGGAAGGGACCTTCAGAGGCCATGGGGATGAGGATTACTGGTACTCCCTTTTCTCCCAGGGCTAAGGTGACTTCCCCAGACATGTCCCTGTCCACAGATCACCACTTAGCACAGGCTGCGGGCTCACCCAGCACCCTGCAGCTGCCACAGCTCCACCACGGCCAGTTCTGGGGACAGCAGCTGGAGAAAGCCCATTTTTCCACAAATAGGGCAGTTTGCTCCTGCCCTTTCCCCGGAGTGGCTGAGCTCAGCCCTTGCTGCACAGCAGGACCTGATGACACCCCAGCACAGACCGGTTTGCACTCAGAGACCATCCCCATCCCATGTTTGCAGAGCCCCTGCAATGCTCTCAGGCTTGCTGAGTCCCCATCTCCATCCTCACTCCCTTCTACCAGGTGCTTAAATCTTCATCACAAGGCAGCAGGTCCAAGAACATGCCTGAAGCAGAAGCACAAGCTCTTGGAGGATGCTGAGTGCACAAACACAGGCAGGATTTTACCATCTGGATGCGAGTGATGCAGAGCACAGGCCCACAGCTGTAACATGTACAGGATACAATCCCTTTGCCTGCTTTAAAAATTAAAGGTTTCCTTAAGTAAATATATTAACTGCAATATTACTGCCCAATTTGCCAATATTTACAGGAGATGTGGGGTAGAGCCCAGGCTGGCAACTGCTTCTGGGCATCCCATTGATTGCTGCAGACCGGTGAGCGGAGGCTGAAGGATGGGGAGGAGAAGGCACCAGCAGCAAAGCTCAGTTAGGAAAATGTTGGGATTCACCAAAATATATGGCAGTAACCAGAATGGGAACAGCAGCAAACCAGTCACTACCAGCAATCCTCACAGACGTATTCCCTTGCATGAAAAACTAGGGGACAAAGTCCCAAGCCCTCAGGATTAACCTAAAAAAAGACAGTAAGATGATTATGTAGGAACCAAATTTAATAGTGTCCTTTATTTAAGTACTATAAAATAAGAATCCAATCCCATTGGCTTCCCAGGGGCATGTTCAGACCCCATAAAGCTCAAGAGAAAATACTGACATGTATTTTGATAGATTGATGTCACTGGTTTTTAGTCTTTGAGTGCAAGAGTGAAATTCCTGATTATACACACAGTCCATATAGTCAACAGCCATTGAAATAGCTGCATTTGCCCTTTTAAGTGCAGTCTCTCACCTGCTGTAAAACTGTAGAGATGAAGCTTCTAAATCCCAAGTTTAGAAGCAGTCTATGGATAAAATAGCAGCATCAGCACATGCGTAAAAATTAGCCTTAAAATAAAAATTAAAGCCTGTAGCTTTCCTTAGTCTAAAAATCCTCCACCAACATTTTCCACCCAAGGGAACTCTCCCAGTTTGGGTCAGGAAATTAAAGTTTAAAAGCATCAGGTACATCATTTTAAAGATCAGTGAGGGAAAGGAAATCACCGTTAATTAAAATACGCCCCAAACCTGCCACTTCTTTTCAGCTTTGTGAGCAATGTCCATGCTCATAGGAGCCGGCACAGCTGATGGGTGCAGCCCCATGTTTGGGAAGAGCAGATGTCCTTGGTGCACTGAGCCTTTCCGTGTAATAGCACATTCCAATACTCCAGAGCTCTACAACATTCAAAGCCTCATTGCACATTACAGGGAATATCATGTAGTTCTATTTTATGACACTGCCCTGACTAAAGCCATCGATGCTGGCAGGATTTACACCGTGCAAAACTGAGGGATACAAGAAAAAAGGCATAGAGAGTGACAATGCTCACTCCAGAATGAATCTCATCCTCATTTAACTGATTTCCATAGAAATTTTGCTGTCAGCTCCAAGAGGAGCTGAATGTGTCCTGGGATACAGAAGTGCTTTACCCATGCATTAAATAAAACAGTTGTCCTGTGGATATAAGGCCTGGCTCTGATGTACTTTTTTTTTCCTGATGATTTAAATGGATAACGCAAAAAAGCAAGGAAAAAGCCTCTGGGGGAAATAACCCAGGAGACACCATTTGGCTTGCTGTGTTACAAATAAAACCACATTCATCAGCCAAGACACCCAACTACAAAGCCCACACGTGAAGCACAAGTGGAAAGCAAGGCACAGGGGCACACGGACACCTCGCATGAGGAACGCAGCCGCCCTGGGGCCGAGCTGGCCACGCTGCTGAGGACTCGCTCTTCTCCTCACTGCTGCTCTGTTCCTCCTTCTGAGTTTGCTGGGTTGGTCCATTTTGATATATATATGTATTTTTTCTTTACTTTGCAGGCCCCAAACTTGGCAATGAGGGCAGATGTGTGCCAGGCAACACCACGATGGGTACAACAGCAGCGGCACGTGAACAACCAGCCTGCGACAGCCGGGCAGCTTCAGGACGTAGCTTCATCTTCGCACACGTCGGGCAGCTCTGGGTCTCTGCCTCCTTCTCTGCTCCCTTGTTTTCTACACGAACGGCAAGGAAATAGAGATTATAGACACGTAGCGATACAAGAAATAAAGCAGGGGGTGTTTTTTTCCCCACAGACAATGCAGGGCAACAACATCAATACTAAGAGGGAACAGCCACGAACCAGCCCAATGTGTTGCTGCCATGTAAACAGCTCAGCAATATCCCAGCTCGATGCACTGCAGTGCTGGGCAGTTTGTTCCTAAACACTTGCTTGTTTTTTTAATATCTCCAGAGAAGGTGACTCCAAATCACTCTGAGCAGTCTGTTCCACTGCTTCGTCACCCTCAAAGTAAAGTTTCTCCTCATATTCAAACAGAACCTTCTGTGTTTCAGTTTGTGTCTGTTGCCCATTATTCTGTTGTTGGGCAACACTGAAAAGAATCTGGCCCCATCCTCTTGACACCCACTGTCCTTCTTGGTTTGGCAAAGCCAGGGCAGTGACCTACAGCAGGCCCATGAATGATGTGCACCTAAAACACCTGTTTCTCCACCATGACGATGGGAAGATAACCACAGCGTAAAGGATGCTACCCGTGAGGATCTGCATCTCCCAGGGTGTCCGACCTCGCTCATGCCAGCCCAGCCACAGGACAATCAGTTTGCATGGACAAGGCAACGCGGCAGCAGAGAGTCAGCGCTGCTGGACGTGTGTGGAGCACACAGCGTTTGCGAAGTGGGGATTTGGGGTTATTGTCTGGCTGGGAACAACACTGAAAGCACAGATAGGGCTGCATCAATTTTCAAAGAAACCAGAAATTATTAAAATCACATCTCCTTCTGCCTCTGCTCCAGCAAAGCCCTGTGATATATTTGACCTTGAACCCAGAGCGTGAACCATTTCCCTGCAGGGGAGGCTGAGGAATGGCCCCATCTTTGGTGCCTGTCATCACCCTCTTTAGATGATTTATCCCCCTGCGCAGGAGCAGAGGCTCCTGTCTCCAGCACAGCTCAGCTCCCGCCGCAGCTGCCTGGCACAGCCTGCTCCATGCCCAGGGTGTGTTCAGTGCTCCCCCCCTGCCCCGAGCAGGTTCTGCCTCTCCCAGCCCCTTGCACCAGTGTGGGAAGGGTTCAAAACAACACAGGCTGATGTGATCGCTGTGCATAGTGGTGAATATCAGCTAAATTCGAGTTGCACACACCACAGCTGAGATCAAGGCATCAGCACCCAGCAGTCTGCACAGGGCTCGTGCTGTGAGGCCTGAGGCTGAACACAAATCTCCATTAAATAACTCTTTTTAAGAAATAAGACTGTATTTCTGCTACAGTTTTTAAACCCCAGGTGAGCGAAGCCTGACCTGTGCAATTATCCAGGAGACCATACTGCTGTTACCTGCAGGAAGATCACAGCCACCGAGTATTTACAGTGTTTTGTGTCCAGCAAGGAAGGAGCCTCGCAGCACTTCCCTCTGAAGGGCAGGGCAGGGATGGAATGGGACAACCTACAAAGAGCTGAATCACAGCATATACACACACACACTCCTGGCAAGTGCTTAATTCCCCCGCTGAATCTCTGTTAAATACCAATAACCTGGCTGGTGATGTCCCCTTCCTCTTCACTGAGGACATGGGCAAACTTTGGGGGAAAACTGACCATGGCTGGGCTGTGCAGTCACTCCTGAAATGTGTCTTGAAAGAAAAAGGGCTGTTCCTCATTAGGGAGTTCTCTACGAAAAATGTAGCAGCCGGCAGCGGCACCGTCACTGCCACTGCCACATCAGTCCCCATCCTCCTCTGCCTGCCTCCTCCTAGCTGTTTTTGGAGAATCTCTGCAAACCCCTCCTCACCAGGAACAGGCAGCATCCCAGCTCTTGCTCATCCACCCATCTCGGAGTAGCAAACCGAGGCAGCCAGTGTCCCCGGAGCGGTGGAGCTGCTCCCGAAGGTATCGAGAAGCGGGTGGTCGTTCCCTGGTCTCTCATCGCAGCATCAGAGACAGAAGCTCAGGGGAACGGTGGAGCAGCCAGAGCAGAGATGGCTCTATTTCTTTTGCATAACCACTAAACATTAAACCTGAGCCCCAGTTCCAAATTCCAGCCTCAGCCTTTCCCAAATTCTGTAGCTATTCCTCTTGCCAATGTGGGGCTGACCAGCAGCTCTTGCTAAAACCTAGCTGTTGGTTTTTTTTGTCCCCTCCCTCTCCAAAGAAGGCAGAAATGCCAAAGAACCACAAATAAAAATTTAAAAAAGCATACATAGACGTTAGTGTCACACACACAGAATTACTGCAGTAAAATTGCTCTTACAGGAAGGAAGGATGGAGCCGAATGCTCTGACTATCACACAAATCACGCAGGCTGAGGAGAGGACACATGTTTCTACAGCACCCAGGGGAGACACAAACACTGAATTACCTTAAAGACGGATGCAAATATACAGATGTGTTTAAGAAGAGCCTGTCCCTGAGAGCAAAACAACAAGACAAAGGAAGAAAATGATCATGAAGATGATGGCAGCAGGCAAAGGAGCTTGTATTTCTGTACCTAATGAGCCAGCGAACAGAGTGAAATGGAGAATGGAGCATCAGTCATGTTTACTTGCAGCCCAAAGGACAGGTGAGGGTGGGCACTGGTGGCACTAGCACAAACCCACTCCAGCCCCTATGGCTATGGAAAGCTCTGGATGGCTCCCAGCACACTCCTGATATCCAGCTGTGTTTTCCTGGACCATGTAATTTGGCATCTCTGGGGGTTTTGTGCCCTATCACAGTGGTGTCACCATCACAGGCAGGGCTACACCAGCCTGGGGCCACCACCACAGGGTCCAGCAGGTCTTTGCCACTGGAAAATCCTGAGCCACAGCAGGTGCCTTGGTCCTTAGTTAGACTAAGGAGATACCTACCTGCACTGTGGGGCTTGGCTCTTCCCATGAGACGCACAGTTCTCTCTTCACAGTGCAAATCAATGTGGATTTTGGTTGGGTTTGACTCTGTTCTGGCAGCATCTGTGTGTTACCTACCTAAAATCTTCTTGGGACTGGAGGAACAGACACCAAGCACTAGCAGAGACCAAGGGAGCTGCTTTAATGGAAACAGTTGCCAAATCTAAACCCAGCCTGCAGCCATTCCTTTATCAAAGATGATGCTGTAAACCTGGCTGCCCTGGAGGGATCTCTGCAGCCTAGTTTTGAGCAGCCCTATGGCACCGAGCCCTGGGGCTTTCTCAGCACAAAGCCCCCTCGAGGCAGGCACCTCTCTGCTGCTTTGGGAGAAGCTGTTTCTACTTTGAGACACGGATATGCCACTTTTTTACCTCCTCCTCCCTGGCTTGCTTGTGCCTGGCCTACATGGACAGCATGGCCCTTTCTTTTTGGGAAGGCTGGAAACAGGGCAGGCCTTCTAAATCCAGACTGATCCCCCATACAGGAGCTGACAACTACATTTCAGCAACAGCAGCCATAACAGGAAAGTAAATTGAGTCTGTCAAAACACAGCAATTAATTTGACAGGTAGTAGTTGCAATAAATGAAAGTAATAAAACGTGGTGAAGCCAGTGCTGACTCAATTAGAAGAAATCTGGAGCAGGCAGAAGAAATGTAGCAAACACCGCAAACAGAAACCCAGAACTTAGTTGTGAGTGCTGAACAGCTGGGTTTTAGAAAAATAGCCTGCAATTTGCTTCTTCTAGGTCTAAGGAGGGCTAAAAAAGCCTTCTCTCCTCCCAGTACTAATTTAAGAACTCTTTCAAATCACCAGTGTCTTAATGGTGTCCACCAAAGGAACAAAAGCTGCAGCAAATGTGAAAAACCTCCTGCTATCACAGACTTCTGCACCAAGCATTTCCAAGACCAGAGCCAGCACACTGTGTACAGGTAATGCACAAGAAATTAAACTAAGATTCAGCCACATGATTTAGCTTCCTCCTCTCCAAATCCCAAAGAAGGAGCTGTTAAAACAGCTCCTTTCTCTTCCTATTTGCTTAAAGGACAGATCCATTTTAAGAACCATCAATTAGGCATCGAATACCAGAAAGCAGACTCAGCTGTCAGAGGATTTCCTGCAGAATACAAACTCCGTATGGGCACAGATGGAAGATGCTTGAAACAGCAGTGAGCGGGGCTCTGGCAATTTCGCATGCAGCCTAATTAAATAAATCGAATGTGAAACGGGAGTTGTCTAATTGCTTCTCTTTTTTTCTTGCATAGAAACACAACAGGCTATTTTTTACCTTTAACTAGAACGAGATGCAATATTACAAGAGGTGATTCACCACTCTCTAAAGACCCTGTTGCTGAGAGAAGCAGCTTTGTTACTTGGGAACCTGTGGCTTGTCTTCCTCTGAGCTCCTTTGCGGGCAACCACAGGGCAGCGCTGCCCTTCTGGCAAGTCCCACTTTCGGGGTCCCCTGTCCAGCCACAGGGGTGGAAACAGAGCCTGATGTGCAAGAACTCTGCAAAGCCTTCATGCTACACCAATATCATCTGTTCCTGCTAGAGTCTAGAAAATTATAGTCGTGCAGACTCATTGAAAACTTATTTTAGCTAATATAGCACGATTCATAATGTTTGCACTCATGTTATATTTTAGGCGTGTATTAAGGGTGGTTTTACTGCAGAACAACCTGCTATGAATTAAGAACTGCATGGGCTTAGTGTCTAGTTCTGTTTGTCCCTGTGGAAATGACACTGTAATCAAGACATAACTCACTGACCAACAAACACTCCCATTTAGGCTTGGTTCATTTAAAATCCAAGTCATTAGATTCAACAAATCTATTATTCATGATATTCAACCAGTCAAGCATTTTTCAAAGTTTGAAATAATAATCCACATTTCTCAAAAAAAACAAATCTCTGCTGTAGTGTTTAATACATGACACTTTGGCAAAGCCCTTTCAACAATGTCTTTCTTTTAAACAGAAGGGTTTCAAGATGGGTTCTCAAAGCTCCAGTTGTGCACGAATTAATTCAGGATAACATCAGTTACTACTGCCCAAAATTGGCACTGATGGCATGAGACCGAGAAATTAAGTGCAGGGGTTAGTGCAGTGGAGAAATGGCAAATTCAAAGACCATTCAGGGTTTTTTTGGACATTTCTAAGTGCTTACACTGCTGGGCAGAGGTCAGCCCAGCATGAGCACAGCAAATCCCTGATCTGACCTGTTCTTGTAAACCAAAGGCACTGGACACAGCAGCACAACAGTGGAAATCACACAAGGTTTTCAAAAACCTTTTAGTATAGTCCCACACAAAGGGCCTGAACGTAAACATAGAATAGAAACATGAGGCCGAAATGAGTGGAGACAGGGAAAGACACTGGTTTTGTTTAAACTAGGAATTTGACTCGCAACTTTAGAAAGGAGACAAAAGTAAAAATGGAGGCTTACAGCTCATCTTGAAAGCCTAAAAAGATTTTTAAAGGGATTAGACAGTGATAATGTGGCTAACTAGGAGCTTCACAATTACATTAGATCAAACTTTACTTCTTGTGAGCAGATAATAAAGTGCCCGGCTCCAGACAGGAACCAGCCCCAGTGTGAGGGTCAGGGAGTTTCCCCACCAGCCGGTTAGTCAGTGGCTTCCAAGCATCTCAGATGAAGGTGGAAGGGAACAGGTCCCTTTTGGAAACAGGCCCAGGGTACTGAAGCAGCAAGACCACCTCAAAATATCAATTCAGGTAGAGCTTGAAAAGAAGAAAATTCACCTTGTTCCAAATTAGCTGTCCTGGACAGCAGGAAGCATGCAATAAGTTTTATTTCAAATGTAGTAAAAGTTCTCCCATCTCAGAGCGATGCCATGCAGTGACCAGGAATGATAGCGAAGATACAGGCAGGGATGTGTGTCAAATTAGCAATAACTAATTTGGAAGGCAATGAGCCAAGGGAAACAAATGAGGACAAATCCCTTGTGCTGAGCTGGTGAAGGAGCCGTGTCTGCCACGCTCTGCAGAGGTGTCCCCACAGCCGGGCTCAGGTTTGGGCTGTTTAACTGCTAAACTGCTCTCTGACATTACCTGGTCCCAGACTCAACGGCAAAGTCTTTATTGAAGTCTCTGATACCCAGTGGTGCCCTAAAGCATTATCATCCTTAATTGAGCTGAGCCCTTAAATCCCCGCATGCCTGCAAGAGAGAGCGCGACTCTGCTATTTGCATTCTCAAAGGTGCAGTGAGACTCTCAGCTCAGCCTCGTGGGAGTCTGCCAGGCACGGTACTGGGATTTGGGGTGGAAAAGAATGATTCTAGGACAAGGCAGCTTTGTTGTGAACCACAGCCTTGCAGATCCTGTGGGGTGAGAACATGAACATAATGGTCCCAGGTCATGGTTAATGGTCCAGCTGCTCCTCACTGGACTGATGTCCCAGAATCCTGGCTCCGAAGGGGATCAGTAACAAAAATGAGGGAGAAAAGGTAAGAACCAAGTAAAGGACAGATTAGTCTCCACCCCTTTACATCCAGATAATTGTATTTAAATTTTTTTTATGAATCTAATATTCATTATCTGCTCCCTTTTCCATCCCGATATAGCCATTTACATCCAGTCTCCAAAATATCCCGTTGAAATGTGTTCTGCTATTGCATAACTGGCAGCATGAAAAAATACCATATGGTTTTTCAAATCAAAGTGCAATGTCAAAGTGTTCTCCACAGTCTGCCCATGCGTCTCCACAGACAAACCACATAATCTCATTTGGAGTTTATAAAACAGGCAAACTGCTCATCTGGCACCTTTTTTTGTTGTCCATAAAAAGAAGAGAAGAATTAAATCCTCCAACACATATCTAGACTAAACTCTAATTAAACTTATTTTAGTTCACCAATCTCTAACAGATCTTTGATAAGAGTGTATTATAAACTAGGAGGTTAAAAACCAGACCCAGGTTTAGGAACTTACATGTGTTTAGGCCAAACCCACATTACAAAGGCAATTGCACCTATAAAAAGAGCATTTAGGCTGCATTGTAGGTTAACCCTAGAGGACTTGAGACAGATTTTAGCCTCAGTATTTGACTTAGAAAGGAGTTTGGTCCTTAACTGCTATGGAAAGATTTACAAACTGCTTCCTTCACCGTCCCACACACCTTTACTCTGCATGTGCAGCAGAGCCAGGGAAAGCCGTATATACGTACATCAATAAGTTCCCTGGGGCAGACATGGACCTCTCCTCCCGCCTGGTCTGAACCTCAAACGGATTTCCAAAGGAGCGTTTTCTGAGCATGGCCTTCACCAGGATCTTCAAGGAAGAAAAACAGACCAGTGAGAACAGCAGGATTGACTCCCTGAAGCTAGTTCAAAGGAGTCTAACAACAGCTGCTTTAATAATTCAGCAGACATTTAACAGCATTTCAGCTACAGCGTGAACTAAAGGAACCCACAGAACAGCTATGTGACTTCCAGGCAGCGAGCTCAGACCCCTGGACGCACCATTGCTGGCAAGAGGCAAAGCAGATGCTGCTGACCACCACCTGCTGCTCCCGGTGGTCCAAGCCCAGGAGAAGGAGGCACCAGAGCTCTCCTGGGCCACCCTCCAGGTTGGCACTGCCCGAGGAGTGCTGCCGGCTACACACAAACTGCCAAGGGAGCCCCAAACACCCACTTGTGGTCCCTCAAGGCTGGCAGGCAAGCACCAGTATCTACTCTGTGGCAGATGTTCTTTCCCTGCTCCTCTGGCCAGGTCACCTCCAGGTTTAGAGCCTTCAGTTTGAGGATCCACATCTTGCAACCTTGAGATTAATAAAACAAAACACACTTGGGATGCCGCTGTTGTGCTGGGATGTTTGATACCAGCCACTTTGAGGGTGTGACCCTATGGCTTTGATGAGAGCAGTCAGATGTGAACAGGACTGCTCACAGGGACAGACCCTGCAGAGTCAGGCTGCCATGGTACTCAACACACAGAAAATTCACACTGGGTTGAAAGGCCAGGTTTCTCCTGCTAGGAGCACATGTGTACCCTCTCCAAACCTCCTTCACCAGCTGAGAGCTTCAGCAAAAAATCAGCCCTTGACCCGCGCAGAGGATGCGGTTGTGGTTCATACATACCACAGCTGGCAAGCTTGGGATTGTCTTCACCGAGTTCTTCACCTCCTCCTCCGTCACCTCCACCACAGAACAGTGCTCTTCCTCCAGTGGCAGCGGCTCCTCGCCACCCCTGGTTAGCCACGGATGCACCTGCATGGGGAGGAACAGAGGCAGCTGTAGCTCTCCCTTCTACAGCAGAACGCTACGATGTTGGTGATGAGACAGAAATAGGGGCACGGGGCTGATTACAGGGCAAGCTGTGGGCACTGCTCCAACCACTGCCAGCCCCTGGAACACAGGTTCAACGCTGACAGCACCGCAGTCACTGTGACAATGTTGGTTCTCTCAGGGATTTGCTGAGGATAAGCCAGTTCTTGAGTAATTTTAATTTAAATAAGTAAACAAGAAAGCTTTTGTCAATATTCCCAAGCAAGCAGCAGTGACAGAGCTGTTACACATGCTGCAAAATGAGCATTCTCCATTTCTGAGGCTGTGTGCCAGCGAAAGCACCCGAAACAAACACCGGGAACAGATCTGCCTCATTAGAAGGGACCAAAGGAACAAGAAAATCAGGTGAGACAAAAGACCATAATACCCATGTCCAGTTTACCTTAATTTCAGGGACTGTTATCCTTGTTTCTGGATTTTTATCAAGCATACGTAGGATCAGCTCCTTGAGCTCTTCACTTATCTGTGCTCTGAGTAAAGAAAAGAGCAGTGTACAATTAACAAGGGAATTTTAAGTGTTCAAGGCATGCATAGTCCCCACTGGGGTTACTTGGTAGAGAATCTGCTCTGCTCAGAAGATGTTTTCTCTGTACATTCAGCTTGAGAAAAGAAGGTCTAGTTGGTCTGGTTGGTTCTCAGTCATTGCTATGTGGTTTGGTTATCCTGTTCTGCCCACTGACACAAAGCATACTCTCAAAATGCAAGACAAGGGATCAGGTGAATGGATTTAAGGACATTTTTAAAAACAGCACATCACAGGGGAACTTCAGAGGACAGATTCTAGGACAACAAAGTGTTATCAAGAGCAGACCTGGAGTTGAACTCTGACGCAAGAAGGGCACAACTTGATCTGCCAAACCTGCATCAGGAGTAACCATGTACTGGACAAATATCCTCATTCCACATTCAAGTTCCCAGCTAAGCAAACAGGCTGCATTAATTAAATTGCTTCCCTGAACACAGAGGGCAGCCAGTTCAGTTACTCAGTATTTCCTACCTGTATAGCTTGGGCTTGGGGTAACAAAAGGAGGGAATGGACAGATGCAACTAAGAGAAATAGATCTAATGTTTTAACACTATTTCCAAGATCTAAATGCTAGAGTGCCCAAACCCAAAAGCCACTCTATTCATACAGTGCCCCTGGTCATGCTGTCTGTTCCTCCAGTCCAAAGGCTTCAATGACTTTCATTGCTAGTGATGCAGGCAACATCTTTAGAACACACTTGACTGTATGATCAAAGTGCTACTGAAATAAAATGCCAGCATATGATAGAATTGTATCAGGCAGTTAAAAGTCTTTATCACAAATGGCTTCTGAGGAGCTGCGTTTCTGCATGGTGATGGAATTTGGCAGCATAAAATGTCACTCCCAGCAGGGCTGGAGTTCAGACTGAAAACACTGATAAGGACAAGGTATGTGCTTACCTGCTCTGCACCCCACCAAGCAGAGGAGGGAATAAACTATCGTAAGCCTAAATGAAGACCATATCACAGTAAGGGATATTTTATTCTGATAAAAACAGAGCTGCTGTTTAATAATTTATGAATATGTGGACTTTGGTTATCAGATCTTTAACAAATAACCAACAGAAAACACTGCTCGTTCAGTGGGAAGGGGCAGAAAGGGGGTTTGGTTTAAAGTCTGAACGCTTTCAGAGTTACAACAAGGGTCTGCAGTTCACAGGCAAGGGCAGGACGAGTCCTCAGAGGCTTCTCACTGCCCAGGCTGCACTTCAGGTGACATTTTTGGGTGGAAATGGGAAGAATTGTTCTGCTCTTGGGATGAGCTCCCAGCACAGAGGAACAGCTGCAGGGAGCGACAGTGCATTTTGCAAGTCAGAATAAACAGAATCTCATGGTAGGACCACAGTGAGAAGCAGGTGAGATGGTGTTTTTGAAATACTTAACATCAGATCTGTGCCAAACTGACAATGGTTTTATTTAAAATACAAGAAATAGAATATATAAATCACCTAACATTTCTGAGCACCAGATTGATTTCAACCCAAGACAGGATTAATGCCATAAGGAAAAGCCTTTCAAACAGGGTCACAAAGCATCACAGGGGTTATGGCCAGGTGACAGACCACATTGCCCTGTTTTTCCTTCTCTTCATTCTGCCAGGGCGCTTGCTGTACCCGGCAGCATTTTTCATCCGAAAATCCTGCGCTATCTGGAATTTCTCAGAGTCACAGCCCTGTAACAGCTCTCAGGAAAATGTCAAGCATCACCAAGCTCAGCACCCATTTGGCACGGTTGCCAGCACCACAGATCATTTTACAGAGTGCCTGCAGGTCAGAGAACATTGTCCTGGACTCAGATCTTCTCCAGGAGGAGACTACACAGAGCTTTTGGTTCCTGTAACACGTCTGGACGCCTCTCCAGTTTGCTTTTTAGTCATGCCAGGACCATCAGGGTGTGAGGTAACCCCATTTACCTTGTGTCATGACAAGGACTCATTGACATGAATGAGAACTCCAGAGCAATAAATATTTATCCCAGCGTCTCTAAGGGAAGGGAAGGGACAAAGACGCCGGTACAATCAGCTCCATCTCTGTCCTAAGGTTGTCAGGAAACAGGCAATGAGTTGCCATGGACTGTCTGCAAACAGGATTGTGTCTTTTGTAGCCATGGTGAAATAAATTGAAACCAAAATATTCCTAACTGTAGCGAGGTGCTAATTCTGTGGGAGGTCAGGGTGGATCCAATCCAGTGAATTCCAGCTTTATGTGTGTCTCTGTTACTGCCTTTATCTAACAAATAGATGTAGCTTAGACAGCTGTCAACACCCAGTAACTCTGCTTCTCCAACAACCTAATGAGGGATGCAGATTTTTTTAGATGGGGAGAGCAGGTCACTGAGAAATCTAACTAAATAGTGCAGCCAAATTATCACTGAAGGAAATGTCTGAATGAAGAAAAGGTTCTTAGCACAAGCCAGCCAGCCCATTAAATATTAATAACTTGCTGCAGAGACAGATGGGAACAGTCACTTGTGAGCCGACTGCTAACCCAAATATATGATGGCGGAGAGTAGGTGGGCATCTCGCCAGGACCCAAGTGAGCAGAGAGACCATGCCAGAAAAACAAACAATTTTCTTTTTTCCCTGTGGAGCTGTCAAGACAAAGTCCTACCCGTCCGCAGAGCACAACTGGTGAGAACACGGTGATGTGGCACAACCAGCCTCTGTGCCCTTAATGCCTGAAGCCTGATGAGCTGCAAAACCTCATCAGCATCGCTCCATACCCATGACTAGGCCCTATGTTTGCCATCTAACAAGTGCCCTGACCGTGTGGCCACAAATCCATGTGGTCCTTGGTGTGGACTCCACCAGCCAAGCAGAGCTGGCTCCACCTGAGCTCTCTGCAGCAGCTTCAGTCCACGGAGAGGTGATTAATGCATCTTGTGGAGCCTGAGTCACCCTGTCTAGAGCAGACGTCTAAAACCGGACAGGCTGAGCATGCATTGCTCTCTGCAGACTCAGAAGGAAGCCTGGGACTGCCAAGGCAGAGGCCCAGCCCTTCACTGTAGGTGTCTGAAAATTCAGTGAGCATCTCACAAAAAAGATCATGTAATAGATGGTGGATACACATGTATCATGGGCTGCCTGACAACAATCCCTCCCTTTCTAATAGCAGACGTGCCTTCCTTTAGAGTTTTAATTTATTCATGTTCGTTTTAAATCAAGTCATTTTATCTCTATGTTTTCATTAGAGTGAGGGGTCAAGAAGGTAAAAAAAAAATTCTCTCTCGACTACTGTGCTGATTTGGGAAGGAAAATGCAGCCGGCCATCCCACCCAACACAGCCCAGCAGTCTCCAGCACGCAGCTCTGACTGTGGCCGACAGGTGTTCCCTTCTCTGACTAAAGCAGGGTGTGGAGCAGCCTCTCAATATCAAATGGGTAAATTATTTTCCTGGAGAGTGTTGGAGGAGGCAGAGGAGTGGGGATGCACCAAGCTGTGGTTGAGTATCTCAGGACAAGCCTCCTTCCATGCGGCACTTCTCCCAGCTCCAAGATAAAGTCTGTGGAAGTGGCATGTGCTTGCTTAGACTGAGACCAAGGTCTATAAACCACATTGCTTTTGAAAACTAATACATTGAATCACTCTGGTGGCTACTGCATTGGAGAAACACAAAACCCCAACCAAGCCATGTTTCCAGCATCTCCAGGGTCAAGTAGCTGGGGCAGAACTCCCCAGACCCACACTGAAACACCTCCTCTCCCAAAGAGTTCAGGAGCTATCTCCTTTAGTCCCTGTCAGCTCAACACAGACCCAGGAGCAGTAGAGGCAGCTGTAAAGCTTCAATAACAATATCTGCACAAAGCCCAGGTGAAGGGCCCAGGAGAACACAAAGAACCTCACCTACCCTTATCTGTCCCAGTGTGGTGACCTACCGGCATTTGTGCTGCACAGTAACAATGAAAGCTGAACTTTATTTTACAGTAGCTGAGTAAAGTTTACTTACTCTTCTGGGAACTCTACAGGTTTGTTCTTGATCCTGTTATGAAGACCCAGGATATATTCATCTATAAAAGGGCACTGTAAAGCAAACAAAAGATTTTCCAGTTGTCAGAGGTCCTAGCACTGCTTAGACATTTGTCATTCCAACAGTACACTCTGTTTGCACTCTCCTGATTCTACACTGAGATAGAAATCAAGAATCTCAAACAAAAAAATCTCACAGTGCAGGTACCTGCTGTACTGCTCACCCTGCGAGAGCATGGGCAGGATGAGGGGCTTCTGGCCATAGGAGAGGGAAAAAATCCATGACAGAGCACTGAGCTGGCTCTGCTAAAGCGGTCTCCATCCGGCCCAGTTCAGCTCTCGCAGACAGAGCTTTCTGTAATCTGGATTGCTGAGGTGTTGCAGTGCCTTGGGATCAAACCTCTGCCTCTCTCCGTGCTCCACCTGGCTTGTTCTGAATGCAGGCAATTTGGATAACTCCCTGGCAAACTGTTGGTAGTGTTATTGATGTGCTACAAAACCCAGAGCAGCAAACAACTAGTCTGAGTAAAGGGGTCAACTCTAGAAGCCATCCTTTCCACAGATCACAATGTCAGTCCCCTCTCATCCGCAGGGTGATTTGGGAAAACAGGAGCTTGCAGAAGGTAGGTCTTTGTTTCTAATATTTGCCTTCATTTGGAAAGGCATGAGTCAAAAGCCAGGGGGGCAGACACCCTCACGCAGGGCTCCAGCGTCTGAAAGGCAACTTACCTTCCCGTAAACAAAGCAGTACAGGGTGATTCCCATGGCCCACACGTCAAGCGCCTGAAAGAAACCATACACAGACAGTAAATGAGATGTACCAGAGATGATCTGAACAAGCTGGATTTTCCCACTGATTCTCAGGACATTATTCATATGCATTTAACATTGTGCAGAGTCTCTCTAAAGTTGAGCTCCTAAAGTCTCCTGTATCATGCCTGGGGAATGAGGACTGTGCTGGGCCAGATGCTGCCACCCTTGTCCTTGCTATGGAATGCAGTGACCAGCAAGCAGCCTCTTCTCACAGGAGATGATACCATTCAGGGCTGAACATCAAAGAGTTGAACCTTAAAAGTCTTTTCTCATGCGAAAAAACACCCCACACTTGACCCTATCCCTGCAATACAGTGCTTCACAGTGCTCCTCGATTTCAGGGGATCAAGACAACATTGGTGTCCAGCAGTCCCCATGCCTCTTTATTATTTTGGAAGGATATTGGGAGTTTTCTCCCTTCCCTTTGTGCAGGGAAAGGGCTTTAACACCAGCTCGTGTTCGGGCAGAGTTCTGCAGCAAAGCCTGTCTGCTCACACAGGACAACCTATGTGAGTTTTGCCTGGACTGAACAAACAATTAGAGCTTCAGTTTAACTTAATAACAATCCAAATTTGCACCATAATCCCTGAGTGTGCAACACGCAAAGGATGTGGGTGCGGTGCTGCCCTTCATGCCCTTTGTCCTAAAAGGCTGTGAGCAAAGACATACCTTTCCACTGAAACTTTTGCCAGTGTCTGAAATGGCCTCTGGTGCCATGAAGGCTGGTGTCCCTGCCGTGCTGGAAAGCTGAGCATCGTTCCCTTCAAATTGATTGCTGACTCCAAAATCAGCAATTTTGACATGCCCATCATCTCCTAAGAGCAAGTTGGAAGGCTTGATGTCCCGGTGAATGATCTTCTGGTAGTGCACTGAAAAGAAAAATTAGGAGCATGGTCTGATACAGAAAAAAACCCATCCAGAGAAAACCTTTCCAGAAGGATGAAAATAAAGGTGCAAGCTCAGGCATCCCACTCAAGGTTGCTGCTGGATATGCAATATAATGCAGCAGAAGTGTCATTTCCTATAGCCATTCCTTTTCAGTACCTCACTGGGATGTATAGAGCACAACACTCTGAAATACATCTGTCAGCAGTAATTATGCAAAGAACAGACATGAACCCAGAAAGAGCCTAACCAGTAGGACAGAGCAGAGCTGTTAGAGAAGGAAATTGCTTAAGTCCTGGGGATTTGTTTGGCCTCATCAGACCAGCTGATGGGTTGGGCAGCTTGCTGTATTAAAGGTTTGTGGGATCCAAATAAAGAGATTCATTTCTAATTTGTTTACTTTGAAACTGCAGTGCCACAAAGCTAATCAAAAGGGACAGAATCACAGGCAGAATGAAACAGGCCAAAAGGAGATATTAGGTGAAACAAAACAGCTAGCAACCAAGCACCCAGGCAGGCCAAGAGCTCAGAAATCAGTGAGTATTTCCAACTCTGACCATGCAGTAATCACCAGCTCCAGCTCTGTCCCAGCTCCACGCGGACAACTACAGGCACCAGCTGAATTGCTGTACATCCAAAATGAAAGAAGCCCTTGCAAAGAGCTTGAAGGCTGAAATGCACTGAAAACACCACCAACGAAAAATCCCACCCATTACAGGCTATCTAGGAAGCGATATTGCAACTGCAAGAAAAGCATTTCTGGACAAGTGAGTGAAAGGGGGTTGTAGTAAGGTGGCTGTCTTCTTAGGAACTTGGAAAACAAATTTGAAAATAAAAACTTCCAGAACACAAACCGATCCCCAAAACACGACTGTAGAAACCCCAACAGACTTTCCTGAACAGGAGAGAAAATCCTTTAAGTCTTCACCGCCCTTGCCAGGGCAATAGGACCTCTCATCCTCCCTCCTCCCCCAACCCAACCACCATTTTCACATTTCCTTCTTGCAAACAGAGCATGTTTGGTTTTACACCTCCCCATGAACACTTTTCGTATCTTCTAGAAAACACACAATTGGGTGAGGGAAAATGCTGGTCCAACCCCTTCCTGCTTTACAAACCTGGTCAACACATTGCCGCAAAAGCAGCCTGCTTTATGGAACAACCCAGCTTGTGTTTTAGGACCAAGAATGAACAAATCTCATGTAACTTCTGCTCTACCCGACCCTGGGAAGGGTAAGTCACACTTGCAGACACTTTTTCTGCAAGGACCTCTCCTTAGTTTGAGGCACTGCTGAGGGACGCTGTCCTTGGCACACTAAAAAGCTGATCTGGAGACCCAGCAGACAAAAACTCAAAGGAGAACTCTGGCATTTGCATCCTTGTCCAGATGTGCAGCAAGTGTGTGGCCACGCTGTGATGTGAGCCAGTCAGCACTGTAACAGTCCAGCTAGACAGGCAGGATAAACACAAAAAACCCTGCAACAACAGTAATTATGAGGAGACATCTGCTGTGCAGTAAAGCTGGTGGCAAGTTGGCATTTCATTATGGTAATACAGGGAGAGAGAAAAACAAAAGAAAAACCAAAAACAAGGGGGGAGTGAAGTTTCCCTTCAGGAGATGATGAGCTGCCTTTCACACAGGTATCTGGTATCATGCCTGATACCACAGGGCTAAGATTGCCAATGCCTCTAAAGAGAATACAGGCCACAAATATATGTGTGCTGTACAATTACATCCCTGGAGCTGAAAACTGAGGTAGTTACACTAGGCAAGCAGGTACTCTAGGCTTTCTATTATTTCTTCCATACAGGAAAGTAAAACAAAACAAAAGAACACGCCCAGAAAACAAAACCACAAACCAATTCCCATATCAAGTAACTATTTATCTTGTAAAATATGTTCCCTGCCTTTGCACAATCTAATAAAAGTAAAGGAAAAACGCAGGCTGTTTGGCAGATGCTCTGTTTGTTCAGTGCCCATCTCAGCCTGGTACCCAGCGGGTCCGGCTGTAAGACACAGGAACAACGTGAATGTTGAACAAAGAAATAAGAAACACATCCTTTGCAAAAATCAAAGTCAAACACTAGGGTCAATGAACATTGGTGCTTCCCAGACCAGAACATCCATGTACTTGATGTGAGTGTTGGGGACTGTGACAGCATCTGACCTTGACTGCTCAAGAGAAGAAAATGAGCACAAGTAAGGCTTACGCTATCTGCACATCCTCTTCCCTGTCTAGCTGCCTTCTGCAGAGGCAACAGCCACGAAGGGAGAAGGATGTGGGACGGGAATTGTGCCCTCAGCACCAATTGGGTGTAAATGAACAAGGCTCCATCACAGCTATAAAATTTGTAAGAGCAAAAGAAATTATTTGGTGAGGAGCTGCTAACCTGATGAAGGCAACCTGAAATCCCTTTTCTGCTCTAAAGAAACATAATTCTTAAAGTCCTGGTCTGCCAGCTGCTGTGAGCATCCTCCCCTGCACAGCTACCTAAATCAGGCTCCAAAATGCATGGGCTTATCCTCTCCTGCACTCTGCCTTGCTGCTGGTACAGCTCCATACAATACAGGACTGCAGCAAGAAGAGTAAAAGATTCCCTCAAAATTATTCCCAAGTCCGCTTGTAGGCAATATTAAAAACCTGGTTGTTTTGAGAGCTGCAGAAAGGAGGCAGGATCACTCACCTGCAGGACATCAACCCCACTAAGTTCAGAAAAACTTCCCAACCCACCAACGTCCGCAGCACGTCCAGATCTCTTGTAGACAATGCTTTGCAGGGAGAAGGGCTGGGAACAATTAGTTCCGCATGGCTGGCCAAAGGCTGAGTGGCCAAGCGGTGGGATGTGCCTGCAGTGACACGGGCATCACTGCCACACGCTGCGCAAGAAGCCCGGGGACAGAGCTCTCTTGAAGGAAAGATACTTGTTAAACCAGCGTGATCTGCATTTCCAGCACAACACGCAGAGGAAAAGATGGTGTTATCCCCACAGAACTCCAGAGGAAGAGCTAAGCATCTCAGAAATAAAAACCTAGCACTAATGATACCTTCCAGACTGCTAATGGCTGTACGGAAGGGACAACAGCTCAAGGAGGAGACAACCCATGGAGCCACCCAAGGGGAGCAGGTGACAACCACAATCTGTTAATCACTAGCACAAATTAACCCTCTAATTTCACCCTGAGTATCCAGGCAACAAGCAGCCAGTTTGTACTTCCAGGTCACAAAACGTGACCATTAATACACCGCTTTGGTATACACTGAACGTCATTTCTGTGAAGAGCCAGTGGGTGATGTGTTCAGTCCCTTGGCTGCCTCCGGTGGGACAAGCCAGCTTCCTTCACAACATACAACTCATTTCACAAATGCTCCTCATTTCCAGATACCACAGGCTATTCAGAAACCAAATTGGCTTTTCTTCTCATTCAGCAGCAAACATCTCAGAACTGACTGCTGAGATAAACAGCCAGTGAAAACCAAGAGGGAGCAGAGGTAGAAGTGCTAGAAAAAGAGAGACTTGTTCCTTGGTCCTTTTAAAAAAAGATGCTTTTCACTGCATTTCCTTCTGGAAACCTTAGAGCTCCAGCAGCTTAATACAAACTTGCTAAAAGCTTATTTAGAAATTATACATATAAAACTTTCCAATGGTCTGACACATTCTGCTATTTACTGAGGCTGATGCTGAATTACACTTGATTAAAAACAGAATCCCACTCCCATTCAAGGACAAAAGCAATCCATATGGTGCTACTGCAGTCTGCTTAGTATTATTCTCACATCACCCCCGTAGCAAAGAAATTATTCAACACCCTCCCAAGGAAACTGCTGCACCTCCATCCAGAGCTTAAAAGAGAAACTGCTCTTTGAAGCAAACCTCTGTACGTGTCTGCAATGCTCCACTGAGAAACACCCAGAGTACACAGATGCAGCGGGTTGTGCAGGGAGAACACCTGCCCCCAATGCTCACCTGGGACAAGGATCCTATTATAGCTCCAATTTTTGCAGCTATGTTCACTCTTTCGCTGCTTTCTTGCTGCATCCAAACCTCTGCCACTTGCTTAAGCTCAGGTTTTACAAAGGGAGATCCCAACACACAGCACCGCCCGGCCCTTTGGAACAGTTCAGCTTCCATTTGTGCTCCCTGCATTCTGGCTGTCCTTCCACACCTGTTCTCCAGCCCACGTGAGCACATCGGATGTCACCAGTCCCAGAGGATGTGCAGAGCCTCCTGCCATGGCCACACACATGTCAGTGTTCAAGGGACCCCTGAGAAAGCAGGGAGCAGGACACATGCAGCAAGTACTGTCAAAATACCTGCACAGTCTGTGCCACAGGCTGCGTCTGACCCCGAGCACAACCACTTAACTGCATCAAACCACAACAATCAAACTGCCTGATCTTTCTTCAGAGGCTCTAGTACATCTATCTGCTCCACCAGCTAACTACTCTCACTCTTGTATAAAGTCCTCATTCATTTTGTATCAGCAACACTTACAGCTACATGAAAGGTGTGTGTTTTTCTCTTGGTTTGGGTTTTTAGTAATCTATACAGAGCTTGTCTGCATGTGATAAAACACAAGGCAGCCCCTCTCCTGGTAGTGTCATTTATAACACCCAGCACCTTGTAGCTGTAGTTGCGGTGCAGAGCCCTCACCTCTCCAGGTTCAGTTTTGAGGGGCTCTGAACTTGCAGAGGCAAGAGCAGAGGGAGCAAGTCCCCATTTCCCCACACAGGAATGGGGGTACAGATGGATCAGTAGCTCACTGGCAGTCCCAGCAGAGCACGCAGCAGCTCCATTATGAACTCATGTCCCAGCTCAGCCAGCCCACACCAACGTGAGGTCTCAGGAACTCACCTTTGCCAAGAGCCAAAGCAGATCAAACCCATCTACACTGATGCTTCAGCACACCTACCCCAGGCTCACATTACAGTAGATATTCTTCAGAAGAGACAAGCCTGTGTTGACTCAGCTGTTGATTTATTTGCTTAAATTTCCTTTTAAGATAATGGAAATTACACTCTTATATCAATGATCAAGTAGATTAAGTCTTATCTCAGAAAAGCCAGATTTGATCTGCACATCAGGCACTTTGTTATTGCTCCAGGCTTAGCACGCAGGGCTCCGGAGCATCGCAGGCATTTGTACAGGTGCCCTGCAGAGAACTGCTGCTGGATAGGTGACTTCCCAACAGCTTTAGCTGCACGTCATGACCTCTTCAACCCAACAGCTCAGACGAGACAAGCAGAGGGGACCAGAATTGCAAACCTTAGTCTCCCTAGACACACTCAAAGGCAGGAAATTGTGCGTTTTCTACAGAGTGCAGGAAATAATGTTTTTTCTTCCTTTCAGCCACACTGACAGCAACCATTTCAGCTTCTCATGAGCTGGATAAAATATTGAGCTTGCAGCTACACAGCAGAAGGGACAGCTGCTGTGCTTCATCGCGGCTGTGCGAGTCAGCAGGGCTTTCCCCTGGGTCGAGCTTGCGTGCGTGTTCTGTGCTAAGTGTCTGCTCCTGGCTAGTGTCACAGCCAGGCCACCTGCTTAGACAGACCTTGTTTGCTTATTGCTGTGCTTTACTTAGGCTTTTACTAAATGAAGCTCCTTGAGTCTCAATCCTAAAACCACACTGGGACACCTGCCTGGTTGTACCTTTTGATGAGGACGCTTCTCCCTCGCACCTCTCCTGCGGCTCCCACGTATGTCTCCTGCCACTGGAGAAGAGTTTCAGGTACCTGCTTCTTGCGTTGAACCAAACATGTGCTCACAGTAAGGAAAACACTTCTGGCCAGCAGACAGCAGCCTGACACTCGAAGAAAATCCTCCCTGTTATACACTTCACCTGGTACTGGTTTCCACTGTTCATCTGCCAAAGCAAGCTGGCATGACACCAAATACACCTTCACTCAGCAAACCCATTTACTGTACAGTTATTAAATACAAGTCAGCACTGAGTCAACCCAGAAGGAAATTCTAGTGCCTTCAAGAAGTAAAACCCTTCTTCAGGTATCACCGTACCTAGGATATCCAAAGAAAAACAGCAGAATATGTCTTTGTCCATCAAAGACACAGCTGGTGGGTCCCCCTGCGAGATAGCCCAGACTGATGCCCAGCTCTGCGGCAGTACTGTACTCATCTCCCAGCTGCAGCTGCTAACCCCTTCAGAAACTATTTGCTATCCAGGAAAGCCACGTTTGCCCTACTAGAAGGGAGACCAAGGCTTAAATAACCCCAGATAAGCACTACTACAGGGAAGTTACAAGTGGAAAGGGAGGTAATTGCACATATCTCCAATTCAGAGATGCTTAAACACATGCTTTAGTTAATGACACAAGTAATCCAGCAAAACTTTTCCATCTAAAGCACTTAAGTACATTCTGAAACTACCACTCCAGCGTACTTAAACCACACAGACAACCTGCCTTCCCAGTTCAGGAGGTTGTGTGTGATGCCATCAGTACTGGGGAAATCCTGCAAGTGGGAGCAAAACCACTTTCCTTTGTAGGGCTCATTTCACCAGGATGGGAATTAAAGTTTGCACATGCTTAAATAACTCCTGACAGTCCACCCAACAGAGCCCAGGTCTAAACAGGCATACGAAAACAGAACACATGAACTAGTAATATTACTACACTTGAGCTCAAAACATTTTCCAGCAGTTGGAGGGCCAGAGGAAGGGATACGCTACTAGGGACAGACCTCCCCAGCCTTCAGATCTTAAATTAGAAACAGAGGCAGGTTCAAGAGGTCAGCTCACACTTCCCATCACCTTGGCCCCTGCGGCCCCTTCCCACCCACCAGGTACCATTTGCACCGAGGGCAGCACCAGCCTGGATTAACACCTTGCGGGTTCCCACAGGAATCCAGCTTGCAACTTCTAATTTAATAAAACCCAACCAACATGATGCATTTGCTGCTGTGATGACTGCGAGCTTCAAGCAGCTGCATGGCTATTGAGCCTCCCAAATTACATAACAATTATGTATGCTTACATTAAAATTACCTTGCAATCTCTAGATTGCCTGGCAACACTTTTCCTTCAGTGTGCACAAACGGTGCACTTTTCCTCTGTAATTACATAATAATTGCCATGCATTTACCCAGCAGTTCTGGGAGAACACCATTTTTAACTTTCATTTGCTAATAAAATAAGTGGTTACTCAATAGCCCAAAATAAAGCACCCTCTTGCTGGGAGTGCTTGGGCATCCTATAATTTATTCCCCTGTTTCACTCCCTCTGCCTAGGACTACCCACACTTTCTTTTTGACTAAACTTGAAGTTTTCTCTGAGCAGGAACTGTTATGCCAGCAGCATACAGAATCTCAGTCACACTTGCAGATGACTTCCTAAAAAAAAGGTGATGACAATCAGGCTACAAGCAGGAAACCTGTAGACACACTTGAATCACCACCTCCCTGGAAGGTTGGCTCAGTCTGTGCCACTGCAAACACTCATTTTCTGGCCCTGCCATTGCCTTCAAAGATGCTCTCCAAAACGAGATAAACAGAATTCAAAAGGAAGCCACTATTTTCATACGGTCCTAAGGGATGCCTGCTCCCAGCATCTGGGTAAAGCTGAGCTGAGGAGGACCAGCACCAACTGCCAACCCTTGTTCCATGCAAACCAAGGGGACCTTGCTCGCTTGACCAAGCCCAGCAGACTCGAGAGGTTTCTCCCGTGCCAAGCAGGAGGCCAACATGCGCTCTGCAAAGCTGCCGTCAGCACTGGGGGTACTCACAGTACTCGATGCCCAAGACGATGTCTCGGAAGTAGAGCCGAGCCTGCTCCTCGCTGAAGGGCTGGTCACTTGGTACCTCCATGACAGGTCTGTTGGGAGTAAGGAGAGTAACTCAGTACTTTGCAGAATGTAGGGTTCTCCATCCATATGTCTCCATCATCAAGGGTCAGGCTCTCAGAAGGTTTTGGTTGCTGTGACACAGGACAGAGGTGCAGCTGTCCTTTCTGGACATAGTGACACCTAGGCTAGCAAGGTGGGATAGCGGTGATGAGATGCTTTGCAGTGCCAGAGCGAGCTATGGAGCCATCACCAACACCAGGATTAACTGCTGCTGCCTGCACAAAACAGGGCAAACGCTTAATTCACCAGGAGTCCCAACAGCATAAGTGTAGTGAAAGAACAAAACTGGATCTGGCCTTTTGTTTCTTGCTAAAGCTGCTCATGGCTGTGAGCACCAGCATCGCCAGGACGTACCAGGCAGCAGTGGGGACAGAGTGTCTGTTGTTGTGTACTGGACGTCACACCTGCTGGGGCTCAGTCCTGAAGCAACGCCAGCGTGCAGCTAGTTAAACAAGGCAGAACTTAGACAGGAACCATTGGCTGAAAGGTTAAGTGGAAACATTTCCAGTGCATTGTGCTTAACTGCTCTGAAAACCTATTTTGCTCTTCAGGGTTCAGCCACCACCAGAACTCAGCCATTCAGCCCTAAACAGCCAAGGTTACCTGGTCAGCTTCTCCTCTCCTTTGTGTGCCACCAATGCTGAGAGCTGCACAGTATCTGCTAAAAGCCCCTCTTCTGCCTGTGCTGCTGAAAGCTGAGGGCAAAGAGGCTGTAAGAGCTTGTCAGCATCTTCTGTTCCCCAGCAGATGAATGGCAGGAGCTAAGGACTTCACTGCACTGGGGGTTAATCCTGCTTGTGCTTGGCAGCTTGACCTTGCATTTGGACAAAACACCCACTGACTCAAGCTGGATTTAAGTGAGCATTCCCAAGACAGCATCCCTGCAAGTCAAAGCCCGTCAGAGAAAAGCCCCTCACCACAGCCAGGCTCTGTGGCTCTTCCTTTCAGCACCCAGCAGCAAATGCTTCCTGCAGCATTGCTCTCTTCTCCCTTGCTGCCCATTTGATCAATGACCTTCATCTCCCATTTGCATTTTTCTGCCACTGCCTCCACTCCCTCTTCCTGCACATTTTTTTTTCCTGATGAAACCAGGGAGAAAATAATGTGAGCGGCAGGACTGGCAGAGCCGCTAATGGAGTCTAATTGCCTCCTGCTAGAGGCAGGCAGGCTGTGCTCGGCCAAGCTGCAGGTTCTCTGGCCCTGGCCACAGAAGCTTTTTTCTGCCCCTCTCCTACAGGATAGTCATCAGCAACCTGCTGGAGCTGGTGGCCTGCAAGAGACTTGTTCATGGGGCCAGAGAGAGAAATAGGCCTTTTGGGAATCTCCCCAGCATTGGGCACAGCTCTCCTGACCTCACCGCAACTCTGCAGAGCTGCAGAATCAGCACAGATGTAGCAAAAAGCAGTGAGGAGACTCCCACCATCTTATCGCTTTTACTACAGAAAAATGCAGGAAAAAAACAGCCTCCTGCAATACGTTAGCACTACGGGCAAAATAAAACAGTGGCTGGCAAGTCAATGCTAATGCAACCACAGACCCCTTGTGCCAAAGGAAGCCACAATGTGGCTGCTATCCCAGCAGAGCATTCCTATTTAAACCTTTTCTTCCAAACACCTGATGGGGAACGGGCATCATCAAATTTGTTTTCCAGATCAAAGCCAGGCACCAGGACATGTCCTCTGAGTCCATTCCCTTCCATCACATCATTCCTGGGAAATTAATGATGAACACCAAAAATTTCAACATAAGGGATCCCAGAAGGGCTACTTACCCTTTCCTCAGGAGGTCAAACACTGCAAGAAAAGAAAATCAAACTATGAATGAGCCAGAAGAGAGGACAGGGCTTATTTTATTTTTTTTTTTTATCACCTACAAAACCACATCTATTCCCATACCTGCAAAATCAACTTACTTCCAACTCACTTCTCTTTCCTCCCCAGGACCAGGGCACCAGGGGAGGCAAAATGAAAATATTCATCTCTTCAAAGACAAACATCCCCACCTCCTGCCAGCTCCACACAGGGAGACAGCGGGTGCCAGTTTATCAACTACACTGCTGCTGCTGCCGGTGTCAGCTCTTTCTGATTCCAGTACATTCAAGGAGGCTGTTTGGTGTGATATCTCTGCTAAATTGGTGATACTAAAAGAGATGCTCTAAGAACACATTGCTCCATTTCTCCTGTGTCAATCAGCAGCACATGGCTGTCAAACAGGTATACACTTCCTGGCAGGAGCAGTTGGAGAGGATTTGTTGGTGTGAGTTGAGGTTTTTAGAGCACATGAGTTTTTGTGTCTGATTAGGAGGTTAAATGGGGCTTGCCCCAGCCTGGGTTAGTGGCAACGTATTCTTCTGATCCTGCCTCTGACCTGTTCTGCATACAGAAGGATCTGCCTTTATCTAGCAGGAGAGATCCTTCCTCATGAATTAAGGGTTTTCTTGCACCTTCCAAGAAATTTGAGCAGACCACCCTCCCCAAGGCACCAGGCAGCTTTGCTTACAGATGTGACTTAGACCAGCTGAAAGAACAAGCACAACGAGCTGGTCTGCAGTGGCTCAGATTGCTCTTTCTGGGGTCCCTACTGGTGTCCGCAGCCTCCAGAAGCAGTCTGGAGAGACCAAACTCGTACCAGGAGGACGAGAAACCATCCTGCACCTTTCCCTTCTCTCCTGGCTCTAGGACTAGAACCAATAGACCTGCTGTCACATCTTTTTAGTGTCCCCTTGGCAAGGAGATGTGGGCAGCCATGTTAAGACACAAAGCTGCCCTACCCCACTGCGAGGGGCCCTTCCATCCCAGCTGCCTTTAGAGGTGTTTAACTCTTCAAAAAAAAGAAGTCTGCTGAAGCTGGTGCAAGTTTCCTCCCAGTACTGACCCCAGCCCTGGTACGTGTTACTTGCATCACTAGGGCTAAGCCCAGGTGGTTCTGTTAGTCTGCAATGACTCACATACCCATGTACAGGTTGTCCTCTGCGGGATCATCAAGGACCTGTAATTGATAACAGATAAATAAGGGGAAAAAGGTAAAAACAGCAGAAAAGGAGAGATTTTTAATCAAATAACATTTTACTGCTTCCTGTACACTGTGCTGAGCTGCAGAGCGCTGAGAATGACTTAGGCTAATATTTAGAGATTCTGCAGAGAAAGGGGCTTTGAAGGACACAGATTTTCCTGCCTACAGAAGAATCTGGGCTTCTGCCTGTATTTGAAGAAACAGCCTACCAATGAAGGCACTGCTTGTCCTAATCTGACCTCAGCCAATATTAAAATGGCACTGAAGCCTTGCACTTGTGCACCTTCCCAGGCTTGTCACACACAAGTTCCACTGCTCAAAGCTCACTGCTGTTTCTACCAGCACAGCCAGCTGCCCAAAGCCCAGGGTCAGTATGGCAGTTTGTCATACATTGATATCATCTTGCTTGGAATCCCCAGCTTAAATTTCTGAACAACTATTTTAAATTGATTTTGGCTGAAGTAGTGAGCAGTTGAAGGAGGATGCTCTTGCTGCAATACACACCAGAGTCGTTTCAGCATATTAATAGCTTATGGCGGAGAAGCAGCTCACCTCTATCAGCTTAACAATGTTGATGTGGTCCAGTTTCTTCAAGATGGCTATCTCCTGATAGACTCTGTCCAGTGGTGCCATGGGTTTTGACTGCTCTCCAGAGGATGCTTTTGACCCTCTGGGAGGAGGTCGACCTGCAATTGTGATAACGTGATGAGGAAAAACTCATTTTTCAGCAGCGTCTGACATGCAGAAGTGAGCAGCCGCTTGCTCCTCTGCAGAAAACCTTCAGGTGTTCCGGAAGATCTCATCACTTTGTTAGCATCCCATCCACATCCCATTCAGACCAGCTCCAGCATCATCTGTTTGGCAGGTCCTGGAGGCTGGTGCTACCTGAGGGGGCGAGAGACCCCTGGGAGGACAGGATTCCAGCACTTAATTAGGCTTTATGGATGGTTAATGCTGAAGAGTCTGCACTTCAAAGAGGCCAAGAAAATCAAAGACAGAAACCTAATTACCAAGTGCACTGAATTTCCCTGATGTTGTGCCTGCCCTTTCACTACCCATTGCATTTCAGACCACCCCCCCAACTACATGGGACCTTTCAAATGAGGCCAAGTTCTGCAGCCCTTGCAGGCAACATTTCTACAGAGATTCACCTGGCTGAGTGCAACAGGCAGACCTCTAAATGTGAGACACTCACGTGGAAATCCATACTGCTTCAAGAGCTTCTTTTTGGAGAGGACTTTCATAGCCTGAGGAAAGAGGAAAAAGCAGTGTTAAAACTGAACAACAGCCAAAATGCTCATTGCTGTGACCTGGGATTGTGCTGGGCACTGGGGACTGGCTCTGGTCTGTTCCTCAACCTAGAGAAGAAATCTCCTGGTTAGTGGTGGCCACAACAGACACACATGCTGACCCCAGCTTTCCTAAAGGCACTGCTGACCACTAGTTTCATTCATCCTTTTTTCCCCCATGAGAAAATAAATTGGTTTATTTTAAATTAGACAAAGAAAGAGGAATTCCTGCATTTAGGGCAGGAGCTTGATAGAAGAGCTGGGTTCCTCCAGCTGACCTTTTGGCATTTGCTGGTTTGGATGATGCTATGGCCATGCCAACAGTCAGACACACTTCCAGGCTGCTCCACATTTACTTTGCCAGAGGGTTTAGGAAGGAACAGAGCTGGAGTGTCACAGCCACACCACTAACGCCCTTCCAACCTACATCACAGACCAGGCACAGGGTGAGGACACAGCCCTTCCACCAGCTCTGCACTGCCCAGGGGAGCCTTTTATATTCTCAGAGAATATTTTTGCCCCATAAACCTCTTCTGTGCCACCAGAGCAATACAGAAGAACTGCAGCACGATCCAGCACCACACACAAGACCACGAGACACTTCAGAGCATCTGTCCCTGCACCATCAGAAATGGTGGAGCCAGCTCTGTACAGGAGCACGGGGAAAGAAACAGGTTTTTGCCACTGGCTTCTCCCCCTTCTCCTACCCCATCATATGCTGCAGTGTTGCACACCCAGGCAGTTGAGGTGTGGGAGGGGGTCAGGGTAATTTTTTCTGCCACCCTGTAAGTATTAGCGTAACAGCAAAAGGCAATCTAAATTTAATAAACAGTTTCCATGCCTCCATCTGCTCTTTGCATTAATAACCTTTCTGGGGCCACTCAAACAGCCCCAAGCATCCCAGCAGATAAACATTTCATGAGAAAACAGCTCATGGTGCAATTTGCTTAGGAAAACAATCTACGCCCCCAGGATCTGGGGCAGTCACTCTGTCTGTCCCCTAGAATGGGTAGTTAATGCTATTAATTAGACATCTAAATCTGTCATTCACACTGGAGTGACCCCTGTGACATGTAATTAACCAAAGACTCCTGCAGGACACAGTCAAATGCAGAGGAACTTAACATTAATACCACAGAGGCAGGCTCCGCACACTGCTTGTTTTTAACACGTACAGCAAGAACAAGTCACCAAAACCATCTTGGTGAGCTCCTTCCCAAACTGTTTTTCCTGGCAGCGATGTCACCACATGCCCCAGGATCCCCATTGCCCATCAGTGCTCCTGCTGCAGCCAGGTTCATGGCTCGCTGAAAAGATTGTTATTTTTGGTACTGATTCAGTGAAATCCTCTGGATTTGCACCCGTGTGTAATTGAGAAGAGACACTGTGTAGTTCTCAGTCCTGCCTGACAGCTTCCGAGCCAACTGTTGGAAATGATGGTGTTGAGAGACAGACTCAGAAGTGCTTATCTGTTACTTAGCACAGTGCTGTGTCCAATACAGGCAGCCAAATGATTCACAGTCTGCTGAAAGAGGATCCGACGCATGCACAACCACCTCCAAGGATGGCCAGGACCAAGCCTGGAGGACTTCCCACGCTCCTCGCTTTCATCTTCCTACGCCCCTCGCTTTTATCTCTCCATAATGAAAATTTATGGGAAAAATCAAAGGGGCTCATCCACCTGTTTTTCTTTAAACCAGTGCCACAGCCCAGGAGGAGCAGGCTGCCCGTGCGCCAATGCCACCCTGAGTCCTCTCTGCCTTCTGGCAAGGAGCTTTAGAAAGAGAAGAGATAGAAGATGTGATTCACTGCTGAAAGCTCCAAAGTTGCATCAGTGCTTGAGGAACCGAACCACGTCCACCAGCTGTGCTTGCATCAGGCAAGTCCTTCCCCGGGCAGGCTCTGGGGAGAGGCCGCAGCCGAGACAAGAATTGTTCTCAAGGACAAGAGCTACTGCTGTCACCCAAACTCCTTGCAGGTTGCTACACGGGGCAATGGGGACACGAGTAGGGGTTACTATAGCATAGGTGAGCTGACTGTAAACTCCTTCTATTGCCGAGAGAAAGAAGCCCCAGGACGTGCTTACACCAACTTTGGAGCATCAGCAGCTGCTACACAAGAGGGGTAGATCAGGAGAGGATCTGTCCCACTGCACTGTCAAACACAAACAGGAGGATGAAGGGCAAACTTCATCATGCAACAGGCCAGAGTTGCTTAATTCCCACAAAAGCAGAGCTGAGAGCATATGGCAGTGAAGTCTCACTTTAATTACAGTGCAAGCTGGCAGGACAAGGCTTCCTCACCACACATAATAGGAACAAGGCAGGGATGCCTGAGCAAACCTCTCCTTGCAGGCTCACATGCATGAAAGAGCCAAAGACATTAGTACTCCCAGGCAGAGGTAATTGGCCAGATAATGCCTTTGTGATAAAGAACCAGCTCAGAGCCAAGCCCAGGGGTTTTCCATTTGCGATGGCAAGTGCAGCTTCAGCTTCCTCAGAAAAAGAGGGAACCTGGAGGAAATTTCCTCCACAAATGCCATTGCACCCACCTTCCGACTACTCACACATGGACATGGGTTGTGACATTTTCCTTTGAGAGTCAGCAGGAACCATGTGCTTTTCTTTGATGTAAGTTTATTACCTAAAGTTTATCGCTCTCCTCCTAGCAACCTTGCAGCTGGAAGCTACAGGGATGCTGATTTGTGAGGACACAGAGGGAAAGGAGCTTCCAGGTTTATGGAGAGATGGGGTGTCTGGGACACAGCTGCTGTCACAACAGCGAGGCTTCCAGCCCATATCCTGCTGCTGGTAGTAACAACAGCCAAATGGCCATTATTTGGGGAAGGAAGTATGATAAAACAGATCGAGCCAAGATAACTTACCAGCTTGTGATGTTTTTGTAGCACTCAGGATGTTGTGTTATTTGTAACAGTGGGTCTTGCACTGCAAGGGACCCAAACCCATGCACGGGTAGAAGACCTGTGCACAGTCCCTACCTGCAGCTCCCAGGGAGGGGGATGTTGCTCAAAAATTGTTACCAGGCACCTAAATCCTGCTAGTGGGCGACAGCACCCTGTGGGAGAGCTGAACAGACCAGAAGGCATCTCCAGCCCTTCCTCATGGGTCCTGTCTGACCACAACACCCCTCAAGGTGGCTAAGAGGGAAGCTCTGCTGGGAGAGACAAGCACTGAAAAGCCTAAACCAGACAGTTTTGGCTGCCATGCCCCTAAATCCTGCTCCTGCATCTGTCAGCAGTTCAGTAGCTGTTATGTGAGCCAGAGGATGAGAAACAGGGGACTTGAGCCTTTCCTTCCAACCCGGGTGGCAACCACAGTGGCTTCTCCAGGGGCTGGTAAGGTTCAGGGCTTGCTGTTGGCTGCCTTCTCCTCAGCAGCAGCACTTTGTTCAGCCACCTCTTTTACTTCTTGGAAGGAATTTCTCCCCAGCACTGACAGTTGGTAGAAAACAGCCCCCCATGCAAAGGTTCTTCGGTACAAACAGAAGCAGAAAGCACAATCACACAAATCTTGTTTCTTAGGAAACCAGATTAAAAAAGAAAAGGAAAAAAAAGATAAACCCACTGACAACCTACAATGCTATTGCTTTTGTCCAGAAGTAGCATAACAAATGTCCATCATAACCACTTTTCTCTGCAAGCTGATTTAAAGATTGCAAATAGGAAGGAGACATGACCCGAGGCATCACAGAATCAAATTCCATCAGCACAATGACTCCAAACTAGATCTCCGCCTGGACACATTTGCCTTCGCTTTTTATTTGCTGTTTTTTCACAGAGCTTGGCTTCTCTCCTTTTTTCCCCCCCAAGTCACTGTCAAAGCACCTTCTGCAAACTGAGACACTGAACCCTTCCCAGCTGTACAGGGCTTCTTGGCAGAGCCCCGCGAATGTTGCTGTAACAGCTTCATGTGCCCCAGCAGCAGCAGGGACAGAACACTGTGACAGGGACCTCTGCTCTGCCACCCAGCTCCACGTCCCAGCAGGGTTTCCCCTCCTGGGTCACACACTTGGTGTTCAAAGTTCAGTTTCCCAGGTGTAACACGTTCCCTGCACCCGCTGATGTCAGCCAGCACGCTCTCGCAGCTCTCCGCAGCACCACAGTTGTTCACAGCGGCGAAGGATAAAGCTCTTGGAAACAGTCACTCATCTTTAATGGAAGGTAAAAAAACCCCACAAAGTAAATACAACACAAAAGTGGTGATCAGCTTTTTTCCTTGAGAGTTTTTCCTAATTCTAGGCCAGATCCAAAACTCAGTAGAGCAATAGAAATATTTCCTTTTGCTTTTACGGGAACCAGATACAGCTCCTGGTACCTGTAAACTGTCTCTACAAAGGGTGTTAGCAAAGGGCCCCATGCCTCAGCAAGAATCAGGAGTCACACTCTGAATTATACTCCAAAATAAAAGTGTTCTGTTTTCTTCAAAGTTTTGATCCTTTTTATTGCAGCAAACTAGCTTAAAGAAAACAAAACAGGGAGCAAGAGCCTGGCCTCACGCTAAAACATTGCACGTGTGAATCAGTTATTAGGCGTTACTCTAGAGGCTGATTTCCAACAATTATCTGTTATTGTTTTTTACTACTGAGACAAAAACAACCTTCCAGAGCTAAATTTGGGGAAAAATAAACACACAGAAAAGGGCCTTCCCAACTGTCAGAACTGCTATTACTAAGTGCTGGTGAGAGGCAGTTGCATTAGGTACCCTAGGGGGTCAGGGTGCATCCCTGCAATGCAGCCTTGGCCAGAGCGACCGGCACAGTTCTCAGCGCTGGGAGAGCACGTGGGTCAGACACACTGGGACACATGGGGAGCTAAGCAACCATCAGTCAGTTATGCAATTTGCTGCTATTTCTCTGAAAATTTAAAAGGTCTGCCAGCTCCTGGGCTGTTTTAGCATTGTGGAAAAGCAGGGGTTCTCCCATCACAGCTTGTGCCCCTGGAAAATACGAGCATGGGCACCTGGAAGAATTAAGGGCCACAGTGTGTCCACTGTGACGGCAGCTGGGGAAGGGGAAAGCTCGAAAAGGCAGCAAGCACATGGAACAGACTCAGCATCACATCCCTTGGGCAGCAGCACAGTCATATGCCCTCTCCTCTCCCATATGCTGACACCCACCACAATACAATGCAGGCAGACACTGCCGACGCTCTTGCTCTGGTCCCATCTTTCCACCCACTGTAGCACTGTACACACCTCCCGGGATCAGCTCCACAGCCCCAGGGTCACTGCTGAGAGCTGGTTCAGACCCTGCCTTGACCCCCACAACAGGTTCTTCGGTCATCCCCAACCCTCATGTTCTGGCAATCCTGACAGTAAGGGAGTCACCCTGTCCTTCTCCGGGTAGCGAGGCTGAAACAGAAGTGTCCAGGCACAGGAGCCACTCTCAGGCTGCAGCAGCTTTAAAGTGTTTGCTTAGATTATAAAAAGAAACAGAGATTAAGCGGGGATTAACTAATACATACCAGGCTAACCTGGACACAGGCTTTCACTTTTGGCTTTGATTTGCCCAGATAAATCTACGTCCACAGAGTTAACCTATATCCAAAACGTGGATGAGCACACAGCAGGCCATACCAACCTAAACCCACCTCTCCTTGCAAGTTGTGGCAACCACCCTGGGCAGCCCACAGCACCAGTATTCCCAGAACAAAAGGGCAGTGACAAAGTAAAGATTACAATTTTCAAGTAAAAATACTTTCATCTGGAAAAAAACTACGTGATGTGTTGCTACTCTGCGCTGCTGGTCCTGGCACTGCCTGTACTGGGGGACAGATGGATCAGGGAAGGCACATCGTTCTCTGCAGAACAAAACCATCCTGCTGCAGGACACAGGAGGGAGGGCTCGGAGAACAGGAGCCATTGGAAACAGCAGCGGCTCTGCTGCGGTGTGTGACTCAGCTTGGAAAGCACAGGGGTGGAAAGAATTGTGGTTCCTTTGCTCCGCCAGCTCCTGGACACCTTGTCCAGATTTCTCTCTCAACTCTTCCATCCTTCATTTCAAAGCATTTCTCCTGCAGTTTTGTGTCCACTGAAAGCACAGAAGAGCTAATTAATGCTAACAGGCATGCAACTCTCACCCAGTTGTGCCAACCTGGTCTGTCACTTCTAAGTCCAAGAGTCAGGGAGTAAAAACTATCTGGGGAGCAGCAGGAAAATGACCACATTTTACCCAGTGAGGGCAGCTGGGTTCAGGTCCAGCAGCACTGCAACCATCCAGCTCTGCTGGGCACAAATCCACCCTGGGATCCACCAAAAACTGCTCCCACAAGCCTTCAGGCACAGCCACACACAAGGCAGTTTGCCTTCTGACAGCTGCCCAGCTCCTGCTCTCAGCCTGAGCAAAACAGGCCACAGGGCAAGCCCAGGGACAAGAGCACATCTTCCACAAGCAGCTTTTGCAGGAATCCCAGCTGGGATTTGCCCGCTTCTGAAAGCAGAGGGACAGCAAAGGAGCCTTCAGCATAAGTGGCCTTTTTAAATTTAAACCCCTGCAAACTCTGGCTTCAGCTCAGCATGTGATTTAAAAGCCAAAGTTTGCCTTATGCCCTGCATCCTCCACCTGATGACCCAACAGGAGGCATCCCGCAAGGGGGTAAGGTGCAGCAGAGCTGGGCACTGCCCAGCTGGGCCACGCCATTCAGCATCTTTCTGATAAACTCCCCCATTCCCTTACAAAACACACAGGTCGATCTTCCAATGCACAGCGGGTGCTGAATACCACCACCCACATGCCTCTAATTTCAGGTGACCTGCTTCAGAGCTAGAAAATGTCAAGACAAATCAACGATACACTTCTGCAGCCTGCTGCCGCATTCCCTGCCTGTTGTGTAAGGCAGCCCACCCGATTTCGCTCCCGCTCAGCACCGCACGCAGGCAGACACGCAGGCAGCACCTTGCTCCATGCCCAGCGGGGAAGTTTGACTCCTTGCATGCCACACAAATCAGAAATGTAGATATGCTAAAACCAGCAAGGGAAAGGGGACCTAGTTCTCAGGGGTGCAATGGGGAAAAGAAGAGCAACGGCAGCAGCAAGAAGCAAAGAGACACTTACATAATACTTGTCGTCGTTCTCGTTGTAGGCCAGTTTCACAACACCGTAGGAACCCTAAAAATAAACACAAATTGCACAGTAAGTTCAGCAGATTCACCTCACCTCCTTGTTGCTCAAGGCTGGTAAAGCATGGCCTTACACAGATAAAAAAGCCCCTTCAAGGCGCCAGGCCATGTCCAGCCCCTGCAGCAAGGTCATAGATTTTGGCAGCTCTGTTGGAGCCAAGGGGCATTTGAGAATTAGCAATGTCTGGAGAGCTGAGCATTAGCTCATCACCTCCTGCCCTCAGCCACAGCCACTGTGTCTGTCCTGACTCACACATGGGTGTGGAGAAGAGAGAATAATTTTCAAGCAGATTTTTTTTTTTGGTGCAAGTTTAAAAATTCTGCACGGAGATCTTTCCTATACTTCTGTGCAAGACCACTTCCAGCAGGAAACCTTTCCATCTCTTGGTAGCCAAACTCAATCCAAGCCACTTTTTTTTTGCAGTTCTGTGTCAACACTACACATTTTATGCAAGACAGACGTGACACTGTGGCTAGGTATCATCCCTGACAGCTGCCAGTCAAATAAGTGAGTGGGGTGAACATTACAGCCTTCAAAGCATTTCTTTTGACTTCACTGAGAGCTGGAATGAAGGTCCAGGTCTCAGAGAAGACTGACAAGCCATCTGGCTGATCCAGAAGCTCAGCAGGTCCAGCAGACCCTCAGGGTACTGATGGACTTGCTGTGACCCACAGGGAAGGAGGAGATAGGGGCAAATCCACCAGAGAAAAGGCTTCATATTCTCCTTAAATCATATTTAAGCCAATGACAAAAGCCATAAGCAGGACTGAAGCTGTATGGGCATTTCAGATGATGATCTGCCGTACCACCAGCAGCGGTATCTCCAGCCTTATGCCACGACTGCCAGCAGCCAAGCACACAGCACACATGGGAAAGGGTGTCTCCTCCTGCAGCCCAGGGCCTCTCATTCTGGGGAGGAGTTTGGGCTAATGAAACTTTAGGTGAAGGTGTCTGCAGCTCAGGGTGCAGTCCCTTGAGACTGCAGTGTTCCGACTGCAAAGGTAGGCACAGCTTCCAGATGGCACCGGCACTCGTGGACCCATCTGCAGTGGTGGCAGACGTCCAAATGTGCGGGTGTCTGAACCACTCACCAGCCCAGACCTCTAAATAACTTCGGAGAAATCTCTTCTGAATCATTTTGCAGCTTTTAAATGACTAGAATTAAACTAGCATCTCATTCACGGACATAAAAACTTTAACTAGTCCTGATGGGGACCAAACACCTGCCCTGATCTTTTTTTGGTTGTCTTGCCTTGTTGGGCTGTTTTAATGCATCAAAAGGCACTTAGTGTTACATTTGGCAAGTGAATACCTTGGAAGGGAGCCAGCTTAACTGCCTTCAGAGGGAAGAAGAATAAATTTAGATTTCAGAGGAAGTAGCTCCACTTTGACCTTGAACAAAACTTGCTCTAATAAGGAAAAAAAAACTAAACAAAAAACCCCAAACAAACACAAGTTGCAAGGAGCCTTGGGATGGCACAATCTTTCCACTTGTACTTCCGTGTTCATGCAAGTTGCTTGTGACAAACAGGAGCTCCAGTAACATACCTTGCCTATTTCACTCTGCAGCTTGTACTGGTTTAATTGCACACAGTCCTGCAGATCAAAAGGAGAACATAATTAGAGTATTGGTAAAAGCAAGTGACTGAGTTTGAATCAGTATCAAGCAGAGGCAGAGTGCTGAATAATGAAAGACTAAATTGTATTTAAACTAGAATATGTAACACAATAAGCACTGTAATCTTTGACAGCCCAGGACAACGCAATTATGGACTGAATTCTGACTCCAGTTGTGCTGGTGTAACATCAGAGGCCCCTCCACCCCAGATCCCCAACATCACTCCAGGTTCAGCCTGGAGCTGTGCCCAGGGGAACCCTCACCTGGATCAGGGCTGCTCTCTGAGTAGAGCACACAGAGCCAAACTCCTTTGCAGTGCAAGGCAAACAATACAGATTCCCTTCAGCCAGCACTGTACTTGCCAAAATAAATCACCCCTAAGCGGGGCTGATCTCTCTTGCAAGCTCTCCAGCACTGAAACCCAAGGGGTGGATGCAGACCCCCAGTGAGCTGTGACAAGGGTGTAACGAGGGGCTGTGGAGTCACTCAATAGACTGGGAGCCAAGTAGGGAGTGATGGTGGCTCCAGGTGTCAACTGCTGGAAGCAGAGGAAGAAGAGGAGCCACACAGTCACCTGATGTCAAGTCCACCCTTTCTTTTAGTATCGTACTACCTGACGGAGAACACTTTCTTGCACAGCAGCAGCAAAACCTCCACAGTTGCATTTCACTTGGAGCTGACTCCTCCACCCTCATTAATTACAGGGTTAATTACTGACATAAAATACACAAACAGCTAGTTAAGCCCTCCCACAAAACAAAGCAGAAGCAGTGTGGGATGCTGTCAGTCCATCTGTAAGAACAGGGGGTGTTAACACACCAGCCACGTGCAGCATCCCCACCAAAAGCAACATCCTCTGTCTCTTGGGATGCATTACAGCATAGATGTGGTAGACAATAATTTTGACTTTTCCCATCACCAACCAGAAAACACTCCTAACACAAGCGATCATCATGGTGAAGGAGAATAAAGGAAGGGAGAACTGCTGAGAGGTCTGTAGCAGTCTCTGAGTTTCTGCTTGCTCTCACTGCATCTGTACGCCATCCACTCCTCCATCACTCCCTGCTCAGATAATCACCGGTGAGAAGCATCTCAGCTTCTTATGCTTCCAGCACTTGAGCTGAACACAGTAAAAAAATCAAACTACATTATAGGTGCTTCCTACTTTTTTCTTGCAGAAAGATCACAATTCACAGCTCAAGTGACTCCTGCCATGTGTTGCTGCAGACTGGCAGGGTTGTTATGATATTATTTGGTTCTCCTGCAGTAAGTAGGATAATTGTACTATTCATTTATCAGGGGAAAACACGTATCTTTGGGCCGAGTATTTCTTAAAGATAATGTTGTACAATTGTCTTGGTTTAATCACACCAATGTATTTGCAACTGATAAATACAAACAAGAACCTCAATGAGATCCTTTAATGAAAAGCTGTCAGTGAATTAGAGTGCTGTGTCTGTCCAAGTGTGCACTAATTGTTCTGCCTTAAAAAACAAGATGCCCCACCTGTTAACATGTCCAAGGTGTTAATCAAGAGAAGGAAAGGGGGAATAAATGCCACAAAACAGAAATTGATCAAAAAATCATAAAGCACTACATAAAGACTACAGCCCCATTCCAGCCCCTCCACAGCTGCAGCTTTGGACTTTCTCCTTCTCTCACACCTTGCCCTTAGACAAGTTGGAAATGTAACTTTATTTAAAGGTTAATTAATCCAAGGAAAAGAAATTAGCAATGTCTGTGGGGGATACTTCTTGGAAGAAGTATTTTCCAAGTACCTTTGATTTTTTTCAAGACAGCTCTAGTCTGAGCACCACAGTAAGACCTCCAGAATAAATCAGCCTGGGGGACTCGTGGGGCTGGAAGGGGAAGCTCTCCAGCCCACGCTGCGCAGTAGATCGGTCCCCACCACTGCCCTGGTCCCACCTGAGCTTCCCTTGGTGCACAACAAGGAAATCACAACTTTATGAAGAAAACCAGGCAGCTCCCAGAGACTGGAGGAGCAGGAGACCCAGATGAGCCCTTCACCGAAGCGCTGCCTCCCACAGCTCTTGACAGCAGTTGGCCAAACAAGCAGGAGACGTACGATAAAGACGTGGAGAGCCAAGGAAAGAAAGGACAAAGAAGCAATTTATTTTCCATGCCTCTGGGACAAGCAGTGGACATCAAGTGTAGGAAAATTCCCTTTGTAAGCTCATCCTCCTCCCTGCATGCAGCACTGAGGAAGGAGAATGCACTGGCCTGACTCATCCTCTCCTGCTGAAGCACACACGGCCCCAGCCCATTGACACAATGTGCGGGGCCATCCAGGCAGCCAGGAGCTGGAACAACCTCCTGCTGGTCCCGGGGTGGAGAGACCATGGAGATGCAGTGGTTGGAAGAACCAGGATGCCAGGGAGTGGGTGGATGCAGAGAGAGAAAAGGAACATATGAAAGAGAAAGGACAATTCAGCAAAAAGAGACTGGAAAAGAGAAGGAATAAAGCAATTAACTGTGCTGACAGGTCTGGGGAGAAAGCCTGGAAAAAGACATTTTATTCTTCTAGTCAAACTCCAAGAAAGACTTTTCTTGGCTAACTAAAATTTTTGGTTTGGGATGGCAGAATAAAAAAAACCACAGCACTGCATTTGCAAATGCCATCTCCAGTTTTCAGCACCTCTATTCTTTCAGACACAAGTCCTGCCACTTTAGGTGGGACAAGCTCTGCCAAACACAGCAACAAGATGCCCATCAATCTGCACAAACATGTTCAGAGAGTCTTGCCCCAGTATGTACAAGCACTAGAGCACCATCCGTGCAGCAAAGCAGAAGCTGCTTTCAGCAGCCCCAGGAAAACCCTCTCCGCTCACCACGCTGCCAGCACCGAGCAGCAGCTGGGAATGTCACACCAGCAGAGGCAATATGGGCCAGCAACCTGAACTCTGAGGCTCTGCAGAGTTATGCACCCTTAACCACTTCAGCTCAATTACTTCTGTGCCACAGCTAAAGGCAAAGCCATTCCCTCCTTAGAGCAAAGCACTGATGGGCAGCAAAGGCAGCAGAAACCCCACTAGCCTAGCAGCACTCCTACCAGAGAAGGCGGCACTGAAAGGACCTTCCAGGCCACAAGTCATTCATAGTTTAAGAAAAGTAGGGAACAAGCAGGAAATTTTAAAAATTACAGATCAATTTTGATAGAGATATGACATATCAAGTTAATTAAGTACACAGTAATGCTGTCAGGAGAGCAGAATGCATTACTTCTCTTGCAGAGTTAATACTGCAGATCCAGACTTGTCGGCAATCTTTCCCAGGGCAATTAGCTAATTGGTGGCTCTGCATGGTTGACAGGGAGCTGCCTCTGTGCAAGACAACAAGCCCCTGCTCTGCTGCAGCCCTAGAGTCACCATCTTCCGAAATAACAGATCCAAGCAATGCCGCTCAGAATGCAGATGTTCGTGATATTGGTCCTGGGGACCTGGGGATTCACTGGGTGAATCCTCCCGCAGTCACAGGCTCTGCTTCAGCTCTTGGCCCTCTGATCCCTGAACATAAGTTTTCCTCCCAGCCTATGAACAAGTATTAGACCAGCACTACAAAAAGCTCAGAAGCATCTCTCTAACTGAATACATGGTCCTTCCATAGTTCAGCAGAGAACAACAGAAGATTCGCCTCTGCCATATCCCCACATTCTATCTCCTCGTAGCACATCTCCCCATTATTTCTCCAGGTCATTGAAGGATACAGAACCACTGACAGCAAGGCAGTGAGCTGCCACTCCTGCTTCACTGCAGAGAGAAAGCAGTTTCAATCCTAGATGGCTATTGGAATAACACAAGAATTTTTTATATGCAGTTGTGCCATCCATCTCGGCTCCTGATGTATGGCACCTGCATGTGTGCCACTGATAAAGCCTGAATGCTCACGAACTTCGTTTTTGCAGACTGTAACTCAGGCAGTGGCCACAAGCTGGAGCGATGGATGTCCTGCCACCTGAAAGGCACTGCCTGATGATGCTGATACAAGGAGAAAGGAGCAGCTCCAAAATGGCTTTAAGCAGGTGAGAGACAGGGACTCGAGTACAAATGTGTGGGTTGCCCAGAATGAGATGTGTCAAAGAGTCACTTTTGCAGGGGGACCAGGGGCAATGCCTCGACTGGTGAGCTGGATCTGGTCAGAGCGACCTACCAGCTTCCCTGCTGAATGAGGGTCTGCCTATCAAAATGATCAACAGAAAACACAACAGCAGCTGCCGCCAAGTACATTGTGATTGTATTTCTCATCACAGGGTTATTTTATCCCCCAGAAGGCCAAAAGTCCCCTGTAACTCTTAGAAACCCTGCCCATACCTGCTGGCTCTGCTCAGTCTTCCCTGCCCAAATCCAAGGCTCTGCTGATTGTGTAGAGCAAATATACTCGGCAAATGCATGTAACAACCGATCTGCTCTCCAGTTTTTCTCCGAGCTCCCTGCTGTATCTCAATTAACTTGGATTTGGGCTGTCAGTGCCTCTCACAGCCATGAACACAGCAATCATGCAATAACCACTTAGCAACAACCAGTAGGACAGACGCAGGATGCTGGAGCTGGGCTGTGCACAGGCTGCACGCTCGCCTTGCTGTCACACAGCTATGCCTCATTATTCAATGGCCAGCCTCAAACTTCATCCTATAAACAAGCATGCAACTTTCCAGTCGTTTCCCTATTCCTTACAGGATAGAAATACTGTACTTATAGGCTGGGAAGCTCCTGAGAGCACCTCAGCAGGGTGAGCACCCACCTCCAACCGCGCACAGCCCTCGCCTGGGCTCCCTTCCCCCTTCTACCGCAGCAATTCTCCATTAATATGAATGATTCTTTCCGACAAGCACAGCTTTGTTAAGCATCTGAGCTGAACCAGAGCAGGGCTCTATATAGTTATATCAAAGTGACCATTAAAAACGCAGCACTGCATGCAAGGGACTGCTGCAGGAGCAGTGGAATGAAGTGCTCTGCATCTGCATTCCAAACTAAGCCTTTCCTAATCCAAGGCTGTAACTATTGCTCCCCAAGATGCAGATGCTGTGGGAGAAGACAGAGTACTCCGAATTTGCTTGCAGATGGTAATGTGCTAGTCACACTCGACTGCAGTTACTTCAAAATGGATTTCGGACAAGCCCCACTCCTGGCACAGTCAAAGTACTGCAGGATGGGAGAGCTGGCACTCAAGTCACGTCTGCTCCCAAGAACCAGCTCCTCTCCCTCCCCATCCCCCTGTTAAAGCACACTGCTACCGTCACAGATGCTGCAAGCTCTGCAGTGCACCTTCTGCAGACATTCTTATCACCTGGGGATGCCACAACCCACCTCACAGCAAATGTTACATGCAAAACTTTGGCCAATTCGCTCATGCACAGCACCCATCCTCTCAGATCTGCAAGGGGAAAACATCCACTTTCCAGGAGGGGAACACTAAGCCACACAGATGTTAAGCTCCAGGTCACTTAGACCCACACTGGCAATAGTCTAAACTCCAGTGATTTGGGTTCCTTATGACACAGAGTGGGACCACAGTGGTATTTAGGCATCACAGCTGGGAGCACCACATTGGCACAGTGGCACCAGCAGAGCCATGTTCAGCAACACGTTTCCATCAATGGGGTGAGGAAGAGTGAAGTGAGAACTGCTCCTGAGCCCCCACTGCCATCTCCATCCTGCTTCACTGCCCAGGCACAGCTGCAGAGCTGAATTCAGCTGGAGACAAATGGCGAGGCAAGGAAAACTTGGAATGTTTTCCTCCACAAACAGTAGATTAAAAACTCAGGAAACACACAGCCTGGGCTTGGAGGATAATTCAGGTGTGAGTGTTTTTTCCCCAAACCAGCTGCCAGCCCTGCAGCGACAACATTCCCTCCCCAGTACTCCAGACAGCCCATTCCCACTTAAAATCCTTCCCCAGGCAGCAGCATTTTTACAATACGTTTTGGCTTCAAGAACCACTCATTTACACCACCTCCATCACACCTGGCTTTCAAAGAAAGCCATGCTGAACTCTGATCTGCAGGCCCCTTCCCCACAGGCACTGCTGCAGACCTGGCATCTTCAGCACAACACCAGGCAGCGTGGTTCGAGTGGCCTTTCCCTCTGAGGTGACAGCATGTCACTGCCTGTGTGCCAGTGGGGAAGAAAGGCTGAAAAGTAAAGCTGCAGACACCTTGCTCCTTGTCCTTCCCCAGGACAGCAGAGGGGGACAGGCTCCCCATGCAGCACAACACAGGGAGCTGCAACCAGCAGCCCCTTCCATCAATACACTTGACCATTAACACCCTGGGACAGGACTGAGCCCAGGTCTGGTACCGAGAGAGCAGCCACGAGACAGACGGGCAGGAACCAACCAGAGAAACTCCTCTGAAGAAGTAGGGTCACAGCCCTTGCTTCCCACTACTGTTATAACCCATACAAACACTTCAAAGACAAAGGAAAACCCTGACAAGAGTAGGAAGCATCAGTGCATTTAAGCTCTTTATAAAATTAAATCATGCTTTCAATAACAGCAAAATACAACAGGAGATACATAATCTCTAGAAGCTTAAATCCATAAAATATCAGCAGCAAAGCCACTGTGACTGATAAACTCCCCAAGGGCACACACAGCAAAGACACGAAAGCAAAGCCTTTTGGCCACAACCCTTTCACTGAACACCCTGACAAGCCTTCTGTGTTCTACTGCTACACAACATGGGGGTCCAGCCTCCATGGGGGCTATCCCAGGTAGGAGAGGGCTGAAGGAGCCAGAGCTGCACCCAGCAGAGGTCTGAGGGATGGATGCAAAGGTGTTCAGCCACTTCAAGTTAATACAGTCCCTGGTTTGGGGGATATTTTTCCCCCCCTTATAAAAAACAGTGCTTTCAGACCTACTACTGCAAAAGACTGCAGACTCACATTACCAGTTAAGACAGGCTTACCTCCACCCCACAGTTCTAGGGGAGAACATGCCTACCTCAGAATCCGATATGGAGACCCGATTGGACTCTATCGTTGGTCTCCTCACTATACGTGGCGATGGCCCTGTGGCATAAGGACCACAACCCGGAGTGCTGCTAGAGGTCAAATAACCTCCTGATGATCTTTCCTGAAGAGACAACTTCCTACTTGATAAGACAGGTCTAGTGAGAGGTCTCTTGGGAACGTGTCTCAAGTGAGCATCTTGCGACCGTTGGGAAGGCAGAAATTCATTAATTCCCACGTCACTGTTGACTCCATTTCTTTGGATGTCCTTTATATTATCAGAAAAGACTGTGTCATTTTCTTCATTGTTTTCTTCACCGTTTTGGTCACTTCTGTCTGGGCCAACAGCCACATCTATGGCTGCCACCCGCTCTGCCAGTTCGGTCTGTGTGTCTTTGCAGCACGTGCCTATGCCCACATCAGTGGCATTTGTTGGAGAGTCCCCCATCGCTGCGTCCAGCCCGTATAGTCTCAGATGGCACTGCAGAGCACTGCGATGCTAACATTCACAGACAGCACGTGGCATGAAGGAACCTCTCCATTAAATACCTGAAAGGAAATACAAACAGAGGTAAAAGGAATAATAATGTTCACTCAATGCAAACATAACCAAAATACCCATATCTGGCTTCTTCCAACATAAAAAAAAAGCAAAAGCAAAACACCAGAAGGCTGTGAACAAGTTGCAAACACTCAGAAGGAAAGGCAAACCTGAACATTGAGCTAGATATGAAAGTGATAAAGATGAGATTTTATCTGATGTGCAACAAGTGACACAGCTAAAGGGAACTACTTCTGTAGCTAGACTGACAGTCAACCAGGGCTTACAATAAAGGAAGAAGTACAGCATCTGAACAAGCCAAGAGTAAAGAGTCAAACTTTTGACCTCTTGAATTCTCATTTATAGGGTAAAAGAGCCCCTGCTACGTACTCAATCTCAACATACATAGCAAATCCACAGCCATTAAGGGCTTTGCAGTGGTCTTTGTAGCCCTATAAGGCATTAGAGAGTGTCACAGAACAGCCTGGAGGCCAAGCCATGGCTGGTGACTTCCACACTCTCAGTTATTTGCAACATAGCCAACAGCAAAGGTAGAATTCAAAAGCAAGTCTGGTTCCAGGGTCGCCTTGGCCTCCTCCCAGTTGCAGCCGGTGTGCAAACACACACTATCCATGCTGCCCACCATGTATAAAAGCTACACGGAGCTGCAAATCAACAGCACCTAACGATTACCAGCACGTGGGAATCAGCTTTTCCTTTGGAAAAGGCCTACAGAACACAAAAATACAACACAAAACCGGTGAATAAAATTACTGTTTCCTGGATGCTAATTTCAGTCTTAATTTAAAACAGATTTCAGTCTTCCCAACACAACCCAGAGCAGGAAATGCTCTGCAGCACATGGCTGTCACCCCTTAATTGCCCCAAAGATGCATCTTCTCATCCCTCCACGCAGCGTCTGGGGACAGTAGGGGAGAACATAGTTCTAGTCACAGCATCCTGGACTGCACCCAGCACATTTCAGTGCAGAATTAGCTCTGAAATATTGCAACCTTCGGCTCTCTACATGCAAAGCAGGTTATGCATAAAAATCCCTGCAAGTGCAGAAGCCACACTGAAGCAATCTTTTGTATCAAAAGGAAAGCATAGAAACATCTGGATGGGAAGTTTCACCCTAGGTCGTGTGCCAATCACAGGGGACACACTCTGGGCACTCAGAAAGGAACATTCAAACCCAGCACATTCCTCCCCACAGCCCGCTGTTCATCTCCTTCCCCACCCCAGTATACTCTTCCCCCCTTCTCCTGTCTTTTCTGCAGGCTTGTTTGAAACAAATTGACAGAAGTGTCACTCACTCAAAACAGTAATGAAATGGTGAGATCAGCTTTAAAAGCTTCTATTAAAACTATATTTAAACCTTCAATCCCAAAGCACAAAGCCCTTCCAGAGCCAGGACACAAGCCCTGCAGCCACCTCCCCAGGGTGTCACCCCCTCAACAGAAGCACATTTGCACAGCTCTAACCCCCAGCTCAGTCTGCAAAATACATCTTCAGCTAATTGACAATCTAAATAGATTAACTTAAGATAAACCCCATAAATCAGTTTATCTGATCAAAACAAACAGACCCATACAGCCTCACAAATAATACTGTGCTGCTAAAAGTACGCTAAAAAAAATCCAGCAAGACTTAAGAGAAAATAATTGTTCATCTGCAGAGCTGGGCTTTGTTTCAGGTTCTGCAGTTTTGAAGGATTCCTTTTCACTGATAAATCCTCCAAAAACATATTGGAAAGCAATGGTTTCTGAATAAGTAGATCAGTTATGCACAGACCAGTCTTACTGTGCATAAAACTCAGTACAAAAGGCACTTATTTATTTCTCCAAGGCAAAAATATATCAATGCTGGATTTGCAGTTTGCCGAGTCGTAACACGACCACACTTCGCTGCGATGGGAAATCCCAGTGAAACTGAGACACCATCAGCACCTTCTACAAGCTCCTGCGCGGCTTTGGCCCCAATGCTCTTCACACCATCACCAGCCTGATCCCCACAACACTAAACACCTGCTGGAGATCAGAGGATTATGCTGCAGACATGAACTAAAGCTGCAAACAAGCTTATATGAGCAAAATTAATTTACTTACACATATCTTATTTACCATTTTTCCCTGTAGCTATTCCTCTGCTGCAGGCAGAACGCCACTTCATCGGTGTTTTTAACAATATATTTATCAAATGGCTGCACATGTTTCCCAGGCAGGCAGTGAGCAGAACATGGTACAAAAAAACCTTTTGAAAGGAATACGGTCTGGAGAAAATCTCTCTATTGTACATAGGAGTGGGAGATGAGTGAATGCAACTAATTTTGCTGCTCAATAATGTATGTCAAAGCATTGTTTGAAAAATAAAAAACTAAGTCTAGCTTACTGCTTGCTCCATCCATTTGGCTACCTAGAAACGTTCCTATAAGAATAAGAAAGGATGGGAAGGTTAAAAGTCCCCAGGCCTCAGCAATTCCAGCTTCATTTCCTCATTTTGCTACAGACTACACAAAAAAGTGACTTTATAGATTCATGTCTCGGTTCCCAGGTTCAGCAGCTTCTTCATATCTACACAAACCACTTTCAGACATCCTCTAGCCAAAAGGCAGCCCAAACTGAGCAGTGAAGAACAACCAGAAGTTGCAGCTCTCTGAAGCCAAAAAGCAAGTAAGTCCCTGCTGCCTTGCAGAGGTAATCAAGACAGATGTACACCAGACCAGCCATTTGGAGCGTGTTCTCACTGGGAAGAGAGTAATGGCTTTTGGTTCCAATTCCTGACTAGAAGCAGAAGACATTAATGCAACCCAAATAATAAATAAGAATATACTGTTTGTGCTTTCAGCGTACACGCCATGCGCTTGCTTTATCCTGCGGCTCACAAGGCTCTTGCTGCAGAGCACAGACAATTGTGTCTCGCTGAGAAATCACTCGATCCTGCTATAATCATCTGAGTCCTTTTCTCTCTCCTCTCCACAGTTCTTGGCAGCAAGCCTGGCTGTTGTGCCACAGCTGAAAATTAGATCATAAAAGCGAGGTGCTTTGATTACTTCTGTGAAGCTCCTAGCACAGCTTTAAAAGTAACCACTGGAGGACAAATAACAGTATTTTTGCAATTCAAGCACTGCGTGAGGAATTTGACAAGCAGGTTCAGGCCCCTGCTCCTGCCAGATTTCATGAATGACAACAAACATCTCCAGAACACCATCTGGAAAATGCACCATTTCTACCTCTTCCTCCTTAGTCCTTACCAAGGTAGGGTGTTTTACAAAGGGATTTCAGGGTTGCTTTCAGCCCCTGATTTACAGATGAGTATCCTGAGGACCCATCACTCCATGCTTGTCCTGCTCTCCCTCTTTTCCCAAGAGAGACCCCAGCTGCAGATGGGAACCAGGGTTTGGCTCCGACACAGGACCGATGCTTTCCTACCCCTGGGTGTCAAATGTGGATGCAGGTGCGAGACAGATATTATCATGTAAAAAAATAAGTTATACACCTTCACACCATGAAGGCCATGTAACCAAATTTAAGAGCAATTAACAGCACGCTTTAAATATGTTTTAAAATTAGCCAGGATGCTGAACTAAAATCTCCAATCTACCAGCCTATAGCATGAAAGATAACAACCAGCTTGTGCACAGAGTACTGAGCTCAGGAAGTTTTACAAAAGACTTCCCAACTGCATTATATTTCATCCCTCCATGTTCTAATTATATGATTAAATAAATTTGCATAATCAGATGCAATTACACTAATTGCATATATAAGCAATAATCAACCAAAAATTACTCTGAAAAAAAAGTTTCTACTTAAGGAAATTCCTGTAACAAGAAAACACCCAGGAGTGCCAAATCTATCGAAACGAGAGCAACACTAACATTAAACACTCCAGATAACACCAGTGACACAGGAGCCCTGCCAGAGCAGTATTTGCCTGGGTGCAGCTCTGTCGGCACAGTGTAACCAGTGCTGACAACAGCAATGAACCCAATAGGCATTGTGCTGCTTTGTACTCAAGCCCTGGCTACAAACTACTTTTCCACAACAGGTTTGGCTGCCATGTTTTATAGTAGAGGTTCAGCGAAACTTGCAGGCATCAGGCCCTGATGCTGGACTATATATATATTCACAGCTTTAATCTTTTAAAGCTGTTATTGGTGTATGGACATTGGAGGTGGTTTATTTTGCATGTTAAAACCTGGAAAGCATGGGGAATGGTCAGTGAGAGGTACTGAGCCCATATATCCCATAAGTTTTGTTTGCAACGATGCTAAGTGCTTCTACTCACCACCTCTGCAACATCCCAGTAGTGACTACAAACCCAGCCCATCCCAACACCCAACTCCACATGTCCGCACCGTCCCTGCAGACGACCTGAGCTCAGATTATAACAAATCCCATTTGTCCTTGTGAGAAGGGACACAAAAGCTTCATGGGGGAATGACGCTGGCTGCTGTGCCAGCCTGACATCAGCCCTGACACCATGACAGTGAAGGATGGGATGACAGGGGAGGCTTGGCACGGGCAGAGAGCACCGAACCCCATCCTACTGCGTGACCATGCAGCGCATGTCCCACTGCGTCCCTAACCATACCAGATGGTTTGCTATACCCTCCAAGTGACCGTAGGGACAGCAATATGAAGGAACTGGGTTTGTTAACATGTACACACGGCCCAGACAACATCCAAATCACTCAGTTTGATGTCTGATGAGAACAAAAGCTCAGGAGACCTCCATTTCCAAAGCTGTTCCTGTGCATGCTCTCATCTGGCACCCGGCTGATGCTGACCCAGACCTCAGAGCCCACACACCCCAACCTCTTCTTCCAATACCCACCAAGAGTGCAGGAAATAGCCCAAACACAACTTGCACCATGCACAGGGAAAGCTGAAGCCCATGATGTGGTGGAAAAGCAGCTTTCTGAGCACCAGCTGGAGGAGTATGTGCTGTTACAGCTCGAGGCTGCACATGTGGGCACAGGCAACATCAACTCATACAACCGAGAGGTTCCTTGTGGGGTCACTGCAGAATTTGTGCAGCTGTGGGAGCAGATTCCTGGGGCTGAATCCCAGCAGGAAGGAGGAAGAGGAGGAGGAAGAGATGTCACAGCTGCTGTCACTCACTTGCTGAGAGGCAGATTGACTCCCAGGAGAGGGGGCAGCAGCGGGCAGGAGCACAGCTTGCTGGAGGTGGCATTTAAACAGCCAGCGAGGGGGTGCTTCAAAAAATAACTGGGAATATCAGATTACGTGAAGTTTGAGAGGCTTAGATTATTTGTAAAATATTAACAAGCAAGGCAGTAGCCAGACCCCATGAGCAAAATAACTCCCTCAGAATTAGGGTGTCTAACATTTAGTGTCTTCATTGCAATAATGACTTTTCAAATGTCTGTACCATGGCAAAGTAAATGGCAGGTTTAACAAAAAAGGTTTTCAATTCTCATAAAGGAAAGCGATTCATCTCGGATGAACTATCTATCTGCTTCAATCTGAAATGATACCTCAAAATTGCCACAGAAGATGATGCAGTGATGAACAAACCAAAAATGAAAAAAAAATCAAGAGGAGCTGAATGGGATGTTTGTCTGCAAGGGTGAGGTCTTACCCTCCGCAATCACCAAACCTCCTCTGATCTCACAGGAGCAGAACCAAGCACTCTAATCAAACCTCTCTCTGAACCACTGCAATTGCTGCAGCACCTTGGGGTGACTGTGCTGCGATGCAGGACACGTGCAATCAGAACTGGCCCAGGGCAGTAGCGAGCAGCCTACAGAAAGTATTATAGTTCAGGAGCAGCAAAGTGGGATCTACGAAAGCACACGCACAGATCATCAACACAAAGTAATTCAGCATCAGATACCTTTGCCAGCCTCAGATCTCATAGCACAGAGCAGCGTTGAAATTAATGTTGTTTAAGAAGCATCCACAGCAAACCGAACAAGCCACCAGGCAGAACAAGTTCACATTTATACATGTCTGTCTTGGAGGTTTATCTTCCTCCCAGATAAGGAAAAAAGCTTTCAGCTGCCTTTGAGAGATCTGGAGGTATTTCAGGGGATATATCAAGTTGCTTAGTTCTGTAAGCCAGCTCAAGTGAAAAGTCTTTCCAGCATTTTAAAAACATTAATTTCCAGCTGTCCCAGGATGGCCAATCTACAATAAAAGTGTAGAGCACAGAACACAGCAGGCTTTCTTCTCAGCAGTTCAAATATGGGCAAAGATTTCTATTCAAGGTGATCTCTGCAAAGAGTTTTAACCAGGGAAATGTCCCTAGCTAAGCATCCGTGGGCCAAAGGTCTTCTTCAACTCTGTGAATCTGCATACACCAAGGGGAGAGGCAAAGCACAGAACTACAGAAAAAGCAGTGAACGCTGTAAGACAAGACAAATGGACTTCAAACTCAGAGCTCAAAAGTATTTGCTCTATTTCCACATGGATAACTCCCATCCTCCTGATAATCCTCACATCTTTAGAAAGCCCAGGACTTGAAGATGTGGCCTTAGTTAACCTGCACAAAATCAAGGTGGCAGCAAAAGCTCTATGTATGCAGGGAACAGGCTCAGGGCAGATGAGCAACACATCCCATAGGAGTCAGAACCAGGAAAACCGCCCCTACAATTACCCTTGTCCGTGCACACATAACCCACACACTGCTTGGAAATTCAAAGGGTAGCAGGCTTCCCAACTCCTTTGAAGCCTTAAGCTTTAGCTCTTTAAGCCAAAATGCACTTTCAAAGCCCCAAGGTCAATGACTGGAGATTATCCAGCAAGTCACTAGGCAAAGGCTGCTGGGAAGAAAGCTGTTCTTTTGAGTCACTGCAACGCTACTCCAGAAATTTAGGCTGATAATAATCTAGCATTTGTCAGAGCATGAAAAAGGCTTTTCAGCACCCAAAGACCAACAACAGTTTCCAGGTGCAGTTTTACTTGGAAAAACAAGCGTAAAAACGCCACCCTGGGGCACCCTAGTTGCACCCTGGCAATTCTGGCTGTGTACGGCACGGCTGGGGCTGAGCAGCCGTCACAGTTTGGGTGTCACCCTGCCATGGGACAACAAAGCAGGTCCCCTGCTCTCCGTGGCTCAAGACAAGTACTGTGTGTTGTACTTAATCAGCTGGACCCTTTCTGAGGCATGAGAAATGATACAAAACCATCCTTCAGCTCTGTTACCTCTGCAGTGCTGCCAAAGGGAGAGCAGACAAAGGCACTTGTTTGTCCACCAAGCTGCAGGATGAAGATGGAGATTGAATGGCCTCTGCTGAGGGAGATGTAGTTTTCAACAGCAGAGAGGTTTTAGGCTCCACTGCAGATGATGCCCCTTCCAAACACAACCTGAATTTGGCAGTTTGGTGCCAAAATTTTCAAGGCAGGGGAAAGGCAAATACAGCCGAAGAGGAAAGGGGGCAAAGAAATAGATCTTTGCAAGCAAAGACATGTAGGAAGATAGGATGTGGTTTAAAAACATAGTTTGAGCATTGCTCAAGCAGCCTGGCCTGCCCTGTGCCCAGCAGGAGAACACAAAAGAGAAAATCTGAAGCCAATTCACTCAGGCACCTGCTCCCATCAGCCGTCCCATGTCCTGCCAGACATCCCTGCCGTACGGGTCAGGATATCACTGGAGGATGAATTACACCGCTCTGGCTTCTCAGGTTTCCTTCTCTGGCTGCCAGGGGAAAAGAAATCAAAGAACAAAACTGTTAACAATGTGGGGGGAAAAAAAAGCAAAGCATGTGTTTAAAAGCCTTGCTGGCTGCCAGCCAGGGTGCTCAGCACCTTCCAGGGTGCATCTCAGAACAGTTAGTCTGTACGCAGCCACCGAGCTTCCCTCTGCAACGGCAGCGTCGGCTCCACTCCAGCAAAACACTTACGCACATACTTGAACTTTAACTATGGTCTCAGGACATCAGAAGGGACCACATTCATGTGCCGAAGTGTGAACAACGCTGAAAATCTCAGCCTTGAAAATGTGGAAAGACTCATGTGAGTGCCTGGGCGAATGTGTTTCACATGTGTCTGAGAGAGAGAGCTGCCCAGCTCCACTGGAGCCGGCCCAGGGCTCCTTTCCCAGTAGGGGAGGAAGACTACAGCATTTTCTCCTGCATTTACAGCTCGCTCTTAGGCTAGCAGGGCTCACACCAAGGGAGCATCAGAAATAATTCCCACTGAATCCATCCACCTCTATCCAGCTTTCTACCTTCCACCTGCATGTGGGAGACAGGGGGACAGTCATGTCCAGTGCTTTCCTAATTGCTTCTTGATGCCTGGGAGGCACACACAGTAAGTTGGAAAGGGATGCCAGAAACACCAGATATCATCAACCAAACACCAAGCAGTAGTACAAATAAAACCAAAGAGGTAACACTTGGAGTCAGCTTTATCTGCATTAACCTCACCCGGGAGGTCTTCTGTACAGTAACGAACACCAAATCACTAACATTTGCCTCTATTATTATAATATTATCATGTATTAGTATAAGACGTTTGCCTTTGAGGTTTAGAAATGATCTTGCAAATTAGTTACATTTTAAAAGAGAACACAAACTACTTCTGCAATTAATAGAGGCAAAACAAACTGGAAAACTTCTTGAGGAAGTGATAAGTTCCTCTTGACTTGAATTCTCTGAAAGGGACTGCTGGTAAAAATCCTCCAGGCTTGTGACCCAGGAGATCTAGCACAGACAGTTATAGAGACCTTAAAAACCTACAAGCCTGTCAATTATTCTCTAGAACCTGACAAAGGACATTCATAAGAAAACTATTTTTGGCTTTCCTTTCACCAGTTCTGTTTAACAATAAAATGCTATTCTTCCGCTTCCTGTTTTTGAAATTGGAGCCTAATACATTTCAATGGGAGATTCTCATTTATGTGGTCATCTGTCACCTGCCATGACCTGCTGTGTTTTACAGATGGTGCCTGTTCACCAAGGGCCAAGAGAATAAATACAGAGGGGAGTTAGGAAGAGACAACTCTTGCTAGAGCCACCGCGATGGGTCTGCAATTCTCGGTAAGAGAAACCCAGATTTCTGGCCTTGAGACACTTCATTTAACTTTGTTCTCTCCTTGTCACTAAAGATACCCTTGTAAGAGCAATTTCAGCATCATTTTTTATAACAAAACTACATCATTATTCCTGACAGAAATAAAAACATCCGCACTGGAGTCATGCTTACAGATCCATTATTGACAGTCAGCACATCCCCATTTTCAACATCTGAAGCACTGATGTGAGTTTCTCTACATCCAGCTTAGCAAAGCCAGCGCCTAAGCCGGCGGCAATGCCTGTGTCGCTCCCCACAAGACTCTCCCACCTCAGCTGCCACCCAGCCATGCGGGTCAGGTAAGAAGCAGAGATATCACTGTGAGCTCACTGATTCGTCATGACCCTGGTTAGATTAGGAACAGCCTATGTTATATTTGCTGCAGGATTACTGAGAAAGAAGGAGAAAGATTAGGAACAAAAACAAACAGAAAAAACAGTTTATTTACTACATAGGTAAAGCTGGCAGTGGATCACAAAGTAATTTTTCATCGTTTCCCCAGGTTCTCAGATACACCATTCACACTTGCTTAAACACATGCACACCTCTGAATAATCAGGTTTCAAGTCAATTTCTTCAATATTTTGGTAACAAAAAATATAATTATATATAACTAGAAGTTAAGAGCAGGGTTTTATTCGCACAGCAATGTTTCAGGGGCCAGCTTCCACCCAAGGATGTCTTTATGTACTGCTGGTGGCACAGGAATGTGAGAACAGGCTCAGACTTGCAGCTACCCACAACATGGACTCACTAGAGTAACCTGAGAGCAAAGCTTGACAGGTCTGGCTTAAAGCAGGAGAATTCAGGCTAAGCTCTGGGATGCACCTTACTTGCCAGGTAGAGCTGTTTCCTCTTCTGTCCAATAAACCATCCCATCACGTGTTTTCCAAAGGCCTTGATTTGACTGTATTCCCTTCCCTCCCACAGTCACTCTTTTTTTAGATGCTTTAAAAAAAAAAATCAAAGGGGAGGTGGAAATTTTAAGCTCATCTCTACCCATGCCATTCTGGAAACACCCAAAAAGAGAAACACTTACAATTCTAGCAGTGACTAAGATGCGAGTCATCTCATGAGTAAGCACATTGGCTCTAGAAGTCTCATTCAATCCATGACCAAATCCAAACCATTTAGTTACCTAATCACTTGTCCATTTTATATGTTAACGCAGTAGCGCTCCAAGGTCAGGAAGGGGCTCCCAATTCTGACACCTGTATAGTTCCTGCTGACCTTATGCTCAGACAAAGCATTGCCAGGAAACCCTGTGCTGAAAAAGCAGAGAAACCACATGGAGTTTGCATTTTAGAGTGTTCTGAAAGTCAACTTTGGAGACACTTCCAACCTCAGCTAACACTCGGGTAAAGCACGTACAAGCTGCTGGCACCGGCCACCTGTGCGACTCAGCACCCCACAAATGCAGACACAACCCTGCTCCTGGCAGCGAGGATGGGCAGAGCTCGGCTCCAGAGCACAGGCAGGTGCCAGGAACGCAGCCAAACACGTCCAACATCCTCCTGTTACTCTGCAAAAGCTCTTACATGAAGCTGCAAAAGCATTAAGTTAAATGACTTCTGGTGCTTAACTATCCCTCCATTCTGAAGGAATATGTGCACCTTGCAGAATAAATGGCACCCATCTTCAGAAACATCCTGTTGAATACATTCATGGGTAGGGAAATAGAGCAGTGCGAAGTAGATATAATTCTCATATATACTTCTGAACAGACCTCAACGGCCTGTGAACTTCCAGAAATGATTAGTCTGCTCAATTGGTGTTACAGTCCAGAGCACAGCCTTTCTGTGGGGCTGTTAATTTCTTCATGTCCAATTAGCACAGAAAAAATAAAAATACATACACTTTGAGTGGAATAGCTTTACAAAACTAATTTAAGTTGTTCAGCACCATACTGCTGGCATCACACTACAACCAGTGTCTTGGTACTGCATTTCCACAGTTTTTAGGTTTTCTGAATCTTTCAATAGACTCCCAGGAGAATGCAGCTGGGGTTTTCACCTAGCTGGCCAGTCCTGCGAGCAGCTGCCTTCACATAAATATAAAGGAACAGACATTTTTTACCAAGGACTGAATTTGCAATTTGCCTGTGCTGGACTAAAGGTGTTATAAAAATCACCAACGCCCACCTGCTGATGTTGCTTTGCCTTCACTACTCCCTTGGGCACACAGGAAAACTCTGCATTCCTTTGCACTAAATCCAGTGACCACAACCTTTTACCAGCTGAGGTCAGATAATGGGGCTTAATCCCTTGAAGACACTCAGCCTTGGCTCCAGCTGTGTGTCAGTGATCTTCCTCAGCTGAAACATTAAACTGTCTGCCCATGCCTCCTGGCCATCTTTCTACACTTCCCTTCCCTCCAAGGTCCTCAACTTCACCACTGAAATAATCGCCTAACATGGAAAATGACCCATCTCAGGTAACAGAAGGGAAGAGAGCCCAGACAACAGGCTGGCCTGACGATGGAGAAGCTTACATCCAAAGAAAGAGCTGAGAAAAACCTGGATGTTGTAACTCGGCCAAAATTACCATGAAGCAGAAGCAGCAGCTGCCAGCACTGATGAGGGAGGACGAAAAGGCTGAAAAATCTCCAAAGACTCACAACCACTGCCTGTGGGTACAGGTACAAGGATTAGCAAAGGATAAGGTGGTTTTCAGCATCATTAGAGCAAACACCACTGAAGCTGCTGGTGGGTCAACACACAGCTCTGAAGGGTTTGGAGAGATGTCCTTGGGACCGACAGCTCAGCTGCTGCCAGGATGGCATACACACTTAGACCTTCACACAAGTTTAAGCAAACAGCTCAGATCCCACCAGCACATCATCATCTATTGCTCTCCACAGCGATCGTATCAAATGCACGAATGAAGCCTCCAGGAGGGAGGAAAACCTGACAGCCTGCAAGGAGAAGGCACAAGCAGCTCCACCGTGAATCCACTTCATGCTGCTGCAAACACATCGCTCTGCCACACTAAAGGCATCCTTCAAAATAAAGAATAGTTACCAAACCTTCTGCTACCGTTACAACATCAAGAGATCTGTCTGCTCCCTGCTGGGGTAACCGCTCTGTGTGTTTGCCTGCACCCAAGCACCGATGAGGCAGTTAAGATTCCACCGGCTCCCCTGGCCATCACACGAGGCACCCACAGCTGCAGGATCGCAGACCAGCGTGCTGCCGCAGCTCTGCGAACTCACACCTCTGGCAAACCCAGAGACCGACAGATCCTCTCAGACAAACAGCTGTACCTTGGGGAAAGAGAGAGGCAGGCAGAAAGGAGCTTACTCTTAGCCTTAATCCCTTTTTCTAGGAGTCTTCTACAGAGACAGAAGGACAGACTCACCCCTGGAAATCCTCCCTCAGCTACTTGCATCCGACCTGCAGACAAGGCAGGTCTGTCCTTGGGAACACCGATGAAACTCTTTTCTGGTAGCTGAATTCAAAGGGGACTGTGGAACAAACAAGCAGGAGGAAAACAGCCAGAATAAAATATTTTATAAAGACCCACCCATTACAACCCCTGGTTTGAGGCTAAAGGTTTCATCCTGCTCCAACTGGAGATCACTGGTGAGATTTCATTCACCCTCTGCTCATGACAGCACAAATCCCAGAGGAGTGAGCATTTCACAGGGGTTTCTCACCCCCCCCAAAGGCTCCTTCCCCCCACTGTAAGCACGTTGGTAGAGTCAGTAATGAGCAGGCTCCCCAGGAATGGGGATGGTGCAGCCACCATTATGCTGATCCCCCCACCGGCACCAATCTGCTCCGCACAAGACTGCTCACTGCAGGTACAGCAACCTCATCCCCGCTCTTTTAAAATAAACAGAGCCCTCTGAAGTCATTAACTCATATAAACTTTCCCATCTGTTTCAGGAGCTCCATTTTTACAAGCTTTCATACATAAAAAGCAGTCACTGAGTGCATTCAAGAAGAGGTGAAATCAAGAGAGGAAGAAGCTTCTGCTATAAACAGCGGAGCATTTCTCCAAGTGCACGTTGTGTAGCCTGGTTTCTCCAGCTCTACGCTGCATTGTATTTCATACCATACAGCCCTTAAATTCTGTTACCTTCAACATCTGCATTTCACATGCTTCCCCATACTGCTGCTGTATTTTTTCAGCAAGTCAAACCCAGTCATTTGTGGCCTGCCCAGGGCAAACACCAGTCTAACTGGCTAGAAATCTGTACTCTCCTCCGACTCCTCCACTTGCTATATATTGACCTTTAGACAGAAGCTTGAGTCAGGGTCTGTCACCAACTGTCTTTGTAGAGCACCAGCGCAACAGGACCCTGCCCCATCATCCCCATAGTATGAACAATAAACAGCAGAAATGCAAAATTCTGCTTGCACAGGGTCTGGTCCAAAGCTCATCAGAAAGATGCCTCTCTCTCCAATGGTATGTGGACCAGAGCCATGATACCAGCATGAGCAGAAAAAACTATTTGCAAAGCTAACTATTTGGGGAATACAATCATGCAAAAACATCATCTTTCAGCAGAATGTCTTTGCACTTTCCAACAGACCAAAAAAAGTGTGTGCACACGTATATGTATGTTTTTATCAAGCGTTTTTGGCATAGGAAGCATTCTGATGCCATGGTGACGGGTGCTCTTGCAAACCCTTAACATAACAGATACAGATAAACCTGAAACCCATCAGGAAAGCAACGCTGCTGGGCTTTACATGATCCACAGCTACTATGAAAGGCACAAAAATTTAACTCTCATGAAAAAGATCCAAACAAAAACCCAGCTCCATTGTTAAACAGATTAATCAGACTCTTGGAAACCTCACCAGGGATTGGGTTCAATCTCTGCTTTTATTAGCACAAGCCCTGTACAGCAGTAACAAAAGACTCACCTAAGTCCCACACACTTCGCAATGAGACTCTGCTCAGGGTCCCAGCACTTAACATACACACTCTTAATTAATGAGGCAGGGCCAAGAGGAAGAATTTGGTCGGAATTTATACTGTAGCTAAACAACACTCTTAATGGCCCTTTTTATAAGGGTAAAAGTATCCATCCTTCCTCTGCTGGGACAGAAAGCAGCCCCGCTGGCTGCATTGCTTCCCTGGAGACAATGTTGTGTGTGGGATCCTGCACAGCAAGACCTGGTCCTTCCCCAGGGACATCACACCCATGTTGGGGAGAGAGTAGAGCTGGGAATGCCCATAGGCAAGGTAGGTAAAACCACATTGTACAGGCAGGAGCAAACCCAGAGCCGATGGAGCATCAGCCCATCAGTGGCAAGTCACAGATGGACTTGGAGCAAAAAGGCTCCTGCCCACCCACGCAAAGGTAAAGCCAAGAAAAACAAGCCAAAGCACAACCTCAGAGTGGTTCCCCGCAGCTATGGGGACTGGACAGGGTCCCTCGTGTGCTGCCGGCTCCCAGGAGAGGCTGCAGGGATGTGCTGTGGGAAATGGGTTAATGGCATCCAAAGAGATGTCTCTGCAGGAGTGCTGACAGGTAAATGGAGTGCGGGAATGACAGCCTGCTGAGAAACAGCATCTTGCACCCCTCGCTGGGCGTCAATCACGCGCTCCCAAAAAATCCCCTAATTAGAATTAAATACGACGCTGCCACCTCCGCGCCAAAAATTATTCATTCCAGAAAAAGCACTTTCCTACATCTCTCTTATGACTCTTCCATTCCTTTCTAGGCCCCCTCACTCCTCTCCTGCAGAAACCATTTGATTAAGGAACTTTTCTGATGGCAGCATTCTGCAAACTTCTTTTGCAGAAGGGTTAAAGACGCATATCCCTGTGGGGTGGTTGATGCTGGAGGAATGGGCCCGCTTTCAGTTACACTAGTGATAGCAAGGGAAACGAGGTTCTTCCTGTTTCAACAGAGCATCACATCTACTTTGCTGAAGACAGAGGGGGTCCCACTACTCCAGCCCACTGTGATTTTATCATATTATGCTTCCAGATGTGCAGATTAGAACTACATAGCTACCTCAATACATGCCTCATTTGCTTAGGTCTTATTAAAGCTAAGCAAATGCTTAAGAGCGCATATTGCTTAGGAAAAAACTGCTGGATGGGATGTGTCCTTTGGGTGGGCTTGACATGAATTGGTTTTCCAGTGATGGCTCAGGAGCCTCAGCAAGAAGAGTTGGTGGTGCATGGTCTTGCATACAGCAAGATCTAACGATGTGTCTGGGGAGGACGTGCAGCCAGCAGGTTGATGCACAACATGCCCTGTGAGCCCATGGATTCAGAATCAGTAGCACAGCCGGGAAGGTAAGAGTCACCTCCTCTTTTCAAGCAGTTACTGTGCACTTCAAGTCCCTGCAGGCAGACTGATGCTTGGGAACCAAGTTTTACTCCTGTCATCACCTCATCACACAGAGTCAGACCTAATAATGCGACCTACTCCCCAAAACGGGGCCAGCAACTCCTCACCCCAGTCCTGGGGGGACAGTACCATCACCAAGTGTCTCACCTGTCCTGTCTGTGTGCAGATCTCCCCCACCTCCAGCAGCACTTGCACTGAGTGCCATGCTGCCATCTTCCACTGCTCCAGCTTCCATAAATCCACTGTGGCACTTCCAGCTCCTGCGATATTTAACTGGGACTAATGCCAGTATATACATTGCTGGAGCATCGCTTGGTGAAGAGTATACAGAGCCGTAACACCAACCAAAAAGTTTCAAGAGGTAATTAATCAACTACAATGATAAATAATGCATATACTTTCAAGTGTTTGCTCACTTCCTGAATGTCTCCCATAAATATCTAACCAGTAAAGCATGCTTTGAACAGTGACACTTGTTTCTTTTCTCTTCTGAGCTAACTCTGTGCTGTTTACTTAAAATAGAAAATTTAGTAGGAGAGAGACAGGTTGAAAGGTAACACGATTCTGGAAGTATTTTGAGCACTCAAAACTGCTCTGAACAACAAACACTTAATACACGTTTTTTTTTTCTTCAATCTTGTGTTATTTTATAGATAAGTTTTACACACCTGTCTTAATGCCTTCAACCACCAGGCTGCTGGTCAGCAGCCTCCATCAGTGAGGATCCCCTGTGATCTTGCCAGGGCAGAGCTTGCAGACAAAACCTCATGGAAACCAGCACCAAGATAAAAGCCTGGCCTCAAAAATACAGCCCAAAGCAGCCTTCACTGAAGTTCAAGAGCTTTGCTTTTAATATAGATGGAATTTCTAGTTCAGGCTTTTGAAATCAAGTGTTCTGTTAAAAAAAAAAAATGCAATCTCTCTCTCCCAAAAAAAAAAAAAGAGAGTGGAGTTGTCAAAACAGCTGGAATGTTTTCCACAGCCTTTGGCATTTGCTAGGGGCTGGAAAAGGTCAGTGTCATTCGGCTCTTAGCAAGGCTCAAACAAGCTTCAGCCCTTTAAGTGGGGGCTGGCCAGTCTGCCAGGTTATTTTACAATAGCAAGCCCCCACAGCCTGCAAAACACCCCAGTGCAGGCAGCTGGTGCCAAAAGCCATGGTCCTCCTTGGGTGACACCATCATCACACTGCACCGCATCAAGTCTCTATCACAGCATGGGGACTTGCAGCCACAAGCACCCAACCCATCAGGGCTCACTGGGCTTTTAAGGTATATTACTTTTTTTTTTAAAGGTGCAAAAATGCCTACCTTCATATTCCAGCTGGCACCTAATCCCTTAAACTCTCCTGCAGAGGTGCTTTTCATTTCCAAAGAAAAGTGAGTTAATGTTCTTGCCAGTGCTGTTAATCGGAGCAGCAAAGCCTCTTTTCATCGCGCAGGGCCCAGGTGACTGTTTCCACGGGATTAGCTGTTACCACATTTAGTTCAGTAAAGGGTTTATCTCAGCCACGTTCACAAGGGCTGACTATGAAGACATTTGCCTGTCGAATTCCCGCGGGCTGACACCTCAAGCAGCCACAGAGTTCAGAGCACGTGGGGAAAGGCATGAAATGGTAATTGCTGGGTAAGAGATAGCTCTTTTTGAGGGATACGGCCAGCGCACTGAGCTCTCCAGGTTAGAGAGTGTGAGAGAGCTGGGGGACAGGAGAGGGAAGATTTTCAAAGTCCCCCTCTCAGGGCAGGCACTAAGTTTTTCAGCAATGTGCCTGCTAATGGTCACAGCAGCTGCTGTCAGGGACATCTGGTTGCCAAAGCCACGAAACACGTATTCCAGAGAGCCCCTGGAAGCTGCACGGGGTGAAATCACTGGACTTCTGTCACCAATGTTAATCTAGAGCTCAGAGTCTGCTAAACACTGAGCAAGGAGCAGCGCTGCAGGAAGCACTGGTGTCTGCAACCACCCTGAAGGTTTCAAAGGAGACAACCAGTTAAACACTCAGGCTCTTCTCAAACCAGTGCGAGCTTCCAGCTGCTAGAAAGGAATCATGTTTTAAAAAAATCTAGATTTTGTGCACTGCTTTTCCCCTGTGCACAGGATCACAGAATAGTTTGGGTTGGCATTCATCAAGTATTTTGATTCCTAACTCACTGCCTGCTCCATCCTCTTAAGCAACGACCCAGGTTCTCATTAGTGCCAAGGACAAACACTGAAGCTTTGGGATTCCTTCCTAAACTCTTCAGTAGAGCAGAGGAAAATTCATATTTTCCCCTCTTGCTCACCGAGAAAGCAGGCTGGGGTGGGGCTGGAAAGGCTTAGAAAGCCCTGGGTACCCAAGGATAAGAAATTCCACTCTGATGCTGCCCACAGCCTTGCAAGGGGCTCTGCCAGCATCTGGCAGCAGCTGGCTGAGCATTCACTGCCTGCATTGGGCCAAAATGCTGCCTGCATTGCGCCAACACAGCTGCCTGCAGCCCCAGAGAGCTTCTATAATAGCAGGGTCAAGTGGCTGAACTAATAAGTATCAGAAAAGAGAGCTGGAAGGAGAATGCTGCAAGATACCAATAAGCAGGACATCACTGAACGTTTAGAAGAATTACAAAGGCAGTTTTCACAAATGGAGGGGGGAAATAGAGGAGAAACGAGACTGAAAATTTCCTAGTGTTTGGCATGCTCTAAAATTAGTGCTATAATGGATCTCATCAGCCAGCATTTATTTTCCATTCTAAAGGCAAGAATTCAAATAAGCAAGCTGCAGCAAGAGAAGTGCTTGCTTAGCTGAACAGCCGACCTCAAACACAGGCAGCAATGCAAGCCTAAACCCAGCTATTCCTGCTGTCTCTTGCTCAGGATTTTCCCCACGCGGGTCACCAGATCCCAAAGGACATGCTGGGACACAGCAGCATCCCACTTACTGTGCTCATACATACACCTTGAGGACCTGGCTCACAAAGTTCTGGCACAAACAGGCTACCAGGTATTTAATCTAAAAAGCACAGAGCAAATCACTACAGGCTTCACCTTGCAACTCTCAAGGTTACACTCCTCCTCTTCCAACCATGCACACAGCAGGTAAAGGTACCTAACTGTGGAGTGACAGGGACACACGGCACTGCCTGGGTGGCTCCAGAAAGGCCACCAAGCTCAGCCAGGAGCAGCGATGGGAGCACTGATGTGATGCACCCATCGCTCTTCCAAAGTTTCAGAACAAATCCCTGATGGCAGAAGAGAACTGGCAGCGTCACTTGGCTATGAGGTGTCAGAGATATTTCAGGCAGCCAGATATTCCCATGCAGAAACCCAGAAAAAGTCACCTCCTCACTCCCCCGGTTGCCTCTCTTTGCATTATTGCTAACATAGATGTGACTCACTCAAGTTGGGTTTATATTAAACTCTTGAAACAGATTGTTTGGCTGTTATGTAAATCCAGTAAATGTTAAAATACTAGAATAAATCAGTCAAGCAGTTAACATATCCAGCTCTTCAGAGACACCAGAGATTTTTTTTTTAATGGAAAGGTGGCAAGAGATAAAGGACAAAAAATAAATCACAGGAAAGAGGTTCTGCCCCTCTCCCAGGGAACAGAGGGCATCTGCCACCCAAAGTCTCCTGCTCACACAGTGACATCAGCAAGCAGGCACAGGAACAAATATTAGAATTTGCAAACACAAGTGTTCTCACCAGAAACCTGACTCCAGGATTTTAAACAATCTACAGGCCAAAGGATTAGTCAGAAAAATTATCTGGCAAATAATCTGCAACAATAAGCAAAACCAGAGCATACCACCATCTGCTCACAGATACCTTCTAAAACAAAACTAATGAGCCTTCATGTTAAAGTCTTCACTTTGTACCTAATTGTTGATAACCAAAATGATCCTATACCTACATTAGCAACAAAAAAATGAAGCAGGTAGAAATTAGGAGCCCAAATCTTAGTTGTAATGTAAAGCATCTTGGTTGAGTTGCGACTTGAATGAGCCCCATGGCTCAAGCCAAGCGCCTGCTCAGCTTCAGAGGCCGCCCAAGAGCCACACTGCCCATCACACTAAAGAGCCTGGGGGTTCTGACATACATGAGCCCCTCCAAAATCAACACATCGTTGGGCACATCTGGAAAGAGGACAGCGACCTGCCTGGTCTGTGCACCAGCAGAGCACAAGCTCCATTTCTTAACTGCCCCAGAGATGAGACTGCAGAGCAACATAGTCACAGGATGGAAATGAAGCGGAAGAGATCTCCCAGCTCTGTTTAATTAAATATAGTCTGGGAAAGTCTCTGCTTTTGTTAAACACTGCCTCAAAAGAACAGAGCTGAGTAATCCACCAATGGGGAAAAACACACTCTTTAGCTACAAGGTGTTATTATTATAGGCTTAATATCAAAATGGCTTGTTCAACTCAATAGATTGGAGCAGATGCTCCCAGCCTTGGCAAGACTCAGAGGTACTACAGATCCATGTTATGCACCTACATAAGCACTTGAGGGTCAGATGGCAAGGAATCTGGAGAGGTAAGGCATTGATTTGCACCAGGTTTCCATGGCACAGCAAAACTGGTTAGATACATTACACAAGAGTGTTTGTGTTGTAATGGGCACCAACAGGGATGGGAGCCAGATCTGCAGCGCAGCCAGTGAAATCAGTGGCAGGAATTGATCTCGTTGACCAGGGCCAGCAGCTTTACACACAGGTGGCTGCAGGAACTCCAGGCACAGAGGACAAGCACAGGCCATCAGGGAAATGCTCCACAGGTGTCCTGAATTCTGAGGGCACCTTGACCAGCACCGTGTATTAAACACTGAATGCCTAACTTCAGGCTGCTGCTTCCTCACTTTCCTCTCCTGCAAAACAGAGGTGATGACACACAAACATTTGGGTAAAAGGCTTTGGAGCAGGGGGTTAAGTGGTATTACTGGTGCTGAGAATGCCCTTGGGGAATCCAACCCACAGCAGCCATCAATTGCTCCACACCGGGGCTGGCAGCGCATTGGTGCCACTCGCCTCCCTGCAGGTCGATTCCCATCTCAAACACCTAAGCCATGACAAATAATAATCATAACCATCTCAGACTTTCGAGAAGCCTTAACATTTAAGGCTCCTTTCCAGCATTCAGTGAAGAAGAATCCCTCACTTCTCAAGTTGAAAAACAAACCCTTTCTCTGTCTTTTATTTGCTAATTAAATGCGTTCATTGTATTCAGATCTCATTTTTTGGGCATAATGTTTTGCCCATCTGTTTGATTAAAAAAGAACCCAACCACCCAGCTTCATTAAGCTAATTAGACACATTCAGCCATTGGTTAATATTCTGAAGTACTTTACAATTATTCTCCCCAGTTATTAAATCTCCTCAGAGGATTTTATTTTCTGTGCTACACTCTTTATTAGCCAGCACCCAAGTCAAACTGCATTTTCCCACTCCTTACCCACGTGCAGACATCCCACTGACTCCTTCAACAGTTTGTGATCCAGGACACACAGATAAATGCATCCCTGAATCTGACACTGTTCAGTTCACCTTGGGAGCATCTTCCTCCCTCTGTGCAATAGGGGTTCAACACTGCCTGCCCAGGGACTGCTGGAGGATGATGAAATGTTAAAAGAAAGCACCAAAAATTCTGTTTCCTGGGAAGCCGTGTCCAGCACAAGACTGTAGGATTAGTCTTTCAGAGATCTCTGTTCCACATGAACTTCTAAAGGAAAAAACGGTCTCAGAAAGGCTCAGTGCCATCACTGATCATCTAGAGGATGAAAACTAACACCCACAAACTGGTGTAGCAGCAGCACAGCATCACACAAGTCAGCCTTGCTGGCAGTGCTGTGACTGCTTCTTAGGGTCAAGGTTAGTGTACTAAGCTGTGGGCAGACAAGCCACCTGCACCCTGGACCTCACATGTGCTGGTCTCCAAGCTCTCTGCTCCATTGCAGGGCATGCAGCAGCTCTGAGGTTCAGGCTCCACATATCCCAGCATTACTGCCCCACCGCTCCTCCAGAGTGACCTGAGCTTTGACCTGCACTGCCCCTGCAGCAGCCCAGCCCTGAACCAGAGCAGTCCCTGCTCAGCCTCGGGAATGGTCACAGGACAGGGATCCTTCAGGATCAAGCAGCACGGGCAGGCAAAGGGAAAGCATGGCACTGGAAGGATGGCAGGAAAGAGACTGAAGATGAGAGAAGCAGCACTAGGTCACCTTGTCCTGCAGAGAGCAGAACTAATGAGTGGAGCCCTTCACCATAACATCTTCCCCCTCTACACAGCTATCCGCTTCCATGAAAACCTGTGACGATACATCTTTGAAACGTTAACCGTTGCAAAACACCTGAGTCCAAGAGGACAAAGGGTCCAGAAGCTGGCGAGCGGCAGGGTAGGAGACGGGACTGAGACACAGCAGATGCATGGCTTGTCTTTTACACAGGGTCTGCTTCCACAAGTAAACTAAGTTTAAAAAAAAAAAGGAATACACCTTTTTTTACAGCAAGCTCTGATTTACACAGTTCTAGTCCCATCCCCTGGCCCCAGCTGACACCAAGATGTCCCATCTTGAGAAGGAGCTGCAAGGGATCACGCTAAACTCTGCACTCACATGCAATATGGACCCGTGACTGCTATTCCTTACTGAACCAGCACTAAGTTAGAGATGTAGGTCAAGAGCTTCTAGAAAACAAGTCAGCAGATCATTTATAGGAAAAGCCATACTGAGTCAGGCCACATACCCATCTTGCCCTCATTTCTGTCGCCAACAGGGCCCGTAGCGGATGCCTGAAGGGGTGCTGGTGCAGAAATAAAGAGCTTAAAAGTAGTAATAATAAGGAAAAGTTTAGAGTTTGTCCTCTTGACAGCACATCCCAGCTTCAAGCAGTCACTCAGGGAGCCCTGAGAGCGCATCTCTGAATTTCTCCACCACCATTTTGATGCTGTTTTTTCCAGCCTGCATGACGCTGTAGGGAATTGAACTCTGCAGTATGACAAGCATTGCGCAGAAAGCACAATTTGTACCATACCTGCCAGCCACACAGGGAGGTCCAGGCACCCCAAAAACCCATCTCACATGGTGTCAGAGAGGATAAACCCGCCAGGCACCCATTGCCCCAGGGCAGACCCCAACACAGGGGCAGCAGGGAGCCAACACAAATGCTCAGTGCAGTGTTACAGACCAAGAAGAGCAAGGGATAAAACTGTCCTCTTCTATTTGCTTCTGTAATCCCAACCTCTGTTATTTGTATTTAAGAGAAAAGAGCCAATATTCATTCCCTCGGTATAAAAGGTGGTTACACTTGCAATAAATCACTTAGTAGCAATTTAACTGAAGGAGAAAGAAATCTAGAGGTTGATGCAGCTGTGATTTGGCATGGTCTGACCTTGGGCCTGAGGAGAACCCTAATGACATTTCCTTCAGGCCAGCCTGTTCTCCTTGGTTCACACTGTAATTATCTTTCTCTTTTTGACATCTGGGCAGACAGCCTAGATCAGCACTTGAAAATTTGGCCAGGTTATTACAACTTTTCAATAGCCTGGCAACAGCACCAATTAATGTAGAGCTCACTGCCCCACTGTGCTCAATGCTGTAAGACACATTGACAGGTAAGCTTTGGCTCAGAAGGCTTATAATCAAAGCAGATATTGAAGAGAGCATAAGAAATCATCCCCAAAAGGCCAGTGCATTTGAGTGGGTGCTGAGCTCCCTTGGAAGTACAGCCCCCACTGGCACTTGCACAAACAAGCCTACTAGGTCTGCTTTGGGAAAACCCTATCAAGGAACACAGAGCTATCCTTTGAGATTTTTCACAAGGTTCATCTGTGACAAACTGACCACTCAGTAAATGAATCACATTTTTGCTCCTTCCTTACGGCTCCCTTTCATTTTCTTCCAGGTTTGGAGCCTTGCAAGTTCAAAATTCTAACCATTTTTCTCTGATCCCAAGGTGTTTCCTGCATGCCATTTATAAATGCCAAGGTGAAAGTCACCCAGCTCCAGGCCTCCAGCAGGTCTTTAAGGCACCCAAATCCACTGCAGAAGGGACACCTGCCCTTTAGTTCACTCCTCTCACTCCCAAGCTTCCTTTTTGTTTCCCTCAAGATGAGCTCTGCAGCTAAATGAACACATTACAGCAGAAATTTCATTCTTAATTTGTCCCTTGGGTGTGTTGCTGACCCTACTGAGAACTATATTTGAATGTGCAATTTCCTGGCTAGGCTCATTTGCAGTCCCTTCCCTCCTGGCTGACTGTGCAAGTCTGGCCCAGAATCCAATTAGCTACTACCACTCTTTAAATCAAAGGAATTAAAAATCTCAAACAAGAAAAACAAAGGATTTTAATTACATCATTCTTATACGTCTAAATACTTCGAAATCCCATCTGTGGGAGGTGTGACAAGCCCAACAGCTTCCAGCTTCAGACACAAAGGAGCAGCTGCAGCCCCTCTGGTTTTAACACAAGGAACCTCCTTTCATCAACATCACCTCTCCATGCCTGGGGGGTGTTATCACAGTTTTCAGATGAGCCTGAAGCAAAGGGACCCAAAGCCCACACACACTTCGGGCATCCCCTTCTACTGTGTCCGCAGTTTGTGGCAGTTTCAGTATGGGAACCGACCCAGCAATCAGAAGCCTGATTTGCTTCTCGGATTTTCCTCGTGTCACGCTCCTCCACCAATGTCACCTGGTCACGGTGACAACTGCAGGAGCTGTATTGTGGCCCCAACAGCCCCAGCTTCGCACAGGAACAAAGCAAGGAAGATGCGGATTCCCAAGGCCATATAGGTCTTTGCAATGACAGAGGGGTGTTTTACTCCCTGTCCCTTGGGAGATACCAGGCCCTGCAGAAGATTCAAAGCCCAAAGACTTCGGAATAGCCAAATTGCTGCCAGAAATTATGCAAGTAAGGAGCGGCAGGGATGACTTTGCTTCAAGGTATAAGCCATCTGGTTTCAGCTTCTGGCAGGAGCTCAGTCTGTCCTCAGCAGCACAGACACCTGTACCTGCTCCTAAAAAACAGTGGTTTCACTCAGGTCTCTTGCCTCACAGAAGCCACAGCTGCCACCACATCAGGGGGCTGCAGAAATCCCACAGATGAACCAAAAAAGCCTACTTTATGAGAGAGCATTAGCTCAGCCTCCCAGGCAGCAGAGCAGGAAGGGGCTTAGTCTGAGTCACAGGCTTCTTGCCAAGAAAGTGGAACAAGAGCTGCAGAGGCACCGAGTGATCCACAGGTCATGACAGTGGAACAGACAGCTTCAAAGGGGCTCAGATGAGTACACCCTCTTGGCGGGACAGGGATTCTCCACAGGAGAGAGCACTGCCAAAACGAACGCACTAAAGCACAATGACAAAATAGCTTTCTCCATTGACTCCCAGTTGCCCAGCCTTCCTTTAGAGGAGAACAGATACACATGGACAGAGCTGTCAGACACTTCTGCAGAAAGCCATGAGCTCAGAAGAACAAATTCCCCAGGAGATGAACAACTCTGAGCCATCTCCCTCTTCGCTTGCATGCGGCTACACTGACAACTTGCAAAGACACTCTGCAGAGCTCCCTAATGCGCTAGAAACCAGTTTGATGGTGAAGTGTCAGCACATTTCTAGGTTAATAAAAGCTGGGGCATGAGAGGCGAGAGGGAAGGAAGGAGACTGATTGTCTTAGACAAAGAGACTGGAATGGATTTCACAGCAGGAGAATGTTTCAGGCCAAGGAAATATTTACTCATAGCTAAAGAACATGGAATATTAAAGACCCTGGAACATTTCCTTTCCTCTGCAAGACCTTAATGGAATTAAATTCTCAGCACTTCGCAGCAACCACAACACGCCCTCAACAAATCCAGGTGTTTTTATCCAGCAAAAAGCAAAAACTCAAAAATACCTTGGCATTGCACTATGCCATTAGCAGAAGGCTGGCGCACCCACTGTGAACAGCAAGGGTGAGTAGGCTCAGCCCTGAGCACAGCAAGGGACTGGGACCTCTCTTCCCCAGGGAAGATGGTAAGGCACTGACATGCTACTCTGGAGTCAAATCCAGGATATGTTAGCCAACAAACAGCTCTTTGGCCTTGCATCCCCAAAAGCATCGGCTTATTTTCCATTGTTGCAGCATTTCAGACTCAGTTATAACCTGTGCCTGGTACTGTACAGAGGAAACACTGATCCATGCTGGGCAGTTTAGGCTCTTAGCACAAGCAACAACAGATCAAGCAGACAGATGTTTCTAAGAATATGGGGAAAGCAGTACTGGTTTTGCTCATCCATTTAGTGGCTGGAACAACACACCACAGAAGAACTGATTCCTACAGGTGGAGCATAATCTTATATTGCCTTTTTTGCATCTGTGATAATCATTCTGGATGACAGGCAGATACAGTAGCATTTGGGTGGAGCACAGCCACTTTATGGCTCCTTGGAAACAGCAAACTCTAAAAACTTACAAAAAAGGCCAGTTCCATTCTGCAGTCTGACTTAATCAATCTATCTGGCATTAAGGAATGGACTCCCAGCAGTTGCTATGAATAAACCATGCCTTCTTACTATTGCTTCAAGGCAAATCGCAAGCACAGTTCACATCAATACTGTATGAGAAGGGAAAATGCAGAAGCCTGATTAGAGCATGGAAACATGCTGGCAGAGGTGCCTGATCTCTTTAACATGTAAGTGCACAGTAACATGGCCTGATTTGCCAGGAGGGAGCACCGAAATCCATGAACAAAGGCAGCAAAGCCCACACCACAATTTTGAGTGGTCTGGACTGACTCAACAGCGCTGTACAGAAAGCTACAAAGCCCTCTCAAGTTTCTATAAAACCCTTTCTTCTGCCTCTTTCCCCAGATGTTCACACCTCCCCAGCGCTGTGCAAGAGGACCTTGTTCTCACCATTCCACCACAGCACACTCTGCACACACAGTAACCCCGTGACATTTCTGTTCCCTCTGCGCCCAGCAAGGGTTGGCCTGATGAGCTGCAATCAGATCTTCACTTCTCCAGCCCCATCTGTCAGCCTGGGGACGAGGTGCTGACACAGCAAGGCAAAAACCCTCATCTCCAGCCTGTTTTACACTCTGCCTTGCAGAGCTGGGAACCTCAGACATGATTAATCTTTGTCACTCAGGCTACCTGGCAGCTATAAAAAGGTCAATTGGGACTTGAGCATCAAAACATTGCATCAGAAAGAGGTCAGTGGATGCATCTTCTGGCCTTACACTGTCTCTTGACCCAAATCCTTCGTTCCAGCACAAATATCACAGAACAGCACTACCAAGACAGCATTATCAGCAGCAGGTGTTCAGAAGTGTCAAAGACAAAAAAAAAAATCAAGACTTGACTTGTCTAAGCAGTTGCCTTATGCATGTGGCATGTGCACTGTAATAACTTTTGTCAAAGGAACACCATACCAGGTTCTGCTACCTTTCAAGTATCTTCATCCCTTTGGCAGGGGGCTACTGCCTCCTACATCACCACTATCCAAACCCAGTTCTTTCTCCTTTCTTCAGTTTTCCCACACTGATTTGTAGCCATTCACAGAAAAAGACAGGTAAGGAGGCTCTGAAGAAGCAGAATACACTCTTCCAAGGCAGCACCAAGCTCTCTTGAGGGGCAAATCCATCCTTTTCCTTTCACATTGCCATCAATCACTTTCCACACGCTGCAGCAAGGAAGCCTCCTTCCCCAATGGAGCTGTGATTCATCCTCAGATCACACCCCTCCCAGGCTCCTAATGAGGAGGCAGCTCACACATCTTCCAGCTTCTTGTGCACCGGGCCCCAGGTGCTGGGTTCTATGAGGGGAAGGAAGGGTCTGGTAGCAGACACCCAGCATGAAGCAACAGCTACAGATCTAGCAGGGGTCCCTTTGAGGTTCCCAATTTCTCTCCAGTAGCTCACATCAGAGCAACAGATCAGACTAAGACCACCAGCTGCATCCAGCACACAAGGAGGTCCAGAGGCAGGAGAAAGGCTCCAGCGATGCCTGCGTGTTGCCAGTGCCATAGTGAGGAAGGAGAAAGGCAGGAGCTAGTTGGGAGTAACTTGACAAAGCTGGATGTGGTACCAGAACAGCATGGGAGCTGGTAATTAGAGCCAGGCTCAGGTAGGTAGGCATGCACACAGTACTCTGCAAAGCTGTGCTGGCACATTTATTTTCCTGCTGCTGCCCAATTCCTTCAGCTTTATCTACCGTAGATGTGACAGCCTGCAACTTCATGGGCTGTGCCAATACTACCTGTATAGATTAAAAAATCCTATCCTCACCACTCTTTTCTTATTTTAGGACTCGCTACTATTCTACAGAATAGAAACCTGAAATACTGGCTAGAATGGGATGGGGGAAGAAAAGACAGACACCCATGATAAAGTAACTCACGACTACAAGGGCTGAACAGCAAAATAGTCTGAGTTAACAGGCAGACCATGCAAACGCAGGGCAAAACCGAGACAAACCATGAGGTGGCTGGTCCAAGCTCTGCTGCACTCACAAGACTGCAAGATAAAATTGTGAATAATCTCTGCAGCACAGGGACAGCTGAGAAACACAAGCCCCAGAAGGAGAACAGCAGCATCTCACTGCAGAGCACCAACCTGCCAAACGCAGACACTAAGGTCCAGCTCACTAGAGCATGATGATCTCGCACCCCTCGGTCAACTGATTCACACCTTCACCACAGTCACAAATCCAACGCTAACACATCCTCAGAAGGTGTTATTCAGCCTGGGCTTCTACTGCACTTCCTTATTCTTCCTTTTCCCACCCCAGCTGAGCCCCCTCATGTCTGCTCCTAGTTTAACATCCATGCTAAGCACTCAATGTTAGCGTCTGTCTGTGAACTGGAGCTCCAGGTTACCCAGGAAATCTGTAGCAGAGGAAACAACTGAATGAGTCGTCTTTGGGTTAATTTAACATCCTACCTACCAAATAATCCTTCTCCAGTTGAAAACCTTGTGGGTCTACAAGACTTGCTTCTACATAGCACACTTACAATTGAACAGCCATAATAATTTATGTAAAGTGATAATACCAGAGACAAGAATTTTTTCCTCTGAAATTGAAGAACATGCTATCTGCACAGCTGTGCAGAGTCAGGACTCTTGCCCTGCACAGCTTCTCCACAGGAAGAGGGACCTAGCATCCAACCAAAATGTGTCATTGAGGCTTTGTCTTCACAAGGTCACAAAATTGTGAAGCCACTTGGCTGAGAAAAACAATCAGCACACTCCAGAAAGGTTCACGGGATATTGCAGAGGATCTGCAGGGTTCAGGGAGCTGCTCTGTTCCTCAGCACACAGCTCTCTGCTCCTGATGGCTTCACACAGACCCCTCTGCCCTGCAGCAAGGGCTCCCATCAAAACCCCAGGCTCTGCTGCCAGCTGACAAGGATGGGACACGGTCCTCCCCACTTATACCAGTATGAGTGGAAACTACTGGAGACAGGGAATTGCAGAAGGTTAAAAAAAAATAGGTAAAGAATCTGGCTCCACTGACCTCAGGGGAGCAGTTACCACTCACCAGCATCAGCAGAAAGGAACAGTGGGTTTCCACGGCTTTCCTGCTGGTCTAAGACACACACGGCTGCTCTGCAGAGAATTCAGCATGGGAACAGGAAAAAGGGAAGGATGCCTCTATCTCCAAAAGACACACATTCAAGTGCTGCTCCAGCAGATCACAGCCTCACTGTTTACACTCACACCAGAATAATTAGAGCAGTCACTGTTAACTAGCTAATGACTTCACCATAAACCCTTTTAACACGACTGAAGAATTAATCACAACATTTCAGAGCCTTCCCTGAACACAGCCACCAATCCACAGAAACACTGAAACCACCCCAGAGACAGACAGGCTGGATTAATCCCACATGGCTTCTGGCAAAAAAGAACAACTATTTCAGAGGTACTCACCCTAAAATAATGCCTGTCCAGGGCAGCAACCCAAAGGAAACAAGTCCCCAACCACACCTTTATCCACAAGGCATGACTCAGCTCATGTGCTGGATGCCATCAAGATATAAAATACAAGGGATCATTTTCTGCCAGGTTCACTCCCTAAAACAGCATCTTTTGGGGCTAAGGAGCTCCCGGCTGCCATGGGAGAGTCTTCCCTTCCAGCTGCAAACCTCAGCCCACTGAGAAACTGTGTCCTCAAAAGGTTTTGGCCTTTCAGAAGAACTTGCCCATCCAGGGACATCAGCACATGAAAGCAACAAAAATCATTCTCCAATGTCACGTACTTGACGCTTCAGAAAAAAATATTTATGTTTCACCCTCTGTTTCTGTCCATATCACTTATGCCAAAAATAAAAGTGAAGACGGCAACGGAACAGGAAAATGTTTCTGAAGTCTTAACCCTGTAGGAAAAGTGACCAACAAATTCCCAAGCAAGTTAAAAGTGCAACTTATGCAGTGCTTGACTGCACCCCAGCAGTAATGATGAAATCTATAAAGTGTCTGTATTTGTATATGGTGCAGGGAAAAAAACAGACTGGAAAGCAACACAGTAGCTGGGAAATAGGAAAGGCTGAGTCACATTTCCAGATGTATTTTTGATAGCCCTGATGTTTGATTCTGGAAAAAAAAAGCTACACTTGCTAATTCACAGCAACCCTTGAATTAGGCACAAGCCTTCCCTGGGAACCCACAGCAGACCTCCCTGCTTCAGCACATCTCCGGTTTCATCCCTTCTCCTCTGTGCCTGTCACCCGGTGTCACTTCTCACCCAGACCAACACCAAGGGCCCCCATCCATGGGACGGGCAGCTCTGGATCCAAGGTTCACTACACTGATGCTCAGAGCCTAAGCAGCTCCATTTCTTGACAATTCTGCAACATTCTCCAAAGGAATCTGCAGCAGATGTCCCTAACTGAGCATGTGTTTGTGATGAAAGACCCAGCCATTAAAGCCACCACCTGTGGCAACCTGCACAAGCCTGAAAAACATGTGAGTTTCTAAAGAGCTGGAAACACACAGGTACACTTATACCTCACCCAGCACCACAAATCAGCAGCTACTCTCCCACACATCCAAGAAGTCACTGGCACTTCTTCCCACCATTATCTTTCAGATTAGTATCCTATCCTAATTTATCAAGATTTCTTCTCTTCAGAACATTTCAGACATTTTTTCTCCAACCATGCTAAACTTAACCACGGTGTTAGTTAAAACAACATTCTTGACTACATGACATTATTTGGTATCATTCATTCATGTGCTGCACCCAGTGCTTTGATGCTTTATCTATCACAAACATCAGTAACCTCCAGATCTGCCACAACGGCTGTGCTACATCAACAACTGCTTCTGTACACTTCAGTCATCCCCTACCACTTTTACAGCCAACTACCCAACTATTTCTCCAGCCATATATTTTCTGATGACTGGGTCATCTCCCTGTGTGTTGGACATGTGCTTCTCAAAGCAAGTACCAAAAAAACAAAGCACTGAAGATCATAGGAAAATATACCACAAAGAGAAAGACATAAAAGGAAGAATCTTGATAAGAGTTACTGTATATCTAGTTTTCCCCTGATGTGTCTGTTCTCCTACCTTTTAAGGCACAAATAACATTTTCTCATACCAGATTTATACTTGGCTTCTATACTGAGAGCTCAGACCTTGCTTTTGTCTGTCCACAAGACAAAGGGGTAACTTGCCTCCTCACTGGTTCTCAGCAAAGGGACAGGCTCAGCTTTCCGTCATCACCAACTGGCCAACTTGGGGAGCAGTGGCAGGGCTGAGCAGCAGCAAACATCTGCTGGGGCTGTGTGGGGAAAAGAGGGGGTTAAAAACCCACCCAAAGCCTTGTTTACCCACTCTCCTTCCAACTCAGCTGTCAGGGGAGTTTCTACTACATCCCGATGCTGCCCAAAGCTGGGCTCTGCTGCTGATCCCACACAAACTGCTTTCCCTCCCAACCTTGCGCCTCGTTACACTGTGTGACACTGTGCACAGCACCCACACCGAGCCCTGCAGCCAACTGCAATCTCCCACATCAGCCGAGCCTGCCTCCCCTAAACCCCGTGCTCCTCAGTGCTCTGAGCTGCTGAGCAGACCCACGGACACTCCACCTGCCCAGCATCCACCTGCACTTCAGGGCAGTAGTGGGTGTGCTCTCTCCAGGCATCTTCCCAAGGCAGAGTTAATTACACATATTGATTTCATGCTATCAAAACAACCGCCTTCCACTGCTCCAGCACAGACACCGTCCTCACACTGAGCTCCCCACCAACACACATCCCTTCCCCTCCATGAGCTTGGCCCCAATTTGCATCGGATTTATCCTCTTTGCCCCTCAACCAGGCAGATAACATCCTCTGGAGACCCAAACCACCCTGCTAAAAGTCCCCAGAAGCATTCAGCATCCCCAGCCTTTTCCTGATGCCTCTTATAAAATAAGTTTCTCCTTCCCCTGCTGCTGGGTAGAAATAACCCTATAAAGGCTCTTCTAAGGTCAGCACCAACACTGCACAGAAGACTCGGCTTTCACACAGGGCTGTTCTTTCCACAGTTCAAGAACAGCTGGCACAAATGATGGGTTAATACACTCTTCAGTTCCTTCTGGGAATGAACACCAGCAAGGGGAGATGCTGTGCTCTGGCAGGCAGACCCATGGCTGAAGTACAGAGCAACATGCTCAGCATAGTGCCACCTTTTCAAACCCAGCCAAGGTCTAAACCACATCAGTACTTGTGGTGACTGCTACCAAACAGTGCTTCTTCCTCCAGTAAACAGAACACTACGGTACTGCCCTTTCAAATATCTCCTCTGCCGCAGACACCGATGAGATTCCCACTGCAGCCATCCCGCAAGAGCCCATATGGGCAGAGAAATCCCCCAAACCCTTCCCAGCAGAAGCTGTGCCTTGAAAGTCTCGTTAGTGCAAAGACAATTAATTGTATCAGGCAAAGACACTTAGGGCTTAATGAACACTCTAATTAGGGGGCACCAGGCATCTGTGCCCCCAGCTGCACAGGTTTTGAAAGCCCTGGCAGAAGTAAAGCAGCAACAGGCTGTGTGAAGCAAACAGGGGCACCTCACTGTTCCCTGAGGGAACGCTGGGACAGCCAAGGTCCCCTTGCAGCACAGCTTCAGCAGAGCCTGGATCAGCAGCTCTGGGGAGCTGCCCAGGGAGAATTAGCACCCGCACATATCCCACTGTGACCTGCAAGACATATCCCAAAAGCAAGGAGAAGAAATAGCCAGAGGTAATTCTAGATTGAAGACACTTCATGCCAGTGAATGCAGCTTGCCTCAAAAAGGAAAACCATCAGGACCCAGTGGCTCAGCACCTACTGTGACTTAAAGCCCAGCCTCACACAGTATCAAACAATAACATGCCTGAACTCCTGGCTGGAATGATAAGAGGCTGGTGCTTACGCTCCTGGTTGCTAAGATCTGGCCTTCTCCAGGCACGAGCTCAGGGAGCAAGCCCGGGAAAGTGATTTATTGCTGTGCCTAGAGATTAATCCTGTTCACACCACACACCCCAGCCCGAGCACAGGGTGCCGCACAGCAAGCTGCGCCATGCACAGGGACATGTCGGAGCATGGCCCCTCCACGCTCGCTTTGGTTTTTCTCTTCAAGCAACTGAGATAACGGCTCTCTGCTTGCCTTATCCAGTTTTAAAAGCAACACTTCAAAGTCATCCCATGTCAAACGCCAGAACAAATTGAAGCTGCCAGAGATGCCTCACAGGGAGGAAATTAACACATTATGGGAAGTAGCACTGTAAGCATAACTCAGAACCATAGACGACTGTAAATAGAAAAGCAACAGTTTCATATCAAGCAAAACCTTTTCCATTAAGCTACAACAACAAGGTAATTTTACCTTCATCAGAACAGCTGAAGAACATGACATCCCTGCAGGATCAGCAGTTTCCCTTGTTCACAGCATACAGGCCATTGAGAGCCGCAGCTTGTTTTCCTTCAGAGCCAAGGTGAGCAGAGAGGGGAAAATAAGCTGCTCTTCATGCCAGCCTGGCTGCAAGGTGCGTGCTCAGGACAGAGCAGCTCAGACAGCGACAGCCTAAGCACCGACCCGAGAGAAAATCCAAACTCCGAGGAGCTCAGCCTGACCCCCGAGGGCAGCAAGGAGGATCGGGATGCAGTGACAAACCTTCAAGAAGCTCACCACACTCCTCCTCTGCCCTCTCTAAACCTCGAAAAAGAGGGTGAGAGATGACTGGTTTGATGGATAAACTGCTCAAAACGCCAGTTTTCAGAAGGATTTTTTTTTTCATTAATTTTCGGGCTCGGTAACAGCGCTGGTGCTGCAGCCGCCCGGCACCGCAGCACAGCCCCGGCTCAACCCCGCACGGCCGAGCGCAGCCCCGGGGATGCCCGGCCGAGCGCACCCGCACCTGCGACACCCGGAGCGCTCCACCTGCCCACGGAGACAACCCGCGCGCGTGCGTCCCCCGCCGCGCTGCACCTGCCCTCGGCCCGGGAGGGGACACCGCCCCGGGCAGGGCTGCAAGCGGGCGACCCGCGGGGCGGGCAGCGCGGCCTAAGCCAAGCCGGTGCGCTCGGCCGGCGGAGGCGATGGCCCTGCGGCCGCGGAGGGGAAGAGGAGCAAAGCCCGCCCCGGGCACACACCCGCCGCCCCGCACTCACCTGCGCCCGGCGCCGCCCGAGCTCCGAAGCCGCCGCTGATTTTGCAGCGCCCGGCGAAGAAACTCCCCGGGCTCCGCGCGCTCTATCAGCGCCGCCCCCGCGCCAGCCTGTCCCCCCGCCATTGGCCGCGCTGGGTCCTAGAGCCCCCCGCCCGCCGGGTGTAAATAGCCGCCCGCGCGCCTGCTCCCATTGGCTAGCGGTGGCCGCGCCTCCCCGGGGCTCGCGCGGCGGCCGTTGGTCGCGGCCGCGCCGTGTGTGTGGGGGTAAGGCGGCCGGGCCGGGCACAGCGGGGGTGCAGGAGAACCCTCGTGTTTCCGGGGCGTGTGGCCGTGGGGTGTCCAACCTGAAGCACAGCTGGGCTGCAGGCAGGCTTTTGAGACCACATCTGGAATGTTGTGTCCGGTTCTGGGCCCCTCAGTTCCAGAGGGACAGGGAACTGCTGGAGAGAGTCCAGCGCAGCCACCAAGATGCTGAAGGGAGTGGAGCAGGAAAGGCTGAGGGAGCTGGGGCTCTGGAGCTTGGAGGAGACCTCATTCATGGTTATCAATATATAAAGGGTGAGTGTCAGGAGGATGGAGCCAGGCTCTTCTCGGTGACAACCAATGATAGGACAAGGGTCAATGGGTACAAACTGGAACACAGGAGGTTCCACTTAAATTTGAGAAGAAACTTCTTCATAGGGTGATGGAGCAATTCCATTGCTATCACTCAAGGAATTCCTACAAACAAATACCCTCTTTTTATTTATTTATTTGTTTGTCTGTTTGTTTGATTTCCTACAACCAAATACCAAATGTTTTCATGATTCATATTTTTGGCTTTTATTTTACCCCCCCTGCTCTCTTTTGCCTGCTTGGCTCATAGTTGACTGTGCCCCTGGGTCAAGGGGTTCCCACTGCAGCCCCGCTCTCAGCTGTGAAGTGTTTCCTGTGGGATTCCTGAGGATGTTGATTTTGTGACGACTTGTGGCTGGGCAAGTTGGGTTCTGCTGTGACCCCGCTTGTGGTCAGGATCCCCATCGGGAGATCTTGGCTTTAGCCGGTGAGCAAGAATTGGATTAAATCCACATCCTGACTCAACCCTGACTGCTACTCCTCCCCGCTGTGACATCAAGTGGATAGGAATGCCTGCGCCTGCTTCCAGTGGGTCTCAAATAATCCTCTGCTTTGGGAACAAATTCATTTCTTAATGTGGGGTTCATACCTCAAAACAACATATTAATAATGCAGCTTGTGGTTTACTACTAACTTTGTTTCCCATCTCAAAAAACCCTGCTCAGGTTGTCACTGTGTTTAGAGAATAAGACACCAGTCACTAAAACAGTGAAGTCATCTTGTAAGCCTTGCAAAGACCAGGAACTTTTCTACTTACTCACTCTGTGGGTATGAGCCTTATAGTCAGACATGCCCTCCTGCGATTTACCACCTGCACTCAAGTCTATATTTCCTGCAGAAATGTGCTTTGTCACCCTGGTTGTTTGTAGGCAGCTGAGCAGCTCACTACAGATCAACAGGTTTACCCAGGGCTAATGCCCTTTCACTTCCACGTAAAATACTTGCCTGTTCTGTCTGGCAATTTTCAGTCAAAAATACCTCACACTGAAATGTTTTGAATTTTGCTTGAAAACTTTGAGATCTTATTTGCCTATAGTTAATATTTAAATTGGCTAATAATGGATCAAATTTTATGACCACAGTATATTTTGTCTCCTTATTTATTTTGCAGGGAAGAAAACAAAACCTTTTTTTTTTTTCTTCTTTAGCCATCAAGCTAAACATCTGGTACTTGTTTGGTTCTAGACTTGAATATTAAAGAATTGTTACATGCAGTGTAATGATCCCTGTTAGAACGCTAGAAAGAGTTGTTCTTTCAGCTCGCCAGAGAGAAAATCCGGCAAAGATCCTCCATGAACAGGAAACCCGGGGGCAGAGAAGGGGAACAGCTGGTGACAGGAACCAGCAGGAGGGTAGCAGAGTCTGCTGTATTTTAGCATGACCAACAAATGTGGTTTCTAATTTTTATCATTGGCAATTTATCAGTCCATTTTGATGTATTTTATTTGTAATTTTGACAGTGTTTCTGTGTTTCAGGTCCTTAAAAATCATTCAGTCCAGTTTTGTACTTCAGGTTTACACAATTCTTTCCTGCAGCTTCTTATACAGAGCAGAGAAACTGAAATAAAAAATAAAAGTGATGCATTGAGGGCCCATGGTTTCTGAAGGATGATGGTTGGGACGGCATTTCTCCACCCTTGGACAAACCACTGGCAGCTGGAAACTTTCGAATTTATTTTTCCATGCAAAAAGCCTTTCTGACAGAGATAGGAACAACTTAGCTTCTCCTGAGCAATGGGTAAAACTTTCAGCCTCCTGCTCCCCTTGCCATAACTACTGCTGAGAAGCACTTCCAAGAGTTTCTGAAGTCATTTAGACTGATTCACTTTTGGCTTTGAGATGTTTGGAAAGTGCTGAGGATTGTCCCCTAAAGACCTGTCTCCTTTAGCATCGGGCGGTTTAGATCACAAGTGACACCTGAAGCACAGTTTTAGCACCAGCAGCAGGGTTTGAAAACATCACCTCTGACAAAGACCAATGGCACTTGACCTAATGAAACAACCTGGTTTGCTGGTCTCAATCACACGCCTCTGTTTCTTCCAGAAAACAAAAAATCAACTCATGTGCTTCAGTTTCCCTTTTCATTATACACAAGTGATTGCAATGTGAAGCCGTAATGACCAGTGCAAAAAGAGTCTCAAATAATGTCTCTCTGATGTTTAGTCTGTGGTGGCTGTGACAACATTAAAATACCACCTTATTTCTGTTCAATAGTAGTTGGTTGTTAACTGTTATTTCCCATGAGTTTTTTTGGTGCAAGGGCTGGGAGGGTGCTTAACCTGGTCCTTGAATTACAGTCATGAGAGGGGGACTTCACATTTCTCCAGGTGTTTCACAGGTGCTTTTAGATTAAAAAGGAGCTAAAGCCATCATTTAAGAACAGCTTGGGCAAAATCTCTTTGTGGTGCCGTAAAGCTGAGCAGAATCTGCGCTTGGTACTAGTTAATGGGAGCGATCCCAATTCACCCTGCAAAAGAGCCCATCAGTCGCCTGCACCATTGCTGTATTCAAAATCCATTTGGACACTTTTGACTGTTACGCTTTCTAAAATAAGGCAATAAAGCAATTAGAAACAGATAAGAGAAGGAGAGAGCGCTTTACCAAAGAAAGCGAAAGAAAATAGCGTGGCGTAATTAATAAAGAGCTGGCAGCAGCAAAAATGAGCTGTAACAGCCGTACTGTCACCAGGAGCGATTACAGGCTGAGCTGCAGATGTCTGGTGCTGTAACGGCAGAAACGGTCCTTTCGCCACCCAGCACAATCTGGCCTGAGAATGTGTGTGTTTGAGACAGAAGGAAATAAAAGCATCATTTAGAGCTGGGAGGACATAAACGTTCCCATCAGTCCTTCACTGTGTGTCAGCCAGAGGACTTACTCAACTGAAAATGTGCTCCCACATCAAAAGAGGAAAGGAATTAGTGTAACCCACAAGGCAGGTACATTTTTAGGGAAAAATATCCCAGAATGTCCTAAATGGAGGACTGGGTTGCAAAGAAAAGGGAGTCTGCTGTGCCAGAGAAAGAATGAGTGAGCTAAGAGACAGGAGAGATTGCACAGGGAAGGAGCTGTCTGTGTCTTTAGTGTTATTCGTTTTTAATTTGCATTGTTATAGTGTCTGGAAGCACCAGGTGGAAATCAAGGCCTCATTGTGCTGGGAATTGCGCGTAAACATAATGATTAAATGTTGCCAGCTCTGCTGAGGTTGAAATATAACTCCTCATCGCTGCAGCATCACTAACCAGCATAATTATTATTGAATAAGTTTTTCTGCAATTGCTCTTCTGGAATATCTGTGTCATTTGATTTCTTCCAGAGTAACCATGCCTGAGGGGATGAAAAGATATATTTGTACCAGGTCCGACCTGGTAACCTTCACGATAATAACTGTTTAGAGGCAGAATCTGCTCGTCACATTTGCATACACGTTCAGAAATTATTTGCTTGTTTCTTGGCTCCTCTTTCTGTAAAATGGGCACAAGAACACTGCACTCATGGATCGCGCTCTTCATCTGACACCTTTGGTTGGTGCAGGAGTCCTCTGTTAGACTCTTAGAGCACTGATAGCATCACATACGAGCGCTTGGTAATGCTCTTTGTAATTGTTAGGGGTTAGCTGGATAACACATATTCTTTCTTGTGTGCTTGGATTTGCTGAAGATCCCTTTTCTTTTAGTATTTTTCTATTAGCTAAATAACTGTGTGAAAACCAAAATGCAATTAAACAACGAGTTTTTTAAAAGCAAACAACCCAACCCCCAATTGTCACAGCATAAACAGGAAGCAACACAGCAAACTGTCATTGAAGGGTTCTTCACACCTCTTCAGCTGACACTTTGGCTCTCTGCTTGGGGGCTGGAGAGCAGCAGGATACACTGACCGCATTTTTACAACTTCAAATACAGTCACAAATTCTGGCCACATCACATTTCTGGCCACAACTGATGCCAAGCACAGGACCCTAAGAGCAAGATGAGGTCAAACCAAGAGGTGAGGAGCACGGTCTGGCTGGCACCCAGACCTCCATTTGGGACTTACCCTGAAGGACATTGAGCTGAGCGCTACTTGCACCTATGAGTGCTCCTTGCACCCCTGAGCACGTGCTCCAGCCTCCCTGGCAAAAGGAGGGACCAAAACAATCACCGTGGGCACTCCCTGCCTTTTCATACTGCAGGTAGGACCAGCATATGTTAATTATCTCCTTGCTCAGTTTTCCCCAGCCAGCTATCGCTTTGCACAGTACCCACCTGAAAGCCACTGGCCCTGGCTTAGAGGAAAAGCTTGTTGTGGCGGAATAATTAAAATTACAATATCTCATTCTGCTGGCTGCAGAAGTTGTTGGTGAATGAAAAGCAAATAAAAGGATCCCTGAAGATTGTATATTTTAAAAAGCAAGCAAGGAGAGGAAAATAAACGCCCCTTCCCGTGTTTTTCAAAGCAGTCTTGGGACTTTTGGGTTTGACTAGCAACCACAGGGGATCATTTACAAGTAGCATTTTTCCTGATTTCCTATTCTGCCTTTTAATACTTCCTCAGAAAGAACAGGGGCTTTGCATTACAATTGGCTTGAAAGATTACAGAGGCAGAAACAACCTCCTGCTCTACCTGCAGCCTGGCGCTGGTTATTTTAAGTTACAGCTGGAGACTGACCCAGTTTAAGTGAGTGCAAAAGGTTACCTGAGCACTCTCGCTTCACTGCTTCTCATCTTTGGCAACTCAATTTTCCCCAACCGTGTCTGTGTGAAATGGTCTTCCAGTCCCCTCTGCTGGCTGCAGCTCGCTGGGGAGCTGCACTATTGCACCGTGCAGTGCTGCGCCTCGATGGGCGCTGGCAGGAGAGCACACGCTGATGGGGATGCACCGGCCCTGCTAAGGAGACACCAGGGAGCTTTCCCTCACCCTCACCTCTGCACATTTAATAGAAGCACCTGACACCTCTTTTACAGGACAGCATCACAAGGATGGGTGAAAAACTTAGGCGAATGGATAATATTAAACCTCCACCTGGCCTGTGAAAATTGAGGCATCCTTTCGAGAGCAAATAATCTCCCCACGGGGATGTATGGCTTGAAATGTTTGTTGACTTTACGATCAAATATCACCCGCAACTGTCTGTGGCACATCTTCCTATGGGCCCTGTGGTGTGTCCCTCCTGTAGGCTGGCAGCTGGTGCTCTCAACCGCAGTCAGCTGCCAAGCCACAGGCAGATCAACCCCGAAAGCTACTTTACTGACTTTCCCACAGCAGCTGGGATCCAGCTTTGAAGCGACCAAGGCAATATTTCCTCCAGGGGGTGCAAAACGATGTTCGGAGAGAGGCTGTGAAGAAAGTCAGTGATGATGCATCCTGGAGAACTGAATGGAGCCAGAGGCACAGGGCAGGGGCTGCTCATAGTGATGTGAGGCATGGGTGTAGTTCGTGGTGTCCAACCGCACACACTGAGCAGTGCAAATCTTCTAGCAGAGGGGGAAGTTTTGCTCCTGGTGCAAAGAGCTGTTTTGTGAGGCTACTGCCGAGAAGCTCAATTCTGACCAGCTAATACTGGCCGGGGCGGGCAGTCACTCTCCATGGCCGGCAGCGTGCCAGTGCTCTCTGCCAGCCGGCACGTCTGAGGAGGAAACCCAAGTGACAACCCTGATAACAGCCCCTGCTCGGGGCCAGAGGCCCAGGGGCCCTGCATGGGAAGGCAGAGCCTGCACTGACCCCATCATGGGCCCCATGCTCCCACTCAATTTACAGGATTGCTTTGTGCACACACAAACCCCCAGTGCTGAAAAGCACCGCATATCCCATGCCCCGGACCAATCATGGGCACCACAAAGGGATGTAGTAGAAAAACTAAAGGTTTATTTCTTTTTTTTTTTTTTTTTAATAAAATACATCCTTACAAAATAACCATTTTTCTCCCATGCTGAGGGTCTGGGCATGGGTTTTGCCAGCTCTCCTACCCTCCCCTTCTCCTCCTTTGGAGCTGCCCAAGGATGCTGCTGGGGAAGGAGAGGCAGCGATGCTCTCCCCAGGGGCTTCAGGGTGCGGGATGCCCTGGCACGGCCCCGGCACAGCAGGAGCCCTTTGGGAGCACCTGCAAAGGCAGCGGACCCCAGTGCCCTGCAGCATGGACGGTGGGGGGTCCCGAGAGTGCCCTCGTGGCTCCCTGATGCCCAACACAAGTTTAACCCACCCGCAGCATCGCAGCATGTCCCGCCATCGGCTGGCTAATGCAGGCTGGTGACAAGGGATGATGACTGTGTTCTAGAAGAGGAGGAGGAGAAATAGGGTGCAGGTTCATCGGTCAGTGTGGATTCTACCAAGAGAGAGGGGTGCACAGTGATTTTTGGTGTCTTCCCCCCCGCTGCCCCTCTTCAAGTGATGCTGCCATCAAAGATGCGATGTCAGTCCCACATCTACACCCAGTGCTGCCCTGGGAAATGCTGGCCCCAGGTTAGACATAACAGCCCAGGGCTCAGATCTCCTCCTGGAGCCCTGCTGCCCTCCCAGGGGCTTTGAGAGAGCCCCAAATCCCACAGCTTGCCAGCCAGACCTAGCAGAGCTGAGGAAACACCGCTCACCTCTCACTGCACGTTGTCCAGCTCCTTTTGCTTCTTATGTGACTTCGACTGGGGGTTAAATAAAAGAAAACAATGATTCTTTGACAGACCTACCCCTTTCTAATGCCAGGGAAAAATGTGGTTGAACAGCAACTTCCAGACCTCAGTGTATAAGTGTATTTTCAGATGAATTTGCGGGGAGCTGTTTTTGTGTCCTATGAAAGGCCATGAAATATCCCACAGTCATGAAGATGTTCTCAGAAAGCAGAAAGGGGCACATTTTCCAGTTTGCTAAAGCACTGGTCTGCCTCTGCTTCCCTTAAAGCAATGCAAGTGTTACCAGACACAGGAATGTCTGGGGATGAAGGAAGGGAATGAAGTTATTAAGGAAGTCACACAGAATATCTCTGTAATTTTGGAGAAGATATTAATGAGTCCTGATCTCTGACAGTCCCAAGGGCTCAGGATTCTCACTAGCTCAGAGAGGCACCTGAACATATTTTATAAATGTTGTTTCTGTTACAGCATCATTGCCCATACACACATCCACACTCACAACCACCAGAGCCTTTGCAAGGGGGGGACATGCTGTTACTTACAGGCTCCTGTTCCGCATATTTGAATTTCTTCTGCTTGTAATAGTCCCGTCCTTGGAGAAAATGCAGCAGGAGCACATCACAGAGGACAGAGGCCTTAAATCAAAGTGCAGTTAGAGTTGGGGCTGCCCTCCCAGCTCATCTGTGCCACCTTGTACTTCCAGCTTCTTCCAGTTTGCCCCACAAATTATGGTCCCTTCTACTTCAACCCACAATGTGGCAGCTGATAAAGATCATACTGCCCCTGAGTGTTCATTTAGGACAGCAGTGAGGTGTGATAGGTTCAATACTGGGCAATTTAAGTCAACAGAAGTGCTTCCACTTTAGGTGTATGGAGAGCACAGCACCCTTTGGGTCACACCAAAATCTTTAATTACCATAACCAAAGAGGATATCGGTTTTCTGTCATGTGTGAAATATTGCCCATCACCTCCAAAACCCACGCAGTACTGGCTCTAAATTGAAACTATCAAGATACCAAGACATGGCTCCATCACAAAAACCTGTGTCACCTCACTCGGCAGGGCAGTGACTCCCGCCAGCAGAATTCACATCAGCCAGTAGGCAGCAGGAATCTATTTTCTTGAGCTAGTGAGGCAGGAGAGCGGCTCCTTTCTGCCTTTTGCCTGAACGGGAACCAGAATTTCACTGCTCCTCAGGGACACTTCCCCACAGATGTCTTAAGGAAGGAGAATTATTTGAGAGTCTCCATATAGAGGCTGGAAATATTTGAACTTACCACTCCAAAAATACCAATTCCAGAGCCGATTGTGGTCATGGTGGGGATGATGTCAAATTTGCCTGCCTGAATAAAATCAGAGAAAAGAGGTGATATGTTACAACAACACCAGGGAAAAAAGAAAAGGGAAAAAAGGGTGCCATAGCTGTGAGGCTCAGCTAAAGAGCCTTGCAGCAACCCAAACTGAAACCACAACACAGAAACAGGACCTGGGTAAGAGCTGGTTTCAAGCTTACTGATCAAACAGGAAAATACGCTAGGTTGGGTTGAGACTCACACAAATTGAAATTACTTTGCTTCCTGTATCTTTAATTTTAAAAAGTATACCTTTTATATATTCCCTGTGGGAACACAATGAGGAAAGTCAGGGAAGAAAAAAGACAAAATAGAAGAATGCAAATGTTCAGCTCTTGGAAATATTAGTGAAGGGTTTTGACTTTCCAGTTTCCATGCAACTCATTGTGATGCTTTTGGGGACAAAATCACTAACCTGAGGAAACCACTCATTGTTTTTCTTGACCCCACGAGACCGTGGTGCTGTTACAGAGCTGGTACCTGCCTGGGGACACGGCACGGGGAGAACCCAGCGCCCGGCCACCCTTACCTTGCCATTCACCAAAATGTCAAACCGGATCCCAAACACCTTGAAGAGCGTCCTCTTTTCTGTCCCATTTTCTTTGTAGTATTTGGCATATCTGTCCAATTGGAGGTGAGCATTAGTGGCCTGCCAGGGTGTCTAACAGCCCCCTGCAACCCAATAGCATTGGGATTTTGACAGGAGCAGGAGAGGAGTCTGGAGCTGCATGATCATGGATCGGTTCCCAACCTTCTCCTTAATCCACCTGAAGGAGCTGAGCTTTTGGCAGCTCTCCCCTCCGTGCCTCAGTTTCCCTGCCTGCAAGTTGGAGCTAAAGCTCATGCTTGAGCTGATACTCGGTGACCACAAGTGCTACGTGACAGCAGATATTAGTGCAGCGCTAGTGGAAGCTTCCCATTCCCTAAATGTCACCCTGTGGCTGCATGCTTTGAAGTGTGGGAGCATGAGAGGTGACCTTGCACCATCTCCCATCTTTCAAGGGCTTCCCGAGAGCTCTGCTGAGCAGGAGAGAATGCAAGGGAGAGGAAATGTACAGGGAAAGGCAACAGGGTAATTATGAGGCCAAGGAACAGGTTATCACTGTTCTCATGCCATTCTAAAGAAAGCACAGCTCTCTGGCACTGCAAAATAGGTGAGTATTTTGGAGAACAGCCCCTGATCTTCTACCATCCCTTGCATGCTCTGGGATCCTGAAAAATGTCACCTCTGAATTCTGCCTGGAGAGATAACAGGGGTCTCCTTACCTGAAGTTAAAGCCTGGTGAAACGTTTCCATCATCGTTGTAAAGGCCGTGAAACTGGTAAATGGGTTTACAATACCGAATGGGCCAGTCGAGGTCACAGTTCCAGTCTATGGTGATTCCCACCACTCCACCCTGCAAGCCAAGAGAGGAGTCACAAGGTTGCCCCATTCAGCCCAACCTCCCTGGACCTAGCCTGCTTCTGCCCTAAATGCTGGATACACAACTAAATTAAAGGTCATAGAGCAGAGCAAAATGAGCCCATGGAAATAAGAAGAAAACCTCTTCTAGGAAGGTTTTCTGCTAGGAAATGAAGCAGTCCCTGCTGAGCTCAGTCCAGCTTGTGCCCCAGAGGCTTGTCTTTTTGCACCTTTAATATATGCAAGCCTCCGATTCTATTTAATGCCTGGCAAAGTTAGTTTAAGACTCTGCAGTGCACAAACAGCGAATACTCTTGCATACCAGCCTGAGAAGTGTTGGGCAAACCTGCATCTCCAAGCCCAGGGAGAGACTGCAGTTTGCATTGTGGGATGACCGGTATTTGACCATCCAGCCGAAGCTTCCAAGCTCAGTTGGATGGGATTTGGCCATCCAGCTCTAGTTATTCCTCGCAGAAATTAAAACAAACCGAACTCTAGACTTATTGCCAGCAGATCAAATCTTGTCAGTCTTACAGGGGAGTTTCCAAGAAAGACTTAAGTATTAGGCCATGTCCAAGGAAATGTATTATCTTTAAGAGCTAATTCTGACACTGCCTTGCAAGTCCTTGAGAAAACAGATCCCTCACACCTTAACAGCTCAGGGACGATTGCTCTGTTGGTGTCCTGGGAGGACAAGAAACATCATTTGAAATGGAAGTACCTTAACAGCCAGGGTTGTAAAATTCTGACCCGATTCCTTCACTATGTATCCCACGTCAAACACGGGGCATAAGGTATCGGTGACTTTGTGATAGGTGCATTTCTTCAGGTACTGCTTGGTAACGCCCTCAACTAAGTTGCGCCTGTGAAGGAAAAGAGAGTGAGAAAGTCTGAATAACTCAATAATTTGTCTGGGAAAGGACCTCTGGAAGTCCCTGGTCCAACCCATTGCTCAAGGCCAGGTAACTTCAAAGCTCAGGGCTTTGTCTTCCTCCCCCCATGTGCTCAGCAGGCCCCGCACATGGAGACTTGGCCCTTTCCTCCAGCCCTGCCTGAACTCTTCTAGCAACCTCTTCTCATGTTCCTCAGCTTTGCAAACCCTCCCATGGCCTCTCCACCGTCCCTCCCAGCTGCTTCTGCCATTCGCATGCCAGCTCATCCATGGGTTCTGCCAGGCAATGCTCTGTGCACCAACAGCTTTCATCTAGGACAGCTCATGGATCGCACATCCCACAGCTTTTACATTTAGCTGGATTTTACCATCTCCTCCAGAAAGGGTGGGAAGGGAAGGACAATGTCTTGCCTTCCACTCTGCTCTTTTGCCTAAAAATAGTCTTTCTATGAAGCCTCCCTGAACCAGATGGTTTTGTAAGCCTTGTGCCCTGCTCAACCCCATCCCATCGTTTATGCTCAGCAGTTAATTAGCTGTTGTGATCAAAGGCAGGAAGTTTCCCCATGACCCCAACTGGCTCCAGCTCAGCCCCTGCAACAGCAGCCAGCCCAGCTGCCCCCACCTTCCAGGATGTGCTATTCCCCACCATGTCCCCTTGTCCTGCTCAGGTTGTCACCTCTCCTTGCTGCTGGTGTGGGATCCCTTCTCCCAGCCACCTCTAAGGGTGAAGCTCAAGACTTTGCCAGGCGTGTTGGCTGCCAAGGCATTTAACCTTGACTGCAGCGCAGACGCAATTGACTTAGGAATCTGCTCTCTTCAGCACAAATAGCTTCTGTTAATTTGTTCCAAATCAGATATATAATCGGTGCCATCACATATCCACTCGTGTGCATGCTTTCAGCCAGTGGCACCGTTTCCAGCGCTGCCCAAAAGGGGCTGACCCTACAACCCACTGCACAAACAGCTGGGAACCGTGATGGTAAGAGGGGCCTCTGCTCATTTTTCAGCAGAAAGCTCGTCCTGACTGCTCACATGCCACTGAGGCATTTAGTAATTTACTGTTATCTTTGTGGAGGAAAAGGGAGAAAAAAAAAAGGAGGAATCAGAGCAGCTATATTTTAATGTGCATCATATGAGGGTGACTCAGGGGACATTAACTCCAGAAAACTTCTTCCCTGTAACCAGAGCTGCCAGCTGAGGTGGGACAGATTTGGCAGGGAAATGTCTCGGTTCCTATCAGCTAATCTGGCAATCGGTGCAGCAGTGTGAATAGACCTGGGCTTGCTGATGAGCATCCTCCGCATTGGGCATCCAGCTACACCCATGGTTTCCCTTTATGGACATGGCTGGGGGAACCAAGCAGAAGCTGTCCCCCCAAACCCTCCCTTACCTGGACACCTTGAACCTGGGGAAGGTGATGCTGTTCTTGATGAACAAAGTGAATTTCTCTGCTTCTGACAATAAAGCAGGTCTGAAAAACACAAATGTTCCCATGCATCCATCACTTGGCTCTCTGGTCTCCAGTGAAAGCTCCATTTGATGGAGATTTATCTAAACAGGGACAATTAGGACCTAGAAGAACTCGTGATCTTGTCCCTGAATTTCCTAAGTGAAAGATGCTCACAAGGTTCAGAAAAGCCCCAAGGAAGTGTGGAAATGCCTGTTAGGGGACAGAGAGGGAGTTAGGTGCTGGGATTTCAGTTAGGAAACCCCAAAAGAACATTGAGGTGGCTGGAAGAGAGCTCAAGGGCCTGCACACTTCCCTGAGCTCCTTGGCAGACCCAGGCATGTCCCTGTGGCCCCTGTGTGAGGAGAGGAGCATCTACCAGGAGGTGTTTCCCAGCGGTCCATGGTGGCAGGAGCTGGAGAACATCCCATGGGCAGAGCACAAATTTACTCTGAAGGCAAACAGCATAGATGGGGCTGCTGGCCAACGCACAGAGCACCCAGCAAAGACAGGGTGAGCTGCCAGCAAGGTAGGGAGCAAACCACGCCAGGAGAGGCACAAAACCCCAGTGGACACAGGGCAGCATGTACAGCCATGGGGTCTGCACCCACCCAGCGACCGCAGAGCCCCGGCTTGCTCTGCCCTACAGCGAGTGCTGCTGGTGCAGCTGGGGTGGGACCGGCGTGGAAGATGGGGCAACAAAATCATTCCTTACTTGGGAATGTGGTAATCAACTTCAACAGGGCACCAGCCAAAGATCTCGCAGGTCTTCACAGAGCTGTTAAAATTCACACACTTGCCCGTCATGAGGCCTGTGGGGAAGAGAGGGCTGCTCACACCCATGGATACTGAGCTGCATGGGATCTGGTTGGAGCTTCAGCCCTGCCACAGGCATCCCAGGCACAAAATACTCAGGGCTTTGGTGCCCCTTTGCAAAAAGAGTAATTAAATGCAGCCTCTCAGCTTCGGGTTCCTCTTGTGCTATTGGACAAGAGAGCAACTGGACATTTTTCTTGCTAAATACACCTCAGAAAATGCCTGTCTGTTAGAAAGATAGCACTCTGAGGAAATGCTTAACCTTTTGTTGGGATGGTGTTTTACAGTTCAGCCATCTTTCTGAAGTGAAAAGCAGGACTGGCCCAGTTGGGACCGTCACCTGAGATATCAAAGGCTTTTCCCAAACCCCATCACTGGCCCAAATGTCACCCCCCCAACACGCCAGCCCGGCAGCTTTGCCAGAGCGCGCAGTGCTCAGCACATCTCACCAGAAATGCCGGTGCCAGAGCCTTGGAGCCCCGTGCCGTACCTTGTCCCTGCCGGCTGTATTTCCCTTTGCTGCAGTCGCTGTCCTGCGTGCAGAACCCATCGTCCGGCAGCTGTTTGGAGAAAGCAGGTGAGCGCCTCTCAGCATCCCACCCTGCGGTTTTGGTCCCTCTGTCCCTCCTGCCTCACCAGGCAGTCTTTGCCTCGGGGGAAACACTGTTTGGCTGCAGCCAGAACCTTGTCCATACACCGCTTCCCAACAAGGGATGTCCAGATTAAGCAAGAAAAAGACCCCAAGCAGATGCTTTTATTTAAGCCTCAAGGCTCCTCTGCTTGATCACGTCAAATGGAAGAAAACTGAAATGGATGCTGGTCATTCTTCAGCAGAATAAAAGGCTTCACGTAGCATTTATGAGTCAGGAACGATACCATGGGGCCATACTCAGGCTTTTACTAAAGTTCTCAATGTCAGGAAAATGTCCCCAGTGCCACCACCACAACCCCCCAAAATTACAGAAGCAGAGGCTGCTGAAGGAAGTCAGTGCATTTACCTCTGGGCAAGTTTCTTGTTTCTGTCCGGGGGTGACGATGAAGTTGGTCATCACCACAAACGAGCTGTCCCCCTGTGGAAACACAGCCAAGGAGCTCACAGCTGGCACCGTGTGTTCTGATGGAGTCTCTGTGAGGAGCCTCTCCCTGGGACAAGGAGTGGGGCACCCAAACCACCAGGGCACTTCCAGGCAGGTGGCACCTTTCTCCCTAACTTTGGGTCCTCCATCTCCTCCACTGCAGCATGGGAAGGTGGTGGTGGCTCCATGCAGCTGCAGTGTCACCAGCCCCAGGGACAGTAGAGGACTGTCCTTCCTGCCCAAGATGCTTATCTGGAGGCACTTGAGAAACTTTGATCTCTTTGGAGGCAGCCTCAAATGTGCCACATCAACCATGGCAGGTCTCAAGCACCGAATGCTCCCCAGGGGTGATACCTGGCAGAGGTTTGTGGCAGGAGCAACTTGCTTTCCACCACAGGGACACCCTGTCATGGTTAGCCCCATAGACAGTCTGCCCTAAGGAGCCCATCTGCACCCAGCACACGGGGAAAATCAGCCATCGGGAGAAAAGCAACCTCTCCAACCCACCCACCCTGCCTGCTTACCTGGGGTGGGAAAACATAATCCACCACGTCCCAGATGTGAGGGCCTATGATACTCTCGTTGGTCAATGTCAGGCCTTTCAGCTTCACCGAGACCGAGCTGACAATGCTGTCCTGAGACTGGTAGCCCTTCTCGTAGAGGAAAACCCACCTGGGTAGGGAAAGGTGTTGGCGTGAGCACGGCCACCAGCATTTATCTGCAGAAGCCCCATGTCCCACCACAACACTTTGGACTGAGGCTTCTCCTACCAAATCTCACCTGGGGTTTTATTTGCCAAATCTCCTCCAGCCAGGTGAGGGATGTGTGCTGCGCTCTCCCACCCTTTGCCTGAGGCATGTGGTAGCTGCAGGACCTGACTTCCATGGTGGGATGATTTATTTGAGGGACTGGGACACATTTTGTGGATGTGTGAAGGCAGGTGGAGCAAGGTGGCCATCAGCCATTTGGGATTGAAGCCTATGGCGGGTTTGCAGCGTGCTGGGCTCAGTGACCCACCAGGACTCTCCTGATCCACTTCACAGGCACTCTCCAAAAAACAGTGTCTGCAGGGGCAGGACAGGGGTAAGTTTGGACACAGCTGTTGTTCAGGGACACTGTTCTCCATCCAGCAAAGAGAACCATGGAGCCGTGGCCCTGGCTCCAAGAGGGCTGCAGGAGCAGGTTGGGGACACTGCTGTGCCTGGCATGGGGCTCTCCCTACATTTCCCAGCCCGTCATTTGGGCCTGCTCCTGACACTATTTAACCTACAGCATAAACATGCTGCTGCTGGATTAACTCTGACTCAGAAAGACTATAAACACGGGTGAGCGACCATTTCGGGTAGCGCTCCCGGCAGCGCGGAGCGTTCCTGGTGCTAAAAAAGGAGAGATCTGGTTTTTGTCGCCGCTGCCACGGGCACTGGTCCCGCTGGCCACGACAGAGGCAGCGTGTTGCCCGTGGGACAGTCTGTGACACCAGCCCGGCGTGTCAGCCTGTCCTCGGGCACCTGACCAACAGGCATCGGAGAGAATGGGGGAACCCTGAGTACTGCCCAGAGCTCTGCCCTGTGGGTAACAGACCTTACAGGGTCCTCTTAGGGATGGTGCTTTTTGGCTTGCAGCCCCATTGGCATCCCAGGACAGGAGGTGAGGGGAACTCAGGGATGGCATTGCTGCCACCCCAGCTGGGACACCCAGCTCCAACCTCCTCCAAGGCACAGGGCCATGCTGGGTAATACTGGTTACAATGGATGTCACCATAGTGGAGTGTTTCCCTAAATCTGCATGCAGCACAGTCTCTGCCGCTGGCATCTCATCCCTCTCTGGCAGAGGTGACAGCGGGCACACAGGGCTGGCCACCCCCCTGTGACACAGCTTCCCCATGGCAGGGCAGGATGTGACTCCCGCCCTATCACTGAGCTGTGGTCACGGCAAACAAGGTGTTGTTTCCCCATCATGCTGTAAATGCTGCATCAAGCTCTGCCCGGGTGGTACAAGTCCCCTGGTGTCACTCCGCAATGTGACAGAGTCACCAAGCCTCATCCTGCAGCTCAGCCTCCTCGCATGAGAAATTTTTGGGAAACGAAAGCCAGAAAGCAATATGCAGCTGGGGAGTGATGGCATCACCTGGCCAGCAGTGATACTGCCTTAGCTCAGCGTATCGGCAGAAAGAAGAGCAGGCAGAGGACAGAGCTGCTCCCCAAGGGTAACGCGCATCTCTTGGTGGGGTCAGCCCCACGTCCCTCCTCTGCACTGGTGGCACTGCCACACGTCCCCCAGCACAGCCATGCATTGGCACGCATCCCCACGAGCATCCCATGCCTGCTGCCTGTGGGAACCAAAGCTGGGGTAATTGTAAATAAATATCCGCCTGCCCAACTTGCCTTCAAAGAAGAGAAAATCTCAAGCATTGTGGTTCAGCGTGAGCAGGGAATGGGACGCAGTGCTGTGGGCAGGGAGGGGATGCCAGAGGCCAGTGGGACTACAGGCAGCTGCACTCACAGGCAGCCTCTCTCTAGCAGAGCCTGACCCCACCAAAAAAGCAAAACTTTAGGAATTACAGTAACTTTATGCCAACGTCCTCCTCACTGCCCCTTCCTGTCACCCCCAGTTTCTCCCTCCTGGTTGCCTGTCCCATGTCAGCTGGGTTGCATAAGCCACATTTCCTCAGGAAGTCCTGGTCCGAGTAACCACTGCAGGTTCCCCATCTGCAGGAGCGGCTGCCCCCATTCGTGTTTGCTGAAGCCCTGGGGCTTCATGGGCTCAGCCCTTGTGACCCAACACCACTCCCAGTAACACCAGTCTAGGGCCAGTGCAAAGCCCTTCACAATGGAGCATCCTTGGGACTTTGGCTTGGCAGCAGTTTGGGCTGAGGATCACCTTTGTGAGCCAAAGCATTGGTGAGAGCAATGTGGGGTCCCCCGGGGACCCTTTGGGAAGCTCTTCCTCATTTCCAGGGGATCTGGGCTAAAAGCCGGGATGGCCACTGCTGCTCCTAAATACCCATTTTTTCCAGTGCATAGCCAGACACCCCCTCTCCCTGCTGTGGGCCCCTTCCTGATGGAATGGTGCTGGTCTCTCTCAAGGGCTGACCCCACAGCAGCCATGGGGGCACAGCAAAGATTTTGATCAACCATCACATCCCATAGCACAGCGCATCATCCCACACCAAGGCGACAGGGACCGAATTGCTGTGGCAGGGACAGCAGCTCTGGGGCACCCGAGGACACGCAATCTTGCAGGGCTCTGAGCCCGCCTGCTCCACTCGCTGCCTTTTTTAAGCAGTTGCTCTCGCACCACGGCTGCCTCCCATAAGCAAAGCAAAACAGGGATTTGGAGCGTGGCTCCATCCCGGCCCCAGCCACTGGACTGGCCCTGCCTCCCTGGCGGGGCGGTGAACGGGAAGATTTACGGTCCTGTCTTGAGCCGCTTGGGTCTCACAAATCACTGTTCTGGCCCCAGCTGCCTCCTAGTTAATATAAATGAAAATAAAAATAACAACAGATTCTCAGGCCACCATCCAGCAGCTCAAGCAGGATTTGGATGTGGCTCAGCGAGGAGACGGGGCCCCGGCACACACAGCAGGGGTGCGCAGGGATGAGCCTCCAGCCCACACATGCAGCAGCTTCTGGGGAGGACATGGGGACCAAGTGGCCATCTGGAAGACCCATGGTGGGACACTGGACTGCACAGCAGTGTCCATGGCCAGGGGGATGCAATGCCATCAGCAATAAACCCCTCCACATCAGGATATAAGGGGTATAGGAGCCGCTTTGTCTCCATTGCTTTTTAACGTCTTGGCAATGCATTAATTCAGGGGAAAGCAGGCGCCAGGGAGCCTTACCCGATGATGTACGTCAGGACAATGAGCTGGATCAGCCGGAAGGTCAGTCCCACCTTCTTGTTCCTCACCAGCACCATCCTGGGGGTGTCATACTCGAAGAGGAAGGAGGACACCTTCTCCATGCACTTCTGCCCCATGGCTGTGCCGTGGGTCGGGCCGTGCCCGCTGCCGCTCCTGCAGCTCCTCTGTTTGTAGAGAGGAGGAGAAAAAAAATAATAAAAACTATAATAACAAGGCTATCGGCGTTGCTCTGTGCACATCTGGGCTGTCGGGTTTCCTTCTCTGCGTGAGGACAGGGTTTCCTCTTCCTATAAGCTCTGGGCTGGGAGCAGCCGGTGCCCTACATGGTGCGGGGGTGGGACGGGGTGCGGGAGGGTGCAGGGCCACCCCGCTGCCCAGCCCACGTCCTAGCGGGACGGAGCCGCCTGCCCGCAGGGATGCACCCTTGCCTGGGCAGGAGCCCTCCATGGGGACACTGGGGCTGCAGGCAGGGCTGGGGGTGAGCAGGGACCACGAGCCACCCCTGGGGGTGACATCGAGATGGGGGAGTTGGTGGGGGTCCTGGGAAAGGATTTTAGGAACTGAGGTTGGGGTAGCATCTTTCCTGCCCCAGCAGCCACCTCGGGCTGTGGGCCTCTCGTTCATGTCCCAAACCCATGTCCTGTGCTGTCCCTCAGGGTCTGCCCTGTGAAAAGGGTGAAGACAGGGGAGGGTGGGGGCACAGAAACCCCAGCCCAGCAAATCAGAGCCAACCCACGGGGCAGCCAGGCGCTTGGCTCCCTCCTGCGGTGAGGCTGCCCAGCTGGGGCTTGGCTGGTTCCCAGGCCAGGCTGGGCGCTTTTTGAAGCATTTTCAGCATTTCCAGCATTTCCTGAAAGGCATGGCCGTGAGTGGGGCTGGGCCAGCCTGGGTCACAGCGAGGGATGCTCGGCAGGGTGGTGCAGGCACAGCTTTGAGTGAACATCACTGAAAAAGGGGCTGGATTTGCACATGCCAGACCAAAATTTGGGGGACAACCTTGTCATGGTGAGAAGCCTTGATGGGGTTTGGCTCATGGCTGGGGGATCCTGCACCCGTACTGCATCCCATTGGGCAGCCTCGAAGGCACAGCCCCAGGGGGTAGAGCTTGTTGCTCGGGAGCTCTAGGGTTGAGGAGGGCTTTTTCTGGGGGAAAAAGAGGGTATTTCCCCTAAAAAGCTCAGAGCTCAGCAGCTTCAGAACTCCCTGCAAGGAGAGGCTCCATCCCGTGAGCCCCGGTTCATCTGCTGCCTCCTGGGACCTCAAAGGTCCCCTCTTTGCAGGGGGAAATGGTTTTGGAAATTCAGAGAAATTTAACCTGCAGGGGTAAATATTTCCTTTCCGAAACATTTATTTTAACCTAATCACCTCTTATGTTCAATTGCCCATCACTTGACATCACATTGACCTATCGAGTCAATATTTTGCAGACCTGACAACCACAAAATGAATGGAACGAATCAATTATCTTTGCTGGGCAACAGGGAAAATGGGAGGAAAAAGCAGATGAGCCAATTATACAAATCTTTTGGGTGTACCATGAAGCCTGGGAATCAAAATCAGATGATCCCACATTACACGTGACACCATCCCAATGCCCCAGTCCTCAGCAACTTGGGAAGCTGTCAGACAGGGAGCCAAAAACAAACACAAAATGCTGATGCTAATCATATAAGATTGAAGGCTGATACCGCTATTGAGTGGAGCAGACAAACCTTATAAGCTTAGATATCTGTCAGGAGAGAGGCAAATAACTTACTGTATGAAATGAGGCCTTTTAGGGAAGGCTGCTCACCCTTGCCAAAGCCATGGGGATAATGAAAATAGGACAGCTAAATTTAACAGCAAAATGACTTGTAAAAGAGTCACTTCTAACCTTCTCCCTGGTACTTGGAGTCAATAAAATGGTTATAGCATGGATTTAAGCTAAAATACTTTCCATTGGGAGATAATATGCATCTCCCATTTTAGCATCTCTTGGAGCCATGTTGCAGCTGGCCAGTAGGCCTGGAACCCATGGACATGGCCTGGGAGATGTGGGAGTTGGGGACCCCCGTATGGCAGCACCCCCGCGTCCTGGGTCTTCTCCTGGGCTGCTACCAGCACCCAGCATGGGCACCCTCCTGGCCATGGCACGAAACACTTGAAAAAAATCATAACCTAAACACTCATGAGCTTGCACGCCACTGTCATGCATCTCTCCCATGCCATCCCTGGGTTTGCCATTCCTTAAATTACTTTACAACAGGGAAATGAATGGCTTTGAGCTGGCATTGCTAAGCTACCTGGCCCCACAACAGCGATGTGTGTGTGTGAGCGGTGCCAGCTGGCCGGCATGCCTGCAAAAGTCCTGTTTGCCGTGGCTTTTCTCTGGGTGATAACCCGTGTGAGCTCCCACCACACCTCCCGCCTCTGCCAGGTGGTTATCGTGGGGAAGTGCTCTGCTTGGGCTGTTAAACTTAAATTACTTGCCTGGATAGGGCATCCACCTGTCGGGGAATGCCGAGTTCATGGGGCCGTGATGGTTTCTGCTGCAGTTCAGGAGCTGATGCGAGGTCAGGGCTTGCTTTCTGTTTGCAATCATCTGCTGTGATGATGAATATATTACTGTAATGCTTAAATGAAAAATAAAAATTAAAGAAGAATTAGTTGAAAGAGGGTTTTATAAGCATACTGTGTCAGGTGCATCCCAGAGGGATGCCCATGACCCGCTGCACAGACACTTGCACAGCAGCTGTGACCGTGGGGATGTTTTTACCTTGGGTTCCTGCAGATACAAACCTGTACAGTGCTGTTAGTACACTCACAGCCATTTCCCCCAAACAACTTTCACATCTCTCAGCCACTTTCAAGCAGCTTAAGCAGCTGAGTTTGTCCCAGACACAGAAAGATCTGAGCTGGGCTTGACGCCAGCAGCGTGCAAACGTGGGACCAAATGGGTTGGGAGCAGCACAGTGTGGGGACACAGAGCGGACCAGATTGTCCAAACGCTTTCTAGCACTGGGTTTGGCCTTATCCAGCATCTTCTTCAGCTCCAGCTGGGTCGGGAACTGAGAGCTGGTGACCCACCAAGGGCATCTCCAGCAGTGCTTCCAGGGGCTTAACACAGGACTCAGTTCACGGTTGTGAAAGCAATTCCTTCCCCCTACCCATTAAACAAACTCAGCCTCTGCTCAGGGCTGTAGAGAGAAAAAAATGCAAAAGATGGTATTTTTAAGGGAGACATTCGGAAATAGGAGTTCATCCTTGGTTCAAGCTGGGACATGGACCCAGAAGATGGAGGAGCTGCTGGAACACAAAGAGGGGGCTCTGGAAGTCTCTGCATGGGGCTCAAGCCTACCCACACCCAGGAAAGCAAAGCTGTGCTAGACATAAAAGCTATCAGATCTTTCAGAGCTCTCAGACATTGCTTTTCTAAAAACTTCGAGGAGGGGGAGGAAGAAAAAAATATAATAGATGAAACTCATTACACAATCCAGACTCATGCTTGGCAGATTCCAGCATGGAGCTCTGAATTTCAACACAAAAATATGCAGCGCGCTGAAAATCTGGGGATTGGGAGAAATAACACAGCAGTAAGCAAATTTAAAATATGACGGTGGGTGCAAAGGGGACCTGCAGTGGCCGATGTTGCCAGGAAGAGCCTCTGCACGTTGGTGGCTCTTCCCAGAAATTTTGGCTGCCACAGACCTCCTTGCCCCCACCAACCAGAGGAGATGCTCGTACAGCCCCGCTGGCCATAGGAAACAGGAGGGGGTGGAAAAAAATTGGCAGATGAGAGCAAGCAAGATCCTACGAAACGGCATGTTCAGTTTTCTTTCCAATTTTAACTTGTCCTTGACCTCTCTTCGCTCCTTCCCAGCAGGGCTGGCTCCGCTTTGTGCCCCTCCTGCACTGCAATGCCCTGGCGCAGACAGATGTTTTTGGTGGTACTCACCCCACAGAAGCAGCATTTCCATCCCTGGTTGCTGCGGCAACACATCGCCCTGGAAAAACCTCAGTGGTGGCCTAGCCAACGCCAAAGCATACACATGACCCCGAGATGCTGGGGGGACCAAAGGGTGTCAGCGGCTCTGTGTCCATCACCACTGCTGGGAGCATGGCACGATGTCCCATGGGGTAGCTGAACACTCACCATGGGGTATGGGAATCCTTGGGAGTTTTCTTAGGGGGTGCTACACCTGTTTTCTGAATCCTGCCTCCTAACCACATGCATGGCCCCAGTGGTGATGGGCCCCAGTGGTCCAGGGACTGATGAAACATCAGGTGGGGGATTTGTGGGGTTTTTGCCTTCACTGCTATGTGCTGAGACAGCGCTGCATCCCCAGGAGCAGCTGGTACAGCGACTGGCTTGAGGGTCACATCCAGCCACGGCAGTGGTGGTTCTCCCATGCCAGTGCTGGAGACCAGCTCTGCATTTGGAAAGAGGAGGCCAAGCAGTGGACCTTTCCAAAATATCAGCATTTTCCTGGGTGTCCACATCCCTCTTTGCGTTACAAAAGTTTTGGGTTACCCTGTGTAGCACCTTTCTCCTGCCTGTAGCATTGGGAAGGGGCACATGGGGCCACATCCCAGCAAAAACACACCATGGACACACGTTGCCATGAACCCAGATTTGCTCCAAAACATGACTCGTGGCTGCAGCAGGATTTTCCACTCAAAACGTGACCGTGAGCAGAGCTTCAGGCAACATGGAGATGGAAAAGCATGGCCCCGAGGCCCTGTGCCACCATCCAGAGGAGGCCAAGTTATTTAATTATTATTTCTTTCATAATTATTTCTTTTGGAGGTCATTGCAGGGCTTATTTAAACCTCCTCTCTCAGCTGGGGGAGATAAGGTGAGGACTATTCTGGACACAGTCAAAATTAGCAGCGTTATTTGTATTATTGGGCCCCAAGAGCGAATTAGCTGGTACTTTAAAAAATTCCCAACAGTCATATCATGCCACTCCTTTCATTTCGCCTTTGTCATCCCATGCCAGACAAGCTCAGCTCCATTTCTAGTTTGGCTGCTTTGAAAACCCACAAGAAATCCTGATCTGGCGAGCACAACTCCTTTTACGGCTGAAGAATGCCCACAGGCACTCCGGTACAGCTCCGTGGGCTCCCAAATGTCCCCCATATCGGCCATAAACGTGGTAATAAAAGCCAAAAAAAAAAACAATCATTAAACAACAACAAAAAAAACTCCAACAAAAAAACCCTCAGAGCCATCCAGTAAAATTGCTTTTATTTCTGTAATTTCATAAGTATAAAACAAATCAGCCCAATATTGTGTGAACAGAGTGGATTGGTATGGATGTGACCATGAGGAGCCTTCCCACGTCTTCACAGCACATCTGGCTATTTACACTCGGACAAAGGACACAATTTAGGAAGCAGTAATTTAGTGGAAAAATATCTCTCATATAATAAAATAGGAAACCTTGTTTCTTTCAATTCTACCCCTCAGATAACACCCTCCCACCCCCCCAAGATATAATGATTTACCTTTCACTACGAAGCACAAACCCAGAGATTTTTAGATTTGGCTGTTCATGCATCTCATATAAACTGCTGCCGAGATGTCCTAATGCTCCTCTGGCTACTTCGACCATGCACACCGTGAGCAGAGACTCCGGTTCAATCCTAGATTTGATGCTGTTAAAGGAATTAAGTCTCCCAGCCACTACAGTTAAGCCTGTCCCTCCTACTCCTGACTTCTCCAGTGCCTGGTGGTACCACCCAGCCTTGGCTGAGCGGAGCATCAGAAACACACGTACGACATCTTCACAGTGCCAAAGTCTCAAACACACAGATCAAAAACCTCAGCCAAACCCCGAGCCATACAGCGGCCACAAGACAGAAATAAAACATCAGATGCAGCACTTCTTTGCTTGAAGAGCATCTCTCTTTCTCCTTTTCCAGTGTGCCTCCCAACAGGATCACACGCCGCAGGGGAAAGAGCTCATCCAGCAACTGGCCACAACGACACAAGACCCCAAAAACAGCATGAAAGACTTGTCACGGCTGCTGCCCAAAGCTGTCCCCCACAGGTGGTCACTCCAGGGACCCTCACTCCCCTCCCTGGCTGTGACCCAGTGCGGTGCTTGGCCCTGAGAGGAGAATAAAGTGCTCGTGGACATCCCCGCGCTGCCGACCCGGCACGTTCTCCGCCAGGCACCTTGCATCGCTGCTGCCCTGCGCATGGAGCATCTGTCACAGCAACCTATGGATGCTGAAGGTCTTGCTGGAAAGACCTGAGTTTTATTTTAAAACTCTGAATATGCCAGGCAGCACCATCACAATAAAACTAAAAAGTAAATAAATCCTAAACTCTTCTTGTTAAAAAAGCAAGAATCCCAGAGGCTTTGCCCCTCAGCTGCCTTTTTTAACAAGTTCTTGGGCAAAACAGCCACCCAGTGTCCGTCTCCGTTGTATTGCACAGTCGGATGCCTTGGTAAGACACAAGACCCGATCCCGAAGTGATGGTCTCAGCTCTGGGATCTCCCAGTTTGCACAAGAACATGCTCCAGCCTGCAAAAGTGCCCAGCACACTGCTGGTGGCATATACACAATAAATAACTACTCTGTGATTTATCCTGACCCTTCACCGAAGCATAAAGGAAAAATAATTGGATCTGCAGATATTTTTCAACTTCAATAAAATATCTGAACTGTAAGTTCTGTAATTGAAAAGCAGGGAGTGCAACCTGTGTTTCTGACCACTGAGGGGACAAATAATTAAAGGATGGGAAGGGGGGCGGAAATATTCAGAAGAGGAAATGGGGATGTGTCAAAATGGTCCCTCCTAGCACGGGAGATGCCTCCTCCAGGTAGCCTAAGTGGAGGTTTCCTGCACTATTTTCTAGGTAGATCTAGAGGCTTGCAATTAAAAAGCAAATGTAACTTACTGCTGCTGGAGAGAACAAGCCTTTGGCTGGGACGCGGCTCTGGTTTCTTGCCCATGATGGCTTGGGTTTTGGTAACTCAAAATTGCAACCCAGTGACGGGACAAACAGATCCACATTGCCCAGGCTTGCAGCAGCATGGCATCTCCAGCAACGATAAAATAACAGAAATTTGGCATCTTTATCAACAATAAAATAACAAACACAGCATCTCTTCAAAGAGCCTTTCTGTCAGGGGGTTCAGAAGGATGCCTGGTACCACCACCCTCAGCTCTCTACTGTCAGGTGAGACTAAGCGAAAATTACCTGCAGGAATTAAACAGTGAGTTAAAATGTCATTATTTCATCTCCGCTCTGACACCTAGTTCATTTTTCTTTTCCCCTTTTGGGTTTCTTTACATTAAAGACTCCCCTCCATTATTCAGTACTCATTAGTGGGACCTTTACAAAAGAAAGTCCTCCACATACATACATATTTGGGTAAAACTCATAATCCTACACCAACCCTTAAACCCAGGGAAACCAGTTTAGCTTGGGTGGTGCAATACAGAGTGAATGGACCAAGCAGGTCCCTGCAGCAGTGATGGCCCAAGGCCACCATGTCCCAGGGAGATGCCACCAGGTAGCTGAAAGTCCCACTGGACCCAACAAATGGGGCTGAGATGCTCTGGACCTGGTCCAGCCTCTGCCAAACTGGTTTTCAGCCTCAGGGAAACACAGAAGCAATTTCCTCTGAAGTCACTGAGTTGGTACTGGATTAAATTCCTGTTGGTTCTTTCCCAACACAGAGAGCTGGAGATGATTTATACTAAAACAGGGTGAGATCCACCTTCTTGGGGAAGGGCAAAGCATATACTGATGGCACGGGTCTTACTGAAGCCTTATTTTGAAGGCTTGAGCAGTACCTGGGTCATGCCCTGGTCCTCTGTGCCAGGGTGAGTCTCATCCATAGCAAGAATCTTTATAGGGGAATTGGTTGCCTCATGGGAACACATTTGAAAAATAGAACTTCAAGACAAAGTATAATAATATTAAAAAAAAAAAAATCAGCAACAATCTTCTAACCACAGAGTATCTATAAAGATCTTTTTAAAGAGCTCCATATTAAAATTCCTTGAATACATTATATATTAAATACAATAACAACATTTCATGCAAGGTTTTCTGTACAATTAAATCAGCTCAGTAGTATAACAATTCTGTACATTCCCATTGGTCTGGGGGCTCTGCTCATCTTCAATGCTGGTGATGGAGAAAAGAAAGGAAGGATGGTATTTGGCACCTACTGTACAGAGGGAGAGTAGCTCTCGCCCAGGTGAAAGAGAAACAAAAGCACTGGAAGCTTTTAAGAGACAAAAAAGTAAAGGAAAAAAATCCAACAGCAAAGAAACGAAATGCTATTCAAAACCCTGGCTCTAGTGCTGTTGCTGGAATTTAAGAAAAAGGAAAGATATAAGGTCTGGCTAACCGAACATCATCAAGACGGATCATAGGGGAACGTGAGGAAAATAGGAGGGAGGATTTTGAGAGCTGGAGAAGAAATCACCCACTATCAGCTCCACAGCTGATGCAGCTCAATGGAGAAAGACCAGTTTACTGGATCCCAAAATCCACTCCTGATCCACACACTCCCACTGCAGCCTGTGTCACTCCTGCTGCAGAAAAATCCCAAGAGGATAAAATAAAGTTGATGCCTTATAGAAAGTGATGCCACGACGAACACCGCTCACGGAGAAGGACTCCATTATGTACAAACATACATTCATTCCCCTCTCAAAGGTGGATCACCGGTGTCAAGGATTCCCTGTGCAAGACAGTGATGTCCTCCAGAACAGAGGACACGAACTCATGGACATGCTCCTAAGGACTTAATGTCTACTCCTGCTAGGGAAATAGTTAAAAATCAACCGAGTACATAAAGAGTGACCAGGATGGAGCAGTAGACATGAGGAATGCGAGCCTGGCCATCCCCATGCTTTGCTTTAAATGGTTGTCTCTACAAGGAAGGTGGCTACAGCTTAGATAGAGCAGGTGGGATCTAACAAGACATCGCATGGAGAGCGGACAAGACGACATCGCGCTTTGGTGTTGGATGAGCCTGAGAAGGTGCAGGGCTTGCCGCAACATGGGGATCAAACAGGACAGTGTGATAAACAGGGAGAACTTCACCTTACACCACACGTACCCAACCTGGACATACACACAGACATCCGTGAGCTCCACACCATGGTGATCACACCGTGAAGCTATTTGCCACAGCCCGTGGACACCGCAGCCACCGGAGCAGAACGCACTAGTAATGCACCCACCAACACCACAGACATCATCGGGGGCTGGTGACCCCAACCCACGGCCCCCTCGCCTGCCTCCCCAAGCCCTTCCTGCCCCCATGAGCTGCCCTTGCACATCCCACCCTGCTGGGGGATGCAGCATCTTGCCCACGCTCAGCATATTGCCTAAAACCCCGACTTCCCCCTTGATCTCCCGTGAAGGACACCTTGCCTGAGCTCACCCCATCAGAGTGAAAATTGGAAAGAAGGTCTCAAATTTTGCAGGAATAAATCCCCAAGGAACCACGTTATGATGACCCAGGTCCGCACAGCTCCGTCCCCAAACCCTACGCCAGCTGTCCAGTAATTGCACTCTTATGTACAGGAAAAAAAAAGCTACGAAACAAAACAAAATCAGTATTTTTCTTTTCGACGATTCACCCGCATTTGTCTGATAGTCGGACACATGCATGTCCTGCTGGCTTCTAGCGATGGTCACACATGCAAGACTTCAGTCCGAGTTACAAGTTAGGGATCCTTTAGGTAGGAGCGTTTCCTTCATGTCATTCATTTCTTGTCCTCTTCTCCTAAAACAAAGGAAAAAAAAAAGAGAAGAAAAAGTATTGGTTAGGCTTCAAAAGCAAAGCAGCTCCCTGTCTTTGTTATTAAGAGGGGTTGCTCCTGGGCTGATCCCAGCAGGGACCTGGGATCCCTGGCCCAACCGCAGCCACAGCAGCTCGGGCTGCATGAGGAGGAGGATGCTGGTCCCCAGGTGAGGAAGGGCTCAGCACGCTCAGCCTGCAGCACGTAGGAAAAGGGAAGAGTCAGACTCACGTGGGCAGTAACAGCAGGGAGACGAGCCGGCAGGGAACCCTCGTTATTGCTCCTAATGAGCGCAACACCCAGGGAAAGGCAGCAGTGCAGGGAGGAAGAAGCTCCCTGCATCCCACTGCCCATCCCAATACTGCTCCATGGGCTGACACCACTTACACACACTATATATACATTTACACCCACATATACCTCCAGAACAACCAGCAAGGACCAATCTACCCATTGCAGCGGCTGCCCCAGCCCCAGCACTGCCCTCCTCCTGCCCTGCTGACAGATGGAGTTGGACATGGAAGGTAACAGGCAACACATGGCTTGAAGGAAAGCTATGGTGTTCAGCTTGAACTCGGTGTGAGCAGCCTTGAAATCCCTGCCAGAGCTCCACTCACACCAACCAGACCCCCAATTTTCAAGTAGCCCCCCAAGGCAGCAGCTACTCTTCAGCCTGGGGCTGGGAGAGACCCTGCTGGCAGGTCAGTCTGCACAGAATAGTTATTTTTTCTTAAAAAAAACCACCCCCAAGGCAGCACTTTCTGAGAAGAGTTAGAAAAATCACTTCTGTGAATCTTTCAGCTGTATTTCTCTCTCTTTCATCGCTGCACACATCACCAAACACATCTCACAGAAGAACCGCTGTTGCTGTGCTCTTGATAAATCGGGGTCCTGCCTGGGGCCACCAGCCAGGCTCAGCGCCTGCTGCCAACACTGGTGCCAACAAGCTTCCAGGGGAATTAATAAATAACAGGGGAGAGAGAGGAGAAAAAAAACAAGAACTTTTTTGCAGCTTCTGCCAAAATTTCGTTCCAGCGCTGGCCCTCGTGTCCTGAAACAAAACTGATTGCTGCAAAAGCAGCATCCCTCTGGATGACCTCCGCATCGCAGGCTTCAGAGCAAAGCTGGGATGCTGGTGACCGCGTTGTCTTAAATCTCACTGCGATAATCAAAATTCATCTCCGTGATGCAGGGGTGTCTCTTCAGCAGCTCTGGCAGCTGAACAGTCACTGCTGGGTAACACACAGTTGAGGGTACAGCTCCCACTTTGCTTTAGTAGGATGCCGGTCCCTAAATGCCGGTGTCTGGCTCTCCTCTCCACACGCTGGTGACAGGAGCAAGGGGGATGTGGGGATCTGTTTGCAGGAATGATGGTGTGGTCATGATCCATCTGGATCGTGCCTCACACCAAATTTCTCAGGGGCATCACAGCCCTTCAACTCTTGCAAACCTGTGACCAAACAATGTGAGTTCATCTAGAAGATCTGCTCCCCACAGGGACAGCTGAGGCTCTGTGGGAGGTTCTTCCTTATTGCTGTTGACTTTCCCCTTAATGGGTTCCCGTAAAAGGTGATGCTGAAGGCACAGATCACTCCCTCCACTGAGAGAAATGCTGCAGACCTCATAGTTTGGAAAACTGCACTTCTCCCCCATTGCACAACAGCACTGGGAGCTTCAGCCGAGACCCTGGAAAAAATGAATGGGAAACCCTCCTCCCATTGCTTTGCAATACCAGGGCAGAAGCACCAAGAGCTTCCCTCTGCTCTTCTAAAGCATGGCACACGCACACATAGAAGGAAGCAGGAGAGAGGGGGGGGAAAAAACAAATGAAAAAGCAAGGGAGCAGAGCTGTAAAATCCCATCTGGAGAGATTCCGGCACTGAAAGGTGCAGCACTGCTCTCCTCCAGAGCATCCCACAGCTCAACTGAACGACTTGGCCCATGGGGACACATTCCTCCCGCGGCGCCAGCGCCCAGCCAAGGTAGCTCCGTGCAGAGATTTCCCTACAAGGGCAGCCACAGCCGCCCGCTCCCGGCTCTCTGCTGGGAATCTCTGCAGGGAAAACGGGCGGCTGCAGCAGCCCCTGCACTCCCAGGGGGATTTGGGGGCTGTCCTCATCCCCAGGTGTGGGTGCACGGGGGAGATGAGGGTGAGCAGCTCCTTTTTGCTATGCGCTGGAGGTTTTTTGTGATGGGATACAGATTTTGGGCTGTCTTAGAGGGATGTGGAGCTCCAACTGGCCTGGGCAGGGTGGGTGATGCACTTGTCACCATGCAGCCACCTCTGCCAGCTGCTCTCCTGTGTGAGGATATTGAAGCACAAAGACGACACTAGTTTTGCAGATAAGAGGCCAAATATCCCTCGGTGGTAGAAAGGGTGCAATCTCACTTCCATAGCATCTGCAGTGGACAGAGACTGCAGATGACTGTGCTGCCTGACAGGGAGGGGACCGGTACCTGGTGGGGACAGGTACCCAGAAGTGTGGCCACTACCTTGCAGCTCCTGCAAAATCGCCCAGGGGCAGCATAAGGACAAACAGCTGCGTAAATACTAAGCTGCCACAAAACACAACGACAATTCTTGTGCCTCAAACATTCTGATTTTCAGTGACGCTGCCACTGTTGGGGCAGTTGCACAGCTGGGTTGCAGAAAGCACTCGCTTCTTGACTTGCTCCTGCTTTTACCACGGCACAGGTGAGAAATTCCTGGAAACCTTCCTTCTACATGCCATAAAAAGCAACACACTCTAATGCATAGAGCATGGCAAATATTAAAATACTAGGGCAAGAAGGCTTTGAGGCTGGTCAGCCCTTGTGAGCCTGCTGGCGTGTATTTGTGTGCTGGACACCTCAGAGGGTCTTGGAGAACGTCTCCACACTCATGACCAGAACATCTGCAGGTCACACCAAGCCAATGTCGCTCAGCCGAGCACTTTTTGCTTGCAGTCTCACATTCACATCACCTCCCAAAACTGAGAGGGCAGAAACATCAGAGGGGCCAGATATGGATGAAGGCAGCAATACATGGAAGGCATGCAAGATGAGAGGCTGGAAGTAATGGGGACAGGAATGTCAAACACTGAGACCACCATGAAAACTGAAGAGTCTCAGCTTTCTGCTGCTTCAAGGACAAGGAAAAATCCAGTGTAATGGAAACACGATTTATCTAAATCTGATCAAAGGAGAAAATTATCCATGCAAAACCTGAATCAGCAGAACTCACAGCTAGACATTTGCATCCCACAACTGAACGCCCTTGGCCACCCCTCAGATTTTTGGTTCAAAAGGTATCACGCTGGAAACCACCCTCGAGCATTGCCTGGCAGAGGCCAAGTGGTGGCCTGCCCCCCTGGCCAGAACTGCTATGCAAACAGGTGCTTCATGGGCTTTTTAAACCTTATTTTGAAGCAAAACACAGAGGAACACAGAGGCCAGTGTGGGAAAGGAGACCCTGTACCCAGACTCTGTTGTCAGTTGATTTTCCAACCAATGTTCACCCAGACACACTCCAAACAGGTCCCCACCACACATGAACAAGGCTTTGGAGGAAACACGGGAATACGGCATTCGGGGATGAGACACATAGGAAAGCCAACCCTTGCTCTGGAGTCCTGCAGGTTTTCAACTGGTGCTCCCTGCTCCACGTGTGTCTTACTGTCCTGAGAATGCCTGGTAAAAAAACCACAATACCACATTTAACAGTGGCTTTTAGAGTATTTTTGGGTTGCTTTTCAACACCCAGAGGAATTAGGAAGATGCAGGATTTCAATTATTTGTTTCAAATGTGATGATTTAAGCGTGATTTTGCCCCGTAGCTGTGATTGAATAGCTGCATGAGAAACCCTTGCTGGATGAGACACAGAGCGACCCGTGAGCATCAGCAGCACCATGACCATGAGCATGAGGGCAGCTCAGTGGACCACAACATGTTGAGAGCATGACATGTGTAGTGGAAACAGTCTGAACCGGTACAATGGGACTCAAAAGCACTGTAGGTCTGCCAGGAAGCCTGCTGTGCTCAGAGCTGTGCCGGCAGAGATGAAGAAAAGCCTGTCCTCCAACAGCACCGAGTTTTTATAGAGAAATGCGAAGTGTGGGAGAAAGCAAGGCTCATCTCCAGATCACAGATGGTGAAGTGCAGACCGAGGGCATGCATGGGATGCAGCAGCCAGGAATTTAACCAGCTCTCCTACGCCCCAGCCCAGTGCCGTGCCATCAGATTGTTACAACAGGCTTGTAATTGTATGATAAAACAAGCCTGGGTGATGCAAAGCACCTACCAGTCTGATAAGAGATGAAACAATTAAACAAAAATAAGCTAGAAACAATTTCTATCTGGTCTGTAAAAATATGAGTCCCTGCACCTCTGTTTCTCAGCAGAGGCTTCGCTGCAATCGCTGTGGTTAAGTGTCAGCTCACTGCAGATAGCAAAGCTGACCCGAGCACCTCCAGCATGCTGGGACCTGGCAATGGGAAGCACAACCAGTTTGTAATGGTTTTCTGCTTGCAATAATTCCCCGTTCTTTATCTGAAGCTTTCTGCATGGTTCTGCTGCCTGAGAAACCAAACAAGGCTCTTAGGATGCCCCAAATCCCCAGGATGCTGGTCGACCAGTCCCACGGCAGGTGCGGCACCACTTGGCAGCCACAGCCAGGAAAATGTGTGGGTTTAATTCAGCGCAGATATCACCCACAGCAACAACTTTTGCAAGAAACAGAAGAAAAGCTGATATCCTCTCTTTGGAGAGCTGCCTAAGCACACGCTGTGATTTACAGCACACAGCCCAGGAGCAGACAGGAACCCCTGCCCCGGTGTCACAGGAGCTGCTTCTCCTCTGCATGGGCAACCCCATTAAAACCAGTTTATAATTCATTCAGCTCTTATTTGAACTTAAAATAGAGGAAGCAAATACAAGATAAGGATGGCCACAGAGGGATGGAAAATTGAGGGGAAAAAAATGAAGGATTCCTGTTACAAACCAGTGTTTGATTTGTTTTGCTTGGTAAGAGAAAGGATCCAGTTCCCAGGGATTTAAGAGAAGTTGGACATATACACATATCAGACTTATCTGGTGCTCCAGCTCCTAAGAGAGTATTTAAAGCAGAAAGCTCTGCCTGGCATGGCACCTGGCAAAGAAGAGGTAGGAGAAAAAGTCCCTTTTTCACAGCAAAGGTGGATGAACATGCAATGCAGACACCACACAAGTGAAGCCACCACAAACCCCAAGCAAAGCAGCAGGGAACAAACACAACCCAGGGCGGTGCAGACCATGCTCACCGTCCAGGTGGTTGCGGGAAAGGTACTTGAGTCCTTCGTCCAGCAGGATGACGGGCAGCGAGATCTTCATCACAACCACCCACTGAGGCCAGTTCAGCGGGGTCACCTGGAAGATGAGCTGCAAGATGGAAAGGATTAGAGATATCAATAGGGAAGGAGGTGGGATTGTTCTGTTTGTTTTAAAGGTCAGGTTGTTGTATGGCACAGGTTGAGAAAGGGTCATCCCAGGCACAAGGAGGGAGGATCCAGACAGCCCGAAGAACAGGATTTCTTCAAGGTATGTCATGATCCCAAGGCGGCTCTTGGCCAAGATCAGTTAAAACTGATGTCCTACATCTCTCCTTCAGATGGAGAAATTGAGGCACAAGCTAGGACTGTATGTGCTCACAGGTGTTTAGCAGCGAACAAAGGACAATATAACCTCCTGGGCACAGCAATCTGCTTGGTGTTAAGCACCCTTAAGTGTCAACCAAAGCATCACCAGCCTTGGACTGCAAAGGGAGACGATGCCTCCAAAAAGAGCTGAGACATCCATACCCCTTAGCGTTGCCTATAAGGACAGCTTTCTGACTTCAGTAAAGGCTTATTGGGACAGAGTGTCTCCCGGTCCCCATGTTGGTTTGAGTCACGTGATATGGTCCTGGGGGCACATGCTGGACACAACCATTCCAGAAGCTTCAAGACTCAAAGACTGTGCCAGGGATGTCCTTGCCCACAGGAGGAGCCCCCGGAGCTGCGTGTGGAAGTGGCACAGGGCACTCACCGGCATTGGTTTGACGTAGAGGATGAGGAAATGCAGAGCCATGGACATGACAATGGCCCCCAGCAGCCAGATGTTGAGCCACGGTGGCATCCGCAGCAGCGACTGGTTCTCAGAGACACTGTGAAAGCGAGGGGACAACATTAGCCCCAACAACATCCTGTTCCCCACGCCTGCCCAAGCCAAGGGTTCCCACTCTTCTCCAAGTTACAGGGCTGTCTGCTATAGCCCTTCTCTTCCAGATGGTTTCATTTCAGTCTTTGCCACGATTTAATTCTGGACACCCATCTCAATGCAACCGGCCATGCATGGATTAAGACCGGTCATTAACAAGGCCAACTGCTAACGGATTTACATCCATCCCTTCCTCCACCACTATAAAATTTTTTCTTCTTCAGGTCAGACATGAGGAAGAATTTTTTTACATCGAGCGTGGTGAAACACTGGCCCAGGTTGCCCAGAGCTGAGTCAAACTAAAGCCCTCAGCCCACCAACAGATGCTCAAAGAGACCATACACAAAATCGGTTCATGTGTGGAGCATCCAAAGAGACCTTGTGGCCACCCTACCTGTTCAGAGCGTTGCACATTTCGATTGTCACCAGCACAGACAGAGCCATCGTGGTTGGATATCGGGACTCGAAGATCTCACAGTCGATTCCTTCAAAGATGGGGTTGTCTTTGGTGCACCTCATGAAGTTCCTCTGTCAGCATAGGAAACTGCTGGTAAATACGTGGCAGAGGAGCAGTGTAGAAAAGGCAGGAAAGAGGAGGAAGAGGTCCACTGGTTGGGGGGTACATGGTGAACCTTGATTTTTAGGCATGCTGTTAAATATCCCACAGTTCAGAGCAACTGATAAAGCTGTCTAAAGTCACCCAGATTCTGCTGTGGCTGGGGCTTTGGTGTTATGGCTAGAGAGTGGCTTAGAGATTTTAATGTGCAGTTAATAAGGTGTTTGAGCATACACGTCTCCATCAAAAATACATCTTAATTGCATGTGACATTGGAGTGCTATGGCACCTGCTTTCCCACCACCTTGTTCAGACCTACAGTAACATAAAAACTGATCCCTTTCAATGTGGGATCAGGCACAGGAGCTACTTCCAGCTTTTTTGGATCAAGTTTTCCCTGCCATGCTGGTTGCTGGCAGAAGCAAGGCTGGAAACAAAAGCCTGAGGGAGAGAATCTGCTTTTATTTTAAATTCTTGTCCTCTCCACCAGGAGTTTGGGAACGCTACATGAACCACAGAAGAAAGGTAGAGCAAAGACCCCAGTGCCTGAATCCACCCCCACATCCATTTGCTCAACATTTCAACCTGTTCCCCTCCCGACTCACCAGCTGATGGAAGGAGACCTGCGGTCCCTCGGCGTCGTACAGGAACCACCATGTCGCTGCGCCCACCGTGGCCAGGCCCACGTACACTGCAGCCGAGAGAGACACCCTGACCCCCAGCACCCGGCAAGGAGCCCCCCGCCCCGTGGCACCCCATGTCCATCCTGATCCTCTGCCCACCGGTGCCCACGAGGGCTCACCTCCGATGGCCAGGTAGCGGAAGAAGAGCCACCCGCTGATGAGGGGCTCCCTGGGGTTCCGGGGCAGCTTGTCCATGATGTCCAGGTCGGGGGGGTTGAAGCCCAGTGCAGTGGCCGGCAGCCCGTCCGTCACCAGGTTCACCCACAGCAGCTGCACAGGGATGAGGGCCTCGGGCAAGCCCAGGATGGCTGTCAGGAAGATACTGCAGGGAAAAACCCAGAGATGCCGAATTAGATGAGCTCTGTGCAGCCAGAGAAAGTGTCTGTGTTGTGCAAGTGGAGAGTGAAGAGGCACCCTGGATCCAAATACCCTAAACTGAGTCCACTCAAAGTCCTGAGTCAGGAATTTGAAGTCCAAGACTTATTTTTGCCACTAAAATTTGTTCCTGTTGCCATTAAAATTTGCTTCACAGTTGAAACCCAATCACTGACCTCCCCACAGCCACACAGGTTCCTGATCCCAGTACAAACTCCCTGGCTGAAATGCAAGGGCAAAGGATGCCCAAGTGATCAGAGAACCACAGAATATTTTGGGTTGGAAGAACATTCAAAGCTCCCCCAGTGCCACCCCTGCCACGAGCAGGGACATCTTCACCAGCTCAGGTTGCTCAGAGCCCCGTCCAGCCTGGCCTGGGATGTCTCCAGGGATGGTTCATCCACCACCTCTCTGGCCAACCTGGGCCAGGCTCTCACCATCCTCAGGGACAACAATTTCTTCCTCATGTCTGGCCTGGAGGCTGTGCCCACATTGCTGAGGATGGTGCTGATTTACTGGGAGGGATGGGTAGCTGCCCAGGACCTGATGCAAAGTTCATTGGTGTGACCTGGTGACAACAGTCTGTGCACAGATATCTGCACCTGCCTTAGACGCTGCCATGGGCTTAAACAGGCAACATGTTACCAAAACAGGTCCTGGGGGGTGGCCCGATTATAAAACTACAAAAAGAAAATCCCCCTGCCCCAGGGGAATGAGACAAGGCATAGCTGCTCCAGTTGGTGCCCAAGGTTACAATTGTGGGGACCACATGCTGCCAGGGGCAGGTGACATGGACAGGACTGCAGGTCACCTGCCCCAAGGGACATGTCCTCACTGCTGCTCCCTGCAATGTGGTGCCTGGTGTCGGGGGCTCTCACCAAACGACCTCCCCGACATTGGAGGAGATGAGATAGCGGATGAACTGCTTCATGTTGTTGTAAATGGCTCTGCCTTCCTCAACGGCTGACACGATGGTGGAGAAGTTGTCATCGGAGAGCACCATCTCAGCAGCTGACTTGGCGACAGCTGTGCCTGACCCCATGGCAATGCCGATCTCAGCTTTCTTCAGGGCTGGGGCATCGTTGACGCCATCACCCGTCTGCACAAAGGTGTGATTAAGGGGGTGCAAGGGACTGGGCTGGGCAGAGAGGAGGGGACCAGGGGATGGTGGAGCATCCCCAGGGGACTCACCATGGCGGTGATCTCATGGAAGGACTGGAGGTACTCAACGATGCGGGACTTGTGCGCCGGCTCCACGCGGGCGAAGCATCGGGCATGCCGGCACGCCTGCCGCTGCGCCTCGGGGGGCAGCTCGTCGAACTCCCGGCCTGTGTAGGCTTTGCCAGCCACGTCCTCGCTCTCCGAGAAGATGCCGATCCTGCGGCAGATGGCCACTGCCGTGCCCTTGTTGTCCCCCGTGATCATGATGACACGGATGCCGGCCTTGCGGCACATCTCGATGGAGGAGGTGACCTCCTTGCGGGGAGGGTCCAGCATCCCCACGCAGCCCACAAAGGTCAGGTTATTCTGTGGGGGGACAGCCACAGACCCACGTTAACCCTCGAGGATACAGACGCTTTCCTCCCCGCTGTGAAACCACCCTGAGCATGGGGATTTCCCCTGGGAGAAAACTTTTAGGAGATTTTCTACCAACAGCCTCATGGATGCACCCTGTAGCCCCAATGCAATGGGATGTTCCTGTCCCCTCTGCTGCTCCTCACTCCTTTCCACTTTGCTTCCCTCCTCCTGGTGGACCCTGGACCCCTCTTGGAGGTCACCCAACAGGGTTGGATGCTCAGTGGGATGGGGCTGTTGCCCTTAGGACCATCCCCACTGCACGCAGCTCTGCACCAGGGTTTGCAGAGGAGGACCTGCGCTGAGTCGCTGCCTGCTGCTCATAGAGAAACCAGAGAGAAAATACTGCTGAGGCAGCTGGAAGTGGGTGGGAAAACTTTGGGAAACCTGGAGAAAGCCCCCAGTGCCGTACCTCATAGTGGGCGAAGGCGGTGGAGTCGTGAAGCTGCATGTTCTCCCTGGGCACGGGTGCATCCTGGGTGGCCAGGGCCAGGCAGCGCAGCGTGTCGATGCCCATGCCCCAGTCCCGGATCCTGCCCAGGATCTTCTCCCTCACGGGGGCCGTCAGCGGGACCCTGGCAGTGCCCACGCGGACGTGGGTGCAGCGCTCGATCACGCTTTCCGGGGCGCCCTGGGGAGGAGCGGGGGCGCTTTAGGGGCTGGAGTGAACCTGGAGGATGAGCATCTCTTGCCAGCACTGAAGGAAGTGCCAGAGGGAGGGAAGGCACCAAGTTTGGGCAAAGGAGAAGGAAATCTCCCCAAAACTCGAGCACATACATCCCGGCACAGGGACTCAGCGCACTAGATGGCAGCCTCCGACCGAGCGCACGGGGACCAAGGCCGGGAAGGATGAACCGGCATCAGGTCACCAGGCAGCAAGATCTGCTCTGCAGGGTATCTGACTCCTGCAAAACCCACACCTCTGCCTGGGATTCTCCCACATCACAGATCCCCTCTCAGACCCAGAGGGGATTCGGGCTGTGAGTCTCCCCTGAAAAAATGTGGAATGCTCAGTGGATGCTCATGATGCCTTCATGGTTCAGGAAAACGTACTTCAGCATCACGGCATCTCACCCTGTCCCTTCTGACCTTACAAAGGACCCCTGACATTGTTTTTTAATATAAAACTTGTAAACTCTCTATTGCTCCCCTTCAAAGGGCTCACCCAGGACTGCCGGGCTACAGATGGTCCTGACCCGACCGGGAGGACAGAGTTCACCCACCCAGAAGATCTCCCAGTGGGAACAACAATATATGAATTTTCTCGAAGTCAGCGGGGGGAAATTCGTGCCGCATCTTTTTTCTTGGGAAGAAAATGCCCTTTAAAACACTATTTTATTTCTGGTTACAGTGGAAAGCTGGGCATCCCCCTTTAGGCATTACTGGTGCCTGGAGGGTCCAAGCCTTTAATAAAGACAAGTGCCCAAGTTTTGCATAGGGGTTGCTCCCTCTGGCCCCAGCACCAGCAAACTCAGCACCTTTTCATCACTCTAAATCATTTTACCTCCTTTTCTTCTATCAATCCTGCAAAGACTCACCTCCTCCCTGACCACACCAGTCTACCTGCTGCTCCTGGACCCCCAGACAGAGAGACAAACCGCAAAGCATCACTGCCCGCTGCAGGAAGGGCCAGATCCTGCCAGGGTGAGCACAGGGATCCCGCAGGGTGCTGAGGAACTTCTCCCCTACCTTGACGAACATTTTGCTGCCAGTGGAATTCTGGCTGGGTCCCGTGGGCGTGCAGTACACTGACATGGACTTGCGGTCACGGGAGAACTCCAGGGTGCACTCCTTCCTCATCAGCTGCTTGATCACCTGTGGGGACAAAGAGGCTGAGCTGGGACGTGCTGTGTACAGCACAAGGCTGACCTGGGACATGCTGGGGGCACAGCACCTGGTGTTCTCCACCTTGCTTAGCGGCCCTGCCAAGCCAGCACAGCACCAGTGATGGGAGGAGAAAGGCAAACACAGGAGCCAGGAGGGATGGTACAGTGCAAAAAGCAAAAGAAGCTTTCCCTCTGCAATTTTTCAGGAGAATTTGAACCCCTCAATACACCATTGCTGCCCGAGCCCATAGCACACACCAGCCCATGTGCTGTGCCCACAGACGGGCTCCTGCACCGCAACACTCCCCAAAACCCCACCACAAACCAGGCTCTACCATCACTACCAGTGGGCACGGGCAACAGAGCAGCTGTCAGACTGATGGGTGGGTGAGAAATTCCATCTCCCTTATCTATTACGACTCACTCAGACCTATCTGAGGAAGAAATGCTGGAACAGAGAGCCCTTCCTTCGAACAAGGAAAGACATTAAAAGATCTAATAGCATGATACCAAAGCTGAGTAAACCTAGACATGAAATAAAGTGTATTTTTACCCCTCCTGGTGAGGGGTGAGACACTGGGAGGCAAAGTTGGAGGGGGAATAGCCAGCACGGGATATTTTCACACTAAAAACAGATATTTCCAATGAGCAAGCCTTGATCAGGCAGGCATGGCTCTGGGGAGTGGGGTTTGGGTCGCACTATGGGGTACGGCTGCTCAGGGCAAACCAGGCACCTAAAGATTTGCTGCAGAGCAACAAAAATCCAAACCTTCTCATCTGGAGCTAGAGCTCTGGCAATGACTGAGAAGGCTTTGAGCCTCGGGCATCACCCGCTCCAAAGCATCACACAGACCCAGTTTAGTCCCTGTGGCATCAGCCCCCCCAGGGCCATTGCACGATCTGCTCCGAAAACAGCTCAGCCCCCTGCATGCCAGGAAATTGCATCCTTGTGGCAGACGGGTCCCTTAGCTCATCGCAAGTGGTTATTGCTCAAATAGCAGCTGTCCCAAAGCCTTTCCCTCCCTCCCGTCCCCTGAGCTTGTAGGGGCCTCCCCCCACTCACCGAATTGCAGGCATTGGCTCGCTCCACCTTGGACAGTTTGCTGGTGTCGGTGTCGAAGACGTTCATCTTCTCCACGAGGCACGTCAGGGCTGTTTCAGTGGCTTCTCCCACCTTCTCATAGACTTTTTTGGACTACAGGGCAGGAAAAAAAAAAAGCAGCTTAAGTTTTAGAGCACATCCCTACCCGCTGCTCCAGCCAAGGATGCTGTTGCCCATGGCACCATCCCAGGGCTCCCAGAGGATGCTCCAGGATGGGTTGAAGCCAGGGCAGGGGATCCCAAGAGACAAGCCTCTGCTGCAAAGGGGTCCACAGCAAAGGGAAAAGCATCGCCAGTGCCCCCACCACCCCGGGGCTCCCCGCACCTCGTTGTAGTCCAGCGAGGAGTCGTTGCAGAGGGCGCAGATGGTCGCCAGCTCCACCAGCCCGTCGTACTGCCCGCACCGCACCGGCTGCTCGTCCTTCAGGCTGCGGGAGAAAACAACCCCCAGAGCCTTACACCTTCAAATAATACTTAGCTTCTCCTATATATCCCTTGTAAAAGTTTCTGAAAAGAGGGAGAAAGAGCCTGGTTAAAGCCCTGGGCTTGGCAATAAAAGCTTGGGTTTGTATTTTGTGCTTTACCAAATGGGGCAGGACTAGTTGCAAATAAAATATCCCAGGAGGCAAATAAACTCTGGATGTGCCCCAGAATAAAGGGGGCTGTAGAGAAGCTCAAAAGAGCATTGGACCTGAAAGCAGGGGCTGTCGAAAGGTGGATGTTGAAGAGCGTGGACGAGAAAAGGGACAAAGAAATGCCAGTTAATGTTCACTCCATCAAGGGTTTCCAGTTGCTGGGGATCCAGAGGAGCTACAGAACCAGTAACAAGTCCCTTCTCTTCCCTGTGATGTTGCTTCACGCTCCAGAGAGCCAAAGGGCACCCAAGGGATCATTTGAGAGTGTCAGTCGAATTTAACAACTGCATTGCTGTGGCTGTTCCTAAGCAAGCAGTGAACTGTGGCCTTTTCTTCCTAAACAGCAGCTTTTCACTACATAAAGGAGCACAAACGTTGGGAAGGAGCAGCCCTCAACACCTCAGTGGAGCTGGACACTGCTTCTTGCACCGTGGCAAAGACAGCAGTGGTGGTTTTCAGGGGAAATAAGAAATTACCCCAACTCCAGGAGAGGTAACTGCAGGTTAGAGCTGTATAAACCCAGCCGGTCATCTGCTCGCTGGAAAAATAATTTGTCAGGCATTTATTAGGATCAGTTTATTCCACTGCTGGTTCCCAATGGAAAGAACATTTTGGAGCCCTTGTTACAGCTCAGGAGCGGAAAACAGGGAGCGGCCAAGAAAATTTGAAAAATCTGTTTGCTGAGGGACAAGAAGCCGCTCTGGGCTGAGCACGGGACAGCGGGCAGGGGACAGCGGGCAGGGGACAGCGGGCAGGGGACAGCGGGCAGGGGACAGCGGGCAGGGGACAGCCACTGCCTCCTGCCCAGCCCAGAGTTGGAGGGGGAAGCCTGTGGGACTCTGGGCTGGGTTTTGATGTTTGGGAAGGTGGAAATACCAGAGGTGGCTTTTGCGGCATGTGATCCCCTGGATACTTCTGAGATGGGATAAGGGGATATGTCCTCATCGTCGCCTGACCCTGCACAGAGCAGGGCGAGACCCATGTGCTGGGAAAAGCAAAGGTACTGCTGGCTGGATGCTGCACAGGGATGCAAGCAAACCCAAGGTCAAGCATGTAATAGTCCCCATGCCAAGGCCAGGCTAAAGCAAAACAAGCATTTCAGTTCCACCAGCCACAGGGGAACTGTGGGTTTCTCTCCGTGACACCTAAACAAGCCTTCTCATCCTCCTTGATGCACAAAGGCAAGCACAGGGCTGAAGCAAAACTCAAAAGCAACACAAATTGCCACAGACCAACACAGAGCCTCGTGGCAGGCAGGCCCCGAACAAGAGGCGACATTGCAGCTTCAGAGGTTACAGACATGAGTTCAGCACCTCAGTCTTCCTCATTTAATTGAATCACACTGATTGATACCAGCTGATGAGCTGGCTCACTTTTTAATGGACGTTCCTAGCCAGGGATCAAATTTGCTCTATAAATATTCATGAATTTAAGTCTGAGGTTGCGATGAATTATAGTCACTCCACAGATGAGCACAAGGGACCATGGTGAAGAATGTGCACGGGATTGCACAGCAAAGTGAAGGGGAGCGGAGATGTTCCAGCCACCAGCTGAGCTTTGTGTCTCCTTCCCAGCCCCTCCCCATGCTGGGGAGCATCACCCCGCTTTGAAGGAGGGGGAATAAACAAATGCAACAGCAGAAAACCCCCATGTGTAATAATGCAGCAGAGATAAGCCCCTGGTTTCCACTCCCTGCCCTTGCCTGAGCTCAGCAAAGGCCACGTCTCCCCCCAAAACACATCCTGACACCGGTGGGATCGTGCCCCAGGCACAGCAGCTATTTTGGCCATCCCTGCCGAGGACATGGGGCTTGGGTACCGCTCTGCTGCCGGGGTTTGCAAGTCCCTCTGCACATCACCAGCAATGTGGCTGTGGGATGAGCTTCCGGCCCCAGATCCTGCCTGGGTCAGGGTGATGGTCACCGGCCGATACCGAAAAATGTGCAGGCTTCAGAAATTTGGAGAATGAGCATGTATTGTGGAAAGCCTCATTCCTTGCTGTTCTCACATTTGCTGCCTTCTCCGGTTTAAAAGCGGGTTTATTTTATCAGGATTGCTAAGGAAGGAAGAGCTGAGTGTGCAGGAGCCCCCTTGCTAAGCAGTGGGAGTGGGGCAGGCAGAGCCAGGGCACAGGCCCCCCACATCATATTGGGCAGCAGCTGGCAATAAGGGACAGTGAAACGATTTGCCCCAGCTCCCACCAAAATCAAAGAGCAGCCACCCAATGCTTGTAAGCCCAGCACGACCAAAACCCAGCATCCAGCAGGTATCTTCATAGGCAGGGTTCAGCGTGGTTGCAAACCCACGTGCAGAACACAGGTGGGGTGAGCCTGGGGTCCCCCAGCTGTGGCTATAAGCTCGACCCTCCCACCTCCCCTGACTGCACTGCTGGCCCTGGGCCACCCTGTGTCACCCACCAAGCAGAGGGGACCCGCACTCACATCTGTCCCTCGGGGGCATAGGTGGAGCCGGTGATGCTGAACTCGTGCAGGCTGCACTGGGCACCCTCCACCTTCTCCATAATGAACATCTGCAAGGGAGAAAGATGGGAACAGAGCTTTAGGCAGCGATTTTTTGGTACAGCCCACGTGCCCAGCCTGCAGACCCACCAGCTGGTACCATCCCAGCAATGGCCCCACTGGCACCAGGCTCAGCCCTCTCCCTGGTCACCCATCACTCCTGGCTGTCCCCAAATCCTTCCAGCTCTCCACAGCCTTTTTCATGTTTGTCTCCTCCAGCTCTTTTTTTCCATTGGAGAAGAGCGATGCTGAGCCAGTTCCTAAGAAGGTGCCTGTGTTTTTCTTGGAGCAGAGAAGAAGCCAGGTCCAGGTTTCCACTCCTGCCCCGGCTGCCCTGGAAAGCCCCAGCAGGGCAGGATCCGACCAGCCAGGAGCCTTGGGAAGGGGCTGTCCCTGTCACCCTTTTCCAGCCAGCTCTCAGCCACCAGCTCTCCTGCACCTTATTGGGATTGCAGCTCGACTCTGGGCACTGGCAACGTGGCTGACCAGCCCCAGGGAGCTGTAAAAGTCCCACACACTCTATTTTTAGTGATTTTTGCCTTTCAAACTCCTTCCAGTTTCTCTCTTGCTGCTGTACTGAGAGCAACAAAAGAAAACAAAAAATGCAGTAAAAATCCCCCTTCTCCCCAAGCTCTCCCAGTCCTGCACAGCCCACCCTTTGGGAGACCTCCAGCAGCAGCAAGAGCAGGACCCGACCCCAGCTGGGGTGACAGCTCGGTGATGCTCCTTCCTGCTTAATCATTATTTATGACTCATGCTGAAGCCAAAAAGTAACATAATAAATAAAATTTGTTTGACGAATGCGTTTCCCTGGCTTCAGTTGCCTGCTGGGAGCAGCCAGGAGGGATGACAGCTGCAGGAAAGTGATGCCCTCAGCCCTACAGACTGGCTCAACAGCTCCAGCAAGTGGGTGCAGGGACAATTGTCACTTTCCACCCTGTCTCAAATAATTTATTTTCCCTTTTTATTTTCCTCTGTTCATCTGAGATGTTCCCTGGGAGAAATCGGGAGGCATCGCTCAGCACCAGAGATGCAACGGTTCTGGCTACCATCCACTTAACTCCCCTCCAACGCTTCCTCCGGCAACTAGCAGAGGTTAATTTACTATTGTTATTAATTATTGTTAATAATTTAAGGATACCCCACCAATGTAGCCATGTTGGCTGGGGGGTGTGAGACCTGCCCATGCAACCCGACATCCCCAGGTGCAAGCTTAGGGCAAAAACAAGGAAAAAAGGTCAAGCTTGGGGAAGCACATTTACAGCAGGTTTAGCACTGGGATGCCTTGGTGGGTTTTCTCACCTCTGTATTTTACAGGTTTGGGCAAATCAAAGCACAAGGTTCAAAGCATATGTCTCCTATGTAAATACTTCTGAGCCCAAAGTAATCTCCCCATAGCCCCTCAGTTATTTGCAGACACCCCATTTGCTGGGGTATTGCCCTCAGGTCCTTTCCCAGAGCCCATCCTCAGGGTTCCTCAGCATCCCTGAAGGGTTTCAGAGAAAACCACAAACCAAAGGGTTGCAGAAGAGACTCAGGACATCCCAGGGCCTCTGCTGAGGCACCGAGCTCCACTGGCAGGAGCTGCAAACACTGGTGTATGAAAGAGCTCAATAAAAAGAGCCAAAACACATCACATCATCTTTGGTAGCTGAATTCCCCCGGGATGATGGACTCCAGGAATGGGACGAAGCGTGGCTGAAATTTCCCAAAGCGAAGGCTTCTGCAACACCAAAAAGGACCTTTGAAGGGTGAGCATCCTTCCTTTCTTTTTGATGTGTCCAACACCACCAAAATCTCCTGATCTCTTCAGAAAATAGACTCCTGCACTCATAAATGCCAACTGGATTAGAAAGCATCCACCCCAGCCGCCAGAGCCACTGGTGGTTCTGCCTGATACAGGCCAGTTTGTTTTCAAACGCTCATGGCTACAAAACAATTGCTACTTTCACAATAGCAACTTTCTTATGAAAAAAGCAAAAGAAAAAATCAAAAATCATTCCAGGCCCTTTATTTTTCCATGCCTATTTAAAAAGGTGCTGCGTAACCCACAGCAACCAGACGTTATATCAAATTTCCTGCCTGCTCCCGGCTTGCGTGACCGGCTGAGCGAGGGGGTGGCCGGGCGAAGGCAAAGGTGTCTGCAGGTTTTTGGTGCAGTGTTTCAGCAGATCGCCAGGCTGAAAAGGGGACAGGTTTGCAGGCAGTGGAAACAGGCCAGAGGAAATAGCTGTGTCTTAATCTGTGAAGAGTATAGGTAAGGTTCCACATCGCAAAAATAAGATAACTAATAACAGGAGCAATAGAAGGAGGTGGCAAAGCCGTGCACTGCAGCTCAGCTGGGCAGTTTGGGGAGATGCTGGCACAGGGGCTGCCCAACCTCTTGCAGCACCACTGAGAACCCCAGCTCCAGCACCCAGCCAGGGGAACCCAGCCTGCATCCCTGAGCCTTCTGAAGCAACACCAGCAATTCAGGGTTTTAATGCAACGGCGAGACAGAATGGAAATCATTGTTACGTGCTTACGACGAGCGCACCCCGCTCCTCCTGCCCCGCAGATCTCACACGTCCCCGGTGCTGTGTCACACAGCCAGATGTTGCCAGATGTATTTTTGGAAAGCAAAGGGCACCCACGGTTGCACCATCCCCAGAGCAGCACGTGGCATCTGGCTGCAGGCTCTCGGGGAAGACAGATGCGAAGGATATGGCTCCACATTTCTATATTTTCTGCAGTATCTTTAAAAGAATTACTTATCAAAAAGCAGACAAGACATGATCACTGCCTAGAATAGTAAGAAGCTGTAATCATCAACCAGCCCAGGGATCAGCATCATTTTCCTGCTGTGCTGGAAGCAACCCTGGCTGACAGGGACCCACTGACAACTGCACCTGGGAAACCCCCAGCAAGGTCTCCCATTAATTACTGACTGATTTAGATAGACAAAACCACCAAATCAAGGCATAATGTCCTGGAGATTAAAGAGCAAAGAGTGCCTGCACAGCTCCTGGGTGGCCGCATAGGCGATGGGAGTCTGCACACCCAGGTTCTGCTGCAAGGTTTATTGAAAATAAACCTCTTTCTGCTCTTGTTCCGCAAACCATTAGTCATTTCAGAGACAGTCAAATGTCACCGGCCACCTCCCTCGCCTGGACACAGGGTAGCAGCATCTCCCCCTCCAGCCCCATCCTGCTCTGCCCTACACACCAGCACAGCCCTGCTCGCATCTCTGCTTTGGGTCCTGACTTAAAAACACCAACCTTGTGCTCCCAGAAAATTAATTAGGGTACATAAAAGGGTGCTGCAACTTTTAGGAGACTGATTTAAAAGTGCAAGGGCAGAGCTGCAACGCCTCTCTGTCTCCTTCTCTCCCTGCCAGACAGTTATTTAATGGTTTGGGAGGAGGTGGTCCCTGGTTGCTCCACGAGATGGTGGTCTCAGAGACTGCAAGTTGACGCAAATCACAGGTTTAATCTGATTTACTGAGCGAGTTTATGGCTTTTCTGCGTTCCTGCAGAGCAGCAGCCTCTGATGGACTCAAGGTCAGAGCAAAAGAACCAAAGTCTTGGCTACCCCAGATGAACAAGACCCTCAGCACAAAGCCCTTCGGCGAGCGTTTAATGTATTTGGGGACATTGCTTTGCCTGTGCTGACCGTACGGCATCCATATGCATCCTGCATCTCTGACAGCACTGCGGCCACGAGACCTAAGCACCAAGTGGGACCTGGAGCTGGTGGCGCAGCCCTTAAAACGAGCCAAGGGTTTAAACCAGACTCGAAGCCTTTCAAGAGTGACTTCACAGCTCTACAGACCCGACGCTGGCAGCAAGACATCAAGGGCAAGCACCGCGTGCCCTGTGGCCCAGCAGCTGCACTCACCCAAATTAAATGTGTGAATTAATTAAATCGCACTGGATTAGCACATTTTTCCAGGTTATTGATAGGCTTTCTCGGCTTTTTCTTCCCCCACGGCTGAGCCAGCCACTCAATGCAGGAGACACATCCAGGACACGCCACCCAGGGCAAATATTTACCCACCCGCCACTCAGCAGAGCTGCCGGCAACCTCCATCCTGCCTGCGTCAATGTGGGAATCCCTGTCCGTTAAACATTAACAGCCCTGTCCGTGTGTCCTGGGGCCAGCCCAGCCCTCAGTATTGTGCCCTGAGAGTCAGGATTCAGCCAAGTGAATAACACAGGTATCGGAAAGGGGTTGTGGGGAGATGGGTGAAGGATACACTGAATTCTGAATTCCCTGATTTTTTATTTTTTGCAAAGTCATTGAGTTCATTCTGCAAATGATGACTGATGCAAAACCCCTTTTTTGTGTCACTGCCCCACTCTGTCCCCTCCTGCTCCCTCTGTCTCAGCATCACTAATCCTGCCTCTTTTGACCGTGCCACCCGTGGGAGACAAAGGCACTTCTGCCCAAGTTCAAGGAGCAGATCCTCCAGTAGGAACTGGTTTGGGGAAGGCACAGTCACATCCCACCTCTCCTTCTGCAGAGCTAAAAAGACCCCAAATGCTGGGGTGGCCCTTTGCTTCCCTGCATCACTGGGGCAGAAAACGGGCTGGTGGGAACCTCCCCGTGCGAGACGTTGGCAGCTTGGTCAGTCTCATTTCAGTGATGCCTCATTTTAAACCATTTACAGGGCAAAAATATCAGATGTTTCCCATCATCTATAGCTTGTGCTGAGCAAACCAGTGGCCAAAGCCCGAGGCCAGTTTGTAGCGCAGCCACGGCTTCCCACCACACTACCCGAGTGTCAGAGAGGAGGGACAGCGGCCAGGTCCATTTTTCCCCACAGCAACACATTTTCCAAGGTTCTCCTATAAAACCGATGCGCCAAAGCCATGAAAAAAAATAAAAAAAAGCTTTCCTGAGACTTGAGGATTAATGGGGAGACTGAGAAGTGCTCGGATGGTCCAGGCTTTCCTATCAAGTCACCTCCCCACACGGCCAGGCAAGTAAAGTTCTATGGTGGACCTGGAGCCTTTAAACTCTTTACCAAACCACCGCAGGGTTCTCTCCATCAGAAGAGCTTTTCGGTCCGAGTCCAGCAGCACATAACTGTGAACGACAGAGCTTCTGCCATGTGAGGACAGGCAACCAAGCACCATTTCATCAGGTCACAGGCATTTTCTCTTAACCTGTGGATTTCTGCATGAGCTCGTCACAAACAGCTGGAACCACATGTTGCACCTACCCTCCAAGCTTTGGCCTCACAGGTGCAGACTTTGTAATTTTGGATTGTCCAGGACTTCTCGCTGGTTTGGTTAAAAACAAGGGGGAAATGGGCAAGAGAGCAGAGGAGGCTATTGCACTGGTGTCTCCGGGAGCTCTGTCTCTGCCACATCCCAGCAGGAAGAAACGCTCTCTGGAGAGGGAGCCCTGAAATAAATTTGCACCCCAGCACCTCCAAACTGGTTTGCTCATTAAAGTGAGTTTTCTAATTACAACCATGCCAAGAAAAGCCACAAACTTTACGGAGTCAGGCAGAGAGGAAGCTCAGAGCTTCCAACAAACCATCTTCCATGCTCAGCTTCAAATTCCTAATGTGCAACAACTGTGGTGAAGACAGCAAAGCCCATCAACCCAGGATGGGGATGGAGAGGTAGAGGGTGCTTAGAGGGTTACAGAGCATCCCCCCAACACCCCAAGATACAAAACACCCCTGGCACTCACCCGGCATACAGACATCTGGTTGGTGGTGAGGGTGCCGGTCTTGTCGGAGCAGATGACGGAGGTGCAGCCCAGGGTCTCCACCGAGGGCAGGCTTCGGACGATGGCGTTCTTCTTGGCCATGCGGCGTGTGCCGAGCGCCAGGCAGGTGGTGATGACGGCCGGGAGGCCCTCGGGAATGGCGGCCACCGCCAGCGCTACCGAAATCTTGAAATAGTAGATGGCCCCCCGAAACCAGGAGCCCCCATGGACGGGGTCGCTGAAGTGGCTGACGTTGATGACCCAGACAGCAATGCACACCAGGAAGATGACTTTGGAGAGCTGCTGGCTGAACTCGTCCAGCTTCTGCTGCAAGGGGGTCTTCTCAGGCTCAGTCTCCACCATCTGGTTTCGGATCTTCCCGATCTCGGTGTAGACCCCTGTTGCAATGACGACCCCTACAGCCTTCCCGGCTGCGATGTTGGTGCCCTGGAAGGGAAGAAAAGGGCCAAAGTGGGTGTGTGGGCATGAAACCTCTTGGCCAGAGCAGGGAAATGGGTTGTTTGTTGTGAAAACAGAACGCGAGATCTTGGTTAAGGGGAAAATGACACATCCTGGGATTTTATATAAACCCACCCTGAAGAAGCAAGAGACCCCTCCTGAGAGCTTTCTCAGCCCTCAAGGACTTGGCTTCTGTCCAAAAGAAGCATGAGCAACGAGGGAACCCAAACTCCAGGCTCAGTCACAAACCATCTCCCTGTCTGTAAACCATCCGACATGATGGAAAACTCACTGAGATCGCCCAAGGTATTTAAGGGCATCATGTGCCAAAGCCCAAACAAAATCCCCTGGAAGCAGGTCTTCATTTTTATGGACTTGGGGCTCTTTTTACGGATTCAGGTCTTTCTCATACTCTCTTTCACTGCTCAGAGAGCTTTTGTGTCCATTGACCCCTTCACTTGGTGGTACTTTGCAAAACCAGAGGAGAGGTGGGGACAGGCGTAAGGGACTTACAGAGAAAAGCATGTTCTTCTTGTCCTGGTTGACAGCCCGGGGGTCAGGGATGGGGTCAGCATGTTTGATCACCGACACGGACTCCCCTGCCGAGACAAGAGGGGGGAGATGAACCACCCATGTTTCCTCTCCACTGTCACAAGCCTGCATCACAACCCTGCAGCTTTTTGAAGCAACACATTGCCACCAAACCATCAAAACACATCACAAGGATGTCAGAGCTGGGCGAAGATGCTCTGAAGATGAGGGCTGCAGAAAAGCAATCTGTGCGGATCACAGGCGGCCATGAACTCCCATAGACATATGGGATGGGACCAAACCCCTGTGCCAGGGAGCCACTGGTTTGCACAGTCAGATGGGGTTTGTAGGGCAGCACAACAGGAAAGGTGCCCAAAGCCCTTCTGCTGGAGGTGTATATGTTGGTCTTTGCAGATTTGCCCTTTTGTTGCATCTCCTTTTACCCTTGGAGAACTAAGTTAATGCAAAGCCACTTTGGAAGGAGATGGCTTCTCTCCCTATGTTTTTAACATTTTTTTACTCTGATTGCTTTTCCTTCCCTGCTGCCATCTCCTAACTCAACGCCTTACAAAAATCACACAAGAGAGATGAAACACTGGAAGACTTTTTTGTCATCTGATCATTCACCAGCCTTCCCCATTAGCAGAGAGAGAATTTCTGAAATATCATAGATTGACAGCTTTAACGGCTTTTCCAGTGCTTTCAAAAAAAAGCCCCAATCATTGTCACCTCTCCCTGAAGTTGTGGTGCCTCGCGCACCAGCGATAATCAGGCAACAGCTGCATGACGGGAGCGTGGGAAGGGACCGAGTGGCCCCTTGTGTGAAACCCCCTGTGTCGCACGGGACAGTTTGTGTTTTACAAGAGGGATGCCCAAACACCAGGCACATCCATCTTGCCTATATCATGACTTTTAGGTGATGCTAGGACCTCCCCAGTGCCTCAGTCTCATTCTCCCACCCATTTCCCACCCCAGCAAAGCGCTTAGCCCAGTGTCAGCCCCAAAATTTGTTTCGAGGTGAATGGCAGAGGGAAAGCTCTGCCTTCAGTAACCACCTCTGCCCCACCGCACCTGCACGCACCTGTGAGGATGGACTGGTCAACCCGCAGGGTTGTGGACCGGATTTCGATGATCCGGATGTCCGCCGGCACCTTGTCACCAACTACAAGGACAAGAGCAGAGCAGCTCAGTCAGGTGTGACCAGCAGCACCCCCCACCCAAGGCAGGGGGGCGACAAACCCCAAAGTCGCCAGCAAAGCCCAAAGGCTTGAGGCCATCACTTTGCACATCAGTTCCTGCTGTCCCCCTTCATTTGCTATTTCTCCTGTCTCCGGGGCAGGGCCTGGCTTTTGCTGAGCTCTGTGAATCACTGTGTCCCTGCATGCTGTTCAGGGCAGTGGTGGAGTCACCATCCCTGGAGGTGTTTAAAAGGTGTTTAGACGAGATTCTTAAGAACATAGTTTATTGCTAGAGTTAGGTTAGGTTATGGTTGGACTTGATGATCCTGCGGTCTCTTCTACTGAAATGATTCTGTGATTCTATGGCACAGGCGCACGGCAGCACCCAGCCAGCTGCTACGAGGGGTACAGCCCGTGGTAAACTGGGGTCCTGCCCTGGGACACCTTCTTACTGCATTTAAAACTTGTTTTGTAAAATCTAAATGGCAAAAAAAGAAAGCTGGGAAGAGGCACTGTCAGCTGCAATTGGGCAGTCCAGTGATGGGACCTTGAAAAATTTCTAATTTTAGGGAATTATCTTGCACAAAAGCAGCCAGCCCAGAGAGCGGGCAGCAGCACAGAGGTGGAGGGGTTACTCGTGCTGTGCCAAACATCCTCCACCCTCTTCCACGGGCTGACTGGACACTGTTGACACTGAAAGACCTTTCATGGCTGAGACAAACAGCCATCCATGGGTCTTCTGCAACAGCGCAATGGTTATGGGTGAAAGCAGCCCTGCTGACTGACAGCCATGGGCTGCTGCCCACCGAGGCGTATGCACGTCCTTAAAAACCCCGTTTAAAGCTGTTTTTCCTGCTGGATTTCCTCCTCCCAGCTCCTTGGCAAGGAGCGGCTCTTCCTCCTGCTCCCTTATCGCCTGGACGCAACCGCGCGCCGGCGCTTCGGAAACACTGAGGCAGAGTGAGCCCTGGCTCCCAGCACCGCACATCACGTTACACAACACGGCCGGCTTGGCCGTTAACCATCGTCTCCAATTCCAGACTTTAACGAACGCTTCCTCCTGGGGCTCGTAAACCCCCCCCGAACACAGCAGGACGGGGGACTGGCACCGCTCCACCGCCCGGCCGTTTATTCCAGCTGCAGATGTTCTTGGATGCGGGATGCAACATCTGCCGGCCGGCCAGAGCTGCTCCACTCCCCATCACACCCGCTTTTGTGGGGCTGAGTTGGGGGGTACCAAACCCTCTCAAATGTTTTCCTCGGACTTTGCAGCTGCTCGAGGGAGACAGAGCACCTGGAAAGGAGCAAAGAGCAACTCTTCTCGCCCTGTGAAAGGTGAGGAGGGTTTGCAAACATCAGCTCAACCTGCAGAGGAAAAATATGGTGCCAGCATCTGGAGACAGCACCGAGCCCCGGTGCCACGTGGGTGGCATCGGCCCAAGGGCAGACACATGATGGCACCTCCAGAGATTCGCACGGTGCAGGGCAGACGTACGGACCCGGCAGCTGCCCTTAGCCAGATATTAAACACACGCCAATCACCCCAGCACTGCAAGTCTGCCCCGTGCTGAAAGCTGAGGAAAATGGGGACAACGCTGCCCGCACAAGGACTTGCCTCCATCGCCTTGTTACAAAAGGGCAAAACTCAGCAGAATTTAAACAGCTGCCAACTTGCAACCATCATTCCCGTCATCTCAGTGTAGCAGGTTTTCTGCTCCCTGCTGCCAAACTTATTGCATTTGCACATGCAAACAGCAGCCTGTCCCTCCTGCCCGCGCTGTCCCTGGGACGTCACCTGAATGTCCTCTGCATGTTCAAAGTTATTGCGCCTGGTCCACTTTTCTGTCAGGCAGCCTGACAACATCCTCACCACTTGCTTATAACCTCCTAAACCCACACTTTGCTAATTAACTTGCCACTAATTTGCAAATCCCTCCAGAGGAAAACTCAGATCTTTCCCTCCCAGACATGATGCTGATTGTGCCATTAAAAAGTAATATTCAGCCACTGATGGGCAAGCAGTAAGCGTCTGATTTGGGGAAAGGTGCCAGAATTTAATTAATTGATAATTAATTAATTTAATTAAAGGCCAGGTCAGCAGCTGGAGTGCATTGCTGGAGATGGCTTGGGAGCAGTGCCAGCTTGCCCAGCTGAGGACCTGGCCACACTCCTCCGCTTGATCCTCCCTGCATTATTTTTCTGTTCATCTTCCAGCTGAAGCCCAACTGGAAGACATAAATAACAGCGAGCTGGCTGGGGTCGGGAGGGATTGCAGCGTGTTTCCACTTGCAGGGCCATGAGGAGGAAAAGAAAGGATCGCTTTTGCAGCTCTGGGGGTTTACAGCATTGCTTAACAAACAAACAAAACAGGATAAATGAAATGTATCCTCTTTAACTCTGGTGGGGCAGGCAGCAGACCCCCACATCCTTCCCTAAACATAATAGGCCTGTGGCACTGAACCCCCTGAGCTGGGGGTGGCACTCGCCTGGCACTGTTGATGACACCCAGCGCCAGCCCTTCACCCGCCCTGGTCCAGGGATGCGCAGGCAAGAGCTGCTTCCAGAGACAGGGAATCTTGGTGGAAAATTAAACATTCTTTCAGAAAATGGGGAAACCCTCAAAAGACACAAAACCTGTGCCAGAAATATAAACTTTTTTTTTCTTTCCTCCTGTTCTCTACCATCCTACACTTGGGGTGATGCCTCCACAGGCTAATGAGCCCCAACTTTGACCCAGATCATTTCACCTCTCTGGTTTTGCCATGAGAAACTGAGGTCTCAAGTGTGCAAAACTGAGGTGACTCAGTGGCTGTGCCTTGGAGGAGACGTACCTGGATGCCACCCTCCCACCACCAGGACCACATGGCGCCTGTCACTGAAGCCCCTTGGCCAGCAGCACCTCCCTACCCCCTGCCTTGGGGTGGTTCCACCCTACCTGCCACCTCCACAATGTCCCCAGGGACGATGTCCCGGGCGCGGATCCGCTGCACCCCGCTGCGGTCGGCACGGATCACCTTCCCCATCTCGGGCTCATACTCCTTCAAGGCTTCGATGGCGCTCTCGGCGTTTCTCTCCTGCAAGCAGAGGAGAGGCAGAGCTGCTGGTGCTGGGGTTGCTCGTGCCAGTCGGCTCCGTCCCCACCCGCTGCAAAGATGGGAGCGCCCAAACTCCAGCCCCGACTTTGGTGTCCATTTGCGCCATGGATGGGGTAAGTGCCGCATCTTCTTCGGCTGCTCCGAAACGTTCCTTTGGCTTGATTTTCTCATTCTTGGTTTAGGAAGCAGCACCTCCCACCCAGATGTACTTTTCATCATTCAGCAACCTCACCTCAGATCAAGCTATGGATAAATAAATGGCCTTAAATTGAATGTATAAAAGAGGAGCATCGTTGGCTGAAGCATTTGCTTATCCTCCAGGCGAGATGCAGTGAGGTGAGGGGCAGCAGCCACCGTGGCTTTCTGGTGGATGGGGCAAAAAGCTTCCCCTGGAAAACACATTTGGCCACAGCCAGGAGACAAGTAGCATTTGCCTGGATGGCAAATAAGTGCAAGATCCTAAACTGCAAACTGCAGAAGTTGCCAAAGGAATGAGCCAGGAGGCAGCCAAGGACTGATCATCTCCATGAGCCAACATGGCCAACAGGAAAATTGAACCTTTGAAAAATGAGTTTCCAACAGCAAGAAGCAACCAGACCTTCAAATGAAGCATCTCAGCCATGTGGAGACATTCAGGGCTGGTGAGGGAACTGTGACTTACCTGCCACACGCCTACCACAGCATTGGCAATCAGGATCATGATAATGACGATGGGCTCCACAAACGCTGTCGTGGTCTCCTCTTCTTCTTCAAACCAGGCCAGGATCTGGTAGGCAAGAGAAAAGCAGCACCACAATGTGGCTGAAACAATGAGTGCCAACATTTTTAGAAGAAAGGCCAAAAAGGGAGTCTTTGGGTTCTTTTAATCTTTGCTTTAATCCCAGAAAACGGGAGGGCTGGCTCTGGGGGGTGGCACGGTGCTCCCCACCACCGCTGCCTCACTGCGGTACTTACAAACGACAGGAAAGCTGCCATCAAAAGGATGCGGACAAGGAGATCTTCAAACTGCTCCAGCACCAACTCCCAGAGGGACTTTCCTGGTGGGAAAACACAAAGCCAAGCACAGTCAGTGCTTAAAAAAACCCCAGAAAACAGGTGATTTAGACCACTAAGACCAACAAAACCCCTTTCCCTGCTTGCAGCAGAGCTGCTCTGGTGCCCAACAGCATCTGTTGGGGCTCGTGGTGCTGCAACAGGGAGTTTTCTCTCTAATAATAATCACTTTCATTTCTGGCATTGGCCTGGTTTTACTATGTCTGTTTTTACCTACAGAAACCAAATCCTCTGTGTTTCTATTCACAGCTGGCAGCCTTAGCGTCAGAGGAAAGCACTGCTGTCAGTCCAGCTCTTTCTGGGATTAAAACCAAGATTAAAAGACCCCAAAGACTCCCCTGTCCTTTGGCAGCCTCAGCTCCAGCACTCCCCACCCTGACCCAAGGTGCGCACCCACCATCACCTTCGGCCCAAGACTTACCTTCTTCTGCAGGGAGCTCTGTGCATTTCCATTGGCAGCCCAGCCAGTGTAACAAAGCAAAAAAAAAAAAAAAAAAAAGATTAATTAGTGATTTGGGCCCAGACTAGAAATCCCTTCCCTTAGGACCTAGCAGTCCATTCAGTACCCCAAAACGCAACTTGTTCCGCACATATTCTCGCATCAAGACAGATTGTCCTCAAATTTCACAGTCTGACACCAAGTAAGCACCACTGGATGCTCCTTGCACCAGGGAAACATCATTTCCCTGCTGCACACAGCTCCAGCAGCATTTATTCCTGCACTCACCCTGCCTAAAAAACACTCACCCTCTGAAGAGCTGAGCACCCTCAGGAGCTGCCCGCTCCAAATCCAGGACACAGAGGTCCAATCATCCCATAAAATGCTCTGTCAGAAACCCAATACAGAGCTGCAGGGGACTGTTACTTTCAAACCATGTTTCCTATTACTCAGTTGTACTTTTCAGCCTGCAGTGCTCTAGGAAAAAAACCCAAAAGCTGATGCTCAGCAGGTCCAAGCCATGCTCCCAAATCTGCCCCAGTGGGCACAGAGCCTATATCCACACTGCTCCCAGCCAAACCTGAGCCCCATCATCTGCACAACCTGAGAAAACCCCAAGGGCTCCCAAACACCTGCCACAGTCTCCCCAGGAGTTCCACACCCCATCAGGATGGTCATTACCTTCACACACCGCATGCACCAAATGGTCCCACGGCTGCTGGACCGGGCACAAACCTTGGTACCACCAAGGGCATCGCTCCTGCCTCCTCACCCAGGCACTAACCGACGTGCTGGCCCTGCCACAGGCAAGGTTTGGCTGAGAACTGCAGGGTCCTGCACCCAGGGAGGGCTCAGGACACCAACCTGATCTTAGCTGCTGATGGGTGCTGGCACGGGTGGGTGTCTCTGTTTGCACCCACTGTTCCTGCATGCTGGGTGAATCTTTGGGCAAAGCGGTGCCCAGGGGAGTTGGCAGCTGGACCAAAACCCTCACCAGATGCCCAAGCAAATGTGGACATTGCCGATGCCTGATGGAAAAGGAAACCCAGGATTTGCTGAGCACAGCAGAGCTCACTGGAGATGGAGGAACCCAAGCCAGAGCCATGCACCAGCAATTCCTCAGGAGGGCTGTGCTGGGGGCTCTAAGGCATCGCACAGCACTGCAAGGGACAGCGGGTGCCAGCACCGAGGTGACATGGCCACACAGTACCCACTGCCTCCATCATTTGGTGCTCTGGGCTGGGAGAGGAGGGACAGAAAATCCCAACTCCAAACCTCCCAGCGGGAAAAAATTCAGGCAGAAACATCCCAAAGAGCCACCCCAAAGCCTCCACTGTCTACTGCCTATTTCTGTGCCACGTGGGGTGATACTAAAACAAGATGTTCCTCCAATTCCTTGCATTTCTGGGAGGAAATAAGGAACAGGCTTCAAGAGGAATTGCCCAAGGCAGACATGTCTTGTGCCCCATCCGAGCACCCCCGGCATGGAGCCCTGAGCAACGGCAGGAGGTGAAACCTGCTTGGCTGTTTTCCATTGGTTATTGCTATTCAGAGAAATAAGGGAAAAAAAAGCCAAAACCAAGCACACCTTTACTGAACAAACCAGTGAGAACACGAAGCCTGAATGTCTTTACACTTTAAACTGCACAAGCTCCTCAGTGCTCACAGAGCGAATTACTATGAGGTTTTTTTAAGCCCACATCCCTCCTAGATAAGGATACTCCTGCCGTCATGAGGAACAGACAGACCAGCACGTAACGCTCATAATTATTCTTATAATAAAAAATATATATATTCTTGGAGCAGCTTCAACATTTTGAATCACTCTGCAGAGCATGTCAGAAGAAAAGTGGCTTTTCTCCCTTTTGCAGCCAGCTCCTCTCCACCCCCGGCTTCCTCTCCCCGGCCCAGAGAGCCACCAAAATTAAAAGTAGTAGAGATCTGCTGCTGCTATTTCTATCCCGGCACCATTTTAAGGGTGCAAACGTGCGAGGGGACAGGGCTGGGGACAGACGAGGAGCCCCGAGGGACACGGCTGGGGCTCCCAGGGGTGACTTTCCACCCCGCGCACCCACCCGAAATGCTGCGGTCCTCTCGGTGCTTCTCCCGCGCCATTTGCAGAGCGGGGACTTTGCATGAGCTCTCGATTAAAGCACGAAAACAGGTTTGTGCGAGCTCGGGAGGAAACACGTGCAGCAGGGCAGGCAGCTGAAATACTGCTGGTGGCAGAGCGACGCTGCCATTGCTGTCACCAAACCCCAAACATCAGCAGTGCTGCTGCAGGCACCTCCCAAAAAAACCCCAATTTTTAGTATACTGAGAACCAGGCACCTCCCCTGCACCAGCAACTTCTTTCAGCACCCTTCACATGGCAGCTCAGTGCCTGTTTTGAACCAAATACCTGGAAAAAAAGGGCAAAAAGTCACAATAAACTCACATTTTTTGGGTCTGAATTACTGAAAACCCACCAGAAAACAGGAATGTTTGGGGTTGATGCCTCCCCATCTCACTGCTAATGTCTCACTGGAAATATGAGGGTTTGCCACTTGCCAAAACCCAAGCTTTACATGAGGCAGCCCCATGGCACTGGGCAGGGTGGCAGAGCTGGCACCGCTCCGCGTGTCCCACCGGAACAGGAAACCCACCACAGGCAGGGACCCAGCAAAATCCCAAATCTGCAGCTTCCTGGGGACAGCATGGCAAGCACAGACAGGCTGGAATGGAAACTCCTGGCCGCACCTGAATAGCCCCTTTCTTTGTTCGGTGGCTCAGAGCTCAGCACAGAGATCCTGCTCAGTGCCCAAGCTCCCGGATATGGCCCAGGAGACAAACGCAATAACCCCACCAAAGGTAGAAATTGATAAAGATTGCTCAGAGGACCCCAAAACACAGCCACCCACTTGCACCATCAATTTTCAGCTTCCCAAACTGAGCAGTCCCAGTGCGGGACCTGCAGCTTGCGGGCGCGTATTTGTAATTTCTCTTCTCCTGCTCCTCTGCATCGCGGCTTTGGAGAGCAGAGCCAAGAAAGCAGAGGGTGATGGATGCTGGTGGCAACACCTGGAGGTAACAGGACCATTCCCACCAGCAGCAGAGCATGCTCTCCTCTGTGTTATCGACCTCAAAACATCAATACGAGATGCTCTAAGGGGATGCAACACACCCTGGGGAGACGCAGTGCTGGCATCGGGCTATTTTAGACGGAGGTTTAATCTCCAGCTCCTGCCAACTCAAACAGGGCTGGCAGCCCCGCAGGCTGGCGCCTGCAACATGGCAGGGCAGGGTAATCAGGTGATGAAAAGGTAAATAAACACGGGTGCCACCCAGGAGTGAGGCACTGCGGGTGCAGGCGGCTGCCCCGGGGCTCTGCCACAGCCTTTGTGTCCCCCGGGAGACCCTGCCCCGCTTTCCAGGCCAAAGGAAATAAATAAAACACAACAGGGTGGCACTGGGGTCGCTTTAAGGCAATGTTTGAGTTTCTCCTGCTGTAACAGGATCAAAAAGCTCCCTGGAGCTGTACAGCCCTACAGCAGCCAGCATCTCTTCCTTGTGCATTTGGGTATCACATCTCGCTTGGCTTTTGGGGAAACTGAGGCACAAGATGATGCTTTTCTTTGCCAGTGCACGGTAAAGCAAACCCTGGTGCGTGCTCAGACCTGGGGCGCGACCCACAACAGCAAATAACTTGCAAAGTGAACATTGAAATACCATTTTCCCCACCATTTCAGGAGCTTCACTAGGATAAAAACCAGATTTCCCCTATGGGAAACACTCCTGCCACCAAGTGATGCGGGAAGAGTAACAGGACAGTGCTCAATGTTGGGGATAACAGTGAGCATCACACCTGGGCCCAGCTCTCTGCTCCAAATAACTGTTCTATTTCTATGTTGTAAATTCATTTTATTGTTGCTTGGTTTTTTTCCCCCCTCCACCTTTAATTTCTTTTTCCATACGCAGGGAAGGGGAAATGGATGCGTAAAACAAGGGACGCATCCGACTCTTGGGCCTTGCCAACAGGCAGGAAAAAGGGCTCAAGAAAGTGGTGAAAAGAGTAAGAAAAACCCTAAAATATCCCCAGCTGGGACAGCAGACCCCGTCCCGTGACATAAAGCAGGAACCCAGGCAGGGCTGCTCTGGGATCCGTCCACTGTCCCACAAGACACCAGGCAGAATAAATTGTTATTTTAACTGGCTGCCTTTCCCAGGGCCGGCTGCGCTGGACGGATCCCATCCCGAGGGACGTCTGCTCTCCATCACCCCGGTGACAGCCGGCACCGCCGCACATTCCCTGCTCCGCAAAACTGACGGCTTGCACAACTGGGAAAGGCTTGGCCGGGTTGTTTGAAAGCAAGAGCAGCCCATCACCTGCTCGGGGTAAATCCCGCCGGGGGATGGAGGTGTGAAGCTGCTCATCACCTCGCAAGGCTGCGCTTGAGCTGCAGAAGTGTGGAAAAAAAACAGCGTTTGCAAACTAATCCCAGGTGTTCTAGCATTATCTGAGATGACAAACACTCAAAGGCTAACGGTGCTCATGCTACCAAGTGTTCACAAGGGGCAAAGCGCAGTTAATTAAATGCCTCGTCCGTGTACAGCTTTGCTTCACGCCTGAGGTTTCTGGGTGGTGTGACATCCCTGGGGACCGTCCTGCAGCTCATGTCCCAGTCAGGCTCCCACCACACACCAGGACAGGATACAGCTGCATTCGGGAAGAGTGGGACCTTGAGGGTGCAGGGAAAGGGACTTTCCAAGGTTCAAGGGACTTTCTTCAGCTTCTGCAGAACAAGTCAGGCTTTAGCCGAGGTGTCACACCATACCTGCCCAGGGACCCTCGTGCCAACCTCTGCTTCGCACCACGAGCCGCTCCCGGAGTATCCAGCGCTTCCCCGTGTCCTCCATCACCCACCAAGGAGCTGGTCCCAAAGCCACCAGTGATTTTCCTCCTGTGCCCTGCCCTCCCCAGGAAAGGCAGTGGTGGCCCTGGGTGTTCAGCGGGTGGGGACCGCACCTCTGGCCCCCAGCACCTCATTTGCTTACCACCTCGCAGCTGCTTTTTCCTGTGCACCGAGCGAGTTTTGGTTACGCCGGCTGATCATGTCAGCCGCTCGCTGGGGGGCTGCTCCGAAAGGCAGTAGGAAGATAAAAGGAACGAGATACAACCACCCCCTCCCATGGCAAACACCGGTGGTTTGCTGTTCCAGTAACTCCCCAGCACACAGCCTGCTTGGGCTTTGCAAAAGCCCAGTGCTCCTCCTGGCTGGGGGATCCACGGCCCCAAAAATAAGCAAATTTGGGGCCAGAGGAAGTGCTGGGGATGGCAGCAGCCTGGGGCAGCTCGTGAGGATGGTTAGCAGAGGTTGAAGGAGCAGAAATGTCCTTGCTGTTTCCCAAGTGATGCTTTAGGATTAAATGATCCTACTGATTTTCTGGCTGGCACCAGGATGCTGTGAATGACTTGCAATAAAATCAGCCCAAAAAGTTTCTGGTTTGGGTCACAAGGCTTCCCACGGCAGACAGGGCTCTGGACCTGCCCTCACGCTGATCTTCCAAACCCACCAGCATTGAACCCAGCCCAGCACCATCGGTCCCTCCAGGATGGTGACAGGGTCCCAGGGGACAACAGGTACCTTGGGCACCCACAGCCCCACCACTGGGGTCAGAAGGAAGAAGGTGAAAGGCTTGTTTGCTGCTTTTCTGGCCAGCTAAGCTCATCTCAGCAGGTCAAGGAATGGGAAATGCAGTTATCCTGGATGTGCCCCGCAATAGCAGCAAAGCACCACTAAAATCCAGCCCCATGGCATTTCTTTTTCCCCAGAAAATCAGCACATCCCCAAACTGAAGGAGAAGCCACCACCACCTCGTCTCACTGTCCAGGCAGAGAGAAATGGGGCTGGAGGTGGGAGTGTGGCATCAGACCGAAGGCCCAAGGAGCTGCCCGAAATAAATAAGGAAAACTTTGCCCAGCCCACCCCAAACTTTCTTTATTCTTGGAAATGGCTCATCCCCAAAACATTGGATGGCACGAGCTCCCCCTTGCCACGGTGCAAGGGTCCCCAGCAGGTCCAGTGCCCACATGGCATTTACAAGAATAAAGTCTTGGGGCAATTTAGGGGAAAAACCCTGGGGAAAATGGGCTGCGAGCGGTGGCCTTGTCGCCCCATATCCCTTGTCCACGTTGGTACCCGCAGCAGATCCTGGGATCGTTTTGGGAGTGGGAGGGAGCGGGACGGAGGAAACACGCGGCTCATTCTGGGATGGATTATTTGAGCAAACTAAAAGCAGCGGTTTGTTCCCTCCTGCACCAACGCAGTGGAAAGAATTTCCAACTCCGGCTCCCGGGTGGAAAAGCTAAAAATCTGCGTTTAAATAGTAACGGGTTTTGGAAAAAGGAAGAAAAAAAAAATAAACCCACTACAGGAGCTTGAACAAAATAAAGATTAAGCTTGGGTGGTGGGTTTTTTTTCAGTTTGGGGGTTGTGTTGGGGTTTTTTAGCTTCTCCTTATTTCTGCTTCAAGCTGACTCTTTCTGTAACCTCAGGGAAAGGCGAGAGAGCAACTCTGCCACATTTGGGAACCTTCTGCCGGAACTGCCACAACCCCAACCACGGGGCAGGCTGCAACTTCAGTACATCCTCTACTTGCACCCTACAGATACCATTTTGTTTCCTCCTTTATTGCACTAAAGCCATTTTTTCATCTCATTTCCCATTGATACCTCAATGGTAAGCATAAGTAAATTGGGGATTTTTGCCTAGAAATGTTTTTTCACCCTTTCTGTGCTCTGCTCAGCTCTTGGCTGCTCCCTGCATCACAAACGAGATGCCCAGATGCCACCTGGAACCAAAACCCCTGTAACCCAGCACAGCAGCAGAAAAGCACCATCCAGACCAGGATAAAATGCCACAGCAAATTCATAACCCCTCTGAGCACGATGGGCCACAACACATCACCACAAATAGGCCACTCGCAGCAAGTCCAGCACCCGGCGACAGAAACTTGAATAACATTTTCCTGGCAGCGCTGGGGAAGAGTTTAGGAAACCAAACACACAGAGGTGGCGGTGCCAGCAGCACCGGTGATGCCCTCCCATCCTTGCCAGGCACCAGGAGGCTTCAAATGCCCCGGGGGAGGAATTTCAGCACCAAAAATTGGGCTGTGCCTTTCAGTTGAATTCTGCAAGACTTGAGGAACAGCCAGGTGGAACTGGTTTTAAGGGTTTTTCCCTAAAAAAAACAGGGGAAAAAATATATATACATATTTGGGCTGAAAAAGCAGGTAAGAAAATGAGACTAGGACACATTCTCAAAATAGGATGCTTTTGCTCCTGGAGGAGAGATGCTGCTCAGCTGCAGCAAAGGGCCACTGCGGCTCAGTGAGGGGAACAGCATCCCCCAAAACCGGCACTCCGAGAATCTGGTGAGAGTTGACACTGAGCCGAGCATCTTCGATGAGGCTGTAAGCAACCGCTGAGGATATCACACTGGCATGGAATGCAAAATAAAACAATTTTTAAAGTAATAATAAATTATAATAATAAATGTAACTGAAGTATTTCACTAGCCAAGTGCTGTGGAAAGCGCGGGGGGCTCCTGGTTGCTGCATCCAGCAGCAGTTGAGCCGCTTGGATGCATCCTGCTGGCAGCATCCCCGCTAAGATGACACAAAACAACATAAAACTCCCTCCTTTTCCCCAAAAAAAGGGGCTCACTCTGCAGCACTCGTGGCACAGCACAGCCATTAATTTGTTTGGCCACTTTTTCGCTCGACATCTTGCGCATGGCAGATTTTGGTTTGAATTGCAACCGGTGCAGACCCAACTCCTGGGACACCTGTAGGAGCCAACACATGGGTTTTTGCAAGATGAAGCCCCCCAAAAGCAGAGCCCCAAACAGGAATCTCAATTAAGAAAGAAAACAAACAAACACACACACACAAACCAACTAACTACAAGATATCACTTTTAAATCCAAGCAGCATTTTCTCCCCTTCCCTGCCAAGATAAGGAAGCTGCTCGCCCTCTCTGCTCCAAAAGCTGTTATTTCAATTGATATTTCTATCAATCCTGCTGCCACCTGTAGCTGAGCCACCATGCAGGAGCTGGGCTGGGGATTTATGGGTCAGGAAAATCTGAATTTTGGAAGGAGACCCTGCCCCAACCTCATGGCCAAAGGGAACAGGCTCCATCCTAAAAGCACAGAGGCCTGGAAGAGGTTGGAGTTTATTTGGGTTTTGTTTCCATTTGTGTGTTTTCAGGAGAAAATGCCTCCGCCACAGCAAACCTTTGAAAGTTTGAATATGGCATCTCAACCCATTTCCCATCTGCTGGTAAATAAAAACCAGCCTGATAAAACGTTTCCAGTGTACCAGCAGGGTGGTGTGCCCTCCACCCCTGACCCACATGGGCACTGAAGAGCTGCTTTTCAACTCAATTAACCCAAACTGAGATTATTATTATTAATTTTTAATGCAGAACTGTTTGCCCCGGCTGACCTGGCTCCCTCACACACTTGCTTTTTCTAGTATCTGTTCTCAGAGCACAGTCTATTTTCAGCAATCCTGTTGGATGGGTTTTCATGGAAAATGAAGTCTACGCTGTCCTTAGTTTAGATTATATCAGAAGAGAAAAATTTCTGTAGGATAGAAAAGATCTGTTCTTCTGGATGGGAAAAAGGGGCGAGTTGGACAATTAATACTTTTCATGGATGAACTCTCTGGGGATCACACATCTCTGTGCAGTTAAAGCAGTTCCCTTCCAGGAGCAAGATACTCAGAGATCCCTGGAAATATGAGTCCCAACTAGGCTTTTTCCATAATCTCCTTCCAACTATGTATAATATCTGTGTGAGTTTCTGTAAGGATGAAATACTATCTATATACACAGATATCGATATACATTTGTATATAAGGATAAAATCTTTTTTATAGATTTGTGTATATATATAGAAAAAAGGGTAAGAAAGGGAAGAATAGTTTGAATTAGGTTTGAGTGGAGCCCCCAAACAGCCCGAGCTGGCACCACAGAGCTGCCCCAGCTCCTCCCAGGACTCCCCTCTGGAGGGGAGCGGATCAAAACACAACTGTTCCTCCAACGGGGTTTCCATTTACCTGCAGGCAACAGGTCCCTGACCTCCTAAGCAAAAACCCAGAAAAACCTGCAAAAACACCAAGCACACGATGCCCCAAAGGGAATCCTCTGCAGTGGCCAGAGCGGAAGGGACACAACTCCATCGCCTCCTCTCTCCCACCCCGCACCACTGAGCTGGCCCGTTTTATTTTTATTTTTCCACTCGCCCACCACATTTTCCTTATTTTAGACCTTCTGTTGACTTGGTTGCAAAGTGGAAAAAGAAAAGTGCAAACAGGCAGGTAAAAGGAGGGTTATCCTGACCCCGGCTGCCCGTCTCCCGGGGACGGGCGCTGCCTGCTCAGCAAAACCCAGCTGAGCCGGCGCTTTACGGGGCAAATCCCGTGAGATTCGGCCATCGCCGGCGGCCAGAGCCGCTGCTCAGCTAATCGAGGATCTCTGTGCTTTCACTCCCCACGGCGGAGGAAGCAGAAGAGAGAATCTCCCCCACCCACGCACCCCTCCCAAAAACATAACTGATTCTTATCAGCAACAAATGCAAGAAAAACTGTTTCCAAACCAGAAGAAGAAAATGCAAAACAAAGCGTGTATAATAAAGCAAATACATAACACACAAAACACAGCCCTTGTATTTGCTCAGAGGTGGCACCACAAAGTCTCCGGGTATTTTCTACAATAAGATGGAGAGGCGGGAAAGAAAAAAACAATTAAAAAGGCATTCTGACCATCCATTTCCCCAGAAGGACATGGGCTGGTCCCAGCACAAGGGACAGCTTTGTCACCCAGCTCCTGGGAGCGCTATGGCCACAGCTGGTGGCTTTGGGACCACACGGATGCGCTGGAGGTGGTTTGTGGTTTCACTGGGATGGAGCAAAACCCACCAGCACTGGGGCTGCCCCAGCACCGTGTCCCCTGGACAAGGACACCCAGCACAACCCGGCCCTTCAGTCACATCCCTTCCCCGCCTCCCCCCGCACGCTGGTTTAAAATACACATCACAGCTAAATAGCAGGAAACACCCGAAGCAAAAATACTGCGAACAGGAACCCAGGGGCACAGGGGACACACAAGAGCAAGAGGCGGATTTCCTCCCCTAAACATCGCACCTCCGACGGTGACGGTGACCCTGTTGCACGGCTGGGCCAGGCCACCAGTGCGGTGTCACCCGTCTTCGAGTGCTGTCACCCTTCAGAGCCGGAGGTGGGCTTGGACCTGTTAGCTCTCACCAGAGAAAAAAAATAGTGGTTTATTGTCTGTGGTTTATTTCGCCTCCATAAAGGGATATTTTATTATCCAAAGATGTCCCGCAGTGACTTGCAAATATTAGCGTGGGGGTAAAAAAATTATACATAAATATAAAAATATATAATATGTAATATGTTAATATATTACAATTATATATTATACTACATAGTATATCAAATATTTTCTATTTTTTTAACATATATCTCTGTCTCTCTATACATCTCAAATAGGTTCAAGTGAGAGCACAGGCGACAAAGCCAGGACCTGCGTTGGCACGTCCAGCACATTGCTGACCATTTCAATTTCAGGACAATTTTGATCTCCAAGGCAAAGACACCTGCACTTAGGGGTACCATAGGTCTAGACTTCAAAAAGAGGTACAAAATTTCAGATTCGAGCCACCATGGGTCACAAAGAGATGCCACCACATTCCCTGAAGCTGTCTGATGCCTGAGGATGTGTTGGACCATGGGCAGGGACCATGTCCTGGGAGGTCAGTGGAGTCACTGCCAAAACACAGCTTGACCTTGAACTTGCCACCTCCGGGAGTGAGAAAAAGAAAAGGCTTTTATAGGGTGATAACGAGCAGCCAAACCCCAAAATCTGGGAGGTTCCCACAGAAGACCAGTAAACACTAGTTACAGACATGAGGTTAATTGCTGGCAAGGATTAATTTAAAAATCTCTTCAAACAGGCAACACTCTGGACTCAAATCCAACCTCCCTTTCGTGAAACAACTGGCTCAACTCAAGCAAGTGACCCACCAGGCCGTGGCTTGGAAAAGACCCGCTAGCATTAATTGCGTTAATCCTGGCAGGAATAAGGAGCGTTGCTCGTCCCCATCCGCACGGCCGTCGCTGCCTGCAGCCCTGCCTGCCAGGGGTTAACCGCCCACGGAGGAGCCTCCGGCACACGCTCGCGTCATGGAAATACTCAAGTAACCACAATTTTCTCTATTGCTTTTTGGCTCCAGTTCTTCAACATTTCTGCACTTGCAGCCCAGATCTCTGCTACCTGTTTTCCCGCAAGGTAATTGGTACAGACGGCAGCTCCACACAGCAGTCGGTTTTGTTGGGTTTTTTTCAATATAGGTTACTGTTAGACTTTCTACCTCCAATACTACCAACACTAAGGTATAAAAAAAGACCATGAGTCACAACACTGGCAAAAAATATATATATATCAGATGCGCAATAGTAAATGGAGGTGGGATGCGGGGTTGGTGCTTTCTGAGTTTTGTTAGGTATTAATATTGCAGTGAGACCCAGACAGCAGCCACAAGCCCTTCTCCTCCATCACTCCCACCTTTCCCAGTTCTCCCAGCCTCCCCACTGTCAGCTGTTTATCCTGCCCAAAGTGCACCGACTGACTGTGGGTGTTGCCTTCGTTACCTTCACCCCATCTGAGATGCGATGGAAGGTCATGAATGCTATGTGAGAACCAGGGGAAAGGGAGAAGTGCCAGAGCTGCCCAGGCACCTTTATGGGCTTTTTGGGAAAAAAAAGCAGTTTTAATAACAGTTTTGAAGCATCCTTGTGCAATGTGAGCACCCAGGCTCACCTGCTAAGAGAGGTTTGCCATTCTACTTCTACTACACTAATTCCCCATGGAGTACGGCTCAGGTGTAGCTCGTAACTTCTTAATGTTCCTTTTAACAGCCCTGAAGACATCAGTGGGGATGGAGCATCCCCTGATCCACCAGGTGAGCTCAGTATGTTTTGAAGGATTTCGTGGCTGGTCTGGACACAGCAATGAGCCCCGTCCCCAGGAGCGGGGCTGGACCAGCTGGGCAAGCAGCATAGGGCGCAAACACCCAACATCTGCCTCATGGCTCACAAAGAATAACCCTAAAAAAACCAACCAACCAAACACCATTTTGGGGGGCATCAGCATCCCAACCAACTCCACCAGTGCTGCACATTGGAGAAATGCAAAGCTGGCTCCTCCAGAGGTTTAAACATATGAAAAAGCATCAAACAACCTAATTTTCCAAGACAGTGAAAATGAAAGTACGTCAGGGTCGGGTGCAACCCTGCAAGGGTTTTGTTGCCTGTCGATAATCAGTTTGGATGCAGGACAGCAACGGGAACATGCTCTCGAGGGAGATTTTGTGCACCCCTACTCGAGTGCTGCGCAGGGTGGCTGTCACCACCAAAAAATAACAACCATCTGCTTTAAATTGCGCAAAGTTGGACTCTCTCAGCCCTTCTTCACACCAGCACCTGCAATGTTGGGCATCTGGCAGGGATGGGAGCCCATGCCATACCAGAGGGATTGAGCAGCAGTCTGAGCCTCTTGCTCCCACACCATCCCTTTTGCAGGAGAGCAAATGCAGAGTGAAAAGGCAGCGACTTGGATGCTTCTCAAAAATTCAAATTCTCCTTGGTAGGAAGAAAGCAAGAGCTGGGTGATGCTTTTCACTCAAAAAAAAAAAAAAGGTTTTGAGGGGAAGCTTGAAAAAGATAAAAACCCACACACTTGCAATAAAAATATTAATAGTATTTTTCAGATATTTAATCTGGAGGGAGATGACCATAGAAATGCAACTCGGTAGATTAAAATTGGATCTGGCGATTGGAGAAGGCTTAAAACACACAGAAAGACCAAAGCTGCTAAAAAGGCAAAGCTGTGTGGGGATGGCAGCGGCTGTGCCAGGTGGGCCAGAAACACTCAGCTCCAGGGGGGAGGTCAAAATAAGCATCTGAAATACAGGGACAGGATTAGCCCATGGGAAGGGGTATCTTCCTGCTAATGGCGGGTTTGGAGGACCCGCTCCAGTCCCTTTCTGGAAACAGCGCATCCCAAACGAGCATCCAGGCATCCACAGTGCATCTAAATGCGCCTAAATCAGTGTTTTGCAGCACCAGCTCCGCCACCCTCAGCTTTAAAACTGGCAACAAAATAAAAACATTAATGAAATAACAGTGTGCAATGGGGAGGCCAAGCCCAAGGTACACACAGGACCTGCACACAACAATCCCTTCCCCACCAGCACAGCCTCTCCTCCCCTAGGAAATCTTCCCTCCCTGCTTCCCACAGCATTTTAAGAGCAGAAATTAGTTTTTCTGAACGTTGCTTTTTATTCACAGGTATTTTTTTAAAGGCGGGGTGAAAACGTGTAACCTCAGAGGATGGCACAGGGACATAAATCCTGAGTTTCCTCTTGTCCAATTAGGAAAATTTGGTGCAGCCTCTCCCCAAATTTGAAGGCGCTCGCAAGGTTTTAATGCCTCAGCATTTCTCCCAAGGAAAAGGAGCTGGATAAGGAGGAAAAGAAAAAATAAAATAAAATAACAAACCCCATAGCCTGTTTATGAATCAGACTGTTAAGCGTGTGTTTCGGGGGTGGAAAGGGTGGGCGATGCGCAGAGGAACAGAGAGCAGAGTTAGATGAGTCAGAAAACGCTGCTTTTCCTCTCCTCACCGGCAGCTCAAATATTTCAGCATGAAATACAAATCTTATTTCTTTTTTTTATTGTCAAGAGAGAGTCAGAGCGTAACCTTGGCTGGTTAGCAACCACCGGCAGCTAATCTGACATTAAATAATGCAGCACAATTAGAGTACGCGCAGGCGTGCGCGCACACGCGTGTGCCGACAGACGTACATCCGCACGCTTGTGCTGACAGACGTACATCTGCACGCACACACAGTCCTGCACATCGGCTGGGAAAAGGATGGAAAAAAATAATATATGAGTGTTCTTCACTGCTGCTTTGAGCAAAGCAGAGGCTTGGAAGAGCATCGGGAGGTTCGGAAGAGCATCGGGTACCATGTTGGGGTCAGGCCCAGGTGCAGGGAGGGTCAAGGAGGAGATGGGGGAGACATCGAGGAGGGTGACGGGTCCCATCCTGCCCAGTGGCATTTTCAGCCACAGAGAGGAACGAGTTTTTTGCTTCAGAGTCACAAGAGATGAAATGCAAGAAGAGATAAACGCCCCTATGCCGCAAAGAGCCGAGCACTTGACTCCGCTGACATTCACAGTCCATTTAGGTTACCGATGAAGCAAATAAAATTATGCATATGCATTAACACCGGCAATATCCTGCCTGAAATGTATGCTCATTTACACATGGAAATCCATTTAGAAGAGGGAAATCAGAGCTATATTTAAAACAGAAAAATCACTTGACTGTCCACAGGGCAACTCCCGTTTACATCTGTCGTTCCTTGGCAAAGCTGAAATAATTTCAGGGTAGATTGTGCCCCTGCATCCTCCTGTTCAGTCTATTATAAAATGAGAGATGCACTTTTTAAAGTGTTTTGGTCTAAAAGTAACCTGTGGAGCTTGGTGCTGGTGGGTGGGAGGAGGTACAGGGAAGCACCCACCCACCCACAGAGCATCCAAAGAATTCATCCGTGAAAATTAACTTTGGAGATTCAGGAGCCTTTTAAGAATCGTCATGGTGAGACCTAAACGTTCTGCGGCTTCTCCAGTTTCCCTGGCAAACGAACTGGCCATGCTGACAGCGCCAATGACAGATCCGAAACTAGAACACGAGCTCTTCCTAATGGAGAAATATCTTCTTCCAGTCCAGTAATCTATATCTCACTGCCTGGCTGCTAAGCCACGAACTAGAGATATTAAATAATCAGTACTACTCTCTGTTTCCTCCTGCAAATGAAAATGTGAGTGCTGGAACTGAAAGCAATTTCAGGCTCCAAAACAATATCCCCTCAAAACAAACAAACAAACACAACTATTTTTTTAACGTAAAACATGCCAATGGCTACTGCCTCTCACTTAACATTGGAGCTTATTGCAGCTCATATTTTTTAAATGCATCAACACAATAAAAAAAGCAGACAGTAGCTCTCTGAAGTGCATTGAGAGGCAGTTTTTAAGAAAGATGATGTATTTTAGATTGTGATTCACAACCACACTGGCAGTTTGATTTCAGGTAGAGAAGGAAATGAATGAATGTGAGACAGGAGCATGCAAAAATGCAACAAGCTGAAGCTGAAGGTCTGCTCTGCATTTCAAGCCATGCAAGATCTGAATTGTCTTCCTCCTTCTGCACGAGCTCAAGCGAGTCACCGAACGGCCCTGTACTTCTGCTGCCCAAGTTTAATTTAAGCCTAAATTAAAATGCATTTTAATACATGCCATTGTCAAGACCGGTGCTCTGGTGCTAGCCCAGCTCGCCATCGCACGCTGCTCCCTGCAGCATCCTCATCTGCATCAGGTCTCCCAAACATGCACCCAAGGGTGCCCCAGCGCAGTCGGGGAGGTTGGCTCCTGCTGCCACCACACAACCTGCAAGTTCTCGCCATGCTGGGAAAAAGGCTGTGTGCTTCACATCGAGGTTGTAAACCAAACAAACCACACAGAGTCCCATTCTGCACGATTCTAAATTGTACTAATCAGGTCATCACTCATCCGCGCCATGAGAAAAATATAAATACTGCACAAAAATTCAGAATTCTTAAAAATCTTTGACCACATTTTCACTGATGGTTGTACTGCCCACATTACAGCTCCTGATGCCTGTGGACATCACTCTGAGCTGTGTTGTACAGGAGATGCAGAGATCTGCTTTGGAGATGAAAGCCATGGGACATCCCAAAGTCAGAAGCTCCTACAAATCAGCAGCCTGCAAGAAACCCAACTCTGGACGGTATGGGAAGCAAAACTGCAGAGGACTGCGAGGACAGAGCCATCGCTTGCAAGAGTGGGAAGGAAGAAGAAAAAAAAATAAGACACACTAATTGCCACAGCTAACCCTTTGCTTTGCACCTACGTCATGTGTTCAAGCTCCTTTTTTCAAGGCAGAGAGCCGGTGTCACCGAGCAGCCAACGTGCCTGACTCAGCAGCGATGATTCACTTGGGCAAACAGGAGGACGAAGCCACCGTGATCCCTGTGACAGCGATGCCTGTAGGTGACACACCGCTGCACAGCACAGACCACCCATCATCCCCACGCTCCTGGGAGGCTGAGGGATAGTGCACAAGTGTTTGGAGCAATTATATCCTGAAATCACACCAATTATCTGTTTGTTAAGGATGCATTTTGTACTCAGCCACCAATGCAAAGGCATCACTCCCCTCCCAGCTAACAGTATGGGTCTCCAGCTGCCCTCCTCCAAAATCAGGTCAGCCCAGGACAGGTGTGATGCTCCACTGCTCACACCTTGTGCAGAGTGCTCCACGGCAAGAGCTCTTGATCCAGCCCTGACCATGCTGACTCTGAACAGAGCACAGGCTGCCCAGTACAGGGGGCACCGCCAGGATGGGGGACCCCAAGCACAGCCCAGCACACCGGACTGCTGCTTGCAGGGCTTGTCCGGAGGAGGCACATCCCTCTGATCCCCCTAACACAGCCCTCCCACTGCACAGAGATGCAGACAGCAATGCTGCCAGCATCTACTCAGGCTTTTCCTTAGCCTCAACCATGAGGACCAAGTGAAAAGCAGATGCAACAAGCTCCAAAGCAGGGGAGAGTTTGCACACTTAATGTCCTTTGCACAACTTCAAGAAAGGACTTGCTGCTCCAAAGCACTGGAGCAAACTCATCCTAAAACCCTCTTGTTTCCGTATGCAGAGTTAATGACCTGCCCAAGCCACGGCCTGAACAATCAAAATCACTATTTACCTGGGTAGGTTCAGACACCTCAGCAAGTCCCTCCCATGCACACTCAGCGCTTAGAAAACACGAGTTTAAAAATCCCCTTTATCAAAGCCAAGAGGATCCCCAGCTGCTCAAGGAGGCTTCCCCAGGTCAGGCAGCAAAGCCAGAGAACATCTCCTCACCCTATCTCCCCCTGCCACCCCTTTCCTTTCCGCAACAACACCCACGGCCCAGCCGGGAACGGGGTCCCCCTGTCACAACACCCCTCGCGCCCATTTTGGGGCTTCCCTCTTTCACCCACATGTAATGGGGTAACTTCCCCCTCTCTTTCCTGGCGACATAGCCACCTCGTTTCCCCCTTTCAGACACTCCGCCAGAAGCACTAATACCCACGCTAATTACCAGCGCTGCCCGCCCGTACCCCCAGTAATTACCCCTTAATCAAAGCCGGCAAATACTCCCCTAATCAACAGGTGTCCCGCGGCCAGTCCCAACGGCTCCTCCGCAGCCCCGGGGCGGGATGCTCCGAGTGACCCCAGGGCAGCACCCCGACCCTCTCGGTCCCGGCGGGGAGGGTCCCGACGAAGGGTCCGGTGCCCCATCCCTGTCCCCACCACCGGCGGATTCCCCGGCCTCTCCCGTTCCCCCCCCGGTCCCGTCCCGCCGCACTAACCATTGGGACCGTACTTCTCCCGGTTGCGGCGGACCTGCTCCGGGCTGAGCCCGCAGCTCTCGGTGACACCGAAGCGGCGGAGGACATCGAGCACCGGGAGGCTGTGCGCCGCCTCCATTCCCCGGCGGCGACCCGGGCCGGGGAGGGGATGGGGGGGATGCTCGGTGGGGGGAGCACGGAGGGCACACGGGCCGCCGCTCGCACGGCGCTGCCTCGGCACCTCTCCGCCCGCCACGGGAAGGGGCTCCCGCCGCCGAACCCGCCTCCTGCCGCCGCCCCGCCCCGCCGATCCCCGCCTCCCCCGGGGACAACGCGCCCAGCGCCGCCCCGCGCAGGGCAGCCCCGGGGACCGCACCGGAGAGGTGGGGGAAAGGAGCACGGTCACCCCCCGGGCTCCGGCTCCCGCCGCGTTGCAACCCGATGTGACCCCTCCACACCTGCCCCTGTCCCCCCGCTTTTATAATTTACTTCTTCTTTTTTTTTTTTTTTTTAATTATTGACAAACTTCTCGGAAGTGATGCTGGCGGCCAGGGAAAACCTCCCGTCAAAGTGAGGCATCCCGGGGTGCTGGATGCTCGTTGAAGTGCTGGGAGGTAAGGGAAGGGATCTCTCAGCCCCTGCCCAGGCAAAGCAGGGGCTGTGTGCTTCCCCCCATCACCGATCCATCCAGCCCCAAACCTGCAGACCAGGTCCTGTCCATGCACCTCTATGAGATCAGGGGCAGCGGCTGATGGCAGCGGGAGCCCTGGAAGCAGGAATCGCTGCTTGACACTTGGTAAAACCGCCACCAACACTGTCCCCATCGATGCAGCTTGAAAGAAGCAGCTGTGCTGCGCTGCCTTCGTCTTTTGAAACATGAAATGTCGAATGTCATGGCAGGGAGACACAGGAAGGAACAAAGAGACCTCATGCATGGTAAAACATGGGCATCAGTGTCACTGTGCATGTCCCAGACATCCTGGAGCATCGCGCTTCCCACTGCTTAGTGCTCCTCATCCCCAGGACAGAAGGCAGAGCACCCCTATTGTGGTGAATGGGGTCGTTCTGGAACTCTCAGGTTTTTGCAGAAATTCAGCACAGCGGGGCTGGCCTTGATCCCTCTTTGTCACCATATTCAACCAGGTCCCCTGTCCCCTTCTTTCTTGGCTCAGGAGGGTCCAGCACCTGATTACACAATGCAAGTGCTTTACATCACTATTTTGCAACACTTGCTCTCAATGGACTACTTAAATGACTGTTTCTAGCAGCAAAATGACTGTTTGTCGCAGATGCCCCATGCAGCAGAGATCAGCAACAGCAACATGAGGAGTTACCCTGACCTGGAATAGGAGGATTGCCCCCAAAATCCACGGGTGTAAACAACACTTCCCCCCCTTCTGCAGGACTATTCCACAGTGCACCTAACCAAGCTTTTCACATGAGCAGTATTTCTGTGAGCTGGCCAAAACCTGCTCCTGGGGACTGTCCCCACAGGAACATCAACTTCTGACTTTTCAGGTACTTCCAGTTTTCCCAGTGCACTGTAAGAAGCTGACAGCAATCCGTGCCGCCCTCCAGCCACAGGGAGCGGGAACGGGCCCAGAGGCAAGAATAACCCAACTTCAGCGGAAATGTACCCAAAGCAGAACCCAGAGATGGCAGCGAGGGTGAGGAAGTGGCAGTAGACATCTCAGGGAGGAGCACCAGCTTATTTATTTCTGTGTAGATTCATTTATAGAAAAGGTTTTGCAGCTCCCATTGGAGGGGAGGTCCTGAAGGAAACATAGGTTCATTTGGTTTTACTTTGTTAAACTCATTTGTTTCGATTCACCGCAGCCGACAGTGCGGGAGGCAGAGGGGTGCTCTTCCTGAGCTGCACCCCCCGAGCGGTGCCGTGGGCCCTGCTGCAGGAAGCACAGCTCCCAGCCCTGCGGTCTGGCCTCGCTTCAACCTCTGCTGTTGTATTCATCTGCCACTCATCACCATTTTAGGGGCAAAAGTGACATTTCTGCTTCTGACGCCCCTAGGCAATAGTGTTGTTTATCTGTGTGCTTCCCCGGGGCTCTCCAGATCAAGGGGCTGAGCAGTTCCACCAGGTCCCTGGAGACAACTAATGCCATCTGACATTATTAACATATAACATGCTTTTGACAAGGTGCACAGAGGAATGAATGCAATAGATCATCCTCAAAACTCAGGAACTGCCCTGAAAGCAGCTGCTTTAGCTGCGGATTGGACTGGATTCCTGTGTCACCCAGCCTGCAGTCCAGCTCGGTCCTTGTCACCCTGCTCCAGGGCACACGTGCTGCCCCTAGAGCAAGGGTTTTTGAAAGAAGGTTCTTCCTGTGCTCCTGGGTGTGATTTGGGGAAGCCCCAACCCCACAGCCCACCTGGCTGCCTTCATCTGCACCCGGCACCATGAGGCTCTGATTCAATGCTCACGGTGCAGATGAAGAACAGAGGCAAGACACACCGAGGCTGTGCTGTGTAGCCACGTGTGTATAACCAGGAGACACTCATTTCTTTCCTCAGCATCTCCTGACCTCTTTATCCTATTCCACAACTTCAGTGGGTCCCTCCAGCCCAGTGGTGACCCACCCACACGAGTCCAGCAAGGTGCAGGCAGGCACCTACAGCGTTTTTCCACCAGAACTCTTCCAGCATTTGACCATTTTATTCAGTAACCCCCAACGATCTCTCCTCCAAGCCCTTGTCTCGGCCACCCTTGGGGACATGCCACCGCCTGCCCACACCATGCCCACAGGCTGGGCACCCCAGGGCTCTGCTTGACACTACATGAAGACGTACTCCACTTGTTCCTGCTCCTCCCAGTTTCATCAGATGATGCTCATCCTTGTACTGGAAGAAAGCACGAAGACTGTGTCCCAGCTCCAAAAGTTAAAGTTTGACAAACCTGGGAGCGACTGAGAACAGAGTTACACAGGGAACATCTGGCAGCCCCGGTAATGGGCAGCACCATCAACCCCACCTATAATTAAGTAATCCATGAAAACTATTAGTGACGTGGAGCAGTAGTCAGTCCAACAATGACCGGTGAGGGGAAAATGGTCTGGAATGGAAACACACTCAGTATTGTAAGTGAAGAGTCTTTGGCCACTGGAGCGAGCCGGGCTGGGGGGAGTGGGGCTCCATCCCCGGTAGCCCCCGGTTTGGGGGATTCCCTTCTGCAGCACGTCAGCCCTGAAAAGAAAAGCAAACCTCCTTATTTATCTTGGCCTTCCCCACAGTAATTATTTTTGGAGGTAGACAATCTTAAGAGGGTGATAAAAAGAAGAAAGTGGTGAGTTTAACACCTTCCAGGTTTCTGAGGAGGTTTTTTTAGGCTGCGGTGCGCTGTTCAAGGCATGGGAGTCGACAGCTGGTTTTGATTTTGTTCTTGTTTCTACAAAAGGAAATTTGGAATAATTCTCCCAAAAGCTGTGGATTTGCACTGCTGTGCTCCCGGGCCGGGGGCGAGGGGAACGGGACGGCCGGAGCCGCTCCAGAGCCCGTCACAGTCGGCGGAACAGCCGCCAGCAGCGCTGAACCGACGCCACGCTCCTCGCCCCAAGGATTTTACAATCCATGGAAGATTAATCTTTTGTCTCCACTTTGTTCCTTGGAGATGGGGAAAAAATTATGTTTGCTGGAAAGGCTGAGAGAGCAGCTTGTGTGCTGGGAACCAGCCCCTGGGCTCCAGCATGTGAAGAGTGATGGACAACAGACGCTCAATGAGCCTAAGCACAGGCTAATAGTGGGTTTAAGGACTCTCAGCAGCAACCGTGGCTTGCAGATAGGAGAAAATGTACAGGGCTTTCAGCTGTCTGTCTTTCACCCTCTTCGTTTCTGCAGAAATGTGGTTCAGGGTCCACAACCGGACTCCTGGCTCAGGTCAAGTTCATCTTTGTTCAGAAGACAGTTGCGGGTGGGTGATGGGTGCAGGAGCCAGCCCTCGGCATGTGCATTTAACACTATTTCCAGATCTCGCTGCAACCCCTGAGCTCACCTGCAGCTTCACACTTGTAGTCCCCCATGGGTTGCTCCCAGGAAAGGAGCTGTGAGGCTAAAAAAGAACAAATTCAGGCTTAACCGCCACAAACAGAAAAGCTAATGCTACACAAGGAGGTGCAAATCTCTTCTGTCAACAGCTCTCACCTTCACAAAACAACTTGGGGTTATGTGCAGCTGCCCCATGAACTGCTCCAGCACCATCCCCTGGCTCTGGGGCTGTCACCGACAGTGGCATTAATTAATTCAAGATGATAGTGCCACTGCTATTTGCTATCCCCCTCCAAGGCTTTCTCCCACCACATCCCCACAGTTCACGTGCAGTGAATCCCATCCACAGGGAGAGTCAGGAATGGCTTTTTTGTTTTTTTTTTTTTTCCGTGGCGGTTTGATATTTGCTTTTCCTATGGAGAAAAAAAAAAATAATACTCCTTGAAATAACAGTTTGAGCCTCTTCTAAATGTTACACACCAGCAAACCTTTTGGAGCCAGGCTTAGGGGTTTATTTTTAATCCCCCGGCCAGGACTCCCAGCAGCTGCAGGTCAATCCTGTTCCCCGAGGGCTGGATCCAGAGAGCGCTGGAACATCAGTCGGTGCTCAGGCTTGGGGCTCCAGAGAGCCAGAGATGCTGGAAACACCTGGCCAGCACAGGATTTCAAGGCAAACAGGAGGTTACATCCGGGGAAAAACAACGAGGAACAGTCCGTACGGACAAGGCTGTTCTGTTGGGAGGCGATGCGCGGGGCTGTTGCCCTCTTTTCCAGCTCTGCTCCTACCACAAACGGCTACGAGGAACAGGATTCCCACTGTCAGGCAGTATTGGCAGTGGCAGCTATAAAGCATACGCATTGAGGTTTCCTTTCTTTCCATGGCTATGTCTGTAATTACGCTAAAATGGGGCTTTCCTGAGTCTAATACCCCCACTGGGGCATTTCTGGAATGATCACCCGAGCTCTGCTGGGCAGGATTTGAGCAAGGAGCCCACAGCGGTTCTGAATTCCCTGAAGCCAGCAGCAACACTTAGAATTGTCTGTTTATGAATCCAGACCTATATTGAGCAATTTTTTTAAAAGACTGTATTCCAGTCCCTTTCAAAGGTAGGAAAATACATTCATATCCATCAAAGGGGGAACACGGTGACAGTCACTCTGACGCTCAGATGGGTTTTTCCCTGATGCAAAATACCTTCTGGAAAAAAAAAAAAACCCTGCCTTTGTGGCTTGTCGTTCCCAGGGGTTTTGCTGGAGTTCAGGAAACAGCGAAAGCAAATAACACAACCGGAGGCTCCAAGGCAGCGCCCAGCGAGCTGAGAGCCCTGCACATACCTGGGGCTGGGCTGATGTTTGAGGTGGTTATTTCAGTGCCCTTGCTACGGGCAGAATTTCCCTCCACACTTCCCTCCAGCAGATGCACAAGCCAAAAATGGAAAAATGTCTGGTTTTAACTAGGCAGAACGAACGATTCCGGCTCTCCATGGAGATGCGACGCTCACCAAGGGGAGGGTAAGGGCTGGCGCTGAACCAGCATCGGGGCGGGGGGGTTCACCTCATTTTTTTCACATCTACAGCACCTTTCCTCTCTCCTATGAAGCAGGAATCACTCAATATCACAGTGCCTTTGGGCACAGATCTCCCTCAGTAGTGGACAAACACATCATGGTGGCTTCAAAGACAAAAACACCCACGGGAGGTGGCCCCTCCAGCCAGAGGGATGCAAAATAGCCATGGTGCTGCCCAAAGGGATGTCCTCATCCCTCCTGCATCCCGGTCCCATGGAAGGTTCTGTGAGCCCAGGAGGAGGGTGCCCGTGCTAGCATCAAGCAGCCTTTTCATAAGCGACATGGACATCGGCACCCAACATGCTGCGCTGGATAATTTGATGGAGCTGTGTTTATTTTTTTTCACAGTGCAATTTCTTTTTAAGGCTGGTTCCTAGGTCTGGATGGTGGGAAATGGGGAAACTGGGGGTTTCGTGTCTGCACCGAGTCCTTCCCGCAGTTTCCTGGGCGATGGGCTGCCCGTGCTGGGTGATGCTGAAGGCAGGACTGAAGCTGGTCCCCTACCCTGTGCCAGCTCTCGAGGCCACGCTGCTGAGCCCTGGGACTGTCCTGACCACAGGAGGCAGCCCAGCTGCACAGGGAAAAGTAAAAATGGGGAAAAATTGTAGAAAAAATAATGGGGAAAAAAACCCGAAACACTGGGAGGTCAGGGCTTGAACACCAGCCAGCAGGATGCCCTCCCCCTGGCAAAGGGAGCCAGGACATGCCAGGTTCAGCTGTTCAGCTGGGAAATCAAAGTGTGGGCATCACAACCCAGCCCCAAGGAAGGGACCCTGGATGTGGCTCCATGGAATGGAAAATAAAACCCATGCAGAGCCCGGAGCCAAGCTCTGCAGGGCAGTGAGCATCTCTCCTTCCTCCGAGCCCTCCGCTGCCTTTAAACCATCAGAAATGTGCCAAAATGGGACATTTGGTGACATATTTTCAGCAGCAGGGCTCGAGGAAGTGACCTTTAGCGAGGATGGGAACCCCGGCCCAGCCAGCCCGGCTATTTTTAACCGAGTATCAGGCCGAGCGATGGCGGGTTTCCTTCCTCTTTCTCTTTCGTGAGCGCTGAACAAAGGAAAACCAGAGAAACCTTCACAAACCCTCCACTTCGAGGCAGGGAAGCCCACGAGGGAAAAAAAAAGAAGTAACTCAGCACATTTCTGTACAGTGTTGGGATGGATGGTTTAGTCTGCGAATTTCTCTGCAAACCAGGAAAATATGGCAGTGACTCCAGTAATACTTTTTTCACTGGTTGGGGTCAAGCTGGAAGGAACGAGGGAAAAATAAAAAGCAGCAACATTATTTTTTCCAAACGTCTCAGGATCTTGCTCCAACACTTCCTGAGCAATAAATAAAAAGGGATTTCTTTCCCCTTTAAAGTGACACATGTTTAGCTCTGTCTAAGAAGTGGAGGAATCCAAAACAATAAAAGTGAAAGTTTTCATTTGTTGAAGCTCCCTTTCCCAAAATTTTTACTTTGTTTTTTGTCTAGAAAGGGGAAGCCAAGCCATCACCTCCCCAATTTGATGCCCACATCAAGAAAATTTCTCAAACATCTGAAAATTTGCTATTAAATGCCAACATACACCTAGAGCTCCAGGACACCTTATTAATCTGAGTGTATTAATACCCCAAAACACGTGCATCACAAGATGGGCAAGATAGGACCGAATCCCTTTGTCTTTCCCTGGAAAGCACAAAAACGTTTTGCATCAAAAATCTTTAGAGAATTTGTTGTCAGTCGCTGGTGTAGCGACTGCATCTCCAGCTTCTGATCGTGATTGTGTTTTGCAGGTAGTCTGCAAAAATAATTGAAACAATATGTGGAGTGAGATATATATGTATTTAGCTATATATAGCTCGCAAATATATCAAGCGCTACCTACACGCAACATAAAAGGAATTGTTTGCCAAATACTTAACATGCTGCTGTCGGTTTCTCTGATTCTCTTCCCTGAAAAAAAGAAACAGATTCTACGTTAATCAGAGAACAAATCTATAGCATGACAGGAACAGCTTTTGGCTCCGCAAAGGAAGAACACGTGGTATAGCTCAGTTCGTTTCGGTTTGGATGTCGAGCCCAGAAACGCTGATGGCTGCTCATGTCGAAGGCCTTTGTGGGAGATGTAAAGCTTTTTCCCCATCATTTTTTGCCTGTGTTTTTTTTTTTTTTTCTTGAGGAATTGGTGATGGTTTCCTGGCTCAGACATCAGGCCTGAGCATCCCTCCAAATCAAGTTGTTTCAGTTGTTCTCATCGTCTCACTGGGCTTGGACTGAGTGGGTTCAGGCTGTGCCTGTGCCAAGAAAATGGGGGCTAAGGAGGCAAAAGTTAAGAAAACAGCACAAAAAAGCCACCCCTGTGAAATTCTCCTCTTTACATGGCTCCAAGGATCAAGGCTTTGGGAGCAAACACGTTCCTGAGATGTACAGTGAAGTCATGAGCAATGGTCCTGGTGGTGTTTCAGCACCCAGAGCCCAGCTGGGATGACCCTGTGGAGATCGGGGGAACTTGTCATCTTTCTGCAGGATGAGCCACGTCTTGGCCATGTTTGTGCAGGTCCAGCCTGGGTCCCCAGCCAGGGCCACCACTGTGGGCATCGCTTCTGCCATCCCGCAGCCTTTCTGCAAATCCCAAGCCCATTGTGGCTTTGCCAATGGGAAACATCACATCTCAGCTCCTCAAACCATAGGCCAGTTCTCCTTGCTTTTATATTTTATATATATATATTTTTTATGAAGGCAAGGTTTGCCTCACATTCTTGCTCTGGCTCACCTGGTGATCAAGGGGCTGCAGAGCAAATTAGCTGCCAAAATGCCCCTGCAGGCCCTGGGGGCTCCGAGATGGTGATGGGATGGAGCCAGAGCTTCGCTCGCCGGCACCGGCGCGGCGGAGTCTGCCCTCGGCGTGGCGTCACTGCGGTCGGGATGTCGGGAACAACCTTGCCACAAAAATCGAAGCCGGGAATCTGAAAACAAAAATATCACACATGATTTCAGGCTTGCTGAAAGCATGATTGACTGTTTAATTCCCCCCCTACACACACTCCTTTCCTCCGAATCCGGGTGACTCAGCCCTGGCACAACCGCGGAGGCTTCTCCTGGCTTCTGCCCTCGCTGCGAGAGCGGAAAACGTACCCTCTCGTAAACGCTGGTAGCGATAATCAAGTCCAGTGCTCGCGGGGCTCATCAACTACTGCCAATTAAAACAGAGCTGGCGGCACTCTCTCACGCAAAAGCACCCGCCACCGAGAAAACACTCCCCATCACCCCAGGATGCTGCTAGACCCCAAATCATGAGGTCCTTGTGGTGCCCCGGAGCGATGGAGAGGGCTGAGGATGCTGAGCCCAGGTACACGAGGCAAAGGCAGCCACTGGCAGGACACGTGGGGTGGGAAAGCCAAACCCAACTATACTTCAAATGCCACCCGTCCAGAGCGCTGCTGCCGTGGGACAGGCTCTGGTTTCGGTGATGGCCATGGGAGACGCTCCCCATCAGCCCCAGTCTGGGCTCAGTGCTCAGCAAGACACATTACATGGAAGAAAATAAAACCCACAGCTCAAGGGAAAAATATGAGATCCATGGGATAAGTCATCTCCCAAAGCCGCTTCTTTTAGTCCTCTGCAAATCTGCAAAGAGTAAAAGCGAGTCAACAATGTGAAAAGCATCGGTCTCACACCAAGGAACTGGAAAAATAGTGTTAAAGGAAAATGGGTTCCTTTGGGGCTGCAGACCTGTCTGCTCATGGGACCATTGGGGCCAGGATGTTTTGGGTTTACTTTGATTATTTTTAGTATTATTTTTAGTGTTTTTACTAAGTCTTCATTATTTATGGAGCAAAGGTAGCCCAGAACAGGTAAGGAAATAAACCCTTGACTGGCTCATCTCCCCTTCAGGGCAGCGAGGGGCTGTCAGCAATTTCAATGTTCACCTTTTGCTGATGGCATCGTTGCTACTGACCACAGAGACAGACCCATCCTCATCCTGTCACCATTCCATTTACACTTTCCAACTCTAATTTTGCTATCCTGTTCCTACTCGCGTGCTCTCTCCAAGGCTGGGCGGGCAGAGGGATGCGCTGTCACATTTCCCTACTTTTGCTGCTTTATACATCTCCCCCCATGCCATACCTGGTGCTGTGGGATCCTCATGCGCATCCTGCAGCTCTGACAGTGTTTTGGGGCTGTGCTGGGTCCCCTGTGCAGGGGATGAGTGGTTTTGTGCAAGCCGTGGTGTGCTGCACGGTGCCTGTTCTCCCGGGAGTCTCTCACACCCATCTTGGCTTTTACATTATTTTTACACTCCAGGTTTCAAGCCGTAAGCATGCAGTGAGTGCTCTCCAAATGCAAAACCCAGAATTGATGCATTTAGAATCCAGCGTTTATTTTTACTCTCTTTCAATTCATTGCTCTAATGTCCGAAGTCATAGCTCTGCAGGAAGGACCGCACAGGGCACCTCCTGTTGCGGGTGGGATGCAGCTGTAGGACTTGGCTTCCTTCATCTCCCGAACATCGGCTGTGTGGGAAGTTCCTCATCTCCAAGGCATCACCAGAACCCGACCCTGACCACCCTCAGCGATACCCAGGGGCAGCACAGAGCTGGGATGGGAGAGACCCCATGGGCACGGCAGAGGTTTTTGCACCACAGGTGGATTTTCCCTGGGGAGGTTTGATGCAGCAGGAAGATGTTTGCTTGGCACTGGCCAGACCGCACTGCTCTCCAGAGGCAGTGAAGACCCGTGGGTCGCAATAACAAAATGCCCCCCAAAATGTGAAAGCAAAAGCCGTGATGTTTCCTTTCTGCTTTCCCAGCTGTGAAATGACACTTGCCTATTTTCAAGCTTTCCTATGAGGCCAGAAGCCTCCCCTCAGTCAACCTGATCACACAAGACTTTGAGTCCCCAAGTGCACTTTAAGTAAAAAACATAGAGTCTCTTTTACTTTTGAAACATAAGCATCCAAAGGTGCATAGAGACTAAGATGGTTTGCAAGCCACCCAGCCGGCATCTCTCTGAAGACGGGGCAGAGCTGAGCCCTCGTCTCCCACATCAGAAGCAGCCTGTGATAAAAAGAAATGAAAAAAAAAAAAATTCACAAGAACATTTGCTGCTGGAAACCGCTCATGGGAAGGACGTGATGTCTGGAAGGAGTCTGTGCGCACAACGTGTGCCAAGGAAGGGGACGAGATGTGATGTCTCTGCATCTGTGTTCAGTGCAAGATGCAAAGAGCATCCCCCAGTTTGGGGCCGACCTGGGCTCCCCCTGAGCACCGTGGTGCCCACCACGAGCGCCCTGCACAGCAGCCCTAGAGAAGCACAAACCAAATAGTTAAGTAGATTTAATCTTAAGACGGTGAGGAGGCGGCTCTCTGCAGATGGCATCAATACCAGCTCCACTGCCAGCTCCATGGTGTGTCATCGGTTCTGCTCAGCCTGAAGTGAGGCAAATATAGCAAACAATGTCATTGTTGCTAGGATTTTTGGGCTCCGGCTGCCTGGCCAGGCTGAGAGAGCGTGGTGATGCTGGGGCAGAACGGCCATGAGGAAAGGTGTTATTTCAGATGAAGAGGAAGATGAGTAACTTTTCCGAAGGCTGAGTCCTTCCAGTGCACAAACACCTTTTTTAAATGGCTCAGATCTCAGTTATCTGTAACAATTTTTCCTCCCATGGGCCTCAAGTACACCAAAGCATGGGTCTGCTGTGGCTTTTGGGGTGGCGACAAGAGCCACCCCAACTGACCCAGTGCCCTGAGCTTGCTCAGCCGCAGCCGCGAGCTCTGAACTTGCAGAAACATCTCAACATCAACGCACAAAATGACCAGAAGTTGGTATTTATAAAACACCAGGCATCCCTATTTATGCCTGAAACACTCCCTCAGCACCAGATTGACCACAACGTCAGGGTGGCAATAAGGGGTGAGGTCCCCTTAAGCCCACCATGTCTCCCCACCGTGTCCCACCGTGTGGCTGATGCTCAGGATACGGCACCGGGCAAACACTCCAGCTGTGGTGACGCTGTCTCAGCTCTGCTGCTGTCGCCCTGGTGAGGACACGGGACAGTGGCTTTGCCATCACCTTGTCCCTCAGCCCCGTGTCCTTTGCACAGCAGGAGCTGGCCCCGGGGTGTCTGTGCAGGCTCAGCCATGGGCTCTCACCTCCACTCACAGGCAAGTGCGCCTACAGCAAAAAAATTGACTATTCTGCTCGAAAAAACAATGCATTTCCCTCATGTTATCCAAATCCAGACATATCAGGGCTATTTAAACAGCCTCATACTCCTGGTGCTCCATCCTTAAGCATCCAAAGCACCTGCACAGGATCCACGGGAGATCTGGGACTTTTTGGAGCCTGAACCAGACTCTTTCCAGTCCCTGTTTTGCAGGGGGAGTTGTGGGCAACACCGTCACTCCACTCGAAACCAGGATTTCTCTTTTAAAAGCTCTGTGCCCAAAGACTCTCAGCTCCAAAACCATCCGGGGGGGCACACACCTCCCAGAGGCAATGCACCCTCCTTGCACACCCCATGCTGCCCATGGCAGAGATGCCAGGAACATTAATTTCCACCTAATTATGCAGCCTGGGAATAACCATTGGAGGAACTGCAAACCATCTCTCCGTGGTCACAGGCAGCAGGACATGGGTGTCCCTGGCGCGGGGCTGAGGTGCCAGGGCAGGTGAGGGGAACGGCCCCGCACAGGAGAACCTGCGAGGGTTTCACCAGCCAAACATCTGACACGCAGCCCAGCCCAACCAGCTTCTCGTCCATGAAAGTACAGGACCGTGACCTATTTCCAGCAAATGCAAGCGCCCATTTAAACAAACCCCTGACAAATGAAGGCAAGAAACCATTTCCTCCCTATTTCCTTCCATTAGAAACAAAAAGCTGCCATTAATCACTAATAAAGAAATAAAACCCCTAAACGATCTGCTGGTGACTGCGTGAGTCAGGTCCCTGGGCTCGACTCACGGCAGATCTGACCCCAGGCACGGTCAGGCTAATTCTGGCCCCACTGAGCCAAACCATTGCTCTCTCCTACCTGAACTAAAAAAATGAAGATAAGCAGCTATTGTCCAGGGCATGCCATGTGCGGGGCTTAGCTGATGCTCAGCCCTGTGTGCACCCCCTGGTTTACCACTCCAATTAATTTAATCTTTTACTCCAATTATTTTTTCTCTTTTTTCTCCTCCAGGAAAGCTTGCATGCAAAAGGCCTTTGGGGAAAATCAGGTCCTCACATCTGAGGTCTCTTAATAAGCGCTGTTGTTTTGCAACCCACCCCCCCGCAGCCTCCAGCCACAGCGACCATTTCATCCCGCTCTCCTCTCAAAGTGAATCCCACCTCCGAGACGGCAGCGAGCAAACGTCTGGCTGGCTGCGATGGCATTAATGGCCCAGGGAAAGCAGCCGGTCCCTGGGACACCACGTCCTGGCCAAGCGCTGCCAGGAGCAGCTTGCTGGTAGACAGAGCAATTATCTCCGGTGAGGAGGAGGAGGGCAGACGCTGTTTTGCAGAAGGTGCAGGAATTCTTCGTGCATTTGCAGACTTGGCTTGCAGAGATAACTCTGGGCCGGTTTGCTTTTCTTAAGGCTGATTTGGATCTCTCTTGTGCATCATGCAGGGCGCTGTTTACTAAATGCTGTTGGCAAAACACAGGCCGGCGCAAAACACAGTGACGGCAGCTCCTGGCTGCAAAAGCAAGGGTGCAAGGGCTGGTTCTAGGGCAGAAGGATCCTCTGCACCCCAGAAAGCACTGGGCACCAGGAAATCACTCGAACCCTGTGCAAAGCCTGCAAAAACCTCCCTTTCCCCAGGCAGACTGGCTGTTAGCAGTGATGCTGTGGATGCCAAATGCATGGAGATGTCTTTGTTTCTGTAGCTTATCAGATTGATGCCCAAACTGGGAGGTTCAGATTGAATATTAGGAAAAAATTCTTCATGGAAAGGGTTGTCAGGCATTGGAACAGGCTGCCCAGGACAGTGGTGGAGTCACCATCCCTGGAGGGGTTTAAAAGGTGTTTAGATGAGATTCTTAGGGACATGGTTTAATGCTAGAGGTTAGGTTATGGTTGGACTCAATACTGAGGGTCTCTTCCAACTGAAATGGTTCTGTGATTCTATTCTATGGAATTCCCCTGTGAAATATGGGGACTTGTCTCTCTGGGGTGCTGCAACAGTGAGCACGGCACAAAACAGGGGTACTTGTACCATGGTGTTTCTGTTTCACCTGCGAGGCTGTAGATGGAACAGTTACGTGTCCATGGGATGTGGACATTGGCCAGTGTTCCTGGTCCCTCTGCTGCTCTGCCTCCTCCTCCTGCACTCCCCAGCCCCACCGTACCCATGTTGGGACTGTCCCCAGGAGGGGACCTCACAGGGAAGCAGGAGACAAGCCCAACACCACCATCCCGCAGGCGAGCCCCCCATCGCAGACCCAGCCCCCCCATGCTGAGGAGCCAAACTCGCTGCAGCCCAGCACGGCCCAAGCCGCTTCCTGCCCCAGCGCTTATCTCCGTGGCCAGGCGGCCGCGAGGAAGCCCAACACCCTCACGCCGTCGCTCGATGGCTGCCGGCCAAGGGTGCACTTGTGCTTCACACAAACACGGCGGGGACAGGAGCTCCCGCTGCGGGCACGGACCTCAGGGTTTGGTCGGCAGCATCCTGGGGCTGCCCCCGTGAGTGTGCAGACCAAAGATCAATATTTGTGGCCTGATCTCACTTTTACATCATGCAAATCCACGTAGACACATCCTCGCTGTGCACCTGGCAATCCCGGCCCTGCAGATCCTGACGCTCCCCTGGGAAAAGCCTTTGAGGTGCAGACCAAGCGCAAGTTGCCACTGGTGTGTCCTGGGGGTCAGTGGGGTCCACAGAGCCACCCTCACACGTGAAGCCCCAGACTCCCCCCAGTCATTAAACCTTTTGCTGATGCACCAGCTCCCTCCTGCACATGGCTTTGCTCCTGCAGGAGAGCTCCCAAGGGGGAGAAGATGACCGAGCCCACATTGTGTCCCTCATCCCTCACTAATGGGCTCCACAACCCACTTTGTGAAGGTCCATCAGTGTGATCCAAACCTGGTGCAGCTCACAGGACACGTCCCCGCAGCGCTTGCTGTAACACACAGATGGGCTCTGCATTGACTGCATACCAAGCCTCTGAAAAGCAAGGCTTGCTCTCCTGGCACAGGAACCACTTCCCTGCCAAAAATGTCCAACCTGAGCCCAAAAATGTCAGGAGGAGACATGGTGAAGGCAAACGCTGTGCTCTGTGGGTGACATCTGACATTGGAGGTCCCCAGAGCATGTTAGTGACACAGCTACTGCAAAGCCTTCAGCAACCAGCCATAAGCCACAAATGAGCACAGGCTGCTTGGCAAACCTCAGCTCACAACTCACAAACAGAAATAGCAGGGATTTTGCTAAACAAATTGTGCTAGAGTCACTTATCTCCATTAAAATACCCACACCCAGGGGATGCACCCCTACAAGGCGTTGGGGTGAGGGGCTGTGGTGCTGAAAGCCCCAGTGCCACCAGCATTTTGCACCGTGCAACGGCCCCGGTGCCATGAAGAAATGGCAAGAACATGCAAAACCTTGATAAGGTCGGCGGGTAGGAAACGCAGCCGAAATCCTTTAGTTTCGTGAGGGGTTTTGACAATAGCCCGGGGAGCTGCCAACTTTCCTTTCATGCACTGAGCGACAAGTGTACTTGGAAACTTCAGGCTCTCTCAGTGAAAAAAGCTGGAAAGAAAAAGAATTCTGCTGAAGAGGGGGAGTTTTGGTGTGTTTTTCTGAATTTCAGCCGGTTTTGCTGTGATATGGTGAGAAATATCCCATCCAGCACGACAGAGCCAGCGGCTGCCCCTGCTCGTCCCCAGCCCAGGAGGGAGCAAAGGAAATAAATATCATGAAACTCAAGGGCAGAGGGAAAACACAAAGTTTCTGCATAAATATTTAGACTTCGCTATAAACTGCCTGCTGCAGTGTCTCCCATTGCAGCTGGGCACTTTTTGCATTTCAAAGTTGAGATTTTCAATGCAAATGCTTCTGAGCAGCCAAACCTGGGCCCTGCCGCGGCCCAGGGGACAATGGGTGTCAGGGCACCCTGGGCTCTGCTGGTCACCAGCCGGGAGTGTGCTGAGGGAAAACCCTCAGTCCTGCTGGGATGGAGCAAAAATCATCTGAGCAATTTGCTCAGGGAGATGCTTGGGTGAAGCCATTTCTTGTCCCTAATGGAGATGGGGAGCTCTGAGTGTTGGAGAGGTGATTGCAGGTGAAGGCAGCTTTAAGCCAACAGTCTTTATCTAACAGCAAAATGGGTGAAAAAGCAGCAAATTTGGGAGCTGAGCTCTGCAGTGGGTTTGTGCCCTAATAGGAAACCCAGCACCAAGGCCCCTGGGAAGATGCACAGGTTCCAAAATCCCCCCTGAGCTCTCTTGCTGGAGGCTGGGGACCTGGATTTTGGGCAGAGCCGCAGGATCACACTGCCCCATCATCCCCCACAGGGACAGGGGTCTCATCCTGCCCCTTCCCAGGGCAGCAAACAGCATCCCCAGCCCCAGCAATTAACATCGAATGGATCACTGTGTTTGCAAAGCATTTGGAATTTGCATTTGATTAAAATTAAGTGCTAGGAAAATAAAGGCACGCCAGTTCCTTATTGCAGCTGGGCCGGGGTGAGGTCCGACAGTGCAAGGGAAAGAGCAGGGACAAGGAGGACAAATCCCCTGAATTTGATGTAAAAAGGGGCGAGGGCAGGGGCTGGGACCTGCGGAGGCTGAACGGCATCCAAAGCAAGCACACCCAGCGCTCGGGACAACTTGCAGAGCTCATTGGGCTTTGTCCTGTCCGCTTCGGCGCAGAATTTGTGTATGGAAAAAACATGCCAGGCGCACGACAACAGACTCGCTCCATCTGGATAAATAGTTAACCAAGCAGTCAAAATAGCTGGTGCTACAAAACAGCTGCTGGGACAGGAGACAGCGGTGGAGGAGAAGCATCCCTGGAAAAACGGACCAGGAGGAAGGAAGCGCTCGAGCGAGGGGATGTGTCAGAGGGGAAGAGAACAGGCAGCAGCAGATGGTCTCGCGCGAGCTGAGACCCCCCCAGCACCGCCAGGACACCCCAGTGCCCCCCACCAGCCTCCCTTGGGATTTGCTGAACCTCTTCCCTGGAGCATCCCAAAAAATGGTGCTGGAGTGGGTGACCGTGGCCCAGCTCATGTGACACAAGGGTGCCCCATGGCAATGTGGGGGGCACAACAGGAGCCCCTGTTCACGCACCGTCCCCCCAGAAGCTCAGCAGGGTCCCCTTCTGGAAGCCTCAGCCTGGGGCAGCATTCCAAAAACTGCACAAAGGACCAGAGGTCTGGAAAAATCTGCTCGCCGGGAGGGCTGGAGCGGGAGGTGTGCGGTGGGAGGCGATGCTGGACCTTCTGTAAGCAGCAGGAGAGCTGATGTGATGTTGTGGTTTTAAACTAAAAGAGGGGAGATTCAGGCTGGACATGGGGAAGAAATTTTTTACACCAAGGGTGGTGAGAGCCTGTCCCAGGTTGCCCAGAGAGGTGGTGGATGAACCATCCCCGGAGACATCCCAGGCCAGGCTGGACGGGGCTCTGAGCAACCCGAGCTGGTGAAGATGTCCCTGCTCGTGGCAGGGGTGGCACTGGGGGAGATGAGATGGTCCCTTCAACCCAAATCATTCTGTGATTCTATGATTAAGGGCCATTCCTGAGCCTGCAGACTTTTCAGGACCATCCTTCATTCCTCACCTATTGCTCCATGAGAAATAAAGAGCATATTCCCACCGTGGGCAGGAATGTGGCCACAAAGCCCTTGCCTGACCCCGTTAGTTCTGGTTGTAGTCTCAGCACTAATTACGCAAATCAGTCCAATCCTGTCCAACACAGGGAAAATAGCCGCAGCGATTCACACACCTGGAAGGAGATCACAGCTTCCAACTCGGAATAAAACGCACCCACGCTTGCCCAACCAGAGATAATGTCGCTATAGGAAAAGATTTTCCTTTCAATTGCTACTTATAAGATCTATAGGTGCTACCTGCAGCGCTCGTTTATTAATGATTTCTAGCTGATTTACTAGATGACAGCGATGGCACCGAGAGGAGCAGCAGATGCTCCGGGTGGGTTTGAGCGCGGCGGTCGGAAGCATCGCAGATGGTTCCAGTCCCGAGAACCAGACAGCGCAAGTGCCGGATGGATGCTGAGAACTGATTAAAAATCTATTAAGAGATTTATTATTAACCCTTTGAGAATTATTGTTCTATGTTGTAGCTGGACAAACGGGAAGGAGACATTGCTCTAAAATTGCCGAGTTGGGAAAGGCCCTGAAGTGTCCATGTTACCAGGGAAAATTTGGAAAAAGAGAAAAAAATTCATTCTGCTTTGGCCAAAGCATCATGTTTCTGCAAAATCATTTTGTTTTCTTTGTGATTTTTCAAAGCGTGGTAACAGAGTACAATATAAAACAAATGATTTCCAAACAAAAGTAACTTGAAAACGAGAAAATGTAAATATTTGTCCTGATGGAGTGAAAAGGGCTGTTCCAGTATTGTCAAGACCTTCCCCCGCCCCTGCTCCCCCGCCCAGCATGTTTTGCTTTAGTTTTTGTGAGAAATCAAAAGTTGGAGAAAGCGTTTGGATTTTCCAATGGAAAAGAGCTGGAGGGACACTTTTGCTACAAGTTCCACCAATTAGCGCCTGGCTCCCCAGCCCCGTGGCTGCTGTGAAGTTTCCATTGCTGGAAATCTTTAATATCAAAAGTGGATGTTTTTCTAACAGACAAATCCAGCTGTGGGGCAGGTCAGTGGCCACGGCCACGCCGCGCTCCCCGCAGCCTCTTCGTTTACAGAAACGTCCAACCGAGCGTGACCGATTTCTCCTGGAAACCTTGTTTTCCACCCAACAGCAGCTTGGTTTTGTCTGACTGTGGGGTGATGAGCAGCGGGAGAGCCGGACATCGCTAAACCACTCCAGCTGTTCCCCCTGCTCACCCCAACACGGCTCCATCCCTCCCGGAGCAGCTGCCCAGATGTGCCTGTGCTCCAGATGTGCAGCGCTGCTGCGAAGCCATCGCAGCCCTCACGTGTGTCCCTGCAGCGCTGGCATCGGCGACATGGCTCGTTTTATAGCAGATCCTAAATAGCTTGAATTTCAGGTACGCTTTGACAGCCATAACACAGCACTTGAGGTCAGCACGTGCATGGCCAGCATGGGGCCGTCTGAGATGCAAGACCTTATCAGCATCACTAAACCCAGCCTGGTTTTATGACAAGCATTAAATTATTATTATGTTTTTTTTTTTTACAAATGGTGACACACTGACAACGCACCAAATACTACGTGCTAATTAAAAATACATTTTCCGTCACATCAAATATTTAGAAGCAGCGCCAAAACTGCAGGACAATAAATAGTAATAACATTCGGGTGAAATAAGGAGGCGGGTTTGTTTAATTATTTCATTGCCAGCTTGTGGCAAAAGTAAGGCCAAATCCTGGAAACCTGCTCCTTGCCTCCAGCCCATCCTTGTCACCTGGACCGTCACACTTTCGCACCCGGCCAGGGCTGCGTGTCCCCGGAGGTGTCTCCCCGCTCCTTTCCAGCATCCCTTTGTGTCCCAGCAGAAAGGGCTGGAGCTCTGGCACTGCAGGATTCAACCTCGCAGCCCGGGGGTGGATTTCTCTGCCTGGTTCCGGAGGTTTCCCGGCGATCTCGGCACAGCGGTGAGTCAGCCGGCAGCGGAGAGCGTGACTCAACCGCAGCGGGGTTCGGTGCACGGAGCAGGGAAAGCAAATACCGACACGGCAGGTCCACTGTGCCGGGGACGAACCTCAGCTGCATCTGGCGGGGGAAGAAATGAAACGCGGGAAGAGAAAAGCAGGATCCTTGTGGTCAGGTTGCCCCAATAAAGATCAAGATAAGCCCCCTTTGCTCATGGAAATGCTTTTGATATCTGTCGGCAATCATATTCCTGAAGCTGGTGTGGGAGAAACACCCTGTGCAGGGACAAGGTTTGCAAATGAAGGGAAAATCCCCTAGGATCCTTCCCACCTCTGGGTGTCTTTTTCTGGGTACACAGCAGCCACAGCTCATTAAGTTGGTATATTTTCCTTCTTTAATGTCCCTAAAGGGCAACACAAGCCCCTGGGAAGGCTCCTGGTCCCAGAGACAGCACAGGACCAAGGTCCTGTGGGGGAAAATCCTGCCCCATGCTGCATTGCAGCCCCCGTGACCACCCCAGGAGCCGGGGCAGGTCCTGCTGCTTGAGGAGGCACACAAGATCCATACCCAAAAGCACTAATTTTGGGGGGGCTTTATGAATGTGGGGAAAAAGCATTCAGTGAGGAAACCCTGTGGTGTATCTGCAAAATTCCTGCTGACGGGCCATGGGACATCACCATCACCAGCCTTTCCCAAGGAGTCTCCTTCACCCAGGGACCTCGCTGCAAACCGCACCAGCCCCGCTCCACCACAAGCAATAAATTTAAGGATAAAAGCCAGAAAAACAAGGCTGTGCCGAGGGGCCCAAGCTGAGCAGGCTGGTTTGAGGCCATCGCCTGCAGAAATCGGTCCCCGGAGAGTGAGGAGTTTCCTTAATGGGGAAGAGCGACAAGGGCGCAGGACCAGGGCTGGGCTTTTCTCAGCATTTTGATTTAGGTGGCAGAGAAATCTGATGGCAACAGAAAGGAGCTGGAAAAACAAACAGGTGTGGCCGGCAGGGAAGGGGCCGTAGCTATAGCAATGGGACAGGCCCTGTTGACAAAAGGCTGCACAAAGGACCTTCTTTAGAGATTGAAAGTGGTTTATTAGCTGGCAGGGCTCCCCGGGAAGGCGCCGGGGCTGTGGGAGGCAGTAGCTGAAAAAGCAGGATGGGGTGAACTTGCTTTGGGCACAAAGCTGCCACCTCCAGCATCACCCAGGGCCTGGGCTGCGGTGGGATGGAAACAGGGGGTTGTGCATGGGGCTGCTCCATTACTCCTGGCTCTGCAGCAAGCACCCCAAGGAGATGGATTCTTTTGGGGATCCCCAGCCCTACTTGCCAGGATGCTGCTCTTCCAGTGCCCCCATTTGCAGTCGCAGCCTGGGGCTCGTGCTTGCTGGCTTGGGGAGGTCTTCAAGCTTTGGGTGATGGTGCAATGTCTGGTGCTGAGCTGGATGCCACCCTCAAGCTGCTTTTGCTCCCATCCAGGCACCTGCAATGGGGGAGACAAAATGCTGTTGTGGGGCTGTGCAGCTGCTCTGAAAGCCCCGATGGCCTTGCCCAAAGCACAACCAGGAACAGCAGCTGGTCAACTCAATATGAGGCATCACGCTGCGTCTGAGGGTGCAGCATCTCCAAACAGCTGCAGGCCCTGTCTTGCCTTCCTCCTCCTGCATTCCCTGCAGGAACAGGGGGCTCTGGTTCAGCAAAAACCTCCTGGGACACCTGACACAGCCCAAGGAGGCACCTGTGAGCCAGGAGCTGGGCTGTACCAGCAGAAGATCAGATCAGAGGCCAAGCTGCCCCCCTGCGAGGGCAGAACAAGGCTGGGGAGCCACCAGTTTGCTGCCGGGGGACGGGTGGTGGGACACAAAACCCAGCCTTTGCCCACAGAAATTCACACTCTGGTCAAGTTTTGCTGCAGATATGGGCTCCTGCATACTAAACCAGACTGCTCACAAGCAGGGCCTGAGCTGCCATTGTCAGTTTTGACTTATCTGAGACTTACCAAAAGACCAGTCTGTAATTAAAGCCATGGATCAGCACTGACAACTGCGCGACTCTGCACACAGCCGCTCAACACCACATGAACATGCCTGGAGCTCACAGCAGCCGGGGATAAGCGGATCCCAGACCTCACCAGGAAGCACATTTTCTATTTCAGGGTCAGTGTGCAAGGCTGAGGGATACTTGAGAGAACAAGTAAGCGGGGATGCCTCTCCCTTTGGGGTCTGGCAGCCAGAGGCTTGCTTGGAGCACAGCGGCTCCTACAACCAGGAGAAGATGCTACATGAGCAACCACAGGAATGTTGTGGGAACCAGTCCCCAAAATAGGAGCCCACAGGCAGCTCTATGGGTGCAGCAGGGATCTGCCCTCTTCCCCTGGGAACTTCCCAACAGCTTTGTGTGATGGGCAATGTAAAAATCAGAAGCCAGGAGGCGAGTTAAGACGTTCACCTGCAGCTTGTGCCTGTGCGAGCGAAGCGATGGCTGCTCTCCGGCAGCTCAAGCCCGGCTGGAGTCTTGCTGAACCAGGTGAGACTCAGCGGTCTGTGACCACTTTTACACTGTGTGCAGCCATCATGCAGCTTCTGCTGGCCCAGGGGGCACAAAGGAACATGGAGCAACGAAAAGCAAGCAGACCTAACACCCCAAGGAACTGGAGGGATCTTTCTCATGCCCTTGCAACACCAATTTTGGCTGCGAGAACTCATGGAGCAGAGCAGCATCTCTAATTCCTGCAGTGTCTGGCAAACACAGGGTCAGGCAGTGAGACCTCCTGGACATCGGTCTGTGCTCCTCATCCATGGATCCCCCTCCTCACCTCCATGCAGACGGAACTAAAGCAAAGCTGCAACCTCCCAGCAGCAGGTTCTGTTGGTTTGAGGCGCTGTTAGTGCAAAATTCAAGAGGGATTTGCTTTACTCTCGGGAAGCCTTTGAGCTTCTGGTAAATAAAGCAACTATTTTCAGCTCGCCAGGTCCTGCCTCCGCGGGAGGTTTTCCTCCCTCCACCGAATGCAAAGGCAGAAGCCGCAGCAGCGAGCGGCGCGCTGGGGAAGGCGGCGAGCAAAGAGCAGCACCCTCCGAAATGCCACCAGCTTTGAAGAAGCTGAGACAGCTGCTGCAGAAAAATAAGGTGCCAAAAGATCAAACGCATCACGGTGTATTTTGAGACTGGTGAATGAGTGGAGGAAAATGTAATTTTTCAGAGCAACACAAGGAGGACAATTATTGAAGGCAAAGTGATGTCATTTAAAATGCAGCAGTGTATGCAAAATTGACCCTATGGAGGATGAAACGCTCTTTTATATTAGCACTCACAGTATGAAGGAACAAAAATTAACAAAAAGACAATTGGTGGGAAGAAAAAAGCCCAACCTGCTACTCAGGGAACATAAAACCCAAGGTGTGAGTGGGGGGGATTTCTGTGAAACCATTGACATTTTTGATTAATGAGTTTTCAGTGGGCGGTTTATGTAAAGGAGAAGGGTAAGAAACGCAGACATGGCTTATGCGCAAGCAAGCTGAGGAGACGAAAGGGCTTTTGACTCAACAGTTCTCCTGACTCAAGAACTCATCTTTTTGTTTTCCGCCTTTGCAGATTTTGCTGGGTGCAAGAGAAAGCCGCACAATTCAAGTATTTATTCCTCCCGAGACTGCACACCCATTGTGAGCCCCGCCACAACACCGCAGCCTGGGTTTGAGCCGGGTACCAGCTCTTTATTATTTGTGCTTTCTTAGGTAAAAATCAGGAAAGATTACTGATTACACTGGACCTGACCGTCATGGAAAGAATGAGCTTTAATCTTACTTCCTTCACCTCTTACTTAATTCCTTCCCTATTCACAGTGGATTTCTCTCTTATTCACTTCAATCAGAATGGACTTTTTTAAATTCAGAGCTGGGCCAAATTTCTGTTTCCCTCCAGCACAGTTCCTGTTTTTCCAGGCCATTTTACCAATTCTTTGTTCCCGTTATTATGCAGCCCGACCTCCTACAGATTAACTGGTGGAGTGTTGAGAAGCGTTTTCTTTATATACATTCATCTGTTTTCCAACGTTCTAGTAGCTTTACCTAAAGGCCAGGTCATGCTTTCCATAGGCTCCCATGGTTGTGGTTATGTTTGTCCCCTGAAAACAAAGTCCGACGCTTGTGCTGGTGGCCTCCCCATCAGATACCCAACATTGCTCACTTCTGTTTGTAAGAAACCATGTTCATCATTAGAAATGGGAAGCAGCAGATCAGATTATTTGGCCTTGCTCTGCTCCTACGTGCCCAGATTGCATAGCAGGGTGACCCTTCACTGATTTGCAGACGGTCACTCCAGATTTAAAATGGTATAAAAGGGCAGGGCTTGATTCATGTCCGTGAAGATACGAGACCAACTGGAACCAGTTGTGAAAACTCAGGGTGTTTGGGCCAGTTCTGTTCTAAACACAGCAGAGCCTTCTCCTAAAAGTAGGTTTAAAAAAAGTCACCCACTTCCCAGTTAGCTTGCAGCTTCATTTCGATCTCTTGGAGGAGAAACAGTCTTAATTAACTTGATGTGAAAAACAGCAGCTTCTAAACCTTACAGTTGTGACCTCTCTTATGTTCCAGTGCCTGGCAACACATTAAATTTAATAGCAGATTAAACTGAATTTGTTATGTTTATCACCTTGCTTACACTGGCTGAAACCTCAAGCTCAGTTGTCTCAGGAATGCTCCCCACCCTCCCCCAACTTCACAATCATCCTATTTATTTGTATTTAATAAAATTACCTAATTAGCCTATTCTCTGAGTGTGTAGAACCAGTGGAAACAACTTAGGGGTTTAGGTAAAGATAGAAGGATGTCGAAACGCTCATGGTTCCCTGAACAAGCCCTTCCTGGAGCGAAACCCAAGGTAAAAAAGCTTCTAAACTAAACCCATTGGACCAGGTTCTTTCGCTGATAAACACCGCTAATGAGAATCAAGAGATGTCAAGACCAATCTCAGCTTTACATGAGACATCTGGGGCCCCAGATGGGTGTTGCAGGTCTGAAAGTGAATAAACGCGGGCACCAAAACCAATAGACATCCAAGGGAAAACTTGCCTTTTGGGATAAGGCCACTGGAATGTGAACAGCAAGGCTGGAATTTAAGAGAGGACTCCCGAACTACGTACCCTACATAGTTCTATACAATATCAGATATATACTGACCCCACCAGGAAAAGCAGGTTTGCTCACAGGCACTGGAAATGAAGATCTGCAGGAAACCCCCTGATCTCACTGCAAATTCAAGCTTCAAACATTCAGTGAGGAAAGGAGAAAAAGCAAACAAAAAACAGACACCACGTTGTACTTCTTTGTTTTTATAGAATTTTTACAATATATTTCTCTTCATTTGCATATTTTACCTACATCTGTAGCTTTCTTTTTACATGTTGAACTGAACTGGAATAAAGGTCTGATATATTTTAAACAACTGATAAAAATTGCAAAGTAGTAAACCCGTAAGAAAAGAAATTATAAAACTCTCTTTTGTAAGTGTTTAATGAATGCAAGTCAAATGTATCATTAGGAACAATATGGTTTGTTTTTAAACACATCGTAGGTGATTCAGGTAGGACAACTTGGGTTTGTTGATTCTTTTTTATATTAGGCACATTTTTTTCAGCATACCTGTTTTCCGGACAGTTTTATACTATTCAATAGTATCATCTGCATCCATTCAAAACTGCTGCAGGATTTTCAAAATGTGATCGATCATGAATATTCACTATTGGAATTCTCTTCCTCTTCCTTTGAAGTTATCAGAAGGAAACAAAAATAATCAGTGTTGTCTCTTAAAATATCCTTAATGAATGATTGAATTGTAAGGCAGCAACAGATCCAGTGTCAACTCAGGTCACGGTCCTTCAGTTCCATCTAGTGGGTAGAAATTATATGTAGTGGACACTGTTCCTAGATGGTCCCTTCAGGACAAGACAAACAACTCGAGGCCAGTTTCTGCTGGTAGAGGAAGGAAGGGGACACCTGGTAAGAACATTGGCCACTCCTGTGTCATCCTTGCAGCCTCGTGTCTTCGTACAGAAAGCAAAATGTAGTTCAACGGAAAAAAAATGTGAATGTGATAGAGCCATGGCAGGTTCTGTGAATGGTTTATTTACAGTCTTCATCCCTGATGTGAAAAATGACCAAAAAAGCCTCCTTTGAGCACAGCAGGCAGATGCCAGTGGCTCCATCCTCAGCAAACCGGCCCACGGCAGCTCCTCAACTGCTCTGCCGTGGATTCACAGGGTGAATGGAAAGTCCCGCTGCTCCAGGAGAGCAAGTTCCAGATGCTCACCTGTCCCATCGATAGGGCTCCCTAAAGCAGATGTGAGAATGGCTGGTTTTGGTGGAGCAACTCCCCGTTCTCTGAAGCTCTTTGCACTGTCAGCAGTTGGTGTCTCAGGGATCTCCCATACACCGCTGCAGCGAGATCGCAAACTCAAATACATTACTTGGATGTGGGAACAAAATGATCCATGTTAGATACGCCACAACTTTGATAATTCCCTTCCCATCGTGCTATCATGCTGGAAAGTAGGAGGGCTTTAATCTTCAACTACAGAATACTTGAGGAGGGGTTGCAGAGCATTATCTCTTTGATAAATAGTACTGTTTTCCTGAATTCTGCTCTTCTTTACTCAAATAGGTACTCCATTCCTGAGGGCAATGGTCTCAGCACAGTGCTTCTTGGGCTTCAGTTTTAGGTATTTCAGGCAGAATAATCACATTCTGGTTCAACCTCATCCCCTGAAGAAGCTTTTGCTTAGCACTCACCTGGCTGAGCAGAAGTCAAAACATCTTTAACTGCAGCACTAGGTGCCATCCAAAAAAAGGGGATGGATTACTGCACGTTTCCTTCTCAGAGGGAGATTAGACCACCCTTGAAATTCCAGCCTCGGCTGATAAGACCATCAATTCAGAGGTCAGCCCATAAACTGGTGCTCCTGTGCAGGCTGCATGTTGTTACTTAGGTATCGCTCACCTTTTGGATGAAAGGTCAATAAACATATTCCCTCCTGAGAGAGCCACTGCCTTTACACCACTGGCATTCAGTTACCACTGAAGCTTTTGGTTGCCTTTTTTTTCCCATTCTAATGTTGAGGTGAGGAAGGGAAGAAGAATTAGCACAAAGAGCTCTCTGAATTCATACTTGACAAGACCAGCTCTACACACTGTATAATGGTATATGAAATAAACCCCCAAATCCTTCTCTGTTCTTTTAAACTCTTTGGAAAAGGACTAACCAGCCTAACTGAGTAGGAAGAAAGCCAATTTATTTCAGCATAGAAGGTCTGCGATTCATTCCATGTTCACTAAGAGTAAATGTAGTTATTGCTCTATAAGACTGGATAGATCATTAACCCCCAACCTGAGTGCTGGGAGTCGGGGTTCCCAACATTGCCAAGATGGACCTCCTGAGCCACTAGTGTCAAAATAATAACAGAAAAAAACCTCACTAATAATTTCTTGTAAAGATGTGATCTTCAACAAAAAGTGAGTTCCTTAGTTCTTCATATCATCACTGCTTTGTGAATGGCGCCAGCCTTTGCTCTCTGCGCTAGAATAATGTACTATTTAGAATAACACATGGGAGATAAATTAAGGTAAGAACAGATGATCCAGCTGATTGAATCAAAGAACAGGAGAAACATTAAACTCTTGCAGGAGATGCTGCGAAACTGGAATCCTTTTAACTGCTATGCGAATCACTCAGAATTTGTTTTACAACCTGCAGCTTAGTGAGGATTAAGGTTCTTTTCGGTGGGTAGTAGCCTTCAAAGCAAAAGCAAACACGATGGGCCTCAAGTGTGGACCATTTCTGCACCAGCCCACCAGATTCTGGTTTGCCTGTTTCACTTCAGTGATTCATAATAGATGCTGCTGATGGCAACTCTCCGAGTTCAGCGATATTTTCAAAGTTGTCACGTTCCATCAACAAGTTTCCCCGTGAGCAGATGATACCAAGACAGGGGTCTCCCATTCTCAAACTTCATCCACCTTCTTTCCTTTACTTCCTCTGAATAAAAAAAAATATACATTGTTCCGTTTACTCTAACATGCTACAATATGTGAATACGTAACTGTAGGCGACGCGTGAGTTACTTCAAGATGTGCTTTTTCATTGAAGTGCGCTTTTATTTTTACAAATTCTACATCGAGGTGGAAGGAAGGCAGGCTGCAGAGTGCTCATACACTGAAGCTGAAGGAACTTTTCCTGAACGAAGTTAAGATGTTTGTTCCAAGGTTCTTATGGACAAAATACTCTATATCCCATGCACTCCGGCCTGAGCCAGTATTAAACATTCCAGAAACTTGTTGATTTGTTTGGATAGTTAATGGCAAGGCTGATAGCAGCAATGTTTTTCAGGGCCTAGGAGAGAGAAGGAAAAACAAAGCCACGTCAGAGATTCTCCCCAATCCAAAACTGTAAAGAAATTCTTCTACGAAATTAAACAGAAGTGGATAAATAGATAAATAACCACCCTGTCGAGATATACCCAATTACACTGAATATCCAGTTTGTGGCACATAATCCGACTGTTAATGGAGAACAGCACTTCTGTGTAGTTCACTCACAAACCGCAGAGGCCTGTCACAGCATTGTAAAGCCCAAGTACATCTATTTTATAAAATGCCACGGGGCAATCAGAAATCGTTTGTTATCTCCATCTACCAGAAAAATATCACAGAACCACACATCTGGGGCTGTGCAATATTCGTACCTGTGCTGTGCAGCGATGAAGATGATCTTCAGTATTTAAGGCAAGCAAATACTCCTGTAGAGATCCAAGCTCCTGTAGCCAGAAAGGATTCAATGAACACCAACGTTTCTACCAAAGATATCGTCCTACTAATTAACATTCAAATGCTGATCATTAGAACAGTCCACAAGCATCCAAAGTACCAGAACCACACACGAGACTCTCCCAGACACAGTTTGTGACCACAGAGATCAGTTCATTACAGACTGTTCATATATAATGGTCAGAATCAACTCAAGGAGAATCACATTCAAATACCTTTCAATTAATTATTAAATCTGCATTCCTCTCAGAATGAAGCGTGGCTTTAGGGACTACTGCTTTAATTGCACAAGGAAGTCACAACTATTACTAAAGGTCCCATGATGGCTGAGGCAACAGGACCTCTCTCTATCAGAATTTGCTACCAGACTCCACAAGATAAAGCTGTTAATGTTTCTAAAGCATTTAATGTTTCTAAAGCTCCGATGAACTTGGTCAAGATAAAGCAAAACTGCATTTAATTTAACACTGAACTACACATCGTTCCCAGCACTGGGGAGAGGAGGGATAAAAAAGCAGGAGCCGCTTACAGTAACTCTGTTTTCCGTAACAAAGAAGAGTTCTGCAAGTGCACGATGGAGAGGAAGGAGGATACCAGGCTTGGCCATGTCATGACACAAGTTGTTTTCCATATGGGTGAAAAGCTGCCAAAGTGGCTTCAACAAGGTGAGGTCACAGTCACTGAAAAAAAAGGAATTTAAATGAAACAGAGATGAAATAATGAGTAACCATCATCTTCTGCCTGTTTCTGAGAGAAAAAAATAAGAGAATAACACCACACAGTTTTGATAGACGTATAAACGAAGGATGAAACACAAGAAGCATTTTCAAATCTAAATTCAATCAGGTGTTTCAGCACAACAAATTTCATTCTGAACCAGTGAAGTGGAGAAAACCTCATATCCATGAATATGTCTAAGTGACTTCTCTAAAACTGAGTGGCCTCCTGAAATGAGGGCCCTATATACATCACTTTGCTAAATGCTCTGGCCCCACTGCTTGAATACAATACTGAACTACAGCACTGGGCAAGTGATGCCCTTGTATGGGGCAGAGAGACAAAAACTGATTTATAGCTTCACAAACAATTCCAACGCTGTCTCCTTCATACTCGAGTTAAAGCTACCGAGTCCAAATGTCACTCATACAGGTAGGATGACAAATATCATTCAACGGGGGGAAACTCAATTTCAGAATCTATAATCAGATTAACAGAAGAAAAAATATTAAATATTATAAGCACAACGGAGACTTGATCTTTTAGCAATTAGATTTGTTGTCCACATGACAACACAGACATTCTCTGATGAAAAAACACTAAAGGAACATGAAAATATAATAAATCAGTGATCATGAGTAATATCCAAATCACTTTTTCAGGTTTGGATGTGGATTGCTCTAAAACTTAGAGGCAAGCAATGGTTCTATGTAATTGTCCGTTTTTATGCCTATATGTGAATGTACTTTTTGACTTCTCTTTATCAAAGTAATTTAGTAGGATGTTGTTATTTTCATGATTTTGCTTGTTCTGAACTGAAAGGACATAACCAAGATAAGAGTTGTCAGGCATTGGAACAGGCTGCCCAGGGCAGTGCTGGAGTCACCATCCCTGGAGGGGTTTAAAAGGCGTTTAGATGAGGTTCTTAGGGACATGGGTTAGTGCTGGAGTTAGGCTATGGTTGGACTTGATGATCCTGAGGGTCTCTTCCAACTGAAATGATTCTATGATTATTCCATCCTCACCTTAATTCTGAAGTACTAGTCATACCAAGAGATTACATTTCTAGAAAATTAATTGAAATCTTTTTGGCCTATTTCAGGGCGATTCATTTTTCTTTACAACAAAATCCAAATTCATTTGACTTCTTTTAAAAACTAAGAAAGGAGAAAAAATATGTTTTCAAAAAAAAACCACCTTATAGTAAGTTTCTGCTGTCAAGGCACTATGAATTGTACCCAAAGGCAAATTAAAACTTCTACTTCAAATCATGGGTTTCTGGCTTCAAAATTTGACCAGCTTAGTCCCTTTTTCTTCTCCTGCCCTTTGCTTTTTAGTGCACGGCGCAGAAGAGCGCCCTTACCTCTGGGCGCTGCACTGCACGATCTTGAGGAGCAGGTGGATGGCCTTGAGGCGCTGGTGCCCGGTCTGCCGGCACGCCACCCCCACCTGCCATTCCCAGATCTTGGCCAGGGGGAGGTGAGGAACCACCCTTTCCTCAGACAGCATCTGCTTTAGAATTTCGAACCCTGGAAAAAAAGAAAAAGAAAAATTCAAACAGGCGTTACTTTTGTAGGGACCCACCCTCCTCATATGCTCAGTTTTCTTCGTATACTAAAGTATTGCTTTGGCAAATAACAAATATTGCACAAATTACAAATAAAAAATAAATCTGAGATCATTCTAGACTACATCGTAACATCACAAATCTCTTCTGGGGCAAAAAGCTTAGAAAGAATCCTACCTGAAATAAAAGGTTTTGCCCAAATAAGGCAAACAAAACACAACTCCTCACTATTGTGTGATGCGCAGTAGAGTTTTGCTCATTGTGAATCATCCACCAGCTTCAATTTCATTAAAAATATTTAAGCTCTGAAATGAACTAATAAAACCCTTCATGCCATATTGAGAAATTAGATCCAGAAGCAGCCTATTCTAATGGATAACTGCTTTTCAAAAACACAATTACAATTATTTGTTTTCAGTTACAGCACCTTGGACTGTTTACTAAATCCCGCGTGTAATTACCGCCATATAATGAGACTCTGAATACAAATAACATTATTACAATTGTTATCTCCAAGCCTCTGTGAAGATTTGGTATTTCTAGCATAAAGTCACGGCACATAAAAGACATTAGTCAAGTTTCAAGTTGAACAAACCTAATCGCATTATTTCCGAAACACTGGAAAAAGCAAATTCTAAGTCAAAATAAAAGGGATAACCACAAGTCTGTCAAAGCTTAGCAAAATAACTCCAAAAGAGTCCTTTCAGATACATTCTGAACAGCACTTACTGTCCTGGTTTCAGCTGGGATCAAGTTATTTTTCTTCCTAATAGCTGCTATAGCAAGCAGTGAATGATTTCCTTGTTTTGCTTTGCTTGTGTGTGTGGCTTTTGCTTTACATATTGAATTGTTTCTATCTCAACCCACAAGTTTTCTCAATTTTACTCTTTGGATTCTCTCCCCCATCTTACTGGGGGGCAGTGAGCGAGTGGCTGCATGGGGTCTATTGCCAGCTGGGGTTGAACCATGACACTTACCTGTCTGAAACCTTCCCAGATGACCTGCTGTCACTGTAAACTTATAACCCCATTCAGTGTTACTCATGTCAGAAGTAAATCGGTAATAGAGTGTGTCTCCTGTGTACAAGGAAAGGAAGAAAATCCACCTTACTTTGTTAAATTTAACTACTTAAAAGCAGAAGAACTATCAAAAGGCTCAACTGTTTTACAATCAGGCAGTGGAACGTTCACGAAGTTCTTGTCATTGTAGCGTCTACAGCTTCACAAACACGGGGAGTTAGCTGTAATGCTAAACAAAACACCTCCTTACCTATGGTGCTCTGTAATATTAGTTCTGGTTAACACTGACAATTCCCTTCTGTTCCATGAAAAATCCTACCACCCTGGGACAAGCATGCTAGCTTTCATTAGGAACCACAATTTCCAAAGTTACAAGAAGATGAAAAATTTTGAAAACATTTTTTAGGATTAAAAAAAAATAAATCTAAAACCCTGTTCCCCTTATAATCATGAGATGGAGTCATTGCTCTCTCCTACTTTGAGGAGTACTGATGGAACGATGCTGAAGGGAGTGGAGCATCTCCCGTGTGAGGAAAGGCTGAGGGAGCTGGGGCTCTGGAGCTGGAGAAGAGGAGACTGAGGGGTGATCTCATTAATGGTTGCAGATATCTAAAGGGTGAGTGTCAGGAGGATGGAGCCAGGCTCTTCTCGGTGACAATCAATGATAGGACAAGGGGTAATGGGTTCAAACTGGAACACAAAAGGTTCCACTTAAATTTGAGAAGAAACTTCTTCTCAGTAAGGGTGACAGACACTGGCCCAGGCTGCCCAGGGAGGTTGTGGAGTCTCCTTCTCTGTAGACATTCAAACCCACCTGGACACCTTCCTGTGGAACCTCAGCTGGGTGTTCCTGCTCCATGGGGGGATTGCACTGGATGAGCTTTCCAGGTCCCTTCCAACCCCTGACATTCTGTGAGTCTTGAGAAATCCATCAAATGAAAAGCCCAGAATCTTTCAAATGCCTGGTTTCAGCTACAGCCTGCCCAGTGAAATCCAGAGCCTTAATCCAGACAGCCTTGGCTGGAACTGAAGTTTCACAAGGTGTAACTCAAGTTTCACAGCCAAGGCTGCTCCAAAACAATAGGCCTCAAAGTTCAGTTTCCTGGCAAACCTCTGCAATTATTTGGGAGGAAAAGGAGGACAGGAAGAAGTTCATAAAAATTCAAAATATTTCTACAGAGCATACATTTGTTTGTAACCAGCACCTTGTAACCCAAACCACTTTTGCTAAGGAAGTTCCTAAATCTATTTTCAGCTACTGACAGCACTCAAAGTCAAAAGCTTCCTGCAATGTCACAGCGCTCAGTGGGTTAAAACAATTTAACAGGAGAAGCAGGGACCATGGAGTCCTTCAGCTACTGTGTTATCGAAAACCGGCTTAGAGAATACAGCCTGAAGCTGTCAGTCAAATGACTGATTTTTTTTCAGCTATGCTCTGTGGCAACAACCGGAGACAAGGCACTGGCACACACTTTCTGTGCTCCGAGCACTTGCACAGCACAGAGACCGGAGATAAGACTATCTGTTTGTTTTTTTCTTTAAAAAAAAAAAAGAACGTGTTTCCTGTGGAAAGTAAGACAAGGCAGAAACAATACGAGTATCATGCAGAGCAAGGACTGTTTTTGGAACAGAATCAAGATCAAAATTTGTTTCCAGTAGCTAAGTGCATGCTTTGACTGAGGCATGGAAAAAAAAGGTCAAGTAGCAGAACAACAGATAAGCCTACTTTTAAGAAACAAATGCAAGAGCAGCGTGTCAGAGCAAACAGACTGGGACAAGAAAAGGAGAATTTTTTTCCCCATACATCTCAGGAACATCTGCATTTTATTGTCATCCTGTAGTTTCTACCAAGAGTCCTAAATACCAGCAATATCCTATACATTTGCATGTTGAAACACTGCGTATTCACCTGGAAGCTCAAAATCGTTCCATTTCTGCGGAGACCCGCTGAAGCTGTGCCGGTCCTGCTGGAAATCACTGCTGCTGGACATGAGCAACTCATCGCAGCCTTCTTCTGTATTACACTGAGAGTCAAACTTGATTGAGAGGTAGATAGCACCGGGAATGTGAACTTTATCCTGAGAAATAAACACATATTACTTTCACCATACAAACAAGGGAGATACAACAAATATTGCAGCATCTCCATGGGGGAAAAAAGATCTTTGCTATTCTTATGGGAAACTAATTTCACAAAAGTAACGCATGGCCTATTGTTTGCATTAGCTGTTAAGAGTGTAAAAATTAATTGCTAGCAAAGCTTTGCCTTTGTAAAAGTGGTAATCATTGCTCATGTTGAGCTCATTGCCAGAACCTAAATGTTTATACTTGTCTTAAAAATAAAAATCTAAAGAGTCAGAACTGCAGGAAAAAAACCTCCTAAGACTCTCTATTGCTTACAAAACTGTATTAGAAAAATGTTTTCCAACAATATCAAGAAAAGAAATTCAGAAACCGTTTGTGTCACGAGAAAACAGTATAAAATGAGAAATACAAGAGAGAAAGACTCCACTCCTAGCTTTCGTCTAACAGCACAAGGAAGTAACAGGCCAAATGGAACAGCCCTCTGGATGAAAAAGGAGAAATTAAGACCCTGAAGCCATTTATTATTTGCTTCAAACACGTGTAGTAGAAACGTTTAAGTAAAGCACTTCTCACATGATTGAACTAGGACTACATTAAAGTCCCTTATTGAACACATTTCTTCACAGAGCAAGGCATCAGTCATCTGGCATCAGCCTCAAAAGCAAGACTGAACAGGTATTTCACAGGTGCTCCAGGCACAGAAGTCCCATGGCTACACACATGGAACATGGTGAGGCTTCTGCTCCAACCACCTTGATGGTTTTCAATGAGTCCTCAAGTCCTGCAAATCCACCGCACTGTGATACACGTACGGTTTACCTCAAAATTAGTATTGTTGTTATAAGGATGTTTGGATTCACGCATCTGGACCGCCATTCCGGGCTCCTCCATGAACTGGCACGCCGTCAGCGCCATCGTTCCCAGCATGTTCTCACTGCACCCATGCAGCACTTTCTGTAGAATCTGGGGAGAAGCAACATGTGATGTAAACACAATTTGCTATCCAGACAATATTTACAAACACGCTGATGACTGACACAAGACTCATTTCTAGCCACACAACATTTCAGAAGAGAGAATCAAGCTACTAGCAAGAAACCAGACAAATTCACAAATAATGTCTACAAGCGTCCTCTCCGTAAGTGCAGAAGATTTTACTCTGTCCTCTGTTCCAGATCTTTCAGTCTTTATCGGATAAAAATATGGGAGCTATTACCTAGATCTGTTTCCACAAATGCTAGAATTGAGACTGATTCATAAAATAATTAACAGTAAACTAAACCTATAAACAACTTTGTTAACATACTAAACAGACACCTCTACCTTCTATACCTACTGGCTTTGATTTGAACAGGATGTGTCATATGTTTTAGTCTTCAAAACGTACAACTCCATGTATAAAAAGGAACAACACTAGATGCAAGAGCTGTGTCTTAAAAAATGCAAATAAATAGCATTTAGTCTATCAGGACGCACTAAATGATAATTCAAAAACCATCTTAGTCTCCACTTCTTATTTTTCAAAAGTGCACAAAGGCTCTTAATGAGGAGTCCTGCTACTCAAGGCCCTTTCCAGGTCGTTACAGCAACCTACTACGTGTCTTCACCTGCAGTTTTCTAACTTGTATAAAACTTAATACTAGTTCAGACCAGAAGGTTCATCTCCACATCAGCCAGAAGTAGATTTCTCGGGGAAAAGGAGTTTAAAAAGCCAAGGCAGTATGCAGTATAGTTCCCTGAACGCGTCCTTTGCCTCCACGCGTTTGCAGAATAGCTTAAAGACAAAGGCTGTTCTTTTGTATTTAATACACCTTGACAGATATTTAATTCTATCAGTTCATCCTGTAATTTTCCTAACCTATATAAACATCCCGTGGCAACAATTTCAATGACATACTCTGTCAAGAACCAGTTTCTTTCGGTTTGTTTTGGACCTGCCACTCATCACCTTAATCTGACACTCCTTTGTTTTCTTACTGGGAGGGTCAATGAATAATACTTGCTGCTAACTTTTGTACGCTGCTTAGTGGTTTAAAATTACAGAGAAACAGGAACAGACTTTTAAATTACTCCCCCTCCCTCCATGCCCCCACAGGGCAAAGATCCAGGATAAAGAACATTAGCTGGTTCCTCACACTAAAGTTACTCCATGGCCATAATAATCCCACTCTTCTCCAGACTTCTTCCAGTTGTAGTGCATCCTTCTTTTTTTTAAATGAGATGGGGAGTCAGACCACAGGCTGCAGTCCAGGAGAGAGCACACTGCTGGTTCAGTGGCATGCCAATGCTTTCTCTTTAATTCCTTCTTTGAAGATCCCCAGCACTTGATTTGCTTCAACAGCTGCGAAGCATTGAGCTGGCGTTTTCATCACAACATCCTATTATAATTCCAAGATCACTTCCATAATATACACATTTCTATCTAACAAAAAGCAGCTTTCAAAACAGACTGCCTATTTTACCAACTTCTCTGTAAGTTTTGTTTCCCTATGGAGCTCTTTCATAACTAAAAGAGTTGTCCCCACGGAGCTAGTTTTCTGTACATTAAGACACTAACAGATTCCAACTGCTTCTTCAGAACAAATTTCAATTTTGGAGTTTCAATTTAGTTTAAAAAAAGGAACAGCAAGTATTTTCGTTAGTCAGAGTCTCATGGCGTGTGGGCATGGGGCTTGTTCACATGCATCAGTGAAATCCAACTTACTTTCTCCCACAACTGCTTCTCCTCCAGCTGCATGAGCATGTCCAGGATGTATGTCATGTGGGCTGGGCCACTAAGATCGAGGATTTCCTCATTTATTGCCACATCATCTGGCCACTCCGCTAACAACGATGCCAGCACGTGTCTGGCGTAAAGAACGGCCGTTGCCTCATTGACGCGATACAGGTAATCCCTCACAGACTTTTTACTTCTAGAGTCCAGCTCCTTGTGCAAGAGTATCGAACTCTTGGTGCGACGCTGCTTGGCGTAGCTGAGCTGTAGGTCACTCTCCGTGTTGGTTATCAGTTTTTGGGCAACCGGATTGGTTTCTTCTGTTGCTTTATCACAAAGCACAGGTTTTGACTGCAAAACAAAGAAGTGTAAGTTTGAAAATAGGCTCTCAACAATTTACTTCCTTCTGTTTGGATATCTGGCCAGTCAATCAGACTGCAAGCTTAATTTACAAATTAATTTGGCTTTTACATACTGAAAATCAGATGCAGCGAAGAACATGAAAGTGTGATCTCTCACATACCTACAGGGACAGAATTCCTCAAAAAGACCGTTTATGTCAACAGACTTCACTATACACAGATACACTCATGACTGTACATATGAGGAGAAACAGAATTATAACCTGAAGTGTTAATTTAAGCTGAACTGCAGAGGTAAAGCAACAAAGTGCCACGTTATTTGTGACCCTGGAATACAAGCACAGAATGAGGCAAGTTGGGAGGGACCTTTGGAGACCATTTGGTCCAAATTTGACTTAAAGCTGAGCCACGTTCAAAATGACATGAGATTTCTCGAGGCTTTGTCCAGTTAAGTTTGGATCATTTCCATGGGTGGATGTTTCACAGCCTTTGTATGAACTGTTGTAAGGTCTAATTTTTTTTTCTTACAATGATGTGAAACTACTTCAGGAAGCTCTTGATCCTGTTTGCTATGCAACCGATAGACAACTGTGGTGGTGATACCACACGGCCAGGAATCTGCACCCAAAATAAAGCAGAGAGCTGTGGGACCACGCTATGGAATGCAAAACCTCAAGCTTTCAGGTGTAGCATCTACTTTACACAACAAATTAATTGCTTCCTTGTTCTGCTGAAGTTACTGTAAGATAACAATAATATGCTAAAACAGAAACACTTATGGCATAAGCTTACAGTAATTAGATACAATCTCTCTTGTATAAGGAGTGGAAATTACAGTTTGCAATCACGATTTGTTCTCCCGAACTGAGAATCAAGTTCTCTTACTTCCCTAAGGAAGAAATTACAAGGAAGAAATACTTGCTTCTTGTACCCGCTCATTTGTTTTGACATAAAACATTAACAGATTACTTGAAATGCTAAAAAAAACCCACTCAGGTTTGAAGTTACTAAACAAAATGGAAGTTTCTCACGGCCTAAATTGATTATTTCACAACTGCTCCTTCTTGTGGAGATGTACGTACCAAACAGGGTAAGATGATCATATCTGTATCTACAGCTTTTGAACTCTGCTCCTCCAACCTCAAGCGCTTGCTGGGTTGCCATTTCTGAGCCAGCGTTCGGATCCTCTCGTCTGTTGTAATTACATCTCCATCAAACCTTAAAAGAGGCAAAAGAAAAAAACAATCACTCAAATGTGTCTGGAAAATAATGCAAACTAAATTAGTGCAATTAAATGCAAATTAAATCTTTCCACCCGTTTTAGAAAGGTTCATTAAACTCTACCTATTTATATCAAATAGTATTAACTAGTTTCGCTCTTCTAACAAGTCAAAGGTTTTAAATGTTGTAAAACTGGTGGCTCTACAACATACTGTGATACTAGAAGCCACATGTAAGCTCTCCAATAGTAGATCTTCGTATGGAAGTTATCATATTGAAAAGAAGGTGCAATGTGCTTCAGAGATGGTGACTTGTTTCCATAAATACAACTTAGTGGGAGTTTATTTCCTTACTTCTTCACACATGAAAACCAAATCATATCCTTGGAATAATTTCTGTTTGGCACGTATTAGATTTTAGGTTACCACCCACATCTAGTAACATTGTTTTCCTGCTGGACCCAGTCTTTCACATACCTCTTTTGAACTTCCAGGAAAAAAGAATCTGTTCTTTTCATTTGCAACTCATACATGGCTCGAAGAATATGGAGAGGTGCATTAAGTGCATCATGTGTCATCTGAAGAAGAAGAATTAAAAAAACATAAACAAAAATAAAGACATTGCAGGTAAAAACAAAATATGAGTTTCTTTCAGGATGACCTAGGCATTATATTCCGACCCATCGCAGAGGTAGAGAATGAATGAACCTAATATCTGCATTTGTAAAAATGAGAAGTAATTTAGCAAAAAAGCTTTACAACGACTTTGTAGTGTTCACTATGGTAGTTCTAGTTTATTTCCTTTAGGTAACAATACATTGGGCAGGGAAAAATCTAATGAAATCTAACAAGGGCAAGTGTAGAGTCTTCCATCTGGGTAGGAACAACCCCAGGTTCCAGTATAAGTTGGGGAATGACCTATTAGAGAGCAGCGTACGGGAAAGGGACCTGGGGGTCCTGGGGACAGCAGGGTGACCATGAGCCAGCACTGGGCCCTTGTGGCCAGGAAGGCCAATGGTGCCTGGGGTGGGTTAGAAGGGGGTGGTCAGTAGGTCAGAGAGGTTCTCCTGCCCCTCTACTCTGCCCTGGGGAGACCACACCTGGAATATTGTGTCCAGTTCTGGCCCCTCAGTTCCAGAAGGACAGGGTGTTCCTGCTCCAGCAAGGGGATTGGACTGGATGAGCTTTTGAGGTCCCTTCCAATCCCTGACATTCTGTGATTCTGTGACATGGAAATCACAGACCCATATTCAGTAAATTTATAAGAATAACTGCTATATAAACTACTAACTATTATATGCAACTAGCAAATTCATAGTAACTTCAAAGGAGGTAAAATTAAGTACCAAGAAGCATATTTTGGTGGCTTCATCCAAACCCTCCAGAGGATCAAGTTTGTTCTGCTCTAAATCAACAGGACCAACAACAGTTTGCTCCACATCTTGATCTTGCTCCCTTTCTTCCAATTCAGAATCTTCACGTTCAGCCAGGGAACTGATCTCTTTCTTTGAGGAATATAGCATTATTGACAAAATCTACAGAGAAAAAAGGTAGCATATGGTGTGACAACTGTAGATATTATTAGTGTATCTGTAACTAGCATTTTATAAGAACATTATAAGACTTGGACACTGCTTAACACGTTATTCTCAAAAGAAACAGCACCTAAAAAAAATGAAGAAAATCCCAAAACACAAACCCACCATTTCCCATGTAACTTTTCTTACCTCCAAGTCTCTGAGAAGCCAGGTCTTGCTGAAGCCGGTTCCTTTGCTGCATTTCTTCACTAGAAGCTTGAGTAAACCAGACTGAAGAAAGGCAGCTTGGATCTCCTTAAAGCCATGAATCTACAAACACAGACACACAATCGAATAAGTAAAAAGGGCACAATGCATCACCAAGCTTGCAAGGTCCTATCACGCAGCCTCAGATAAAATTGCTGCCCAGATGAACTACACTGAGAATCTTTTTTCTTTCGTTTCCCTAAAAACCCTTAAAATACAAATCCCCACTTCAAACACCTTAAGAATATCATCTATGACACACAGTAGTAACTGGATATCTGTTTTGATCTGACAGTCCAAAAAAAATACAGATCCCTGCTTCAGATACTTCAAGAGTAAGAAAAGGGGCATGTGAGCTTCACTGCATGAAGTGTCATCCCTATAAATTTCTTCTTCAGCTTTCATGAATGGTCAGCCCCCACCGAGGAAAAGTGACCCAACTTTCACCTCAGACTCACAAATGATGTTTAAAGCCCAGCAATATTTTCAACCCACTGCAGAGAGGGGATAAAAGGAGCCAGATGTGACAGAAATGACCTTGCGTTAGTGCCCCAATGCGTTTAGTCAATACCCAAGTTCCTGTAGCACAAGGCAGAATATGAACTTCTATTTATTACATTCTACGTGTCAGGCAAAAGATACCTTAAGTGTTCTGTAAAGACCCTTCAGAGCGAGCGACAAGACCCAAGTTGCTTCCACAGCCTCAGCATAGCTGCTGTCCATGCTGGTTTGCAGAAGGTGGGTGGATATCAGAACGAAGTGCTGCAGGTACTGCCTGAGCTGGGTCTGGGAATCACTGCCCTCCTGGCCACATTTCTGAATCAACTGATAATCCTTCACTGCAAGAGAGAAAAAACATAACCCACTAAGGTCATTTAAAATGCAAAATCTTCTCTTACCAGTAGATATGAGTCAGCTGAGACATGAAGATGATCCATATGTGAAGTACCTTCTAATAATGGTCTTGTACTAAAATTATCTCAGATTCATTGAACAGTCAAGAAACTATTTCATGTTTCAATGCAAGTTAAAAAAGCCCCTAAGTAACTTCTGGCAACACCTGATTATCTGCACATATTTGCACATCAACAGTACAGTATACAAAGCAGTACATTGTGTCTTTTACAGTTAAAATGGGGAAAATTGTGACCTGCAATTTATGTAATTTTGGGTACCCATAAGAAATTGTAAGAAAATACTCTGCAATTCTTTGATAAAATAAAAATCTCACAGAACCTGTTTTTCTCTTTCGGGTTTTGATGTCTACTATAACTGCCTTGTTTTTCTCCGTGAAATGCTTCAGGATGATCACGTTGTGCGGCTCGTTAGCATTATCCATGTACACAGAACGAGTCCCCATACACAGCACCTGAAATTGCAGCAAAATATTCAGTTATGCTTTGCAATACTTATTTGTAAATACACAGTTCTCTCTTACACTGGCTATATTTACTCATACTTTATACTGTACTTTTTAGCTGGAAAATCTGCTCATTGCCAGGTATTTGCTGATCTTCAGGAAACAGCAGTTCCTTTCTATAAAAGAAATGCCTACAATGAACAACTTAATGCTACCTAGGCAATATATCAGAGTTATGACTATTATGAGTGACACTGGTTTATTTTGCATATATAAAAAGCCCTTTTCAACACTCATACTAAGCTGGTTTTGTCACGATAGTTACAAGAAGCACTCCAAGAAATACAAGGCAAAACCAGCTACATTATTCTTCGTTAAATAAACGTTAATCGTGCGCAAGTGGAAAGATGTGAACTCTGACATACACCGTGTTGTGACAGTTTATAATGGCTGCCCCAAATTGATGAAACCCATAGTGTTTAGAAATACAAACCTAAAAGCTCTAACCAATTTAGCTTCCTTTAGTATCAATAGGCCACTTACCTCAGGAAACCCAACCAGCACCAATAAAGTGAAGATATTGGTGTGCTTTAGCTGGAAGGGGAGTTGCTTAATGCAATGGTCAGTGAAAGCAGCGATCACATTATGCCACTGTGCAGAGGAGTTCAAAGATCGAAGAATATCTGCCATGGAGCTTGCCCAGTCCAGACCTACACGACTGGAAAGCAAGAGCAGTCAGTATTAGGAGGGCTGACCTCAGGCTTACCTGAAATGATTTTTCCTCAAGACAGCATATCACCGTTAGTCTGTCACAGTTACAGCTTTCGTATCATTATACAACTGTTTTTCCAAAAATTTGAAGCTTTCATGCCAGCTGACACATGAATTCTGTTTTGTTTTCGTCACGAGAGCATAAATAATACTCTGTTTTCTTAAAGGGTTTGCAGTCCCAAATCAAAGTGTGCCTGAACATTGTCACCTCTAATTCCTAATGTTAATTCAGAGCTCAGAAGTTCTATGCGCAACAGCAAGAGGTTTATTTCCCACATACGTGACTACCTGTTCCCCCTCTGTGGACTACAAAAGTAATCTAGAGACTGGTCTCCTTGCTCTAAAGTTAATCTTTGAGAAACTCCTTTCCTTCGGCTGATCCTCTGCCTTTAAATTTCATACGTTTTTCTAGTAGTTTATGAACCTTCCCTGTAAAACATAGCTACAATCAAAAATAACACTGTCATATTTAACAGGCATGACATTAGAGTGCTTAAGAGCTTTTTCAAGATCTCCAAAACGGAACATCTGCTCTGCCCCTCCTTGCTCCTTTCAGCGCATTTTACTATACAAAAATCTCTCTAATACTCTCACACAAAAGGGCCAGATCCAGAACTCAGTGCTGGTGACAGTTACTACATGACACACTCTGCACCTTTCCCAAGTTACACAAGAGATATGCAACTGAATAGGAGAGAATTAATGTCATACCAAAGAAAATTTAAATAATAGGACTGCATTTTGGTTTTCCTCAAAGTTTCCATTTTCCAAACGTTACTTTTTCCACCATAACATGCTACATAGCTAAAGCACAGGAAATTAAGCCACTGTTCAACAGACTGCCTTCTTTTGGAAGGAAATCAAGTGATTCTTACTGCAACAAGGGCTGCAGATGCTAAGCCTTTCGCACAAGCCTTTCCCACCTTTCAGGGTGCAGGTTTAATTGACTTTCTGTTAAAAAGAGGTACACACAAAAGAACATGAGTATTAGTCAGAGAGTAGCTAATAGTTTGAAATTAAAAAGCACCTGTCTAAACACACAGCTCCCAAACTGAAGAGAAGATGAGTTGTCTTCCAGCCGTCTGGCATTGCGGACCCATCACCCGCTGCAAACAAACTGTGTTTGGCTGACAGGACTTTGGCCACCGCAGCGTCCACTTCTGCAGGCATAAGCCTCAGGATTAACTGGCCCAGAAGTCCCAGCGTTAAATGGTAAGTCTCATTTAGGTGGCCAGCGTTTGAGATTACAACTTGAAACATCAGTGGAAGGATCTGCTCCAGGTTAATCAAAGACATTGTGGAGCCCTATGGAAAAAGGAAAATCTCAGTAAGGAAGGGAAAGAAAACAAAACTTCTAGCCAAAGTCACAGCACTTATAAAAAGCTTCTGTTCTAGTGTTCTTTCAAATGGGACAAAAGGAAATGTGAAACCAGGTTCCTATTTCTGTTGTTGACCAGTTAAGCTGACCTGACGCATAAACCTAAATTGATGGTTTAAGCTTTGCAGCTGTCAGAGAGTTAAGACAGATTGACTTACAGATAAATGAAATTCCCTTCCCTCTCCTCACACCCAGGAACAAACCCTTGCCATTCCTTAATAATGTGAAATGTTTTAAGACATTCCGATTCACATTTTATATCATGTAAGCAAAAAGAGCCCACCTCCAACATTTAATTCGCTATGAATTTTATTCATGTTCCTGGTGACACCAAGAAAACTAAACAGACTGAAAGTAAAAAGAACTAACTGATTTGAAAGGTGGTAACATAGCCGCCAGCAGTCCTAGAATCCTCTTCTGAGAGCATTCAGCAAAAACTTGTTCCTGGCTAGGTATTATAACCTTCTCTGCTTGCTTCTGGGCTGAATCTTCTGAGAGGAGGTCATCTGCTTTTTAAATTAAAACAAAAGAAGAAAATCCCCAAAATGACATGAAAAAGAAATGAGTGACAGCTTCATTTTTAAAATTACAACCTAAGCATAAAAAATATTTTAAAGAATTTTATTAGAATTTGAAAAGCAAGTCTTTATAAAAGTGTACAAAAGATAGTAGGTAAAAAGATTTATACCATCTATTTAAACATAAAGGACAGTACTATGGACAGGTCATTTTACTATTGTGATTCTAATACTAGTCTTCAACAGAATAAGATGCACCAGGTTCCAAGTCCATAAGAACACAATCAGAGAATCACAGAATGTCAGGGATTGGAAGGGACCTGGAAAGCTCATCCAGTGCAATCCCCCTATGGAGCAGGAACACCCAGCTGAGGTTCCACAGGAAGGTGTCCAGGCGGGTTTGAATGTCTGCAGAGAAGGAGACTCCACAACCTCCCTGGGCAGCCTGGGCCAGGCTCTGACACCCTCACCAGGAAGACATTTCTTCTCATTTAAGTGGAACCTTTTGTGTTCCAGTTTGTACCCATTACCCCTTGTCCTATCATTGGTTGTCACCGAAAAGAGCCTGGCTCCACCCTCCTGACACTCACCCTTTAGATATCTGTAAACATTAATGAGGGCACCCCTCAGTCTCCTCTTCTCCAGCTCCAGAGCCCCAGCTCCCTCAAGCCTTTCCTCACACGGGAGATGCTCCACTCCCTTCAGCATCTTTGTTGCCCTGTGCTGGACCCTCTCCAGCAGTTCCCTGTCCTTCTGGAACTGAGGGGCCACAACTGGACACAATATTCCAGGTGTGGTCTCACCAGGGCAGAGTAGAGGGGCAGGAGAACCTCTCTGACCTACTGACCACCCCCCTTCTAACCCACCCCAGGTACCATTGGCCTTCCTGGCCACAAGGGCCCAGTGCTGGCTCATGGTCACCCTGCTGTCCCCAGGACCCCCAGGTCCCTTTCCCGTATGCTGCTCTCTAACAGGTCATTCCCCAACTTATACTGGAACCTGGGGTTGTTCCTACCCAGATTCAAGACTCTACACTTGCCCTTGCTATATTTCATTACATTTTTCCTTGCCCAACTCTCCAGCCTGTCCAGGTCTCTGGATGGCAGCACAGCTTCCAGTGTCAGCCACTCCTCCCAGCTTGGTGTCATCAGCAAACTTGCTGACAGTGCACTCTATTCCCTCATCCAAATCATTGATGAATATATTGAATAATATCGGCCTCAGTACTGATCCCTGAGGCACTGCACTGGATCCAGGCCTCCAACTGGACTCTGCCCCACTGACCACGACTCTCTGGCCTCTTCCCTTCAGCCAGTTCCCAGTCCACCTCACTACCCGCTCATCCAGACCGCACTCCCTCAGTTCAGCTGTGAGGATGCTGTGGGAGACTGTGTCAAATGCCTTACTCAAGTCAAGGCAGATCACGTCCACCGCTCTGCCATCATCCATCCACCTTGTTATGTCCTCATAAAAGTCAATGAGGTTGGTCAAGCACGACTTCCCCTTGGTGAAGCCATGTTGACTGCCCCTAATGACCCTCTTCTCCCTGATATGCCTTGAGATGGCACCAAGGAGAAGTCATTCCATCAGTTTCCCAGGGAGGGAGGTGAGGCTGACCGGTCTATAGTCACCCAGGTCCTCCTTCTTGCCCTGGAGTGACATTTGCTTTCCTCCAGTCCTCAGGCACCTCTCCCATTTCCCAAGACTTGGCAAAGATGATGGAGAGCAGTCCAGCAACGACCTCAGCCAGCGTTAGACCAACAGGAGCTATAATCTATGTACATGGATATATATATTGGTGGAGTTCTACTCAGATTTCTAGAATCCTTTAAGCCAATTGCAAGATAGCAGTTTTTCAAAGCAGTATGCTTGGCAGCTTCTTACAAAGCAGACACCTCACCCACATTAAAGACATTTACAAATACGGGTTAGGAGTAAAAAAAAAAAATACAGCTTTTACTTTGCATCTGAATGGCTATTTCTGTAACAGGGAAAATGAGATATAATCTTTTACCTGTTGGAGAAACATTATCATCCCCAGACAAGTCTGACTCTTGTCTTAAAACAGCTTTCTTTGTGAAGACAGCTTTGCTTTCACTTCCTTGTTGTCCTACTTTATCTTCCACAGGAGACTGGATTGCATTGCAAACATCTTCTTTCCCCTAAAATTAAAACAAAGGCACTAAAAGTTTAACACCTGCAGAAATAACCACGCAGAGAAGCCCTCAGTCATCTGCATTTGAACATATTTTTTCCCTGAATATCAAAACCTTTTATTGGTTAAGAATTTCTTGATATACACATATCTTAAGCTTCCATGCAGTGAAAATACATTTTTCTATTTTGCTTGTATCTCTATGCATAAATTATCACACTGTAATAGCTTTATACACCGTATAAAACTGTAGGAAGCTTGTTCTCCTGACTTAGCAGCGCTAACAATTAGGGGAATGACAGCCCTTTCAGCAAGAACATCCTTTGGCCCTTCCCTCCAACGCTTTTGTGAATCAGTTGCCTGTCAGACCATGAGGTGAGACCTTTGCTTTTTATCAGCTGGACCTAAAGAAAAGAAGCAGCCAACAGCAGTCCCCTTGCCCCTCAGATTTTCCCTACAAATGAAATCATTACCATCCGTTATTTTAGTTGCGTGGTCAGAATAGGACGTTTAAGCTCCTGCAGAACACACAACTAACTGATATCAGAGATTCTGTAAATAACAGTACTTACATTATAATGCATAAAAGTGCCTGTGCTTGGTTTCTCATCTTCTCCCTTCCCTGTGTTATCACCAGCGTGACTTTTTGGAGCATCATCTGTGGGAGGGCTGACTGAGACAGTGTCGTTCTCTGAGAAGGATTCACCTTCTGGTAACATGCAGAGGAGAGTTAAATTTTTCAGACCTGAAAGCAAGAAAGTTATAAAAGCTCTTCAGCTGTTGAGTGGAAAGAAAGGCAACAAGCAGAACTGAAGCATTTTGAAAGACAACTGCAAACGTCTTTTGAATGTCAACTCCATCAAAGATGTTCCCCATCATGTTCTCTTAATAATGTAGTTCCATTAAACAATATTGTGAAGAACAGGCAGTGACATTTTCAACTTCATGAAGACACTATCAGGGTAGGAGCATTAATTAATTCAGGAAAATGTTAGAGATACCTATCAACAGTGTAAATTATGAAAGGTAAATGAAGTTTGTCTTCGTTTTTAATCCTCTGACCACTTATATATTTATACAATAAAACTGTATGTTAAAAACAAGCAGTTTAAATCATGAGTACATGTAAGTATTTGGTGGTGGTGGTATTTCAGCTGTATTAGAGCTGCTCAAAAAGAGCACCAGTAAACTTAATTGAATTTGAATCTAGAATTTTTGATGTATTCAACACTGGTAGTAGGTCCAAGTTCACAGAAATCCTCATTTCTAGACAAACAGACATCATTCCCAGAAACTTATCTCACACCTCAAATAAGGTTCAAAAACTCTTGCCAAGAGCTGCAGAACAAAAAACATCTTCCACCAAGTTATTTGCTTTCTTTCAAGTCCCTCAGGTGTCAGTGACGTGTTAGTAACAGAACACAAAGTTACATTGACTGGCCCCTTTGCAACATCCAAGAAGGAAAAGAAGAAAAAAATACAACCAAAGAGTTGCCAAGCTGTCTTCAAGATTTACGTAAGCATAAAATTAATTGTCTCCAGCACCCCATTTTCCATGTCCCACCGACGCTAAACGACACTTGTTTCTACATTTGCTTTCTACATAAACAGTTATTCTCAGTGAAGTACACAGTAGCTTCCCCTTTCCTTTGGAAACTTCCAAGTGAGTAATCACAGACTTTTCGGATGCTTGCTGGGCAGCTTTGTCTCGGTGAAAGAGGAGCTGACTCACCTTTTCCGTGCTGGGCTTTCAGCAAGCAGTCTCCGATGAGCTGGATGCACTGATGCTGCAGGACTCTGGCATGATCAACGACCTCTGAATCTAATTTCTCTCCTTCCATGTCCTCCCCATTTGCCAGATCCGCGCTGTAGAGAGTCAAAGCTGCAAACAACAGCCAGGAATAGTTGTGGACGTAGGGTTGGATGAGCCTCTGTCGGTCGCTGATGCGAATTGTCACCATGGGATACACTGTGATGCTGTGAGTGGGCAAGTGGCTGAAAGAAGAAGGAATTTCATTTTGAAATGCAGCTGCTTTCTTGCTAACCAATGCAGTTAGTAAAACATGACTTTACAAAAAACTATGAAAAAACCAACACATTTCAGAGGTTGAAACTGTAGATCTTCAAGTAATGAAAACTATCAAAGCCTCGTTAACTTCAGCAGTGCTCGTTTAAAAGAACTTGAACTTTCGCAACAGCTCCTGCTCTAGAAATGCAATTAAGATCTTTCATGTCAAGCACCAAAACTGACATTCCCCAACCACAGCACCATCCACTTCTGTCATTCAGGGCTGATAACTCTCCTTCTGCAACTCTCACAGCCATAGCTAGAAAACAATTGCTACCAAGTTACTTCAGAGGTTGAGGCAGGTTTCCAAACCACAGAAATTTTTGCTAAACTGGTCCTATATTTGCTATGTTTCTCCAAAGGACATCAACTAGACGTTCTGATGTGGGGCACAACTTTGTAAGAAGTAACACAAGAACGACAGATTGGACTTAGTTGCTAATTATTGCTTTTCTGCCAAGCGAACCAGGGGAAACTAAAATGACATCTTTAATACCTGTCGGAATATTTCTTTGCAGAATAGCATCCATAGCACAGGTCAAAGTCATCACACACGTTGCAGTTCATTCTCCGACCTATGATAACTCCTTGGCAGTGATCGCAAGCGTACTCCATGTTAACCATTTCATGGTCATCCTCATGCCCTTTGGGTTTAACTCCACCTGTAAAGAAATATTTTAAGATTTCCCCGTAAACCCTTTTTGATAAAGATCTTTCTTGATGTCAAATTCACATTCAGATTAGGAAAAGCTAAACATTTGTAAAATGTCCAGAAGAGAAGTCTTTTACTTATTTCATGTATAATTCAGCAGATGCTATTTTACCTTTGAGTATAGGGTTTTGAGGGTTTTGTTAAATGATTCTTACCAAGAAAACAAGTTTTACACAGATCCATGTCATTGCACTGCAGACAGCGGTAACGATGCCACGGTGCAATTTCATCACAGCCATCACAGGATATGTCCACGTTCAACAGGTCGCAGTAACGAGCAACAAACATGTGCATCTAGAGCAATAAATGGACACAATTTACTTGAGAATTATTTTCCGACTTTGAGAAAGCTCTTTTTAGACAGAAAGAACACTTCCCATGCCAAAAAAAGGAAGGGGATCTTTTCATCATATTAGACTTTTGAAGGCCTACAGGGAGCCAGTGATCCAGATCATGAATAACCAGTTTAAGCCAGATTCCTTTCTCTGCTCTAGGCTTTTAGAAGTCTCCTGTTTGCCCCTTTGGCAGATAAATAAGCAAATAATGAGGTCACCTTTCTCTGCTTCTCCGGGTCAGCTTGAGCTATCTTTTCGTACCAGGCTTCAAACATCACATCCTGACATTCATCCATCCACTCACAGTTCTGCTTGTAGTCTGCAATTTCATCTTCTTCACTCCACTGACTAAAAGAAAAGCAAGCGCAAAATCACGTTTGAATGCAGCCGAGCTTCCCTCTAATATAAATTGGGAAATATGTGTATATATTTTAAAGAACAAAGCGGTATAACATGCTAATAAAAACAGAATCGTGAGAACTCCAGTTCACTTGGTTAATAAGTGAGCACATAGACACCTGCTTCTTAACTCTGTGACAAGTCCATAAACATATATGGGGAGCCATAGTGTAAAACCAGAAAATCCAAGCTGCTTTTGCTAATGCTGGCAGATCAGCCGAGATGTTTTAAAAGTTTTTTGGCCCTTACATTTGCCATTCACAAGAAGTACAACCACTATGAAACTGCAGCATTCAGGTGTTAAAAACATTTGATATTTATCAAGACAAGGAACAGCATTATCTCCCTCCTGCTACATTGCTAAACAGGTGAGGTGTTTTAGCAGTAATCAGGTTAAAGATAAAATTTTAAGTTTTTGAACTAGCAATGCTGCGAAAAATTTCAAATACCTCAGTTAAGCCTTTGCACACTGGCCAAAATTATATCACATTGTTAATAGTACTTTTACTGCTTGTTCCAGCACAAAGTGCAGGAGCCTTGCTTGAAAAAAAGTGGTATCAACAGTTAGTGCCACATGAAAGCTGCATTATTCCTGACTCACCAAATGACACTGTCATGGACACTTATGTTTTCTTGTGATGTAGTCATAAGAAGCTGTGGTAACTGAATCTCAATGAAGAAGGAAAGATCGCTCGGCTCCCAACTCATATCCAAAAAGTGAAGGAGAGTTGTCTGCACACATGATAAGGCAGGAAGCAACGATCTAAATAAAAACACAAGACAACAAAACATGACAGTTCTAACCGCAAACTGAAGTAGTCTGTTCAGGGAGTAAATGTAGAACCACCACTATACACTGGCTTCCAGGCTTTATTCTGCATTAAATTAACTATGTGGCAGTAATTCAGGTTTACTGTGGCATAAGCTTACACAATTTAGCAAGAAGAATAGCCAACACAATTTGAAATAAAGATGATGTCCTTTATGGATGTAGTTGAGACAGAGCTTAGGCAATAAGTCAAGGTTTAACACTGAGAAATTCATTGTTCCTGCGTAGTAGTAATAAAAAGCTAACATAGCATTTTTGATCACAAGATCAAGGCTCCTTATTTAGTTCTGCAAAGTACAGTCAAACTTGATTGAGGCATTAAACAATAAATAACAAATGAGAAGGGAGGAAGTGAAGAACAGGAAAAGAAAACAAACTCAAGTAATACAATCGATGTACTGTACCTGTCATTAATAGTACTAAATCCCTTCACAGAATTCACCAGGAACAAAACAAGCTGATAGTAGGACTCACGAATCTCTTTGTGTAGCTCAGCACCACAGCCTTCCAAGTTTCCAAAGTAGCTAGAAATTGAAGAGTCAGTTTAGTAGCCTAGAATTCACTGTTATGTTTGAGGTAGCGTGCTCGTGGCACTAACGATAGAACCTTCCTTCAATTTAAAAAGGTGCTTTACAAAAACCTAATCAAGATCTTAAAGGAAACCAGTGTGCTGCAAGATGAGCACTAAAAGCTCTTGACAAGAGAGAAACCAGCCAACAGAGTTCCAGCACTGTGCACAAACACAATAGAAATCCCACTGAAATTCAAGAACCAGAACAGCAGTGTTAGCTCCTGCTTTGAGATAGTGCTTTCTAGTTGCAAGTAATATTTGGAAGAAAAAAACCCTTCCAATTATCTTACCTTACTTAGAACAACAACTGCACATACATACAGTTGATATTACTTTTTTGCCTCTTTTTTCTGTGCGTACATGCACGCCCTGTAACTGGTACGTAGTTCACAGCACTGCAGGCCTTGGCTGGCACGTCCATCACTTTAGCCCCTGGCACACGAGCGAAATACACCACCCCACCCTAAAATTTATCTTGTATCACATCCAAAGTTGGGAAAATTCATGAACAAGCAACTAGTTGACTAACAAGATCTAACATGCACCATTCTTGGAAGTTAATTCATCTGCCAGATAGGTATTCTGTTAATTTACAAAAATCCTAAAGATGCAAAGCTACATAACTAATTACAAGCTAAATGGGTTAGATCACTACAGCTTTACAGGATGAGAAAGAAGCCAATCTAGAATTAGACAGGAATTTCAACTAAAGCAATAACTGAAGACCCTACAATGTTTTTGAGTTTGTTGTGATCTGGTTGGAACTGTAAAGATGTTTCTAGGTGTCCAGACTGTGATTCAACCACGTGGTAACTACTGGGATGAATAACTGTGAAACTAAGTCCCACTTGAAAACAATCATTGATTTTTTTTTTAATGAAGCACCCAAGATACACATAGTAGCCTAAAAATGAATCATCATGTCATATTTCTATCATCCATGTGAATTAAAAAGCAGTAACTTTCTACCATTTTCAATTTACATGACTGGGAGAACACAAGGACTAAGACATGTGGCTGAGACTTGTATAAATAATTACTTACTTAGTAAAATCTTTCTGACAGGCTAGAAGTTCTAAGAGGAAAAGCACACAGGGTGGAAGAAAACAGTGTGGCTGTCCAAGGGAGCTTAGGCACCGCCGGATTGTCTTGAGCACTTCCAGAATAGCCTGCCCTTGGGATCTTCTCAAAGCAAGAACCTTTAAAACACTAAGAAGAGCAAAAAACATCTATGAGGACTTCAAAACATTGTGCTTAAAGTAACCCAAATAAATCACAACCAAGAATTACTTGAATAGTTAAACATGAGTTTGGTATTTAAATTTTCTGGTGTATTTCAGCAGCAGTGCATTGCAGTTGGAATGGGTGATAAACTTTCCACTGGAATCCAGCACTCCCTCCACCAGTCCACATTTGAGAGACAAGCTGAGACTTGGAAATCTGTCTTTTGATTTACATTTTCAGAAGACCAGGTAATCCAATAAAAGATGCAACTACTCTACATTTGGTATCAAGGGTTACTAGTACTGCTGTACCATATCACAGAATCACAGAACGTCAGGGATTGGAAGAGACCTGGAAAGCTCATCCAGTCCAATCCCCCCGCCGGAGCAGGAACACCCAGCTGAGGTTCCACAGGAAGGTGTCCAGGTGGGTTTTGAATGTCTCCAGAGTAGGAGACTCCACAACCTCCCTTGGCAGCCTGGGCCAGTGTCTGTCACCCTTACTGAGAAGTTTCTTCTCAAATTTAAGTGGAACCTTTTGTGTTCCAGTTTGAACCCATTACCCTTTGTCCTATCATTGGTTATCACCGAGAAGAGCCTGGCTCCATTCTCCTGACACTCACCCTTCAGATATCTGCAACCATTAATGAGGTCACCCCTCAGTCTCCTCTTCTCCAAGCTCAAGAGCCCCAGCTCCCTCAGCCTTTCCTCACACAGGAGATGCTCCACTCCCTTCAGCATCTTTGTTGTTAGCTGTAAGGATGCTGTGGGAGACTGTGTCAAATCCCTTACTCAAGTCAAGGTAGATCACGTCCACCGCTCTGCCATCATCCATCCATCTTCTTATGTCCTCATAAAAGTCAATGAGGTCGGTCAAGCACGACTTCCCCTTGTTGAAGCCATGTTGACTGCCCCTAATGACACTCTTATCCCTGATATGCCTTGAAATGGATGGCTCTTTGTAGATAAGAAGCAAAACGCTGCTGCAAACAGGTCTCAGGAAGCAAGACAAGAAACAGCCAAGTAATTGTTTTCACATTCTGAAGTTCTACATGATAGAAGTGAATCAAAGGAAATAAAACTCTCTGTAAGCCCCTACGTGGTTGTGAATACTGAACTCCGATACGGAAATCTGACAACTATTCATGTAAAAAATTATTTTCAGTTCTATCTTGCAGCTAAAAGATGTTTCATTCCATGTGAAGAGGTCTGAAGACAAGTCTCTGTATTTTATAACTGGCAACATTTTTGATTTGCTTACCTTTCATGTGAAAGTGATTGATCCTTAATGAAGTTTAATATGTTTTTCAATATGGGATATTTCTCTTTCACAGTAGGCACAGCTCTCGGCTCTTCCATTGATCTAAAAGACAGGAGCCTTAGTCTTCCACGGCTGAACTGAGATTTTCGTGTAGGAGTGGAAGGAGGTGATGATGTGTCTTCTTGCTGCGAAACTGTATTTTCGACAGGCTTACTATGAAACAGAGATGCTTCTTCTGTTTGAAGGGGTTCTGCAGCTTGTTTAGTCTTTGTGTCAGATTGTGTAATTTGGCCCCCCTCTTTTGAAACAGGATGAGTTACTACAGTGGAAGACAATGAGTGTGTTGCCTGGAAGTCTGTGTCCACAACAGAAGCTTTTCTTTGGCATTTATCACTGGTATACTGTTGGATATCATCAATATCTTGGGCTTCCAAACTGTCTGAAGCAGAATCTTTCGTCTTTGCTCTTACAGGCAAAAAATTCAGTAGTAAAAGGCTCTTCTGAATACAAAGTTTTGCTGCAGCATAAATAAATGGCAGAGTTAAAATCATGACAACAGAACACCAGCCTTGCTGTCTTCTGCTTAGGAAGAAAGTGATTTATCTTTTCTCTTCTGAGCCAATACAGCTAGAAAATACTGTTTTTCCTACTGTATTAATCATTAAGCTATCAGTTACTTAACTCTAGATTTCCAAGTGCTAAATCTGAATAATCACATTGAACCACACAACGCAGACAGTAGTGAACAAGAACACATTTGATTCTATTAACAATCAGACGCTATTCTACCTTCAGTTAATTGTGGTCACAAGCATCTACAAAAATAGATGAACATAAGCTCAGAACCAGGTGACCCAAGTGAGAGGTCATTCCCTGTAGAATTTTCTCCTGTACTACTTTCTACAAAGAACAGTAGAACACAATCCCAGATAGTTCACGTAATGTACACTAGTTCCTCTGCTAAGGTATTACAGAGTAGCCTTGGTTGCTAACTTGGCTTTTACAGCAAAAACGTCTAAGACTTACAAGTTGTTGTTTTACTAAATTACCTGGAATGCGTTTCTATTTGGAAAGGCAACACTCACCAAGAGTTTCCGGGTTCACCTCACTTGCTTCTGTGTTCTGCTTCTCTTCAATATCATTTCCCCGACTCATCATGGATTTTTGTTTCATTTCCAACTGTAGACACAATGTTAAAATAGTTAAAATATTACTCCCCCTGTACATCCATAAAGCAGGGTAGTATGAAAACTACCGAGCATTAAAGGAATTTAATCTCAGGTTAAATTAGATTAAATTTCCTCTCAGACAGGAAAGAGGAGGGAGGAGGTCACACGGTACCAAACCAGTTCATTTGGCCAGCCCACATCTGAAGGGGTCACAGGAGTAGCAGAAAAATGGGCCACGAACTGGAAGTTATCAAAGGCCATGTGGTTATTAACATCTAGAATCTCCTGCAGACCAGTGAAATCTCACTGAATTTTGGCTCCCTGCAGCTGCAGGTGATGATGCAGACACCTCTCACCAGGTTGTGAGCTGATGACACCAGCTCTTGACATACGGCTTATGTTTCAAGAAAAATTACATGCAAAAAACTCTGAACTGAAGCCAGTTACTTGCTTGTCAAAGAAGCAATTATTTCCTTTTCTTTTAGCACTGCATTACTGTGAGAATGATGGTTAAGACAGATTTCTTTCTATGCTATAGCTCAAAAGAACTCTAACTGCTATGTGAGAAACTTCCTAATTAACAACACACTTTTTTGGCTGTAAAGCAACACGAATCAACTGATTTTGAGTCAAATTCAGTTCTAAATACTCATGACACATCTGAGGTTGAGGGAAGGAAAGGGGTGTGAGAATGCATTTAAATGTTTAAGTTCAAAATTTAGAAGTGAATATATGTTCTTACTAAATAAAAACAGTTGACCTAGAGTCACTGAAGGGAAACATGGTTCCACCCTACTCCTTAACATTGCATTGCAAAATATTAAGGTAAATGACATTAACAGATATCTTCCTGAGCGATCTTACCATCCATATTCTAATGGAATCGGCCAGGGAATATACTTGTGCAAACTCATCGCTCAAAGGCACCTTCCCTCCACTGTTGACTGGAAATGAGAGAGAGTATTGTTTATTTACAGCTCCATTTTCACACAACTTGACTATTTAACTACAATTATGCTACAGCTTTCCCTTCGTCTCTTAGTCAATACTTGGAATTATGCCTGTAAGAAAAATAGGGAATAAAATGCACCAACTTTCATGTGCCTTAAATATCGAAACTGCACCTTGACAGAGTTATTTGCAAAGTTAAATTATTAATATCTTTCCTGTCTCTTCCCAAAAGTGATGCCTGCAGTCAGGGAAAATAAAAACTGCTCCCTCCACATGCAAATATCACTAATGCAATCTATAGATGCATTTAGTTATAATATTTTTCCCCCTTTTGTTTTATACTATGACATTCTGGAATGGACTTTCAAGATCAATTTACAAAAATTAGAGACCTGACAAAACAGGTTCCTTCCTATTGAGGATCTTCCCTCTTCCATTATTTTTTTAATTGTTCTCTTCAGCCGCACTTGCACAAACTTCATGTGGCATAAGCGAACGCAGGTCCTGCAATTAGTCTGCCCCAGCAAGACTGACAGATGAAGCTATTAATGTAATAGTAGGATGGATATCTTAGCTACTCGTTAATATTTTCATGAGCTACCACAGTTTTCAGTCTTACTCAGCAATCAATTGTCAGACACAGGCAAAACAACTGAAGACAATAAACACTTCAGTCGTCAAGTCAGTCTTTGTGTCAATCATTCTTAGCCATAACTTTATAGCTCAAAATGCAACATGTTTAGCTTCAAAATTGTGACAGAAAGTGAAAGCCTAAAAGGAAACCCTTCAAAACTAAGTAACACCTTATTATCCTGTACTTCAAAATTATCAGCTTAACCGAAGGATGGTGTAAGTTTAAAAGCTGTCCATTTTACCTACTGAAAATGGACATTATACAAGTTAAAAGCAAACCATTATTTTTTATTTAAATGATATATATATTTTTTGAGGATGCCAAGGTTAGTTTCCACAGTATAGCATATTGGGAGGTAATTCACATCTCCTACAATCCCAACATTTAAAAACATATATAAGTTGATGGTGGTCTTTTAGAAAAGATACAAGAGTGGAAAGTGACGCAAGAACCTCTAGTCACTGGGAGCCACATTGTTCTGAATTATAACCCCAGAGGACAACACCACTCTCTGGGTATATTATATGGCTTAATCAGTAGCTTGCGATGGTTATTAATATTTGGACAGTGCTCTGAAGATAAAAGAATAAATAAACAAAAAATCAACACTCTAGAGATAAGCCTTACCTAGTCTACCAGTCTACCTAAATGACGACTTCTTTAGACAGAACATATTTTCAAGAGTTGCCACACTAGGCTGACTTTTCAAAGCTTATAAACTGAAGATAGCCTTTTACAAACTTATTACAACCTTATTAAGATAGTCTAATATTAGAGTTACCATATTTTTGAAGCTTCTCATATAAATCTGGAGTGAGATACACCAAAGCAGCAAATGTTGAGTTCACAGCTTGATCAACAGTAGAACCAGCAACTATATCTGTCTTTGGGGTCTGTTTTTTACATGCCTGTGTAAGTCCTTTGAAAAGTTCAGATTTTTGCCCACTGAAGTCCTGGGCAGGATCTGATTTTGCAAAGTCGATAAGAAAGTTACGGCAGTCATCTTGGTGAGAGCTCCTACCCTGGAAAGAATGTTAGAAAACATTTACTTTAGTATTATCTGAAAAATCAGTGCAGCGCATTTCTACAATTAAGTCAGTTTGCGGTGTATCTACTGCAGCTGAGCAACCTGAGTTAATGACAATGTCCCTGCCCAAAGTAGGGGACGAATTTGATGATCTTTGAAGGTCCCTCCCACCCACTCTATGATTCTATGAAAACAGAAACCAATAAATGGCACAGAACACCAGTTTCTTTCCTCCTTGATATTTGAATTAATAATCAGTTTTATCACAACGGCATATCAGCTCATTAAGTCTAAACAAAACTGTGTGATACACGGGGATTTCACGCTAATGAAATAAAGGTAGTGGTGCAAGTACCTCTTTTTTATCTTGGTGCAGCCGACTGCCTTGGCTGGCTCCTGGGAGCGCCTCGGGACACATCTGATGCCTGAAGACAGGTTTCCATAGAGGGGAATTCAGAACTGATGTTACTTTCAAAGGAGGCAAGTCTGCTTTACTACCTAGTTCTGCAAGAAATTCAGAACAGACACTTTGATTACTAAATGTTTTTGTTCATTTTTACAGATTAATGAAAATGATAAATGCTAAACATCCAGTGGCGGCAGGCAGGGGGCAGGTAAAGCAAATAAACTCAACGAGTAATTTAACAGCATTCTCTAGCTTCTATTTTGCTAATGTGGCACAGAAAACTGATGTATCCTTTCTTTAATGATAGCACCAACATCTTATCTTACAGTGACAATATGGTAAATTATGGAGGGCTTTAAACATGACCCTCTTATCCCTGAGATGCCTTGAGATGGCACCAAGCAGAAGTCATTCCATCAGTTTCCCAGGGATGGAGGTGAGGCTGACCGGTCTATAGTTACCCGGGTCCTCCTTCTTGCCCTTTTTGAAGACTGCAGTGACATTTGCTTTCCTCCAGTCCTCAGGCACCTCTCTCGTTTCCCAAGACTTGGCAAAGATGATGGAGAGCCGTCCAGCAATGACCTCAGCCAGCTCCCTCAGCACCCGCGGGTGCATCCCATCCGGACCCATGGATGTCCAGATTGCCTAACTGCTCCCTAACCCAGTCCTCAGCAACCCAGGCAAACTCCTCCATTGTCCTGCCTTCCTCTGGGGCCTCAGCGGTACAGGGCTCCTCAGGACAGCCTCTGGCAGAGCACACAGAGACAAACAAGACATTCAGTAACTCTGCCTTCTCTGTATCTTCTGTCACCAGGGCACCCACTTCGTTCATCAGTGGGCCTGCATTGCCTCTGGTGTTAGTTTTATCTGCCACGTATTGGAAAAAGCTCTTCCTTGACCCCTCTCACCAGGTTTAGTTCTAAGGAGGCCTTAGCTTTCCTAGTTGCCTCCCTATACCCTCTGACAACAGCCTTATATTCTCCCCAGGTGGTCAGCCCCTCCTTCCATGATCTATAAACTCTCCTCTTCCACCTGAGCATACCCAACAGTTCCCTGTTTAACCACGCAGGTCTCCTGGCTCCCTTCCTTGACTTCTGGAAGTTAACTCGTGAACTCAAATTTACATCAATACCAAATGCTCATGTGAAGCTTTTAAAATCATTTGTGTCCTAAGCTCCTAATTTTTGCAGTTTGCTGGCTCCATATCCACACCAACAACATGGAGCTGGATCACAGCACCAGGGAACAATTTTAAAAGAAAAAGGAAGAACGGAAGATTGGGCAAACTCTGATATTACTTCGTAAATGTAATTCAGCTTAGTATGATTACTTCCATGTGTCCATGTCTTCCTAACATCGGCTTCTGAATATTAGAGATTTGAAACATAAGGTCCTTGTATCTCCTCTTTGTACGGCATCACAACCTCTGGAGCTATTAAACGCACTCACCTCGTAGAGATTTCAGCGCCATACTTCGGGAAGCCAAGCGCCCCATCAACCGCGATACCAGAAGTTGTAAATCCAAGCCCCAAGAAACGGCGACGTCCGGCAGGCCGTAAGCAGTGACGATGAACTTGTAGCCCCACTCATTATTACTGCTGTCAGAGTGAAAGAGAAACTGCAGCCGTGGGCCAGCCTTAAAGGTCACTTTCTACAGAGCAACAAAACAGTCATTTTGCCAAGTGTACATGACAGGAAGACGTTTCAGGGTAATGAATTTCCTTCAGTAACTGTGGGGTTTCAGTATTATGTTCTGTCCCTAACACATCTAATTCCCCCGCCACCCGAATCAGAAACACACAATACTAAGCAGGTACAATTTCTATTCAAACTGCAAAATGAGAAATTTTATAGATGATTGAGCTTTACAAGTCAAAGCCATACAACTATAAAGAAGCATCTGATTAGAGTAGGTGTCACCGAAGAAGAGCACGACCACTCCAAATTGCCCCAAAATTGCAAGGGCAGAGTGACAACGAGGAAGTTTTACCCAGGTAGTTATTACAGGTCGTTAAACGTGATCATTACTTCTCATTTTGACTGACCGTTCCTTGGATAACAGCAACACAGACGGATTTTTCACTCATTCACTCATTTTATTTGCCTCATTTTAGACTTTTTCCCTCAACTCCTACCCCCGCCTTTGAAAGGGAATAAAGACATACACACAAGAACACACACATCCTTATAGACAATAGGTTTTCTGCAAGCATCATAAGAATTTCCTAAGAATGGATATTTCACTTGGTTCAGAATGTTAAAGGTGCTCACCTTAGGCCACTTCTCTGTGCCAACCTTTGTATCGTAACGAGTTTTTGCACCTCTGGCATCAGTAAACTCCAGGTAATCATACCTGTGAAAATTGCAATTCATTACTTCCAAGTTTACTTTTTAAGTTTTGGGGGAAAACATTTGCTTTTGGACTTTCACGTGTGCTGCATCTCAGTGTACCCTGTCACACCTCTCTGAACCACACCTGCATTGCTTCACATGACCGCTAAGGAATCTATTCTGTGTTTCAATGCAATAGTTCCAGCAAACACAGAGCTGCTGAAAGCATTTAAAATTGGGAAACTCTTCAGAATTGATAATGGGTGCTGGTTTTAACATCTGGCATATGCCTGAACTAAGCAGTAGCCTGATATGTTACCAAGAGGAACCAAGCCAGTAGTTTTGCCTAAAGAGGGCAAAATAAATACCACAAGCACAAACTCTGATGTTCAGAGCAATACTACAGAACAGATCAAGGCCATAGGAAGCAAAATTCACATGAACAGCATGTCTGTACATTTGCTAGAAGTGGCTTTCAGCACAATAAGTCATTCAAAATACACATTGTATATTATGCAGGACAATGAAGAAATTGAAATGGCATACTCGGAGAGCAAGGAGGATTCCTTGCACATTGAATTACCGCTCTGCAAATAGGTATTTGAATCTAATGCAGCACAAGACCAAATTACCTCCTTTCAGTTTCACATTTTTCATCAAATTCCACCTCAAAGTAAGTTGCCCCATGGCACAGGAAGACTGACACCTCATGGCAATTATTTGCATAGTTATGAGGCGATTCCATTGTCCATGTTCGCAATACTACAGGCTGTTCTTGCTGCCAGCTTTCCATTTCCATCTGTAAAACAAAAATGTATTCCTGAGATACAAGTGTAAAGCATTTAAAAATAAATAAAAATTACCACGTTAGATTTTTGTGTCAATACTTGTAACCTGCCAGACGTACATACAGAGTGGCATTTAAAAGGCTACGGCATTGATTTACACCTGAACTAGTTATAAAGATACCCTTGATAGTCACAGGAAGGAAATACTTCTAAAGCAAAATTCATCCAGTCTACTGGGGAGGAGACATTCTCACCCCAGAGGCGCCTACAAGTCAACAAAGAGAGTCTACATGACTGGTGCAGGTTTAAACATCTACACTACAGACATACAGAATTTATTTGCATCACAGAATCCCAGAATGTCAGGGGTTGGAAGGGACCTGGAAAGCTCATCCAGTGCAATCCCCCCGCCGGAGCAGGAACACCCAGCTGAGGTTCCACAGGAAGGTGTCCAGGCGGGTTTGAATGTCTGCAGAGAAGGAGACTCCACAACCTCCCTGGGCAGCCTGGGCCAGGCTCTGACACCCTCACTGAGAAGAAGTTTCTTCTCAAATTGAAGTGGAAATTTTTGTGTTCCAGTTTGAACCCATTACCCTTTGTCCTATCACTGGTTGTCACCAAGAAGAGCCTGGCTCCATCCTCCTGACACTCACCCTTTATATATCTGTAACCATTAATGAGGTCACCCCTCAGTCTCCTCTTCTCCAGCTCCAGAGCCCCAGCTCCCTCAGCCTTTCCTCACATGGGAGATGCTCCACTCCCTTCAGCATCTTTGTTGCCCTGCGCTGGACTCTCTCCAGCAGTTCCCTGTCCTTCTGGAACTGAGGGGCCCAGAACTGGACACAATATTCCAGGTGTGGTCTCACCAGGGCAGAGTAGAGGGGAAGGAGAACCTCTTTGACCTACTGACCACCCCCTTCTAACCCACCCTAGGTACCATTGGCCTTCCTGGTCACAAGGGCCCAGTGCTGGCTCATGCTCATCCTGCTGTCCCCAGGACCCCCAGGTCCCTTTCCCCTACGCTGCTCTCTAACAGGTCATTCCCCAACTTATACTGGAACCTGGGGTTGTTCCTACCCAGATTCAAGACTCTACACTTGCCCTTGTTATATTTCATTACTTTTTTCCTTGCCCAACTCTCCAGCCTGTCCAGGTCTCTGGATGGCAGCACAGCTTCCAGTGTCAGCCACTCCTCCCAGCTTGGTGTTATCAGCAAACTTGCTGATAGTGCACTCTATTCCCTCGTCCAAATCATTGATGAATATATTGAATAATACCGGCCCCAGTACTGACCCCTGAGGCACTGCACTAGATCCAAGCCTCATCTGGACTGCGCCCCATTGACAACGACTCTCTGCCTTCTTCGCTTCAGCCAGTTCCCAGTCCACCTCACTGCCCGCTCATCCAGACCGCACTCCCTCAGTTCAGCTGTGAGGATGCTGTGGGAGACTGTGTCAAATGCCTTACTCAAGTCAAGGCAGATCACGTCCACCGCTCTGTCATCATCCATGCATCTTGTTATGTCCTCATAAAAGTCAATGCGGTTGGTCAAGCACAACTTCCCCTTGGTGAAGCCATGTTGACTGCCCCTAATGACCCTCTTATCCCTGATATGCCATGAGATGGCACCAAGCAGAAGTCATTCCATCAGTTTCCCAGGGAGGGAGGTGGGGCTGACCGGTCTATAGTCACCCAGGTCCTCTTTCTTGCCCTTTTTGAAGACTGGAGTGACATCTGCTCTCCTCCAGTCCTCAGGCACCTCTCCCATTTCCCAAGACTTGGCAAAGATGATGGAGAGCAATGAAGCTAAAAATATTAAGCACATACTACTTTTAATTTCTTTTCCTCCTCCCTCCTTCCTATCTACCTTCTGGGCTCCTCATTCCAGTTGCACTTTTTGATCGTTTTGCTCACCTTTCATATCAATACAGATACATTTCTAGTTCTTCACTCAACATTTCATTACACATCCCATGCTTTTAGAAGACTGTCAGCTCCTTTCAAACACTCAGCAATAGAATCACCTGAATTTTCTTTGTCTTTCTTGCAATTTTGCTTTGGTTTCACTGCACTTAGTAGTGCCTGTATCTTTAGTTACCTTATGAGGCTCACTACACAGGCTTTTCAGTGGTTCTATCAAAGTGCTGAATCCCTGTAGCAGAGTACAGTATGGAATATCTAAAGTGCAAAAATCCAACAAGAAGATGACCTAGGAGAAAACAGAGGTCTCATGAAAATGCACGTAAGCACAGCCATGCTACCCGGGAATGGTACAAAACCCCAACGTTCACTTACCAGCTGACGAGTTGCCATAGCAAAGACAGAGTTACTTATTTTTTCTACTATTGTTTTGCCACTATATTGAGATAAAAGTGACTGCAAAATCGTTCTGATATTTGACAGGAACTGGCCCACATCTAAAGAGAAAAAAAACCCTTAATAGCCACCGTAAGGATTTGCTACCACAATCTACTTTATCAAACACCTAAGTGCATGGTGATGTGCAAAGACAGCAGGAAAGGCATCTGCTGCCAAGACAGTGACAGTCAAGAGCAAAAGCAGTTCAGAGAAGTTTGCTGTGATATTTGTATTGTGGAAATAAGTCATGCTCATCAACGATATAAAAAAACAAAAACAAAAGATGAGTGATGAGTAATTTAATCAAACACTCCAAGACTGTTTCAACAATCTCAGTGTATCCAGCAGCCTCCCTACACAACTAAGAAATGCAGCTTAAGTAAATAGCAAGGCCAGTAATTTTAGCTATAGCCTTACTTCATTTTAAAATGACAGACAGGAATATAAACTTATTCATAAACAAATAATAGAAATACAAAGTAATTTTACATAAGATTACATCTCCGTTAAGTATGTAGCCCAGTTAACTACTCAATACTGAGCTGCTACATTAAAAAAACCAACCAACCAAATAAAACACTGTAGCAATCCCCCCCCTAGAAGTGCCCGGCTTCTTGAGTAAGTTCCTTTCTCCTTGCATCACAAACATCTAGGAAAACACACATCACCACACAGGAGCTTAACAAAATAAGGAACATATAAGAAACCATAATGTTCAAATGGAAGTCTGTTACTGTTCGTTGCTTGATTGGGGGTTGTTTGTTTGTTGGGCTGTTTTTTTGTTAGCGGGTTTTTTTTCAGTATTTAATCCCCAAAATTTGCTGAATATTTTCTGAAGATTCTCCCAACGTAAAATTATTAGTATGGCTAAAATTCTAAGTTGCTCAATATGCCTACAGGTTCCTCCCTAGAGAGATTAGAAATGCTGTGACAGTTACAAGTATGCCTCAGGCAACCAGTGGCAAACCTCCTTATATTACGCTTTGCAAAATCACATTTTAAAGTCCTGTATTACACCACACTTAACCCTGTATTCAATCCCAGCACTTACAGGTTTTAAGTATTTCTACAGCAAGATCCTTCGCTGCATTTTCACTCCCCTTAAGCTGCAGGTAGCACCACGAAAGGAGGCTGCCTTGAACAGACCAGAATAAGGAAGACAAGACTGTGCCACTCTCTTGCTGTGCAACATCCAGCATCATCATTTCACACTGAAAAATAACAAAGAAAGTAACAAAAGGATATTCTCTTCTGCTGCAGAATGCCACACAATATGTACTACATAAACTGTGATGGACATTATCATCCCACTCAAGCCACAAAGAAAGATTAAATGCAAGCAACAAGCAGCATACAACACTGTGAAGCAACTAATGTCTTTTGTTTTGATAAATCACAATTTTAAGTAGGAATAGCTACATATGAGTCACTCGATGTTCTCAGCACATTTTTTGTGCATATGTAAATGACCCTCCTCCATTTACACCTCCCTTAGTGACATGACCAGTTCTAACCTCTCAAGATAGGATTATTACTTCTGTTTCCCTGTGTTGACAGGGTGCCAGAAAGCCTTTTCAGTGCTCTGCAAAAATACCTCTTCTTGTACATTACTTACTCTACTACTAAGAAATTTTAATGTTTAAAGGAAATTACTTCAATTGGTTGGAAAACGTAATCCTACAGACTTGGATAGCCATGAATAGTTTTATCCAGAAGGACAGGAAAGCTGGTTCTTTAGCACACATCTCAGGCATGCAGCTTGTGTTTGAATGCACACAAAAATCACAGCTAAAAGTAGGAAAAGGAAGAGTGCAAAGCCAGTTACCTCTCTTGCCGCCACTAGCAAAAGGGTATCCATGACTGAGAGCACTTCGCTTATGTCAAAATTTGCAGAAACTCCTTTTTCTGGTAATAATAGGAGTCCACCTGGATCCTGATCACTGCAAAACAAAGACGTTCTTACTAACCAATGACACGTAGCACTTGCTCTCCAAAACAGAAATTCAGTTATCCTTGTGACAAATCTGTAGAGATCCTTCTGTGTAATGACTATGAAAATCAAAAGTTTGGGTTCTAATCACTCCAGCCTGATTAACTCAATACCAAACATCACCATGGACAATCACTTAAAAAAATTGGAAAACAGCCTAGAAGAAGCTTAAAAGAAACATACTGTGATTTCAGCACCAACCCTGGACAATGTTTTATACAGCTATTCAGCCAATGAACATATTAAGTAGTATTCTCCTTTCTAAAGCAAAGTCAGTTGATTATTTTTTGAGATTTTCCAAGGGAATAACATTCCTAAACAGGATTAAATATGAACTGATTAACAAATGTGGGGTATCAGACAATTTATTTCAATGTCAGGACCCCTTACCTGAAGTGGGTACACAAAGATCTGAAGGCAAGATGTACAGATTGCTTATGCTCTTGCTCTGTGATGTTTTTCTAGAAAAGGAAAAAGATTTATTTTTATGATATGTTCTGTTCCCCTCCTCTGTGAAAAAGAATTCTAATTTCTGCGTGCTACTATTCATTTTTGGTAAGAAAGGCAGGGTTAGCACCTCTTTCTTTGGATAAGCTGCAGAGAGAAAGAGAAGGGGGAGGGTGAAAAGAAGCAAAGACAAAAAAGATTTTTACTTCAATGGGACAAAACGTGTATTATTTGACAACAAGAACTCAGATTTGTCCTCTTTCTGCATAAAGAAAGCAAGTACTAAACAATCAATTTCTCATTGAATGGTTTACCATCATGGTGAAGAGCTGGTGTCGTCTGGTCTGTCTGTCTGGGAAAAAGATGGCGGCTCCGCTGAGTAACGTGTTCTTCACCTCCTCTTTTAGCATCTTCATTGGCACGGAGTTACTGTCCCCCATATCCACCACTGCTCGTACAAACAGGACACAAAATTAAAAGTTCCAATTTATACTCCATCTAATACATTAGAGGCATAACTGAACTAAACTTCAAGCCTTCGTAATCCCATTACACACACAGAAAATGAGGGGAAACTTTCTGACTTCTAGCAAGAAAGCTTTTACTAGAATATATTTATTCACTGAATAAATGAATTCTAGGAACAGTAAGACTCAACAACTATCAAAGCTAATAAACTTTTCAAGATGTGACAGATACTATATACACTGATTTACGTCTAGCTTGCTTTCTGGAGGCAGTTAGGTAATTAACAAAAGAATTATACATTAATAAAGAGGATGCCATCCTACTTCCAATTAAATCTAATGGGTAATTCCCATTTTCTTCACTGGCTCCAGAATCTTCCCTGTGTTTCTGTTCCCTCATGTTGTCATAAAGTCTATAAAACCACTTCATAGGGTCAAGGAAAGTTTCATTGTGATAGACTAATTAGCACACACACTGATCTGAAGAAGAAACAAAGGAAGAGTAGTTGACTTGGCCTCTAGGAATAAATCTCTTTTTCCCCAATTGTAACTATTGTAACACACTTGTAAGCCACAATAGACAAAAACAGTTAATATATTCAATATAAATTACCTTCGCACAAATGTCTATAAAGCTCTTCTGCAGCTTCCGTGTGACCAGGCGTTTTGCTTTGAGAAGCTTCTGTAGGTTTAGTAGTTTTATTGTCTCCAGTAAGTACAAAAAAGCAGCTCTGGAGAAGCTGCAATAGCAGTGTTTGAGCAAAGATACATTCTTCCCTTGGGCTGTAGGAAAGCATAAAACAAACAGAAGCAAAAGCTAGAAAAGAAACTCTTTTGCACCAAATAGATAATGCTGTGAACACCACTATCTCAGACAGATAAAAAACACTAAGTAGAGAGTACACAAACAAAAAAAGTATAGCTACCAGCTAAATCCATCTATATCTCAAGCTTCTGCATAACATTATAGATAAAAACCCATATGGCAGCAGAAAGAAAATGTTATTTATGTGAATGATGTAGTTTAGGAAGAAGAAACTGCTCCAACTAAACTAAGCATACGTTATTTATACATACACAGGCAGCTTAGTGTTTCAGCACACAGTAAAGCAGCGACTTACGTTTGGTGCAGTTTACTGTAAAAATTCCAGAACAGCTGCAAATCAAGGCCTGTGAAATCTAAAAATGACTTGTATTTTAATCCACTCTCCTTCTGTTGAACCTTAAAAAGGCAAAGAAAAAGCAGGATTGGAAAATTAACTCTACATAGAACACTTTCTAAAAAGTAAATCCCTGAACACTGGGCTTAAAACAGTTCCCTAATAAATTTGCAGCTCACATGAATTCCAATTTAAGTTCTTTCATGAATATTCCTGTGTCTAAACTTATCAGTTCATGTCAAAACCTTCCCTTTCACAGAGCTACTAATAAGGACTCTCTCTCCTCCTTCCAGAGGTCTAGTCCCCCAACCCTGTCCTCACCACCACAAGTCTTCACGACCTCTTCCAACTTGACTGAAAGTAAATCATGGGGAAAATGAGATTGGCCACGGATCAGAATTCAAGTTAAAAAAGGCACAGACACCTACTGCACAAACAAAACGTGATTTTGTCACGTATCCTCAGAAGCAAAGCACATCACGCTGACATACATCAGCACATATCAGCCATACCTCTCAACCGTACACATCTCACCGGAGATGTTTACAGAATTATTTCAGAAAAAAAGAGGACCCATTTTCATCCACGCAGCTATTTTAGCTCTCTCTCAAAGCACTCTTCCCCATGCTTGCTTCTGTTGTATCTACTTCACCCAGCATTGTAACCCAATGCTGATAAATGGTTCTGAACTCTCTTCTGGACCCAAAGTGAGCATATTCTCTGTAATATACACCAAATGCTATTTTTCAGAACCCATTTTTTTCTCCACAGCATGATTTTAATAGTTATTAGTACCTAGTGGCAAGACTTTCCTTTATCCATTCACAACTACTGTTAGTATAGCTGTATGACTTTTATCATGGTAAATATACACTCAAGAATAACTAAGAAGTAAGAATACCAGGTCCTGTGCCAGCTGCTGGATGAAATGAAGTGTCTTGAGGAGCAGAGTTGTGCCGCAGACTGTGTCATCATCAGTTTTCCGGCACTGCAAGCAGTTCATGCTCCTGTTGGGCTCGTCTCGCAGAGGTCGAAGGTACCCGAGAACATGCAGGCCCTGAACGCCAAGCCGTTCTGCCGTGTCTTGTCTTGTGCACAAGAACTTGATCATCAAGTACTAGAAGGATATAAACACAGCACAAGGTTTTGTTTTAGAAGTCAGAGTAAATTTGGCTTTTAAAAGACATGAGTGCACATAAATGAGGAGGCTGCAGGTGGGGCAGGGGGGACAAGACTTATTCCCTGTCAGTCAACACTAGAAGTTTAAAATACTGAGGCTGAGACTCAGGCTAAGCTTGAACTAGACTCGAAGGGGTTGGGGTTGTAGCTGGGCTTGCATCAGTAGGACATCACTCTAGAGTTGATGAAGGCTGGGAGGCCTCCCATACCCCTGGGGTGAAGTCGGTGTGCTCAGCTCGCTCTCTGAAATGCGTGTACACCAATATGAGCAGCATGGGGAATAAGCAGGAGGAATTAGAAACCTGTGTTAGGGCAGGAGATTATGAGCTGGTGGCAATTACGGAGACATGGTGGGACAGCACACATGACTGGAATGTGGTCATGGATGGCTATGTCCTTTTCAGGAAAGACAGGCCAGCCAGGCATGGTGGTGGAGTTGCTCTTTATGTGAGAGAGCAACTACAATGTATTGAGTATTGTCCAGGCATGGATGAGGAGCGAGTTGAGAGTCTATGGTGAAAGTTAAGGGGCAGGCTGGCAAGGGTGATACTGTTGTGGGCGTCTATTATAGGGCACCAGATCAGGGTGGGGAAGTTGATGAGGCCTCTACAGACAGCTGAGAGCAGCCTCACAATCACAGGCCCTGGTTGTGGTGGGGGATATTAACTTCCCTGATGTTTGCTGGAAGGACTACTCGGCCAGCCACAGTCTAGGAGGTTCCTCCAGTACCTTGACGATAACTTTCTGATGCAAAGGGTGGAGGAGCTGACTAGAAGAGGTGCACTGCTGGACCTCATCCTCACTAACAAGGAGGGTCTGGTTGAAGTGGTAAAGGTTGAGGGCTGCCTTGGTTGCAGTGATCATGAGATGGTGGAGTTCAGGATCAGGATAGCAAGCAGAATTGCAACCCTGGATTTCAGCAGGGCAAACTTTGGCCTTTTCAGGCAATTGCTAGGGGAAATTCCATGGGCAAGGCTGCTTGAAGGTAAAGGGGCCCAAGATAGTTGGTTAATGTTCGGGGACTGTTTCTACCGGGCACAAGATCAGAGCATCCCGACATGTACAAAGTCAAGGAAGGGAGCCAAGAGACCTGCGCGGTTAAACAGGGAACTGCTGGATATGCTCAAGTGGAAGAGGAGAGTTTATAGATCATGGAAGGAGGGGCTGGCCACTGTTGTCAGAGGGTGTAGGGAGGCAACTAGGAAAGCTAAGGCCTCCTTAGAATTAAACCTGGTGAGAAGGGTCAAGGACAACAGGAAGAGCTTTTTCCAATACATGGCAGATAAAACTAACACCAGAGGTAGTGTAGGCCCACTGATGAACAAGGTGGGTGCCCTGGTGACAGAAGATACAGAGAAGGCAGAGTTACTGAACGCCTTCTTTGTCTCTGTCTACTCTGCTGGAGGCTGTCCTGAGGAGCCCCGTATCGCTGAGGCCCCAGAGGAAGGCAGGACAATGGAGGAGTTTGCCTCGGTTGATGAGGACTGGGTTAGGGAGCAGTTAGGCAATCTGGACATCCATGGGTCCGGATGGGATGCACCCGCGGGTGCTGAGGGAGCTGGCTGAGGTCATTGCTGGGCCACTCTCCATCATCTTTGCCAAGTCTTGGGAAACAGGAGAGGTGCCTGAAGACCGGAGGAAAGCAAACGTCACTGCAGTCTTCAAAAAGGGCAAGAAGGAGGACCCGGGTAACTATAGACCGGTCAGCTTCACCTCCATCCAAACAGATTTTCATGGTTTCTTACTTGGGAAATTCTACACTGCTGCATTTTGACATCAACTTCATCCCATTCTTCTTCCACTTCAAACCAGCCGATAGGATCATCGTCTCCCAAATCATCACACGAACAACTGCTTCTGTGGATAAAAAAAAACGTAACAAACTTTGTAAAGAAAAACTTAAAGAAACTGCAAACTCCCTCAGTTTAGCAGTGAGGATGCTGTGGGAGACTGTGTCAAATGCCTTACTCAAATCAAGGTAGACATTTTAATTATGGTCCCTAATCTCCCCTCACTCCTAAACAATGTTTCTGAGAAAATAATTTAATAAAGGCTAATTAACATACGATCTTCCCATAAATTGTCTCTGTTATCAGCAACCTGCACCTCAAACAGAAAGTTTGTTATATCCCTTTTTAAACAGGTCTTTAAATCAAGAAGCTGAAGACAACAGCTATATACATATTTCCTCAAACACATCAAATTGAGGCTCATTAAAACCAAACAAGTAACAATTAAATATGTATATTTTTTAAGTAATTTGCAACAATTCTCAGTAGTTCAAATGGCACTGCGAAAAGATCTAATATAACATTTCTGTTCCATGTATTCATCTTTACCTGTTTTTTAAAAATTGTTTGAATTCCCGCAGCTTCCATTTGTCGTAGCTTTCAAATCTTTTGAAGTGTTCCTCTGCATGGAACTTCTCCGAAGCGCTATTATAGGCAAACACCAGCCCGCACTGCGCCCCAATGGCACCTCTGCGGACCTGAAAGAACAAACCCAGAGCAACGTATTAAAAAGCTGACAAGAAAAGAAGGTGTTGATTCCACAGGAAAAAAATGGAAGGTAACTAAATGCTGACAATGGTGATCTCTGGAACTGCAATTTTTAGCTAAAGAAAAATTAAACACATTTAGAGAAGTGTGACAAAAACTTTTGTAAGCTATGGAACGTGGATCATGTACATGGTTAATATTTGCTACATTTATCACCCTGTAGCACCCTAACATTAACTAGAGTTCCACATGTTAATTCCTATGCTAATTTTTATATTTTCATTTTTAAAATATCCGAAACACTAATAAAACTAAAATTATGTATCCCAATATCACCACACTGCAAACCAGCTTCACTGTCTCTCCAGTTCCAGTTAGAATTTCTTTACTAGAAATCCATCCATGTTTTATTCTACTTGACACTGAAATCCTCATCCTTCTTCCAGGAATTAAACTACTGCTTTGCCTTAAATAAATAAATTCAGCTGCAGAAATCTAACTGAAGTTTTGTCCTGGCCATAAAATGGAATCACAAAATCTTGCTTTTAAACCACACATAAAAATCACACCAGGTGTTCAACTTACACTGATGTCTCTAAAAATAATTGGAAGAACTCTACATTTAATCTGAACACACATGCTATATATTTTGAAACCTGCTATTTGAAAAATTATTTTAAAGATAAGATCTTACAAATAAATCCATACCCTTTAAAGAGAAACCATACACCTTACAGTCACTATCTTGAGTATATGGCAAGATATAGACCAAAGCAATAAAAAAGAAAAGTCTCTACTACATGCCTGGAACAATTTAAGACCTTCCTTTCCTTATGTTCTTTGTGACCTACACCAAAGCAAAGCCCTAAAATAACACTATTTCATCATCTACTCTACTCTACTCTACTCTACTCTACTCTACTCTACTCTACTCTACTCTACTCTACTCTACTCTACTCTACTCTACTCTACTCAAAAAGCTCTACTTCAAAAGCATGCATGAACTACATACCTTTATTCTAATTTGTGTCACTTGAAATGAAGATTCAGTTCCAGTCGAAAGAATGATACTTGCTCTGGTTTTCCCAGTTTCCGTCAGAAAACCTAAAGCAGGAGTGGGAATAGAATGAGGTTGGAAGGGCTGCCAGTGCAAGCTGGTTGGAAGAGAATACTAAAGGGGGGGAAACACAAAACCAGAATGCTTTTCTAGCGCAATGCTCTCTAGTAAATGCTTCTAAATAAATGAGTAAGAGACAAGTAAAAATAAACATGTAGAATGTGCCAAATTTTCTATCGTAATAGTTTTTGTTTACCAGTAGCACTGCACAAGACAATACAAGATTTTCTGAAGAAAAGATGAGTTGGCATTTCACTCAAAAAGGAGGTAAATAAACACAAATCTGTTTCTTTAGTTTGTATCCAGCACATAAAAACATTGCATTAACAAAGACAGGCTTTAAAGGAGAATTAATAGGTGTGTGCAGTCAGTGAAAATGTCAATGATTTTTACCGTATCTTCCCATCAATATTTGGAAAAGCAGTGAATGATTCATGATTCAACCCACAAAATGTGCTCTTAGGTTATTTTCTTTGTGACAGTTTATTGCTGAATTTCACATAGAGTATCAATAACTCTCCCTAAAATCCAATATTTTAAAAAATTGTTTTGACAATAAACTGGCTCCTGAGAAATCTACCTTATGGTAAACCAGAATTTACATATTGTTTTGGTGGAAGGGTTTGTTTTGTTTTTAACAGACCTTCCTGGCAGATAAAAGTAACATCAGAGGCAACATAGGCCCACTGATGAACGAGGTGGGTGCCCTGGTGACAGAAGATACAGAGAAGGCAGAGTTACTGAACGCCTTCTTTGTCTCTGTCTACTCTGCTGGAGGCTGTCCTGAGGAGCCCCGTATCGCTGAGGCCCCAGAGGAAGGCAGGGCAATGGAGGAGTTTGCCTCGGTTGCTGAGGACTGGGTTAGGGAGCAGTTAGGCAACCTGGACATCCATAAATCCATGGGACCTGGGTGTCCTGGTGGACAGCAGGATGATCATGAGCCAGCACTGGGCCCTTGTGGCCAGGAAGGCCAATGGTACCTGGGGTGGATTAGAAGGGGGATGGTTAGTAGGTTAAGAGAGGTTCTCCTGCCCCTCTACTCTGCCCTGGTGAGACCACACCTGGAATACTGTGTCCAGTTCTGGGCCCTCAGTTCCAGAAGGACAGGGAACTGCTGGAGAGAGTCCAGCGCAGGGCAACAAAGATGCTGAAGGGAGTGGAGCATCTCCCGTGTGAGGAAAGGCTGAGGGAGCTGGGGCTCTGGAGCTGGAGAAGAGGAGACTGAGGGGTGACCTCATTAATGTTTGCAGATATATAAAGGGTGAGTGTCAGGAGGATGGAGCCAGGTTCTTTTCAGTGACAACCAATGATAGGACAAGGGGTAATGGGTACAAACTGGAACACAAAAGGTTCCACTTAAATTTGAGAAGAAACTTCTTCTCAGTGAGGGTGGCAGAGGCTGGCCCAGGCTGCCCAGGGAGGTTGTGGAGTCTCCTTCTCTGCAGACATTCAAACTCGCCTGGACACCTTCCTGTGGAACCTCAGCTGGGTGTTCCTGCTCCATGGGGGGATTGCACTGGATGAGCTTTCCAGGTCCCTTCCAATCCCTAACATTCTGTGATTCTGTGATTCCCTGCCATTAAACTATTGAGGACGACCAAATATGTATAAGCATATACACAAGAGCACCACAGCCTTGCTAACAGCCTTTGTGTCTGGTTGAATATTCTGGATTTTAAATCCAGGCTCTTACCATCCCCAGTCCATGGCTCCACAAGGAGGTTTTCAGGCCCTGATTTATCTTCTTTTCCCTTTACATCACATGCTTGCAAAGTCAGTCGTAATGGTTTTCCTAAATAAGAAAATTAACAGGTTTATCAAATTTATGAATTAGCCTATTTTCCAGTGAAGTTCTTCAGACAGGAAACAAATGAAAAAAAAATTACAATACTATGAGCTTTCAACCATTGTCAGACAAAAAAGGAGGAAGAAACTGGAATGTAAGAGTTATGGTAATCTAATATAGTTAGAATTTTAAATATCGACAGAAAGGCAATGAAAATCATGACAACCAATGTTCTTTCAACTGTTTGCACGCTTTGGAATTCATAGTACATGAAATACCACTCTTGTCTGACAAAAAGCAGCAGCTACTCTGTGAAAAATGAGACAACTTTCCAAACTTTTGAAAGTAAATACTGATAAAAAAATTATAAAATAATTAATGTGCTCTTCGGCATGATCCAAGAAGTCCTGACAAAACATACTACAAAGGGAAAAACTCTTCATGAGAGACTAATGATAATCTCAGAAGTTGATACCTGAGAAAACAGAGATTTATCAAACAAGTACAATCAATACAGCAAAAATCTTACCACCTTATGCCAGACCGCACATAGCTCTACACTTGTGCATGTTCGCAAGAGAGACCACTAAGTGAGGCTAAAGATACAAAAAAAGCGTGTTGCTGGAGGAATAAAAATACTTGATGCCATTTGCCTTTTACACAACACAATCACCATTATGATATAGGGGCCACCATCTATTAATACAGAGTTCAGGTTTGCTCCCTCAAGGTGATGCCACTTGCTTCAATCCTTAAATTACAGAAAGCTGATCTAATCACCAACTTTTAGTGCAGTTCAGCTTCACAGATTATCTTCTTGGTGATGGCTATTAGTTTAGACATCTTGTACAACTTTACACCCCAGCAGAACAAGTAAAATAACTCAGAAAGCTGCATATTGTCTAATGCATGTGCAGTAATGGATCCAATAATTATTAATTTACCGTATTTATAGAGCAGGTTCTGTCTAACTGTGGCCATGGAGGAGATAAGGGATGAAGCCTTGTACGGAGTGTCCAGATGATCAGAGATGGTACAAAGGGAACTTATCACCTTAGCGACACTCCCCCGCGCCAAGGCGAAGGCCAAGAGCGTAAGTTCAACCTCTGGAGTTGTACAACAACTAGGGAGGGAAAAAAACCAACAGCATGAAAAGAAAATTCAGGACACACTGTTTATAAATAAAGGCAAATAATGCTCACGTGGAAAAATCTAAGATGTCTGTTTCTTAACGTCTTTGAATTTTTCAAGGTAGTAAAAAAGAGCAGGTGAGTAAAAATGAAACAGATTTGCTATACAAATTCTTCTAAACCGTATCAACGGTACATCAATGCAAACTCACCTTGTTATTCTTATAAGGAAGCTATCTACTTCTTCCAAAACATTGGGAGATAAGAAGCTTGAAAAGTCTGTAGAGCCTGGTGTTAGGGACAGAGGTGGCATGTGTTGCAATGCTTTCCTAGTAGAAATGACAGAACATAACATCAGCAAACCAGACAGAATCAGAGAAAACAGCCTTCTACAATGAATTAGACACTTGAATCCCCCTGCTTTTTGTGAGGTGGTCTCTACAAATAGCTTCTGAGTGCAGAAAACCTATTTATAAAAAGAATGTCTTCAAAACGTAAAAATGGTATCGCTTTCTAGGCAGGTAAAGTTCAGCAACTGCTGGGTGATCTTGAATCTAGTCTCATAATCTCAGATTTATTGAGAGAAATAGGTCAAGGGGGGTTGAATTAAACCTGTGACAGCATTTGAAATAGCTTAGAGTCCAAACACTGCTTCTTTTTAAATGATTTGAACAAAGAGCCTGTTAATAAAGGGGAAATTGCTTTTAAATTATTTCAGAACAATTACAGAAACCAGGAGAGAATCTTGTTAGCTCAGATCAGAATTTTTGATTTCCGAAGATAACGTAATCACCCCAAAAACAGAAATTCTTATGCAGCTTCAAATTCACTCTATCCAATAGTAAAGTGTGCTTTATCATTTCAAACACTGAATTTATAATTCCTGAAAGCATATTTATAGTCAAGATTTCTCCATTATAACTTTTTTCAGCTTTATTATTTACTATTTAAGCTCAGTATTCATGTTATATTTCTAAAAAAATATCTAAACTACAGTAAAACTGAAGGCTTCCAGTTTTAGCAAAGCTTGCAAATGTGAGTTTTCCTCAGACATGAGCATGTATAAAGTTATCTAAACTTTAAAGAGGTTTCATAGATCACACAAATTAAATTATAGGCTTAATGGACTTCAGCCTGCAGCATTCATTAACCTAATGACAGCAGCGCTCTCCAGCATGGTGGCATCAAGCTAACTAAGCTCTATAAAAGTTGATGTGGGTGTGTAACAATTTTATTAGGATTCCGATCCTTCCAGTCATCGAGCAGAAGCGTTTGGCAGCCAAACCAGGAAATGTTACCCAGAAAACGGCAACGACCGCAAGCAAATATCTACAGAGATACTGTATCCCCATAGAATGCACGACAAGGCGTTACACAAACAAAAATTTGCTGAAAATAAAGCTAAATTAAGCTCCAGTCATAAGTGGGAGGTATTCAATGGTTGCAATCAATAAAGTTAACAAAGAAAATTTATTAATTTTGGGATTCTCAAAATTATTACAAGTAAATAGGTTAAAAATGGATTTTGAAGTGTCCATTCAGTCACGGCTTAACAACTAGATTAGATACAACAGGTAGGAGAATTACAGTTGTTCCAGTATGTGCAAATAGATTAAAGAGACATACCAAATTTAAACAGTGTGATAACCAAGAAGCTTAAACACCTTAATGGAGGGAGTGGAAACCAGTTAGACAAGGTAGATTAATTTAGTAAAACTAGAAGTATTTAAAAAAAAAAATCACACACCACGGAAGTTTGGTACTTACTGAGTATTTTGCAGAATAGTGTGAACGAATGCTGGATTTGTTTCCATGGAAGCTGTTACCAGAGAGGTCAGCAGAGACCAGTACCAGATAGCGGAAGCATCGCACACAGAGACGCCCACCTTCTTAACTCTCTGGTACCCCACAGCCCTGAGCCCGTGGATTCTGGTGTCGCACCCATCGCTAAGGCAACGCTTGATGTTTATCTGTACATCTGCCAAAACACAAAATAGACATTTTTTCACCTCGTTTCTTCTGCTAGAAGAATCCAGATATTCCTGCAAAACCTCTTAGAAAAACAGCAGCAGATATGTAACAGTACTCCCACATATGGACAACTATACACGTTTCTTCAATAGGCACCCTACGATTTGGAAAATTTAGCCTTTAAATGGCCTATGGGGTCCATGACATATTATACAGCGAGAAATTAGGAAAAAAGTAGTAAAAGACCCTCAAAGTGGAAAAAGATTACAGATTATTCTCCAGTACCTTTTTACCTACATACATAGGAAGTATCTTGGGAGTGGTAGTGAAGAAAAGAGCGAAAAAGGAGTAAAGCCTAAAATGCTTAAGTTACAGAAAAATTTTCATGTAAGTTGACCATTTTGTATAGCTGACATAGTCCTAGTTACTTCTGAGGAACAACATCCTCGCTGCCCGCTTCGTGGCAGTGAAAGCTCCACTTGGTGAAAAGCATCTATGTGAACTGAAGGGACAGAACTTCTGCAGCTGCAGAAACCATCTTAGGAAGGAGCAGCTTTCCTCTGATTGCAATATAGCACCCACAGATCTACCAGACTTAAAAATAACACTGCTTAAAAAACCTGAGCATAAAACCTGCTTGACAGAAATCATCTGGTCAACTTCAGGGCTTTTCTACCAAAAAAAAAGTTGCTCAGAAGCAGATATTTTGCTAGACACTATTATGCAACATAAGCTTTCACTTTGCAAGCAAAGATAGTGTAATATTGCCCTGTGTCTTCAAATTGAGAGGCTAAAACTACATCCTTAGCCATTCGACCCTTAAGCCCATGTTACAGATGTCATGAGAAAGACTCAGAAGACTCTCTTATCGGTTAGAAATTAAACTACAATTAAAACAATTTCTCTGACCCAAGGATGAGGTCAAAAGTCTCTGCTCCAATGAGTGACATTTCAACACATCACTCTACGATCTACCCAACCTTTCACCATCGAAAAAGCAATAAAACGATACACCAGCGGTATCTCTGTTGACTCACACATCTGGCTAATGTTCGCGTTTTCCAGCAGCGTTACATAGCCGGTGACGTTGCTGGGAATGTGAACGTCTCGGACCTCCTGAAGGCTGCTGGCATTCCGTCCCACTGCCACTGTCACCTGCTGCGGCATGTAGCTCTGGTCATTCGCTGCCACCGCGATGGACAGATGTCTCAAAACAACATCTGGTTTCATCTTTAAACTGCAAAGCAAAGAAGATAAAACAGTTCTTGCAAAGAGAAGTCAAGCACTTCACTTGTAGCTAAGCTTCACCTAGTTTTCACTTCTACAAACACAAATGAATCCCCCAGAAATTACCTAATGCTTCACATGCATTACTAACCCCGTATCACAGTGGACGAGTTAGAAAACCTGGAATTGACTGAAAAGACAGTCACCTCTGACAGTAAGACTGCAGAATTTTCTGTTGGTCAGCTTTTCACCTGAGAATTTGTTCCTCAGGAATAAAAATGTATGGTCAATAATGACCAAAATGAGATCTTTATATTTTTTAAGTGTATGTTCTTAGATCTACTACTAAAAAAACACTAAATATTTTTGCTTTGTGGGGCATTTCTGCTTCATGGAACTTTCAAGACAGCGGCAAAGTGCTTCTATTCAAGTACTAACCACTGCATCTGTAATACAGTGTGAAAAGCTTAGCTACCCAACAAGGGAATGTGTCAGCATGGGAGACACATGCATTCTACAGGTGAACACTTCTACTTAGTGGTTAGGCCTTTAAACTTTAGGCAGAAATTAATGACTTCTGCTTTCAACTATATTTATCTGTCACTCATTAATTCCACAATTTGTTTCAATTACACCCTGCTGGCTGAAAAATGCAAGGACTAACAACCCCAAAACTCGCTGTGTGTTGCAGTGTCGCTCACCGTATCCAGTGCGAGCGAGCGCTCCCATCCGACTGCCAGAAAGACGTAGTTTCTCCATTTGTCATCTTATCAATATCAGCAGAATTGGATGAGGTCTCGATGTGAGTATAGCACTTTGTGACAGACTTCAGCTTGTCCAGCTCCTGATTCCCATTCAAGTCACTGGGGTATTCTGCAAAAGAGAAATCACTTGTGACATTGTTCTTTTGCTTGTTTTGAGAATTGTTATACCTTTATAATCACTCTGCCATAGAGTCTCTCAGCCTTTCCCCACAGGTCTTGTGTTCAAGTCCCTTCCCCAGTCTTGTTGCTCTTCTCTGGACCCACTCCAGCACTTCAATCTCTTTCCTGACCTGAGGGGCCCAGAACTGAACACAATACTCCAGGTGTGGCCTCCCCAATGCAGAGTACAGAGTACATCAAAAGTCAAGTCTGTTAAAGACTAAACATTAAACAGAAAAGATAGTTTTCTATTTTATCTTCAAGTTATGGTTACAATGCCATCCTGAAAAAAAAAATATATATATATTACATACCTCTCTCTTTTAGAAGAAGTCGATCTAAAGAATCCTTCAGTACAGAGGAGCGCATAGTGCAGATATTGTTGAAGTACTCCAGCACTGGGTAAGGGATGGCAGTACTAGAAATCCGATTCCGATGCAAGAATCTCAGTATCATTGAAGCGTGAAGACCAAGACACTCTTTTGATTCAGAAAATATATCAATAAAACCTAGAAAGAGACATTATTTTTCTCTTTGTTGCAACACCTGACTTGACCAGGTCATCATTTTTCCCTCTTCACCTTATCACAAGGTAAATCCAAATTAAGCACGGGAGCCAATGTTGGAACCACATTCCAAATCCCCTTCAGCCACTTCTCAACAGCTTGGAGGGAAAGTCAGTAACTGAGACTTATCCCAAAAATTCTAGAAACCGGCACTTTCCAAACCATACGCTATAATACATGAATTACATTTTAGCAGGATTTCCAACACTAAATAACAATATAATAATAAAGTACATGACTCATCCCCTGAAACAGACTCAACGGAGGATTTATTCCTCCCGTTCCCAAGCACAAGACTGCATTAGCTGGGCACTCACCAAGAGTTTGTGAGAAACTGGTTTGTGCCTATGAGATAAACCAAACCAGGATAAGTAGCTCCCTAGTCACACAGAGAAGAAAATATTGGTTATTTTTCAAAGCAAGTTAGCTGGATGTAATTATGGGAAATTTTCAATTCACAGCAACTTCACTTGTTTGATACTAGAGAAGCGAGAATGACTTGGAATTTGCTTCTGATAAGACTAGGACAAGCAACAACAGTAAAGCAATTTATTGAAGCAGCATCCCTTATATAGGGCAGGACTTGGGAATCCATTTGTTTTGTCACTGTTCTCATACCTGGAACTAGTGAACAAGCTTGCAGTTGCCTGATTACATGACTAAGCTCCCCTTGAAGATTAGCTCCACTAGAATTCTTGAGAGCCTCCAGCATATTCTCCACATCTACAGTGCCATCTCCTTCAGCATCAAATTGTGCAAAGGCCTGAGGAAGAACAAAAAAAGAACATTTATTTCAGCACATTTACTTCAAGCAGAAATTCAAGGTATTTCATAGAAACCGTAGCAGTAAACATTATAATACCATTAAACAAAAAAAAATCAAAATAATCTCTTCCTCCGTAGTATTGAATTCATGACAAATGAGTCAAGGAATCAGGGTTGTTTGGGACAAAGCTTATGCTTTCATCTCTGGGTTTGCTCCCTGATTATCAAACTTGATATATCATCAGAACTACGACCCTAGAGAGAAATAATCCAACATAATTAGATCAAAATAACCTGCCAATTAACTATGACATAATTACACCACCTAAACGAGAGCAGAGTCCTCAGCAGGCAACAGAATTGAAATGTCGTATTTTAGTCAATTAAAGCTCCAACTCACTTCTGCGGGAGAGAGTTGAATTTGAGTGTAGCAGTTTAATAAACTCTTGTGAAATTATTCCTAGCAGCAAAGATGACCGGTGCTGGCATCAGGTAGACAATGAAGCAAAAAAACCAAAGCCTTTGCTTGAGGACAACAATACAGAGGGAATTAATTTTAACAAACGTGACTCAGTTGCCCAAACAACTCAATGTACAGTTTCACACCACATCACTCTTGCCACTATAACTTTTCCTCCTTGCATTTGAAGTCAAATGGTGCCATTCCTAAAATAAGAAGTGAAGAAGCGAGCAAGTTTGGTGATGTTATCAGTGAAAACAAAGCACATGCAGGATGAGAAGGCAGGATCTGCCAGTAGCTGCCTTAATCCAATTTCTTATACTTTCACATAAGAAGAGATTACCACATATATGCTTTTCTTTGCATCTCAATGCTGTATGTTTTTATTCTAAACTCTCCCTATGATCTCAGCAGATTGCACCAACCCTAGAACTCTGAAATTATTATTGTTCGGTATAATTTAAACTCCGTATTTGACATAAAGCATCCACAATTTCTGCTGCTCAGACAGGCTGCCCTGTGCAATGGTGGTATAAGCAAGAAAAAAAAAGGGAAAAATAATTAAAAATCAGTATGCAAACCTGTATGCAGAGTGTTTGAGTTGTGTTCGTGACTGGGACACGGTACAACTGCAGTAACAGCTTTACCACAACCCAGCCGCATTCTGCTCCTAAGTAAAAGCATTAAGGCCACACACTTCCTGCCCACTTCAACCCTGAACAGGCAGAAACATAAAATAAACATCTTTCCTGGGAAATGATGGATTGGGTGGTCGCTGGGAAACACAGCACATGGAAAAATCGCCCCCTCATCTCACAGGCAGCTCAGGAACTGGACAGCAGGACAAAACATCCAAAGTGTGACTTAAGAAAACCGTATTTCATCCTTCGCTCTCAGTAGAACTGAAGCATTAATGTTTCAAGCAAAAGTTGGATACATTATACAACAGCTGCTGAAGCACCAATGAATGAAAAAAGGACTCAGTTTAACTAGAAAATTGATTTTGTTTAAATAGAGGTCCATTCTGCTATAAAGCACTCAAAGTATGTGGCTCAGGAGCCTCACATTGAGAACAGATAAACTTAACAGGCAGATTAAAATGTAGTCTGTGTCAACAGGATTCTGGAAACACCAAAAAGTGAAACCTGTTGACCTGCTGCCCACGAACCAACTCCTCATCAGTGTAAAATACATCCTGGAAATCTAAAATGCTACAGCTCAGGGGCTTGTGCCAGCTGCAGAAACAATGACATCAAAGTTTTCCACGCAACTCTTGACATCTCAGCTTCACAGGACAGACAAGATGTGACCACATACCCGCACCATGACAAATCCTTTGACAAGTTTTTTCCCCACTCCCAAAAGCAGGAAAAAAGTGATCCCAAACCCTATATTCTTTATGCAGAGGAGGTTGCGCAATGCAGATGATCCTCAAAGCTCCATTTTTTATACAGACAGAAAGAACCCTGCTGTATGGATTTCACCCTTATGGTCATTACAAATGAAGTGCTCATTGTTGGCTCTCACAAAGGAACCGGAAATGCAGACCGTATTTTAGCAAGCTACTTAAACCAGTCTGGTGTAAACATACCTATCTGTGCAACAGAATTAATCTCTTCCCAATCTCCAGTAGCTTTGTTAACATGTCAGCACTTATTTCAAGGAGCGTATGTGTGATTTAACAGTGTACCAAGAATTTCTCCTCCTCGGGAGCAACCCAAAGGCAGAGGGAAGGCACCGGTGAGACTCAGAACTGCAGGCAGTAACAAATTCAGACACAACCGCCTTCTCAACTGGGTGTGACATTCCCAATATGATTTGCTAGCAAGAGAGTAAAGTTAAAATGTTCTAGATGTTAAGTTCCCCATATCCTTTCCCACAGCAGAAAGGAAACTGTAACTCTCTTTTACCACTAAAACCTTCAGACCTTCTGTCTGTGGAGCGGGAAATCTGTTACACTACTTTCCTACAACTTTTCCAAAACTCTTGCTTTACAATTAGTGTTGAGACATCAATGAGATACTTGACAATTTCTCTGCTGAGTTTGAAAAGCGACAACAAAATTAAGCCTGGTAAACTGTGACTCGCTGATATCACTGTGAATTACCTCAGAGAAATTGTACAGGATTTCCTACCTGTGCTACCACCACCCGCACTAGCAGAAATACGGTTGTAAATAACCATTTTATTCACAACTGCCTGCTAAGCATGATCACTGAAAACAGGAATCCATTTAAAAAAAACCAAAACAATAAGATATCTCTGAGTTGACAGGCTGTCTATCGGTAGGAACAGACACTTTTCCAGCCTCACTGCAGATCCCTCCGGCCCAGCCTTGTCCCAGTTACCTGGATGGGGTGACCGAGGTCCCTACGGTCGTGCCAGTGGCCGCCGGTACGGGGAGCCCGGAACGGACCCGGTGCCAGCGAACCCTCGCCGGGCCGAGGGAGACCCGGGAACCACCCCCGGGTCGAGTGTGACCCGCCCCTCGCAGCACCCAGGGGGTCCCTCCCGTCCCCGCCATCACCGGGCAGACTCCCGGGGTGTAGCCGGTTCCCCGTCCCGCTCACCTCCTCGCTTTCCCCGCGGGAGCCGGCGGCCAGGCGGGACACGCTCTCCAGCACCTCGCAGAACTGCTCCAGGCTCACGGCCTCGTCGCCGCGGCTCAGCCGCTCCTCCAGCCAGCGCACCAGCGTCCCGTGGTGCCGCGACACCAGCGGCTCCGGCAGCGCCGCCTCCCGCAGCCGGGCCGTGGCCTCCCGCAGCCGGGCCTGCTCCAGCAGCACCTCGGCCGGCGGCAGCGGGGGCGCCGGGCTGGTGGCGGCGCCGGGCGGGAAGGGAGCGCCGGGCTGAGGCGCGGCGGCCGCCCCCTCCATGCCTTCCTCGGCACCCTCCTCCTCCTCCTCACTGCTGTGGCTCACCGCCGTCCCCATGAGCCCCTTCGGAGGCGCCGACGCTGCGACCCGGGGCTCGATAGAGCCGCTTCTCCTTCCTCTTCCCCCGGCCGCCGCCGCCCCGGCTCCGCCCGGCCCGGTTAGTCAGCAACTCCCCGGCCCGCCGCACCTGTCAGCTCCCGGCCGGCGGCGGCCGCGCCACACTGCCGCCAAGCGACAACGTCCCGCTCCGCCCCACAACCGCACTGCGCGGCCGCACCGCGCGACACTCGCCGTAAAGCGCCGCCGCGGGAAGGACACTTTACACCCCCCCCCGTCCCCACGCTCACACAAACGCCACGCTGCCGTGCGGCGAGGAAAGTGTCGTGAAGGGGTCGGGCGCGTTCGCGGTGCGGCCCCATGTGGCGGGGCGCGGCGGCGCTGCTGTGCCTGGGGGCCGCCTGCCTGCTGGGCCATGGGTTCGATCCCCGCCCCTGGCTGCTGCTGGGCCAGGGGTTCGATCCCCGCGCCTGGCTGACGGCGCCCCGCGGCCGCCTGCTCAGCGCCGCCGAGCTGGGCCGGTACCGCGGGGCACCGGGCGAGCCCGGCCTCTACCTGGCCGTGCTGGGCCGCATCTTCGACGTGGAGCGCGGCCGCAGGCACTACGGGCCCGGCGGTGCCTACAGCAGCCTCGCAGGTACCGCCAGCGGGGCGGGAGGGCCTGGGGCTGCCATGGGGCTCGGCGGGGGCTGTTCGGGGCTCACCGCCCGCCCTCCTCGCAGGCAGAGACGCCACCAGAGCGTTTGCCACCGGGGACTTCACCCAGGCGGGGCTGGTGGACGACGTGTCGGGGCTGTCGCCGGGTGAGATGCTGGCGGTGCAGAGCTGGCTGGTCTTCTATGGACAGCACTACGAGCCCGTGGGTAGGTGGGTCTGGCTGGGGAACCACGCGTGGGGAGAGTAGGTGGGCGACAGAGGGTTGACGCGGCGCTGCATCACCTACTGATGAGGTTCTCAGCCTCTTTTAGCCTTGGCTGGTTCTTCACTTTAAAGGCCGTGTTCGTGCTTCGTGTTGTGAAGATACCTGAGCGGACTCGGATACTGGGATCGGTTTGATTGTGCTGGCCTGGAGATGAGCAAAGGGCTCAGCCTGCTTCTTTTCAGGCTAATCTGCAGTTTGACTGAGCTTATTTAAAGCCAACTTTCCCATTGGCCACAAAGAAGAAATTGTTGGCCCTAAGGGCCTGTCCCAGGTTGGCCAGAGAGGTGGTGGATGAACCATCCCCGGAGACATCCCAGGCCAGGCTGGACGGGGCTCTGAGCAACCTGAGCTGGTGAAGATGTCCCTGCTCATGGCAGCGGGGGCACTGGGGGAGCTGGGGAGGGCCCTTCAACCCAAACCATTCTGTGATTGTGTCTATGCAGGGTCTTCCCCTCCTGCAGGAGACCACGGCGCTGAATCAGCTGCTGCTAATTCAGACCTAGTCTGAGGTCTGCTTTATTCTAAGGCAAAGCTTAACAGTTGTCCTGCCCAGAGCTGTCAGCTCTCTGCCCTGCTTTTATTTGTCTCTGCTGAGCAAAATGCACAAAGCCAGCGCTGTGAGTGCTGGAATTAGCAGGACTCAGGGGACTGTAGGAGCAGCAGCGCAGGGAAACTATTTTGGGGAATGAGGTGCATGAGCGGGAAGGACTTGTGAGTTCTGCAGCTGAAAGGGCCATTGACTCTGTGATCTCTAAAGAGGCTGTGCCTCCGCTTGTCCTGTGTGGATTATTAATATGGGTAACTTGCTGTGTGATCCAAGAATGGAAGGGATGTAAGCTCAGTTCTGTTAGTTTTTAAAACTGGGCCATGGTGAGAGCTTCCTTTTTTCATCTTTAAATAACAAATTAAAAAAAAAAAACACACAGAACTCATTTTTCTTTCCTGAAAACACCGTGATCTTAACTGATCACGTTCTTCTCTCCCAGGGAAGCTGGTGGGCAGATTCTATGATGAAAATGGGGCACCGACAGAAGCCTTAAGGCAGGCAGAGGCTGCCATTGAGGAAGCTCAGAAGTTGAAGGCCGAAAGCGAGCAGAGGCAGCAGCAGTTTCCATCCTGCAACTCGGAATGGAGCTCTGCCAAGGGCAGCCGTTTCTGGTGCTCCAGACAGAGGTAAACTCTGCCTTCCTGCCGTCATGGAGCAGAGCATTTCTGCCCTTGTTTTGGATGCCGTGAGCTTTGTTGTCGCCTCTCCCAGCAGGAGCAGCGTAGGAAGATGTCCTGGCTCCTGCAGCCACCACTCTCCATAGTCTGTAGGTGAGGTCTGCTGACTTCATGGAAGGGCCTGGGTCAGTCCTAAGGTGCTGATCGCTGGCATGGCTGGAGCGTGTGCAGGGCACGGTCCCGTCCCATCTGCATTCCTCAGGCTGCTGCTCAGTGAATTGGAGTCCCTAGATTTTCTCTGCCAGTCCAGCAGCCGCTGGTGACCTTCCCCCAGTCTGGAGTTCCACAGACGTGGAGGTTGGGCTGTTCTCCAGCGTGAGGTGGTGGAGGGGAGCTCTGCTCACTCACCTGCTGAGTGGGTAAAAGGAAAATGAAGTTTAATCCGGATCATTAACGCTTTTAGGAATTTTTTTTGTGAGGAAAATTCTTCTATCCCATTGGAATTGAAATCAGGTTTCAAAAGTTGCCATGTGTGCACATGATCCTCCTGTTCTGGGAGTACAGAATAGAAATCCTGCTAGGACCATCTGCTGAATTCAAGCAGGGTTTCTTACCTATCAGGAATCCAAGGATTAGCTCATGGTTTTCAGACAGTTTCACAGCCTGTCTCACCGCCTATGGCCACAGCAGTTTTTACTTAAAAGCATGTAAAAATTAGGTTGAGCTTTGAATAGTCATTTCCTACTTGGCCTATTTAGTTGTGTTCCTCTCTCAGTTTAGTTTATTTTGTTTTAAGATTAAATCATTTCACGAATCGCACTGTAAAATGCTTTGGCTAGGAAGTAGTTGCAGAAGTAACAGATTTCCTTTCCTTTTGCCCTAGTTCTCAAAATCAGTCTCAATAGCAGTCACGGCACAGAGGGTGGTGTGTGGTTGTCTGCGAGCAATGAGCTAACCCCAGAAAAGACCTTTTGCTGTTAGACGTGCTGTGTACGTAGGGCTGTTATTCCTTTTTTCAGCAATAGAAGCGTGGGCAGCAGAAGCTTGTTGCTGCCAGAAGGGTGACAGTGTGTAGCAGCACTGATGAAACCAGGTTCAGGCCACAGGTTTCTGAAGCACCAGCAATAAAAAGGTATTGGAAATCTGTAGGATGGATGTTGGCTGTTGGGAGCAAAGTCCACCTCAGTGAGTGTAGTGTTAGTTTGAACTCTCCCAGATTGTCTTGGTGTTTTAATCTAATGATTCTCTATTTGCTGGAAGCGTTTTCGCAGGTTTGAATTGTAATTTATTTTAATTTTCCACTCTTAGCGGGGGAGTGAGCAGAGACTGGACTGGGGTCCCCCGCAAGCTGTACCAGCCTGGTTCAAGAGGCAGCCGCTGTGTGTGTGTGAGGACTGCGGGTGCCCCGTGGGGACAGCCGGATTCGGCAGAGCACGGCGACAGAGGCGACCTGGATAACCCTCAGCTGGAGGAATACAAGGGTTGCGATCCGCTGGCCTCGCAGTGCGTCCTCAAGGTGTGATGCCGAGCGCTGGGTCCGAGAATGGTGCAGAGTCCAACCGGGAAATGCTGCACTTTGGGTGGGCAGCTACAGCTCCAGCTCCATTCCCTTCCGTCTGTCTGGGCAAAGGGAGCACCAACAATTTCATGTTATTTGTGACTCTTTTTCTAGTGTGTGGAGATGGATTTGAGAGAAGGAGGAAACACTTCAGCCAAGTTAGTGGCTGAAAAATCAGCAATGGGATACTTCTTTAGAGCTTTATTCCTGTGGTATCTACATCTGGCAACAAACTGTAAGATGCACAACCTGGGTTATATTTAAAACCTGATTTCTTTTGCAGTCAGGAAATAGATGCTTGTGTGCATGGTGGTGGGTGCAACGTGTTGTGTTTTGAGGCAGCGAGCATAGGAGCTGCTGCAGCAGCATCACTGACCTCAGATTGTGCACAGTCATTTGGACTCTGCTACTGCAGTGTCGTGCAAATGGTCCTTCCGGGCACCCGATTTACTCCAAAGAGTTTAAAGGTGGCAAGGAGAAGCCTCAATTTCTCCTACAATTAAGGTATGTAGGAACTTGTGCGGTTTAGTTATACACAAGCTTTATCAAATTCCTGGAGTACAGAAGGCAAAGGTCATGGCTGTATTTCCTCATTCAGTGTTTGTATTAGATACTGTGCAAAGAAGATATTTGGAGCCACCTGTGAGGATCGTTGTTTTATATTAACCTCACCATCCTGGTCCTCTGATTCACAACTTTCAAACTACTCAGACCAGTAACTGGTGGTTTTAAATAGGCAATAACTAAAGCTACGTGGCAACACAACTGTGCTGCTGCCACCCTCTACCTATTTCCATTCTGGTGTGTGACCTCTTCCCATCGGGTATGTGTCTATCAGGCTGTAGGCTGCAGCTGGATGTATCGTCACAAGGCCTGGATCCCTTAAAATTTTTATGTATTTTATCATAGCTGGCAAAAATCAGTCATGCGAGCAACTCCCAGAAGAGCAGAGCAAGTTGTTATAACACCATTTCTGCATGGAACTGAAAAAGACAAGGGAATATCCTGTGTAGGGCTGAGGCGCTGTAAAGCCCAGGCCACGGGGAAGCCACTGCAGTCAGGTCTACTGTTAGGATGAGTTTCAGGTGCAGCCTCAAGAGACACCAAAATCACACACAGTCCAGCTGCCGCACAGATCTGTGTTCAGTTCTGTTGCTTAAGGCAGCTACCACCTCTTCATAAACAGCTTGAGGTGTTTATAAACCCATTAGTTCTGAGAGACTATCGCCTCTAAAGTCCCACAAGTCTAATTAGTAATGAGTGAGATTGCGGGAAGCCCGGCAGCATCACTTCAGGAGTGATCACTCCATGGCAGTGACAGCAGGACAATAGTGCAGCACTTTTCACCTGCGATAGTTAGATAAGGCTACCACTGCTGTGGATAGGACCTGTACCACAGTTAAAATGTGTACATGCTATTGTAATAAACTTTTTTTTTTTTTTACCTGGTTTTGTGGTGTCTTTTCCACCATAATCTCACAGAGAAGTCCCAAGGCAGTCGCAGGCAGCTGTGACAGCTCTTAGCGGTCACCAGGGCAAGCTGGATGTGTAGAGAGGGGCAGCAGAACCATCACACAGCTGGCAAGTTCCCAGTCACACTTTTAGAACTGAAATTCAGCCATGAGCTTGTGCCATCTTTGGGATTGAAACGGGCATTTCACATAACACTGCTAAAGATAAAGCTGCATAAAATCACAGGCAGGAGCTGCACAGAAGCACTTCATTGTCTCAATTTAGAGGCCATTGAGTGTCTGCATGTCATTTACTTTCATTCACATCTTTAACAACATCAAACTATCCCCAAAAATTATTGGTGTCTTTGAAAGCTATTTAAAAGTTGCAGCAAGTTCCAGATTATTAAATACTGTGTAAAGTAGTTTGTAAGGGCCAGTCATCAGAAGGTGGAGTCCTAGTGAGGGTGTACCAGCTGTGTAACTTGTAAGCAATTTCCATCTTGCTCTACACTTGAGCACTGTGCAAATAGTGCTGAAATGCTCATTTTGATCTGAGTAGGTACACAAAAAAAAATTAAATAAGCTGCTGCAGGAAGGCAAGATGGGATTGTGTTACTTAAATGTTAAAGTTGGTTGAAGACCCCTTCACAGCTTATTTCTCCATTTAGTGTTTGGAAACAGCATGAAGGGAAAAAAGGTTGTCTTGCACTAGGAATAGGTCATCTGTTAAAGCACTGACCTGAAGCAGTCCAAGATTCTTGTTGCTACTGCCATTCAAACTTCTAACTCTCCCCTGGTAGAAGAAATTGGGAAGAAAATACTAGTGACAGTTACACAGGGGTCAAGTCAGAGACAGTGCTCTAATAAAGCTCACCATTCATCTGTACTTAAGTAAGTTTTATTAATAAAAGGCTAATGCATCACAATCTCACCAGGATGTTTTGGTCAGTTTTGCTATTGCACTGAAGCTTTCCTTGTCCCCAAGTAAAGCTGCAGCAGTTAATGCTCTTCCAGGAGGCAAAGCTGCCCACCAGTATAGAACCAAATGCACTAAGAGTTTGTTACTTTGAGTCCCGCTCAGCTGCTCCACTTAAATGCATCTGAGCCCAGAACTAATTTACCCCATGACCCAGCTCTGCCCTGTAAGAAGTTAAGATTGTTTCATAAGAATGATTATAGATAAGGCATTCAAGATGACTATATGGCATAAACTAGAACACAGACCTCATCAGCCAAAAGAACAGTTGTAGCACTTCCACAACATTGAAATGAGTATCTGGAATAGTTTCTGAACAAAGAATAACATCATGCCCAATGGAATGTTCTAGCCCTAGTTATCCTTGTGACTGGTAAAGGACAGTTTGCAGAGGAGCAGCTGTCTCTACAGAAGAAGATACTTTCTTAACAAGGTTCCCACCGCACAGTGCATTATCTAGTTATGCATTTTATTACAAGTAGAATCATTACACAACAAAGTAATGCATATTGGAAAAATACATTTTTACAATGACTCCAGACAAACATTGCAGATAAAATGCCATTGTTCTAAGACTTCCTTTTCTATTTCACAGCGGGTATTAGAAGGTTCAGAGTTATTTCTGTCACTCATACAAGCTTTGATTTTTCTAGAGATGAGTTTGCTGCAGTACCCAACTCTGCTGGTTACAGGAAAAAAAAGACTTGCCTATTAACATGTGATGTACAAACAAAAATTCCAGCCTTGACCTCCCATATTGTTACTTGTTAATTATAAGCACTATGTCAGAAGTTGTACAAGCCATTGATCTCCAGCACAGGAAATCATTAAGGCATGTGTCAGCTTTCAGCTAGAAGCTTGCTAGGCTCTGTTAGTACCTTCAACATTCACATTCTCACTCCACTTAGTGGTGTGAAACAGCGACTACACCTTTTTTAGATGCACAAATAAAAAGCCAGACCACATTTTGTGCTTGTATAAGAGTTCTGGATGACTGCAATCAAAAGGAATCCAGTCTAAGAACAAAACACCGTGGTACAAACCACCACAGACTTCCCATGCAGCCCTGAAGTGCCCGAAGCGCCACTGCCCAGGGAAAGAAGTGGGTTTGTTTTCCATTTACCCTTTTTGTTTAACGTTTGGCAGACTTCAGTCTTAACAGATACCACTTAAAAACAGCAGGGTAAGAGGGATGGGGGTTTTGGTCACAACTGCAGTTTGCTACAAAAAGGAAGAGCAGTTCTTTATGGAGTTAGAAATGTGTTGACCACTACTACATTACCAGGCGCCTCCATTCACATTTGTACCCCGCAGCAGAGCATTGCCAGCAAAACTCCCCTAAAAATCTCAGAGGTCTGAGAACTCAGACCAACACCAGGCAGAGTGCCTAAAGGATCAGGCCCCTCCAGTTGTTTGGTGGGGTCAACCTCTTTAGTTGAAGCACTAGAAGAAAACTGACTTGGGTTCTGGTTCAAGTTGTGGGCTTTTCTCCTTTAAACTGTGACAGAAAGCTACTTAGAGTTGGCTGGAAGGAAACTCTCTCAAAGGCACTTTAAAAATGGTCAAATTTGCTGAATTCAGTTGCTTTAAATTGAATTAACACTTTAGGTCGTACATTAGTTTAAGCAGTAACCTCAACTTTCAGTGATAAAGCTGGTACAGTATTGACTGTAGAACAAAAACCACAAACCACCTAGAAGCATTAATGTATGGTTTCCCAGATCTTTCCCAGAGTTTCAGGCAGTTTTAATTAATATTCTACTTTTAAAACCTTAAGCTTGCCATTCAGTTAGGCTGAATTTTCACAAGATCTACATTTTTCATAATTTAAAAGGTTCCTTAATCTGTTAGAACTGAGCGCCCTGTTCCCTTGCTCCTTCTGTCAGAGAAGTCACTGAAAAAACTGATGTTTAAATGCTTTAGCAATGACATGTTGTGCAGTTTTCCAATGAAGTCTATAGGCTGTGGCCTTGGAAGAACACTCCTCTCCCCGGCCTTTCAGTATTCTGAACACACACTCACCCCTCCACAGCACTGCAGCTCCAAACCAAGAAGGCAGTCAGCATGTTACCATGGGATACACTACAGCCAAGACTTCTTTCACCAGATGCACTTTCTCTCCATCACTTATCTTTTACTGCTAGAGATTTGCAGCCAGTGATATTCTGAAACATCAGAAAGCAATGGACTACAAGTACAATGTTTTCCATCATCTATTCTACTTAATAAAAAGCAACCCACACCTGTAGTTTTCAGTTAAATGCTTTTGACACCATTATTCTCCATCTCACTCACCTAGAAGGCAGTGTACAGAACACTATGCCAGAGATGCACCGTTTGTATTAGTAACTGTGTTACAGAGACCAGTTGTGTTACCCGGGGCATTCTGTTGGGATGTGACAGCAGCAGACCCTAAGCAGTGAGGTGAATTTGTATTACCATCCATTATTCTTCTCTAGTGTTACAAGGGTGAGATTCCAGTTATAATAGATGCATATTGGAAGATCAAAGTGCAGATCAAGTGAGACTTGATGTGAAATTCATTGTGCAAACATCAGCAATTATACCCTCTCCCATCCTCTTCTTGTACAAGTTGGATAAAAACCTCAAGCAAGTCTCCCATAAAAGCAGCAGGCTGGTTTATCATCTCATATTACTCTGAGACTGACAATATCACCATTCCAAACAGGGCAATAAATGACAAACGCACACTAGTTCATGGAGCAGAGATGAGGAATGTTCAGTTGAGTCTAAACTAGGTTCACCTTTTGGGATGAAAAAAAGCTTTAACGTGGCATGTGGTTTTGCTTCAGCACACAGTTCTTCTGACTGAAGCCTTTACCCTTGTCTATCAAAGTACTTCCCTGTTTACCTAAAAATGTGGTGTTAGATATTCATAGATTCAGCATGTTTATGAAAGTAGGACCAGCCCAGATTAAAATACTGCAGCTTAATCCAAATGCCTGGCACTGCCCTGCCAGTTCAGAATCCTTCCTTCAAGGCCAGAGGCTTAATGTTAATAGGAAGCCTCCAAATATGCTCGCACTCATCAGCAATCCTATTGAAACTGGACCCAAATGTAATGTCTAAGAGGTGCAGCACATTCTGCACAGGTTCCTGACTCTCCTGCAGCAGTTAACCAGGGTCTTTAAACCAAAGGAAAGTGCTACTCTCCCTCAAGGGATACATAATGCACTTCAGCATTTATTGCTGTATTGCGAGTTAGACTGCTTAATCAGTTTTAGTGTTTCTCCATTTAGCATATGCTTAGGCCTTTCAGCACATTTAAGTTCATTTATAAAAGTTTTATGATCTGGAAGAACTAGCAACATAAATATGAAAGTCCAACCAAGTAGACTTTGACAGCTCTAGCAGATACGAGGAAGAGTATTTACTGGCTAAAACAATCTTGCACTTCTCTTGAACATGCTAAAGGCAATGAGACATTTACTGAGGAGGTATCGAGATGTGGATCTGCAATTCTGACTGCTTTGCATCAGATGTTGTAAAGCTTTCTGTTGTAAGGCCACAATTCTTGAGCTATGCTTAGAACTACACACATTTTTGAAGTTTCTTGAAATGAACAGTGGTTGCAACAGCTCAGTCTAGCTTCACAAGAAGTCTTCTCTGGAGAAAGGGAACATTTATCTTTAAGACAAAGCAAAGAAAGGTACCTGGTTACCCTGAAACTTAATGCCAGCTCTATTAAGCAGCTTGAAAGCCACAGGACTTAATAGAGTTGCTCAGTGCAAAGCACCATGTCAAGGACAGACCTGTTTCATATTGTTTCAAACATCAGCCAAAGAACTTTAGCTTCCATACCCCACTGCAACTAGAAGAGGGTCTAAATTCTTTTGTCACTTGGTTTCAACAATCCGCTCGAATTCCTAGTGAAGTCTATCACAGCCCAATACATTTACAGTCAAAGTCATTTATACCAGAATGTATCATAACAGGGTCCTTAATTAGTTCAGTCTATTGCAGAAGACATGTATAGGCCTCCTCTTCCCTATCCAGAGGGCTTGTAAGCAGAGCTGCTGTCAGGAGCACTGACTGGGAATCCCTTTATTTCCACAGCATACTAGGAGACTCCTCCCAGAGTCAGGACGTCAAAGCAGATGTTGCAAACTCGAACTGGCTTGTTCAGATCAAATTTTATGATAGGAATCTCCTTTGTTGAGCACTTATGGCAGAGCAGGCGTCCACAGTGTCGGCTGTTGACAGAAGAGAAATGGGAGAAAAAGCTGATTTCACTCATAGTGAACACCAGGGCTTTACTGTTTGGTATTCTTTACCAGTAATATTATCACTAAAAAGATATGGTATCTCTCAATCATTGAATACTAATGCCAAAAAAAATACATGCTGCCGCTATACTAGTCAGTCACCTTGTACTACTTCAACCGATGCACTTGCAGTTTCTCTGCAACACTGGGCAGTCTCACCTGTGCTAAGAGAAAAATCCTTGCTTAACTTCCATGCAACCTCGCATATTTTGTAGACCAGTTAAGAAAAAGTAACTCACATCTACAAGAGCAGCTCTTGTCAGTATCTTCAGTCATTTCCACCTTACAAAGGTCTGTCACCTGTTTCAGAGCAAATCAGCCCCACTACTGACAGTGGGCACCTACATCTCCCATTTCCCTACTTGAACTTGGATGAGATTTCTCAACAAATCAGAACATTAAGTGCACAAACTACTTATTTTAGTCAGACCGCAAGCCACTGATCTAACAACTAGGACAGGGTGGAATGTTTCAGCTGGATTTCTGGTTATACGCCTACATCAACACGAAGGCTTCCTAAGCCACCAGAAGGAACAAGCCTTAGCTACATTTGGTAGAGGAACTGTTTCCTTGTAAGCACAGCGAGATGTGTCACATTACCAGTGATGCTTTCTTGTCGTGACTCCAAATTTGGCAGTGCATTCATAGCAGTTGGAGCCATCACACCAAGGAGGTTCTTTTGTCAGCATATCTGTTAGAAGGAAAAAGACAAAAACAGGCTCAGACACCTCTTGAGTAGACTGTAACATTAAGGAAGCTTCTTCCAGCTTTAGGTTGCATCCAATATTTAATTACTCTTGTCATAGCTGCAGTCTTGTTTGTAGATGGTGTATAGTTGCTTTCACCAACACATTATCCACAGCAACTATACAGCGTAAGTTAAAAAGCAATATCTAAGTTTTAAGCTACACTAGACTACAACACCAGCCAAGATTGTCCATGTCCATCCTTTCAGTTCAGCTGATCATGAGAAAGATGAGTATTTCTACCCTCAACTTGAAGTGGTAGAATATTCAAAAGTTCAGCCCCTCTGGAATTACTGTCATTTAAATCAGATGTTCAGAGTTCCTTCCTCCACCAAGATCTCAGAGGCACACACTAAAACCACCTTCCAACAGTAGCAAGTAATACTTACCCAGCAGTCTAAAGAGAAGCTGTTTTGTAGCAACTTGGTAGTTGAAGATATTGACTCCTTGATTGTTGTTAACTCCAAGACGAGCCCCAGCTCTCACTATTGCACGACACAAGTTTGCATTTCCCTTCATGTAAGCCAACAGGAGCACTGAAAAATAAAAGCCAGACACTTCCCTGCTAACAAAGTGGAAGGTCCCTTATTAGACTCAATCTAGAGTAGGATCCTTATTTTTTTACGTTTCTATGTAGTGTTTGCATCCTACTGTATTTAACATACTACTATCTATCAATCCAGCTTTAAAAGTGACATACCATTAACGTGACTCAAGCAACTTTCAAGTTTAATAGCTGTTGGATGTCACCTACCTGTGTTTCCTTCAGCATCAGGTTTGTCTAGAGGGTATTCTGGCATGCACTCAAGGAAGAGATCACAGATGGCTGCTGCATTATCTTTCCCATATTGTCCCAAAACGTGCATCGGTGACTGGCCTCTGGGGAAAAAGAGTTTGTTATCCTGATCAAAGTCTGCTTGCTACTGGAGTTACTCATCCAGCTCTCCTTGTTTTCAACTCAGGTGAAGCACTGATTAAGTCTGAACCAAAGTAACTTACAATATAATACACAACAGCCTACTTCTTCCTGGCATACTTAATTTCCACGCGATTTAGACACAGCATGCTCTGCACACTTCACTGTAATATTAGTGTAGAAATACTATAACCCGAGCCAATTCTTTGGTGGTCTTTTTCAGATAGTCATCCAAGCATACATTGTGGTTCTTTTAGTCAGTTGAGACTATACTAATTACCTAATATTAAAGGCTTCTGCATCTACATTGCACTCTGTGAGGAGGACCCGGATATTGTTCAGACGGCCATGCATCACTGCCAGATGAAGAGCTGAAAGTAAAAGAGAAGCTTCAAGAATCTGAAACAGTTCTTGTCAGCAATAACTACAGCCTGATTAAATTAAGCACTCCCCCCGCTTACTCTTCCCCAACCTTCCCTCTCCAAAACACCTTCTACTAATTTTGATTTCTTAAACTTGCATTCTCTTTCATCTCTGAAGAGCAAGCCCACTGAATGGGTGATCTCCACCAGGAGGTATCAGTAACAGACCTACTGAAGTGTTTAAAGCTACTTGGAGAACTTCAGAAGTTTACCATTATTTCCATTTTCATCTACAGCTGCAAAGTCCACTCCATTCTCCAGAAGAACTGAGCAAATTGTGGGCAAATCTTGCTGGGCTGCTAAGTGAAGGGCAGTCTGACGATGCTTAGTCAGTTCGTTCACCTGGGCACCTGCAAGCAGCTGTCAAGATGCAAGAAGGAATATGTTCAAAGATGCTTTCAGAGCTATTAGCCAACAGTTTACTTCTGTGAATGAAGCACACAAGATTGCACTGTACAGAGATACTTCTAGGCCTCCAGTATATATAAAATGCCATTATTACGGAGCTGCTGCAATGCATGTTCACGTTTAAAACTGGTGTCACCTTCGGCTGACTTCTCCAGCCTACAGGCAGCATGCATTGGTGCAGAATGTGCATTTTCAAGTAGAGGAAGGAGGAGTCCCCAGTACATACCAGATTCCGCACAATGATCTCTGAGCCAGCTTGTACAGCCAGGTGCAGAGGTGTTAGTTTGGAGGCATCCTGGACCCGGGAGTTTACATTGGCCTGTACACTGATCAGGAACAGCACACTCTCAATGTCTGAGTTCTGAACAGCTACATGTAGGAAATTCCGACCTTTATTATCTACCTGCGGCAGAAAGAGTAAATGAAATGAAATACATTATTTCTGTAGAACAGCAAATTGTTATGTATTAGGACATATTTTCACCACTAGATACTTGCTCCCTCTATTTGAGGTGAACTGTAGAGCCTTGTTGCTTTCTCTGCTTGGCATTAGAGATTTGACAGATGTGACTATCAAATAAACTGAACTGGGAAATTATCAGCCACAACTGCTCACTCTAGCCTGCTTCAGACTACTTTATAACCTTGTTATTTCTTTACCACACACTGAAGAACACTACGACAGACAAGAGGTTAACAGCTGTTGTAGTAAGTGCTGCAGTTAATTATAAACTCAGTTAAATGAAACAAACTTAAGTCAATCTGGCAGTTAACACTGGAGAAGGAAACAACATGCAATCCTGCTACACTGAGGCAAAGTATATTCATTTTTCGGCTTAACACCAAGTGCATTTTGTTTATCTTTGCCTTGAAGCTGACCTTAAAGCATATTTACAATTGGCTGTATTTGTAACCATGTTTTAGACATATTACAAGAGCTCCTAAACACTCGAATACTTTACCCATAATTAAACCTACAGAGGGTAGGAAGCTCCTGAACAGCTGCCTGAAATGTCACAGCAGAAGCCTGAAGATACAGTTGGCAGTTTTACAGTTTCACAGTGCAGCATAACATCTATTTAGTTATTTTAGGTCAGTTTCTGCTTTGGATAGCTTTAAGAGGGCTAGGTAATAGATTATTTATGTACTAGTCCAGCACAAGACAAGAGCAGAGTTAGAACCTTCTCCTTACATACACACATGCCTGTTCCTCAATTTAGTACTGACAAGATAAGGTTTGATGAGACACTAACCCCTCATGCCTTTACTCACACACAGCATGTACACACCTACAGTTTCCTAAATAAATCCTGCTACAGAAAACTGGCATCTGGCAAATGCCATTACATGTAAAGCCATAAAAAGATGAAGCAGAAAGTGCTGCTTGTGGAACACCTGTAACCACAAACTAATGCAGTAAGACCAGCAGGCTTTGAATACTCCCAGCTTACCTGTTCAGCAGCTCCTGGCTCCCTCTTCAAAATTGCTTCAGCTGCTTTGTTATTTTTATATGTCATGGCACATGCAAACGGAGTCATTCCTTGCCTGTCACGTACATTTAGCTTAATATCTGGATGTGAAATCATAAGCTGAATGATAACATTATGTTGGTTGCTAATGGCAACATGGATTGGAGTTCTTCCTTCTGCATCCTAGAAAGAAACCAGGAAGTTTGTTACATGAAAATTTAGTAATACACAAATCCTTCCCTAATTCTGGAAACTCAGTAGTTTAGTTCTGTGACTTACTCAACTGCCATCAGCTGGGACACCAAATAGTTGCAGTGGGAGTATAAATTCACAGTGTAAATGAAGCAAATTGGTATTTGTTTCTCCAAATTGACCCCAGTCCTGTGCTACATAGCCATTTAAGTAGCTCAGAGTAACATTTCCCATGTAGTCAAGACATTTTGAGGACAGAGGTGAGCATTCAAACTTGAACAAATTCAAATAAGGTGTTTTATCACTTGTCTGTATCAAGCAGCAGTTTACAGCCACAGCTGCTTTGTGACAAGGTGTTTTGCCATTCATTTTGATGTCATTTTCAGCAACAGTAATGCTTTCTTTTGTCGTTATTTGCCACTGTCTGTTTAAGAATTACTGTGTAACCAAAAATGAAGTGTAACTCATACTCACATCACCTCAGCTCACTCAGTAACAGAAGACACTTCCAAAACATATTAACAGAGTATTCCAAGTTTTACACTATTGCTGATCTAATGATCAATTGCAGCAGAATACAGCCCAGCTCCTGCCCTTAAACTCTTCTGTCCCTAGAGCGAGTTAATTCCAATCATTAAATCAGAAATAACCGCAAGAAGTTTTCTGTATCATTATTTTCCTTCAGTATGGCTTCCTTAATTAATACATCATGTGGGCAAATAAGCACTAGATCTGATAATAAACAAAGTAGAACTGGACCCAGTCATCACATTGGGGTTTTTTTTTCCTGTCAAGCACAAAAACCAAGCTGACAGGGAAGTTTGTTTTCACTACATTAGAGGCAAAGGATCAACTTCAAACAAACTGTGCACAATTTCGCTAGATACCTGAGCATTGACATTGGCACCGAACTCCAAAAGGCACTGGATCACCTCTTCTAGTCCCCAGCAGGCTGCCAAGTGTAGGGGTGTCTGTCCATCATGAGCTTCCTCTTCTCCTTCTCCATTTGGGCCTGGCTTTCTGGGACTGTTCACATCACAGCCACTAGAACACAATACAGTCAATTTAATAAATTTAATCCTGATTTAAACTATTCAAAGCAAGGGTCAGAACACTTTTTACAAGAGCTGGTCCAGCTCTACATAAGCACAAGTTCCCAATTTTAGTTTGACTCTTGTCATCAATAATAATGATAATATAGATAACACAATGTGTCTTTAAGACTAGTCAGACGTCTGTAAGTGCCATCCACCCACCAGAAGTCCAATGAAGCACATACCTCTTACTGGCTCAAAACACCATTCAATTAATTTAGGCCAAGCAAAGATGCACATGAACATTAGAAGGTTTGTATTTTAGAAGGGGGTCTGACCTGCGAATAAGAAAGCACGCTATTTGTTCACTGTTTTCATCAATAGCTCTATGAAGAAGAGTCTGTAAGCAGCCACTTGGTCCTGACCCCCAACAGGTTGAATCGCAGCCATGTCTAACCTGGAAGGAGAAGCACAATGAGGCAGTGAGGTTTTTTTTATGTCTCCAGAAGGCTCCTACTACTGCTTCTGAAACATCCCTCTGAGGTAGAATTTGCAATGCCTTATCTGTTCTTGTGACAATCACTGAATTTCAGAAAGCTACTTTAATGTCTTCTGCAGCAATGTTTTACTGGTATACCACTCAATACTTCATTAGGTAGTCTTCACTAACAATTCAGATATTTGCCCATATACTCTGAATAAACAGAGCCTATTTAAATTCTTGAGCCAGTCTGGGTATCATTTACCTCACTTTCAGCAATATCAAAGACTGAACTCAGTCAAATAACATCAGCAGGTATTGCCTTGGAGTGTCTGGCCCACTTACTTCCTTCTTTATACAAACACCTTTTTCTAGGAACTGTATTTCTAATACTTGCATTCTTCTACTACAGAACTACTTAAGCAACGTGGCACTTCAATAAAACTTGTTCCACTCAACAAGCTATTTACAAGGTTTATACATGAGTAGTTTCATTGCTGACTGCATTAAGTTTCTTACCCAATATCAGCACATCAGCACACCTTCTCAATAGTTGCCTTTAACAGACAATAACCAGATAGAGACAAAGCTTTCAAGTCACCTCCTTATGAAAGGAAGGTGAGGAGGTCTCCTTACATCTCTTAAGTCTCCTGGTGGATCATCTACACCTGAAAGTAAATGGTCTTAAAAGTATTAATATAAAGCCATTAAAGGCCTTGATGGAACCTTAAGATGCAATAAAAACCAGTACATACTTTAAAGCATATATAAGGGTGTTCAGTTTTATTCAGGAAGCTGATCATTACACAAGTTTGGTATGCTACAGACTGGTGCTTTCAGTAGAACCTTACTCTTTCCAAAATCAAGAACCCAGATATCATATTCTACACTTATTAGAGTCGCTGCGAGATCTTTGGTTATGCTGACTACAGTGTTTGTCAAATATTTCCCAAAAGAGAAGAACTGGTGAGGAAAATCCTCTAGAAATTAAGAGTGGTACAGAACTACTCTGTTCTTTTCATGCATTCAGTTTGTTTTTAATGAGCCCTTTGCTGCTAGTAACATGCACAAAAGCAAGACTAAACTAAGTCAACTGACAGTCTTACCAGAGTTGATGCAATATCTTCCAGGTTATTTTCTAAGGCAAGCCACAAAGGAGGATTTCCCTTCTCATCTGGCACAGACATGTCAGCTCCCCTGGTACAAATAGCATCAACCACAAGAGGGAGCTGGTTTTTTATAGCTAGCTGTAAGGCCGTCTCTCCATCCTGTGTTCTGCAATAGGAACAGTTTGAAGTGTGTTACCACTGCATTATAAAGCTATGCTTCATGTTACAGTAGTTTATTGGCAAAGCCAAGAATTATCTTCTCATGTATTTTTGCTGTGGTAAGAACGTATCTCTACAGCCAAGCAAACACATCATTAGTTTTTCCATCACAGCTGTAGTTTCTCTTTCTTCCCCTGCCCCTTGTAGTAGCAACTAATTGATTTCTGAAGTTTGAAAAGCACATCAGTGTTCTTAGTTCAGAGACTCATTTTCTTAAGCGCAGCCATTATTTGAACAAAGCTCCTTCAGAGCAAGCCTATTGCCACAGAAGCAAACAGCTTTGTCTGCACCGTGGTAACACCTCAAGTCAGAAACACCAGTTGTTAAAAACAAATTAGAACAGCAGAATTAGACAGTTTGTACCCATGACATTCAGTACAGTACAGCTCACCAAATTTCAAAGACAGGCTGTCAGACATGTAAGCAGAGAAATGTTTTGTTCAGTCTAATATCAACTTGTCTAGGAGACACTCAGCAGGCAAGTTCTATCAGAATCTTGTTGTTGGAGGTACATCATATTAGTCTACACAGCAGAAAACATGGGGCTCCAACAAGCTGGCAAATAGATGAGACTATAGAAGTTCAGTACCAGGTTCTAGGACTTGAGAGTCTGTTACAGAGCATTCTGTTCTACATAGAATTAAGTGGCACCTCCCTCTGCAGCATCAAGAGGAGGTTCTGACCAAGGGAGTTACATGTAGGTCTAAGTTCATATGTGTAATCCCTCAGCCATCACAAGCACCAAATGCATAACTATGCACAAATCATGATTTGCAACCAACTTCAAGCCATTATAGAAATGCAGACATCACTACCCACTCTTAAATATGCATCCAGTTGAGCGCTGCATCAGTTAAGATCTCACCTGACATTTATATCTGCCTGATGTTCCAGCAGAAAGAGTGCGCTCTTACTGTCCTGTCTCTGTATTGCCATATGTAGGAGAGTCTGTCCGTCTGACATCGTGTCATTGATGGATGCCCCAGATCCGAGCAGCTGAGCTGCTATTGTGTGCATGCCTGAAGAGTTAAAGCTCGTTAGTATTCTACCTTCAGTTCTACAAAAGGCACACTGAATATTAATAAAGCAAGCTTCAAGCTTTCAGTTTTCAGTAATTACAGTAAGAGGTGCACTGCATCAATGCTAGAGGCGTTCTGCCTCACTCTTAAGTCCAGAGCATGAGCAGTTGCATCCCAGATATCTGCCGTTTCCAGCTCAGCAGGACCATATGTAAATTGTAGTGATCACACCACCTCTTTCTTCTGACAATGCCCTGATACTGTTGAAAAGTCACTTGGCTGCAGACAACAACATCTAGTTTTCCCCAAACCATTACCCTCCACATTTCACACAAGAAAGCATCTTCTGAATCAGTATTTCAAAATCATTTCCAGATCTTCATAAATTTTCATCTTGTTTTGAAGACACACACCTGTCCAAAGAGCCAATCCCAGCACAGTCTGGTCTCTTGAGTCTTTCAAACTGAAGTCAGGAATAATTTGCAAGTTGTTGGTAGCATGAAGAGCATTAGCTAGAAGAAAAGCATAAGGAATTAGAACATTCTTGTACTTGACCTGCAGCTGCACATTGAAAGCCGCACAAGTAGCAATGTCACATTTTGAAGTAGGCTGTTTCTCTAGCAGTCCCTTTGAAAGATCTAAGCAAGATACCTTTACATTTCCCAGATGTGATCCTGTTTAGGATTCAGGTAGTATTGCCACTACTGCCTAATCTTAATACTCTAGAAATGTGTTTTAGTGTAGGTGACACATACAAAGTTCAGAGAATGAAGACTGGAGGCTGTACTGCAAGATGCTGGCAGCATCTGTCCTTCTCAGCTCCTGGGAGAGAGGATATTCTTCCCAATTCACTTACTCCCCCTAAATCCCACTTGTAGAAGGAGACAAAATAGGCTTGGCTTCAGCTATCAAACTCCCTTCTTGCTGCTAGAAAACAGAAGCTGAACTAATAGCTTTTATTAAACCACCATCTGCTAGTATTTCAGTACTCAAGTCTCAACTCTACTACAATACCAGCATTACTCTGTACAAAATCCTCTCACTGAAGAGCAAAGGGGGGCAGAAGTCTCACCACAGAATGATGACTTTATCCATATTTGATTCCAGCATTTACCTGAACCAAATGCTTTAACGGGGAGAGAAAAGGGACCTCAGTTGCACAGCTAGAATACAACCCGGGGCTAAGTGTTCAAAGTTCATTATCTACAGTGGAGAACATAGATTTATGGGCCAATTGATTTTCTAATCTTAACAAGATTGAGTTCAAGACTATGTTTAGCCAGTCTTATCAATTGCTCTACTTAAATAATGTTTACAGGAAGACATACTTCATGAGTAGTTTGTCAAAATGCAGTTAAGATGGCATCCTCACACACCAATCCACTACAGCATCAATGAGTCTGAACCAGAAAAAAAGAAATAACTACCTTTTTGTTCCAGGATGACTGACACCACATCTGGGTGATTGTGAGCAATAGCCATGTGAAGGGGAGTTTGTAGATAGACATTCTCTGCTGTTGGAGAAGACGAATCCTTCTGACCAGGCACCACTTCTGCTGTCTGGATGTTTGGGTTGGCGCCTTGCTGCAGAAGCTCTGCTGTCAGGTTTGCCAGGCCATGCCTACAGGCTGTATGCAGTGGTGTTTCTCCCTTTAATAAACAAGTTAGTAGGTTAACAGCTTGAGACATGAAATGCAGAAGAGAAACAGCTTTTCAACTACTCTGCCCACAAGAACTGTTATGAAGAGCTCAAGTCCTAATAGTGGAAGCTCCTTAGGACTTTCCAACTACATGAATTAGCCTAAATTAAGGACTTTATTACAACAGGCCCTGGAGGAAGTCTTAAAAGCATGTCAACAACTGGTGATACTGCAAGAACAGAGCCATGAGAAAGCGACAGTTGTCTGATCACTAGTAAATATCTGAAAAAAATGCAAGAGGCTCAGCAGGCATTCCAACTACCTTTAAGCTATGGTTAGTAATGAGAGATTTCTGCTATCTTATTTCTGAAGAGAAACAGGGAAACTTTCAGATTACAGTCTGTAGGCTTCTGCTTTTACCCATTTGTTTTGGTGGTTGACTTTTGCTCCATGAGTTGCTAGGAAGAGAGAAGCTGCCTCATTTCCTGCACCAGCTGCCCTCTGAAGCAAGCAGTTTCCTAAAGAACAATAATGAACACTGTTAGAGTACTTGTTCCAACCACACTTTGATACCAAGAAGCATGCTAGCACCTCCCTCACTGCCTTACAGCATTAAAATTTGAAGCAAACGAGGAAAATCCTACCCACTAGCAGTCCCCTTGCAGTGCAGGGCTGTCATGTGTGCTACCATTTAGCAATTACACATTTTGAAACTGTAAAGAGGATGCTAGGACCTGGCAAGGAGGCCAGATTTTCTGTCACTTCTTGCAAGTCAATGTTCCATGCTCAGCTTGAGACCTGTCAGTGTTCCAAGCTCTGGGTAAAGCTACTACCACCTACCATTTATTATGCAACAAATACTGTTAAAACCTCATTCAGCTCCTAAGAGTGCAGTTAGCATTAAGCAATCAACTTACAAGCCTTCCACCTACGCAGAAATACAAACCTCTGTTTTACCTGTAACTGTGTCTGGAGCATCTGTATTGCTGCCTCGTTGGATCAGCCTCGCTGCAAAACTGTTCTCATCAAATGAGGTTCCATTTACAACAGGGGCATCCTCAAAAGGGTTTACAGATTGATCAGACGATACGGTGATATACTGAACTGCAAGCCACAGAGCTGTGCTTCCCTCATGATCCTTCAGCTCCAAGTCTAGTCTAAAAATAAGAGTTAGTGTTCCTCAATTTATACCTTAAAAAGTGGTCCCCAATGCAGCTTAAGTTTCAAGTGTCTGAACAGCTGTACTAGTTCATCTAATACCTCGCTGACAAGTTTTGCTTGCCAAGAAACATACTGTAGCTCCAGTTACTTCAGAGAACTTGTGAATACTCCAAAAGAAGCAGGACATCTTTAGTGACTACTAGATGTAAGCTAATTGCTCCTAGGAGAAGCATGGCCCTGGTAGATTTGGGCTCCTCCTAAACACAACAAATAGGCAAATCATCTTGTATTGGAGTAAACTGCATATCAGAACTACCAATTCAACTACAAAGAATCTGAGTCAAATGAAGTATTCTGCTTCATCACCCTAAAGTCACTTGTGTTAGCTTCAAGCAGCACTCAAGTTGAACTCAAGAACATACTCAGACATTAAGAGTCTTTTTATTCCTTTCAGCTCAACTACAAATGAAGTTATTGCTACATTATTTCACCTAGCCCTCTTTGAAAAACAGATGTAGTATCACAGTATGTTTGGGATTGGAAGGGACCTCAAAAGATCATCCAGTCCAATCCCCCTACTGGAGCAGGAACGCCTAGGTGAGGTCACACAGGAATATGTCCACGTGGGCTTTGAATGTCTCCAGAGTAGGAGACTCCACAACCTCCCTGGGCAGCCTGGTCCAGTGCTCTGTCACCCTCACTGAGAAGAAGTTTCTTCTCAAATTTAAGAGGAACCTCTTGTGTTCCAGCTTGATCCCATTACTCCTTGTCCTATCATTGTTTGCCACTGAGAAGAGCCTGGCTCCATTCTCATGGCATTCACCCTTTATATATTTATAAACATTAATAAAGTCACCCCTCAGTCTTCTCTTCTCCAAACTAAAGAGACCCAGCTCCCTCAGCCTTTCTTCATAAGGGAGGTGCTACACTCCCTTAATCATCTTTGTTGCCCTACGCTGGACCCTCTCCAGCAGCTTGCTTCCTCTTTACAGTAGGGCAAAAACTCACTTGGCTTCTGGCATCTTAAGTTATGCAAAGCCTTTACATTTCTGTATTCCAATCCTGCTGCCAGCCTTATAATGAGGCAAAAAGGTACAGAGTTATTAAACCAGTTTTCACACCGTCACTGTACAAGGTAACCTCAGTGTATGTTACATTTAAGTGAGACTTACTGTTTGCACTGGAGAAGCTGACTGAATACAGGTTCATTCCTGACCACAATTGACACATGTAAAGGGGTCCTGCAACAGGAGCAAGATACGGTTCCATTAGTAATAAGTGAGTCATTTAATATTTAGACCATGGTGACCAACAAGCCCCTACAGATTTATGGGGTGAACTTTCGTCTCTGTTTGCAGAAGGAGGGCACAAGCACACCTTGGAAGAAAGAGCAATCTACCTTTTAGTGGACATGATTCCAATTTATTTAGTATTAAGCAATTCTTTGCACTAATGTAAGAGCTAGCCTTCAAGGAAAAAGCAGAATAGCTTGACCTATCAGAACTGAGTAGCTGATATACTCCAAGTCTTCTACATCATTTTATGTACTTGTTTGCCACCCCAGCATAACTTGTAAAGCAGCTTACAGCCCTATACTTCAGATAAACATGCTGCAGATACTGGCTCTTTAAGATAATTTCAGTTTCACTGACAGTTTCAAAGAAAAGTACCTTTGAGGAACACTGTTTGTCATCTTAGTTCACTTGCTTTATCGTTCAGTGATTCAATAAAGACAAATTATTTGTGTGTTATGTGTTCCGACACAATCAACTCACTTCAGCTTTCTACAGCTGGGCTTAGTCATGGCAGGGCAGCATTCAGCCTCAAACTGGATTCATGAATTCACCTCTCCTGTTTCCAGGATCACCTGTGCTGACAGGTCTGAGCAGGTTCTTAGTGGGCTGCATCTCATCACTGCAGTCTTATCTACTAACCTGGTAGCAGACTTCACTCAGTATTTACCTTCCTTTGTTGTCTTGCATATTTGGATTGGCTCCTGCCTGTAAGAGGGACTCTGCGATCTGGGCCATCTCTGCCATGACATCTGGCAAATGCTTCTTGGGGCTGTATGATGCCACAAGGTGCAGCGGAGTCTCCTGGTCTCCCAATGTAGCAGCATTCACACGGGCACCATTTTTAATGAGAAAGTTGGCCGCAAATTTATCTCCTTTTTTGAAACAGAATAAGGTTATTACAACACGCTGGCACCCTATATGTGTTACACAAGTCCAGAAAATGGATACACAATTTCCCTCTATACCATAAAGCCATTCTAGTTACAAATGTTTGCTCTTAGAATGCCTTAGCAGATAACTTCAAGAGCACTTCACTTCAAAATCAGGATTAAAGTATTACGTAACAACCCCTTGGAAAAAGTGTTTTGTCCAGAGGTTACACGTGGCTCGAGTCCACACGCTGGTCTACTTGCTATGATGCAAAGTTTGCTAATTCCTCTATCGAGATAAATTCATTGCTGCTTTAATGCACCATTGGACAAATTGTGAGACTAAACATACAAGTAGTTTTTGAACAAGAGGTGCTATTCCAGGGCAGTCAAAAGTATGTAGCTGAAGTCAGTCATCATCTGTTCAGTCTTGCTACATAAACAAGCAATAACAGCCTTTGCTCTCGAGACTTTAGGCCCCATTGTATACGTATAAGTCCCATTATACATATATATGGCTTCAACAGTTAGCACCCATCACACATGACATTCCTAGCAAACCCCTCTTGCGAGCTTTTCAGGACTCAGAACTTAGAGCCACTTCAGTACATGAAACCTTGGACTCGAAACACCAAGATGCAGAGAATGCCTTCAGGATAATGCTAATTCCCTTATTCCAAAGGCTAATTTACATAGATATATTCACAAGTTGCTTGTCCTGAATGCACAACTGGAGAACAAACACAACTGTTTGCCTGGATAAGCAATATAGATTGTTGTATTATCTCTGCTAGCAAAAAAAAAAATCCCATTTTCTGATTTCCATATCTGCCATTCCCCCACTCTCCAGTGATCATAAGAAATAAGAATCATGTGGCAAGTTCAGACAATTTGCTTTAGCTCCATTTCCAGAACATGTGATTGTTAACAGTGATTAATTCACTGAAGCTTTGGTTACAGAAAAGCAAGCATTCATTCTCAGAGCTCTAGCTTAGACTGAAAGCGCACATTAGAACTAGACGATAAATGCTAGTATTGAGTATGAGGAGCAGCCTGCTGCAGTGTTTCTAGTGCTTTCTAGGCCTGCAGCCACAACACTGACCTATGCCTAGAAGGTCTCCTACTCCTGCTGCTGAAGTTTCATTCACAGGATCAGACACCAGCATTACCCTGTTTAGATATGCAGGAGATTAAAGGCAGAAGTCAGGAGCTGTATTTTGAGTTCACAAAAGTTACACTACTTTTAAGAGGCCAAAAGAGCTTGCTGTTAAAAATAAACTTATGCTTTTAATTTGTAGCACTACAATACCCATGAGGTCCAGTCACAGGTAGGGTTCCTGTTATGCTTGGCTTTCTGGAGCAGACAGAGCTGCCAAAGATATCACTGCAGGCAACGAGCAGCACAAGGCACTTGCTACAGATTTTTATCAGACTTTGGCCATAGGCCAAGATGCTGCTGCTCCAAAACCTTCAGAGTACAGTGGCCACAGCAACCAGGTCCCATTGTGCTCCAGTTCTCATAAGATGCATTTTCCACTCTAAGGTGGAGAACAGCTCAAGATAACAATGTAATTGTACTCAGACTCTGCTCTGATAACTATGCTACTATTCACCAGAGCTTTGAAAATGTTCAGACTGGCATACAAGCACCTCTGCCTGCTCCTCATCTTCTTCCAGTCAGTTCTTCCTCCCCTAAAACTGCTGTGCAGTAGCAAGGACCCTTGTTGGTAACAGTAATCACAAAGCAGCATATGCTGCATTTAGCCCAGGTCTAGAAAAAAGCTTTATCTTGTCACTAGGCTGTCATGCTTGATTCAACTACTTGTCAGAAAGACTATGTTGTCAAATCAGAATATTGTCAGTATCTCCCCACATCTTCCTTTAGCAGATAATACTCTAGCAGATTGCTTCTGGATGTTATCTAGTGTAAACTGAGTTCACCAGCCAGCAGGCTAGCTTTCAGATCTCAAACAAGAGTGAGTTTGGTTTTATGCTTAAAAAAAGAAACAGAACAAAGTTCACCCTTGACTACAGTTTGCTAACTGAAGCAACAACTACAAAGTGACACTGGAATAGACTTTGGAATATATATTGCACACTGGGAACAACTACAAGTTAAGATGACTTCATATCTGATTTTCTTACCTCTTTGGATGGCTTTATGTAACAGACTCCAGCCTCTTTTGTCTGCCCTGTCTACATCAGCCTTGTGGTTGACCAGTGTGGTTGCAATACCCTCCAATCTTTGGGAGAGTGCTAGATCCAGAGCAAGATCTCCATTGTGATCCAATTCATTGAGCTTCCCAGGAAGCTACAACACAAAAATCAGTCAGCCAACACAGATACACTCATCAGTCCAATATAATATTTGAACAGCCCATTCCAACCACAGGAAAACCAACAGAACACGAGCATCACCACATGCAAATCATCTTCAACGAGAAAACAGGAGTTTTGTTTGCAAGCACTTTAACCCACAGGAAGCCAGACCAGTCCACTCTGTAGAGATGCTGCCCATATAGGCATATTCAACATAGTACTAAGAAGAATTATTCAGCTATTCCTTTAAAATGCCTCAAATCCCAACTAGGATAGCACTCAAGGGTTCTAAGTGCTGCTACAGTCTCAGCTTCCCATTAGAATTTGAGGCATCTTAAAGGAATAGCTGAATAATTCTTGGTAACTAATACTTGAATAGTTCTTCCCCCTTGCTGGGGAGCAAGTTATTTGCTAGTTGTTTAGAGTATTCATCTGAACAGAACAAATACCCATTACTTCAAACATTCAATAGAAGAGGAACAGCATTTGTTCAAAGACACGACGTCTGATGAACTGTCACAAAACAGCAAAGTTGACTATTATACCACGCAACTTTAAATGTGCATAGCAATATCAGGTATTGGATTTTATTAGATACAATCTGTTGCATGCAAGATGTTTTCAAATTATTATGAATCACTTCTGAATTATGTCTTTATGAAGCCTTTATCACTAGACCTCCATTACATACACAGAAGTAGCTATAGTAATGATAAACATGCAAATAAGAACTGGTGACAAAAATCAGTAACAAGGTTCAGACTGGCAGTTAAAAACCAGTTATTTGAAACACGAAATTCTAGAAGACAGATCAAGTTAGTCCCACTGTACCTGTGAATCCATTTCAATAAGATACAAAAAGACTACATCTTCTCTCTCAACTTTAATAGCTTTATGCAAAGGATATTCTGTCTTTGATTTGAACATTTTATACAACAACTGAGCACTCATGCTACTGAAGTCTTCTTTCCGCAAGTCATCCTAGAAGCAAGAAAGAAAAAGGTAAGCAATACTCCTTATTTTGTTTATAAAAAAGGGATTGCACAATGCAGTTGCGAGGTTCACAAGTTCAGCTGAAAGCTCCATTTTGATAACATCAGAACAAACTGGAACAAATCCAAAGAACCTTGTAAGACTAGAAAGAAACACTCAGGAAGTTTTACATCTCACATTTTAGTTTCAAGACCAGGTAGTGAACTTTTTCTTCTCTTTTGTCTACAGACACAGAAAACCAGCGTTCTACCAGAAATTAGACTAACACCTAGTCTCTAAACTAATTCGCTATCTGGATTTAAATCACAGATTAGGTTTTTCTAACAAAAGGGCCTACAGCTATTGAAGACCAACAATGCCACAGAACTTCAAAAAAACTAATAAAAGTACAGAAATTAGAAGTATAAAGACCTCATGTTTGAGTTAGTGCTTATTTGACTAAACCATAACAACCTCATTTCCAGGTAGAATACAGTGTCCCAATTTAGGACACAAAAGCAGGAAAAAGTTAAAGTGAGTGACCTGCAGGTCCAGATACAAAAATCTCTTCTATACATTCACAGATCAAAGCACTCCATTCCGCTTTGGCATTAGCCAAACAAAGAAATACCCACATCTGGATGATGCATTTTAGATTTAGAATAACCTCACTCACTAGTCTGCTGTTGACAAGCCCTATTTTAAAGGCTAACTCATTACACAGTTAATCAAGCTCAAAATAAAGGATCAGAGCAAGCGAAACTTCCAAGTTGGTTGCAAGACTGTTGTCACTCTCTTCATTACAGAAGATAAACTCTTCCCTGGGTTCCTTGGATTATTTTTAGAAGTAAAAGCAGGCCTGGGATTTGTGACCTGTATAGACAGAGACCAACTATGGATGAACTTATAAACAGTTCAGAGTCCAGATTTGATAAACAACCCTCTAGCTTGTGAGAATACAGTCCCTTTGGTTTGGCTCATGTCTAGGAAAATAAGATGCTTTTTATAGTGAAGTATTACCAATGAACAGCACAGCTCTACAGGCTATGAGCTACTTCCCCCAGACAAGACATATTCACACCAAGACGCCCAGCAGACTTAATTTCTAAAGACAATAAAATATCTTAGAGAAAGTCATTTAACATGCTTTGTTTCAAACATATAATCACGAGCTAGTGCTGTAGAGAATACCAAGTAACAGTGTCAAAAGCACATACTGAAGATAACTGAGAAGGGTGGGAAGAGAAAAGTCACTCCTGCCTCAGCAGAAGCCACTTCACTCACACCAGTGGCAGTGTGGGTACATGCAACAGCCTTTTAATCAACACCATTGGTCTTTTTGAACATACAGGGTCAGTATAATAGGTCACCTTCATCACTGAATATCATCAGGAACCTGTGTAATCTCCATCCCAACTGGAGCATTTGAATGCCAGCAAATCAAGAGACACTCCTGAGGTCAGACTGTACAGCAAGTTAAGCCAAATTCTACTGATTAAGTTCCTATTCTCTGCAAACATTTTTCTTCTTGCTTCCTTCTGACAGTACTTACCCAGTGACTAGCAATTATCTCAGCACAATAATTCAGAAGAGTGCTAGCATTCAGCTCCTCAGCAGTCTGATAGAAACGAATGCAGTTCCTGACATTAACCAGTGACATAACTCCTTTTTCACATCTGTCAAAATAGAAAAGCCAGTATTTAGTCATCAGGAAACAGCTTTAAATCACTCTCCCATGTTGTGACAGGGTCCTACATATTCCTTTTCCTAGATGCCAGCAGCAAAAGGTTTGGCCTTGCTTTACTGTAAGGCTAAGACACATAAACATACTTTAATGAGAAACCCTGTAAGACAGTTTCCATAAGCACAGACTCTTATTAAAGCAGAATCTAAGATACAGTCCCATGAAACGACCACATGCTGCAGGAGCCTGCAAGTGAGGACAGACATCCTCGTTCTCCCACAGGAACAAACAGCAGCTCATTCACTGTTCTGAAGTAGAAAAGATGTCTATCTCTACAAGTACTACATTGATCACAAGCAGCTCTTGTGCCAAAGCTAGAAAGAGCCATGCCAAATACAGCTATTTGCTTCATAAAGGGAAGGGATGAACTTCAACAGCAAATCCATCAGATCTTTATAGGTGTGAAGCTATTAGCTTGAGTTTGAGGAAAAAATTCAAATAGCTCAAAATGAAGACGAATTTAAACATGCCAGTGATCTCCAAGCAGATATTAAGACCAAAAAGCAAAACAGAAATATTTGTGTCCAGGTGCAGAAACTTACCAAGACATCTAATATTTATTAGTAGCATATGGTATGAGGACTTGTCAGACTACTATGAACAAACAGCAGCTAAGGAGTGTTTAGGTAGGACAGTTCTGGTTGGTACAAAGCCTGAAGGCAGTTTTAGCACTGGCTTTAGAGATGTCAATTTATTTGGTCAAAAGAACTGACAGCAGTTTAGTTTGCTTCATCTTGAGTCACGGTTGACTGGTAGATTAAGAGTGCTGTGTACTGCTGCACCCCCAGACACCCATCCGGCAAAAGATCATTTTATCAGAGGGTACTTTATCTGTGACCAAATTCAAGGCTTTGAAGTCCTACAAAACTTTAAAAGGTTTCAATTTGCACATTCAGGCTTCTCACTAACTCCAAGTAGTTATTTAGAACACTCTCTACATTCAAGAGAACAATGCAGCCACAACTGGAATGGTGTTAATCTCCTCAAAATGGCAAAGCATTGTACTGTTACATTAATCTTCTTTATGAAGAAAAGTTGCCACCAACAGCTACTTAAAGAGTTTTCACCTATGGCATTTTAATACTGCAAGCTACTCACCAGTGACTCTTCCAAGCATTCTCTAACCATTCCTTCCTTACAGCTCTTCAGAATTTGTTACTAATACACCAATCTCTACTTCCTCTTAATACCAAATTAGGGTTATTAGTTTGACTAGGAGAAGAACTGGAAAGTAAACATAAAAGCTATGAAAATACTGCTACAGTTTAACTGTAGTGCAAGGCTGCATTTCCTGTGATCACTTGAATGTCATGCTGTATTACCGAAAACCGCAAACTTGAAAAAAAAAAAATGCTATCCAATTGCCAGCAGCTATCATCTTATTTCTACTCAAACAAGGTTGAAAAGTTCAGGAAGATTCACTGTATTTACCAAGACTCACCTTTCCCTAAGCAGCTGGAGCTGGAATTTATTAGCTAGTTTCATAAGCTCTATCAAGAAGATATCATCCTCTCTCAGCTCAAGTTCATCTGTGTAGATCCAGCGCAGCATTGCCATGGTTACCTCTGGGTCAGCATCTGGTACAGGGAGCAACAGGGATTAATAAAATACTCCAAGAACAATCACCTATTCAAGCAGTTGCTATTCCTCTGGCTGTTAAAGTCACAGCTACTATGAAAAAAAATGATAGCCCCACTGAAACCACACTGCTTTAGTTCAATCAAAATGTCAAGGCAGAGTCAAGACTGGCCAGAAGTTGAAACCAGTAACAATGCTGGCACCAAAACAGGAAAGCTTTCTTCAACTGGAACACTGTGCAGAATGCAGGGAGCCCTGTAACATCTCCTACCTGCTACACAAATATGGCAGATTTAGGGGCCAGGGGTGCCCCTTCGGAGGCTTTGGTCCCTCACATATGGCTAAATCCACATCTACATTTGACAAGCCCAAACCCCCTTTTCACTTCAGAACCCCCCTTCTTTTATATTATAGCCATATGTTATGAAGTGTTGCATTGCAATGACAGTGCTTGCACCTTGGTAATTCCTACAAAGTACCTAAAACTACTGGAAACCATTTATAGGAAGGGTATAAAAGATGCAGTTTAAGCAGCTGGTTAGATTTTAGGTGTTTACAACATGATCCCAAGCCTGATGTTTTTTTACACAGCAAGAACAACAGAAACCTGCACCACAGGAGATGAGACACACAAGCCCAAGGGCCAGGGACCTGTCACCCCATCAGAAACACATTGACCATCTTACTTACAAGCAAGCAGATGAGAATTACTCCACAGCACAACAGAACAATCACAACAAATTCACTTAGAAAAACAGCATTAGTCCCTCCAGCTCTTTTGTTTTTTGTTTTGTTTTGTTTTTTAAACCAAAAAGCACACATGTTTAAGACACTGAAATACCCATCCTAAAACATCCCCTCTACATCGAGGGTTGCCCCAGATTACTTGCAGAGTACCAGGTAGTACTTGGCATAGTGTGTAGACTGCCTCCTAAGAAACAGGAGGTTTTAGTAAGCCAGGTATCTTCTGCTGAATTTGAAGTAATCAGAAAACCTACTTGAGCTCTGCCTTGGTGTTGATCAGAGTTCATTTTCTCCCTCCCAACAAGACAATTTGTGTTCATCTTTTTCTACTTCTCTGCAGATCATATGAACTCTAAAAACGCTCAACTTCAAATGCTGCCTCTATTTTAAAGTTTGGATTCAGTCAATCTTAACTTACAAGTTCTTATGAGAACCTCTTAAGAAAACCACGAGTTTTTAGGGAACAGCTTGTCACTTGCTACAACTATTTCATAACCTAATCCTGTGCCGTTTATAAAATTTTCTAATAAATTCAATTCTACACAGTGTAAAGTATCATTTAGTAGCACTTATTTTAAGCATCATTCTATAATAGGAAGTATTTGCGTTTTTAAACATGCAAGCCTGCAGTTACATTTGAGATTCTCAGACTAGCTTAAATGTAGAGCTAGAAATGCTATGGACTGCCACTTCCAACAAAACTACAATTAACTTAAGAGCTTTTTGGTAATAATCTTCTGTTAGCTTAGCATTCAATTTAAAAACTCCTTGGCATCTGTCTTCCTGTGGCTGCAGAAAGAACCATAAATCCTTTTACAAGAAAGCCTATGCTGTCTCATAAAACTAGCTTGCTGTGACTTGCTTCTTTCCAGTTTGTCTACACTTAATATTCATAAGATTAAGCATGGAAAGCAAAGCCAATACTTACTTTTCAACATGCCAGCCAGCAAACCTGCTTAACTTCATGCCTGCTTTTATTGCTCACAAATTAACTGTATAAGACTCTTCTATATTGTTAAGTACAGAAGAAAAGCCTGTCAAGAGGTTCAACCTGCAGAAATACTGCCCAGTGTAAGCACGTGCAAGGAACGCTACAGCAGAACAAAACACTGTCTTGTAGATGACTCTTTTAGAAAACCTCTCTCTCACCTATTTTGCAAAGGTATCAAAGTGTCAAAGCAAATAACTTTGGTAACACATGAATATTTGTATTCATTTCCCCCACACACTATGTTAACAAGCAGCAAGGTATTTCTACAACACACCTCAGAGAAATTGTGCACACTACCTCAAAAAGCCCTGTCCTTAGAAAGGAAGAAGTCAAGCTCCTCCATATAGATTTTTCATTACGTCTAGAAAAGACAAACAGGTCACCATTCTCAACCCCTGTTCATTAAAGAGAAAGAAGGTAGGTTATTGTTTTAACTACCACCAGTGCCAAATTCACAAGCACACTAACCATGTTTCAGAGACAGAGCTCCATAATCCATGGATTAAGCATCTCTTTTTGTGGACCGCAGTAATCTTAAAATACACATAAGGAACCTTTTCCCAACAGGCCCTTTTATTGGTCATCCTGAGGACAATCGAAACATCATATACTACTAAGCAATGGCTGACCTGACAGATCCAGCTCCTCTGTTGATGCAAGGTTGGCAAGACTCCAAGTATCACTGCGCGCCGCCAAGACGAATTTGTGAGCACGGATGCACTTGTCCCCAACCTTTATCTTCAGATCACTGATATGAGAAAAAACAATGCGTACGCATGTACAATGCAGACTTTCCCTGTGCTTACATACATACAGCTTCAACATCTCCATACTATCTATGGCCTGGTATCCACATTTAGGTTCAAGTGGTTTGAGACGTCAAAACATATTCAATTGGTTAAGTAAAACATGTAGCCAAATGACACAATTTTTACTTTTCTAGGGTGAAATGCAGCCAGTCATTAATATTTAAAGTGTTTGTTTGCTTTTTTTTTATCATTTTGAAATAAACTGCAAGGGAACTATTGTAGAATATAGGAAAACGCAACAATCTTGAGGTTAAATATGTTGCAGTGTCCATACTCTCAACTAAGCACCAACGGTTTCAGGCAAGACCAACAAGAGAACAAATGATGTTTGACAGTAGTCCACAAGGCGGACTCCAAGAATCCCCAGTTCCCAGGAGACCAGCTGTCAAAACCACTTGGATTTCATTCTGATCCCTTTAACAGGTTATCCTTTGTAGTTAGAAAGTACCTGCCCTGCTTATTTTAAAATAGTTTGTAAATGCTCTGTGTGGGTGTATTTTCCAGTCCATTCTCTAAATCAAAGAAATGCTATAGGTTATAGTACAAAATACAGAGATGTTACTTAACACAGCTTGCACAAGGACTTGCTAACTTTCCCCTTTTACGAGCAGGCCACTATTCTATCCTTTTAAAACTCAAAAGCTGAACAAAAATGAAGCGATCTGGCTATTCTAACACATGCCACCTAATAAATCATTTCCCCAGCATGCTATAAGTTTTTGCCAGGCATACAGCTTTTTCTCAGGGAGGTTTACAAGAGATTTTAGGGGAAGTAAATTTTAATCAAAAGTACATACTTTCCCCTTACATGACTGAACTACTATACTGTATTGGCATTGCTTTCACTAACAGCAAAGAAACTGATAAGTGTAATTGTAATCTCAGAACTAAATCAGTTAAGGGACCTATAATACTGAAGATGATCTTTAATGTGTCTATGGAAAATAAACCATTGCCACATGTTGAGACTCAAAGACACAATATTTATACTACTAAGTCACACATGTCACTGTCCAAGACCTGTTACATCACACAACCAGACAAGCCAGTCTAATCATATCTCTTTAAACACAACAGGAATACAGAACTGGTTTCAAAGACATGCTTTCAAGAAAGGAGCACTTCCCAGTTGTTAGCGGTACATTGTGCAATTAATCCATCAACTAGTAGAAATCAGTTTGGACAGAATTAATTTTAAAGTGAGCTTTTTTGTTGACAGTGAAAATGGACAGTTTTCTTTAAATTTGTCTTAACTGTCAGTCTCGGAGATTAATTTATATTTAGAGCTCGCGTCAAGAATTGGATTCAGTATGCTACCTTAGGGATGATCTTCCACCTGAAATTACAACTGAGGACCCTCTTCATATTAGGTAGTAGGAAAATAATTTTTCTTGTCTAAGACTTATATCTACTGCAGTCAATTAAGTTAAAGGTTCCTGTAATGCCCTTTTCTTCAAAGGGGGATTTCCCACCTGTACTGCTCCTGCTGATAGAGCTCAGCTACAATGGCAAGAAGTCGAGTGATGAAGGTGTCACTGGCACTGTCTTGGTTCGCCTGGGCAGCCAGCAGATTGCATCTCCTTTCCGTATCAGCGAGTTTCTTCTGCAGCTTTACATACTCCTGGCGGAGAAGCATCAGGTGCTTTTCCAGCTTGGCCACCTCCTCTGCAGAAGAAAACAGTGTTATCACAAGGTTCAGACATCACATACCTTTTTTTTTTTTTGTATTTTGTTAGGGTAACTTAATCCTACAAGCACGTTATACATCTAGTTTATCATGTGAGACTCCAGTAATAGTCTCTCCCACCCTACTTGAGCATCTCACTCCCACTATTAAACCTTTTATACCATTGCCAGCCATAAACAAATAAAATACCTCATCAGAACACAGTGATAGAAGCCCCGTATAAACAAAGTCACTTTAACTCAGGAGTAGCACAGCAACAGCACCTGGGAATTGGATCCCTGACTAAGTGTATTTGCATCCCGCTGCACTTTGGTGGTCACTCCACAAGATGCTGTGCTAAGGTACTTCACTCTCAACCCAGGCCACCTGTATACAAAAACACTATTTCACTCCTGGAAGGAAGCATCTGTACAGGTGCTTAAAAATAGTCCAGTTTCTGAATATTTATTTATGGTTTAGCTGCATAAAAAATATGTAGCTACCATTGTGCTTGATTATTCAATCCCACTCCATCCTTAAGTTGATTTTCCAAAGAAGGTACAAATCCAAAACCAGTCCTAAAATGAGAGGAGAAATCTGGAAGCTAACCAATTATTTTAAGTGGGAAAGTTCCTACATGATCCCTCCCTACCAGCCAGGAATTTGTTGTTCGAGATTTTATTCTCAAATATTTACTAAATGTAAGTCACTACTACAAACAAGGAGAAACTGAGCTCTATCAGCCAGTGTTTTCTTCTTGCTTCTGCAGAAAAGTTCAACAGCAGAGCTGACCTTGGCCTTGCTCCAACACAGGTTCCCAGGGCTCAGCATCCTTGTGGAGCTCAGCTGCATTCATCTTTCAGTCTTTCCTCCATGGACTGCTGCAGCCCAAGGGCTCCCTCACAAGCCTTTTAACTTAACAACTACCATAATGGAAAAGCAGAAGGTAATTTACCCTATTTTACCCTTCAATTAATACCACTTTGGCAGTGCACTTTCTTCAACAGCTGTTTCTTTAGCTTCATTCTTTAAAGGCTACAAATATCATCATTTGGGTTAGTTTCCTTATTCTATTGAAATATACTGCAATTTCAGAATTTTGCTATCAATACCACATCAACCCTCAAAGAGGGTTTGAAAATCTGCTATATTCTATTTGAAGACAAATGCCGTTTCAGCATTCCCAGAACTAGAAGGACATCTTGAGCAATAGCTCCTTCCCCACTGATTCATAAGGAAGATGCAAGCCAAGAGTGACCGCTGAGAGACACTGACAACCATGCCAAAAATTAGCATATGAACACCACCATCATTTATACAGTGCCATTTTTAGGTGCTGCACAAATTCAAATGCTGAAAATAAGAAGTTGCCGGTTGAACCTCATAGCATATATCATCTTCAGGAAATACTTTGTCTTCCAGCTAAGCAATGAGTGTGGAGGTGGGAATAAAGAACCAGTACCAAAAGGTAAAACCTCAAATACTGTCATTTTACCAAAGTCAGCTTGCTGGTTCTAAATTACTCTGAAGTCCACAGGACACAAAGCAGAACTACTTTAAACCCTCCTGCATCAGCAGCTTAAGCTTTATGCATAACCGACAACCAAGCTTGTTACTGCTGCTTCAGGGCAACCCAGGACAACCACTCCTGGCAGTGAAAGTACCTCAGAGACCTGAAACTTTGAGAAATCTTGTTTCCAGATTGACAGCATACGCTTCACATAACCCCAGTAAGCGGGACTGAAGAGTATTTGCTTACTGTAAGAATTGCAAGAGTTGTAAAATAACACTTCCCCTTATTCTACACAACAGGCATACCAGGCACAACTTCACACCGCATGCTTGCGGACAATATTTTATCTTACAGCACATTTCAGGTGCACACTCAAGAATCCTCAATGTCCAGTTAATCAACACTGACTGCAAAGGAGCACAGCCTTGAGTTTTCCCTGTACACTGTTCATTTGAAGAGTTCACATTGTGTTGTTACTTTGAAAGAAAAACCCACTCAGATAGAAGTATAACCTCTGTTCAAATATGTAAACCTGGAGTTGTGGTGTTACTATTTAGAGTCCTCAGATTTGAACGGGGGTACGGGGATGTCATCAATTTAAAAAAAAAAAAAATCAATGCAAAATGAGCATTGTATCTCTAAGCTGACAATTTTGACAGCATGCATATTTTCAGTCCACACTACCTATGACCATTCATCTGAAGACTCCCTATAACGTACAATTATTGCACTCATACACACATCTAATGAAGATCCACACGTGAAAACACTGAAAAAAACAGTGCTATCCTTCAGCGAGGCCAAGTCTCTTGCTTAAACACACAATTCTATCATTTTGAACATGAATTCACATGCACCAGTGAACAGGATGCCTGGGTTCAGCAGAGAGGTCTACACAAAGTGACTCCTTTCTGAGCTCCTAGGGCAGGTACCGAGTGACCAGATGGCCAGACGAGAAAAGCAGCATTTGTTAACAGATCTCTGGCAGCTCAACTAGCATCTCATGAACTGGCAGAAGTTTATATTCCAAATAAAACACTTTAAAGAGGCTACTCTCATTTTATTTTAGGAGAATGCATGAAAGTACTTGACAGCAACTAGATAGCAGAACCCAATGAGGTAAGTTGGCAGGCAACAAGCAATGAGGGATGGTCTGGTGGAACCACTGTCTATCCCACCCATCAAGAGCAGTCACAGAAGCAATACGGATAAGCTTTTGTCTACTCGTGAAGTGGACCAGAGTGAAATATTCCAGAAAAATGTATTGTTTCCTTACCTCCTTCAAGACAAGTCGTTCATCCACTGCCCCACACTGACCCCATCTTCCTAAGGCTGGGCAAGTTACCACTTTCATGCTCCTCCTCATTTTTGCACATTTATGATCTTTATCGCAACACCCACCCCAGAGCACTACAGCACACTTGCTGCTGCTCTAACTCAAACGCTAACACAAGAGTTTTTAGCCAAGCCTGCACATAACCTGGTATCTGGTGGTACAGAACTCTTAGAGAAATTACAAAAGCTCTTGTCTTTATGAGCTGTTCAATCAATTTGTAACTAGTAATTGCAATATATCTAATTCAGGACTTCTGCACACAGAAGCAATACTTCCATAAGAAAAAGGACTCGGGTTCTGAGCTGATGACCAGTCAGACAAGTTTTCTCCCTTAATAAGCTTTCACTTTTCAGCTGACTCTCCAATACCATCAGTTCTTAACTAGAAGAGTGTTGTTGCAGATAGGTACATTGTTTGAAGGGACAAAATCTCCACAATCTCCACCTAGATATCATAGGGAATTGAGTGGGGAGAGCTACAACTCCAGCTATTACTCCTGATCATGCAGAATCATTCATTGGCCATGTACTTTCTTTAGCCACAAGATCAGAGAATTACTTGAATTAGGTAAGAATCTTTGCAAAGTACAGATGTCTGAAATAGGACATACATCAACTGCTGGTTCATTCTGCAGAGCAGGGCCTGGAATCTGAGCCTCAGATCCTTGAGGGTCTCAGTGTGGAAAGTTTCACCACCTGAAGATATCTTTGACATCTAATGCCCAGCAGAACTGTGTAACCAAGGCCTGAAAGCAAGCCTAACAGACAGCTAAATACAAAAGTGTGGTGTTTGAGCACACACAAAGTTAGGAGCTGCTCTAAGGATTTACTAAACCAGCTTGACTGCAGCACCTTCCCAGCTGATGCATGCCAGAAGATCAGCATCTGCTACATCCTGGTTAATCTTCTACAAGTGGTTTTAAAATTCTACCACTGCCTGAGAGTTGCACTTCAAGTGCTGAATGTTGCGCTTTTAAGATTGGAAGCTGGAGCCTTCATTTCCTTTGTAACTTGGGGCATTTTAGCTCAGTTTGCCGACTCAGTTTCCTCAAGGGAAGAAAAGAGGAAGCTTCTGTCGTGCAGAAAGGAGTGGGACTGTAAAGGATTCGAACGGTTTGTCAAATCCCATTACCTCGGTTCAATTAATTTTGCAATGGTGCAATTGATAGCCCCCAAGCAAAACAACAAAAAGCAGCCTAGGAGTTCTACAGAGCTCATCAGAGCCCCAATTTGTCAGCAGGGCTCCCAGCAGCAGGTGACCCGCCGGCTGCAGCGCGAACCCTCCGCCTCGTCCCGCCGGCACCGGCCCCTCCGCACCCCGGCACCGGCCCCGCAGCGCCCGCCCCTCCGCCGAGCTGAGGGGAGGGGGCGTCCCAGCGGGCTCCCCAGCAATCAGGAGCTAAAACTCCCCCCAGGATCCCTCTCTGAGGGGGAAAGGCGCCCGTCCCGCCCCCGGGGGTGTCAGCCCGCGGCCCCGGGCAGGGCAGAGCCCCCCTCGCCATTTCACGTTCTCCTGAGGGGCGACCCGCCCCACCCGCCGCGGGCAGGGCCTCCCCGCTTCCACCCGGCGGAGCCCACCCTGGGGGTGCCCCCGGCTCCCTGCGAGCAGAGCAGCGGACCCGGCCCCAGCGCTCCCCATGCTCCCGGCGGCCCCGCCCGGGCTCCCCCCCTTACCTTCCGCCATGTTGGGGCCGGGGCCGCAGCTCTCGCGAGAGCCGCACCCGCCCGCTACTGCCCGAGCCTGGCGCTCTCGCGAGAGCAGCGCAACCCCCACCCGGGCTCCGGCCGCCGCCTGCGTTCAGCGAGAACCCCGGGCCGGGCTCCCCCCGCAGCGCTTTATACCGGCGGCTCCTCCCGCCTCAGCGAGGGAACGGCCCCCGGGAGCCAGCCCGCCCCGCCCGCTCCCCGGCCCCTCGGGAGGCGGCGGGACCCTCCCAGAGGCGTTCGGGGGTGTCTGTATCCCGCCTGGATAAGGCGCCCGGCCCGGGAGATTCTCACTGGTGCCTCGTGTGGGCTGTTGAACGGGGCGATGGTCAATGGTGGGAGCGCTGGGCCATGTCCCTTGTAATCATCGTTATTTCAGTTACGGTTTTTGTTTCAGAGGCAACAGTCCTGGCAACTAGAGCTGTGCCTGGTGGGTAAAGATTGTGGCCGAGAGCCGAAACGGGCAACGAACAAGTAACATGAACATCATTTTTTCAAGCTGTGTGTACGACATAGCTGACCCTCCACTGTGTTCATTGCTCATGATCTTTCCTGCCTTGATACAGCAGAAATAGCAAAATATTCTACACTGATCCAACAGCTTTTTGTTAGCTTTGAAGAGCTAATTTCGAATGTTTGAACACATTATGCACTGTATTGTTGTACAGACATATTTTTCTCCTGACTTTACCATTGAGTGAACTTTGAAAAGCGGCTCTGCCTCGTATCTTAGTTCTCAGTACCTGTTGGGTAAACCAGCAAAAGCAGAACTGGGCCTAGCCCAGCAGAGCCAGACTCGTTCCTGGGCACGTCACGAAACACCATCTCATTTTTCACAGCTCAGTGACAAATGTGTACGACTTTGCTACACAGCTGACTTACACCATGGCTCTATGGGTGCTATTGATCACCCTGAGAACTGCAAGGAAAGTTATTCCTGCCTGATCAGATCTAGTCTTAGCTGGATTTCTGAGTAACAACAAAGATCAGACTTCAAGCTCCTGCTGTTTTGAATCTGGGGAATCTGTTTTGCTGAGGATTTGCTTGGGCAAGAAGCCGTCTTGTTACAGCATCCCTTGAAATCACAAGCACCTTCTGGTTTGGTTTGAAATTGCTTGTACACGCTGCTGAATTTGCAGGAATTGTAAGGCTGGTGGTGTTCCCGTTTGCCCCATAGCAGTGCACCAGATGGTACAGGCACAAAAGTCCACCCCCCATCAGCCTACCAAAATAACAAAACACACTTATAATCACTTCAGAATTAACATTCTCCATTTATTGATCATCTAGTTTCAATAAGTGTTTTCTAGGCAGCACAGCAGGAAAGAACTTTAGAATGAACAGCCCTTCTGATTTTTACAGAGATCTCTGTATATGGGGCAGCATGGAGAAACGTGAGAAAGGAATTAGGATGGCCATACTACTTTATTAAAATTCCATGTTTTTCTTTGGCTTTCCCCCAGTGATGCAGTGTTATCTGGAAAGCAGACCACCACATGTTGGCAGATATAACACCACAAAAAGCCATAATTTCAAGCCTCCAGAGAACCAGAAAAAGTGTAATTAATCATCCAGTACACTGAAAAAATACATAAACTAGATCTAAAATCTTGGTACAAGTGAAACTGGGTAAGAATGATGGTTTATTTGGTGGTTCCCCAGGTACTCTAGTACTACTTGTACATATTGCATTTCTTCAGTGGTGTTCCTACCCTGAGGCTAAGCAGAAATTTCTGGTCGTATCAGTTACCCACACAGCCAAATTCCTTTCACATGTGAGGCAAGAACAAGCAAAAGGCCAATTGTGATTGCAGAGGAACTAAATAGGCCATTTCTATGCCTGCCTGAGGTGCTCTACAACCTGGACATTTGGCACCAGACCCTGAACTGCCTCTTTCATTAAGTCCCTGGGCATCAGCCGTACCTCCAGCTTGTACAGTAATGCTCCTTCCTTTGAATATCCAATTCATGTAGAATCACAAACTATCTGGATAAGCCTAAACAGAACTGCAGTTATGTTTGAATAATTTACAAAAAGGTGAACCAATGCTGCTGTGGAATTCACAGTGCTTTTGTAGCACTAATGCAAGACTAGCGTTTCCAGGCCTACCCCCCTTAATGAACAAACCAACAGCTCTTCTGGAGAACAAATGAGAAAAAAAAAAGCTTCAAACTGTTTTGTGAAGCTTACAGATGAGTCAGTTGTGAACTGTGTTACTTTGGAAGACAAAACAGAGAACACTTGAACTTGCTGAAAGCAGCAAGCACCGATTATCTTGAACTGCTGCCAACGCTTCAGAGACGCTGTGGAAAAGGGGAAGAAATCCCCTGCTAGGTTTACAACAAGCAGCTTCTTCCCAATGTTTTGTTTGTGGAAAGAATGGCATCATGTCACTGAGCGTCTGCAGTCCCAGCTCTTTGATAAGTGAAAAAGGGGAGCCAGCTGGTGGGCAAGAAACCCCCTCTCAAACAACTTCAGACAAGCACTGGAGCAGGGACTGAAAATGAGCTATTGTGTCTGAGCACCAACAGCTCTGAAGTACTGCACACATCTGCTTCCAAGAGCAGGCTATCCAATTAAAAGCAAATGTAACTAATGGTTTACTCAAAATAATTAGTTACTAAATACGTAAATGTGGACATTAAACACATTTATGTTTATCTAAAGCACCTGTAGGAGAAGCAATACCTTTACTTGCAAGTCATCTCATACTTCCTAAATGGCTTTTTTGGTCCCATATGGGCTGGTAACTAGTAACTATCACCTCCTTCAGCCCAGCCCACCCCTCAAGAAACCTGAAATATAATATATCCCCTTCAGTATATGCATGTGGCACAGCAACCTGAAGCCAAGTGCACACAGCAAGCAAATTACTATTGATGGCTTCTTACAAGATGACACTTTAACGCTGGAACTCCTGATTTACTAGTGGGTTACTCTGTGCAGTTAAAAGCTGTGGTAAACCTGTGACAGAGCAGAAAACAGGCAAGTAGTTCCAAGTCCCTCCACAAAGTTTCTTTGGTAGAAAGGTATTGCAAATAAGCTTGGAAAACTCTTATTACTAGATACTCCAAGATAAGTATTTGCACACCGGAGGAGTAAAGATGGTACAATAGGAAGAAAGGTGTGTGTGTTTTGTTTGCTTTTTCATTATTTCAAGATTAAATACAGTATGTAAAATTCAATACATTTGCCAATGTTTTGTTGTTGAAGATGTTCAGGTCAGTTGTGCTCCAACTGCAGTTACTCTTCCTATTCAGATACTCAAGACAGCCAGTTTGACACATTATTGGAAAAAATTATATTTTGGAAGAACTCACTACAGAAGGTGACAGAATTCCAAAAATCAAATTACATGAAAATATACATCGCAATTTTCTTTGTACATTAGGTGAGGAAAACTCTGAAGTAGAAGGCAAAGAATATGAAGGGCCACAGAAGAGAGAAAAGGAGGGAAACTATTTTTGATACCAAACCCAGAAGTTAGTCATTTGAAAAGCCTACAGATGTGCATGCTTGAACTTAACCTTGAGGAAAACACAAGCCTCCCCCCATACACCCTGCCCCACAAACAGGCAATGAAAAAAAAGGCAAAACCAAATCACCCATAAAAAAAGCAGCTCATTCCTATCTTGGACTAACTTAGTCAACTGAACTTCCAAATGAAAGCGCTCAAGAGCCTTGGAAGTTAAAAACCAGCAGGCTGCTCAAGGGTGCTCCATGGCCAGGTTTATTGCTACACCCAATTCAAGAAGAATGTGCAATTGGGTTGAAAAAAGGGGTGGGAAGAAAAAAAAGCCAGCACCTTTGAAACTGCAAAGGTTATCATAAAAGAAGACACAAGTAATTAATAGCAAATCCTTTCAGGGTTTAATTAGGAAAATTTTAAGTTCCAATGGGGGAAATAAAAGGGAGCACACTTCCAAAACCAACATACTAAATTTCAATAAGCAAAATACTTTAATTAAGCCTCAGTGGGTCAAAGGAAAATTAAAGTGGGAAAAAAAAAACAAAACAAGTTGATCCTAATTGGTTTTACTTTGACATGCTTCACAAGTTGGTGTTTGTGTTCTTTTTTTCCTTCCTCTTTTTTTTGTTTAAACTGATAGGAAACAAGGAACAGGGAGAGAAAAACCTGCTAAAATCTTTAGAATTTACACGATTCTATTCCTAACTACAGACAGCATTATTTGGTACAATGTGTATTTGTGGATGTACATGAACAGTATATATATTATCCGGATCATGTTGTGCTATGTACACATCTTTACAATTCTTCCTGAAGGTTAAAGCAGTTCATTAGATTTCAAAATGCGTAATCATCTTGTGTTGGCACTTGTTAGGCTCTTGTCAGCATTGATAACTGGCATGTTTTATTGCAGCCCAGTTCCAGCCAGTGTTTGCCAACTTGTAACAACAGAAGTCCAGCAATAGGTGGGTAGAGTGCAGGAAAAAAACAGTGCCATGTTTCTCATTTGGAGACCTACAAAGAAATCACAGTCATTAGAATAAACCCCCTCATCATCCTCAGTTATTTTAAAGATATAGTGTTTCAAGCTCAAGGAAGATAATTACTTGTTCAAGAGCTTTACATACCTCTAAAGAGAAGATGCATAAAATCATCACCAGAGAAAGACTCTAGTTCAGCACAGTGTGTATCCAGCTCAACTATCAGACTTTGAGGCTCCTGTTACTCGTGTTGCTTGTCAAGCACACAGTGTGTAAGTGTTTGATTGTTCACACATACAGCTAAACACTCGTAGATTTGTCATCGAAAAGTCCACGCATTTCTTACTGTGAATGATGGATGCTGCTTCAACAGGGAAGTGCGGTACAAAATGACATTGCAGGGCTTCGCTACGCAATAACACCACAGCTACCGACTCAGATTCTGCTTGTTTGAAACCAGTTATGTGACCCCTTCTCATCCAATTCACTGCCCGTCACTTACTTAGGAGGAGTCACCAGGACTTGGAAAAGCAACACAGCCAATTATTTAGATATTTGTCATGAGCATTGTTTCACTATGGCCAAGTTTAACATGGCAACAGAGCTGAGGTTAATTAAGGATACTCTGGAGCATTACTCACAGTTACTCCCTTTCTTTAAGACAGAAAAAGATTGTTAATGCAGCTGACAATTCTCACACTCTAGTTACAGGCAATTGTACAAGACATTTAGTTCCTTTGCTCAGTTGTTTGATCAATATTAAGCATTTTCACACTTCTCTATACTGGAGAAAGTTCCTTTCAATCAAAGCATTTCTGCAGAGAAAAGATACTGTGGTACTAGTTGGTCATAGATGGAGCCTTCCCCAACCCCCACAATTCTTACAGAACTATCTCCTGCACAACCTTGATGAAGAAAGACCAATTAGCAGGAGCATTTAGTAAGCTGTTCTGTTTTTTCAGACAGTACCACTTCTTTAAACTACATACAGCACTGTATTTTTCCCCCCTACAAGTTTTGTATGCTGAAGCTAACTAGTAGTTTTGAGCTTACCCAGCCAAACAGGTCAGAGAAGTTTATTTGCCAAACTAACTACTAAGAAAAAGCAGCTTTGACATGAAGCTCTGCTTTGCAAAGCTGGAGTGGGCAGTTATTAGCTAGTTGAGGAAGTTCTTCCCTGGCATACCAAAAAAAACCACAATAGTTCATCAATGCTTACACAGGAAATCCTAAATTCAAGTAACTGACTTCTCTTCAGAAGGATACTTACCCTGAAAAAAGTGAAGCTACTAGCTGCTGAATAAGTCACTCAAAAGCAGTTTCTTGGCTTTTTCTTACACAGCGGGCAACTTTTCTTTTAAACTCTCCATTCCTATCTTCTCTCCATTCTTTCTGTAATGGAATAGACAGCTTTTAGGTATCAGTCCTATAACAATGTAGAAGTTCTAGGAAGACTCTTGGTGCTTCCAGACATTAGCCATCTAGTCAGCACCTAAATTTGCTTACGATCACTGAGCCAGTCACTGAAAACAGTGATATTCAGGAATTCTAAAAGCTCACTCAGCCTATTCCAGTGTTCTGTCACCCTTACTGAGAAGAAGTTTATTCTCAAATTTAAGTGGAACCTCTTTTGTTCCAGCTTGATCCCATTACCCCTTGTCCTATCATTGGTTGTCACCGAGAAGAGCCTGGCTCCATCCTCCTGACACTCACCCTTTATATATCTGCAAACATTAATGAGGTCACCCCTCAGTCTCCTCCAAGCTCCAGAGCCCCAGCTCCCTCAGCCTTTCCTCACACGGGAGATGCTCCACTCCCTTCAGCATCTTTGTTGCCCTGCGCTGGACTCTCTCCAGCAGTTCCCTGTCCTTCTGGAACTGAGGGGCCCAGAACTGGACACAATATTCCAGGTGTGGTCTCACCAGGGCAGAGTAGAGGGGCAGGAGAACCCCTCTCAGTCTACTAACCACCCCCCTTCTAACCCACCCCAGGCACCATTGGCCTTCCTGGTCACAAGGGCCCAGTGCTGGCTCATGGTCACCCTGCTATCCACCAGGACCCCCAGATCCCTTTCCCCTATGCTGCTCTCTAATAGGTCATTCCCCAACTTATACTGGAACCTGGGGTTGTTCCTACCCAGATGCAAGACTCTACACTTTCCCTTGTTATATTTCAGCAATCTCTCCAAAACTCTTATTTTAGGTCATGAACTGTTCTATCTGCTTCTTACAATGTCTGTTCAGGCTCCTGTTCCTCAGTTTTCTCCCACTCCAAGAGACAGTTCTCCATCTCGCATAGTTCATTTTTCCAGGAAGCAGCTATATCCCCTGTTCCCATAATGCTGTGACTTGCCTGTAATACCTTATTCTCTAGAGCCACTTAAAACTAGAAATTAATGAAAGCAGATAAAGTATCTTTTAGTAACTGCTAAATAGTGTTGCTGCAGTAAACTTGTACTTTGTAAACCAAGTAGAAGACATCTTGATAGCAGCTCAGAATAAAGCACATGAGTTGCTGGTTCATTATTACACTGACGAGTATGTTCTGGTTAATGTGAAGAGGACACGATCTACAATCCAGCAGGAGTTATTATATCATTTGTACAAACTAGAAGCAAAATGCCATTGCAGGCTTAGGTTTCAACACCAAAGACAGTTGGCAGCCCAAGAAAAAATATCTTACCGCTGCATCAACATTAGCAGGAGAATCACCATTGGGATCTGCCAGCATAGAAATAACACTAATCATTATAGTTTCCACTGTGTGAATGGGAAGCCAGCGTTCCTCAGGTTTTTCATAGCCATATTTGTCTTCTCCAGGCTCATGAAGAATTGAAATGCAGACATCGCCGTTCTTGTCAACTACAAAATAGAACAAGGCATATTTCAGTAATGAACAACATGCTGGCATTTCTTCAGGACAGTTACGGAACTGTTAATCTTCACTCCTGCTAGTCTGAAAACACGTTGGTGAAGACACTTTACAAAAAAGCAAAGTAATTAACTATTACAAAACTCTATCTGTAATAAATGGGACTTTTGTCTGTTATTATTGCTGGACCTCTGACAGACAGGGCACATGGGGAGGAAGAACTTAATTCTAACATCATGCTGCAACTTTCAAGACTATTTAGACAGGCTTCCACTAAAGCTTTTTCTGTTGAGTTCAGCAAACTAGAGAGTCAATTCTTTTTCCACAGCAACAGCATCACCTGGATATTACTGCAATATACTGGAATATGATTTAAGCTGCTGGAATTAAACCAGCCTGGCAAGTACTCTGGTATTTCCAGAGCTGAAACTCACACAGCATCAAAATAATCTCTGTCCCTTATGATGGCAGCACTGTACTGGTCTCCTCCCAGCTTTCAACAACTACGACTTCAATAATGACTTTAGAAACTGAGGAGCATTCCTCCTTCCCAGTAAAAACCTCCTTCCATTTTATTTTACCTCCTCATCCATGTCCAGCAGTCCATGAATAAGAGAAACATTAGAAGGAAAATTCTTGGAGGGACTAAAAGATGCTGTTGTTTCCTTTCATGCTTTACTGGGCCTTCTACATTGACTGCCAAGTTAGTAATACCAAGATGAAATATTTGAAGGTACAACAAAAGGCAGCTATAGAAGTCAAGTTTCTCCTCAGATGAGAATTTCACACTTAAGGGGAAAAAAATATCCCTGAACAGTTACCAAGAATTCAAGAAGCTGTTTTCAGTAGTTTCTGAAAATACTTTAGGAGTCTCAGAGCAGCAATATTAAAAACCCTACCATGGTTATTACTTCTTTATGAAGATGGCAAAGTAAATGCAGAGATTCATATTTCTAACATGAACAGAAACACATCAATATGTCCTCACCGCATTTCAGCTCTTAATTGCAAAAAGAAATTGAAACTTGACATTTCTTACCATTTGGATGCCAGATTTCTGTGATGAATTTCATTTTTGGCGGCCTCAGTGGATAGTCTTTTGGAAAAGTAAGATGAGCCTTGAAAACACCACCTTCACTGGGGAATCAAAAATATCTTAGTAGAGTTTCTTGTAAGCTTAAGCTGAAGATTGGAACTCACTAGTGTATCAAAAGCTCTAAGTTTACCCCTCATACAGCTTAACATCATGTTAGTAATCAGCAGTACCATCATTTCCATATGCAATGCAAAGAGTTTCTAAATTGAGAAGATCTTTTCACAAGATACTGGATCTTTTTTAGAATTTGGAGGATGTTCCAGAGGGGAAAAAAACCACACACACACAAATTATAAAACCCCCACAAACCTGCCAAGGAATTAACCATCTGCAATTACACCTTAACATTTTCCTTTCCGGTACATTTATCAACAGGAAAAAAAAAACACACTACCAAAAACTCCCCTTCTCGAGTGCTGCCCAGCAGATACCTGTTTCTTTTCCTCCTTTAGAGACCTCGGGCCTAATTTCTCACTACTGGTCTGTAGCAGTGAGCCCCAGAAAAGTCACAGAAAGCTTTATAGGTATGTCTAGAGCATCACTTGGCAAAAAAACCTTTTCAACACTAAGCTACAGGGACCCAAGGCATGCCAGTGAGGTGTTCTGCACCACAGTTACCCACTAAACTGGAGAACAATAGTAAGACAGATCCAGTTTTTATGTGGAGTCACACACCCATATTTAACAAAGGTAACAGTTCGTTGGGTTTTGGGGGAGTTTCAGTTGGTTGATTTTTTTTTAAATAGCTTTCAATAGGTTTCAATACACAGGAATAGTCCCTTCTAAAAAATGTGAAGGTCTATATTAGATGTAAAGCCTCATAGATAGAATACTTCATTAATGTAAGTACTATAACACTTGCTCCATTACTGTCATTTCTTGTAATTGTAGTTGAAACTGCAAAGGTAGAAGTTACCAAAAAAAGAATATAACCTCTAAAGAAGGTGGCACCAGATGTGCAGTTTGACAAGCTACTCCTCAGTAGCCACGTAGACAAAATAGCTTTGTCTTTTTCTACACAAATATTCAGTGCATTCTTTTCCCCTTTATTTGTAAAAGGGCAGGAGCCAGTATCCAAAGCCCACAGGCTACTAAGAAAATAATAAGTTTTACCACCACTAACCAAAGATGTCCAATTCTAGTAAGTGTCTGGAAAAAGAAAGCAAACCAACACCCCAAATCCAAAAAACATGAGATCTAAGTGACTTGGCTCTTAAAATAAAACAGCTGAGGGGATCTGAACCCACAGCACCCATTTTCCACAAGTTTTAGAAAAGGCAGGCAGTTTCCAAAGAATCCTAGATCCTGGGAAGCGTAGGAGTTGCAGAAACACTGGCTATTTTAACATCCATGCCACTCAAGACAAAGGAGAGTTGGATTACATTTGTTGATAGCCCCAAACCAGTTAAGTCCTTTCTTGCAAAATGAAAAAAGTCTTTCCCTTCTTAAAGCAGCATATCCTAAAGCTACTGGGTTATATGACATACTGGGTTGCTCCTCATCAACTACATATAAATACAGCTCTTTAATGGGATACACTTTAGAAACCGTTAATGAAGTACAGCTGTCAATTAAGGGAGACCAGTGCCATTTTTAGCAATATTCCTTCTAAAGGGGTCCCTGTCAGTAGAGTCACACTGAGTCTAATGTCTCTTTAGGTAAACTCAGAATAAAGCGGGATCAGGAATGAGAATGAAGTTTGAAAGTTTCGAAACACCTGGTGAAGTTAAAGTATTATCTTCTACTGTCGTCATAAAACACACCAGGGAGGAAGAATTCAGTAAAACGCTACCTTGAAAAACAGCAACTAAGAACCAGAACAGAAGAAAGCTGCTTATCTAAAAAGCCTCAAAACAAGCGCCGCACCTTACTGAAAGTGGGGAAAATGCTATTGCAATTTAATGAGAAGCAGTATTTCGTTACTGACAGTATTTATAAAACAGCCATGAGAATATAATGGAGCCACTACAAGGCTGTTGAGAGGTCAACAGAAGTTGGAGAATTCATTGCATGCAAGAGTGAGAATCACAACTGTAGTAAGCTTAAGAGGAAGCAAAGCAATTAGATTTCTGTGTTTAAGTACTTATTCAGAAGGCTGCAGCCAGAGGTATACAACAACTTCATGCTGGAACTAAAATTGACCTCAAGTAAATGTCACAAGGCTTTTTGTATCAGTGATTTACCACTGGAACAGCTTAATGAGGGAGAACAGAGTTCATCTTCAAGAGCTACACTTTAAACTGACCTCTTCTGGGTATAGAACCTTTTCTCAGGAGCTAGAGTAGGTGATCATATATAACCTCTTTGAGAAAGAAAAATGGTTCTCTCAATCAGCCAGTGGGGTTTTTTTAAATTTTTTTAAACCACACCACACACCCCCAATCCAAACACCCTGCATGCACCAGAGCACTTTCGGTGTACAGCAGTGTAAAAACACAACCAACTTACAGTCCAGGAAAATAAGTTACTGTATGAACTGCATAGTTTTGTGTTCAAATGTCAATTAAAGAAGCCAGTCCTTAGGATAAAGATACAAGCTTTTTGCAGCCCACTATGGAAGGTTTGCCAACAATTCAAGTCCTAGTGTGTACTCCAGGTCACACTAGTAAGTCCTCTCATCTCACACTGACAGTGTTTAAGGCTAATTCTATGGTCTGCTGCAGCTTACTCAACTACATCCCTCTTGAATACTTTCCTACAATTCCCAACATGGAGTTGTAATGGTTTAAAATGGTACCATCAGTTAAACTAGAGCCTCATAGGAATAACAGAAATAGTGGATTATACCTGCCTTGCTTAAACGCATAAGAAAACAGATGCTGGCTCTAAGTAAAGCCTACTCTTATTTCTACACCAGTACAAAGGGATCAGTGTTGCATTTTCCCAGAGGAGCAAAGCAGCTTAGAATTTCTATATAGCAAATGCAGCTATTTACAGGTATTTCACTAGCAACAGAACAGCATTACCTAACTTAGTATGAAGATTTAAGTTCTACTCACTTAGACCAAACTAGAACTAGTAAATTCGAGTTCACTTAAGTTTCCATATAAGCATCAGTACTTACTATAGTGTATCTGGAGGACCAATAATAAGGACTTCCCATCGATAAAGATCATTGTCATCTATTAAGCCCGCTGAAAAGCCTTCCACTGGATTTTTGTTGAGCTCTGTGTAGGAAAAAGAATTTAAGAATGACTTGAGGTGTCTGATACGCATTCACCGTTTTTGCTCATGCCTCTGTATGTGACCAAAAAACCCCATGACTTCCACTGATTTGGTGCCTACCGATGGACTTACAGCCTGGCTGAAATACCCTCAGCGCCCTACCACAGACCCATCATTTGACATTTAAAACTATCTAAGCACATCATGTGCTGGAGATAATGATTTACTACATTCTGAACTACTAGAAGAGACCATAGAAGATAAGTTGTTATACTGTTTAGGTTTGGGGGCTTTATTTTTTTCTTTTGTTTCACAGTTTTATCCACATATTCACAATACAGGATTCTATGTTTATAGGCTACTTCATCTACTTACTGCAAGATAGAAGGCTCATCTGGAAACAGCTATGCAAAGTCAGACCTAGATAGAGTTTCTGTTTCCAGCCTGCTCCAGGAAAAGAACATAAGATTTGGAAATAAACACCTCAAATGAGTTCTGCCTAAAATTCAACCTGGGGTGCAGGGGAGAGAAAGTCTCTTAACCAACAGCTTCAGGCCAAAAACTAATTTAAATGCTCTACTGATGCCAAATTGAAAATCTTAATCCCACATTTCCAACTGAACACACAAAGTCCTGGGGGATCTCGGGTATTTTGGATAGGGGAAGGAGGTAAAAAGTTATGCCTTCAACTGATCAGTAACTTCCAGCTTAAAATAGGGATTTTATTATTTTGTTTTACAATTACTACTGCACTTATTTTAAATCCTGCCAACATTATGCAGCCCTCATTATTGTATTCCACACTACAGTCAGTCCACATACTCCCTCCTCGTAAACCAAATAGCTGGATTTTGTGCTGATTTCTGGGCATTGCAGACTTCAGTTAAGAGGTGCTTACAATGTCTGTGGGTACATGCAGAAAAACTTCAAGTGAGAACCTCACACCTTTACAGAGAAAAGGCTACACTATTAACTCCAAAGTGATTTGCCCATAAGCTTGCAGTCAGTGTTTGCCAGTTAAGAACTTTACTATTTAAAGCATGGCTAAAAAAATCATCAATTCAAGCCCTATACAGAAGAGTCAAAGTCAACACAGGGAAAGAAAAGCGCTCGGCTCACATGAAGGACCCCAAGTCCTGAAGACGCAGACAGCAGGAATATCTACTGTGGCCACTGGTAACTCAGAATCAAATTTATCCACAAAGATGACTCAATGCTAAAATGCCAAGAAATGTATTGGAAGGGCTTTTCTTAGAAGCTGCTCAACAGGAGTTCAGTCAACAGATGAGATCAACCATTCACTCTCCAAGTTGCAGGACAAAGACTTAAGTATTGAACCAAACTCTGTTTTCTTAAGACAGTGCCTGAAACAAAAGGTAATAGCACAGGCTATTTAACCACCATACAAACTTCAAAACCAAAAACTATAGCGTGGCCACATTTCCATTAAGCAAAACAGTTCTCACCCTCTGGCATCTCTGAAACTGTGCAAACAGCTGCATGAGCTTGAGTAACAGTTCTATTTAATTTTAGGTAAAATGGACAGAGTCTACCTGTCTCACATGGAGCGAGGACTCCACCAGTCCCTTACTACCCCCCTACTACAGACATTCCTCCAGCATTACCTATTAAAAGTTCCACCACAGGAGCAGTTGAATATAACCTGCTTTCTCATGCAGGATTTTATTTTTTAAAAAATTGTCTACTGCTTGTGCAAAAAAGCCACATCTGTCCAGGACACTTAAGTCATCCTTTTAGATATTACATTAGTATTGTAATACAGAATACCCAGTGTAACAACTACACAAGAGAAAGAGTACAAATACTGGATTTGAATAGCTCACCTTAAGACTTAAAAACCTGAAGTTAAGCCTCCATAACACAAGTTCCCTCCTTTCTGCATTTCTACAGGGAGAAAATCCTTTATGCCAAGTTCTGTGTAAACTGCTATAATTTAAGCTGCTCACATTTAGCTTCCCTGTTGTTTGCTAGTTATCACTTACCAGTGATAAGACTGTAAACAAGCCTGCCAAAAGTTAAGACCGGAAAATTCAACATGCTTCTCTCCATCTAAATACGCCACACTATTTTTCAATCCAACATGCACATTTTCTGTTCTGTTTCTTGATTTGTGCTATTTCCATATTTTTGCACATCTGTCTCAGCCTCCAAATAACTTTTTTATCCTTAGGTTCTCAAACATTTTTCATGTACTTGTTCCCAACGAAAGCCAGTTCTTACACTCTGACTCATACCCAAGACCTCGAAGCGCTATATTGCAAGAGATCTTGTGAGAAGGAATAAAATTGCAGGATGCCAACTCTTGTAATGCAGAAAATCTGTAAATTGTACAAAAGGGACAGCTGTTGACAAAAATGTTCAGTTACAGCAGTTACTGAAATTTCCTTAGTGGCTGCTGCCTATGAAACAAATTATGGTGTTTCTTTTACAGGAGGTGGCATTGGTCTCTGCTTGTAAAAGGTTTAATTTTCCTTCCACAGTAGCAATACTGAAGCATAGTTCAAAGGGCTACTGCTTGCACAAATAGTTTAACTTGAGGGAGAACAACAGATATAAGCTCATGCACCTTCTCCACTAGAGGTATGTAGAACTACCATAGGCAAGTTAAAATGAGCTTTCCCATCCAGATTATTTATGCTAAACTGAACATCAACTAAAGGCTAGTTGGCAGACAAAAAAGGAAATCTCAGGAACGCGATGCACTGGGACATGAAAAACATCATCCTTGGCTGCTTTACCATGGATAGCTAAGAGCTGCTACTCGTTAAAACTTGCAAACACTGAAGCCTGAGCTTTGTTTCATTTTGGTTTTCCCCTTGGATATAGCCAATGCTGCACATCAGAACAGCTCACTAGTAGTACCACCTATCTCATATTGAGTCGAGAGTCACACAGTGGTGAAATCCATGCATCAAAATCCCAAACAGAGATGCCACCACAGCAAGGAAGGAGCAGAACACTCTGCTCGGTCGCCAGAGTCAGCTGCCAGGCAGAGGGCTGCTGGTGACACTGACACTGCACTTGAGAAAACCAGACACCTGTTCCCTGCTGGCATTCCTCACCAGCTACAGCACTTAACTACTTGCAGCCCAAACAGAGTTTTCCTAGACAAACACAGGGATGAGGAGGATCAGAAAGCAAGGAGTTCCATCCCCTCTTCCAGCCAGGGACAGGGAACGGGTCCTCCGTGCAGGTTGTCTACAAAGCCCTGTTGAAGAGCCAGCCTACAAATCCTGGAAAAGCACAGAAGTCAAACACCTACAAAGAACTGAATCCCTTCACATTATTTTTTCAATATTTAGTTTTGCTTCGATGTTTCTTGTTTAGGTAAAGGTATGCTGTATTTTTTAAATGTAAATGAGTATATTAACACATTTCCATCAGGTCCATGCCTAAATAAGTGCAACTTACTTGCTACTACTATATATTATGCTCTATGGTTTAGCATTTCTGCCAATATTCTCTGCATTTCTGATAGTTTAATAAGAATTTTTTTTCCCCAGAGGAAGAAAAAAAGCATCTTACATTAAGTATGGAAGCAGTTTCAGGTAGAGCCTTTGCGGCTCAAGCAGCAGCTGACAGCCAAAGCAGCACAAGCCTGGACAGCTGCCAGGCAGCAACATACTGGGAACAGAATCCTGTGGCTGCTTATAAATTAGACATGCAGTTCCTTTAATCCCAGTCCTGAACCAGTACCTGATTTGGAAAGTGAGGAAGACTAAAGGCCCATAATCCAACCGAGTTGTTCAAGTCCAGCACAGACTTGAACATCCAATGCCTACCCTCCCGCATGATCGGCCAACACAACACAGTGCTCTTTCAGCGGTTTAGCTCTTACTAAAGCACAACTGAGTTACCATTCCCTTAAACTTGAGCCAAAGTACCATAAACCGTGCTTCCAGTTTCAGCGTTTAGTTTACGCCAAGCTACTGATGTTCCCACAATCACTAAAACTGCCTTTATAGAAGCCAAAACACATTCACCAATCCAAAAGCAAAACAGCATCAACAAAAATGACTAAGCAGAAAGAGCCCCATGGCTGCATGGAGCAGCTATGTACGGCATCTCAACTTTTCAGCTTGATGTTTCACCAGGCAGCCACTGCATATGAACACTTCAGAGGAAGCTACGTTGCTGTACAGAGCTTTCAAAAACATAAGCTTCTACAGGATTTGTAATAGCAGCCTCTTCAGTAAATTAGACAGTGGTTTTGTGCAGGCAGTGGATTAAGTTGAGCATAAAAACAGAGGTAGGACAGCCCAAGTCCCAGCTAAGGCTTCTGGAGAACTCATCCAGCTGACTTAACACACAGCTCCCACAACAAGCAGGCCATATGAGAGCTTTACATTAGGTTTGTTTTTTCTTGGTTGCTTTTTGTGAGTCTCAGAACTAGTCAAGGAGCTTTTACCAACTGTACAGACTGAAAATCCTCATTCTAGGTTCTTCTCTGTACTCCAAGCTCAGACTTCCATACAGTTATATTACTTAACTGAGGTCAGTTATGATTTCCAAGACTTACCTTTCTGCCTGCATACCCAGCGCTAAGTCTCTGGTTCTAGAAGATTAGGGGTGAGATAAAGTAACTTGATCCCTTACAAAGATGTATTCCCAGAGCTCTCCATATTATCTGCTTTCATCATGTTCTGTCTTGCTCTATGAGCTCATCCAAAAAGGTCAGACAAAACATAGCACAAGATATGCTATGGTAGCCTCTTCAGCAGTGACAAAATGGCAATTAAGACAACAGTTTTAGTCTCAGAAGGACTGGAGTGAGACTGAAGCATTAAAGACAAATCTGTCTTAAGGAGAGACCTTTACCAACCAGTTCAGCAGCAGCTCTAGATTTGACTCTTAACTTTAGCCTGGCAACTGATTTCCAGTGCTCCACACGTCACTCCCTGTTGATAAGGGCAGCATGACAGACTCTAACAAATCTAATTCTCTGCTCAGGTCAGAGAACTTGTAGGGAGGGTTGTCTAGTTAGCATTAACAGGCAAGTTGCCCACAGAAATCATCCAAGTGCAGTGCTGCAACAACATGCTTCACTTGCCATCTGCTCAGCTATACCTGTAGAGCCTTCCAAGGATTTGCACAGTGAAGCAGGTTTGGGAAGGACGGATGACAAGGTTGGGGGTTTCTTGCTTTTTGTTTTTACTCCCAAATAACCCTTCTAGCCAGAGCCACAGTTCAGCTCTGCAAACAAGAGGACAGCAGCACTAGCCTGAAGTGAAGAGGCAGAAACTCCTGTAACTGCCACTATGGGGCTGTGGATTAAGGTTATAGTGCCAGAGAAACTCAACTAGACAGAGACTGGAATTCTTTTACTAGAAAGGTGTCACATTATTCCAGACATAAGCTAAGAATCAAGTTTCTTTGTTGTGTATGTTCTGCAGCGCCACATTTGCATGAGCTGGGGCATACCTGAAGACAATTAAAAGTTCAGGTTAAGAGTCAGTTTTCAACTAATTAACAGCCTAACCAGTACCAAAGGCCTGCAAGCGTCTATCTTGATTCTTAAGGAGTTCCCCATAGTCCCTTAAGTCCATTGAGGTGGCCACTGACAGATATTGTCAATGCTCCTTTAGACATGGATCTCAAAGGTCGCAAAGCCAGCTCTCTCACACAGTCTCAATTAGACCACAGATATCCAGCCACTGATCTGACTTGGCAACTGTTTACTCAGCCCATGACCATTTTACCAAGGAGTCACAAAGGCAGGCAATAGGGATGACCTACTTTGAGACATTTTCTTTCTGTAGCACTCTTCATACATAGAAGCCTTCTGTGGACACACACTCAAACTAGTCCTTTCCCCAACACCCCACACCTACCATACACAGAAGGAAGCTCTCTTTCCCCCTCCTCCTAATGTGTTTGCCAGTAAGCAAATGTCTGCAGCTCAGTAACTTAAGTAACTGAGTGCAGTGCACCTACTAAATCCACAAATCTTTTCTCTCAAGAAGGTGCTGCACAAATTACTTTCCTGTCCCAATCAGCTTCCACAGAACACTGGAAATACAAAACACACTGATGAAAACCTTTCAATTCCATAGTATTGTTTAAAGCTTTGAAATAGTTATGCTTCCAGAATTAAGTTTATCAGAAGTAAGCTTAGAACATATGTTGAAATTAATACCAATCATATATTCTGGAAGAAATCAAGATATACTCTCTCCTGTAGAACCCTCTTTGACTAGGCTGCTTGAAGCATGCTGTGTATCCCATCACATCAGAATCTAGCACAGTTGCATCAGCCAGGTTAAAGTGGAGGTTCAGCAGATCTGTTGAAAAAAAAATTCCTATTAAGGTCTGAATGTTAGGGGAAAATGGTATAAGGAGGGGAAAAATGATCGTCAGAAGGACTGGAAGAACCCCTGTTCTGAAGTCCACACCTGAAGGAACCAAGTATCTCCGCAGGAGATGCACAGCGGTTTGCCCACAAGGACTCAACTGCCACACAGGGCAGTTTCAGCTGTCACAGTGTAACAAACGCCACCTTCATTTTGTCCTCAGTGTCCAGAGCGTTTTTCCACTCTTAAGGGTCAGGCAAATAGGAGATGGGTACAGGCATCTGCCTGTATTTGAGACTGGCACCCTCAGCAGTGTTCAGTAGAGATCTTATCAGATAAGTAACTCCTGAGACTCCACAATTAGCTCATCCCAAAGGAAATGTCAAAAACAGGTCAGATGAATCACACTTTACCTGTGAGCTTCAGATGCCTACTGCATACAACTGCTAGAATTTGGCAAGACAAGTGTCATCCTAAGGTGCCAGCTGTATTAATGTAGTTGAGTTTAGCATGGACAGCAGGAAAAATTAACTTCTTAAGAGCTGTTTGCAAATTACCACACTAAAACAACAACAACCTTCTGAGCAGTCACATACACCTCAGTCATGAAACAGCACTGCTGAACATAGCTAAGAGCTCTAGGATGCCTGTGGTTTACACAGGAATAGAACACGATACTAAGAAATCCATTAGAAAGTCCGTATCACCAGACTGTGCCACAGGGAGATGTTAACACATGAGGAGTTCATCAGAAGCTCTCATCATGTACATAAGCTGTTGTGCAAGTCAAGGACACTTCTCCAGCTTGTTTACTCTCTTGTTTATAATATGAATAAGAAGTTTGCATATCCTAATTTGAGCTACATTGTTATTAAGAATTGGTTTAAGTCATTTCTCTAAGTGACTCCTGACAGCACCATTTTCTAGATCAGCACCAAGCACAAGCCAACTAAAGAACCCAGCCAGCTTGACATACCAGATATTGTGATGACTGCATGGAATTAGGTTTCCCTTAACTAACAGACTGTATGTGAAAGCCTTTACAATGGGTTTCTATTAAAAAGTCTTCACTATTATTCTAAACCTACACAAGCACTGCTAATTCATGCTCAGGAGAGCAGTTACTTTTCTGAAATCCTGTTTCATTTAGATTGCTATACTTAGTGTTCCTACAAGGTCTGAATATCTGATCTCTGCTCCCAGCTGATATGCCTTGGACCTGAGAGTAGGAAGAAGCAAATATTAACATTTACTCTTGCAGGGTGGCCTAAAACTCAGACCTACTAGATTCCACAAGTGAAAGATCTTGCCAAGACCAGTCTTGTGACAGATATCCACACACCACTGAAAATGGAGGCACAGAGCAGGTGCAACACGGTGATAGCACAGGCCTGCATGGGAAGTGTTACCCAGATTCTGTTCCCATAGGCTGGGACAAAAAGCAGACAGTGCAAGTTTCAAGAGTCACATACCCCCACCTAAGCCACTTGCTCCTCCTTCTCCAGGTACCTAACTTCACACACTCCCTTTAGGATCTGGTTAGTTTATACCTGCAGAACAGCAGCCACTTTTCAATTCCGTTCCACTTCATTAAAATCCATTCTTTAAGCTGGAAGCAACATAGTGGGTTATTTTGGGGGATATATATACACATGTATGTATTTTTAATGCTTCCACCCTATTCTACACCAATACTTGAAGCTTACTTCTGCAGAATACCCCCCATACTTAAAGACCTTCACAAACCCCAGCCTTGGAGGTGGGGAACAAGAACATCTAGATCAAAACACAGACTGCATTGAACACATTAGAGGAAGATAAATTTAGCAGAATGTCTATTTAAGGGAAACAAGTTTTTACCTACAGAGTTCACCTGCTTTCAAACTATTTAGAACAGGGCTTTGGGGGAAGAACCCCCCCGCCCAGACACACAACTTGTACCAACTAATCCTGTCTTAGTTGAATATGTACATATTGTTCCAAGTCTTTCTTGCACTAAAAAAAAAAAATACAGAAGAGTCAAGGCAGAATCAGTTCTGACTAAAACATGTGGTTCTATTTGAAGACTATTAACTCTACTTGATTTAACCCAGATCAGTTTTTCTTAAACCAAAAATACATTTATAGCAAATCAACAAATTCTTAGTTTATAATATTTAAGAACTGTCTGTGCAGAACTGAAGTTGGAATCACTATCAACCACACAAGGCAAGACATTTGCAGCAAGATTTGGGTGATTTAACACCTCCAAATCAAGATCTTATCAATGAAGCAGGAATTCTTCTAAGGAAAGTATTTTCTCAATAGGTATTAATTTTGTTCCTTATTTCACAGGATCTCCAGCAGCATTCTCCCATTCCACCATTCTCTAACAGAATGAAATAATTTTCCTGCCAGATCCCGACAGGTCCATACTTTGGCAGAGCTTACAATGCCTTGTTTGGGGGGAAGCAGAGAGAGAAAGAATTCATTTACTGTACGCTTGGTTCTTTCCCTGACAGATGAGTAACCTGACCTCCCCAGAGCCCACTGCTGGGGACGGTAGGTGCCCTATCACAGGGTGAGCTCGTGAAGCACATTCTTACTGCTTCACCCTCTCCAAGCAACCGGTTGAGTCACCAAGCCACTCCATTCTGAGGTTTAGCGAAACCTCACTTCCCAAAACTGCCAGCATCCCTGAAATTCTGCTTGTGACTGCTGTTATGAATACTCTTTTTCTTTGAAGAGGCAGAGTTCGGCATATTTCTGCAAGAAGAACTTCTGAAAAACTAACAGGCAGCTAGTAATGTTTGCCACGAGTCACATCTATTACGTTATTTGCAGTGCAACAGAAATTCAGGTTGCTCGTACTGCTCACATGCTAGTCACTGTAACAAGGCATGTGTTTTAGCAATGATATTATCTATAAAGTCAGCATGAGCTTTGATGCTTCTGTCAACACATTCTCACAAGAAACAGGACTACTTTATCTGCTAAAATGGGGCCCTATGCTGCAGGAGTGTTAAGGTGAGTGGTATACATGCTGTATCTAAGCATCCGAACTAAAAGCAGCAGAGCAAAAGACTGATGGTTATCTAAAAATATGAAAGCATGCCTTCAAAAAAAATACAGGGGGGGTGTGGTATTTTAAGCGATGCTGAAGTGAAGTCTGACACATGCAGGACCTTGGAGTCTTTATCTATTCAGGATAATACAGAATATTACTGGCCATACAAACAGACCTCTCCAAGGAAACCAGAGTAGCATCAACTTAATGCTTCAGATCAGTGCCACTCAAATTATTATCTTGTAGCCAAACCTACTGTAAGCCAGTAAACAGCCAGTGCTTAACTGCAAACAAAGGCTTCTTATACCACCAGCCACCCAAGAGAGATGCCATCTCAGCTTCAACCTATGCAGTGATCTTAATTCCATTATTCCCTCAGAATTCACTACTCAAATATTTTAAAAGTAAATCCTACACAATTGCCAGAAACTCAACTAGCTCAACATTATACTGTAAGATTTTTTCCACACAGGGAAGTAAAAATTGTTGAACTGTCACATTAAGTATTTAATACAGTTTTCCACCTTGTTAATTTTTAATCAGACATGTTTGCTTTGAAATAGGAGCTGTATACACTTTAAACTGAAATAGTGCCCTGTTTCTCATGTTTAAGAAAAATATTAGCGTGGGTTTCTTTGTATGTTAAATTGGAGAACACTTACATGACAGCACAACTTTGGCCAGCATGGTTATTCCCCTGTTTTCAGGGATCCCTGTTTATGTTAAAGAGGACTCACACTTCTGGTTCCACTGTGCGCTACCCATTTAACTGCACCCTCCCTACCTGATTTTGCTGGATGGACTAGACAAGTCTGCCTACTCTAACAAGTCTGTGTCAGCAAGGATTTGGCAGAAAGATGAAATAAAAACATACAGATAAATGCCTCAGTCTGCAAAACCCTTGGGCTTGACAGGTCTGGAGACTGGAAGAGAAGCTTTTCACTCTCAGTTGTCTCCTGCCTCTTTCTAAAGGGCACAAAGCTTTGGGGCTGTACAGAGAACACAGTTTATCTTCCCCCCTCATCCCCTGGGGGGTGAACCCTTGCTCATGTAGTCCTGTACCAGCCTACATACTTGCTAGTGACTTTTTTTTGAAGTTCAGAGGCATTTCATTCTTTTAGTTCTTCCTGCACCTGACCCATAAGAGAAAACAGACAGGTCATGGCTTCTATTTCACATTATTACCAATCCACAACAAAGTGCCTTTCTCCTTAAAAAAAATGATGTAGAACAAATATATTTCTTGAACTTTAAGATATTTCCAGAAGCTACTAGAGCTTGTAATTAAGTTGATTTGCAAATAAACAGTCATTTAACTTAAAAGATATCCACAAAGAGAACCTGCCTTCAACTCAAGCTACTTACACTAGTGCTCCAACTGGCTTTGGTTGTCAGAGATCACCCCAAGCAGATCCTTTAAACACTTAAAAAAGTAAAACAAAAACACCCAAAGTTCTGACTATCTTGATTTGAACTGCTCTTGTACCCACATCAGGGCAAGCATACATCAATATAAAAGCAGCTACTCTACTAATTCCCTGGTGATATAACTCAATATTTCGTTAGCAAAGGTACACTGAAGCTACTTGGTATTGGGGGAAAACAAACACACTAACTTGAAGTTGTATTTTGCAACCGCCACTGAATATCCTTTTTTTCAGAGCATTATCAACATCCAGAATGTGCCACTTAAGTTGACACATATATTATATCTATCGTGCCATGGTCCTGATTACCTGCTCAAGTTAGAAAACAAGACAGGTTGCTCCAGAAAAAAAAAAAAAGTCTGTCTTCATGCACTTACTGGAGCAACCTGGGATTACACTGTCAAGGTTTATTCTGTATTCTGGTAAGGTTCTTGGTTTTAAGTCTCACTGACAACTAAGACTTCCCAGTTGACCTCCACTTGAACGAAGTCTTCAAGAATCAAAGCAACTCATTGAAGCGCTACACGCCATGGACATCTATCTTCCCCATAACGCCTTTATGAAGAACCAAAACATATGGAAGACAAAAAAAACCAACACACAGGTAGCCATTCTGAGAATTACTATTTTATTTTCCTTTCTCCTCCCATCACTGTTTTTTTCCTTTTGGCATTGGAAAGAGCTATCCAGGGTCTCACCCACTAAAGAATTTCTATATTCCTCAACTGCTCCACCACTATACACATTTCAGATTCCCCCTTCAACCTCCTTCCACTTCCGGATGTTTTGCTCCCAGTCTTAACAGCTCCAACTTCAGGTCTCTTGTGCTTGAATAATGCCAATTTGGCAAGTGAGTGATCTAGAACAATTTCAACTAGATTAGATCACATAAATTCTATCCAATGCCTGTTCACTGTCCTCCAAAACCCAACCACTAGGTACAACCCAATGACTCACCACACTTGACATAACACAAAAGCTGCATGTAGCAGGAGGACTGAACTTATCAGTCCCACCAGGGCAAAGAATAGCACAATACTGGGGCTTGGGTTGAGGTACACCAAGCAATGTGAATGTAAGCAAATGGACACATTGGAGCAGCTGCAACTCTGAAGAAGATGACAACAGGGAATCAGACATCACAGCATCAGGAAGCTCAGTCTCTGCATTTCGACTTCAAGTAGATTGCTATCAGAAAGAGCCGTGTCAGAGTCCAGTTTCAGCTCAGATGTTGCTTAGGTTATCACGTATGGAAGAAACTGTGCTCTTTCTCAGCTTAATAACTCCAGAAAGGACTTCTGAAGAGTTCAAGACTCTTCTTCAGTACTCACCACACACTTAAGTATGCACACACAATCACTTCTAATATGGTATTTTTTTTAACACATATAAAAACATATCAAAGGCACTAATATTACTTAAAACACAAAAACCCCACAATAGAGTTTCATGTTACTTGCAAATGGTTGCAGTACTCAAGTCAGCACAGTTGAATCAGTAGCAGTAATAGGGAAAACTGCAAAAGCATACCAGCTTTTACCATTACACATGAAGCCTGCAGAAAAGTGAGCAGAAATGTAAACAGAAATTAACCCCAAATCTAACAGTCTACAAATCTACTTGAATATCCAACCAGCCTGTGCTTACAGAAGGTCTTAAGATCTCACAAGACAAGAAATAAAGCTACACAACAGAAGCTGACAGTTAATACTGATTATCAAGAGGCTTCAGCTAAATGTCAAACTTTCTTTCATGGAGCACAATTAGTCGGTTAAAAGAGAAATTCCAGACAGCCAAAGAACTATATTAGGTTACGAAATGGTTGTTTTTATCAAGTTAGAAAAGCAATTATTCTACACGATTGCTTCCCTAGAGGGATCATTTATAGGAATGAGAAGCTTAGCATCAAATCCAATATGGAGCTCCTATAGTAAGCCTATACACAGTGTTATTAGCACATCCAAACATGCAGACACCTTACTGAATGTCAGTAACAACTTCAGTAGTCACCAGGCATTAAGAGGTGTGTGCTTATGTTCAGGAGTGCAGCTACAGTATGTGTGAGAATTTTTTTTTTTTAAGGGGTAAAATAAAAAACAAACAAAACACAAACCCTGTGCAAATAGTTAACCACACTGAAGTTTCTCAAACTTATCATGAACTAAAACCAGAAGACAGATGCAAGAAACACATCACGTAGCTCGCTATACCTGGTTATGCAACTTCACCTCCGTATTGCTAACACTGTTCTTTCTCACCCTTAGGCTTTCAAAGCCATTACTGAAGTCTCAGGCCAAAATCACCCTCCAGGAATTCCTGTGCCACTCAGTGACCCCCGCCCCTTTGTATGGCTACTCAGCAAACTTTAGCCCGTGCTGTATTTGCCTGAGTTTAGGTACACCTAACGCACATTTCCTTATCTGGGTATGAAGCAATTTTTTTACGTAAGTGACGAAAAAGGCAATCAGATTCGCCCAAGGTGCCGGGCAGACCTGTGCGTTTTCTCGAGGGGATTACTTCATGCCGGCTGCAGAAACCCGGAGGGCAGAGGATCCGGGGGAGGGGGGGAAACATGCGCGAGTGGGGGAGCAGTGCCCGCCCGCTCCCCGCAGCACCCGGCTCGTTTCTCTTTAAATCTGGCAGCGAGCGACACATGGAGCTGCATTGTGCGCCCCGCCGCCCCGCGCATGCGCGTCCCCGCCGGGCCGGGCCGCGCCAGGTCCCCTCGGCGGTGGCGGCCCAGGCAGGGCCCGCGCGCCCGGGGACAAAGGGAGGGGGTGGGGGAGCGGCGGCGACTCTCGCCGCGAAGCCCGGCAGCCGCCCCACTGCCCTCGGCGGCGGGCCCGGCGCTCCGGCCCTTCCTGTCCCCTCGCCCCGGCTCCAACTCCTCCTTCCCCGCACCCGTCCCGCCCTCCAGCCCCCGGCGGAGCCCCCTCGCCCCTCCCTTGCGGGCTCCCTCCCGAAGCACGCGGCGGACATCCCCGTTCATCCTGCCCCCCCGGCCCGGATCCCGGGGCTGCCCGCTCCTCTCCTCCCGTCACTGCCCACAGAGCCCCCAGCTCTTCTGACAACAAAGGGGGAAGCGGCCTCCCCCTCCCGATCCGCCCTCCCCGGCGCAGGGCATGGGAGGTGAGGGGGGAGCCGGGGAGGGGAGGCGGGACGGGGGCACCTCAGGTCCCCACAGGAAGGTGCGCGTAGCGGGGGCGATTGACCCCGAGCCTGAAGGACCGTTTCCAGGGGGGAACCCTCCTTCCTCCGCTTCTTTTCGGTGCCTGACAAACATCGTCTCATACCGCAGAGACTTCCCCGCACACATCCCCCCACGCTACGGGGAGAAAAACCTCCGGCTCCCTTCTTCCCCCCGCTCCGGGGAGACAGGGCCGCGAGAGGGACGGCGGAGGCCGCCAGGCGCGGGGCGGGGGAACCGGCCGGCAGGGCCTTTACCAACCCCCACTTCCCTGACGGGACAGAGGCAGCGAAGGAAACGCTCCCCCCCCCCCCCAACGCCATGAAGGGCCCTGCGCACCCCTCCCCTCGGCTCCCCTGGCAGCGATCGCCAAGCAGGCTCCCCCTCCCCCCCTCGGCCTAGTTCACTCAGCTCCCGGCTGGGCAGGAGAGCGGCGAGGGGGGGCCGTAATCTCCCCTTCCCCCTCACACACCCCGCCGGCCGCCCGCCCGCCCCCTCCCCCGAACCGGCGTCCCTTCCCCCACCGCAGGCCCCGGCCCCTCAGAGCCCGGCCTCCGCTCCCCTCCCCGCCGCTCCCCCGCGGCGGATCGCCTCCCTCCCCGCGCCGGCCCCCAGCCCGGCTACCTGCTAGTTGTCTCCGCAGTAGCAAGGCGGACTGGAGCTCCGTCATTCTCTCCCTCTCTGCCCGGGGAGGGAGTCCCAGCGGCGGCGGGGACGGCGCGGCTCCTGGTGCTGCGAGCTCCCGAGGCGGCGGCGAGTGGCCCTCAGCCCGCCCGCACCGCGCCCCCCGGGGGTCTGGCTCCGCGCCGGCCGCCGCCACAGCACGCAGGGTCCCTGGCAGGGGCGCGCGGCCGTGGCTCCGTGCCGCCCTCCTCCTCACCGCCGCCACCTCCTCCTCCCCCCGCCCGCCAGGAATTTCACTGCACTCCGAGCCGCGGCGCGCAGGCGCACTCCGGCCCGACCGCCGGCTCTTCCGCGGCGCCATCTTGAGAGGGGATGTGAGGCGGGAAGGCGAGCGAGCCGGCTTTCGGCCGCCATCTTGAGAAGGTCGCTTTTTCTCTCCTCACCCCCAACCCCCACCCCCCCTTCTTTTTTAATACATCGGCCTGCAGGGGAGCTATTGCTGAGGAGAACCTTCCTCAGGAGGGGAGGAGTGCGCTGTCCCTTCCTGGCTGCCTCAGCGTGGCACCTCTAAGGGCAGAGGGGTGTCCCCTGAGGGGACAGCTGGCTGCTCCCTGTGGGGGACACGTCTTCCCTCAGTTACTGCGTTGCTTAAGATTACTTTCATACAGTGCAGTAAGTAACAAAAGCTACCCGGGCACTTTAGCCCTGCTTGCCCTCAGACTGCTGTCATCTCCCCAACTCAGTAAAATACATGAGTTTTTTGAAGAAGAGGAGCTAAAAAGAGTGGCTAAAAAGAGCAGGCTAAACCAAGTTATTATAGCAGCATCTGGATGAAATTTGCTCATGCAGGGTTGCTGCAAAATGTAGATTTTTTTTTGTCTGTGGGTGTGATGGGATGTTTGTGTGAGGGGGAGCTCAGCTGTGGATGTGCCCAGGAAAGAAAAGGAGATAGAAGAGGCACAAGTCAAACTCCTTGTTGTGCTTGTGAGGTAAGTGGCCCTCATGTGTTACTTTACCCCTAAAAGATGTAGGCCTGATGTTGGATATCCAGCAAAAAGCCTTCAGAAAAGGAGATTTTAGGAGATGACTGCAAGTCTGAGGACAGGCCCTGCTGAGAGAAAGAGGTAAAAATTAAGATAGTTTATCCCAGAGAACTAAGTAAGTGGCTAGGGAAGGACTGACAAAAATATAAATTGTCTGTGTATTCATGTGTTGACTGTGAAAAATATGTCATAACCAGGTGTGTGAGCCTCTAAAATAAAAGGAATGGGCTGCTCTTCTCCTCTACCATAGGCTTTGGACATCCTATTGGATTCTCTGATTTTATATTTTAAATCTCAAGGAAACGCAGTTTCTGGCTAATTGGATGAACAATTATTACCAGTGACAGAAAGGAGGCAACTCCCTGCTCTATTGCTGTTACTACAAAGGAATTTATCCTGTATCTGTTTGCCAAAATGTTCAAATCCTTTAGAAAAAATATCTTTGTTTTTCCCCCCCTACTACAAGGGTTTTAGTTTGTTTGTGAACACCAAATGTGGCTTGCAATGAAGAAAGAGAACTAGCCTATAAGAGAGATGTTTTTAGTTGGCAATGCTAAAGTCATTTCCCATGCTGCAATTTGGAAGGCCTAGTATGGTCTGAGAGTTTCATTACTATGCTAGTACAATTCATCAGCATACTATTCCCAGATATTCTTGAGATTCTGATTAAATCTGTGTCCTCTTCAATGATTAAACTAGGATGATACAAGACATCCCTCAGTGTATGCTGCTATTGTTGAAATTCATCTCATAAATGGTGTTCTTAGCCAGGGAAAGTATTTGTGAAATTCTTTCTCCTTTGTAGGATGACTCTAATTTCTAAATGTATTTTGTATTGCTTCAGTCAGGTTCGTTCAATCTTACAAAACAATCTATCCATTTAAACATAGAAGGCTATCATGTGCAAGTACATTTTGTAAACTTAGTATGTTAAGAGACAGTCACCCAGATTGGAATTCAGGCGTGTTGATGGGAAGTGACACTATTGTGGATGGTATTTCTCTTTCAGGAATAAAAGGTAGGCTTTGTTCACCATGTCAGTTAAGCCAGCACTAAATTCACTCACTCAACTTTCTGTACCTGATGTCACTTCAGGCATGAGTACACGTTTCTGACAGTTCTATTAATAGAGGACCCAACTGAAGGCACTGAAGACTGAAAGGTTACATGAAACAACTCTATTTCTATTACGTTCTGTTAATGAAAATCATCCTGAACTGTTTACCATTAGGCCATCTTAAAAAGGGGAGTTTCTGCGGTCTGCTATGACTTGTGTATGATTTTCCTTGTAAGGAAGATAGGAAGCTGTGGGTTGGGGGAGAAAGGATATGCTTTAAGCTAGCATAGATTACCTGGATTCCTTTATTCTGGCAGCAGATTCAACCCTAACTTATAAAAGTAATATGTGTTTCATTAGTGACTTAAAGTCCTCTAACTTTGCTGTATCAAATCACCTTATGTGTAGCTGCAGAACGTAGAACATGGCTACTGCTGCTGAGGGCAGGTGTGTGACCAAGATATAAACTAGTTTAATGTTTCCTTGCAGCAAGAAAGACTTCATGGAATCCTGTCATGAAAATGAAGCTGTCATGCCACAGCAGAGTGGGAACTCTCTTGGCTCACAGTTCATGCTGCCTGTCCTTAAACACAACAGGCTATCTGAAAAGAGGTAAAACCTTTCCCTGGCCAGATGAAGTGATCTTCTGTTCTGTTAATATCTACTCCCTATGCACAAACACCTTACCTTACTGTTTGCTGAGGCAACATGGAGGAAAAGATCTCAAGATAGAAGAGACGGTTTTCTTAACTTTGTTTTACTGCCTTTGGCACATAGCCTCTCTGCAACTGTCACTCCCATCTCTGCATTAAATGGAAGGGTAATAAGAATTTAGATTACTTTCTCTTTCCTGAGACCATTTCTTGTATAATGACTGTTCAGATCTTACAGCCATTTGCTGTGGTCCTTACTACATTAATCTTTTCCCTTGGCAAGGGTGTATCATCATAATCATTCATCTTGTGGTTAAAGTAGGAAATCGTGGAAGTTTTTCTGACACCTTAAAAGGGATCAAGGTTTCACATTCGGCATCTTACTTTGCTTGAATATGATGACTTTCGTTTAACTTTCTCCCCCAATTCTTCATTCACAACACAAGTCACAGATTACACTAGTAGACAGTTTCTGTTCAGTAGAGAGTCTTCCAGCTGGATTCACACTGTTAGCAACATCTGCTCCCCTACTTCAGCTCCTTGGCAAAAACAAAAAGCTGATGGTAAGACAGGCATAGCTCCATGTAACATGTTCTGTAATGTTCATCTAATTTTACACGTTGGAGTCAGTGAAGGAATATTTTAAATGGTAGCAATGTGAGTTTTCAGGCAAATAGGGACCATTTATACATCCATTATAACATTTGCAGGCTTAAGTTGCTTGCAGTTAATATCTAGCAAACAAGTTGCTCTCTTATCAGTAGAGGCTAAATATTTTTAAGGGTTTATATTCTGGATCCAAATTGTCACCAGGAAAAAAATATCAGTTTACTGAGCTGTGGTGTACTGGTCTATGCCCTTACACTTGAATTTGCTGTGCATTCCCAGACACAAAAGTAGTTTGCTCTAAGGAATCTCTTTTAAAATGAGCCCCGACCGAGTTTGCTGTGAACAGTAGAATCCAAATTACTTCTTTATATATTGTATGCAAAGGTAACATTTGGTTATAACCATGAATGTGTATCATAAAGGCAAATGCTCTGAAAATTGCTTGTTAAGAAAGAATTTGGGAAAAAGGAGACAGAAATTCACTGTATTTTCTCTTTGATTCGTAGCTCCCTGCTGGCTTGAATAAGAGTGTAACAAGGACTAAAAGCTGTTTTGTTTGCAATTAGGTATGACCTATAAATAAAGTAGGGGACCAAACCCGGGCTGGACGCAGTGGATTGGCCAGAAGTATTTTGTGTAAGTTCAAGGCTACTCCTACATAACAAGTTCAAAAGTTTAACTGTTACTCAAATGTTGCTGGGCTCATGTTTCACTTGGAAGTTGGGTAGGGGGGAAGAAGGGGGTTTCCTGGAAAAAATGAATGAGTGAATCACTATCATGGCAAACAGAGAGAAACCTGGTACGGGAACTGCTGCAGCTGCTACAGCACATCTCTTCAGAACATACGTCTGTGCAGAACATGATGAAAATGTTTGTATTTACTTGTATTGTAGCAATATTTAGATTCTCCAACTACAATCAGAGTCCTGCCGGGTTAACACTAATCCTTGATGATCTTCTGTAGAGATAAGAATCTCCGTTCTTCTGTAAGAGTCTAAGTAGTTAGGATGTGACAGTCCATGGTGCTAAAACATCTCACCCAAGATGCCAGAGCAAGCCTGTATTGGAGCCAGAAATAGGAGCTGGTCCTGACTTCCATTCCCTGATACATGAAACCACAATGGCTTTAATGTACAAACCTCACCATTTGTCTGTCTGTCATTCCTTAATAAATCCAACAGTATTCCACCTAGGTCACTGACTATAGATAAAGGTTTCAGTTATGGCATGAGCGTGGAAAACGATTCCCTGAGCCAGGGAGGAGCTCTTTACATGTAGACCAAGTTGTTCACTGAAGGGTGACACCTAAACAAAGTATTTTTATGTAACTTTTGGATAAGATTTCTGGTATGAATCAACTTTGACAGGAATGGTCATGGTAAAACAGCCTGTGGAACTGCAGGAAATCCTTACGGATTCTTATGGTGGCGTTGACTCAGAGTTTTGGCAGGAAGGTGCTATTTAAGAGCTGGGTAAACCAGAATGACCTTGTTCTAAACTTTATTTGTATAAGCTTAAGCTATTACTTACACAGAAATCATTCTCAGCTAGGAAACTGAGACTCTGCCTAGTCATTAATGTCAGGATCAGGGTAAAATGCCCACCTGAGATGTGTTCACTTTACACAACATGGACAAAATTAATTCAGAATAAATTGGATTTCTTCCCTCATTGTTAGCAAGAAACAGTTGACTCCAAAATAAGACAGCAAATGAAAGCAGCATAAATTTATGATGAAGGACTGGCTTAAATGCCAAAATAGTACTGTATTGAGTATTGTCCAGGCACGGATGAGGAGTGAGTTGAGAGTCTATGGGTGAAAGTTAAGGGGCAGGCTGGCAAGGCTGATACTGTTGTGTGCGTCTACTATAGGCCACCAGATCAGGGTGACGAAGTTGATGAGGCTTTCTACGGACAGCTGAGAGCAGCCTCACAATCACAGGCCCTGGTTGTGGTGGGGGATTTTATCTTCCCTGATGTTTGCTGGAAGGACTACTTGGCCGGCCAGCCACAGTCTAGGAGGTTCCTCCAGTGCTTTGATGATAACTTTTTGATGCAAAGGGTGGAGGAGCTGACTAGAAGAGGTGCACTGCTGGACCTCATCCTCACTAACAAGGAGGGTTTGGTTGAAGCGGTAAAGGTTGAGGGCTGCCTTGGTTGCAGCGACGATGAGATGGTGGAGTTCAGGATCTCATGTGGCGGGAGCAGGTTAGCAAGCAAAATTGCAACCCTGGACTTCAGCAGGGCAAACTTTGACCTTTTCAGGCAATTGCTAGGGGAAATCCCATGGGCAAGGCTGCTTGAAGGTAAAGGGGCCAAGATAGTTGGTTAATGTTCAGGGACTGTTTCTACTGGGCACAAGATCAGAGCGTCCTGACACGTAGGAAGTCAAGGAAGGGAGCCAGGAGACCTGCGTGGTTAAACAGAGAACTGCTGGGTATGCTCAAGGGGAAGAGGAGAGTTTGTAGATGATGGAAGGAGGGGCTGTTGTCAGAGAGTGTAGGAAGGCAACTAGGAAAGCTAAGGCCTCCTTAGAATTAAGCCTGGCGAGAGGGGTCAAGGACAACAGAAAGAGCTTTTTCCAATACGTGTCAGATAAAACTAACACCAGAGGCAATGCAGGCCCACTGATGAACGAGGTGGGTGTGCTGGTGACAGAAGATACAGAGAAGGCAGAGTTACTGAACGCCTTCTTTGTCTCTGTCTACTCTGCCGGATGCTGTCCTGAGGAGCCCCGTATCGCTGAGGCCCCAGAGGAAGGCAGGACAACGGAGGAGTTTGCCTGGGTTGCTGAGGACTGGGTTAGAGAGCAATTAGGCAATCTGGACATCCATGGGTCCGGATGGGATGCATCCGTGGGTTCTGAGGGAGTGCTGGAAAGAGTCCAGCGCAGGGCAACAAAGATGCTGAAGAGAGTGGAGCATCTCCCATGTGAGGAAAGGCTGAGGGAGCTGGGGCTCTGGAGCTTGGGGGAGACTGAGGGGTGACCTCATTAATGTTTATAGATATATAAAGGTGAGTGTCACGAGGATGGAGCCAGGCTCTTCTCGGTGACAACCAATGATAGGACAAGGGGTAATGGGTTCAAACTGGAACACAAGAGGTTCCACTTAAATTTGAGAAGAAACAACTTCTCAGTAAGGGTGACAGACACTGGACCAGGCTGCCCAGGGAGGTTGTAGAGTCTCCTACTCTGGAGACATTCAAAACCCACCTGGACACTTTCCTGTGTAACCTCATCTGGGTGTTCCTGCTCCGGCGGGGGGATTGGACTGGATGAGCTTTTGAGGTCCCTTCCAATCCCTGGCATTCTGTGTGATTCTGTGTGATTCTGTGTGATAGTTATGGGAAGGGCTAAACTAAAATGATAATTGCAATTTTCTAGCTTGCATTTCTACAGAACTGTGAGAAGTTTTTGCTTTGCTACCTGCAAAGCCCGACCTAATTGCCAATCAGTTTAATACATCTGATGGAAAGCAGTCATGAGATCCAGTGCTGCATCAGTTTTCAGTCCTTGGAACAAATACAAGGATGTGAAATATGAAGCAGGTAGTAATTGGTTTGCCTTTTCTGAAATGCTGGCATGTTACTGGAAGAAAATAAACATCAGTATTGTTACTTGAAGAAAATAAGGCCATATATTTGAGAATGGTTTTTGTATATAAATTTGATGCCAGAAGTTAAAATACTGTTTTCACTACTTCCCTTTTCTATTTTTGGCTTAAGGCAGAGATTTAAATAATTGATTCATGAATTCAAATGGAAACCAGGAAATATCAATTTACATTATTTATTTTAATCTTATTTTACATTTATAATTCTTAATTATTTTCTTAAATAATAGCAGATTCCTTGTGCTTGGCAGGATGTTAGTTTTTGTCAGTCAGAAGGACAGGAGTAATCAGTGATTTAAGATATGTCAATATATATCTGTTAAAACCTTTTTTAAAGTCTGTAAGTACTATCTGAGGTCTTTTGTTTTTTCAGGTGCTGTGAGCTTTTAACTGATGATTTTTGTTAAGTTACATTTAGGTGGGATTCAGTTAAAATGCACAAAGGAATCATCAGAGATGAAAATTTTCTCTTAGCTCCCCTAGCTCCCAAGATATTAATACTACCTCCCACAATTTAGAACTAATCATCCTGCAGCTTCATTTTGCTCATAGTGTGGAAAAGGGAATAACAAGCTGGCTTCCTTTTTCAAACCCCAGTTTAGTTCTTCCCATGTCTCAATGAACCAGTTTTCAAAATCAACTTGTTGAATAAACTGAAATGAAGAATCCACTTCCTTTCTGCACCTGCAGATGAAGCTGGTGTCATAAAAAGCTGGTTCAGCCCTCAATATGCTGTTTCGAGCCACTTACTCAGAAACACCCACCAGTTTGGTGTTTTGACTTGCTCTGAAATTTCTGCAGCAAGCCTGTATATTTTGTACTTAGTGATTCTAGATGTCACTGTAGTGTGGGCTGCCTTTATTTCACATTTTATTTTAAACAGGAATGTTTTTTAAAGGACAAGACATGCTTGGTTTAAAATAAAGAATGACACTTTAAAAATTGTTTTGCCTTTTTAAACTGGCAAATTCTTTGCTTTTGCTCACATTTTGCAAAACGTATCATGGTTGATACCACTTACGTCAAATTGCTTTTTAACTGTAACTATTTCCTAATATTTGCACAATAAGTGTCATAAACATCAGCATCCTGGGGTTAGTATAACTAAGAGCTTCAAAATGACCAAAATTTTCTCTTTTTGCTGGCAGAATTTGTTTCCCAGTGCTAACATTCATGCCTCATGTATTTTCCAAAAGGGTGAATCCAGCTTCTGGACAGTAAATTTTGTGACAGTGAATTTTGTTTATGAGGACGCTCTTTTGGGAAGTAAAGACATTCTCAATACTAAATGGGATTATTCTTAAATTAAATCTATCTTTATTCAAGTTTTTAGTTAACCCTAACATTAACATTTTCTGTAGTGATTAGAATACTGTGTTCACTTGCAGAATAGTGTTCTCTTTCAGTCTGGAGGTAGCGAGGCTGGGAAGAAAAAGGTCTCATAGGGACAGGCCCCCATTTTTGTTGTCAATACTTGTCTGTTTGTCATTACTCATAATAAGTGGCTCCTTATGTGTTATGCTGCCTTCTTAATTAAAGAGGGCTCTGGTGTACAGAAGTGAAGACTGCAGTGGTCAACTAATGGTTCTTCTGGGAATGAAAATTTCACTGTGGTAGAAAGGTCAAAACATAGGTTAAATAGGCATTTAATTCCGTGGTTTTCTTCCCAAATCCATGCAGATTTCACAGCCCTTTTCTGCTATAATTGTGCAGAAGCATCCAGAATCCTATAATAAAATGCGAGAAATCCAGTTATCAGGTACACCACTAAAAGTGAGCTTGAGCTAAAATATCGCAAAAGCAAAAGCAGTTAAATTGGTTAGCAAAATAGTATATTGGGTGCATAGTAACTATAATGCCTCATTTGACCTCCACGAGCTGTTCTGTGCTTGAATAAATCTCAGCTAGAAGAGGAAGCTCTGTTGCTCTGTTCCAGTGATGTGCAGCTTCCTCCTTTGTCTGATGTTAATGCAAAATGTTCTCACTTACAAAGAAGATTTTTTTAAACTTTTTTTAACCTTTTTTTTTTTTTTCCCCTCCAGAGAAGAATGCTGTAACAGTTAATAGAATTAGAGTGTGCTTTGTGATTATGGGCTGGAACTGTAATTTCTTCTGCTATACCTTTTGAGGCAGAATTATATGGATATAACCGAGGACAGTGTTACCTGTGAAATGAGTTATTTAGGTAAGCACCCCAATACATTTTTCATAAAGTTGCAGTTTGTTTTCTAATTAAAATGGTATGGGAAAAGAGTCTGAACAGGCTTCCCTGCCCTCCCTTGTTTGGCAGTAATAATGAAAAAAGTGGATTTTACAGTATAGAGTGTGTAAACTTTGTTTGCTGCTGTCACAAGGCTAAAGTATGCTTATGCTGGATCCACGCTATGTTTTATGTTATTACCCAGGCAACATGAAATAAAGCAGGCTGAGGAGGTAAAAGGGATGCAGTAACTAAAAATGTAGCATTTATTGAAACTCACTGAATGGGACTCTTCCAAGCAGATATTTTCTAATTAAGTATATAGTGAAACAGGTGGTCCAGTTGGTTTTCTTGAAGATTTTTGGTAACAGAAGGCTTCTCATAAAATGTACTGTACTCTCAAAGATTGTTAGGCTGGGTGGTTCAGTCCCTTGCTACATATTTGTTCCACAAGATGCATGGAAAGGCAAGAGACACACAAATCAAGTAATGGCTCATACTGCTAGTTCTGCCTGCAAAGGTTTGAAGAAAAACCGTTGGCAATCTAGTCTTGATTATTCAACTGCTAAATTTTATTCTAACATCGTAAATATTTCATAACAGTATTTTAAGTCATTAGCAGTACCTACCAGAATGTTAATCATGACTAAATGTGCCCACCAGCAGTACAGAGATACAGCAGATTCAGCAAATTAAAGGTGCAGAATTTCTCAAACTCCCATTGAAGGAGAGCATGCAGGTTCCCTCCTGTCTGGCTAGTACAGGCCGTGTGTATATTCCAAGGGAATAACAACTTGGCAAATGTGCATCAGTCCAGGGGACTGAAATGCAAGGAAAATATACACGTTAGTAGATGAGTCATCCCTGGAGTTTTGCAATATGGTCTTTTATGAGAAGAGGATAGACTATTGATCCTATAATATATCTGAAACTGAAAATCATGCCGAATTTTATGCGTGATTACATTGCTTGAGTAGCCTGCTCTTGTGTCAGGTCAGTCACTGGTTTAAACTGTAGGTCAAACTGCCATCCCTCCAGACATGCAACCCAGATATTAATGTCTAAGTCCAAGTTTATCTTTGCATTTTATCATTGCAGACTGGGTTCAGAACCAAAAGTGATTTATTGTGCAGTCTTGGTTCAAATAGAGACCACAGTGATGAACCTTACAAAAATACACAGCCTCTTACCTAACTCTCTGCCACTCTGCAGCTCTTTTGTACTCATTATCGTTGTCTTTGAATCTCCTTGGAGTGGAATATTTCAGGTAGGTCCAGGCATACATTTATTAAACTATCTGCCTACCAGAATTATGTTGAATTTCATTTTTCTGATCTTGTCAGACACTAAAATTACCAAGTCTTGCAGAAATCCATATTTCAATTATTTGCAGAATCTCGTGATTTATGAATTTGCTTCCGTCACAATAGGTTTAAAATATGTACACTTCAAAATGCTGACCATTCCCACATGTGCTTGCAAATACACACAAGTGTGTGTTTTCTTTTGACTACTTTATATTTCTTTTGGCTACTTTTCTTTGTTTGCATGATGCATGAGGGAGGTGAGATACAAAAAGCAGCCTATTTATTTCTTTCTAAAATCAGTATTGGTAGATCTAGTCACAGAATCACAGAATCACAGAATGTTAGGGATTGGAAGGGACCTGGAAAGCTCATCCAGTGCAATCCCCCTGCCAGAGCAGGAACACCCAGATGAGGATACACAGAAAGGTGTCCAGGCGGGTTTGAATGTCTCCAGAGTAGGAGACTCCACAACCTCCCTGGGCAGCCTGGGCCAGGCTCTGCCACCCTCACCATGAAGAAGTTTCTTCTCAAATTTAAGTGAAACCTTTTGTGTTCCAGTTTGAACCCATTACCCCTTGTCCTATCATTGGTTGTCACCGAGAAGAGCCTGGCTCCATCCTCCTGACACTCACCCTTTAGATATCTGCAAACATTAATGAGGTCACCCCTCAGTGTCCTCTTCTCCAAGCTCCAGAGCCCCAGCTCCCTCAGCCTTTCCTCACACGGGAGATGCTCCACTCCCTTCAGCATCTTTGTTGCCCTGTCCTGGACTCTCTCCAGCAGTTCCCTGTCCTTCTGGAACTGAGGGGCCCAGAACTGGACACAATATTCCAGGTGTGGTCTCACCAGGGCAGAGTAGAGGGGCAGGAGAACCTCTTTTGACCTACTGACCACCCCCCTTCTAATCCACCCCAGGTACCATTTGCTGGTCACAAGGGCCCAGTGCTGGCTCATGCTCATCCTGCTGTCCACCAGGACCCCCAGGTCCCTTTCCCCTACACTGCTCTCTAATAGGTCATTCCCCAACTTTCTGTATCAATTATTTCACAGACTTGTTGCCGTTTACTATTCAGTGGGTTAATAAAGCTGCTTTTTGTTAAATGTATAGGAAAAGTTTGTAGTTAATCAATCAAATTGTATCTTTCTGACATCTTGGTTCACTGTTAATGCCCCTTGTCATGCAGCTTTCTGGAAAAGCTCTAGCAAAACTTCAAAAGCTGTTCATGGATGCAGCAGCATCCCCCCTTAAAGGATATCTGGATAATTAAATACATTTGAAGGCATTTTGTAGTAACTGCTTGGAAATCCTTTCAGGGAAAACTGGAAGCTCTCACATCAGTTGTTGAAACAAGCCAGCTTCCTAAATGTGGCAAACTCCCATGACTTGGCCTGTTGAGCATCAGCCAACCAGTTGCAGCTGCCACCAAATGTGCATGTTCATCTGGGGAGTCTCAGCTGCATTTGTCAGGTTCAGCCGTCAAAACAACTTTTGGTACTGCAGCCGAATTCAGAATGGTGTAAGAAAACACGTTGCTGTGTGTGTGGACTGGCGCCCGATGCCTCGAATAAACAGGTTCTGACTTGCTGCTGCCATGTAAGGATTTAACTGCTGGTGACTTCTTGCATGACACAGCTATGAGATCTCCTGCTTAAATGAAGCATCAGGAGAACAGAGATGGTGACGGGAGTGTGAGAGGGATAAAAAGCTACTTTTGAGATTGTAATGGCACCTGGCACCCCTAGTGTAAGCTGTGCAGGCATACACTGCATTTTGCTCCAAGTCACTCTATAACCTGAGTGGCAGAAATTAACAAATAAGGAAAAAAAATTGCTCTCAAGAAATGAGCTGTAATCTTATCTAACAAAAGTTGACTTGTATAGTAGCATTCTGCAGCCCGCACTGCGAAAGTGGGTTGTCACAAAGTTTTGCAGGAATTTTTTGGCATGGCGTTGTCTGCATGAACATGAAAATTGTAATCGGAAGAAAGGACAAATAGGCAATTAAAGGCAGGATAGCTATGATGTCTATGAATGCTGACAGGGTAAGGTTAAGCCTTTTAGAAGCGACTGCAGGCTTGTACCCAGCAGTGAAAAATGGAGTGGATGGAAGGATATGGCTTGTGACACTGAGGTGAGGGAGGGGGACGTCTGGTGCCAGTAACGGTGGGAGAGTTGTGGTATATTTAACATTGAGGTTCCTCGTGACAAACCCAGCTCTCAAGTTTGGTGCTGCAGACAGAAAAACGGCCAGCTAGTACAGCATCAAAAAAGCATAAAGCAAATGTGGCATCTGGAAGCCTTAATGAAGGGCAGAAGGGGAATCAAAAGTTTAAGAAGAGTCTAGAGCTGATGGTTTGGTGTTTGTGAGAATCATTTCCTGTTTACACTGACTATATCTTTGGAAAATGTGGGATTTAGAAATTCCAGTTTAGAAAAGCAGAACTGATTTCTTGCCATAACACTATTAGTTAAAAATCTGCTTTTAACTGTCTATAAACTTCAAGTCTAGCAGTAGGTGTCAGGAGTTGAGAGCAAGAGAGGATGCGGCCCAGAAACTCCAAGGACATTTGGATCACAAGACATTTAAGCCATTGAGAGGAAGAGTTAAATCCCAACGACCTACCGTGTGGGGCCTTTCTTACAAAGTCTGAGATGTGACAGGGCATCAAATATGGAAAATATTCGTCCTGAAGGATGTAGAGTGCAGATCCACTACCGCTGTGCTTTTGAGTAGAACAAAGATGGGGGAAAGAAAACAGGCGCAACTTGGAGTGTTTCACTTCCTATTGCTAATGAATCCCTCTGCCGCGAGCAGCTAGGATTCATCAGTTTGAGTCTCCGACACGCTGTTTAAGCTTTACTTCTGCCTGCTGCTGTTGGGTTTTCTTAAATAATAATAATTAAAAAGGCAATGACCGGTTTGCACAGGGAGTGTCGGTGTGTGAGCGCCACCCAGCGGCGCAGCGCGGCCCTGCAGAGCCTGCCGGAGGCCCCGCTTCACCCGAGGGCAGCAACTGGAATTCTTCAGAGTAATTTAAATGGCTTTTGCAGATCTTTTTGTGGGCGCAGATGAAGTTTTTAATCTCTACAAAACCATGCTGGTTAGTGCTCCCAAGTATAGTCATCTCTTGAGTTTGTTGAAAAGGCAGTAGTGATAATATTGAATAGAGAGCAAAAATTTCTTCCTGATATTAAGTTGACACACTCTGGAATGTTTCCAGACACAAGGTGACTTACATGGAGCTCCCTTGAGCAGGATTGGGGAGAGATGCCCATAATCTATATCTAAATCCTCTCTTAGGAAGTTGAGAGCTAAGACGGTACCAAAAAAAGACCCTTCTTGAAATATATGAAATATATATTAATACACACTTCCCCGTGATTAAATTAAACCTGCCTTCTGGTTCATGAAGAACTAGATCTTCATGAAACTAAGATAGAATTAAATACTACGGTGTTGAGCATGCGGAAGCAAAGGAGTCCAGATTTCAGAAAATGGCCAAAAATACTAGATGCTATTTTGTTTTTCAGTTTAGTCTGAAGTGTGAAACACACAGTTCTTTAAAAAAAGAAACAACAGCCATAGATTCTTGTCTTCATGCATGAGTCGTAAACTGTGATCAGTACTCATTCCAATTAGCCCCCCACTCTCAAACTCTGACAGTTTACTGTTGATTTTCGCTTTGAACTTTTTTAACGGGGTGCAAAAAATAAGTTACCTTATGAAGCTGGTAATACACAAAATGGCTCAAAAGGCCTATGACTAGTCATGTTCCTAAAATAATTACTATAATAGGAAAATTGTTGCTGGAAGAACTAAGTAAGAATACTTTTTCAAATTTGAGTGGCCAGAAGAAGGATAGGGAAGAGAGATATCTAAAGAACAAGAACGCTTTCCCGTGTTCTCCTTTCTTCCCCTTTCAGACCGCTTTTGGGGAGAAAGGAGAAGATACCCCCATTGCACAATTCGGAACTGTGGAACGTGCAAAGTTCCAGCAAGGGTGCAGGAGAGTGGTTTTGATTCCATCTCCCTTTTTCTGCTTACTGTAGCACTCTGGGTTGTTTTTTTGTTGTTGTTTGATTAGTATTCTCCCACCCACCCCATCAAAAACCAAGCAAGCAAGCAAACAAACAAAACCAGCAAGTAGTCTGGAGTATGAGTCTTCTGCTTAAATTGCTGATTTGACCTAAAAGCTCAGGACTTCACTGGAAAAGATTTTGCTCTGGGGGTAGATCTGGCCAGTGCAGATGGGTGGGAACAGGGAGAAGCGAGTCCTCAGGTGGCAGGGCCAAGGCTGAGTAGCCCTGTTTTAAAGGCCAGGGGTGGGTGTGTGTGGCAGGAATAAAGATCTGAGATACAGAGAGAGCAAATGACTTGTCCAGAGTTGCACAAGAAGTCTGTGGGAAAGGAGGACTCAAGTCAGTGGCAGGTACCTGGTTAGCAAACTAACTAACTTCTTTTTTTTTCCTTTCCCTCTTCTCTACAAAAGCAATTTTGAGGTCCGGCAACTCACTGAGACCTTAGCAAGGTTTGTTGTTCATTTTGTATATGCAATTTCTCTGAGATCATTACAAAGTTGTGCACTTTTGTTCCTTGGATGCACAACGGATTGTTTTGCTTTTACATTTACTTTTCCTTGTCTTCAAGGTGTAGCACTTTAGCACTTTTGCTTTTGCAAAAACACAGGATTGCAGCTTCCTTCTTTGCTCCTACTGCAAGGAACGTTTAATTTCAGTTTTTAGTGGCTGGGCATCATTGCCGGAAATGACCATAGTGATTGAAGTTCCTCATAGCCTGAACACAAAACCGACTTGTAGCTTGGTGCGCTAAGGAAACACTTCATGACTTTCTGCATGAGGAAATATGCAAAACCCTGATGCACATGAAAACACAGGCTTGCAGTTCCAGCCACCTCTTGAGGAGCAGAATTATGGAGCTACTGCAGCACGTGTGAGACAAGGTCCATCCATGTCTGTGCCAAGGAACAGTCCAGCAAAGAGACATTACCTGGTAGCTGCTGTGCTGTGCTATGCAAATTTGATAAATTTCATGGATTGGTTTATTGTACCAGGTGAGAGCCTTTTTTCTCCTTCTAAGGAAAAAGAAAATTAAGTTTTCAAAAGTTCTACTTACTCTGTAGTTACAAATGTTTTCTAAAGTAAGGCTATGCTTTATGTCTTTTTTAATCTTTCTCACCTGCTTTAGCCTGTTGGTCATACTCTTAAGGCCAATTATAACTCTTGAAAGACCAATAAATAATGTAGTAGTTATTAATGGTTAGTAGAATGCTTATAAAAATCACATTTGTTGAATGCTTAAGATTTGTGGTTTTAAACCTAAGTCTTTTACAAACAGACTTTAGCATACAGAGCATGTCTGGATTCTACAGAGATTTGACTAAGAAGCTTCCCTGTATTGTATACAGCAGCTAACCAGGCGTTCTTTGGCTCTAGCAGATTAGATATGGCATTCCTTTATCTGAAGAATGGTGATGCCATTCCCCTCATTAAAAGTCCCAAAAGTATATTGTCTTTGTTCAAGTTTGTTGAGGGGAGGCTTAACTTCCTCATGATCTGCTGGAAATGGTGTGATTTCTGCACTGAAGAGTGTAACACGGTTGTGTCAAGAGAATGCAGTTTAAAATTTTTTTCTTTTGAGTACTTGATAACCACACACACAGAAGGGAAGGAAACAAGTAGGAGTGCATGCTGAATGATACTGCAAGACTGTTGGTGAAAAACTTCCATATGGGAGTTCTACTGTCAAGTAACTTTCCCTGGAGAAGGGCAGAGAACAGGAGAGCATGAAAATATCTTTGAGCAAGAACTGGGATGCTAGGAGGGTGTGTGCTTGGAAGTATTAAATGCTAGCAGTCATTTGGCTCATTCCAGGCTTTAACTTGTTCTTTGGCTTCTCTACATGCTAAGAGCTTAATATTTTCGAGAAGGCCTGTGAAGTAAAGCTTGTCTCCTTGTTAACATGCTCAGTTTTTGTGCATGAGGTACCTTCAGGGACACAGATAAATTTAAGAGCAGAGGTGGGGATAGTGTCCAGGCCTTTGAAATATCAAACATATAATTTAATGACAATATATGGCCGAAACACTTTTTAGTTAACTCTATAACCTTTTGTGTCATGGGAGAAATCTGTAAATTGCAGTTTATATCACAGCAATATATTGTTCATCTGCTAGAATTCAGTGGGATCACAGAATTCCTGCATCAGTATTTTTGAATTGGGCTGTCCATATGTCTGAACATATTATTAGATATAAGTTAACAGGAAAGTGAGGAAGAAGCAGCTTCAGTATTTGTTTAAAAGTAAGCCGGTGGCAGTTATGAAATTGTGGTTTCCGGGCAGTTTTGTTCACAGGCTTTGACAGAGTTTGCATCAATCTTCACTCAGAAAACAAACTCTTCCACTTGTCTGCTGGAATTAAATCTTCAGTTTGTTAATAACGGTGATCAGACAGACTTTCCCCTGTGATCTCTTACTCTGTTCCAAGTTGCTCAGATCGATGCTTTGTAATTTCTCAATAACTGGCCAGGCCAGTTATTTCAGTTATTTGGAGGGGATAACATTTTAATGGTGCTCTGTGTGAAAGTTAGAGATAAAGTTGTGGTTCAGTTCAAGTCTTGTGTCAGCTGTGATTTGTACTAAATACCGTATCAGTCCAAAACTGAAGTTCCTGTAATACAGCATTTCTATGTGTTGATAATTGGCTACCAGGAAGAATAGATAAAATTGATTGTCTTGTTTTAGTTATGAAAAATGTTCTTTCCTAGGACAGGCCTTCAGAAGGTATTTGTTATTTTGAACAAAGTCACTGACTTAAAATTCTGAGACCATTAGAAAAACCCTAAATGCAGAATATGTGCAAAAGTCACTGAGAAAGGAGCCATAAAACCTGTGGTGCTGCTGTTAGTCTGGACCTTGATCTACGCTGAGACATCAGTAGTGAGGACACTGATGATGCTGCAACCGTGGGGACTGTGCATGGATTTAGCTTTAAACTTGTTGGCTCAAGAATGCTTTGAAGTGGCTGCAGCAGCACAGTGTACGGCATAATGCCTAAAATCCACCGTAAGACCAGAGCGGGCACCTCCTGTGAACCTCACCCTGAGCTGAGCTCTGTTCTGCTGTAGATCAGCTTCTGTGAACAGACAATTTACACAGAACTTGTTCTCCCAAGTGGTGGCTTCATCCTATTAACAATGTTTTGATTTTGACTATTTTGGCAAAACTAAAGCTGCATGATAAGAAATTTCCTTTTTAATTTATATCTTTCAATATCAGAGTAAACTGATGCTTATTCAAAGCAGCATCTTCTAGTGGTTTTATTTTTTTTTCAGAAATATAATGCAGAAATGCAGAATAGATGAGATGATAGATCTGCAGCCCTGGCTAATTAGAATACTGTATATAATGAATATATTAACAGTTGCTGTTCTTGCAAGCCCTGTTCTTGAGATAAATCTGTGAGTTGGCAAATGAACAGCATCACAAGGACTGAGCAGGGCCCTTCACTGTCATTGAGCATTTCACTCTCTTGCAGGAATCCTGTTAGATATACAGAAATACTTCGAGCTTAGCGATGGGGATACAGGTCTGCTGCAAACAGGTAATAAAATCTCTTCAGATAGTTTACTTTTCCTTGCATCTAGGTGGTCTGTTCCTAAAATAGAGTCTAGTTATTTATTTTTCCTAGTTCCTGCTCATGTGTGGTATTGCTCACTTCCACTTGTGGGCAGGCTGACTATACTGCAAAACTGAAAGTCTTTAGTTTAGGGAAGGCTGGAGTTGAGTCCTTCAAAAATCCTACAGTATGTGAATCACAAAAGATGAAGGAACTTCTCAAGAAATACAGAACTTGAGAAATTCACACGTTTTATTTTTATATATGTTTTTTTTAAACTGCATCTATCTTCTTCTAAATATCAACCAACCTACTAGTTCTATGAACTCAGCCTGCCTTTAACCTCTGCTTTAAAAAATAACCTGAGTTTGTCTGAATGGTGAGGAGTGCGTATGTTGAAAAGAATTTGACCAATATTGTCTTTGCTCCTTCTTGGATTTCCAGTCTTCATCTTGTGTTACATGCTGGCTGCCCCCCTCTTTGGATACCTCGGTGACCGGTACAATAGGAAAATCATCCTTGGAGCTGGTATTTTCTTCTGGTCTGGTGTGACATTAGGCAGTTCATTCATCAATGAATTGGTACGTTGCTTTTTCAGAGGGTACTGTGAAAACAATCTGCATATGTCTTGCAGGAACTAATAGAGTCCTTTTCTGATCACAGATGTGATCAGTGAGCACTCACTCCCCAAGCCTGGACTAAGTAGACTTTGTGTAGGAGCACTTTATGGGATGGCAGAGCCCAGCCTAAGCAACGGAGAACCCACACATTACTGTTGCAATTGATGGGATCTTATTTTTGTCCCAAATTCTGTTAATTGTGACCTTACAGTGTTGCAGCTTGTTCGGCAAGCTTGTGGTCTGTTCACCCTGCCCTCTTAATTTCCTCTGGGTGTCACTCTAAGAAGTCACTGCTGTGTAGAAAGTGGAAAGCACAGCAGTGGGATGTGAGGGAAGCAGGTGTGAGTGCAGGGAATACAGACATGCAAAAGGCAGTTGAATTCTCATTTCCTCTGACACATTTGATCCACTAAAATGCACCTCTTCGATAGTAAGCTTGCTTTCTTTCTCATATGGGCATTTTTTGGACTATAATTTGTCTTTTGTCTGCAGTATTACTGGATATTCTTTCTTTCACGAGGACTAGTTGGCATCGGCACAGCCAGTTTTTCCACAATAGCACCTACCATCATTGCAGATCTGTTTGAGGAAGGAAAAAGGACCACGATGTTATCTATCTTTTATATCTTCATTCCAGTGGGAAGGTTGGTTTTCTTGCTGGTAACTGACCTGCCTTTTGAAATTCTGTCTGACCTCGCCTGCAATTCAATGTACCATGAGCCTTGATTAGACAGATTTTGATGTATACCTGGACTGGCTCTTGCAAAAGGATTTGTCACTTGCTTTGAATGTTTAAATAGAGCTGGTTAAGCTTATTTCTTTATTTATCTTGAAGAAAAAATCGTTTTTTTTCCCCCAGATTTTTTAAGGTAGAATCTAAACTCTGAAAACTGGTAGACTTTGAATAAAATATTGAATCAATTCTAAAAGAAATATGTGCATGGGGTATGTGATTTATTTCTGGGTTTTGGAAGACAAAAGCTTTCAGATATTTGTTTACCTGACAGATTTTTCAAGAACTCTCAATTAAATGCCTCCCAAGGAAGAACTGGCACTTCCCTCTCCTCTTTTAGTTAAATTGATGCTGTCTGAAGAAGAGGTGGAGAAGGGTTTTTAAGTGGTTTGGAGGCATCCTGTTTATTAGAGCAGGCAGCCAAGCTGAGCCCAGAAGGCAGATTAAAATGAAAGGAAACCCCACAGGACTTAATAGAGGTGGCTACCCCAGAAAAGAGTAAATAATAAACTTTATGGGCTGTCTGACCTGGGTTTGCAGTGGCAGTCTACAGAATGTGTATTCCAAGAGGAATCTGGGACATTATTGCCACCATTGCACAAGTTTGCACAGAGAAGGTTAGACTCTTTTTAATGCTGGTTGGCAAGCAGATTGGCATAGACCGTGAGGGTTGTTTCTGTTTATTTGTTTCGAAAACTAAGACAGACTACTTCTCTGTGCTGTCCTTAGCTGGTAAGCCATTATCTCAGCCAGCAAGAAGTCATTGGTGCCGACTGATTATTCCTTTCTGTTGCTTCCAGTGGTCTCGGTTATGTCCTGGCAGCCGGCATGGCAGAGGCCACAGGGGACTGGCACTGGGCTTTCAGGGTGAGTTATTTCCTTCCACTCATGGACCTGAGCCATTCACTGTAAAATCAGCGTCATCACCGGGGTCTGGATTACTTATGTTTGTTGTGTTAGAAGAGGTGAGCAATGGAAGGACTTTCTGCTGTCTGACTGGTCATGAAGTTGGTGTTTAAGAGAACTCTTCCTGCAGGACAAGTGGAAGATTCATACCCACGTCCTGTAGAGTGAGAGCAGGCAGAAGTGACATTGTACAGCAGCCAGGGCAGGTGCCGATGTCCCTCTTACCCGAGGACACACTTGCAAAGGTTGTCAATGCACCAAGACCTCCTCAGAGCAAACTGAAAGTTAATTGATTGTTATACTGGTAGCACTAGCATAATTCTTTAGGAAAATAGAGTTTGTTTTCTGAAATGCTGTTGGGAATGACTTCTGTTATTTGAGGGTTTCAAGAAAAAAAAAACTCTTCTGGTCATGTCATCTTGATGTCTCTTCATACTGAGCACCTAGTGCTTCGGAAATACTTACTCAGATCTTTCTTAACTAATCTGTAAAATTAACTAGCAAGTACAGAATGAGTGGGGAAGAATGTTTGCTGGACTAATGGTCTTGTGTTATTCAGATAACACCGATTACTATATCAGTAATTCTTGCATTTGTGGCCAGAGTTCTTTCTTCACATGTTTTTATCCAGAATCAGAGACTGATCATGTATCTGTATGATGAGGAGGGAGAATCTATTATCTTTCCTCCAAAGTTGCCATAAAACACCAAAGTCCCTTGTCTTCTTCACAAATATGATATACAAACAGCAGATTTCATCTATTTCTGAACATATCTGCAATTCTGCGATATGTAATTCTAACACTGAATTTGATTTGCTGTGGGGTTTTCACTCTAAGAAAAAAAGTATCCTTGATCTAACCAGCCTCGTCTCTACAGGTAACTCCTTGCATGGGAGGTCTAGCACTGGTTCTTCTGATTCTACTGGTCCCTCACAGGACCCAGAGAAGGACAGCAGCACACAGAGCTCTGAGCATCTCCGGCACAATACGAGAAGCAGCTGAGAAACCAGGAGTACACAGAATTGCCAAGACCACTTGGTGTCAAGATGTCATATCACTGGCCAAGAAGTAAGTGAGTTTAGCAAAAAAGGTTCCCTCCACTGAGGAATGACCATTCCATTATTAGAAATGTGGCCAATAAATCCCACTCAGCTCCTTTGTATTGTATGCTGTACACAAGGTGATTGAAACACCATTAATAAAATCTTTCTTCCACTACAGGAATGCTACACAAGATGTTTGAAATTTCTTTGCTTCTGCTATCCTCCCATTTTGAGGAGGAAGAAAGAGGCAAAGTTATGATGGCAGCGTGCTCCTATTTAAATTTAATTCTACTTCACACTGAGTTTCCCCTTCCCTCTTGCTTTAAGATGTAGGGTAAGCTAGATTGGTAGAAGTGCATATTTTGCAGGTGTAACTTCATCTGTAATTCTTAGTGCCTGTGGAAGGTCTGATCAGCATGTCTCAGGCAGTCTTTATATGGTATGTGTGAGCCTAGCCTGCTGTGCCTCTGGCACAAGAGGTCAGCGTCTATAGGACCCCAATATGGTTTATAAATGATTGTACATGTATTTTGACCGGCTAACCTGCGGCTGACAGGTGACCCTTTCAACCACACAAAAATTCAAGTCAACACCAGCTGACCTGCAGGAGCAAGTAAAACACGGGTTGCAGCCAGTTTCTCACCTTGGTTACCCTGCAGCCCCTGCCATGGGCAGGGAGGAAGCACCAACTGGGCTGCAGAACAGCAGATGCCGCTGTGCCCCTGCACCAGCCCTAGCTCCACACCGCTGTGCCCGCAGGCTGCTGCCCAGGGGCTGAGATAAGGCTTTTAGGAGAGATGTGCCTTTCTGCAACCTTGGCTGTCTCTGGAGTGTTCCTTTTCTAGAGGGTCCAGTGTTTTCTAATTGGCAATGAGATTTGCATTCTGTTTGCATCCAACAGCAAGTGCATTAGAGATCCAGTTTCCTGGATCACAATTTGTAGGCAGTACAGTGTGAAGTGAATGAAAAACGAACTTCCCTGAATCAAAAAAGAACGTTTCTGACATTTCAACAACTAGGCTATTGTTGGAGTTGCTTTTCTGCAAAGACATTCCTTGCAACCTCCAGCAATGTTGTAAAAATAGATTTCAATTTTCTTTTCTGTTGGCAATTGATGTCCAAAGCATAAGGACATGCTGCCAAAACCCAGGTAGTTCCATTTTTAATCAAATCCAAGAGCTGTTTATCTTTAGAAGATGAAGAATTAGGTCCATATCTTAACAAGTCCACTCATCTGATTGTCACCTGGTCATTTGCAGCACTTTTATTTAGTCTTAACATTTCACACCTCACTATAGACCTCAAAGGGGGCTTTTTCCTAAGCTATTAACTAGAAGGAGACCAGTAAAAAGTTAATTTTCTCCTAGAATAGGGCAGGAAGGAGACAAGATTTGGGTAGTTTCTAAAAATGTGTCTCCTTTTATCTGAAAACTCTCTCTGCAGACTGAGCATCTGTTTGTAGTTACTCAGGTAGAGTTCAGGAGTGCTTCAGCCACTGCATCTTAACAGTGTGGAAGACCCAGATGTTACTGTTATTTATACTGGTTACACAAACAACTTAAAACCATCCTGAGGCATTTAGACTTGCACATAGAACACTTTATCTACTAAGCCATTAAATTCTTGGCCACTCTATTGTTGTAGTTCTGCTCTGAAAAAATTCGCAGTAGTTGTTTTAGCAGAAATTGGCAATGAAATCTGCAAGAGACCACGTCTGGGGTTTAATATGAAATCAGTAGGTCATACTCTTTGCTCTAATTAGTATTTCACTGTTGATGTTCATAGATAAAGCCTAATTAAAATTTGTATCTTCAAGGAAGTGCATTTTGTTACCAAGATGTTTGAATGAATGTTGTTATTGCTTAAAATCCTGGATATTGCAGGTAGGCTTGCCCTTTTTCCTCACACACCATTCTTCTAGTACCTCTCATTTTTTTCTTTTGACTTTCAGTTGGAGTTTTGTCTGGTCCTCACTGGGTCTGACTGCCATGGCCTTCGTTACTGGAGCCCTGGGAATGTGGGTTCCGCTGTTTCTTTACAGGGCTCAGGTTGTCCAGGGCATTGTGTCTCCGTGCCTCCAAGAATCATGTAATTCATCTAACAGGTGAGGTGTGCACGACTGCGGAAACACACCTGGAAACACTGCACAGTGCTAAATCCCAAAGGCAGGGGGTAGGATGTGACTGCAAACACTTCTTGTGAATGCAATTGGGTGTGAGTGTTAAATTGCTTCCAGGTATGTTGAGACATCCCTATTTGTTTGTTTATAACCACTCAGTTAACTGGAAAGATGCTGCCAGTCCTATTTAAGTGGAAAGAAGGAGCAGGGACACTTATGGGAAAAAAGGGGCAGCTTTAGCAAGGAGACTTCAGCTGACAATCAACTGTGCACCCCAAACTACTTAAATACCCATTTAAGTATGCTTAGATCCAGTGTTTGGTAACTTTCCTATTGCCTTCTTGATAGTCTGGTTTTAAAAGTCTAGCTGTGTTGGCCAGGTCACTGTAATTCCCAGAATAAAGCAAGCTTGATGAATTTGAACTAGTATCATATCATTACATCAAGACAGGATAATTTGGTCTTGTGAGTAACTGCCAGCAGAGCTCCACTCACAGAGGCTGTCTAGATTCATGATAAGTATCAAATGTTGTATGGGCAAGGGGAATTCACAACAGGACAGAACTTCGAAGTAATCATAATACAACTTTTTGGAGATCACTTTTCCTCAGCTAGGAAGAGATTTTTTTTTTCCTTACAATGTGTTACCCAGAATAGAAAAACGTGTTTGCTGTTCCTGTTCCCCTTGAGTCTTCATGGCTACTTGCAATACCAGTGAGCACTGGGACACTTCTGTGTACAGACTCGCTACCAGTGGCCTCCACACCAGTGTCCTTACCTTTCTGCCGGAGGTTTCCCAAATCTGGTTTCAGTCTCTGCCTTCACGATGGATTTCCAAGAACTAATGGCTTACTACGTTGTCTTTCCAGGTAAAGACAATTAAAGGGAAAAGCAGTGATCATACCTTGAGTGTGTCTTCTGGTAATGGGGTTCTTTTGATTTGTGAATGAGATTGTTTTGCAGCTGTTTCTGTTAACAGATACAGTTTATATACTTCCTTTATTTAGCTGAAGGCGATAGCCTATGTTTTATTTTATAATCCACCTTCTGAATTATTATTCCACAGTAGTGTTGCTAGAGCAGACATGGTCTTCAGGGAAGTAAAACGGAGCACCTGAGAGTTTGACCTCATGTACTGCTTCTTACAGGCTGCTCTAAATATAACCTTGGCATAAGCTAGTGCCAGAAGCAGCACAAGGCAGGTTTTAGACTGTTATTCCAGGGGGATGTAAAGAAACATAATATAAACAGCTATGTCAGACCTGTAGCTGTCAGTGCACATTTCCAGACCTGCCCGGGGATACTTCCAGGACGTTTCATCTCTGGCTGTTCAGCAGTTGCAGCCTGTGTTTGAGGATCAGCACTGTGTCCCTTGGACTCCCTAGAAACACAAATTCAAGGGGCACCACAGCTGACTCAAGTCTCATTGCTTTCAAGGTACATAGATAGGCATTGGGAAGTTTTTGTTCAGGTCTTTGTGCAAATACTTCTGAACAGATCAGACAGAGAAGTGAGTATTCTCAGACCCTAGAAGATCCCATCAGAGCCTTTCCCTGGACTAGGCTTCTGTACTGTCCTACTCCCTGTCAGTTAAACTGTGCTTGGATTTAGTTTTAGCTGTTTCCCTTTTTCCAGCTGTAGGTTTATTTCAACTGCCATTTACAACACATCAATCTTCTAAACACAATTCCATGAATGTTTCAATCAACTAGTATCATGTTGGAACTTGCCACTTCTGGACAAATCTCTAAGATGGTTATTCTGCCTAGTGACAATCCATGTTGTCACTATCAAGCTATAGTGAGTGATGGATCAGAATCCTGAAGAACTTACAGGGAGAGTACAAATATGCTTGAAGTTTGTTATCTTGTATAGCAATACTTGTTTGGTTTTTTTTCTTGTAGAATTATTGAGTTCTTCTTGATCAGCCAGAAAGAAATTAAGAAGTAGATGCACTGTGGTTTAAAGGAATAGATCATATTCTAGCTGGTTACTCTGCTTTGCAGTCGGAGAAAGCTTAGGAAAAGGTACAGAACTTACTCTGTAGCACTCTGAAATATTTAGAAGCACTTGTGCTCCAGACACAATGCTCCTGTCCCCATTTGCCTCAGAATGATGATGCATTAAACAATCAGTGGCACCACTGGTCTTGTTGCAAGAGACTGGCTTTGTCACTAGGATCTCATTTGAGAAAAAGCACATATGGAAATCTCTTTGGAAGCTGAATCTTCTAAGCTATTCAAACACGTATTTTTAAAAAGTGAACTTGTCCTGGAGAACACATTTGCATTTGCAGACACACAAAGCTGAGTGGCATTTGAAATTCTGTGTTCAGAAAATCCTACACAGACCTCCCACTAGTTAACTGGTATTCTTTGAACCCTTCTGAGAAGGGGTAGATGTTTCCTATAGTCAGAAATTACTCATCTCAGCTGTGCTAACTAGAGGGTTATAATTTAGATATATATAATTCCCTGTGATAGGATTTCTTCCAAGACAGCAGAGTGCGACACAGAGTTTTTCCATCTGTGTTTTAGGGATGACTGAGTAGATTTGTTCACAGGGTGATCAAGATGTCTGTGTCTCCCCTAAATCATTGGATGTCCAAGGCAGGTCATACTGAGCACCTTGAGCCTGGGTGCATAATGCTGCTCTGTGAATGAGAAAATATCTGCTCCACAGGACAGAGCCCCAGTTGCAGAGGCCTAGTTTCAGTTGGGGCTTAGGATTAAATACGTTTAGAAGGAGACGGAAGGTTAGATTGAGTGGAATAAAATTCAAGTTCCCCAATAAAGATTCCTCTGAAACTAAAGGTATAAGCTAACACTACTTTTTGTTTTGTTTTGTTTTGTTTTGTTTTGTTTTTTTGTTTTTTCCCACAGTATTGTCTTACTATGCTCAACTGAATCCTTTGCTTTGTCACCAGCCTAATATTTGGAGGCATCACCATCGGAACGGGAATCTTCGGTGTCATTGCTGGGGCAGAAGCTGCAAGAAGATTGAGGAAGATAAACAATAAAGCTGATCCTCTGATCTGTGCTGCAAGCATGTTTGTTTCTGCTCTGTGCCTCTACATAGCTCTGATGGTGGCCCAGACGAACATCCTTTCCACTTTTGTAAGTGCCAAGCTGTCTATCATTCAAAAAATGTCTTCTGCAATCCTGGGGAGATAAGGAAGGGGGAGGAGGAGAGGGGTGGCTTTTGCAGAGTTCTGTGCAATCTTCTAGACCATTAAGAGGTTCCAGTGACTTGTGACATGGTGGCCTGGCAGCTCTAACACCACCCACAGCTGCGGTCTGTCCTGTGAAAGCCGCCTTGTGCGTTACTTGGCCTTGTGAAAAGGGCAACCAGTCAGAGCGTTAGAAATCAGGCCTCAGGACCTAGAGAGTCCACCCACACCGAAGAACAGAATAGCAAGCCTGTGTAGTTAGCTGCATGAAGCTAGAGTGTTCCTTTCTAAAAATGTAGTTAAAGGAAGTCTCAATCTTATGTTAATTTTGAATGCTATGTGACTAATTTAGTATTCTTATTTATTTTTGTTCTCTGAATGCTTGAAGATTGCTGTACTTGTGACAGTACAATACACACAGTTCTTGCTAAGAATAATTTAGCCATCACCTTCAAAGCCCCACATCAGTAGCTGATCTTCAAAGTCAAGCTTTTGGCAACGCAAACTGAAGTGTAAATCACTTACATTCTGTGCTCGGTAAAGGGAAAAACACAACCTTATGAGGAATGATGAATTGTTCCAAAAACTCCCTGTGAGAGGGAACTGAATGTAAACCTTGCTTAAACTATAATCTGGTAACAGCTAGGGAAAGACTCTGAGCTTTTTTCCTCTGACTCCATATCCACAATTACCATGATTAACATAAATAAGAGGACGCAAGTAAAGTTAATTACAGTAATCAACAGTTCTCTGCAAAAGGTTACTTCTTTGGTTTTTTTTGCTTCTAAAAATAACACTTTTTCAAAGAGGTTTTCCTTTTGACTCCTCAGGAATGTGTGTTCCTGTGGAAAAACACTTTTACACAAAGGGAATAAACAAATGGTTTTGCATACCTGAGAGTGTGTACACAAAGCAAAATGTGAAACTGAAGATTATTTTTAGATTCAAGATTGCACACCTGAGTGCCAAAAGAATTGGCCATTTTCTTTTTCTGCTACTCAGGTTCCCACATGGCCCTGCTCTGACTATGTCCTTCGATTCCTTTTTTTTGTCATTAAAGAAACAGAACAACAGTTTCAATTGCCAGTCTGTGTTATATGAGTGAATCAATATATTGGTTTTGAATTTTTTAGAACCGATAAAAATAAATTTGTTTAAAATGTTTCACTCCTTGCAAAGAGTGTTGTGTTTTCATGCAGCGTGTTATCTGGGAGGAAATTCTCAATCAGGATATGGATAAGTCTGTTCCTTAAGTTTCTTCCCATGGGGAGACCAGTTGGTCTCTTAATCAGAGACTTTGCCATTTTGTGTTTGGTTTGATGTGCTTGATCAAGGTGTTCCAACATGCAATGTCAACAATGTGCAGTGTTAATAAATTGTATGTAATCTAAGCACCTGATTCTTCTAGTACTTTTACCGCTACAGGTGCTTAACGATTTCCTTCCCTGGCACCAGCCGTGCCTCTCCTTGCTTTCCAAACAAGATCTGACACTACTCATACTGGTGTGAGAATTGAAGTGGCGTGCCAGCTGGTACATCCAATTTGAAGGTCCCACTGAAACGAATCTTCCATTTGTGTAGGACACTTGCAGGAAAGTGGCTTTCCAGTCGCTGTCTGCTCAGCACTCTGATGTTACCAAACCTGTCTCCATCACTTCACTCTGTGGAAGCTACTGAAGCCAAAAAGCATCCGTGCATCAGTGTGCAATCATAGTAGTTTCTGTATGGTGCTTTCCATTGGCTTGAGTGGATAATGAAAGGGAACAAGACAGGTTTAATCATTTATAGCCAAAGCTGGAAGAAATGTTTCAAAGCACAAGAATGCTCAAGTTAACATGGAAATGTGACCAGACTTCCAAGGTTTCTGTTTGGGTCCGTGAACTGAAATGTCATGAGATTTCTCCTCTCTTTCTGCACACCCAATTTGTGATTTCGAAGACTATCTTCGAAAAGACAGAGAAAAATATCTGGTTTTGTTATCTCAGAGGAGGCTCGGTCTAAATGCGTTCCTGTCTCCAAAACAAGATGAAAGACGTGTAAGACGTGTGCTGTCTGCTGTGCAGCAGGTGCTTAGAAAGTGATGACTGAACCTTGTGACTGGGAACCTTGGACAAAAATATTTGGTATTATGGTAACTTAGATTTTAACAGGCTTATCTTTGATGGTAACGCTGTACCAGGATGCAGTCTTGCCCTGCAACTTGCCTTTGAAGGGGGCGTTCTGCAATTCTTGTCTCTGATACACCTGCCTGGCATGGTTCTTTTTGAAAAGACAGAAATGGATGATCCTTTATGGTCCAGCCATACTGATTCAACTTTTTCAACCTGTTCATCAGTGACCTGAATGAAGGGACTGAGCAAGTTTGCTGAGGACACCAAACTGGGAGGAAGGGTTGATACACCAGAAGGCTGTGCTGCCATTCAGCAAGATACCTTGATACAAGCTGTGGAATGATTTATTACCTTCCAAAACTGCCTGGGTAACAACTACAACTGCAATCCACATATGACCTTAGGAAAGAAGAGAAAAGCTAGCAAGATTGTCTCTCTAATGTTAACACAATTCTGTATGAAATAATTATTCTCTGCAGTATGAGGCCTTAGCCACTGAATAGCACGTTTTCTTATTGTGGAAAAATTTTCAATAATTCATGTTCTTTCAAACTCTAGGTTGAAAGCATATCTTATTTCCTAAAGATGAATCCTTCCTAGGACAATGTAGGTTACCCCTCTGAAAAAATCTGATCATTTGCCATTGTGCCTTTCTTAGGACTGTGTTTTCATCACCCAGACACAACATCTTGACCAAGACCTTACAAACAAGGTGCTGGCACCTGTTGTTATAATGGATTTTATTTCCTAGGTGCCATCTGACTTGTGGCCTGTGTCACTAAATTGATTCTGCCTTATAGAACTGCTCCAGCTTAATAGTGCAGCTTTAATGCTTTCCTCAAGGATTGATCAGTCTGTACAGCCTAATCAAATCCATGTCCAAGGCTGGCCGAAAGGGTTAATCTTTCCTAAGATCACAGCTGTGGGGGTGGTTGGGGTTCCTGCCCCTTTTCCTGATGGCTGGGTCTCCATCTGTGCTGAATCAGGGAATTCCCACAGGGCATCGAGCCTTTGAGACTGCTTGTCTCTTGGAGCTCATTTCATTTGGAAGTTATGTCTCTGAAGGGGCTTTTAACAATACTTGTACGGGAACAGAAGTATTCTACTGGTTTCATTTGGAAACCAAGCAAAGGGAGATCTTTAAGCACTTTTTAAACCTGTGCTGGATGTTTCTCTTCACAGGCTCTTGTTTTCCTCTTCTAGGGTTCAGCAGTTCACTGCAGTTTATGCAGGAGGATGGTATATGTTTCCTATTTTGGCTCCTCTGCTGAGGATTTGTGACACAAAGCAACCCATTTACCTTCTCTGGTTCCTTTTCCCTCTTTTAAGATGAAGTTAGTGTTTGTGAGCATAGACAGAGGTGTTTGGTTTGTAAGTAGATGGGTATGTACAACAACTCTTAGATAAGCACAGTGAGCCTGCCTTCATCTTCACAATGAAGGACAATGCAGTATGTATAGTCACTGCTTTCTTTTTTTTTTCTTTTGCAGATTTTTATTGCCTTTGGAGAACTGTTTTTATCTGTAAACTGGGCTGTTGTCACGGACATACTGTTGGTAAGTGCTTGTGAAACTGTTTCCTTATTTTGAGTTTTTCAGCTTTTCTCAACATACTATCATAGAATCATTTTGGTTGGAAGAGATCGTTAAGATCGAGTCCAACCACATTGTTCAAAACCTTCTTCTGTGGGGTCCCCGTTTTACAGAACAGTGGATGTGGCTGTAACCCCAACATTTCATGTAGGACGTTACCTGAGAGACAGAGATTGTTGAGGCAAGTGTGGCGCAGGCAAAATGCTGATGCAGTTGGTACTGATAGGAGGCAAAGTAAGGAAATTGTGTGAAGGCATCATGACCAGTGAGAGAAGACCCAGAGGTAAGGGCACAGCAGAACAGAAATCTCTGGCTATTTCCCACCCTCAGGCAAATGATGGAAAACCAGTAGCTGAAGAGAGCCTGAGCAAAAGCCACGTGAGCATCTTCCATTTTATGTAGTAGTTCTTCATTCTAAGGGAGCTCAATTTTCTTTGCAGATTGCTACTTTAAACTTCAGTGTCGTAATAAATCTTTCAAATGAAGACCACTGTGAATGCATTCATATGTAGCACAAAATGCAGTAATGTACAATAACATGTCACAGGAGTTTAGGCCAGTGAGGAAAACTTGCAGCCTTGGCTCATGTGGGACATAGTTGCCCACAAGGCTGTCACCATGGCTTGCTACCTCAGGAACTGGAAATTTATAACTGAGGTTGCTGTCACTGTGATCTTAGTTGCTCAGAAGATAGAACTCCTTGGCGTTCCTAACAGCTAACTAAACTTGTTTTTACAAGTGGTAGAAAAACTGAGCAGAGATTAAAGTATCTCTATTAGAGTGTGCTGTGCAAAAGGATGTTGAAAGTAATAGCCGAATGCTCAGCACCATCTAGTGACAAAAGGGACTCGCTGTGAAGCGCTCCAGAGCTCTCCTTCCACTGACTTGACCTCGCCTTGTTCACATGAGCCTGTTCATCCTCATACCTCATAGCCTGAAGAGTCTTTCTGAGATGAAGGAATGAACAACTTCTATTTCATGGTTCTTCAACACAGCATTGCTGATATTGACTGCTGCATTATATTCCAAGTTACTCTTTCATGGTGCTGCTTTCTACATGTCAGTTTTCTGCACTCTAGAATTTTAATACAAAAATAAACATTGCAGTCAGCATTAGTGAATTGGTTATCTGCTTAAAACCTCATCCAGCACCAAGAGGGTTTTGTTTCTTCCTTGACTCTCAGGGAATAGTCAGAAGCAATTATCCCATGAGACGAGAGCTGTAGCCTTGAAGCAGTGAACAAGTGCAGGAAAACTATCACTGGTTCAAAATGAAATTTTTTATTAGCCTCTATTTCAGTTTATTTTGAAATCACTGTTTGGTTTGTTTTCAACAGAACCAAGTACTGTTACAATTCTCATTCCTCTTCATCAGTTGAAGCACCATTGAAGGATTTTTTTTTTTAAGTTTCTCAATTTACTTTTCTTTGAACTCCTACATCTATATTTTAATTCTCTCCTCTGTCGTTGTTAAGAAGGAAGGTGGCATCACTGAGTTAGATGCTGTTGATAGATGATGAGGAAAGTAAGGCAGGTGATTACTGTCAGCTCTTCCTTTCTGAACCCAAACAGCAAATTCTTCAAGTAGCCGTGCTTGCACTCGGTCTCAGCGTAGGGAACGCTGCATCATGGTGCAGCCTGCGGGAAGTCTGTTGGGAGCATCAGTGCTGTGTCCTGCATCCATGTCAATCCAGAAGAGGATGAAGTTCTTGTCTCCCAAGTGACTGACACCCCTCATTTGTATTTATTTTGGAAACTTCGGGGTTTAGGTACAAGCAATATTGTGTCAATTGGCAACAAGCAGGAAGGTGAAAACTTTGGTGGAGTAGAGCTGGGCAGTGGTGTGTTTCCTGAGAGCAGCCATTCAGTGTATTACCATCAGTGTGCTTCAGGTTGGATCTGTTGAATTCTAAATGCTATTAATTGTTTTATCAGAAAAAATGATGGAACTCAGCTCAAGTTGTGGATGTCTGCTCATTCAGTGGCAATCTTATTTGGGAGTTGTGTTTCATCCTGCTGAAAACCCATGCGTTCAGTGTATTACTGCTATTACATTGACTGAAGGGTGCCATAGATAACTACAGTAATTTCTTTTTTTGCATTGTTTCCCTTGTGAACTGGTAGGATTTCTGATAATGCAGCTGGATTTGCTAATGCATGTTCTTATTTTGCCATGAAAATGACTTTTCTTTCTTCCCACATGGCACTACTAGGCAGACAATGTAGCTAGAAATTAATTTATCCTGGGACCTGTGGAGCTGAAGACAAAGGAAGATGCTGGCTGAATGATAAGGACTTTCTTCCTTTGTGGTAAATACATCAAGATGCATTGCATGTAGCAACCTTTGTGCCCTGTATTCAGCTGTAAACATGAAGGTACCTACTGTACAACTGCAGTCGTGATATGCAAGTGGGGAAGTGCTGTAGCTGCCTTGCTCACAATACACTGGATACGGGGAGGCTGTACATGGAGTGTCCCTTATGAAATATGTTTGCCATCTGTGAAGTCATGGGACTCTGTCTTTTAGGGTTTTGGCAGCTAAAGTGTAGGGAATACTGGAACTGGAAGCTAATATGGGGTTTGGGAAGACTACCAACATGTCCCTGGTTTTGTTTGGAAGTGCCCTGGGAGGTACAGGAGTGTTTACCAGCCTGTCTGTTCCATCTGCTTTCTGAGCTGACAGCTCTGTCACAGTCTGCAGGAGGATTTCTGAAACCTCCAGAGACAGCACAACAGGGTTTGCAAACTGCATCTGTTTGGGGCACCCTGCTTATCTGTCAAGGCATCTGGACTGGGATCTCCTAGGAGATGACAGTGTGCAGGATGTCATCTGCATTGTTGTCACAGCGTGGGTGACTGGGCAGTCGCTGTGGACGTGCAGGATGCTGTGGCCATTTCACATCCCTGTGTGTGGGAGTGTTTGGATTCTTCTTTTCCTGGTGAACCCTACAGTGCCTTGAGCTCTTGCGTATGGTTTCCATTGTGCAGAAGAACCTGAATAATAGTACAGGCAGAGTTTGTATGAGCCTTGTAACTACAGGAAATGTCCTATCCTTATCTTCCACTTTTCTTGTTACAGCTTTGTTCCATGTGTCTCTTGTAGTTACTGATATGAGATATTAAATAAATGTGGTAAGAAAGTGGTGCAGGGCACGGAGAGAGAAAAAATGCATTAATCTGTTCTCATGTCTGCAATGCTCACAATATATTAAGTGCATAACAATATTTGATTTGTATTTCTCAAACACAGCCTGTCATTATCAATAAAAGAAAAGAAATCTGAGTCTAGGACAGATGACGTGCTATCCTTGGAGAGCCAAGAGCTGTCAGTCTCTGGTCTAGTACAGTCTGTCATAGTAACATTTACTTCCCAAGCCGAGAGTTTTCTGCTGTAGTTTCTTTATCTTTCTTTCTGTACAAGAGCCTGTTCCCAAAGTGCAGATGCTCATCTGGCACTCCAGGCAGGTTCTGAGAGCAAACAGCACTTGGGTGGACTGCATGTCCTCAGTGTGGGCCGCAGTGTCCCAGGAGCATGGTGAGCAGAAGCTGCCGGGCTGTTCCCTCATCCCTCAGGAGAGAACATTGCAGAATTAGGTTTGTGAGAGACATACAGCATGAAAACCATAGCACTGGGAAAAGCTTGCCATGATACTCAAACTACAACCTGTAAATCATGCATTTTTCTATGAATGGTTTTGTTTTCAAAAGAAAGGCTTTTAGGTGTTTTGATTCTATATGAGCTCCAGTCTTCATGCCAAGCATGAATGTCATGCTAACTCCTACAGATGGGGGGGCTGTAAGATGGGAAGGAATGCAGTGCTGCAGAGTCCTCTGTCAGTCCATCCTGACTGCAAACCCTTACATTAATACAGCTTATTGTCCTGCTGCTTTCTGCATCTGTGCAGTACAGTTAAAATGCTGTAACATACTGGTATGGATAGGTCTTGACTGCATGTGGCACTGAAGTATTTTTTGCTATTATTCTCACAGGACTAATTAACCTTGGTGTTTCAAACAATGTCACTTCCTTATCTTCCTTATCTGTCCGTTAATGCAGTTGCACCCACCCTAAATATGTGGCATTGATGTTGCTATTGTGATATAGCTACATCTGAGTGACAGGTAAATATTTTTTAAATCTGATATTTTGAGGCCTCTTTAAATGCAAAGAATGATAATGAAAATCTAAGTTAATTGGAGAGCAGGATCTTTTTTTTCCTTCTAAACCCAATTTGTCAGGCATGTTAGTGTTTCCTTGAAGGTGGCTATAAAGCCACAATATAGATTATATACCTTTAGTTTGTCTCTTAGTCAAACACCATTCACACTATTAATTAGTATTTGAGATCCCCTAATTGATGTTCAGATCAGTTTCCAAAAAAAAAATCAAGGCAGGGTTTCGAGGACTGGGAGAATATTCAGCATTTTGTCTCTGATAAAAGCAAGTGGTTGGAAGCAAAGGTATGAAGGTTTAAAATTGCTTCTGTCGCATTCTGACTGTGAATGCTTTTTTTGCGTAAATGTGTTATTGAAAGAGAGAGACAAATTATATAGAACCATACTGTACTTCAGGCACAGTTGATCTTCAGTAGCACAGACATAAAGCCCTTATTACCCCCAAATTACTATATTTCATTTTAAAAAAATAGTTCTAATCTGTGTGATGCTTTGCCGTGTTCTGGATGTGCATTACATCTTCTTCTTCAACTTGTTATTTAAACTGTGTGTGCTCAAAAGCAGAATCATTTTGAGGTATAGTTATTAGAGCAGCTGTATCTCAGGTTCTATCCAGTTGCAAGCAGCAAATTTCTGCCATCAAAGTACCATCAAGCTCCTGGTCTGGCAGGCTGGGTCCCCTCTCCGTCAGGATGTGTTCTGCAGGGTCTTAGCTACATCCAGATCTTTTCTCAGCGGCTGTCAGTGCTGAATCTCCTTATCAGTAAATCAGTGTGACTGCAGGGCTGTGGCTGTAGGTTCCTGCTAGCGGCATGGCCACAGGAATCCATACAAGCTGCTGTGAGTCTCCAAATGGAGGCAGGGGAGTCATGTTTTTCCTACTTTATTGTCATTTCCTGTTGTGTGTTGCTTCCTTGAATCTTTTTTTCCTCAATGAAACATTCAGTGTAGTCTTTTGCTCAGAATAACTTGTCTCTAAACCTGTAAATTGTTTGAATATGAAACATATAAAAATGAATATATTAATCTCTCCAGGATGTTATATAAGTAGTTGGCCATTCTTATGAGATTCACTCTGTTAATATTCATTCTCTTGTGGGCTGTGTTTTGTTTCAGTATGTTGTGACACCGAGACGGCAGTCCACAGCTATTGCCCTGCAGATTTTGGTGAGCCATTTGCTGGGAGATGCAGGCAGCCCATATCTCATCGGGATTGTAAGTGAATTCTTTTTCCTTAGGGTAAAACTTTTAGAAACTGAAAGACACTCACAGAATTGTAGGCACTTCCTGCTTCAAAACTAGAAATTACTCGAATTCGTGCCTTGATACTAGAATACAGAAAGACATTTTTCTAAACATTTTTACGTGCCTGCAACACCTGGTCCTGTGACACAGCAGGTATGTAGCATATAATCCTACATCGATAGCTGTGAGTAGTTCCATGCAGTGTGTAGAAATTTATATTTATTTTAAATTTGCAAACTCATACATTTTTGAAGGCGTGTGTTTTTGCAAAGACAGTGTCATGGGTATTGTACTTGGATTTAAGCACTTTCTGCTTAGTTCATGAGGAGTTTCATGGAAATTAATCAAATACCATTTTATGCCTTGAGACCTGAAACTCTCAGTTTAAATCATAAGGTTTGAAGTCTTGCAATTAGTCAATGCTCTTTTGAAAATCAGAACAAGAGTGACTGCAATGATTGCTTTTTCATGCTAATTGGCATTCAAAGTTCTGGTCTCAAATTACCTTAACCTTGGACTCCCATATTGTTTAAGAACTGATTTCTTTGCCCTTTCTCCACTTACTTGATCTCAGGTGCTTCTGGACAAAGCAACCTGTTTGCTCCTTGCAGTTCACTTGGTTTTGTTCCAGTGGCTGATATCTGTCAGTGTTGTTTCCTTCCTTCCTTCATTATTTTTGATTTCAGACACAGTAATTCTGCACACACACCTTTGATTTTTCTACTTTACTGGACATGGGAGACTGTTGTTCTTGCTTTAAAGTTTTGTTCATATGGAAATTGATTTTCAGCAGTTCACCTCAGGAATATCTGTTCTTTCCCTGTGCCATGCTAACGGCGTTAGGGTTAGACAGGGCCAGACAGAAATGCCTGAGCGATCCATTCCTGCAGGCAGAGCCGCTGCTGAGCCAGCCAGGGGATCCCCCTCATCCTCAGCTGGGTGAAAACCAGAGTCCTGCCGGTGTGCTCTGTCTGGCAGAGAGGACAGTGCTTTCTTACCCAGAGCTTCCTCCTGCTGGCTCTCTTTTTTGGCAAATGAAGAGATCACTTTGCTCCTTGCTGTGTATAATGAAACCATTGCCCTCGCACTGATTTGGCTGTATGCACAGGAGAGGAAGATAACTGATATCCCTGTGTCATGAAAAATGGCTGGAATTATACACAAAAATGAGAGCTATCTTAAAAGCTGAAGTATGTCTTGTGCGTTCTCTATTTTTTGACTATTCTGTTGATTTATGCTTGCTGCCTGAAAGATGAAAATGTTTGTATCTTTGCCACCTTTGAGGCACAGGCAGAATTAAGTTTTCCTGCTGAATGTGCTACTGCATCTTGCCAGTACCTGTGTGCAGAATACTTCTGCAGTACCTTGCATGCAGTGGCCTTAAATAGCAGCTGTCTGAAACACGTGAAGACGAAAAAAGCTTATCCAGATGAGATTAACCTCAACTAACCTTGCAACTTTGCAAAGAACAGAGATAATATATCCAGGAATAAAACTACTGTGTGTCCAAGTGGAGTCCTGTGCAATGAGCACAGCATTGTCTTCTGGAATGTTGCTGTGAGTGAAAATACCAATGCTGCCTGTGTCTGCTGTTGATTAACCACTGAATCTTCTGCATTCATGTCTTGCTATTGTTTACTAACCCACTTCAGCTAACCCTTTAGCTTAAAAACTGGCTGCAGAGTCAAGGAACAGTCTTTTTCAGAGTTTGTTTTTCTTCCCTTTGTGCTCCAGAGATTTTCTCAAAAAGGATTTTAAAGTTAAACACATTAGGGTTGTATTTTGGCCACTGTGCTTGATGTATTCCCTCAGTGCTCATTTAGAGTTGATCTTGCTCTTATCCTCCTAAACTGTCATAAATAATCATATTGAACCCAGTGAAGGTTGAAGAGTCTCATATTTATGTATTTCAAGTCACGTAGCATATTCTAACCATCAAGAACAAATGGGGGAATAAAAAGGACTGCATTCAACATTCACCTTTTTGTTTATGCTAAGAAGAGATTTTAAGTTCCTGGGTTGAGTATTGAGTCTTGAGTTCCTTGAAATCAGCTTTTCTTCCTGTCTACAAAAATAAAATTAATGTTTATAATTTACAGCTTTTAAAACCTCATCCTCCAACCAGTGCAAAAAGCAGCCACCTGCTGTCTTCTTTATCCCAGTTCCTCACAATGTCACCGCATGGCTCCTCAGATGCCTTTGGCTCCAAAGCAGTTTCTACTTCTGTCTCTCAAATGAATTTCCATTGCTTCCCTTTTAACGAGGGTTGCTGCTTGTGCATGCATTGATGCTAATCCTGTTTCTATCCATCTGACGCTGTTTAAGGATGGATGAAGTTATCAAATAACATCAAGAATTTATAAAGATCGTTGCCCATTGTCTGTCCTGTGATAGCTCGCTGGAGATGGGCTAGAAAATGGTAAAATGAGTTAATGTTTACCAAACATTATAACCACTGGTTGCAGTATTTGCTACTCTGGTGACAGGAGGCACTGAAGGTATAAAAGAACATGGGATTCCTTGACCAATTGGAAGCTGGACAGCAGTTAGTTTAGGAGTATTGTGTCCTGGGTTTGACAAACTTTCGTAGCAGGCTTTTCGTCCCTGTCCACCTGGTTTAATTCTTTTCAAGGACCACACAGTCTGCTTAATCCAAGAGAGGAGGGTGATGATGATGATGATGGTGATGTTATTGCAGATTAATGACAGCCTCGTTCTCTCCCTAGATCTCCAATGCCATCCAGGCCAGGAACGCTCACTCATTCCGGTGGAGTTTCTGGAGCATGCAGTACAGCTTCATCCTCTGTGCTTTTGTTGGGGTCTTCGGAGGAGGATTCTTCCTCCTGACATCTTTCTACATTGAGGAGGATCGTAAGGAAGCAGAGAAGCGTTGAGGTTTATAAATATATTTATAACTATTAAACCTGTATCTGATTGCTTTCCTGTTTGTACACTAGCCATGATATTTGCTCTGTAAAGTTAAACCACAAATGTCTGCATTATGGTAATACCATGTTAGTTTCTATAAAAAAATAAAGAACATGCAGGCATCAGGGAAGTGCTATTAGTGACACCTGCAAAATGCTGCACTGTACAGAGAGAATAAAACAGCTTCACTGCAGGTAACGCACCATGACGGACTTCATGGAAGGTGCGGTTCTTTTTTTGACCTGGGTCTTTCTCAGCCAAGTAAACCAGTCCTAGCTCTCTGTAATACTTTTCCCTCTCCCCTGAAAGAACTCATATTCAAAGTGTAAAAGACTGAAAGAAAACCTGTTGAATTGGACAGAACACTGTCCTTAAACACCTAGATGCTTACAAGTTCCTTCTGCTCTGACTTGGTTCTCTAGGTACCAGAAACAAATGCTGTCTTTTGAATGTAGATGAACTCTGGGGCAAGATCTGCAAAGAAGAAAAGAATATCCTCCCCTTTTTTCTTCCAATTTTACTAAATGACATACAACTAGAGAAAAGGCCAAATAACGATTCCTCCATATGGCAGAAAATCCTGTATACTGACTTTATTGGATGCTTTTGACTGTGAGTCAAAAATTGCTCCTGCATTGGCATATGGCAACCCCTCCGTCTGCAAAAGAGGCGCGAGTGTTCTGGGGAATGGGGAGGTGCCGCCAGCTGCCCACAGGGCTGGCACAACCACTGCTGCCCACCTGCACGAGACAGGAGCATTTAAGGCACAATGTCTTGTGGAGGTTAGGAAGGGAGGGCTATGAATTCTCAGCAGGATAAGATTTGCCTGTAGAATTTGGAAAATGTAAGTAATACAAAAAGTGTTTTCAGTCGCCTGAAGTGACCAAGAGGAGCAGAAACTATCAAAGTCAGTGTCACATTCGAGAGCGGAGGGTTGTGATCATTTTCTGTGTAATATGTTAACAGCCTCTCTATAATCCTGTGGTGCTCTGCAGAGTATCCTCAAGATTTGGGTAAGTATCTTCTGTCAGAATTGAACAGTAATAGCTGTGAAACCACTTAAATATAACGATCCATTTGAGCTCTTATCTCCAAAGTGCATAAGACTTTGGATGTGGTGTCTGTTGTCAGGATATCATACCAGGTGCCAAACAGGACGTGATTAGTGTGGCCAACTTTCTTTGTGTGAGGTGGCGTTCCCAGCAGCGCCTTAAAGCCAAAGCCTGTGGAAAATATTAGCAAGTGAATTGTGAAGTATTACTAATCGTGCCTGATTCTCCCAGTAAATCATAAGGATCATAAAGCACAATGTTGCTGTAATGACTGTGAATATCTAATGTCATTATAAATAGCATAATTCAGCAACTGCAAGTTTTTGTTTCTCTCTCCCTCATTTTTTGAAAATCTGTTTTGAAACCTGACTTAAACCCAGATACTGAAAGTTGGCCAGACCTTATGCCATTATAGGAAATAATAGAGAAACTTTTTTGTGATACTCAGTAAGAGTGTAATAATTGCCTTTAAAATAAAAGTTGGTATTCTCAAAAATTGAGCAACTCTTTCTGGTTGTAAAAACTAGCCAAAGCCATTATACCAGTGACTTTTTGGAAATTCATGTGGTGCCAGGGAACCCACATCCAACAAAGAATATTTACTGTTGGATATGGACACATCAGCTTGTAGAGATTCTCAGTGCTTACCTTCACATTTTTCTGGGTATTTTTTAAGAGCTCTGAGGATCAGTAATAGAATCACAAGATTCTATAATATTTCTGTTGCCAAGTTCTAGAAAGTTTGCAATTGCTAAAGTCATCGACATCTGCAGACCAGATTCCCCCAACACCACAGCTGATTCCTTGAAACCCGGGCAGACAGGCCAAGATCTTGAGAATAATTTTTGCCATTATTCAACTATGGTAAAATTTTAGCAGCTTGACAGTACTTCTTTATTAGTATCTTCAAGATTTTCCCTGTAAACAGATGATCAATTTATCACTTCTGTTAAGTCAGCATTAAATCCTTAAAAAATAAACTGGGAAGCTGTACGTGCAGTTCTGCGGAGGCACGCATCTGACATATGAGCAAGGGATGCCAAATGCTGCTCTGGAGCTGGTACATGAAGTCCGTGACAAACTCGTTCCTACTCCTACTCTTATCTCCTTTGTGAAAGTCAGTGCTGAGAAATTAGCAGGATCATGCTGACTAGTTTAATACCATCTTTTCAAATGGTTCTCTCTTCTTTGTGATCTAAGGCGAGAGGAATTTTTTGTTTTTAAATTTTTTTCCTGCATCTTAGTAAGACTAACATCCAGGCCAAGAGTTGGGTGTCAGGTTAGTTTTACTAAGTTGTTCCTAACTTCCACTGGAGAAGGATTTATCACCTTGAGGTGTGGCCTGGGTCAGTGCCCATCAGTGAAGAATGGGCAGTTCCCCCACTATTCTATTGCAGAGGAATTGGCTGAACTCTGTCTTGCTCCTCTCCCCTGCATTTCTTCCCTTTTGCTCCCTCCCTGGTCCAGTGACTAGAGATTCACCTTTATCATTAGGTATATATGTCCTGCTAGTTTAGAATCAGTAGAATAATTAACTGATTCCTATTTGGGAAGTGAGCTAAAAGATGTAGACACTGTCCACCTCACAATATCGTGGGTACAGATCAGCCAAATTAAAGCTGTAGCTCACATTAGTCATTAGTTTTTTTTCTTAGCAGTAGAACCATCATCTCTGCTTTTTTACCTCCCTCTCTTCACATTAAAATGAAGATGCAATGTCTGTGGAAATAAATAACTAAGAAACCTAAAAATCCTCCATTATCCCCAAACATTTACGGCAACATTTTCCTTCAGCGATCCTTCTGCTGTTTTGCAAACATTGTTCACCCTTCAGGCCTCCTTCATGTTCTGGGTTCTCTTACCCTGTCCACAGCTCCGCTGGTTGCTGCTGCCTGCGAGGATGGAGGACCCGTCCACACCTTCCCCTGGGACCAGGAGAGGAGTCACCTTCTCCCTGCAGAGAAAGAACAAAGTCTGTGGGTCCCTGCCAAGTTGGGCTGGGGGTCAGGTGGCTGGAACTGGCTGTTTTCTGTCACGAGAGCTGCTGGGTTCATCTCGGTTCTTTTATTATCTTCATTGTAAGCCAATAAAGCAATAAAGGTTCTTAGAAGGCTTTTTGTTTGTAAGGGAAAGAAAGGTTTACATGAAAAGATTCTTGATCCTGATGCTATATAGCTGACCAAAATTGCATTGATTTTGCTTTGTGTATTTTAATGTTTGCATAACAGTTTTGTTATTAGTATGTAAATTAACTACATATCCTGCAGGAATAAAATGGCTGTAATTTTGAGAGATTAATGAAAGTGCTGTCAAATCCCACTGCAGCACGGTCCTTTGGAAATGCACTGTTCAGTGTGCGCAGACTTGGAATGTGATGGAGCCCCAGCAGCGTGGCCCTGCCAGTGGAGCCAGAGCAGGGCTCCAGAAACAGGCACGGGCTCCGTACAATCCGGATTCTCTTCAATGCACAAATCTGACCTGTGCAGGACTTGGCTCACATTGTGGTACTAAGATCTGACTTATCTGCTCATATACTGTGCTGTTTCTTTCCCCCAGTTAGTATTTTTCTATATTATTAAAAAAATTTCTTTTAAATGGAATTGAAAGGTAATTTCATGCACTCGTGTGTACAGGTATAATTTTCTTTTCAGTAGTGAATGTGCTGGGCAGTAGGCTTGAAACTGATGTAGAAAGGGTGAAGGTACCCATTTTTTAAAGTACTGACTTCAAGCTAGTTATTTAATTCCACCATTATGTCCCCTAGCGAGTGGCCTGACTCTTTTCTTTCTTCATTCCTTTTTCTCGCCTTGCACCCCTGTGTTCCCAACGGGGGCGGTCTGAGCAGCTGTGTGTTCAACACCCAAGAAAATCAGGCTGCTTACTTAAAGACTTAATTATGGGTTTAGGAGCCTAATCTTAGTCACCTAATTTTTCAAATCTTTGCTGTAGGCATTTTTTCCAGGAATACCTCTCTCCTGCTAAATGAAAATATCACTTAAAGAAATGCAGGTCTGCGAGTCCTTCTTAATCTTCAGATGTTGCAACTGTCAACTTCCCAACTTTTTGCCTTTCTAATTTCCATTTTCAGTGAATGAGTTTGTTCTCTGTGTGTGTGATAATAACCGACCGCAGAGGAGATGTCACCGGCACTGGTGTGTCAGAGCTGTAGTAAAAGAGGACGTGAAGTGAAATAAGGGCACCTGAGTTCTGGCTGAGAATATCTCCTCAGTAAAACCACGTGAAAAGATGTTTATTCAACCCCTTTGGTAACTCTGTGGATTCACACAGTAGCAGAACAAGGCGCGGATCAGAGGATAAAGGATCATACTCCCCATGTCTGGTTTTTAAGCGCGCTGCAGGACAGCCTTGCGGGCTGATGGAACAGAGTATGTGGGTATGAGCTGAGAGATGAAAAACACTGCTTGTGCAATCCAGTTATTTTTATAGTAAACCTCGTAGCTTGGTTTTGGTATTAGGAATGACTAGAGATCGTTCACCTAGATGGTTAATGGCAGCTCAATAATGTTTAAGCAAGATCTTATCCTAGAAAATGATGTTCATGATCTGATTTTTACCACAACAGCCTCTGTGAGCCAGCAGTCTCTCCCAGTCATCCCTCCAATTAATCTGGGTAACTAAGGATAACTCCATGGGAACTGCATGGTAAGCTCCAAAGCAAGGGAATTATTTTTCTTTGGCCCTTTGCCTGGAAGTCAGGGAAGGCAGAGCTGCTTCCCTGATCTGTAAATGTGGAGGCATAGCTCCTAAGGGAAATTACAGTTCTATTTTTAGAATAGTTTTAATTGGGCAGCAGATCTGCGTATCTCCAACCTATTAACCTGGTCACACTGTGTGGTCTGATCCTCCTCTAATAGCGTGTGATTAAATGTGATTCATCATCATCTCCGCTAAGTGCGTGCAAGTGGGAGAACGTTGGTAGCGAAGTAGATGCACTTATTTTCATAGCAGCTGCTTTCTCCTGTAAATTTAGTTTGTATTGTTAAACACTGTCGTGTTGTCTTAGGGGGTCTGGGTCTCCTGATTTAGTGCAATGACTCATGTTCTTTGCTGCATTTTACCAGCTCAAAGTGCAACTGTAAAGGGTGAGACTGACAGAAACAGCAGGACTGAAGCCTGGACATTGATGGCTCTGAACAACTCACCTGTGCCTGGGGGAGAAGAAAACTTTTGTACTTACTGGGGTTGCAGGAATTCATCAACTTCATTTAGAAACGTGTATCTTTTTTTTTAATGGCAAGGTACAGGAGAAAAGGGGAAATATTTGCATATACTGATGTTGCATAAAAAGCAAATGTTTAACCAAAACATAACAGCTTAAGAGAGAGATCTCGTAGGGAGCTTGTAACACCCTAGAGATGTGGCCACAGGATGGGTCTGCGTCGAAAAGTGATTGTGTTTGTTGTGATCCCAACAATTCCAGAGCAGACTAACTACAAGTAAGTACAGTTAGTTCCTTGAGCATTGCAAACTTGCCTTAAAACCAAGATGAGCTGCCTACTTTAAGGTGCCTATTTCTCTTCCTGATGTGAGAAATGTCTGCCCCGCAGTGATGCTGCAGAGGTGCAAGAACAGGAACCACATGCCTGCTCCACCTTAGAGCCTTTAGTCTTTATTTCTAATGGCCCTAGAAAGCCAGCGTTAAAACTCATTTGTTCTGGGGCTGCATTCAACAGAAGGATGGTAATATCTGATTTCCAGCAAGTGCTTGCGTATGTCAAACGTGTTCAAAGGCGATTACCAGAGAGATAGTTGGAGCTGTTTGCGTTTTCTTCCCAGTCAGGCTTTGCTCTGTCCCATCCTCTATCAGCCAAAGGCTGTGGTGAGGGATAATGTTCTTTATCTTCAGGCTTCTCTCCAGTCTGAGATGCCTCATTCGTCTGTGGTCAGCTGAGGAAAGGTAAAGGTGTTGGACAAGAGCATACACAACACACAGCCCACTGTAAGAACCTATCTTTGCTTTTTCTCTCTCTTGAGCCTTGGAGTTGTGGCTACAGGAAATGCATTGCGGTGGCCAGGGAGTGCTGAGAGCCCAAAATGAAGCTGTCACCCATGTGAAGGTGACACCCATCAGCAGCCAGTGCTGGCCCAGAGCTGTCCCTCAGCAAGGAGGTGACTGGGTGCTGCGGGGCAGGAGGGGATGGAGCAGCTGGCTGTGTAGGGAGGAGTGAGGAGCAATGGGGACCAACAGGAGGAGGAGCGGGGAATGAGAAACATTCTCGTTCAAGCACTGATATCCAGCATCTCATTCAGCAACAACGACATGAGGATCTCAAAGAAACGTCCAAATGAATTTGTTCCTTTAAGGGATTTTTTTTTATTCTTTGTTGAAACAGGAGATATATGTGCATTTTTCCCTCTAGCCCACTGTTTAATAAGATTGTCTGTAGCATCACCCCATGGGCTCTTTAATTCTTCATTCCAAATCTTCTGTGTGAAGTTGTCTCAGCAGATCCAATCAGGTGCATTTCATTGCTCAACAGTAGAGAGGAAATGAATTTTTCTGACGAGGGGAAAGCACAGTGAATAGCTTGATTCTCCTCCCCAATGCCATCTGCAATCAGTTTTGTGCTGCAAATGAAGTCAATGTTTTCCTGGGTCAGAGGTGGCTAATTATTCATAGCACTTTCATTTCCAGCAGTAGAGTCATCATATCGCTGCCAATCACCATTCTAACTGTTTCGTGTTTGGTTTACTTTGCATTGCTTTCAGGTTTGCACGTCTAGCTGCTACCCAGACTTGCACTGTTCTTTGTTGCTTTCCCTGGGCTTGTGCCAGCAGTTCTCTCAGCTTCTGAAGACACTAACAAGAGGACTTGGGTACCAGGATTGTACTTTTCTCTCATCTTAAGCGATCAAGTCTGTTTGAAAAAAGAATGAAATGGGAAAGAGAAGAATATAAAACTCGGTTCACTTGTAACTAGCCAACCCCCCCAACTGAGTACTACTTTAGTAAGATGGATCAGTGTCATCTGTGTTGTGTTTTGTTTTGTTTTAATGGCAATAGAACCCCAAAGCCCACAGAAATGCATCAGTCACAGTACAGCTGGGATTTGAACTTGACTGTCTGAACTCTCAGGCTGGTATTAATATTTTCCCTGCTGGTGCTTAGTGCTTCCCTCAGATGAGTGTCCAGAGCTCACATTGTTGCAGAACCACGCGTGGGTTTCCAGTGTCCTTTAAGTTCATCCCTTGCAGTTTTGTCTCGGATTTACAGCACTGTTGCTAACGGAGATTAGAAGAGTAACAGCATTCCTGCCCATTCGCTGCAGCAAACTGACTGATGCACTGGTAGGGATGGAAACTCACAGAAACTATGACACAGCCTTGCATTTTCATGGAGTAATAAGTTTAAAAAGATCTTAAGAGGCCTCCAAAGTAGATGCTGATAATTAAAATGCTAATTAAAAATGTTCCCAGTGGTATTCAATGATCGTGTTGCCAGAGCAGGTGAGATTTCAATTACCTTCCTGTCCCTTTTAGAACTAGAAGAATGTCCTGCAATGAATTAAGATGGAATACCTAAGCCATGGTTATTTCATAGCATTTAAGTGCTGAATGTCCTCCAGATTTCTACAGTTTTTCTATTTTGTATTAGAAAAAAAAGTTTGTTCTGAAAGGCTTTGAGGCAACAGCCACCAGAGCAGGGGACATGGCTCAGCAAAGGGCCAGCAGAGATTGTCATCTGCAAGATCAGATCTGCACGGAGACAGAAGTGAAGCTTTCAGGTGCTCAGTTCTTACTGCCTACACCAGCAGAAAACGGGTGAGCTTCCTCAGGAATGCTGAGCATTTTTAATTGCTCTGCATTTTTAATTGGCAGGAATTTAAACATGCTCAGTGCCATAATTTAAAGGTAGGAAAGGGCACACAGTTAAATATGTCATTTAGTTACATTTCACCTCCAAAAAGTGCCATGAAACTTAATAACGTTACATTATGTTCATACAACAGAGGGATGTTGAGCCTTGTTCACCAACACACACATCCCAGCCATTTCAGAATCCCCATCTCTCTGACTGAGCAGGGGAGTAGCAGAAATGGGTGTTCAACATTGATCTCTTTGCAGGAAAGCTGCTGAAAACGGAAGTGTAGCTTTTAATACATACATTACATGTTTTACATACTTGTAAATTATATATTGGACTATGTACTTTGTCCATATTTAGTGTAGCTTCATGAATTAGTTTATGTTGCGCTCCTATTTAAAAATTTTATCAAACACACAATCTCATCAAATGTTAACTTTGCTTTATAAAGGTGCATGGTGCTCAAACATCCCTATTTTCTAGCTTACAAATGTTCTGAATGTGGCAGGTGTCTAATTATGCTGATTACTCCTTTAACAGGAACCATGTGTTCTCTCTTATTTTAAATTAGACCGCTGCAAACTCACTTCAGTGTAGTCCTGAGCACAGGTAAGCTTCCAACTCCTGTGAGAGCTCACAGGTTTTTTTGCCAGGCTTCTCAGTTATTTTCTCTTCGTGTGCTTCCCTTAGCAGTAAATGTTTTGTTGTAAATGATTAATATTCTGATGTTGCTTTGTTTAGAAAGCATTTCTGGTTTGTTTTGCTCAGGGTATCACTAACTAGAGTTTTCAGGAGCAGGTATGCAGTGGGGGCTCAAGGCTGGTTTTAGATACACCAGAAAAGCCAGAAGTATTAAGAGAGATTTCTGTACCTGTAGAGAATTAGAAAGTCAAACAGCTTCAAGCTCTCAGCCAGCTGGGTGAGGGACAAGGTGTAGGATGCATGATGGAACAAGGAACAGCCCTGGGAGGTAAGAAAAATAAAGTATTCTTTGGCAAATGTGTCTCTCTTGCTGCAAGAAGGCTGCTGACTATAAGAAGGGGATCTTAGTATTGTTGTATTCCTGACAAGACCCAACTATACGTTGTTGGCTCTGAGAAGACAAGTCCTATTATCATATGAGAAATTACAGTATCGGTGCTGAACCAAGAGACATAAAAATGTAGAACCCATGTGAGTGTAAAGCAACAGCACCTGTGTGTAGATGTGGACATTGTATCTGTGGTCTGCTGGGTATCCCTTGTTAGTCATGAAAACTGCATTGGATCACTTATTCTTTGCTGATGCCAGATTGTTTACAATAATATTTTTTCCTTAAATGTCATGTCTGCTTGTAGCTTTTAATTATTTTAGTGAAGTGTATCTGTAGCTTTAGTAAACAGCCTTTTGGATTTTGCCATACATTTATTCTTTTCCTGATACTCATCCTTCTCGTATTTTAGTGTTGTCATACAACTTCTATGTGTTAGCCTAAATATTTCCCCATATACCTTTCAAACCTTTCTAGTTCTCCCTTGATAACCAATCCCTTTGGTCCTTTTAATTACATTTCCAGTTTGTGTGTGCTGTTACAGAGCTGTCAGAGTTTTGGGTGGCAATCTTCCTGAGGCCGCAGCGACGGGCCCAGCCGCCAGCTCCCATCTGCTCGGGAGCTTTCCTGTCATCTATGGATCACTGTCAATGGGCTGTGTTCAACAATTACGACAGCGCCTGAAATCCTTGTTTGGCTGACAAGCCCAATTTCTGTAACATCTTGTTTACCTTGTGCTGTGACATTATCTAATCAAGAATACATCACGCAACTGAAAGCACTGTGCACTACATATGGCGCAGTCTTTGTTTAACTGTGTTTCCTCCCCAAAGCACTTTTCTAATAGCCGAAGGACTGGTTGTGGTAGCTTTGGGATCTCTTCTCATGGAGAGAAATTATTTTTCCATGTGAATTACCAGGGATTTTCTCGGAGCATAATTTTCTGTAATGAAGCACAGACATATCAAAATTTTTTCACTTATGAATGACAGCAAGGTCATTGAAGGTCAGGTAATGAACCCAATAAAATTAAAATAAAGCCGGATGTTTCCCGGCTCTGTAAGCTCTGGTGCAACAGGGCAAAAAGGCTGGAGAAGCCCCAGCAGCAGCTTGTAAGTACTTTCCTCTTGTGGAGAGTAATGAAGGGGCTGGTGGATGTGCTGCTTTCTGCGGATTGTGCTGGAATTAACTGGCAGAGCAGGCTGAAGATGAAATAGCAGTGGCATGACAGCTAATTTAGTTTTGTGTATGTCTCACTATGTAAGCTATCACTGTAAGGCTCTTCTGTCTCTAATGTTGAATATTAATAGATAACTGGAGATCACGCTGTTTCTGCTTCATCTTGAAAGAGGACCTGAAGGCAGCTTTTCCACAGTAACTCACCTGTACGCCAGCTGATGCACGCTGCTCGATATGGGCTGTTGTTTCACAACAGGAGGGAAGAGGCTACTGCTAGCTGGGGAAATGTGCTAGAATCCAGGATTCCTGGACTTCTTTAAGACTGAGTTTGTGTTTGTCTCACTTTCTAGGGAAAGATGTTTCCTGTTTAGAGGCATTGCACCTGCCCAGAGTTTGCAAAGAAGCCTGATACACTGCTTTAGTGGAGAGAACTTGAGCTGTGGAGTCTCCGATGGCTTTTGTAAGGCAGGTGCTTTCCAGGTAGAATCACCAGAAATAGATTTCCATTTTTGGTTCTGCCACAGACGGTCTATGTGAATGTTCTATACATTGTTCAGTGTATTGAATGGAAAGACCATTTCAGGTGCCAGCAATATTTCTAGACCTTTTTACCTCTCTGCTACCATCATTAATCTTCACATAAGCTAGCTGGTCGCAACAAATCAAATCTTTCCCTAAAATTTACCTTAGGTAAATGCTGAAAAGTGAATTTTAACAATTGTGTAGAGTTAAAAACATAAACTGATAACCACTGCTGTTGTGAGGCAGCCAAGCAGTTTCCCTAGCAGGTAGGCTACATAATGCTACTAGACTGTTACAAACTTGGTGCTCACGTCTTTTGTGTTTCTAGCAATAGTCCCTGCAGTGGATGCCATCAGGATGAATTAAAAAAACTCCTGAGTTTTTCTCTTGTTACTGTTAAGCTTCTGCCTTCCTGTGAATCTGTGTTTTGGAGCCTCAGGGGTTTGCAAGCAACTTTGATATTGAATGTCAGGACACTTCTCTAGCCAAGCTCCTCTCTCTGGCTGCTTCTGCTCACCCGCAGATGGTACTTGTTGGGTTGAGGCCTTTACCAAGCACTTGTGTTTGTTGCACACGGGTTGTTTTGAAAGGGAGTAAGGCACAGCACTGTCCTGAAGGGAACAGAATAAAACATGCATGAAGCAGACGGCACAGTGGGAAGCACGCTGAAAGCTTGGGATGTACTGGTGTGCTCTGGACTGCTGCCTGAGAACAGCCAGGTCAGCCATGGCAGGGGTGGCTGCTCTGCCCTGCTCCACAACACTGAGTATTTATTATACATCTTCAACTTCAAATGCACTTAAAGAACAAAGTTAGATGGAAATAACATCCTGTTCCCTTCTGACATGTGCTTAGCTGAGCCTGCCTCTGCTCTCTCCTCTGTGGGAAAGGCTGTGCTCCCAGGGTTGTACCACACAGATGTAAACTCAGGCTATATCCCACTGTCAGCCAGCAAATAAAACCAAGCTGTGTCCTATGCCTCTATCACACATCTTGCCTTGCAAACAGGACAAAGATGTGGCCTGATACAAGTTAAATATACTCTCATCTCTAATGCAATACAGTATCTGCCTGAAGTGTTTAACGGCTGACAACATGAAGTTTAGTTTCATTCATCATTAATAACACCTGAGGGCTTTGGGGGTGTTTGGCAATGGGATTATGTATTGTCACATGCAGGATATAATATTAGATCCAGTCTAGATTGCTAGACAAATATGCATCTGTGCTAAGATTGTGAAATAAAGCTGGTTTTGTTATGGAAGAGAGAAGCAGCTACCTTGAGAGAGCAAATCCTTCCAGTACCTGACAGTGTTGTAGCACTGGCAGTAGCTGGTGTGCTTAGTCAGCAGCCCTGGTGGAGTCCAAAGAAAGTCTTAAAGTGCAGGGAAGTCTTATTTATCTGGTCAGGCATGTACCCCAAACTAGTCCTGCTTTTGCCTGCTCTGCAGTTGCAGTGTGGAAGCAAGATGGATTGGAGACATCAGATGTGCACCCCAAAAATCCCTTCAACAAGCCAGCCCACAAACTCTCCCTCACTGCTGTGTGTGTACTCGTGCATTCCTAATTGCCTGACCCATGTGTGTCTCAGAATCCTAACCAAGCTGTCTCCAAAACCAGAAGTTGGAACAAACATTTCTCTTTGTTAGAAAATGTAATTTGGAGTTGCATTTTGAAAGGTACTCTGGTTACCGTTTCCAGTTTCATCATTCAGAGTCAGACTTTCTGCTTTGCTTGGATGAAATTGCTCACCTCTCAGTGCGGATTTGAGTAATTGTGGCAGCAGAGGGCACAGATATGAATAGATGTGTGGATTGTGAATACATGCTCCTTAGCTCCCTTGGAAGACATGCAAAACTAACCTTTTTCCCGTTTCTAAAAAGGAAATATGTGTTGGAGGTGAATTCTTAATAGCACTATGGTAAGTAGAGTAAAACCAAAACTTTTTTTCAAGGACTTCATTTCACCATTATTGTAGTGTTTTTTTTTTTTTAGCCACAACAATCTGGTGAGGTTCTGCCTTCCCTGTTACAGCAAGGGCTTGCAGACAAAACATGTCAGACAAGCTTATTCATGCTAATGACAGCCATCCGTCTTTCCTTAGCAGCAAAGTGCACTCCTTGCACAGTTTTAATTTAAATTGTGAAAAAAGCCTTTCTCTCCTGAATACTGTCAAAGGCCTCTCCACCTCTATTTTTATTTCTTTGTCCTCATCTTTCATTCTCTAGTAGCATTAGGTGCATCTTTTTGTGTTAGTGAGTTTTGATGATTTTGGCCTATGAGTGGCAAGAGTAATAGAAACTTGATCTTCCATTGCAAAATGTGTGCCATCACTTCATAATATTTTCCTCTCGGACAGCAAAGTTTCTATACATGTAGCCTTGTGTGCCTCTGTGGTAGAATGGCTTTGAGACTTTAAAAATGTCTTTGGTTTCTATTTTTTCTGGTTTCATCATTTTTATTGTTTAGTTTGGTTAAGGTTTGAAGCCTTGGCAAGTCTTGCTTGCAAACTAGGTTTTGTTGTTTAGAAATCTAAACTCTAGACTCATTTTGGCACTGAGTGACGGTCACGTTCACCTTCTGCCTTTGCTTCCCAAACAGGGTTGGGATGGTGATTTTGCTCACAGGCAGATTCTCTGCAGCACTGGGGACGCTATGAAAGCTCAAAGTGTCTGAGATGTGGAGAATCTAAATGCCTGGAGAGTGAGTGGTGCTTGTTACCTCAGCAGATGACTCTTGCCTGTTGTGTTGCTTGTGTGGTTGCTCAGTCATTAAGCATAACATAAAAGCAGTTCTTATCATAGGGAGATGTAGAAGGCTCCTGCTGGGATTTTTCTGAAGGGAAAGATTTTTTTTTTCCTTCTGCTTACAATATCATCATTCCCAAATGCTTCATTAATATGCGGAGAGTGAAGGGAAAAATCAGTATTTTTAAAGATCTGTCTTGTGATTATGATTCTGATGAGTTGCTCCTCAGCCACAGGTAAGTTGGCACCACATCAATTGGGTGTTTGCAAACAGCAGCAGAGAGGATGTGTGGATCAGACCGTCACTAACAAGGTGTCCATCAGCCAGCTGTAGAAGCTGCTTGACCAGTTGCTTACAACTGCTGCCTTCTGGGCATCAGGGTGTCCCTACAGGGCTGTTTTGTCCCTTTCCTGCTCAGCCGTCAGGTGAGCTAAGAGGGGATTTCAGCTCAGACTGGCTGGCATATGAGGGGCACGGCACATGCCAAAATGCTGGTTTGCATGAGAAATGATTTAATCATCTTGTGAGTTCTCATAAGTCTCTTTCCTTCTGCTGAGAAAGATGTGTGTTTTCCTACAGTTGATGGAGAAATGGATCGTGGAGCTGCTCAGAGCAGCATTGCGAGGAAAATTGTGGATTGTGCCTCAGCCACATGCAGACAAATGAACATGATGCTCCAGAAAATGCAGTAACCTGGTGATTTGCTCCCTTGGGTCCTCATCTTCTGGGTCAATGCCGCAGTGCAAAGTTACCCTGAGTTAGGGGAGAGCAGCACAACGAGGCAATGTCTCTGCTGTCTTATCACTGTATGTTTCTAAGAAAGAAAAAAAAACAAACCAAGCTTTTGAGGGAGTGTTTTCTCTCCTTGCCTACAGAAGTTTGGCTCTTCCTGGTTAGTGAAGTGTTCACAGCTGGAACCTCCAGGAAGAAAATTCAGTTGTCTGCAATACAATAGCTTTTGTTTAGTCTCCTCTGCAGTGATCAGACAGAGCTCTTCAGTTTACCCTTTGCCACTTACCAGCTTAATTATATCCAGATAAAGACTGTGCTGGAAGGACAGCTGTTGCTGGGGAAAAAGCCTAGACAGTAAATGCGCGGTCAGATGCATTCAAACGTGGGGAGATTTAGCATTTTTCTGTCATTCCTCCTATGTACAGGCAGCTTAATCCTGTTGTGCTGACCAGAAGATTTAAGATGGACCAAAACAGGAATTTCATGAGGCTCCTGCATATAGAGTATTGACACTAGGTAGTCCTTGATGCTTAAAAAATGATATCAGACATGATTACTGAGGCCGTGTCCGTACTACAATGTGCCTTAATCCCAGGGGACAGTTGCAATAAGAAACACCATCAGTGTGCTCAGCACTAAATGCCTGACCAGCTATGACTGAAGTAGTTTGCAAATAACTTTAGCTAAAAATAACAAAAGGAAAAAGGACAACACTTCTAAAATACCAAAGCATTTTGATCTAAGACTTCCAGTAGAAAAATTGACTTTTGCTTAGGAAATGTAAAGTTTGAAATTGAAAAAACGTCAGGTTTGTTTTGGTTTTTAAGTCTTGAATATTACAAAGGCAAAGTAAAACACTCCATTTGGGCTAGAGATGCTCTTTGGTCAAAAGCTAAGGGTTTTTTTTTTTTCTGTGCACCTGGGAAAATCTTGTTTGTTTGTCTGCCCCAAAGCAAATCTGTCTCCCCAACTCCCCACTCTGAAACTTCTCTCTCCCACCCCCCAAATTGATGTGTATGCCTAATTCCACTATTGAAGTAAAAAAATAATTCTTTTATTTGCACATCTCTGTGTTGATAGGCCCAGTTAATCAGTTTTCATGTCGTGCTGATAGATGGAACTGATCCTGTTGTCAAGGCAGTGTTGTGAAACAACCTTTTGTGGGTGATTTGCCAACGCCCTTCTCTACCTGGTCCCATGTTCAGTTTGAAAAGAGCTACCAAGTCAGCTGCATCTAAAGGCTGTAGCAGCCACAACAACCCTACTTGTCCTTGAGGTTTTCCTTTCTTTCTGATACTGTGTGGAGAGAAAATTGCAGCTGAAATAGTTTCCCTTTCATGTACTATTGCATAATCTCATGATACTATCACCGTTCTGGATATTGCTGTCTTATGGAAGCTTCAGTGATGGAATTACAGGGCTTGTAATTTTCCAAGATCTTAGCAGTCTTGCATTTTTTTTCCACCTTAAGGTAATTTTACTAATCATTCTTGTCCTGGATTGTTGCCATCAGTTGAGTGGATTTGCTTTTCCCCTATAATTTCTGTATTTATTTGGAGGAGGAAGTGTTGCCAAAGGAGTCAGGCTAACCCTGATATGAACCTTGAAACATTAATTTTACAGGTTGTTGTGTTTGGTGGAAGGTGCTATTGTGCTGAATTAAAATAAAGCTATTGCAATTCTGGGAAACTAATGTCAAGCGCTCAGCCCAGATTCCAGAGAGTCTCCATGGCCTTGTCTAGACTGACTCAAAGGGCAGTGTCTGTGCTAGATTGCTGAAATGCATCAGCAGAGCTGTGCTACTTTGATGCGTGTGCTCAAATGCACTTTTCTTGCTCTGTGTTAATGTCAATAGTCTGGCTACCACCATATGTTCCTAGTCTAGACAAGCAAATGTCCATAGAATTACGTGCCAGAGGCAATGAGTGAACCTTGAAAGGCCGGTATGTATGTTCCTTCACCTCAAAAAGGAGAATTTAACCCAAAATTAAGTATAGAAATCCTAACAGAGGTAAAACCCTGGTAAGCTTGACTGCAGTTAGTATGAGTGAGGGGAGTGGGGGCTCCTGTTTGGCTTTAACTGGTTATGTTTGGTTTCAGCTGAGCTCTGATAAGCCTGTGCCTTTTCTCCAATACAAATTGGCACAGAAATAGAAAAGGTTCCTACTTGCTCTGCAAACAATGCTAAGGATTGTCTAGACTACCCTAAAAGATGTATTTAAAGCCAATTAGCTAAAATGACTTAATTGTCACATTAAAAAGGCGAAGCAGGCGGGATGATTTGTATTCTGTGGCTGTAGCCTGAGAAGGCCGGAGTGGTTTTGGGGGAATCTCAGGGATCTGCTTCTATACTGGAATGGCCAACAGCTCTATGCAGACTAAAGGAGTCCAGCACCTGGAGTTCACCCAAATCTTGGAGGAATCAAAGGATACAGAATAGGAGTGTGTGTGCAGCTCTTGGTGCTGAACATCAGTTAATAAAGCAAATAGCTTTGTTCATTCCCTACCACTGCAGGTTGTTAGGTCAACTGGCATTTTGTGGCTTTAATGGCTTGTGAGCTTGCTTAATATGTCAGAATTGGTGGAACAGACTGTGTTTAAAATTCAAATACTCCATTTTCATATGAAATCTGTGTGGGACTTGAGCAGTGTCCAAATTAATGCATGGCACATTTGAATATGGACTAATTAGACTTAACAAATCAGTAAGAATTGGGCACTGGTGAGAACTAAACCTATTAAAGAAACAGAACATGAGTTAAAGTGTCAGGGATTTTTTTGAAGTTATAGTGTTTTCCATTCACAGAGATTTTGAAATGCCGATTAAAAATGCGGTGACTTCTGGGATAAACCTCTGCTGTGATATGCAGAACAGCAAGGTAAAATCTCAGCAAGCAAACAACAGAATTAAAGTCCTGACTGATAAAGCACAAAGCTTAAGTCCATCATTCTGAAGGATTTGTTTTCCAGACAGTAGCAAGAGAAATGAAGTAATTACTTTAATGACAGACGGTCTGTATAATATGATGTTTTAAAGTGACCCCATGCGTCCTTGTAGGGCATAGTGAATGTTTGATTCTATGTTATACTGAAAGATGTGGTCCAAGCAGTTCCTGGTGTATGTTCTCAGTGATTTTTGCAGTGCTTAACTGTTCTTCTAATAGGAAGTGCCCTGGTATCCAGGGTAAAGTCTCACAGGTAAAGACTGAAGGGAAAAGACTTCAATAAATCTTTGTTTTCTGATATTAAACAATGCAATTTTGAGATTGTCAGAAAGGTGTCTCGTACCCTGGATAGGATGAGGCTGATTTACTCAAACTTTCTCACCAGCAGCCCTGTAAGAGGGATTTTTCTCCTTGGAATTCTGCTGCTTTAAATTGTGAAAAGGAAGTTCTATATCTAGGTATCCTCCATGTTTCCAGGTAAGTTTTTCAGTGGTTTTCTTGCTGTGTCCTATGTGTCTGGCCTTTGAGCAAGAGGAGGATACCTGAATTGTACCAGGGAACTGGGTGTGTGACTTTGGCTGGAAAACAAAGATCTGTGGCTTGGCCATATATATGATGAGTTGCAATGCTTATGTGTGAAAGCACTTGAAGATCTGAAGGAGAAAAGCATACATAATCAGTATTTCCATAAGGATGTTAAGCTGAGTTACTGATGTGTTTGCTTGTGCTATAACCCCTGGTGGTTACAGGACTGACGAGGTTGCAAGGGAACAGTAGCCTGCAGAGCAATAGGAGCTGATGTGCTTTCATTCTGCATGGTTTTCAAAATGCATCCCACTGACTCCAGCAATGCCTTTCATGGGAATTCCTTGCTCAGGAACTCTGAATGCAGCCAGGTTTTGCTAAGACAGTGAAGCTGCCCTGATTTGCAAAGTCTGTGAGCAGCCAAGTTGTTCCCTTCCAGCTGCTTCTCATCTGCTATGTGTAATTACTTTGTCATCATGAGCAATATTGAGGATTTGAGAATACCTGCATTATTTATAGGATTGCAATTTGAAGTGATATTTTTTGCTGCAGAAATTAACTCCCTTTCATTGTATTTATTTGTAACTTAGCCATTCCTACCCCTTTATAGGATCATACTGTTAAATAAATCACTCATCTGACAAGCTAATGTCAATTACCTGTTGGGACCCCAGAAGCCTTAATGAAAATAAGATACTATAGGTTTAGGCAGGGCTAAATAGTTGGAGCATGAAAAATATGGCTTTACAAATTCAAGTTATGTAAGAGAAGCAGGAGAGATAACAGTCAAGGTCACGAAGATGAAAAGGAGGAATTTCATATGTTATGTATGTAAATAGCTTGTAATGGCTTTGTTTGTAACAGTTTGCATGCAAATCAAAATGTAATAGGAACAGTAAAAACTTGCTCATTTATAGAACTTGGCTTTAGAAATGCAGAGACACTGGAAAACAATATGTGAGCTGAAGCAGGTGCGATACTGCATCACCCCTCGACTTGCATCGCTCTGCAAATTCCCTGTCGTATGAAGGGGAGTGTTGGAGGACCTTCGCGTGACTTCTTTGGCACACACACACTTACTATGGTTCCACTTGTGTCATTAATTGCTCTGAAGCTGTAGCTTCCTCCGGAGGAGGCCTTTAGTGCCAACGGCAGCACATCGATTTTTGGCTGAACAAATGCCATGTGTTATTGACTGGTTTCCCCAGTCCTCTGGGGTGTCTCATCTGACAGAGACAGGGCAAGTCTGCACACACCATTTCCAGGCTTCCTTTTTATGCAGATGTTCAGTCCACACTCTTCCTTATATCAAGAAGTTGGGGGATTATTCCCTTGCAGTGAGGCAATTTGGTTATATGTGCCCAGTCTAGTCAGAACCTGGATTTTAGTCAATCTGCTTTGTCCTGGTGGATATTTTTTCATAGCTGCAGTCCCCAAAACTTGGATGTTATATAGCAGAAAGATTCGTTTTCTAAGTGATCCTACATTGTGTTAAGGTATCAGAATGTCTTTTCTCCAGAAATTGAGACAATATATGTTTTCCTGCCATCTCCAGATCAAATCCTTGAATTAAATGCATAAATTGACTGGCCATTGCTTGATATCTTTATGGCTTTAAAACTGTTCCAGTATATGGTTGTGAATAAGAGAAAAATAGAAGTGCTCAACTCTTCACACATTCTTAGTGTAGGTTGCCACTTTCAAACTGGGATGGCTAAAGCCATGTGCTTAAAGAGATGGGATTTATAGAGATGTTGGACTCCTGTGATCAGTGAGAGGTCAAGAAGATGGTCTCACGTCAGTGCATAAGTCCCATTATCCTTCCCTTCTAGACAGGCATATTCCTATTCTTAGATAAGAAAAACCTGACAAAGCTAATATACTCATCACCTCTGACCTGAGAGAAGCACCCAAGTGCCCTCAAATCTTGTGCTGGTTCTGTACAGCAATCTAGGACTTGCAGCACACTGCTAGGGAGTAGTGAAATACTGCTGATTTTTTTTTTTTTCTTCACTTAAATTTTGGTGGGGTGCTTTGTTGGTTGGGGTTTTTTGCCTTTAGACATGAGCAGAACTAGCACTTCAGAATTAGTTCAAAAAAGCCTCTGAGTTTTGCAATAGTGCAGTTATTCTGCTATAGAGAATGTATGTGGAAACTGAAAACATGGGGAGGGGAAGCATGGCAGTAAAATATCATTGAGCTTTTCCCCCAAATGGACAAGCCAATTATGCTGTATAAAAGACAAATGTGGAATCCTTTGCCCTGTAAATAAAGATGCTACTGGAGATACTGTGTGCAGGGAGGCTCCTCAGACTTACAGAGCTGTGTAAGGATGTCCAGCCTGAGGTAAAAGGTGCCAGTCTTGCTGTTCCAGAGGCAGAGCAGGGATCGTGCTGTGGTTTAATCACCCTGAGTCCTTTGCTCAAAGTGGATGTAAGCAATGCTGGCTCTCCTGCTAGTGCCGGCTACTTCAGATCTGCACTAGTTTGGGAGTTACCAGTGAGCTCTGTGAGGTGGAAATCAATACATGTGCAGGCTTCCCCGTCTCTGTGGGCTGGGAGCAGCAGCTTCCCATTGTGATTTACCTTGCAAAAGGTGGTGTTACGGTGCAGGTAGCTCCTGCATAGGACAAAGGGTTTGCTTCCCATCTGTTTTCTCCCTTGCAGATGTAGGCAGAGGAGCTGTACCCAAACCCTATTTGAGGATGTGGGTTGCACTGCAGGAAGGGTAAAGAGCTCTTGGGAGTATTTCAGCGTGTTTGCTCAAGCATGTAATGCAATCTTTAGTGCACAGTGCTCTACACACTTGGTATCTTTCCCTTTATATTTATTTATTTTATTTTGACTGCTACAGTAAAGATTGTGGGTGTCTCCTTTTTCTTTTCTTTTTTTTTTTTTCCCCCTGTTGTGGTGTTTCTATTTTTTTTCTCTAGAACCATGTAAATCAGACCTGTCACAGAGTTTTCAACATGGTATAAGCATTTAGCATCACGTCATCATGACAGTGTGGTACTGTGATCCACGTACACAATGCTGTTTGTGTGTACTCCAGACTTAGTATTTCATAGACACATACAAATAATTGCATGCACAAATATTTTGGTAGAGAATTGTTTGCTTACAACAATGTAATTTTCCCTCTCTGCACAATATTAGTTGCAAATGGGTTTATATTTCTGTCCATGTATGTAGTAAGTCAAAGTATATTTGTTGTATACCCATAAGATTATACACTTTCTCAATTTTTTAAATCATAACTCTTAATATTGAATAGATTTTAAATCTCTAGGAAAATGAGACACACACACATGCACCTTCCTGCTCAGTCTTGGAAGCTTAGCAAGCACTCAGCCTTGCTACTGGTTACAAAGAGCTTAGTCAGGTACACCTGGGGCTGCTTAATTTCCCAGTTTGTTCAGCTGGATTGTAAATCTAGGCTATTTTCTTGCAAGTTGTTCCATGGTAATGTGCTTCCTGCTGCTACAATGGCTAATAGACCCTGGATAAAATGCCCTCAGTGACTTCAGAAATAGCCTCATAGCTCAGACTTGTGCTTGGAAGAGGACTCAGCTGGGCAGCTGACATTCTAGCTGATGGTGAGCTTTCAGCTAAATCTCTACTAAAAGCCAACTTGAATCGGTGCTGATGAAGACTAATCACCTTTTTCATTTATATAATGCAGATTGTGGCTCTCAGTTCAGATGTTTAGGGTCAGTAGCACATGAAAAATAAAATACCCTTCCAACTGGTCTAAATGGGGGTGGTGGAGTGTGACATCTTCAAACACTTGGCATCGGTATCTATGAAAACCATTGGTAACATGCATTCTGATATTAGCAAGATGACTTTAGGTAACACAAAATGCTTTGGCTGTCCTTGCCCATGTGCTGTTCAGCAATGGTACATATCTGTCTGTTCAGTTTGGAATACAAGGCCTTGAGCAGTTCCTGCAGGCTGAATGTACCATTCCTTTCCATAGCCTTGGAGCTGCAGGAGTAATAATGTCTCTATATTGGCAGCACAGTGCTAGCCATCGGTGATTCAGTTGCTGAATCTGCAAGTTTATACATCTGGAAATGTTCTGGGTTGGACTCCAGGTTGCCTTACACCGCTTGCAGTCTCAGTGAGTTGCAGGTTTAGTGTACTCCCTGAAGCTGGACAGTCTGGGGGGTGTTTGTACTCTAACTTTGATTGAACTAGAATGAATAACAGCTGAAAGGAATTTATCTGGATAGTAAAGTCAGTACAGAATTTGTCTCCATGCATTAAAGCATGGTAGCCACTTTCCAGGTCTCTCTAAGTTAGTGTGTGTGATAATAATGAAAGCAGTTCAGCCTCATATTTCTTTCTTTCTCAGAAATCAAAGCACAAGATTTTTCTGTTTGCAGTCTATTAGCAGGAGAGCTGAACAAAGCAAGAAGGCATCACGGTCTAGAAGAAATAATCGAGCTGTTGTCAGTGCGGCAAGTGAAGGGCAATGGTCCACCCTGGAGATAGATGTGCTTCATGCAAATATAATACTTGCCCAGCCTGAGTGCACAAGAGCCGTGCAAAGCTGACTTAGTATAAGCAGGAGTGATTTAGCACAAAACTTTCAGGAGGCATGTCAAATATTCTTGCAGCTTGCTTTTCCTCCCAGGTACTGGGATGTAGGATGTAAGGATGAAGGTGGCTAGAGGTATTTGTCCTTCCTGTGCTTTGGAGCTGGGCAACCTGCACAACCACATACCTGCTCACATGAAGGGTAGTGGTGTGGAGACTTTGCTCCTTTGGTGCAGGAGGACAAGGCAGTGGTTTGCTTCCTGTCACACACCCAACAGCGCACGTGGCCTGGATTACAGCTGGAAATGAGCGTGGGACGTGTGAGCATAACACCGCATAGCCAAAGGGGCTGGGTTCTTCAGCCACCTCTGCCGAGGTGTAACCTGGGCACTCCTGTTGCCACCTGGTTGGCTTGGCACGTGTGCTGGCAGTGCTGTGAACTGCTGCTCAATATTGCAGATTGCTTCCCTTACACTTGGATTCACTAACAGGTTTTCTTCCCAAATGAGTTAAGGTTAGCAAGCCTGTTCCAATGGCATGGACAACATGAGCATTTATGTCAGAAAACTAAAAGAATTTGGCAGCACAGACAGACTTACTGCAGATCTCAGCTTATTTTGAAATGAATTCCCAAGATTGCTGGGGACAACTAGATATACACGTTTCCATCTGGTGTGTAGGAGTGGTGTAGGATAATCGTACAGAGATTAGAGAGATCATCACTGATGGGGAGGAGTGTGGTTTTTTTTTTTTTTTTGTAGACTTTTGTCTGTCCTAGATTTGAATAAAAATGTTGTTAAAGGTATTCATCCCCCTAATTTTTCTTGTTTTCCTTAGATTTTGATTGTTCTCTGAAAACAGACGATAGAAAGCTTGTGTATTCTTGCTCAGCAAATTGCTTCCCTTTGAGCACTGAGAGACAAAGTGACTAAGTCCTGCTGCGTTTTCTTATCTAAGTACTAGTACAAAAAGAAATATGAACAACTCATGTAAGCAACCTAACTAAACCCCCCCCCGCCCCATGCAAATCTATATTATAGTGAAGTGGTTTTTAAGTCCCACTGCCTGGAAACCAGAGAATTGAAGGGATTTTTAAAGTTAGAGCCTGCACATTTGGTTCATAACAGTCCATTTAAAAGCAAAGAACTGTGAAAGAGTATAAGCTCAGAAGCAATCTTAGTATTTTAACAGGGACAGATGTGTGGGGAGACACCCGACATGATTGATAGCTGTCAGCAGAACACTCTTGTCATGTAGCCATCAGGAGTAAAATGGCTGAGGACAGAAGTTCAGTGTCATCCAGAAGAAAGCCCTTGTGAAGCTCTATAGACTGCTGTGCTTTCCTGACAGAGCAGAATGAATTGGGACTGAGATGTATTTATATCACTTGATATTTTATTTAGTGCACATACATATTTTAGCAAAACCCTGATTAGCTCCCACAGCATGTATTCTGTAAATCATCATATTGTGCCTGCGAGTGACACTCTTGCTGGCCTCTGGGTTTCAAGAACAGCAAAAGAGGACAGCTGCTGCCTTAGCCTTCAGGGCAAACTACGTCTTCCCTTTCCGCTTCTTTACTAACTCGCTCCTCTTGGAAGTGCAGAGGTGCATTGCAAACTGTGGAACATCCCCTAAACTCAGCACAGGGTCTAGACCTGCAGTCTGCTGCACAGCTGCTCTTCACTGACCTCTTCCCCCTGCAGCTCAGTAAAATGGCCAGGAAACTGCCTGCTGCTCCTCTGCAAAAAGACAACAACTGTCCTCATACGGTTCTCTCATTCTCTGTTCTCTTCTCCCAGTGTAGACTTCTTCTACCTTCCTTCACATCTAAATAAATGTCACTTATAGACTTAAAAGATTTTTCTCAAGGAAGATCAAGACTTTGCTGTATAACTTGTGCTATTTTCTTTATATCAAAACTGCATTGATGCTGGTACTTAATGCTATGAGAATAACGTTGCTGGGCAGTGGTGAGGGATTTGGAAATCTGGAATGCTTGTGGCTATTGAGGGTAAGGTATCATTTTCTCCTATAAGAGACAGTTGCATTCTTACCATGACACAAACTAAGAGCCCTGCAATATTACCTGTGCTTTTTGGAGTTAAATACATGCACTTCACAGAATGCAGCTGGCTTTGATAAGTAGCTTCTCTTTGTAAGCAGAGTTCATTTAAAAAAAATCAAAGAGCTTTTTTATTTTAAAAATATTATACAGCCACGCTATGTTAATAACTGATGCTACAGCATATCGTGATGTGTTGATGTAGATTCTGTTAAGAGATGCCAAGTCAAGGCATCTTGTGAATAACAGGTTTTTTCCTCTTTTCTCTTCCACCACTGCTTGGCCAGGACTGGAAGAAAGGGAGGGGAGGACAGACAGAGAGAGACTCACAAATAGTTGTGTTAACTATGGATGATAAAAACCCAAAGTGTCTGGCACACAAAAAAGGTACCAGAGGCAGACGGTGAAAAGAGAAATGGATGGGAACTGGCAACAACCTTAGAGGAACCCTAAGCTTGGCAAAACAGGGAAAGAGAAAGAAAAATAATCACTGTGCACCACTTTGAAGTGACCACAGGGAATCTCTTCATTTGCTGGAAGGCTTCCCAAACCCAGTCTTTGGGAGTCTTGCATGTAAATTAACGCTACTAAGGGTGGAATCTAATCCAGTGCCTTCTGGTAAAAAGTGAACATATCTCTGGAGGATGTGTTATCGACACCAACGCATGGATGGTTCTTCCCTCATTGGTTTCCTTTGTGGGAAAGCACGGTGAAAAAGATTATTTCCCTCTAAATCATTTACAGTTATCCCTTATGATTTCAGAGGGAATAACAAGATTGCAATTAAATTTATCCTTATTAGCGTTAAACCCCAAAGTAACCATGTCAAAATAAATCTGAACAAGAGCCTTCCAAGAGTGTGAAAAGCAAGAGGGAGACTTTCTACACTCTTAATTATGGCTGAAAGTTTTGGTCTTCTCCTATATTTCTGTGCTGACAGTCTCTATGTGTTGAAGACACAGCAGTATCCCCACAATGACACCCACACTGACAGCAATCTCCTGGAAGACTCCTCAGTGGATTCTTAGGCTCTACTCCCAAGACTTTTTTGTTTTTTAAGGAATTAATGCAGAAAGCTAAACAAAGGTAGACATTTGCGTAGGACTTGGAGAAGCCCTACTCAGCCACAACCTTACTACGCGATAGTGTTGAGTCTCTTAATCCTGGTTATTTTAAAGTTACCCAAGTACCTCAGCCCTTCCCCAGTACAGTGGAGATGTAATTATGCCATGGACTCTCATTGCTGAAATGGGGACACCAGTGTCACTGGGTGTTTGTGAGGTTCAGTACATCCATGTCCATGAGCTGGACGGCAGCTACGGTGATGAAGGCTGTATAAATAACAGCAAGAAAATGAGGTCTAGAAACAAAATGCAATGGCCTGTGAGAAATGGTATTTTGTAAAGCATTAATGACTGAGATACACGCTCCCATTAGGTGGATTTAGAAAAATCCTTGCTAAAGTCTCAGGGAACCTGTCTGAGTTTAAATAATGAGGCCAGTGGGAGTCTTTTTGTAGGTGTCACGATTGGATCAGAGTCTGGTTCTCTGTGGTAATTTGTTGCAGTGAAATGTTACTGACAGCATTAACTGATCTAATTCTGTAGACCCTCTTTGTGAAATCAAGATAGCTGCTAGCTAGTTAAGTGTGTACAGATCCACCCTAAACCCTTTGTAAAGGCTACTGCTGTGAGTGATGCTAAAATCTTTTAGGTGGGGGTGATGTATACTGTCATATTCAAGGTTAAACTGGTTATTGATTTCAGGTTAAGAACAAATGTTGATGTTGCCATAAGCTGGTACAGTTAGAGCTCTTCTCCCCATAGCACAGCACTTTTTGATAGGTAGCAGAATTTCTGTAGAAAAGCTGGAATTCTTTGTATTCCTCTATGCACCAAACCCCTCTGCCCCTGGTTTGGATGATTTGTGTTTTTACATATCTGGTGTTAAATTGTACCTGCCAAGGCCTGTATGACACTTGGATGTTCTGCAGGTATGTGACTAATGTGCAGTTCAAAGCAAACTGAACAGCTGTTGTATCAGCTTCTACCCGCACCTCTTTTATTCTGATATCAGAAAATGTATTTTATAGTGGAAGATAATTTCTCTGCACTTTCAAGAACATCATGTGATGCCTGGAACAGAGTTTGAAAGACTGATTGCAAAGAAAGTTAGGTGAAAATTTTTTCTGTCTCGGTTCACAAATGGATTCTTGTTCTTGCAAATGGTTTTATTCTTGGCATTACTGACAAGTGCATGCAAAGCCTCCTGCTGCTATCCTAGTGTTTCAGACATCGCCTGTAAGGGCTCTGGAGGTAGTCTGGGATCTGTTTTTTGGCCAAAACTCCAGACTTGAAGCTGGGAAGGAGAACAGGACCTTGGAGATAAAAATAACAGGGAAGACCTGCTTTGCCTCTCACTGAGCAATAAAACATCTTTTCCAGGCTCCTTTGCCCACCTTTCCTCTTGCTTTTTACCACATCCTCTGTGCAAGGAGATTATGGGGAATCCATTTCTAAGTCAATAAGCAAATTATGAGCCATTGACCACCTGGAACTGTTTCTGGTTAGAAAAAGCAGAGAGTCGATTTCTGCCATAACATTTCCCACATCCCTGTTCCTCTTGCAAGGACTGCTTTAGCTAATGAGCAGAGACAGTAATGAGCAGTCTCTGCTGGTATTGGCTATATTGTCATATAGCAATTAGAGCATAAGATACAATGACCTTGTAGTTGTCTTTACAAGTAGCACATTCATTCATTAAAGAAATGGGATACCAAGCATGTTCGTTTTCAAGTCCTATTTCTTGATAAAATATCCAGACTTCGTTAAGTTTCCCATGCACTTAATGCAGCAGCAAAGAGTACTTTGTATATCTATGGCTCTCTTTCACCAAGAAAGCTTGAAAATGAAGCATGATATGTTTTTATCCATGTGCCCATGCAAGGATATTTTACAGGCAATCACATCTGGGTTACATGTACATGATTGTTTTAATTGGCTACTACTGTGCCAGTGCATGTCTCTGAGGACACTGTCCTGTGTTCTGATGTTCCTGTATTATCTGGGTTTGCAGGCACCTGAATTCTTCCCCCTCTCATGTTCAGTCCGCAAGAGGGACAGGTGGATTCCTTTGAAACCTGCACATCCTTGAGCTTAGGAAGGTCTAAACCAAGGTTAATAGCTCCTCTGAAAAACCTTCTTTGCTTTTTCAGAGACAGGCTTATAAATAGTAAAAACAGACCAGGCTTCTCTAGTTCAAACTCTGCAAGTCCCAAATGCCATTTGGAGGCTGTTAGGATTCAGTTTCTGTTTATATTCATTTCCACTAGAGAGACTGCATTTTACTGGGCTAGATCTAGCACAGTCACTTTTCCCTTCAGCTTAGTTACTCTTCTACTTTGAACAAAGCCTAAACCACTAGAGGTCAGGGGAGGAATGGGCAGGGATACCTTCCCTGTCAAATTCTATCCTTACTTCAATTTTTCACAAGGTATTTTTTGCCTTGCCTGTATCATCCAGGTGAATTTGTATAGCCTTGATTTTTAGATTTTCCCCAGAGGACTACACAGGAGTGTTACTGGCATTTGACATCTTTATTCAGTCCTTGACTTTGCCACAGACTTACAGTGAGACCTTTACCAAGTCATCTAATTGCTGTTCCAACCCCATCTGTCATGGGAGGATTTCTACTGCACCTGGTGTTTTCTTAATTCACATAAAGCACCATGTGGCAGTGATTGTTTGTTACCACATGTGATTGAGGTGGCATGGTAGAGAAGAATGGGGCCCTGTCATCTACTGGGGCTGATCAAAATGCAGATAACTCACACCTCTTATTTCCAAGCATTTCCTTCACCTAGAAATATTTGCAAACCAACCTGGCCTGAGGTTCAACTGCAGGGTGAAGGCTATCTGACCTAGATGAAAGACATTCGGCAGATGCTCTCTTATCTTTTTTGTTTGCTTTTTACGTGGAGCATGTTTGTTACATGCAGAGAAGTCAGGCTGTGCTTGCCAGATTAGTTTCCAGGGTCAGAAGACAGGGGACTGGGGACCTTGGTCCTCATGCAACTGTGTCCCCAGGTGAGCTGAAGGTGGCAGAGCCACCAGGAGAGGGAGCCACCTGCCCTCTGAAGGAGCTTACATGTGGCAATGCCCTGTCCCACCTCTCCCCGCAGGACAGTTTGTCACCTGCACCTGCTTCTCCAAAGGCTGGAGGGAGGCCAAGGTGGAAGGGAAGCAAAAAATAAGAACACATCTTGCATTGGCTTTTTTCAAGGCTGAGATAGGTGTTTATCCTTAGAGAGGTTTTCCACCGTTCCTCTTGGAGCCAAACAATGATGCTCAAATGCAAATGACTGGTATTGTGCTTGCCTGCCTGGTTGGGATGGCTACAACAAAACCAGTGGGTACAGCAGAATATTAGCTTTGGGAACTCTGTTGAAATCAGAAAGGAATGCCAGGACACACATTTAAATTGCTGTGTATGAGTTGGAGTAACAACAGTCTTCACTGTATGAATATTCAAATTTGAGTATTCCTGCACCCATTTGTTGTGTCAGTTTTCACAATAAATTTGGACTAATCCAGGAAACTCTTATGCTCCAGGTTGAGCACAGCCATGCAGGGCACTGTGTGGTTACACCCAGAGAACCATTCCCCATGAAGGTGTGCTCTGTACCTGCTGCTGACCTCCTGGCTTGAGCAAACTGCATCTCTGGCTCACACACAGGGCACGTGCTCCTGCTGCCTCTTAGGGGCTGTGAAACAAAAGGTGAGGAAGTATCAGAGGGGATTTTAAGGTGAGTCACGTGTGCTGAGGATTTGGGATTTCTAATGCATCTGGTTCCTCATGCTGTTCTGCAAGACAAAGAGTATTTCCTTGTTCCCACAAAGTTGTTTGATTACAATACTCAAAGCCTTCTTACCCCTTTCCTCTTGCTTCATGGTAATAGGATTGTGACCGGGGGGTGGAGGAAAATACTTCACATATTCTTCTGCATCGCTGCTCCTTTGCTGTAACTCTCAGCACTGGTCTCTTAGAGCTCTTAGCAGCAATGAGCCACTTCCTAACTGCCTAAGGGAGGATTTGTGAACAGTATCTTCTGGGTTGCTGTGTAAGGGCAGGACTCTAGCTGTTGTAGTACCAATGGTGAGCACGTTTTTCCATAACTGAAAGAATCAATTGCTACTCAGAGGAGTATTAGGCATGTGTGAATGATCGCACCCACAGCTTCAGTGGTAGTGCTGCTCATTCTCCATCTGCTCCAAGGAAGATCTAGGAAAGCTGCCAGGAAAACAGAGTAGTAAATAATGTTTCTATTGCACCTGCCATCAGAGATTTGCAAAGTGTTTTGCAAGTTATGCTGAAGTCCTGCTGCCACTAAGAAATGGGAGCACGTTTTTGTGCTTTCTGGTGATGTGCGTACTGGGAGGTGTGAAGAGAAGACTTAACCCTGGGCAGTACGGACCTGGTGGTGCACATCTCAGTTTCCAGGCTTGCAGTACGAATTCAGTTACAGGAGCAGCACAGAAAATTCGGTGGATGCCTCAACGTGGCAATTTCAAGAAATTACAAGTACTATCAGATTGCTCGGTGAGGTAAAAAACCCACAATGACAGAAGTGTTGGTGCTCCTGGGCTTGTTATACCACAAACACCCGCTGGGCGGGATGCTGCACCTTCCTTTGCGTGCCATGGCACTTGGCCATTAGGACCCAGGGTAGCTGTCATAGTTAATATCCTGGGAGGTTACTGCTTCGTTCGAAACTTTGTAAGGCTGCTGTGGTTTCTCTTATCAAACATCTTATATACAAACACTTTCACTAAAAATTCTGGCTATTTCTCTGCCCCTGTATGTAAATCTGCAGCTATAAAATGTTTTGGCCTTGCAACAAGTGCCATGGAAGTAGCCTGCTCTGACTCACTCTGTGCCTGTGCCTCCCACAAAGCAGACTGTGTCATTGCTGTGCCACAAGAAGCATATGGCACCCAAAGGTAAAGGATTTGAACCTTCTCCACAGTGCAGATTCTACAATACTTCTTTTTGTAAGAAACCAGAAAAATAAAAGTAAAGATGTTGTTGTGAAAGGCCTTGATTAAATGAGTGTCACACCCAAAGGTATAAGGAGCATGGGCTGAGGGCTGCGCCCTGTAAGATGCACATTGGGTTCTGTGCTTATCCAAACTCAGGCCACAGCAAGTGGGCAACAGCCTGCGGAGAGCTGGCTTTGATGGAATTCTCTCTGCCTCTAGGTATGAGCACAGCCAGGCTGACAGAGGCTCTCAGTGGCTGGCTGCTGCATTTGACAGCCTTATGCCAGGTCTTGCAATGCAGTAAGTTCTGGTGCTCTTTGGGGGCTGACTGTTCTTTCTGTGTTGTGGTTTGTGGTGGTGTGTTGTTTTGGTGTTTTGTTTGTTTGTTTTTCTTTCTTGTCACCTTCCTGCTTTCAGGATTCTTTCAATAAATGGGCTCACAGCTTGGTGCTAAATATATTTGTTTGAGGCCTGACAGTTGATGGGTAGATACCTTCCCATTGCAGAAAGCCCAGCCTGGAGCTCATGCTGCTGGCAGGCCCTTTCTCTAGGGATCCCTGAGTTCCACATGTACAAACCTACATGATGGGTATGGAAGAAGTTGTCCCCTAGCCCTGGATTTCCTGCATAAGGAAGTAAAATGCCCCTGGGATGGCTCCACAGCCATTATCACTTATCTGGGGAACACCTGCCATGTGGTTGGTGGTGACAGCTTTCCTCCTCATTTGCTTTCCAACTGCTCAGGCTAATCCAAGCTCAGCAGAGAGAAGAATTCACCGCTCACCTAGAATTTATTTAGATGGTCTGGATGTTTGAGTGTTTGTGCATTGCTTCAAAGATGATTGCAGACATTGAGTTCCCCTTGGAATTACTCATGTATAAGCTGGACATTGTCAGCATTAAGAAAGTTGTGCAGGTATAACCTATAGATAGAAATATTTCTATGTATTTGTATGGGTCTCATAGGGGACACTTTTTTTAAGTTGACTGAACAAGTGAACATTCTGCGGGTTTACCTGCACAAAGGCTTGCACCCATTTGGCCAGCTTCATTTTTTACCAGTTTCCACCAAAGTGGTATTACTTTCTTATCTCTTCAGAGAGACTTTACTTTTACTTGGTGACTCTTGAATGGAAGAAGAAGAAAGGAAATGGCTTGTTCAGGGCCAGCAATGGAGCCTGTCAGAACTGCATTTATTTATCTGGCATAATTTTTAGCAGTGCTGTGCCCAAACCACACCTCTCCGGTGAACTGGTTAGATGGAGCAGGGCATTCCTATGGCCTGGAGTCAGCTCAGGTTCTGCCTCTTATAAAACTAGTTTTTCTCACCCTCTCAGTGATACCTGACAAAAGCAAATCAGCTCCAACCTGTGTGATCCAAACAAGCTGTAAATCAACTCTACCAAGTTTGTGTGGGAGGAGGATGTTTCCAAGTGCTAGGAAGGAAAGCTGCCTTTTAAGAAGTCAGTTACTTAATTATGTTGGTTTTATGGCGCACTTCTCCATGGGCTGGATGTTGGAGGAAGGCAGGGCTATTCCCATGCTGCTCAGATAGGAGAAAGTTCATTGTATTTCACCACCCATTCCTCAGGGAGTTCAGTCCACCAAAAAAAAAAAAAATCAAGGAAAACCCAAATGCTAAAAATATTTACATGGAAAATCCACAGCACATTCATGTGGTATCAAGAGCCAGCTGCTTTGTGGTGACAAAAGAGCTGTGGCTTGTGTATTGTGAAGGACTTAGCAGTTCAACAAGCTGTGGTTTCTTCAGAGAGAAAGATCTGGCAGCTTTTTTCAACAGTAACATTTCAATGGCCTCAGTTTTGCTTCTATAAGCAAAAGCTGAAGATTCAAGGGTATCACTGAGCCTATTTTTCATAATGGTAGATGATGTTTTGGGGATGGGATGAACAGTGATCATAAAATAAGCTGTCATAGCTATTATCTTCTAGCTGTTGTCTGGCTGTGGTGCAATCTAACGCTTGTGCAAACAGAACTAATGTCAGGCAATGTGTTATTTGTTTGTTCTACCATAAAAGTTGACTTTATGGTGAGATTTCAAACTTCTCAATCTTCCTGGCAACCTGGAAGTTATGTAAATTACTTCTCTGAAACCTATCCGCATTATCCAGAAAATTCCAAGCGTGACAATTGTTCCCCTTTCTGTCTTGTGCTAATGACAAGACAGGCTGTAAGGAACCAGAAAGGGACAGCATGGGTAAAAGAGAGAAGGCTTCTCTCTTTTATTAGAATCATATCTGCATAAAATCTTTGTAGCGTTATTAAAAAGAGACATACTACTGGGAACAGCATATGAAGACAAACCTCCTAGATAATAAACTGGAGACCAAATGCTATTAAATGTAAGGTCAGATAGTCCTGCATATGACATCTAATAGATTTTTCTCATCAAAATACACCTGAACCAACAAAAGATGATATGACTTCAAATGTAATTCTTGCAAGTGTTAAGGATATGATAAAGAAGTTGCTGAAAAACATTATCCTAGCTTGGGTGATCATAAATTGATTCTATTTAAATCAAATGAAAGGATAAACAAAAGTAGGTTTGTGATTCAGGTTTTCTCTTTCAAAGGTAAAACTGATTATGGAAAACAACATACTAAAAAATGGAAAAGATCTGGAATTTCTCTGCCAGCTGTTGTACAAATATATTACCAGGATTTTTCCTGAGTGCAGGAAAGGGGCTTATTTGTACAAAGCAGGAATGAAATCTTACCTAGAGTTTTGCAACAGGTTCTTAGCACTGAAACAAGTGCAGAAAAAGCTTATTCTTTCATGAAATGGCTTCCTAGGATGACTGGGAAATGAAGGAAAGAGTCTGCCCTGTGAGGGGCGAGATTCCATCTATAAATACACTACAGGAGTGAACAACGGGAAGAGAAACATATTTAAACCAAAGGATAGCATTAGTCAAAGAGAAAAAGGGTACGACTGGGCCAGGAATGAACTTAGTCTGGATACAAGACAAAAATTTATAATCCTCAGAACAGGGAGGCTTTAAGAGTCTCCAAATTGGAGCTGTGGGGAGAAGAAAACTTATTTTAGGAAACGGATCTGGAAGGCTTTTTAAGCCCCATGTTCTATCAAAAAGGTAATGCAGACATAACTGAACTGGTTGATGCTATAAAGCACCTAGTCCCATCATGAGATGATGTTTTTTCCTAGGCAGCTGGAAATGGAACTACTTTTTTAGGAGCAGCATTAAGCTGGGGTCTGGTTATCTCCATCAGTGTTTACCAAATGCCACTCATCTCTGTTTTTTTGGAACAACCAAGCAGCTTTCTGGCCAATACACATTTTGCTAAAATGCTTCTAGATGTGCCTGTGAATCGATGTTGAATATATGTATTCTGAAAGAACTTGGGCCAGCCTCTCCCTTTATATTCTCTTTCTCTCAGAGTAGAAAACACATTTCCTGATTCTACAACCAGGTTCTAATTCAATTAAAGGAACTGCTGATGGCAGTATGTGCAGCTTATGAATGGCAGGAAAACGTGAGTTACAGTTACTCTCAACCAGATCCTCTACTGCAAGACATGGACCTCACTTGCAAAGGTTTTCTTTTTAATGTTCTTTACAGGGACACTGGTGACTGTGTGGAATTCATAAAATAGAAGGCATAGGATACATCTGTGTGAATATTGCTGCTTGTGAGTCATTTTAGGAAATGATGTAGCTTGAAGATCTTACAATATTCTTCCTGCCGGAGTGGGTTTTTCTTTACAGTGAAGAAGTCTGCCAATGAACACTCAGTGCTCTGTGTCCCCCACCCCCAAAAAAAACCAGAAAGAGAGGCTCTGTCTACAACCAAAGTTTTCTAGTGAACTGGAACATAGCAAGAACTGATCTGCTGGGCAATTCATTACCTTAGCTGTGTGTGGGATCTGGTGCTTTGAAGGAAAGTAAGACTCTGCAGGTGTCTGGGCAGATGGCCCTGAACAACAGGAGAGTGACAGTTTCCAGTAGTACACTTGTATTACCTTGTTCCTTTTGCCCCGGTTTGCATGGCTGTGTGACTGGGTGTAAGAGCTGCACGTTGGTCTTGCTGCAGGTTACATTTCAGGATAAGGTTGGAGAAGATCAGCTCCAGCAGCTCAAAGGAGCAGTAGTTAAGCTGATGTATGCATCCTAGAAGAATTAGCTACTAGAAAGAGCTAGTTGGAAACAGTAATCCAAATAAATTTGTTGTATTCTTGAGAATTAAGCACTTAACCAATGCCCTCTAGCTTTGTTCTGACTTCACAATTTTCTTGCAGCTGTTTTCTGAGTGCTCTTCTACTTACCAACAGCCTTCTTGAGTGGTAGGCAACAAAACTCTACTTGCCGTGTCAGAAGCAGATGTGACACCACAATTGCAAGGGGATATCGCTTGCTTTCTCCTCCAGGCCTCTGGGGTGGTCGTAGCCCTTTTGCCTACAGCACTACACTGAGAACTCCTGTTTAACTGACTTTTCACTGCCAGCTTTCCCAGAGTAAAACCTTTTATCCTGTAAGACCTACGGTCTGTGTTCCTAGACATTAAAACATGTTATTCTGATTTGCCAAGCAATCCATACAACTCCAGCCGTAAGCTTTGCTGTCCTTATTTGCTAAATGCTATAGCATTGGAACATAGTTGTTGATTACTTTCTTCCTTGTCACTAACAATGTAGTAAAACAGACAGAGCTAAAGTTCCTGAGGGACTCCTTCAGAAATATGCTTAGTAATATATCCCCACTTATAATTATATTTTGTGACTTGTGATATAGCCAGGTTTAATTCAATTAGTGTGTTGTGCTAAGTCTGAACTGTTGTGGATCCCTAATCAACGTGTCACGAGATATGGAATTAAGTGTTGAGCAAAAGTCCGTTACAGTGATATTGCTGCCTTTCAGCAGGCAAGCAAACTTTTGATCCCATTAAAATAGAAATCATTTTAATTTGGCATGTTGTACCTTTTAATAAACTTTTGTTCATTGGTATTAATGATATGATCCAAATTTTTTTCTAATAGAATTCCATGTCAGCCCTCACAGGATTTTACGCAGAACGGATGCCAGGCTGGTGGGCCTGTATTTATATATATAAAATACTGGCACAACATGTGCATCCTTTAGGCTCCTGGAAGTTATCAGCATGTTTCATGTCAGCAGACCAGAGTGCTCTCATCCTGCTCTTTTAACAATCTCTGAAGTTCTGACTTAGAAGTGTCTGGGCCTTAGTAGTTTCAGACTGCAGCACAGTGTGTTGTTGACAGCTCTACTCCTTTATCAAATGATGAGGTAGTATGCTGTCAACACTACTCTTATGTTAAAATTGACTTGAAAATGAAAATATTGCTTACAGAATATTGTGTGGTTTTGCTTCATTATTTATTCATCTTACTTCTACACTCCAATTTATCAAAATTTGTCCTTTTTATTTATGCCCTTTGTATTTTATAGCATTTTTCTCAGTAAATGAATGGCTTCCTAGATTGTTATCATTCTTTAACTTTCCTCTTGACTAATTGGACTCATGATTGTTTCAGCTTTGTGAAACAGTCCCTGTTAAAACACTAAACACTTTACACTGGTCAAGCAGTTACTCACTGGCTCTATTGTCTTCGCATACAAGAAAGATGATCCAAGTGTAAGCATACCTACGTGAGTCACAACTAACATTTAATTATGTGATCAGTTCCCTTTTGTGTTGAAAATGAAGCCCGATTTAAAACTTCTCTGATTAGGACACAAGATTGCTTGAACTAAGAAACAGTAGTTGCTAATATTTTATGGAGTTGCAGATAACTTTTTAACTGGCTGCACAAGTCCCTTTACTCTGCATCTATCTGATATTTTTTTCTCTCCCTCCCATAAAAGATAAGCTTAAGTTCAAATCTACCTGCCCCTTACTCCATGCTACTTCACCTAGGTAGTGGGTTGAGAACTTCCTTCTTCCTCCTTCCTTTTAAGACATTAATGATCTCAGAATAGTTTGGATGTTGTTCTTCAAACTCCTCTTAAAGTCCCTGATCTTGACTACATTCAAGCAGTGATCCCTTCAAAGAATCTCACTAGTACCTGTAACAACCATTAGCTTGGGTAGAAACGGAGCTCAGCTTTCTAATTTTGGAGTAGTGCTTTGGCTTTGAAGAAGGACTTCACCTTCTTTTTTTTCTTTAATGCTCATGGTGTGGAATTTGCTGTGATATATTAATATAAAGAGCTCTTTGACCATGTTCTTGGTCTCCTTATAAGCTGCACAGGGCAATTCACCACAGTAGCAAGCCCTGCATCATCTGTCTTGTTTGATCAAGTGGACCAGTCACCACTGAGGACTTCAGAGCTTGAAACTGTCGAACCACTAAGAATGGTAGCTGGTTCCTGCCATCCTATACACCTAGTTGTCAAATCCTGTGCCATGTAATTGTAGGCAGCCTTTCAGTCCAAGGATGTAATTGTCGTTAGTCCAGAAGAGCGCATCCCAAATATTCCATTATAAACCAAATGGCTTCAGTGTAAATGCTGAAATGGCATGAAAATTACTAAGTGTGAAATAAAATAAACCCCCTCTTCTGAAAGCACAGATTGGCCCTTCAGGTGCTGAGGCTGTAGATGTTTTTTGAACTGCAGACACTTCAGCCCACTTGAAGCATTACAAATTCAAGTTACCATGATGATGTATTAACATAAATCAAATGAGGTTATAAGACTGGGATTGTAATTTTGGGGACAAGGTCTGGGACAATGGATGCTCAGGCCTAACTACAGCTACTGGTATTAAGCTGGAATTTTTGAAGTTGCTCGAGGAAATTTGGTCTTGAAATGAGTTAAGTCAACTTGACTGAGAAAACCATGCAGTTAAAGCTGTGCAATTTCCCCCTGTTCCACTTTGTGTGATCTCATCTTTTATCTGTCCTCATGTGGGCAAAACCAAACAGTGGAACCATTTCTGTTAATGTTGTTTTTGTAAGGATCCCCATCTCATGGCTTGAGCCCTTTTGAATGATGCCAGGAAGTTGTTTATAAGTTGGTAACTGCTGGGTCTGTCCTTATTGTTTTGGGATTCCTCTGCTCCCACACGGACCTGGCAGTCCCTTCCTGAAATGCTGGGGTAGTGCCAGAATGCTATTTCTGTAGCTGTCCATTCCACACTGGATTCTTAAATGCTAGTTTATCAGACCTCAAGTATTTAGCTGTTCTGAGAAGTGGGATGCTAACGACAAATCTGCATGTTATCATCTGCAGAATCTGACTCCTCTAGTGGGAGGAGGCAGTACTTCAGGCTTGACATCCTTCATTCAAACATGGGACAAAACTTGCCAAAAATATGGCATACTACTAATTGTAGTCCCCACTGGGACCTGTGGTGAGACCACAAACTCTGTTTATTTGGAGCATTGAGATTCCTCTGAGTATAATGAAGGTCAATACTTTTGGAGATGGATCACTGCATTCAACAGTCCTGAACATCAAAGGCCATTCACTAAAAAATTGTACAGGACAGCGGTGGTTGTGTGTTTGTGGGTGTTCTGTTGTTGTTTGTGTGTGGTTTTTGTTTTGTTTTTTTTTTCCCCCTCCCAGTTTTGGTTGGTAGGAGATATTACACGCCAGGCAGGCTGGAACACTACAAATGTAACTGAAAAATTCAGGCACTTACGTAAGATTGTAGGGGAGAGTGAGAGCAGCTGCTCATATTGCTGCAAAAGCTAAATGTTTTCATGGAAATACAGCTTCTTCTGCAATTACCATTTCAAGCACTACAGCACAAGTGTTAGAAAGGAACAGGGCCTTGGGATGCCAACTTCTGGTGATGGATTTTTTTTTTTTCACTTTAATTCCTTGCCTCTGCCTCCATCACATTTGTTGAATTCAATGCCACTAAACTTTCAACATTGAGATGAAGCCTAATTTGTGTTCTGAGAGACTTTAAAACTTCTGTGCATCTTGGGGCACTGTTCATATCTCCTCTGCTTAATGAAATTGTTCTGGGGTGACACGTTCTGGCTGTGTTGCTCTGTGCATGCAGCACCCTGCACAAAGCTCTCCTCAGTGAGACATGTCATATATGAGTGTGGAGGGAAAAGGGTGATAACCAGGGTGTTATTCACATCACTGAGCACTGAACATGTCTTAAAGCAGAGTAAGAACTCAGATCTTCAGGGTTGGAACTTAACCCATCTAGCCTGACCATCTATATCACTAAATTACAGCCAGTTCTCTCTGTATGGAGGGTAATAGCTCATGTTTGAGTTCAATAATGCGCTTTCTAGAAAGGCAATCAACCCAGATCCAAGGACATAAAAGGATGGAGAATGTACCCCTTCTTTAGCATTTTGTTCCAGAGGATAATCATGCTGTAATAAATGTGAACCAGATGATTCATTAGGATTTTTCTAACTCCAGCTCTCAGCCATTGTTCTGGTTCTTGCTGTGCCTTTTCCCACTTGATTAGAGCTCTTAGAACTGGTATTTTTCTCCCCGTGATAGAATTTGCACACCGTAATCAAATCGCCTCTCAACAACCTGTAACAGCAAAATCCAGCGATGTCTCTAAGCTTGAGTCTACCCTGTTCTTCCTAAGAGGCAGTAACCAGTGATTTTAGCAGTTGAGTCATATGAATAATCCTGCCAGTAAAGCCAATACCATCACATTTTTTCCAGTTCCCTCTGCTTTTCCTTTACATAAGTCTTATGACACGGATGCCCTGGCACCTGCTCTGTGTGTCTGCGAGCCCCTTCAGCTTGGTCTCGCATTGCTCTGTGTTTAATGGCCATCAGAAACCTGTCCAAACGTTGCAGCATGTATGTTGACCTTTAACAATAAATTGGTATTTGGGCTGGTTTCTGTTGAGGATTTGCTGGATCTAAAGGGATTTGGAGAAGTCACTCCCCAGCCTTTTTAGGCAGTTATTTTAATGTGCAGTAAGCCACCTTGGGTTCAGTGTCAGCTGTGTTTGTGTGCTTGGTATTGCTTGCAAATGAAAAGAAAGAAATTAAATTAAACTTCTGTTTATTAAGAAAACTCTACTTTCTTAGTTGCTTTCAGGGGAACCACTTGATATGTAAAGCTAAGGTCTTTAATTTTGCCTTACCTTTTAATCTTGTTAACATGTTCTGAACACTGTTTTTTGTGTGCAAAGCCCAGGGGTAACCCAAGCAGGGGGGTGGAAAAAAGGAGTGGAATAAACTTTGGAGCAGACCACATGAATTTGAAGGCTCCTGGATAATTTGGCTGGCCTCTGTGGAACTCCTTGAGCCCGTAGCTCAGCTGTGTTTAGTGCCTGATATGTCTAAATTAAAGAATGCACGAGTTTTTGCTTTCACTGCTGACCAAGCTGTGTGGTCTTTGTGAAGCCATTTTACTTTTTAAAAATTATTTTTTAAAAATTTATTTTCTCCCTTCAATTCTACTCTGTTTTTTCTGCCTCTCTGCTATAGAATATTCTGGGTGAGCAGTCACTTGACCACACTAGTGTACACTGCTGATTTTGGAAACTCTGAAATGAGTGGGAATGTGAAGAAGCAGTTTTGTTAGTATAATACGAGCTTTACCATGCAGTCAGTCACATCTGAACTGCAGATGCTGCTATGGAATAAAAAATGATTCCTTATACTTCAACAAGTCAACCAGAGCATTATCCTGTGTTAATCCAGCTACGTTGTTTCTGTTACCGAAACTAGCTCCAGGACATCCGTGCAGAGCTATTCCCAAGGTAAAAACGTCACTTGCCTCTATCTGGGAGTGTTGTGTGTCAGCAGAAACGGTGTTTGTTTCTTTCCTCAACCGTGCATTGCTCAAACAGCCCTGAATCGCACACTGACTCACCAGAAAGCGCCCTTTTCCCCGGCAGCATCCTGGGGGTTCCTTTCGCAGTATCTCACCGGATCGCTGGCGTAGTCCGGCTCTGGTGTCATCGGTGCGGGCTCTTTGCAAAGGGTGTGACAAAGCCAGGTATGCTTGGCACACACACACCACATTGTGCTGTGACTCCTGGTGCCTTAGAGGCAGGTGACAGGGTTTTTGTTTAAACGTGTATCATGGAGACAAAGGCTTTAATCATGGCACAGTTTCGCAGGTAAGATCAACAGAGAGAAATCTGAAATCATAACTTACTGTTCCTGGACAAGCGCACGTGAGCTCTCCAGCAGTCATTTTATTTCTCTGGTTTTTGTTTGCTTTTCTAGTCTTACTACAGGTACGACAGGCTGGAGCCGCTCTGGTTGTGAAGACTTTTATCTCTTTGAAGATGTCTTTTGAAATGAAATTTCTCTTGGCTGTTCTGAGCTCAAAGGTGGAACTTTACAGGGAGCAGGATGAAACCATGTTCAGTGGGGGGAATTATGGAGCAATTTTGCTTCCTTTGAAGACGGGTGTTGTTCCTGAAGCAACTCCTGTGTAATAGGAAAATCATCTGGGGCCAAGCAGGAAGCTGGGAGGTTGGCAGCACATTCCAGTCTGTGCCTCACAACATTGTCCCTTCCCGGGTGGCAGTAGTGACCATAGGTGGTTCTGGTGGTTAAAGTAGACAAGGAGCCTATTTGTATGTATTTGTTGTTAAAATCAGACCTGAGGGTGGGCCTGTGTGGCCTGAGTCGAGTTTGCTGTTGAATAATACAAGCCAGTAGTGGCATTGCCTTGAGTCCTGTTTTGATGTTGTGTTGGTTTATTTTTGTGTGTGTCAGCTAACTCCACAATTCTGCTATTCGATACATTCTAGAATAGAATAAACCTAGATTAAAGGAATTTGAGTCTTAGAGATGTTTAAAGTGAATGAGGAGTGTCAACAGAAACACTTCTAATTCAGGGTTATGTATTCTTATGTATATTGCATGACACAGATGTGCAAATACTACCAGAGCTATTGAAAGATGGGTAAGCTATCTCAGTCATATAGGAAGAAGGTTGAGGATTCTTTTTCAGCATATCCCTTAGTCCCGCCACAGCTGTACGACCGACCGGCTCCCACCCCCCCATCCCCCTGACGCGACGCCCGAGGCGACGCTGCCCCTGGGCCGCGCACGGCGGCCGCTGGGGCGGGGCGCGAACGGCTGCGCGCGGCCGCTGAGGCGGGCCCGGGCGCGCGCGGGGAGGGGCGGAGCCGGCGCCGGGCCCCGCCCCGCCCGGGCAGCTGTCACAGGCGGCGGCGGCGGCGGCCGGTCCCGCAGGCGGGCGCAGGGGCGGCCGCGGGATGCGGCGCTGAGCGCGGAGCGGCCGGTCACTCCGCGCGGGCTCCTGCGCGCCGCGGTTGCCCTCCCCGCAGCCCATGATGTGCCTGGAAAGTGACGGCTCCTCCGGCAGCAGCCCGGGCTGCGGCGGGCGGCTCCGAGCCGGCGATGAGGAGGAGGAGGAAGACGGCGAGCGGGGCTGCTGCGGCCGGGGCGCTGAGGGCGAGGTGCAGACCCTGTCGGGCAGGATGAACCCGCCGGCGGCCGGCAAGCACCCCGAGCGCCCGACCGCCCGCCACAAGGCGCCGAGCCTCGGCCGCGCCCGGGTGGCCGCCGCCGGCATCCTCAGCGTGGGCAACGTGCTCAACTACCTGGACCGGTACACGGTGGCAGGTGAGGGGTCCCTCGGCGGCGCTCCCCGGGAGGGGCGGGCGGCGGCCGCTGTCCCCCGGGCCGGTCCACGGTGCAGCCGCCCCTGTCCCTATCTCTGCCCGCCCGGTGGGGCCGTCCCGGGGGTGGCGGGGACGTTCTGCCGGGCCGGGGCTCCGGTTGGCCGTGCCCGGGCTGAAGCAGGTCGGCAGCGGGGGTGTGTGTGTGGCGGCTACGGCTGGTGCCCATTGTGCGGACCCTCCGGTATTGTCCTCGAGTTTGTCTGAATTTTATTGAAAATAAAAGGAGGTGGCCTTTGTCTGGGCTCGGCGGCGGAGTAAATGTTCGCTGTGTGTTTTCGGGAAGGACTGGCAAAGGCGGAGGTTACTTCATGTGATTGTACGGGCTGGCGGCAGAAGCGTTATCGATCTCAGGAATAGTATGAATGCTGCGGTGGCAGGTGCAGCCGCGCTCAGTTAAATACACTGTGCTGTGAGAGGGAGGAATGCAGTTGCTTTTGCTTCTGTGGGTGAACATCGCACTGAAGCAAATCACCTTTGCTTTGTTTGTGCCGAGTCCCCTCAGCCTGCAAACCCCGGCTGTCCTTCAGATGTCTGCCAAGGAGGGTCCCTTCTCCGCAGAACTCCGGGGAGGTGACAGCAGAGCTGCCTGCTCGCTGCTGCTTGGCTGGCGGTAACGCAGAGGGAGCAGCAAAGGCAGCTGCATTGCACTTTGCAAAGCATCTGTGCTCTGGAGGTAAACCTTTTAAAATCATGCACTGCCTGACAGATGCGTTTTGCCAACTGTACTGCATGAAAACTACGATGTGCCTTAGTGATTTCTACTCTTACGAAGCTCGGAGGTGAAACAAATCTATGTTAGCATGTTTACTGTACAGTCCCTGGAGGGGACTCCTCATTTATTCTTGTCAGGCAATAACAGCAGGGAAGAAGATGATTACCGAACTTTTTCTAATTAGAAATGAAGTAGGCTTGTTGGTATTCAACTGTCTCATGTAATTAAAATATAATACATATTCTGTGTTTGGCAATACTGATAATTTTATCTTCAGAGCTCGTAAAGGGGTTTGTGCATGTATAAATTTTACTCTATGCATATACAGATTTTAATCACTAGTACTCAATGTGGTGTTAAACAAATCATATATTTGTTTATACTGCATTAAAATAATATATGTTTGTAGGGCAGTAATAGAGTACAAGGGACATAAATTTAGTCACTTGTCAGAATAACTTGGCCAGGTTGGCTTTGTTTTGTCTGGGGTAGGGAGACAGGGAGGATTAGAACAAAATTGTCTTTAGACAGGGCTTGCTCCCTCAGGAAATGTAAAGGCCAGTATTAGGAAGTATTGAGTACTCGCTAGTCAGTGTGTAACAGGAGGAAGCTTGACGATCCAAGGTTGATCTATTATTATTGAAGGAAACTGTAGTTTGCTGCCTCACCCTCAAATAGGAGTCTCTCTAGTAGAGAGTGTTACCACAAAGCACTATTTTCCTTTAATGCATGGAAAGTTTCCTTTTCAGGAAGCTACCCCCCTCCTTGTGCATGCTTTTTTTATAATCACTGTCTTGTTCATCTGTTTGCTGTAGTACTTTCAGAAGACTTTTGTCATCTGATTTTTCTGTCTGCAAGAACAGGAGGCATGGGTTGCTGTGGCAAAGGAAGGGAGAAGCGTCTTCATTTATGGGAAGGCTAGAAAGTGCCTGACCAAAGAGATTAAAAATGCCTGTTTACTGTAATGTAGTATTGCCAGTATTTCTAGGATAAGCTCTGTTTTTATGGTGCTCAATATCTGCCCTGTGGAACTTACCTGTTAGCATTCACTAAAGGTTTAAGATCTCAGACATCAGACTTCCCTTTGGTGACAGAATCAAATTTTGCGTGATCTTTTTGTGTTTTGTCAATTGGTATTTGTTTTTCAAGCTGGTGTTTCGTGAAGTGCTAATCCAAAACAAGGAATAATTTAAATCCAGTCAAATAGAAGAGTTGTGGTAATAAAAATGATGTGTTTTGGGCTCAAAACTGACTATATAATAAAGTCTTCTCTAAAAGCAATCTTTGCTTTTATATTTTGGATTTTAGTGGATACCACATGCTTATATGACATGCACTTGCATATGAATCAAGTTAGTGCTTTGAAATATTCAGCTCATGTCTCAAGACAGGTAATAATTAGTGAATACAACTCTTCAGACCTTCAAAGTACATTTCAAATACGAATTGTTGCAGCAACGTAATAAGGGAGTTTAGCACTAGCCATGTTATGGCAGGGGAAGTAGCATCAGAAGTTATAATTTACCTAAGGCCAGTGAACTGTTGTGAGAACTGGAATTAATTTCTGGTTCTAGCTCTATTTGAAACAAGTGTTAAAAGAGCAGCAATACCAATGAAAACTGGTTCCTGAGGATTTGTGTCTCTGGGGTGATCCCTCCTGTGGGTTCTCTGACGTCAAATAGGAGTTGACCTTTGTCATTAACCTTTCTCTTCTTGTCTTATAAGAGTCTCTCCTCTACTGAACCATTTTTGTTTTTAAATCAAAGTGCTGGGAGCTTTGGGACTTCTTCCTGCTGTCAAATTCAGTCAAAAGCAGGTCAGAGGACTCCAGAGCGATTAGTAGGCAGCTGACAGATGGACATATACAAACACAGAATCCAGTTTATGGGCACGATGCTACAAGTACATCTTCCAACTTGGTTGCAACCATTTTGGTCTTCTGGTCACAAATGCAAGTATATAAAAAAAAAAAAAAACAACAAACAACAAAACACAACCCAAGTATATATTAGGGTTGTATATAATAACTATATACAACTATATATTTAGTGTATTTTTAGTCAATAGGAAGAAAAAATCATATATGGAGTTCTTAGTTGCAAATACACTTCCCTGAGTATCTTCTACTGTTTTTCTAAGAACCATATGGAAGGTAGATAACATGCATGCAACCAATGCAAGGGGATCTCAGGTAACAGAAAGAACTAGGCTGACCTCTCCTATGGCACAGCTTGCTCCTTAAAGTAAAAAGCAAATGTTTTTGCATTGCTAAAAAGTAAACAGCAAATGTGGTGTTTCTTGGTGTTTACACTCAGGATACAAAGACATTGCGTATGATGAGTTGTTTGTGGGTAATTTTCTTCCAGGTGCAAGAAACAAGGAAGTAGCTGCCTGTTCCTTGGTTTTGGTTTAATAACTTCACAGTATAGACTAAATGAATTTAGGTTGGCAGATGCCTTTTGTAGCTGGGATGTTCTGTGACAGAACCTGAGTGCAGTTTCTGAGATACAGGGTATATACAGCTTCACACCTAACAATAAATTACATTATGAAACTGGGCCTCTGCAGGGGACTGACCCGCTTCTTATGGTTTAAGAGTTTCTTCCAATACTTTAAAAATACAAAGCCTGCACAGTAATACTGGATCTTTCAATAATGTCCTTTTGTGTACAGAATTGGAAATTTCCAGTGTGTGTGGGGAATGTTACAATGTATGGGTGTTTGGGAGAAGCTGTCCCAAACACAAAGTGGGAGTACCCATACTATGGCTTTTCTAAAGAAAAGATGGAAAACTCCATGCTGAACTTCACTGATGTGAAGAGAAGTGATCCTCTGCAATTGTCTTAATAGGTCTTTGATACTACAGTTGCCTGTGGAAGAAGCGTTCTCTCAAGAGCCATGATATTTTGCTGCTGTTAAGAAAGCAAAGAATAAAGAAAAGGGACAACTAGCAGTAATGAAACTATTGCAGGTTACCTGTGAAACTACAGCATTTCAGCCGTTCAGTGATGCTGGGACATACCTTTGTCCTTAATGAAGTTTGGGGAAAAGTCATCTTACCTTCAGAAGCTTGGAATGTGGTTTCACAATTATGCCATGGATGACCTTTTCCTATGCCTGCTGTTGATGATGAAAATAGTCTTGCTTCATTAGTGTGTCACCTCCGCCTTCTAATTCAGATGCTTCTTCCTGGCATTTCTGTAGTGCCTTTAATTTAAAGGTAACGATTTAATTAAGCTGGAGAACTACACGGCAAAGTAAACGAGTCCTACTATCCCAGTGCAGGAGGGGAAACAGTGTTGTAGAGTGGTGGCGATTTGCCTGTGGCAACGTAGTTAGTGGCAAAATCTTGGCTGGTATTAGTTCATCCTTGAGGTTCTCTGTCCCTGTAACGCAGTATGCTGTGGGTTTTGGTCTGCTGGCTTTGTCCTGTAAATGTCTGTAACTTGCTAATAACCATATTTGTGTTAATTAGCCTCTCGTTACAACATATAGTTGCAAATCAAATACTGTTCTTTGAAGATACGTACATGCAAATGGTTATTGAAAGTTGAAAGTCAAGTTTAAAACCCTGTAGTACAAACTATAACTGAAGGGTTAGGAAAGGTTCAACACTACCACTCAAGTGCAAAGGTATTAAAGAATTTATAAGCCAATACTACTTTTGTGATAGTAATATATTACCTCATAGCATGTTTCATACTGAATGATCTTCTTGTAGTCTGAGATATCATATATTAATATGTAAAGGATTAAAGAGAGTTCCTTATCCCCATTGTAACAAGACTGTGCTTGGTGCTTACAGTTTCAGGGAGGACACCATTAAGTGGCAGTGCAAGCTCTTCATTTTATAGTCTCTTGCTGAGCTAATCTCAACTTAGGACTTCGCTGTGGAAGGAGTGTAATGTTGGAAAATATTAGGAAAGAACACTGACTGAACCCGCTTGAGCCAGCAGTGCTGCTAGCTCACTCACGTGAGAATTTGCAGAAGGGGACAGTGTTTTGGTCAGATGACAGGTACCTGTCACCGGCTCAGAATTCAAGCAGCACTGCATGGTGAGCAAAAGCTGGAAGGACTGACCCTCCTGCATTTGAGAAGCAGGCGACAGAAAGCACTGTGCAGCGCAAGGACTGGGCAGCCGTGTCTTCTTCTCTTAATGTCGCGTTTTCCCCGTGTGATGGGCTTTAATTGCATAGTCAGCTGCTTCCTGTTTGCCGGTTCTTACGCGAGTTGGCACGGTTTGTTGCAGAGTATTTTACATTTCAAGTGAAGTCTTATTATGTTTAATCATAGTCTTTTTCTTCCTTCTGATGTAGCTTTGCCAGATAGTAACTATCTTTGTTATTATGTCTAGATTTTCCTGTTTGACTCTGAGATCCTCTTTCATGCATGTTGATTAATTTTATCCCCAAAGCATCCAAGTCATCACAGTCGGTGAACATGGCTTTTATTACATGGAGTTAAGATCCTCATAAATATTGAGTGTTTTCTTAGGAATAATGTGATGATCTTACTGGTCCCTTCATCTCTGAGACTGTCAATATCAGAAGTTGTGTGGAAAAGCTTCTCTGCTTAAAAGTGTGGGAATTCTGTAGTCATTCCTTCAGGACTTTTCAAATACCATGCCAAGCTGTAATAGGGTTGAATTCCATCAGTCAGCTTGTTTTTAGTTGCTCCTATTTATTACACATTTATTCTTTATTTCTTCTGGTAGGCGGTACACCAGAAGCAAATAAGCTGCTCATTAGATAGCCTGGTGGGCTACTAAGTTCAATAGATGTTGTTAAAAGCTGGCAACTTTCCCCTAATATGAAATCCTGTAGCTCTTTCTTGGGCTTTCAAGTGCTGAGGAACTTGTGATTGAAAGGTGTCACCTGAGTCAAATAAGGTTTGTACAGGTCTGAAGTTTCCTTATGACTGTTAATAACAGCTCATGGTACCTATTCAGTAGATTCAAGGGGAAAACATCATTTTGTTTTGCAGTTAGAAGTTAGGAAATTCAGAGATCAGAACTCTTGCTGAGTTCCCTGTTTGCAGCATCATCATCATCTCTTTATAGTGTTATAGACTAGGATGTAATTGTGCAGCTTCTACTTAATCAGATAGTGCACCCAAGGTCCTTATGATCTGCATCTATCAAGAGATACCAGAAAGCTGTAGGCCATGGTTGGGAGAGTTTGAAGGAGACAAGAGACAGTACTGGTTAGCGTAGGGGCCCTAGGAGATTAGTAGGTATCACTTATTGGGCAGGCAGCATAGCCAAAGGGTGAGGAGGAATTTGAGGGAAGACAAGGGTTGCTTTCAGCAAGCATTTGCAGACCGCATCTACCAAACGTGATGGGCATCACAGGAGAAAGCATGATGATGGTTTCTGTTGGAAATGGATGATGGAGGATGACACCCTTCTGCTGGTTGAGAGCATTTTCTGGAGATGGACACTGTGGATGCAGGGTGGTGAGTGTTCTAGGAAAAAAAATCCATGTTCAAAATGAGTCCTATGGAGGACCTGTGAAGTGCCTAAGGGACCATGGAAGTTAATGGGAGTTGAGCAAAATGAGGTTGGGCTCAGAGCCAAGAGAGGTGTGAGGTGAACAACCGATGGTTTCCAGAGAAGTTTGGGTACAGAACTTGATGTAGACCTCACCTGCAAATTGCATTTTTGATGAACTGCTCCGAAATTCTTGGTCTCCAAGTAAAGAAGCAAATCTGAAACTGGTACAGGCAAAATAAAATAATAGTAATTGAAACAAACAAAACCCCAAACCAAACAAAAACTACAACCAAAACAAACAGACCCAAGTAAACCAAAACACCAACAGAAACAAACAAAAGCCAACAGAAACAAACCCAACACACATGCACAGAACAAACTCCCCCAAACCACCTCAAACCCTTTCTAAGCTCTAATTACTACAGCCTCCCTTTGAGTTTTGCACTATTAAAATAGTTGACCGCACTATTAAAACAGTTGACAACACTATTCATAGACTGGATGAATTCTTCACTCAGAATTGGCATGCACAGGAGGCATCTCATACACATTTTTTTCCGTTTTTTGACACATCTGTTTTCATTGTTATTTTGTGGGTGTTTCTGTCTTATGTAACCCAGCTATTTCTGTAGGGTTGCAGGGAAGGGAAGTGAAAGGGAGGGAACACCGATTTCCGTGCTTCTGGCTTCACAGCAGTATAAATAATCAGAAAGGTGAGAATGTGAGGGATCCTGGATGCCTAAAGGGTTGTAGAATCCTTTATTTTTGAGGTCATTGCTTTGGAGCTATTGCCAGTCTGGAGTGGCTGAAGGTTTCTTTTGGAAGGCTCTTGGATGAGCTGTTCAGGAGGCTGTGTTGGTCTCTTTCCATGCTTCATGATGTCCTGTGTTTCATGAAAGCCTCCGCTCAAGGCATGGCTGGGAACCACCACTTTATCTCTCAATATAAAAAATGACAGAGAAAAGCAATGAGTTTTTCTATTAGCTGATCTTTCTAGGCTGCAATGAAACCCGTTGTGAAACCAACTTAGCTCTTCCCACCAATTCTGTACTTGTGATCTTGAGGGAATAAATATCTTAGGATCATAGAATACCAGGTTAGATGGGACCACAGGGATCCTCTGGTCCAACCTTCTGTGGCAGAGCTGTTGATCTTCTAGAACTGAAATCATAGAGCAATTTTAGCTGAAGAGAAATACAGAAGAAAAAGTCACCTTTATGCCTTGCCAGACCTAAATTCAGGCTTCAGCAATAAGAATGTACCAGGGTTATGTTGTTGGTGAACAAGATCTCCTACAGACTTTTATTGATTTATTTATTTAAAACACCTTTCCTATGGTTCTGCTGGTGGCCAGCGACTGCAGTGGCTGAGCAGGAGGAGAAGAGGAGGGTTCTCTGCAGAAGAGCTGTAGCTTGGAGCTTGGCTGGCAGAATGAGAGAACCACATGCTGGAATGAAAATCCTTTCAGCCTTGGCTTGTGATGGTGTTTTTTTATTTTAAGGCTGCATTGAACCGAAACTGCAGTAATCCATTTTGCTCCTTGTTCAGCCTTCTGCCAGTAATTATGTAAATAACAAAACACAATTAATTATTTGTTTCCTAGCTTCCCATTTTCTTTATTTGTATTAAAAACATGTCATTATTGTCTTAGACCCTGAACCCTGTGTTCTTGGCAATATGGAAAACAACAGGAGTGAGTGAATGACAGAGTCAACAGGACTTGCGTCTGTGTGAAGCCTGCAGGGCCTGAATTAAACCGACCCAAAGGTTAAGTTTGATTCATGCAGCCGGCCTGTGATTTGAAAAGCTGCTCTCCCTGCGTGTTCTCATTTCAGAGAAGTGATCCTTTGGGAGAGTGTGCCAACAAAGCCGTTCGGATCTGAAAGTGGGGGGATCTTGCCCTGTTGTTGGTTTGCAATTTTCACTTCTTTCTGCCTCTCTCCTCTATATTAATTATTTGTGCCTGTGTTGTGATGATGACCTTGGCTGTTCTGCATTCAGGCTGGTGTATGTAGTTGCTTTAGCCCAGTTCTGCTGCCAGGTGTGCAGTTTGGGAGTTTGCAAACCACTGAGTGCTCTTGCAGTGCACCTGTTCAGTGGGACTTTTCATTTAAAAATGCGAGACCGATAGTATTATTATCTTTTTTCCTCCCCATAAGATTCTAATTTTTCCATTGCCCTTAATATCGGGTGATTTTCTCCAACAGGCTTGCACTTGTAAACTTTACCCCAGTGAGACCCCCCATGGCTTGGCTGTCCTGAGCAGCAGGAGTTAAATAACTTGGTCAGCTACCCAGGCTTTAGTAATGGAGCAGGCTGGTGTAGGAAATGTTGGTTATGGGACACTGAATCAGAGCTGCTCAAGCACTTTGGGGCAGCGACTAATTTTGTGCAGTTCCGGGCCTACTGTCAGTGCTAAATAATAATTAATATAGAATTGCAACATTATTAATAAACGTTGACTTTGTAAGTTAGGAAACTATGCAATAAGGAACAATTATTTCTAATGTACCAGTGTGCCTCATAAAGAGTGGTCATTGCATGTGTTTGTGTGTTAAGTTATTAGAACTCAAATACTGCTGCAGCTATACTGATGTTAAAACATTTATAATAGTCTTGTTATTTCCGTCTAGCATCCAGAAATGCTGACTAACTTTCAGGATAACCATCTTTTATATATTCAGGAAACAAAATACCCAAGGGGCAGTGGTGACTGACAGCTCCAGTGCTCTGATTAGAACTGCAGGTCCTGATCAACTCCGTCTTGGATGTGTTAGTTCCTTCTCTGATGGGGAAGAGAAGGAGAAGGACAAAAAGTAATGTAATGGGATAGTAGTTGCAGTTTTTGAGGAATTTGTAGCTCAGAAGTAGCAAACCAGGACCTGAGTAATAGTGCTTGGAAGGGCAAATATTGATCTTTCCATGATGACCTTCCTATAAGAAGATATGTGCTGAGATTCCTGAGCTTCTAATGATGGATTAAGCTATGGTTTGGGGGAACTAAAATGTGTGTATGTGTTTTATTCCGAACTAATATAAATCCAAGGGAGATTTTTTTTCTTCTAAATGAGAGGAATCCTGGTGGTTTTGTTCCTCTGTGCTTGCATACAGATGGCATAAACAATTACACAATCCCTGATGAAAAACCTTGAGTCACTGGTCAGAACATGAGGTTGTTGGGTGCAAATCCTGGCCCAAGGTTGGGCACAGACCCCATAGCACTCTGCACAGTGACTGTATGTTCTGTCCTTTTGTCCCCAACCACATTTCTTAGCTGTCAATGGAACAGCCAACTTTATTTCCTTTACCTCTGCGTTCATTTAATTTACTTTTTATATGTATGCAGGTGCTGGATGCTCACAGGCAGTTTGCAGCGCATCCCTAGCACGTACTGCTGTGTACTTGCCGGCTCCGTGATGTACTTTGAACTGCACTGAAGTGCCAAAAGAGCAATAAAATTAATGACTTTGCATCTCTTACCTATTTTATTATAGCAGGGTCTTGATAGAACCACTAAACTTTAGGGTCACTTGCTGTTTCCTTCATAAAACATGTATTTTTAGGTAGTCATAATCTGTACCTCTTACATCTTGGCAAATTCCAGCTTGGCATAAGTGGATATTGTTCACAGTTATTTTGTAAGCTTAGATGCGTGACCTGGTTTGGAAGCTCGTGCCCTGTTTTATGTGCTTTAACACTTGGGTAGACCTTTCGCTACTTCAGTAAGTTTTGGGTCGTACTCTGAAGATGCTGGGGTTGGGACCGCTGGAGAGTTGGGGCGTCTTTCCAAACCTGGATGTCTCAAAAGTTACAGATGCAGCAGAGGGAGAACAGCTGTTGCTTTTTGGAGCTTTTTCCTAGTGAAAACCCATGTATGAGTTGCTGCACAGTGCCCTTCCAGAGCTGGTCCATCTCTCATGCTGTTCTTCAGTAAAGCTCTTCCAAGCTAAACCTCTTTTCTGAGTAGGGTTAAAATTACTTTTGTCCTTAAAGGTGTGCTAAGATGCATGTGGTGTTAAGGCACATTTTTGGCAGCTATTCAAGGTGCGGTGGGTGTACTTCGAGTTATTACAAAGCTATGAAAATTCTCAGGTTTTTGGACTGTGGATTGAGAGGGATTGCAACAGTAGCTGAAGAAGAGTGAGGTAAATCACTTTTGCTCTGCATTTCATTGCTCTTGTTAAACTTCTTTTTCTAATTTGGAAGTGACTCAAAATTAGTAATGCTTCTGTAGTCATGTTCAAAAATATATAATGGTATAAATGTCAAACTCTGTACATCATTGCAAGCTTATGTTTGGCTCACAAGTGCACATTTAAATTACTTGCATTGCTGAAAGCCACTTAACAAGAATAAATTAGCAGCAGAGCTAATGTTTGAATAAAAATGCAAGTTATGTGAGTGGCTGGGTAGAGGTTTCTATCTGTAAGCACACGCAGTACAATGTGAATCAGGATTTAACCTTCTTAATATAATATATAGTCAAGTTCTATTATATTATCCCTTCATGTTTTCTGTATGAATAGGAAACATGCTCATCACCATCACTTTTGGCTGGCAAAAGAAACTATTTTTCAGTGCTTCAGTTTCCTTAGATAAAAACAAATACATGAAACTTTTTGCTTGCGCGAGTTTGGCTTCAGTGAAGGAAACTGGTAAGAAGAAAATGTGTTAGCAGCAGCTTTTTCACTGTTTTCAGGGGTTTCTTTTGTTCTGCAGGAGTAAAGTTTGCCTTAAAAAAAAAAATCAATGCCATTGACCTAATATAGAGGATCACTGTTTGCAGCCTCCATTCAAACATGTGGACTCCAGTTGTCTCCACTAGTTTTGACTCATAAAGACAGGAGACCTAAAATACAGGTCTAAGACTCACGGAGAAAGTTTATATTTAAAAAATAGGCTTATAAGTATGGTGTTTCTAAAATATATCTGCTTCTTTATAATTATACACTTTAGATATTAATGCATATAATTTTGAAAGTATAATTTAGACTCCGGTAGGTAGTGTCATGACAATTTTAAGGTAGGTTTTAAAAAAAAGAAGTTGTACCTAAATATCTCAGCAAGAGCAATTTTCATCTTTAGTGATATTCTTGGGCTTAGTCTGGAGGGCCTGATCCTGGACTCCGGTGGGGTTTTGTGTGTGTGTGTGTGTGTGTGTGGTTTTTTAACTTGCTTTTAACCCAGAATACGAACGAGACTGAATGGTTCTGCCTTTTAAAGAAATAGTCCCAGGACTGGAGGGAAGGAGGAGCGCACTTTGGGAACTTTTAGGATAAAAGTTATGGTTAGAAAAGTGTCTCTTTGTAGCTCTTAAAAAGCCAGGTAGTAAAAGATTTGGTAGTAAGCTGCAAAGTGTAGCGCTTGCAAGAGTTCTGGTTGCAGTTGGTCTGTGTGTGTTCACACGCAGGTTCCAGGCTGTCCTGTACATTTCTTTGAACAGATTTGTTCCCCTTTAAATCTGTGATAGTGTCTGTTCAGTCAAAATTGCTATGTGGTGTGTGGTTTGCTGAGAGGAAAGCAACTAAATTTTTTGTCTGCCAAAGATCGTGCCATGTCAGCTGTCTGATCCCCCTGTAATTTTGCTGTGGACCACCACTCAGCACCACTACTGCCCAGCCTGCAGCTGCACGGCCCTTTAAGTTCAGCATGGGTGCTTAGAGGGTCCCCACTCTTCCCTTTTTTCCCTTTTCTTCCCTCCCCCAGGCTCTCAGTTGTGTGTAATCAAATTAAACAGTGGCACCAGCCCCAGTGGAGAAGAGCTCCTCTGTTAGAAAGCTGTCCCTCTAGAATCTGCACACAGATTTCATCATTTGCACCTGCCGCTGCTGGCTGCTGCTGGGACCTGGTGTGCCAGCAGCCTGTGCTGATAAGCGTTCCCTGTTCCTTCTATCTCAATTAATAGCTTTAAGGACACTTAATTCCCTGCCAGTCTTCTAAAGCTTGTCTTTGTCCATAAACACTCTGCATTATATTTTTACAGGGTCCCGTTGAAAAGTGCTTTCAGCGCATGTAATGACAGCAGAAAGGGCAGTGTTAAGAGGTTTCTGTTAAATACATAAAGAAAGGCACCAACCCAAATCACCAGCAACTGGTGTCAAGCGATAACTGTGCAACGATGCAGGGTCATTCAAGACAGCAGCAGTGACTCGTGGAACCCGTCGTAGGTTGGTAAAGCCTCTCTTGCTGTTTCTGTTCAGATCATCTGGGCGTTGTGCTTGCTCTGGGGTGCAGAGCCCATGCAGGACCAGACAGCCCAGCCTCACAGCTGCACTTTGAGGAGGAGCAAAGTGCAAAAGCACACAAGTCCTTCCGTCATGCTTTTCCTTCTCTGATGAACCCCTTGGACTCAAAACAACACTTTTTCAGTGTGGAAATTTGAAACCACTGTCTCCATCAGTACCTACAGGATATTTCTTTATCATGAAATCATCTCATTTAAATATCATTCACTTCAAAGTATTCACTTGTTTCAATCCAGAATTGTTTGATTCCATGCAGACTTTGTATCCATTCACTTTCCATCATTGAAAATCGCTGAGCTGGCATTGTGCAGTGGAGCTTTCTAAGAGCCGGGCTTAGACTAAGCAGCACCCAGAGACATTTGGTTTCCTTTGGGCTTCATTGCTGCATGCCCCTCATTGTGGATCATTTTCATGTGGTGTTTTATTTGGGCAGCGGCTGTTGCACATCCCACTGGTGGGCGTTACAGAGGTGATGGACCCATGGAAGGGTGGATCCCTGTCAGAAATGCAGAATGTTGGTGGAACTGAACAGGGAGCACCCTGCCTTGTTGCTGTTGCACTGCTAAAAACATTAATCACTTTAGCTGCTAAATATCTCCCACTGGTGATCGCTAAATGTAGTTACTTATACACAAGCAAGCTCAAACAATGGAAAGTATATGAAATATGAACCCTTTCTTTGTGCTCGGGTGGGAACATTCATCTTGCTCTGGTGAGGAATGTTCACCTCACATTTCCGAACATTGTATTCAGCAGATGAACCATTTCCTCCTCCTCCTTCAGGTTTTGGTTTCTCCTTTGGAAACTGGTTGAGGGGCTGCGCTTAGATGGACTGTTAGAGTAATTATCAAAATGAGCAGGCGTGGCTGTAAAGATAGTGTCGTGTGATTTTATTGTTACGGGGTGGAGGGGGGTGGAAATTGGCTCAGTTCTTGTTTTGTTTTTCTGCAGTTCAGTCTATTGACATGTAGACAAGCAAGGGTCGCATTGGCAAGGAGTTGCCTTTTGGCTCTAGCAGTGTCCCCAGCTGGACAGAAGAGTGAAGAATGCAAGTGAACCTCAAAATAAGAAAAATTCTATAGCTGGCATCTTCTTATTAAGCAGAATATTTGCAAAGATTATGGAAATGTTGATGTTGCTGCTGAGTTTTGTCTTAGCTGTGCTATTCTGTCACTGGTAAATTGCTGAGAGAAACCTCCTTATACAGGCATGGGCATAATTTCACACGTCCTAAGGTAATGAGAGTAAATTATGGGGAAACTTCGTTCCTAAACAGTTGCTCTCAGTCCAATTTCACGGAAACTTTAACAATACAACAAATACAAAACCTTAAAAAAAAAAAGCCCTTAAAAATAGAGACGAGGTTAAAAGGAGCCTGTGTCTAATTTTGTTAGCATTGTGGTCCTAATTTGTCGCTTCTGGTGCCTTGAATTCCTCAGAAATTGCTGGTTTGTCTGCAGATCTGTAATTCCCACATGCTGTAATTTTGCCCGTAGAAATGTTAGCCACTGGCGGCTCTCCCTTTCCGAGCTGGAATTTTGAATGTTTTAGACTCCTCAGCAGGCTCTTTTTGTGCTTAATCTAGGTGGAGGCACTTGCCTCTCTCTTGTGTGGTGGTAGAAAGCCCGGAGAAGGCGGTGGTGATGAGCAGGGTGCTGGGGGCAGAAGGTGCCGGCTGTGGGTGTAAAGACGGTACTTGGTTTATTGGCTGCAGAGAGAAGTTTCTGCTGTTCGCCAGCAGTGTGACCATCCAGCAGATGGACATGCTGGAGAACCACGTTCTCCTCTTGTAGGACACCTCGAAATGTGAGATCGAGAGCTACTGCAGGAAAAATTCTGAGGTGTTTGCTATGCAAAGTCAAAGAATCTCCCAAATAATCTGCTCTGTAATTCAACTTGGCAAGTGTCAGCTATTCCTGTGAGCCTTTGGCTGGTTTGAAATCGCTAGTGATGTGCTTGGAGTTTCAGCTAGCACCCAGTCTCTACTTTAGGCTATATGCTTGTTATGTTATAAGCTGAAAGAATATATCATTTATTCTAAAGTCTGAAAACTTGACATGCTGAGATGAAAGGAGGGATGGATCTGAGTTGCACTTTAATCTGGCTTTCATCATTTCCATTGGGTTTCATCTTGGTGGTGGGTTGTTGTTGTTGTTGTGGTGTTTAGTTTGTTGTTGTTGTTTTGTTGTTTTTTGTGTATGTGTTTCGTTTTTTTCTTCTAGGAGCCCTGAGAAATTAAACCATGTTCTTTGTTTGCTTTTTACATCAAGTTTATCCTCTGGGCATTTCCTGTTGTGATTGTAACTGTTACTATACTCATAGCCTGAGTATGGATTTCTCAAGAGGACATGACAAGTAAATGCAATTAGCCAAACTAATCAGATCTTCAAGAGCTTGTGATGTAGCCGAACCTGTGGATGGAGGTTGGTCTTGAAGTGCAAAGATACTTTAATCTCTAGATATTTTTACTTTTCCACTCAGCTCTAAAATGAAGTGGAGTTCTGATACTTATTAAAAAAGTAATGGATGCTTCTTAAATCTGAAATACCTGCAGAGGGCTTTTTGGTTATACACTAATTATGTATTATTTTCATTTACAGTTAGGAATTGCAATTAGGGACTCTGTCGTGCTGTGTTCTGTGCAGATGAGTAATGACGATGATTGGGAGAACAGTATGGATCACCTGCCGTACCTTTACTCACTAATTCCTTCACTGACCTTTCCTTCTGTATCATAGGGACCTCTGTTGTTGACAGCTCTCAACCAATAAGGCTGACCATGGTTATCTTTGCTTCTAAACAAATTAATGAGGTTCTACGTTATTTAATACAAAGCAGAAGACTGGGCCTAAGCAGTCCGAGGAGGCATACGTGGAGCAGCAGTAACAGCACTTCATGCAGTCCCTGGTACGGCGAGAGGCAAAACCACGTTCTGTAATTTTATGAAATAAGAGTGTGTAATTTAAGCAAAACTCTATACTTGATAGGCTGCGACCATTTATTTTTCAAACATGCCTTGAGATGGTAGCAGTGGGTTTGTATGAAAAAGTTTGATTGTGGAGAAGGAATGTTTATTTTGGGTTGAAAAGGTTCAGAAAGGAAATGATATTCATATCTTGATCAAAACTGAGTAATGGGAAGTTTATAAAGTAAATAGCTGGGCTGAAGTTTCTTCATGTTAGTGTGAATACAGGGCAGTCGCAGAAGGTTTACACTGTACAACTGAGATAAAGTTTGTACTCATATTTTTCCTGCATGAGAAGGGATAAGTGGAAGAAGGATCAGAGAGCTCAGCCGTGGACACAGCCATGAAGTATTGCTGTTTATGTTACCGCAGAGTTGTAAGGTCCACAAGAGGGGATCCTGTTGCACAAACTACTGTGCTCTTTGATCCTCCCGCATCCCTGCAAGTGGTGCTGGAAGCAGGACAGCAAAGAGCAGGGGCAGGAAGGAGACTTGGTCATGTCAGGGGACTTGAGCAGGAGCACGTGGGAAACGCATGGCGCGTGTTCCAGGGTGACCATCCTGCAGAGCTGGGCACAGCCCCTCCAGCTCTGCCTTCACACCCAGCATACCAGAACTCTTCACAAATAGTCAATACAGTGGTCTGCTAATAATATTAATATCCTGTATTAACATAATATCCTAATGTTGATGATGATGCTAATGTCTGCATTGTGTTTGGAAACTGAGAACAGCAATTAGAAGAAGTCAAACCTGAAATGGCTTCTCAGAAACAAAGGTATCTTTTTGTCTACCTGCTCCAGTTGTTTTCAAGCTGCTAGAAAAACACTGATGCTCCCGTGGCTGCCTCTTGTTTCACAACAGCTTTCCAGCGTGGCAAAGCATCACGCTCCTGCAAATGAATCGGCAGTTAATTTGTGAATGAGTTGCCTTGCATACCTAATTTCCTTTCACACCTCTTGTTTGCAGCTGACGTTAGTGCATATGAAAACATGAAGCTTTCCCTGTGTTATACTGAGAGTGAGCATGTGTGTGCAAGGGAGAACAAACAGAAGGGCTTTGAAGCAAGAATATGATGATGGATGATATTTAAATACCTGTGCTTTGGCAAAAATTGATGATGTAATTCAGAGCACATCCATTAATATGAAGGCCTGGGAGAGGAAATTGATGCAACTCAAAGCACTTTAGGAGGTTCTGGAAGTAGTTTGTATCTAGCTGGAGCAATGGAGCTGAGTATTGGGACGTGCTTCTGCTGAAATAAGATGTGTTGGGTCATTTCGGAAGGCTTACTTGAATATTTGTAGGCAGTTACATTGTTAATTTTGATGTATAATGCAAATAAGTTATTATTTTTGTGCAGGAGAAGGAGGTAAAGTTCTTCATCCAAGATAATAATCTTTACCTGGAAATGGCCCATTTTCCCTAAAATTTCCTGTAAAGATAAGTACTTAAAAATTGTCTAAGCATAAAGTTTATTAGAGAGTATGTAGTAGGGAATCAAGAAATATTTTGCATATGTGTTTGAATAGTTCTTGCAGTATGGCTGCCATTAGGTTTAGATTATTTTGTTGATGGTGTTGCTGAACCATGACAGAAATCTCACTCCAGCTGTGCGTGTGAAGGGTGTAAATACCAGAACTAGCAATTTTCTTCAAGCATTTTCTTTGCATTTGAATGGAGCACCAAAAAAAAAAAGGCATCTGATCTGACAAGCAAACCTGATGATGGCTCTAGGAAAACACTTTTTGTTTTCAAAGCAATTTCTGCAGTTTTTCTCCACTTGTGTATTCCACAGTTTAGCTGAATAGAGCTGTATTATGCCTCCGGGACACAGCAGGATCCTTATGTCTATAGATGTTTTATGCAGTCTTTTCTTTTTGCAGTTTCCTAGGGTGGTGATGCCTGAGGTGAATATTTTCTTTCTCCTCACCCCCCAAAAGTGTGATATTAATAGCAACATAAAACTCGGAAATTATACAAAAAAGAAGGTAGGAGTAGGATGGACTATGTATGTGTTTGACAAATGTCTTTGTCATTTCTAACAACTGCATCTTCGAGCATCTGACAACATCAGTTTTCCCTGAATATCTGAAGTCCTCTGGGCCTTTTGGGCATCAGAAGACAAAGAACAGCAGTTTTGTGACCCCATCTATAAGGAGATGAATTAACAGTGTTCTCTGAATTGCCAGCTCATTTAAAAGTAATTGCAAGAGACTTCTCTCAATCTCTGCCATTTCAGATATCAAGTTGTATTTTCTCACCTGTAGAAGACACTTGATAGGAATGCAGCTTAGGAAAGGAAGAGATTTGAAGTCCTTTCAAGATTGGACAGTGTTACATGCACATTTTTAAATAGTGGCCATATAAAAGTCAAACTGCTGATCATATTCTGGACAGAGGAGGAAACCCCACTGTACTTGGGTTCAATTTTAATGTGTGTGGCGCAGTTCTCATTCCTCAGGGTCAGTTCCGTCACCAAGTGGGAGCAAAATGAGCAGGAGACAAAACCAAAATCAAATCCATTGCATGGGAATTTGAGTTGGTATGAAAGGCAAGTTTCTTAACTGAGGGAGAGGCAGTCTAGATACTCTAGCACCAGGAAAATACAAAGTTAAACTGATTTAGGGAACAATTTTTTCTAAATATATGTATCTTATAGTCCTAGTAAGTATAGCACTTTGGAATTCGGTTATACTTTCCTGTAGAAATGTCTCCTGGTTAAAACAGTGCCTGCAGGAAAGGACAGATGGTAACTCTTCCCCAGCTCACGTAGTGGATAAATGGGTGACTATGATCCTTCTGGCTATTAGCAGTGATATATATTAGGATGCTGCTAATTTTCCACGTGTTTGCTACATGTCTGAGATTCCGTGCAATGCTGCGGCACTACGATAGCTATTAAAAAGCAGTAGATACGTGATAGGCACTTCTCCAGGCGTTTTTGTTCTCTGTCCAGCTTTTCAAGAACAACCAGCTATGTGACAGTTCCTCAAAACTGCATCTGTTTCCTTGCGGATCACCAGGTGCCTTCCCAGGATGCCTGGGGTATTTCAAGCGAGGTGTTAATAAGGCTAATTTCTTAGGCAGATTGGTGTTCTGAATTTATATATGCATTGGCACGTATTATTTTCCTCTCAGTACCTTCTCCATTTCTATACATTTTTAATCCTATGAGGTCTAAGTCTGTGGTTGGGGACTGCAGGAGTCTGATGAAGTATGAACAAGACTTTGAAGGTGATCTGAGTATTTTGTTTCGTATTAATTACTGTTGTTGTAATGAACATGTGGTTGGTACAGTGAGCAGAAGTAGCATGTAGAGCAGTTTTTCCTATTTCTAAGAGAACCTACTGGTTTGTTTCCTTTCCCAAACCACCTGCATTTGATCCTTCCTCACTTCGCTTTCTCTCCAGTGCGAACCAGAGCACAGCGACCCTACAGCTTTGTGGTTTTGCACTAACATCTTTCAACCTGCCACAGACAGAAGAAGAAATTGGATAACATAGATGTAATTCTCTTTTGGTTGATTTCCTTCCTCTCATTGCTGTTGTCATGAACACGTGAAAATTACCTCTAGCGAAACACTTAAGCTGCGATATAATCTGCCAAGGGAATTTGGGCATACAGTACCTGCTTAAAATAACAATAAATTAGACAATTGAATGCCATATTCTCAATGCAGCTTTGAAAGTCTCTCGCTAGAAGTATAATTACAAATAAGATTTAAACAATGCCATTTATTTACACAAGCTTGCTGCGAGTCATGAATTGCACCTTTCTATATTAACAAAAAGATTAATTTTCTCTCGTGTTCATTTCCATCACCCACAATACCTTGCGGGGGGAATAGCCGACAGAGTAGATGACTTCTGGGACCCCATCTGAAAACCATTGGGACGCGGAGGCTGGCGAGGAATGCCGCAGCTCCCTTGAAGCAGCGCGTTCCTCCTGGATAGACCTGCCGTGCCTGTTCAGACCTGCACGGAGCGATCTGCCGCTGTTTGGGTGGCATTCGGGTCTGGCTTTTGGACTGACTTGAAAGCACCCTCGCTAGCTTGGCGTTTGCCTGTTGGAAAATAAAGTTCTTCGCGCTATGGTAGCTCACATATCTATCTTGTCAGGTCGTTGTGGATTTACCTGGCGCCTGTATATGCTAAAACATGTTCAGTGGTGACCTATATCCATACTATGGTGTGTTCTGCACTTCTATCCAGACCGAACTTCTTGTGATTCAGCACCAAGGGATCGAAAAAAGCAGCGGTCAGCAGTTCTCCACAGGCAGCTTCCCAGCAAACATCTTGCAGACCATCAGTGTTCTCATAGGCAAGTGTGATTCCAGATTCAAGGTTTTTGGGCCAGGCACGCCTACGCGAGACCTGAAGTCTGCTCTCCACCTGCAGTACATGTACCCCCATGGCAGAATGCTTGGCGAGGAGTTCCTTTTATCTGAGCATCGCTTTGTCTGATAGCACTGATCTTGGTGCTCAGTTTGCAGTACTTCCTGAGTCCTCATTTACTTTAAATTTACTGACCACACAGGCACTTTTGAGGATCAGATAGCATTGAGGTTTTTTTCCCTTTGCCTCAGACTGTGTTTGGTTTTTTTCTTTAAATATTTCTTCCCCTCTATATTATGCAGCATTCTGATGTGCATACAAGGAAGCTGCATCATTTTCTACTCAACATCTGAACCCAGAAAAAAATTATCAAAAGGATTGACATGTGTCCTAAAAGAAGTAGTTTTAATATCAGTGACTGAAGTACAGGACCAAAGAGCGTGGATTACTGTTCAGATTGAGGACTGTGTTGCCTTTTAATTTTAAAATAGATCTTTTCTTCTCTATTCAGAGAGAAGGCATGTTCACAGCATTCCAAAAGGCTGTTCTTTCAAAGGGAACTCTACCTTTTATGTTCTGTACAAGTTCAGTGGCTAAGCATCTTCTTCCTGACCACCTTCAGCTGCTTAGATGTTACTGCCTAAAAGTAGGGTGTGGGTAGAGAGGGAAAGATAAATACTGTTTGCTTTATTTCAGTGATAGTCCCCTGTGTGTAGCACCTGTGCCAAATCTTGATTATCTCTGAACATTTGACAGTTTTCCACTTCACACATAAACACATCCTGTGATAAGGAGTGAGAGTTCGGGACTGTCTGTCCTGAAAGTGATGTTTTATTGGCCAGCTATGAAACTTTAGATTATTAAACATCATTGCAAGAAATTTTACTCGGTCTATTTTTCACCAGAGTTGTGTGGTGTTACATCTTACTGAAAGACTGACAGTGTTGATTGACTGTCGTGGGCTAATGCACACATTTTCATGTTCATAGATAACAGTGCAGTAATAATGCTGTTTTTCTTCTGTATGGAAAGGAAAAGCCACCGTAGCTGGTTTCAGATCTATAATGCGTATAGCTGTTCTGAAACAGGAAAGCCAGTCTGGACTTTCCCCTTCTAAAATCTGTCCAGTAAGACCAAAATAAATAACTTCAGCAATTCCAGTAAAAGAAGACATTAATTGCAATGGAAGAAGTTTATTTTAAAGTGAGAGTGTTTGGTAAGTCAGTCTCTAGGTTACTCTTATTCCTCTCACCTCTTACTGTTTTAATCCATTGGCCAATTTGGGCCACGCTTGAAGAAAGAAGAGTTCTGAAAGCTTCAGTGCTGCTTGAGGTTTCATAGAAATTTGAAGTCAGGGAAATGAGGGAGTCCCTGTAACATGAGCTTAACACTTATTAGATGTGAAAAAGAAAAAAAACCACAAAGGCAAAAGCTTTTGAACATCCACCACCTCTGAGAGCATTAGAGAATGCTGTCTCAAGACGTAAAACCATAGGAAAAGGGGGGGTTATTGGTTCTGCTTTTAGGAAATAACTTTGCTATGAACTTGCCGTGAACCGGCTCGTGGGACCTCGCCAAGCCGTTCTTTGGAAAAGACTTGGGCTTCCCTGAGCCCTGTGCTGTGTTCACTGGTGATCTTGTGGTGAGCTGTCCTGGCTCCGAGGTGCACCTGTCATTAGGGAATTAATGCACATCTCATCAGCAGAAGCGTAACGTATTAGAGCCTCTTACTGTTCATAGTTAAGGGGGGAAACCCAGACTCCCTCTTTAACTGTATTGCAGTGTCTCCTGAAATGGGTGGAGGCTAGAGCCCTTTTTCTTCTACTGTGGTGTTAATTATAACAAATTAAAGTGTAGGTGACTTGCTGACAGCGCTTAAAAAAATCTGACTCTTCAAAAATGAAGGGTTCAACACCACCCTGCTTTTTTAAAAAACAGAAAACTGTCTGTGCGTGGTAAAGGGAAGGTTTTTGTATGTCCCAGAAAGAACGTGAAATTATTATTTTCTTCCCAAGTTCCCGTACTCACTTCCTTTTAAGAAATTAATTCCTGAATGCCCTGAGAGATAGTTCATGGAATTTGGTGTCAGGTGGACATTCACACAGTCATGTTAGGGTGAGACGTGTATTTGGCACTGGATGCTGGTGAATTGGAGTGTGGCACCTGACACCCCTGGCATGCTGCAGGGAGAACCAGGGTTCATCTTTGGCGAAGGATGAAGCCTCGTCCAGTGGAGACCAGTCCAGGCTTGGGCAAAGAGCAGGGAGCTTGAGCCTCATTCTGGGCTGTGCTGCTCTGTTATAGATGAGCTCAGATGTATCACCGCACCTCACACTGTGTCCCCTTCCCCATCTTTAAAACAGGGAATGATACTGGCTTAAATGATCAGTGCTTAGTACTTCCTAGGTAAAAACCACTGTAGTAAAGATGTTTCCATTTGCACAAGTCTGTTATTAACAAGAACTTGGGAACTTAACATCATTTCATTGCAACATTTCTCACTAGTGAACTGTGCTCACTATGGTGTGTTTACCTGCAGGAAATGTTCCCTTTTCTTCAATCCTAGTCTTTCCTTCAGCATGGTAGTAACTTTTTGATTCCTTGTTTTGCCTTGCAGCAGTGCAAACAGCAGCAGCCCGTCAGCGGTGTCGTATCACAGATGTCGTTTACTGTGAAGTCAGACCTTTGATCAAAGGCCTTTATGTTTGCAGTATCAGAGGCTCAGCAGCCTTTATCACCTACCCACAATCTACAAATAAAGTTTGAACACAGAAAGTGGTTAAAGTGGGTCTGCTTTACCAACACAGAAATAAAAGCTGCCCTAAATCAGAGAGACTCTCCTAATAACAGCAACAACGATGTTCCTGTCTGTTTTTTATTTGGGATGCACATGTCTTTTAATTAATCTTCCTTCTCCTAATTTCCCTTTCATCTGGGGCTCTTCTAAGCACTTCACAAGAACATAATAACCAAGCCCTACTGTATCTGTGACACACATGATTATTGTTATTATCTTCATTAGGCTAATGCAGACTCTGAAATTCTGCATGATCAAATAATTTACCCAGGGTTACATAGTGATGTAGTGTCAGGATTTGGAACAGAGTAGTCCTGTCTCTTAGGCCTGGGTTGAATTCAGGTTTTGCTAACACAGATATGGCTTTGAGGGTTGTGCATCGCTGTCTTGGTGCCATGGCCGAGCTCGCAGAGGTCCTGTGGCAATGCAACTGGGCAAAATCAAAAATGTTGCTGTGGAAGATATTTTAGTTTCAGAAATTGCTACAACTTTCACCAAATAAAACACTCTCTAAATAAAACAGGGCAAGCCAGGTTTGTGCTCTGGGCATTTCCTGGTGTCACTGTAGTCACAGGGCTCCACCAGTGACCACTTCTACTTATAGAGAAGCTCATGGTGCCAGGCTTATTTTAGTGCACTCTTTTCTCATCTAACTACACACTCTCATGCAGGTATAGGGTTTATACACACATTTTACTTCCATATCAGCCATGGAGCTATTGTAGAACATAGTAAATTCTTTAATAGGTCATATTTAAGAAGCTGAATGGAAGCATTTAAATGATCTCCTGTGATAAGTCCAAAGTTGGTTTCTTTTCTCTTTTGCCTACCAGTGCTGTGGGTAAGTTCTGGGTCTCTTAACAAGCTTTTGTGCCCCACGCAGATCTTCTTTGAATACCCACGTGCCTTGCTAATTAACTGTACAAACCACTTGCCTTGTCCGCTGGATGAATTTAAAGACATGTTGCTTACAATAACTAATGCAGCCATCAAGAGATGTGCACCGTACTTGATCGTTTCCCAGCACAGCTTGACCAGGACCCAGGAAGAAATGCAAATGCTTAATGCATTTCTATGGGAGGTGTGCACAAGAGGAGGAATTTCACATTGCTTTGTGCTCAGAGAAAGGTATTTTCAGTCAGTGGGAGATGTTGGAGTGGAGGATGACAGAAGGGCATTTCCACCCATACACAGATTAAAAAATGCCCGTGATTAGAGGGTGGCAGTGGCTGCTTTAAATAGTTATGGAAGAAAACACAAGAGGGTTCTAGGAGCCTACGTTGGCAGTGTGTGGTAATATACCCTCAAGCCTCATCTGCAGGGAAATACATCTCTGTTGGGTCATGTGAGGATATGAAAAAGCTCCTCTAAGTAGGACCTTTTGATTTATTTACATTGTATCTTATATATTAATGCACCGTGTAGTAGGATTCTTGTGTAGATCAACACACTCATGATGGGAAAGTTTCCCAAGTTAATTCAAGAGTGGGGAGAGGGACAGAGGAAGGGAATTTGCATTGAGTATGAGAAGCTGTTGTATGGATCACAGTGCCCTCCAGATCAGGAGGTGGGTGAGGAGACCCAGAAAGTCCCAGTTCTGGTGCCCTGGGGAGAACAGGTGGATGAAAGGGAGAAGCGTGCAAGGGTGGACTTGAGCAGCTTTATCCTCCTTTCTTTATGCAGAGTGACAGACTCGTAAACCTATTTGCCATGTTCAGCAGTGCTGTCTCAGACACGTTTAAAGCATAAATATAACAGTAAGGGCCGTTCTGGGATTTCTAAAATTAGGGTAGGTATTTTTATCTGCAGCCAAAACCTTTTTCATCTGGAAGTTAAAACAAGAAGATTTGGGAAGAAGATTTAGCTAGCTACTTGAAATAGTAGGGTGCTTCTTTTTCCTTTCTCCTCCTTCCTTCTCCTCCTTCCTTCTCCTCCTTCCTTCTCCTCCTTCCTTCTCCTCCTTCCTTCTCCTCCTTCCTTCTCCTCCTTCCTTCTCCTCCTTCCTTCTCCTCCTTCCTTCTCCTCCTTCCTTCTCCTCCTTCCTTCTCCTCCTTCCTTCTCCTCCTTCCTTCTCCTCCTTCCTTCTCCTCCTTCCTTCTCCTCCTTCCTTCTCCTCCTTCCTTCTCCTCCTTCCTTCTCCTCCTTCCTTCTCCTCCTTCCTTCTCCTCCTTCCTTCTCCTCCTTCCTTCTCCTCCTTCCTTCTCCTCCTTCCTTCTCCTCCTTCCTTCTCCTCCTTCCTTCTCCTCCTTCCTTCTCCTCCTTCCTTCTCCTCCTTCCTTCTCCTCCTTCCTTCTCCTCCTTCCTTCTCCTCCTTCCTTCTCCTCCTTCCTTCTCCTCCTTCCTTCTCCTCCTTCCTTCTCCTCCTTCCTTCTCCTCCTTCCTTCTCCTCCTTCCTTCTCCTCCTTCCTTCTCCTCCTTCCTTCTCCTCCTTCCTTCTCCTCCTTCCTTCTCCTCCTTCCTTCTCCTCCTTCCTTCTCCTCCTTCCTTCTCCTCCTTCCTTCTCCTCCTTCCTTCTCCTCCTTCCTTCTCCTCCTTCCTTCTCCTCCTTCCTTCTCCTCCTTCCTTCTCCTCCTTCCTTCTCCTCCTTCCTTCTCCTCCTTCCTTCTCCTCCTTCCTTCTCCTCCTTCCTTCTCCTCCTTCCTTCTCCTCCTTCCTTCTCCTCCTTCCTTCTCCTCCTTCCTTCTCCTCCTTCCTTCTCCTCCTTCCTTCTCCTCCTTCCTTCTCCTCCTTCCTTCTCCTCCTTCCTTCTCCTCCTTCCTTCTCCTCCTTCCTTCTCCTCCTTCCTTCTCCTCCTTCCTTCTCCTCCTTCCTTCTCCTCCTTCCTTCTCCTCCTTCCTTCTCCTCCTTCCTTCTCCTCCTTCCTTCTCCTCCTTCCTTCTCCTCCTTCCTTCTCCTCCTTCCTTCTCCTCCTTCCTTCTCCTCCTTCCTTCTCCTCCTTCCTTCTCCTCCTTCCTTCTCCTCCTTCCTTCTCCTCCTTCCTTCTCCTCCTTCCTTCTCCTCCTTCCTTCTCCTCCTTCCTTCTCCTCCTTCCTTCTCCTCCTTCCTTCTCCTCCTTCCTTCTCCTCCTTCCTTCTCCTCCTTCCTTCTCCTCCTTCCTTCTCCTCCTTCCTTCTCCTCCTTCCTTCTCCCAGATTTCCTGTCTCAGCAGTGGGCTGCAGCACCAAGTTGGGATTACAGTTTTAGCCACTTTTTCATCTGTGGAGGATATGGTATAGGTAATTCCACTTTTTCCTGCTTTAGCACTTAAAGGCATATGATCATCTCCAGATCTAGGTCCCAGAGGGAGATTTGTGTTGTGGACGTTAGCATTGCAAAGCTGCTTTTAAAAATCAGCATGCAGCTTGGCAGGAGCACTGGAGATGTGCCCATATACCCCTTCACTGGTATGAAGTTGATTACCAGAGCTTTTTATTAACCCAGGGCCACAGCAGTAGATTAGTTGTGCTTCTACTAAGAAACTGGTGGTTCCGTGCAGTAGAAACCTGCCCAGAATGTTCCCGACATTCTCTGCCAAGCATCTTTACCACCCGGCTGCAGTTCTTCTACAGGCCACTCTGTGCAGGAACCTCTGATATGGCATCTCCCTTGCATTTTATAAAACATTCTTTGTAGTACAAAAGAATAGGAAGCTCTTTACGATTACATCCAATGATAACATCATGCCCTGGACAGCTTGTGATGTTCCAAAATAGCTTTGAGGCATTGCTAAGCAGAAGCAAAATGCAAATGAGAAATGAGGTGCAGTCACTTGGAAGGATGTCCAATCCGAGTGCATATTTCTACAGATTTGATAGAAATCTTCTTAACTGGAGAAATTAGCTGTCATCTGCTGTAAACCATCAGTCACTAATTGCCCCAGTTGTTCACTCTTATCTTAGTCTTCCATGTCACAAAAGTCTGTGTGGCTATGAAAGGGAAGGGAGTGGGTAAAAAATCCTCACTCGCTAGAGTGTGATGTTAGAGAACATAGAGGATTTCTTCTGTTAGCCTTCACAATCTTGAAATGCGATGTAGCGGCAGCCCCAGACACGTAGCTGCTGGTGCGTAGAAGGTGCACCCGATCGCACAGGCTTTTTGGTGCCTGTCTGAAAAGCCTCAAATCCAACAGAGGATATGTCTGAAAATAACAGTGCAAGTTCTTGTGGTCTGTGTGAATGAGGGAGGTGACGAAGTGACCAGCTAGAGGTTGTGCTTGCGCAGAATTAGGCTGAGAGCTGTTACCCTCATATCATGCATGCCATTAGTTCTCAGGTTAGTACTGTTAAAATATTTGCATGTACTGTGGCTGGTTCTAAGCAAGTGATACCTGCCCACTTATTAGACAAGAAGTTATCGAGCATTCAGTAGAATAAGGTAGTATCCTGCAAATGTGTTTGGTTAAAATATATGCAAGAAGGTGTAAAAGTAAAGGCATCAAATTGATTCTGAGAACAAGAGTCTAATCATTTTATCCTCTCTAGAAAAACACATAAGTGACTCTTTATTGACTTTTGTCTAGCCAGAAAAGCATGAGAATAGAGCTGTGAAGTCCATAGCCACATCTGTACAAAGCCAGCAAAAATCTCCAAAATGTCTAAAAAAAAAAAAGAGATTTTGTAGATACTTATTTTAATTTCCTTGCAATTTGTGGCTCCTGCCGGTTTCCTGACTCAGCCTCACTCCGGTATGGTGATACGCCAAGTTTTCCAATAAGGAAAACAAGGGAGTGGTGACTCACTGGCTGGATTTGTGTGCACTTGATTTGCTCCATCATTATCTACACTGTTTTTATTTATTTTAATGAGTTCACATACAAAGTCTCTGAGATACGTTTCGTTGCATGATTAGCTAGACTAGTTAATCTTTGGTAAACATTAGAAAACCAGGAGAGAACTAGAGCTTTGCTAGCAGGACCACTTTTCTCTGCCATAGCACACGTAAGGAGAGTGTAAATGGGGGGAGTCTCTGAATTTTCTAAGATTTGAATGTGTGAAATAATAATGTTCTTGTTTTTTGAGGCTCTGCTCTTTGATCTGAAAATCTGTCAAGGCCGCTTTTACATTTTCCCTCGCTAAAGCCTGTTCTGTTCTGCGTTGAGCAGGTACAGCAGTGCTCAGCGTGCCTTGCCTGGTTTGTGTGAGCTGAAAACTAGGAAGAGGGTCTGAACTGAGTCCCGAGATTGATGTGCTGGGTATGGGAGCAGGATCTGGCCAGCTGTGGCTGAAAGCTCCTAATGTTCCCTGTCATTTTAAATGACCAGTATAAACCTTAGCTACTACCTATGTTTCTGTCGGTTGCTTAAAACTTCTGATTTTACCATTCCACATAAAGGAATCTTTCCAAGTCCCAATGAATGAGTTTGTTTCAAATTCAGGTCTAGGTGCCCATTCATTTTATCCTGCCCTTTTATCCAAATCATGTCATTTGTCTGTAATTGGAGTCTTCCCTTGGCTTGTGGGAATTGCACAGCTGATTAAACTGGGCCAAGGCAGGAGTCTTAAAGTGAGATGAGGCAGGGATAAAATTAAAGATCTCTTTAATAGGGAGCTGTATGGCAGAGGTGGAAATAAGGGGGAAGTGACGCTGTGAGCTTAGTCTCAGATTTAACCCACGTCATTTTGCAGTTTTACTGGTGAGACCTGTTGTTGCATTGCATCATAAGTGGAAAATCTTCAGTTTTTTGGAATTTATTTAAGCTCTTGGGCTCATGTTGGCTGACTATCCCATGTTCCCCATTAGACAAGGGCTTCCTTCCCAGCCATAGTCCTGGGAACAGCCCTACACTATAATTAAGAAGATGAGGGATTTGATTAGGGTGTGGTTTTGCCAGTGAGGCACCCAGCATTTGGCAGCCATGGTTGCATTCAAATTCCTATTTGTTTTGATTTTTTGTTTTGTTTTTTTGTTTTAAATCCGAGCAGGACTAGCTGTCCTGTGCTGCCTTCCCCAGACGCCCTGACCCTGTGTTAATGATGCCTTGTGCTAATTGATTCTACACCTGATGAACATTTTTTTATCCCCTCCCATGCTTGCAGACAAGTTTGTGCTTTGCATACAACATTACAGTGGATTTATAGCTGTATTAGAGGAACCGTCATTTATTATTACCTAGCCGCTGCCAGAAAGAGAAGGAGACGTCATTTTTTAATATATTTTCTTCTCTAAGCCCTTGGTTAATTGGATTCCTTATTTTTTTTTTCCTAATTATTAATTACTTGTGACATGCCATGCAGGTAAGCCAATAGCCTTTGGGAATGAATGAATAGCTCAGATACTTCCCCACTGATATTACAATAATGATAAAAACATTGAATGGAATAAGTGGGTGTGACAGGTGGTGCAAGGATAATATTGGGTTTTATTTCATTTCCCAAGAAGCAATGTGCTTGGCTGAGGGGAAGCACCTTTCCTAATGAAAGCTCCCTGAAAATGGGTAAAGAGGGCACACAGCACATCCTCGTGTGTGTCTCGGTGGGTTTTTCTCGGTTTCCAACACAGGCTCTGCCATGAGCCCTCACCCCGGCACCGTTTGGCACATGTGGGCAGTGGGAGGCTCCGGGTGTCCGGAGGCTTTGGGCTCTCACACTTGCCCATCCTGGGGTTTTGTTAACGGGTTTTTAAGCAGCTGTTTCATGGCCTGGGAACAACTGCAGTGTTGTGCACCGAGACCCCAGCTCGTTGTGCTTTATTACTCAGGGAAGCCCCTTTCTAAACATGGCACTGTGGGTGGTGGCAGCTTCTTTTCAAGGCTTTCTAGGTCACAGGTTTGTTGCATGCCAGTTTCTTGCATGAGCAGATCTTAGGAAACCCTTGTTTTGATTAGGCTGGCTACTCATTTTGTTTTGTTTGTTTCTTTTTGATGCTGCAACACTATTTCAAAACCAAAGACTTTTTCACAGATGCCTACTGTCATGTCATACAACCATGGAAATCAGTTTTGCAGGAGAAAAGTCTGTGTGTGCGTCCTAAGGAAGCTCCTGTCTGTATTTTCAAGCACAGTATCACCACTTATTTAGCAATATTTAAAGAGCAGGCTTGCTTCTGTTTGCATGTAAGACAGGGAATGCTTCCATGGCAATCCAGAGAAGGTGCTATTGGACTTTAGTTGTAGATTTGCTAGCTCTGGTCGCAGTGGGAATTAATCTTGAGGTACAAATATCAGCAGGGCTACCATGGTGGTTTTCTGCACCTGAGCATTTAAATTGGGTCCAAATAGTGAAGCTGGTGTTTAATAACTAGTGGGTGGCTGATGTGAAGCCGGCTGGTTTGAAGCTTGGAGATGTGTGTGTGAACTGCAGTCACACCTTGGGCTTGCAGTGAAGATACAATCACAGAGACCTCAGAATAAACTTCTCCCCACCTAATCTTTTCACATGTCTCTGAACAGACATGTGTGTACACCACTCCTATGTCTCCTGAAGTATTATTTGAAGCAGGTTGAATATGGCTGCAAGCACAAGGAAGAGCCCGATGATAGGAAGGTGGTTTGTACCTTTAATGGTAGGAGGCCAGGGCTTGGCTGTCCCTGCTTAGTTCCCTCCATCTGAGGGTGCTGGTCCTGGAAGATCCAGGGAGCACAGCCTGGAAGGAAAATGCCTTTCTAAGGATGGAGAGGTGGGTAGCAACAGGGAATGGAGGAAAAAGAGTTGTTAGTGCGGAGTGTGCTCTGGATCTTTGGGAGCCAAGAGAATGGGTGAAACTGGGCTTGGGTGAGACTGGGTTCTCCTCCATCTCCTTTGAGGCTTCCCCAAAGAGGGGGGTGCAGGTCCTGGGCTGCATTGGGGTGGGAGGGACACAATCACTATCAGTGTCCAGCCTGCATCATGTGCAGAGCAGTGTGCTGCTTCCTTTCAAGCACCGTAATATTTCCCCATGAAAAGATACCTTTAAAAATGCACATGCTTTTAAAGTAAGTAGTTCTGTTGGCCAGTGGTATTAGAGCACACGCACCGTGTTTGAAGAATGTGCATTGGCATTTCCAAAGCAAGGCTTGGTGAGCTGAAAACCTGTGGCTTTGTGTCTGTAGCTTTGTGCTCAGTGCACAGCTTAGCTCTGTATTTTGCACCTGCCTTGGAAGCAGTTTGAAATCAAATCTGCTGTTTTGTTTTGGTAAGTGGAAAATGGGGCTCACCCAGGGAAGCTCTAATACTTTTTGGCTTTGAAATTGTGATTTTATTGTGGCTTAGCTTATGAACACTGTTTCTTACCATGGCGACTCTTTATTCATATATACAGGTGGCAGTAATTAGGTGAAGAGCCCATGTTTCTTTTAAATATAAAGCAGAACCAAGATACTCTGCACACTAGATCTGCTATGGAGGAGTTCTGAAAATGATGGTTAACACAAGAAACGTCTGTACTAAGATGACCTTCTGTTCAGAGCATCTTTTTACCCCATACCAGGTGGCCTTCCAGTCCTGCAATTTCTGTTTTGTTGTAGCTCTGGCCAGGAACACAAAGCCTATCTAGGCAAGCATTTGCCTCATGCGTGATGAGTACCACCTACCTCCCTGTTTGAAGCCTGAACCATGTACTTAGAGGAAAATTTTCCTTTCCCATGGCATTTCCCCGAAATCAGAGATAACTTAGGCCATTAAACATGGTCCTGCATTCCAAAAACCTCAGAATTAGGTGTTTTTATTGACTGTTTGTGAAATGGCCTTTAAAAGTGGCACCAGTGCTCTGGATCCTGCGCTAACTAGATCCTAGAAACCTTGTAATGCTGTAAACAGATGAGGTTGGCCACACTCCTCGATTTACTTGACATTCCTTCCCTATCTAACAGTCAACACCCAAAGACCTTTTATCCTCCAAATTGCTCTTAAAAGTCCTCTTCATGCCCAGTGCCCACAAAAATCTGATGACTGCCTTGGTGTTTTTGTCAGGTACTTCAACACTAGCATGGCAGGCCTGGTAAAATAACCTTGATAGGGCTGCAGTAACCAGTCATTCCTCTGGCTGGGTCTCCCAGTCAGTCCTATCTCTGTGCCCATCTTGATCAGCGCTCCTGGCCAGGTGCTGCTCGTGTTTCATCTCAATGAGTTCCAAGCTCTACATCAGCATTAACAGTGTCTGGTTCAGCTAGGAAGATACTATGGAAGGTTGGCACCATCTTTCCTGTATGTTTGTTCAGTCCTGAAAATGCCAAATGTACTTAAGAAATAATAGGTGAGAGCATTAACTTGTGCCATGTAATCATGAAGATGTCCCATAGCCACCAGCCCTGCTGAGAGGCTGTCTCAGGAAGAGTGGTGCCTGTTTGCTGCCCATGGCTATTTTGAGATCTTCCTGGGACATAGGTATGAATTTTAATCCAAGAAAGGCCTTGTCAGCCTCATGGGGCAGCCTCCCTTTTTTAGATAGCATCAGGTGCCATGGGAGCACATCTCTACAAGGAACATGGTCATTGTCTGGAGCCTGACTCCAGCTGTCTCTGCCTTCCCCTCATCTCGAAGCAGAAGAGAAAGTCAAAAGCTCTATCATTTTCCTGTCTTCTCCCCTAGTCTATCATTGCTTAATTGTATCCCTAAAGCTTATTAAAGTCTGTGGTGATTCATTGCCATGGCGAGGTGGAAACAGAGCTGAGGAAATTTAAGAGAGAATTGTCTGCCCACGTGAGTGTGCTGAGCGGAGTGAAACTCCTGTCCGTTCACACACGTGTTGCATCATCTGGTTGCAGCTGCCTCTAATTTAATCTTCTAAATCCCATCTCAAAACACCTGTAGCCCAAAGAGAATATAGAATAGACTGGGAGTAGGAAATCCATGCCAATTACACATGTAGATCTCTATTAATAATCTCAGACATTCTTCCAAGCTCACACAAGACTTATAATTGTGGTTCTATACTGTCCTGTTTCATTGACCATCCCCAGAACCTGCTCCCTCTCCACCACCAGAATGAAGTTGTAGGCTTAATCCAAGGTGGCTACACTTCAGTGTCCTAAATGGATTTCATTTGTGGCTGCAATAGCTAAAGCTTGTAAAACACATTGTGATTTCTTGTGGGAAAAAAAACACTGTGGAAGTGTAAAGCCATTGTCACTGGACAGATAATTTCTTTGTAATGAACTGGGGAGGACCTCCTCTGCTTCATTGTGTAAGCACCATTATAATCCTGTGTACTTGCTGTTCTGGTTTCTGATGCAAATCAAAAAAAAGTCTTCTTTCTGAGGCTATGTTTTCCATCACATCCCAGGCTCCTGCTCCTCATAGTGTTTGGTGGTTTAACGTGCCTCTTAGGCATCCTGGTGTGGCTGGGAATACGCTGCTGTGGGCAGGACTGGCCCCTTTCAGGGTGGTGGAGGGAGCTCTGGACATCTGTGTGTGTTCCATCATGGGACTGGGAGCACAAAATCCCAGAGTGGTGGAGACTGGAAGGGACCTGTGGAGATAATCTAGTCCAACCCCCCTGCTCAAAGGATCTGCCTCCTCGGACAGTTTTAATAATGCAGCGCTACAGCTCTTCATCTCACTTTTTCCATCACTGAATCGATCCTTTTGGTGTCCCGTGGCAGGACAGTGGTTTGTGCCATTTTGCTTCTTGCACAGGCTATTGGCTTCCTCTTGACCCTTGTGCACCTGTTAGTTTAGAAGGAATGAATTTGCCATGAGTCTGTCTGTACCAACTGCTTCTTTACCCCCCTCCTTTCAGGCAGTGATAGACATGGATAAGATTCACACTCTTCCCCACCCTGAGCCTTCCCTGCTCGGGGCTGAACAGTCTGATAGATTGTGGAACGGAGGATTGCTGTAGGAGGTTGAACTAATATTACCGGGCCAATATTGGTGCTCTAAAAGCCAAACTGAATGCTGCCCTGAGTAAATGGTGATGTACAAGTAATATGGAATACGACAAATGAGCTTTCTTGCTTTAACCTTCCTTCTCTGTATCTGTTTTGCTTTAATACCATTAATTTATAGCTGTTTTCTTGGCATTGTCCCAGATGTTTTCTGGGAATAGTTATCTCTTGGGTCTTTTATCTCTTTGTGTTTGTCATTTAGTGTGATCCTGGCAGTTCCAAAAGCCGAGATATTTATGATGAGCAAGTTCAGGTTGGCACTTAGTTGATTCCCATGACCTGCAGGGATGAGCAGAATTATTGTGTGTGCACATACAGAAAAAAAGCCAGTGTGAAAACTTTAGAAGTTATGTGTCTAAACTACTGGAATTTTTCACAAAAGGTTTGTGTTGTATGCTTTTCAAAGGCTGAAGGCACTGAGTTCCTTCTCTCTGTTTTCCTTGTAGGTGTGTTACTAGACATCCAGCAACACTTCGGAGTCAAAGACAGCGGGGCTGGCTTATTGCAGACAGGTGAGAGTATTTGTTTCCTTGCTTTTTGCAACCTTTCTCTTCTAAGAAGGGCGCTTTCAAATTTCTTCAGTTATGGCCCTTGGGCACATTGCTTTTGAAATATTCTCCTACTAGGAAGGTGAGTGCACATGAAGGGCTTTTTGGTTTTGATTTGCTGGTGAGCATGAGTTCAGGGTTCAGAATGACTTAGATGCAGAATGGGCTAAAAGCAAACAAACCTAATGATACTGTTTATGCCGACTAAATTAAAAAAGGAGATGGCTTCTTCCTCTAGGTCAGAACACTCGTAATGAACCAACAGCAGGCTCCTGTTGTTCTTACTTTGCTTAACTCTCTGTAGGTTGGTAATAAGTGTGATGTATGATGTCCTTCATGTGCTCTACAGAGAATCTGTTGAATGTTCAGTAATTGGGAATACAGTGTGGCATGAAAATGTAAAACTCATCAGGACAAGTACCTGAGGATGCAAACTGCGGGAAAGGCTAACAATCATTGCATTCATGGTGACTCATGGAGTAACAATAGCCCGATGATTTTGGAGCTGTTAGCTTCGGAGATTTCACTCCTTGTGTTTAAGGGAGAAGGATTATTGCAATTGCGATGTCCTTTTAATGCAGTAGACATTTTAATATTGCAACATCTGCAGACAGAGCTCTAACACCCCAGGACAAACCCAGCTTTCCTGGCCTCAAGTCCCAAGGTGCTTTAGAGCCTTTGTCAACAGGCTGGATTTGATGACATTGAGTAGCATTCTCAGATAGTTATAATAGCACAATTTGATCTTTATGAAGAGTTGAGAGGACTAGCCAGAGAGAAAATGCAGGATTTTAAGGAAACAGTCTGGTTTGGAAACTTCCTACAGAATTATTAGTTGGAGTCACAGATATGTGGTGCTGTGGTTGTCTTGTCACTGTTGTCTGTCTCAGGGACCCATACTGGAACAATTATATCCCCCAAAAAAATAGAATTCAATTAGGATTAGAAATAGCGTGCCAGAAAGACATTTTTTCCATGCTTTTTTTCCTGCGCTACTAAATGCCTGTCAGAAGCTTGTCCGTGAAACTGTAACCAACAATAAAGTGTATTAAATCCTTCATTCTTTATGCTCCCACTAAAGGTGAGAATTTTCTGGAGCTCTGTCATTTGGCCCTTGATTTCTCACTGTATGATGTACTGCGTTATGTCCTTCTTTTTATTTTTCTGCAATCCATGGCACAGCAGGGTCCTCATTTGTGGTTACAGCTTCTTGGTAATGTTGCAATACAAGCAATTAATAACCATTTGCATTAGGGCTTTGAAAACGCTGTCGTTGTGGGACGGCAGAGTTGAGCTGAGCTGATATGTGCAGCACGTGTCCAGAACAGGAGTCCTCAGCTTTATGAGCGTTACTGATTATAAGTAGCATCAATCAGTTATGCCCGAAGTGGCACTGGTTGTCCGTCAGGTTCTTTTCTACAGCAATTATTTGTATTTATTTATTGTACTCAGAGGAACAGGTCCTCAATGTATCATTAGACACAAAGTGCCTTCAAGAAAATATTCTGGTGGAAAGTGACACTTGCCAGAGCATGTATTTAATCTTCATTCCCCTCAGTGGATGAAACTGTTCTGCAGATGATTTACTGACAGCAAGTAAGAGCCAAGCTCCAACAGGGCATTTCATTTGTTAATTGCAAGAAATGTTATTTATCTCTCTAGCAAACGTACAGGGCAGCTGAAAACAGTGTCACTGAGATATTGCAAGATCACTGCTGACTGTGTCAAGAGTTTTCTAACTGATAACTGGTGCTTTAAGAAAAGCAATATTTTCTCTTGTTATTTTGCTCATCTGAAAACTGAGGGCTTGACTTTGCCCCTGAAATATAGATAATAATGTATTAATCACAGTGCCATCACAGGAAAAGAATACTCACAAAATAAAACACCACTTTGCGTAAGTAAGGGTAGGAGCACATAACTGAAAACTTATTAGATATGTTACTTCAGCTTAACAAGTTTCCGTGTTGGCAGGTGGCCTGTGGCCTGTGTCCCCTTAACCGTGGTGAAATAAAACATGTACTAAACCACCAGAAACACTAGTTTCAATCTTCTGTTTGTTCTCTAAGTCTGACCTGTCTAGATGTGCAGACTGGGGAAAATGGATGCAGAGTGCAGAAGTATGTGACCAAGGTTGCAGAGAAAGGCTGTAGTGGAACTGGGCCCAGGACTGATGTCTCCCAGAGCTCAGCCTTGACCTTGAACAGTTCCTTTGCAAGCAGAGAGATAGAAATATCATTTTATTCCCAAGAGATGGTCCTGCGAACTAATTGAGTGATGTGAGACGAAAGACTGCTCATCCTGAATATGTCCTCTGAATAAAGAGTGGATTAGTCCTCAGGTTGTTAATCCTGCATCTAAATGAGTCCTAAATGAATTTACAATGTTAATGAGGGGGAGTGAAATGTAGTATTGACTGGCAGTTCATATCACTCATCAAACAGGCTTAAATAAAAATATCCTTCTAAGTGAGAAACAAGGCTGCAGACAGTTTTAGAAAGAGATAGTACTGAAACCTCAAACAGCGAGGGGAAAAGAAATCCACCAAAGGCAACGTCTGACCCTGCGTTCGTACCATAACCCGTTCTTTGCAGACACAGCCAATCTTGTAGCGCTCTCTCTCCAAACATTCAAAAGCCAATTCATACACTTTCAGCTTCTGCTGCTCTCTGGAAAGCAAAGGTGATTGGTTTCTTAGGAACTGCAAAGGCAGAATTTGAATTTTTATCTTCTTTTATATTAATCCCAAGATACAAGCTGCTCTTTGCCTAAGAGATATAAAGAAAGCTGGTTAGAGGGACACCATAGCTGCGTGTACAGAAGAATCACAGGGACACCCCAGCCTCCTCCGTAATGGAAAGGAGCAGAACGTGGTAGTTGTCTCGGCAGCAAAGATCTGTGGCAGCAAAGGACACGCTGACAGATGGATCACAATTGCTGCTTGCTCGGTAGCATTGCAAAGTAACACAGTAACTGTGTTTATTCCAGAGCCTCCGTTATCTCTTGGTGATGCTACGATTTGGTGCTGATCTTCCTTTTTAAAGCGCAACATACACAGTTATGTAAATAGTAGTTAAGTTCACTTAACTGTCCTACAGGTCTGCATCTGAGCTTTCTTGTGCTTTTCATTTCTTACGGGTTGCTTTTCCCAGCTGGAAGAAGGATACTCTTGGCTGATCTCAAGAGGTGACAGAGCATCTCCTTGCCTACTTGAGCTATATGGCTGCAGTCAGTCAATACATTTTTAAGCCAAACCATACAAAAAGTCTTTCCCATGTGTGGAGTTAGGCAGGAGCAGCAATTTGGAGTCACCTCTCAAAACACAAAAGCTGAGAAGATGGGCAACTGGATTTGTAGCACTGCTTCAAAATGCCGTTAACCTTCCATATATATTTAGACCACAGAAGCAGTGCCCCAGTGCTATATTCTGGTTTTCACTAGATTTTTCCTCTTCTTTCTTCAATTTTTGTGCTTTATTGCTCTGCTTTCCTTGCCCTTGGATTCATTTTGCTTTTGTGTCTCTTGCCAGTGTCTGTTTAGCACCAGAGCTCCAACAATAATAGCGCCTGGCTCTCAATAAGGTTTGTCTTCTGTGGATCTCAGGATGTTTTATATAGGAAGGGATAATGAGGCTTGCCCTTTTCTACCGATCAGGAAATGAAGAAAGCCAGATGGGAGAAATGACCTGCCCAAAGTCACACAGCGGGTCTGAGGCAGAGAGAACCGCGGTCCAGCTCTGGAACGTGCAGCATTCAACTAGGTTAATGCTTAGACCCGGAGATTTGATCCTTGTTAATGGGCACCTTAATCTTCCAGCCAAGGCAGCGCAGGCTCAGGGGAAGGCACATAAAACAGCGGGGACTTCTGCATCAGATGGAGGGTATGGCAAGGATTCGTTTGAAATGCAGAGGGAAAAAGCATCTGCCTTCAGAAAGAGCATGGGGATGTCATTAGAGGAAACTCTGGTAACCAAAAGTTTATACCATAAGGTCAGAAGCAAGGAGCTGTAAGGAAGTGAGATCTGGAGGGACTCATTAAAGGTGAATAATCATAGATAACTGGGGCTCTGAAAGAACTTGTCTCTTCTCACCTGGAGACAGATGGGCATTCTCCCAAATGCCTTTCAGCCCCTGGTTTTCCAGGAAGCCTAGTGATGCCAGGTACTTTCTTAAATCTTGTTATGGGCTCTTTCTTTCCTGTAAGGGTCAACTCGAACTAAAACCTCTGTTCACTTGAAAACTGGATCCTTTACTGACCTGAGTTGCCCTACGTCTTGAGCTGACCTTGTGTAACCTCGCAAACGTGTGAGCAGCTCTGGTGTGCTGTGATTGTATCAGCCACACTACGGGCATGTGAAGTGAGGAGGGGACTAGAAATTGTGGAGGGCAACGATGGGATAAATCAGACTTGCTTGTTCACTTAAGGTTTTTCTTCAGCTCCCTTTGACTCTCACCTTCTTATGATGACAGCCCATACCGTTCTAACATTTTTAATTTATTCCACACAGAGAGCCCTGCCTCTGGATGAGGTGCTAACCTTGCGTATGTGTGTAATACATGAGTTGCAGGTGCCACATGTTTCTTTTCTCCCATCTGCTTCTACCTGAATACATACGGTCTTGCTTCTCATCTGTGCTATGCATAACTAAATCAAATCTTCATCTTTCACTTCCTGCTGCACCTGCTTAATTTTTCTTCTTGTTAGAACACAGGAACTCATATTCTGGAGATTTTCCTGTTTTCTACTTAGAATTCATGGCCTTTCCTTTTGAATGAATGACATCTTGCACCAGAGCACCTCCCAGGGCCCTGGTATCTCGGGTGTCAAAGCCAGAAGGCAAGACAGAATGATTTGTACGTGCTTGTCTTGATTCATCACTGCACGTGGTTTGGACCACTGTGCCCCACCCAGAGCAGGTGACACCGCTGTCACCTTCCCTTCCTCCAGCCATGCTAAGCATTCTTATCCACGTTCCTTCTCTGGCAGTGTGGGCTCTGGATGCCAGGACAAGCTGGAGCTCTCTGCCAAAAGGAGAATCCTCGAAGTCATATTAATGAGTGAAACTTTTTTCCCCATTTCCTTGTCCATACCTGATTGTATATAATTTTTTGGAACTCCTCCAGCCTTCCGTAGCATGCCGCTGCTCTAGGGATTGAGAAGTTTGTATAGCGCAGCTCCAGTTTGAGTGATAAAGATGAAAAAGCAGGGCTCTGTACTCAGTGAGCCTCGATTAATGTTGTGACAAGGGTGGTTCTTTTACTTATCAAGGTAGAGTGAGTCAAGGTAGTCCAGAGCCTGATTATTGCCCATGTAAGTCCTTTACAAGTTCCGACAGTCCTTTTTTCCTGCGTGCTAGAATAGTGTCTGATACGGCAATCTGAGGGTCTGATTCATGAAAGCAGTTAAGCCTATATGGAAATCCCCCTGCAATCAAGAATGAAAACATTCTTTCGAATCAGTGAGCAGGTTATAGGAAAATGTGTTTGTGCCCTAGCCTAGTCCCCCGAACACCAAGGACCAAACTATAAAAATGCTGTTTACACTGTGCACCCTCACTGGACAGCCCTAGATTGCAAAGTAAATAATCCTTGGTGGAAGGGAATGGGCAGGGGAAGGAGGGGAAGATGTCCTTGCCTCCTGCTGATGGGAGGTAAATGCTGGAGCCAGTGTTGCACTTTGTCTTTTTATTGTACCTGTCAGCAAGCGAGTGCAGATTATTAGAACAAGGAAACTCTCCAGGCTGACTTGTCTTCATTGATACCTTGATTTGATGACACTGCAGGGCCACTGACACAACAGTTTGTTTTCCTGTCCTGTCTTCCTGTTTGCAGAAGGAAGGTCTGTCCTAACCCTTGGCCTTTCAGACAGGGCAGGTACTCGGGGTGGTTGTTGCAAGAGATACTCGCACTTGGGCTGCCTGTGGCATGTCTGTTCTCTAAGTACATACTGGCCTCTTTTCCCTTAGGCTGTAGTTCAAGCACCTCCTGCCAAGGTTGTGTTCACTTCTGTAATTTATTATAATAATAAGGGGAGAGATTTCCCACAGATTCTAGAGAAGTAGTTATCATTGCACCCAAAGCCCTAATAGTTTTTAATGTAGCCTGTCCATCTCCCCCTGCACATGTTCCTCAAACCTCAGCATTTCATTCAGGCTTTTTACAGTGGAAGATGAGATTTTTGTTGGCATTGTGTAGTGCTTTTAAACAACAACTTCCTCTTAATACCAGCTAGGCAATCCAAAGTAGCAGTTACATGCGCTGTATTGTGTGTTTCATGCAGAAATAGTTCAGAAGGGCTAGTCTTGGCACCTTTGCTTTTTTCATTAACACCATATTTGGACTTTTAAAAGAGGGAGATAAACATTTGAGTTACTTTAAGGTATTTTCATGCCGTTATTAGACATCTAATGACTACTAGTTACTGGAAGAGAGGTGTGTACTTATATTCAATAACTCAGGAGTAGCTTATTTTTTTTCCTCACCCTCTGCAATGACACTAAAGCTTATGGTAGTAAGTGGAAAACCTCCTTAGCTTTAACTCTTGCTTTTCACTGAGCCTGCAAGTTTAATTTTCAAGTGTAGTGACCAGAGGAGTGTTTGTATATGGTCTAAATCAGAAAGAGCCCTGTATTTCGTCTCTGTACCCTGATCTAGATCTGTGCATACAGTTGATACTGATACCTATTGGGCCTAATTACAAGGTAAGTGTTAGCCCAGAGGGGAAGATTTTTTGCTATGACTTTAAGGGAAACTGGGTCATGGTCTTCTATGAACTGGGAGTGAGAAGACAGAACTTTTATAATATACTTTGTGTATTTAATGTGCTTCATCCCAGGGGACCCAGAAGTGTTCTCTCTTTAAAGATTTATTTCAAGATTGGTTTGGTTTGTCTTGCCTCCCACACCTGAACAACTCCCATTTTCTTAGAGCACAAACCCTAGAGTTCTGCCGGGCAGCGTACAGTGTTGTGAAAAGTGTAAGAGCCTGTGTTCATACAGGGATCTGAGATCAGAGCTCAGGCTCCGTCTGTGCCCGCAAGGAGATTTCCAAGTTAATCTGGTGTAGCCGGAAGCATTGCTGCTGGAGAAGGTGTTTGATTTGAGAGAGAGATCATTTGGATATACCAAATAGTCTTGACAGAGTGTGAAGGAGCTCTGGAGCGCTAAGGTTCTGTCTTGCAATGAACCAAGAGCGTCGCTGTTAGTTGTTGTAACACTGCAGGTGCCCAGTGGACTCTGGAAGCACCAGGGTGGTTTTGTGGTAGTGGGAATGTTGGGGTCCTACACCAGTCCATGTGATCATTTTGCTTCTCTAACATTGTGCCCTCCAGTCCAGAGCTTCTCAAACCTTTTGACTGAGTACCAGATCACTCTGCATCCTTACAATAATATTTTTGAATTGATTTATTAATGGACCACTATAAAAATAATATTTCTGTGTGACTGGCTACAAAACAATTGCTGTTACTTTGCAGAACACAATTTTGGGAACCGTAGCCTTTAGCTGTGATAAGCTGCTGGAAGGAGTGGTGTGTGCCAGGCAGCAGCAACTCCATTTCAGTCCAGCTGCAGTGATTCCCATGTATAGACCCATACACCTCAAGAGGGAGCGACTCATTTGTAGACATATAGACCTGGCTTTGAAAATGAATTCCAGGGCATCAGTTACGTAAAAAGAGAACATTCCTTATGGTATTCAGTAACTTTACAAGCCTGCAGAACCAGATTCCAATTAACACAAGTAATTCCAAATTGCATGAATGGTGTTTTGTTGCACCAAGTTAAAAGAAATCTCCCAATGTTCTCCCTTTAACCTGATAGGTGCATGTATTCTGGGATTTTTCCTGTGTGCTGATGTAAGGTTACAGAGCAAAGACTGCTTTTCTGCTTACATTATGCAGGGAACCTGGTTTTGGAGGGAAAATATTACTGACCATAGTCCATTACTTATCCCAATTCAGAGTGAGTTCTGACAAAAAATGTAAATGAACATAGACTTTTTTTTGCTAAAACTCTCTTCAGTTGTTTTCAAGTTTTAGTCAGATGACTGAGGATGGCTTGGGTTTTTAAATCTCAGGTGAAAACCAGTTATTTGATGGAATGAATAGCAGGAGGAGGAGTTTGCACATGTTCTTGTGTTCTTTGGCTGTCCAAAGTTGTCCTTGTTCTCACTGAGGATGGTTTATGGCAGCAAAGGTAATAATAATACAGGATATTATGCAATGGATGTTGAATTTTCACTAAAAGCTCCCCAGTGAGATATTCCTACCAGCTGCTAATGTTACACCTTCCAACAACTTGGAAAATACAGTATCTGACATGCTGAGCTGAGAAAATATTTGCATTATGTGTAAAACAAGTTAGTTTTTCTTGTTTGTACTTATTGCACTTGTTCTTTATGGAACCAGGCTCCTTTGTCTAATCACCAGACAAATAAACTGCTGGCAGTGCCAAGATGAGTTTTCCCCTAAGGTTCAGTCTGTGGCTGTTCAGGGCTGCTAATAATGGAGCTCAGCTGGCATCTTGGGACATTTATGATGGTGTGTTCTCTAGGGAAAGGCATGGAACAGGCGCTGAACACAAGCTGACTGCAGATGGGCCACTGGTCAGTCATTAGTCTCACCTTCTACAGATTTAGGCCTGACTGAAATGGGCTTTTTAAGACGTCAACAGTCCCTGGATTCACCAAATATTGTCGTTCCTTTTTTTCATTAATGTAATTGATGATGCATGAAGGCATTGTATTTGCAAACCTTGCACGTCACAGTATTCATTGCAGTATGTTGTTCTCCAGTAGGACTCATTCTACCAGGAAAGTACTAGTCAGAAGAGATTTAAAACAAGGGATTATTTAAAACAGGGTTCAGTCGCGCCCCATGGCTCTTGAAACTACTGTTAACCCTGGGATCTTTTACAGAGGTCGTGTTCTTTTATCCACAGATGCAAGTTTAGTTGCACAGCTCACTCCTGGAGCTGCAGTTTAACTTGGTATTAAAGTGTTTTTGCAAGCCAGGGATGACACTGGGGTGATAATCTTAGAAATAACAACTATAAGACAGACAGAGACCCGATTCATTCTTCAGTGGGGGGATGATCCTTTTCCTTTGGCAAACCATGGCAAACTAAACATTGGGATACTTCAGTATTTCAACAATTTCCTTAAATGAGCTTATCCCTTTTTGAAGGCCACCCAGCCACTCAGAAACACTTGCTCTTTGTCTAAAGTGCCATTTATAACAGCAAGAGGCAAGAGCATTTCTAAATACTGCCAGTGAATAATTTCTGTAAAATAGCACTAGTCACTTAGAATTGTGAGCAGGGCTTCCTTACATACTCTGTGATCCCACATTGTAGGATGGAGACTGCTTGTCATTGTAGGTGTTTCTTTGTGGTCTGCTGTTTGTTCCCTTGTCCTACTACTACAATTGTGAATTGCAGTCAGTAGTGATGTTTCTTTTTGTTTGTGGTACAAAAACACCTGTTGAAATGTTGCTGGCATTTGAAAAAAGTAGATGGCTAATCCTGTGGCTCTGTACCCTGGCAGAGGGCTGGTTAAGTGCCGATGGGCATCGTGTGGAGCTGGATAGAAGTAACAAGGATTGATGAGGCCTGTCCTGTGCTCACACCACTGCTTCTGGAAAGCTGATGGGACACTCGCAGCTGTGGGACCTGAGGGTGTTCTGGATGTCATAAGATCGTGTTCCCAATGCCTGTGTTTCACTGGTGGATCTCGTTAGGAGGTTGGGGTTTGGTGGTTGGCTGGAAAACCCATCTCATGTCGTCTTGATGCCAGTCCCTAAGAGAAGCATGAGTGGAGTTACTTGGCTGGACTTTATCAGAAAGCAGCACAGTACCTGCTGGAGGCAAGAGCCTTGTTTTGTGCCAAAGGTAGATCTTGCTGTCTGGCACATGCAAACTCCTCCCTGGCCCACACTGTTCTGTTAATTGCCCCCGGTTGGTGGTTCAGTGTTTTATTTCCTGACCCTTGCAGTTACTGGTGAATTTTATCTAAACACGCGCGGTCCGTGACTGTGCAAGTGTAATGACTGGGGTAATAAAACAAATAAGAACTAGTTCAGGGCACAGGGTGAGAGCACAAATGGTTCCTTCCTTTCCTCTTAGAGAATATGCGACTCATAATGAAACGAGACAGCAAGCGCATTTACACACACGACGCGTCTGGTCCAATTTGGCTGCCCAGCCCTTGTGCATATGCACATTTTGTCTTCACATGCACGCCCTTTGCTTCCTCCTTACAGGAGCAGTTTTAAAGATAATCTGTATTATTATTTTACTTGCTCTTAAAAATAAGGGGAAGGCAATGTAAAAACCCATAAAGAAATGAATGTCTTGAAAAGGTAGGGTGTGTGTTTTTCTGCTGTTTTCCACATAATGCAGATACAATCACTCCAGGTCATTTTACTGGAAAGCACTCCAAAAACTTATCAGGGAGCAGTTACCTTGTGGAATTGAATGCCACAAGGAGTGTTGTCAGGGCCAGAGCTTAAAAGACCAGATCTTTATGTGGATAACACGTTATAATTCTCGGGAGGGCTTAAGCAGCCTCAGAGGAATTCAGCTGCTGTGTGGGAATTTTGTGTACTTTTCTCGGAAGGATCCGATTGCTGTCACTGTCACAGGATGCAAAGCTACATGGTTTTCTGATCTGTTGCCATTGTTCTCATGTTATTATGAAGTGGTCTCCTGAGGTTACATGAAAGATCTTTTATTGGAGGATTTGTTACTGTTTATTCACTGCCAGCGCCTCAGGCAGAAAGATGGATGCTGCTGTTAAGGGGAAACTGCGAGATGCCATCAAGAGATGTTTCACTCTCCTCCTGTGTTGCTGCTTTTAATGGAAACCCAGTCAGCACTACAGAAATTTCCTCTGTACAATTAGCGTGGTTTTGGTCCAGGCCCGGATGGGTGGTAGCTTATATAGCAAGAGCTGTCATTGCATGAGACGCTATTGTATTTTACAGGCAACTCAGAAAAAAACAGGCTATTGAGCAGGGCAAAATACCGAAATTCCCTCTGTGATCAGCAAGCAGCTTTATAGAAGTAAGAGTTACATGGGCAGTGTTATGACATTTAAGTGCTTCCACTAACAAATATGATGTTATCTATACCAAGCACTAACATCCTTGGGAGAGAGGAAAGGTGGAGGAAAATAAGACAATCTCAGGCTTTTGGATTAGCAGCAAACAGAAGCAATCACCTACAGTTGCTTTTACATCCATATCTTCTGTGGATTTTAGCGTATTCCCATTCCACGGTGATTTTTAGTCCTGAAAACTGAATTAGTGTAAGACTGCAGATGGCAGGATTTTAAGAGCAATAACCCATGTTGGTGCTGCCTGGATCTTAGAGCAAGTGAATAAAAATCAAATAGTTCAGATGTCCTCTTGAAGTTCTTGTGATGAGAGGTAATATATTTTTATCTCTTAAAATTCAGTTTAATCAGAGAAATATTTACCTTCTTCCAGATAAGTAGAGCCAGGCAGTGTAAGACCAGGGTGAAATTAGTCCATCTAGAAATCTAGAAAGATCTGAGCTGACCTGTGTGAAGGAAGTTGGCTACAATACACAGATGAATCAGCATTTTTTTCCTTTCAGACTGATAATTTTCTTAGTTATTGAGGTTTTATTGATTTTTTTAAAAGATGCCATTTTCCTGGGCTCCTAAAAGCACTCTTGAATATGTATGGCTTGAATTGGAAAGGTAACAGTTTTGCAGAATGGTGTGAAATGGGTTTGCTACAAAACCCTGACATACTTTTCTTTGCACAAATAACGAAATATTAAATATGTGCAAATGCAGGTTGTGGATGCCATTCCATGTCTTTCCCCATCCAGACACGGGTGCTCCGCTCCTGCCTGTCCGTGGTAACAGCGGAGCAGGGTCTGGTGTGCACTGGAGATCCCGCATTCACCCCAGAGCTTTTCCCACCCATTTCCCCTGTGTTTAATGCCTTCCCGAGCAATTTCTGGAACATTTCTGGAACAGTTTTAACTCTCGATAGGGCAGCTTTGGTGGGGTCAATAATAGGGATTAAAAACTTGAGAGCAAAGTCTCATTTCATACCTCTGTCCTGGCCAGAGTGGAAAGTCTTTGTAACGAGGCTGTTGGTGCCGAGTTAATGGATACCAAATTCATAATTTAAAATAAGAGGATGACCATTTTCCCTTCCAAAGAGGGAGCATGTGTTTTGCCAAGACCTATAGATGGTACAACAGCTCCCTAAGGAACTGTAATAATAATTAAAACCAAATCAATCAGTCCCACTGGCTGCCTGGGGAGAATGTCAGCAAAGAACAGTGTCCCCCTCCGTTCCAAAGCAGAACCCTGTGGGTTTGCGAGGCTTTGATGTCACTTTTTCTTGCCGCCCGCAGCATCCTCTCGGTTCCCCCCATCCAGCCCTGGGGAGCAGCAGCTGCCACATCCCCTGAGCTCGGTAGGAAGCGATGCCCCAGGGGCTCTTTCTGGCAAAACCAGCGTCTGTGCCGCAGCCATCCCCGAATCCCTCGCCCTGCAGTGGAACTGCACCCACGTTGCCTGCCCTGTGCCCTACCTGGTTGTGCAACGTATTTATGGAGTATATATTTGGGCACCGCAGGGTTTCTCCTGCTTTGTAAATGCAACCAGCAGCTAGTAGGAGCTGATGTGTAGAGTTGAGCAAGGCATTCCTACTGCAGAATGGTCATTTATTTGGGAATTGCCTTGTAAAAACAAACCTGATGTCTGACGAAAGCTCTGGGTTGAGAATATGTCAAGATGAACGTTTCTTTTAGCAAGTCTCCATGAATACCATGGCATGAAGAACTATTGATTCTGCTCTAAAGAGGAGGGGAAGCACTTCCTATTGCATTGTTTTTCTTAGGAAGCTGCTGCTGCTGCTGTTGGTAAATTCCATTTAGCAAAGAATTTATCAGTAGCACACCGTACTTCCAAAGCATCTCCTCTCTCTCCTGTTCTCTCACTGCTGCAGGAAGCAGGTTTAGATTTCTCTTTGAGGCAGAATAATTCCTATTGCACTCTGGATAATTATTTGGAATTAAAACGTTAGTGAGGTAGGATACAGGATTAGTGGTGCAGTTGTAAAGAAGGGTGGCCAACTTCATTTTAGGATGAAAGCAGCCTTCCCCCTTTATCTGTCATTGGAGACAAGGAACATTATTTCTGTTTATACAAATGATGTATCGTTCTGTTAAGCGAATAACAGATTTAAAGTATTTTATTGCTAGTTAGATCTAATTCATGGCACTCAATGCAGATTTCAGGGATCAAAGGATTTAGATTATTCTGCATTATCAGATCTAAGTTGCTGTTTCTTGGTGTGTTTAAATGCACGCTGTGGTCAAAAAGGCTTCGTGGGCCAAGGTGCAGGTCACAGGTCCTGGTTTGCTCCTGGCCGTTCCTTCCTGCCAGAAGAGATACAAGGTCAGCTTTCAGTCCTTGCCGTCCCTGATTTTCCCCTCCAGGTGGCTGCACAAGGAGAAAGTCTGACCGGTTCTTTTCAAAGATCTCACCTTCATTCCCAAAGGTGTCTGCGGTGTGTTCCTGGTGTCGTAACTGTGATGGAAAAAGAAAGATCTCCAGTAGAGGAAGGGAATATAGAATAAAATAAACATCCTTTAGTTTTGTGGTTATTTAAATGCTTTTCTCAAGGCACCTTTCTCCAGCCCTGAGCCCTGGGTATCGCTGCTTTGTCCCGCTCCCTGCTGCAGGTTTATTTGGGATTGAAGCTCTCGGATGGGCGGCACATGTGCAGGATGCCCTGAAAAATTGCCCAGAAAGGGAAAAGCAAACCCGCTGTTTTTTCAGGTGCACTCTCGTGAGTCCTAGGAGCAATTGCTGGCTGTTTCTGTAACAGCAGTGAAGATTTTTTAAGTGTGTTTTAGTCACACTGAGGCAAAACCAATCTTGTAGCAGTGTCACTCCTGATGTAGCAGCACTGCAAAGCTATTGACCAATCTTGGTACCTCTGGGATCTCATGTCTAATTCAGGATTGACCAGGATGAATACAAATCCATCCTAATTGGCTAGGTAAGTTAATGAACTTTCCCTACAGCTGACTGCACAATGGCAAACCAGCCCATGTCACGCATGGTGTGAGCACTGAGGCCGCAGCCAGGAAGGGCTGACGTCCCGCTTTGCTCCGCTGTGTTAACCTGCAAAGTTCTCCAACAGTCAGGGCCAGTTAAGTCAAATGGAGAAGAAACTGCAAGAGGACAAAGCTTTGTTAACTGGCTGAGTACTTCATTACTTTATCCTGTGAGTGTGCGTGTGCCCAGACAAAATCACTTGTCGATTCAGAAATGTAACTGAACACCATGTTCCAGCTTTTAGAAATAATTCTAGTTGCAACCCAGTGATATGTTCATAAGCCATTACCTAATCAAGCTGGTGGAAATGATGCAGATGCGATTTTGTCTTCCTAATTTTATATTTTTTTTTTCAGAATAACGTGGGAATAGTTGTACCAGTCCGGACCAAAGGTCCTTTTAGTATACTGTTCAGTCTTTGATTGTGATCAAAAGTACATATATAGGGGAGAAAAAGAAAAGCACAGTACAAGATTATGTTGGTAGTTCCTTGGTATACCCTATCAGCTGGATAGCTGAGGACTTTCTTTAAGAGTCCTTAAATTAGTATTCTTCCAGGACTTTGTCCAGTCCTGTTTTGAAATAACATAAACTCTGAGCTCCCATAACTTCCCATGATAAAATCCCAGTGTTTAGTGAATTTTCGTGCATGAAGTATCTCCTTTGTTTTGAATTTTACAGCTGCCAGTCTTATTTGATGCCACCTGGTTGGTCTGTAAGAGAGAAGGTAATTCAGTTTTCCCATTTTCAGTGCTACTCATGGTGCTAGATCTCTTCTTTATCCCACACCAGTTGTTTCTTTTCCAGTATGTTTAATGTTTCCCTGTAAAAGGACCTGTTTTGTCCTTCTAACAATTCTTTTTGATGCTCTCTGTACTTTTCTCAGTAATAACCTTTTATGTTACAGGGATGCAGTAAACTTACAAGTACTAAAATGTGTTTACCAGTAAAGAGGTTCTGATCTCTGCTCTCATTTGGGATTTGTAAGCAGTTGTATCTGAACAAAAAGCTCAGCTCCAGTGCCCACTGAATCAAGTGGGAGTCCTTCCATTGACTTTGGTCAGGAGTCTAAATCAAACCTCACTAAAAGCATTTTGCAGAAAAACAACTTAAAGTGGAAGTGACTATAAAACAAAAGTGGCCTTGACTTACCATTCATTTCCAAATGGTAAAGAAATGCAAAAGCAGAATTTAAACACTGACAGCCACGCTCATTTTCTGGGTGCTGCTGCTCAGTGTCAGCAATGTAATGCTGGTTTTGTCAATAATTTACATGGCTTTGGATGGCAGTGCCACAGAAAGCAAACTCTGCCACAACCTCCTGTTCCTACCTCATCTTTTTGGCCGCCGTGTAATGAAGCCAGATTGTGGAACTGACCCAGATATGAACTTTTTTTTTAATTGATGAGGAGAGGTGGTGTCTGCTCCTCCTCTTCAAATGTTCTCACGGGTAAATTCTAATCCCCTAATCAAACACTGTGTAGGCACAGAAGACATTCCGCTAGCGAACATGCCATTTATTTTATTGCAAAACATGTTCACTGAGGTTGTATATGTGCTGGTCTCCCAGAACCAGCTCGCTGCAGGGTCAGACAAGCCCCAGTTTAGGCGGAGGGAAGCACTGGGCCGTGAGCTGGACACTGGAACCCTTCCTTGCCATCGCCGCCTGCAGCATTGTCTTGTGAAGCACATCCCTAGGAACGCAGTAACAGGTTTATTGATGTTCAGGTGGCGTAAATCCCTTTAAAACAACAGTAATGTAATCACTGTAATTCCCAAAGTGAAAAGCAGAAGGCGGGTTTGGGTTTTCCTCTTTTATTTTAAATGATGTGTACAGGTGGCAAGTTAGCTCTGGCTGCAAGTAAATTTGCTGGACATCTAGAGAGAACAAACAGCACAGTGAAGTGCTTGCTTCTCCACTGCATGCAAAATTTTGCAGGACGGCATGATAGAATTGGACCTCAGTGGATGTGGAAAATGGATGTGAAATAATAACTGTGAATAACCTTCTTAATTGCTTTAGCAATAAGCAAGATATTAACAGCTGAATCTTTAAATGCAGCTTCAAATTCACATAATATTGGAAATTAATTTTTTTAAAAAGTGAAAAATTTGAGTGCTGTCTTAGATCTCGGCTTTCAATTCAAAGCCATTTTTTCCGTGTCATTACAATGCTGGCTGCTTGAATCAGGAAGCCAAGACTGATTTCAAACATTGAAATGTTATAGCAATATTAGTCAGGCTTAAGTGAGAGGAGCATCCTTACTACTCTTTAGGGAGTGCTGGTGTGCTATGGACCATAGAAGTGGGAACCATAGTGATCAGTTTTATAGAGGTACTGGCTGAGATCTATAGAGAGCTGGCTGGAGACATTGTTTGTCTTTCCTTGGATGATTTTGTCTGTAAGGCCACTCGTGTATGGAGCTGCCGTGGTCGCTGGACTCTGGTCTGTGGGCAGCAGGACTCGTGTGTAAGGGTCATTTCCCGTTTTAGGCTTCACTTTCATTGGAGTTATTTCTTTGGGAGTGAGGAGAAATATTTGTCCATCCCTATGCAGCAAGGCACAGAGGGAGGGAAATTACTCTCACATCTGTAACATCACATACCACTGTAAGGACCAGTGACATATTGTACTTTATATGGCATTTACGACAGCAATTACTTTTATCTGACCGTAGTGGTTGTTCTTTGCCCAGCACAGTTCCCCGCAGAGCTCAGGTGGCATTAGTGTGTTATCGGGCTGGTTTTCTGGCTCTTCTTATCTGATTTTTTTTGTTTCCAAGGAGTGGATTTCCCAACAATTCCCGCTGAATCAATTATTCTTGTTGATGAAGGTGAACAAAACAAGCTTTCAGGATATCCTTTGCTGGGAATATGAGGGGTGGAATTATCAGTACTGAATTCTTCCCAGGGCAGCATCTTGTGTGATGTTGAGTCAATCGTGAACTTGCCAGGAAGGCTCTGTTTGAGCCTTGTCTGTCTTCACAACTGTGTTTGTGTAACCAGGTCCTGACCCTGTCACGGCAAATGAAATGAAGTGGGATCGTACAGCAGCCGCCTTCTCAATGTACATGTGTACGTCAACTGTGTGTGTATACAGTCATCCTAAACATGTTGTTTATATTTTATATCAGCTTGCTCTAAGGAAAAAAGTGGCACCTCATGTTGCAGCATGCTGCCTAGGGAGAAGACAGGATTGGAGCCTGAATACTGATGAGAGAGGCATCTACAGTGAGGGAAGAGCAATCTAGTGTCCTGCCAAACACAGAGACACTAGAGAAACACAGACAGTGTGAGTAGTTTGGTCCACACCTTTTCAAGGACTGTTTCCCCCTCGTTAATTTGCTGAGGACACAAGCACACAAGGATGAGGCATTTATTAAATTCTCTGTTCTGTCTTGTTCCATGGTCTGTTCTGGGATGGCCACATCCCAACCAAACATTCATATACACAACTCCAATTGATTTGGTGTGTTTGGTGCCTTTTTTCTCAAATCCCCTGTGTTCAATGCTGTTGGTATACGACAGCTTTGTATGACATACGGAGCTGATGGTGTGTTTCAAAGCTCCTTACACTTGTCAGAAACTTCTAGTCTGCATGATAGTCTGGAACCCAGTGATCTCGTGTTTTGCACTTGGCAAACCGCAGTAACATGATCCATCTGTTGGCTGTTGGAATTAGCAATGAAGTAAAACAAATTCCTTGTGGAGAGTGATGGAACAGTGTACCTGTCGTGGAGTTTGTGAAAATGATGATTTGAAGGGTGGTATTTTGTACAAGCAATTATATCGTAAGAATTCATCTCCATCAAATGATGGATGTTTTAAATCACATTGCTGAGATTTCCCAGGGCCTTGAATTGCCCCATAGTCAGATGTCACTTTTACCTTGGTCACATCACCATGTTGTGTCTGCACTATCGGGTTGAATGATAAGTAGCACAAAAGGATCTTTGTTCTTGCTTGGCTTGTATGGTGCTGTAATTAAAAAAAAAATTTAAAAGTCACTTTTAATTGTAATTGTAGACCTTCAGAAACATCTTTAGCATAGATACGGTCCTGTAAACCGGGCACTGCTGAAGCTGGAAGACCTGTGTGGGCTTAAGATTTCTATAGTTCATTCTGGACAGGTCACTTGTCTGTGTCTTAATTTCCTTAAAGCTGAAGCAGAAATTAATGATGTTTAACTTCCTTTCTAAATTGTCCCAAGCCTCACTGTGATTAAATATGCTGTGTATGTATGTGCTGAGTAGTAGTATTACAGCATAAAGCTGTAATGAAAATAGGAAAGAAGCATTGCAAATACGTTCTTGAAACAGAGGGACTGGTTTGGCTGATGGGAGAGTCTTTATTCGCCGTTGCAGGTCAATGTCAGGTTGGTATCATACGCAGCTTGAGCAACACGTGCAGTCACAACCAAGAGTCCCTGGACCCCAAGTGGCTCCAACACATCCCAGCAGGACAGCGCCTCATGCACGAGGAGCAGGATCGTGCTTGTACACACCCGTGAATTATCCCATCCGGAGCCAGATGGGTGTTCAGGCATTCTCATTGTTTGGAAATTTGTTGTTGGGAAAATATTAACAACCTTGCAGCACATAGTTCTTTGCTGTGTGTAAGTGGATTGCCAGTCCCTTGAGGCAGAGGCTGTCTGGGTTTGCCTTCCACAGAGCCAAGCACGTTGTCAGCACTCAATTAAACGTGTGTATACAGTTTCACGCTGACTCAGAGCTCAAAGATAGCCACTGCTTTTTCTCTTGTTGAACATCCCTGCATAGAGAGAGCGAGCTATTTTTACCTGAACCTTTCTAGCATTATTCCTGGTAGGAAAAAATAAACCCTGTGTGCTTGAAGTCCAAACCAAAAGAAGGGATCTTTTCTCAGAGGTGCCTGTGTTCTCCTCACCCTTCCAGTAACTGAGGAATGCAGCCTCTGCGTGTGCCTCTGTGTCAATGTGTTTCTTCCTTCTTGGTTATACTACGTGGATGGCCCGCCGGCAGGAGAAGCCCCTCGCTGAGACACAAAGGGTTGATCAGTCCACGCAAGAAAAGAGCAAGTGAGACAGAGGCAACAGTGTCTTTGGAATCACGGGGTGGAGAGCTGAGGGGTCAGAGCTGTGTCAGGGAACACTTGTAGAGTAACACTGGGTAGAATTTTGTTCTGAGAGAAAGAAGAGAAAAATAAGAGCAATGAATTCCAGTTCCAGTAGGCAGGAGCTTTTTGTGACTGTTAAATATAAAGTCTACAGCATCTCCCTCTCTCCTCATCTCTTTTGCTTCCGCTGTCTGGAGATTTACGTTTCCACTGGGTGCACAGACAGCCCTGGAGAGGGGAACATGGGCTGAATGGCAGCTCCCAGCTCATAATCCTGGAAGAAAATTGAAGCTACAGAACATGAAGTAGGCAGGAGAGGCTGGGGAGGATGCTTTCCTTCTCTGGTGGGTGTTTGGGTGGAAAGTGTACAATTTATATATATAAAATGTTTGGGGTTCTTTTTATGCTTCACGTTTTTGTAATTCCAGCCATGTACAGGACAAGCTGGGCAGTGCTGGCTGCGGAGGTGCTTGTGCACCTGTACAGGGTGGGACAGGCATCCAGAGGCAGAAATAGACACCGAGCCATCCTGTTTGGGCAATTATCCTCTTCCTGCATGCTCACCGCAGTCGGCATTTCAGCGGCTGAGCCACAAAGGGAGGTATAAAGACAAATGGGATCTCCTTTTGAAAATACCTGTACTTAAAAGAACCTCCCTCCTGGGATGGTATTAATTATGTGACTGTTTATTCATCCTTTGTTCACATGATAATTTGCTCCTGCAGAAACGTATCTCGGCTCCAGCCGGTGCTGGGACTGAGCCACTTCTGCTGGCGCTGCTGGAGATCCTTTACCAAGGGAAATTAGCTGTACAGCTACATACTGGTGACTGACACAGCTATACCTGCCCACAACTGCTCCAAAGGGCGTCATTCTAGTAGCTCATCCCAAATCCCCATGGATTTCTAACTCTGGCCATCTTCTCAAGAGCTGGTAACATTCTATGGTGGCTTTAAGTGTAAATGGGAAGAGAAGCTGTTGATTGGGAAGAAGCAAATGAAATGCCAGCACCTGTCACAGCTCGCTCCTGAAGCACAAGATCTGTGGCAGTGGGCTGAGCCGAAGCTGCAGCCACCGTGTGTCACTTGGATGTTAACGGGGGAGTGGGTGAGTGTGAGGAGCAGAAAAGGCTGTGGATGGGGAGAGGAGCCAGATTGGAAGAGGCTGCACAACTGCCAGGTGCCTTTCCTGGGATGCACCACTCCGTGTTATGCTGTGCCCATCTCTCTCTCCAAATTAATCATGTTCCCGCTGCTCCTCTCTCCAGCTGAACGTGCTGGCAGGTTTCTGTCCTCTGGATAAGAACTCTCCTTCATGGTATTTAGCTGTTGCTCAGCTCCTGGTCTGCAGTAACTCAGGTTTCCATCCCACACGGTAACATGCCCTAGATTCATTCACCCCTGTTCTGCCAACCCAGTCTGTTGCTCAGGAGTCTCATCTGTCATTTGCAGGAGTAATTGTAAAAATTAGTTCATGGGAAATGCCCGTAACAGGCAGATCCTTTTGACAGACCACACAGCCATCATATTCTGCATTTGTTTGAGTCAATCAATGCTCTGATGCATATTTGGGTCATAAATACTCTGATATAAATTGCATTTATTATTGTGACAGCTGTGTTCCATTACCTGTTATTTATTAGGTTCTGTTGTCCTTTCATTTTACACCTTGTGGAGCTGTCAAGTCAGCTGCTTACCGGTGACAAAGCTCACAGCTCAGTTCAGAATCTTCCAAAAATAAATTCTCCGAAAGGATTTGAGGAACAGCAGGATGTATGTTATTGGAGAGGCACGGGACAATCTTTTTTTTAGGCTTATTTTATTGGAAAGAGAAGGTTTGTGCTTTTTGCCTGCTTTTGCCCAGATTCCAGAATTACACTTAGCAGTTATCATCCAGAGGTCATTGAAGCTAATAATCCCACTGCTTAGTGTGAATTTTGGATCACACTCTCCATTTCTCAAAGTTGAATTGATCAGATTATTTGGTATTTGAAATGGTGAGATGCTGACTTGGATGTTGCTGGTTTTTCCCTTAGAAGCTTTTTTAGCTTCATGTCTTTTTATATCATAAAAACGGCAGAATATCTGATTCTGAGATGAATGAATGTCACCGTCCTTCCAAGGGTAAGGTCAAATTGCAGTGGGCATGCTGCTTGGTATGAGTCAGAGTCATTTTCTGCTTCTCATTCCCAATAAACAGCCCCATACCCTTCATGCCAGGTTGCCACACCAGCTTTGCAAGGTGCGGAGCGCTTTGGTGTTAATTCAGGAAAGCACTTAATCATGGAATTGATGACTCGAAAGTGCTTAAGCATGTGCTTAAGTGCCTTGTTGGGCTGGGGCCAGTGCAGATGTACCTTGGAAAGCTGAGATTTTTAAACTACTTCTGATCTATTACAACCAAATTCCCTGGAGATGGGGTTTTTTGGGGGTGTCTACAGGGGTGGGTGAGCCCAACAGGTTTTGTTTGCACCAGGATTTTGGGATAGATGCAGGGACAGAGCGTTCTGTCTGTCAAAGGGGTTTATGTGCTAACTTAACAGCAACATTATGCATAGCGTTACTATTGAAATGTGTGATAACATATTGCATGTGCTTCTTGTCATGTCTTAACATTTCTGTATTATCTCCATTCATTTTACTATGAATGTAAAAAGAGGAAATCTGTAATTCCTATCAAATATCACAGTGCAAAATTGACATACAGTCATACGGCTCGCAAAATACAGATGCAGATGGCTATGTATTATTTATAAAGCAGCTTTGACATCTTAATATATTAAAAAAGAAGAGACATTTAGATCATTACTCAGTTCAGCATTCTGCATGTTTTTGAGCTATTGGATATCATCAGTCATGAAAAATTCAGAATTTGGGTCTTAACCGGTTTAATTTATGCACACATTCCAACCAAAGGAGTGTGTCCTCTGCTCTTGCCTGTTTTTTCCAATGTTCTGTCCCCCATCCTTCCCCTTATAAAAGATAGCCAGGGTGAGACAACACCAAAAGCCCACCCAGGAACTGCCCGATAATTGTGAGGGTCAGAACTCTGTGCTAACGAGGGATCTCCAGGTGTCCTGGTGTCTCACCCAAGTCCTTCTGGCTTTGCTGAACCCAGCCAGTCGGTGAAAGTCAAAAAGTTCATACGACACAGCAGTAAAACTGATGTCATTGCCCTTGTCCAAATCACTAATATGGACACGCTGAAGCCAGGTATAAATCAGCTTAAAATCTGGTAATTTCTGCCAAGTTCCGACTTAATTGTGGATATGGTGTGAGTGCCCCATTTCAGGTGTTTTCAGTGATTTTGAGGAGAGAACTCTGAAGCCAAGATTCTGCAGAGGTTTTTCTATCAAGAGCCTCATTCCTACTTGACAGAAGGTCTTGTGTTAATGCTTTGGGGTTTTTTTGGGGGTGGAAGGTGAACTTGTAATCTTTCCAGTGAGGACATTCCTGGCCTGTTCGGGCTTTGTAGGTTAAAACTCTTTCTTTTAGTGAAATTGTTGCTCAGCAATGGGTTTAAATATAAGTTGAGTGCTGGTGAAAGGATCTAATGAGGAGGTGGGAGCTTTCTGTCTAACTACAGGGCCAGTGCAAGTAGGATGGTTGTAGTGTTGACTGTTTTTCCTCACTGTTTCATGGTTGCTCTAAAATAACCGCTAGGAAGGATGAAATAACTTCTATTTCTGTGGCCTTTCACTCTGGTCTGTGTTGCAAGAGCCGACAAGGAGCCCTTGGCTTGTTCTCCGCTTGAAACTCCTTCCAACCTCGACTTCACTTTCTCAGTGACATTTAGGCTGAAGCTCTGAATTTGTTCTGTCTTGGTTTTGCCCATTCCTGGATGCTGAGCTCCCAGGGGCTGAGAGGGGCTGGTGCTTTCAGATACAATACGAGTTCACTGCTCTGAAGTTTCTCGGGGAATGAAAAATCTGTTTGATTAAGGGAACGTTGACTTCTTAAAGGCGATCAGACTGCACAACTTCGTAAGTCAGGGCTGCAGAATGTCTAATTAAATGGAACTGCTCTCTAGAGGATTTGGCTTGCAGAAAATTAGTTTCCATGTTCTTGGCCTGATGTTTATTAAACGTTTCTTTCCTTTTTCTCCCCTTTGCAGTTTTCATCTGTAGTTTCATGGTTGCAGCACCCATCTTTGGTTACCTTGGTGACCGTTTCAACAGAAAGATCATTCTCAGCTGTGGGATCTTCTTTTGGTCAGCTGTCACTTTTTCAAGCTCCTTCATCACTGAACAGGTAAGATCTTTGTATAGATACTTTGCACGGTGTCCTGAAAAGATGCACAATACGTTCCTAAAAAACTCCTGACCCCCCCCATCACAGTGTGCTTGAGGAGAATGTACCCTTCTGGTGTGTATTGGACATAGAGTACATTGTGTTATCTGACCTTTTGTAGGTGAAGTGTGGTCTGTATAACTGTGTTTTCTTAACCGTGAAAGCTGTTATTCTCTGATCATGTCCATACATAAAAAACAACAGGTGAAGCATATCTAAGCAAGAGTTTCTGTAGACATAAAGGTTTTGTTTTGAGGGAGATCTTAAAGAAACTTTAACAGCTTGAAAAACAAATCCTCGTCTGTAGAGTGGTTCTCTTCTGGTATGTTATTGAAGTGCTGGAGTGGGTCCAGAGAAGAGCAACAAGACTGGTGAAGGGACTTGAACACAAGCCCTATGGGGAGAGGCTGAGGGAGCTGGGCTTGTTCAGTCTGGAGCAGAGGAGGCTTAGAGGTGAGCTCAGCACTCTCTAGAACGACCTGAAGGGCAGTTCTAGCCAGGGGGGATTGGGCTCTTCTCCCAGGCAGTCAGCAATAGGACAAGGGGGCATGGGCTTCAACTCTGCCAGGGGAAATTGAGGCTGGATATTAGAAGGCAATTATTTCCAGAGAGAGTGGTCAGGCATTGGAATGGCTGCCCAGGGAGGTGCTGGATTCACCGGCCCTGGAGGTTTTTAAACTGAGATTGGCCATGGCACTTAGTGCCATGATCTGGTCAATGGACTGGAGTTGGACCAAGGGTTGGACTGGATGATCTCTGAGGTCTTTTCCAACCCAGTCCATTCTGTGATTTTGTAAGAGAAGCCATTGGGGCTTGTTGAGAAGTCTGCCCGTGGTATGTGGAATGATAAAATGCATCCAGCAGTGGTTTTATGCCTGCACTTTGTTTCCTGTCCAGGAAAGGCGGCGAAGGTGGATGATAGCACAGAGATTAGACACACTTTCAGCTTCTTTAACGCTCGTTGATGGATGTGTCTGGGGAACTGATGATGGAGTTTTCAGGCTCACTTAATTTTGTCAAGCCTTGTACAGCATCCCTCACCTACTTTCAGGACAGCCCCAGCACCCCATTTTCAGGACTCCTCATTGCATTAATTTTCATGCCTGTCAGAGGCGCTTGGAGGAAACAATGATCTGGCAGTTTCTGAGGAAAAAATATCATCTTGTTTAAACCGTATTTTAGAGGAGGCTTAATTGCTGCAGGTGGCAACATTCCTGGAGAGACAAATCACAGCTCCTGGCATCATCAGGCCAATTTCCCCAAGGGAGGTAGGGACATTCCTCATCCTTTCTGTCCAGCTGCGTTCCAGAAATTGCAGCATCGTGGTCGCGCCTAAAGAATGACAACCAGGGACTAAACCTCTCCGCCCTGCTCCCTGCTGCCCACACACAGTTTCTAATAAAAGAGAATTTCCACCTAAAGCGGGCAGTGGCAGTCGCGTGTCTGTCTGGCTTTTGTGTTGGATTGAGTGTTGCTGTATTTCTAAAGAAAAATGCATATGGCCAAATGTAGAAACCTTAACTCAGTGAATTGTTCTGGGTTTATATTTGGCCAAGAAGCATCCAGAGAAGGAACATCTCCTGTCTCAAATGAAGAGGGTGTTGGGTTTAATTTGGTTTTTTTCCTAAATTTATCTTCGTAACATTCTGCAAAAGCAGCTGTGGTGAAAACCGAAGAGGGAAGCATTTTATAAAGGAAACGATTACCTGCTTATAAACACTTTTCTTGTTAGGAACACACATTCATGCTCAATTTTTCATCCCTCTCTCTGCAATGGAGTTGCAAATAGTGGAACACTGAAACTAGACTGATGTAATCTGTGTTTTCAGAGCTGGTTTTCAGTTTAAGGATTTGGGATTTATTAGCTGAAGTAGTAAGGGTTAATATATATGGTCATCAGTATACAGGAGCTCAGAGTGGAAGTGGAGTATTTTTTGCCAAAGAAAGAGAGAATAATGTTTATAAAGCTGAATTATGTTTGGAATACAAACTTCAGTGTTTTGGAAACCACAAGAGAGACAGGATAGAAATTGCTGGATTTGCATCAGTACTGACTCTGGACCAAAACCCACCCGAGTACTGAGAAAAATTCCCTGTCCTGTTTTTACCGTGATCTTCAACTCTACCCCAAAACTTCTCAATTAAGCTAGAGGTCTCATTCCCAGCTCTTGTATTGACTCCAGGAGGTCATAGGAAAATTTCGCAGTTGCTGTATGGATGTGCTCAACCCAGTGGTTGCAGCAGTTGAGCATGTTCATAAAAAGAATTCCAACTTCACATAGTGTCCCTTTCCACTTTGGTACCATTTTGGAGGCCTTATCTCTAATTGAGAAGACATGCCACATTGAACAAGGCGAATTCCTGAAGTGCCAATGAGAAATAGGGTCAGAGAGAGCATCTTTCCTGATCTTTCTCCTCTACGATTCATTAGAGGAGCAAACCACCGGCTCTTCTCTCAACATCTTTTCTGTCTTTTAAGACGATGTGTTTGTCAGGGAAGAAAGCGAGGAGCTGAAATACGAAAAACTCTTTGCTGGTGCAAATAAAAGCAGCAGTGAGGCTACTATAAATAGATAAGCACTCACACCCAAATCAACGTGAAAACACAGGGCTAGAAGGAGCAAGTTGACACAGGCTGAGCCCATTGCAAGACTGCACAGTAAACTCAGGTGTGGCGACAGCAAGAATACTGAAGTAGGTGAAAACAATAGCCATTCAGTAGAAACAGCAAACTGTGCCTTCAGGGATTGCCTTTTTTCCAATTTTGACGGTGTCTCATGCCTCATGCACACTGTCACTGTGTGATTATATAGAGTACCCGTCCACAAAATCCAGATTTGGAGTGTAAATGGGAAGAGGCAGCTTAACAAAGGCAGAAATCCAGCGACAGAGCTGGTGGGCTCTGAGGGCACCCAGTTTGTAACGGTTGTTGGCAGTGTGGTGTTAGTTCCTGGCTAAAGTTTGGACGCTTAAAGGAAAACAATCAAAATGCTATCACTTGACCTAATATCTAGATTATTTGTAATTTGTTGTGCAAACAAGCATACAGAAAAGGACGTGTTAATTCTTATCTGCCAAGTTATTCAGTAAATAGCTGTGTAGGAAGAAGAAGACACGGAGTGAGAAAATACCTCAGAGAGATGGAGTTTGATTTGGTAAAAAGGATTGGAGCACAATGAAACAGTTCATCTAAGATACCATCTAAATGCTATTTCATGCTGTTTGGGTTAAAAAGATAGTGACTGAAAACTGGCAGATAAAACAGGGAATTGGATATATATCTATATATCATGCAGACACATAGTTGCTAGAAAGCACTGCATTAAGGTTTGTAACCACCTATTAAAATATCCTTAGTTATTTATTACCAAATATATTTGGGCTTTTAACATGGAATAATGGCTGTTGAATAAATGAAGAATGAGTCTCTCATCTGCTCATAGCTACTCAATAACTAAATAATAGGTTCTCACAGGGCAAAAAGAAAATCAGACCAAAATTTGAGGTTAGTTCCAGAGCATATAGGAGGTGATAGTTACAGAAAACAACGTGTTAATTCCTTGCATAGCAAAATAGTAGCAAGATAACTAGATACTTAAATGTTTGGTTGCTGTTCATGAGGTCTTAGATTACATTTAAACCAAGTCAAAATAAGAAACCTAAATAAATACCATATTGGAGAACAATTCCAAAAATACATCTGGTTTCATGGATAAAAGCAGCTAATGGTAAATTTAACTGAAGAAAACCAACAGAAGTAACAAGACTGAGATAATTTTGAAAAGGTAAGTTTTTATTCTGTTAAATAATGTGATTTGATAATTTATACTAGTGCACAATTTCTCTACAGGAAAATAAGAAGTTAATCTTGCTCTATTTTGTCTCTGGTACTTTCACATTTCTGCTCTATAACACTATTTAGCACTTCCTAAAATAAAAGTTGTGTGAAAGAACCATTAACAAACTTGTTCATTAATCTAAAATTTGTTAAAGTTGGTACACATCAGGCGGATCTCTAGATTAACTCCATTTATAGAATCGTCAGTAGAGTTTGTATATATCTTAATTTGTATTTTGTAAGTACAGACACCTGCTTAGAAATGACCTCTCTTTATGCATGCCTTCTAATCAGTTCTGCACCTGCAGCTATACAAATTTTGGTACTTTCACCTGCAAAACTCTTCCCTGTGTGTTGTTTTGGCTTTCGGAAGCATTTGGAGGAAACACTTTCTGGTTGTTGGCTCGTGCTCCATAATAAATCAGCAAATAATAAGTGAGTGGCCGGGCCGTCCAGAGTCATATCACAGAGGAGCACACTGAGCACACAGGCATCGTGGAATTTCTTTACCAAGATGTGTTTCCATCCACGCAAAAAGCTAAATATGCGTCTGTCTTCCCCTGTATCAATAGAAACTCTGATTTAATAAGTAACCAGTTTTCCTCTAGAGGACATTTTGATGAGTGTAGAGCCTGGCTGCCCGTGTGGTGACTGATGCCCTTGGGCTGGTTTATGTTCCAGGATGTCACTGGAAAGAGTCCGTAATCCCAGTTGGACCATTTCTCGCTTGCTGAACAGTTTCATGTGAGGCAACCTGGCTATCAGGAGTGATCAGCCCCTGTGCTGGGGGGTTGGTTTTGGCTGCTTGGATATCCACATCTCTTAGTCATGATAACTGTTCTTACAGCTGACTGCTTTGGCCAGAAATTTGTCTTAGGTGAAATGTTGCTTTTGGTGCAAACCTTCCTACCCCTCTTAGCACAAATTTGAGACCGGGACCCCTCTCCCTCTTGGGCAGACACCGGTTTCTTAAAGCAAGAAGGAGCTTGGAGGTGGAAAGTTGCAGACTGTCCTCCTAGTCTTGTGAAATAGTGCTAGTTACCATGCAAATATCTTGAATAAAGCATATTTCTGTGTAAAGGGGATGTTGTTTTACAGACAGGCAAAGTGTTCTGCTAAGTAGGTTGGCTCCGCTAGGCTGGGAGACCAAACGTACCTAATAATCAGCCAGCCCAGGCTGTGGTAATGTGGGTTTGCTGGGAGACAGCAGAGCCGCACATGGTAGAGGGTTTGGAAATGGAAAAGCAAAGAATGACCAAGGTAAACCAGGAATGTGCTTCTGAATCCTCCAGTTCTTGGTAAATATTTCTGTTTAAATGTTGATATAGCTAATATGATAAAACCTTTTTGCTCCCGTTGCAAGTTAATCTGGATAGGTACTTCTACTACTGTTTTTTTCCTCTTGATTTATCTCTGAAAGAGGAAGCAAATAGACCGCTGTGGAATTCCAGTTAGCCTGCAGTGCTTGCTAAAGTCCCGTCTTTCAGCCTTGCCAGATGTGTATTTATTTCCAGAGCTTGTCTTTCAAGTAATGCTAAAAGAGAAGCAACAAATGATGTGCCGTGTGGAACAAATGGTTAGCTGGTTTAATGTAAAAAATGTAAACATAAACCAACCCCATGCCCCTACACACGATGATTCACTCTAAGAAAAAACATAATAAAGCCCTTTGGTCTTACATGCGCTGGCAGAAGTGATGTTACAAAACACAGAGCTTCTGTTCCTTTGCTTCCACTGTGTAGGATAAATCCACAGTCTGAGAACCAGAAACAAACAGAACTAAAAGCCCCAAGCCATCGGTTCTTATGTTAGACAGGTACTGAGCGTTATCTTTGAAGTCACCGTGAATTACTGGAATGCTTATATCCCACTGTTCCATCCTTTTATTTTTTATTTTTGAGCAGAACTGTCTTTTAGAAAGAAAGCAAATCACATTCTCCTGAGCAACTTAGTGAAGTCGGCAGCACAACATTCAGTCCCTTCCCTCGCATGCGATTCCTGGCAGTTCGTGTGGCTGCTGCTGAAATCAGGGCTGGCACTGGCACAGGGGCTCGGGGTTGGGGGCTGGGGGCTGTTCCTTGGCTCTGGTGGATTTTGGAAGCCTTAAACGTGATACTGGATTTCTACAGATGATCACTTGCAATTGGCATTTGGATTTCTGCACAATTGCCCTTTTGCTAGACTTCTCAGGAGGAATATAGTCCACTGGGTCATCTTATCACAGAAGAAAATATTAGAGTGGGTAATATATGTAGATATATATATTGATACCAAATACTGTATGGGAAACTGTTTTTGTGTAAGAGCAACATCTTCTCTTGCACAGACAAGTGTAATGGTTTGAACTCTTGATTCTTGGGTCCTCGTTGTTCCCTCAGATTTTGCTGATCTAGGACAGACGAGATGGGAGAAGATTTATATAGATGCAATAGTTGCAGCTTGCTGAAATAAAGTGCAGAATTACTGTCGTGTTTGTCTCCTGATGGCTTTATATTCCTACCTTGTCCCTTTTCCAAGGGAAACTATAAATGAAAAACAGGTATACGGTGTTCTCAGAGCATCAGCCCAAAAAAGCCAATCTGTGGGAGGAGGCGGCTTTTCGTAGGTGTTATCAGAAATTGAAGTGTTGTATTTTCTGTTCTGTTGGTTTGGTTTTTTTCCCTCCAGTATCTGCATCCATGTATCCGTAACACGTTTCGGAAGAGTTACTGAAAACACAGCTGGTGATGGCTGCCAGGAGGGAGGCAGAGTATGGTTCCAAAGCTTACTCAGAGAACTTATTCATCTGATGAGAAAAATGAACTTAAAGAAATTGTCGTAAGGACTGTTTGTACCATACACAGGTTGTCCTGTCTACAGGGTGTCTGGAACAGGGTCGGGTCTGCTCTCTCCCCTTTGGGACCCAAGAACAGTAAACATTACAGATCCCAAGTCCCACCTTCCCCAGGTAGCGGAGTTTGGCATCACATCCCATTCAAACTTCTCACATCACCCCGATCCGATAAGTGTGCCTCCTGCCCTCTGCTGCATACGTTTGGGTCATTAATCAGTCTGAAGTCACGCAATATCTGTGGATGCTGAAATAAGAAGAGATGTTTCTGTTGCTGTCGTAAGTCACCTGAAGCGACGCGTGCTGCCGCAGAGGCTTCTATTGCCGGTTCATTAAAATGAAATGTCAGAATTGCTCCTCAGAGCTCAGGCATTTTATGGACCAGGTGGACAGAGGTTTGTGCTAGGAGAGTATCAAGAAATAGGCTCCAGGCTTAACGCTGATTTGCAGTGGGGCTCAGTGAGCGCTCCCTGTAATTGCCTCCGCTCTTTTTTTAGAGGACCGTTGGTTATCTGGGTTACTGGAAGATGTTGAAATCGTTATCGTAGGATCTGCGATTGTGGGTCTGATTCAGCTCCTCCTTTGGAAGTCTGTGGCAACCTTTTGTGTGTCTTTGTGGGAACTGAGTCAAACCCTATATCGTTATAAATCAATGTGCTGACATTTGGTGCTGTTTCATGGGATCATGAAAGAGCCTAGAGACAAGAGCTGGGGACTGTGGTGCCAGCATGAAAGATCTTTACAGGCCAAACACCTTTGCAGCTTTGTCCCGTTTTTATGCAGAAACCTGAATTTACAGTCTCTAGGCTGAAGAATAGGAAAGTTCAGCCGCTCTGTCAGTTAATGGATGGTTTGGATGCAACGCCTGCGGTAACGATCATCCCACCTCTCCTGCCTCATTGTGCCTGAGCAGAAAACCTCACCTGGCTCAGTTATTTGCTGAGGAGGCAGAGGGAAGAAGGCATATTTATTTCATTGCCAGGTTGTGTGTGTCTTTGAAGAATTCCTTCTTCTTGTGTTGTCTATTAAAATGTATATTCTGTTTGTCATACTGCAGCAGGGGCATAACCCCAGAGCATGCTGATGGAACACAGAAAGGAGGTCTTATTGCTTCAACCCTGTCTTGTTGGAAGTCTCTATAATGCTTTAACATTGTGCTGTATAAATAATTATTATAACATCTTAAGCTCAGCCTTATTCAAAACATTCCAGGAATGGAAGAAAAGGAAAATGTTCCTTAAATTGATGGACTGAACCAGCTGGGTGGGGAAAAAATAGAGCTGCATGTAACTTTCTAAGCAAATGTTAAAATGCAGAGTAAGGGAGTATAAAATTTCCTATCAACTGAAGATGATCCTAGCAGTAGTGGTTGTGACCTGAGGAGCACAAGCCATTCCCAGTGCAGTGCTCCACTGTTCCATGCTGTGCTTCACTGGTGGGAGAGGCTGGCTTGGTCAAAGGAGTTCAGGAATCAAAGCAAGTCATTACCACAGTGTCTGGATGGCACCAGGTGATCCTGTTCCTTTGGAAAGAAGCTTCCCAGAATATTGTGTATTGAGGGTATTGAGAGGGTGCCAAGTTGGGGAGGCAGAACATGTCCCTTTGTGCTTCACTGGGGTGTTCACGTGCAGGTCTGGAGAATTATTACCGTTTAAGGATGTAAGCTGATACATACTTAGCGTGGATGTAAGTGGGGCAGCTCATGGCTTGTTCTCATGGGGCTTATGACATGGACAAAAGCATGATGCTTCAGGAGAGCTTGCTTAATGATGCCTCACAAATAAAACAATTCATTCAACTCAATTTTAGTCTCATTAGGACGAGTTTTGCAGGTGAAAGTACCAATCTAAACTTTGTATTAGAAGGGCCTTGGTGGTTCTTGAAGGTTGAAAAATAGGATGCAGGAGAGAGGGAAAGTATTATTCAGCCTCTTTGGCTTTGTGTTCAAATGCAAAAGTTGGGATTTGGGCTCTTCTTTGGTCGAGCTCTTGGTTGCCTGCTGCTCCAAAAGCATCACTCATGCTGTAGGATGTGTCAGCGCTTCTTCAATGGCACACACAGTCTGCGGCCTCCTGGGTCACACAGAAAGGCTGAAAAAAGGGCCATTGTGTTCTGAGTAACGTGTAAATAGTGTGAAGATGTGAAATGTCTTAGTACCAGGTGCTAAATTAGTCTTTTGAGGTGTTGACATTTCTTTTTAAGTGCATAAAGTTCACATGCTACACAAAACACTGCATTTGCAATTCAGATAGCATTGAATTAGAGTACTAATCTCAAACCCATGTAATAGATTTTGAGCTGGAAATCCCTGGGAATGGTGCTGATCACCATGTCTGAAAACATGATTGACATAGTCCCATAAGAAGCTAGTGACAGAACATGCAAAAGTATTTAATATAGTTAAATAGGGTTGTCATTTTGTCAAATAGGATGGCTGTAGAGAATGAAATGGAACTGCAGCATGATAAAACCTTGCCAATTAATAATGCTTCAGCTAGCAAAATAACAGCTGTTTGAAGATCATGAATAAGAAGAAGCTGCTAGGTAGGAGGAATTGATAGATGCATCAGTTTCCCTCTGGAAATTTGATGCTAAAAATGAGATATCTCTCAGATGTAGGTCATTAAAATGTGTCCTTCGTGGACTCTCAGATCTTGTTCTACCCTTGAAGATGCACGTAGGGCAAAACATTCACACCTGGGTGTCTCAGTGGCTGGTGCTTTTTTCAAAGGGTGCTGAGAAATCAGTTTCTGCAGGTGTCTCAGGGCCAGGACCATGGGGTTGTGCTCTCCAAAAACCAGACCTGTCTCTCAGATTTAACTAAATTTTGCTTTAAGAACTGATCCAAAGCACAGAGTGTTTGAGCCAAGACAGCCCATCAGCTTGATGTGGTTGGATCTCCCACGTTTCTATAGACTTTGTTGAAGGTGGAGATGGTGTTAGTGTTGTTTATCAATACTTGTAACTATTTGTTCTGAAAACTCTGGTATCTGTTGACAGCTGGGTTGCTTGGATTCAGTCTTTGCTTGTGACTCATCACAGCAGCCTGTTACTGCCTGCGAATGTTCCTTAGCTTCAGGTCATATTCCAGCTATTAGGATTTGAAAACTTTTGCATCAAGAACCTTGCATTGCTGCCACAGTTGCAGAAGCGCGTTGTAGTTCTCTCAGTCCCTGTTTTTGTGATTGTTATGGTTGTCTTTGCACATCTCAGGAAGGGAATGGTGACAGTGCCCAGTGCCAGGGATGCTTGTTGCAAGCACTGATAAGTGTGTTCCACCTGACAGACCTGGAACAAAAAGCAACAGTTTGTTTCTGACCCAGAAGTATTAAGGTTCTCAGGGGAGCTGTTTTGGAAGATACATTCTGGCCGAGCTGCACGTAATTGTTTTGTAACGTGGATAAATGACCCTATTCCAGGCATATGAAATGCTACGGACTCCTCTGTGTCTTGCACCAGAGGCACAGGATGAACAGAATTGCTTTAAGTCGGTGTCCAAGCAGGGACCGGTAACATGGGGCTCTTCCTGATCCCTGTGATTTATTTGACAACATCAACCTTTTCTTTTAAGGTCTACTTTATAAGAAGCTACACATGCGGCAATCCACCGGATGGTGTTCATCTGAATAAACCAGCCAATCCGTTACATTCCTTCCATTTGCCTTCTAGATCCCTATCATTAATGTAATATTAATGACCAAGAGACTAAACTGACAAGAACATCAATCCCCCCATTTGAGCGTCCTGTAATATTTTTACCACAGGCAGGTCGATCAGATGAAAAGCCCTTCAGTTAGAAAGCTGAAATGCTGCTTTGTCTTAACCGAGGCTATTGACAGAACCCAGTGCTGCTGCTTCATCACCCAGTGTCTTGTAATTACATTACCTGGTTGGATGGAGAATGGGAATTGGGTTTTGTTTCCCCTCTTTTTCTTTTGGTGCTACCCAAAAAATGATAGAAAAGCAATAGAAGAGTCTCTTGGGACTGCCACAGGTTTGAAGGGAGGGCAGCGATGGGAACTTGCATTCCAGATGTTGCAATTTGAATGTTGAAAGGCAATTGCACATGCAAAATTTACAAGTAGCAAAGAAAATCTTGGCTCGGATTTGGTACCCGTGAAGCACAGAGCAGCTCCCTGCCGACTCTGGGGAGCTCTGTGGGAGTCTTGCTGCTTCCCGGGTGGTTTTGTTTTTGTTATTTTCTCCAGAGAGCTTAATTAGGTGCTTCGCTTTAGAGCCTCTCTGTAGGTATCCAGTTGTTAAACACTTTAGTTGCTGATTGAAGGGTGCGATGAGTGAAAAAGGAATATCTTACAGTCTTCGCTGGTTATTTTTATGTACTAAATAATGATATAAATCTCGTAAAATAAGGATGCTTTAATCAGCCGCAGTCTTAAGCATATTTCCAAATAAAACTTTCCACATTCAATTAAGTGTGCCTAACAGGTCACTTGGGAGAATTAAAGCCATTAGCAAATACTAGAGACAATCAAAGGAAAGGTGAGTGGACTTTGCTTCATCTCCCTTGCTCATTTCTATTTTTAAATATGTATTTTGTTCCCTTTCTGCTTGCTGTCGTCTCTCTTCTCCTCCTTGCGGGTCTTTGAATACCAGCTGAATTTTCCCAAAGGGGAATTATTCAAAGGTGAGGTGCTCAGAGCTGAGAATTGGTAGGACACTTAATGCATACAAAATGAGCCACAGTTTTGCGTTGTTTGGCATAGTGTAGATGGGTGCTGCAGAAGAATCAGACTGCTTTAGAAGCTATGGTATAAGTCCATCCATCCTAATTGCAAAGGGTTTCTATGTTGGCCCTTGAGCAAATGATTAATCACGTGTACTAAGGTTTAAGAGACTAGAGGTCCCTTCCAGTCTCAGCCATCTTGTGACATGCATGCAAAGGAGAGAAGAACAGTTTGAAAAGGTGATGGAAGATGGACTTAGCATCAAGAGTTTGGTTTGAAGGGAGGAAACTGTACAACTTAAATAGACTCCAATGGTGGTAGAAGTTATGGGAAATGGGTAAAGTGGTGACTTAAAAAAGCAGTTGTGATTGTAAAGAGATGGGAAGTGAAAAGTGATTGTGGGTAAGTGATGACACACACAGTGAGGGAAGAAAAGAGGATTCGGAACCAAATCACTGCTCCGCAGTGGGCCAAATGGCGAAAGAACCAGCAACTGCAGCAAATGTCTCCCAGACTAGCTTGCCAGCATGATTCGCTTCTGAGAAGGGAAGAACATCTTGTTGGAGATGAGAAGGGTAGTTTATAGTTTTATTTGTCAGGTAACTGTAACTTGAACTTCTAAGTGCACTTGTATCTCTACAGAAAACAGATAAAATACTGATAGCTTGCAGCATTGCATCAGAGCTGATATCTCATCAACCTGTCGTCAGCCAGACCCCACACTAGCATGTATCCTGGCTCATCACTATCTATGCCACACAGAGGTTAAACGTAATCATCTCCTTTTGCTTGTAGGAAATCCTGAAAACAGTGCTCACCCAGCCTAATAATGGGGGAGAAAAGTACTGACCAACGAAACATCACCGTGAACGGTTCTACCCACATGTTATTTTGTATTTTGGTCTCTCTGCTGGCAATGCCCATGAGGGATTAGTTAAGAGTACCTATAGATGAAGGTAGATAACTCATCTTTCTTTGTTCTTGCACAAAGATTTCCCAGACAGGAAGACAGCAAATGGCCAAAATTTGTCATGAAATCTGGTCTGGACTTGACAGGAAAACACATTCTTGGGGATTGGCACAGAACAATTCACTCGTACTACATTTGTAGCCCCTCTCTAGCTCTTTACAATATTTATTCTCCTTTTATTAAAGGAGAATTAGAACGATTCATGTTTGAGAAGGCAGGGCGTGTGACTTTGTGGTCTGTATCCAGGTCTGACACACCATTCCTACTGAGTGTGTGGAGCCAGGACCTGTATCCATCACTGGAAACCGAGTGCCTTGGTTGTAGCTGGTTTTTGTGATGCCGTAGGGGTGCACAGAGGTGGAAGGTGTATTTAGTCTTATCTGTTCTCCTGTAGCCTTTGCCATCCATCCAGACACAGAATGGAATTTAAAACATCATCATTTAATGTCATCTTGTCTTTTATGATATGTCAGTGTCCGTGTTTGACTTGGGAACTTTCAGATTCTTAAAGGTGAGGGCTAAGAGAAATGGAGTGGTTAGTGTTTAAACGAAGATATCACCTGCGTTTGTAATGTCATTCCATTGCTCAGCTCTCCTAGTCCCTCTCAGCTAATGAGCTGGAATTTGATGCTCTTAGTCACAACCCCGATACTCAGAAGCCTGTTCCTGGTGTGGTTTGCATCATGGTCAGTGGTACGTTTTACCACCTGCGGTGTAGGGTGTGGTGTGTGATTTCAACCGCTTAGATCCCTGCAAGGTACTGATGCGGCTGGGAAAACTTAATGGAGTGCAAGAGGAAAGAGTGTTCGCCTGGCCAGAAAATAGAGGTTCTGCTCGGGAGAGGCAAATGCTTGCACGTGAGTGTAGCTGTCAAAAGGGACCACAGTTGCGCAGCCCTTGAATATACACTGGAGCCCTGTGGGTTTTACTTTGATCAGCTGGCTCCTGCGCTATTCCAGGTTTATCTGTCTTCAGTTGCTCTGACTGATGACTTGTGACTGCCGCGGTACCCTGGGTGTTGTCCCTGCCAGCTGCAGAAGTGCAGGACAGTTCAGCTGACTTTGCTCAGGAAACTCAGGGAAATTACATCAATCCCAGTGCTTTCTCCTTAGTTTATTGTCACTCCACAGACATTTTCTTTAGGCTTTGTGTGGCGATCCCAACTGCCTGGTGGCATGGATGGTTTTGCTTATGCACATCTTTTTTCCAAGGATGCAAACCCTGATACTATGTCCTCCTTTGCTGCATAATGTTTATATAATAAAAGAAGGAAAATATGGCAAACCTCAGCAGTTCAAATATGGAATTTCATGGTGCTGAGCCCTCTTTTACAGAAGCTATATGTAGAAACTGTAGAAGGTTAACTCAATATCCTCATACAGGGAAGGCTGCAGGTGCAATTGCTGTAGCTGTACAATAAAATTCTTCTTTTAGACCAGCAGCATCAGTTCAAAACGTGGCTTGCACGGTTAGGTTAGCTGTATGTGTGTGATCTCATCGGTCCATGTGTCCTCAATCTGAAAGAAACGTGTATTCAGCTTGTTTTGTGGGGCCCTTACAAGCCACTCCACATTCAAATGCAAATACTTAATAACTGAAGCTTAAGGATCATATGATTCGTTAGACAGTAAATCTGGTGGTTCAACATTGTACACATATTTGGCAGATTATAGGTTTATCACTGACAGCTAATCTTTTAAAGAACTGTGGCTTAATTCCTTTTGTTAACTAATTAAAAAGAGAGAAAAAAAGTTAAAGCTGTAATTAGAGCTATTAAAACGTGTATTACTCACTCAATGGCCTATACAACTAGGATAAATGTATAATTAGAAGGTTTGTCCAAACATGATTAGAGCCAGTCACGTGTCCTAGGCCATCAAACATTTACGTGTGCATGAGATTGAGAGTAAAGTCAGTATTAAAATATGCATATAAACCATGTCATACTCTGCAGAGAAAATACATTAACTGTCTTTTGGGATATTATAAATATTTAACTCTAAGCATGAAAGCTTTTTTCAGATGAAAATTCTGAAAGGATTGTGTCCAGCCTATAGCTTCTAACGGGATAATGTCATTGACAACAGCAGTCAGACCAGGGCCATCTGTCCCCATGATCCGTCACTGTTCTTGCCTATGATTTGCTGATAATGTAAGAAATTTAGAAATGAGTAGGTAGCACTTTCCTGTTAATGATGGGTGCATTCCCTGAGGCATAAGGATCTGCATCCCTTCCAAAACTCAACTGTTTGGGGGTGTCGTCTGCTCTAATAGCTCTTTGCTTCAAAAAACTTCAGTTGCAAGCACTGGCCCAGGAAAAAGACGCTGAAGTATTGAGGTTTCTGGGCTTAACCTGTGGAAAAGGAATAAGCCCGGTGCTGGAAGCTGATTGAGATGTTGTCAATTTTCCTGCTAGAGCGAGGACTGTTTGCACAGATGAACAAATTACAGAAGAGCTCCAAAGTAATGTAGAAAAGAATAAGCTGCTTCAATATATATCAATTTCTGCTTGAGGAGCACTGAAATTCACTTAGAAGTCTCAGCTGCCTGTACTGCTTTTAAGCACAGGTAACGTAGAGGAGAATTTGGTGGTGTCAGCCCTTTTTGTCTCACTAAAGTACTGAGAGTCCTGGGGTAGGACAAAGAGGAAAAAGCACTTGGGGGGAAATCTAGTGCAGAGGAAATGGTAGAAATGTCCTGCTGCAGCTGGGGGCAGAACGGGGCTTCCTCTGCCTGGGCAGTATCTGACTTTCCCATTTGTTTGTGTTGGTTGACATGTTCACATACACACAGAGATGTGTGTATGTGGATTTAAATGTGTATATAAATACACACACATGAAATGGCAATATGCACATGTAGTGGTTTGGGCACCAGTGGTTCATGGGGTCCAGTTTGGGGACCAGTGGTCTGGGGGTCCAAATGAATAGCAGCACAAGAATTTTGGAGTTGGTTTGCTGTTTGTAATTTTTCTTCCTATATGAAAAATGAAAAGATTGGTCATCTTTCTGAAAGGATGACATTTTGTCTTGGGGAGCTACCCAGCTGTCCCTCTTCAGAGGTGATAAAACAAGTTTTGACTGAGTAGAGATGGAGGATTGGGGGTTCTAGCTCACTATAACAAATTCCTACATAATTTTGTTGTGTAGGTTCCAATAGGGTGCATGCTAGCTGAAGATCCAGAAGAGATCTTTCAGTGGGATAAGATGAGGAATCAACTCTTTAATCCTAGATATAGAGCTCTAAAACCTGGCACAACATAGAACTGATTGCAAATAATTCCCTAATAGTTTTAGACTTGTATGTATTTTACTTAGTTGTTACACCTAAATAGCTGCATTGTCCGTAGTCTCCAATATAACATCTCATAAGGGTGATACCGTTCATGTCTTTATGTAGCTTATGCTTTTATAAGACTGCTTTTATTGCCAACTGAAGTCAGAATCTCATTACGTAAATTTGGATACCGCTGCTTCAGGGAACATAGATTAGATATTAAAGAGATATTTGAAGTGTGGAAGCATGAGATAAACCAGGGAGGGGGAGTGGGGGAGAAGAATGAACATGTTACTTGTTGCAGATGATTTCATTGTATTGAGACTCTGATTCAATGGTATTGATGGAACCGAGTCACACTTCACCACAACAGGAAAACTCTGTATAGCTTTCCTGCTTTACACGAGGAAGAGGAACCTTCAACAGCATTACTGGGGAGAAATTCCTATCCAGTGCATTCACTCCGAGTGATACTGGCTGGTGAGCACAAACTTGAGTCATTTTTGTGTAGGTATTTCATATTGGAGGAACATCCAGTGCATTTGCAAACTTGTCATTCTACAGGTGTACCAAGCACTGTCTACATACTCACTCCAGGTCTGGCAGGTGACTATTTTAGCCGTCACCCTCTCTGTCATTCAGATCGGAACTTCTTAAGAAACCAAAATCAGCCTCTAGTTCCCCTGCTCTCTAATTCTGCGTGACTAAGTCATTCAGCATGTTATAAATACTGTTGCTCATTCCAAATGCATTGGTTACCTGTGCGCCAATCATTGTCAGCATATTTCTGCAGCGGGGTGGTTCAGCGTTGGGTAATTGGCAGAAATTAAGAAGTGTGAGTCACGGTATTGCCCTTTCTGCAAACACCCACATGTGTCTGGTGTGGATGTGCAGCTTATGGGAGATATATGAATGATAGCAGCGCTGCAAATGCCCTGCCAGCAAACAGGGAACTTCGTATATGCTCAGAAAATAGGCATTGATGCAGAATTTACGTCAAAATAAGAGGAACTGAAGAGTGCGCAAAAGTGGTTTGAGCGGCTATAGGAGTCATCAAGAAATTCCTTTCAACCAGGGGATTAGAGCGAGGACAACAGTGAAAACGTGTCAGTGGTAGATTTTTGTCTGCTGATGGATGTATTTCTGACGGACGCACGCGGTTTGATGGCTGCCCGGCATTCCCATGTTTGAGAACGAGAGCCCTGTGCTCCCGCCGAGCTTTGCTGTAGGGCACAAAGTCGCTGCCCTGTAACTCCACTGCTCCCCATCTGTAGAAAGCGAGTCAGTAATTGCTCATTGTTCTCAAAGCGCTTTCATGTTTAAGGGCATATCATAATCCCTGCTGTTTTCCTCACAAATGAGCCGTAGAATAGTAACAGTAAATTGAGAATTTGTAGAGGTTAGATTTGTAGAAATAGTGCTTACAGTTTTCTGCATTTGACTGTTTAATTTGTGGACCTGCAATTACTTCTGGGTGTAGCTCAGGCTGCTTAGATGTCTGAGAACTTGACTGTGTGTATATATCAGATATTTAGGCATCAAAGTGTTGTGCCTTGTGCCTTCACACAGCACCTAGAAAACTGCAAGTATAGTGAAAGATATTGGCTTGAAAATCAGGTCCTTGCAGTTTATGGAAGCGTTGGCTGACACAAGGAAATGGGCCATGAAGAGAATTCTGTCAGATGAAGAATCCCTTTTTGTCCATTTGAGGCTGCGTTGTGCTGAACGTTGAGTCCATCTCCTCGTTCTCTTGGGTTGCCCTTTACTCAGAAGGGCACATAATTCTCCTGAGGTTTTTCCAAAGTGTTCAGTGTTGAATTACTCTGCTTTCCTGCTGCGAAGGGCAGATTTCTGCTTTTATTCGTGGAAAATGGAGTGTGATAGGTGCTTAGCACCTGTAAACAAACTTCCCTTCTTCCGTAGCTTCTAATGAAGGAAGAAAAAATTGGGAGATTGCAGGTTCAATTCTTTCACAGCTTTGAAGAGCCTTTAGGATCTCACCAGTCGTAACTTGTCCCCTGGCAGGCTGGGGAAGTTGGGGTTGTTACTGATTTTTTGGGGATCCCAGCGCAAGACGCATATAACACTCACCCACCTCCCCAAACCTTCCATGTTCCACTTGGGTTTAATAAGAGCGAGCTGCCTCCTGAGAATAAACCATGGGTCTTCTGCTGCCTTAGGGCATCTCTGGAGTGTCACTGGGTAAACATGTATTATTATTATTATTATTATTATTATTATTATTACTTTTCTTTCATGCCTGTGAATCTTCACAAAAAAAATTCTCCCTCTCCAGAAAGAGACAAATGAAAAGAGCCTGAGGTTTTTTAAAAAAAAACACAGACAGGGGGGTCACTTTCCACTCACAGGGGTTTATATTTCCCTATTTATGCTGCTTTCACTGTTCATCCTGAATTGGAAAAGACAAGGGGAGACCTGCTAAGGTGTTTTCTTTCTTTTCTCAGTATTTCTGGCTGCTTGTGCTCTCACGAGGCCTGGTTGGCATCGGCGAAGCAAGTTACTCCACTATTGCACCAACCATCATAGGAGACCTTTTCACCAAAAACACGAGGACCCTCATGCTCTCTGTTTTCTACTTTGCAATTCCTCTTGGCAGGTAGGTGACGTAACTGCTGCTTTCATCTGCTTTTGGCTTTCCAAGTAAGCTCACACAGATCTTAAGTTGCTAATGATGATGGTTCTCCTTTCTTTGGTTTAGACAGGAAGATATTGTGATTAGTGACTAATTAGTTGCAGGAACTGAATTCTTTTTCTAGCCCCGGTTCATGTGAATTCTGGGAATTAGTGGGACAGATTTTACTATTTTTTACAGCAGTGAGGTGGAAATGGAATCAAAATATTTTAGCCGACTCCTTTTTTAAGTGTTATTAAATTAAACTCATTTTGAATGTTATATTGGTTCTCTGAATCCTTGCTTCGATTCATTTGACTTCTGGGCTTCTTTAGCCAATGTCTTTTAGATTACTGTGAAACCAAGATCTTTTAAGACAGTGGGCTGAGTTTTCAGAAGGGAGTGACTGGGTTCCTGCTTCTGTGTGGCAGTCCAGTTATCAGAGGTTTCAAGAGAATTATGCTCTACAACATAGGCAACTTGAATTTTTTCCTTTTAAAAATACTTTTAATTTAAGCTCAAATTCTGCCCAACCTTGAATTTGGCCATTCTGACTCAGTTTGGAAAATGTGTGTGAGCCAATCTGAGATGACCTGGTAGTTGCAATAGCAGTGGCCAGTCCATTTGAGTGCTATTGCCACTGAAAAAGCAATTAGAAGAAATAGTGAAGAGAGAAACTGTAATGAGCATTCACACTCAGTCTTAACTTAGAGCCAAGCCCATGGATACCTCCCGAAAGCAACAGACAGACTCCAATATGGAGTAGTTATTTCCTCTGGTGCTTTCTTTCAATTGAGTTCCCTTATCAGCCCAATGCAATATCTGATTGTCAGCACAGGAGGGAATCTGTGATTTTTTTTTTTAATTACTATTTTTAAAAATTTTTCAAAAAATGGCTGACCCTCTATTGTGAGGTTGTAGACGGGCTGGGTTCGCATAGTTTGCATGCTGATTCCCAGAGCTGGACAACATCCTGTGCAAAAGTGGTGTCATGGGTTCGTTTCCAGCAGGGAAAACGTGGGCAGCAGTTGAATCCTTCCCAGCTCAGGGAAAAACTTCTGGTTTAGGGTGCTGCGTTTTACAAGTTAGAGCACTTATCCTTGAGATAAAATGCACAAATGTCCATTTACTCTTAAGGAAAAGAGATTGCAAAGTCCTTAACTGGTGAAAAGAACAACTTCCCAAGAGGGCTAAGGATGCCCAGTATTTACAGAGAATTCAGTGAACTAGCAAGAAATGACAAATATTGATCCTGTTGGGTTTGATTCTGGAACTTCATTATCTCAATGTCCAGCAGAGGTTTGGGTCCATGGTCCTGTTGCTCCTTTATCTTCAGAAGGCACTTCCAAGCTTCAGATCTGATGTTCTTTGATCAGACTGTCTTGCATATTGTTGTTTTTTCTTTCTAACAAGCTTATGGAAAATGATCTCTTCATGGTCAATTAGAACCAAGAACTATTAAATGGCAAGAAAAAATTTAATGATGGAACATGGTGTGTCCTTGAAGGGCACTTCTAAACTGGGAGCGTGAACATAAAATTGTTAAGTATTCCTGTTAGAGCACAGAAAGGTCTGATGTAGAAATTGAATGGGGAAATAAATTATTTTTGAGGCTTTAGTTTCCATCTGCTGTAAATTGAAAGGTCAGCTATAAACTTGAGATCAGTGTCCAAATTTCCATCAGATTTGGGCACTTTTAGATCAACGGTGCTGGGAAGAGTTACACATTAACCACCATCAGCTTCACTCCCCATGTTTCTTCCTGCAGGAGAAGAGAGCCTAGGACACAAAATTTGTTGTGACTTTTCAGATGTTGGTTTAAGAACAGCTGTGATTGTGCTACTCTGGCTGACTCTCGTCTTTGTATTCCTTGCAGCGGCTTGGGATACATCACCGGCTCTAGCGTGAAGCAGGTTGCTGGAGACTGGCACTGGGCGTTGCGCGTAAGCCACTCTTCATAACATCTTAATAACAGCTGCATGAGTTGATTGGCATTAGGAAGAATTCTATCACAATTACTCAACCTGTTATTATATATATATTAGATAGAAGGTAAAGGATTGGAAATTGCCTTTGTGGATATGAAGTGCGTAGCAGATGCGTTCTCTAAGCAAGTGGGAGAGGTATGTGGTTTTGGCTCATTGTGCTTGTTTTTTTTCCTGCCTGGGAGCAAGAATTATTCCAATCACTTTATTATCAGTCAACCATGATTTCTTGATGGGGATGGGAAGACGAGGCATTGGCCTTAAATCAACTCCACAGTCTTTCAGTCCCCCGCTGTCAAGAAACTCCGAGAATGGCTTCCTGCTTTGAGGAAAAAACACTTTGTTCCAGTTTCCGCTTGTTTTTCTGCCCTGAGACAGTCTATTTCCTTCTATTTTAACCTCTTGAGACCTTGATAAATGTGTTGAAAAGATAATACACTCCAATCACATAGGCACAAGCAGATCCCGCGCACAAAGATGCCTTGAAAGTGCTGAGAGGAAGCGGCCCAGCAGAACTGTTTTCTGACCTTTGGCCGTATGGGTGGCACGAGCCCCCGTGAGGTGCGTTCTCGGGCTCGGGCACTTCATGAGGAGAAAGAATTTCACGAAGCTCAGGTCAACGCCATTTATAATGGCAGGTGATGAAACACATGGGTTCCCATCTCAGGCAAATGTGCCCTTCTGTTCCCTCCCTGGCCAGCAAGGGTAAGCAAAGCCAGGAAAATCACTGCGAATGGTTGGTCTGCAGCTAGGGGAGTGGAGACACGTTTCCAGCTGTGAAGCTGCAGTGAATGTTGAATAGCCTACAGCTTCACACCAAGAGGATGGCCACCTCATTCACTAGCAGAAAGACTTTAAAGGTAGAATTAACTTTTGAGCAGAAGCCAGCATGAGGAAACCCCAAAGCCCCTCCTCAGTGGCCTTTAATGAGGTTGACACATTGGAGCGCTCTTGTGTTTCTGTCTGTAAAACGCAAATGGTTAATTTCTGTGAAAAAATCCTCGCTAGGTTCTTTCTCTGTTGATGAAGTCTCCGTAGTTATCCTGATAAATCCAAGCTATCTGCAAGTCTGTACCCCTTACGAGATTGTGATTTCCACTCTAAATGACACATCAATGCCTGATTCCCTGCCTGTGTGAAATTGTGTGGAATCTGACAAGCCGCACACTTCTCCGATGGTTGCTTTGAACAGCATTGCTTGGTTTTTGTAGTCAAACAGCACATGTTGAAAGCTTCCAGACATCAGTGTAAGGCAGCCTCCATCCCTGTGGCAATTATTGTGCTCCTGCAAGATGTGAAAGATTCCCCGAGGTGATGCTTCCCTCTGTGATCTCCTGCAGTCCGTGGGAGGTCAGGAATAATCTGTACTTCAGCGGAATGAAGAAGACAGAAGGACAGTCACGTCATTGTTTCTTTGGAGCATTACTGCATATCAATGGATATTGTCCTGTTGGAGGATTAAATCTTTAGATAAAAATCAAAGAGACTTTAAATTACATGACCCTAGAAAAAAACAGCGCTTCCATTTTTCTTACCAGTGCTGTGTCTTGTGGTCGACTGTAGTAAGCATTCTGTATCAGGCTCATTTATCCCTGGATGAGGGATTTTCCTGACTTTCCAGTTCTGAAATATTTTTGTCTTTTCTCTCTTTGCCCAGAAGAATTCTGGGTTTGTCATCTTTGGACATGAAACACTGCTCTATGTGTAAAGGCCTTTCTCAGGTTATTATTGGAACCATATTTTTTTTTTGAACAGGAATTTATTTTTAAAATAGCACATACAGAAGAGATGATAGGTCAGTGAAAATCCGTGTTCCTATTTTCCTAACGGTGCTGTTTTGCATTCTGACAATGATGGAATTTCAGTGTCAGAACAAGAATCACGTTTGTAGCTTGCAAAACACTGTATGATCTTTGTACTTTTGTCTCGTGAGTGGGAGAAAGGATCGGAAACTGGGAAGCCTAACCCTTGAGCCTGAATTTTCAATGTTTCTTGGTCTGCTGTACACTGAGGTAATCTGAGGAACCTGTCTGGAAGTGGAAAGCCATTGCATGTTAGCTGGGAGAGGGATGCATGTCAAACAAGGATTTTCAAAGCCATCCAGAAATCTTTCACGTGGCCTCATAACCCTTAAAAGGCTCCTGTGCTCTCCCAGAAACCAGTTGTTCTCTCAGCCCAGCTGGGAGTTGGTTTCACTGAAGGACCGCGTTTAGATGAATCTTGGTGCTTCGATAACACAAAGAAGCAGACTGCCTTAATCAGAGTGTTCTCAAAGCTGCTGTTGCAGGGCGAGATAAGGGAGTCCAGGGAATGACAGGGAGGGAGGAAAGAGCAGATGCCTCGGTGTGCTCTGGCTGGCTGTAAAGAATTGAGTTGCTGAAACGCAACTAACGTATCCGCTTCTTACTGATGAGTCAAAGCAAGCCCTGCTGGCTCCTGTGCTAATTCCCCATTGCTTTTTTACAGGTATCTCCACTCCTGGGAATGATAACAGGGACACTCATCTTGATATTTGTACCTGCTGCTAAAAGAGGAAATGTTGAACAACTTGGGGGCCAGCTGAAGGCACGCACCTCATGGCTGAGGGACATGAAAGCCCTGATTAGAAAGTAAGAGCACTCTAGTAAAAAGCATGCTTGGCCTCTGATGCTTAGGTGGAACATGCAATGACCTGTACTTCTTAGCACTGTGCTGCTGGAACAAGACAACACGCAGGGAGTTGCAGGAAGCTTATTCTGTGGACATAAAGAAAATCACAGTTAGGTTTTCATGAGGTATTGACTGCAGAGACAGTGATGGATTCCAGGTTTTCATCTAACCTTTACAAGATTGAGATCTAAGAGAGAATCTACTTTGTTTGGCTCATACTTCAGACAAATCAAGGCTTTTAAAGTGTAGAAATTGCTACTCTTGTATTAATTGTTGTGCCACTGTTGTTCAGACTCTTAGATCCTTTTTCTACCTGGAAAGAGCAACTCTGTTGAGGTAAAAAAGAGAAAATACGCAAAAGTTTACACTGTGTGGCAAGTTTAAATGCATATGTTTATAAAACCACACATGACCGAATGCACGAGCACCGACTGTGCTTAAGTGCTTGTATATGTGCATAAAAGAACACATGCTTACAAGTGTTTGAGTACCTGCGCTTGCTTCCAGAAAGCTTGCCTGTGAATGTGCAAGAACTTGCACTCGTGAATTCAATGTTACGTCGTAATTCTGATAAGGCACTTGTGGTGTCCTTCATTTTTAGAACTGCTGGATAAAATGCTTCGTGGTATTGTCATCCAGTATCGAAGGACTATGAAAACTGATGTTGGTTAATTTATCAATATTTCTACTTTACTTTTTTGTTAGTTTATCCAAGCAGTAATCATATGGCATGGATAGGGAAGGAGAGGTTAAACTGGTCACCCAGGTAAATAAGTAATATTACAGATATTACAGCACTGTAACTCACACACCATGTCTTTGTGACTAAGTACTGATTTTCCAAAATGGTCCCATGTAAAATGATCTCTTTGAAGCACCTCTGAAAAGTTAAGTACATTATTATCAATGGAGCATCACATATGAAGAAATATTCCCTGCCTCTTATTCTCCATTGCTTTGTACCTTGTATGAGCTCTGCCCCTTGGCAAAGGGAGGTGGCTCTATGGGACAACACTGTGTTACATCACTGTAGCGCTGGCACCTGTCCTGGGGCTCCTGCTCTTTCACTTTTCTCACTAAACCTTCTCTTGGTTTTGCCTCTTGTGTCTCCACAGCCGCAGCTACGTGTTCTCGTCGTTGGCCACCTCAGCCGTCTCCTTTGCCACAGGGGCGCTTGGCATGTGGATCCCTCTCTACCTTCACAGAGCACAGGTCGTGCAGAAGACAGCGGAGACCTGCAGCTCACAGCCCTGCGGCACCAAAGATAGGTGAGATTCATACTCTGCTGCTTTAAAGAGAGGGAAGAGGGGGTGGGGGCTTATTTACCAGAGGAAACAGGCAAGTCCCATGGAGTCAAGTTACTAGAATGTCAGTAATTTCCTCTAGGTCTTTGCAACAATGATAGGAAATGCTGGGATTGTAAACTGGGTTTTATTTCTCTTCTTTTCTTCATCGCATGAAGTCAAACCAATGGAGAAGCGATGACCTCAGCTTTGTCTTAGTTCCCAGGATATAGTTCAGAAGTAGAAAATAAACTGTTTTCTTTGCCTTAGAGGATGATGAGAAAGCTGAGAATTTGGTTGACCAGTGACAGAACCTGAAGTAGTGGCAGGAAGATGTGCCAGGGAAGGTTCAGGTTGGACATGAGGAAAAGGTTCTTCACCCAGAGGGTGCTGGACACTGAACAGGCTCCCAGGGAGATGTCACAGCCCCAACCTGACAGTGTTCAAGAAGAGACTGGACAATGTCCTCAGACACATGGTGTGACCTGTGGGGTGTCCTGTGCAGGGACAGGAGTTGGACTCGATGATCCACATGGGTCCCTTCCAACTCAGGACATTTTATGATTCTGTGGTTTCTTGAGGTCCACAGTTTTGTGTGGTAGCAGCAGAATAAGCTGGCAGGTTGGGTAGTCACAATCGTGGCTGTAATTCAGAGGCTGGACCGATTCCCCTCAAGGATGCAGGGACTGACCCTGAAAACTTTTGCTTCTGTGTGAGGGAGGACTCGCTGTTTGATTGCTCCATATACTGCTGTGTGTGCTGAGTTGTGCTGAAGAATGTTGCAGAGATCTGGGGCACTTTGGCCTGGATTGCTTGATGTTATACAGTAGTGTGGTTTTCCAGTCCCAGTTAAATCACTTGTAGGACATAAGCTATGAGAAGTAATTCATTGTTTTGTGCTTTACCGTGACGGCACAAAACATGAAATGCTAAAAAAGCATTTCTCCAGGTGAATAAAAGATGCGAAAAACTGCCTTTTGTGAAGTCTTTTGCTTTGTAGCTTGTGAGGGAAAAGTAATATTAGAGAAACCTCCTTGCTCTAGCTGACACAATCCCATCTCAAGTAAACTACTTAGTGGTTTGGAGTACCATCAACTGCAGTGCCCAGCAGGCAGTCTCCATCTGTTCTGCAAAAATGCAGTGAGAAGAAAATACAGCTCCAGTCAGACTGCCAGTCTGCCGTTCACACAGAGAGACTTTTCACTCCTTGATGACACCTGTATTTTGAGCTGCCCTGGAGCTGCTGTAATGTCGTTACCAAAGACTCTGTAGCCCAAGTCCTGCACGTGCAATACAGAGAATCCTTGACACATCCTGGCTCCTTAAATGTAATTAACATATTTCAAATGTGTAACAGAACAGCAAAATAACCTAATCAGGCTTTTTGAAGTCGTCTGAAAGGAGTTAGAAAGATGTTAAAAGTCACCGGTATGTAGAGTCTTGTTAGGTTTCCTTTCGCTTAAGCTTCCTAGTGCCTGCTCTGTCCATGATTTCCCCTTATGTTATCAATGTTTTGTACACACATAATTAGCTGTACTATGCACTTTACAGGTAGCTCAGTGTCACACAAAGAAGCAATATGAGCCCTTTGCACATCTTTGCGTATTGATCAATGCCTGTGTACAAGGCTGAATTTCATCTGTCATGTTTTTCTTAATTTCAACGAAAGGGTGCTACAACCACAGGCAGTCAGCAGGGAGCTTGTTTGTTTTATTTTGAACTTGCAAAGCCAACGTGCAGATTTCCATTAGTCAGTTTACCCTAATAATGTGTTCAAAGACCATGCCCATTTTTGGGAAAACCTCCAGAAAAAATAACTGTCTCTTTTTTTCTTTTTTCTTTTCAATAGCTTGATCTTCGGAGCAATCACATGCTTCACTGGTTTCCTGGGTGTAATCACAGGGGCTGGAGCTACCAAATGGTGCCGGTTAAAAACCCAGCGAGCTGATCCGCTTGTCTGTGCTGTTGGCATGCTTGGCTCAGCCATCTTCATCTGCCTCATCTTCGTCGCTGCCAAGAGCAGCATTGTGGGAGCCTATGTGAGTATAATCCTTTGCATCTGCCTGTCTCACTTGTTCCCTCTCTACCAAACTCCTTAGAACACCCTGTGCATTCTCTCCTGCAGCAAACCTCAGATGTTGGTCTTGCTCTTCCCCTTCATTTTGCCTCTTGGTATTTTGGTGCTATCTAGATGTGCCTGAAGGGAAAATGATATCTCAACTGCTTGTCCCTTCTCCTTAATTGTCATCAGAATTTGGAGCTCTGGATTTAGCGCATGCATGGAAAACCACGGTTCTCTGCCTTTGGGTTGTTCTATATATGCCTTTATCCATACCTCTGTTGCTCTTGCCCAGTGTTTTGGTACAGGAAAATTGTCTCCTTTCTTTACAATAAGGGTATTGTAGCTGCAGTGGTACCAAATAGTAATTACAGTATGACTTGTCTGTGGGCAAGCTCTTGGCTACTTGTGATAAGTGTCATTAATTTCCATAACTAGGTAGATTGCTGCAGACCGATAGTAATTACCGTGTAATTTCAGTTTGTTGTTATCTGTATTACCATAGCACCTGAAAGTCCTCATCATAGCCCAGGAACCACAATACTGAACAAATGCAGATTAAAATATAGCCCCTCCCAGAGTGTTTATACTTGAAATATATAAAACAGCATTGGATAGATCCAGACAAATTAAAAACTCAAGTGTAATAATCCAGCCTTGGGCTAGAATCTTGCTTTCAGTAGAGTGGAAATCCAGTACAGCTAACAGGTCCCAGGTTCTCTTTCAATGTATTGAAATAGTAATAATAATAGTAGAGAGAAGCCTGGGACCTGGGAGATGTTTTTGAGGGAAAGCATGAGATGGTTGCAGTAGTAGGATAGTTTGTGAAAGCCCACCCTCGCTTCCACACCGCGCTGCACACTCCACCCAGGAAGAATAATTCATTTACCATTACCAGCCGCTCTCCGGCAGTTCTTGTTTCTCTGTATTTCCAGCACTAGCCGAGCCGTGGTTATTTTCTGAATATTTCAATGCTCGTATTTCGTCGTTACGAAGGAAGCACAAGAAGAAAGATTGAAAATTTTAAAACGTGAACCAACAATGCCTACTGGGGCTATTTAGAAAGTGTCAGAAGGAGATTTGCTCCTCTGGTTTGTGGCATGGTCTAGAACTAACCTTTGATTAGTGATCAGCAGAAAAAGATCACCTCGGACAGCCTGTAAGAAGGTGTTAATGGTCAGCCAAGCATTAACCCTCCTTTCATCGGCTCCGAGTGACAAGATCTGTCACATCCCTCCACCCGTCCCTCCCTCCACTTCTCTCTGCAGCCAGCCCTGTGATTTTCTCCCTTCTCCGACCCGATGACAGACATGCTCCTGTGTGGTGTGTAGTCTCTTTATGCAGAGAGTCCTCCCATTCTAAGCTGGAAATATTATTTTCAAAGATATTGCAGCAAAAGGTGGTTATTGGTCTCATTGTCATCTTTTTTTGCTTAGTTTTTTTCTTTTATGTAGCCATGTGACTGTTCTGCATTGTGCAAATATATAAATATCAATGGTATTATTTAACCTGTCTTAGAAACTATTTATTTTATAATGCATGAGCAGTAAATCTCATAAAGAGTCAATGATTTGTAAAGGAAGTTATATCTGCAGATGGAGGGGATGTGAGGAATATAAGCCTATTTGCTGATGCTGTTAGGAAGAGGTAACACTGCCTCTCCGTAGCCCTAAATACGCTATATCTGCCGAGGGAAACCTGATGCATAGAAAGCAGGTAAGAATCTAGTTCCTGTGCTGATTGGGGAGTCAGAGATCTTCACTCTCTTTGACAGGTTCTACATGTGACAGTGGGCAAGTTAAATAACTTTGGCAAAAATTGGGATTCTTAATTTACAAAGGGTCAGAGTAGCTTAGATCATTAATGTTTGTAAATCACCTGGAGTTAGAAGATCTGTGGCCAACCCATCCACTATAGATTAGTAGAAAATGAGAGCACAGCACCTGCCGTGGTTGCTGTTTAGTGTTACAGATGTGAACCCCACGGAGGGAACAGGTCTGTGTTGGAGCTACCAGGGTCTCGTAACACAAGGTGCTGTCATGGTGGTGCTATGTGTCAGTCAAATTGACTTTTCAAGGCAAGTTTCAGGCAAGTGAGCCCTTGTTTTTCCATGCTATTCAATGCTATTGCAATCTTACAGGCTTCCAGAGTGTTTAATTCCCTTTGCTTTTCCTGTTTTGCAAGGCTTTATGGTGTAGTCCCAGCCTCTGTTTTAAGTCTCATTGGTCCAAAATGAAGGAGAGACTGTTTTCTGACTCTGGAGTTGGAAAACCTAGATTGGGTGGACAGCATTATGAACTAGGTTACCTTCCTTATCTCAAAATCCATTCTAATAGCTTGCTCTGGAAAGAATACAGTAAAATTGATTGTCTGCTGTCTGTCTCTTCCTCCCCTGATCATTTGTACTTTTTCCTTGCCAGCTCAGTCCTGTCTTGCAGGTGGTTTGGGTCCCCAAGGGCAGCTGCTATTCCAGTTCTGTAGCAGCCACTCCTACCTGGAGCAGATAGACAGACTTCTTTTTTCCCTCCAGTCTTTTCATACTGATCCAGTAAATTATTGGCAGTAGTAAAAGTGGCTGCAAGGTGGAATAAAGCAGAATTATCTATCGCTTACCTGCCCAGACACTTGTATTTCTGTCTTTTACTATCTTGCTTGCCTGTGTAGTCCAGTTGGTTCTTAGATTCTGTGTTCCTAGCAGCATGTGGATTTATGTATTGTAATCCAGCTCCTTAAAACAGCAATTTGCATATCTTCAGGTCCCACTCTTTCTGAAATATGTACTCTTTGAAATGCTGGGTTTTAAACCTGTCTCTTGAAAGCCATTAGCTGTGTGGCACCATTGTATCACACTACTCAGACATTTCAACAGCAGATTTTAGGCTAGTTTAGATTTCCAAATGACTGGAGAGCGATGCTTTGCTTTGCTTTGCCTTCCTTTTGACACTGTTCCAAGTTCCTGTTGTACCTCAATTTCAACATCTATTTCAATTCCTCAAAGACACTTTATGATCTTGCAGAAGCAGCAAGTCCCAGGGCAGAACCTTGCCGTAGAGCTTTTACAGCAACTCAGGCTTAACTCCAGGGTTTTTCTGTTCCCATGGTGTTGGTGACTTTCCTTCTGAGACATGGATATTGCCCAATGCTGAGATGGATTCAGACTTGCTTCAAATTCAAGAACACATATGGGAGTCTTGCCCACCATTTCAAAGAGAAACATGGATAATGAAGATGGAGACAGATATGGACTTTGCAAATAGCCATGGAAGGAGTTTATAACCTGCTTAGATCTTGCTGTGAGAGCTGCTGGTGTGACCGCACTGAAACTACTTAACATATTTGGGAATCAGAATTTGTGAACTGATCACGTAAACAGAAGTCCTGAGGGAGACATAACTTCTATCAGCTCATCACAAATGAGCCGCAGGATGCCAAATGGAGATGGTGACATATTATACAACACAGCTGGATTCAGAAGAGGATATATCTCTAGAGCTGAAATCTCAGTGTAAAATGAGGCTTCAAAAAGTGCGTGAGGAGTCAAACCCGTGACCAGTTCAGGAGCTATTGATCTGTTCTGGAGGCTGCCCTATTTGCAGTGAGCATCCCTCGAGTCTCTCCAGCAGAAGTGCCGCTTATCCTCATGCGCCCTTTGCAGCGGATGAACTCATTTTTATAAATCCCCATTAGCAGCTGAAGGACGGGCTTTTTTTAATGTCTGTATCTTTTGTCCTACTTTTTGATCTTCCTCTTGTTCCTCTTTTCCTTTCACCAGTATCCACATATTAAGCACGTGTTTCATGGCTGAGACACATTCAACAATTCAAAAGTGGTGCACCCTGAAGTTCAGTGATTTATTTATAGGACTTGCACTGAATTTCTGCAGAAGGAGGCAAGCTTTACTTGCTGCGTGCAAGAATTCATATGTGTGTCCGGGTAGGTAATTTATATAACCTGAAGGCAAGCAGTTGCCTGCTTGCAGTGCTGTGTGAAGAGGCAGGGCATAGCAATGCTGCATTCAGAAGTGTGATTGCATCTTTTCCAAGCTCTGTTTAATCTCTTCAGCTGCAGAACCCCAGCAACAGCAGCTGCAAAGCTGTAGTGGGGTGGATTTCTGAGCATGTCCTGAGAGCCCACCTGGAGCTATGTGACATGTGGCTTCTCCTCCCGTCAGCACTTCGATTTGCTGGGTCTGTGTTTCTTGGCTCAGCCGTTGTCATCTCCAGTGAGAGCCAAGTTCAAGGCAGACCAGTGAGCAGTGGGAAAATGGAAAGAGATTTCCTAGCTGACCAGCTGGGCCACAATGACTGGCTCAGACACCACCACAGAGGAAGCAGATCCAGTCACAAGAAGAGGGGATAGGGAGGGAGAATGTGTGGGAAACAAAGACAGTTTTAGAAACAAATAGAGGAAACTTTCTGTAGCTTAATGCGTAAGACTTGCTAAATAAAGCAAAAACTATTCCTGGTGGTGACATGATGGTCTGAGGGGTTTAGGCAATCTCAGCTCAGCTCAGAAAGACACTTGTAGGAGTCACATCAGAGCCATAGGTGCCAATCTTGGGGTCCCTCTCCCACTCCAAACTGTGCCTGTGCCAGCAACAGGTACTGGGGCAGGGACTGTGACTGTCAGAGCACATCAAAGCTTGACGAGAACACCACAAACCAACATCCATCTGAATGTTTCCTCAGAGAAAAGTGTACTGTGTATTTCTTGCTGGCTTTGCTTCATTAATGAATTGTAGCCTCATTAATGAATTTTAGCGTATTCAACATAACAAAAACTGAACATAAGGCAATTAATAGGGGAATCTTCAATTACCAGAAGCCAAATCTCCATAGCTGTTATCTCTGAGTGCCAATAGGGATTTCAGGAGTAATGTTTTCTCTCTAGATGCCACAAAGAGAATTGGGTTGGCTGGGCAAAAAGCAACCTTTGGGGGAGATCAAAGAAGTTCTGCTTGTTACTGCTGGGGAACGGGAGAGCTGGTTTTTACAAGTCTGGTTATTTAAGTAGCTCTTCATAATACACAAAGGAAGAGGGAAACGTGTGTGGAAGATTTTCTGTCCTTGTTTTTTCGTCCTGTTGAACCTACATTTCTTTGCTGAATTGTTAACGTAGAGCAAAAAAGGAAAAGGTTCATGATTGAAATATGCGAAAAAAGCTTTTTGATGGAGGCACGTTCCTCCTGAAGCCACGTCACTGTTGCTCCCTTGGACTCGGTTTGATGAACATTTAATGATGAGGTCAGCTTAAATTAGTTTCTCTCCTTGATCATTTCCAGTTCTTCAACCGCTATAACTGTTTGTAGAACCATTTGGTGAACTGCACTGCGGAACCAATTTGGATTAAAAATAAGCAAAACAAGCCCCTCTACCCCTACCTCCCTCCAGCAAAAGTTTCCCACTCTGAATCCCAGCTTGGCTTCGCTATCTTAACACATAACTTGATTTCTGGTGATGAAAATGACTGTGTTTTGGGCACTTGTGGCCATCTTGCCTTTTCTAGCTGGCTTTTTGGAACAGAATTATTTAAGTATGTCCTGGTTTCAGCTGGGATAGAGCTAATTATCTTCCTAGTGGCTGCTGTAGTGCTGGGGTTTGGATTTAGAATAAAGAGTAATGTTGATACTACACTGATGTTTTAGCTGTTACTGAGCAGTCGAGGACTTTTCAGCTCCTCACACTGGCCTGGCAATGAGAAGGTGAGGGGTGCACAAGAAGCTGGGAGGGGGCACAGCTGTGCAACTGATCCCAGCTGGCCAAAGGGATGTTTCGCACCATATGATGTCATACTCGGTGTATAAACTGGGGAGAAGCTGGCTGGGCAATGTGGCTGCTTGGGGATGGACGGGGCGTTGCTCAGCAGGTGGTGGGCAGTTGCGTTGTACATTACTTGTTTTCTATATGCTATTATTATCATTTCTTCATTTACTATCCTGTTAAACTGTACTTATCTCAACCCATGTGTTTTTTTTTCAATTCTCTCCCCCCATCCCACTGAGAGGGGGGAGTGAGTGAGTGAGTGGCTGTGTGGTGCTTGGTTGCCGGCTGGGGTTAAACCACTACAGTCTGGAAGCCCAGGACTGTCTCTTCCTCTTGGCTTCTCGTGTTCTTCTGTTACCAGATGTGTCAGCCTTTTATTTAGCTGTTCTGTAGATCATAAACAGTTTACACTAATGAAGTTGCAGGGCAACTCTCTAGAGCTCTGATAAAAATCTATCGTTTTCTGATATTCAGGATAAACCACAACAGTAAGCAGGAGCGCATTGTGTACAAAAGAATCCTTTGTGTAGAGTTGAGACAAATAAGCAACAAAGGAGGGTTTGTGACAGGTTATTTTTCCGTTGAATGTCAAGTGAATAAATCTTCTCCTTTTTGTGTGTTTTGTTACAACAGATTTGCATTTTTATCGGAGAAACTCTTCTGTTTTCAAACTGGGCCATCACAGCAGACATACTAATGGTGAGTGCACTTTGGAACAGCATCTTTCTCTTCTGGTGGCCAGTTTGTCAGCTTGCAAAAACAACCTGAAATTCACCATTTCTTCCAAATACCTCCTGGCCCCTACTTCAGCCTCTTCCTTTTTTTCTTTTTCTTTTTTTCTTTAACTTGCTGAAAAGCAAAGTGAGGGAGAAAAAGACATAAATATTATTCTTGTCCTTTCTTCTGAGCACCAGGAAGAGGAAATGTCCAAAAGGAACACTATTACTGAATTGCCAAATTTTAATTATTTGCGCAAACTCCGTATGCAGAGAAATCAGCCAAGATTTCCTAATAGTCAACACATTAGTGGATTTTGTTATCAATAACTTGGCCTTGTTCTGCAGTAGGAAATCCTTCCCTCCCTCCCTCTTCTGACCACAAAGGAGCCACATCCCTCTCCCCGTGGCTGAGCTCCAGCAAACCTCCCATTCAACACATGCACAATAGAAACCCACCTCTGGGAGAGGAGAGAGGAAAAGAAAGTATAAAGAATTTTTGGACTGTGTCCACCTTGTCCAAGAGGAAGCTGTCAGCGACTTTTCACCTCATGTCCTTCATTTTCTATTCTTTCTCCACCATAGAGCTCTTTAAGTCTTTCAAATAAGCAAGCTGACCTCAGCAGCCAGGTTTTCCTATGAAATAGTGTGAATGTTTGTTAGAGGACCTTGCATATTTTGTAATGCTTCCATCAGAGACTTATGGAGCCTATCATACATACTCTATGTTGCAATCCTATTGTGAGGGAGGTTACTTGTTGCTTATTGTGTGAAAAAGAAAGAAAGTAGGGCACAGAACCATTACAGGACTTGCCTGAGGTCTTTTGGCAGCTTGTTGACAGAACTAAAAATATAATCAGTCTGGCATCAATAGAAAACTCCCTTGACTGGTATTTGTTGCTTGTACAAATATCAACGAGAAAACAATCATGCTCAGTATTCCTAGATGTAAAGATAATGGCGTTGAGATATTGATTGAGCAAAGAACTTGAAGCTTCTGCTTAGGTTCTGTTTATGATTTAAGTTCAAGATTGTGTTTACACAAGGTGTTTCAAAAAGGTGCATGTGCTTTCAAAGCAGTATATTTCACAATGGCAACATGTTACACAAAAATTTACAGACGGTTTAATGAGTTATCCAGTTTTAGCAACCTTTTATAAATCATTTGAAACTCTATGCCTTGTCCTTTCCCATGGCAAGAGTTTAATTCATGGGTGGTTTGTGGTTGCAGAGATACAGTGGTTCGGTCTGTCCCTGTATTTTACGGAACACCCTGTATTTTACGGTAGCTCTGTAGTTGCCATAACTGTGCTGCCTAAGGAAATTTCAGTCTTTAACTCGTTTGTGCAGAGAACGCTTTAGGAGGTGGTGTTGTTGACTCTACTTCTCTCAGATGTGAATAAAGCACAGAGAAGCAAAAATTATCAGTGTCCTTCAGTAGCGTTAGATAGCTTTTAATTACCGAGGTTCATTCCTCATACCCGTTTGGCATCAGGTGGTAGAGCTCTGCAGGGGCCAACGGGTGGTTGCTCTGAGCTTACATGGGGTTTGCAGCTTGTGCTGAGGTCAGGGTGGCCCTTTGTTAAGTGGTATCTCAGCACTTAGACAGATGTGCGGTCTACAGACAGCCCTGTTGAGGAAGAAATGATAGCGCAATATTTGTAGTTGCTCATTGCTGCGTCCTGCCAGAGGTTCTTGTCCATCCTGCCTTTGGCTGTGGGGTTCCCAGGAGCGCTCCCAGCTCTCTCTGGTCAGAATTAGCTGATGTGCTTAATTAAATTCAAGGTCCTCCAGAATATCTGGCCAGGGGGAGAGCTGAAAATAGACCCGTGTTGCCTCAAGACAGTTTTCTACCAACTACTTTGTTGTATCAGTTGTACTAAGGATGCCATCATTGTCCCGTTTTAATTGCTGAGATTTTTTTTCTGTTGATTTCAATATGACTTCAGTATCCTGTAGCTTTTGAATGGCTTTTATAGGGTTTGCCATCTGTCTTCCCAGCATCCTCTATTCAGTTGCATTTTGTAGGGATGCATTTGCGGTTATTTATGTTGCTTTAGTGCAAAAGAACTCCATAAGAAATGTCTTAAAATAGTTGGAAATAATTTCTTAGTTCCAATTTCCAAAACACAGGATAGAAACTAAAACCATGTTAAAAACTGGATTTTGCTAATTCATGCCAACTCTTAAGCTAGCTGTTCTCTTGTCTGTTTAGACTAAAGAACTGAGTGTCCTATATAGTGCCCAGCTTAATGCATTATCAGCGTGAATAGACCTGTAAAAGTGCTGTACAAATAAATGTGAACATCCACGCAGATCAATGCAAACCCGTAAACAGATGGTCTGAAGTGCATCCGTATGACACAAGGGGCTTGAGAGGATGTTGAGTCAGACAGCAGGTGAGAGCCAGGGCTCTAACCATGTTTGACAGCTTTAGAAGAAGTCCTCGCCAGCGAAAGGTGTGGATGTGTTTTAGCAAGATGCACTTTAAATGTTTGGCAAATTAGTTTCTACTGATTACTATTTATTTGGTGTAATCAGAAGTGTGTCTGTTCTTGCCTGGGGCTGGTAAGGAGTTTAAAAGCATTATTAGTGTAAGCATAACAACACTTCCATCATATACATAAACATCACCATGTTTTCATGGATGAAAAGCTCTCCATACTGGCTGAACTTTGTTCCCACTGCCTCCATTATGCCAGAAGTGAGGCTTTTTGGAAACTGCATCCCAAATGATTTATTGTAGCTCTCCCAGTCTCATGACTGCTTAAAAAACAAGTTGGTAAGCATCTTCAGAGGGTTTGCAAGTTTAATTTCCTTAGAAAAACAAGGATATTTGCTTATTATCTTCAAAGTTAATTGTTGGCTCTTCATAGCCTTGTGCTTCCATTGCATCTACTTTTCTTGCCCATGTAGTGGTCGGTGTGCAGCTCCTCAGATTGCCTGCAGGAAAAGGTGCTGAGCGCTGGGTTTGATACACTGTCAGCGCTCAGATTGTAAAAGACTGATATTTGTTCCAAATGCGAATTCGTAGAGAACAGATCTTATTCTCCTGAGTGCAACTCTCCAAGTCTCCTCCCAGGCACATGCTCGGGTGGTACTTAGGGAAAGGGAGTCGGTTCTCATGGAGCACACTAATTATGAAACAGATTTTGTCAGCCATCTTTGCAAATTGGCCTCAAAATTGCCAGAACCCCAAAGCAACATTAAAACTGCCTTGTAACAGCAATAATGAATGAGCTTCGGTGCAGCAGGCAAGTGCGTAACATTCGATGTGCTTGGGACTTTGTGGAATCTGGTCCTGATAGTGTTTCTTTTCCTCCAAAGCATGTCTCAAAAATAAAGTTGATGGGCAGAGGCTCGGTGGCATTTCTGTGTAAAAGCCAACAGGTGATTTAAAGGGCTTCAGCTATTGCAATCGCAATCTCTTCAGGTCTTCGCTGAGAAAAGCCTCCTCCAGTTTATGCAAAGTCTCTTTTTTCTTTTAAAACATGAGTTCTTTTTAAATGGTCATGAGCTGCCATGGAGATGCTGCCTTAATGTTTTGCTGTAGAGTCACAGTCTTCCTTCAGGCTTAACACAGGCAGGGGCTGGTGCTTGGCTGTGCTGTAGCCATGGAGGAATGTTGCTTTTGCTCTGATTACCTTCCCTATAAATAAAGAAACTGTATTTATTTAATATACAATACTGCCCCATTTTTATGCCAAGGGGCGTCTCTGCGGTTCTCGTGGGTGCCGATGGCTGCGGGTGGATGTGTGCTGCTCTATGCTGTGATCCAGAGACCAGCTCAGCCTCCTTTTACTTCACTTAAAAGTGCTTTTTAGAGAGGTTCTGCCCAGCTCAAGTGAAGAGTCTCTCTGGGACTGGTTTCACTGGGTCATAGCCTTTGTCTTTTCTGAGCAGTAGTTACAACAGGGACACCAGGGCTGTTTCCAGGCTTTGTCAGTGGCTGGAATGGGGTCAGCGTGTGTTTTCTTTGCCTTTGGTGCTGAAAGAGGACAAGGTGTGTTGTCCTGAAGATTCCTGTCTGACCCAGAAAGAACAGCAAAGTGTTTTAGAAATCAGGGGGTTCTATCAAAGATTAGACATGAACATCAGAACTTACCTTTTTGGCCTCTTTCTGGGAGAAGGGTTTCCTGGTTATTTCATTTCGGACCAGCTCTGCTGGTTTCACTGCAGGAAGGGGATGTCACCAGCAAACCACAGCCTTTCTGAGCCGGTATTTAAAGAGCAGAGGTTTGCCAGAGCTGCTTGCTCAGCCTCCCTGCCCGTCCTCCCTCCCAACCTGCAGCTGGGGATGAGCCAGGACTGTCCCTCCACCCGCACCGCTGCGGCTCTCCCACCTCCACTTTCCATGGGATGTTCAAACCAGGCCACGTATGGTTTGAATTTAGGTCTATTTTGGTACCAAAATGCCCATTTAGAGCTGTAATTTACTGCTGTCTTCCTAGAAAAGTAGATAATGTGTGCTACCAACTACTTCCTCTCCATCAGAACAACATGTCTTTTGAGCAGAGTATTTTTTTTGGTGTTTTGGAGATGCTGGTCTAAGTCTGTCTTTATTCCCAATATCTTTTTGGAGGAGGAGGGAAAATCTCATGGTCGTTTATTTGCCGTATGTTGGGGTTTTGCTTTGGGGAGCGGGTGGTTTGTGGGTGGTTGCCACTTGAATTCCAAAATAAATTGAAGAAGTTTTGGATCTTCATAATGCTAAACTTCTTCAGCTATGCCAACTGAAATCTTGCTGGAAATTGTATTGCTACTTGCAAAACTACATGTAAGCATAGCACAGGTATACCTGCAATTTATGTATAACGTCTGTGTGTATTCATGTGTATAAATACCTATATGCACACACACATCTGATGCAGATGTCAGTCAGACTTCTTTCTCCAACTGACATGAATTCACTCCCTGAACATCGCAGCTTTTGAATAAATTTCCCATTTCCTTTGTCATTTTGCTGAGAAAATGGATAGGATACAGAGCCAGGCAGGCTTTCCTCTCCAGATTTATTGACATAAACTTTATGGAAAGAAAAATATTTTAACGTCAGTTCAAAATTCCCTGTTTCACAGATCTGCACAGTTCTGGAGTCTTGCATTAAATAGAATTTCACTTTATCTTCTCAGCTGCCCTTTTCTCAAACAGCTCCTGCAGAGTGTTTCTCCATTGCGCCTGTGTGAGCTGGGGCCAGGTGGGAAGAGCAACAATCCCTTTCATTTTTCCTTCTGTCTAATCTACCCAGGCTCACCCGTTGCCCTGCATCTTCAGGGAATGGTGATGAATTGCGGGGCTGTCCTGTTCCACAGTGTCACCTCCAGGACATTTCCATGTCTCTAATAAAGTCTAGACTTTTATTTTCCTCTGGGGATTTCTGTGAGCGTTCAGGTCTGTTTTGAGCTCCTGGGTGCCAAAGGACGGTGTCTGACACCTGTAGCCAGGTGGCTGCTGAGGATCTGATCATCTTGTGTTGCACAACAGCAGTTGAACAGGGGAACCCATTGAATGTGTGCTGTCAAAGTGCTTTAGCAGCGTGCATTTGCAGCTTTGTGAACCAGTAATGAAAGAAGAGGCGGGTCATTCCGAAAGCACACGGTAAAACCCTAAGGAAGAGCATTTAATCTAATTTTACCCATCGTTCCTAACTGTTTCTGCATGGAACAAAATGCTCTTTCTAAATAGGCATCTGTTCTCTTCTAGTGTGGATTTTCTCATTGATGTTTCTTCTCTGTCCCTTTTTTATGGCAAACTTTGTCCATTGCAGACAGGGCAACTCACCTTCCCTAAGAGGAAGCATTAAAAGCTCCAAAACGGTGCTTCAGGTCAGGTCCTGTCCCCCCAGACACGTCACTGTTGAGCAATGAGTTCTCCTCCCTCAGCCAGCTGAGGTACATCCATCTCTGTGTATCTCTAGCTGGGGATGTGCCAGTCCTGAAATGTCACATCTAATTAATAAACGACTTCAGGAAAGGATTGCGAGAATGGGTTGAAGTCTGGGGAGGCATACTTTGTAAAGAAAGACTGAAGGCAGCCCAGAGAGAAAGTGGAGAAGTAAAAGGGATCATGGTGTACAAACAGCGAAACTAGAGAGCCATTTCTAGCAGGGCAGATGCTTTTCAGAGCAACAGGAGAAGGCAGAACAAGGTTCAGTGCTTAGAAATGGAAAAAATGCTCACTTGGATTTACAGACCCATTGAATTCTTCATTACTTACAGCCTTTAAATCAAGACATGATCAATTTCTAAACTAGGACATATGGACTTGGTGCAGATGCTCTTAGCCAGCTTCTTTCACAAGTTTTATGCAAGAGATACTTTTTTTGGTTCCTAAATTTGTGTTGTAAAATTAAGGTCATTCCATAGGATAAGAGTTTGTTGGGCCTTTTTCTTTTTCAATTTTCATCCCCTTCCATGGTTAGGGCTCTATTTTCTGTGAACTCTGGTCCCTTAATGGGGGGATGACTTGTGGCTGTGTCTGCCACTGACTTTGTCCTGACCTGGATATAAACTGGGCAATACAAGACGGCAGGACAGGTTCTTACTTCGGTTCCCTTATGTAATACTTTCTCTTCTCTCCTTCTTTGCAGTACGTGGTCATTCCAACACGCCGTGCAACCGCAGTGGCCTTGCAGAGTTTCACGTCGCACCTCCTGGGAGACGCTGGCAGTCCGTACCTGATTGGATTTGTAAGTGCTCACAGGTTACCTGCCCATGTTGGATTTTGTTTACTAACTGCTTATCTAAAATGCCAAGTTGAACCATGCTGGGGAAGGAGGACCTGTATTTATTGGTAGAATAGGAAGCAGTGCAGTGAAATACAACCTTTTTACATGTTTATGTTGTCTGTGAGCTACAGTTCAACCTCGGAAGGACCACTTGGGCACAAGAAGTGAGCTGCTAAACCCTGTTAGCCTGGGGCATTTGTAAAGCTTATAGACAGCTCTGTAAAGGGACAGTGGTTGAAATTAGATGGGAACAGAGCTCTGTGTGTGTGCTTAACTGTGAATCTGGCCTCATAAGCCAGTTGCTACCCAGTTTATGGGTAGCAACATGCAGCTGTTCTGACCTGCTGATACTTTGAACATGCTTTGTATGATAATAAATGATGGTGCAAAATCCATGGCAGGATGGGTGTGTATGTTTTAGAGGTTTTATTAGTGTTCCTTTCTGGTGTGTATAGTTTGTTATTTTAGTAGTATTCCTTTTCTATTTCTGCCGCAGTTGTTGGCCTTGGTCTGACTGGACATGTCCCTCATTATGCCACCAGTATCCTAGTGCAGAGCAAAACCACAGATCCTCCTCCAAAAGCTGTCAATCAGAGAACATTCACAGCTGAAAATACATGTCCTGAGAAATGTAATGAGGAAAAGAAATCTAGATATACTTGGATAATTACTTTCCCTTGCACCCTTCTGTGGAGTTGGATGTGTTGAGTTTCACAGAACGCACACCATTTATAAAATACAGCATTTTCCACGTAAAGCCCCGAGCGGCACTGATCTTGTTGTGTTGAAGGTGCTCCCATTTTCCAGTGATGCAAGTGGGATCTTTACTGGTCCCATCACCTGAGAGACACAACTTTGTTGTGCTCTTCCAGCTCGGTACCGCTGTGTGACACAGCCGCTGGCTGCTGGGGACCTTGGAGTTTTTGAAAAACATCATTTCGCCTCTGTTCATCCCATAGACACTGGTGTGTGTCTATACATATTTATTTATATTTAATTTTTAGATATGTGTTTATATATACATAAATATTTGCCCTTGAGTGCCACCTTCCAAAGCTGATATAGTTGCTGTGAAGCTCTCTGAAGCTGCAGCTGTTCAGATAAGGCTGAACGGACTGAAGAAATGAGAAATACCTCAGCAGAATAAATTTGTGCAGTTTAGTTTACTCTTTATTTACTTTCTGGGCATCCAGGGAGAAATGATCTTATTTTAGAAATTATTTGAAGGCGGTGAGAACAAAGGAATCACTGGCGGCGGCTACTTTGTGCAGGGCAGGCGGCACGGGGAGTGGAAGGAGGGCAGGGTCTGGGATGCAGGTGATGCTGCTGCACGTTCTGTCTTTTCCTTACGTAAGAGGGATGTCTGGGAGGAACAGCAAGGACTCTGAAGGATTGCAATTAATTTTGAAAGTTGCCTGGGGCTCTTTAGTGTCACGGATTAAAAAAAAGGACTTTGGTTGTAGAAAATAATGTGCCTTGCCCTTCTGGTGTTGAGAGATCAGGCAAGTTGTGAGTTATTAATGCTTAAAGATGCCAGCCTGAAATAGCTGCCTTAGGCTTTCTTTGGACTGGGAAAATATTAATTACGATTTTGAATTATTCTTTTCTAATGCTGTGGTTGTCGGGCAGTTCTCATTTGGGAGGAGGCTGCCCAAGCACACAGCTCGGTGGCAGGAGAGGAGAGAGGTGCTCATGGACACCACCAGCATCCTTTTCTGCAGCCTCTGGACCGGCTTGGCTGACTCATGCGCCCTGTGCTGCAGGGACTGAAAGGGCAACTGCAGCTTTTGCATAACACAGACAAACAAATACTATTTAAAGTGAAAGGCCAAACAGACAACTTCTGCAGCAAAGCTAAGAAAAGCAATCAACTTCATTGCTAAAATCTGCAGGTGTTTGTCGTTGGCGTTGTCCAGCCGCGTTGGTGGATGGAGACCTTTGTGTGGGACAGGTTACAGAAGGCTTGGGTGATGATGAGGAGTTTCAAGGCAACCTGCTCCTGTTGACTTTAAGGGAAATTTGGGAAGCCAGTTCCCGTGGGAATCCCCAGCCCGAGGACATGAACTCACACTGCTGTGTGAGCAGTGTTTTGATCCAAATATGGCTGGAACCTTACATGGTTTTGGTGAGTTCATAGTGAGATTCGCTCTAGCAGCACTTTTAACAAAGAATCAGATACCCATGTCCTTGTAGGGCGAAGCTGTCACAGGCAGTTGTCTCAGTTTGCTGGCTACCAATAAATGTTGTATTGATCTTATAATCCTCATGTGGAACATAGAAGGTACTTAACAGCTGCAGCCTTGCATACGATCGCTCCCTCGCTCTGTCAGAGCCGTAAGAGTTGAAGGTCACACTCAGATTTTTCTATGATCTCCTCCAGTTCCAAATCTTGCAACGCGGTTCTTTAAAATCACCCAAAGCACCAAACATATGTTAGTGTTTGAAAGCTGAGTGGTTATTTTTCATGTCTCTTTAAATATTGATAACTTTTATTACGGTTAAAAGGCTGAAGACTGTCTTACAAAGAAGTTATGCAAATGCAGTTTTAGGGTGGCGGCTGTAATTTGAGTAAGGTTTTACTACCTGCCAAGCACTGAGATCAATTACTATAAATCAGTGCTGCCTATTCATTCACAAATAAGAACAGGCATTGCTGCAGTATTTCATTAGATGAGACAGTTTTTATTTCTAGATAACTGTAACTTTTTCAGAACCTTTGTGATAACCTGCAGATTTTATATAATTCCTGTTCAACAACTTGGAGTACAATTCCATGCTTTGTTCTTGAGGTAGTCGGTGAGAAATCTCACCTCTTCAGTGCATTACACCAAATATCTCTTGTCATTTTCCATCTTTGAAAGGTCTGACTATGCAGAAATACCCCAAATCCCACCACCCTTGTTGATTGTCAGGTAAAGATTATCTAATTGCTCTCCCCATGCTTCATATCTGGACAGGATTTCAAGCTCAGGAGAGCTGGGTGGAGGCAGCCAGCAGCAGAATGTGAAACACGGTTCATCCTGTTCAGGCTGCATCATAGCTCCAGCTCTTTGTATTATTCATTCTGGTTAAATCTTTGTTGCCCTTTAAAATTAAATAGTTCTAAGATGTGCCCATGACCCCGTACTTATACGTTCATCTGCACACATGCGTGCACGAGTCTGTGTTCCCTACTCGGGGTTTACTTTATTCCTTCACACAAACAGCGGTCTTCCTCCACTTGCTGAATTACGCTTTTGCTTCAGACAGTCGTTTTTCTGTTGTTTTGAGGCTGTCCCTCTGTGCTTTTTCTTTCCTTCCTCCAAGTCTGTGATTTGCTCCCCACCTGAGCACAGCCGTGCTTTCCTCTTCCATCCTTGCCTTGCTTCCAGCCCTGCCTGTGATGAGAAACGTGCACCTCCAGAAGGTTTGCTCACTCTACACGTGCTGGGGAAATCGGTCGTGGGCACACGCTGCCCTCGCTGTTGCGGGCTCTCCTCTCACCCTCCTGCTTTATTAAATTCTTATCTTCCCTGTGCAACCATCCATCAGGTCTAGGGATTGAAACTTGTCGGTATCTGCTTGTCACCTGGCAATGTCAATGTGTGAAGTGCCAGAGATGAGCTCTGCTCCACCAGCACCTTTGGATGGGCTAAAAGCTGCTCCCTGTGCTCCGCTGGTGCTGGTACCACCTGTCCTGACCTCCTTGGCTGCTGCACCTTCGGTTTTACCTGAGGGACACAACCTCCAGCGTTACCCAAATTGCTGGGTCTCGAACAGGCTCCTCTTGGCAGACCCCACGACCCAAATCCGTGTGGGTTTGCAGGGCCCAGGTGTCCTGCTGCTCCTGGCAGCAGCGACCACAAGTGTCTGAACAGGGATTTTCCTTTCAAACCATCTCCTTTCAAAAAAGAGGTCTGAGCATGAGTGACCTTGTAATTAACTGCAAGCAAACTTCAGCTGCTCTGTTTTGAATGGGGTTTGTGCAATTCCTAATCTTACCTAGAAAAATTTTATTAATAAGCCTGTCACCCTTCACTTTTCCCCCTTCCCCAACTTTCTTATGTAAGTAGGTTGATAAACTAGATCTAATGAGCTACTTAAATAGCAAGAATGCTAATGACCTTCCTTTAGCAAGTATTTAGCAGAACAGTGTTAATTACCACTGGTGCAGAGTATCAGGGAAGGCAGATCAGCATTTGATTAGGGGCAGCTCAAGGAAAATTGTAGTAAATGCAGCAATTAAGATACTTTAAAAATGAAAGTTATAATTGGAGGTGTAGATTCCACAACCTTCTTGTCCCAGTTTGAGACAGCCTTTTTGTTGATTTAGTTTCAGAGATGTAGGAAGTAGTTTTATATGTAGAGACATGCCTGCCTGAGAAAGCAGGATTCATGTGTTATGGTTTAAAATTCGTATTTTATGGTTTTAAATGATATGACTACTTCAGATCTGTGGACATGCTTACTCTGGAGTAAAACAGAGTGCATGAGGTCTTTGCAGCCTGTTATGTGTTCTAATATTTATAGTATCTCTGAGTGTGTATAGGCAGCATCTTCCATCAGCTGATGGAGACAGATGAAATGCAATACACAGTTTTGGTTTTTCTTGTTCTTTCTTTACCAAGTGCCAGCTGCTGGTTCTGTAGCCCTAAAGGAATCACTGCTCTTGTCGAGATCTTCCCCACGTCCGTGCTTGCCGGTGGTCCAGGTTGTGTTGGGTAACATGGGAGTCCAATGTCTCATGTACGTGCGTCAGGGAAATACTGCGAGGAAGGGACCCCCAGCCCCTCATCCTTATTATCTCTGTCTTCAAGCAGTGACTTTGAGGATTTCTCTGGTCCTGGCTGAGCTCAGTAATTAAAAGCCTTTTTCATAGTGCGTGGAAAGGCCAAGTCTTTGACATGGCTGTCAGCTACTAAAAAAAAAGGGGAGTATTAAGCACCTGCAGACCAAACACATAGGATTTATCTCATCATTGTGGTGAGCTAACAAGCTCCTCACTCCTGATGACTCAGCACCAGACAAGATTTAAATCTGCCCTGAAAAAACAGATGACTTCCCATCTATAAAATGCTCTTTGCCAAAGGTTCACAGCCTTTTCCAGAGCTGCTGTGCACCTGTCATTTCCAATGGCTTTGGTTAGAAGTGCAGGTTCTCAGTGTTTTTGATAAATGGACATCAAAAATATGTAAAAGTATCTCATCAAAGAAAGCCCAGAAATCCAGAGCTGATTGTTGTTTCACTCAGGTATTTCAAGCTCCATCCCATCTGCTGTGTCACTCCTTCTGTGCACTAAAAATCTCATTAAATAAATAGCTGTTTGGCACTTTTTTTTCACCTCCAACATCCAAAGGTGCCAACGATAAAATTGAAATAACTTTTAGAATATAATTGATTTACCTTTCTGTGGCTTTCAGAATGAATATAATAAATTAGCTGGCTTTACTTCCTTGTTTTATAATGCGTTTCTCATGCTATTTAGCACAGTATAAATGTTTGTGCTCCCCCACAGGTCCAGCAAATTGTTTACTTTTGCTTTATAGAAGCTCTTCTTTTTGGTTTCTAGTCTTCATTTGCATGGATATTAGATTTAAAAAACAAAAACTTGAAGAAATCTTTCACAAGCATCTCTGAATTCCAAGTGGGTGAACCCAAACCACTGTGGGGTTACAGGGGGTGCTGTGTCAGGGACCTGTACTGAAGAGAGGAGCCAGGGAGAGCCTTGTATCACATCGGTAATAATGAAAATCAGGTATTTGTGCCAGATACTGCAGTGGAAATACCCTTTTATGTAGCAAGATTTGTGCCCAAGAGGCAACATCAGAAAGTTAGAAGAATCAAGCGATTGCAGAGGAGTTGAGATGTACAGACTCAGCAATGAGACAAGGTAGATGAAATGATGGTTTCAAAGATGTTGTTACCATTACGTCGTCTAATTAGTAAATCAGTTTAATTTAACCGCTCGTGCTGTTCAGGAGGAAGAGGAGCACAGAAGCGAGGCGTCTTTCTAGGGCTTCAGCCCTAGAACTTTAATTGCATCAATAGCCTGACCAGTATTCATAAAACACAGCACTTGCTTCCCAAGAAAGGTAAAGAAGTTTCCGTTTTTTCCTTCGTTGACTGAGACACACTCACCGGTCGGGGGTTTGGGATCATGCCCACCGCAGCTCTGCTGTTTTTATTCCAGCAAGTGGCAGTTTTCTGTCGCTGGACTCCATCCCGGTGGCTGCCACCCGCTGAACATGCACCGTTTGTGTTCCGTTGGGAAAATGCCACGAGCTGCAGTTTATTTAGCAGAGTCATTCCTCTTGGTCTGAGGTCTGTGTCACACAGCGAGGGAAGAGACGATGTGAACTTTCATAGGGTGTTACCAAAGACTTTTGAATAGACTGCAAAGCAGCAGAAGCATGTCCTTATTGATTTTCCACCCCTGAGTTTTGGGTAAAGGTTTTGAAGCTTTTTGCCACCTACCAACGGGCAGAACAAAGAACGGAATCCCACGGAACTGGCTCTGACTCTGCACACAGCCCCCGCTTTTTGTTACTCATGATAGAGAGAAGACATCAAATACGATGTGAGGTTGGGTCTTGCCAAATCACAGTCAGACAAGTTGGGTTGCTATCATTGCGAGGAGTCTGGAAAGCTAAAAATTGGCAATACAGAGCAGACCGTTTGGCAAACAGCATGTTGTTCTTGGAGCACCAGCCTGTAATTATGTCCTGTGTCCTCCAGAGGAGATGCCAAAGTTCCAGTCTTAGCAGGTGGCTTGTAACTGAGTGGAACAAAACAACAGGGAATAGCGACTGTTAACAGCAAAAACATATGTGGGCTCTGATAAAGTTCTGGAGTTAAGAGATGCAGACATGGGTGAGGAGCTTGTAGGAAACCTAGATAAAGCCCACTGGCTTGGTGGGAAGAATTATACCATGGATGGGAGGAAACAGTGCTTTTTCTAGCGTGCACTTACAGAATACTTTGGGTTAAAAAGGAAGAAGATGGATAGCGTATTCAATATTAACATGATTTGTTGGTATAAAAGGTCAACACGATGCCTTAGAAGGGAAGGTGTGGGCAAACTGCACTGGGAGTTTCATTTGCTGGAGACTTTACGTTTTCAAAGCAGGTTTTAGCTTAGAATGTCGTGTCATCCATAAGACGGAGCAATGGGGAGCGTATGCCTGACTTTTAATCCTCTGCTGCTGATTTATCATGTCAATTTGCCGAGTGATTTATTGTCTGGTCCTTTTGGAGGATAATTGTATCCATTCCCAAAATGAAAAGTGGTTCAGAATTTCTAAATTTCCAGTTAGAATAGCCTCAGTTCTGGCTGTTGCACACAGAGGGGCTGATTCAATGCCAAGTTTTGGTTTATAATGAAGAGCAAGGGAAATGTTGGGACTTAAGGTGTCCTGATACAAGAGGGAATAAACTACCAGCCCATATTGCTGTCTTATGGGTGCAGTGCATGTTCTGTTTGATTTCCTGTGAGTGCATTCTCTTCACATTCAAGTCTTGTTGCTATTTTGTTAATTAGTCTTTCAGACTAATAGCTGCTGTTATTTGCCTTTCAGTCTAAAAAATTTTTTAACCATCAGTCCTCACATGAGACTTGTTCATAATGCTCTTGCGTGTGTTGTACACTGTGAATTAAGTTCTCTTTGAGAGAACAGGAACACTTCCTTAGCTCCATCCCAAGCACTGACATTTTCTCCTCCTCCTCCTTTCTAGAGCAGGATATGAAGCAGAGAAGTCTAAAAACCTTCAGTTCTTTCTGTAGATAACACTCTTTCGGTGTTTATTGATTTCCCTCTACTGGAGAATGCTCCATCCTGAGAACCAGTCCTCTGCTCCGTGGTGTGCAGAATGGTTTTACGTCCAGCATCAGGCTGGTTGCTTCTCCTTTCCTCCCTGTGGCAGGAGCCAGGCTGAGCAGTCAGGAGGACATTAAGGCACCGGTGCCACCAAAGCTCCCGTGTCCCCCTCTGCACACTCTGAGACTTGTTCATTGGAGTCCCCACGAGTGTCCCCTTGTGTGCCCATTTGTTGTGCTTGGCCTCTGCTGGGACATCTCTTCATACACCTTCACCTCCCAGTTCGCCCTGGCTGTTTGCAGGGCTGTGAACTGGTGATCTCTCCTGTCTGTGACATGTCCTCACTTGCATGTTGGATTTTGCCTGTAGTTTTTGCCTGACAGCACCCTTTTCATTAGATGTAATGTAGCAGTTCAGAAGTTGCTGCACAAGCTTTGCCTATTTCTGGAACCGACTTGTGTGTGTGCACAGCAGTAGGACTTTATGCCTCAAATTCTCTGCAGTCTTTTGGTATAAACTAGTATTTCTGCCTCAACAAAAGGTCACAGACTAAAAACAGAGCTGGACATTTAAATACTCAATGCCTTGAGACTCACCCATACTTCTGCTACCGCTCTGTTGGATTTATGGAGTGTAAAGTTGTTTGCTGGACAGTAAATATTACAGTGTGATTGTTTTAGCTACAGACAGTCATTAAATATTACTGAGGTTGAGCAAAAGCTTTTCATAATGAACTAAATCCTGCCATTGCATGTCACTGCTCCTTCCTGTAAACACAAACTAGTGTTCCCTTTCATATAATTACGCTTCTTGGCTGATGGAAGATGCGGGTTGTCTTAACCCATGGTGTGTGGTTCTTCGGTGTGAGTCATGACTTGCACACAATTACCCTGCAAAGTGCAACAAGTTTAGGAGCTTAGAGGAGGGAATGAGGTCTATGCCTCAGACACGATGATAAAAAACCCACGTTGAAGTCCTGTTTCTGAAAATCAGATGAGATCTCAGTTTTGTTGTGGTTTGAAAGACGTTTCTCCCTTCCCACTCAATACACAGAAATGGAATTGAGTGCTTCCTTTTGCTGCGAGGCAGGTAAGGTGTAGGAGCAAACAGGACTTGATAGAAATTGCAGAGGATTGGTTGCTCCCTCACCCATCAAGCAGGGCCGGGGTGGCCCTCTCAGCGCACCGGGAGCCTTGGTCGGTGCAGCCAGGTTGAGCACCCATGGATTCAGTCGCTGAAGCAGCCGGGAGACACTGGAGCGGGCTGTGGGGAGAATGTGGAATGCTGAAGTGCGGAGGGGACATTCAGCCTTTCCTGAACACACTGTTCCATTTAAACCTCACGCACATGTTCAGTGGGCGGTTGTTTAGAAAATCGTGTTCCCTCACCGTTGTCATGTCCCTTTTTCATCTAATTGATTAATTTTTTTGCTCTTCTCTCCTAGATCTCAGACCTGATACGACAAAGCACAAAGGAGTCCCCAGTCTGGGAGTTCCTCAGCTTGGGGTACGCACTCATGCTCTGCCCGTTTGTCGTTGTCCTAGGAGGGATGTTTTTCCTGGCCACAGCCCTCTTCTTCCTAAGTGACCGAGCCAAAGCTGAACAACAGTGAGTAACCTGGCAATTGCAAATGGGGAGGTACCGGAGCCTGTTTTCTCTCTCGAACGTTATGCTTGTACTCTTTCCCTGGCCTTGGTCCTTCAGGTAAAGGATGTCGCGTTGTTAAGAACCTCAGCTCAGCAGAGTGCATGAGGCTGCACGAAGCACAGGGGCTTGGGTCATGCTGGCTGGGCATCCTTTACACGCTTCTGCTCTGGTGGATCTCAGGTGTTGGCCGCACGGCCCGCAGGGGAGCACAGTAGTTGAGATCACAGGCCCCTCTTACCCTTGCGTGAGCATGTCACAGCCCAGGCCATCGTGGTGAGGGGTTGCTGTGTGCTGGAGCGTGGACTGCTAGGTGGAGAGCGAGAGGTACTTCACGGAGCTTGGTGGTTCAACTTTGAGCCCACAGTCCCATCTCAGGCCCCCGTGCCCCGCTCGCTACCTCCAATACACAGGAACAAGAAGGAAGCAAGCTGAGTACGTGGGGACATCCGCGCTCAAGGGTCACCGTGTTGAAGATGGTCTTTCTCAGTCCCTTACTGCAGCTTGTAAAAAAAAAGCTACTGTTTTTCAGTAATGAAACCGATTCGGACCACCTCACGGTTGGCAACTACAGTAATTCAGAAGACGCTTCCACATGACATACAAACTTCTGGGGTTAGTCTCTTTTTCATAATTGTCAAAAAATAAGAGTATCTGTGTATAATGTCATGCTGAATATGTGGGTAGGTGACTAGTCTGGTGCTGACTATAAGTTGCCTTTGCCTTCCTCCCGCTGGGAGGAGACACGCAGGCACGGTGCAGATGTTAACAGCCTGGCATAGTTCTGCAGACAAACCAAGCGGAGTTTACCTTGCTGAACCTGGAGAAGAGCCCTGGCATGTCCCTGTCACTTAGGCATAGTACAACTAGAAGGAAAATAAGGTGTTTGGAGGTTGACTTAATGTGGGAACAGTTTGGATGATACTTTCTGGCTCACACTGTTGTATCAGATGGATACAAGAGATTTGGAAGCTGTGTCACAGACGGTGCTGTGACCCTGTAAGAGCAGTTCCACCTTCCTTTTACTAACACCAGAGAAAGGAAAGGTTTTCTGCCTCTGGTGCCTTTATATATATATATATTGCCCCTGTAATGAGATGTTTCAACGTGGTGGAAAAACCTCATGTATCTCATAAGGAAGGTTAATTCCTGTACAGTTGAACTTTGGAGATGTGACATGACTGATGTGTGCCTGGTTTGTTATCTGCATATAAGGGCTCAACAGTACAATAAGTGGAATTGGAGATTAGATGTTAGCAAGAACTTCCTAAGAGAAAAAAGAGGTAAATGCTACAGCAGATTATTTGGAGACGGTATGAAATCTGTCCTGTGTTTCTGAAGGCCACCCTGGCTCAGCATTGGGGCAGGAAGATGGGAACTGCTCTCCTGCTGCCTCCCAGCCCTGTTTCTGTAATCGTGCGCATAAACTGTACATGCAAATCCAAGTTGTGATCACCTGGGGATGTGGCAAGATGATCAGAAGTTTCTGGGTGCTCAGGGTGGCTTTTTTGCTGCAAGGAGCCAGTTCTTTGTAGTGCTAGGGTAGTGATACAGTGCAGCAGATTAAATCCCCCGTGTAGCCAAAACAAGAGGCTCCACCTGTTTCTAGGAAAACTACACTGCATTTGTCTACACTGCATTTGTCTACACTGTCCACCTGTTTCTAGGAAAACTACACTGCATTTGTCTTCGCTGTATTCAGAGGGGAATGGGCTTGTTCCACTTATAATTACAGTGGGGATGCATCCCTTTGCACCACGTGTGTTGCCAGCCTGGCATGGCAGCGTCTCCGGTGGGGAAGAAGCATTTCAGTGTTGGTGTACTGATGAATTCTGGGTCGCTCTCATCTTCATCAGCATTTCTAACCCCACCAGCAATGCCCTGCGGATCCCAGCCGGTCCCACAGCCCCAGGGCCGTTCCGAAGGCAGAGGCTTTGTGAGGAGGCACAGCAGGGCAGGGCTGGGCGCTCACTGCAGGTTCTGCTTGGCTGCCAGCACTGCGGGGTTTGACAGGAGTGTTCTCCAGTGCCCCAAAACACCAGCTTTGCAGCAGCGTTACAGTGAGAGGGAGATCACATCCACAGCTCTGCTTTCTCCTGCCTACAAGTGTTCCTTTCTCTCTGTGGCTGTCCAGCCTGAGCAGATTTGGTTGTATTCTGTTCACGTCCAAAGCAGACCAGCTCCCAACCAGTCACTAGTTTACTTTTTGAAGAAGCATAGTCAGGTATCAGACCTGGTTTTGTTCCTCTCCCTCTTTCAGCATCTTTGCCTTTCCTGGTCTGTCTGATTCACATCTGTTTATGAATTTTATATTATCCAGCCACGGATCTTTCGTGTTGCAAACTGCCTCAGACACAGAGGGAGAACAGCTGTCATAAATAATGGTTAACAAAATAATTTCAGGTGACTCCTACTGCACTGTTTCTGGGATATGCCCACTCCCATCTTAAAAATACATCCTGCAGTCAGATTCCTGGAGAGTGCAGCTTGATTCAGGTTTGACATGTTGAAAAAGATCTTCAATAAGGTTGGCAACTGTGGGGTAAGGCTCCTCACCTGCCCTGTGTCACCTGGGTCCCATCTGCCAGTGCCGACCGGTTCACTGGTCTCCTCAGGGTAATTTATGGGCAGGATTTGTTTGTTATTGGCCGCATGCGCGCCTGTGAGTGAAAAGACAACAGAGTATTTTGCTATTAGCATCTTCAAACTCCACGCTGGACTCCAAATCTGACGTCCAGCCCCCACCTACCCGCCAGTCCATCTGTGCTTGGCATCGCGCACCGTTTGCCGGGCCAGCCTGCCGTCCTCTCCTACCTATCGCTTGAATTTCTTCTTCGAGACGCCTGGTTTTCCCTCTGCAGTCAGTCACGCTGCCCAGACAACAGGACTTGGAAATGCGCTTTGCCAAAAGAAATCAATTAACCTGCGGGAATCACAAACGCGGGTGTCACACGCCAGAGATTAAACCCATTCATCACCAGTAAGGTCAGGGCTCGCAGGGCAGATGTCACAGACCTCCCGAATGAACTAATGCGGAAGCAAAGAACTGTAACGCCGCTCTCTGCAGCTCTGCCTGTGGAAATTAGGCTTTCCCGGCTTTAATTTCCATGCTCTGTGAAAAGAAGTTCAGGGTTTTATTGCTGGGATTTTTTCGTTTGTTTGTTCCTTTGTGTACTGGTCTCTGGGCATTTGCTTAGAGATAATTTCTTCTTCCAGGCAGGACAGAGCAGCAGGACAGCGACCTCTCTTTCCTGTAAAGCTTCCTCCAGTTTCCACCACACTTCCTTTCAACAACAGAATTTCCAGCCTTTCAGTGCCTCGTGACTTTTTTTACACTACTTTTATCATCGCCACAATTCCTGGCATATTTTGTCAATTACATTTTAGCACAGGAATTCCAGTCAATAAGGCTGCTCCTCTGAAAAAAAACCACTCCTGAGAAAATGTTCCTTATACAGCAATTCTTTATTTAAAAAAAATCGCAATTCTTTCATAACTTTTTTCATACAACTTCAGAAGTCTGACAGCTTAAAGAGGCTTTTAGTAAATTTAGGACTGGCAGAGAACACAATACAGTACATCACTGTAATATAATCCAATCATTTTTGGTGCAATTTTTCTAACACTAATTTAATCCCACCCTTCCAAAGTGATGAGAGAAAATGGTTAAGAATGGTTTTTCTAAGAGCTCTTATGCGCTAGTCATAATAACTGTTCAGTTCTTTTTTAAACCACTCAGCTACAATTCTGTCCTGGTTTATTGCCGCCTTGCCTTAAACCTTGACACATTCCTACGGTGCTTTTGTTTGACTGTATTGTTACTTTCCTGTTCTGTAGTACTGCAGTGGAGGGTTAAACCAGTCGTGTGCTATTTCCAAACACGACTGCATTCTGTACTGTATTTCTCCTACCTGCTTGATGAAAATTGCTGAGAGCCAGTCTATACATTGACATACTGTGGGAGACGACACGTACGGATACGGTATCTTGCCTTGGCAGAGCCTCACAGAAATGGAGCAGAAACCTGGTGACTTTGCTGTTATTCCATCAGGATGGCTGCGCAGCCTGGGCAGATACCAGCCCAAATATCAGGGACCAGCTCTCAGAGGTCAGGAGTATGTCAGGTGTTTCACTCGTGGGAAGTAAAAACTCAGCACTGCTGGGAACTGCATCTGTGGTCAGTCTGTGTCCTCTTCCTCACTCATAATGCAGACAACCTGAAAAAACCCAAAGCTTCAACCCTAGGGAGCTGCAGAAGAAAAGCCTGCATTGGTATTTATTAGAAGGTTTTATTATGAAAAGGAGAAAAAAAAATCCTTTCCCCAAGCTGTGAGAACTTTTGGGTGCCAGGGCATATAAATCAGTGTAATGTAATTGGCGTGTGACGTGACTCTTTTCCCGGCAGCCAGTGGGAGTGTGGAGCATCTGGAGGGCACAGACCTGCAAGACCCCTGATGCAGGATACTCTACCCTTCAAAACATTTTTTTTTAATATATTTTTTTTAATCCCTCACTTTATATTTTAAAGCATGAGAATTTCTGGTTTTTTCCCCATATCCTTTCAAAAGTACATAAAGATGCGCTGGATGGGTCTCCAAATGGTGTAATTGTTTGGTCCCTCTCTGCATCCCGCACGATATACGCTGGGTATTTTCGCCAAAGATACAGCAATGCAGATCAGGCAGCAGGATGCAGCTGCAGCGTGTATCCCTGGTGCAGGCTCCAGCCGAATAAAGAGCTGCGCTGATGCAGCTGGTCAGAACAAGAGATTTTTAAGTATTTAAACTGCTACTGCTCAGCCCTTCAGAGACCTGCAACCATAAATGGATCACCCGTTTGCTTATATGACAAGAACCAGGTTATTTAAACAGCTCTGCTAGGTTTTTTTTCTCTCCTAAAATAAAAATTAAGCATTTAATAAGGAAAAAAAATACTTTTAACACCTTTGATCAGGTGTGGGAACTCTTGCAAAATAGCAGTGCAGATTATTTTAAAAGTGATGGGTATAAACACTAGAAGGAAAATACTGCAGACTAGATAGTGTAAGCCACAGAACGAGCAATCCCAAGTCTGTACACTTTTTCTACTGTCTTAAAAATGGCATATCGGCAAATTACATTACAGGAAAAATGAGAATAATCCATTTTCAGCCTCTGTCTTCTGCCTCACATTAAGTTTATTTTTAGCTTTTTCTAGAACGAGAGATAAAATGATCACCCAGTTCTCCTATTGCAGCAATTTGAAAGTGTCTGACCTTATTTTTGCTTTACAGATTCTATTATGTGGGGCAGGGGAAGGACTTGCAGAGTTGTCAACCCTCTTTTTAGTTAGAGACAGAAAGGACCCATCGAATCCCTCATGTTGTTACCAGCAAAGGATTGAGTCCTCTCTGTTAGTAGTGTCACAGGTATTAAACTGGTGTGCTGGACTGACACACCACATGTTCCATTCTGGTAGTTTGCTTTACTAAAAAGCTATTTATTCTATGAAATATTTTAAGATGTCTTGCGAGGGTTTTTCTTAAAGAGGCCGGACACGTAACTGTAGAGAATCTCAGTGCTGCATTGAAGCGGAGTTTGAATTTGGGGATTTCAGGGCCAGCAAGTGGATTTAATCAACTCCCATAAAGGGCTATTTGAGGAACAGTTCACTCACTGCTCATATTCAGCTATTTAGGGGGAATAATATGATTGCTTTGTTTATTTTGTACTTAAGAACAATAATTAAACATTTCCTACAGTGATATGAACTCACAATGCTTTTTTCGCCCAGATAAGATGTCCTTGGCCTTTGAAGGCCTGTGAATTTACAGCACAAAGCCCAGATTAGGATACAGGGATCTGTGATGATGGAAGGAGAGGCAAGGAGCGTGTTCTGGATATCCCAGAGTGGCCTGATAAAGACGCACAGACTGCAGATGGGCTAAGATTAGACCAGTAGATGGTTTATATGGTATCGAACGGTTGGGAATATGAAGGATAGTGAAAATGTAAGTAGGTTTATTATTGGTGGTAAAGCCTGCTTGTAGAGCTGATTTTCTCTCCTGTTTACAGAGCTAGCAAATATAAGAATGTAACGGTTTGGGACTGGCTGAATTTTAAATGCTGGTTTGCTTCTTCAGTTGGGAGCTGCCGGTTTCATGCAGATGGAAAATATGGTCTCATATAGAAAAAATACTGATTTGTTCTGCTGCTTTAGTCAACCTGCGGATTTCCTGCCGGTGAGGTGGGAGGATGTCAAAGGTCAGTTTGGTTGTTCCCAGACATTTTGAGCTCAGTTGTGGTCCTCACACAAAATGCTCATGGCATTTGAAATATGCCGTTCGAGTTAATTGTTGGCAGCAGGAGCTTTGCCTAAGTCCAGCAGAAGGACTGAGCCAGCTGGTGTTGGCACAGCTCTTGTGAACTGCAGGCTGTGGAACAGGCAGAACTTCATGCTTCTCCAAGCCCATCAGTGTCCCACGTATATTGGAGGGTAATCTGTGCCACAGGGAACAGGAAACAATATTCCTAGATGATTCTGAGCTACTTGAGTGCTGTTCTACAGCAAGAATGGAATTTCTCCATGTGCCTGAAGTTATAGGAAGGCCAAGCTTACTTGTCCAAGAAAAACTCCTGATCAAGAACTACTTGGAGTCCTCCTGCTGTCTTGGCTACTGACTCTGCTGCGACCTTGACGAAGTCAGATGCTGTCCCTAAAATGCTCATCAGCTGTAAAACAGGATTAAAACCACTTGCCCGCAAGGTACAAGGGGCACTTAAACCATATGCTTACAATGAATTCAAGATGTCAATTTGCATTGTCATTGCAAAGGGCAGTTCTTGGCATGCAGGGACTTTAGCACGCAGGAGGATATTTTAAATTCACGCTAAGGCAGTTTCTTTGCCCAGGCTGCCCTGGCACAGAAACAAACTCTGATAGATCCCGTGCAGGTGATCGGAGAGCTGAGCAGCCTTCCCAGCCAGAAACTGTTTCTGACACAAGGAAACAGAACAATTCAGGAAAAATTTGGCCCTGATAGTTTGTTTCCTGAAGCCTGTCATGGTCACAGAGCCTATTATGAAGGTATTGACTTTTCTCAACAGCAGGCAACCTCTTCACGTGGAGAAATCTGCCCAGCAGATTTTCAGTAAGCTCTGACTGTGTTAGAGTAATTTACTTGTGGTTGGGTCCTTGGCCTGAATGGCGTCTTTTAAGTGAAACTGGGACAAAACTGCTGCAGTATTAGTTCCAGTGCTTCAATAAGGAGTGTCTTCAGTGTTGTGGCTTGGTCATTCCTGAAGCTGCTGCCAGACCCCGGCCACATGGCAGGCAGGGCTGCCCAGACTGCTACAGCGGAGCAAAACAGGATGGTTCCCCAAACCGGGTAGCTGAGAGGTTGGTGGGAAGAGCTGTATCATGGAGGGTAAGAAGTATGTTTCGAATCAAGTGGCGTCAAGAAGTTCTATGGCATTTTCTGTTCAAAGATTTAATCAGATGATACCTGCTTTTTATGTCATGTTCTATCCCCTTTCCCGCTCAGTCATGCCAAGAAAAGGACCTTCCACTGCCTCTCTCTTCCATTATTTCAGTAGACATGAGTATGTTGTTACTCACATCTTCCATGGCACTAAAAATCTCACCAAAAATCTGAGCCCATCAATATCTGGCAGAATTACACATACGGGAACAGACTGAGGCAGAACATTTTGAGGACTTCAGAGACCCACATCTTCACTAGCTCCAGGTGCCCACGTCAGCGTACCACGGCAGAGCCGGGAGGCAGACTTGTCTCTGGAGCTCATTGCCATCCAAGTCCTTGGTACCCTGATGAGTGCTGTTAACCGCTCGCCTTCACATCTGTTCTGTTGCAGCTGCCTGGAAAAATAGAAGGAAAGGTTATTGATTTTTTTTTTCTTTGTGCTACTCTCCTCCTCTATCAATATCTACGAAAGAGGAAAAGCAGAAGCTGACCTATGTTTCTTCCTCTGGAGGCAAATACCCTCAGCATCTAGATTAAATGGAGAAATGGAAAATAGTCTGTGCAGGTTTAAAGGACTGCATCGAATAGAGAGGAAAAAAATATTTGCTGTACACAATTATCATGTTCTGTTTGCTAAACCCACCGATGTGCAGGAAGAGAAGGGGATTTAAGCCAATTAATGTATGTGGTGCAGCTGGCGGAGCACCTGCCTCCAGCGGCACCAGGCTCCCGCCGGGCTGTGCCCGCGAAGAGCTGCAGACCGGCCCAGCGCTGCTCTCCGCAGAGGGACGGGCAGCTCGTGCCAAAGGCTGCGCACAGCCAGGTCCTGCCTGAGCCTTGCTTTGGAGTCCTTTGGACTTACACCCCCCAGGCTTCCTCTCTGTGTAGAAATGAGTGAGCGTAAGCAGCCGGCAGAGCTAAATTAAGTAATGGTTTCCTACTCCAATAGCTGATTCTCTGTTAATTTTTGGTAGTGATCTGCTTGGTGTCCTTTCCCTTTAGCGAAGTGACCTCGGCTTCATCAAACAGTCCTGGGAGGCTGGATGAACCTGTCATGATGCATCAGAAAGCTCGGTGCATAGACTTATTTTTAGCTGTGCCAGTCCTGTCCCTGTACCACTCACCGGGGTCTTTCTAGGTTGATGTATGATTATTGCTCACCTTTCATGCATCTTCACTTTCAGTCATTGTTTTCAGCTGCAAGATTTTAAATCAAAGCACTGAGTTTCTGCAGTGATGCATGTTGTTAATCTTGTGTGTTTTGTCCCAAAGTTACTGACTTAACTATCAGAACAGCTTGAGTTCTGTTAACACGGGACATGCTCTCTGGTGAGATACCAGTGAGACGAAGCAGCAGGTCTGTGTGGGGTAAGACTGAGCTGTGATAACGTGGTTGGCTGTGGTTTTAAGGTGTTTCCTCATCCTGTGTTACCTGTTTGTATTGGAATAAGCTCTACATCCTCTTGAAGCTGACTCTGTTTATGCAGGTGTTGACAGTATGTAGTCAGTGGTGGAAAATATGAGTGGGATGGTCTGTAAACTTGGGTCCGTTTCCCTCCTTTGTTTACTAAAATGTTGATGTGTTTTGGCAATTGGCTTCAGCAAGGATTTATTTAAGGCAATTGATCTCTGCAGTAACAAGGTGGAGGGTGAAGTGAGCCCATCACTGATGCACAGGTGGAGTGTGTCATTGGCTCTAATGCTCTGATGCAAAAAAACCCCTTTATCTGGCTGTATTTGAAAAATATCTTTGTTTTTTCATAGTTCTAATGCCATAAAGTCTCATTACCTTTCAGGGATGCCTGGCCATGTGAACATTTCATCACCTAAAATTTCTGTTTTCGGTATGTTCACAAGGCGGTTCAGAGGGGTTTAACCCCCCAGAGCAATGTCTGAGGAAGTTCAGAATCTGAAGGGTGGTGTCAGTGACTGTTGTGTTGGTGTCCCTCCCTAACGTGCTGCTTCAAACAGCCACGGTGCTTCAGAAACACAGAATTCTCTCCACTGAAAGGATCCTTAATCACAGGCAGGAGTTGCTGCTAAGTACAGTGATAGCGCTGCCCCTGTAGCCCCAGTACTCTGCTGAATGAGCTCCTGCTAGTTAAAACATGAGTTATTTGCAGGCTAGAAGGACCCCACTGAAGCATTTTATTGTTGGTTGTAAAAGTTAAGTGATGTTAAGTACAGCAGGTTGTAAAAATTAGGACATTATTTCCTAATATGCTTCTCTGGTACAAAAGCCAGAGCCTTACTTGTTTAGATAGCAAGAAAACAGGGCTTTTGGAAATCTGCAGAATACTAAAATTCGTGTGTTGTTTAAGTTATGATGAAACTTAATATAAAATGGTGTCGATAGCATTTGCAAGCGCTTTGGGTAAGCACAGCCTTTCTCTTGGAGTCTTGTGCACTATGGTGCTGCCCACACTAAGTGTGTTCTCCTTTGGAACATCCTGTTTCTTGCTTGAGTTTGAGTTCATGACAGAGATGTAAACTCATGAGCTCAAACATTCAGCAGCCTATAGCTTATGGACAGTCTGTGGGACATATATCCCATCACTGCTTCTCACTGCGCTCACTGTTGGAGCAGACCCAGCTGCAGGTGAGAAGGGAGGTGTGGGTGTTATTCTTGCTGGCGCAGGGTGGAACATTCCTGGGTTGGATGTGGGCACCAAAAACTCTTTCAAAGGCCTCACAGAGCCCAGGTTGTGCCAGGAACTATAGAGCAGCGCTGGCTCCGTGACAAACCGTAACCTGCAGCATCTGCTGCCCTGGTGACCAGCTAGGCTGAAAGGGACAGGGCGTTTGGAGAATCATCTCTGCACAGTTCCTGAAACAAAGTAGAGTACAGCTGACCTGGAAAAGATCCTGGCCGCTCATCTGTTATCTTAAATTCATCTTCTTTTTCTTATGCAGTTCTCTAACCGACTGAGGTGCTCTGAAATTAGATCCATTTTACATAGTATAAATATTTAACAGCTCTAGAGCATGTAGCTTAATATTGAACAGACAGTCTTATAAATACTTCAGAATTATAGATGCTGTCACACTACATGGAAATGGTTTGATAGGATCTAGTAGAAATATTCAGGTTTGACAGGGAAGGAAATGATGGGGTTATGAGGAGTCAGCCACATTTTTAACTGCTGGAGGAGCCCATAAAAACAACTGAAAAAGTTGTACAGCTTCTGGTCTTGAAAGGCAATTTGGGTAAGTTTCCTCCCCCTCAGGAAATAACAGAGTGGTTCCCACCCCACTCTTTTCAAGGAATGAAAACATTCACAGTCTTGAGAAAACACTGCAAAGAAAATAGAATGATTTAGGAGCCAATGTTTAGTCAGCAGATATCCCCAAATCGGAAGCGACAATCTGTTCAGTGGGGGATTATCGTTATTAGAAAGGCAAGTGGGACTGTAACAGGGATTTAGATGCTCTTAAGGCTTGTTAGCTTAAGTGCAAGTACTACATTTTACCACCTAAGAGAATATAAAATTTATTATTAGCAGATTTGATTTAAACTGCTGCCACCTGTAAGCTGAGCCGGGTTGAAATCAGGCTGTGCAGAAACCTCTGACCACTGCGTACAACACAGTGATCCAGAGAGAACAAATGCTGCCCAAAATCTGGGAGACTATTTCGGTTCTCTCCTCTGCTCACAGCTTCCTATGTGATCCCTGAAAGTCACTTCTCTCTCCAGCAGCTTCTCAAGTCATGTGGGGTCTGATTTCCCATGAAGTCTTCTGAATGCATTTCAGGATTAGCCCCTCTAGGCCTCTCTTCCCATCTGTAAAAGAGAGATAAAGCAGGAGTTGAGAGAAATGAGTTAAAATGCAAAGAACAAGTCACTCTCATGACTTGGGGACAACCTAAGTATTTATGTGGGAGCTACATCTTATCCTATAGGAGGCTGAACTAGGAGTAGTGTAAGAAGGGAAGTTGTGTCTGTGTTCATCTGTCAGCAATGCAGCTGGGTTCTCTGTGCTAAAGTGACAGTAATGGTCAAACTAACTGTATATGTTCTGGATGTTGTAAAAATGTGGAATGAATGATGTGTTAAGGGACATGACTTTGAAACAACATTTCAGTGCATTCAAACATCTGACGTTTTGGTATTGTTCAATAGCTGCACACCATATCAGTTTCTTCCTGCCTCTGAAGGTGACTGTAGCATTACAAGGTGATCTGTTTTCTCTCTCTAATGTTTTCTGGTAGTTAAAGCACACTTACCATGTTCAATACCGTGTAATGCCCAATGCAGTGGGGTTACCAAGAATGGCAACTCTACAAAGAAACTTGGGGCAGCTCCTGCATCAAAAATATTTCAGCTTATAGCCTTGAAAGGCGTAAAGGGCACAGAGGCTTCTAAGCATCTTGGAGACAAACGTTCTGTGAGGTTGGTGTGAAGGTCAGAGCTCTAGGCTGAACTGGGCCGAGTTCTGAGGCAGAGATTTCTTGGTAGGTGTCCCCTAACCACTGGTTAATTTTTATCCTGGAATACATGTCTGAATCCAGCACTGTACCTTTTCAGCAAAAGAAGAATGTCCTGGGCTAGGTATGAAGTTGGGTGAAGAGACACAAATGAGCGTTGATGAATCGGCATTTTCCAAAGGAAAATGATGTTTCACTGAGAAGTTCTTACCTGGTAGGACCTGAGGTGGAGATGGTTTCTGTGATCTTCCCTGTAAACCTGCCAAACCTTTTCACTGATTTGAAAAGAAGCTGTGATTTTGTATGTGATGGCAAAATCCTGCTGCAACCCTTTAAGGTATAAAATCCTGCCATTTCAGTTTATTTGTTATTTTAAGTTAGCACAGCCAAATGGTATGAGAAGACTCTTGGTGCCTCAGATTTCTCCTGTTGGAGGAGAACAGGTGATGAGCTGCTGCAGGAGAGCAGTTGAACCGCACGGGGCACATACTGTGACGAGACAGAGCAGGTCTAAGGGATGCGCTTTGTAAATTATTGCAGCTTTTTCCCTGGGTACCCCCCAGAGCCAAGAGGGGCTGTTCCCTCAGCAGCAGGAGGGGCAGGACAGCTTCTGGCTGGTGACACTGCGGTCCCCACTGGACTCCATCCATCACTTGGGAGCAGCTGTCTGCAGCAGCAGGTCTTCAGCAGCTGAAAACTGAAAAGACAGCTCCTTTTTTCTTAATTTAATTTTTATCAGCGGTGACTGTTTACATTTATGCTGTCAGTCTGAAGGACACCATTTAACAGGCCCTGTATAAACAGTCTTGTTACGGGCTTAGGGAAACAATTGCGATGTCTGAATGCCTTTGGGACCTTCCCAAATCCTTGTCAATTAGTGTCAGCAATGTTACTTGGCATGTTCCAGCAATTGTCAGAATCGCTATCAGACACCACTGTGAAAGGTTTCAGTTTTATACCATTGTGCAGGACAGTTATTAATGTCTTATCTCTTTAGAACCTGTTAAGCAACAGGAACCTGAATTTAATAGCTGGTATGTTTTTAGGAGCCTGTTTCTTGGCTAATTCAGCTCTCACATGTCACTTTTGTTTTCCCTCCACCAGGGTGAATCAGCTTGTGATGCCACCAGCCTCTGTGAAAGTCTGAGACGGTGAGTGACCCAAACCGGTCAGTTGGTTCCACACTACCCCTCCGCTCCAAACCCCTGTTAAGCCATTTATTTCCTTTTAAGTTGGGAAGAAGTTAACATTAGACAGCCCTGGTCTGCACCTGGACTTAAACTGGAGCAAATCAAGAACAGAGAAACCAGGGGTCAACTCAAGAGTCCTTTTTGCACCGAGTTGCTTCCAGAAACCTTGTGCTCCCTTCTTGGAGCAGACCAGGCCGTGCAGCCCCTCTCGCCTTGACGTTGAAGGTGTGATTGTCCATGGCCAGACTGAGAACACATCTTGTGTTCATAAAACCTGCGGCCGCATTGCTCTTGGTCCAACAGCTGCTCGCTGTCAAATGACCATTCTTAGCATACTCCCAATTTTCTGCAGAAAAATGTTTTCTGGCAGCATATCAATTTGCATGTTGTTGCTAGAACTGTCCCCACTGCCACCCCCGGTGCAGGGTGACGGAGCTGAGGCCTCGGCAGGGAGCCAGAGGGACAGTCCCACTCCTGCTGCCCTTTCTTCTCCCTTGTTTTCACGCTGTTCTTATCACTCACCAACAGCCACAGCGCTGCAGCTCAGAGCTGCAACTATTGATAAACACTTCCCAGCATTTTACTGTAGCCAAAATTAATTAAACCAAGTTTTTTGAAGAGGAGATTTCTTTCCCATAAATTAAATGCATTGAAAGACTAATAATAAAATCAGAACTCAATAGCACATTTAAGAACGGCCTTTTGGGGGAAAAGATTTAATACAATCTCTAGTATAGCAGATGTGTTATTTCCACAGAGGGAAGGATATTCTGGTATAGGCTAAGGATACAATAGGCCTGCCTGTATCCTGCAGTCTCCGGACTGGATGCGTATTATCATTTGTCATCTATCAGGAGGTTTTAGACAAAATTTGGTTGGTTTTGTGTGTGTTGTTGGGTTTTGCTTGTAATTTTTTGGTTTGTTGTGCTTTTTTTGTTCTTTGTTTGGGTTTTTTTTTTAAGCCTAAGTAAATCTGGGAGCAAATACTAGGTGGTATTGCAGAGATTTGCCTCATAAAACACTGAATGCTCGGGTCCTGTGCACGCCTACGTTTTTTCACTGTACTTTCTTCTGTTTTCAGCCCAGTTTTATACAGGTTCAGAGAAACCAGGCCATTGTTACAGGGAGTTTTTCTATAACCCAGCAGTCACTGAATTTTTAAGGTCAGGGGCAATTTCCTGCATAGCATGGAGCACAGAACCTCTCACAGGAAATCCTGCAGAAAAAGAACCAGTTATCCCTTCCACTTAATCTAGGAAAGCTGCTGGCCCCTTAGACATGCCACAGCATGCACAAGTGGTCAATGATCTTAAATAATACGGAGGGGAGTGTAAACTTGCTACTGGTTCATTTCCTTGGGCAGATTTTGCCTGGATCACAGCATCTTTGTGTTTACAGTTCCAAAAGCCTTCGGTACATCCCAAAGTGCTGTCTCCAGACTGGCCAAGATGTGCTAGTCTCCAACTTGCATGGAAGCGAGGGGCCTCCGCCACAATGGTTCACCATTACCAATCCATTCCTGTCACTACCCCATTAACCACCTCTTTTCTCATCTTTCTTTGCAGTTGCTAGTGAAGGAAACAACATGTGGACTCCTGGTCCCACCACCACGCTACTCTCAAGCTTGAAGCCCTTCTGTACTGGAAACCAGTGGATCCTCCAGCTCCACACCCCCCTGGAAGGGTTGTCCAGCACCAGACTGATCACACCAGTCCAGCCTGCAGGGTCAGGCACCAGGAGATGAGCAGGGCACCCTGGAACATGCGTAACTCTTGCGCAAAAGGACGTTCACAGGTTCCTCTGAGCATCGGAAGCAACTGGACCCACAATGTGCTACCCAAGTGAGTGACTGTAGATTGTGTATATGGTTTTAGTTGTAGCCAGCGAAGTCCGCATCATTTATAGGGCAACTTACGTCCTACCGAATGCTGCTGTTCTGTCAGCACTCCCCCACCCCAAGACTGCACTATTGGGGACCTGTTCTGTACATCACCTTTTCTTTAACACTGAAGGCTCAATTCAGATTATTATTTTTTATTTAAATATGTCATAAGATGCTTTATCTCTGCTGAAGACATTAGATTTTATATATATATATATATATATATATTTAGATAAACAGTTTTTATTTAAACATTTAAAATCTGGAGCTGCCTGTGCAACCATACCAGACATGAATAACATCCACAGCTCTCCTCATCTCAGTGCCCCGCTCTCTGGCCCTGCAAGGGCACCATAGGAAGAGTTCCAGTCGGTGACTCCTGTCACCTAAGGCTGAGCAATGGGACAGAAGAGAGAGTTGCACTGCACTGGATGTGCTGGTGGTTGTTACAGAAAGGCCCAGAAGAACTCTGGACAGAAATACCTAGGGGCTGTCGAGTTTGCGCAACATGCTAAACTCAGCCTTGCCTAGGGGGTTCACAGGTTTTTAAAATACCAAAATCCATCTGGCTGAATGGCTTTACCTGGGACCTGGTAGTGCAATCCTGCTGTGCCAGTGACATCACGTATTGTTTACATGCATATCACATCACATCACACGTATTGTCAGTGCTGATTCTCCCTCTGTCAGTATTTTCAAAGCAGGTGGCTGATGCTCCACTGTCACCGTTTCCTTTGGAACAACGCTGAGGTTCAGTGCCTGCCCATCCCCAGTCCCAGACTTTTCTTTTATCTGTTTAGATGTCTCCCACAGTTTAGATACTCCCCTCCCATTTAGCACACACCTCAAACAGGTGAATGCAGCTCACTCTTGTGCTCGTGTTTAACAAGTGGCTGCAGGTGTGCTGCAAGTAGGACTAAATCAGCAAAGAAAATGCCAAACTGGGACTGGCAGCTGGCTGTCTGATTGTGGCCTGAGTTTGTTCACAGACACAGGAAGGTACTGTTAGTGGCGCTGGGGTTTATCTCCCATTCACATCCAGGATGTGCTAGGACCTACAGGACAGCATGGTAGTGGAGTTGGTCAGTAATTCCAGGTACCAGTGAACTGGTCAGTGCTCACCACAGAACCAGTCTGTGCACGAGCAGATGGGTTCTGAGGTGACTCCTGTAACCATGTGAGCTTTTCCACCTCATCAGACTCCACAGAACTGTTCTGCAAAGGTTGCTCTGTCACATAAAACACCTTAACAATAGCTTTAAGATTTGGCTAAACAATTAGAGCCAGAAATTTTCCTTGAGTGCCTGGGCATCCTCTGGAGAACAGCAAGTGGGTGCTAGAAATAATAAAGCAAAGCAAATCCAAAACAATGCTTCATTTCCCACCTCGTGCCACTATTTACATGTGTAGGGGAAATACGCCTCTGTAGTCTAGGAGCCAAACACTTGGCTTTAAAGGCACATGAATTTCTGATTCCCATTAAGAAATTCCTTATTAAGCTGTTTAAAAAGAAACAAAAAACAACCCAACAATCAGTCATTCCATCTCAGAGACCAAAGAAGATTAGCCACGTTTCATAAGTTGCTCTGTTGTAGCCTTTAGTGTCAACAAAATGAAGCATTCCTGCTAGACTTCAGAGATTAGGAATTGTCCTTAACCTTAATTCTCGGGAGTCAACAATGAAAAGGGAACTTCAGTGTTTTGTAGTTTGGGTCGCTCTCCTTGTTGGTGACAAGCCCCAGCCCTTGTTAGAGAAGCACAGCGCTGTTAGAGGAGGCCAGCTTTAGCTTTTGGGCAGAGGAAGGAAATTGCCGTGGCTTTCTTTGTAACAAGGAAAGAGGGAAGGAAGCAAGGGAATGAGAAGTGAGTCCTACCTGCAGCAGTTCCACACCAAGGGATCCCAAATCCCGGCTCCCACGTGTTCCAGGCTGAGAGGGAAGCCAAAGCAGAGCTATGACAGCTGAGAGGAGAGGAACAGAAGGGGAAGCTGAGATCCGTGCTGCTGAGGTGCTGTATAAACACATGATGATTTGTTTCTATACTCTAGCAGAGGTCAGAAGTTCCCCATTATTAAAAAGACAGTACTTTATTTTACTGGTGCCGGACTATCATGCACTATCATGTGCGTTTCCTCTATGACTCTGTTTTAAGCAGGTGTGGATGTAACCAGGCTTAGAAGCTGCTTGGGCCAGTTGGTTGTTGACTTTGTGGAGCAGTGGAACAACATCTGTTATGCACATAGGAAATGTTTCTGGAATGAGAAGTCTAGAATGAATGCATATTCCTTATATCCAAGCTGAGTGAGAACCCTCATTAAAATTAGTATTTCTGTTTTCGTAAAGAAAGGCTGTTAATAGGAAAAGATAACTAATTTTTTTTAAAAAGAATACACATATTTTAGTGTCCATCACACCAAATGAAGCAAGATTCCACCTCATCACTTAAGTAGATGTTCAAGTCATCAGGTTTATCTTTGTGGTTCTAAACTTCAACACAAAATTAAATAGTCCCAATAAGGACAGAAGTACCTTTAAAGCCACTGATCTCTTGCACACAAAGTAATTTCATGTGAATGTCTGAAAATTAGAGGACACAAACAGGAGCTGCTGTGTCTTGCCCCGACTCCCTGGTACCCACTGCCTCCCCCTGTTCCTCAGGGCTGCGACGGGTCCTTCCCCCGTGCTCTCCCCTTTCACAGCTCAGCAAAGAGAGAACCTCGGGGTGAGTAAACCCTACAAAAGACTGGCTGTACTCTGGGGAGCAGAGTTCCTCTCTGCACCTTCCATCCTAATTGTTTGTCTTCTCCGTTTGCTTTATTGTTTGGTAAACCAGCACTTACGATCACTTTTGCTACGTGATGTACGGGAGTATATAGTATATTTTCTTGTTATACAAGGGACAAGTATAAAATAGTTTTCTGATTTCTTTCAGAAGCAAATGACTATTTTATTTTTTAAGCGCAATTGATTGTGAATCTCAGAGTATAAAAACAGATAAATAAGCCAAATATATACCTTTATGTAAATTAAGAAATAAAAGTATTTAAAACATACCTCCTGGCTCCATTTCCTCTGTCCCCTCTCGCTCTGGTTGCACACTCCTGCGGATGCTGCTGCAGGGCTGGTCACTGGGACACTTGGCTGGGGATGGCAAAAAACGCACCCAGAGCTCATTTAAAGAGTAACACCAGGAGCAGGGAAGGCTGGAAGGAGCAGAGGGTGGGGGTCACAGCCCTCCTCCCTCTGAGTTGGCTGCCTGGAGCCAGCGGTGGCCACAGGGTCCTGCTCTGTCCTCTCTGAGGCCCCTCACTGCACAGTGATGACACATGTGATGGCTAAAAGACTGGGCTGATCTGACTCATGAAGACACCTCATGTGGTGGCAGCTCTGGGTCGGGTGCTCAGGAATACAAGCAGGAAGGGGCCATGAAAATGTTCTGACTGCATGGCCACCTCTCTTTCACTCCTCATCGACTCCAACACACTGCAACCACATCCTATAGTCCTTGGCAAAAATATACATGTAGTATATTAATTCAAAATAAAACTTTGAAGTTTTAACATTTGAAAATATGCTTAAGAGGACACAATATTTACCTCGCTAGTGGTTGATTCAGCCCTCTCTGTGGCTGCATGTGATGACCAACACATGCAGTTCAGCAAAAAACTCCTGTAGGCAGATGTTCCCCTGCCAATAAGAGCCATAAGGTGACACCATTTGCTGGGTGCTAAGGCTCCAGGTGGCTGAGCAGCCCGGGACACCCCTCACAGCAAAGCCAGGCTGCTGGGAGAGTCACTGGCCCCAGCCAAACCAGTACCAAGCAACTGGGAACATCTGCCACCTCCAGCACATGCTGCTCAACACTTCCCACTAAACAGGGACCTGGCTGGTTTCTCTAGTCTCTCAGCACAAAGTAGAACACCACAAACCATGATAAAACCCCATGTTGAGCCAACTTATATAACCAACCTTGGGGTTTCTGATTATAAGGAATTAATCCTTTCAAACAGTAAAGTCACCATTAAGTCCTGCTGCCACTAAGATTTGGGGAGGACAGGTTCTGCTTTGCCTAAGAAAGGGAGAAAAGAAAAAAAACCACCACACCAAACAACTCACCATTCTGCATGCTGGACTTGTAGTGGCGTTTCTGATGACAAGACCAGGCCTGTGGCTTCCCTGTCTTCCAGGTGTCTCCCAGGTACATCTTGAGCCTGTGCCAGGCTGTATTTTATTTAAGTCTGGAGCAGCTGGGAAGAAGCTTGGGACTCAAGTCTTGGCAGCAAATACAACTCAGAAAAAAAATGGTTTTGTTGTCCCACACTTCAAAGTAAAAGCTATTGTAGCCATTTTTCTCTGGAAGAGGCCTGGCTGCTGCTGAGTTGATCACAGCCACTCTATTTGCCACTTTGCAGCGACGCATATTGGCCACAAGTGACACATCAGTGCCAGTGCTGTACGACACTTTCCCACCCCACGGGAACATGGTCCTGGTACTAAACCCCAGAGCTTCTGCATCACTGCGATCCCACCACTACAGGGTGGCTAATTCCCCACCAGCCTCATTAGCAAGGTGGCTAAGCTACCATTTGTCTCGACAAACAGCAGGCAGGGATCCTGCCATGGCAGAGCTTTGAAAGCCATAGACTGATCAAGACTGATCTCATCTGCAAAGAAGAGAGACAGGTGGATTTTTAATCCCCTTTGCAGAAAAGCACATTTTACTGCCCAGCTTCACAGCTCAGCCAGCCTCATCCCAGCCTCAATACCCTGTCCAAACCCTCTAGCAATTCAGCACTGGCTCTTCTGCCAGGCATAGGCAGCAGGGAGAGTGTTAATGCACCTTAGGACCAAAAAGTCAAAGGTTAAAAGAGTTACAGCCTAGACGAGCAGCAGGCACCAGACTGGGAAAGGTGGCTCACAGCCCTGCTCCTCCCAGGCCTCCACCTGTCTGGGACAAAGCCCCAGCTCCAGCAGTTGCTGCCTTGAGCTCGTTGCTCCAGGGCCTGCAGCTATTTTCTTGTATTCAGAAGAACCCTTGAGCTCTTATCGCTGCCAAAGAGCCTCTGAGCACAGGGCAGCTGGAAAGGCTTCATTAAAATCAAAATCTGCTCTATCCCCTACAGCCCTAAAGGTCAAGTGACAGACAGGACATGAAATCAAGCAAAATGAAACCTTTGCAATTGTTAAAAGGCACAAATAAGAGCCTGCGAAACATGATTTGACTTGGTGGATTAGTGACTGCTTTCTATAAACTGTGCATCAAAGCCACTCTAAAGTCAGGTAATTTAACTGGCAAAAAAAGTTGTTACCAAAGCGCAAGTCGCACAATGCCTTCCAGCTTTCCTGTCCCTTTTCCCCTTGACTGCTCTGCAAGTGCTGAAGACTAAACACAACACGAGCACAGCAGCCTCCACACTGGCAAGGGGGAGGCCAAAGTCAACCCCTCCAGCTGCCACCTCTGTCAGAAGCAATGGCTGGCACAGCTTCGGCCTCCTGCTTTGTCCTTCCCCGGTCTCTTTCCGAAAGGAGAGTGATAAACAATCTGCATGGACTCTTAACCTCTGTGGCCCTGGCAGATATGCTGCTTCCATGGCCCCAGCTCACACTCAGGTGGGCTCCAGATGATCTCCAGAGGTCCCTTCCAAACCCAAGGGCTCCTTAAAACAACTCAGCAAGCTCTATGGGGCAGAAACTCCAGCAGGCTCAGCTCCCACGACACAACCAAGCTGCTGCCCTGCTGCACATCTGAACAGACAGCCCTGTGGGCTCTAATGCTGTCTTCTCACTCCCAAAAAACCCACATACCTGTGTGCTCACCTCGCTTCCCACCCACCACACCTGCATGCTGTTTCTCCTCTGGTTCTGCAGGGGCAGTGGTACAAAGTCCCAGGCTGTCCTACTTACAAGCACAGAAGGAAAGAGATTGTTAGTGAAGACAGTGTTCAGATTTGAAACCCCTGCTCCTCTTCAGAGCATCTCTGGATCATTAAACATGGATGGCCCTGACCGGCTGGCCTCTTGTATGCTGCATTTGCATAATATACCAAAAGTCACCACTCAGGAGACATCTGGAGGGGTTTAGCTGGGATTGAGGTTTTAACGAGGCAACGAAACAGCTTTCGACATTAAATGGCAGAGGCAGAGCAGCATCCCCAGTGCCAACAGGCCCCTTTGAAGCAGAAGCACCCTTTTTCTTGGAGACAAGACTGGCAACAACAACTGCCAAAACCTCCTGGCTGGGAACAAAGGGGTGATGGCATTCAGGAGCCTGGGGATAAATAAGCAGATGCAGCTCCAAGCAGTCACCTTCACAGACTGTAGTAAACCTGCTGGTAACAGGTACCTTGCATGGCTGCACAGCCCCTGCTGGCCTGGCAGACCAGCAAATCAATCAACCATTTCAGTTGTTTCACTGCTTTATTGATGTCCCTTGTGCCATCACCTCTCCTGCACTCAGCAGCAAACAGGCAGGAAAGGCAGGTCATGGTAGTTACTGGTGACACCTGAGTGGCCAAATTGGATACACTTGACCCCAGAATATGCATGTACAAGCCCATTTAACACCGAGCATTTAAGAGAGTCAGCATCTTTGAGACTGGAAAAGCTGTGAGTACTGCTGGGCCTGTGCAGGACAGAATCGTGCCTTTAGGGGTTACTTCTGCACCTCCCAGAGGGCTGAACCACACAGCTCAGCAGCGCTTGCACACCTGCTGCAGCTCCCCAAGACACCCACACAAGGCTCTCACTTCTGCCTTGGGCAATTGTGGAGACAGGAGTCTGTGCTCCCAAGCACAGGCTGTTTGGCACTGCCAGAGAAGAGAGAGTGAGCATCTACCCCAGCCGGGAGGGTATGTGGCCTGCTAAAGTTCCCTGTTCTCCAGCTGAACTCTTCACACAAGTCAGACCTGCAGCTTCCAAGCTCAGCATCATGGAAGGTTTATTTAAGGTCATGGAGGACATAAAAACTAAACTTATAAAAGATATTAAAAGAGTCCTCTGAGCCTGCTAGCCATGCCAGGCCCGGGTGAGTCCATGGAGTTTACTCCTGCAGCACTGGAGCTTTATTCTCTTTTCTTTTCTTCTTTGCTTTGCCCTGCTTCTGCTGGTTGGCTTTGCCTTGCTTCTGTTGAGTCTCCTGGCTGATATTCCCCTTGGTTTTCTTAGCAGATGGAACCTGCTCAGCTTCATTGCCTGCATCACCTTTTCTTTTCCTGTTCAGATTCGTCTTCTTCTTTTTCTTCTTTTTGCCAGCTACAGCATCTGCTCCATTAACAGCTTCTTCCCCACTCTCCATCATTGCCACTCCATTCTCCCTGATGCCTCTGTTTCGATTCTTGTGTTTGCCACTACCAGGCACAAGGCCTTTCTTCTGCTTGGGTGTTTCTGTTCCCGGGGGCTGCTCCTCTGGGGCTGCTGGTTCTCCATCCTCACTAGCTACTGGTGCTACCCCATTCTCCTGGATACCTTTCTTGCGATTTTTGCGTTTCTTGGTCTCTGGCAGGAAGCCTTTTTTCTTCCGCTTAAGGGGCTCCGCATCCTGCACAGGCTTATTGGCTGTCTTCTCTTTCTTGGGCTTCCTGCAGAGAAAATGCCAAAAATCAAGAGCAACTTAGTTTACAACCAGGGAGCAGTGTGATCTCTGCTACAGGCAATCCACGAACAGGCAGAAGCAGAAGAAAGGCGCAGGAAGCACAGGCATGCTGCAAGGATGAGCGTGATCCCTGGAGATTGTCCTCAGTCTGCACAGGGACCGGTTAAATGAACAGCCAGAGCTGGACCAGGACTCAAGAAGTCACACAGAGACTTGAGGAAGAATCCCCATTCTGCAGACCAGGTAATGCTGTACTCACACCTTCTCAAGTGCACTCACCTGTGGCCTCATGCAAGGCTATTGAGACACTCTCTGTGCAAGGTGACAGCCCTGGCAAGGCCTCCACTGTGCTAACAGTCACAAGAGGTTTCCAGCAAGAACCCCCAAGGGACCATTCCAGTCTCATCTAGGCAGCCTTTGTACTGCTGCAAGAAAGCCACTGCTGCTGCTGCTCTCCAAGAGGGTCCATCAGCACCTTCCCCACCACCCAGTCCATGCTGCTTTGCACCAGCTCAGTCCTCTACTCACAAGACACGATCAGATATCAGACATGCCTTACAATCTTTTCCCATCAAGGACCAATTCTAAGCATGTAAGCACAAGGAACAATAAGCCCAGCATTGCCGCGAACAAGCAAAACAGCACACATTTCATCTTCAACCCAGGAGCTCCGTTTAACTCAAACTCCAGCCTGAGCTCAGTGCCTTGGCTTCTCTTCTCTTCCTACCTCCCCACATCAATGAGGCCATGCAGGACAGGCAGGCAGTCCCCCAGGCAAGTCAAGAAGCCAGAATGCCAAGCATACATACGTGTAATTCAGCCAGCGCATGACGTTCCAGTAGAGAGCGTCGAGACGTGCTGACTTCCCAATGCCTTCTGGCTGATTCAGAGCTACCAGCACTTTGTCCAACTCCATCAAGTTCACATGCAGCTTCTGCAAGAGGCAAATACAAACCATCAGAGTGCAGAAGAGGCCCTCAAAGCAGCTGGGCACAGGCCATCCTGGGATAAGATGAAAGCAGGAATAACCAATCCTGCCTGGTTTCTCCAAGCTGCTGCCCTAAGACCATTTGCAGCAGGCTTGCTTGAAAACTGAGTCTCTAGCATGAGAGGCTTGAGTCTAACAGCTGGAATTGTACTGGCATAAAAGGGACTGAAAGGTCCTTTGGTCTTCTTTCCTTTTCACTCCATGGCTGGGAAGAGGGGGAAGGAGACACATAGCTATGTACCTATCTAAAAGAAAAGCAGCAGCATTTTCAGTCTGGTTTCTAAAGAACACAGTCTAGCTGCCTCTTCCATAACCCACTGGATAATTCCAGTAAAATCAGACAAAAAGGGGTCTCTCAAAGACTATTCAGTTCCTACCAGAGCCTTGGAAATAATCTCTCTCCTCCACCCACTTTCCTATTAGGTCTTCACAAAGAAACGGGCTGTGGTGTGAGTTCAGTGCTTATCAGTAGGAAACTGGGCTTCAGCAATTCTGCTGCCTGTGGTATTTTGCTCCAGTAAATATGACCACTTTTAAGACTTAGTCACCTATAGAAAATCTTCTCATGTTCAAAAAAGCATTTTTTATTATGGAAAACAAAGCCTCAGAACAAAGCTTCACACCTGCTCCCAAAGCTTCTGGGTAGGTCCCAGTTTCTGGAAACTAAAAATCAGTGAAGAGGACAGAGCAATCACCTGGGACAAAACCCAGCTCACCCTCACTGTATCCCAGGCTGTTTCTGCTGATAAGAAGATGTCATATGTGTTTGAGGAACACTGCACAAACCCTTCAACAAGCACTTAGAGATCAGCTCACAAGAGCTATGGATCACTTATTCAGACATGAGGGCTTTTCTGTCCTCAAATCCAGCCAGGCATTCCTTCCAGGGGTACCTTCAGTAAGAAATTAGGTGGGACATAGTGATGGAGCAGTAGCAATGTAAAATCCAAGCATGACATTTAAAAGAGGCCTTGGTGGTATTCAGAAGAATGACTATTTGCTGCACATCAGGTCACGCACTCACCTGCTCTGTCACAGTTTTGAGGAGGAAGTTCAACAGCTCCAAGCTCTTGGCAACTTTCTCTTTCTCAGCCTTCAGGACACACTTGCCAGCCATTTTCAAACTCTGCAAATTAAATGAAGAGATGGAGAAAAAGCACACATTAAATGGGGAAACAAATCACTCCCTCAGAAGAATGCAGAAAATGAGTAATGACTGACAGGATTAACCTGACACCAAAGTAACTCTGGGACACAAACCACACTGAATCTAGAAATGTTCAAGAGGGTACACGGTGGAAGCTGCTGATGCCCAGGTTAATTAAGAAACAACTGGACAAGATAAGAGCAAGCATACCACAAAGCCACAACCCTTGCTGCTCTCTGGAGTTTCTAAGCTAAAGCACAACTGGAGATGATGTTGCCTCCTGGAGACAAAGATGACAGGCGATATTGTCCCCTGGAAAGGCCAGGAGGCTGCCAGACAACAGACTCACCTGGGGACAACAGCTACTCAGCTGCAGAAGCTGGGATTTACACATAAAGCGCTAATGCAAAAATCCATTAACACTTACGCCTAGGAAATCCCAGTTGCCAGCACTAGAACAGGGCCTGTCAATCAAGCTTAAATTCACTGAAATGACTGAGAGAAAAATCTCATCTCTTTGTGTTTCCTTTATGTGCTGCAGGGTTTCTGAGACACTGAAAGGTCTGGCTTAGAGGAAAATCACTCCAAAGATAGGTCAAATAAAAGCCACAGTTATTTACAAGTGGAAAAGGGCAGAAAATCACCATAAAAAGGCAGCTGGATCAAAGAGGCGGCCCAGGGGCTCAGGAGCACTGATCCTCTGCCCGCAGCTGGTCCTCGCAGCCCTGCTTTCATGGTAGTTTTCTGCCCCACTCTATTTCTGTGTGCACACACACATCACTGTAAGCCTCACAGCTTGCATGGATTACACTAAGATGAGATAGGATTTGCAGGGACAAGCTTATTGTAGAAGTGGTGTGGCCCATCACAGCCGGTTTCTCTGGAGGAGGCTGAACTCGTGGCCAAGCCCGCCTTTGCCTGGAGTTTGAACACAGAACATGGAATCATTTTGGTTGGAAGACACTCTCATGATCATCAAATCCAACCACAACCCAACACACCAACGCAGCCCAGGCTCAGCATCCTCAGCACCTCAGACAACACACGTGGCTGGGAAGTCATGGCACCAAACCTGTGTCCAGCAGCAGAAGGTTCTCCAGGAGATGCAATCTCTCCCAATTAACCATCTATTACTTTTGCTCCATTCAGACTGGAAGTAATTTTAAGGATTCTGAGCAAACTGTTCTTCATCTACATCAGTATGAAGCTGGCAAATAAAGTAAAAATCCTCACAGGCACAGAGAGAAGTAAGAAATTTATTCTCCAAAGCAAGCTCTTTCAGTAATGACGCCCACAACAGAAAAAATAAGGAACACTTTCACCAGAAAAAGTGGGGAGACCAGATAACATATCTGCAGGAGCAGCAGCCTTCAACTACAATTATTTACTATCTGTAACAGGCTCCACACCCTGGGATTATCTTTTTTAAATAATAATGATACAGTTATTTCCTGACCAGGATGGTCCACTCAAGCCCTGTAATAGAAAGCCACCACATTCTGCTAGCTGGAATTCAAGCTGCAACTTCATCTGACTATCAATAACTTGCTAATTACTCTCTCCTGATATAGATGCACTGCAACTCTATTCCAGAGCTGTCATTAACCTACAAGGTCATACAATTCAGCAGCTCTAAAGTCTCTCCAGGTAAAATGAGAAATAAATAGAGGGTGTGTGATTTAAAAATAAAATCTTCACATGTAGGATGTAACAGCCCATGGGCCATGCAAACTGCATTTATTAGGCTTACCACAATAAGTAATAATATTTATTATTACTATAATTAGTAAAAATATCAATAATGAAAACAAACCAGCCCAATTTGCATAAAAATTTTGTTTGCAATTTAAAGAACAAGATATTGCCAGGCCAACTTGTGGCTAAATTAGCACTCAGAGAGGCTATTAAGTTGAGATCCTATTTCAGCAAGTTGTGTACAGGTTCACAGGGAGACAAAACCAGTATGGATTGTCAGCTCTTCAGGATGAGGGATCAGGGCGGTACTGTGAGACGAAGCCACAGTGAAGTCAACTGTCATTTCAACTTTTTAATACACCAACATTTTGGAATTAAGAAGGTGTTACAAATAAATTGCATTTTCTCTTCACTGTACACGAATGATGTCAATGACTGCATTTAAATCATGCTGGCTTGACTCTGTCTGGTCTCGCTGCCATTTCTACTTCCCAGAATTGCCCTGGTGCTTTGAAGGGTTTGGAAAACGCCCTACTGAAGTCAACAGGAAAGTCCTATAGCTCTGAACAACACCCGAGGCGCTGATTTTCAGAAGTCTGCCAGCAGTTTTCAGGAAAATCAGGACATGAGCCTAGTTTGGAGTGCCCGAACAAATTAATGCAGATTTATAGAACCAAAAGGGTGGCTTGCCCAGCTAGAGATGGAAGATATCACTGGTCTAGTGACATCAGTGCGGTAAGACTAAGAATTTATGTAGTAGTGTTTTGCATGAGTCTGGAAACACAAATACAGCATAAATAGCCCGAAGCAATCCAGTACAATTTAGGTGTTCTGCAAACAAATAGCTCCCTACTGCAATGGGTCATTTTTAAACAGCTCTCAAAGATGAGGAAGGAACAAGAAAGAGGGTGGAGGTGGGTAAAGAAGCCAAAGGAGCAGCAAAGCAGCACCAGATAATTAATTCCTACAGAATCCACTATTTTCTCTAGTCTGAAGGCAGAATGGATTTGCTTTAAGGAAGCTGGATTCAGATAAAGCCTTATTATTCCTCAACAGGTGTCTTTTCTCTTTCCCTTCTGCCATAAAAGGTGTGAAAGAAATTTACTCCAAAGAGCACAAAAAATGCCAGCACCTCTGGTTGAGACAGTCAAGGCCCCTGAATTGGACTTGAGCCCAACTCCTGCTCAGATCTGTGTCACTTACTATCCTGATCTCATCACCACCATCTCAGAGTAATTTCCCACTAGGCCGTACATGAGATGGTATCTTCCCTCTCCTCCTCCCATAGCAGGGAGCATTTGCTTCCATGGGATTTGTGTCAGCCTGTGACATCAAAAAGAAGCTGCCTTTGGACGGGGGCTGCTGGCAAGTCACGGGGAACTGTTCCCAAGGAATGAAATCCCAAGTGTCTTCAACAGGAACTTGGCCCAAACCTCAAAAGTAGCTTTCCCACTTATTTGTCATAAATTCTTACTATTATACATAAGGTACCCACCATTGTCTGTATGTTATGGGTTCACATAACAGATTGCTTCGATCTGCTCCCCTGCTCAGCTATCTGAAAGATGAAATTATTACTGCCACCCCAATTGCATAGGTCAACCATTTTACATGCCTACTGTGATTTCATTTGGGGAATGTATAAAATACAATCCTAAAATTAAAGCAAAAGCTATTATGTAACAGATGGCAAACTGCACCACATGGTAAACATGCCTTAAAAAGAAAAGTAGTATTTCAGTCATCTGCAGCATCCTTAGGAGAGCTTCAAACACTGACTAGATGGCAAAAGACTTGCACTAGGCTGGCAAGTATCTCTGTTTTACACAGCAAGACTGAGGCACAAAGCAGCGGTTTTGCTCCCAGCTATGCTACAGGTCAGTGGTGGAGGGTTAAGAGAAAACCCAGAAGAACTTGTCTAACTACCTGTTCAGTGATTCTCTGCCATGTGCTGTTCGAAAATATATCCAGCTCTGCTTTCCCCTGCCCTCCAAAAGCATTACCAAGCCAAGAGGCATATAACTCAGTCCCTCAATGCTCAAGGCAGAGAGACCATGCGGCTTATACTCAACAGCCCCACCTACATCTCTTGCTGATCATGATGGTTTTCTCCCTTTTTCTGCTTTTTTTACTCTGCTCCTTCAGCAACGGGTAGTTTCACTTTACAGGGAATCTCAGTTCCAGTTAGAGCTCAGTAATACCTGAGATGGTTAATCATGCCTGTACATCTGAGCTGTCAGCAGATCTGGGCAGGTCATTTTCCAGAAGGAAAAATGAGGAGGCGATTTTCACAGCTGGAACTGCCATCTCATCTCAAGTCAATACAGCAACACAGCTCCTGCCTCGCCCTACGTGGATTCAGAGGTGGTTTTGTCTTGTTGTGTCAAACATGCTGCTTCCAAAAGCCTCTGGCTGTTTCTGGGGGATGGCACTCCTGGATCCAAAGTTCTCTGCTTCTAGGGTTTCTACAAGGATAACAGCACGCCCCCAGCATCTTAGCAATCAAGTGTTTTTTTCTTATATTCCTAATTTCTGTACCACACATGGATGTATCCCAACTACCGCAGGATCCAGCCTTTGTTTCACTTCTTATTGCACTTTGCAGCGCTCCTTCACCTTCACAAAGCATAAATGAAGTTTGGTTTAGAGCACAGGAGGTGAATACCTGCAGCAATTCAGCCGTACAAGTAGTTAACCACAGCTAGTTAACCACACAGCTCCATGTCGCAGTTTCCTGGGTAGGATTTTAGTCTAAGCTCCACTAAAACCTGCAATACAGCAAAAAGTGGTGTATGTGCATCTAGAGCCAAAGTCAGCATCCCAGCCACTGCCCAGCTTTCCCCGCAGGGGAGATGGCAAATGCTGTTGCAGGGAGCCAGGCAAAACTTCTGGAAGCCTCCACATCCACACCCGCCTGCATCTCTTTCCCTTTCACAGGTACCACAGTGGGGAACACACTTAGCCCAGACTTAGAAGACACAGCAGTATACCAAGAGTGCAGAGGAGTGTTCTCCTACCAAGAGACAAGCACATTTCCTTAGCTGGAAGTTTGAACACTATTTAATATTTATGCATTCCCAGCACGTCCTTCAGCCTGTTTCATTGTTCAAAACAAACAGCCCTTTCCCTCCGTGGGATCAGCCTGACAGATCCATCACTGCTCCCTGAGCTGGAGAAACCCAGCCAACCTGCATTCTTTCCGCATGCTGTGCTATCTCCATCCTTCCCCCTCCTCCCCCATAACAGACTCGATGCTGACGGATAAATGTGCAGATTCATGGTTGAATAAAGTGCCAAGTGCCTGGATCTGCAAAACACATACCTGCACCCACCCTGCACGACCTTACACCCCCTGGCACAGCCCGAGGTTGTCAAGGTAAACTCTCTTCTCCGGCAGCAAATAGTTCAGCAAAATTTCCACTCTACTGAGTGTCCACAGGCACAAGGATAAAGTGCTGAAGAGGTCTGGGCTCAGTGTGCTGACGGCTTCCACGCTGCCTGTGAAAGCTAAAGCCCTGCCCTGGCTCCACGCTGCACACAGGGTCCCAGAGCAAAGACACAACCTGGTGTTTTGCTGCTGTTGTGGCTCAGGTCCCTGTGGTGGTCCCACACCCAGAGGGGCCCCAGCAAGTGGGTTTGGGGCCCTGCAAGAGCGTCGCCATTACCTGAGCACAAGATGTCCCATGTCAACGTACAGGTGAGCTGAGTGGTTTGGGAGGGGCAGAGCCTTCCCCTGCTACGTAGAGGCTAATAACAAACTGACAACCAAATGAGGTATTTTAGTGTTCTCTGTGCTCATAGCTCCTGTTATTATCCAACATAAGCACCCTCACTTCACCTGTAATTACTCTTACACCTCCAAAGAGGTAAGAGCTAAGCCAGCATCATTCCCCCCCATTTTACAGGGGCTCAGAGAGGCCAGGTAACATCACTGAGTCACACAGACCATGACAGAGCCAGGAACGAACCCTGAGCTTCCCAAAACCTAGACAAGCCACCCCCAAATACTTCCTTTGATGACAAAATTCACTACACAATAGAAGAACCCCAGCTGAACAGCTCAGCAGTTGCTACCGAGAGCACTAATAGGAGGAAAGAAAGCACTGACAGTCCCTCCTCCCTCCATTCCCAGTCACTAAATTTCTGAAGACTGAAAGTATAAATGCTCAAAATTTTTCATAGAAAAAAGTCAGCAAGAAATGGAAGGTAACCACCAAGCTTCTTGTCCCTGACTGAGAAGAAAAGTAGGAAACTAAACAGATCCACATGCTGAAGGGTATAACTAAAGGGCATTTTTTGCAATGTTTATTTTGGCTGTTATTAGAAGGAAGAGCCCAAAATTCAGAAGCCATTCTCACAGAAAATGTCAATGCTTACCCAAGTTTAAAGATCTGACTTTTTTTTCCTTAGATCATGTGAAAATGCAGCAGGGAAAAACCATACGGGACAGTTGAGGGAACAGAGGAGAATGAATTCTCCACAGAGACATCCAGTACTCTGAAAGCACGTCAAAGATATCAGTTAAATCACCACTGGCCTCATTTTACAAGCTAAGAGGCTGAGAAAGGGCAATGAATTAAGAATTTATAACGATGGACAGATAAAAGTTCAGGCAATCTTGAAGAAAAAAGAATGAACAATGGCTTTTTTAGAGATTTGATGAAGTCACTGTTAATAATTTATCTCCCTACAAATTAAGACACCGATAATCAAATGTGATGCCCTTCAGAAATACACTGGAAGCCTATATAGTATGTCCATCTCTGCCCTCCCACATTGAGTAGCTCCAGCTAGTTCTTTTAAATCCTCAGCTGAACAACACAATAGCAATAAAACCCTCTAATGCTGTACAATAAAAGTCTTCAGAGAGCATATAGTAACTTTTAAATGATAAGAGTCTTGGAAAAGAGGTCTTGGGTTATCCTACATGGGAGGAGGCATCACATGTGCCTCATTAGGATTATGTGCATACTTACCTGAAAGTCTCCATTACTGGTAACCTGGAAAGCTTTGGTCATTCAATGAATTTAGGTATCAGATTCGGTGAGTGTTTTTACATTCCAGCATCCCATTCTGGTTTCAAATAGCCAGCCTGAACACTGTCTGCTCTGCCCATCCCTTACAACACAGACACAACAATCAAAGGAAGAAACAGTAGCAAAGTTGGGCCCTTCCTATGCTGCACCTACTGCAGAAGAGAGACCAAGGAAACCCCCAGGAAACTGCTGTGTACAAGCCAGAGAAAGTAGTTTTATCAACAGTTTTCTGAGGGTTGTTTTGTTTTGAAGTTGCTCAGCTGTGAAAATACATGTTTTCTAGAATATTCCTCAAAATCCTTTCCCACTTCCTCCTGACTTTCGGCGAGTTTCAGCAAAGTTGGGAGTTACACGAAGCACCTCATTTCAGGAGGGCAAGTCAGTCCCTGGGAAAGGGATGACACAAAAAGGTAATGAAACTATATATTCGGATCCTGGAGCTTCCTGCCCCAAATCTGTCAGCGAAGTTACTGAAAAATCGGCAGGGCTTCAAGATCACTCTGAAGCCAAGACAGCAATTCTGTAACGCGTCAGAAAGAAAACAGGAATACATCTAACAAGGGGAACAATCACCAAAATGTGTCCACACTGACAACTGGGAGAGCCGAAAGACCAAACTGAGAAATCGCTTGATAGAATCAAAAGGACAGTGTGTGAGCCCAGCAGCCCTGCAGAGATCCCTCACCAAAACTGCGACAGTTCCTGTGTGAAATGGGGAACTTGGGCCTCTGGGGTTCTGCCATTGGCCTCATGGCGTGATCCAGCAGCCTGAACCCACAACCACCAGCATCCTCCTTTAGATAACGTGGGGACAGAGATTGCTGCCCAACACTCTGGGGTGTTCTGAAGCCAAGTTAAGAAACAGACTGTGCGCAAGGAAGGTCCCTGGGATATCTCAGGAGACCCGAGTTTGACTCTTGGCTTAGCTCCCAGCCAAGTGTGTCATCTGTAAAACAGGGTGAACTACTTCAGTAAACCAAATAACATCAGCCCTTTGGTTTCTGCAAAATAGTTTCTTCATTACATCAACAACTCATGGGTTTGAACTTCCTTTGTAAAGTGCTTTGAGACCTACTGATAAAAGAACAAAGCTCTGGAAGAGGAAGAAGTTTCTCAGATGCTTTAGCATCTCAGGTGAGCTCTATCATCTATAACATGAAGCAACTCCTATTTCTTTATACTGTAAACACAACCCAGTTGTCTAGACTCCCAACATTAGAATAAACTTGAACAACTGTAGCAAGGTTCTGCTTTGTGTAAAGTAACTATTTAGGACTTGGGAGGCCAAAACTCTGCCAAAGCTCTTTCTCTGCTTCCTCATCTTTGCAGTCCCAGGACTTGTGGACACGGCTTTCAGCACAGGTCACCCAGCAGAACAAGCCAAGAGCACCAAGAGCAAGCAGGGCTCTCACAAGAACAAGTCAACTCCAAAGTAGGATACCAAGACTTCCCTCGCTGTCAGTAAGGAGATAGCAAACATGAACCCCTCATTACTGCGATACATGTTTTATAAGTATGCTTAAACATTTTGGGAACAAATAAGGTCAAGTTAGCTTATGTAAGCGCAAGAGCCATTGCCTCGCAGCAGCCAGAGCTGCTATTTCAGGAAGCTGTCTCTTCACTTAAAGCTCCTGGCCGTTGATTCTCCCTCATCTGCCTCTTCGTTTTGCACAAATAATTCAATGATATCCAAGACTGCAATTTTCTCACATTGCTTTGTCCCAGTTCCAGCACATATCACTGCCTAAAACCATCCCAGGCTCCCTGCTCCTCACCAAGTGATCTGCAGGTATGCAATGCAAACACTTCAGGCAAGACAGGATGAGAAATCAGGCATCAAGACTGTAGTCAGTTAAAGAGTTGGCCCTCCCAGGTTATTTCAGACTTCTACCTGGGTCAAAGAAAGGTATAAAATTCTGCATTATCATACTTTCCTTTTTAAACAGCTATTTGTGAGGGATGGAGGCAGGAATGGCTACTGACAACAAATACAGACCTTTCAATAAAGGGTAATAAAACATCATTTTCCACAGCATCATGAATTACAGCTCTCAGTCCAGGTTCTCATGCGTAAGCACTCGCACGCCAACATCTGCCTACTTACGTACTCGCCTCCAAAATCGTGGCTGACCTGGAATGTCCCACCAAAACAAGTCTCAGGTGAGAATGGATGCGACTGAGCTGCAGGAGAAACCCCTGGTTCTGCAAATGCCCTCCCCACCCTCCAGCTAAGCAGAGGGGCGTGGGGACACCAGGGACACAAAGGGCTGTCCTTTAGCTCAAGCTTCTGCCTAACACGGTCCAAGAAAACTCACTGCATAATTTCAACATCAAGCCTGTAACCTCCACCAAACCTCCAGCTTTTGTGTCAGACAAGCACACAAATTCCACCTGGCAGTTCAGAGCTAATAAACTCTTCAGCAAGTTATTTTACTGGTGGATTACTCTCTTTGACAAATACATACTTTCTATAGATTCTAAATTTGCTTTGCTTCCAGCCTCTGATTTCTACTACAAGGGATTTTCATCATCGCCAAAAGAGATCAGTCATGATATGAGTATTGTTTTACTACACTGTAGAGCCACTGCACGTTTTTGCAGCTATTACTCAGAGAAATGAGCATTTCTGCACCACCAAAAAGACACAGAATAGCTTTGCAGCATTAAAAGGTTTTGCGGCACAAGTATCAGCCTTTGGTTATGAATCAAAACTGTTATATGATAGACAAAATCCTTGATTCCTCCTAATTACGGCAACATTTAAAGATGTGCAGCTGCACCAGCTCCAAGGAGCGATACCAGCACTGCGCTAGCGCAAAGCGGGAGTAGGAGGCAGACAAAACCCAGTACACATATGTCTACCAATAGAACACTCTGTAAAAATGTTATATCAGGGCTTTTTCAGGCCAAAAAGAGAACAGGCCTATATACCACTGCTAGTTAATAGTACGGGAGGTCTCCTGCCCGCAGCGTGTACCCTGGGCAGCCCAAACAAACTGACAATATTTCCCAGGAATTTTTCTTTAAACACAGATGACCACAGAAATGAGAGGCACTGAGGAAGCTCTGGTAGCAAAGCTCATTAAAAAACTGGATGGGTTGCAAGATGCTTAACTTTCCCTGACAAGAACAACATAAAGGGATTGTAAATGTTTGTGGCTTCCCAGTGAATCACCAAGTCTTGCAGGTATCCAGCTGCAAAAGAGAAACATGGAGATGACCCACTTGGGAGGAGGGCATGTTTTATGTAGCTGGAAAATAAAATCATACCTAACTCCACCCATTGGATTCCTGATGTAATCATTAAATAGAAGCTGTTTAATGAAACCCAAGATAACCTGCTTGCTCAAGAATTATAAACAGCACCTCTGCATTACTTAGTTTAAACCTGCTTAGATTTTGTCCCTCCTCAACAAAAGAAAACAGAACTAATTGTTCTGTTCCAATATGGTAAATTATAGAATGGTCTAAATTGCCATGTAACCAGCATTTAAGGAAGTCCATGAAGAATGAAAGCCACACTTAAAAAGACGTCAATACTACAGTTACGTAGGAACACCAAGACTGGAATCTCCCGTGTCATCAAGTTTAGTCACCACATCATAACATTTATTTGGCTGTTTGGTTCCCCTCACATTAATCCACAAGAATATAACTGAATGGCACTTGCTTCTTCAGTCTCCTGTCCCATAGATCACCTCCTACATAATAGCTGCACCCAAAAATTGTCTTCAGGTATAATCCACACTTGGTATTGAGAATCAGGAGCCCTGCAGTTTCTGTATCGCTGTTTTTTACGTACAAATTATTTTCCAATGTATTCTAAGGTTTCTCTGATAAACAATACTGACAAGGGAGTCCAGCCCAGGAAGGAGTCAGAAGTCTAGTGGACCTCAGCTTTCTCTCTTTGGCCCTGAAACTCATGCAAATACAGAAATACCTTCACATTTTCAGACATTAAGTCAATGTTCACAATACCTTCCAATTCAAAAGTAATTTTTTAAAACCAGCTTAACTTAATCTGAATGAGCATATTCCCTAAAACCCAAACTGTCTCTTGGATTCGTACACTGGCACTGCTGAGCTGTAGCAGATGTTTCTTGCACTCCGTGAAAACACACCCGAACAGCGGTGTTACAAGAATGCTGCAGTCCTGGTGCACACCTCTCAGAGCTGGCGTGAGCAGGCACAACCCGAGTGCTGAGCACAACCACAAACTCCAGCTCCGAGAATGAGCACCACAGCAGTAAAAGCAGCACCCATTAGGCGCTATCTATACACTGAACATGTTGAATCTTGTTACCTCTGTCACTTGGCTGATGCTTTCTCTGATCAATTCCTCCCACTCCTCCTCCGTCACGAAGAGCTTCAGTTCACGAAGCAGCAGAACCTTCTGGAGAAGCAAACAAGCCTGGGCCTGAAAGAGAAAAGAGATGTGAAACTCTGCACTCTCTAGGGAAGATATCAGCAATGCAAATACTGCGCTGAAGCAGAGCTAAGCACAGTGTCCAGGGAATGCCATGTTACCGATGCTGCATATCCTCAGCAACATCCATGTTGCTCTGTTAGAAAACATTCTCTAGACCCTGACAGAGTCATTCCTCAGGAGACAGGGTGTGGGTTTTGGTTGAGTGCACATACTTAAAAGAGAAGGTCAAAGGGATGGGATCGTGCTGCTTCTAGATTTAGGCATTAATATCTAAAACGTGCTTTAGGTAGCTGCTATGAGTGCATCACTTTCGGTCTCCAGAAATCTTCAGGCAGCCCTTTGCGTGACTCAACCCTTTACCGTGCCCTGATGAATGCAGTAGGCACAAATAAACAAAAATAAAAGCTGGCAGGTTAGCGAATGCTTCAGTGCAAAGGAACCCGAGATGGAAACTGCTGTTCAGAGCAGCCCTCAGCCTTGCCCTGGAGTCAAACTTGCTCATTAAGCCTTTACATTAACACAGCAATGGAAAGAGTAGCCACTAGAAAACCAACAATAATCTGCAATCTTCTTACAAGCCCTTTTCTATCCCATCATTCCTATTTTAAGGCTTTCTTAGGTATGAGAAAAACACAGCAATAACAAAATCCAATCACAGAAATGTACAGAATACACTAATGAGGATTAGTGCAAATAGTCTAGAGGATTTCAAAGGAAAATTGTGTAGCAGCATGGACTTAGTGAGCAAATTCTACCCACAAATAAAGAAAAAAACGTTGCCTCTAGCTGTCACCACACAGACCAAAATTAAATGTAGGTATAAATACCAAAAATCATTGGGAATTGCATCAAGAGTTAATTTTGTCCAAAGAAAGCAAGGGCTGCCCTTTTTTAACCACACATTGCAGCTGAAAGCAGCCTATAGAAAACAACCAGGCAGAGTTTGTAAAACTCTTTACCAAAAACACCATTGAGATCAAAAGTCTAAGAGGCCTAAAATAGATTGAAAACAAAGGTAGCCTGGTGATACCCAAACCGGTCTCCATATACCCCTGGGGTCCAAAGGAAGCAACCTGGAAAACACGTGGCAGGAGGCTAAAAACTGGCCATACAGTGGCCACATTTTGTTTCTGGAGTATTTTTAGGGAACTATTTACTGAAGAATATGAAGTGAGGAAAGAGAAGAAATCCCATGATCTCCTGAGAGCAGTCGGACCATCCAAAGTTGTAAGCAGTGGAACAGAACACCTCACAGGCTCAAGCAGGTCTGTGTTTCCTATACAACACACTCCAGGCTTCTGGGAGGGACAGGACACTGAACAGAGGTGACCCCTTCCAGCACATGTATTTGTGTCACAACAGACTAATGCCACACATCTATGTAAGCTTACCTCTTGTTTGCACCACTCTGGCAAACAAACAGAATTATCCAAATAGGGCGAGCTTTCACCCACGCACAGAAATCCTGTTCTTCGCTCGAGGGAGAAAATGTGGCAGGGAATCAACAAGACTATGTCAAAAGATTTATGTTGACTTAATGAGAGAGCGCGCCCTAATGCCATATTTGAGGCAGACAAGCTTACATATTCCTCCTAATTATGGGGAGGCTGTGTCTTACAGAACAAATTATGGCATGTCTGCATGCATGTACCAAATGTAGTGGAAAGTCACTTGAGTGCAATTGCAAAGACAACGTGACCCTCGGAGCAGATGAAAGGCCGAGGCAGGGTCATAAACCTCAAGGCACCATCTCTTCTTTGACGATTATAAAAGCGTTCATACTGCAAGTGGGTGCAAAGCACAGAGAAAGGTTCTGTTAAACTATGCTGATAGTACCTCAGGACTACAGATTTACTCAAGAGGTGAACAGAGGACCAGAGGCAACAGTGATAAGGGCCTGCTCAGGAATCATACCAGTCAGCAGTGGGTGGGAGCCCTGCAAGTCAATGAGGAAAAGAACTGGAAAGAAATCAAAGCCGAACAAGGAGCTCTGGAGACCCGAGACTGACAGAACAGATCCTGAATGGGACCCAGGTCTCAATATGCACTAAGCTTGAAAATTATTTTAAAAGAAAGGAAAAACAGAACACTGAACATTCCTTCTGTGTGTCATAAATGCAGAAGTCAAAACAGCCAGTCATCTGAGAATCCCGGCTGGTGCTATCAGTCTTTAGTAATTTTGTCACACTCAGAGCTTTCATGCCTCCAGCCTCTACATTACATTGAAGCAAAGAGAAAATGTTTTGAGTTTCATGTAAATAAAACATTGCTTTTGCTGTACTCAACACAATCCTGTGTGTCCCGATTGTTTTCTAACCAAATGATAGTTTAGTACTAAGCACGAACAACTTTGCTCATTTGAAAGAATAAAAATAAAGAATTTACTTGCTGGTTGAAATGAAATTTGCCTTTGGAACATCTCAGTCAGAGTGCAAACGTGACCCTAATAATTACAAGGTCCTCAGTGCCCAGCACCATGCTATGCTGTAGTTTAAGGTTATCATATTCAACACAGAGTCAGTGACTCTTCTATTCCTAGAACTAGTTATTAACACGTATAGCCTATTTTTCCAGAGCAAACTTCACAGTTAAATAGCAAAAGTTAAGCCACAGGGAGAGGAACTGACATCAGCAAAGTCAGCCAGAAAAATGAGGGGCAGAAGCAAAACTAAAACCCGGTTCTTCAATCCCAGTCCAAGGGTAAACCCAATAAGAAATCGCACTTCCCACTCCTCCCACTAACGCCATCCCATCTCAGCAAAACAGGAGGGGCACCAACTTTCTCCTTCAGAAAGAGGTGCAAACATCACATCTCAATCACAGCATCTATCAGCATGTGAAAAAGGATCCTGGATGGAAGTCATCAGAAGATTGCTTAACAAGTAAATGTAGTCAGAGAAATGTGGTCTAGCAACCAGGACCATACAGCAGCCACATCACCTTGAAAGAAACAGTCCTCAGCAATGGCTTTTCAGCCACTAATTGATCTGTCAGGGCTGAGAAATGTCAAACCACTGGCTAGAAACGGCATGATACAGGGACCAGCTGCATGTTTTACCATCACATCACAGACTAGCAGTAAACCAAAGTTTGGAAAGTACTCCCACAAAATCTAGCACAGAGCTGGGCTCAACAACTACCCAGTTCTGTCCCTCTCCCTCCCGCCCTCTCCAGCACCACTGATTTTTTTTGAATGTCTTACAAGCATTTGGCAATTTTGGAAGCTGCCAGAACAATATTGTTCCCAGGAATATCATAGAGGGTTCTCTGCATTTTCTCAGTGCCAAATCAAGCCTGCTGCGTTCATGACAGCCCTACAATAGAGCCAAGTATTATCAGCACTTCACAAATGCACAAAAATAGCAGAAGACTCAAGAGCCCCAGCTACCAAACTCCAGTCCAGTTCAGAAGAGAAAGTCTTCATCCCCCATATGCACAATCTTGGAAAGGAGAACGTGTCAGAATAGTTACAAGAATTTGACAGTCACATTAGAGCTTTTTATTAAGGGCGGAGGAAAATGCTGCAGCCCATTCTGTGCCCAGTGGCCACTCAGCTGCCTAATCAAAACATTTTTCTCCTTAACGTCAGTTTTTAAAAAGAAAGATCATAAAATAATACAAAAATAAACAAAAGTGAAGTCTATTCAAGCAAGGATAGTACATCCATACATACACTCCCACACATATCTATCAACCATGTGACTGTATGAGGCAGAAATGCTCATTATCGGTCCATGTGGGAGAAGAGAACAAACAATAACAAACTGCAGTACTGACCCTGTGATTTCCTGCCAGCTTTGTTTATTCCTTTCTTATCTACAATGATAACACAAAACACCACCCAGTATAAACAGTCAAGATTTCTTATTTCTTTCTGAAATAGTGAATGCACTCACTGCAGTAATCGAGATGTGCTGGTAATTCCCAGATGTGCACATCTACCTTATTTAGATGCTGAAAAGGAATGTGAGCTGGCGGGGCTGCTGGGTTTTACAACCTGCCTTTACCCTTTGCAGTAAAGGACAAGACATGCAGCCGGACTATTTGAAATGGTAAGGAACAGACTAACCCCCACCTACTCAGCCACTGTTTTGTTATTGAAAGCAAATATCCGGCACAGGCACAGTGGTCGTGTAGGTCAGAACGGGAGCTCTCCCCAGTCGCCATCCAGGTGAGCAGGACGGAGGGGAATACATCGAGATGCTTTTCCATCACTACTGTTGTGCAGGAAAAAAGCCAAAAACAAACAAACCTCTGCAACGATGTAGAGATTCTGTCTGCATTGTTGAAGAGATGGAAGCATGACCCAAATTAAGGGTTGTTTTGCAAAGAAAAGCAGGCTGTTAATAGGAAGAGACTTGTTTCTGATGCAAAAAGAAATGCTTTTCTCACTCTCGAGTGTTTTAGGAGGCTGGCTGGAGGTGGCATGCCAAGCAAGTGAAAAAGGACACCATACAGACACACTCCCATGAGAAAAGACACCAAAATCAGCAGTCACCCAGTGCCACCATCAGAGGAGAATGAACGTCAAGATGTGCCCACACGGCAATGCGCCAACCACCAAGTCTGAGTTTTCACAGGGCCATTCTGTCTGATGGTCTCAAAGCAGCCTGGAGGTTACAGTTGCTTAACCCTTCCAAATTCTCTTATGGTGCTTCCAGCTCACAGGAGAGAGGCAGTAAGTTTAACTGGCAGGACAGAAACATCTCATTAGGTCTGACCCAGGACAGTATCTGAGCTACATCAGACCTCCCTGCACATTATAAGAGAAGCACTGGGGAGTTTAAATGCTCACCAAAGACATCAAGATGTTTTTTGCCCATCCTTATGTCTATCATTTTTGCATCATGGACAGAATCTTATCAACATGAAGCATGCTGCCAGCATGGCAAGCTTCTTTTTCCCTTTATATATAAATTACATATAGATATATATATAAAAAACATTACCTGGAAAATTCTGAGTTTGTGCAAGTCAAATATATTCTTAGAACTGAAGAAGCACCAGGAGCTTCAGTGTGATCACCATTTCACTGCTCTTGGAAGCTCAGGAGACAAAAATACCCAGGTGGTATCACACCACACAGGGTACCGGTATTTGGGAGCACTGATGTCTCCCTTCTGGGACACACATCACAGCAGCAAAGCTACAGCATAACCTGACCCGCCAGCACATCTGATCCAGTGTCAGCACATGTTATCAAAACAGCAGCTCTCAGTACATAATCCGCAGCATTAAGGCTATTCTACAACCACAGGGATATGGCAAAAAATAATTGCACTTCTAGAAATTCTCACCTACCAGGCCCTGTGCGACTGCAATCACGTGAATCACATACTGCGCTCATGACAAACACTACCAGGAAAGCTGGGGTAAAACAACATCTTGCAAGAATACGGGAAATTGTAAATAAGATTTCCTTCAATTTTAAGAAATGGTCAAAGTATTAAATCAATTCCTCAGCTATCTGCAATTTGTAACATTAAAAAGAAAAAAAAAAAAAAAAAGGCACAGCAAGCTCCAGCTTACAGGACTATTGGTTATAGGAGAAAAACCTGTCATTTGTTACGACAAGGTAGGACATCCAGAGCACCACAGCAAAAGGCTCTTCCAATCACTCTCAAATCTTTTGTAAAAAGATAAGAAACAGCATGCAAAGCCATGAAGCAAGTGCTAGTCCAGCCCTGTTTCTGCCCCCACCATTAAACTACTCTATTTTTACATTTACATTGGGTGTAGGATGGAGAAAAAGACTCCAAAAGAGCAGCCCTGACATTCAGGGCTTGCTTTTCATTTCTTTATCACGTTTGTTTCATGCATTTGAGTATTTCTGAACCTATAAGCCACAAGTTTGACAATGGTTTGGCAGGCAGAGCCCACGTTAGAACAGCCTAGCAGCTTATTCAAAATGGCAAATTATGAAATTATGAGAGCGAAAGGAGAACAAGGCCCACAATAATGGTGCTCCCTCTTCTTTACAGCACATTCACAACAGGCAGTACAGAAGCAACTGCACTTCAACGTATGCAATATATATGCAAGTTTCCTACCGTTCCTTGACACACTATAATCAGAATTATAAAAGACTGAGCACTCCAACACTGCAGGCAAGACAGTCTTCTTGGCTAGGAACTGTCATGACAATATTTAACAGAGGACTTAAACTTGTGACTAACTTAAAACTCTGAGTTTCACACAGCCTGTTGACCTCAACAGGACCAAACTGCAAATCCTCTGGAGGATGCAAGAAGACGAAAACAAACAAACAAAAAGACACTTTCCTAAGTTAAGGACAAACAAAAAATATCCTTCAAGATCCTTAACAACTATCCTCACTGAACAAGCAAACGCCAATTATTTACTTAAACCATACAGAAGCCAATTATTTACTTAAACCATACAAACGCCAGTTATTTACTTAAATCATACAAACCTTATTTGAAGGCTTTAGATCTAAAAAGTGAAAACCAGAGATGATTAAGAAACATTTGCCAAACTAATTTTCCTCAATCCACAAGATGTAACTGCAATATTCCACACATGGCACACACCCACGTTCCATCTATGTTCCAAATTGAAGGGGAAGGGAGGATAAGGCAACGCCGTGACTTTGGGTTAAGAAAACTAGTTTGAGAGGAAATATTTAATTTTTAACCTCTTCAGCGGTGCTGAAACAAGGTGCACATAACCAGAGAAGCCAACACTCTCATTTAACAGCTATTTAAAAGGTTTCAGGGTGGCAAATGCCCTTCCTTACTCCTCCTGGGATAAGGAGGACTGTTATGACAACACAGCTGGCACGTTTGGTTTTGCAGAACTGCCCATGCCAGGACACCAGAGCATCTCTGTAACTATTGCTTGGTTTAAAAATGCGTTGCCCATGCTCCAAGGCAGCACCACTTGTTAGACATCCACTTTTACCCCATATTTACCCTGTTGTCCCTTCTGATTAAGGGACCCAGGGACTGCCTTTGCTGTGCCATTTTTGGCTGCCTCCTGTGTCCCACCTGGCTCAAAGACATCTCAGGGCTGTGGCAGAGCTGGAAGCCCTGCTGTGCACCAGGGTGAGCAAACCTGCATGCAGATTCCTGTCTGCAGGGCCCGTGGCACACAGGGAGATGGGCAAAACAGGCCTGTGTGTCAGCACGGTCACGGCATGGAGCCCAGGCTGCGCAGTCAGCTCGCAGCAGGAGCACCGTGTTATCCATCACTGCACAGATTCCTGGTGCCTGCAAGCAGAGTCAGAGAGAGCTCGTGCTGGCACAGGAAAGGCCACGAAAATCTCTTCCGCATTATCATCTGGCTCAGGAGCCAAATCCAATATTTCCTGCTACAACCCAGTGTCTCCAGACTAATCAATCGGCTCTTTCAAGACATCCCCTCAGCCAGCTTTGACAAGGTCCAATACTGTTGTCTGAGGTGGGAAGAACATGAGCAGGATCCATTTCAGCCAGCACAGACCAAGCTTCCAAGTCTGCAAATCTGCCCTCGTGCCTCCAGGAATGGCCAACAGCACAATAATGCAGCAGAAGTTAACACTGATCAGACACCCGCACCCATCAACCAGTACCCCCAGCTCCCACACCTTCCCCTGCCCACACAAGAAGCCCGGAGCCAGGCAGGAGTTTCCTCCCAGCCCTCCCTTGGTCTGGCCTTGCCAAAAAAACACCAAAGAGGAGATTTATGAGCCCAGGGAAAAATTCTTCCTGCCAAAAAGTGATCAAAACAAATAGTATTTTACAAGCTTAAATTAAGTTCCTGCAAAAAATGGATGAGAAAAATTTTGCAAGGCTAGTTAATTACAACATGTAAAGCATTTAAGTGACACTTAAATCACATTTTACAACCTCGGATGAAAAAAGCAATCTTACTCAGTGCACTCCCACCAAACAGCCTAGGTCATCAAGCTCTTGCAATTTTCAGAGTTTTAGAATAAGCCAACCTGCACCGCAGTCCAGCTTGATGTAGATTGTACCTGTTCTTCCTCACTAGTAAAAGAGCAGATTTCCACACAAACAGCAGGATGCTTTCCATCCAGGAACCTTTAAACAATTCACAACAGCTTGCATATCAGCGCACTAAAAATAACTGTCACACATGAGACACATTTTGCTCATTTGATCATCATCATGTAGATTATCAGTTCAGGCCTTCCTGAGTGCATAAACTTGTCAATGAACTCTGTTGACTTTGTGGGCTTTTTATGTTAACTTTCAATTCTAAACCTCTGAAACAGACAACATCTCTGTCTTCCACCCCTCCTGCTGCATCTGCCACACCTCTCTCCTCTTTATTTTTATTTTTATTACCCTTCATAAGCCTTTTCACCGGTGGCTCAGATGTCCCTTAAGCAGCAGCAGTGAGAAGTTAAAAAATCTATACAATTCCACGACTATTCCCAAGGTTCTGAACAGCAGCTGTCGCATCGATCAGATGGACTGTTAACTTCATTCTGCTAATACTGAGTACTTGTCTACACTACAGAAAGTTTTATCACATTAGCTACGCTGTCACATCCTCCTCCTCCACAACATGCAAACAGTTATTGCAAGACACAAGCACTTAAACCACCACCGCTCAATCTGGCTAAAATGTGGAATGAGCTACACCCCATAGAAACCACCTTTAAATAATGCAGCTGCACCTACAGGAGTTATGTCAGCTTTGGTCTTACAGGTAAAATAGTCTTTGCCCTCACTGACAAAGTCACACCAGTATGGTTTTTTAAATATGCGTGGGCCAGCAGAAAACCCAGGACTAGCAGTCAAGGCACTGGAGCAGCCTGCCTGCAGACCTGGGCACATACACAGTAGCTACTTACATACAGGTTTCTTCATGCCCTAAAACATCCTTACTTGATTTGTTCAATCAACAGCTCTGCAAATCACGTTCTCTCCACTGCTGCTGGGGAGTGGATTTTTCCACACTTGGTTCCTCTGCAAACAGTGCTCTGGATGATGGTTTTGTCAGAGCAAAAGCCCAATCTTGCACTTGCCTAACCAGAGGAGCCCATTTGTATGTGAACACAGGGATTCATTTCTCCCAGGGGAGATATCAGAAAGGCCCATTAGTCTTAATGTTTCCCTCACCCCCCAAAAAAAGTCAGTATCTTACCCTAAATTCTTGAAAAGTTAAAAGATCCCATAATTAAGCCATGAGAACACAAGATAAATCACTAGCAGAACACAGATGAGAACCCATGAGCACTTATTTTGCTTGTTCTGTAATGTCCAACTACAGGACTGAAACATTGGTGGGGAATATTGGTGCCATAGGTTGTACTGAAATCAAAGGGAAAACAGCAGCAACGCATTCTGTGCAATGCATCCACGCCTCTCCTTTCCTGCATTAAAAAACAAACAAAAAAACAAAAAAACAAAGCCAGGAAATATACCCATTTCCTCCTCCATTCCCAAACACACTTATCTCCCAAGTGAAGAACAAATTTACAAGTAAAAAAAAAATCTAAGACAATTTGGTTTCTTAATATGGCCCTGCTTATTTTGGAGCATTACCACCTTGCTTTTACAAGTTCTTCACTTTAAACATCAGAGCAAGAAATGCCCTTCTGTTAAGAAATAAGAGCAAAGATTCTCACAGAATGTCCCAGTAGCTGAGGCTCAGAGAAACATTACCAAATATCACGAAATGTCTTGCGAAATCCCCCTAGGCACTATTCTTTCAGCCCTGTCTAACCTATCCCGAAAGCTTTCATTTTGTCAGTTTTTATTTTACACGCACACCCGTTGTATCATCAAACGCCAAGAAGCTCCACGGACACCTCAAGTTACTTGCACACATTGGTGAGATCAAAACCAAACCCATCCCCTCCAGTTTCCTCACCTGGCTGCTCCTCCCAACACGTTCTAAGCCAGATGCACAACAAAGCCAATTTTCCTCAATTCAGGAGAGACATGGAATAAGGTGGGGGTTTTTTTAGGCTATTCAGAAGGCAGCTACTGCATAATGCAGCCTATTTAAAGAGAATTTGCTAAAGTCAAATTTAATAATTTAGGAGATTTAAGAACAGTATGCATTCAAAAAAAAAAACCCACATTGCCTAGACACTGTGTGCCTTTTAGCTGCTCTCTCTGATTCACTAGAGCAGTCTTGATGTCGCAAGGACAAAGGTTTTTATCTTTTGAGAACATTTATCTGCAGATAATGAGAAATTAGAATTCCAATTCACTTAAACGTCAACTATTGAAGCCTAGCTTTCAAGCAGTATTAAAAAAAAAAAACACTCACATGTCAGTAAAATTGTTACCTTGGAACATTGAAATAAATAGCACTGCTAAGCAAAAAAAAAAAAATAAATGTTGGAATTGTACTGGGTTGAACTTTGTAGATTCAACAACGCGGATGCTCGCCAGCAGAACTTTTCATTTTGCAGAATCCACTGAGAGAAGCACCGTGACATGACAGACAGCACCTTGCCCTTGGGGAGAGGGACATCTGAGACCCTGTTCTGCCAGGAGATTGCTGAGAAATCCTGTAGAGAAATCCTAACTCCTGTCTTGTGCTTTAACTTCTGCAGAGTGGCATTTTAGTACATGCCAAGGGCAGAAACGGCAGCAGCCAAACCCCATTCCAACCCACAAACAACAACAAAAAGGGATCTACCACTTTCTGCCTACAGGAACTCTTCTTAAGAACGTCCTTGTCAGTCACTACAGCCCAGGTTGGCATCTCATTTTAAGCTGCAGAAGCCCTAATCTTTCTTCACTTGCCAACAAAGCACCCTTCCAACATGCTAGTATTTCCAAACCAAGATCCAATAGCCCACTATAAACACAGCAGAAATCATTACCCAAAGCTTCAAAAAAAAAAAAAAATCAGGATTCTACCCTGACATTTTAATAATATTTTGTAGCACGAATGTACCTCAATCCCATATGACTGAGATAGTCACCAATTTCATCACAACTACCGGCATTTCTTCCCCTCCTGTTTTTGTTAGGCTGTTATTAAACACGCAGCAATGACCTTGTCTCCCAGCAAGCTTTTCGCAGTTGCTCTACACAAATATCCACTCATCAAACTGTCCAAGGGGCTGTGTTTGTCAGGCTGGGCAGAACACACTTGGGTGGTTCACTCTCTTTTTAAAAACTATCAACTCCTCATGTGTCAGATGGCAAGTTTCATTTAGTAGGCCAGGAAATCACTCAGTCCTGGAAAATCACTGCAGTATGGTATATATCTAACTCAGCAAGTCCATCTGATACGTGGGGCTGCTAATGCCACCGATCAGTCTCATCCTCGGATACCTCTTGCCAGCAGCTGTGTCTACAGTAACAACTAAAGCATATGTGACCTTCTCATTTTCTTATTTCTTCCCAGCAACAGACTAGAATGTTTCCTCCTTTACTGAGGATTTGCTACAAGATCATCAACCCAATCAGCTGAACAGCAGTGCGTAGAATAATCACAGTCTGCATCTCCAGAATCAGAATAAAGAGGCAAGTAGGAGCCTTTTCATGTTCTGGTTGTGCTGCCCCAAGTACGGTGGAATATAAAGACTGGGACTGCTAACAGGACAGTTTCTCTGTGCCAGTCAATTAATATCTAATGTCATTATGGATCTGTATGTGGGCAATGCAGGCATCTGTCTGCTAGACGCTTTTTGCAAAAGCCATAGGGGCCATTAAAAGGCATAAAATAAATATATATATATATACATCTATCTCATGGAAAAAATAAACAAGCATGAACACCTAACATGTGAAATGCTCCAAAGAGACCCTGCAGACTCAGTGACAACTGAAATACACAACGGGCACACAAAGTTCTCAATGAAAATACATGTAAAAGCTCATGCCATGGGATTTCAAGCACTTGGATTAAATGCAGCCAGGAGGATTTGAAAAATTTAAACAGATCTTTTTAAATTTTTTAGCCATCTCACACAAGTGAGAGGAAAGGAAGACACAAACATGGCTTATAAAGCAGCTGATCAGAGAGAGCTACGTTTTACTATGGCATCAGACACCTTTCCAAAGACATTAAAGACTATTTATAGATGCTGTCAATGTCCTCCAACTCGCCAAGGGAACATAGTTTCTTTGAGCTCTCCCAATGCAAGAGATACTCTCAGTAATGAAAGGCTGGGATGCAATAATCCACATCCACAACCATCCTAAAGGTCTAGGAATTGAATAACTCTACACAAAAAATGTAGAGCACACTGGCCCTGACCCAGCAAAGCACTTAAGCATTCAACTGTTTTCCTTTTGACTTCAGAGGGACAGTTTACATACCTAGAGCTAGTACATGTCACAGGGCTTTGCTGGCTCACGATCAGATAGCTCAAAAAAAACATACGAGCCCACCCATAGTTCAGCTTTACCTTGCAAAACACAGGCTCTCCTTGACCATCTCCTTACACCAAACAAAAACAGGAACAGGAGCAGGACACTGGCTTGGCCAACGCATGTCAGGCTGACATTTATTCTCCAGCTGCAAATGATTTATTTTCATTGAAGAGAGGGTGCATACTGAACAGGGGAAGGCGAAAAGGAAGAAGTCTGCAGGCAGCAGCCACTTTAACACTGTATCACACAAGAAGCCTGGGAGCAACTCACCCTCTGATGGTCTGCTAGTCTCAACTGGACTCTGGGACAAGCCCTCCCCTAGTGACACCTCTATGGGGACAGAGCATGTCCCACCTCGCGGAGGGGATGGAGGATGCTTTGAAGGAACAGTACCTATTGCTTAGCTAGCATCAGTAGCCCAGTTCTCATCTCCGGTGCAAAGGACTGGTGCTGGTACTTATCTGGGGAGGTTTATTTTGCTTCATTATTAGTGATGGCTTATGCAAAATATTCCATAACAAATCCTTCCTATACCACCTGCTGGAAAGTAGCTGCGAGAACACAGGCAAGGCACCATACATTAGTATAGCGATCCATTCATCTATCACAGCATGAGGAGGAATCCTCCCACAAATACACACAGAGGGGTGCTGGCTTCTGATACTTTGACTATTCTTGCTGTATTAAAGTTTAATTACTTTTAAACTTAGATATTTACATAGAACACAAACTGTTCAGAAGGATAACTGCCAACCAGCCAAGATCTCTTTGGCAGGACTTTAGGATCACATTTTACTCTTCTGGTGATGGCAGCTCTGGTACAGAATTGCTACGGTTCTGTAAAATTATGTCCATATATGTTTGATCCCTTTTAGGAGACTGCCAAAGCACCAAGATTAATTAGCAACTTACCTAAAATACGCTCTCTATTAGATAGATCTTAAAGGGTTCCTCATCACAGACTGCTTTATAAAAACACATTTTGAAATATTAATGAATCTATATGACATAAGATGACATTTTGAACTGTCTCAGTGCCCATTCTCATCTCCACACTAAGTAAACTTACTTTTATTAGTTTCATGACAGCTCTGCACTTACATCAGCTTTGCAGAGCTCTGGCCAAATCATAGAAAATCAACTCACTTGGCAGACAAATATAGCATCATTATGCTCCCAGCTACTGCAGCATCCTCTATCAATATAGCTTTAAATGTAAATAAGATGACAGGGGTGTATCCAAACTGATAGGCGACCACAGTGTAGAAACGACTGCAAAGTAATTGTGTTGAAATGTACACTCTTATTGCCTTTCCCAAAGAAAAAGAACCAGGGACAGGTGTGGAATCATTTGCCTAGACCCTGGGAATAAGTTACAGACTAGAAGTGGTCTAAGTGTCTGCCAGTACAAGTGAGGTGGGGGCAACCCCTTACTCCTGGTAACAGTGGATGTTTCATTTACAAATTGGCCTTTCCAAAATGGCTCCAGTACCACTGGTCAACAAGCTGGATTTGTCAGGAAAAAGAGAATGCTGTTCCAGTCCAGGCTTCCAGAGAGGTTGTGCTTCAGCATCTTTCCAGTTCAGAGCTGGCACTTGGAATATGCGTTTGCCTGCAGAAGCCTGGATCAGCAGTGAGCCTGCATACCGCAGTGATAACAGCCACAATTTTTCCTTCTTCACCTCATCCTTAGACTAACAAACTTGTTAAGGCAGAAGCATTAGTTCACAGATTTATCCAGTCCTCTGGCAGTGCCAGGATGCAGGAAAATGGGTCAGGGGACACTGCAGTAAGAACCTCACCACAATTAGCAATGCACCACAGAGGGCTTCGTGCCATAACATCAGAGGGACAGCCCAGGACCACACAACTACAAAACGCAATGTTACTGTAGCTATGCTCATCATACTGATGCTGTTAAAAATAAACCAGGAAGACATTCCTCACCTAAGGCTCAGGAGGGTTCTGGTATGTAGCTGAGTCATGCGAAAATCATTAAATTAAACACATCTTGATCCCTGGTTTACGCTCCATCAGCACAAGCCAAAAAACCAAGCCTTTTGTGCATATTGAAAAAGCAACACTGCACCCACTGAAACAAGGCACAAGGAAGTAATGTGAAGGTCAAGGTCTCCTGGAAAACAATTGCAGTAGTAAGGTCAAACTGCATTAAGAAAGGAGGAAGCAAGAACAAACTCACATGCATTTTTTTTCTAAAGAGAATTTGAGAGAATCTGTTTAGTGCTTGTGGAAGACAACAGCCAGACAGCAACATCCTTAGTCAACAGAACAGCACAAGCCTCCCCCACCTGTTAGGATCACACACGTTCTGCCTGGCTAACGCCAAGACTTCGCACTGCCAATGGGATCACCTGCGCCAGACAACTCATTACCACCGCGTCAACTCAAAAGTGTAACACAAGCTCCCTTTTTGATGACGTGTCATTTTCCCATACCAGTCTTATTGAAGACTGTATCCCTAGCTGGCATTTGTACCTAAGCAACTTCAAGCACCTGTATGCATGCAGGTACAGAATTCTAGAAGCGTTAGCTATACTTTACTCAGCGTAAGCACCTTCTCAGTAAGAGAAAGTTACCAAATCTGCCTATATGTACAAAAAGATTGTGATGTGTGCACTGGTCCCATTTTCCTGCCACTGAAGACATTTCTGCTGGCCATTACAGCAAGTCCAAAGTCACGGATTTTCAGGACCTCAGTCCTCAGGACTGCATCCAACAAGCTGGATTAGACCACCCTCATTCTTTACTATCTTTCTTTTTTACTTTAACTTGTAGAACTTCTCACACACTAAAGGTCCTTTCAAAAAGCTTCATAGTAGCTGTTTGCAATCTAGTGATTTAATCCAATTTCTATCCACTTCTTTCTACGGTAGACAACAGTGCAAGAACACATCACAGGCATGGGAAGACAGTACAGCTTTAAGTTACATATTGGTTTAAACTATACACATGGGAAAGCAAGGATCAACAAGAATTTAGGGAGAAGATCCTGACTGCTACTGTAATAGAAAAAAAAACAAAACAAAACAAACCCCACAAACTCCAGCAAACCCCACCATATTTCTCAGCTCAATAAATGAAAGATATCCAACCATCAGTGTGCTCATTTTTTTAAAGGTCTGAAGCATTTTAACTTGCACACAGGCCCCTTTGGGACAGTAGTCGTCTTTAGCTCCACACTTCAAGAAATGCAAAGTTTGAGAAACAGGCCAGGCAACAGGTAACACTGAGCATTCAAAGCACCAGCTCCCAGAGTCACAGCACATTTGAACCGGCAGAAGATGATTCACAGTGTTCTGCAGCCAGTGTGGTCTCACAAAAAGTGAGAAGTCCAGCTCAGATGCAGGAACTGCTTGAACCAAGGTGTTTTTGCAGATCCACTGTTACAGATCTTCATCTGGATACTTCTGATGTACAGGTTTAAATGTGAATTTAAGTGAATTCAAGGTGGCTTGACAACCCCACTTTCCTGGTCAAGTATCCCTTTCCCTTCCTTCTCCTACTCACAAATGGCAGCAATCTCTCCAGCTCTTTCCTTTTCCAGGGAAACCGCTGTATTAGTGTCTCCTGCAGGCATCCACGCTCCAGGAGAGAAACATCAGAGGAACAGAACTTGTCCACTTCTACAGGCTTCAGTTTCAAGTTCAGTCTCAGTAAGACCACTGCAAATTCATCTTTCCAGTTTAAAACCTTTTATACAAGTTGAGCTTACTGCTAGGAAAACCTACCAAGCCAACCACTGTGAGCCAGGTTTAAAACTGCCTTAAGAGCTCTCACCCCCCAAAGTGCTGTTCATTTTATCTCACAAATTACTTCAGTACGAAGGTGAACAACCTCACTGCTGCTTTAGGCGTGTAAGAGCAGTGACAGAAGAAAAGGGCTGATGATGTCAGTCACACTAGCTAAAGCTTTTGTTCTAAAGCTTCCTTTTTTTTTGTTCTGCTAAGCTTTGCATCAAGATGCACTCTCTGACACACCTGCCTTTGGATATTGCTGGAAGACCCTTCTCCACAGCAGCAATTCCACAGGCCAAAGAAAAGCACCTCCCAGAAAGACACATAAACACCCATCTGACAGCTACAAACACCTTTGTCTTCACAGACAACACTGCTGCTGAGGGTTCCAAGCTTTAGAGGTGAGCAACAGAGGGAGACAGGATGCACACAAATGCTGCACCGATGTAAGACCCAGTAGCCTGGGTCATCAACTACAAGGTTGGAAGGACCTCTCCCAGACCAGCTGGACAAGCAGCCAGCAGCTCTGCTGGATCAGAGCCTCAGGGGTTCAGTCCCAGGCCAACACAAGGGACCTGCCCAGAGCCATGAGCTCCACCTGCCCATGCAGAGCATGGCTCTCCCCACCCAGCACGGTCCCAAGGACTCCATGCCAAAGGGATCTGCAGAGCCGAGAAGTCAAAATCACCATGGGATTAGCTGTTTACACAGATGCAGCAGGCAGAGCCAGAACGATCAGCAGTAACAACAGGAGTGTTAGAAGGGGAATTAAGGCTCATGTCTCTCGGATAAATGAGTTCAATGACTAGAGGCCAACATTCAGGGGCTGAAAATAGCAGACTATCCCACTTGCGCCCCAACCATCAGGGCTGGCTCAAGTCAGGGTATGAGGAGACCTTTGGTGTCTTCAGGACTCAGAGTTAGGAGAGGCCTTTTGGCAGCTGAGCCCCTCCACCTCACCCCCCACCAGGCACTGCCAGAAGCTGCAGAGGCTCCAAGGAGTTACTTATCCCCCTGCTTTACCCACGACATCCCTTTGGCACCCACACCCATCTAGCTTGCCCGCTACCATACCCCCTAGGATACCACCAAAGCACTTTTGCATTGCAAATCAGTGGGAAAATTTAATTGAAAACCTGGCAAATTAGACATTTGATAAGGGGAAGCCAGAATTCCTGAAAAGGAAGCAGCCTGCAAACAATGTAAAGGTGCAACTCCAAGCTCCCCAGGCTGTATATAGTTTACTCTCCATGCTGCCTCTGTTTAAACCGTGGTATATCCATGTTCTCTATCCAGTCTCCCACACACAGCGTACTGCACATCCTCCCCTGCTCCTCCCGCCCACAGATAAACTGGTCCTGGAAACAAAGCTTGAGCAGATAATTGTAGAAGCCCTGAAAGAAGGACAATGCTATTCCTTGTGGGGAAGCAAAGACACCCACATAAATGAAGCTGTCTGCTTGGGATGCTGTTCTTGGTCTCTTGAGGATAGGATCAAGTATGTGCCTTATAATTAATTTGTTATTTGTGTAACATGTCCTTATGAAATTACTAACACTGAAATTACTAACAGCTTAATTCACTCACTCTTTTTTTTGTTCTTGTTTAAATCAGAGCCATTCCTGCTGGGTAAAAGAGCCTGAAATGCAATTTACACTGACAATGTAAAGCAGCCTTACTGTAAACACATACCTAGCCCTTCACTTTCCATCCAATGATAAGAAACAATAAAACAGCTATTTATGAAACAGAACGGTCAATCTAGGATGTACGTCTGCAGGGGACAGATGCAGGTTACAGCTAGGGGGTGGGAAAGCTACAGACACAGTGCTACTGGCCTAAAGGGTTTTGGTTATTAACTGCGTGGAAGGCACCCCCACTGCAGTGAAAATCCAGACAGGCCTCATTCCCTGCTCATGCGACACTGAGCTGTGCAGTCACCCTGCAATGTTTTATTGATAAGGCTCCACTAATTTTGTGTTAGTCAGGCACATGCAATCAACCATCAAAAATCGGATCTATAGTACAGGTGGTTTTAAAATCACACACAGAAGTACGTGGCCTAGAACATGCAGGACAGCTGGCAAGGCATGGAACAGACTCAAGAAGCTAACCTTGAGCTAGCATTAGGAGGCAAGGATTACAGCACACTGCATTCATACCAAGGAACATCTTACCAGTAAGAAAGTAATCAAGCAAGAAGTGACTGAAGTCAACTCCTAAAGCAAGTAGGTCTCAACCCTGAAAGCTGCAGGCATTTTTTAAAGGAGATGCTACCAAAGAACCCCCGTGACTGTGAATATATAAGCTGCTTCCAAAACTTCAGTCGCATGCCTGAAGCAGTAAGGAAGTACTTGCAAAAGCTCCCCCCGCAGGAAGCCCATTTCTCAAAACTGGGTAGCCTTAAAAGCAGCAATAAGCATATTAAGCATCATCTGAGCTGCCATGATTAACTGCCTTCTCCAATTGACAATTTAATACAGCTTTGTTTGTTTGCTTTCCTTCTTACCTGCTGATGTTGTCTGGCTCCCGCTGTGACAGACTTGACAAGAGTACCTACTAATGGCTTACACATGATCTGTAACAAAGAAAGACCCAGTCTCTTATTAGTGGTTTCTGACAGACAGGTTTGTTTTTCAAGCAAAACAGTCTATATTTTACACAGCTTCTTGAGTGAGAAGAAAATGCCACAAGAAAGAAAAGTGCCCAGAGATCAGCAACAGCTTATTTGAAAAATAACAGCTTGGCTCACACCAGCCCTGATTGAAATCTTGATCACAAGGAAATCAGCAGCAAAATTCTTAAATTGGAAAAATTGGGTAAAGATTTCATCGCCTGTGTTCTGCCTGGATCTTGATTTAAATCTGGATCTGCCTGATACTTTATGTAGGCAGCTCAGTTTACACAGAGGAACAGTCCCAGAGGCAAAGAACATGCTGAGTTAGACTGGAAAACGTCAGAGCTTGGGGAAAGATCTGAACCCACATACTAAAGGGCCCAAAAACAAGTGTTTCAGGAGAAAAGCCTCCCTGGAAACAAGTTATCCTAAAGTTCTGGTCTAATCATCAGTTTCTGCTTATGGGCAAAATATTTCCAAATTGAGGGGCACACAGAATCCAGACACAAGAAATGAGAAAGCAACTGAACTGCAAATACCTTACTGGCATATCTTTAATGTCGTCTGTCACGCACTGGAAGGCCTGGCCCTAACAAAGCATGGACAGCAGTTCGCTGTGCAGTTCACTGACATATTGTGCAGATAGCTATTCCAACCACAGCGCCTGAAATGTCTTCTTTTTTGGGGTCAGAAGACTACTAAAAAAACAGATAGCTCTAGCAAGTGGGCAAAGCTCAGCTTTCAACAGGCCAATATCTGTGTATATCATCACCTTTCTTTTAAAAAAAGGATGAGCTTAAAGACTTTTAAAAGGCATTTCTGCAAGTAACAGTCACATGGAATCCACAGGCTTTAGAAACCTACAGATGGGATCTTATGTTTGCTGCCTGTGTAGGCAGCACACAACCCTTCTCTTCCCCCTACTTCACTAATTTATGTAGGTGGCATTGTGGGCTGGTGTCCTAAGAAACCTGGCAAGCAAAAGAACTCTCTCCTGCGTGGATTCCCTCAGAATCCGAAAGCATCTTCCCCCAGTTACACAAGCCTGTGTCTCCTCCCATCCTCCTGTCAGACACTAGATCTAAAAGGTTGAAGCCCTTGAGAAAGCGCTTCTGGCAACTGTCTCTCCCTCACTCGGACCTAAAAATGCCTAAAGAACTGTGTGACATTCATACACAAGGCCTGTTTGTTAAAAACTGGCTGTCCTCATAGTGCAGACCAGCTCCAGGCATAGGTCAGGTTTGCAGGAAATACCTCAAACATTTCAGACACTGACACTGTCTGAACATCCAGCTTGCAGGTTAGATTCCAATTAGACTCTCTGTTCTACAGTCTTCTTGGAAGAAAATTGATAAAACCAAGCATGCAGTCAGAGCAAAGCTGGACAGGAGCTACTTAACTATTTAAACAAGTTGGCCCCTTCATCCTTTGTACAAACTTTGCTCATCCACATTGTCTCGAATACTGCTAAAAAAAATATAGCTTCTTAGGCTATGCTTCAAAGAGCAGTTTTCTGTTCATCTCCATTTTCCATACAGTATCCCAATCCAAATCACAAATGAGATCCTGGCCTTCTGCAGCACCAAACATGCAGTATTAAGAGTTCGAGCAGATGAAGATCCTAGGAAACCTTACAGCAGTTTTAAAAGCCAGCAATGAAGTGGAGAAGTTTCCCTACTTTCCCTAGAATTACAACCATACTTTGGAACCACCACAAGGCAACATATCATAGTCAGCAACACTTACCGGGAAGCGGCTGAAGAGATCCTGGAACATGGAGCTTGTAAGAGCGCTGTTCCGTTTAGTCAAGAATTGTGTCAGTGCTTGCTGATATATTACAGTCACCCTCTCCATATCTAAACAACCAGTACTCAAAAGCTATAGGGAAAAAGCAGAACAAAAAATTTCCAGTGAAATGCAAGGATGAATCACTAGCAAAGAAGTAATTAATTTCTGTACACATTTTGAGAGGTTCAGAGCCAAGTATCAGGTTAGCTGGTGAAACACTGCTTGCTAGGTTTCTGTGGAGATGACTGGACTGGGCTGCCCAATGTATAGGGGCACCGCATTCAGAAACATGTGGAATTCAGTAAAGACATAGGTAAAAGAGAACCAGACAGTAAGGATCCCAAAGTAACAGACACCCATAGCACAACTAGATGAAATCAGAGCTGTTCCACACTCTTTTCACCCTGAGATAACTCAGCCCAAACCTGAGAGAGACGGGAGTTCACCCTCATCCACCAGTGTCCTGTGCCTCCCTGCTCCTCAACACCCTCCCAAAAAGAAAGCAAGCACGACTGCGAAGAGGTTAATGGAAAAAATAGCAAATTGTCCAAGAGAGCAGCATAAATATACATCAGGTTTCTTTGATAAGTAACCTGGATCCACTGTACACCAGCAGCCCCTGGTGGCTATGGGCAAGCAGGCACTGCAAAGGCAGGAGGATGAGGGCAAAGGGGACATGTGACAACTTTACAGAAAATAAATCATGTAGACAGGTATCTGCAGGCAGCAGGAACACTGAGACAGAATAAGCAAGGCCTACTCAGCAAAATGGGGTAACACAACTTCACTGGCAATAAACACTGCCTCAAGAGCAGCCTGCTGTCCTACCTGAGAAGCCTGCGGGATGGTGCTGCTCTGTTTCTCTAGTAGAGGGGTAGGAGCTGATGACTTATCAGACATGTTTCCTTTCAATACTTTGAGCAGGTATAATGAGGCACTAAAAAAGAAAATAAAAAGGGAAGAACATAGCTGTTATCACAGCGTCACAGTGTCACTGCAAAGCCACCTGAGAGCAGAGGACAAGTCATGCAGGCAGCTTATTCTGTACCGAGGGGGTTAAAGAGCCTGAGAGGGCCCCTTCTCTCAGTCTAACCCACTCTGTCTAGACCTAAAGACAAATAAATCCTAGGAGGCTGCACCATTTCATTATCGGTCAATGCAGTCAAACATCCCTACTATCAGCCTGATTTCCTCAGGCTCTTGCTTTTGACTAGCACTGCTTGAGAATTTCTGCATTCTCCCAGGATTTCTGAGCCTGCACAGCTCAGCCAGCGCTGCAGCGCAGCTCTCTCAGCCCAGACTGTTGTGTGCTTGGAGAACTCAGGCAGATCAACTCAGAGAGCACACAGACAGTCTGCTGCTTTTGTGAAATGTTGTATTAAGCGGACACAGCTCCACTCAGGACTGTCACTGCCAGGAAGCTGTCAAGGAGCTATGCGGCACACACAGCCAGCCCCGCGTTGCCAGGAGGTACCACGGTTCCTGAGCAGCTATGGGCCAGGTGTGCTGCAGAGCCAACACTGCCCCATGGCACTGGGTTGACCATGCAACACGGTAACCACTGCACACACAGGTAAGAAATCCCAGACAGAATATGAAAGTCCTCCTGAAACTGCCTACAAGTCACTAAAGAGCCTACTGGTAAACGTCACTCTCATTTACACCAGGAAACATCAAGATTGCTGGTGTTTCCTAAGAAATACACATATGGCTTATCCTAATTCACCTCTGTTCAGAAGCAAAGTGAATCCTGGTACAATCAGGAGTCATAATCATTATTGTCCTCATTATGTTATCATGGAGAGTCAACCACTGTATTTACAGAACGATAATTGCAGGTGGACTATAAATTACAATCTTCCCCCGCACTGAATCACACTAATTCATTACTCTCCAATCAAGCCTCAAGGAAGCACTTCCCATCACTAAAGCTGTACCAGGCCATTCCTGTCTCACAGAGCCCACAGAAGATCACTAAAAAACAGACATCTGTTTGAAAATGCTTCAGACTGCCACAATGACAAGTCCTCGCGTAAGACACAAACACTGGTACCCAGCCTTCATCAAGTCCCCCACTTCTCTGAACTGTATCACAATGCAACATCATGCCTGCTTACAGCCCAGCCATGGTCACAGCACTGAGTAGAGACGCTCCTTTTAAATGCTCACCTGAAATAATAGAGAGCCACTGAAGAGTCAGTGTGCTTGCAGGCCTTTTTCACAAGCCTCTCCACAAAAGCATGCAAATCTTCTTGCAGGGTATCCACTCTCTTGCAGTACTGCTTACTTCGGCACAAGGAGTTCCTGAAAAAGCATTAAAAACAAACCCAAAGCAGGTGGCTATGAGTCCTTAGCACTGGGCTCAAGGCAACACATAAACAAAAACAGTGCTAGTTGGGGGCAGCAAAAGATCCAGTCATTGCTGCGGCAAGATGAGTGAGGAAACTTACTGCTCTTTGCACCCAAGTACATATTTAGGCAGACTTAAATTTCCTCCGGATCTCCGACAAACAGGACTGGCTGCCTCAAGCCCTGTTTCTGCAGACTGCTTCTCCACTGGGGCTAGAGCACAGAGCTAAAAATGCTTTAGAGCAGTGCTGAGGATGTCAGGGAATGGTGTAGAGGACACACTGTCCCATGCACCATGTCTGTGTCCAGCTTGTATCATGCCTCACTTCTGGCTGTGAAGAGAGAAGTTGCACTCTGCCTGTCCCAATAATAAATTGTTGGGAGTTTCATTCCAGCCACAGCAGCAACTTTGTCATCCTAGGGAGCTGTTGCACAGTCTGACTCAGAGGTCAGAAGCCTGTGGAGATATTCAGCGGCATGGCACCATGCCTGCAATACCAATGTCTGCTCTTAAGGTTTCCACCTGCAAACAGGATTGACACTTCGAAGTCCCTTAGACTAGAAAACCCAGATCCTGTTTTCTTCCCTGCAGGTTATGACTAAGCATTGTGTGCTTGTGTGCTTCTGGGATTTCATCAATGCAATGGGTGGCTATCAAACATCACTGCCTATTTTCTGAAGGACTGAGGACACTTACTTGAAGATATTGGCTGTTTTCTGAAGGAAGTCAACTTCCTGCTTGTCAGAGTCAGAGCTCATGCATTGTTCAATCACCCGAAGCAGGGGCTCAATAACATCAAACACCAAGGGGTTCTCTGACTGCTTAGTCAGGAACACTTCAACCAGATCTAGCACCTGCAAACACAGAGTTACTGACATGAGAACTAATGCAGACAGGAAAACATGATGGACATACCTAGAGCAGCTTCTTCAGACTGCAGTGCGCTACACAACAGCTGGAGAGGGCTAAGGAAAACTATTTTCAGCTGAGAACTGTACACTTTCTGCTATAATTTGCCCTCATGTTAGGGCATGAGAAACTGAAAATTAAAAATTTGAAACTGAAAATTAAAGACTGTTGACTTCAGCCTTATTTTGTGCAGTGACACCATTTAGAAATGGCAGTTACGAGAATCACTGCCACCTGGCCAGACCTGCAATCAGTGTAACTTGGGACAAGTGTCCATTAGCACCACTGACTGATAGCTCTCACCTCTGCAAACTCCCTTTGACTTCTACACAGTGCATTAGCATAAAATCAGCCTCTTATAGCACACGATCAGAATGAAAATGCAGTAAAGCCAATGGCTTGATACACCATTCAGACTTCATCTTGGCTAATCTGACACCAGACACTTCCATACATGAGTGGCTGGAGCTGTCCCTGGATGCCCAAAGATCCTGTACAGTCCACGCTGACACCAGGTGGCCTGAAGTCAGTATTACAGCCACAAATAACCAGGGGTGTTAACCATAAGCCTCCTGATTTTATTAGCATAACAAGCAAATAAAAAAATTTACATTGCAAAATTACCTGAGGGATTTTATGCATGCCACTCTAAAGCACATCAAGCTTGTCTAGTTTACAAAAACTGACAAGCACCTACCTTTGGGTAGGTGTGGGGAAGGATCTGATAAATTGAATCATTTCCAATCAGCAAATGGAAACCACAGTTCACTTTCTGATAGCACAGTCCTGTGTTTGAATTAGGCATGTGAAGCCCCCAGTCACTGATCATGACTTTGCTGTGCCAGGTGCTATACAAAGCCAGAACAATCCAGTCCCAGCCTCCAGGAGCTTATGACATAGACAAACGTCCAAGCTGTTTAGGGTTAAGTAGCTCATGGCATGCAGCAGGTTACAACTAACGCACTAGGTAAGCTAGAGGACTTCACACCAAATACTTATCTCCCACCTTAATCTTGAAATCCCTCCGTAGGATCTTCTCTTTCCGCATCCTGTCTTTCTCATCCTTCTTTGCCTGGATCCGTTTCTGCTGCTCCGCAAAAAGGGCTGAGATGTTCTTGTCAAGAGCCATCATAGCCTCATCATCCAGTTCTTCGTCACTCTCATCTCCTCCCTTTTGTTTTTAGAATGTAAAAACAACAGGCCATTGAATGAACTTCAGAATGACAGTATGGAGAGAACTGCAGCCAAGAGCAGATTCACAATCACACTAGGGATGTAGCTTCCCCTAAACCCAGATTAACAACATGAGGAGGGAAAACATGCTCAGATCAATGAGAAATCTAACTCACATTTGCTTTCAGGTAATCCCGGCTGCACAGTACTAACATGCAGAGGATTGGGAAAGGGAAGAGGCTGAGGTTCTGACACTGAATCCCTCTGTTCTCTTGCTCTTTCAGTAAAGAGGTTAATATGTTACTATGTCTGTAGCCTTTACAGGAATAATTAAACCACACTCCAGCTCTGCTACAAGACTCCAAAGTGGCCTACATGGATCATGCTCCACACAGGCCAGCCAATACAGGCACCAAGTAACAGTACCTCAGTGCTCCAGTTCACATCAATCTTATTTATTACAGGAAGGAACATAAGCTATTTCAAGCTAGACTGGACAAGGAAAAGCACTCAAGACACACTAACAATAAATAAAAGAACAAGTGACTTATTCCCACAGCTTGCTTTGAAGATCCTAGCCTTCTGCTTCAAATGCCATACAAAGCTGACTGCCAGGGTTATCACTGCATGGGTTCAGATGAGATGTGAGCAATAGAAAATCTTTCACCACCCCAAACCTGGTATCTGTAGCAAGGCAGGCAGTGAAAACGTACCACTGCATTCCCTGCTTGAAGAACATTCATCAGTTGACTGCGAAAATCATCATCAACTTCTTCATTCTCTTCCTCATCTCCACTGTCATTCTCTTCCTCAGTGTCGCCTTCATCTGAGGAGTCCTCACTTCCTTTCTCATCCTGAGGAAGAAAAGTTCGTGTCATGATCCCACCATTCTTCAAGCCCTATTCAGGTGTATCAATGTTCAAAAATAAATGTCAAGCCTCCTCTCACTTTGTGGCCTTGCTTCCAGCCCTCAGATTCAAGTAAAAACACCTCAGATAACCTACCCATGTCTTCAAAGAGCTATAAGCAGAACGTAACACAGACTTCTCTGTCATATTAAATGAGTATCAAAAAGAAGCTTCCAAAGAACATGTGAAGAAATGATCCCCATGTGACTCTCCTTTCTGCTAATGCTCGTAATGCTTTGTGACTCAAATTTCTGCAGTTCTTAAAACCTGAGATCTTGAATTCAGATGGCTGTGCACCACAATGATTCAGTCTGTGGCTGCAAAAAAGAGAGGCCTGTGCTAACTTCGGGATGCAGTCCTTTGCTCTCAGGAAGTCACCTATTCAAGCAGCCATACTTACCGCGGTCTTGTCCTTCAAGGTCAGGAGACCAATAAACATCAGTTCCAACAAGCCATTTGTGTATTGCGCTTTTAAAATAAACCTCAATAAAGCAACAGCCATTTTACTCAAGACAGAGCAATGCAATTATGTCTGTTACCACAGATCAGGAAAAACATTAAACAGTGAAGGTCTAAAGAGTATTTCTCACTGGCAATAGCACATCACTTACCATGTCCTGTGCAGATTTGATCTTTTTGCCTGATTCTTCCAACACAACAACAGCACTTTCCTCATTTTCCTCTTGGTACGGGTCAAGAACCTGCAAAAAAAGAGATGTGGTTTTTTTCACCGTTTTGATGTGTTTCTTGCATAAAACAGACAGGAATTTTGGCACAGTAAGCCAGTTGAATAATGAAATACTAAGTAAGGACACTCAACTTTCTGCATTATGGTATCACGTTTCTTAATATGCTAAGTTCTGTCTATAAGGAACAAAATAGGTGGAGAAAACTGAAACGGTTGGTGACACCACACATTTTGATTTGTTACAAAGAAAATATTAGGTTCATCATTTAAAGTACCTGACAGCTCATCTTTTCTATCCACATATTACTCTCTCAGAAGACACCACATTACCCAGTGGTACAACCAACTCAGATTTCCAGTGTCACTTATTTTTAGCAACTCTATGCTCAGCCTTTCTAGAAAAAAAGAAGTTGTCACCATTTATATTCACACATAAAATCTACCAGCTATATAAAATGACCCAGGAATTTCTTCAGCCTAAATCTACCAAAGAATACAGCCTAAAGTTAGCAGATCTCAGGCTCCCATATAGAAACACAAACCCTCCCTGTCAGCTACATTTAAAACCTTGTAGCACACATTGTCAGACATTTTCTAAATCAGGGAGGCTTTTATTCAATCCCAAAATAGACATGCTTGTATATCTGTTAGATACGAGACAGGCGAACAGCACAATGCCCTACTAGTGCCTCACTTACATCCAGGATCAGCTGTAAGCCCCTCTTGTTCAGGTTAGGGCATATGCGTACAAACATGCTCTTGGAAATCCGACGTATGAGTAGGCTGGGCTGTGCAAGGAGTGAGAGAAGGATTTCCACCATCACCTCAACCCATCCTGGCTCTGCGTTGCCTGCACAGGAACAAACAAACAATGACAGGAAGGGACAGAAACCACTGCACTGGCACATCAATAACAGACTGCAGAAAAATTCACCAAGAGGAAAAAGACAGTTCTTCTAGCTGACTACTGGAAGTACTCATTCAGCAACACACACCAGAAACAATTAACTGTGAAGCTAAAGATTGTAGCTGTATTGGAAGACTACTAACCATAGGGAGAAACATGTCTGAAATTGTCTTTAGGCCACCACAAAGCCTTACCAGGTAACAAAACCTACTATTCATTAAATCACCACTTAGATCAGCAGTTCCGCAAATCATTTGACACCTACTTGGCCACATTAAAGCAATGAGCAGCTAGTCAGCAGAAGTGTACACATTTCATGCTGTTTCAAATGGTATCAGGAGTCACAGAAGCTCAGGAAAAGAGCTGACATTTGAAACTGGTCCATTAGTCCAGAAGTTTGGGAATCCTGATCTACATACAACCAAGCTACCACAGAATTACAGCTTTTATTTTCACAGTACCCTCAGATGTACACGTATTTAAGGAGAAAAACAAGACCATAGTCAGAGAGGAAGTCAAAAGACCAAGCCAGGTTCTTTCCTGGTTGAGTTACAACCTAGCTCTGCAGGCCCTAAACAAGGACTAGCTTTAATCAGCAAACAGGCTGTATCTACACAAGAGACACATTTAGCTTGCCCAGAACACGAACTCTGAAAGCAGCAAGTTTCAGGCCTCCCAGCTCTTCGGAGAGCCCACAGCTTTGCCTTGGCAGACAGATACCACCATTTCAGGAAGCTCTTGGCCAGCAGAGATCAAGGGACTCAGCGTGAACACCCTTGGACACTGCTCATCTGCACCATGACCAGCTCTGTGGTTCAACTGTCCTTTCAGAGGCACACAGGAACACAGTCCACTGAGGATGTGTATAGAGAGCTGGAGCAGGAAATGAGATTTAGAAAGACAAGGAAAGAGAACGAAGGAGAGAGGATTCTCCTGGGGATAAGTGCATTCAGCCAGAAGCAATGCAGTCAGAGTGCTTCACTAATGCAGAACTGCCATTCCTCTGTCTTTTGACAGACCATGAACAATCCCACTCCATTTCTTCCTGTTGGAAGGACTCACCAGTCTTTTTCTTCTTATGTTCTTTGCTGAATGCTCTCTCTGTGCAGTTCAGAAGGTCACTCAGAACATCCATTGTTTCAGATGGATTCTGTTTGATCACAAGCAGACAGTAAACACTCTCTCTGAATACCACAGTACCAACAGCAATAGAAGGCATATACCTTCAATCTAAGGACCTCTCTAAATAGGTACAGTTATTAAAATCAGCTACTACAAGCCCTTTGCAGAAGAAAATACGAAACTAAGTAAAAATTGCTTCACTCAGCAGAAAATCAATGGCAAAACCAAAGCTCAGGTCAAGCTTTGTCCCTGTAAGTTCATGTCTACAGTCAGTGTAAGAATTACAGTTTATTACCTGCCAGTTGCCCATTTTCAGAAGCCAGAGGCTGTGAACGACTGGATCTCTGAACACAAAGAAACTCTGCAGCTCAGTGTTCAGAAAGCCCAGTTATCAGCCCATTTTACACCACTCAAATATGCTTCAGAGGTCTTACCTTGAAAAGGTGAATGGCCATTAAAAGCAGAAGTTGCTGGAAAGCAACAACTTTGGCACTGTCTGATTTATTTTCCTCCTTCTGCAGATTCTTCACAGACTGAAGCGTTCTGACGAAAGAAACCCTTTTAAAGTCTTTCACAATTACAACAGCAAATCATGACCAAATCTATAGTATTATTTTCTGTACTTAACATTTAGTTTGTTGAACTTGGACGTACATATAGTATACAAACTTAACCCAATAACAGCATCTCACTTTGTGTGGCTTACAAAAACCTCTGCACTTGGGCACAGGCTAGATTCTTAATACTACAGCCTTTACCTTCATGGGAAACCAACCTCAGAAAAGAACACCAGAAAAAGGTCACTGAAAATTTAGTACAGGCCTTATTAGGAGAAAAAATTAGCAGAGTTACAATCATGTTCGGGCAAAAATAGAAAAGGACATGGCCATCTAGACATAGTTAAGACACAGAAGGAACAGGAAGAAAGGAACAGGGTCATAAGAAACAGAGAGGCATCCTGAAACCCAGATGCAGGTGCAGAATACTCAAAGGGAAGAAACAAATCTCCCACTGCTGTGAAATGGCTCTGCTACCGCACCCAGAATAGTAGGAGGATAGAATTCCTCTTTTATTGGCCCAATCTCACCTGTCCCAGGCATCTCTCTGTCCTTTAGTAAAAGGCTTCACAGCTCTGATGTGCTCACTGGAGAGCAGCTTGTTGGCATACTCAACAAGGAGAAAGATCCACAGCTTCCCATCTGCAGTCACACCATGGATGTGCTTCTCCCTCAAGGCTGCAGCCTTTGGTGTATCCCCCAAAACTGTCAAGGTGTTCAAAGTCTGAAGTAACCTGCAAAGAGAAACAACCAGTGTGTTACTCTCGGGTCCTTCCCCTTCTAGCTTGCAATGGTGGCAATAGAAACATTACAACAAAAAGTACCCTAAGCTCAACTCTACACCTACCTGATCATCACACACATACTCAGTAGGTTTGCCATGCAAAATTTTGTTTTTATCGGACAAAACTTTAGGATCTTTGGGAAATCCACCTAGGATCTCCTTAAAAAAAAAGCCATTCTCTGGTCCTGTAGTCAAACAAATGCTCCCACAGCAGCTCACTATCCGAAACCTTATGATCTCATCCTCAGGAAAAAAAAAAGAGACATTTCCAAGCCTAAAGCACACAAGCAAAATTCTTACGCAAAGAAGTAGTTTTCTGTCACTGAATGCGCCTGTTCATCTAGGGGCTCTGATGGAAGGACATTAGCCTCACATATTTGGGAAGTCTTTTTCTTAGCCTCAAAGAAAGCATGGAAGAAGCAAAACCTAGAACAGACAGAAAGAAGGACAAAATTAAGAGCCAGCTTGGTCACAACACAGCTAAACCAGCCCATGTGTGCAAAACAAATAGCACCGCATATTCACCACATTTTTATTCAAGAATGTCCAAACACTGAAAAATGTAACTATTTACAATACGATCCTTTCCTCAAGGAACACAGGGTAAAGAAGGGAGAAGGATGCTCAGGACTTCACAAAAGTGCCAACACTTGAGGCCACACAATACAATACCCAGATGGTCAGATTTGGGTCATATTCTCCACGACTTTTAAAATGACTGATAAATACTTACTAAGATCTGATGCAAAGATTAGAAGTAATATCTTCAAGCAGTTCAGGTAACCAGGAACCTAAAATGTACTTCAAGCATGGACTAAGGTGATTTTAAGTGCCTGAACTATTTATGGCAAGTTTGTCCAAGTTTACAGAAGGTATTTTGAAAACAGAACTTAGTCTCCTAAACAACTTACATTATGGAACATTTCCAACTATTGAATTTGCCTAATGTTATGGGGACAGCTTACATGGAATGCTGCTGTAGAGCTAAACACTATTATTGCAAGCACCTGTGGCATTAAGTCTTTAAATCATTCTCACCTGGAAACGTCCATCACAAGGCTCTCTTCTTTTTTCACTGGACTTTCAATGATATTAGCAAGTCGGTGGACGATCCATTTTCTTAACCGAGCAATCTTATATTGTGCTCTTTCAATAAGGAAGTGGACACAATTATTAGTTTGAACACTGTCCCAAAACAAACACAAACTACACAATCCACTGCAGCAAGAGATGACACTCTGCTATTTAAGAGGCTTTACACTAAAGATGGCAAAGTTATGTAGTAAGAATGCAACAGGTACATAAGAAAATATATAATCTTCTCAAGTTTGCTTCTTACTATGCAAAAGAGTCTGTTTACCCCACTGAGATACTGCAGTTTAGCAAAAAGCACTTAAAGAATTGCAGTAGAAAACCTATAATCTCACTCTACTGACAAGTAACACACAGGCACACTGTTTTAACAGCTTACACATTCCTTGCAGGAAGCCCCTGCAAGTAACCCAGTACCCACAGCATCAAATTGTGGCTATTTCTTGGGACTTTTTCCTAGCTGGAAATTGCTACAAATGCTTATCAAAGATATAAGTATTTACAGGTTACTCTTGAGACATGGAAGTAGGTGCTTTGCTGTGGGCCAAGGAGACAGCCAGATAAAAGGAATGCACAAATCCTACAAAGACCCGAGAGCCTGTAGTGGAAAAGGAAGCCACTGGACATTTTTTCCAAAGCAGATGTCATGGCTAGAAAAACAAGAGAAAAGGCTTCTTTGGTGATCCAGTCTGCTTTGGTCAGGCTGGCTGGTTCTCACTGTGTTTGCTCCTATTTGCAGAATTTAATTTTGTCCCAGCAAAAGAGTCAGATGCTGGGGTTAAACCTTCTGGGACAGAGGAAACAGAACAGGCAACAACTGTCAACTCACGGCAAGGGAACCAGCAAACACTGTCTTTCCAAACCCAACTTCACACCACAAAAAAGAAAGAGAAGAGGAAGGTGCATCACCAAAAACTCACTTGTTTACTTTTTCCTGGTTCTTTTTCTGCCGGTTACTTGAAAAGTCCAAACAACAGTCCAAGTCTGGCCTGAGGAACATGTCTTTGAGCCAATCAACGTATTTTTGTAATGCCACTGGCTGCAGGTGTTTGACTACCCTGGTAGAGCTGGACAACACTGGGTAGCCTTGATTGGTGAGAGTAGAGAAGCCAATCAGCACTGCCAGCTGCCTCTCTGGGTCATCACAGCTGCTGAGAAATTCATCTATATATCCTTCCATCTCTGGAGCAAACTTAAATCGGTCTGGAAGCTGAAAAACACAGTCAAACAAGCAGGTTAGGAACCTCACACTGAGTATGAGTGTCTTTGTAAGAACAAATCACTTTACGGATTTGACTGCAGCATGTAAATTAAAGTCATATGCCTGAACATTTGGCATAAAGCATACAGCACGTCACCAATTTCACCTCATGGTCTTCCTCATGTAGGAGCAATCACTGCAAGCAACCACAGAATCCTGTTATGTACCAACTTCAACCCTTTAATTTGCACCTTCCCAAGCAGTTGGGCTTCAGGAGGCTGGACTATACACTGGCCAGTGTAGCTAAGCCCCTAGGCTGATCAGTTTTCATGTTGGGTGAATGTCCAAGGTGTTTCTCCCATCACCTGCCTTTGACTTTCCCTTAATTTGGAAATTCCCCCACATCAATTCCAGTCACATCTAGCAGCCCTGGAGGTTGCTGACCTACAGTGGGGAGAATATATCCCACCTCCTCTCCCTGGTGTCTCAGAAGTGTTGAGATATTCTGCAAGGAGGCCGAATTGACATGTTTAACCTAAAACCCGCATCCTGAGGTGTTGCTGTTCTGTGGTAAGTCCTGTCCTCAGTTCTGCCACTGATCCACAAGGCATACAGCTGTCCAGCAGCATGCAGACCACCATGTCCTACCTCATCACACATCACATTTCTTTATGTTGTTTCATAGCCCACAGTGCTCAATTCCATTCATTTGTTGTGGGAAAAAAAAAAAAAAAACCAAAACCGACAAGCTGTGGCTTCATTCCAAAAAAGCAGTGTAACTTCTGTAAATTAATAAAATAACTTGTTTGGTATAGTGTCACGATCAATACAGTGACCTGGCAGGAGAGCAGAAACAGTAATGAAAGTCTAAGTAATACTGTTCTTTTAAAAAAGGGGCTATAAATTCCTAATTAACTACAAATCGATTCAATTATAAATAGCACTGTAGGAATTCTCACACAAAATACAGTAAGCTCCGGCTCCCACTGCTGGAGAACTCAATAGTAGTGTATCAGTATGAAAACTGGGAGAAGAATTCCAGCTGTGAACAGGCTAATAACTCACAACAGGTGCTTCATCAATCACCTCTCAACAAAAGCAAATCAAGTACATCTGCTCTCCTGTTGAACAAATATGTGGATTCAGGAAGATAGCTGTCAGTAAATATCAGAGGCAAGCTTTGTCTAGTTCCATCTCCAACAACCACCAGAGTCCCATAAGAAAGTACAAAATGACAATATTTGCTTTCCAAAACAAACAACCCCTGTCAAGGAACAAAACAAAACCAAAGAAACAACAAAAAATTCCAACTAAGATATTTTCTATTTCATCATCAACAATACCAGGGGTTTCTCTTTCCATTCAGTCAACCGTTGTCTTCAGTGGATTTGTACACTTCAGACAAGAATTAACAGGTTTTTTGATCCACATGGAAAAATACAACGTAATTCAATGTACAACAAGCATAAAAAGCAAGAAACGGGAAAACAACTGAGTTAGTGGATAAACCCTGGAGAAAGTTGCACCATACAGGGAGGCACCATGGTAAGCACTATTTTCAGAGTAAACATGCACATCTATTGCTGCTTTGATCCCAGAACAAACTGAAAAGACTTATTTCTCCCAACAGAGGGCAATGATTTTTGAGCCCACATGAGAAGGCTTAGGATTATGTTACCACACAAAGCCAAGCCAAAACCTGTTTTTATTAGTATTCCCCCTTTTTCTTCCTCCCTTTACTGCACAGCTGTGGTGTTTCTTGGCTTCTCAGGAGGCAAGGAGAAAGAAGAGTTTCAAAATCCAATTCCCAAATAAAATTTGTGCTTAAACCTCAGATGTACTTATTGAAAGAAGCAATAATATAAACAAAAGCACTGAGTTGTCCTTTTCTGTATTTGCCTTCATGTTCATGCAACACCCAGCACAATGACAGACAAAAAGGAGCTTCTGGACACAAAATCAAAAGGACTGTTAAAGGATGACATATGACATTGTCAACACACTGAGGGCTGCCCTTCCTCTGCTTTCCCCATTGTTACAGCTTTCTCGGCAACATCAATGAAAGCAGGTGGCTGAACAATTTCAAAACCCTTAAAATAAGTCTGAACAAAATTACACAAATAGGCAATGATGATTAAACACAGTCTATACTCAGCCTACTGCAACCAGTGGTCATAAAATAACCTTGTTTTAAGTAAGAGTCCAAGGTCTAAAATTACATAACTTTTCTGTTGTACAAGACAATGTGAAACTAGAAAGCAGGGTGGAGAAGGCTCCTGCAGAGGACAGGGTCTTTAGCCCTAAGCACGAGTGTTTTCAGCAAACCTACCTGAGAAGTGACCACGTGTTCTCCATAGTGCTGCATCACCTTCCCTTTGAGAATCATCTGTAGCTGATCCAGGGACAAGAAGGGGAGAGCACTGCCCAGCAGCCGGTAGCACATGTAGCTGAGTGGAAACAAGAAGATTCCCTCAGGCAGAGGCCCAGCAATAAAGCCACGCACAGTGAAATGACTCTCCTTCTCAGCCACTCTGAAAGGCACAGTACGGCTCCTCTGACAAGTCTTGTAGCAGCAAACTATAGATTTAAGATATTTTTATGGCCAGTGAGGTGCATTACCTTTACGTGCTGTCCTGGTCCAATTTAATCTCAAATTTGTTATATGCCACAATTCTCCTGGATTTAGGCTCCCTATAAAGTTTCCTATGAATACCTAAATAATCAAAAGCAAGTGTTCTCACATTGCTCTTGAGAAACCACATACTCCATCCTACCACCAGGCATCATAAAAATCTGCACCACAAAATAGAAGGATGATATGGAAAATAACAATGCATGTTAAAACAAACCTCACTGGTCCTGATTTCTCCTTCAATAGCCCATTCTCCACACCTTCTTCCCAGAACAGTTCAAAGGCACCTTCCTTCAGCGAAACTTGCAGCAAATCAAACACTACACTGGGCAATTTCTTGTCCTTCTTTTCAGACTTGGCAGCACTTCGCAGAAGCTCTACAAGCCTAGAAGAAAAGAGAAAACGATGCGAGAGATCTGGCCTGGAAGGGGATTGCTGAAGGCCAAATTCATCCTGCTGAAGGACACAGAACATTTCCTCAGCACACCAGGCTGTGCCTCCTGGGAGAAATGACAGAGTTATAATTTAGGAATCTGCATGACACTTAGCACCTAACCCTTAGAAGTACCTGCAGTAGCAAATACGGGCAGGTATCAGAATGTAAGCCGCATTTCTCTCACTGCTAGCCAAGAGAACCGAGAATGTTGCATTTAATGCCCCTTATTTAAGAACTTACCTGGGAATATTTTTCTCATTTACAACAGTAGAAGAGCCAAACAGCTTCTTCAGATTTTTAGGTTTCAGAACACTAGGGAATTTCTGTATGCCCACAAGCAAAAGGTGCAGGTTCTCTGGAGATGTTAAGGCAGAAGCGAGGTCACTTTGCAAGATGCCAAACAGGACCTCCTCAAACACAGTTTCAGGAACCTAGACAGGAACAAAGGTGAGAACATATGAGAAACATCAGATGGCATTTTACTATCTTGCTGTGTAGCGTATTAAGTATCTGCACTGTAGGGCATTTTACTAAATGGTTGCAGTGTTCTGGAAACTTTAGAAATCATCTTTATGGTGACACAATCAAAAATGAATAATGGATGTGTCTAGTACTGCCACACAGTCCCCAGGTGCTTAACCATGTGGAGCAGGACAATATGTTGTCATCAGACAGCAATTCTGGTCAACTGACTCCAGCTGCAATTGTTCTCTTGCTGTCCAACTGCTCCTGTCTGTGCAGCCGTTCAGCCCAGGGAGGAGGAAACACTCTTGTATTAGCTTTTAATTATATTCCTCAAAAATAAGCTACTTGTTTCCATAGAATTTTCTGGCAAACAAATGTGTTCAATGGTTTTGGAGAAAACTGGATCCAACGGTTTCATGAATAAGAAAAGCACAGTAACCGCTTTAATTTGTATTTTTTAAAGATTGGATTCAAAATACACTTAAACCTAACATCAAGACTAAATGACACAGAACATGCCCATACAAAACATTATTTAATTTTGATTTGATGCCGTTAGTCTTCACGTCCACAAAAAATATCCATATGAAAGAAGGAAATAAACTCTCTTCTTTCACTACATACTCAAGAGTTCCTTTACTCCATGTCCCTACCTCCTTTCACTCTCAACAGCCCAAAATTCAATCTTAGGCCCAGGCTTGGTGCATAAAAAAGGTTTGCTGTCCAGAGTTTTCAGCACACTTCAAAGCAGCAGAGGGCCTAATGCAGCACCCAAGCAAGTCAACTGGGAAAAAACAGACTAGGGGTTTGTCCATGATGAAATCAGACTAAGCTAAAACAGAGCATCCTTCCCAGAATAAAAGCATCTGCCCACAAACACTAGAGAAAACAGCTCCCATGGTTTAAATTCACTCTTCCACACGCCCCCTTTAACTTTCAACTATGAACAAACTAATGAAAAAGCAGTCCCCAAAGCAAAGTCCTCCCTCCTCCCACCCACCACATGCTGTGGCTGTACCTCAGACATGATGTCAATAAGAGTTTTACGAGGGAGGTCTCTGAGGTGTGCTTGGTGATGTGCCAGCTGCTGGAGAAGCTGGATGCTCTCCAGCAGAGCTTTCTGGTCCTAGAAAAGAAACATACGCCAAAATCAGATGACATATATCAAAGATTAAGCTGAGGGCTCAGGTAATAACCCGCTCCTGAGACTCTTATGCCTCCTTGTAATAAGAAACCTACACAATTGCTCCCTGATAGGCCACTCAGCTTTTCCCAAAATGTTTTTTTCTGGCTGTATATGACAACAGATCCTTTCCTTCCATCAGAGGTAGGAATCTCCTGTACTGACACAGTTCCTAAGTTCTAGTCAGGAACAGACACTTAAAAGGCACAAATGTATAATGTAAAAGAACTGAACCAAACTTGATCCTTCAAGTCCCATTTCATCCACTAGCCAGCAATCCAGCTCTTCTCTCTAGATCCTCTCTTCATTTCAGACAGCTCTAGAATGAGTACTGACAAACAATGGCAATGTTACCTTAACAAGCCGGCCAGACTGAAACAGAGCCATAACTCCAAAAAAATTTCCAAAAGCAGCATTTCTCACAAATTTCTGAAAAGCAAAGAAAAAGGAGTTAAAAATCCTCCTTACGGAGTGGTTAGATTTCATGTTTGGCTACAGCTCCGACCAGTGGAACAAGATTGCTGGAAGATCTAGTCTTGAACATCCTGACATACGAATGTACTGAAAAGCACCCCCCTGCACAATGTTTAAGAGCAATGGTCCTAGATTGTCTTTCTGCCACACAGGTAAATCTCAGCTAAAACAAAACCAGATGACAATGTCATCAGCTTCTAGTTTTCACAAATATTTGCGCTATTTCATTATAATAATTTGCTTTAGCAAGAACCCCAAAACTACAGTACCCAGCTACCGAGCCTTCAAAGAATACAGAACGGTTAATTTAAACTAACTGTTGGCCAATGCTGCTATAAGCTGACTCACCTTCTTTACTTTTTCCAGATTGTGTTTTTCTTTTATCTGTTCCAGGACACTGCACATTGGAATTTCCTCAAAAGCCTGCAAAACCTGAGGAGATGGATGGAACAGCTCAGTTTGCAGTTCTTCCCTTTTATGAAGTTTTATCAGGTTCAGTCAAAAAAGACCTTAACAGTTGTTCAGCATAGCAGCAGATGTGCTGCTTTATTAGGCCAGAATAAAGACAACTAGATCAGTAAAAAAATGTGTCTAGAATAAGAACTAGTGTAGACATCAATATACCCACTGATGTTCCTTTTTGGTATCGCTTATTTTTTTTTCCCCTGCACATGACCTAGTAGGATTAACAATGAGAACATTTTACTGCAACTGCATGACCCTGTAACAGAAGCAACAAAACTTTTCAGCATGGCCAAGGCCCTGATCTAAGTGGGAAGAACATGGGCTCTTCTACGTTTATCAACTTCTTCAGTCAGACTCCACCGGTAATCCCAATTGCTGGGGCTCTTTGCTATGTCACAAACAAACGAAAAACTTTGAAGCATGTGCTAAAGGGTTGTCTTTTTAGATCCCCACAAAACCAGCCCAACACCAGGAGAAAGCCAATTTTAAGTTACAATAGTTAAGTCACAATAGTTCTAAACGCAGCATATATGAAAACCTGGTCAAATTTTGCAAATTAAAGTTGGTTCTTGAAGCAGGACAATTCTGTAGCATGAGTATGATACTGGTATAGCTTATACATTGATAAGTGTTTCTAAAACTTACTGGTACTATTTAAAACTGCACAGTCTCCCTATGTGTGCTTGCTGCAAGAGCTTTTCTGCCACCCCCATGCAGAACCGCCAGATGGGAGCCCTCCAGCCGCTTCACGACCAGCAAAGCGGGACCCCAGGGCCTGACTGCGGTCGGCAAGGGGCCGCAGAGGGGAAACACTGACCTGTGCCAGGGCCAAGCTGAAGCCTGGGCGGGCGGCCTCGCGGGTGGCTCCCAGTCCTTCCACCAGCCGCTTCAGGGTGTACTTCAGCTCATCGTCCTGCAACACAGACCCAGCTCCGGCGGTGACCTCTCTGCCCTGAACCCCGCGGGCCTGCCGGGCGCCCCGGTCCCAAGCGCAAGAGGAGAAGGAAGGGCCGCGCCCGCCCGCCGCCTGCCCGCACCCACGGCCCCTCCGGCCGGCCCGGCGCAGCCGCGGTCCCCGCCTCACCTTCCTGCCCTCCCGCAGGTGCCGCAGGAGGTTCTCGGTGGCCGCCAGCCGCACCTCCTGCTCCGGCTTGGCGATGTCCCAGAACAAGTCGAGGAAGGCGCGGCCCTGCCGCAGCACCCCGCGGGGATCGAGCACCGCGGGGCCGCCCTGACCCTCCGGCTCCGCCATGCTCCGCTGCCGCACGTGGGGCCACCGCCGTTCCTCCGCCCGCCCCGCCTCTTCCGGGGCAGCGGAGCCCGGGCGGGGACGGGCATGTCAGGCCCGCCGGACGCCCGCGCTCCTCTCAGGGCCGGGGCTTCTCCTCAGCCCCACGCTCCACTCATCAGCCCTGCGATGTCTCCTCAGCCCCGCGCTCCCCTCAGGGCCGCCCCCCAGCGCCCTGTTCCCCTCGCTTCACAGCCCGGGACCCCCGCAGGGCTCGTTCGTCCCTCCCCTGCCCCAAGGGCGTCGTTTCTTCCCCCGTTCCCCGGATAGCAGCTTCGGGGGGCGGTTGGAAGCCTCTCCCCGCGGGGAAGCGGGGCTCGGTGGGGGAAGAGGGTTAGAGCCCTGCGGAGCGATCCGGCCGCGCAGAGGCAGAGGACACTGGATGTGTTGGCACAACTAATGGCGGTGTGAGAATCTGTATGTTTTGTGGCTTAAATAAAACCTTAAATGACAGCCTAGGAAAAGAAAACAAAACAGTTCATGTAAAGGATAGGCTTTTGACGACATCAGTACACTTTCGGGTGCAGCTCATTATCTTCACAATAAAATCTAGCGCTGTTCTCCACCTGCCATGCAAAAATCGTGCCCGTTTGCTGCCTGCCTTGCGGGCTCCCATGCCAGTCACGGGAGTGCAGAGAACAAGTGCAACGCCCGGAGCACGAACCACCTCTATGTTTGATCCCACCAGCACCGGCAGCAAGGCGATTTAGGGACACATCAGAGACCAGCAGCTAACGCTGCAAAGCCAAAGGCCTGGCCTCGCGTCACCAATAAACGTCGAGCCCTGACCCCGCGAGGCGCGTACCGGGCGCTGCCCCGGGAGCCCCCGCCAAAGAGGCGCAGGCGGAGCCGCGACCGGGCTGACCCGCGGCGGCCGCTGAGCACCCGGTCGACAGGACTTCCCGACAGGCAGTGGCGGAGACAGCCCCGCGGGGCGGAGAGCTGAAGACAGGCACCGCGAGGGGCAGCCCTGGCCCGGGCTCCCCCATATATAAGCGGCGCGGGGTCCTCCGGGCGCGGTCCTGTCACGCTCGCACGGGGAGGAGGCTGAGGTGGCGATGGCGGATTTTGATCCTTACGACGATCGGGCCTACAGCAGCTTCGGCGGCGGCCGGGGGTGAGCGCGGCGCTGCGGGCGGCGCCAGGGCCTGGGCCGCTGGGGAGCGCCAAGGGCTCCCCCCGGAGCAGGGAAGGAAGGAGGGAGTGGCGCTCTGTGCCTCCCGCGGCCAGGCGAGGCGGGGGCGCGGCCGGGCAGGGCCTAGCCTGCCCCTTCCCCTGTGGAGATGGCGGGCGGGCACGGCAGGGGGGCGGGTGGGGAGAGAGGCGGGGGGGGCGCTGCCCCTAGGAGCTGCTGGAGCCCGTCTTGCCCCGCCGCTTTCCTTTCTCCGGCAGGCGGGGGTGAGCCCGGTGGGACACGTTTTCTTCTGACCCTGGCGGGCCCGCTTTGTGAGGCGGGGAGGAGGCTGCGGTGTCCCAGGATGGGGGAGCCACCGTCCCCTCTCCACGGTGCCGCAAGGTTTAGGGCCTGGCGGCTTCGGAGCGACGGGAAGGAGCGAGGGGCGGAGGGTGTCGCTGTGTTCCCGCCGGCCCGGCGACGAGTGGAGGGGGGGTATTTGGGGAGGCGCTGGGCCAGAGCCAAGGTAGGCCGTGAGGAGCTCCTGCAGGCACGGACTGGGAGATGGAAGGAGGAAGCTTCCCATGAGGGACTGGGTTGGTGGGGGGGGTGTGAGAGGCTCCTGTGGCACGATGAGCTCCGCACGGCGAGGTGCCCCCTGGAGCAGGCAGCGTTGTGATTCCTGCAGCAGGAAAGAGATTGCGGGGGGCGCTGGGAGCCACTGTCCTGCGTTTTCTGGGTGCTGACTCCAAAACCCTGATCCTTGGTAGCAGGACTTGTCTCACCTCTGTTTCTTTGCTGCAAATTACATATGGGGGAGGAACTACAAAAGCGATAACCAGCTATTACGAATTTTGTCTTAAATCAAGTTAGGAAAATGCAATTAGTAATTGACTTTTTTGAAGGCCGATGCCATGTAAAATTCTGTGTGCGCTGAAATAAAACAGTAGACATAAAACTATGAAATAAACTGTCTTTGTGAACAGATCTTAACGAGCACACTGTTTTATAATCTAATATTCCAAGACATGTTTCCTGATCAACAGTGTTCTTGTCCTTTCCTGTTCTTAGAGGAATAAATCAGTTTCATTTCAGGCTGCTTAGACAGCAGGGAGGAGCTACTGCTGAGATTATAACAGGAGTAAGTTTTCTTGTCTTTGGAAACACTCTGACAGCCAAGCTTTGTAAGCTCATTTTTATGCATAGTTACTGTTTGTGTCTAAAGAAGAGCAAACAGATGTTGTAGCCACTTATAACTCTGTTATTTCTGAAATTCGCTAACAAATAACCTTGACAGCAGCCTGAAGTGGCACTTGCCACTCATAATAAATTCAGGTGTCTGCCCCAGTCAATGTAGGTATGTTCTATGAAGTAATAAAATGAAAGTTGAAATGTTACTTTCATATTCAGATTTCTGCAATAGAGTACTTACCTTGCTGAGGCACAATGTGGATACTTGTTTTGGTGAACTAAAGGTGTTCTGCTGATTAGTAGGTGCCTCTGCAGATGAGAAAATATACTACTTCTGAATTAGCTGTAGCTTTAAACCTTAGATACTGCTCTTAGAGTGGAACTTCTACTTACATTTCATTATTTCAGACCTTAACAGGTCTCCGTACTTTGTATAAAGCCTTATAACCTATGTAGTGTAATGAAAACATGACTGTTGTTGAAGATTCTATTTAAAGAATCCCATGTTAACTTAAAATTACTCTTACTCATTTTTAGGTGCTCTAGGACTGTAAAAATATTGTAAATTCGGTTGAGATATAATACTTTCGTGGAAGTTGCGTTTTGCGTAACCTTTGGTCTGTATAGAGAGCGAGCATGGGATTTAAGCATGACAGATAGAAAATAGTATTCCCAACAGGTTCAAACATATGTAACATATCTGCCTGTTTCTCATACTCTTCAAAATTATGGTGGAAGAGCAACAGAATATAACTATGGCTGATGAAACACAGGATTTTGCTAGTGAGCTGGTAGCATGCTGATTAAGACCTGAAGCATAATACTGTGGTATGCAAAAGTCACTTAATTCCAGATGAAGAACGTGCTGGTTGCTTTAATAACAAAAGCCTACTATAAAAGCTTCTTGGTAAGTGTTTTGGAGCCCCCAAATTTGATTCAAAAATCGATGCTTAAGCATACTGAGGCCTCTGAACATCTGTAGAGCTTCTCAAAGCTGAAGGAAACTGAGTATCCCTCCTGACTTGCTGATAGTCTCTTTATTTAGGTGTGGCTTTAAGCGCTGGCTCTAATAATGCCGGGCACCTTACTTAAAGGTTAAGATTCATCTGCTGAGGTGCTGTACAATTAAGTGAAAATGGAGAACTGGTCTTCATCCTTCTGACATTTTGGAATCTTTGTCTTATCAATTTAGTGTTAATAAATGTCTCCTAATTTATAGGGTCAGGTAAGCTTTTTGCTGAAGACGTGTAATGCTTACTGTAGAGATGTACTGGATTGCTTGAATAAGTGAGGTATGTATTTAGAGTTGTGGGCTTGGGGATTCTTGACAAAGCTTGTGTCCTGCTGAGCCTTATGCTGCCTCTGGTAAAGTACTAAGGTTCAAATCCAGTTAGTCTATGTGCCGTGCAAAAATACAAATACTGAGCTATAATTTTGGTCCTTAGTGAAAGGCTATTAAACTCAAATACTAGCTTTCAACATAGTCTTTGTTTTGAATTTTTGACAGGTCTTGTTTTCTGGAGAGAATAACTAAACTTTCTAAAAGAATAGCTTCAAAATTATAGTTTAGTTGTTCTTTTACCCCGAAGTCTAATTATAGGGGTATTTGCTAGAAACAAGCTTTCCTCTTCAGCTTTCTGCTTTGGTTTTCTGAAAAAGAAATCAAATAGTTGTGTTTCAGATTCCAACCTTAAGATGACATAATTATTACCTAATTGTGTCTGAGCAAAAGTTATGCTGAGTGGGAAATGCAGATGCTCATTTAACACTTTGATGTGACCCAGTTCTCTTAGTTCAGAAATGTTTTTAATTATAGTTGCCTTTTGTCCTGTTTTGTTACAAGTGAGAGCATCATCTTTCAATCTCATTGTTTGGTTGCTGAAGTCAGCCTTATTTTTGGATTGTTTCAGTATTGAAAAAAATGTAAGGAAGTGTAGAAACAGTTTCTTTTTGTGTTGCTATACCTGGATTCTGTAGGAAACTTAGTTTGGAACCTAGTTATTGACCATTCCTGTTCTTCAACTGGATAGTAAATTACCAATTATATAGTTATGTCTTGGATAACTGAGGCACTAATGAATCAAATTCAAAAAGAACACTTCATTTTTCTGACATAATATCAGTAGGAATTGCACAATAGGGCATGAATTTCCACACGCATCCCGAGAAGATCTGGTATACTGTGGCAGAAACAAGGGTTGTTGCACAAAAAACGCTTTTGGGGATTGTTATCTTGAGGGTCTGGTTTCAACAGCAGCTCCAGTTGATGTGAGAGGAGGTGGTTGTTGAAAGCTATAGTCAAAGCCCTTGCTTTCATTCTCCTTTCCATGTTGGCACGGGAGCTCTCTGCAGTTGTCCAGATCACCTGGTTGATCTGGCTGAGAATTCAGCTCTAGGGCAGGTTTTTAGGTGAATCAGCTCCCTGAACAAGACAACTGGCAGTTCAAGGAACATGGTGTGAATGTGCAGAAGGAGGAAATATCCTTTTAAACTCAGCCAAAGCAATTCTGATATTCCTATATAGCATAAAAATGAAGATTACTTTTTTTTGTCTGCAAATTAAATGTATGGTATTTTCATAGCTGTTTGTAAGGCCATAAATGAGAATTAACGACAAAGGCATGGAACTAATTCTATATATTATGGAAGCTCAGCTTTCTTGGAGTTCCTCCTTAAAACTTAGTCTTGTGACTAAAGTACATTCTGCTATACGTAACGCAGCACCCAACTATAGCGGCTTTGGTTTTCAAGTGTGTTTTTGACTCTCACTTGTTAATGAGACAAAGGCAGATGAGGAATATTGTGAAAAATGCTGAAATATGAACCTGGGTGGACACTCATTAAAGATATATAGGTTGTGATTCAAGTACATTTAGCAGAATGCTGATAGCATTGGTGACAAATGACTCCTGCTGCTACTATGGAAAGGCACAAATGAGGGGTTTATCTAGAGAGAGTTAAGAAATCTTGTTCAAGATTTCCGCATTATCTGATTCATTAGTAATAAAATATTTATTCTGGAATTTAAAAAAAAACCCAAAAGACAGACAAGTACATTGCTTTCCCAATGGATTTTCTGGCTGTGTGCAACCAGCTGGAATAAAAGGAAATAGTAAAATTATTTGACCTTCTGTATTTGAGGTAGTACTCTGCAGAAGTCTATTGTCCACGTCACAGTAGCCAGGTCCTGGTTTGGTACAGTTTGTGTTCCATCGTGCTTTTAAATGCACAGTGAGCCTCTAGGGAAGGGAGCAGACATGAACAAAGCCCAGTAAAAGTGAAGTGTTGAAGAAGAAAACATGTGGTAGGTTGGCATTTCAGATGAAAGTCAAAGATCATGTAGGTGAGGCACATAGTGGTGGAACCAGTGACAGTGGCATCCTGTAGTCTAGAAGTCCAGGAGCTCTAACTTAGTTTGTGCCTACAGTACAAATCTTACTCTCTGTAAAGGAGATCAAAGCTAGCTTTAGAAGATTAGGCTCTACAGGAAATTAACACACAGATGAGTTACATTAATACAGTAAAGAATTTGGCTGGGACAGTCTAGTTCCTCAGCAACTGATCCCAATAGCCTTACTGAGACTGAGGGAAAAGACAGGAGAAGACAACCTTGTTTGCCTCAGTCTGTAATTCATGAGACACAAAGGAGAAAGTAAATACCCAAGTAACACTGAAATTGGCTTATCTGCATTAGACCTTACTCAGCCAAGTTTATTTTTATTATGTTTTCAATTCAAAGCATTCCAGTCCAGATATCTGACCACTATGGCAATAACTTGAGAGTTGGGAGATGTTTCTGTTAAGCTAAATGCTGTTCAAGTAATTTAGATGACTGTGGAGTGGGTAATAATATACTATTTAGTTTAAAGCATTGCATCCAGCTTAGTTTCAGGATAAGGTGATAAGCCTGTACCATGCAAGTATTTCTTCACTGCTATAACTTATTCTTAAAAGTCCAATCTAGGATTAGTTTAAGAAGTTGTAGTTTTGAGTTGAGAACAGTAGAGATAATCTTACGTTACTTTTCTTTATGGATTGTGGAATGAGAAAGAAGTTCATTACTTTGTTACTGAATTCACATGTAGTGTATTTAAATACATTGTTCATTTGTTTTCCCACTGAAGTACTGTATTGGGTAATACTAGAGAGGAGTCAGCCAATAGTGGAGGTAGCTGGTACAGGCAAAGGGATAGGAAGAACTAACCAAAGTTATGGAAAAATCTGTTTCCAAACAGTCGAACAGCACCTGAGCAGTGCCATATACTCTATTACTGACTGTGTTGGGAGTCAAGTTGCAGAGAGACTGTGCTTTCTTTCAACAGGTCTCGTGGTGGTGGCCTCGGTCCCCGCAAGCAGCAGAAAGAGCTGCCAACAGAACCCCCTTTCACAGCGTATGTGGGAAACCTACCCTTCAACACTGTTCAAGGAGACATAGATGCCATTTTCAAGGATCTCAGTGTAAGGAGTGTGCGACTAGTCAGAGACAAGGAAACAGACAAATTTAAAGGTGAGTTTTAGGTGTTGTTTGACTTGTAGGTGGCTGACTGGTAGGAGAAAATGAGGTACTTCTAAAGTCACTTCAGTGGGGAATTGCAGTCTACTCTAAAGTGCAGTTAGCTTGTTGAGCTGTGTTTGTTCTGTATGTTGACTTATGCAGGTTTCTCATTCACTAACAGGTCATAATCTCATTTGAATGAGATTCACTGTTACTTCCATCTTCTGAACATACAGACTAACATCAGTGACAAGAGTTAATATTTGCCCCACCATAAAAGGCCTTTCTCAAACCTTGTTTGTCTTGTATGAATTGTAACAAAGCTGAAGTGTCTATTCCACTTAAGATCCATGACCTTAAGTGTTGAGTACTTACACAAGCTTTCTTTAGTTCAGAAGACTCCTGTTGCTTCAGCTCTGTGTTTTTTGGTTGTTTTTTTTTTTTAGTAGACAGGGAGAAAAAGCAGGTAGATAAGCAGTTCAGACAATTGTTTTAGAGGATGCAAATCTGATTTCCATTCCAGTTAGTCAGTGGAAAGGGAGTATAGTTGTAAGTTACTTTTCGCAGGGGGGGGCAGTCTTAACTTTGGCAACAGGGGATCTCAGAAAAGGAATAAATTCACTAACTGATGTGATGACAAAATGAGACTGCTGACCAAGCAGATAGTTCAGCTTCTTCTTTAAAAATACTAGTAACCAAATGTCAATATTTAGCTAAATAACTGTCTAAAGGCATAGATCAAATCTAACCTGTATTGAGAAACCTTATGGTAAAGGAAATTAATCAGGTTCCTGGCATTTGCATAGTGCCCATACAGAGCTCTGTTTCAGGATTTACCCCCATCGTAGTAGGCACAGGGGAATGCATTCATCGTTGATGTTTGGTTTCAGAGCTGTGTACATCTTACGCTTATCATATCGTAGCTCATGTTTGAAAGAGAAGGGAGGCTATTAGCAGATATGCAGGAAGTGGCTTCTTACAAAGGCCTTTTAAAGTGCTGATATTAACTTGTGAGGTTCTTCTTACAGGATTTTGTTACGTAGAGTTTGATGAGGTGGAGTCACTCAAGGAAGCTCTTACATATGATGGTGCAGTAAGTATACTTGCAATTAATTTGTGAAATGATAAGCACAAGTCTCAAAGTCCTTGGCAGCCCATATGGTAAAATCTCAATAGATTCTCCTCTTTAACAGCTTTTGGGTGATCGATCACTCCGAGTGGACATAGCGGAAGGCAGAAAACAGGATAAAGGTGGCTTCGGCTTCAGAAAAGGTGGCGGGCCTGATGACAGAGGTGACTTTCATTTTTCTGAATAGCTTCTTAAATATAATGGTTGTATTTGTGACTTCCGGTGCTAACTAATGCTAAGACAAGGCATGCAAGTAAACATGAAGATTATGTAGGAAGGATGTATTTTATTTGTGTGTACACATTTCTAACCTAGCTGCTGCCGCTCCTGAAATGTCTGGAATAGATGTGCTTTGTGTCCAAAAGCTGAATGTGTTGTCACTCCTAGCCCAGGAAGTGAGACCAATACCCCTAGTAACGTATAGCTTTTTGCAGAGGACAATCATAAACCCAACAGTCTGATCTGCTACTATTTTATTGTGATGTAAAGAAAGTGAGTAAGCCAAGTAAGCACAAGTATACAAATACTTATCATGCATTATCTCCTATTCCAGTGTATAAAAAGGGCTTTAATTGAAGCTTAATTGAACTAGACTCACTGAAGTTTTCATTGAATGTGTATTGAGAGCAAGTTTTTTGACCACTTATTCTTGGTTAACTTAAACTGAGCTTTTGTTCCTATGCAATGGAACTTGGTAGTACCAAAACAAAAGGATTTTCTAGCAGCATGACTTTGGATGTTGAAGGACTGAAACTTTGGTTTGGTATCCCCATGATCAGTCTTGCCCATAGCTTCAGACTTGAACACAATTGTGACTTTTTTCCTAGGAATGGGAGGAGGTCCCCGAGAATCCAGAGGAGGTGGATGGGATTCCAGAGATGACTTCAATTCTGGTATCAGTATTAACACTTTTAAAGATAGGCAGCCTAAAAGGCACAAAAATGTTCTCATTTTCATGTCAGCTACATTTTTTTCCCATTACTGTTTTGATTGAATCTACTGTTTGTCAACTTTGGACATCCTACAGCTGCAGTGGGATTCTTCAGGGGGAATCTTCCATTGCCTTATAATAGAGGAAAGAGTCTTGCTTGTATGTTTTATGAAATTATCCTAAATGATAGAATACTTGTTCAAATGTAGACTAGTGTGTCTAGGTTTTAAGCATTTCTCAAACATGAGGCCAAGTGCATTTCTGAATAGTAGCAGAAACAGACACATCATGTGGAAAAGCTGATCTTGTATTATTTCAGAGCAGAGGCTTTCACCTTTTTAAGGAGATATGACATCATTTGTGTATCTGTGAAGCAACTGACATCTCCAAAGATGTATTAGTGTTTCAAAGCACTTGTAAATGCGAAATGTTCTTAAGCTTTAGACCTGTTGCAGTAATGCAAGTTGCAGCAAATGACGGAGCTTGCTGAGTGGAAGGTACTGATGGAGCCATTGGGTTTGCTCTTGACTTCCAGTCAGTTTCTAAGCTATTAGAATCCAGGGTGACATTAACACAATTTCTTTTGTCCTCTGAAATCATGGGTTTGGTCCATTTTCTGATGGGGAGATGTTGGCAAGTGCAACTTTGCAATGTCTGGTCTCTGCGTGAGTGGAATGGACAACGTAGACAGAACAATAACAAAGTGTGTCCTTGCCATTAGCATGACACTGAAGCATGGTGCTGGAGAGACAACGCTTGCTACAGTGCTGTGCTTGACCTGCCTTTGTAGCTAAGCATTCTGGTGTCATAGCTTTATACCTTTTTTTGGCAGCTGCTCGAAATGCAGATGCATCTCAGCTTGATAGATGCTGGATGAGTGATTTGTGAGCCAAAAGCTTCGCATTTAAATCTTAGTTGCTACAGAAGCTTTTCTTCTCAGGTTGCACAGCCTTGCTCTGGATCAAGTCTTTAAAGATGGTTGTTTGGCACTGTAGTAAGAAAGAGACAGTTCTGCAACTCTGCAGAATGCTAAAGTGGAAAGGAAGATCTCAGATGGGAACAAAACAACTTTCTCTTCCAGGCAGCTTTTGAAAAACTGAGTATATTCCCCCTAGGTGTGCTGCTGGCCCAAAGCATCCTCCTCCCATTGATGCAGGTGGGGGTTTGGAGGGATACTTGGGGATAGTCGTGGTACAAGATGCAGCTCTGGCCAGTGACAGACAGTTCTTGACCCTTTTGATACATAAACTGAAAAAATGCAGTCAGCTTCATATTTAAAGTCTAAATTGTTTTTTTCCAGCTCTTTAATTAGTCTAGTAAATACCTGGTCAGTTTATAGTGCAACTAAAAAGCCTTGGGGTTTTGCTCCGTTTTTCAAATGCTTTGTTTTATAAGGGACTATGTATTTCATTACTCTCTGGTTATTTTCCCACTTGCTCTGCTCCTGCAGATTTCGTGCTAAGGCTGTAGCCAGTGTCATCTCGTGACTACAGAAGTACTCTGAGTACTTGTTTCTGAATTCAGCTAATGCTGTTAACAATCTGAAGTTGCAGCTGAAGCTCATATTTTAAGCTCACTTGATGACCCACTCTCCAACACTCCAGTAAGCCTCTAGGTGGATAAAGCAGTTTCTGAATGTGGCACAGTATACTTGGTTTGAAATGAAATCTGTGTGACTCTTCTAGAATGTGTTAGATCTGTGAAGCAATGTGTCTACAGACAAAGGCTCTCAGTGCATCATCTTGGACTGACAGCAGTGACTTGCGAGGTTTTCCAGCCATCCAGATAAAAATCTAGTTTAAAAGTATTGCAAAATGTGCTGTTTAAATGTACTGTCTTCCATCTTCAGGATTCAAAGATGATGACTTCCTGGGAGGCCGGGGTAGAGGAACCCGCCCTGGAGACCGGCGACCACCAGGTGCCTCAATGGGAAGTGGTGGTACTGGTCGCTTCAGAGATGGGCCTCCCCTTCGTGGATCTTCCATGGACTTCAGAGAGCCAACAGAAGGTAAACTCTTTATATCTTCTGTAATGTGGTCTTCCTTCTTGAAGGAGCCCCCTGCTTGCTTTGTCCAGTTAAAACTACCACCCTTGACAGGCAGATCTTAAAACCTTAATGTTTTTTCTTTCAGAGGAAAGAGCACAGCGACCCCGACTTCAGCTCAAACCTCGAACAGTTGATACCCCCCTCAATCAAGTAGCCAACCCAAACTCTGCTATCTTTGGTGGAGCCAAGCCCCGAGAGGAAGTAGTAAAAGAGCACGACTGAGTTTGGGGTTGAGAGGGAATGGGGAGGCGGGAGAAAAAGCAAGACAGTACAGAGTGACTAGCTCTGCTGGAATGTCAACCCTGCAGTTTACCATTCCTGCCATCTGGCATTTGTCCTCTTTGAAACTGAAAACACAGAGCTTGTGAATGCATGTCAGCTGTTAACAAGTGGTTTTTAGTACGTTCTTGGCTTTGCTGTATCTAGTGCCTGCTTTGTGCTGAGTTTCCCTCTTCTGTTTCCTTTCAAGCAGCACACTTGCCAGTAGATAAGGCAGTGTGGCTGCTTCACGAGTGTGGAGGTCTCTGGACAAAGGTGCTGCTTCAACTTCTTCCTTTCTGAGTTTGTTTTACTTTAGAAGCACAGGTTAGACTTAGTTATTGCCCTGCATTGTTTCCTTTTACTTCCTCAGTGCTCCTCTTCCGACCTGCATGTCTTGTTCTGTATTGCTGTGGCTCTGAAGAGGAAAACTGGAGAGTCCAGATGAGTTCAACAGAGAAATTCACAGTTCTGACCAAGTAGTGAAATACCATTTATGACAATTGGTGATAGAATTACTGTATACAGCAGAGCCCCTTGTAAAACTAAAAGGGATAACTGCCCTTTCACACAGGTTATGAGTAAGTATCAATTGAATAGATGCAAGGAGCTTGGTGAATAGGTGATGGCATCAGTATGGATAAAGTGTCTGCCAGCAGACTCTTGCTGGTGGCCAGCTATTGACTTCCAAATGGTATGATACTACACGTCTGAGCTCAAGGTTAGTGCTGCAAAAATGTGCCCATTTGAGCACAACCACTCACTGGCTCTTTCTGCTTACATTTCTTTGGGTTTTACATGTTTGGTAAATTTTTAAACTAAGTTTCTACAAATAAAATTGACTTCTTTGTTTTTGTTTAAGGAGTGTATACTTTACCATGCAGTATGTAATTGCCATTATCCCCTCTCTTTCTTTGCCCAGCAGTATACAGTTTTAAGACCCCTGCTTTCAGAATGCCTTGAAAATGGTCAGATTAGAAATTGTTCTGCTATAGCTTCTCTTTGTGTAGAAGTTTGGTTAAAAAGCATCTCTAATTGCTTCATCTCTCTTCACTTGAAATGTTTCTTGCTGGTGTTGGGAGTCTTGTGTGGGAGGAAGGAGGGGAGGCTGGAGCAAAAGGAGAGAGATCATTCATGTTTAAACCCCAGACCTGGATCTGTAACACTGAACCGTGGATATGTCCAGTGCATGAGAAAATCTTGGGCTCCTAATGCTTGTGCTCCCAACTCTCAGTGAAACCAGCCAGCACACCCGGGTGTTGCACGAGGAGTTTGGAAGCGTGGCTGCTCCACTGCCAGCATCTCTGCTGGGAGTGGATTTCTTCCCTAAAATTACTGTTGTAATGTCAGAGTCCCAGCAATTTACAGAACTGCTCTTTTCTTCCTTCTGCCTGTCACTTAATCTGCTTCTGAGATAAGAACCATTTGTCTAACACTAATACTTAATTTAAGACAGACATGCATTTGTGTGGTTGTATTCCAAACCAATAATTGACCTATTTACATCTTCAATGTGGAAAAGATTTTAAGAACAAATTCCCTTATAAAAACTCACCTCTAGTCAGGACAGTTGACTTTTAAATGTAAAAACAAAAACAAAAAAAAAAAAAGGAAAAGAAAGAAAATTCCAAACACTTAACACATTCTGCTTCATAACAAAATGAATTTATGGATATGGTATTTTGTGAATGATCTTTTAAATAAAAGAAAACATTAAGTAATAATTAACATTGGTCTTTATTTGAGTCTGCTATAGCATGTTCCACTGCCCCCCTCAGTTTTCAAACGTGGTGTTAATTTGCTGATCGGCTTCCATACATTTTATGAGGAGGCAGTACCAGACCATTCTTATACAAATAAGTGGGGGGAGGAAAAGATAAAGGGGAGGAATTGAATATAAACAAGTGTTGGAACATACAGGAGATGGTGAAGTAAAAACCATGTGCAAGTGGAAGTGAGCCCAAGTTCTTTGTCCTGCAGTTGTGCAGCCCAGGCTGCCAGGCAGAACTTGGAGCAGGTCATGGAGTTTTGGCCGTGATTTCCCACAGGTTCTGCTGCCTGGAATTCCCTCTCCAATACAGGGCAAAACGTGCATCCTTCCCCTGTGAGTGGTGATCAGTTGTGGAGTCTTTGTGGTGAGACACAGTTTAATAGATCAGCTTGCTGCTGTCTTGCCCAGTTTCTCCCAACTTTTTCAGCTGACCCATTTCCCTCTAGGCATAATGAGGCTGTGGCCCTGTCTCTTTGCAATGTGTGTGCTGCAGGGTATGGGAGAAGACGGAAAGTTGTGTTTTTATTGAGGAAATAAGCTCTGACCTTCCTGCTGGTTGTACTGCTTCCCATAGTGTGAAAGGATGGAAAGTGTTCCTGCCTCCTGGTTGCTCAGTCTGCTCTCTTCACACCCGCCTGTGCCGCAGGTTGAGCAGAGAACTCAAATCCTGCTTTGGAGCAGGTGTGTGTATGAGCACCTGACTGCTACCGGAATAATAAACTGAGTTGTATGTGTAGGAGCAGGGATTGCTGGGTGGCAGTGGTGTCCTCCAGCTTGCTCCTAACTGGTCTTCCAAATCTCCTGATGGTGGGAGCAATAATTCCTCACTCTGCATGGAGGAAAATAACACTGATTTGTGACAAAGGTAGAGATGGCAAGTGGCTCGTAACTAAACATATTTTTCTCTACCTGCTAATCTTTGTTTGATCAAGGGTTTCCCACTAGTGAATGCAGCCTAATCCCACTATCATTTCCTATGTATTTATTTATTTATTTTAGTAGTTCATCATATGCAAACATCAACGCATTGCCTGCTTTCTTTGAGCATTATGCTTCTGATATGGCTCAGGGTCAGACTTCTCCAGTCCTTTTTCTTTTCAAAAATTTAAGTTATCATTTTTCTATATGCAAGCATATCAGACTAGCTGTGTCAACAGTTGACAAAAATGTATTTAATACATGGATGTGGCATTTAAGTTTTGTAGGAGGAAGTAAGATTATTTTTCTCCCTCCCACCAGCACAAAGCAGTTAAGGTTTAATCTGCAATGCTTAGTTTTACCTGCAGCTTAAAACTAAACCTGGCATGGCAAAGCCTAGACTGAGGAGGTTACCAGCAGTGATAACAAATGGATAATTCACTTTGTGGTTGTTCATATTCTCACTGAGTTATTTCTAGTAGCTGTGCAGAGCTTTCTTCAAACTTGAACTTAAAAAATTAACAAAACTGAAGTCAGGAATGCAGCAGCCAGGTTTTGGAATGGAAACTGAATAAAGCACAGCTTTGCTGTTGGAGGAAGGGCCTTGTGTTTCCCTGGCGTGGTGTCTGGAAGAGCTGTGGGGCGATGCAGAAGTAAGCAGCACATGCCTAACGTGCTACAAAACTGTCACCCTCCAAAACCTAAACCCTGCTGAGCTCCCAGGAGCAGTCTCGGGACAGCTAATCCCAGTCTAACAGCAGCATCCCAGTGCTGGCATTGGTGTGTTGCCAACTCACTGGACCATGCGAGTCAGTAACAGCATCCACAGGGCTCTTTGTGCTTGTGGTCACCAATGCTCTGATGGCTGAGGGAGGAGGTGCTGTTAAATCCACGCCTTCAAGGCTGGCTTACCTGCCTCTCTGAAGCAGCAACAGCATGTTAACCTTCTACTGAGATGTGCTGATACTAAGAGTCTCCAATGTTGACCATGTATTTCTGAAGTTCTGCTGGTTGTAATAGTGATTGTGGCCAATGCTTACTGTCCCTGGGCAGTTTTGGATGATGCTGATATTTTTCAGCTTGTCTTATGAATTCTGTTATCGTTTCAATCCTGACTTTAGCACACAGTAGGAGCATTTGCGACCTGTAGTACTAGATGCTGACTTGTCTTCAGAAAAGATAATATTTTATAGCAAATCCTGTGACATTGCAACCCTTTCTGTAGAAAATATTTAATAAGTAAGCCAGCAAATTTGGAGATGCATGTGTGACCCCTTCAGCAGGGCGCTTGCGTGTAGCAGCTCGCAGAGCCACCCCTGTCCTGCTGGCTGCTTTGAGCGAAGCTGTTTGGAGCGACTGTTGTCCAGGAGTTATCCCCTGTTCACCCTGAGTGTGTTTTGGGCAGAGGCTGCGTGTGTCACGTTTGCTCCAGTTTGAAGCCAGGCACAGATCACTGGTTTTCTACCGCGTCCTCGTTCCTTCTCAGTGTGTGGAAGTACCTCTTGAGATCATTCACGCTGGCTTACGGCAAGAACGTGGGCAATAAGCTGTTAACCGCGAGCATCTTTACATTTGTGTTATATTTATGTTTTACGTTCTGATCGTTCCTGTGTTTCGCTACCAGACGAGAGCAAAGGCTCTCAAGGAGCAGGGCTGTTCATGTGTAGCCCAGCATATTCTAGTGCAGACTTGGTTCCCTGTGGAGTTCTCGGGGGCACTTCTCTGGGCCGGATTCTTGGGTTGCAATTTTGTAGGTGATGCTTGTCTTAAATTTTTAGAATGAGGATTTTCTGTAGCTGGAGAGTAATTTGATTTCGAGCTGAGACTGGAATTTTCACATCTGGTAGCTGAATCCCTCCCCTCAAACACCACTTATCCACTGCAGGATTTCAAGGAATCGGGTATATTTGAAGTGGCAGAGAGCGGTCTTCTATTGGATGAATACTTTTTATTTATATAGTCTGCAGTTTATTCTGTTATTTGTAGTACCACTCACTATATCTATTAAACCCAACCTATGAGAAGTATTTAAAATGGTGTAATCATTTTTCTGAAATGATTTAACCCTTCAGTGCCAGACACTTGCCTCTCCAGCCTGATGCCCATTGGTAATAGCAATATCCTGATGACATTGTATGTTCTGGACTAACCGCAGGAATATACTCACAAAGCTATAGGTGTGCAGCCTGCACCCATCCTGCACGTTAGGGATTATGTGGGAGCTTTGGTGGCTACTCCCCAAGTCTGGCTCAATTAAACCTGATGCTTAGATGGGCACAAGAAATGGGAGATGGAGTTGTTTGCACACGTGTCACGGTGTGTGAGGCGTTGCAATTATTAGGTCTAAGATCACATTGCTCATCATACTGTAGCTGTTTGGGTGACTAAATCTAAAGCATTTTATGGTTTCCATTTCCACAGCTGCAGCAACACTGTTACGTGATGTTGCCCACTCGACAGCAGGTTAATTTGAACATCAGCTCCCCTCATGTCTGTCCCCTTTACAGCAAAGTGCATCCAAAGGCTTTAAGGACCTTCAGCACTGGTACAGGAACAGCCTGCTCACCTGTAGACTCAGAGTTTCTAGTGAAAAGCTCTGGAGCGTCCCAGGGTTGATGTTTGGGGTACGTCATTGTGGGAAACGCTGCCACCGCCTTTCTGCCCAGTAGGTTTGAGCCAGGTTAGTGTTCCCCGTGGTAGGGATTTGCTTCCTACTGTGAGATTGTTTTGTCCATGTCACCGTGCTCCCAAGATCTGCCTCTTTCTTTTAAATAAACCAAAAAATCACTAAGTACCTCTATAAACCCCTGCAAAATCTGTACTGTAATGAATCTGTATAATTTGTATTGCTGTATAAAAATCAAATAAAAGCATTTAAACCTTCAAGGCTTTTGTGTTCAGATTTAAGAATGATGGTGTCTACAAGGATGAACTAAGCAGGGTAAGAACCTTTACAGCCCCACAGGGACATACAGGATTAATTTTGCAAACCTGACTTGGCCAAATTATTGTGAAGCACCCAGAAATCCTCGCTGTGAGCCGTGTTTCCACTGGGTGGTAGCAGCATGTATCTTCAGCTGGAACAGAGCTGCTTTTGGTTTCGGGTGAGCAGATGAGGTTTGCAGCGGGGCGTGCAGCGGGGCCACAGGGAGGTGACACTTCCCCTTCAGCTGGGGAGACACTCGTGTGACTGCAACCAAGAGGAAAAGCCGTTTCTTGGGCTGTACAAAAATGTTTGTGGGCTACTTTAGCACATGAGAAAATTTCCTCCAAGACTTGGCTTTCATTAAAAATGCTGCGAGAATTTGCCCAAACAAATAATTAGTGGTTGGGATGAGAGGTGGTGTTATTCTGGTCCCAGAGTGAGAGGGATTTGAATGCTGGTCTCCTGCAAAGTAGGTAAATCTAGATCACAAAGCTAATGAGCTCTAGGGGAAAGAGCCAGTTGGGGCTCGAAAACCTTTCCTCAACGTTTGCAGCTTTGCGTGTGTTTCTGTGGAAAGGTCAGGTTTGGATGATGCATTGATTTCTAATCGTTGTTTCACTGAGAATCTCTGATCAGCATTAGTCACAACACCTGGTTCAAGCAAAACCAGCTGCTCCTTGGGCAGACCCCACCTTTATCTGGAAGGATGTAAACTGACCCCCCCCGGCATTCAGCCTCCCAACCCCAACAGGTAAGCTGGGGAGGATGGAGTCTCATGATTTCTCTGGGCCCAAAGAGAATTTTCTACAACTGTTTAGCTATGTAGTAAAAGGAGAAAAAGTCGGTTTGGTTAGCTGGTCAGACTGGCTGAAGGAGTAGGTGCCTATACGCTTGCTATGGGGGGGAAAACAAAGCGAAACTGAAGTGGGTAAGCTTCTAAAAGGTGACATTGTAATGTGGCATTTTATATGGCGGTAGGTACAAGCACGATGCTCCTGTGTCTTTGATTTTCTCTTAGAGATGAAGTGGTTTCTGGCAGCAGGTCTGGATGAGGCGCAGGGGTGACAGGAGGGAGAGAGGTGACACAGGGCAGCGCCTGGTGTCACACGCTGGGTTTGGTGCCTGGGGGCTGTTGTCTGTGTGGCAGAGGGGGCTCAGTCTGGCCTCCCAAAGGGCCGAGCTCATGGTGGTGTTGGTAGTTGCTTGGAGTGATATTCTCATTCTAAACCCCTGCGTTGAGTCCTTGTGAGACATACAAAGAGGTGAGATGCTGTCTGGTTTACTGCAGTAATTACCTTGTAATCAAAGTTAGCAATCAGGGTGGTTGGTCTCAACAAAGGACTGATGTCTTTGAAGGGCATCGCTCCATCCTTGGTCCCAACGCTGCTGCCTGGGCACCGCAACAGCCTCCGCCTGCTCCGGAGGGGCTGAGCAGTTGTGTCGGCCCAGGAGATTCTCAGGAACTAACACACAAGATGCATTTGCTGCAGCCTGAGCCAACTGCAGTAACGTCCGTACACAGCACTGAGTCATCTCTGAAGCCATGAGACCCACCAGAGAACCCACATGCAAGTACCTGGTATCTTTTTAGCATCGCCTGTTCCTAATAAAATAGACTTTCTTTTCTTTTTTAATATGAAAGGAACGAACTGAAATTGTCTCCAGCGTGTTCAGAGCAACAGTTCTGCTATAAACAACTTTTTTTAAAAAACTTCAGTTATCAGCATGTGTTTAAATAAATAAACAAAATACCAGAAGGCCCCTAATAAACTACTTAATCCCTAAGACCTCTGCTAGAAACACCAGTTTTTTAGCAACTGTTTTTAACAGTCAGAAAAGTGTTTTACATTATGTAATGTTGTCTGCATAGAGGCCAGCCAGAAACCACGCAAGCAACTCCAGGCTGGGTCTTGCTCTTCTACTCTTTGGTTCAGCTTATCTGTACTGATTTCACGATTCCGTGCGGGAGCAGCTCTGAAAGATGCACGCAAGCCATTATTTTTGCACCTCAGAATTAAAAGTCTAAATATTTTTGCACAGACAGTGGTTAACTATCTTATGAAAGCAAAGTTTCCTCTAGAAGCTTGATAGCAAGTTTCCCGTCCCAGACTTGCAGAAGTTGTAAACAGTTGGCTATTTAATCATTTTTCTGATAGAAGAGAGTCACTTTCTGTCGTAGAGAGAGGAGGATGTAGGTGACTGGTTGTGGCAGCTTGAAAGCGCCCTAATTTAAATGTAACAGAATTTCCCTTTACTGAATAATTTACATGCCTGTATGTAAGAGAAGTATTACAGAGCCTGAGTGAGAGGTGGCATGGAACATGTTTTTTTGCGGTTGTAAAGCGTGTGCCCAGCTGCCTGTTGTGTGTGTGCAGAATTTCCTATTCCTGGAGCAGGATACATATGTTGTGTGCTGTAAGGGGGCTTTGAACCAGTAGATAAACCCCACATTGTTCACAAGCCCACCTTATTCAAGTGTAAAAAAAATAAGAAGAAATCATGAGCCACTCTTTTTCTTAAGACTCCGGTGAAATGGTGCGTGATGTGTGCAAACAGCCAGTGCTGAAGCATAAGAAGTACTTTTATTCTTACAGCTCTGGACAGGAGCTCCACATTTGGCCATCAGCAGTGGTGACCTCAGGCTATTCGCTGCCTTTCTGAGCCTTGATAGTGTCTTTTCTGTAAAAACTAAGAGAGGACTTTCTATTTGCTTTATCTGCTATGAGTTTTCCGCAGGCAGCATCTGCTTTTTCCAGCATGTGGTATTAAATCCTGGAAAAGCTCTTTGCTGAAAGGGAAGTTAAACTTTTGGGGGAGGGCACTGGCCCCATCTGAAGCTCAAGGGCTACTGGGGAAGGGACTTTGGTGGTGTCTGTGGTTCTCCACCAGCCTCTTCCTCTCCCCATGGCAGATAAACTGAAACACAAGATGCTCCCCAGGTGGGTTGGTGCGAGCACCGCCCGTGGGTCCCTCTCGGGATCCAGCGAGGGGCTGGCCGGCCGAGCGGCGGATGTCGGGGTTGGTGTTTCAGATGATGACAGGAAACAAGAGACTGGCTAATGAGCCCCGGAGGAACCGGCTCCAGCGTTGGTGGCTGCGGCCGTGAGATGCAGGAGGAGATGGGACGGACAGGGGAGAGCGGCTGAGGCTGCGGGTAAGGTGGGAGAGTGAGGGGGTGCGTGGGTTTGTGGGAAGGCTTTGGGGGGCAGGTGGGCTGTCCCGTGGGTTTCGGTGAGCTCAGAGACCCTCAGCTAGATCTCAATGACCCTGTTAGAGAGGGTTCAAGGTCATCCCCTCAAGACCCCACTGAAAGCAACGCACTGGGTGTTACTCCTCACTGCTACTCATGGCCACCACCTGACAAATTCCAAAGAAAATACCCAAATTTATCTTCTCAGAGGTACCTACATGCCTTTGAACCCAAGAGGAGAGTCTGTCCCGCACGGTCTGGATTGACCGTCTTATGATACTGTTCTTTACATCTCCCCACCCCATTCTGGAAGATTCAGGCCGAGCTGAGACACCCTCATCCCAAATCTGTTCGGTCCAGCTTCTGGCTCTTGTTTATTGCTGTTGGGACTGCTGCCGCCCCCACTGTTTCCCCCCCTTCCAAAGCCCAGTCCTATGAGATAGCTGATTTCCAACTATGCTTTCTGGGTTTTACATCAGCTTCAGGGCTGACTGGCATCATGTATATGAATGTATTTATTTTACTGCATCTAAGTGCTTGAAATTGCGGATCCGAGGTAGAAAAGAGCTTTGTCTTTGCATCATTTTGCTCTTGTGATCAATGTTCGGTGTAATATGGGCCATGAGGAGGATGCTTTAGCGGAACATGGTAATTATGGGATAATCTTGTGTAATATTGGCTTGTTTTCATTGCTCTGGACTAAATAGGAGTGCATAGTTACATACGTGCAGGTTGCCTATATCTCTAATTCCTAATGCAGCGTCTCGCAGGACTCCGCAGCAGCGAGAATGATGCTGCGTGGATTTGCTGCAGAAGAACTTAAAGACAAATACAAGAGATCTCTGTGAATTACCTCCTTTTGCTGGCACGCTGGTTGTGATTAGGATTTGGCACTGTATTTTCCACCTGAGGATTTTTAAAGCATTTTACAAAGTGACAATCTCTATGACAACTGATTCATCCATTCTGATTTTCCCTCTTGTCCTATGTTCTACTAAAATGCATCTACTGCTCCCCTGGCATAAAATGAAGCGTGGTCTGCTTGAATAACTATGAAACCAGACTTTATCTGTGCTGTAGCAGCTTTCCTAAGAAAATTTCCAGTGGCATAAAATCTGGTAGGAAATGGGCTGTGCAGAGCTCTGGAAAGGAGCTTTTCTGGCGGCTCCATGCTGGTCATTGAAGTGGTTCCAACCACGGGAGCTTCTTTGGTCTGAGACTAATTTCTAAATCGAAGGGACTTTCTGCAGCAATCTGTGCGACGTAGACAAACAGAAAGCAGCGTTTCTTTTCTTAGACATGTTAGAGACACTGAGTCAAGCTGAATATTGCATCTGTTCAACAAGTCTGTGCGCTAAATTTCATATGGTGAGGCTTTAAATAAACTCTCCACTTTATATTTCATGATGGTGACTCATCGGATCTGTTTGAATTAGCCTTAATTTATTTCAAACTGGTGCAGACCGCAAAGCTTTCTGGAAGAGAGAGGAGAAGACTTTTAATTTTGCCTTTTGGGTATATTTGTTTTTTACAAATCTGTTGAGCACATGACCTAACCCACCAATTTCGGTCTTTCTCTTGCCATGTGAGCTCGGGGGGTGGGCTTGATATCTGCGAAGGGATAAAGTTATTTCATCAGGAATGATCCTACAGAAAATCAGCCGTTTTCACCAATTCCGCATCAACACATTCCTCGCTCTCCTGGATTTTTGGCACAGAGTACATTTTAAGCACTCTTAAAGGGTTTTTAAGTGAGCATTTTGCCTCTTCTGCTGCTGTTGGAAAGTTCTTCTAGACTTTCCATCCATGAGAAATTTTATTTCAAGCCTGTGTGTATCCAGCGTATACCCACTCATTTTATAAGCCAATATTGTCTTATTTAACTTTAAACCGATTTCTTACTTTGGTGAGATGGATTGACGGTGAATGTCCGTGTGCTCTCACTCTCTGCTTTAGTCGACTTAAAAGTGAGAGAACTTTCGGTTTTCCCTGATTAAAATACAACTCTCCTTCCCTTGGCTGTTTGTAGCAAGTCCTGTTACTGGGTTTAATCCTTAATTTAGGACTAGAAACCTCGCACAGCAGCAGCCGGGCTGATAAAACATAGTGTGTACGGACTGGATGATCTTTTCCAAGTTCGTTAATTCTTCCCATTAAAAAGGTTTTTGTTTGTTTGATTGCACTTTGCTCTCCCTGGAATTGCTTGTTTGGAGCGGTTCGTGGGGCCCCGGTGGGGCCCCGGTGCTCGGGCAGCGCTCACCGCAGCCTCTTCGTGCAAGAAGAAACTTCTGCTGGCGCAAAAAGGCGAAAAAAACACATAAAAGGAGAACAGAGAAGTGTGTGAAGACAACAGGGTGTCTTGCCACACTCTGAGTTTTACTCCTGAAGAGCTGAAGCAAGATGGGAACTGGTTTTCTGCCCGTGTGTGAATGTAGCATCTTGAAAACAAGGCTGGTCAGCACGTAGTTAACTCCATACATATGTGTGATATATTCTGATATACTCGGGGCTCAGCACAGCCCTCGGTGGCTCCAGCCGCTTTATTCTCCGCACTCTCTCCCAAGGCGGAGAGCACGGAAAGCACGTTCAGCCTTCCAAATATTTTATTAATATCCCGCCAGCCGTAAGTGCCTCCAGCCTTCTGCCTGTCATAAATCTGTTCATCACCTTCTTCCGTCAGCTCCTTACGAGAGGAGGTTTTGTACCAACAGAAAGGATTTCCATGGACTTGGGTGTTTGGTGAATATAAATTATAACCTTGGGGCTGGCGTTGACTTGGTGCCCATAGGAGCTTTCACTGCAGGGTTGCTGTGATGGGGATGGGATGTGGGGTGCCCTGTTCAGCCCTGCAAATAACCACCTTTTGTGTTGCTGTTGAGTGAGGGGCTCGGGAGCAGTTGGGGTTTGCTGCGTTACTGCCACGCTGCAGAAATAAAACCCGTTCTAGAAGTGAGATGGCAGCCTGGCCTACAAAGGTACAAAATAGGTCAGTGTTGTCGGGCGCCTTCAGCTCTGCCTTGCCTCTAAACAAAACAAAACACCACAACAATGACCAAATTCCCTCACAAACCAACCAGCAATGTTACAGCCCTTTGGATGACAAATGTTGGTCTCCAGCATTGGGCCGATTTCCCGCAGATGCTTTAGGGATGATCCACAGCTCATGGTTTCCATGGGGGATGCTGAGCCAAGGAAAAATGATGTGGGAAACCACATGTTTTTGACCAGGCTCTGTCCCTAGTGTCCCAGCAGCTGGGGGTGCTGGTTCTGCACCTCTTGGGTGGGCCCATGGGGGTCTGGACATGCTGTTAATTTAAAATATCTCATCCCAGCTTCTTCAGAAATGTAGCAAGAAATTCTGCAGGGAAAGACAGCGCTGTGCTCTGGGGGAGAAACGGGGGGCTGGGACTTTCCTCCCCCTGCCCCATGTTGATCTACACGACAATTTAAATCGTACCGTGGTGATTAGGACACTGATGTAAAACTGGGACTCCAAAGGTAAACTGGACCGCAAACCTCCCGCCGGCATCCTTGGCCACACGGGTGGGAGGATGCTGCTCAGCATCGAGGGGCAGCGACATGTTCTTTATTCTACTTCACACAATCAGAGTCAGAAGGTGCTGAGGGGGGTAGAATCAAGCTTCTATTTTCTATCATCTGATGTTGGTATTTATTTAATTGTTTTTAATTATTTTAGTATATAAATATATTTCCTTCCTCCAATCCACAGGCCTGAATTGTAGTAAGGGACATTCAGGTTAGGTGGTCAGAACGCTGCTTACCAGGCAGAGTGATGACATGCTGGCCTTTGGCAAGTTGAAGCGTCTCCATCCCTAGGGGCCAAAGAAGAAGTTTATTAAAAACAAAAATAAATTAAAATAATCTCTATGTAAAGAAAATCTGGCCCTGGGGAACAGGAATGAGCTAAACAGTCTGTCCTGCACCCAGCAGACTGTTTTCTGTGGTGTTTATAGAATGTTTTGTATTTTAAAGGAAGAAACTGATGCTAAATCATGCTGATTATTACAAAATGTTAGCTGCTGTTTGTGGAAGAGCCTGTCATGGAAAGGAGGAGAAGAGCTGCTGTCTGAGCCAGCTCAATGCAGGAAAAGTGTGGGGAATTTAACATTTAAATAATTCCGTGCCACAGGGAAATAACCAGAGAGCCTCAGCAGCTTTGAATATTGTGCAGTGCCTCCCTTTTTGTCCTCTATTCTGGATATTCAAAAATAGTATCTGCTGACAATTATGGTGGCAATGTGGCTTATGGGATTGAGAATGAGTAAATCCAAGTGTGTTTTTCCGCTTTGTTCCGGAGGGGAAGCCTGGGAACCTCTCCTCTCTCCCTGCGGTGAAACGGGGGTTCAGCTCTGGGGGGTGCTCAGGTCTTGCCGGAGCTGTGTGTGGGGAGAGGGAATCATAGAGTCATAGAATCATAGAATCGTGTTGGTTGGAAGAGACCCTTGAGATCATAGAGTCCAACCATAACTTAAATCTAGGACTAAACCATGTCCCTAAGAGCCTCATTCTGTGTCTGTTCAACCCCTCCAGGGACGGTGACTGCACCGCTGCCCTGGGCAGCCTGTTCCAGTGCTTCACAACCCTTTCCTTGAAAAATTTTTTCCTACTGTCCGATCTGAACTTCCCCTGGTGCAACTTGAGGCCATTTCCTCCTATTGCCTCTGCCACCTCATAACAGAACCCTGAACCCTTTCCTTCATCCTCCACAAACACCCATCTCTCTGGGGACACAAAGGCAAACAGGACGCAGCTCTTTGGGGGGTCCCGGCTTCCTGAGGGGCCCCCGATGCTCAGGGTGTTCTCAGGGGTTCCTCTGTGTTTCAGGCTGGGCCATGGGGCAGCTGGAGCTGCTGTGGGCGGCTGCTGCGCTGATGATGCTGCTTGGGGCCATCGTCAGCCTCTGTGTCAAGTGCCAGCTCTCTGGTAAGGTCCTGCCGCCGTCCCCGGGCTGGGGGGTGATGCTGGGCAGACCCCTTCCCCTTGGGATGTCCCCTCTGGGTGGTTCGGTCCTGCTCAGCCATGCCCTGGTTTTGGGAGTTTTATCCTCGCAGGGATGCTCCCAGCAGCTCCAGCGGGGAAGGGGCTGTGCTGGTGGCCAGGGAGCTGCTGGGGTTTGGGAAGGACCTCCTGACCCCGTTCACCCCTTCCCTGGGGTGGATGCAACCCCATGGGCTGCAGAACCCCCTCCGTGGGCACTTTGGGGCACCCCACACCATCCAGATGCAAAATTGTGGGGGGGGTCTGGGAGATGGGCAGGAGGGAGGCAGATGAGAAAGGAGAGGCTGGGGGGTGTACGATGTGTTCATATATGCATTAAATAAAAAGAGGAGGGCAAGCACCCAGCCCAGGGGGGGTTTGGTCCCATCTCTGAGCACTGGGTGGGTTTTACTGGGAGATGGAGGCTGCAGAGTGGGGTTTTGGGGACAGGAATGGCTTACTTGCTTTGTGGTGTCTGAGGCAAATGTTACACTTTAGACACGGTTTAAAAATAAAGAAAATCAAAACCATATCACAACTGCTGCTCGCCGCCCCAGCTGTCCTCTCCTGCTCCCCGTTGAAGAAGTTTTGTGAATGTGTTTTATTGGTCTTTCTGATATTTAACTCCCAAAATATCTGTTTTTTCCCTTGTCTTCCAGCCACCAAGCGAGAGAAGCAGCAGAGTGAGCGGAGGAGTCAGTAAGTTGCTTTTCACAGTCGTTTCACAATCACATTTCTCCCCCAAACAGCTCACCCAGGGTGAGACCCTGGCCGGAGCCAGACCCACTCCATGTCCTGCAGCCAAAATCTGGATTTATATAAAATAAAATAATCCCAGAATGGAGCGTGCAGAGCAGTGTACTCCAGTCCAGGGCACTGCTGAGGGGGTAATGGCTTCACAAATCATAATCCAAAATGAAACTGATGCTCTGAACGTGAGACCTTTGAGTCACTAGTCAGAAAAACTTCCAGCTTCCAAAACTTCTGCAAGTCCTTGTCCTGTCCCATTGTGCACTGAGTTAGGGTGAGGAGGCTGGTAACTCCATAAACCAGCCCTTGGCTGGTGCTGCTGGGACCCTGTGCAACCACCAACGGCAGCGAAGCAAATGCCTTGTACACACACGCACACCCCCTTATTTCCTTCAGCAACAGACAAACCACAGCTAAATGATATAAAGACAAAATAAAAAGCTGGCTTGTAACCTTTGATATAGGAGCAAACATGGTGCAAAGGGGCTCTGCCAAGGTCTCCATGGGGCTGGGGTGTTCGGTTCTGCCCCACCACCTTTGGTCTGACCCATCGGCAACCGAGGGAAAAGCTCCATTCCCTGTGGGCTCATCCTGAATCCTCCCAACTTCTTGAAATTTATATCTCGATTAGGCCATTTGCCTTCAGGCTCATGGTATGGTGTGCTCTTTTCAGTGATCTGGTTTTGGTTAGTTAGGGCTTTTTGTAAGCAGAGTGGTTTAACTCTACATTTGCAGACTTTGCAGTGAGGTCCTTTGCCTGACGCCTCTTCTTGCCGGCCCTGTGCTGTGATTACCGGCTTGGGACGGGGAGGTGACCCAAATAAAGAGGGGGAAGAGACGCTTCTAGAGTCCCAAAATCAGGGTTATTAGGTGCCTGTATGCACTTGCAGTAGAAGAGCTGTTGTATCTCGTGCTCTGAGAAGCAGGTCTCTTGTTAATTGGAAATTAAAGAGGTTATTTGGCATGTATGTTATTTTTATTGTTGATCAGGTATGTTATTTTTTTCAGGTTAATGTTAAGGGATGTTGGGAGGGCCAGTGGAGGTGAAGCAGTGGGGTTTGAAGCCATTTCATGGGTGAACACACAGGTTTTTGTGGGTGAAAATGCTCTTCTGACTTTAACTGTTGCATAACTTGTCAAAATAGGAATTATCCTAAATGATGTTTTCCTCAACCCTGAGTCCTGCCCTTGGCTGATGTTGAGCACTTTGCCAATTGTGCATAAGCACCTACTGAGTTTAAAGGGTCTAAGAGGAGCCTGGAAAACTGCTCCCAGCTCATATGGGTCCTGTGTGACACACACCCCCTGGGATTTCACCAAACCAAGCGCTGTGCTCTCTTCACTCCCTTCACCAAACAGGGAGGTCTCTTGCATCTATTTCCTTTTATTCTGCTGTGGTTTTACCTCTATTTTTTCCAGGTTTGAAAGCCAGCAGGGATTTGAGGTGATCCGATCCTATTCCAGTGAGTGTGAACGTTGCACAGGACTCGTGCATTGCAGGGTGGGGGTGCTGTGTGCACAAAATGGGGGGGAGAGTAAAAATAAAAGGGTTACCTTGAAGCCAGGTGGTGAAATGATATTAGATAGATATTGTTAAAGCCATTTCTAGCAATGTAAATTCTGAGCTCGAGGAAAAAAATCTCCCTTTGCATTGGAAATAAATCACCAAAGCAATGCCACCGAAATGCAACACCGCATTAACTCGGCCTCCCCAAACCGCTGTGTTCGCCCTGTGAAAACACTGCTGTGGGTGAACCCGAATCGACAGGAGTGACTCATCTGTCATCACCCCCTTCTGCTTCCTGCGGCGTGTTGGGTTGGGTGCTGACCTTTTGATTTTTATCCTGAAACGAGCGGCTGGCGGGGTCTGTGTTAAATGTCAGTGTCTGCAGATGGGCTCCGCGGGGACACTCCTGTCCCTGGCACCTATTTCAGCCCCACACCACAAAACCCTCTGTGAGCCTTCACTTTAGCCCAGCCTGACCCAAGCTCACAACCTACCAGCGCCTCTCACAGTGTGAAGGAAGGGATGCCGAGCTTGAGAAATGTCCCCAAATCAGGGGAATTCGGGGGAAAATAGGGAATGAGGCTGTGGCTGGGATTGTACCTTCCCCTGGTGCGTGTCTGCTCACTCTGCATTCTGCACAGACACCAGCTCTTCCTCTATTTGTTTCCCATTTTGGCTATTTCTGTACTTCCGAGGCACCATTTGGAAGCTGTTTTGGGATGTGTTAGAAAAATGCATGCCAGTACCAGAGAATCCTCTGTGGTGGGTGCCCTGTGCTCACCAACATATCTCCTGTGGCTGTAATAGTTAACGTCTCGCTTTGTTCTTGGTGCTAGCTACAACCCGAAGGCTGGAACAAATTAAGGAACCTGAAAACTTCTCAATAGCAAGGTAGGTAATAAATCAACCAAAAAACAAACAAAAAAAAAACACCAAAACCAGCACCCACATGGCTTTATGGCCAAGGTTGGATGAAGTTCACCCAACATTTGTGAATGTTCAGGATTTGGGCCTGGGTTCTCGACCTAAAACATGGCGGTTGGGCTATACTTAATTTATTGATGGTCAATAGTGGGGTTTAGACTTTTTCTGGATTTTCTTCAGTCTTGCTGCATTCTGCTGGCAATCATTTAAATCAAACCCAAGGCAATGAGCTGTGGCTGTCCATAGTAGCTACATAATGAAAAAAGAAATGGCCATTCTTTGCTTGTAAGCAGTTTGACACAAGAAATCCCCTCTCCCCATTACCAAAACCCCCAAGAACTGCAGGGCCACAATAACTCTGCTGCAGTCTTCAGGTACAGCTATTTCCATCTTGGGATTTGACCCCAAACTCTTCATTTTGTGTTCCTTGATGTGTTTCTCGTATAAACTCACAGGGAAGTTTCACGGATGCTCCTGGCTCAGTTGTTGCTGTGGTTTGTAACCCCTGGTACGGTTTGCTCAGACCCAGGACTTCTGTTCCCTTTTTTCTCCTCCAGGAACATCACCAAGGAGCTCGGTGCCTCCCGCCATGCTGGATACGGTGAGCATCTCCCCTGGGACAGACACCGGTTCAATGCTCTCTGCATCCACATGGCCATGGGATGCCCACAAAATTCATAAATAGGGATGTTGCAAATCTCAGCTCATTTGTGCAGGTGTCTGCTGGGAACTCCCGCCAATTTTGGGAAGAGGGAGCCTCTGAGAGGCTGTTTACTCACTGCTGGGACCCCAGACAGAGCACAGGATGGGGTTTATCCTGGAAACAAGCTGGGCAAACAGAAAATCCACTCCTGTTTATCAGTACCTACTCATACTTGTGGCTGGTCTGTGTAGTGACAATAAGAACTGGCCTGGATCTGAGCTTAAAATCCAGCATTTATCCTGCTACAACTGACCAGTCCTGGACAGATTATTTAAAATGTCACCCCTGTCCCTCCCACCACCGCTTTCTGGGGTGTGCAGCCGTGCAGCCGCATCCCCCAGACCCAAGCAAAGCGCTGAGCGGGAGCAGAGCTACTGATGCCGCAGCTTTCAGTGGCTCCATCATCAAATGCCTCCCGTTGCTCAGCCTGAGCATAACATGGCCCTCGGCTTTTCCCCAGGGAGCAGGACCGAGTCCAGGTATCAGAATTTCCTGACAGGTAAATGCTGCATCTGTATGCTGGGGCTTGGGGAGGGAAGGCTGCCCCAGCGATGGGAGGTGACCGGAGACAAGAGCCGGCGGGGAACATGCAGGCAGCAACACCGTAGCTGGCAGAGCTCCAGCGTGGACAATATGGCGATTGCTTTATAAGAAATTTAGTGGTTGCTTTAAGCCCCACACTGATCTGATTAACGGCCAGAGCGGAGGTGGATGGGATGCTGGGGACCCTCCAGCTCCCTCCTGGCTGGTGCTCACCCTAAGAGGATTAATGGCATGTGGGGCTGTGCTCTCCCTCCCCAAACTGGAGAGGATATTGTGATTCTCCCTGCCAGCTGGCAGCATCTGTGTGTGAGAAGTGGTGAGCCCTGGTTTTCTCAGAGTCTGGGGTGGGTTGGGGATGCCTCCCCCAGCTCTGCTTGCAGACAGGCTCTGGGGCTGTGCTGGGGCTTTCTGGCTGCTGGGGACATCTGCTATGGCTGTGCCCAGGGAACTTGTCTGGCTGCGCTTTGGGATGGCAGTTTGGGTTTATGCAGTGGTGTGGTGTGCTGACAGCAAACCCTTTGTGCCTGCAGAGGACTGCCTGCGAGGGGACACTGCCTACGTGTAAGTAGCTGCTCACTGCCCACCAGAGCTGTACTGGTCCCAGTTTGGTCCGGGCTCTCTGGTAGCTGGGGAGCCTGGGCTGCCTCTGGCAGGGGGAGTTGACGGTGGCTGCTCTTCCCGCAGGGAGCCCATTGCTCTGGATTACTACAACCATGCCCGCTTCTTCACACCACCCAACGGTAAGGTCTCCACGTGAGTGAGACAGGTTTCTGCTCCTGTTCCGGGGCTGCAGGGAGCTCACAAGGCTTTTCTTGCTGAGATCTGTGTGTTATTGCCGTGTGGCTTGTGCCTGGGGGTTCACCCCTCACCGGAGCCAGCGCTCCCTCTGTTTGCCTTAGCGGCTACCGTGGGGCTGGTAATTGTGCTTATTGGGTTTTATTCCTCTCCATAAGAAAGGTCTCAATGCCTTAGGACTGGCTTTGGCCACTCACCCTCAGTTGGCTTTGTGGGTGGTGCCATGGCCAGAGATGCTCCTGGTTCTCCACGGCATGGGGGGTGGCGGGGGTCCTGTGGGGCAGCAATTGCACAGTTCGACTGCACTGGGGATGTCTCGTCCCTGGGTCAGTGCAGGCTGCCACCAAGACTAACGATTTTTTAGCTAATGTGTGTTCTGCTGTGGGGAAGACCCCTCTCCTGCAGGTGCTGAGGGATCTCCCCAGGTCACCTATGCTTCCTTAAGCCCTTTTCCCCTCTTCCTTCTCTCTGCCAGAGAAAGAAGAGGATTCCCATTCCTATCAGAATGTCATCATTGGAGTCTCTCACAGCTGTGACCCCGGTAGGTGTGTTGCTGTTGTGGTTCATACGTGTTGTACAGAGGTATCTGGAGGTGCAGCGAGGGATGGTGACATTCTCAGCCAAGGGAAAACCCCTTGTTCACAGGCTCAGCTCTTCCTTCAGCTCCATGCTGGAAGAACCGGGGTGCAGGGCCTGCTGCAGGCACTGAGCAGACCTGCAGCATTTCCCCTTTCTGCAGGAAAATGCACGTGGTGACACCTTACTGGCTGAGAACTCATCTCGGAGCTGATCCCTTTCATTAGGAGATCTCTGCAGCAGTTTGGGAGCTTTGGGGTCTGCATTGCTTCTCTAAGTCTTTCAGAGTTATGATATTCAGTGTTATTACCGTGTTATTTCAGTGTTATTGCAGACCGTGGTTGTAGCCCACAGCTCAGGTTTCCCACCGCATCCAGCCCAGTGAGCTGCTGGAGGATGGTGCTGGACCACAATGTCTGCTTAAGGGCTTCCAGCTTCTGGCCTGGGATGTTGCAAGCAAAATAGGAATTCAAGGTGGTTTCATTCAGCGACTTAACACAAAGCTTTCTGCGCTGTTAGAGCCTGCCCTGCTCCCACCTGGCTTTGTATGGAGTGAACAGAGGAGGCAGGAGCAGGGGGGACCAATCTGAAATGATTCTATGATCCCCATTCACGTCTGCAGATCTCCAGGCACACGGTCAGGGCCAGAGAAGCGATGAGGCAGGATCAGCAGAGTTGTGGTGGGACTGAGCTGCCCGGCTGGAAATTTGGCCGCATGTAGGAAGCGTTTGGGCTGGGGCAGTGGGAGGGGGGTTTCACAAAGGTCCATTTTTAGTCCACGTGCTCTTCAGCATCATCCTGTCCCAACTCTTCTTAGTCACAGATGACTCTGCAGACTATGAGAACAGCACTGCGATACACATATGGAAACTCCAGCAAGCGGAAGGTACGTTCTCAGTGGATTTTTACTATTTAGGGATGGGGCTCATGGGCAGGGTGCCTGTCATGCTAGATCAGAATCAACCATGCTCAGGGCAGCGCAGCCATTGCCCCCATCTTGAGTTATTTTTTCTTCCATCATCCGTGAAAAACACCTAAGGTCATGTGTAAATTGCTACACACACTTGTAATTGAACACTGCTGTGGTGGGACAGGGTGTTTCCAGCACTCAAAAGGCCATCGTGGAGGTGGCTGTCCCTGAGCCCTGACCATGGGACACTACAGTAGAATGTCGCTCTTTGTGTCCTATATCTTCTTATGTTTGGAAGTTGCCACGGTGCGAGCTCAGCCTTGTGATCCCCTGACACAGAAATGTGCAGCGTGCACACCCGGTGGGTCTGCCCACGACTCCACTGCAGTAATCATGGGCGCATATTTCTTAAACTAACCTTTAAACAGCAGTTTAATCTAATGTGTGGCTTCCTGTGAAGCGTAGGGGGTAGCCTGGCCTGGGAGACAGCGGTGAATGTACACATGTATATTGAAGAGCTTTCTGTCTCTGGTGTGGGAGCTGCCTAAGCAAACCGATTCTTGTTATCCTATTTGCACACTCTCTAGATTAAATCTAAGTCTTTCTCTTTTGGCTCCGAAAAGCTGTTCTTGTGTGCTGCACACAGAGTGTTTGCAAATTTTCAGTGATAGTTTTGAAGGCCCTTCAAGGCAACTTTGACGCTGTGACCTGAGGCTTCTTAGCCCAGGCGCCAAAATGTGTCAGCGCCAAAAGCTAGATACTGGCAGGATGCGCAGCGTGTCTATGGTGTGCACGCACTTTTAGATCAACCCGCTCACTGATCAGCGCTTCCCATCCTCGCTCGCAGCTCTGCAGACAGAAAGCCTGGATGATGAGCCAGACTACGTCAACGCGACCCCTGCGGCAGACCCTGTCCCTCTGTCAAAGCAAAGGTAAAAAGAGAGCAAATGGTTGATGTATTTATTTTATGAAATATGATATAGGGGTGGGAGGATTGTGGCAGCGTGGGGAGCAGGGACAGCCCCGACATACCTTTGGCTGATGCTAAGCTGTGACTAATGCAGACTGTGAATACAAAGCTCACAAAGTCCACGTCCCCAGTGCCACCTTCCTCCTATAACAAACTCAAACCTGCTTCAGAGCAGCTTTGGGCAGCACTGCTACGTGCTGCAGACAGGTACCCCCAAAGACCTCTGGTAGCTGGCAGGGATTCCCTGGTTCCGCAGAGCCTGCCTGCTCTGCTGCAACCGCACATCCTGCCCTGTTATCAGCAGCACCCTGATGCTGGTAATAAAGCACCACTCAAGGCAGTTAAAGCAAAAACCATCTGCAGAGAGCTGCAGGGAGATTGCATGATGCTGAATTAATGGGTCATAGAACAGTGCCAGTAAATGCATGGTAATGTATGGAAGAAAAGCAGCCCCAGATATACCAAATGCAGCGACAGGTTCTGTGTTAGGTGTTGTGACTCAAAATGGGCTCTCAGAGGCTTTGTGGAGAGCTCGTAGCAAACACTGGCTGAGTTCTTGGCAGATGATTCTCTGTAGATCACTGGGAAAAGGGCAAGAGGAAAATAAACCACCACTATGCTAGTCTTCACATGCTGGTTAGAGTGTCACCTTGCTCCAGACTATGACTACAACTCCAGCTGGGAGAGAGACTGGGACCAGTATTGTTCCCCTTGTCAGGTTTTTACTCTCTGGGAACCTACAGAGATCCAGCGGGATCGTCCTGATGCCACATGCTGGCAGCTCCTATTACTGGCTTTTATATTCCCCAAACTGTGGGCACTGGTGGTGGACAAACCCCTAAAATCAGATCTTTCTGAAGTTGTGCGAAGCCTTTAAGATTTGTCCCCATCACACAAAGCACGATCACTCTATTTGTCACATCGCAGCATTTGCTTTGAACTTCAGCAGCCTGTGCCAGCAGCGTTGGCTCTGACAAAGAGTGTGCTGAAGGGGAAGTTGATTTTTGGTCAAGGATTCAGTGTGTGTCACTCGTGGGACACAAACCACTTTCTAACATCAGACGCACATGGTGTGGCTGACAGCAAATACAGCTCAGGCTGGTGATCGCCTCTTCCCCTGCCCACAGTCCAGCCCCAGTCGCTGCCAGGATGCAGCTGCACACGAGAAACCTGCTGCTCTGTTTGCTGTTCGTAATGGGGAAGGTGCCCACTGCATTCAGAGCTGTGAGAGGAACAATCAGGGCCGATAGATGCCCAAAATATTTAGCAAAGTTGCTGTAATGACGGCGTTTCATTTGGTGGAGAGCAATGATCAAAGCAGCACAGGGGCTAACATAAAACCACTGCCCTGTGATAAGCGATGCTGCGAAGGTAGAAGAGGGAGGAATAGCTGTGCTGCAATTTGGTGATATGGATTTCCTGGGAAAACTCCAGTCTTAAGCCCACTAAGTGCTATCGTGGCTGTAGGTGTAAATAGCTTTTAGCAGCTCTGTAAGTAAACTAAAATTGCCAGTGCGCTTTTTGCCGTTATAACGATGCCTCTGCTAACAGAGTAATGCTATAAAAGCCCCATGTCCAACCAACAAATGCCAGAACAAGTTCTCCACCGAGGGAGAGTGAATTTGGACTCCTGGCACCTCTCTGCACTCTGTCCAGGGGCACAGCTGGGGCTTCTGCTTAAATGAGGATATTTTGTAGTATACCTCACTACTTGTCCCTGGAAAGAAAATCGAACAAGCAGCAATGTTAAGAAATTGAAAGGAGGGATTAAAAGTCAGTGGACTCACTATTTTTTCCCCTTTTATTTCAAGTGTTCTGCATAAAGTCTGAAGAAGTCCTTTGCTGAGCTGTAACAGTGTACACAGGGAGAGGGAAGTCTCCGATCCCTCAGTGAAATCTCTTCTCCAAATTGTGCCCGAGATCACGTCAAAGGGGTGCCGCTGAAAGGAAGAAACGCTCTGCTTGAAGTCCCACAGAAGTCCAACTGCAAACCTGCAACTGGAGAAAGCACCATGCCCAGCAGCGACCACGGGCAAGCTCGTTATCCCGTCTCGTTTCCCGGCACGTCTGCTTGAGGCAGGATGGCCAGTCCGTGCAATGTTTTCTCCTGTCAAGCACGAAATGAATCTTTAAATTGCTGAGCAGTAATGAAGCCAGCTGCTTAATTTGTCAGGGTGACTCATGCATGATGGTATTAAGACACAGGGATTATGTTCTGATTTAGCTCCTATGTTCTACAGAAGCGGTTTCCTGCAGAAGAGGAACTGGCAGAAGTTGTTTTTAGAACAGCAGTGGCTCTCTGGAGCTGAATGAGGTACCAGCCTGTGCACAAAAGCTAAAGACTAAAAAGGATTAAATCCCTGCTTTATCCACTGCTTGTAATTCACAGTGTTTCTGGCAATTTTCCTTGTTTCGGTATCTGTTTTATAATGATACGAAAACCCTGTAAGTATTGAGATGGTTCAAGCTACAGCTGCCAACCTCAGAAACTGTACCAGTCTTTCAGTGTTGCTGTAGGAACATCAGCCCTAAAACGTAACCCTTGTCTCTCAAAGCCTGATGCACAGATTTGGCACCGTTGTATCACTTATTTATTAAAATTTATAAGCCTCCAAAGAAAACATGACTTTTTATTATGGTTTGCTATGATGCACATATCTGCATGGTTGGGTGAGGCAGAGACAGGAGCACGTGAGCTGGCACAGAATGATGTGTGGGATCTTATGGGGAGAAAATGTAGCTCCTTAAAAGCCTTGTCCCTCAAAATCAGTTCAGAAAGCCGTGCTTCAAGAAGGGATGCAGCCCATAGTGACATCTTTGGGACTGGTAAGAGTGAGCAGAGAAGTGGAGCTGAGGGTGAGGGAGCTCTGGAGCAGGAGAAGGGGATGTCAGGTGCTTCCTCCTACAAATGCTGTGGCTGTATTTGCAGCAGAATCGCTGAGATCATGGGTGGCCACTGTTTGTGTAGCTGAAACAGTGGGTGGTTTGGAGTGTGGCTTAGGGGAAGAGTTACTTGTAGCTCCTACAAGTGTGTTTGTTCCTGCTTCCATAGGACTTTTACAACAGAGAAAACCTAGTGCGCTTAGGGATGTACACACACTGTCAGCTACAGCTCAATTTTCTGCTTACTCCAGCTTAGCACCTACTCACACCCTCTGGCTTCCTGATGTTTTAATGCTTTGCAAAAGAATTGTATGGGTGGGAGACACCAGCTTCCCAGGGAGCCTGGAGCGGACACAGTGACAGCCACAAACAGGCAAGGAATGGAGGACATGTCTTTGTAACTATAACAGTGTTCGTGGCCCTCGCAGGCCCATGAAATTCTCACCCTCGGTGATTAATTTGGTTCCTGAACAAGCTCCCACTCTCCATGAAGTGCTGCAGACTGTGGATTTTTTTGCTGAAGGGGAAAGGCAAGCCCTCAATGATGTGAGGGATGTTATACCTACTGGTGATTCATCTCTTAATTAAACGATTAGGAGAAGATTAGCAGCAGTAAAACATTATTGGCACAGAGTAATAGATCCAGCTAGAGAACTCCCAGAAAGTTCTAGCCGTTGGGTGACTGTGTGGTCAAAACATGAAAATACAAGATTTTTATTGCTTTCCTCACTAAGCAGGGAGGCGGATTAGACCAATTACGTTTTTCTGGTGTGAGGTTCCTCTACTGCCAAAATCTGAGTTTGAAAGTTGTGGAGCCAAAGCAGGCAGGGCAGGAGCTGGAAATGGAGAATCTTCCCTCCTTCCTAGGAGCGTGAGCAAATCCCTGCATCACAGCTCTCCAGAACTGCCAGCTGTAGAGAGAGGTAAACCTTTCTTAGCTTTACAAAGCTCCTGAAGCACTTCTCAGTGAGCTCATTATGCTGGAATGTACCCAGGGTCTGTTACGGGAACTCTCATCAATGTTATCACAGTCTTGTTCTGAAACACCTTAGGGTTTTTCTTGCAGTGGGTGAGTGCATATGTGTGTGTTCACTGGTGCACTGTCCTTTTAAGACTCGTTTTTAGGTGTGCCAGGATTTCTGGTGCTCAACCAAAATTGCCAGATCCTGTGTTGTCTGAACATCATGCAAGGAGAAAGGACATCCGCCCTTGGTCTCTGTATCTCTTTCCTCACATCAGGTAGGCAGCCAAGTGAGCAATTCGCTTCCTGTTTTCAATTTAAGATGCATTAGAAAAGTAGTTTTGGCACCACTGGCGTGGCTCGGAAATGGAGCTGGAAAGCTCCGCACTGAGTAACTGCCTTTGGTAGAACCGGCTGCATTGGTGGCCTCTTGGATCGACACTATTCCTCTTTAAAGTAAGTTTGATGATGTCCCCCAGTGCTGGATTAGCCTGGAAGAGTCTGCTCCAAACTCGAGCTGTGAAAAGCAGCTACTGACTAGAGTTGAGAAGAAAACCACTTAAACCAGGTAGGAGCAGGAACTTCTGTATTTCTCGCCCTTCCGCTGGCACCAACACAGCAAACCAGAGGATGCACGGGTAGGTACATTGGGGGGTAAGGACCAGTTTTACTCCTCCAACACCACATGTGCTATTTTTTGAAACTTGCACTATAACACTTCTTCCTTCCCCGTTCAGCACCCAGCAGATTTAACTCCAAAGCAAAAACAGAGTAGGCTGGTTGTGATGTAAAGCCAAAGGAAAATTAACCTACTCTTAATTTAAATGTGCCTTCTTTAAGCTTTGGGGGATAAAAGCTGTGGTCCTGTAGAGCAATCGGCTGCTTAAGCTCCTTAACATAATACTAAATTATTTGTATATTTAACAGTGTTTGTGCTAGTAGTGACAATTCACTCGCTGGGAATCAAAAGGTAAGCTCGATAAATATCGAGTGAAGGAAGAATGTACTTTGAATATTATATTCACTATTCTGTGAGCTATTTGCTTTATTCTATTTGGGAGCAAGGTCAAATGTGTCTGCGCTTTAGCTGCCAATTAACTTGCTCTCCTGCACTTTCAACACAAAACACTTGTCTTCAGGCACCAGTGACGTGCACCTCTACCATGCTTTGTTTGACTGCTATAAACAGAACACAATTATATTAAGATTGCTCTCCTTGGAGACACACATCTCGCATCTGATGTGGAGGTGGTCAAATTCATTTATATTTGCTTTCGCTTTGCTTTTCACCCTTTATTGCTCACCCGCACCGGTAAGGTGATTTCCAGAACTGAGCAGACAGGAAAGCATGATGCTGTAGCTTTATGGTATGCTGCAACTGTAGTAAATTGACTTTACCTAACCTGGACAAGCAGGAACAGAAAAGACAACTCAAATGCAGAGCATCCCAGAATTTGGTAAACTAAAAAAAAATCCGAAATAAATAGCTGGCACTATTAAGAAATGTGTAATATTTCATCTGTATATGTTTAGTGAAAATAACTTCCTTACCAACAGCACCCAAGAGTAGCACCTGCTCAGCATGCCTCAATTATAATTTCCTTAAATGCCTTATTTCATGCAAAACCTTCTCCTTGGTCTCAGCAGAACTACCACTCATGGCCAGGCTTGAAATGTAATCACTAACAACACGATTCAATTTTTGTTTCTTCTGCTCTTAGGTCTCAGTAGCAGACATAAGCAGTTTTGTTGAGTGCATTAGACAGACGTTATCGCTCTGGACTGTCGCAGTCCTCTCTTCTACCCCAGTTATACAACAGGCGAGAGTTCTTGGGGTAGATCTTAAAGTTTTATTGGTCTAAATAAAAGAACTACAAAACATTTTTACAATAGAACCTGGTTATTTTTCTGCCATTTAGCAAAGTGGGGGGGAACAGACTCTTTGCATGCAGAACTCGGGGCACACGGGGAGCTGCTGACCTTGCACCAGCCCTTCCCCTCCCAGAACGCCCCGTGAAACCCTTAACTCGCCACCGGGGCTGCCGTCTTCTGACAGAGCCTGGCCAGCAGTCCAGCCATCTGCAAAAGGGAGTTCACACCTTCTGCTATCTTCATGTGAGTGTACCCGATTTCCTGGGGATAAAGACATCATAAAAATCACCTGTTTTCTCCCCCAATCTATGTATAGTATGACTAACAACTAAATAGAACATAGCCCTTACTGAGAGATCAACTTCAGAGTCACTTGTACTCAAGAGAAGTGCATCTTTACATATAGACCAACTAGAATGCCTTTTTTTCCTTCTTTTTTTTTTTAAATCACAGCCCATATTTCCCCACTTCCCTTGCAAAGAGCAAGGTGCATATGCTTCAGGATAGGTTTTAAATCTGAAGAGTGATTCCATTACAGCCGTTTACTGTTTGTCAGCTGGCTGTTACTATAATATTTTACTATCTGTTGGAGGTATGCGCTTGAATAAAGTTCTCAAGGAGTTATCTGAGGCTTTGAAGCAAATAATAAATTCAACCAGCATTGTTTGTTATTAATTCAAGTTATTACTAAAGTGACTTTAGGCACTTCTGTGGGTGGTTGGACTTTAAACTGCAAATGACGATTCTTACTGACAAACTAATGATACAGAGTGGGGAAAAAAAGCAGTAATAAGAACTGGAGAAATACTTTTTGGCACTAATATATAGCAAATATCAAACAGAAAACCCTGAGGCTGCCCCTGTATTAGGGATCACATCCTCCTCTTAAAATGGCCCAAAAGACCTCACCAGCTAGGTTAGAACTAACCTTGATAAATTCCAATTTCAGGTACTCCGGCATTTGAAAGGTTTTACACACACGGAAGATGTTGCCAATCACATCTTCTGGAGCATAGCCAAGTCGCCACAGATGGGCAAGAATCTGTGCAGGCAAGAATAACCCTACATTTATCTCCAAAATTTATCAGGTAGTCAAGCATATTCACTTTTGGAACAGCTGTATAAACTACTGGAACTGCATGTACCATTTATCAAATGATTTAACATCAATTGTTTAGCAAGTAATTTCAATATAACTTGCTTTTTTGCTTGTTGGCTTATTCATCTGAACAAACCCCTGCATAAAAGGGGTTTAATTCATCAACTCATCTACATAGCATTGCCCTTATCTTGAAAAACAACTCACATTGTGAATTCTTCAAAACAAACAAGAATTCTGTAGAGAAGTGTCTATGCAGACACAACACGTGAAAACCAACCTTGTATGCTTCATCAATATTTGCATTTACGCAGTGCTGTATCATTTCTTTCACAAGCAGAGGATGAGGCTCATCACACACCTGTATCAAAGAGAAATATTACACTTCAAAATGTTAGAAGACTGCATTAAACCCCTGGTATTTTCACCAAGATTCTATACAGTTGAGGTGCTGAATCAGACACATTCTATAATACAGATTAAATATGACTTTTCTGGTAACAGTTATCCTGCCATGGCAGAGTTAATAGCACGAAGTAACACCACCCAAGTAACAGATTCAAAAGCCACCACTGTGAAATTTCCCAGCAGTTATGTTATTCGTGTGCTTTGAGAGAGCTGGAAAGCCATGAATTCTCAGCCGAGCCATTGGGGACTGCATCTCGCTCTCCTTTTTAGAAAGCACGTACACTTTTTTGCAGCCTAATGCTGTATTTGTTACACACATAGTTCTGTCTGCAAACTGGCAAAGCACTTTCAAAAGCTTAGATATGTGACTGAAGGTCTCATATAGCTCTAGTGCTAAACTTCCAGCATCACAGTTTTACACTATTACTAACCTTGAAGACATTTTCACTGTTTATAAAGCCAAATCCAGAATACGTGGACTGTAAGTTGTTTAATGCCTGTGAAACAAAAAATAAGACTTCACTGATTTTCTGAAGTGCTCTACTTTCCCTCCCCTCCTCAGGATGAAATACACTATCCAGAAAATGATGCCAAATAAGCAGTTTTCAGTTAAGCAACAGAGTAAACAGTAAACTTTGTTTCTTCCCGCATTTGATATCCAGTTCGCACTAATTCACTTTTAAGGAGCAGATCGACCTTAAAACCTCACAAACCAAATGGTTTAGTTACATTTGTATCACGGATCACATCCCCTTTGCTTTACATCTCTAAAGATAAATCCTTGAGACCCACAATTCAGTGTTGTTTTGCTTTTAAATTTTTTGCTTCTTTTACCTGTCTCATATCTCCTTGGGCTGTGAAGATAATGGCTTCTAGTCCATCATCTGTATATGGCACATCCTCTTTCTCAACAATTTTCAGTAGCCTTGCAAGGATTTGTGAATCTGTCAGCTTGGTGTAACGTAGCACTGCACACCGGGATTGAATGGGTTCTGAAGACAGAGATGCATAATTAGTATTTCCCACTTTTCTCAAAAAAATACTATTTGTTTTCATCTTGGAAGAAGATATCTCAGCTTTCAACACTTCGTTTTCTTTTAAAGGAAAAGAATGTCAGCTCCAGACAAAACATAGCACCTCCTTAAGCACTTACAACTGTCATAGTCCTTTACTTGAGCCCAGATGTGCTCCTTGAATTTTCCCAGATATGTGCAAATACATATGAAGCTTAGCTGCTCCCGTCCTCCTGCATTTCTGAATGTATCTTATTATGCTACATAAATGGCTAAACAGGAAAAGTCTAAAGGTCTACAATGTGTTAGCCTATAGGTAAACTTCTGTGTTTCAAAAAGCAGGACCACAAAAGGGATTCAATATCCAGTAAACAACACATGAAACATCTTAAACTCTACCGGAGCTGGAGGGAGGTTAAGCGCAAAGTATGAGAAATCTGCTTCTGCAGTCATGCATAGCACTATCCATCAAAAACAGCTGTTCAGGAGGTTCACTGCCTATGCAAATATACTTCTTTTATTAGTTGGATGTACAGGTGGTTTGATTTTTCTCAGATGTACCACGGTTCCTTGCAATGGGCAGGTCCAAGGTATTTCTGAAAAGTGCCTTGGAAGTTAGCAAATGTGACAAAAACACTCATGGACTAGCAGCACTTTACCTATGATTTTGTCAGAGGCATTGCAGGCAAGGGCGAAGCGCGTTGTTTTGGAATAAATTTCCATTGTTCTTCTCAACGCTTGCTGTGCTCCATCTGTCATGCTGTGGGAGAAAATAGGACAGATTTTGCCCTTCACTGACTTACAGGTACAGCCTAATAACTTTTTATACAAGCTTCAAGTTTAGTGATATTAAACAGTGCTTCGTAAATTACTTGGTATTCTAGCTTGATAAACTAAGCAGCCTTTTCTCATCATGTGAACACATCATCCTGCCATGCAGGTCATCACTGAGACCTCTGTAAAACTAACACGCCAAAATAAGTCATTAATACTCTGAAGAACACTGCTAAGAACACTACTACTAACATGCAGATGGAGAATGCCCCGTTTTCATCCAGTGAAATTGTCTACATAAGCCAGCCTCTTTTCCAAGGGAAAGAGACAGCAAATTGGAAGATGCTATTTCGTGTACAGCTAAATCACAGTCTGTTTTATCCCAATATTCAGCATCTCCTTTGAAGCAATGATATCTGCTTGATATGAGTAACTGCATGAGAACCAGAGTTCAATGCATATTTATTTCCTACCAAATTATTTTTGATAGCCTGATAGAAACATCTAAGACCGTCCAAGACAGCAGCTCCGCAGACAGCACAGGTACAGTACATTTCACATATAAACTGAGGTTCAGAAAAAACAACGTACCTGTCTGCTTCATCAAGGATGATTATCTTATGCCGACCTTTTGGAAGTGTGACCTTTTGCTGGGCAAACATTTTGATTTTGTTTCTCACAACATCAATGCCTCTGGAACAATAATTGAAATGATTCATGATCAGTTGAGTGTAATTGCATAATAGATTTTATTCAGCAGACACAGTGGCTGAAGCATTTCTGATCTCCCTGTTCTGCTGTTTGTTCCTGGCCTTCAGCAGTATAACCATTGTGAAACCATCCTGTAAGTCAGGCTGCCTGATTCAGATTTTAACACCAATAATCCTCCTTTTTGGAGGCTTTGAAAAAATAATTTAACACTACCAGTATCTATATATCTCAGTGCATGTATATATATTTATATATATACATATCAGTAACCTCACAGTACTGCCATAAAAGGACTTCTGTTTGGCAAGAGGTTGGGGCAATAAATGAACAAAGGCAGACACATTTGAGACAGGTTTGCTGTTCTGCCAGAACTTCACACAGCTACATCCACAGACACAGCTGTAACCCAGAAGAGTTTAAGAAAAACAGCTGGACAGAGTGCGTCTTATTAGCACAACACAGATGGTTTCCTAGACAGTCCCAACAGAGACTATGTTGATAGTCAGACACCAAAGATTGCCCACCTTTTAGGTGGAAAAACTGCATTAAAATAAGTACTAAAGGCCCTAATAGAGCATTAAGCCTATCACGCTGGCCTGAGTTGCACCAAAATTAAAAATGGATACTTGCTGCTCCATTAAAAGTTTGATAAAGTTTATTCATTCTCACCTGTCATTTGAGGCATTCAGTTCCAAAACAGCATCCTTTAATGCAGGACCAAGCAGAGCACGAGCCAAGCAGAGAATACTGGTTGTTTTACCTGTTCCTGGGGGACCCTAGAAATACAACAATGCAGCAACTGGTGGCAAGTTTAATGTCATTTTCTAACTTGTGCTCTCTACAGTGGTCCCCACTCATGAAAATCAATATATCCAATATATCAGGTACAATTCAAATCTATACCGTGAGACTATTGTGGTCAGATTTCAGAAGGCAGGACCAATGCAGTGAAATACAGTACAACACAACAATACTTACAGCAATTATAATATTTGGTACATTCCCCTCTTTTGCAAAGACCTAAGAAAGAATAATAAGAAGATATTTTATAAGGAAATAGTGGGAACACATAGTTTTCAATTCTCTTCTATTTAAAGCACAAGAAACAGTGCTAACCCATTATTTTCTTCCCTCATGCTTTAACATTTTTGAATCTTGCTGTTTCGTGTGTTTCTTTTTAATTGAACCATTAGAAGTCAGCCCTTAGAATAATATGTCACAGGTCTTTAGTACTCTTGCCTTTCCGTTGCATCTGTTTTAACTATATGCTTGCTAGTATAAGCTCTCTGTTAACAAATGCTGTGTTCACAAACTAAATTGTCAAGGAAAATATTTTTCTTCCAGACAAACATTAAATTTATGTTTCTTTCTGTTACATAAATTATATTTATTTATTTAAACAATATTATTATAACAGCTACAAATTTGCTAAGTTGTATCAAACCCAGGCCAATTTAAACAACAGCCCAATTCCAGAAGGTGTATTTGCTCAGAACACCACCCAAGCATGTCCTACAACACGTAATTTCTGAAGTTAATCAGAAAGTTTGTTTCCACATACTTAAGTATGGATGTAAAAATAAAAAATGCTTTTATTTGTCTGTTAATCTGTGCAGAATTATGTTTTCTGAACTACCCCAAAGGGACAGTTACACACCTCCAACCTGCTCACAGTATCTTCATTTCCAACTATTTCACATAGTTTCATGGGTCTGTATTTTTCCACCCTGTAAAAGCAAAACCCCCCACACTTCAGCACATCTAATGAAACTTCCATAGCGCCGTACAGACAGAAAAGGATTACATTAGACAACGTGGGATGAAGGTGACCTGATGCGTCTTTAGTGCAAACGCTGCAGGGTCCCCCCTCAGTGCTAAGTGCAGCATCCCACAGCATCAGGGCCTGAAGGGGCTGGGGCACAAGTGTGATGGGAGCAGCCGAGGGACCTGAGGGTTCAGCTGGAGAACAGGAGCTGAAGGGAGACCTTCTGATTTCTGAACTGCCTGAAAGGAGCTTGGAGCCAGGGGAGTCGGGCTCTGCTCCCCAGGAAAAAGCGCCAGGACCAGAAGAAACGGCCTCAAGTTGCGCCAGGGGAGGTTGAGGTTGGATCTTGGGAACAATTTCTTCCCCAAAGGGCTGTTGGGCATTGGAACAGGTTGTCCAGGGCAGTGCTGGAGTCACCATGGGGTAGTGCCAGGTGGGGTTATGGTTGGACTTGATGATCTTGGGGGTCCTCTCCAAACAAAATTATTCTGATTCTACTTGCATACTATAAAAAGCAAGGAGAAAATGCTCAACACGAACAGGACTGTAGTGCCTCAGTATGATGCCATGGCCAAGGGGACACACCACGTTGTCCACTCTCACAGTTAACACAAGGCAGGGCTGACTCCGGACTCCACAAGGCCTTGGTGCTTTCACCGAGGGCTGCGCAGTGCCCTCTCCCACCTCACTGGCCCCAGCCCTGTCTGGGTAGGTTACTGTGAACAGGTAGAGACCTCGCCGCTGCCAGAAACCCCCACTTCAGAGTCAGACCCAGCCCCTGCAGCCCGCCGGGCACGGGGGACAAGCCCACAGCCTGATCCACACAGTAGGCGCCTACAGGCCCCATATTGCGGCGCGAGCCCCCACCTTCCCGCCAACGGCGCGCCCCGCCCCCCGCTCACTCCATAGGCTACGCCACAGCAAGCCCCGCCTCCCATCACGCTCTGAACCAATAGCCGCGCGCCCTCCGTCTTTCCTCCTGCCCCTGGCCCTATCTCGCTCAATGGCCGTCCGCGCTCCCTCACAGCCGCCGCTCCCCCGCGCAGGCCGTGCCGCCTCCGCCGCTCACCAGGGCAGCTCGTAATGACTGCTGGCGGCGGGAGCAGCCCCCGGGGCTTCGGCCGATCCGCGCTTCTCGCCTGCCGCGGTCCCGGCCTTCTCGTCCTCGGCGGCCTCCACTTCCATCTCCATCCCGACGGCCGCTGTCTCCCTGCCGGCTCCGTGAGGGGAGGGCCGTGCTCCCGGGCCCGCCTCGCGGGGCGGGCCGGCTGAGGCCGGCGTGTGGGTTGTCCCCCGCGCTCCCGGCCCCTGTGAGGCCGCTGAGGAGAGGCGGGAGGCGGCGGGCCGGGCCAGGCCTGGGGGCGGCGGGCCGGGGTTAGCGGAGGAGACACTGGCGCACAGCACGGCTGGTGGGCTGGGGCTCGGCTGTTCTGGACTCTGGCAGCTTTTCCTGCCGTACTGACCGGTTAAGTGTTAAGATAATTAATAAAAAAAAAGTAATATATTTTGCATTTCAGGAGTCTAAACCTTTGTTTCTTCTTCTAGCTACCTTTATTTCCCCCCATAAAATGAAAACAATAAAAGACGCACCACAAAATACTGTAAGTAGTCATGTTATAATGGGGGAGTGATTCTGATGCTACCGTTAGGGTTTTGGTATCAATACTAGTTTTAAACCTTAGTAGTTACTGGGGTCTTGCTGCATCTTTAAGTTCTGCTTATGCTTCACATCATGACATTTGTGTTAGCTTGGTGAGAAGATCTGTCCTTCAGTCTGGGCTCTGATTCCTTGGAAAGTGTTTCTAATTGAAGATGGATTTGAGGCAGAAACTTGGAACTGATAGTTTTTGAAGCCCTGTGTGAGTGGTGATGCTCTAAGGGAGCAACTTCCTATCACTTACCACAACATTTGCCTTCTGATGTTACTGTTGGTGCCTGTTACTTGGTGTTCTGAGGTTGACATGTGGATGTTTGCAGATGAGAGCATTGCCCTCATCCTGTGGAGCTGGTTCTGTGTGTGGCCTGGCAGTGGAGTTTGCTGATTTTCTTGTAAGGCTCTAAAAGTCTAAAGGGTGAAGTTTTCCGTTACGCAGAGTGCAGTCTCCTATCTGAGTTTTCATGTAGGCAGAATGGTCAGTGCTTTAATCTTGTTTTGCATATTTTTTATTAATAGCTGTATGTGGTTCCTAGTGGTTTTAGAATAAGTGTTACGTAAAGGTGAGATTATAAGTGGTCTGCAGCATTTATGTGGCTGGCTGAATTAACTGTGGATTAATTTTGCCTCCATTGCAGGTAAAGTAGCAAATTAAATAGCAACATAATTATGCTGCATATGAGGGTGAGACAGTTGGCACTCTTTCACTATTCAGACTGTTTGTAGCACGCAAGCTGGATGAATACATTGTTCCTGTAATACCTCGAACTGACTGAGTTACTCTTGTCTTTGGATTTAACTTACTGCAACACTCAGCAGAACCTAACACGAGACACTATGGCTGCTTAGAGCGCTGCTGGTCACAAAAGTCTGTCACTACAGCACAGTGGACATGCTTTGGTTTCTTGCCAAATTAAACAGTTGTTATGCTCTTAGGAAGTACCAGCCTTTAGATAAGTTATAATTTCTCTGGGCAACATTAATTCTCCCACTATATGTGCAGGATTGCTGCTGATAAGCACCCAAAGGACAGGAAGAGAGGCTGTTCATAAGAACTGTTACTGAGAGGCTGATGACAGATGTTGCGATACGTTTCTGCTAACCAACTGCAATGTTTCTTTGTAGCACGGCGTTCTCAAGCACGGCGGTCTCTGTGCAGGCAGTAACTCCTTGCTTATCTCCAGTGGTTCTGTATTATATCAAACATGGAACAAGTATTTATTGAGGGGTCAATATTGGTAGGGATGTGTGGCAGGTGGATAGGAAGACCTGAGTTGAAAGATTTAACTTATCTGTCCCAAAATGTGAACTGTTTTTATTGTAGCATGTCTGTTGAGATCAGAGATTACACCCAGGATAAAATGAATTCCCAATTCATTGCTGAAATGGCAGAACTCTTTTAATGTGTCATCAACAGTGCCTGAACACACATGCATGCACTAGATGTACTATGTTATCCTGAAAGGATAATAACTCTGAATTTAAGATTATTTTTTTCTGACCTATCTCCTTCCCACTCCAAAATCTATAGGAAAAGGTTACTAAATATTTGTAATCAGTACAGAGTACAGATAATGGCTTCTTGGTAATGATTTGCTTAGCAAGCGGAATGCTAGTACTACTAGGAATGAAGGCCACCATGACAGAAATAAATAGTGATCTTTTGATTATCCCAGGGGCAAGAAGTCCCAGCTGCAGGTGCTTGATGTAGGGAATGATCCTTTAAAGACCATATGGAGATTTTTTTCAGATCAGCTTCAGTCAAGGGCTCATGCTTTCACCTCTATGGGGAAACTAAAGCCCAATGCAAGAGGTTTTGTCAGAGGGGTGGGTAAATGCAGAAGCTGTGGCAAAAAGAATTGCTGTTTTGCATACTATGGTTGGTGAAACTGAGAATAGCTTGTTTTGAACTTGAACAAAAAGTTGAAATTAGTGAAGGAGTTAAAAATTGAGACAGTAGTTGAAAACAGCGGAAAGCAACAGTGATGAAGTGATGGTGGGGGATGTGAGGTATAAAATCCATAAGGAAATGTGAATAAAGGATAAGAGAAGAAACTAACATTTGGGCAATCATTAGTGAAAAGTATGTATCCGTATTGCCTATTCAGTACAGATAAGTAATAAATGAATTATTATATACAGTGGTTTTGGAACAGAGGGGAGAATTGTTTAGTATTCAAGGTCATTTTGGTTTTGGGTTAAATCTGTGAGCTCAGCTTACCATTATTGTTAGGCCTAATACTAATATTCATTATCCAGCAGGTCTAAAAGGCTGAGGGCTGAGACCTTGAGTTGCAGCGTGCAGAGTTCCTTGGGCCGTCCATCGCCAGCAGCCCTGCAGTCTCCGTTAACGCTGTCACCTCCTGTTGCAGCCTGACAGTGTTCAGCAGCCTCAAGTAGGTCACGCAGCACAGGCGGTCTGGCTGTCAGGGAGATCCGTGGTGTGCGGACCCTTTGAGGATATTCCTTGTTTGCTTTCTCTGCCTTTCACACCATTAGGCTGGAGACAGTGAATGGATTCTGATGCTACTGACCATTTTATCTTTTGCTCACTGAAGCTGAAAGTGTAAAGCAAAGCTGGTACAAATACCAGGAGTGAAAGTCATGATGGGGTGGTTAGAAGGGGGGCAGGACTGGTGCTTTATTAAATGGGTCATCACTGTATTAGGGGGTTTTGGAGGCCTGGCACAGCTGTACCTGAGCTGACAAAGGTCCTGATGCCTGTAGAGCTGCCGTGCTTGAGCTCTAAGAGCAAAACCAGGGGTAACACTGTCAGTATATGCAGAGTATTAATTTGTTCTTGTAGCATCACATCCTCCATTCTTCATGTGTTTCTCCATAGAGGAGGTACAGTTGTGCTGCTCTGAGCTCATGTTATGTGTACCATTTAAAATTTTTTTTCTAAATATAATGGCAGAGGTCACACATTCAATCTCCACCAGCGCTGCCATCTCTGAGCTTGTCTCTGATCCACTGCCTCATCCTTCCTGCCACGTTAGCATCTCCAGGAGCTGCGGAGCAATGGCAGCTCACCAGAACAGGCTGGGTAAACACAGCATGACATCTGCCCACCCTGTTACCTTTATTTATGGCGTCTTATTGCTTTTTACATTATTGTTTAGTACCTGTCAATGCGTTTTTTAATGCTGTCATATGAAATTATAGGCAGCATGCTGCCCTAGTCTGCAGTTCGGAAAGTCACACTGCTAGATGTGAGGCAAATCACAGACTGTGGTGACAGAGTAACTGGGAATGGTCAATTTCAGCTTATTGCTACCAGGAAACTCTAATGTTTTAAATATTCACAATTCTTTTCTATAAGCACCTGAAAATACTTTAAAAATGGATTTAAGTCACCACAGTTTTAAGCCAGCAAAGCTTTATTGTGATTTTTCTGCATGTGTTGAGGAACAAATAATAACCTGTCCAGTGCTTTACACTAGGTTATAAGTACAGGATTCAGGACCTGCTAGTCCTGCTCTTTGGATGCTTAAGAATATCAAGGCAATTGTTGTTTTTGTTTTTTATTTTTAAGCACATAATAGTGCTGTATGTGCAGTACAAGACCAACCGTGGTTACAGCTTTAGTCAGTAGAGGGAGTGTGGACACCTGTATTAAAAGCCACATGGGGTCACCCATGGCAGCCAAGAAAATAGACTTTTTTGTAGAATTCCTCTTTTGTCTGTGGAAAAAAAAAGTATATTATTCCTAGATGCCAAAATGCGGCTGTTGGCTACTACCACTGCAGAGAAAGCTAAAAGTGTAGAAGCAGGGAATGATCCTTTGTGCTTGTTATGCTTTTCTCCTTGTGGCTGTCACCCTGTGAGCACTTGGCTGCTTACACCTGCAGCCTTCGGCTGGTGTGGAGCAGCACCTCTTCTCCATGCCACATTTGTCAGAAACTTCACAAGAAATTTGCAATGAAGTCAATACAAAGTGGATTTTTTTGGTTTTGTTTTTATAAATAATTACAGTATTGCTTGGCTTTTGGTCAGACACAGTGCAGCCATGATATGGCATGATATTTCAGTGCATCTGGCATTTATATTTACTTGTGTTCCTTCCTTACGTCAGCAGTCTGGTAATATTCTCCACTGACTACCCCTAATTGGTACTGCATGACTTTATACAATCCATTCCAGCTGTATCTAGTCTCTTAAATGATGGGCAAAACTTGATCAGAGTCCTTGCTTGGCTGAATGCAACAAAATAAATGTTAGATGAAATTCATTTGTGCTTGTTTTCTGTGTGTAAAAGATGGAAATGCAATTATGTTGTTATTTATCAGGAGCCCAGGAGTTATCAGACTGTAGCATTCTGAATTCCTTCAAGTCTTCAGAGCATGGATTTAGAAATATCGGAAGGCAGAGCTGCAATATTCCAAATTGGGAAGTTCCTGAAGCATAAAGGAGGAATTTTGCAAAATATTAAGGTAAGGGTATGATAGAGGAAGTGGGAAAAATCTGACAAAAATTGAAACGCGGTTGTTACTGTCAGACCTCTGTGTGTATGGGTGAATTTTACTTCAAATGTTTGGTGTGATTTGCCTAGATATGCAATGGAAAATAGGACTTGTACTCTCAAGATCTGCTGTAGTGGCTGTGTATCAATTCAGGATTTAAAGGATGACTTGGTACACTATATTAAGGCTAGAGCATAATACCAATATATGCTGTCCGAATTTGTTTGTCCAAAGAGAAAAGGATTTGTGAACCTTTTCTGAACCTGAAAACATGAAAGGGAAGAGTCCTGAATTACTGGGTGAAGCTGTATTCTGTTTTATGTGGTTAAGGTCCAGGGAAATGCAGGTCCTGCACTAGCTGGCACTGTGTGGTTTGAGTTGGGTGCAGTCCAGCGTGGTGCCAGGTCAGCCCTAGAGCTCCAGGCATCTTTCAAATGAGGTGTGACAGGACACTCCTGTGGAGGTAAATCTTTGGGTATTAACCCTGCAATCCAGGCTCTGTTCCACATGGGCTAACTCCCTAAATTTAGGGCTGCCTCCCTAAGTTTCCCTTGCCTTAATTAGGTTCAATATATCCTCTAATTAAAGACATTTGTTGTTCATTGTTGCTAGTGTTCCAGTATTGAAGTTATCACAAAAGTCTGAGAAGTGGGGGTGAGGAGAGAGAAAGTTTATTTCCTGCATTAGTCATTTGAGGTTTTCCCCTTCCAAATGAAAAAAATCATATCAGAGCGTGCCTTACCGAATAAGGGAGACTTATCTGCAGGTTTGAACACAATCGGGCTGCAGTGACTCCCCTGAAAATCCTCGATTTCCCTGCAGCCATTGTGAATTGGTGGCTCTCTGAAATGCAAACCCCACAGAAAAGGGCAGTAATTCCCAATGTTGAGAGAGCTCCACTGAAGCAGCAGAGTGAGTTGTTGCTTCATTGATGCTGCATCTAAGCGCTATGTAAAAATACAGAATATTTCAAACAAGGTTAGACAGTTTGCCCGTCTTGTCTAGTATTCAGTAAACCTCGCTATAATGGCTTGTGAAAGCATGAGTTAATCTAATCCATTAAAGTTAAACATTAGCTTGTATATCCTTTGTTTTTTATTTTTTTTACCTGCACTTCCTCAAAGTAGCTTGAACTGTAGCACAAAGGGAAAATCCTTGTATCAATCTCCTTTGTTTTGTGCATCTAAGTTATCTAAGAGCACAGAAGCTGTGCTTAATCAGCTTCCATGGTTGGTTGTGTGGTTTTCATGCTGCAAGTCACAGGATAAAAACTTTCTGTCAAAATTGGCTTGGAGGAGCCTGAAACCACTTCTTACATATGGATTGTTTATTTTTGTTTGGTAAATTGATGGACTGTCTTTAGGATATATCCAGGTACTTAAAGATACAACTTCTGTGTCATATTTTATAAAATGTTTTTGAGGTTCCTCTGGGTAAGTGTAAGACCACTACAATCATTATAACTCTTACAGAGGCCAGACAGATACTATAATACTGTACACCTTGCATAAATATTTGTGCTATGAGGATTTTGCTCACTTTTTATATAGATATATTATTTCTTAAAAGTTTGTTTTGTTTTTTCTTAGTACAGCTTTTAAAAAGATTTGAATTTTAAAAATGTCTGGTTTAATTGCCTTCTGGCTAGAGCACTTGAACTCTTTCTTGGTTCTGGGAGTTTACAAGTTTGGTTTTGTAGTCTCTGTTGTAGATACTTGTGACTAAGTTGCATTGAAGGGGGAATTGGGGTGCATGTGTTGGTAAAGGAGAAACTGTCAGTAACTGGAGAGCAGTCTCCTGGCTCTGAAGGCTGTGGTTTCCAATACCAGCTCAGATTTTGCCCTGCATGAACTTCAGTTTCCAGTGGGCTTTGTGCATTTGCATGCTGGAAGCTGCTGGATGCATTTGAGTGCGATTTTCAAAATAAGCTAATGAGAAATGAGAGTAGTGCAGGAGAAAACTCCCACGGACTTGAGTAAAACCAGGATTTAATTTAGGGATGATCTTTAAGGGTTTTTGTTGTTTTAAAATTTTCTTTCTACAACAGTAATCTCAGGTAATGCTTGCACTGATAGAGAATTATGTCTTCCTCCCCTTACCCCTCGTACCATAAAGACCACCCTAAAATAATTTATTTTTTTCTCTAATCCCATCACATTATTAATCCATATGTTTTACTGCCATGCAGGAAAGCTTTGCATATAAAATGTTGGCATTATTAAATGAATATCTACCACTGCATCCCAGGGTGCATTTTTCTGCCTCTCCTGATGTGTGGGATTTTTTATTGTCTTGGTTTTTTTCCCTTGCTCTCATTCTGACTGTCCTGCTACAACTTGCTTCTCATTTGCTCAGCCCTGCAGGGGAGCTATTCTGAGAGCCAATATTCATTAGATGGTAATTAAAACAATGAAGGATGGATGTTAATGTATAATGCTACATTTCTTTTGTAATTTTTAAGAGATAAATCTTCTCCTGCATGTGTTCTCTTTTAGGAAATCTGTCAGAAAGTAATAGGCAGTTTCTTTCTGTGCACATTCCAGAAATAAGCAAGGAGTTCAGGCTTCTCAGAAAGGTCTTTTCATAGTGTCCTGTGCAAAACAGAGTTCAGAAACAGTCAACCCTGATGATAAGTCTCATGAAATTAGGAACAGCCGGTGCTGTGTGTTAGGTTTGAGTTGTGAGGGGAGCAATGGTTGCTGTTCGGCACACAACTAGAGCTTACAGGACACTTCTCTGTCCCCAGTCAGTGGCTGAGAAATGACATCTGCAGCTTCACATTGGTCTTCTCAGGAAAATGAAGGACTGCAGAGGTTGTTTTTCCTGCTGATATTAAGGGTGCTCCTTGTTGGTGGCACAAGGAAATGGAAGAGAGCTGTCTGGCTATGTGGGAAGATCTCTTTTCCCAGGAAGGTGCTTGTTTGGAGCTGAGATGTGCTCCTGTTCTGAAGGCACACGCAAAACAGCCTTTAGGGTTTGTGATTTTAGGCCGTGAGAGGAGTGTGGCAGAGTGAGGAGACAGATGACCTGGAGAACTCAAACCCACAGTTCATGCAGATGGTTGGGGTATCAGCCCCTCCAAATCAAACCTTGCTGGGATCCCATCCTATGTGCATCCACACTGACCCTGCAGCACATCTTCCTCCTGCTATGCAGGAACTCGCTGCAGGACACCGGCCCAGTTTGTTCCCTGCTGCACTGAGTCACCATAAAAAACATGTAGGGGACAGTTTGCCCTTTGTGATCCTCCTTCCTATCATCTCAGGAAGGTCCTTAGGAAAGGGGGTTTCACGCTTCCACCCTCCACCCCCTCTTCTTCTGATGTCTTGGACACTCGCCAGCTCACCACCGACTGCCCCTGAGAAATATTTACTTCCTGTGTTTTTGCGTAGACCTCCAGAGGCCTCGTTTTTCATGAATAAAAGATGAGCTGTTCTCCTGAAGCCACTAAGGGAGGAAACCACTGCCAGCTGGTGTGGCCACTGCTCTTTATTGCTGTGGTTGCTGATGCCTCCGCCCTTGCGGGGAAAAAGCAGCTCCAGGGTTTGGTTTAGTGACTGTTTCCAGAGTGAACTGTGCTGCTGGAGGAACAGCTCACTTTGTAATACATTGTTTCAAGCTGTTTGTAACTGAGGAATTCAAATGTTTCAGATTGAATTGGAGCAGTACATGATTATCTTTTGCTCATGGCTAGCTCATGTTCAGTGTTCAGTCTGTTGTAACCAGCAGATATTTCCTTTTTTTTTGTGTATTTGTCCAGGTGAATGTAGAGTTGTACAATCACTTGACTGAATCACATCTTGATTTTTTTTCCATCTGTTTTCACATTTTACCAAGGTTATTTTGCATTAGCTTCGTTTTTCTGCTTTACTTGCAGTTCCTCTTGTTTTGGCACCTTGTTCAGATTTAGTAGACATGCTATGCAAATAGTAATTGAAATAATAGCATTTACCCTCTTAGTGACTATACTTGTGCTCCCATACTTTGAAGAGAGATCTTTATGGATGAGGTGAATGGGTACTGAATGCCACTTTCTTTCCTATATGAATAAATAGCAACGCATTGTCCTACCTACAAAAGTATTTAGTATGTTCTTGGGCTTTGGAACTGTTATCTCTCTAAACATAATTTGTCCTGGAGATTTCCCAGCTGCCAAGCAAAGCTTTTCATGCAGGTATTGCTTTTGACTACTTGGCTGGTGCCAGAGCTGAGAACAGAGGCTGATTTCTACACCACCATTGCTTCCCTCTCTTGATCGTTCTCTTAACATTGTTGCTGAATTCAGCACTCATACCAGCTGAGAACAGGCCAGTTTGCTAGATGTAAGTGTACTTTTATAATAGCTTCCAGGTCTACTGTGAGATTTAGCTTTCCAATCCTGCATGTATGCTTGCTACTAATATTTTGATAGAATCTTGAACTGGAAGGGTAAAAATTTCATTCACCCAGGCAGCACACTTCTTTGAAAAAAAAAAAAAAAAAGCATGTTAATAAACATCTATCTGCAAATGTTTGTATGTTTGTTCATGCGGGACATTTGTGTATGACACTATATATGTTTCTTTGTATAAATACAAACTGACCAGTAACTCAGAAAAATGTCTTAGACATTGAAAAACCCCTAGATGTGAAACACAGATTCCTCCACTCCTTCAGTGGTTATGTGATGATTATTCAGTTATTTCACCCACTTCTCTGGGTGCTAAAATAAAACAAATACAGTTGTTCAAGTTATTTGGTCAGTCATTCAGTTGTCATTAATGTAAGGTACATTATAGGAGGATTCTTAATCAGGTAAGTGGCTTCCCAAGCAGACATGGCTATATAAATTGAAGTGTGCACCAAGTCCTCTGTGCTATACTGGTTTTCTGAGATAACCCACTTTGTCTAATTGTTGAATACCTAGTTAGCAACCTCCTGAAATGCATGCTAACATCAGGGGATAAAGGTGCTGAAAGGCCAGAAAATTTTACATGCTGTCATTAGAGTGAATCTGAGCTGAGCTGTTGGCTTTCTCTGCCTTTCAGGAGTTCATGTCCTGTAGACAGATGATACAATAATACAAATGCCAGCTGCACTGAATTACTTCAGCTTTGGAGCTGGGTTGGAGTGGAATAGAGAAAGATAGAGCTGCATACACAATCTTTGTTGTAAAATGAATATACAGCAGCTATATGAATGGGTTTGATTGTACAGTTTCTCAGTCAGCTGCCTAATTTGGCTTAACTGTTAGTGGATGTGAAGGTTCATAAACCAAAATGCTCTTTATGAACACTCCTTGTTTCAGTGCATTGTAATATACACAACTCTGTTTCGTAATTGGCATCTTGGAATGGAAATATTACTATTATTACTTGTTGAAAATCACCTTGTGATAACGGTGCTACAGAATGTAGTACACGTATAGATACATGTTCATCGAGGAAAAGCAGTACAGATGAGCTAGACACGCCTCATCTGGTGGGACTGTAGGTTATAAATCGGTTTATTAGAGCTGGAATTTTATGGAAATGAATGATTGAAAAGAAATCTCAACTACCAGAAACAGTCTTTATTTGCGCAGTACATCAGTCAGTGTAACCTTGAGCAAGGCATTTGACTTCCTTATGCAGCTGGAGAACAGGCTAAAAGGCAGGAATATAATTGGAAAATTAAATGCTGCAGCAAAGTGGATCTTTCCTGTGGAGAAAAAGTATTTACAAACTAAAGGCTTAGTGCTGTCTCTAATGGCATCCCATTGCACCTGTGTTCTGCTGCCTCAAAACCATATAATGCAGGAAAGGTTTGATGCTGACAGGGGTCCGTGCACCTGCAAGCTGCAGTACAGCAGTGCACACTTGGTATGGAGTTGACTTTCATGATGTGTCTAATCTGATTAATTTCATGGGAATTGTTCCTACATGTGAAATTAAACCTGCCCTTTGGACTTTTGCTAAATTGGGGCCTCAGTTTGCTACTGAAATCAGCAGACTGGGAGCATGATTTGCTTCCCAGCACCAGGTGCTTGGATGTAATTTCATTACAATGAGTGACAAAACCACCTTTCTTGTTGATCTAATCATGCATGTAGGCCAGAGGGTTGTGGAGGTGGAAAATGGTTGCAAATACTCTTCTGCTGCAGAGACTGGCTTCCAGCAGAGCTGGGTGGCAGCACATCCCAGCTAAGCCATGGCTTTGGCAGTCTGCAGGCACAGCTCCCGTGAAAACAAATCCCAAATTGTTGTGGGACAGGTCTTGTTTTGTGTTTGGAATGGCACCTGCCTCCTTCAAGCCCACACTGGTGTCGGAGAAGCATTTTATCCTTCTGTCTGCTTCTGTGATACACACAGTATTTTTTTTAATGCGCTCCACACCTCTCAAAGCAATACAGTCTCAAGGCAGCAGTGATGGAATCAATCCAACAAGGTTCTAGTTTCTTTTCCTCTGCTGTCTAGATTGACCTGCTTATGTGCTTCTGGATCTACCAGGTGGACAAACAGATTTTTAAATACAGAGATGTGAGAATAGGGAGAGTGAAACCGCCCTGCAAGTTGGAAGTGCTGTTTACAGGGTTTAACACCAAATATCCTCTTTATTTTGTATGGAAACAACTGCATGGCAGAGCCCTGGATTACAGATCTCCTTGGGTGTTCTTCCCCACATCAGCCCTGGGCAGGGGCATCTGCATGAGCTGGGGACTGTAAGTGTGGAAATTATCAGGTTGACTCTTTGACTATTGGGACCTGAAGGTCACTGCAGTATGTCATTCTCGAGGCAATTTTCTCTGGAATTGCAACATGGTCATGGCTTTGTTTTATGACCTTGATACCACAGAGTATTAATAACCTCTTAAAACAAGCCCACTTGCAAAAAGAAAAAAAAGCAAGGAGATCTGATAATTTGTTAGGTTTTTGTCAGTATTTATAGTCTGCTGAAATATGTGTGTGTTTGTGTATGGATGTGAGTGGGTGGGCTTCTCTGCTGTACTTGCCTGTATCCAACAAGGAAATGAATTTTCAGTCTGTTGGGAGGGCAGTTGTTTCCATGACATTTTAAGCCCAGTTTGTGAATATCTTTTTTCTTTAGCTATACATACAATCTGTATCCTAGATGGGTGTGACATGGCTTAATTATTATTTTTAAGTGTTTTTAACTTACAAAAAGATACCATTTCTTATTTCCTTTCTTCAATAAATATCTCAGATAGTAATACACTGTTTCTGTTCTTTTGCCACAAGCATTCTGAGATGTGTTGCAAGGAATATAAAATTAAATGTACAGGCGAATCACCTACCAGAGCGGACTGTTCAAGTGAACATCCCCTCTGAGGAGCTGGCTGTTATCACAGGCTCGAAGGAAAGAGAGGCAAACCTTAAGCGTGATATCAAACAATTATAGAATCTGTTCAGAAAAGTTTATTTCACATCAAGAGTTAAGGATTGTTTCATACTTTTTAATTCTAATTAGGACTAACATAGCTACAGCTGCAATATCACTATCTTAATTACCTTTAATATGTTCTGGCATTATGTTCCACGGCTTAATTTACTTTAATTGTATTTTTTCCACTTGTTAAATTTATATTTGTTGCCACCCTCCTCAGACTGTTTTGTCTGAAGAGGGTAAAGGAACACACAATTCACCTCTTTTCCTTCCTTTCTTTTACATCTTCACAGCTAAGGTGTTGGCATTTTCCACCATCCCAACCTGAGACACTTATAGTACATTTTCACTGTCTGAAGTGAGATTGCAACACGTGCTGGCGCAACTGAGCCCTGACATTTGCAGAGACGGACATGTAGCGCAGTCTTGTCAGGAATATTGGGCATAATTACCACATCCCCTGTTTCCGAACATGGTTCCTGTGTGTCTGTGTGCCTTTCATTATGAGATGGAGTAAGCGTGTGCTTCATGGGTGCTGTGAGGGCTGTCGTGTTAGTGGCTGCTGTGCACCCTGAAGATGAGGGCTGGCTGTGAGTCCTGGCAGGACTGAGCATTTGCTGAGTTCATTGAGCTTGTCTATGAGTATTTAGGACTGAGACAAATACTAGAGTAGGCAGCATAAGCTATTTTAACATGTACCTTCTACATTTGATCTGGTCAGCTCAAAGCACTTTACAGATCAGGTTGGTATCATTGTGCCTCTTTGACTGTTGGTGAAAACAGTTGTTGAGACAGGAGTTTCCGTTTTACACCACCAGTAAAACCAGAAACTGGATTAGAGTCCAATCATCATGTGTCCCAGTACAGTGCTCTATGTAAAGCCACACTGGTGATTCTTCCATATTAGAACATATAATACAACTTATGTAGTGCAATTGATGAAGCTAAATTGGCAGAAACTGAAGAAGTGTGTGCAGGTTCCTGGATCTGGATTTTATCATGGTATTTGACAGACAAAATCCACATTATAAGGGATTTTCTGTAATAAATATTCTAAAATGAAAATGGACACCTGGCAAGGATCGAGCTTTTTCAACCTTTCTGTATCTGTTTTACTAAGAATGGAATTTTTGGGACTCATTACTGCCCTTTCCGTCTGGCAATCACTGCAGCAATATCCAGTTGGTGAGTGAGGTCATTTGGGGCATCTTGCTGCTCTACTGGGACAAGACATATTCTTTTTCTGTAAAGAAATAACCTTGTTTTTATGAAGACATCACACTGGTTCTTTAAACCTTTTAATGTCATACTGAAATATGACAGCTGGGATCAGTGGATGGTTGAATGGGTTGATGGGGGAAACATACTATGGTGGGAAAACCGAAATTCTAACATATGGTAGATAGTTTCTCTGTACCAGAATAGCATGCTTCTGTTGCATGGACATTTCTCTGGAAAGAGAACAAAATGCAGTTTAATTACCATCCAGTGCTCTCCTAGAGACAGGATAGCAGCCATTCCCCTGCATCACTGCTGAAACAAGATGTGCTGTGGGTTTTGAGCTGTGTATTTATGCTCATTAGTGTGGTATTTAAGTTAAGTTGCTCAGAGTTGTTGGTTGAAACCTCTCCTTAATTAAAAACATACGTATGTTTGCGGGAAGCAGAGGGCAGCTAGTTGTGCTGTGGGTGGCTTCCTACTTTTTCTGTACTCCTTCTGCCCTACACAAGAAAATTGCTGATATTCCACACCTCGGTATGGAGCCAGCAGAGCTTGTGAATGTGGACTTACATCTGATCCAGCAAGCAAAGCTGGCTGGGAATAACAAGCTCATCGACTGCTTTAATGACTGGAAATTAGTGGACTGCATGGGACTTTAAGTTGTGTCAATGACTTTATGCTTCAGTTTTCTCATCTGCAACTTGTTACAAAGATCATTTCTTGTGTGCTTTGAGATCTTGTGGGAAAGCGTGCCTTATGTTAAATTACAGTGTCAGTGCCTTTTTGGGGATGGCCTTGCTTTTTTGGACAATGCTAAGAAACTGAAGCAGCAGGACTGGGTGTTTCAGTGGTCAGTGCCCATAGTCAGGCCAGCTGTCCTCACCAGCTCTGTACGTTGCCTGCTGGAGACATTTAGCAAGTCTGGCTTTTCTCTAAGTGTCAAAATGGGAGCTCATTTCCCTCCCCTTCCCCAGTAAACACAGTTTTGGTCGTAGGTGCTGAAGTCTTTTTTCAAGTTCTAGGCACAGATAGGAAGTTTTTTCGTCCTGGCTCCTGTTCCTCATCTTTGATCTTCTAACACACTTCAGTTCATGCAAAGGAAACAGGACTCTCTTGCCTCTCACAGGCGCTGCACATTCTGTAGCTCTGGCAGAAAACATCTGGTGCTTCTGTTTGGTCTAAAATAGTATTTGTGTCAGGGCCCAAACATCAGAAAAATACGCTGTTTGGGGGTTTTTTGTTTGTTTGTTTTGTTTTGGGTTTTTTTCCCATAAAGGCTGGCTCCAATTTATTACAGACCATGTTTGACCAGATCCGAGAAAACAATAAATCTTTGCACCCCTGACAACAAGGAGAAAATTCTGGTGGTACGGACTTGGAGCAGGAGCAGAAGAGGGGAATAATTTTTTGACATACAATGAAAAGTAGTAAGTGAACCAAAAGTAATTTTGATTTGCGATGTACAGAGACAGAGCTTGGATGGTTTACAAACAACCGGTGCTGGTACACATGATGCTCTGACAACTGGAAAAATGTAGAGTTGCCCCATGATGAGTGATCTGTGTCTACTTGTATTTTCCTGAGGATACACTGAGTCACATGGAGGTATATGAGAGGCTTTATAAAACAGGCTGTAACTTCACCTATTGAATAGGGTAGAGGACCCTGTGCTGAGAGCTCAAAGGTTGGATTTCTTCTCTGGATTGAATGTATACAAAAAGAACTGTGTGAACTGAGTGATGTAAAACATGATAATGCCTAGAGTCTGGCCACCGAGGTTCTGCACCCAGCTGTGCTGCTGCCTTGGTGTGGGCCTTGGGAAGATAAACTAATCTCTTCCGATTTCAATTCCTGAGTCTACAGAGATGTTATACTCATCAGTGCCAAATCTCCCTTCACTCTCTCCATATTCTGATCCTCCTACGTTACTTTCTTTAGCTCATGCTTAGTTACAGATGTTCGACACTGATGTGTAGGTGTTGACCAACATATTTCTGTTTCTGCTGGATACTTGTGGACACGTTATTTTTTCTCTCCGTGACTTAATTCCTCTGTAAGGGGCAGCTTCATCTTTAGATGAAAGACTGGTAATAATTTACTGACTTAAAAGAAGAAAAAAAGCTATTCCAAGTTCTCCACTATTTTTTGATCATGCAGTGTCATCCATTTTACTGTGTTGCATCTGTGTGGAGTGCTGTCCCACGTTCCTCAGAATCATTGCTACTGCAGCAAGGGGGTTTACTTTAAAAATGTAGAACAACAGGAACTGGACTGTGCTAATGATTAAATTTTACTCATGGTTGAAATATAAGTAACAGTTAATGCACTAATTTCAGTATAGGAAATACACTAAAAAAGCAGTAAGAACTCCTCTTGATCTTCATAATTAATGAGAACTGCCATGACCCTTCAATGTATTTCCACCCACACTTTCTCTTTTGTTAACAAGTACGTAGGAACACACAGCAATCAGCCTTTCTGAGCACTTTCCATTGCACTGTACAAGCCACACGTGTTCCCCTGAAGGCTCCTGGGGCCAGATCTCACCTCTGCTGAATCCTGGCCAGCAGTTTCATTTCTTTCTGTGAAACAGAACAAAATCAGGCCTGCAGTTGAGAATGTACCCAGCACACGTCTGATCTGTGTGCACCCAAATGAGCATCGTCATCTGGGCTGAGCAATTCTGGAAGGAAGATGAGTGGAATTCATATCACTTATCTTTAAACATCTCATTTGGCCTAATTCTTGACTAGCCCTGCAATTCACAGATGGAAACGGGCATGGTTAGAGAGCAATTAATCCATTTTAGATGTCTGCAATATGATGAGGGGAATTGCACCCCAGTGCCTGTTTCTCTGCAGTCATTACATAGGGAGTCTAGACAGTTGGCTCAGATATAGATGTCTGAAAATACGTGAGAGGTTTCTTTCACCTAAGGAGTTACAACAGAATCCGATGGATATTAGAGGCTTTGCAGTGGCTCTTGGTTGGATAACAAACACCTGAAAATATGGTGGCACTTGGCTGAATTGTTGTGACTGTGCAAGACCTTAACAGTTTTAAAGCTGTTTACATGAAGTTTCTGAACTTTAGTCTTGGCCTAGAATGAGTAAGGCCTAAAGCACTCTCTGATCCTCAAGAATTTCTTTCAGCAGCTCTGTAATCAAAGGAAAATAAACCCAGCTTTTCTTTAAATCACTGTTTTAATCTTGTTTTTCCCACCAACGCTGGAATTCTGTGCTCTGCCATCAAAACCAGCAGGCTATTTATAGCATCATCTTGATTGAATAGTAAAAACTTTGGGTTTTTTTGAGGCTGCCTCTTTGAGATGATAGAAATCACATAACTGAAAGTTGACAATAATGATGTTGCACAATATTTTCTAGTATAGTTGTTTCCGCTACCATGCAGATCCCACAGTGCGTCAGCAGGGCAAAGGAGTATATTTGGCAGAGATTTCTAGGTATGTAGTAGGGAAAATGCTTAAAGGATTCAACTCCGAAGCTTTTGTTGGCTTCTGTGGTCTTGATGTCACCACTTCATGGGGCCTGCCTGTGCTCTATGGAGCCTTTAAAAGGCCTTTGGGGAACATGTGCAGGATTGGGGCTTTAGGAAGTGTAACCTATTGGTACGTGATGAATCAAGTGTCTCATCAGCTCTTTGTGGAGAGCTGCTTCATCTCCTGTTGCTGCATAATTAAATGGATAGACACTTGAATGCTATGGCCATTTGTAATTTGCTATCTTTATTCAAACAATATAGAAAACAGCAAAACACAAAGTGTTTGCTTTTTTTTGTTTGTTTGTTTCTGCAGGTGCATGCAGGAGTATTCCCTTGGTTTTTACATTACTTTGTCTGTGTAATGCTTCAGTTTGTCAGGATAATTTAAAAGAAAACAGCCGTGAAGCTTTTTACTGATCCCAACAGCTAATGCAAATACTCACCAAATCAGAATAATGGATCAGTCAAGCAGAGACAGTTTTGACTATCTGTGAGAAGCCACTTTTCAAAACAAGATCTATATTATACCACATAAAATAGGAGAGTAGTATACAGCAAGAGGTTTATCAGGCAAATGTGATAGGCCAGAAATGTCAGATTGCATACCAGCTTTCTACATGGAATGATTTAATTGAAAGTCGTGGCTCTGCTCACCTGTGTAAAATTAACAAGTCCTCATAAATTCATAGGCTGAAATTCAAGTTGGGAGGGATTACCAGTGCAGGGCTGTTTGCCCACACACAGCCCCTGTGAACAAATAAATAAATAGTTATTGGGAAATAGTAGTGCCATTCTGCAGAATGATGGGATTTCAACATTTCTTTTCATCCTGAAGCTTTGTTTGTGCAAAGCAGGTACAAAAAAGGCTTTGTGGGAGAGCACTTGATGGCAAAGACACAAATTCAAGCCTACAGGTACTTCAGCCACATCACTGCGAGAGCTCTGGCCCCAGATGATCTTTCCTTCTCTCCCTGGAAATTCCCCTGAGAAAGTCTAGTCAGAGAGGCAGATTTGTCAAAATGACTCAAGGAAAAGACTTAAGAGCTGTGAAATTTTCCCAGCTTCATCTTATTGAAGACAGTGGGCTCGATTCTCCTCTTGTTTTTGCATCATTTCTGCAGAACACAGGGAGGAGACCTGACTCCGTGGGGCAGGGAGCACGCGGTGCCTAGCACAATGGCCTCGGATTGCAGGACGCCTTGAATCACTACTATATAAAATATAATATCCATTACATTACATGATTGTTTGCACACAGATCCCTTGGGATGACAGAAGTGCTTGTAAAATTCAAGTTTCTGATGCTGAAATGGAGAAGCAATGAGGAACATGCCAGTTTGCAATGAGGCATTGTCATTCCTGGGTCCCCGTCCTGTGACAGCTCGAGACCGAAGATGGGAAACGGCATTAGGCTGCTGCATGTACCACAGGCTGCGGGCAGGCAAAATATAACCCCAGACTCACTGACATCCTTTGACATTGGGTTGTAAATTAAGTGTTTGTATGAAATTTTTTGTAACAAAAATAATTTAGCATTAAATTGTGTAATGGATCGAAAATGAGGTTTAACTTCTGAGCAATACCTGATCTGAAATCCCACCCTGAAGCACCTGAAAACATTAAAGAGTTATTCGGGTTTTTTCAAAACGGCTTTAAATTTGCACTCCTCCCTCCTAAAAAAAAAATTGCATGGCTACATGTAGCGCTTCTCGTTAGTCTTTCTGGAGCTCGCAAAGGGATGTCACCATCATTGCTCCCATTTTGATAGGGAAAGAAGCTCTGGCCTAAGGAGATCAACTGGCAGAGCTGGCCAGCCAGGGCCAAAGCTGGATGGAGAAGTGAGACCTCCTGTTGCAGTCCAGAGCCTGATTCACCAGGGACCTTCTTGTCTGGCTCTCCTGGAGACACACCGTCTCTCTAGGCAACTATGGATTAGAGAGGAGGCAAATTCTTGTATCCAGAACCGCAAAGCAATGACTCGATGTAGGGAAAATATCAGGGAAAGATAGTGAACTAGCCGTTGAAGCAGAGGCGGCAGAGTCAGGTGCTTCAGGTTCTATTTTTGACTCAGACCAGCCATCTCGTTTCACTTCGCTTTGGCCTCCCCTCTGCAAGATGGAGAATGAGGATGCTTGTGGCTGCCTTGCGCCGATTCATTGTCTTGCTGAGGCCAGGGCTGTCAAATCTCATATTGTGGATGATGCTCAGCTGACTTCAGCTTCATTCTTCTCTACTTTGTCACCTGCATCTCCTTCACTTGCGTCTCCGTTGTGCTCTTCTGGGCCCACACGGAGGGTATGGAGCAGAGTCTCAGCACCAAATTTCAGGAGTGTTGCCAAGTGGGACTCTACTCTTCCACTCCTGTCCAAATTAAAGATGCAGTCTCGGGGCACAGGCACTAGGGATGACCCTGCCCTGTTACATCTCCAGTGAATGTCAGCCCAGGTAGGACTCTGGGGGGTTATCCTAGAGAGCTGGTGAGGGATCAGTCAGCAGCAGCTCAGCTCAGCCCATCCTTCCCAGCTTTGAATGAATGAGTTTCCAAGGCTGCGGGTAAATTCTATTTGCTGCATTCCCCAGAAAATCCCCGATAATTAGAGCTCTTTCCCTTTTTTTCTAGGAAGCACCTCCACCTCCTGCCCTTCTCACATCAATCGAATTTGCTACCACGTAAATTCAGGTGGCTTAGAGAGCTCCTCCTTCCCGGAGACCAGACCAAGAGCTGCGAGGAAGGGAGACCGCATCTCAGCCGAGCATAAAGGTGAACTTCATTTTTTTTTTTTTTTAAAGGAATAAGCGTTAAGGGCTGTAGGCAGCCAGGAGGAGTCTCCGCGCTGCCTTTCCACCCTCCCACCCAGCTTCCGGCGGTGCCGGGGCCCGGCAACCAAGAGGATTTCGGCGCTGGGCGGCCCCGGGCCGGCCCCTTTGTTCGCGCGGGCGACAGGGCCCGGCCGTGCCCCCGCAGGCAGCGGGGAGGGACGGAGAGAGCAGCGCTGCCGGCCCAGCATCATCATCCCCATCATCTCCCTCCTCCTCCTCCTCCGCTCCGGGCCGCCCCCGAGCTCCCTCCTTCCCGGCTGGGCTCCGCGGCAGGGAGTGGCACGGCGGCCGCCTGCCAGCGGCTGCAGCCTGCGGCGGCACGGGGGCTCCTGCCCCGCTCCCCGGCGGCTGCGAGGGGGTAAGGGGGGGACCGCGGCGGGAGGGTCCGCGGGGAGGGCGGGGAGCGGCGCTGCGAGCCCACGGCGCGCCGGCAACAAAGGAGGGGATGAATGAAGTCGGAGCGAGCTGGGGCTGTGCTGCTGTCAGCCTTGTGGGAGGCTCGGCCACGGGGCTGTATTGTCCTTGGCCGGGGAGGAAAGGCGCCGTCCTTGCCATGGGCTGCGTTTTGTGTCAGGAGGGATGATGCTCCCGCCGCTGTCGTACGGGTTCTCGCCGCCTTTGCAGCCCCGAAGGCCGGGCGGGAACGGGGACACCCACCGGCCGAGAGCCGGGAGCTGGCGGGGGGGCTGCCTGGTGCATACCCACCTGCACCCGCACCCACCTGCACCCACCCCCGGGCCACAGCCCTGAGCGGCACCTCTGCAGCTGGGTGTTGTTTTGACGGTGAACACACCCGCTGGGTGACAGCGAATGTGGGGGCAGCTGGAGAAGCAGGGCCATGATGCTGGGAAGATGGAGATAAGGGTGGGTGTCATCAGCAATTGCTTAGTGCTGACTGTTTTTTGGTTTTGAAAGGGGAAGAAAATTTTCTTTTGTCTCTGCAAAGCTGGACTACAGCTTGGATTTTTGTTCTTTACTGATCCAGATATTGACGTTAATGACATACTACAGGATTTGATGGTTTGGTTTTTTTGTTTTTGTTGTGTTTTTTTTCTGTTGTGAGGAGATGTGCTGCTGCTGAAGGCCCAGCTGGATCGGGCTGCTGCTCAGGTTGTGAATGCAGGGCAGACTGAGCAGGTCTCTTCCCCTTGCATCTCTGACAGAAACCAGCAAATGGTTTGTTTGGGGGGGGCATCCAGGGATGGAGGCAGAGGCGGGGTATCTAGGCAGGCTGTAACATTTGGGAAGTGCCAGGAGACAAGGCATCATGTCAGCACTGAGTGTTATTTGCTGCTTTGTTGAGCATCAGTCTCGTAGGCCTGCAAACCCTGTCTCAGGACCTCATCTTGCTGGAATGGATGTCAAATTTCACCAGCCCATTCATTACTGTTGACCAGGAGGGTTTCCTTGAGGGTGACTTGCAGTTTGAGAAGAAATGGTCTGTGTGTGGACAGGGATATATTCGGGGTGCATTCTTGGCCTTACCCTGTGCCCCAGCACCTGCTAGGCATCGTACCTCTACCCAGTAGTGCTCCAAGGGCGCCTGTTTAATCAGCACGGGTCAGTCCTGCCATGTCATTGCTGGGGAGGTGATGCTTTAAACACAGTGCAGCTGCCTGTTCTTAAACTTATGTCTGGGATTCAGCACTTTAAGAAGTTACCTGCCTGCTGTTAGAGCCTGCATCAAACAGCAGTGTTGTCACAAAAAGGCGTCGTAGTGCCTGTCAGAAATCACTGAGAGCACGGGACTTCAAAAGCTCAGCTCCGAGACAAGGCACAAGTTAAGATGTTGCACCAGCCATTGAAAGCATGTCAGGGGGAAGCTGTACTGGGACCAGTCTGTCATCTCAGGAACCCTTGTCTGTGGGGCCTGCCTTCAATTAAGGAAAATCCCATGTGTTTCAGGAGATGCTCTTAAGATAAGTATGAACTGGATTATCTACTGAGGCCAAGGGTTGGTCTGTGCTTCTCTTCTGCTTTGGAGGCTGCCATCATTTACTCCAGCAAGTAGTGGTTCCTGGTGTGTTTCCTCTTTTTCGTCACTTGTGCTTTTGCTTTGGCAGAAGAAATGATGAAGAACCTGAAAGAGGGATTTTCTACTGTAGGGTATGATGCCAGTTCTTCTTCCCTTATGTTAGGAGGTGGTTAAAATGGGTAAAGGCACGGATTCCACCTCCTTACTGAGGTTGCTGGTTTTACTTATCAAATGCCCTCTCTATCCATGAAACCCGGGAAAATGAATAGATTTTTTTTTTTTTTTTTTGGGGGGGGGTCATTACAAGACGCAATATATAAAGCAAGTTCCATCCACCAGATACATGGTGTCAGTAGCAGAATGTCTACAATGCATGGCAAGATTTATGTAGTTCTAAAACTCTGGGAAAGCCCAGGTATTGGGAGCTAGACCTGAACATGACTTGTTGTTAACCTGTGGTATTTATAGAGAGATCTATTTTTTTCATAAATATATTTTATAAGTACCTTGTGAGCAGTTGCCCCCCTCCATGTCCCAACACAGGAATGGCCAGGGAAGTTGCTGATATGCGGTGAGAAAATGTGTTTTCTGCTGCTTATTGCTGAGTTGGACAAAAATATCTTGCTGTTGTTCTTTTATCACCGTTCTTGTGATATTTACAGTAGAATTTCAGGTCTTATTTGCCTGGGAGGGCACATTGACTGATAGTACTGGTGATACTGGACGCTGGCAAGACTGGGGCTTTGTTTTACAGGTCAGTTTTTTAAAACAACTCCTTGCTCTGCTGAGAACTGTGTTTTCCTTTTGTACCTTGTTGAACTGTGATACTAAACAGGACAAATCAAACTCACTTTCCTCCAGTTGGATTTAATTTCTTGCTCTTGTGTTGTTGTGCAGTAGCTCTTGCTATAGCTACCAGTGGAAAAATTACTTCACTGCCTGTGACTCTGAGTCTGGCACCTTAAACTGATACTTAATGGTATTCATGGGGGAAAAAAAAACAAGACCAACAGTATTTCTGCATCAGAGTTTTTTGGAAATCAATTCCCATGCAGTGGCACATTTTTTTATCTCCTTCTAAATGAGTGAAACTGTGTTTATAAAATAGCTGTGGTTGTATCAGATGCAGCATAAGCAAAGAGAGGTGTGTGAAGGAATCAAACCAATCGTTGTCATATTTCATTATCACAGTTTGTATTTTTACTTCAGTGTGACGGAACCATATAGTTGTTGACTTGAATAGGCACTTTCCTTTCAGTGATTTATTTTGTTATGTGAGTGTTTACCACCCGGACAGCTGTAGAGAGATGGGGTACAGACCCGTGAAATGCTCTGCTGAGGATTCTGGGCCAGCTGTGAAGTCCCCATCTCCACATCCCTGTCTGTGCTGAAGCACAAAGGAAATCTGATGTTTGTTTGGTTTATTTTGAGAGTTAATGTTCTGAACTCTGATGTTGACTCCCTTGATAACTGCCTTTGTGCCTGGGAAAGCCAAATGATTATTTTTGAGAAGTATTTATAATCTGTGTATGTGAAGTAAACACTTCAGAAAGACTTCCCAAATCTTTTGATGTGTTGGATATTCAGAGAGATAGTGATGTCTAATAGACTCAGGAAACTTCATCTCTGACAGTGTATTTTGAGTCATCTTGGGACAAATCTTTTCCTTTTCTTGATCTGTTTCTCCCAGGTACAAAATGAGTGATGCAGTTCTGACCTCCTTTGAGGTCTGTGAATGAAATGCTCTGTGGATATTGGCTATTTGGATCTTGGAATTATTCAATCACTTTTTGGTGCTTTTTTTTGGTCGTTCTCTGTGTTGTGTCATGTCTTTATCCCCCCACCCAATTCCTTTAAAAAGATAATGCAAATAAAATTGAATTGCTTGTAACAGAGCTCTTGGTCAAAATTAATCCTACTTACCTGGTGTAGTAAAGGCCACAAGGATATTGGTTACACTGAAAGGACTTCACAAAAATTTGGGGAGGCAGAAGCTAGAAGAGGTTGTCTAATGCATCTGTTTGTTCCAGGTTAGGTCTGTCTCCATCTGTCATTCAAGACTGAGATTTCAAGATTTTTTTTTTTTTAAATTTTGTGTTTTTGTTAAAGAATAGTGTGGGCAATGAGTTTCTCCAGCCTCTCTGCACAGTCGAGCTCACTTTGAACTAATGATGTAGTTAGAACTGCATAGTCTGTATCCTCTGCTTTGTTTTATTTGTTATCATTGTCACTTTGTGTTGACAAAACCAGCACGATTTCTTTTGCAGCATGAACTTATTTCACAGCACACCCTCCGGAGGGGCAGGGAGAGGCTTCCAAACCAAAGCACCAACTTCTGGCATAGTCACTAACAGAAGCTTCTTCTGGCTGGTCTGTTCTTTTTCTTCCTTTGACATATTCCTCCTCCCACTTTATTTGTTGCATCATGCTCTGAAAACTTCTGTGTGCACCAATTAGTGCTGGCAACTTTTCAGTAATACCGACAGTCGCAAAAAGCAGCTGCCTGCTGAAACAAACAGCACTTTCCCATCCCTTGCGAAGACTCCCATTTGTGACCTGCAGGCGCATCCCCTGGACCCAAAGGGTGTCCTGGCTGGGGAACAAACCTCCCTAGAAAAAGAGGCATCTCCTGGAAGATGTGGAGGGGCACGTCCGTCATGAGGTGTGTTTAATGGGCATTTTAGCCTCGTATTTGACTGTTGTGTATTGTGTGCCATACTGCCTCAGTACTGCTCCTTTCAGCCCTCTGCATGAAGCTTCTCCTGGTGATTAAAGTTTGCTCCCTAGTTATATTTAGCTTATCGCTATTTGTTTTATAACTGAGATCCTTACTATGCAAACTGGAGTACGTCAGTCTCCAACCTTGAATAAGCGTGTTTTTGTTGTTGTTTCTTTCTTTCCTCTGGATTTCTGTTTCCCAGCTGGTAAGTTTGGGGTGTTCTAGCTGATGACCATTCCACCAGCTGTTCCTAATGGAGATTTAATGATGGGCAATATGGCACAGAAAGGCAGGCTTGTCTGGAATATGCTGCTGAGGCAGAGGAAGCAATTTTGCTGTAGTTCATCTTTTACATGTATATTTACTTAGGCTTCTGTTTGGATCTCTGAGGTAGCTTGTTGAACTTTGTGAATCTCTTCCATAGGAAAAACATGTTTGTATGTTGATATATTTCTCCTAAATGATACTGGCAATAGCAGTCTCCTGAGTTTAATCTTGATGTCTCCAGAGCATCTGCAAGAACTGTTTCCCTTTTTATCTCCAGATCCTCCCAAAGCTCGTTGGCTAGATGGTGGGAAGGTGTGGGAGCACTTCTAGCATGCTGGCATGGACATGTCAAGGTCAAATGGGTGCTTTTGGATGATCAGATGGTTCAAGTTTATGGAATGCTGTGATAGGCTCTGCCTTAGGGTGCTGGAAACATTGATTGTCCTTATTAAAAGAATTGTAATTTTGGTTTTTGTTCTTCCTTTTTGATTAAAACAGGACCTGTCCGTGTTATAGACGTGTAAACTACCAAGAAGTACTTGGGTTGCTGCTTATAGCTGTTCTGTACTTTCTTGGCTAGGTGAGATTATATCTTGATCTCCATACAAAATCACGATTGCGGTCTTGGTTGCATCAGAGGAGAGATTAACACTTGCAGTATAGAAACAACCTGTTTCTGTGAGAAGTGAAGGAACGGCTAGGAATGCGTGGTGGCTCTGTAAAGCTGTGCCTAGAACATGTAGTGCCGTGGTACTCTGGGAGCGTGATGGGCTGATCCATCTGTCCTGCCTACCTGCACGCAGGCTGGGCTCGCCCCATCAGCATCACTCTTTTCTCCAGAGATACAGAACATTAAATCCCATTTTTAGCACTGATCCACCTAGCCAGACCTGTTCCTTTTGGCTGCAGGCATCTATACATCAAGCACTGCTGTAGGGGTGATTCCCAATGGCATGGTAGCTTATGGATGGAAATACTGATTAAAACCAGGCTGTGGAGCAGCACGGCTCTCACAAGATCTCTCTTGGTGCTGGAGGACGTTTGGATTGACAGCCTTTCCCAGATGTGCACAGAACGTGTTGTGACAGCCCCTCGTGTCCCAGCCAGCCCAATGAGTCTTGCTGGAACACACTAAGCACCTTCAGTCCCTTTGCAATCTGGCTGTGTAGGGTGGTGTTTTCTTTTTTCTCCCCCGTAGAAACTGTCATCTCCAACCTCCTCTGGCATAATGTACTAGTGCTGGTGTGGCTTAGTGCCTGAAGGCTTTGGGCTGGGATCTCTGGTTCTCTACATGTGGTGCAATCCAAAGTAAAGAGGCAAGGTGTGGGTGAAAGGAGCTGTGAGGCAGGAGGGGATAATGTAACAATGTGGACAGATAAGATCCAATTTGATATGACTTGCCAAAATGATTTGGTTATTGATAGGTATGTAATTTGAATAAGAGACACATTCCTTCCTGTACTATAAGGTTTGTGAGCTATCTAAACTCCTGGCTTTTCTAAGTGCCTTTGTACTGGGATTGCAGGTGGTAAAGTAGGAAACTCTATGATTAATGCATTGTGGCTAAAAGCAAACTTTCTAGATTACTGACCTCCCTGTCTCCACCACAGGTTATGGTGGAGAACTGCAGAGAAACATCTCCATGGAATTAAGTAGCCATTGAATCAAATCTGAATCGTCCAGGAGACCAGCAGTTCTGAAATCTCTGTGTATATTCTGTTCTCACGTGAGTCATGCAATTTTGATGTTGAGCCCCTATATATTTTTGTTGGGATGCTGTTCCCTGCCCCCAGGGTTTAACTCCAGGGAGCAGAAACTGATGTAGATCCAAGACCATCCCCAGGATTTTTCCCACAAACTGGAGATAGTTTTGCTCTGCAATTAGCACACAATTGTTGCTATCTGCAGTGTCAGTATTCAGTAGGCATTTTGCCATCGTGGGGAGCGTGAGCTCATCAGCAAGCCCATAATTACTCCCCAGTTTGTATGTGATGACTTCCTTGAATGTCCTTTATTTTTTTCTCCATGCTTTGGCTTCAGATTTGCATTGTGGTTTTTAGTTAGAGTGCAATGGGTTGTTTTTGCACATTCTTCCTTTAATAACCATTGTTTTATAACTAAATCAGAGGGTGATTAGTCTATCATAGTGGTTAGAACTAGCTTAAAATATATCCAGGCTTTTATTTAAAAGCCTCTAGGCTTTTCCTTTGCATTCTGTGCTAATTATTACAAAACCTGAGTGAGAAAGAAGACTAAACACAAGCTTTTTTAGAGGTTAACAACCTTGCAGGCATGTAAGGGAGACTAGATAGTAACAACAGAGCTTTATGGCTGCAGAACCTATGTGAATTCTTCAGTTGCAAGAGGGTAAAAAACCTGATTGCTCACAGAAGGTACCTGGATCCCCTGGTTTTCCCTGTGTGTAACTGAAGGCAATATGCTCCTTCCTTTCATTACTGTAATTCCTTGTGTGGGAGAAGGAAAGATTTTCTTTGGAGAAAATTCTGCCCTTAATTAAGAATAAATGTGTCTTGTTTCCTCTATACTTCAATTAAGTGCAAGGATTTAATCCTAATCTGCCATTTGCTTCAGAAGAGGATTTCTGATTGCTTGTTGGAAGGAGTAACTACTTGGAGAAGTGCGAAGGCGATGGTATGATTACCTTGGATCGGATGGAACCTCTTAAGGAATTAAAAGATAAAATTGCCTTTTCTTCTCAGTGTAATCTCTATCTCTATTAGCAAAGCTGTGGTTTGGCTTTATCAGATCCTGTCTCTATGCTGATCGGATTCATTTCCTGTCCCTTTTGCAGATGACTAGAGAGAGCGGTTTGAGTCTGGCCTTCAGATTTCAATCTCAAGGCAAAATTCTCTTTTTAAAACCCCTAGCCCATCTTTGCAGCATGGCTGGTGTTGCGAGGTCACCAACCTGCGGCACCAAATCTTGACCTGTCCTTGCCTCTGCCGTGTGGTCGACTGGGCAGTAATGTGGCCTAGAGTAACAACCATAGGAGATGGAGCTTTGTTGCCTGAAAATCAGGTGGGGAAGCTGCAGAAGAGCTTGTAAATATGAAGTGGGTGCAACCAAATGTTTGGAAACAAATGAAATAATTTTGCATAACTTAAAAAAAAAAAAAAATCATCAATATCTTTAGTCCTGTAGAGGTTTTGTACAAGGCCTAATAAATGAATACCAGTGTTGGCCCTGGAAGCTTTTTGCCTTTATTCTGCGTGCTTATTGTTGAAGCGAGTGAAGAGCTCCTGCAGTGATCAGTGGACCAAACTCTTCTCTAAGAGTTTGTTTTCAGGGAGATGTTGGGCTTTGGGTGTTGTTTTCAGCATTTACAATGCCTGGTGCTGGAGGTTTCTGTAGACAGTAGTGCTGTTTTCAGTGGGTTATTCTGCATGGGGAGTGTGACACTGAAATACAAAGCCAGAACATGGGTAGAAAAGGTAAATTCCTGCTTTTATGTTTAACTCTCCTGAACATGCATGCAAAGGATGTGTCAAAACTGAAGTGCTGTTGGACCTTCCCCAGCTACACATTGTGTGGCAGCGTGTGGGATTGTTTCTCTTTCCTGGAGAGGATGGGGATTTACCTGGCAAGCGTGAAATGCACTTTCCAGTGCTGCATATGGAGTTGCTGTTATTACATTGTCAGAGCAGCTGCAGACAGAATTCCTGGCCTTTCCAAGCTGTGTCTTTATTACTAATGCACAGTCTTTGTGCAGATTCAGCCAGGCCACCACATCTCATGGTCGCCCTGAAAATTGCTGAAATTCTCTTTGCAGATGTGCTGCCATAGGGCTGCATCCCAAGCCCTGGTGTTTGTCTTCCTTAGTATGAGGAAAGCTGGCTTTGGGTTTTAAAGAACGGTACAAGCAATTGCTTCTCAAAAGAATATCTTAGATGGTAGCAGCTAAAAACAGAAAGACTCTGTTGTGCAAACCTTTCCCTATCCAGATAGTTGTCTTTGAAGTTACTGATTATTTGCATGAGTCAAGATTGCTTAAAAAAAACCAAGGTGTTTTACTGCTTCTCTGCATTGTCTTTATCATTAACCTTCCGGTACGACATACATAACCTTGTTTTTCTTCAGTCTGGTAACTAGATACTGTTCTTTACCTTTTTAATGGGCCCATGTCCTGAAAAGGTGTGTGCATGACTGACTGCAAACTTCAAATTAATTTCTTACACGTGGATTTCCAAATTTAGAAAATTAGAAACCTCGATTTTGCTACTCACTTTCTTGGCTCTATGTTTAGTTTTAAGAAACAAGGAGTTATTTCCCCACAAAATATTATATACATATATCCAGCTGTTACAGCAGTGTTCAAGTATAGCTGGTCTAAATTCCACCTGGGTCTGCACTCACAACCAAGTCCTCATGCCTTGCCAAGGGTTTTGTGTTGTGTAAGTGCTTCTTCCATCTGGATCCATCCAGAAGGAAGCACCAGGCACAGGGTGGGATTCAGGCCAACTCGATCTGGTGCCTGGAAACTTGTTCCTGCATCTTGCAGCTGTTTCACTCAAAATGTCGAGGTGAACAGATCCTTAGATTGGTTTATACCCACAAGGGCTTTCTTCTGGGGAGTGTGCTTAAATCTGGGAGTCTCCTTGGTTGCTCGTGTCCATCTTGGATGGGATGATACTCCATGTGACAAGTAAGTACTTGTGTGCCTGGTTGAGGGCAGGAGGGATGGATGAAGCAGAGAAACTCGTGGATAAGCTCTGTTGCCCAGACTAACAAAAGCTTTTGTTTCCAGCCCTTGTTTTGTGTCATTCCTCTGCAACATCTGAGAAATAATTGATGTCTAAGCACCTCCATTTGTTTCTCTGGTTTTGATGTGTGCTGTTCTGATTTCTGGCCAGCACTGCAGACACTTGCAAATCCACATATATTGTTCCTGGTGAAAGGTATTTTTTGGATGTACATTTGTACTTAGTTGGGAACTGTTCCCCTTTTTTGAATCTGAGCCTAGGTGACTCAGATCCAGCTGTCCCCTTCTCTGATGGAAAGACGGAGAGCAGAATGTTTTGGTCATTTGAAACAGACTTTTATATTGTGCATTCCTGAGATGCTTTTCTTGGCTGTGGGAACAGACAGAACCATTCATCCCAGTATGAAAAGATTGCAGGGAGAATGTAGTGGATATCTAGAAAATCCTTGTAATCTGCATCATCTTGGAAAAGGAAGAAAACCAAAATAAACAGAGCTGGTGGCCCTGGGGTATCCACAGGGGCAGGTGGAGCTTTTTCACAGAGTGTCTGGAGAAAGTCACATTTTCATGAAGTTATAGGGGAGCTTGTACAGGTAACATAGGGAGTAGAAAAGAAAAAATGGCTCATGCATTTCTTACGCCACATGTTACAACATATTTGTCTGTGCTTCAGCATCTTCTGAGGGAAACAGCTTTTTTAGAAGGGTTCTGTTAAAAGAGGCGGCTGGGCTGCTGAGGGTACAATAAGGGAGCTGGGAGTGGGTTGTTATCTCTAATGGAGCAGGGCAGTGCCCTGCAGAGACACTGGCCTCTGGCCCAGGCCAAGGCTATTTCTGCGGCACAAAAGCTGCGTCATGCAGTTGGATGATAATGTGGGACTTGGATGGCTCAGGGCAGCGTGGCTGTGGGTGGTGAACATGACCTAATGGTGGAATTCGCAAGAGCACCATGCTCAGAGCTTCCTGAAAATCTGCTCATGTATTTTTTTGATGTTGAAATGGGGGAGAAACTAGTGACACAGAGAAGGGGTATCTGTCCCTAGCAGAGCACAGACTTCTTTAAAAATATCCCAGACATTTATTTTTATCTATGTATTTCTAATGAGCTGCATTTATATTAAAATTACCTCAAGTTCATCCTCATTTCCATGTGTGGCAGTGAGCGTGCAGGTAAACGCTAAGGCAATCGTCCCTGTTCCCTGGCTTGGGTCACTCTGCAGCTCTTTGAGATGAGAATGAACTTCAGATACGTGAGTTAACCCCCATCAAACTTTCCTGTGAGCCCAGTGTGGCTGGGCACGCAGGGGTATCTGCCTGTGGTGCAGGGTGGCACTCCAGAAGGTTTTGAATCTGGTGTGTGGCCATGAACTAGTCGTGGTGATTATATTTCAGGATAAAAGAAGCTATCTGTTTGGACGATAGCTTAATTAGTAGCCTGTGGAGTTAGTTTGTTTTTCAGCATTACTATGTTGAAAGCAAATAAATGTGTTTGCGTAAAGGATTCTGGCAGAAATCTGTATGCAGTGGCAATGCACTTCCTCTTGTTTATCTCTCTCAGCATAAAAATAAAATCCAGTGATCCTGAGAAGGAGCAGAATGTCACCATATCCTGTGACCCGTGTGGCCAGCTGATCTATAGGGATAATGTGCAGTGGAACTGAAGTTCCCTGTCCCTTCATATAGATAAGCAGCAAAATAGAGTAACAGAATAAATTCACTGTCTTCCTAAAGTTTATATGGTTCTGGCTGCAAATTTTAGGCATCCAGAGACTCCCTCTAACAAAAGCCTGAAAAAATGTAAAATATTTTTATTCTTCTGGTCCCCTTTCCTGCTTAAATTCTTCTCTGCTGCTGTTCTATCCTTTTCCTTGTCCTTTTATCCTTCCCCATCCACATTCCTGCTTGTGGATTCAACTAGCCATCGTGTTTTATCTGGAAGAACCAGCATCCCTAGCTTGCTTAATTGCAATTACACCATCAAACCTGGTAACCAAAAGATAGGAGCAGGTGATGTGTAAATCTGGGAGTAAGGGTGTATTGTGAAGAGAGCAAACCTTCAGGTTGAAGGTGATGGATGTGGGATGAGAGCTCTTGGTAAAGCACGTCACCTGCCAGCAGAAGTGCTAGAAATCAAGTTGTTCTGCAAACTCAAAGCTGGCCCTGGGCAAAATGTCTCATATGAGATGTGGTGGGTGGGAGGGAGATGTCTGACGGCTTGACAGAAAGGAGGAACCAGGCTGATCAGTGTTTCTCACCTTCATGTTCTATTGTCTCCCTGTTTTATGCTAAATAGAGCTGGAAATTGCAGCCTCCTGTCCAGCTCTGTGACAGCATCTGCTCCTCGCTGGCTCTGTTGCAGGAAGGCTGTTTTCTCTCTTCTTAACAAGAACTGCTTGCTCTTGTCCTTTGTTCCTGCTTCTGGTGATGTGGTCTGAGTATCTCACTTCTCATAAACAGCCCTGACTTCTGTGTCAGCTAAATATTCCCCAGCTGGTGCTGTCTGCAGGTGCTTGAAGCCACCTTGGGTCTTGAGCATCCTTTTTGGGTAGTGTGAGGAGGAGATGGGGTTTGATCCCTTGGGTTTTCATTCAGGCTCTCTCTCATGATCCCTTTTTTCTTTGTCTCTCTAAGCTGGTGTGAGATGACTGATTCCTATTGCTGAGACACTCTTTGGTGTCTCGGATATTTATGAACCCTCAGGAATAAAGTTTTGGAATTCTCATTGTAGTTTTTCCACGTCTGTGTCTGCTTGCAGCTTTCCCTGGAGCACTGCCAGCCCTCCCCTCGCCCTGACCCAGCCTGTGTTGAAATCCTTACTCATTCCTTAATCACTTCCCGTCCCTGCTATTGCAATTCCCTTCTCACAGCATCTGTAAATCTTTGCTAAGTTAATTCTCCGGAGCGCTGTCTGTAGCAGGCTGCCTCCTTCCCTGGCCCAAGGAGCAGGTCTGGGTGTCTCTTGTTTTCTGGGTGGTTCTTGGTTTGCTCTCCTTGCAATTCCCTTTGCCGTTATGTTGGCATTGTCCCTGGCTTGCTCTGCTGCCACCTTCTTCCCTCCACATCCCAGCCTGGTGAGCCAGCCTTAGCTTCCTTTTGGCTGAGTCTGAATTTTTTTGATTGTTTTTCTTTATCCATTAGGAATGTTTTTGCATTTTTTAAAGCAACTTAGTCATTTCCTTTATTTTTCTGGTCATAAAACTATTTGCTTGAGGAATTGTGTGCTTGTTAATGCAACATCCTTGCAAGAAATTTGGAGGTTTTATTTCGTTTGCCTACCGGGAAGGGAATGGCACAGGGCAGAGTTATGTGACTTCACTAATGAGTAGTTGGTAGAGTCATGCTTGGGTTTCAGAAAGGTATGTTTTTCCAGTCTTAATGCAAATCCATGGGGTCAGATGGCCTTTTTTCTGTAACAAGGTTTTGGATTTGTTCTTAAGGAAGGGAACTGAAAGCCCAGTCTCTGACACCAGCCTCTTCTTCCTCCTGTCAATTTGGAGAGGCTGCCCTGAAGTCTGGTGAAAATGTGGGCCATGCAGCAAAAGTCCAGTGCTGAGGGTCATTAAGGGCCTTTGGTAAGGGCTCCAACAGCAGAACTGGGTCTTGGCTGATGTGTGAACTGAGACTTTAGAGCTTAAAACCAATCAACAGTTTCAGTCACTCAAATCCCAAACTGAATTTTAATTCTTGTTTGGTGGTTCTGGGAGGTTTCAGCTTTGGTCCATGTCTCCAGGATTAAAGTGAGACTGCAAGATTAAGGAAAATATTGTAATGTTAAGGTGAGAGCTGAAGGAAATGATCAGCCTTGTTATACAGAATAAATGAAAGATCCTGATTCTCCCAGGGGTGTGATGGGGGAGCTGGGCACTGCTTTTCTGGGAGCCTGTTCACTGCTCTCCCACCCATTCTCCATCTCATTTCTTCGTGCTCTTCTCTTGCAGGTCTGTGAGGATGGAAGAAGAGGTCCAGCATCGAGAAGCCTGAACGGTGATAGCAGGACAGCTCTTTGAGGCACTGGCAATACCAGCCTGAGATACAAGACAGCAAACATGCTGAAGCCAAGTGGACTTAAAATCCCTGGCAGGGCAGGGAAGCACTCCAGCCCCGTGGGACGGGCATCGGGGACCACGGCAGCTGCTGTCACCACTGCTTCAAAAGAAGGTAAAGACGTAGTTCAACAGGAGCATGAGCTGACCCAGGTGATCACCTGGCTTAGAGGCAAAGGCCTAGTGGTGCCAGTGTTCAGAGGATGTGAAATTCCCCATCTGTACATAGACTGATTGTGAACATGTTTAATAGGATAAGTCAATGGCCTCCCTCTCCCAACTAACACACACACCAGGTGGGTTGTGGAGTGGGTGGGAGATGATGGACCCTCTGGTGTTCAGGTGTTGCCTCCTGTCTTGCTTGTGAATGTGTACACATACCTGTACAAACACTAATATTTGAAGAGCTGGTAACCAAGCAGATGGGAACCTCACCCACGGCCTTCTTCACCACTGTCCTATAGCCATTGCTTTTGGCCTTTGATAATCTTAAGAGTGAGAACCAGGCACTTAAGGTGATTTGTCCTGTGCTGATTACTTCAATTTAGTGCCTTTGTTTCAATAGAGTAATTTAAAGCACTGGGATTTGAATAGTAATTTACACAGATATACATACACACCCTTGACTGTCTGTTGATCTATATCCAGTGTAAACATAAGCTAGACCAGCTGCCATTATACAGTATAATTAACGCTTCAAAAGACTTTGAGATGTGTTTTGCTTAGGACTCATTTTTCTGGCTTCCTTGACTGCTGAGCTGTTTGGTTTTTTTTTTTTTTATTAGATATAATTTAGCAAAAGCCATAGTTTTCACTTGCTTTTTTGCACATGTGCAAGGGCTTGTTTGAGGGGCAGTCAGTGTGTGAGATCATGGGCTAAGTTCCATTGTTGTAGGGAGTGGAGCAGCACTGGTCTTCCTCAGTTGAGGACTTGGCCCTAAATAGAAGATCAACTTTTGAATGAAATCCTTCCTTGTTTGAGTGAGTTTGCACAGAGATGTCTCAGCAAATGCAGCGCGTGTATTGCAGTATGAAAAAGTCACACTGGTAGTTGGCACTGGGGTCCAATACAGCTGAATGCAGCATTTGTTCACTGGAGCTTTTGTGCCTTGTTCAGCTACAGCCATCAGTCACTGCCATAGATGATCAGCAAAGCCCACCAAGGTGGGCAGAATCAGCACCAAAGTGAGTTTGGCATTTGCCTGAGGAGTACTAAAATGAGTTTTATTCCTGGAAGAAATGTGTGTGTGGAAAAGGGGAGAAGTCTGGGGTGCTGGGTTGGTGCTGTGAGCTGCATGGCTACTCCTTTGCCCTTTGGGATCATGCGAGGGCTTTGCAGGAGCTGCTGGAGGAGTCGCAGCACTGAGCTGTACCTGCTGGGAAGGTGAGAACAGCACAACGGGGCTGTTTATCCAGCACGTGGTCAGGGAATGGCTGCCATAGGGCTTGTAGCATCATCCCTAGCTTCATCTTCTTTCTCTGTCTTCTGCACAAGAGCTCTGGCTACGTCTATGCATGGCCAGTACCTACTCTTCCTTCTGCAAATCTCTCCAAACACCTGGCCAGGTCTTCACTGTCTCCTGCTCCTTTGCTTTCCAATGATACTCTGAGATGGTGAGTGAAGAGTGCATACCCAAATCCTGTTGACTTGTGTCTGTGCCTCCCTCTGAGAGCAGCAGGGTCTGTGCTGGCTGTGAGGCCCAGCTGCAGCAGTCATGAGATTCAGCCTTTGGTGGGGAAAAACTCCTAGAAAAAAATATTTCTTTTTCTTTCAAAGTGGTTTATTTCTATTTCAGTGTCCCCATCACTCAAATCTGAACCACAGCAGGCACTGATGGGAACTTTGCGAATACCTGCAGGTAAAGGATCTGGTGGTAGATAGTTCTGGAGACTGAATTCCTTCACCTTTCCATGGATTAATCAGATCTGGGCTGCAAGAGGATGGTGAAGCTTTGCTCTGTCCTCCTGATTCAGTCTTGCTGACCTGCATCACTCAACCTCTGGCCTCTAAGTGTATCCCTGCTGTTAATTCACAGTAGTGCCAATAACCCAACTTTATCAAGAGAAGGTGACTCCATGCCACCCTGTTAGATCTGGTAGTGTGCAGGCAGCACAGAGGGCTTTCCACAGTGTCACCCACTGGAGCCTTTGTAATGTACAGAGGGACAATGGCAGAGATGGAGAGGCTGAAAACAATTTTCTTTTGTGTGTTTAATGTGAATACTGCAAAGGGCTTTTTCTGTTTTTCTTCCCTCTTTTGTCACTGTCTGGGAAAGTGCCCTCATGTGATGTATTTAGCATCTGCTGGGATGGAAGGATCATCTAAAGATACCAAGCTTTACATCAGGTCTTAAAATGTTGCATGGAGGAGGCTGGATGTGAGGTGTCTGGGGAGCCCTGCGGAAACCACGAGCTCTACTCTGTGCTGTCTCTGAACATTTGCACAAGCTGTGTGAACGGTATCTGTGCACTGAGGCTGTTTCTGGGGAACTGTTGGGGTTTGCCTGACTCCTGGGGGATCTGAGAGTAGTGGATTTTTCTGAACTCATGCGTTGCCTCCACACTTACTTGCCTCTTGCCAGAAATGCCAAAAGGGACTTCTCAATTTGCTTAGGGGTTTGGTGAACCACCTGAGTGCCGCAGCTTGATGGAAGAAAACCAGTGTGGTTCAGATTATAAAGTACAGTTCTGTACTTTATATGGTGCACCATTGCTATTCTTGAGCTTGCTACCTTGGGGGCAGACAGAAATCTCAAAAGCTTGAAATATAGTTGCAAAAGAAAACCATAAATCTAATAAACTGCCGAATTAAACTGTAACGATGTGCAGGCTATTGGCTCTGAGCTGTCTCTTGGCTGCATTACCCTGGAGCTGGCTCAAACAGACCTCACATCCAGGTTATTTCTTCCAGATTGGGTGTCAAAAGAAGGTGCTTGTTCTCCAGTTGTGCCTGAGAGTTGTCAGAGAGCCATTAAATGGATTTTGGAAAGCTTCAGACTTTCTTCTTTCTACCTTCCCACAAATGGATCAGTCTTGTCTGCAAAAGTGCAAGTAGATGTGCTTTCCTTTATTCTTAGGCTGGAATACATGAAAATGCTTTGCTTTCTGCTTTCTCTTTTCCCCAGCACTCTGCTCATATTCTTTTGTAGAAGTCAAGTGTCTCTCATCCATCTCTCATCTCTCTTTTTAGCAGGCAGTGGATTTGTACCCTGTTAAACATTTCCATGTGCTCTTGACAACTCACATCTGTAACAAAACAGAGGGCCAATACAGATGTAAGATGCTCTGTGTGTATATATAAAATATGTATATACGTACATAATGTATATATAATTTCACAGCTTTAGTTTTTCCTGGAGACCATATGTATTGTATACATAGTGTGTGTAACAAGCTGGCTCAGTATATCCAAGTTATTGTTCGTGAACACTTACTCAGAGCCCCTGTTTCTTACCAGCTCTTGGAGTGTGCTCTCTGAACTTTCCTGGAGTGGAGACTTATTGTGTCTCCTACCTGAGCTGGTACTTCCAAAGACCCAGGAGGTCTAAGCTAAGAGCTGCTTTTTGCTTTTTTTTCTTCTTTTTTGGTGAAGAAGGAGACCTGAAATGGTCATTTCCAGTGAAAGTCAGTGTGTGACTGACACCTGACATGAATTCTTGGAAAACACTGGACTCGATGAGTGCTGCCCATGCTGACTGTCCTCCTCTCTTCTTTCCCATAAAGCTGAAACAATGGAAAAAATAATTTATGTTGCTTTGTGGTAACTATTTTCCTTGAAACCAGACTGAAAATTCATCTCTAGCTGTCTCGGGAGAGGATTTGCCACAAATGCGTTGGCTTATTTCCCATGCTTCAAGTAAAGAAAGTTTCTGCTCTCAACCCCATGTGCAAGAGGTTTCTGTGCAAAGGTGTGGGTCGCTGGTCAAAGGCTCAATATAATGTTTGGATTTCTTGTTGCTTAAAGAGGCTTTGGTTTCTTTCCCACTCTCCTCCTGGAAAACCCTGCTTTGGCCTGGAGTTACAGCATGGAGAGAGGATGGAAGCTGTGATGAATGGGTCCACACAGTCCTCCCAGCTGGTGGAACAGGTGAAAGCTGCTGGGAAGGGAAATATTCACAGTTCAGAGTGTGTTTTGTCTGCTCAGAGCAGCATTAAAGTAACTTGGTTAGAGGAGAAAGTCTTGCCTTTCATAATCCGTTTTGCTGTCAGCTGGCTCTGGCGTTCATTTACAGTGTTTTTTATGGTTCTTAAATCTCTTCTTCAATTAAAGAATTCTGCCAAAAGGAAAAGGAGAAAAAAAGGAAAATTAGTATTTGCAGATGGAGCTGGGCAATGCTGGGGCTTCAGTGCTGGGGGCAGAAAACTGTAACATGCCTGTTACAGTTTCTGTGAGACTTAAATCTGAACCCAACCTACATCTTGACTTTTGCATATGGATCCTGTCTTTCTGAATGGGCAGGGGAAGTATCTGTGATCTGAATATCATATTTAGGAATGGCTTTGAGTATCAAAACTATTTTTCAGCAGGTGCACAGTTTTATTGCCAAAAATTATACTTTGATAGCTAAACTATACAGCATTGCCAGGAGCCTGGGAATGCCTTCTTATTTTCATATATCAACAGCTCCCAGCATTGGAGAATAAGGAGAAGAGGCCAACAGAGAGTTGGACGGACTGGGCTCCGGGGGTTACATCCCAGGTCCCTTTGAAAATTGTGTGCCCTAATCTTTCTATCAGGGCTGAATCTGGTTTTGAGTCTCCCGGTGGGGGGAGAAGTAAACTTTCTTTTCCGATTTGTTTTCTAGAAATGCAGTTATCTTCTGAGAGCTGCTTCTAGTTTCAGAGACTCAGCAATTCTATGTGGATAAGTCTTCACGTACATCTAGACCTCAGCATTAGTAAGTTATACTTGTGTGAATTCTACTGGAGGAGTCTAAATGTTACCACCACCTTAGCTCCTCTGTAGGATTAGTGCATTGCTCTTACCTTCCTTAATAAGAAACCTTCATTCCTTTCTACTTATCCGCAACAGGATTAATAGCAACATCTTGGTAAATTAACTTGGAAATCAGTTGTTCACCCCTCAGGTTTCTCAGGAGTTTGTTGGAGTAAACTGCCAGGATGTACAGCAATAAGAAGTAATTTTTGTTGTCTCTAGCATGATTTTGTAGTAAAAGCAGGGGGAGGGAAGGTGTACTTGCTGAGTAATTCAAGCGTTGGTAATAAGAGGCATGTTATTGGCAGGTTATTCTCAGGTAATCACTGATGGCTTGGCAGTGTCTTAACACAGGCTTTTTTGCTAAGCTGCAAGAAAGAGTGTTGAGGCTGCTTGATTATTTTGTATCAATTTATTCATTCATGTTCCCAAATAAATATGAAAGACACTAAACTACTGTTTTGCCTGAAACAAAAGAAATGGGATGGTAGTGTCCAGAGCAGCTGATTGACTGGCACAGACATAGGGAGCTAATTCTTGTCTATTCAAAGGCTTTGTGGCTCTCGATTAATATTAACTTGGGGTGTTGTGCGCTGGCAAATTGAGAGAAAAGACCCCACGTCCTGGGACCAGAGGCTGCTGTTATTTCTAGCAAACGTTTGGTTTTTGCTGTTTTGCTTCAGGCCTCATGGAGTGATTGGTATTGTGAGCTCTCATCTCAGAGCTGTCCCCAGTTAAATCCATCCTGCAAGCACGACTGGATATTCCTTGAGTCAGATTAGTGATTGTTGCTGGAAACACGTCATCGGTGTCTGTGAAGTTTGGTTAGATCTTGCTTTGTTTTAACAGGTCTGTGTACACAACATCCTAGGGCAACTGGGAGATTCTGAGGAGCATGGTTTGATTTCAGATGCCTTTGGCTACTACAGTATCAGCAGATTATCTGTCAATCAGTAGCAACAGCTAGAGTATCCACGTACACACAGTCAGGCATCTGTTCAAGAAGTTATCAGTTATCTGAAAGAAAACAGGAGTGTGTTTTCAAGGGTTGCACAGGAAAAACTGCAAATGAGGAGAGCTGCTGGTTTGGTGATTTGGGATTGATGTACAGCTCAATTGGAGAGGAGCGGTAGTGACTGATGGCCAGCACAGCTGAGGTGTTGGACCTGTGACAAACCACTGGAGAAGCTTTGCTGAGCAATCGTTAGAGCTTTAGTGTGTTCACTCATTGCTACTGTGGGGTCACCGAAGTGCCCTGCGTGTGGGTCACATCGCTCTGTACAAATCCGCTCACTCCTGGACACTGATGCTCTCATGGGAACCTGCACATTTGCTTTTAATCTCCACTGCTTACCCAGAAGCCAAATATTTTCTGGCATGGCTGTGGACCAACTGTTTAACTATTAGCATAGGGCTTGTATTCAGCTCACATGTCCCTTTCATGAGCCACTCTGTCTGGAATATGTCTTGTACTGGGTTTTCTAGGCAGGTTTTGGTGGTGGTGCCCATGCACCTCTCTTGAATTAGGAAAGGACCTTTAGCAACATTCCTTTTCCAAGGAGAAGTGGTTTGATGCCTTGCAAGCAATATGAAAGGGTATTGAATCAATCTTGATTTAATCAGCTTTACAGGTGACATCTAGAGACAACTGGGAGTCTGATTTTAATTGTCTTAATCATTAGATGCTCTTAGAAGGATTTGATATAGTTAAGCCTTAATATTCAGCGCACTCATTGTAGAAGGAGATGTGAGCACAGGCTGAAGGCATATGGAGGTCAGGGGCCTGCCGGCTCTCACTGTCTGTAGCTTCTCACAGAACAGCAGGGAAAGAAAATCTGCTTCCCACAGATGTTCAGCTTATGGTGGTTTGAATACAATGAACCAAATCCTCTTCAGCCAGGCTGGTGTAAATCTGCAGTAACGTCAGCACGCTTGCAGTTACACCCATCAGAGTAAGGGTGCAGCTTTGGGGCAGAATCTGCTCCTGCATGTTCTGCCTCAAACAATTGAACTAATCCTGCAAGAGCAAGTTAATCATTAGAGGCCCGAGCCAATATTCATTGAAATAAAAGGAAAGACTCCCTTTGGCACAGATGGATTTTGGGATGAGAATCTGTAAGATTACAGTGGCATCAGACTGTTGCTACGTAGTATGGGCTATTGTTTGGATTTAACCACCACACACTGACGCTGCATGTGAGCATCCTCCTTGCATACAGTTAAATGGGTGAATTGGTCTACACAAACACCTAAAAATATTTAGAATGCAGATGTTTTTCTCGATTTTGGGTTCAGTAAGATATTTGCTTATTCCTCAGATAAGGATGGTATGATGTTGAGAAAATCGTGACCCTAAAAAAGGCTTGGGGACATTGTTCTCACTGACTGACTGCTGTCCCGGCCAGGTGTGTTCTGAGGATAAAACCATAAAACTAATCATCTGACAAAGTTCTGAAGAAGGAGTGTAAGAAAGAGGGAATAGTTCACATGTGAGTCTTCCAAACTAGTAAGATGTACTGGGACTGGGAGCAACCTGTGCGCTCAGGGGTAGTCAGGGGGGCCTGGTATCTCAACTGGTTGACTCCCCCAGCTTTGTCCAGGACCTCTCATTGCACATTATGGATCTCACCACCAGCACTGCTGCTCACTTTGCACACCATCACACCTGGAAGGGTATAATACATAATTTCTGGTGATCATTGAGACTTATAGCTGTTGGGTTTGAGATACATGTTGTGGGCTACTATGTTCATATCATAGCTCAGATATTTTTGTGGTCAAATCTGGATCATGGTGATTTTTTTTTCTTAAAAAAAAAATTAGACATCCGCTGCAAATAGGTGATTTGGATTTTCTGCAAATATTGCCTGTTCATTTACAGCTCATTGCCTTTTGAATTGGAGGCTTAGCTGTTTAAGCCAGATATTTGGAATAAAGTAGATGACTCAGTGTTAATCTGCTATCAAATATCCTTTTTATTAGATTAGGCAAAACAAAACCAGCCCAACAAACTCTGCATTCTGCACAGTGCAGATCTGTGCACAATTGCTCTATTGTGTGACCTTCCTGGGACATGTATAGCCTGCGTGATCTGCGCATGGATGTATGGCTGCAGAAATAAATGGCTGATGAAGTAATGAATCAGAGCTGTGTTCCAGCACAGTGCAGCCCTGAGCTTGCACACAAGTTTGTGTGGCAATTCAGAGGTGTAGGTCTTCACCTCTCCTATGGTTCCCCTGGGATCCTGGGGATGCTACAGGTGGCCCCTGAAGTGTCCCTTTTTCAGTTGGATCATTCAAAGGCATGGTATAATATAACTGTGTTGCTGTCATGTTTCTACGGAGGAGAGAAAAAAAACCTACATACAAGATAGAAAGCATGGTGCTTGCTTTTCTGTTGGTACCATCCCAGTGATTCGATTAACAGTGGCTTAATTCTCTGCTGTCTTCCGGGAAAACACTGAAAACAAGCCTCTCTTAGCATGCAGATAAGGAGCTAACCATCCTCCTTGGTTATTACATGTTACATTTTTGAACTTATTCTCTCAAGACTTGCTGCAGACTGAGCATGAGAAAGTAACTCTTTCAGCTGCAAAGAGCCACCACTGTGAACATCAGCCCAACTCTTGCTAAGGGGAAGCAGGGTGAAGTAATATCGGAAACTTGGAGAAAAGCTTGTGCTTGTACCTAGGAAATGTTTCTGAGGTTCAGTGAGTAGAAATGATGATTTGTTATCAGTCAAGAGAGAAAGAGTAGGGAAGATCTTCCTGATGTGGTTTCTTGCTCCTAGTCCTTCACATGGGGAGGAGCTCCCAGGTGCCAGTAGAGCACTCACTGCCTGAGCTTGCAGCTTCTAGCTGTGCAATTGCACCCAGGCTGGAATTAAAGGATGCTTCAAGCTTGAGCTGGGGGCATGTGGGTCTCTGAAGTGCTGCTGCTCCCAAACAGACAGCACAGCAGGAGCACACGTATGAGTGACATGGTTCATCAGCTGTCATGCCACACAAAATGCTGCTCCAGGCTGAGAGAGTTGGGATTGTTCAGCCTGGGGAAGAGAAGGCTCTGGGGAGACCTTAGAGCAGCCTTCCAGTACCTAAAGGGGACCTATAAGAAAGCTGGAGAGGAACTTCTTGCAAGGGTATGTAGTGATAGAACAAGAGGTTATGGCTTTGAACTGAAAGAGGGGAGATTTAGATTAGATATGAGAAAGAAATTCTTCCCCATTAGGGTGCTGAGGCCCTGGCACAGGCTGCCCAGAGAAGCTGTGGATGCCCCATCCCTGGAAGGGTTCCAGGCCAGGCTGGATGGGGCTTTGAGCAACCTGGTCTGGTGGAATGTGTCCCTGCCCATGGCAGAGGGTTGGAATAGATGAGCTTTAAGGTCGCTTCCAGCCCAAACCACTCTGATTCTATGATATAGCTGGAGTAAGTACTATGCCCAAAGGCAGTCTGTGCCAAAGTCAAACTAGGCTCTTCCCTGGTCATTTAACCTTCATTTCACCTGGATTGTTAGAGGTATGGCCACTCTGCTTGTGCATGGCTGCTCGGGTTATGTCTTATGACTAAATATCCTGAGTTATGCACACAGAACTTCTCCTGCATTACAATCCCTGTACAGGCAGTTGTCAGAGCTGCTGATGCCCTGGTCTGGCTCCAGTCTGATCATAAAATGGTAATTACTCTCTCGATGGACCAGGCCAGGCTATTTTCTGGTATCTTCTCTTCTATGTTTTATTGGTAGTGAGCTAATGCCATCATTTCAGAGCGAATAAGTCAGTGGCCTTTCTGTGTGCACCTGCGTGAGCAATGTGCTGCTTGGCTGCTCATCTCTTTCAGTTACTGCAGTAGCTGGTTAGGAATGGCACCAGAGTCCGTCCAAGTGGGTTTTATGTGGGAATGCTGCCTGAGCAAAAATCCTACACTTACAAAGGATGTGAAGTATCAAAACCCTGCTGCTTGAATGCTTTTCTCGTGGAGAGAAAGTGCTCTGCTTGGCTGCTCTTTACAATGTTGGGTACTCAAGATAAATTCCTGTAGTTCAGAAGGTGTCCTGAGACTGCTCCTCTCTCTGTGCTAGTGCCAGTGCTCTGCCTGGGAAATAATTTATAAATGTCTCATTAAAGACCTAAGTCTGCCTCCTTTTCTTTCTTTTTGTCATCGGATCAGCTCACTGAGAGCAGCTGTCTTCGCTTCCGTAATAGCAGCCCCAAAACCCCGCTTGTGCCTTACAAATTCCCATAGCCTAAGAAACCCCCGACAACTGTGCACGTACGTATGTTCCGGGGTTTGCAGACATGGCAGGTTTAGACTGAGCTCGTTCCCAAGCTTTTCTGGGCTGCTTTGAAAAGACTCTTAGAAGTTTGCTTTGTGCTAGATTTATAAAAGAAACTTGAACATATGGTGTGATTACAGCTATGCAACTGGAGAGCCGGAGACGTGTGTGAGTGTGTGCTGGCGATTCACAGGGAGGTTGTGGTTGCTTGGAAGGAAACTCACTGTGCAGGGTAGGAGCCGTCCCTGTAAGTGTATCTCCGCCGGTTAGTGTTTGTGGGGCTGTCTCGTGGGTTATACCGTCATACTGGGCTGTCCTGGGCTGCTTTCTAACTCTCCTTTCTGTCCTGAAGTCTTTTAGTAGTTGCAATGGTCAGGGCAAGGTAAATCTGTTTGGATATGGAGTTGGGAGGAGAGGACTTACTGAATCTTTACAACTAATGGCTTGTTTAAATGGAAAAATATATCCTCTAGTTAGACTAAGCTATAGTGAATAATGCTTCTAAGAGGAATATTGTCTAGCTGAAATGATTTTGTTATTTATTTACAGAAGAATGAAGTCTATTATTCTGTAATACATCGGGGCTACTTTAGTGTAGTTCTAGGGTTATTTTGACTTTCTTCCAAAGTCTGGGGTGGCACAGTCTGGGAAGGAAGGCATGGGTACTCCCTTCTTTTTGTCAAACCTGAACACCATTAAAACGGTAGGATTTTTGTGTTCATTATTTTCTGAGAAAACAGGGTGCTGTTTCAGGGGTGTGATACGTGGGCCCTGTTTTCAGACTGGAAAATGTTGAGTAATGTATTGAAACATGAATGTTGAAAGAATATGCTTACAGGTTTAAAAATAATAGTTATGTAAAAATTAAGACTGTAATCTTGAGATGAATAGATCCATCCATATACTGCAAGTTAATTATCCCTCAGTGAAAGAAACCTTGTGCATTTTCAACCAGTCCCTCGTCTCCTTCACGCTGTCTGCTGCCAAAACCTGTCTGTTTTCTTGAATGCCATTGTTTATCTGAAAAACTTGAAAACCTTATACATAACCAATGTATATATCTTTGCTGCTTGTTTCTTTTAAGAATTAAACTGAATCTGATCTAGCATAACTGGTAAACCTCAGGGTCCTCCATCCTTCCCTTCTCCAGCGGGCTCCAAGAACACACATCTCGCCTGTGGCAGAGCAGATTTCGTACCAGTCAGTCTCTTGAATGAGACCTTTATCTGAAAGCTTTTGTTCCGTTCATCTGTTTGAGGTTCAGTGCCCTTCCCAGCTGCCCTTGTGAAGACAAATATCTGCCTCAACAGGCATCTCCTTGCATTCAGTGCAAAGAAACTTTGTAGTGGTTCTCATTCGCTTTTGCTTGCTCATTCATAATTCTTCGCTTTCTTATTGTCCTCTTTTCCTTCCTCCTCATCACAGGTTTCTTTCTAGGTACGTCTCTTCTCTTCAAAGGAACCAGAGAAAGTGATGATGAAGTTGTCTCGCATCTTAATATCCGCGCCATGGGGGTTATTCCAGGGAACAGCAGGGGCAATACATTTCCAGGGTGCCAGATGCAGAGCTCGTCTCCGTGCCAGTCATTGCATTTAAGTCCCATGGGACAGGCGATTACAGCCCCAACTTTTCAGCTCTGAACTTGCAGAGCTTTCAGTTGTTGTTTCTAAGTCAGCCATAAATCTCTGGGGCTGCGTCCTCTCACAATGCGCTGCCAGGCATTCGGTTACTGCCTGCGAAGCGTTGCTTTCTCTTATGTTTTCCCTCCCTATTTCTGCCTTATCTTGCAGCTTGAAAGGGCCATGATAAATCTTTCAGAAAACAGCTGCTTCGTTGCTGTGCTCGATAATTTGAATTTGGACACGGCAGGGCGGGCTCGCTTTCACTTGATTGCCAACAACGTCATGTTTATGTAACCCAAGCTGCTTTGGGAAGCTCCAGTCCCTGTGTGGGAACCTAGAAATGACATGTGGTGAGTCTTCACCATCACCGAGCGCTGGGAAGGCAGCAGCCAGTCCTCCTCCTGTGTGACTGTGGGACTATGTGGCTGTTGCTGATGCTGCCGAATGCAGCTGACTCTCCCTGCATGCTGGTGGCAGTTCCTGGGGGGTGCAGCAGTTTGTACCTCCCGTCTCTTGCTTGTAGACCAGCCCCGATAGTCAATAGGAGCTGAGGGTTTGATAGTGGATGCTCTGGACTGTCTGTTGTTCCTCTCTCTGCTGGGGAAGCTCTAATCAGCTCTGCTGTCCTTCACATAGTGAATTTCTGTAGGTTATGCTTGCAGGTGAAATGGTATTGCAGGCTGAGGGAGGCTCACAGGAATTGCAGTATAAAAGCAACGGCTAAAAACACAGAGCCAGGAGGTGATAGGTACTTGGTAGTAAAGACAATACATTGCTATTCCACACCTCTGGCTCTTAGTGGTGGTCTGTTGGGTGGGAAACAATCATCCACTGCAAACGTTTGGTGTCCTGAGTACAGGCTGCAGCTTGAACAGGGACAGTGTCTGATGTCCCAGCTGAGACCACATCACTGTGTTGTTACCTGAGCAGCCTGCTCTAAGGGCTCTTAGGCTCTTACCTAATCCTTGTGGCAGTGAAAACATACATTATTCTTTTTTTAGCTGGCAGCCCTGTGGCCAGCAGTGGGGTTTTCCAGCTGACACGATCCACCTTAGCTTCAAATGGGCATTACGGTCCCCTGGTCATGGAGCTGTCCCAAAGCACTGGGAGCAGAGCTGGCACCAAAGCCTTTTTGAGTCGTTAGTTTGGTCGCAGGGTGTGCTGCCCTGCCGCAAGTTAGTGACATTGACAGCACTGACATGGCCAGTGCCATGAGGATGTAGTGACATCAGGTCTGGAGACAGTGACGCTTCTGCTGGGCTGGTACTGTTGTTGTTGTGGGCTGGTGGATGAGAAGCTTATTGATTGCCAGGGAGAGGGAGTGCTGACTCGGAGCTCTGTGCTGCCTGTCTTGTGATGCGGTGGAATTGGAGGGTAAAAACCTCTGAAAATTAAAATGGAGAAGGAAAAAGACCTTTGGGGGATTTGTAAAGCTCTTTTAAAAATATCATGTTTTGCCATTTCTCCCTCCCTTCCTGGCATGAGACGCTACTCTGCTATATCTCTTTTTTTTTCTTTCCCCTTTCTTTTAAATCTAATGTGCCTCCATTTTATCAATTAACTGCCTGTCTCCTGATTCCCATGGCAACACAACAGGCTGTTGCATTTCTGATTCTTCTGGCAGTTGTGGTGCCTGGCATGTGTCTTGGGAGCAGTAAGATGATAAAAGGGTTCTGCAGGGAGTAGGAAATACATAAGCAGCGCTCACTATGCACTACTTCTTGTGCAAACTACTTTTCTCTTCCTCTCCCTCCTCCACTTCAGAAAGGAGTTTCCTTTCCTTTTTGTTTCATTTCCCCAGAGATAAGAAATGAGCAACTGGAGTCCTGCAGGGGGTCAAAGGATGTGGAGGGAGTGAGGGGCTGCCGAGTTTTGCTGGATGTGGATGGCACTTAAACATAGCATGAGGCTGAGCATCTCTTCGGGGATCCTGCAGAGAAGGCTATTCCTGCTGATGCTGCAGAGCAAGTGCTGTGTTCCTTCTGTTCCAACTGTTAGAGCTTGTTTGAAGGGAGGTTTCTTGCTCGTTTATCTTACAAAGCTGTCTCTTCACCTCTTCCTTCAGCACACATTTCCAAGAGCTGGAAGAGTCCTTCTGTTTGCAGAAGACCTTGCGCTTTCAGGGATTTTGGACACATGGTTTTCATTGACAGGGTAACAAGACCCGTGCAAACAGGCTGAAGCTTCAGTTAAAACCTTTACTGTCTCCAGCTCTTGACTCATAGGTTTTTATTCAGCTCCTGAAGTATTGGTGCCATGTCACTGTGGGGTATCCTGTCACTGGGCCCCTAAAACTGATGGGCTGAATTTGCACAAAAGGCCCCAAGCACCAGATCTGCCATGGTTGTTATTAATGTGTTATGCTTGAGCTTTACAAAAGCTAAAGGGAAAATAGAGATTTAGAGTTGGATAAGATGTGTATTTAGCGGATGCTGTGTATGACTTTGACTTATAAACTGTTGTTCAGCCCTGAAAAGCTGTGACCTACAGGAAGACCATTTAAACTGAAAAGAATGAGCCGGCTAATGAACACAATAGGGTTGTAAAGTTGGAAAGCCCAAGTGGAAGGGATCCCACTTACTGCATGTTGTGTTTTGGAGCCTGGTCCCAGTGAGAGGGAGGGAGCGAGGAGCTGCCGTCACAGTCCTGTCGAGCAAGCGAGGTTTGTGTTGGGCTGAGCAGCAGAGCGAGATCCTCCTGGAACAAGGAGGGAAGAGCTTTCCCCATCACTGGCTTCCAGGTGAGCTGTTGAGTTTGATGTCTTATAGTGACACCCAAATAGTTGCTGTGGCTTCTTGATTGGCATCACCAGGTAACAGCAGGGTTGGAGTAGAAAATACTCAGTCTACGTTTTGTTGAGTGTTTCTCTTGTATAGTTTTGTTCTTAACTTCGTACCTGAGATCTGTACCCTTGTTTTGCTGTTAGTGAGTTTCTTGGAACCTGTTGGTGTTTTACTTTTCTTATCCAAAACCAGCACTTCTGAAAGAGCTGTAGAAATGGTGCATGCTGAGCAATAGTGATGGCTGAGGCTGAACAAGTTTCACAGTTAATTTCAGATAAGTTCTCAAGGTTGTTGTGTCTCTGCAGCTGCTTAGACTTTCTCTGCCAGCCTTGTCTGGTAACAAATAAAAATTTCTTCCTGAGTGTGCTTGAGGCTATTGTGGTTGGTGGCTTCCAGAAATTTCAGCTTACAGTTTGGCTGAAGAGTCTGGGTGGCTTTCACTGAGCACAGGATGTGTGGGACCAAGTGTCATACGCACCCACCCTACACCAAACACGCTCGGGACCTCAGTGCTGCCAGGAGCTGAGGGTGACTGAAGGTCTGGGATGTATGACTTGCTGAATCTTATTTCCTCAGTCCCTTGTGTAGTTGCTTTTAGGGCTTTACTTAATCTCCCCCTTTATCCTTCAGAGTGTTTTAATGAAGTCCGTATGTCCTTTTCTTTCGCACTCCTGGGGTCTGAGGTGAAAACTCAAGGTTTGTGACAGGAGAGTTTGACACCAGGGTCACTGCTACCTCATTTGCTTGGGTTGTCTTTGTTCCCTTTCAGACACCAGTCACATTGGGCCAGTCCTGGGTATGCTGCAGTTTTCCATCTCCCAGCGCAGTGAGGCATTGCCGGAGGTCTGGCTTTGGCTTGATGGGCTGATGCTAGAATAAGAACATTCTCTGTTGCTGTTTCATTGCATCCAGTGCACGTGTGTCAGCCCTGGGAAGGCTCTGCATGCAGGGATTTGTAGATGCTTCCTGTTTATAGATGTGTTGTTTATATTGAGCATACCCCAGGTGTCTGCTCACTGCTGGTTCTGCTCCAGCAAAGGGCACAGCAGCAGCAGGGAAAATGGAATAATTTGCCAAGGCAGCTGCATGGTCCCACAGGAGCTATTAATGCCCTTGGTGGGACTCTTGATGCTTGGACTGTTTGCCTGTGTACAGACACTTGGAGTTCTCACAGCGCCAGGTACTAAGACATCTGTACCACACTCATTTATTTCTTTATATTATTTTGGGATGAAAGGATAACTTTGGCATTTTTCTTCAAAGCAGCAGTTCATTTGTCTCCTTTTGATCCTTAAGCACTTAATGCCACACCTGTCTTTTTGAGCTTATTAGTGCTGCCATGCAAAATACCCCTCAATGCTGTGACAGGACTGGGGTAAGTGGCCACATGAAGGGGGATGAAGATGTGGGGTCGGTTCTTTGTGTGCAAGAGCTGCAGAAACTGGGCAGCATATGGGGGTTTCTGTGGAGATTGCTTTCTTGATGAGGAAAATGTGTAAGTGACGGGGTCACTCAAGTTTTAACCTTCACCCAGTGTAAACCTGCGACCTTAGTTGTTGTCCCAGATGCCTCCTTTATGTAAATACCCTTTCCTGGTGTTTTGGCTGCCTTTTAGGATTTCTTCTCATACAAAAACCTCTCTTCCCTTGATCCACAGGCTCACCTTTACACAAGCAGGGTGCCACCTCCACCACCAGCGCCGAGAAGTCGGGTTCAAAGGTTGCCGAGGTGGGCGATGATTTCCTGGGAGACTTTGTGGTGGGCGAACGTGTCTGGGTAAACGGAGTGAAGCCAGGTGTGATCCAGTATCTTGGAGAGACGCAGTTTGCTCCAGGCCAGTGGGCAGGGGTCGTTCTGGATGACCCGGTGGGTAAGAATGACGGCTCCGTTGGTGGAGTGCGGTACTTTGAATGCCAGCCGCTGCAGGGGATTTTTACGCGACCGTCCAAGCTGACGCGGCAGCCGGTGGCCGAGGGCTCGGGGAGCGACGCCCCCTCCGTGGACTCCCTGACGGCTCAGAACTTGTCACTGCACTCGGGGACGGCCACGCCACCTCTCTCCACTCGTGTCATCCCCCTGCGGGAGAGCGTCCTGAACAGCGCCATGAAGACGGGCAACGAGTCTGGATCTAACCTCTCGGACAGTGGGTCTGTGAAAAAAGGGGAGAAGGACTTACGGCTTGGAGATCGCGTGCTGGTGAGTTGATCCGCGGTGTCCCCTAGAAAGGCAAAGGACGAGAATTTGTCCCTTCCCTAAGAGCTCCTGGTCAGGCTCAGGATGAGGCAAGGACGGAGTTGGTGGTGAGGTGTGGGACAGAGCATGACCTGTAAGGGGGGATGCCTGGACCAAATAGGCTTCAAACTTCTGCATTCATTGTTATTTGGGATGCTGTGTCTTCTGGATGTGTCTGTCATTTTCACACTGGTGTGAGACAATATATTCCAGAGTGTTTCTTGTATTGGACAAGTTCTGAGCAGCAGGATGAGGTCAGAGAGAGAGCAACTCAAACCTGAGAGGGAAATAGAAAAATCATTGAGTGTTACTTTCTAATCCAGTGATACTCTCCATAATGGTGTGTATTGGGCTTTCAAGGAATTTCCAACAATGTTGCATGTGGTCGTGCATACTCTGCAAGTATTTGCGAGAATCTCTCCTAGCTGGTCACTCCTCTCGTGGTGCTGCAGTTTTATGTGTTGGATATAATACTAACTCCTTTCCTGTACAGAAAGGAGCTTGCAATTATTTTTATAAAAGGGCAGGACTTTGGGAGAGATCACTGTTCTGATGGATGAGCTTACAGAAACTTTCAGCTTACAGAAACACCAGGAATTGTTTGCATGCAGTAGGAGAGGTCCGGGAAAAAACAGATAATGATAACAAGAATAAATAATTTGCGGTTATGGTTCAGTAACATGTGCTTGGCTTGGCAGATGGCTTTTTTTAGTAATGGAGATGTCAGCTAATCATGTTTGGTGTTTGAATACATAATAATTCTGGGTTAACCTGAGCTGCCTCAAATTCCCTGAGTAAATCTTTGCTTGTGTCCTCTGTGGACTGGTACAGTTTTAGTTGTCTTTATTACTCTTAGCCTGTGCTTTTCTGAAAGATTTTCTTTTTATTTGAGAATGGCTTTTAGGCAGATGGGATCCACCGAAGGCTTTTCAAGTGAGGGAGGACATGTGTTTTCTGTAATTGCTTGGTGGATGGAGCACAAAGTTGCAGGGTCCCTCCTGGGTCTGTAAGACCAACACCTGCCTGCTCTGCGTTCCTGTTGTTTCCTGCTAGTGGTTTTCTTGAACACCATTAAGGTCTGTTATAGCTTGAAGACATTTTTGCTTTTCAATGACATTGTTCTGAGGCCCTTTCTGAGTCTGCAGCAGTTGCAAAAAGTGACTTTTAGCTTCTATTAGAAGCTTTCCATTAGAAGAATTAGATAATATTTGCCTTTGGCACTAACTTGTACTTTTTTCCCAGAGATGCCAAAATTGCATTAAAGAGATGAAAACCCCACCCTAATATTGTAGAACTCATCTCTTGAAGTCTGGCAAATGAATGCGGAACAATTAACCTCTGCTTCAGTAAGAATGAAGCTTCCCAAAGTGTGATAATTGCTGGAGTGCTGCTGTTAATGTGAGGTGGGTTCGTTGCCTTTCTCCAGGGAAAGAAGGGATGGAAACAGAGCAATGGAGCAGTTGAGCATTTTCTACTTGGGAGAAATGTCTGCTGTGGGGTTTTTTTACTTAGGGAAATGTATTTTACATGGTTTGGGGGGAGGCTTTTTCAGCAGCTGCACTCATTCCCCCCTAGATGTGGGGGCTTTCTTAAGGATGGAAGGAAGCGGCTGTTCTCTATTTGGCAGTCTAAATAAAAAAAAATTTTTAAAAATATTTGCCCTTAATAATAGAAGTATTCTGCCCTTCAACCATCCCTCTGTCTCCTAACTGAGATTGCACTCTTCAGTACTGAAATGTAGCAATAAGCAAGACTACCTAAGGGTATAAGGGTACCTAAGGTTATATCCCAGTGGCTGATTGACTCTATTGCTGTGGGGTGTTGCCCCAGATACTCTTCAGATGTATTCTACGTTTGTGATTTTGCTACAACTTGTAGGTGATCAAACCCAGAGGAGGTACAGGAATAGCAGCAGCAATCACTAGCGGGGATGTTACGAAGGGTGATTGGCACCTTGGCTGACGGATGGGCAGAAGTGCCAGGACGGACTGGTGGGAATAGACTCTGGGGTCCCCCCGAGTGTGTGATTTTAATCACTTTCTGATAATCTGTACACCACAGAATGTCTTTGCCTGTCTCAACCTGGCTCCTGACAGATGAGAGAAAATTCTCATGAATAAACTAATCTCATCCTTTTCTTTCGCATCTCTCACCCCAACCCTGCTCTGCCAGCCTGAAGCTGCAGAAAGCCTTTAGCCACCTGAGTGAAAAAGCATTTCCATTAGAAGCAGAATTGCATCCTAAGCCCTTCTCCTTGGTGGAGGCAACCACTTGCTCTGCTGCTGCCAGCTTGCTTTGGGCCATTTCAGTGCCCGAGACTGAAGCCTTGCTGCTGCGAAGGTACGTGAGGTGATGTGAAGGAACTCTTCCAGCTGTTTGCAGGATTCAAAAGACAGGAAAACATACTCATAGAACTTCAGTTGGAAGAGACCCTCAGGATCATAGAGTCCAACCATAACCTAACCCAACTCTAGCACTAAAACATGTCCCTGAGAGCCTTGTCTAAACACCTTCTGGATCTCCTGGTCCAAGCTCTTTCCTCACCACAGAAAATTGTGAAATACAGTGTGACTGCTGTTGTCGCAGGAGCAAGCGTTCCCTGTCACTACAGTGGAACTAAGAGGAAATAAGTAGCCTGAAGCAACTGCCCTGTCCTGCTGCCACATTAACCCTGTGAGGATTTTTGTGCATGCATGCGTCCTCCGAACCATTCATTTGGGCTCACGTGTTGGCCAGGCCTTGTCTTCTGTGTGCAATACCTGTCATTAAATAGGAGTTGTAAGTGGCCTGTGGTGGAAAAAACTGTATTATTAGCGTGGCTGGACTTTGTATCAGAGAGAGCCTCAGGAGAGGATGCTGTAATTCTAGGCTTTCCGCTTATACCACATCCCTAGGACATTATTTTCTTACTGGTGCTTGACAGATAAATGTGCACAAATGTCTTGCATCAGCAGTGCTGTCAGACTCACCCCTGTGCAATGCTGACTTGTGCTGTGGGGATGGGAAGGCGCAAAGATAAGTGGCTGTATTAAAAGAAACTATAAAAATTCCTGTAACTTCACAAAGGGAGGAGGATGGTCCTGTAATTCCTGGCTGTCTCTCCTCACTCTAAAATGCAGTTCTGGTGGTAACAGATGAGATAGTGAATATCTGGTGAGATGAAACTGCTGCTGATCAGATGCCACGTGAATTAAGTTGTATTTACAGACAAACCTGAACACAAGCCAGATCTCCACCTTAGCACTAGCTCGCTGAATGCTGTCCCTGGCTGTCAGCTGGGACACAGCCCCAGAAGGTGGTGACATGCATTCCCACAGGTATGTGCATTTACCCCCTTGTACCTACAGATCATTATTTTACACTTATTTAGACAGGTAAATTGGAATTTTAAGCAGATAGCATGGCATCATCTCTGTGGTTTCTGCATGGAGATATGCACAAGCAGGCATCTGCAACCATTGCTGACCCCTGAATTGCATATGACGGGGTGGGGAACAGTCCCTGTTGCCCTGAATGACACTTATAATTTTATTTTTCTTTTCTCTCTGAGCAGTATTAGAATGTATTCTGAGCAGTGCATTGCCCACGGGCCCTGGGTTGAGGACAACTGTTAAGGTTCTTGCAGAGAGCAAGAAACTGCTGCAGGATGAGCAGGGAGGACATAAGGGGAAAAGAGCAAAAGCAGGCTGGAGGGAGTCAAATGGAGATATGGCCTGGCGCTAATTTGGTAAATTGTTTAAATTACATACTAGCAGCTCTGATGAAGACAGTGTCTGGAAGGATTAGCATCATTGCCTTTTCAGCCCTGGGATACTGGTCTGGATCCAGTTTTGTCATTTTGATGAGAAAACCATAGTAAAAGGTGATGTCAGTGATACTACAGTTGTTACAGCAGGGAAGGCATGTGGATGTCCTCCTTCAATAGATGCGTGTTGCTTTTCTGACTTGCCAGTTAGGGCACAGACCTGGTAAATATTGCTGGCTTCGTTTTGTTGTGAAGGTCAAACCCGAGACTGTCTCTTGAGACAGATCTTTTGCTGAAGAAAGGCCAGGTCAGGAAGATGGTCTTTAGTCAAAGGCATGAAAAGGGCATTGCAGCTGAGGCAGAGAACTAGAGCTGAACTTTCCAGGAGATCAGAGGCTGCATGAATCCAGCTGAAGAGGGTGGGACAACATCAGCTTGCTTAATCTTAAGGGTTTTTTACCTGAAACAGGGAAGCTTGGAATGTCCATACTGGTCAAAATACCCTCCAAACCAAAACATCCTATATCACTACGTCAATATTGTTTCTGGTTTTCAGAGTGTCAAGAAGGAGCTATTTTTTAGCTGCTTTTTGTTGTGTTGGTGTTGTGGCTTTTTGTTTAATTTTGTGGTTTTGATTGGGTGTGGGTTTTTTTGGTGATACCTCTGATTTATTAAAATGTCTGCTAGAAACAAACACATCTGTTTTGATGAGAGCGTTTCATGCGCCGATACAACCTGCCAGCTGGCTTTTTCCAAAACGCATTATTTATTTTAGCAGCGTTACCAGATTATCGGGCCCGAATAAATCTGTGCATCTGAGTTGGATGAATTTTCTAGGCTCTCCACCCGTGAGAGTTCCTGTGCGCCTGCCGAAGATGGGAAGTTAAGAAGCAGTTTGAGTGCTGGGGTGTGTGTGACAGCCTGATGTGGGGAGCCCAGATGTGTCCATCCTGGCTTGGCAGAGGAGATAATTCTGTATGGCAAGGGTGTGTTTTATAGAAAAGATGGCAGAATAATTAATGCTTGAAAGAGAAAATAAAATGCATTGCTTTGGAAGCAGAGAATCACATTGTCCGTGCTCGGTGTCCTCGCTGATGTGCGGATTTTGAGTAGGAATGTGACCTGTTCTCTCTTATTGAGAGTTTAAGAATTGGCACAATTAGATATACATGTAGTAAGTCAACAGGGCTACTTTTTTTCTCTCCTGTTTGAAAACAGCTTTCTCAAAATAAGTGATATGAGGATGCAACTGAGGAGTGAGACCCTCTAGTAGAAGCACCAGATATCGTGTTTTTAAAGCATTTACATGAGGCTCTGTGGGGTCAGAGGATCAGGTTGCTTGGTAAGGGAAATGTGGCTCAGTATCTGTAATTAATACGCAACAAAAATAAAATTGAGGGAGCTTACGAGCAACGATAAGGTCCTATAAAGAATGTTAAGATGAATTATACTTATATTGAGTTCAACTTGTGGCTAAAGAGATGCATTAGAATGGCATTAAATCACTGTATTAGTATTAAGAGGCTAAGTCTGTATAAACTCAAATAAATCAGAAAGAGGACTGCTGTTTGACTGTGACTGATAGGAAAAGAATTTTACTGCAACTCTTCCAATGTGTAACTTGCCAAATACTTAATACTGAAATGGAACCATCTTTTTACTCCTGGATGCAGTGTAGGACCAGAAAGTTTTCTTGTGATTCTTGTCCTGCTGTGGCAAATATTTTCCTCCTTCCTATAGCAAAGAGAACATCAGTAAAGGTTTTTCCATGAACAGCGCTTTGAATCCCTAGGGAGGGAAAATACAGAAGACAAACTGGAGCTCTGTGCTGCAGAACAACCTCCCAGGGCTTGAGGTAGGGCCCAAACTTCAGAGCTGTGTTCTCCAGCCCACTCAGGTACAGTTATTTTTAGGCTGAGAAGAGTATTTCTCCTTTGCAAAAGCAATTTTCAGAACTTTTAGGGAGTCAGAATTGGTAAATCTGTAACATTCCTACCCTGTAATACACAATCTGGAGATTTCTGCATTTGACTGTCACTGTTTCCTGTAGGAGAATATTCCTCTGTGGATACTTGTTTATGTGATATTTAATATGAAAAAAAAAGCCACCAGTCATTCAACATAAAGCTGCAAATTTAACTTTAAACTTATTTTTAGCTTTCTTCCCTGAACCTGAGCTTTAACAGAGATAGGCTAAAAAAGGTTTGGATCGTATGCTGATTGACTTGAAGTCGAAACCTTTAGAAGAGCGCTCGTTCTTTTCCATCTGTCTTTTCTCAGCACAAGTAGCTCAGCAAAACCTGTAGGAGTTTCCAGTGCAAAGGCAGCGGCAGCTGCTGCTCCGTGAAATGAGCTCTCATAGCAGTGACCAAAACACAGCGTCACACATTCCTCACTTGTGTTCTCCCAGAGCCTACTCAGCACGCTGGAAGCTTTAAGTCTACATATGCGAGCAAAAGGTGTGATTTATTCTTATTTCTCCATGGAGGGTAAAATAGATCTGTGCTAGTGGAAACCTGGCAGTGAGAGGAGACCCTTAGCACGTTAGCGCCCTGAATTGCTGTAGAATGTGTAGGTAAAAGTGGAGGTTTTTTTTCTGTACAAAACACCTCTATTTTGAGAGCTTTGCCGGGAGGGCTGTTTGCTATGTCCTAGCAAACCCTGCATGGGGACAAGCTGAAGAGTGACGGGTGCCTTCCTGGCTGAGCTTGTGCCTTTGATGTCCTGTCCCAGTGTTGCTCAGAACTGCCGGCTGACAGAGCTCAGAACTGAAACCACATTAGTGGAGATCCTAGGAGGGTATAAGCTGTGCTTAGGGGCTTAAACTCCTTCATGGCCTCACAAGTAACTTTGTGCAGTTAGTTGATGCTTTGAAATAGGTTTTCGTTTTATTTGTCCTGATATCTTGCAGGCAGGCAGGTCCAAAAGTGGGAGTTAGTCAACTTCTTTGTGTAATAGTTATTCAAGAGACATCTTTAGTGCTAGGAGAACTTGATACTTGAAACGATCTGTTCTGGTTTTATTAATCTGAAACATAAAATACTGATGATGTCGGATTCCGCCCCTCCCCCCGCCTCCATAGCTGTCCCAGTTTTAGTCCCGTTTCAGCAGTGCTGATGCTGCTGTCCCTAACCCTTGGCATCTTATCTCCAACAGGTTGGTGGGACCAAGACGGGAGTTGTGCGCTACGTGGGAGAGACGGATTTTGCCAAAGGAGAGTGGTGCGGTGTGGAGTTGGATGAACCCCTGGGGAAGAACGATGGGGCGGTTGCTGGTACAAGGTACTGGGAGCTCCCAAACTCAGCCTGGGGTTGTAGGGTCCTACAGCCTCCTGGAGCTGGGAGGACGACTCGGGGTGTGTGTGGTTGGACATCGTGGCCTGGGAGAGAGTTCAGTTTTGAGTCTTGTAAGCTTTTGGATAGCTTTACAGGGAGATCAATAGAAACCTCATCACTGGAGCATTTTAAAGCAGGATCAGATAAGGTCTGTAAAGAAGTAACCTAAGTGGCTTCAGGGAACAGGAGAGAGTAGGGAGAGAAGATAACTTGTACTGGGATTTAGTTTTTGCAAGAAATTGAGCCTGTGATTGTGTTAGCTCTGCTTTCTACCACACATTCCCTTCATAAACTTGTTTCTTGCACAGTACCTGTGATTCACCCTGTTACAACTATAGAAGATAAAGATTTAACTATTTTTCTCAGCTTAATGGTGCTTGTTCTGTTCTTTCTGGTGACAAATTTCCAGAGACATAAAAGAACAATTGGTTGTCATTGTCTGTCCTTGTAGTAGTTCTGTAGTGCGGCAACTGTCTGCTGATGGATCTTATACCTCTGCCTCCATAGGCATATCCACTAATTTATTTTCAAAAAAAGCCCTTGTTAGTATCTATAAAACTCATCAGGGACATCTCACAGGGTTGCTGGAAAACTGTTTCTGTTCATATAGAGGTTAGAGAAGGGAATGACCCCCAGCCTCAGATCTTGAACTTGGGGACATTCAAAACTGAGTTATACAGTAGCACTTGGACCCAGCTTCAAATACAGGCGGAACTGATTCCTTATCTTTCACATGTTCATTTAGTGGGAAATACTGTTGAGTTCTTGGAGCTTCTTAAGGGAATCTTGTGTTAGAGGTGAGATTTAGCTTTGAAACTGAGGAGCTGAGAGTTCCTCCCTTGTTAGATCTCCAGTTCTGTAATAAAGGTTTCTTGTGATGGGTCAACCTCCTTTTTTCCAGCAGCTGTGTGTTTTCATTTAAAATAAGAGGAACAATGTCTCGTTCAATGTCAGGACAGGAAAACAGAAAATGATTGGCAGCAGATGGCTGAGTTCCAGCCTTTTCTCAAAAGAAAAGATCTGGGATGATAGAGAATAAGTCATGGAATGAATCCAAGTCCCATACACTACAAATTATCTCTAAGCTTAATCTTCAGAGTGCTCAGAAATGATTTATTGTCTCTGTGCATGTGGAAGGCAGATGTGAGTGTTAGGGTGCTCTCTCTGCCTCTTGTCCTTGCACCTTGGTTGCTGTGTTTTGAAAATCCAACTCTTGGAAGTCATCTGTCTTCTGAAACTGCTGCATGTTGGCTGAGGTTGTTATGGTATGTGCCTTGTCTGCAAGGCTTCTCTTTCAGTTCACACTCTATCAGGAGCAGGAAAAGTTGGGCTCCACAGCAGGGATTGGGAAGCAGGAGTGAATTAAGAGGTTTAGATTAAATAGGAGACTTAAGGGAGTCTGTAAAGCATCCCTGCCCCTTGCATCCAGGCTGATTTTGCAGATCTGGCAATAATGGACACCAGCTGATACAGCAGTGGCAGGTGGGGACTCTCCAGCTGAAGGGCTCTCTGTCCACCAAGGATCTGGCTGCAGGTTGGCAGTAGTGTCCCTGTTCATCCTCTGAGCATTCATCCAACCTTCTGGTTTTCTTATAGCATGTGCTGATTTCAACAGCAGAGTTTTAGAGGAGAAACCAACATAGTAAAACTGACTCATGTCAGCTACAGACCTTGGACACCAAAAGGTGTTTTTTTTAACCCATTTCAACATTCCCTGTGCTGTTTCTGACCTGCAGGTTGCCATCACAATACCACTTTCCTTCCCTGTTTCTTTTCTGTCATCTGAGTACAGAGCTCCTTAGCACTCACTGAGAGAAGCTCTTGTGTTTCAAGCAGATTTTTTTTTTTTTACTGCCAAGTATTGTGGACCTAATTCCTGCTCCTGAACTATAAAGCTAATTGCAACCACTTCCAGTTTGGACTAAAAGAAAATGAGCAGACATAGAGTGATGCAAGTTTGGACTTGCTAAGAGCTGTCAGGGCGATTTTGAAGGACTCAGCCTTTGGCATTGTTGTACAGCTTAGATGGGTGGAAGGGGTTGTGCAGTCGGTCCACCTGTACCTACTTCAGTTTGAGAAGATGATGCTGAGCAGGGTTTTGGCTGGTTTGCAGGAAGTCAGACTGATTTTCTTCCTTGAGTCTCTGTTCTGCAGCGAGGTCAGCCTGTGGTATAGCTGGTTATCCAAACCCAAGAGCCTGTGCTGGCAGCAAGCAGATGAGACTAAATGATCTTGGTTTGTAGAGGATTGCTTTTATTGTTTGTTTGTTTTTAAATAAAGTTATAGAAAAAATTGGGCTTGAGCAGATGTTTGAAAATGAGTTATTTTCTCATGTGGCTGGAGATCAGGCTGTTCTCTGGCCTCCCAAGCACACAGGGGTCTGCCTGTGATGCAGCCACGTGGCTGCCAGTGCTTAAAAATAAAAGGGAAGTGGGGGAAGCAGCTGCTCACATCTGGAGAGAGGAAACTTGTGCTAGCAAAGCTTGATTTGTGTAATTTATTCATTAGGACCTGTTTTTTATGTTAACATAAGACAGACTATTATATGGCCCAGTGTTTTCCCCATACCTTGCTACGAAGCCTTTGAGAAAGAACTCTTAATGGAGACAGTTTGCTGTATTTACTACTCCGTTGAAACGAGAGGTTGTGATGCATGGAGATGATCTGGTTTTCCTTGCTGCAGTGCAGCTGGCCAGCAGCAGAAAATCCCAAGCTCTGAAGGGGTTTCCAAGATTTGACACTGTGGATTTTGGCTCACTTGTATTCTGAAAGAGGGCTCTGGAGAGACATAATCATCGGGCTCGCTGTGACTGTGGAAAAGAGCTTGCAGTGTAATGATCCGATCGTCCCTTGTTTGCTTCTAGGTTTGTTTGCATGGGAACCAGTTTCTCTTTCTCTGCCACCCAGAGATTGCACACACTGGGGTTTGCTGTCATGGTATTTTTAGCTTTGAAATTAGGAGCTGCCTTTTTTCTTTTATGGGAAGAACATTTATACAGAGTGGTGTGCTTCCGATCCTTTAATTTGACATACTTTGCTGTGTAATTTTCTTGCAAAGCAAGGTGGAGAACACACGTGAATTTTGGGCAGGTTGGTTTGTTGTGGTCAGGACGGAACTCGTGTGCTCTCGCTGTGTTATGTATTGGAGTCTTTGTCCCATCCAGGCCACCAGATGGGTCTTTCCTGGCATCTCATCCAAGTGTGCAGCAGCTGCTGTGTAGCAATTATCTTGGGTTTCCCAGCTTAAACACCACAAGTGAAAACATGAAGATTGCCACTATTCTTAAGTGGCAGGAAAGGAGAATAATCCGCCCATTTGCATCCAGGAAACAGTGTCACAGCAAAGCAGCAAGAGATGAGCGGAGGACCAGGGTTGCGTTTTGCTTAGCAATGCCATTCGGTGAGACTTGAGCGAGATGGATGCTCTACCACCTCTGACTTGGTGCATCTCCTGTATTACAGGTATTTTCAGTGCCCTCCCAAGTTCGGCCTTTTTGCTCCCATCCACAAGGTGATCCGGATTGGGTTCCCATCAACCAGCCCCGCCAAGGCGAAGAAGAGCAAACGAATGGCTATGGGGGTGTCTGCCTTAACCCACAGCCCCAGCAGCTCCTCCATTAGCTCTGTCAGCTCGGTGGCATCGTCCGTGGGGGGCAGGCCCAGCCGCAGCGGGCTGGTAAGTGGCTCTTTCCAGAGACTCTGCAGCCTTGAATTGCTTCTTCTGTGACCTGGCTCTGCAAAGTGGGAGGTTTGGAGTTTTGTTTCAGTGCAGCTGCTCCTTCCCCATCAATGAGATGAGGGGGGAGGAGTTTGGCATACTGTTACCCACCTTACAAATGGGACTCTGCATGGACATCAGTTGTAACAAACACTGACCAACTGTGGCCATTAAAGAGCCAGAACTGCTGTTTGCAATGGGATGAAGCTCATCTCCACTGTCAAGAGCAGGTTTTATATAGGATCTCTGCAGAAAAACGCCATTGCTGCTTGTTCCGCGTGCTTGCACAGCAGTGTGCTGCTGTGTTGAACAGCTGTGCAAAACTCCTGCATTGACTGTGTTTTACTGTGGAGGGTGACACCGTCCTGGATCACATGCCATATGCTTTGGAAGGTACTCAAGAAGGTGGACACTGGATATTCTGAAAAGCTCTGAGTCTGCCGTAGTGTGTGCTACATAGCGCCTGTAGTCTTCTTGGCTGGGGATGAGGGTGCAGTATCCATTACTGGGAGCAAATCCAGCTAACCCACAGCATCTCCAACTGACATCACTCCTTCCAGCTGAGCTTGCTGTTTGGGACTGCACTGGTGCAGGTCATCATTAATATGTATATAAGAAGGCAGATGATACAATACATGATAATCTTTCCTGACCCAGTACCCACCCCACATCCTGTCCTTTGGGACATGGTCCTTTCATTGCAGTGTAGCAGAGCTATTGAGCTTGCTAGGAGTGTCCAGATGTTTTGCAGACTTTTTAACCCCACATGTAGGGTCCAGAGCTGGAACTGCAGCTCTGTACAGCCTAATAAATGATCAGTAGGTGAGCTGCATTCCAGATTTAACAGGGGACTTCAAGCTATTCTAGACTGGGAAGGACACAGCTTCACCCTTGTCTCTTTTTAACTCTTTTCCAGCTGACGGAGACCTCTTCTCGATATGCCCGGAAAATCTCTGGCACGACAGCACTCCAGGAGGCACTGAAGGAGAAGCAGCAGCACATTGAGCAGCTGCTGGCAGAGCGTGACCTGGAGCGGGCTGAGGTTGCCAAAGCCACCAGCCACATCTGCGAAGTGGAGAAAGAGATTGCCATCATGAAGGCCCAGCATGAGCAGGTATGGGGTGGTGTGGCTTTATTGCTAGCACACAAATATCTGGCATCCTCTGAAAGTTTCAGATTGTCATCACATTACCTGTCTATAGCTTCCTGATGTGAAACCTGGCATCTGAATTTCTGTGTCTCTTGTGCAGACAGATTCCTGTACAGTGGGTTAAGCTGAGGCTCTTTCTCCACTCTTGCCAGTGTAACGTGCTCTCTCTACCCCAAGCCAGGAGCAGGAAAAGGACAGTAAATAGTCTGTGTCTGGTGATCAATACATTTGAATGTTGAAGTGCAAATGGAGGGCAAACTTGCTCCCCTTAGCCACCCAGTGTGGCCTTGGCTGAGACTGCATTGCAGTGGTTTTTTTGATGCTATCAGGCAGAGCTGAAGACATCAGCTCATTTCATATGTCGCTGCTTTCCTGCCAGAGGGGATGTTTTTATCACATTAGTAAATTTAGGAGATCTGCATGGAAAACAGGCTGATCATATTAGCTTTTCTTTTTTTTTTTTTTTTACACAAACATTTATAAAAATGAGATTTTATGCAGTTAAATGCTTAAAGAGAGGAGTTGTGTTTTGCTGTTTGTCAATATATGGCTCTTCAATGAGTGCTGTTGCCCCAAATTCCTTGCTCATGTTTGTAAACCCCAGTCAGCTATTGGGGAGCAGGGGTGACACTATTTTGGTGTGGTGGGCCACACCAGCCTGTCAGAAACACATCTATCTGAAACAGATACCGTCTTCTGAAACAGATCATCAAAACCTTCTGTACATGAAGCATTGTTAACTTTTGTGGCTTGGACTCTGTTTTGCTGCAGTATGTCACGGAGGCAGAAGGAAACCTCCAGCGAGCACGAGCCCTGGTGGACGTGATGCAGAAGGAGAAGATTGAGCTGTTGAATCAGCTGGAAGAGGAGAAGAGGTAAAACCTTGTCGCTGTGTAAACTGGAATTACTCGGTAAAGGTGGGATCGCAAGGGTGTGGTCAGTGACAAAGCCTTGCCTTTGGGTGTTCTTGGCTGGGGATACGGTACAAAATAACAGCACTGTAGAATAAACAGAACTGCGATTTGGACCATCCCAGACCCCTAGCCTTTCTGTACAACCTGGCTTTGCTACAGACCATTTCTTTGCCCTCTGTGATGTGCTGATCTTAAGGATGTTCCTTCTGAGGAAGGGAAATCAAACTGGAGTGGAGCCGTACTGCAGTGCAATTCACCATCTCCCCACATCCCAGAGGCTCCGTCCAAGTATATGCTGATGCATACATTTCCTCTCAGGATAAGATTGAAGATCTACTTGTCATTCTTGGAGTCTGATTGCTCCATATATATATTTAAGCTTTTCAGTGGGAATAGAAAGACATTTCTGTATATTAAGTAACAGAAAACAGCATTGATTTTGATTGAATGATACCCCTCCTGAGGACGAATTGTTCTTTCGTGCACAAGTCTCCCTGTTCTCCTGGTTAGGCAGCTCACTTTCCCAGCTCCAGGAGACCCTTTAACCCAAGACAGCTGAGTTCTTTCCTAAATATCAACAGATGCCTCATCTAATTAGAGGAGGTTTAGACAAGGAAGCTTGTTTATGAAGTTAGAAATGTACACTCATGGCTGTTTTTATCTGTAACAGAATCAGGGTCCTTACATCTGGCTACCAGTGCAACAGCCTCATGACTGCCTTTTTAAAAGCAGTAAAGAGAGCAAAAAGCACTGAATTTAGCAGAAGATTAAATTATTTTTTAGCATTAATGTTTTTTTTCTTTTTAGACTTTGCAAAAGATTCCTTGGCACTTCTGTGTTTGTGCATGTGATTTTTACGTGCATTTAAGCATGACTGGCCTATACAATTTCTGGTGAAGGCTTTTCTGCCAGGTCAGCTCATCTTGCTGTTCAGCTTCTGCTGAGCTGTTTGTACATGAAGTTTGTCTGTATTCTGCTCTCAGACTTCGGTTGTGCAGGGGAGGCCCATGCGCGATGGCTGCCTGAAAATGGGCTGCTGATCTGGGTGTTACTGATGGCCCTTTGTCTTTTCCTCTCCCCAGGAAAGTGGAGGACTTGCAGTTCCGTGTGGAGGAAGAATCCATTACAAAGGGGGATCTGGAGGTAATTCCCAACCCCCTTACCAAAATGTGGGGTCAAAACCTGAAACTGCATGTGGGGCCTCACTTGAGGAACTTCTGCCACCTTTTGCTCATCTCTAAACAATACTTTATCGATGGCTTTGGACATGCTGTGGACACCGTGGTATAAACTGTGAAGATTGTTCTTTGGTGTGTTGCCCAATGACTAATAACACTAGGAGCTGCCTAGAATTAATCACATGCAGCCAGCCTGGCTTCAAATGTCGCCAGGAGTTGCCAAGCCATGTTAAAATCTGACTGTATCTGAATGCATTTCAACATATGTTTTTCCACTGTAGAAATGAAGTGACTGCTCAGTCACTGTCCCTGCAGTGTCATGTTTTTGGCAGCTAATGGGCTCACACAATCTCCCAGTCGGGTGCTGTTCTATTCCAGCCGAAATCCATGTATCGTTTGAGCTGCAGTGTTCTCGTGTGGGGTCCTCTCCCAGGAGTGTGAGGTTTGGCGCTGGGATACTCTTTCATTTGGAAGAGCAGTTGCTTAGAGCAATGCTGTTGCAGTGAATTTGTGTGAACTGGAAGTGGTATTGGGAGCTTGTCCTTCAGGAGAAGGCTCTTCTGTGGGGAAAAACTAAAATATTTCTGTGAAAGCAAGGCTCTGATTGATATGTGGGCTTTCTTGTATCTTTAGTTAGAGTGTGCAGTTAAAAACAGCCAGAAATCTCGAGGGAACTGCTCCTGTGCTTCACAGTCATAGTAATAAAAGCCCAGGAAAATGGGGAAACCGGGCAATGGAGTATGTTGCTACAGCTTTGACCCCCTTGTATAAACCTCTTTATCCAGAAGCTGAAGCAGAGTAATGTGTTTGGCGGGGTATATATCAGCAGTGCAGTGATAGCAGACTTGTGCTAAAGGACAAGTGCAGTTTCCGCCTAGTGTGTGGGTGCAAAATCAGGTTTCTCTTGGTTCCTGAGCTTAGCTGGTGGGTTTCCCCAAGTGCTTTAGAGAAGGGTGATTGATCACCCTCTCAGAGCAGTGGAGTGTCCCTGTGTAAGCTTTAAGTGATTGAAGCCTGGCTGTGCAATAATGACAATGGGTTAGTTAGCAGATATATTTAGAAAAAAAACCAAACAAAAAAAAGCAAACAAAAACCACACAACCCACATGTTTTAGCAAAATGGTAAGTTACTGTGACATAAATGCTCTTCTAAGTGCAGGTCCCAGACTGAGGATAGATCTGATTTTCATTTGGGCTGGGAAGGAGTTGCTTTGCAATGGGGATGTGGCCAAACTACTTGCAGGCTGCAAGGGTCCTGTCCCCACTTCCATGTTCATCTTTACAGAAGAACAAATAACTTCGTAGGGGAAGATTTGTGGAGGAGCTTGTTTTCTGCAATACAGAGAACTGGGATGTTCTCCTGTGGGTCCAACACCAGTGACAGCACAGACACTGCCAGAGGGCTTTGTTGTGGTCACTTCTTGTATTCTGTCCTAATTGTGATGTTCAGACTGAATGATTTGACCAAAGAAATTAATGTATCTGAAGAATGGAGATGTTGGTCCAGTTTTTGGACTGTCTGATAAAGGAGAAGGAACTGCAGATTTAGCCTTGAAATGTAGTTGCGAGTTCAACCCCTTTTTGACCCAGGTAGGCAATGGTGATGCTATAGTGCTATGGAAGGTGAAAAGCAAGTGCAGGAAAACAAAACCTTTTAAGAAAGGCTTTTTTATGGTGGGAGACTTATAGGAGATATTAACCTCTTCAAGGGACTATCTCGTGCTCATCTCCTGGAACCTCCTTCACGCCCCAAAGACCAATGAGAAGTCAGTTTGTAATTGGTGAATAGTAATTTAAGGCTAATAGCAAGAAGTAAGTCTAAAATTCAGATCCAAACTTCTTCAGAGTGCAGGAGAACTTCGGATTTGAGGCTCTGAGTCATACTGACCAGGCAAAACTGTTTGCATGAAGTAGGAAATAACACAGGACTTGATGAGACTCTTAAGTGAAGCTCTATTTAAGGACTGTAAAACAGTTGATTTTTCTTCCCTGATTATTTTTCTCCTCTATTTCCATGCATTTTTACAGACTTGGAAAATAACACAATTAGTAGATACTGAGCAAGCTTGGCTGCGAATGTGAGTGTCAACCTCAGGAGTCTTGAGAGAGTCTCTTTGGGAAATTCAGAGATTAGTTTTGTAATGGGTCAGCATTGCCAGGCAGCCAATTTCTGTCATTTCAAAAGTTTGTGTTGCTGAAGTTTCACTTGGGAATTGAGGAAAATTTGCTAGTATCAATGGAATAATTATCCTTGTAAATAAAACCAAGCCTAGAGCTCCATCTTCAGATGTGGACTTTGAGCTTTGCAGGGAGTGGGAGAAGCCACTCAGTACAAAATTAAATTTGTTTATTTTTTTTTATTAGGATGCATTCAGCCAACTTTTGCACTTCAGTGATATTATTTGGGGGGTCTTAACATTGAGGTTTTTTTGATACCACATCTTTTTTTTCTAATTCAGGGACAACATAGACCACATAAAACATGGAGTAGTCAGAATACACCTAGCAGTTGAGAACTTGATCATCTATGGATATGTGTATAGCGATACCTTTCAAGCCATAAGAGAAAACATGAATTTTTACAAACTTCAGTTTCCATTATTTGCACACAACTGACCAAATCTTGCTTTATTGTAGCAAAGGGCAGAAAATCCCTAAAACTGGTTCCAGCAGGAAGAGGGGGAAGCAAATAATTATATGGAAAATGAAGGGGAAAAAATGGGGGTAAAAAAAAAAAGGTACTGATTGGATTTGTTTAGTGTTTTAGTAGGTCTAGTTTAATTCAAATGAAAATGTTGGATTTGTAAGCTAAAAAAAAAATGGAAAGGCCAGATTCTGCATGCATTTTCTCCTCTCTTATTTATGGGAAATTTTACATGATATGACAGTGGTTGTTGTAGAGTCCTGAGGTTTGTTGCCACGTACAGCCACATGGTACTTCTGATTTAAAAGTGATGGGCACCGAAGCAATGCTTCCGAAGCAATGATACAGATTTGATACACAGCAGCAAACTTCTTGTGCTGAGTTTGTCTGTTTAAAAAAAAAAATTAAAAGGGCAGAAACAAAACAAAAAAATAGTTATATTTTGTGTGCAAGGCTGTTAGTGTGCAAAAATCACTGAAATTCAGAGCAGCCCTATTCAAACCTAAAGCACTGATTTATATAAGTTTGGTATCTGAATTTCTTTGATTTGCTTTCAGTGTAGCGTATTTTGGGGTTTAGCAACATGCTGTGTGCAGTATGACCCGCTTTTTTTCCCCCACTTGGCGCAGGGTTCAAGCTGTCTCCGGAGCAAAAAGAGGATGGCAGCTTCCAACTCTTTTCAGTCTGTCTTGTGATTCTTCTTGAGGAGAGATGTGGAGAATCATTGCAAGGTCTTTGCATTCTCTTATGTGGTGCAAGGGTCTTGTATGGGCGGTCTGCAGCGGTGGGAGCTTTGCTTTTTCAGAAAGTGCCTTCAGTATTGTCTTGATGCAGGAAAACCCTGAAGCAGCTTTTTAATGCAGAGGGATGTTTTCCCATCACAGAGTCCATTTTCTCATGAACAGCCACTACGAGTACCATGTAAAACCACGTAGTAACCATTTTCTGTTTGGTTGGATTTTTTCCCTGCTTGTTTGGATCTTTATTCTCCCCCTGTTGTGAACTGCCTTTCCTTGTCTTGTACACTGAAGATGATGTTGCAGCCTTCTCTTCCCCTCTCTTTCTCTCTCCCTCCTTCCCTTCCCCTTTTCCCGTCTCCGCTGTTCTTTTTTCCCTCTGTGACCAGACTCAGACGCAGTTGGAGCATGCCCGAATACGGGAGCTCGAGCAGAGCCTGCTGTTTGAGAAGGCACAGGCTGAAAAACTCCTCAGAGAATTAGAGGACACCAGGGTAATGGACCCCCACTTGCCCTGCCTGCAGAACAGCGCGCTTGCCCCTGCGTTGGTGCTCATGATGCCTTGCTTTGGGTTTCTTTTTTTTCAGTTTATGGGGTTGAGTGGTTTTGGCTTGAATTTAGGCTTCCCTGATTTTTTTTTTTTAATTTTTATTTGCTGTATCTCCTGGAAATGATAGTACAATATAATTTCTAGCTTTGCTTCTTGTGTGAGGACTTAGTTCTCAGACTGAGTTTGCTTCTCTGCCCCATGCCACCATTTGACACATGAGCTCTTCACAATTCATCTTTCAATTAACATGTCCAAATAATACACCCTGCACAATCCATTCTGCCTCAAGGCTCCCCCAGGCTGTAATACAAAATAACATTGCAATCAGCATTCCCTTTGTCCTTCCTCCAGCTGTGGGAGCTGCCAGCTGAAATGGAAGATACTGGTGAGTGCAGGTGGAGCAGGACAGGCTGCCCAGATGTGGAAAGGGCTTTTTCCTGCTGCTGTGGCATGGGAAGCAGAGGACTTGCCCACAGTGAGTTGGCTCCTCACCAGTGGATTTGTTAGAGCTGTAGAAAACACAAACGTGAAGTTCTCCAAAAAAAGGCTAAATGTTTGGAATGCCTGTGCATCTACCTAAAATAAAAAATACTTCCTGGGCTAATGGGTAGTGGAGAAAATGGCAATTGACATGAAACGGAATTGATCGCTTTTGTTCTGCCTTGGTTTCCTTGTTTCTTCTGCCTTTTTCTAGTATTTCATCTAGTCAAATCTCTTTTCCATCCATAGCTGCAGCACCCTGAACTCCCTGTGACAAGCAGGTAGTTCAGCCCTGTCAGGTTCCATTCAGATCGTTAGACATCGATCCATAGCCCTTCTGCTTAATGTTAACCATGGCCAGATTTATTGTCTTGCATCCTCGAGCCTTCTACATTATTTTTACTTTGCTAATAAACTCTAACAAGTAGTCACGTGTAAAAATTCCTTTTCCTTTTTACACCAGGGTAAACAAATTACAACGCAGAAGTAGGCTGAGGATTGCTGAGCAATAAAGGAAACATGATACGCTTAATGTTGTTTCGGTGCTTGTGATAATTCCTGCATGTGCAGTCACACTTCCTCTGTGCATCATCTGGCAAGATGCCTGGTCTGGAAATATAATGCCCTGTTTCAGGACATTATTTTTCATAAACTGCTGTTGCTCTCTAGTGATTTTTCAAGGGTTGTTTGAAAGACGTGTGTTTCTCTGTGGAAAACAAGAGGCTTGTATTAAAAAAACAAATTGCAATTGGCACAGAGATGCAACTGTTGGAGTTATCGGTGATAGTTACCCTGGTGCAAAACTGTGCTCAGGCTGGAGGGCGCTGGGTATTCTTTTCCTGTTTATTTGAACATTTGACTAATGTATTTTTGGACTTATTTCCACTGGAGCACACTTACTAAAAGGAGGGATGCAGTGATGAGAGGCAGGGACTGACTTCCTCTTCTCTGTCCTGTTGCAGTTAACCACAGTAGCGGAGAAGTCGAGGATTCTGCAGCTGGAGGAGGAGCTGAGCCTGAGGCGCAGTGAGGTGGATGAGCTTCGGCAGTGCCTCAGGAGCTCCCACCAAGCAGAGATCCCGGAGCACAACCTCGGTTTGCAGTCGGAGGCTCTTCGGCTACGAGATCAGCTCCTGTCTGCCAACAAGGAGCACCAGAAGGAGAGCAGCCAGCTAAAGGAGAAGTACGAGAAGACGTTAAAGAAGTACCAGCAGGAGATGGAGAAGCTGAAAGCTGTCAATGAGAAGTATTCCCAGGAAATTGTTGACCTCAAGCATAAGGTTCAGCAAGCCACTAATGAGAACATGGGACTCATGGACAACTGGAAGTCTAAATTGGACACGTTAGCTTCTGACCACCAGAAGTCTCTGGAGGATCTCAAAGCCACATTGAACACAGGCCCTGACACCCAACACAAGGAGATTGTGGAGCTGAAGGCAGTGGTGGAGAGTATAAAGATGGAACACCAGCTTGAGTTGGAGAACCTGAAAGCAAAGCATGACATTGAGATGGCTGTTCATATAAAGGAGAAAGAGAGCCTCAAACTGAAGTTGCAGGAGGCTCTGGATGAAGTGGAAAAAAGCAACAGCAACTGGAAAATGCAACTGGAAACCAAAAGCAATCAGCACCTTCTTGAGCTCCAGGATATGAAGGACAAGTGTCGAGATGCTGAGCTGAGGGTGCATGAACTGGAGAAACTTCATGGTGAATATACAGACCAGACACAAGCAATAGCTTTCTTGAAAGACCAGATTTCTTTGGCTGAGAAGAAGATGTTGGACTATGAAACACTGCAGAAAACAGAAGCTCAGAGTAAACAAGAGATCCACAGATTGCAGGAAAAAGTGCTTGTCTTAGAGAACAAGCTGCAGTCCATGGAGGCCCTGCATCCGTCTCAGCATGCAAATGTAGGAGTTGTGGGTCATTCTGCTTGTTTGTTGTCACTCTTTGTAACCCTTTGTAGGAGTAGAGCTCAGCTGTTGCCTTGTGCAATTTTATGAGGCTTCTGTGCCTCAGAGTATCTGGATGTTTTTATATCTTCCATGGGTAGTGCTTTGTCTGCACTGCATCTCCATGCTGAGGGTGTGTTCTCATTCTTGAAAGCCATTACAGTGCCACAATTACAATAAGAGTCAAGAGAAGCCAGTGGACCACATCTGGGCTTGAAGGCACATGGGTACTGTGGCAGCAGATTAGGGCTGTCGAGGTTTGCAGGGATGAGCTCTCACCCCCAGCAAAGAGCGTTCTGAGCTGAAAAAGCATCATTTCTACAATATGGCTGTTGTCCCTCAAGGAGCTGCAGCAGCCTTAGTGCATTATTGAGCAAGGCCCTTCAGAGGGAGGTAGGGGATGAGGTGGAATAAGAGACATCACCCATGCTGAGATAGAGCATGTAGCTTGCTCAGCATGTGGAACATGGTTTGAGAGCCCCAGTTAGGGACTTGAGCTGGTGTGACTGGGTGGGAGGTGTGTGCCAGCAATGCCTTGCAGCATATATGGGAAACATGGGGATGTCTTGACTTCAAGGATTGCAGTGGAAGAGCTGCTAGCGAGGGTCAGGATGGCACCAGGCTGGGCAAATAAAATGCCCTATTGAATGCGAGTCCTGAGCCTCTCAGGCAAGGCTAGAATAAAAGCAGTAGTATCATAATATGAAGAGGTCAATTTTCTGTGGCTTTTGTGTCTTTTTACATCACCTCATTTTTTTGATGATGGCATAGGATGCCATTGTGGTGTGACACGGGGACATGCGGTTTTGCACTAGAGTGAGGGGGGAGATTACTACTGCTGGACCCCTGTTTGTGTTTGCATGAGAAATGAGCAGAAAGCCAACTTAAAACTTATCCCTGTGGGGATGCAGAAGATGAAAATAAGCCAGGAAATGTGCATATTTTAAGAATACTAATTTGAAATCTATTGCTGGCAATCTAGTTAGTTGTCCCAGGCTGGGGTGCCAATGAAATGAATACAATGTCTGTGTTAAATTTGCCAATGTGAAAAGTCCCACTGAAATTGGTTGCACCTCTGGGCAGCAAAGTCAAGCCCATGAACTACTGTTGGCCAAGTCAGAGCTTCATGCCTTCAAAAAGGCACATTGAGCTGGATAAGAGAAGCAAATGCCCCAGGAAGAATCTACAGCATCAATGGTGTTTCAAGGGTTGCTCAACATGTTTCATCCAGTAAAGACAGTTGTGAACAATAAATACAACCAGGGCCCTGGAACGAGTCGGTTGTTATTACAACATGTCACATATTATAGCCAATATTCAAACAGGGATGAATGTAAAAGACAAAGCTGGAGGCTTGTTCCAGAGCCCTTTAAATAAATGAGAGGGCTCTGGGGGATATTGGATTAGAACCAGGGAGTCTTGAAATAATTATTTTAACTATGTGTCGATTAAAATCGGGAAAATGTGGCAAGAAATGCACGGGTGAAAGCCTTTGAGCATCACAGGGCAAATTCTATTTTTAAATGTCTTAGCCAATTTAATGTGATTGCAGTATTAACTATCCAAATATTTTAAACAAACAAATGTGTCTTGTGACCATCTTTTGTAGACCTTCAGGTGAGAACCACAACTGTGCTTCCAAAGAGCAGTTAAATAGTTTTGTGTACCAAAAAGTACATCAGGTGGCTTATTTCCCCTTTGGATGTGCTCCTGTTAAATGTGTCCTGCAGCCATTCAAGCTTCTGGGGACTGACCTGGGGGCTTTCAGAGGTGGTGGCCACAGCAACTGCTTTTTTGTTAACGTATTCATTCTCTAATAATGATTATTTTAATCAATGTTTTGTTACTATTTTTATAACTTCGAGCACAGTGAGATTCCTCGGAAGTTGAGGAACTTGTCTGATGGGTCTCAATGCTGAATGCTGAAAGTATTTGCACTTGAACGTGTGCCATGATTAACCACATGAGACCAATTGCCAGGAGAGCAGCTCTTCCACAACCTCTGGGTGTGTGAAAGCTGGAACCAGATCTGACAGGGAAAGCCCAGTGTCTTGGTGTCTTTTCCCTCCTGGGTGAATCTCACTGTTGTGCTCAGCTGGCTGTTGCATGTGGGCACTCTCAGATGGGACCAGTTAACCCTCAGTAGTGCCCAACTCCTGAAAAGCCTTTAGTTTCACTCTCAGGACGGGTGTAGAATATTGCAATTTGGGTATTGGGTAAATTTCTGCTTCAGATGAGGCTTTGTGGTTGTTAATTTTTCTTTGAGCCTTTGGGTAAAGGGCTGGTTTACATGTCTTATTTTACATTTATTACAGATGATTGACACGAATGATATTTCAGAAGAAAGGATAAAGATGAAGCAGACTATGGAAGGTATGAAATTGTACTGTTTTTTCTTGGAACACCCCATTCTAGTGACTTGTGTGCCTTCTCTTCCTCTGACTTTCTGCTCTTGCAGGGATGGCCTTGCGGAAGGACTTTAGGAAGCCGTTTAATCTCTCAGATTTTGCCGGATGCCATTTGTTGTCTGGCTTTTTTTTTTTTTCTTGTTTCTCTAATCTGGCTGAACATACACGGGGTGGCTGTTTCCACTCGTGTTACATGCTCACTGTGCAGATGGTGCAGGTTGCAGACAGATCTGGGGAAATGGGCACACTTCCATCCCATCACTGACTTTTACAGCACACAAAATCCAGACATTAAACATGATTTGTTCACAGGAGAGGGCTGCTAATGGTAGATATTAATGTGACTGGCTTAAAATGATGTGGGTTACTTTTCTTACTAAGTTTACCATAAATCAAATCCATCCCTTTAACAAAACATGGAATTTACGCACTCAGAGAAGTTGTATAAAGTAGCTTTGAAACTGAATTTGCATTCAGCCTCCCTCACACAAGGGTGTAAGCTGTAAGCCCCAGTCTGAGCTACAGCAGACCTGCAAGGTTAGAGCTGGGTGGCCCAGATGGTCTCTGTTGGGAGGGATGTCCTACCACATGGCTGGGCATGGCATCTGCTTTTGGGTGTCTGTGAAGGATTCAGGGCTGTTCCAAGACACATCAAGTGCTTCCAGATCATGTCTTGCCTTGCGCATTCCCAGGAGACTCGTATTTCTTCATCCTTCCCTTAGGGCTGGGGTTTTTGTGTTTTTTGTTTTGGGTTTTTTTTTTTAGCATAAAACATGTTCAGTGTAGATCACAAAGGTGATCTCTAAAGGATGAACTTGTCACTTCTCTTTTCAAATGGCATTTGGCCCGTAATGGCACAGCTTTTTCTCAGTTCTTCCCCTCTAAGGAGTCTGTTCTTTGCAAAGTCCTTGTTAACGTCCTGCTGAGGATGTAGCAATTTAAAAAGAGGTTACTGGGGACTTTTGCAGGCCTAAACTTCACTTAATAGAAACCTTATTTGGTTTGAGTGTCCCTCCAGCTCTTTGTGGATTCAAACAGAAATATTTTGTCCTGTTTGCATCAGCTTTCCACGCTATCTAGGCATTGTCAGTCAGCCCCATCTTTGCAGATACAGGATTATATGTGTTATGCCAAACTGTATGCTGATTGACAGGTAATTCCCACCTAGTGAGGACAGAACATAACTGGGTCCAGCAGTCACTACTCTTAAAATGGCCCCTCAGTCCTTGCGCATCATGTTTCCACACTGAATAAGCCATATATAGGATGGACTAAAACCAACCAGTTCAGACTCCTATGGCTCTGAGTGTAGAAACGCATCACCTCCAGAAAAAATGTCTTTTAAAACCACCTCTGCCTTCCAGTGTAGGAGGTAACACAGAGAAACATGCTTAAAGTCCCTTTCTGTGATTTTATTTTCCCCCTTGTGGTTGCATTCTTAACCTGTCTGATATGGCTTCCCAGCTGTGTACCCTGCCTCCTAAAGCCCAGATGGTGGTGAGATGCAGTGAGAAACACCTGTTATCTGTCTTCTGCTGCTTCTCTACAAACGGAGGGTACCATCACCATGTCCATCGCACCCCCACCCATACCAAACACTCAGTACCTTCCCAGTTTGCACTAAGAATTTTCCAAGCTTCTAATCTTTGTCTTTTCTCCCACAGACCTCCAAGACAAGCTGAGTAAAAGAGACAAAGAGGTATCATCGCTGGTGTCTCAGACTGAAAATCTAAGGGCCCAAGTAAGTGGTAAGTTTCCCTAATCCAGTGCTGGTGGGAATTAGGGGTTTCCCTGCTCGTCCTCTGCACTGGTGTTGGACAAGAGCCCAGGTGCTGAAATGAGCACGTATAAAACACGACACTGCCTGTCTGTTAGTGGATATTGTTGGTAAAAATTTGTTCAGGAGTTCCAGTCTCTTTTCAAGACGTGAACACAAACCCCGCAGAAGATATTTGTATCCTGTGAGAAGGGCTTTTTGAGCTCACTGAATGTTAAAAGCCATAAGAAGCAGAAATAAGTGGAGCTGGGTGTGTTGTTTCTGAGATCTACCCTTAAATAGCACCAAATCTAGAGCTAACCAGGCCTGTGGGAATTGTGAAAAGGCAAAAAAGCAGGAATGTAAGTAAAGGACTAAGTGACCTTTCTTCTCCCTGTATCTTCTGCTTCTCACAGCTTTGGAAACTAAATGCAAAACGGCAGAAAAGAAGGCCGATTTGGCCTCAAAAGAAAAGAAGAGGCTGGAAGGTGAACTGGAAGCCTTGACCAAGAAAACACATGATGCCTCAGGGCAACTGGTCCTGATCAGCCAAGAGCTACTCAAGAAGGAAAGGTCAGTGTGCAGGTCTAAAGGATGGAGCTGCAGCCGGGAAGCTCTGTGTCTGTGTGTGTGTGTGTTCAGGTTGCTGTATTAATAATGTACCACCAAAAGTAACCCAGAGGTGGAACTGTTGAAGTCTAGCCCCAACTTTCATGTTCTTTAGAGATGCTCGTGCAGGAATTTGATTAAAATTAGGGGCTGTGAGTTTTCAAATAATTATCTCAATGCTCACCAGGAGCTGCAAGACAGCTCGGTGCCCATGTAGATGGAGAATGAAGTGCTGTGTGGTGTATGAAAATGTCTTCACCTTCTTGTTCTGCTGCTTTCAGGAGCCTGAACGAGCTGAGAGCGTTGTTACTGGAGGCGAACCGGCACTCGCCTGGGCCGGAGCGGGACCTCAGCCGGGAGGTGCACAAAGCCGAGTGGCGGCTGAAGGAACAGAAGCTCAAAGATGACATCAAGGGACTGCGAGAGAAACTGGTTGTGCTGGTGAGGGCATCAAAACCCCTCCTGGCCGTGGCCTGGGGGCTGGAGGGCTCTCTGGCTCATTGAGGGGGTCCCAGCCCTTTACTCTTACTCTGAGTATCCATGTTTTCTTTTGTGCTACTGAGCATCTGCTGAGAACTTCCTTGGCTGTGCTTGTGAGCTGAGGCCTGGCTTAGCAGCAAAAATGTCCGTATGTCCTTCTCCTGTTTTGTCCTGTTCCCACAGGGCTAAAATTTGCGGGAGAAATTGAAGGTGGGTCAGCTACAGCACATTGCTTTACGTGTTCTCTGATGCAGGAATAAGCAGTGTCCTCTAATTCCTGTGTACTTCAGTGTCCTCCAGTGGTTGAAATGTGAATAATTTATTTGAGCTCTGCTGGGAACAAACTGGAATTGCTGCTGGTTGCACTCGATGCAGTTGCCTTCAGAGTTGTGCTCTGACCCCATCTACTGTTGAAATCAAAACGCGGTTATATGTGTTACTCTGGATTTCTACATTGCTTAGTTTCTGTAGTTATTTGCCTTAATCTAATATGTTCCTATTTTCCCTTTTCTGTCTAAGGACAAGGAAAAATCGGTAACGGATCAGCGGCGATACTCCCTGATCGACCCCTCGTCAGAGTCCGAAGTGATCCGTTTGCAGCACCGGCTGGTCAGCACGGAGGATGTGCTGCGCAACGCGCTGGAGCAGGGCCACCAGATGGAGAAGCTGATGGAAGCGATGAGGCTCTCATCCGAGAAATCACAGGTAGAGCATTTGCAATCACTTCCCAGGTCGCTCAGCACTCAGCGGTCACCTGTCTTGAGAAATCTCCTGCAGTCTTGCCATGTGCTGCAGGGGTGATGCAGTCAGTTGGGTCACTCACTGCTAGGAACAGCCTGGCAAGACTTTGTTCTATTAGATGTGGCTTGAAACTTAAGAAAAGCCTTGCAAATCAGTAATTATGGATCATTTTGTGCTCTGCAAGCATGGCTGTAAAATGTGATGTTTTGGGGAAGTCTGCAGTGTAACTGTACTTTATGCGTATGATGACATGTGGCTGCATATAATATGAAAATTGAGGGTTTCTGCCAACCAGAGAGGATTATTTCCTTGCAGTCCATAAGTACCAACTTCAGAGGTGACTGGGAAATTGTTCTGAATTTCACTAACCAGTTGCTGGAAGCATCTCTGTATCTGATCTGGGTTTGCCGATTGACCATGAATGTTCCCATCCCAGCTGCTATCCTCCCAGCTTCCTCTGGTGTCCTCTTGTTTCTTCTGACAAAAGCAAAACTGCTTCTTTTGTTTGTCTTCCATCCATCCTTGTGAAATAGAAGGCTGCAAAAAGCCAAACTCTCTACATTTGGCTTTTTCTGTCTCATACCTGCAGTGCCTAAGCCCTAAGTGATTCTTCCTGCCAAGTGACCTGCTCCTTGCGCTAAGCTTTGTGCTTCATGTCCTTTTTTTCCTCTTCTAGCTGTATTTTCTGTTGTATCTGCAACTAGGTCATGGCTTTCAGAGCCCAGATGCACCACTGCTCCTCTCCTACTTGCTTATTTAAATTCTTAGCTGAAAATTCTTTCTCTTGCATTATTGAGCTATAATTCACATTCAATGAAACACCTTAGGATAGTATTATACACAACAAGCCACTAGACATGGAGAATAGGCAGAGAGTTTGTTTTCCCTGATGCAGGTGCAGATATGTTGTGGTAGGTAATCCAGGGGGTATCAAGTCTTCTCCTCTTCCCATGGCACTGGCTTCTGCACAGTTTGCAGATACACCAAATGGCTGTTTGCATTGCAGTAGCACTGAAAGCTCCACTGGCTCAGGGGAGCATCTGTGCATTGCAGACAGTCTCTTCATATCCTGCCATGCGGCGGCAGCAGCCGTCTGCCAGCACCAGACAGGACAGCTGGAGTCGTGATGACAAGTTTGTGGCAGTCCAAGACGTGCTATAATCCTGTCAGTACCTCCAGAGTGACTTTAGCTGCTGCTGTAATTGCTACATGTCAAATGAAAATGCATCGTGACACCCTCATCTGTTGAAAGCTGTGGGAGGGGCAGGGAAAGTTATTTCTGTTTGCTTTAATGCTGAGTCCCTTGAGAAAAGGAAATTTTCCCTTTTGCATTCCTGGCTCCAGAGGTGTGGTGCAGGTGGTAATTATTTCTTCCCCAGCTGTAGAAAATAACTGATATTTATATATAGTGAGTTGGAATGGAGCTTATGAGCTAATTATCCCTGGTATAACTTTGATACTTCCATGCTTAAGAAATCCTAGAGATACGGCCTTCAACTACAAACCATGGCGCTAAGAGACAGACGGAGGATTATTGCAGGAAGCTGGGCTTCAAACTTCTGTTGATGTCAGTGCATAATTACGAGGAAGTCTGGATCAACACTCCCTTGTTTCAGCCCAGTATCTGTTCATCCTTCCCCTTATGAAGGGGAGTTGTTAACCAGAGGCTTTCGAGTTGAGCCTGAGGATGTTGTTGGCCTAAAGAGGTTCTGGTGCAATAGTCAGGGAACGGATGGTTCCTCCCCAGAAGCCACATTTCCACTGTAACCCATTCTGTGCTACTTTCTGACCTCCTTGACAGCAGCAGCTGTTGCCCAGGGATCTGCCTTGGCATCACTCTTTGTCTGCAAAGACTTCACTTTGCAGCACGCTCAAGGAGGAAATCTCTAATTACCACAATTACCACCACTCTCCCTTTGCAGGCTTAAGTCAGCCGCTGCTCTGCGGTCCTCGATGTGCGTGGTTGGCCTTGCTGTTAGACAAGGAGGTGCAGGAGCTGGTGGAGCATAATGGAACAGTGTCTTCATCTCTTTGTCGAGTAATTGCTGCCTTGCTGTTTCCATGCCTGCAGCTGCAAAGTGTTTGTCCTGTAATAGAGGAAGAAGATCTTTGCCTTCCCCATGTCTTGGGAGACCCTGATCTCACAGCTTTGCAGGAAATGACAAGGATGTAGCACTTGAGCCTTTTCTTGGAGAATTTGCAGTGATTGCTCTGGGAGCTTTTTTTATTTAATTTGAAGCGAATTGCATCACTTTGTGCTCATTATCGTGACCCTGTACTGAGACAGAATTTCCTGCCTAACTCCTGTTGTCTGATAGCTGCTCAGCACTCAAATGGGGTGTGCTGCAGCCAGGGCAGGTTACTGAGCCGCCTGTGGCCATGGGTGCAGACCCCAAGGCTGAGTCACTAGAGCAGTGCTGCTATTGCCATCCATCCAGGTGGGGTTTGCTGCCTGGCAAACGGGCTCTCAAAGCAGAGCTCAGGTTCAATCTCTGCCCTTTTTTCCTGCCCACGCTAAACCTCTGTCCCGTAGGGTTTATTATGCACCTTCATGGTTATGGTAAGAATGGAATCTGGGTGGCTGGCACTCTCTAATGATGGGTTTTAAACCCCGAAGTCGTGTCTCCCCATAATGTCTGGTTTTGTTGACATCAGCAATTCACCAGCAACTGTGAATCTGATTACCAAGACTCAGGCAACTGATGTCTGGCTTGCTGTGACTTGAGGCTGCAGCTTTCTGCTGTTGTTTGTGCTGGTTGTACTGTCATTTTGAAGCTGAAGGGCTCTATATTACCCCTGCTAAAGAAACATTATAAAAGTTTAAAAGTTCTTGTGCTTTCCAAAGATAGAACAGCCTGTCCTGGCTGCCAGACTTGTCCCCAGAGATGGGTAATGGCAAATGTCCTTTTCACTGCTGGGATGTTCTCTGTGCCATGTTCTTCAGCTAACGCTGCCCTTGGCTGAGGGTTTGTGTATTGGGATTTAAGAGTCAGAAGTGAAGAACAGGTAACTGTGTATGTGAGAATTTGGGGGATGTTTTGTAGTTGGGAAGGATGCGATCCAGCAAGTGGGGACTGGGCCAGGGTGCAGAGGGCAGGAAGCTTCTTGCCATAAGTGGGGTGGAATCTTTGCATTCTCTTTTCCTTGTGAGGAGTGGGCACTGCATGCTGGGCTGCTAAGGAAGGAGATGGCAGTTTTACCAGGTAAAAGCACTAGGTTCTGTGTCTCTCTTCAGTAAGAACTGTCCCTTCTCTGTTGCAGACTGTTGGAAACTCTGGGTCTGCTAACGGGATTCACCAACAGGATAAATCCCACAAGCAAGAGGTAAGTTAAAAGCAGAATGTTGTTTAAAACAGTCGTTGCTTCATGTGGTTTCTTGCCTGTGCTGGGGGCAGCTCTTGGATGGAGGCAGTTTGGCCAGCAAAGCCTGACTCTCATTCCCACAGTGAAAGCAAGGGGCTGTGCACAACTCTGGTTCCCAAAGCACAGTGGGAATGTCATCTTACCAGTAAAAATGTCTGAAGCCATGAAGAAGATGCTGGTGAGACGTGCAAGGGGATATGATGGGCCCTTGCTCTGGAAGGGAGCAGTGGAGTGGGAGTTTCCCTTCAGTCTCCTGGGTTCATGCCTGTGTGACTCTGCTCCTGGCAGCACCAGGAGGAACCTACTTGGTCTCAGGTCCCTGCAGTTCCCTTTACATGGGTGGCATATCAGGGGACATGCTGTCCTGGTGTTCATGATGTAGGACAAGACCTGTAGCCTCAGGCTTCATGTCCTTGCCAATCTGTTCCTCAGTTTCCTCTTCTGTAAAAAGACCTCTGTGCTTGGCCTCAGTTTGCCTAACAAGATTTCTTTTCTTCCAGGAGAAGCTCTGATAGAGAAGAGGTGAAGAGGATCATTTCACGCCAGTATCAGCTCCTGTGCACAGTCAGAAAAATGATACCCCATCTGGCTTCAGCACCTCCAAAAGACTAGACACAGTATTTTCACTTTAAAGCAGGACAATGTTTATAATATACTAACTGAGGTAATCAGGACAATCCTGGAGTCCAGTTTTCCAAGACAGCCATTGTTCCAGGAGGGAGCAGAAAGATCTCTCTGGGTTTGGTTTTCTTCCCTGTATTGGTTTTGACTGTGGAATTTGTATTGCTCCAGCTGCCCTTGTCCCACCAGCCAACGTGGTCAGGATGACAGCTGCCCCAAACGGTGCCTGACGTGTCACTGAGTCCCCGTAGCCCCACAGGAGCTGCAAAGGGATTTGCTTCTGGTGTTGAACTCCAAAGCACATGCCCAGAGGCTTCACACTTCCCACAAGGTCTGTCCCTTCCCTTCCACCCACCCTGGTGTCTTGGAGACCTGCACAAGCAAGTGAAACCGGCTGGGCTGACTGTTCGTGCTGGCAAGCTTAGACTGATTAAGACAAGGTGTGGGGACGTGTGTCCCTCCTTGCCTTGTGGAAGACATCGCTGTTTTAGAGCATGGAGGGTGCACTTAGTACTTGTATCATAGCATGTCGTGGGAGATAATCTGGTTTCAGGGGGATATTTATTTTGTTTCTCACCCACTGCTGTTTGAGGACAGGCACAGCTCGCTCAGGTTGTCCTTTCTTTTCCTGCAGAGAGGTCACTGAGCAGGGCTGGTGCTGCCCTGGGCCACAGCCAGGCTGCCCAGCCTGTTCCCCGCAACTTGATCTTTTTCTGAGCACAGGACTCCACAGACAGATGAATCTCAGCATTGCTGGCCTGAGGGCTCCACGCTGGTTGCAGTTGGTGCGGGACAGATGCCTTGAGGAGATGGTTCCCTTCATGCCTGTTTAATTTAACAGCTAGTTGGGGATTGCTTGCCCATTCTGCAGGGCTGACATCGGCCCCTCCAACACTACCAGGAACAGAGGAGACTACAGTGCTGCTGTGAGTACTCATGCAGTGGTGGCTGCCTGTATTTGATGGGTACAGAAACCTGTGTGTGACCTGAGAATTTGGGGCAGAAAGAGTCCAAGACTGGAGCCCACACAGCTCTTGTGTCCGTACAGAGCAATGCAGGCCCAGGCAAGGGTCTTGTTCCTTCTGAAGGCTTTACTCTTTGCACCACAGCTCCCAAGGGACATCAGGGTGGAGGAAGGGGACAACGTGTTCTTAAAAGTGTGAGAAAGTCCAGCTCAGATTCACTGTGCAGCACTACAGGCAAGAATCACAGCAGTAGTTTTTACCAGGCTTCCCGTAGTTAGTGCCCAACTCGTCCAGGCTTCAGAAGCTCTTGTGTAATGATGGGGCATCTGTGGAAGACAAAACAGAAGAGACCACTGAGAGAAGATCTGAGCCCAGACCACAGGCAGATGAACCTCACAGCATGTCAGCTGCTTTGCTTTTTGCCCTCGTTTCCTATGAAGTTGTGCTGCTTTTTCTTACTGGGTTGCCAGGTTCTTATTTCCTTGAAAAACGGGCAGCCAGAAGCAGCCTGGGAAAGGCTCTGGCTCTGTGACTGCAGTTCTGCCCTGAGGAGGATGTTGCTGAATCTGGACTATGATACCATCCTGGGACCCTGCTCACTGGACCCAGGATTGGTGGTCTCTCCATTCAAAAGGAGGATTAGACAAGAAAGTGACTTAAGGAGATTAAAGCAGGTCAGAAAAGGCAGCTTAAGTCTGGCTGACAGCAGGGGGAGGCAGAGCTTGGGACCTAACTGGCTAGAAAATAATTTGAGTGGGGGCCCATCCTGCCTTGCAGAAGTCTTTAATCAGCTCTTACTGGTCACCAGGAAGATTGCCACATCTCTACCTAGCACTGAGACTTTCCCAAAGGATCATAGGGGTGGTCTCCAAAATCCTTCCGGTTAGTGTATTTAAGCGAGTAAGGGAAATCCCAAAGGGAGTGATCATTGGTACAACCTGTGACAGTGAATACTTCACTGGGAGCTCCTGTTTTGAAGAATTTAGGGCTGGTGTTTCCCAGAGGGCTCCTGTGGACTGGCTGGTCTCTCAAGTCCTTGCCGCAGCTCTTGTTGGCGTGAGTGGACCTGTCTCTGAGCCCAGGGCTTCCCGGGCACTTGCAGGTGAGAGAGCCCCTTCTGGTTTGCAACTTATTTTCCCCGATAGCTGCCTTCATCTACAGAGGAAAGGTTACCTGAATTTTCCACCTCCTTTGATGAACCTTTGGCTCTGCATGAGGTGGGATCCCCCAGGAGTGGTTACAGGGACCACATCTTTGGCTCCGCTAAACAGATCTGGAGTTGTCAGGGTGGCACTGGTTCAGGCTGGAGTGGGATTCTGCCACATCTCCTCCCAGGGACTGTCCCCCCATGAGCAGCTCAGACCTGTGGCTCTTCCCAGTCAGCTCAGGTAACAATGCCAAACAGCAGGTGGGTCAGAGCAGGTGTGAAGTCAGTGCTGATGATCTTCTCTGGCTGTAAATCACCGTGCTTGTCCCTAAGGATGAGCCAGGAGCTGATGGAACTTGTTGGCTTTCTGCAGAGGCTGTTTGATCTTTGTGCTGCAGTGGGGTGAAGCCAGGTCCCCTGTGTCCCCACCACCCTTGGGGTGCAGGTCCGTAGGAGCTGCTCCACAGACAGGACTGACTATGGTGCTGACAGGATGTGTTATCACACGTGACATCTGGGTTTCAGCTCAACCCCGTCTAAAGTGGCCAGGAGGGAGTTTGGGCACCAGTCATGTCTTCTGTCTCCAAAATTGGCACTGGCTGCCCTTCAGGGGTTGTAGGAGACCAAATTAGGGACAAACTTGGAAAGGACAAGAAGAGATTCCCCAGCCCCTCTATTTATTTGTAAGTTTAAGTGCTATTTTTGCCTTTGTGGTGGTGTATAAAGTATTTCACAATATTTGGTCTTACTGGCTTGGTTCTTTGGGGGAGATTTTCAAGGGTGTTGGAGCAGTGGTGCCCCCATCTCCTGCTGTCGGTCAGGGACTGGTTCCTGTTTGTGCCTTCACTCCCCTTTGGCTTCAGCCTTGCTTTTGTCTTGATTCCCGAGAGTGGGTACGGGGAGCTGCGTGTTCTCCCCAGCCCCTCTCCTGGCTCCTGCGTGCTGTGCTGGTTTTGCACCCAGCTTGCAGGGTGGGGAGCAGGAGGTGACCTCGATGTGCTCAGCATCCTGCTGCAGCCCCCAGCACCTGGATGTGGGACCATCGATGATTCAGCACCAGCTGCCTCACCCCACCCATAGCAATGCTTTTCTGCTGAAGGCTGAGTCGTTATCTGGCAAAAAAAGGGTCTTTGAAATGGAGACTATTGTGTGTTTAGTGGTTTCTTCTCTAACCCTCTAGACCAAAGGGAAAAGAACCTGTCTTGGTGATTTCAGCTTTATCTCCTACAGCATCCAGAGCGCTGGAGCGAGGGGCAGCACCACGCTGGGTACCGAGCTGCCCAAGGCTTCACAGCTCCTGCCTCCCCCCAGCCACCAGCGGTTCCTCTGGCTTGCACGAGAGATGCATGAGGGTTTCATTTAAAACAAAACGATGCAAATGACACTGTAAAAGTCTTAACAAAAATCCCAGTACTCTGTTGTTCGGCAGCTTTAGCAGCTCAACACTATCTTGTAGGAAATTATTAATACACTAAGATCCTATAGGCCTCATGTAAGTTACCAGAATAAAAGCGATACTAGATGTATAAATGGATGATAACCTTTTAACCGTACAGTATGTATTACAATTTTGTAGCTTAGTCAATTTTTGGCTATCAGATTTTGTTAGTATGATATAAAAAAAAAAAAAAAAAAGACAAAAAAAAGTTTGACTGCTAATGTCTATTTTGTTATTTGATTCATTTTATTTCTTCCTCTGTACAAAAGCTGTACAAATCTGTCTGTGTAACTACTATAGATAATGTATTCATGTACCATCCACCCCTGTCCTGGCTTGCTGGTGTGGTGAGCTCGTTACTAAACAATAAAATCTGTGGCTGAAGTCGGGCACCCCGGGGTGCCAGGGGTGTGTTACGGGTGTTCTGCAGTGCACCAGCCCTGCCGAGATGGAAACGGCTGGGGGCACGGGGGTGGCTTTGGCAAGTCCCTGTTCCCTTGAGCCCAGATCTGGAGCCACCACCATGGGGGAGTGCAGGTTTGCAAACAGCCGAGATGCTGCAGACCTGCCCTGGGCTGGAGGCGAGGACAAGCAGACCAAACATCAGCTCCTCCCACGCTGCTGCTGTCACGTATCTCCTGAGCTGGGAAGTGATGGTGCCATTTATTAATTTATTATTTTTCCACTCCCACCAGTCCTACCCTGGTGTACCCGTCTCCCCTGGCCTCGAGACTGGCACACACACATTTGAGCAATGCCACCTTGATTTTGCAGGGCAAAGATGGTGGTTGTATCATCCTCATCCCTCTCAGCTCACCGCAGAGCACGGGGAGCAGGGATTGCTCTGGATGGGTCCTGGGGGAGCATCCTGTCCTTTGACTGCCCCAAACACAAGGGACAACATCCAGAGGTGCCAGCAGAAAAAGAAAGGTGTTTACTGACTCTTTAAATAAAGACAAGTAAATAAATAATTGTGAAAGCCCAGTCTATTCTACCTGCTCCTTTTCCTGCTCCATTTTTCCATCTCTGCAGGTGACACACAACCTTACAGCTGGTGCATTCCCCCCCGGCTCTACTTGCCGCATTCCTCAAGAAGTTCCTCAAGATGCCTTTATCAAAATAACTCCCGACCTAAGCTTTCGTGCGAACACCTTGCGAGTCTAAAACCAGACGCGGGGGCTTCTGGGAATTGTGGAGACCACGAGACACGAACACGTGAGGGGCACCAGCTGCTCCCCCTCGGCAGGGGGCACAGGAGCTCCCGGCGGTCAGGATCTACTCGAGGGTTAAAAACAAAACACCAGTAAGAAACGATAATTAAAGATTTTTTAAAAAGTTCCCCGAGAAAGTCAATGTTAGGGCTGCAGCCGCCGCTCTCCCAGGCTGGGCTGTTGCCTCCCCTCCGCGCCCGCAGGCGAAGCGCGGCCGCCATCTTGGCTGGGGTTTCTTTCTCCTGCACTGCCCTCTGCAGCTCGACTGCCGGCCGTGCCTGCGCCAATGGAAAGGCTCAAACTGAGAAAAAAGAAACAAAACTAGAACCGTAACAGCAGGTGGTGAATTCAGACGGGTTTTTCCGGCCGGGAAGGAGTGGTCAGAGCAGAGCGGTGTCATTCCCCGGGACTCCAACGCCTCACGGGCCGTGCTGCCTCAGCACCAGCGCTGGGGCTCTCGCGTGGCTCTGACTGGAATCTCTCATTTTCTCATCAAAGGATTCCAACTTCAGGTGGCATGAACTCATGCTAAAGACAATCAACCTGTATCTGCAATTATGTCACCAGCTGGATGGATTTCTGCACTGTGCCGGTGCATTGTGGTGTGGCCAGAAGAGATGCCTGGGGAGCAGCGAGCTGGGCCGGGAACCACAGGCACAGACGCACCTGCCCACCCTGTGTTTTGCTAAATAGATGCTTCAAAGAAATCAATTAGTATATTGCTATAGGATTCAGTCACGTATTTACTGCTGTAAAGTTCCAGATGCTCTGTAAACCACAATAATACAGTTAAGTGGAAAATGAGTCACTTAAAACCATAATGACTATCATAGCATGACTCCACTGACAACAAAGCACCACAACGATAACGCCGCAAGGTGGGTGAGGGAGCCCAGCATGGGGCAGCACAGCTGGCCATGGGTTGAGCTGCTCCTGTCCCCCCCCATCACACAGGTACAAGGCACCATCTCCTCAACCCTGCTGCTGCTGACCCACCTCGCTGTTTGGCCTCACGGAAACTGCTTGTGTGACTCCCAGGTGAGCAGAGCTGGGCACTTGGATTTCGGTCTTGAGGAGGTAGGGCCACCCTGTTCACAGCAGAATCACAGAATGTTAGGGATTTGAAGGGACCTCAAAAGATCATCCAGTTCAATCCGCCCACCGGAGCAGGAACACTTAGATGAGGCTACATTAACTGCCTCACCCTGATCTGGTGGCCTATAGTAGACAGCCACAACAGTATCACCCCTGCCAGCCTGCCCCTTAACTTTCACCCATAGACTCAACTCGCTCCTCATCCGTGCCCGGACAATCCTCAATACATTGTAGTTGCTCTCTCACATAAAGAGCAACTCCACCACCACAACTGGCTGGCCTGTCTTTCCTGAAAAGGACATAGCCATCCATGACCACATTCCAGTCATGTGTGCTGTACCACCATGTCTCCGTAATTGCCACCAGGTCATAATCTCCTGCCCTAACACAGGTTTCTAATTCCTCCTGCTTATTCCCCATGCTGCACATATTGGTGTACGGGCATTTCAGAGAGCGAGCTGAGCACACTGACTTCACCCCAGGGGCATGGGAGGCCTCCCAGCCTTCATCAACTCTAGAGTGATGCCTCACTGATGCAAGCCCAGCTACCACCCCGTTCCCCCTTCAAGTCTAGTTTAAAGCTCTTCAAATGAGCCCTGCTAATTCCTGTCCCACTATCCTTTTGTCCCTGTGAGATAAACCTTTCCCATGTATCACTGTTTGGACTGCTGTCTTGTAAAACCAGCCGTTATCAAAGAACCCAAAGGTTTAGGGACTGAATTTTTCTATTCCATCCCATATCATCACCCAAAACTGGAAGGAGGGAAGAGAAAATCACCTGAGCCCCAGACTCTTTTACCATCCGTCCCAAGGCCTTGAAATCTTTCTTCATTCCCGTCAGACTGCGGGATGCAGCTTCCTCCCCACCTGTCTGGAAGATCAGCAGTAGGTAGTAGTCTGTTGGGTGCACGAGGTTGGGGAGCGTCCTGGTGATGTCCCTGATCCGGGCTCCAGGTAGACTGCACACTTCCCTACGATGAGGGTCAGCTCTGCAGATTGGGCCCTCTGTCCCTCCCAGAAGGGAATTGCCTACTACAATTACCCTTCTTTCTTTCTTATCTGAGGCGGTCTTGAGGCGTGGCATCATCTGCCTCTTTCTATGTGACCTCGTAGGTGGGCCTTGCACCACATCCTCACCTACCTCTTCTTCAAGATCCAGGGCCTCAAACCTATTACAGAGAGGCACCTGGGGAAGCAAAGCAGGTAGGGATGGAGGTTGCCCACGGCGCTGAACTGGAACCTGCTTCCAGCCCTCATCATCTTTTCTGTCCCCTACCCCTGCCCGACAGCGACAGGGCTGTCTCAGGTCTTCCCCTTCTGCCCGACAGGGCCATCACCTTTTGGGGGTATCCTGGAGCCTCTCTGAGTGGCACGCCAAGGAGTTATTCCACCAGTCGATATCCCTTTCACACTTCCTGATGGTCCTCAGTGTCTCAACCTCCTCAAGTTTTGCAACCATGCTGAGCAGATCTTGCACCTGCTCACCCCTCACCCAGGTGGGATGCTGGCCATTGTCATCCGGCAGCAGCAGGCTCCGGCACTCCTTGCAGCCAGAAACCTGAACAGCCACGGTTCGGGGCAGACAGTCTGTCTGAGTTGCTACAGTCTTCTTCAGACAAGCTCTCTTTCTGGTCGAGGCCACGGTTGGCAACAGTGTGAGACAGTGGCAATAGGTGAGAGGGTCTAACTAGCAAAAGTGACAACCTCTACACCCTAGTGCACGAGTTACCACACCCGCTGCTGCAGCACAGCGTGGGTGCTACTCACCCGTGTCACAAGCTGATTGCCCCTTCCAGCACCTGGTGGGCAGCCTCCCGGAGGCTTTTTCAAGAGGAGGGGCGGGGGTGTGATCGCCCTCGCCGCGGTAACGCCCACTCACGTCAGCTGCTCTCGCAAGGGCAGAGTGCAATTGTCTCCCCTCAGAACAGGAGCCCTGCGGCTCACACCACAGAGGCCATGGGAGCAGGGTGCGTGCAGGGCTGCCACCCTTTCCAGGGGCACTTTGTCCTTGGCCAGGCTGTGCCCTTGGGGACAAATCAGTTTGCAGGGGCTTAATGTGGCTTAGACAATTTGGCATTAACTTTTTCTTCATCATGAAGCAATTCTTCTGGTTAGTCCTTGTGTAGTCCTTTCAAAAGCCTGGAAATGGAAAAAAATGGACTAATGTCCTCACTAAAGGCTGAGGGTTTGCGGAGTTGACATTCACTAAATCATATTATACATACTATTTGCTATAGAGAAGCATCTTTTATTCCCTTAACATAAGCAATGTGCTTTGTTGCTGGACGGTAGCACCATTCAGTTTAATGGTAACTCACCAAAATATGATTGCCTTTATCTAGCTGAATGCTCTGGGTACAGACCACTTCTAGTCACTCATTAAATGTGATAAAGCAAGGTCACTCTTTAGTCAACCTGATCACTGCCTGCCACAGCACCATTGAGATTTCTGTCATTTATGCAAGGGAACAGAACAGCTCCTCACAGATCAGATGCTCATAAAAATAATTTACAGCTACATTCACCTTGCACGAAACAGCAGAACCATCCCGTCAGCCTACACATATTTCAGCCTCTCTTTAACTACCCTCTTGTGGTATCTCTGACGAACAACAGCCTTTTCTAACAGGCTAAAATAAATCCAGCTCCACTTGGCCATTCTAGTATGAATGGAGACAAAACTTCCCTTTTGTAGGGCAAGTAGCTGGCGGTTGTTTTAGAGGTTTGGCTTTTTTCTGTCTGTGTGCGTTTTGTGGTTGTTGCTCCAAATGTATCATCTTTGCCCCAAATACACTGAGGCTTTTCAGAAATGGAGATCACTGAAAATCCCAGGAAGTCTATACTTCCACTTTTAGTGGAACAACCAACCCACCACTGATTCAACTGGAACTAGTTAGGAGCTTTGAAGATGCAAAACAGAAGATGCATTTCATCCACATACAGTAACTTGCTAAATGCAAGTTTTTCAGTAGAGAAACATATAACAAATCCAACTAAGAAAAATACCACACTCTATTTCAGTACTCAGCAAAGGTGACGATTAAACAAGTCGCACTATGTGGTAAAATACAGCATATCTGCCCTTGATAACTAGAATGACCACAGGCCTTATCAACTTGTGTCAATACTTGAGGTACTCGAAGTAAGTAAATCCATTCTTTCATGGAGATAATGCTAGCAAATATAGGACCCCAGGAAGTTGTTAGGGTTGAAAATGCTTTCTAAACACAAAACTGCAGCACAGGAATTCCTCATCTCTTCCTACCACTGACTCTGCAATTTACCCCATTCAGGTTTTTATCATTCTCATGGTGACTAAGGCAATGATATAGTTCCCCTGGGTGACTTCTGGGATGACTCAGGCAGTAGGAGGCTGTATTACACTGGTTACTCTCAGTTTTGTGTTCCCAGATGTACTTCTCCCACTTATAAAATGGGGATGACAGTCTAGCGAAGTGTGTATTACCAGACCACCAGAGAAAACATCAAATGCAATGACCACAATCTACAGGAAAGGCCTCAGCAGAAAACAGTAAAAAGAGCACACAGGACTGTAGGGTGCCATCATCAGTTCATATTCTGCTATTCGTGTGTGCATTTTGATGTGCATGAATATGTGTTTATGCAGACAAACAGTGCACAAATGAGGAGGGGGATAATCTTCATGACCCAGAAACATATCTGTGCTAAAATGATTTTAGTTGAAGATGCCTGCACAAAAAGAAGGCCCCCATTCCCCCCTAAACACACAGCTGGCAGAAAAGGACCACGCTGGAAGCTGCCAGCTCCACCAGAAGCACTTGGAGGTGTTGCCCTGTGGGACCTTCCACCTTACCCATGGCCAGAAGCAGCCCAAGCCCCTCCAGCTGGAGACAGGGCACAGGGAGAACAGTCTGCCCTCACCTGCAGCTTTGTTTCTTCTTGGCTAGCAAAACTATGCAGTCTTTTACAGCAGTTACCATGGTTAATTCACTGAAGGTTAAGGCCTTCAGTTTTCAGTCTGGTATCCAGTACTACCAAAGTTTTTTTGTATGATAGCAGCACTGAGAAATGCTCCCTTGCCCCAGTCAGGGCACCAAGCACAATGCAATCACATAGTAAGGGACAGACTGTGTCCCAAAGATGCTTCACATAAAGAATAGCTATGATTGTACAACACAAAGGAAGGAAGATCTGACAAGACTGTAAAAATCAAGGAGGTAGTCCCACCACTCATTTCCATGTACTTATCTGAACCAGCTAAATTAGAAGCTGGAGTTAAGGAAGAGTCACCTTCCAAAGGCAATTCAGACCACTTAAGTTGGAATCCTGCTCCAAATCACCTTCTAAAGCCATGGATGAATATACCTCCTGCCCCCAGAGACCGCAGCTGGAGTCCAAAGCAGCAAGTTGGTTTAGCCAGATGATACTTAACCGAGTCACCGTGGGACAGTCTGTATAATCTGTGTATAACCTGTATAATCTGAGTCTTTGGTCATTGTTGGAACCACAGCTTGCCCTTTCTTGCCAGAAACAAAAGCAGTAAGCCATGTACCCAGTCTGTGAATGGAGTATAACCAATGGTCTGTTACCTTGTTCCAGTGTCCCAGGTGGCTTTCAGCAGAGGTCACCTGCATGTGCGAAGCTGTAGTTAAGAGGTCAAATTATAAAGAACCAAGATAAATATTTACTTAACAAGGCACAGCCACAGCAAATGAAAATATTTTCAGTAAAAGCCTCCCTGACCTCCATTTGCCTGTCTCCCAGCATGGCAAGGACTACAAATTTTCATGAGCTCCTATACAGGGAAAAGTAAAAAAAGTAACAAAAATACACACTGCCTACAGCTCTTGGGAAAAAAATGGTCTGCAGTGTTTCTTGCTGCCTGTTATAGATTTAGCTAAGCCATGAAAGAGAGCGCGACTGGCTAAATGGCAAGAGAGTATCAGTAAGGTAGGAATAGCAGAAAACCAGGTTAGAGATAAGTATTTAGTAAGGAAAGACAAACATAATTTAGAAGGTTAAAAAAGAAGGGATGAAGAGCAGGCTAAAATAAAAATTGTATCAGGGAGCAAATGTTTTGACTGCTTTCAAATAATCACTCCCCATACACTGCTCTAGTTGGCACCTCAACAGCTGATAGGAAGCTGCTAAGTAGCAAACTAATTAGCATGAGAAGGTGGGATCTTTAGAGCATAAAGCAAAGAAGGTCCTGGGTGTTGTAAACAGGTTTTCTAGGATCCAAATCTCTCACACCCTATGGAACACTACCCTTCTGTTTCACTTCATTCCTACAGCTGGCATTTGGCATAGTCTTTAAACGAACTTCATTTCTTAAATACTAGTGATGCAAAACCAGAAGATTTAAGACAAATGTCTTGAATGGAAAACCCACTAAAAAGATTGTCTATACCTGCAAGCTAATGTCCCTATATCAAACTTCTGAAAAGCCATGAATGCATCTGAAACAGTTTAGAAGCATTAAAAATCTTGTTTCATCTCTTACTGTACCTTTCAGGCATATTCCTCTGAACATCCCAACTCTCAAAAGACGACCTGACACCCAGTTCTTCAAAGGTGTATAGCCACTTCAATTATATTGACTTCGCATGAGTGAAATGCCTCAAAGCTCTCTGGGATTTTGGGAGTGAGGGTTCATTGGCTTGACTGGGAATTAAGGACCATCAGCAGGAGCATACTCAGCACCTGCGAGGATGAGGATCAGAGTCTGTGCAATGATACCACATTTCTTCCCCCCCGAACACACTGACAAAGCTGTGAGGACTCGTGTGACGGTACTTGGAGATGAGCCTGGAGGCTGATGCTCTCGTTAGGCCCTCTCTCACAGGGCCCCTCACGCCCTGTCTGGCTCACTCCAATACTTCTCATCCTTCTACAGCATCTGTAACTGGTTTCCTTCAGAAACTTGGAAGGCTTTTAATGATGTGTATCCAAAAGACTGAGATAGGCGTTCTTTGCAGAAAAAAAAAAAAAAAGAGAAAAAAGCTCTTTTTGAACATTATTCTACTATTGTACATTCTGTACAGTTTACACAAAACTGGATTTTAAAAAGGACATTGACCTATTCTTTTCTCTTAGTCACATGGTTGAAATTCAGGGAAGTTTCACTTTAATCAGATTTACGTGGGAGTAAGAGCAGAATACAGACAGAAGTGCTATAGGGCTGAAGAGAGAAACAAAAGCAAACTTGAATATATGGCTGCATACATTTATTAATAATTGCTTACCAAAACAACTGGCAATTATTGAAGGAGATTTCCTAAGCCTTGTGACACTGAAGTTTGCTTTCTTGAGCAAGTTACTTCCGCCAAAGTCACTTGGATGAAGGTTTTGCAGTCTTTGCAGCAAGCTTGTAAAGAACAAAACCAACCTACAAAGCTGATGAAAACTTGTTAAATGGCATCAGATTGTGTGGAACTGTACAAAAGGGCTTGCATGCAGCCAAGTATGTAAGTAGGGGACTAGTGGTCAGTTAACTAAAAGCCAACATAAGTAGGGTGTTACTACATTTAAAAGAGTCTGGACAAGCCAAGGATGTAGTCTCCTTTTTGTTTCTCTTCTCCTGATCGCTGTGGTAACTTCGGTAAGATGGCTTATAAAAGCTATTTCCTTTACATTTTTAACAGCTGTTTCTTCTGAGCAAAAAACCACTCTTGGGAAAAAGTATTTCTTCCCCATAGCAATGATGGGGTACTCCACACAAAGAAGCACCTAGCAGTTTAGTTCACATTTTTTAATAACATGGCACAATTTACATTACACAAGTCTTCGCTGATGAGGAAACATGCTGAAGATTGAGAGCCGCTTCACTTTTCTTTTCACATAGGATCTAGAAAGGACTTTATTACATACAGGATAAACAGCAAAAAGGTTCGTATATAACAATCTCTTTACAATACTGAAAGCTACCACTACGGTTCCAGTGTACATATTCTTCAGGGTTGGGGGGGGTTGTATTTTTCCTTTTGTTCTTAAAAAAAAAAAAACCACTGCACAACATCTGGAGTTCACAAAATCTGAAGCTCACAACTAAACCTTCAGTTGACTACTAAAATAGATCTCTGAGCATTAGAAACAACTGTCTGTAGTTCATTTTTTTCTTTTTTTTTCCTTTTTTTTTTTTTTTTTTGCCAAAACAGGATAACAACTTCTGATAGCACTTTAATACACTAGAAGACCAATGGAACTAATTTTATTTCATACATATATTTTACAGTCCAGTAGACAAGATAGTGAATTCTCTCTGATAAAGTCATATTCTCTCCAAATATTTAGACAAGAAACTTAACAAGTTATAAAAAAGTGTGTTATGAAAAGACAGATTTCAGAAGATTGATGCATATTTTTAAAAAGGACCATGTTCTTCATGTTGTCTTCTGTGATGAGGGAACAACAAGGCTGACCTGTTAACTATTCAGACTTTATTACCAACTGAAATACAATGAACGGCATTATGAAATCTGCATCCGAGTTCATTAATTCAACTACTGATCCACAACGAAACCATGCCCATCATTTAGCTTTCTTGTAGGATTTGTTTCAATGTAGCTAAAAATCAGCTAACAAAAAAAAACCCCTGTGTGTACAGAGAAAAATGACACACTGGCAATAAAAACCAAACCAGACATGAATGGCTATAAGCAGATGTTCTTCCAAAAATAAATTTGACATGTTTACGTGACGAAAGTTCTGGAAAATACCCAGCATTTGATTATTACTCTGTTTAACCCAGATTAATGTGACTAAAACCAATCTGTTATAACTACATTATCAGTGATTATAGATTGCTAACCCTGGCGCGTCCTAGTACACGAGCTACAGTAAAATCAGCATCTTGATGCAGGGGTTCAGACAGAAAACTGCACTTCTAACGGGCTGTTTCTTCATCAAAACAAGCAAGAGAAATAGGCTTCTATTATAGATGAGCTTGTTCAGGGAAAATATGACTTTAATTATGTTGTGTGTTGAAAAGGCTCCTTTGAGTTATAAAGGCTTTTGTGAAAAGCCTTAAAATTCATTGCATAGTTGAAGGGGTTTAGCTGTCTATAACAATATATGTAACACAGCATAAGCAGACTGTGTTGATCAATATTAAGTTTGCAAATAGCACAGTTTAAGAAGTATTAATGTATTATGTTACTTAATTTTATCTATTTACATTTGTACAAAGTAAAGCTTTCATCTTACCCTTTTTGCATATATGAACCATTAACCCATGAAGCAATCTTTTTACATAAATATCTACAATTGTCTTTACTCCTGGTCTGAAAGAGCTTTGTATGGTTGACATCGGCGGTGGTTTGTTTCTAGTCAAATCATTCAGATTAGTGTCTTGTTCTTCAGTTCAAATTTTGAAATTTTTAACCTAGAAATAAAATAGGAGACACGAGGAACATATGGACTTGGCTAAAAGATCTGGAAAATTTCAACATATAATATACAAAAAAACCATTTCAAAATCTTTGCACTCAGGTCTATACATATTGTACAGTGGGTCTCATCCCCAGTCTGTATCAATGACTAGTAAGAAGATCTTTATATTATGTTCATTTACAACGTTCTGTCCCTCTTTCTCTGGTTTTTATTTGTTCTCACTCTGCTTATCGAGCTTCAATGTCCTTGAGGGTGTGAGAAGGAGGCCTCTCTCTCATCTCTGTAGACAGAGGAGTAGTCCTTCTGGGGGACCCAGGCCGAGGTCCCAGAGTCGAAATAAGAGGTGGAGGGGCACTGAGAGCTGCTGTGGGGGGAGTTTTATTGAGGATGCCATTTTGGTGCCCCGTCGGGGGGCTGACTCTGGGGTAGTGCATGCTAGGGAGTCCCGGCGTGATGAGGCTTGGGTGAGGGAGGTGCCCATCCAAGGCGGCCGGGTGAACCGAGTGCAGGCGTGCGTGTTCATAGTCCTCTCTGAGCATGTGTAACCGCTCCCTGTCATCCAAGTGGTTGCCCCTCTCATGCTCACGTCGAGGGTCAACAGAGAGCGGGTGGTGGTGGTGGTGGTGGTGATTGTAGTCGTGAGGTTCCCGATCCCTGAATGACCTGTCTGCTTCGTATAATCTTGGCGTAGAAAGACGATGAAGAGGGTCATTTCTTAGCAAAAAGTCTCTGCCCAGGGGGTCTCTCCGATGAATATCTAGCTCTCTGTAAGGATCTCTTAAGGGATCTCTCATTGGATCCCAGTGGAAAGAAGGATAAGGGAAACGTTCTCCACCAGGAATTGGGCTAATTCCCATGAAAGGGGTCATCATGCGAGTCCTATCCAGGCCGCTGATGCTGTTCATGTGATGTATACCAGTTACACCTACAGTCATGGGCATAGACACTAAAGGACTTGGATGGACGTTAGATGTAGATATCGGTGGTGGCTGATCAGATGACCTATGAGTCTGAGGTCCCTCAGGTTGAACATCATGGTCTTCCTTTCGCTCCTCCTTCACTTTGACTTCATTGCTTTTCTTCGGATTATCGTACGCCGGCTCATTCTTCCTCTCTGCTTCCCGATTTGAAGTACTGTTAGGCCTGGTGCTCTCCACAACGGGAGGCCTAGCATAGGGTGAAGGAACCCTGGACATTTGCTTAGACTCTTCCACCACTCGGCTTTCATGGCTCAGCCCTTCTTTCTCCGAAATATAGTTGTCCTTCACCTTGTGCTCTTCAACATTTATTTCCTTCCGGGATTCGGAGTGATCCCTCTCTCGTTCTTTGGGTTTTTCTTTTTCTCGAACCTCGGGATTCAGATGGCTCCTGATCTGCTCATTTGAGCTGCGATTATGTCCGAGGGAGTTTACTGGATGGATAGGTGCTGGTGAAGGATGGCTGGAGTGTCTTTTCTCAATGCTCTCCCTAGAAAAAAGAGAAGTGTAAAAATGAAGACATGAGAAAGTCTGCAAAATAAAATAAACCATCTAGGGTGTCTGGCATTATACTCGTCTGCTTTGCAGAAAGCTAGTAACATGCACCGTTAAATGCACTGTTCCTTTTGCACACCTGAAAAACATCCTGTCTGTAAACTAGGCCTGTTCTATTATCTCTAGGCAGGAGAAGATCCCTGAAGCTGCTTTGTGAATGATCTGATTGAGATTTCAAACACTGTAGTCCATAGAAGGCTCCCAAGGGAATCTAGCTCTAGTACACATATTTTTAAGACAATGGCCTTAATTGTTTGAAAAAACCAAACAAAAGTAATTTCATGAAAAAAACTGAGTCAGTTAAATCCAAATTACACGGCTAATAGTATTTTACCTGCTGTTTCTATTAAGAATACATTTGGGAAAATGGATGAAATTTTGTTCAACTGACTTTCAAAAAAATTTCTAGACCTATGTATGTTACTAATTTCTTATCTCTATTTTCTTCAACCTTCTCAATTTTCAATTTATTTTGCACAATTCAATTTACTTCCTAAAATTGAAAACAAAATCCTCTCAAGACACCAGTACTGATGGAGAGAATCCACCTCTCTGAACAGGCAGGCACTCTTTAGTAAGTGTTTTAATAGCGGTGGCCATAGATTCCGTGTTGACTTCCTCAGGCCTACGTGATCATTCAGGCCAGCTCTGAAAACATTATTTCTTTGGATTAAGTTGTTCTTCAGACTACCAGCCCTTCCCCATGGCTACAGTAGAGCAAGCAGAGCACGGACAGGGCAATGCATCTCCTGCCAATGCCAGGAATTCTCAAAATGCATTTATTCCATTTTTTGAACCTATTTAAGTTGCACAAAAGATTAGAGAATTATTGTCTGGCAGTGGACGAAAACCGTATCAGGACATCGCAGTGTAGCTCCCCAGCCAGTTTTGCACTTAGGAAAGGGGCACAGGTTGTAGATTTGCGTTATCTAAGCCATCTGGAGGGGATTCAGCTAATCTCAGTCTAGCTGGGCAGGTGCTGTGGTTCGCTGGCTGGACAGCTGATCCAAGAGCAGCAACCAGGGATTCAGTGCACCCCACTTGAATGCTGATCTTTGACGGGGAAGAGCTCAGCTAAGAGGTGCCTCTGAGGTGCCCTTCTCCTGATAACAGAAGAAATCTAGATGAATGCTTTTGGCTACATGGCCCATTTGGGGGCTGATAAAATTAGAACCTCGATGACAGGATGATTTTCAGATGAAATTGTACCTCTGGGTGTGATTCCCAGTTCTTCCTGTTTGGACAAATCAGCTTAAAATGGGTAAGAGACATCGGGAGCTCAACTAGAAAGCAGGGCTACATCCTCAGCCCCTGGGTGCCACTGCAGACAGAAGAATAGGTAGGAGAGGCTCCCAAACTACTCCAGACGTTATCTACACAGGGAGCACGTCTCCAGAACGGGATTCTCAGCATCTTCTCATACAGGCAACAGTGTGAACATGCTGCAAAGTAGAGCTCTTCAACACCACACAGATGGATGCACAGCGACACCAGATCAGCAAAAACGTTCTTGGACTAAACTGGTAGCCATAATTGAGTAGAAGTATGAAGTATGAATGAGTCTTAGTTTTAAGCTCTCAAATTATTGCAAATAAATACATTCTGAGCTATGATATGGAGTTCAGGCAATGCCAAAGCAGCTTGCAAGGAATGTATATCTGAAAGGGATTTTCTTCAGCAGAAACACTTAATAAGAAAACAACAAAACAGCAACTGAAATAATCACATAATTCTAAAGACTACTCATATCATTAGTAACTAAAATGCTTTGCCATTCAAGCCAGTAAAGTTACTCACATGCTTAAGCATTTTGCAGGACATAATCCCCAATTTGTAACAGCAATTTATTTTGAAGCATTAACACCAGACATGAAAATAATGAAGCTATGCTACCAAACAGAAAATATTCCAAATGGAAAATGTAGGTGAAAAGATCTGTAGTTTGTCTTGCTCTTCACATTTCACAATAACAAAGAAAAGCTCTTCAATGTATTTTTAGAATATCTAATGCATTAGCATAACTTCTTTTAGAAAAGGCTACTAATGCATATATTTGGGTTAGTGACAGAGAAGTCAGAAAAGCACATCTCCTAAATATTGTTTTATGTTAAAAAATTAGAAACAAATAGCCATTATGTAGTCAAGTAATGTGCAAACTTAACAGGAAAGCCATTAAGCCACAATTGAAAAAGCTGAAATCAGCCTCTCTACATTTTTCAAGGAAGGCATGACACTTGCTGAATGGCAAATTCTTATAATTTGGTACTTAAATGCTAAGAGGAATTGTTACTGAGTTAACTGTATAATGGGAACAGTCCTGACAAAAAAAATAAATATATATATATATGACCAGGTTTTACCTTTCCTTAACCCTTCCCAGCCTGGACATGTCAGCGTGCAAGTCCATGTAAAACACTGAATAACAACTGTGCTTGAAGGTGTGTAACAGCAGTGCATGTGTGTGTGGTTTTTTTGAGGGGAATTAAGGTTGATTTAATGAGCTGCATGCACTGAAAATTACTGTGGTATTGGAACATGACATATCTCTTGCGTTTATCATTTTACAACTTTATCAGTTATCCCTCTAGTCAGTCCATTCCTGAGGAGGGAGGTAGGGTTATTTGTTTTGCAGACATGGTCTGGTTTATGAAGTTATTTAAGTATTCAAAGGTGCAGATATGTGTCTGATGGACTTTCCAATCCTTTTTTTCATCCTGTCAGGCACCTATCTACACGTGAAGTTTTCAGAAGACCTGTGAAAACCACGAGGTAACAAAGTGTGTGGGTCTGATTCTCTTCTCACTTGACACTGCCTGAACTCTGCTCCAGCAAAGCTCCTTCTGATGAAGCGTGGTGCAAGTGAGAAGACAAACAGGTGCAGTAGGAAACACCTGAGGTAGAAACCGCCTCGCGTCATGGGCAGCAACAGCGTCAGCTCTCCAGGCGTCCCTCTGCTGAAGCTCTGGTTTAACAATGTGCCAGGCTGGGAAGGGTTAAAAGCGGAACAGAGCCCCAAGCTTTGAACTAGACAATTCTTGGAAGTGTTCTTTCGTACCTTTCTTTGTCATCTTTACTAACAGATGAGTCTCGTTTATCTACATCTCTATCTCTGTCATGAGCTGCAGCAGATGAACTGCGCTCCAGCTCTCCTGGCTTCAGCCAGGGCGGAGGGGTCGGGAACGAAGGAGGAGTTCGGTGCAGTCGGTTCCAGGGCTCGTGAGGGTTGCTAAAGCTCTGCATACTGGGGCCATCCTTGTGGCCGAACACTGAGTTGGGTGCTGAAATGGTGAAGTGGAAAACAAAAAGGTTTAAGAAAAAGGTATGCTCTAGTGAAGGTACTTACCAAAAAAACTTTTACAGCACTCAGAGTTAAAATGAATACATATTATTGGGAGCTGGAAAAGGAAAGGAAATTAACAGAGATTCATTAGAGGGTCTCATTCCTAAAAATGGGCAGGCATCTGACAGCTGTTTTAATTGGAAAGGGAAATGCTGTGGATAAAATTGACACGGGATGAAGTAGCAAGATAAAAGTGACAATGATCCTTATTCCAAATATTTTGGAGACGTCAGGAAATGACCATTATATGGACTATTAATTCAACTTGTTGCATTTGGTCCTGAACCAAAGTAAAATAATAGGTGACTGAAATCATGGCAGATTTGAAGTATGGCAAAAGAGGGTGGTTTTCTTTTGTGACTGGCCAAATCTAGAGAAATGTTGATGATCCTGGACAAATAAATGCAGGTTAGTGATCTCTTCCAGGCACGTGTCCTGGATCTCCGGTGGGAAACGAAAAAAACATGTTCCCATCCACCGCTAGGGATGCTGCACACATTACTGGTTTTGAACATGCAACAAAACCATGAGAAATTTCACAAACTCCTTAGACTCACAGGTTCTATATTCTTGGGCTTTTCTTTTTTAACTGAACGATGTAATGGTGACATTTAGCACTATGTTGAACCCAAGCTATTAACGAATAGAAAATAATTTACTGATGACTAAAACTCATTTTTATTTAGGTGAAAAACGTCACTTTTCAAATTCCCATCTCTTAGTCGTATGTGGCCTAAGCAACTGGTAAAAAAGACAGCAAATAGTCACCAGCACTCAATATCCTGAATTACACAGCAAACAAGAATTCATAAACAAAGAGGTTACTCACTGACTGTCGGGTTCCCGAGTCCCCCGAAGGCATTGCTACCCACCGCGGTGAGACCGCTGAAGGAAGCCGGTCGATTGAAAGGCTCTGCAAAACCAACAGAAACAGCTGAAGCTCCCTGGCTTGTCGGTCACGATGATAAAACATCAGCATGTTATCCAACTGCATTACGTCTGCACGAAAGCTCAGTCTGTGCCCAGCAGTGCTCAGTCATCATCCTCCCACAACACAGCAGTGATTGCAAGGAGGTGGCACAGAAAAAAAACACATCTTTTTTTTTTTTCCAATGACAGCATGCATGGGATCATCTTACTAGAAAAACTTCCTTTTGAAAGTAAAACAAGACGTTAAAATATACACGGTACTGGGGCCTGTACTTCTACATTAGTAGCTACTTTATTTAAAGCCCGCAAACATCTCCATTTTTATTTCCTTTTATTCCCTTCCAGTTCAATTCCATGGTCTTTCTCAGGAAATGTCCCAGGCTAGCAAGACTATTATTAACTCTGGCAAATGTGCTTCAAACACCTTCAGGCTATGTCTCCTAGGCCACAGCCAGGATATAAATAAAATGTCCTATTATACAGCATGCTGACCTCAACATTGTGTAATGCTCTTGATAGCTATGGTTGATATGACATGAAAAACTAGCATGGAGTAAAAAATATTGGAATAATTTCTTCCAGTAGCTAATGCATACAGAGTATAAGTAACTTGTATGAGGCAAATTTTCCTCTCAAGTTTACTTTGGAGAAGCCTAATGATGTTTTGACGAAACACTTGATAAATATAAGCATAGAGAAAAGGAAGACCAAACCCAGCATTTTCTATAGGCAGTTGAGTGCAGAATGATAAATGGGCATTGTGAATCTGCTGCATCCGTTTGGTCACCCTCCCAAATCTTTCCCCATGCAAAATAAAATGTCAATTCAGAGTCTTGATCTCTGCTGCTCCCATAGGTAGCACACTGCCTTAGTGCAACATCTGTGAGTTAGAAGGGAAATAACATTTGCTAACTTGAGTGGTTCTCTTTTTATGTGTATTTAGAATTTCTACTTGGGTAATGGCTAAAATGTGCAATTTGTAAAGGTTAAGTAAGCAGGATGCTCAAAGACTCTCCATGTGGGCAACCTTTAGTAGTCTGAATGGTCACCGTGTGTTACACTTCTGAGTTGTATTCACCGCGAGTGATTGCAGAAAGCACGTACCTAAGTGAGCAGCGGGGTTGAGGAAGTTGCTGTGGTGAGGTGGTGGGCCGAAAGGGGTGCCGGCTGGATGACCCCCACCTGCCAAAACAAAGCAAAAGGGCTGAATTCCCATCAAAAGCTCCAAAAGGGACTCGCTGTACACTGGGCAGGGGCTCTCGGGTCAGGATCCTGCACAAGCAGCAGCTGCTCGTGTGAACAGAGGTTCCCACTTAGAGTATAAGGAGCCAGGGGAGTGGGGGCAGAATGCTTCAGAATGGAAAAGGAAAAATCATGTAAAATACAGCATATTTCCAACCTGTCATCTCCATTTTGTGAAGAAATGTTCCTCTGTTTACTACCTGTATGGCACTTCAGCAGTTTGGGCTTTTGTAAAACCATAGAGAATAATTTTAAAATATTTACCAAGTAGACTAATAGCCTCTGGCATGTCTTGCAGAGAGTTTGTAAGCCAAAGCATATAAGAAATTTCCTTTTAACATGGCAAGGATTAGCATTTTAGAATAATAAGCATGCCACATGTAGGAGATTTCACTTCTCAGTACTCACTGGCTGTGGAGAAGAGAGTCGAGGGTCGGGCCAGGTCATGGGGGTGGTGGATGGCTCCGAAAAGGCTGGGGCCTGGTGGCCTGCTCAGAAATTCAGGTTTCAGGCCAAAGTCCAGCTTGTGCGGATCAGACTGCATCTGTTTCTGAAACGTAAAAACACGATTTGAAAGAGACTGTCCTAAAAGACAGCAGTGAAAGATGCTTTCAGAATGAGGTGGGCATACAAGTGTATTAATACTAACTGAAGTTTTAACAAGAACATTAGCTTTTGGAATCCTGACTATAGATGCACAGCTGTGCTCCTGCAGGGAACAGAGAGAGAAAACCTTGGGCTCCGAGCACACATTTACCACAAATTTTAACTGTGGTTTCACATACGCACACATTCATCCCTCTGGAGCAAAGCATTTCAGCACAGCCCTGACTTATACAACAAACATAAAAATCTTTGAGGAGGCCTCAGACACTTGCTTAGCTGTACGATTTGGTCTGTCTTAAAATAATAAAAGCAAAGCCAAAGAGAAATGGTAGTTTGGAGCTGATCCCAAGTGAGCAGGCATGTTAAAAGCCGGGTGAAAGCATCAGCTGTACCGACAGAGCTGCCAGCTGACCCTCTTCCCACTGCAGGAATCTCCTGCCAGACAGTTACGGCACAGACGAGTCAACAGACACCAGAACCATCAATTTTACATGTGAAGCTGCACTCTCAAAACACTTGGTGCAGTGGATCTTTCAGTGCCTCTCACTGCAGCTGAACAAGCTGGGAACTAAAATGAACCAAATTACAGATGAAGTGTATTGGAGGCTCAAGAACTGAAGTCCCATTTTGACTGCTTGCACTCCAAATTCAAAGCACTATATGTCGCTGTCTTTATTTATATAGTATTAGAATCAGCAGACGACCTTTTTTCAGGCAAATTTGCTGAGGTAGCTGTATTAAGAATGGTAAGGGGATGAAGGATGGGCTCTTTGTGCCATGCACTCATTTCAGTGGTCTCTACTTCAACAGTTTTATAGAAAGAAGAGTAAAACCAAATTCCCAATTACCTGTGCTGCCAGAACTCCCTAAACACAGATTGCTGATTAATTGTGCAGGTCAGCTGAAAGGATTTACAAATGGGTAACACTGAACCAGTAGATCTTAACAGTAATTCCAGAGCATGTTACGCTTTATAAATCAGTAGTTAATACTGTGCCAGCTCAGAGTACAGACTATTACGGTGATATAAATATGCATATTAAAAAGTTATGACCAAGTTAATGTGCATGTCTAGTAGCTGTTTTTCAAGTGCTAGTAACATGTCAATGTTGCTATGAGAACAAAAAAAGGGGGGGTGGGCGGAAAGGCTTTATCTATGTTTTCAGATAAGGGCCTGCAAGTATATTGAAATAGAAAAGATGGCCAAGTTAAGGTCAGGTCTTTTAAGGAAGTAACACTTTGTTGCTTTAGTAATAGAAAAACACCAGTGCCTCAGATGAAGCCTGCATGCCGCATTTTTATGCTGTGAACTCTTTTTATTCTTCTTTTTAACAACCAAGCTCTAAACCTCTGACAGGCACTACTCAGAGCAGCAAAAAACTGGCTGAAACTTTAATTGCAGCCACATGAATGGTGCGCTGTTCTAAATAATGAAAAAATCCCCTGTTTAAAGACCAATAGGAATACCATGGATGTGTTAAGTTTTTTTTTATGCACTGGTTTACCTTAAAATAGTATCAAAGAAAACTGATCAAATGTATTTTATCCCCCGGTGCTGCTCAGGAGAGCACCTCTCTTGCTGATAATCCTTACGAGTGCATCTGAAGTCCAGCAAATGTGTAACACCTTAAGTCAGGGCCCACTAAAATCAATGTAAATGCCTACACTAATTTCATGGCATGTTAGATTGGGTCACAAGGCCCTTCCTAAAAGAGAAGAGGCCAATTATGGAGCATAAATTCTCTCTTGAATCCAGGCCAGCAATGCACTGGTCAGTCTAAGGACGAGTGTAATTTGCTTTGTGCCCAGAGCTGGGACGTAACCCTGGCTGTGCCTGAGGAACTCCTGGGTGTGCAGGGAGGTTACGCAGATCTGAACTGTGTCTCGGTGCAGAGCTACCGGCAGGCAAACAGCATCCACAGCTGCACGCAATTTTTCCCGAGGTCAGGAAGGTTGTGTTTTTAAGTTTCCTTTGCCTGCTTCTTCAGAGTCTGCTGTTGCCCTCTGCTAGCAATTACTGGCGGGCCAGGTCGTTATCACTTCTTCCATACTTTGCGAGCAGCCTGGTGGCTCTGCATGTAAACTCGAAATCTTCTCAGTAAGTCTATTTTATTCCCTGCTCTATGGTCAGGCAACATCTTCAGCTTGTGTGTGAAAAAAGGCACCTTCCCAACCTTGGGCTAGAAGGAGAAATTGTTCCGTATGAGCCTTCAGCCTGAGATTTCACACTTTGTGGTCGCATGAGGAGGGGAGGACTCTGGTCCCGTGTGGGAGTCTGACAAGGACATAAACCAACTCGCCTTATTGACTGCAGACCACACATCATTTTTTGACTGAACTGAGACAGTGAAATACAGTGAAATTATTCTTGAAATTATCATCATGCGCAGCCTCAAAAAGTCAAGTAACATCCTTTCCTGTACCCCGGGCTTTATTTCTGTCTTTTAACATGCAATATAGGAAAGTATGAGGTAAAAGAAATGGCTGCATGAAAATGGCATTTACTATGAGTTATAAATACACCAGTATGACCTCTCTCTGAATATCAAATCAAGGAAGATTCAAAGGACATAGATAGCATGGGAATAATAATTTCATTTCAAGAAAATACCTTTTCAATAAAATAAAAAAAAGGACATATAACTCTCTAGGTCTATAATCTTGTCTTTTTTGATAATGGGAAGATGAATGAAGATCACTAGCAGGGGAAACATAAGGAGGCAGAGAAGAGAGATATGTCTGCTGCAGCAAATTAACCTGTCAACCTTGTTTAAAAGGGTTATTTTTAAACTCTATTAGCTGCAGGTTTTAGTATCTGTTCAACATCTTCATATTCTTACAGCACTACCTTATGCAATTCCATTGCATACACAGACTGCCAAGTGCTAAGGAGTCCTTGTTAGCTTTACTTTCTAACACAAGCTATTGACTCCCGAAGTACAAGCATGAACAGCAAAGAACACCAACCTTTCCCAACTTACTGGAAAACTTCAAGAGGAACACAAAAGTTTTCAGTGGAAATATTATAAAGGGAAAGGAACCTTCTTCACAGACTCCATGTGCTATGAAAATACAGTTAAAGTAAGAATGGAAATACCCTAACTAGTAAATGAATAAATTACTTCTTCTTCTCTGACATCGGTTTCAGGAGAGCCTAAACTGGCTGTGGCGCTTACCCTTTAAGTCTCAAAGCATGTATAACAAAGAAAATTATCTTTGGTGCAATGAGACAGTGTCTGGACAACATGACTTCATGGGAGAGGCTGTGTCTGCCTGAGCAGCCTCGGCACTACAGGTGCCAGCCACCAGCTGTGAAAAAACACTGATGGGAGCCTGTGCAGACAGACTGGATAAAGCATCACAGGGACAGGAGAAATCTTCCTGTGCTCTCTTCTGTCTGTGAACACTGTAAGAGGAACGGGATACACATGCCTAGCTTCTCCAGACTTAAAAAAAATTAATCTCGATACATTTGTGTCCTCAACCATAAGCAATGCCGTAGCTCGCAGGCACTCGTTGAGCTCTTCCTAGCTACAAGTTGGTTGTTATCACCTAAGATCTGTTGTCCTTGTTCCGTGGCATCCCAGACATTCCTTTGAGACTCTGTCTTTAGGTTTTTAATTCTAATATGCCATCACTATGAAATGGAAGGTTATGCTATAATGCTACATATGGTTACATCAACAAGGCATTAGCCACAGCATAAAACCACTACCAGCAAGAGTCAAACTCTTAATCTCACAGGATTGTGCTGCACAGTTCATCTGAAATGCAGGTGTGCCCTTGGCTTGACTGACCTTGACTTTCTGTTGGTGATGGTATATCTGCCAGGCAATGTGAACATGCATCGCGCACCACTTTCCAGGTTTCTGGAAAAAACAAAGAAACGTGAATCAGTAACTTTCAAGCACCTGTGATGCTTTATTCTAGTTACAGCAAGTCTTCCCAACTCTGCTTTGGTCTAGGGGATTCCTCACCATACCAGGACAACTGAACGCAAAGGGTCTCCAGTGCCTCCCCCCAAATCCTCTTGGGAAAGCAGAAATGTAAGAATTTTTCCCTTGCTAAGAAGTTTATTTGGATATCCAGGAATGTTCCTTGTTGCTCTCCTCTCCAAATAAACCCATGCTTGGGTTTTAGGCACTCCTGCAATCTTCTGATGCCACTGGCTGAGAATGCAGTTTGTGTTCCTGAAATCAGTGAAACTGTCTCCCAGTCAGCAGCTGCTCTACGTAGCTGGATTGCCTCACCACTGTACATAGGGGTCACTTCCAGAAGCACAGCTATTCTGAGTCTAGCCTTTCCATCATAAGATGAAAATGAAAACAATTTCAAAGATCATTCTGGTTTTCAAAATGAATCTGACTCCCTCATATCATTGCTGGTCTGTACCTCCAAAACTTTAGCCCACAAATATAATGAAGAGATTGGAGGTCAGCCAATTGACTCCATTTGGGAAGGCTCTCTGCATCTTTCCTGTCACCGTGCTTTTAAGTTATGGGGTAGAGAGAGGGAGGAAAGAACCACAGAGTGCTCTTTGGGTTTTCTTGTTGATTTTGTACTCCATTTCCAGGACATCTGGAAATCTTGTCTGAAAAAGACTCATTCAGGATATACTTTCTCTAGCTTTGTTACTTAGGGGTCTATAGTTAACAACACAACTAATGATTCCTGAAGATTTAAAAATAATCACAGGAATTCAAGGAGCTCCTCAAGCTCCTGGTAACTTAGATGTTTCACAAAATATGGCATAGGGTCTGCCTTCTATTTCTAGGTGTTATGTCAAACAGCCATCTCAAGGCATATCAGGGATAAGAGGATCATTAGGGGCAGTCAACATGGCTTCACCACGGGGAAGTCGTGCTTGACCAACCTCATTGACTTTCATGAGGACATAACAAGATGAATGGATGATGGCAGAGTGGTGGACGTGATCTACCTTGACTTAAGTAAGGCATTTGACACAGTCTCCCACAGCATCCTCACAGCTGAACTGCGGGAGTGCGGTCTGGATGACCGGATAGTGAGGTGGACTGGGAACTGGCTGAAGGGAAGAAGCCAGAGAGTCGTGGTCAGTGGGGCAGAGTCCAGTTGAAGGCCTGGATCCAGTGCAGTGCCTCAGGGGTCAGTGCTGGGGCCGGTATTCAATATATTCATCAATGATTTCAACATGGGAACAGAGTGCACTATCATCTGGGTGTTCCTGCTCCGGGCAGGGGGATTGGACTGGATGAGCTTTCGAGGTCCCTTCCAATCCCTGACATTCTGTGATTCTGTGAAACCACAAAAATAAAACCCATGCCACATTCTCCTCTAAACTCAAGCCTTCTGCTTATTAATAGAAACTGGCTGTGCTAATGATTTAATGAGTTCACTTGGTTGGTACAATCAAAATACAGACCTTCCCGAACACAGTGAAAAATTATCCAAAAGGTCTGTTTGGAACATTGAAATACTAGATCCTTCTTTCTAAAGTATTTTGTGTCTGAAGTGGATTGTCTGTCTATACTTCACAGTAAGATACTTGGGTAGCAAGCACCTACTGAATAACACTGAGAAAACACAGTAAATAATAAAAAGCAAAATGGTTCTGTCTGCAGTGAAATGACAAGGGATCACTGCCGGGGCAGGATTTGGCTCAGAAAAAAACCTGGTAAGCCAGTGTGAGAGAAGGATTATCAATATTTAAGCTCCAGCATTCATAGTAGGGGATTGCAGGAGAAGAGCAGGAAACTTCCAACTTTGAAACTGTATTTTCCTCCAGCGACCACAGGATATATAAAATGAAGGACTGACCGTGCTGCTCGGCAAACACGGTGTAAAATACCCAGGGTAAAACACAGCATTGCTTTGTAATTAGTCTGTGGCTTTAACCCGGTGGGGACCAAGACAAGCTTGACAAACGATCACAAGAAGATTTCTTACCCTCAACATGGGCCTGAACGGATCTGTCAACTGTGAAGAAGAAATGACAGCTTGGTTACATGCCTGTCACTCAAACAATTGCTCTAATTAACAAATTTGTATTGCTTCATTAGGAGATGAAATTAAAATGTGTGATTTTACTTTCAAATGAAGTCCTTTTGGATAATAATTAGTCCTTAGCCTCCGTATTCGAGCCAGTCTCCCTCCCCCATGGCTGTTGTACCTAAGTGTTGACAAGCAACTAAACAAGCCTCACACAGAGCGCTCTGTCCTCTGGCATCATCGTTAATTTGTTGATTTAATGCTAGAAAAATGGCTGGTTGACTACTCTGAAGAAAAACACACATCTATCCTTTGGGCAAACTTCTGTTCTCATCTTTCAAAGCCATTCAGCTTGCAAGAAGGCCGGCAGTGGACAGGGCCACGGTTTCACAGGCTTCATCCCCCAAATCAGGTTGGAACGGGCTGGAATGGTGTTTCAGACGGGCCCCTGCAAACCAGTGACTGTGTCCATTCAACGGCCACAGTGAAGGGTCCATTTCTGACCGCCTGCTTGCCTGGTGTGTTGTCTGCCACAAAATGGCTTTGCCTTAAACGTTTTTCACATTGCAACAGGTGTTGTTAAACAGCGGCTGTATAAACACCCCAATTTCCTCACTATTATTTTTTTGTGTGGCTTGTTTTTTGAGGTAGATTGTTTCTTATTCTCCTTTTCTGCTCACACTTCATCAACTAATGCTGGAAAATAAATTCAATTTATTGGGTATTCCTCATTTGTTCTGGATTTTCTTTTCTGAAATGCAATACTAAAGGAGATTTATAGTTGTAAGAGGTACTTTGCAGACTCAGTGATGGCACAATAAATCACCCTGAAATAATCGAAACTACACTAGAAGTTGAAAGGGAGCATAGAGCCAAATGACTTAATGATGGGAGGCCCTAGTTATCTTTTCAATTAGATGGAATAAACAGAAACAAAAAAATTTGGACCCTTTTGGCATAAAACTCAACTACAGCTCCAATTCAGACCAAACCAAAGGATTGGAACGTAGCATAACCCAAAGAAAAGAGCTCTGCTGTACAGACAAGTTGAGCCATAGCACAACATGGATTTTCAAGCGGAGCTCTCAATTGCTTTTGTCAGAGTTCTGCTAAAAATATGACTGCATGATGTTCCTCACCGCAAACAACCTCTATTAACTCAAACACGCAAACAACCCATGGGCATTCAGAAAGAACAGAAAAAGGCTAAAAGACAAAGTGCTGAGACAATAAATGCTATCCACATACGCTAGAACTCAAAAATCCGGAGGCGCCAAGCGATCAATAAAGTGCATCTGTATTTCACCGGTGCAATCAATGATACAGTAACCAAGGGAATTACTGTCATTACCCACATTAAAAACAATTACAGAGTATAAACATAAATCTCGAAGAGGTTTGTACATTTCTGCGTTGAATTGGACTTTTATGCCTTCACCCCTGGGCTCGCGGGGCTGCCTGCTGACAGCACGGAAAGAGCTCACCCATCGCACACCATCTCTTTGCTTTTGCTAATGATGAACAGAAGGATCAGGCTTAATTTGCTCTCATACAACTTCTGTAGTTTAGTTCAGATTAAGCTTCAATGTCAGGATATTAATTTGGACACATCAAAGATGGTAGCTCTAGAGTTAAAGGTTTGTAGGAGGAAAATATAACATTTTCTACAGACCCGTGGATCTTTCTGTAGAAGGGTGTGTGGGACAGTTCCAGGTCTGGCCGCAACATCAATAGGATTGGAAGTCTAGAAACAGCACAAGGAAAGAGAGAATTAATGAGTAACACAATGCATAAGTGAAAAATAAGACTTTTTGTTTCATTAACATTGCCTAAGCAATGAAGACAGATGTTTAAAGAGAAAAGGATAACCATTATCAACTTAGCAATATATGTATTATCATCTCAAATTTCAAACTTTCATTATCCACCAACTTCCCATTACTTAGAGTAACACAAAACATGTGAGGAAACAGTGTCTGTGTACACTGGAAAATCTTCCACTATCGAAAACCTGATCAGCAACAGATTTACAATACAGCATCTAAAGCAGAATTTGGAGGACTGAGCTTGTGCTCTGCTGCTCATTAATAATGCACTGGAACTGGCTCAAAGCGCAGACCTGAAAGCATCAGGAACCTCTTTAGTCACTGTACAAGGGTCAGAACGCCATCCACAATGAACTTTTATCATATGCATATGTGGAAAAGGCAACATCCAGCTGAAAATACTAAAGCTTTTCTCATAATCCGAATGTAAATATTCAGCTAATATAGCAACATGTATCTTTGTGGGAAGAAGGAAAAAGAAAACCCCACAGAAAACCCAAAGAAACCGACATTTAGACAGAACATCTTCCTATATTAAAATGAAGAAAAATAGAAATCAGCTACAGTATAACGAACAATTAAGTAACAGAGTTGTTAACAGTCTGATTACCATACATATGAAGAATTCCACTAATGAACTGCAATTTACATATTCAGTCATTACAGTGGATGGGCCAATCTAAGAAAGAAGGTGTCTTCTCTGCAGAAATTTCAGTCCTGATTTCAGTCTTCAGTTGCAAAGACTACAGACTAGAGAACATGATTTCCTCCCACTTATAAATCAAGAGTGACTTCATGAAAACAAAAGAAAAAACTCCAAACTCATCACATTTATCTATCCCAGCCATCCCGAATGAGAGGAGAACTAAATCAGTGTAGTTCATTGTGGTGGAGCTGTGAGATAATTATGGAAATGAGTAAACAATAATGATCATGATTTCTTAAAACCTGATTATTACATGACCTTACATTAATGCATACTATTTGAGAACTAATTATATTGCTTCTAAAGTTAACTATGCCATTTTATATATATATTTTTTCAGTGTACGTAGATATATCTGAACATGCCTCTGTGGAATTAGGCAGTAACTCAGATCTCAATTGCTCCAGAATCTGAGCTACATTGTAAACCTAAACTTACCCTGGCTCACACCACCAGTATCACAGAATCCCATAATCCCAGAATGTTGGGGATTGGAGGGGACCTGGAAAGCTCATCCAGTGCAATCCCCCCATGGAGCAGGAACACCCAGCTGAGGTTCCACAGGAAGGTGTCCAGGCGGGTTTGAATGTCTGCAGAGAAGGAGACTCCACAACCTCCCTGGGCAGCCTGGGCCAGGCTCTGCCACCCTCACCATGAAGAAGTTTCTTCTCAAATTTAAGTGGAACCTCTTGTGTTCCAGTTTGAACCCATTATCCCTTGCCCTACCATTGGTTGTCACCGAGAAGAGCCTGGCTCCATTCTCCTGACACTCACCCTTTAGATATCTGTATAACATTAATCAGGTCACCCCTCAGCCTCCTCTTCTCCAAGCTCCAGAGCCCCAGTTCCCTCAGCCTTTCCTCATAAGGGAGATGCTCCACTCCATCATCTTTGTTGCTCAGTATATTTGAATAGTGACAAATACAAATAATTCCTTTCTTACCTTGGGTTGAAATGCTCCTTGTAGTGAGCCAAAGGGGCCAGTTGGAGGGATCATGGGAGGAATACCTGATACAGCTGGAGGATAGGAGTGAAACAGCTGGAACAGACAGACAGAACAACATAAATACAAATTCAAACTCCAAATGAAGGTAGGAAGTTGAAGGCGGCAGCGAAAGCATTCCTACATAACAGCAGGGAAATGGGACATGGAGAAAACCGAGCAGCGTTGAAGAAGTGATCTCGTTGCAACAATGTTAGTTAAAGCAGTCGATGGAATGTTCTCAAATGTCATGATGTTTAGAGCTTAAAAGCAGTTCCAAAATCATAAAGCCATCAAACTGTCCCCTGGATTAAGCCATAGCGTAAGACATTTTTTTGTTTTCAATTATTATTTTTTAAATTGAATAGAGGTTTTAAATGGTTGCAGTCTGCAAACTGTTTCAAGAGAAAATGCAGAATCCTGAGCCAAGTAAGACTCAGAAATCTACCTTTAAGTGGAAAAAGCCCTTATGAGCTCTACGATACTGTATCATTAAAACTCCATTAGTACGTTAGGATTTTAATAGTATCTCTAGGAAATGAGGAAAACACGCACAGTTCTTAGTTCATTAGCCTGTCTGAGAGGATATCCTGCCACATCTAATATTAGCAGAAAGACTATCAAATTCATTACAAATTACTATTTAAACAAAATGTTGAGGCAGAACCCCCCAAAAATTAGCGTGTTGTTTTTATAAAGACAGACTAGTAAGCATAAAAACTGCCAGTCTCCACTGACCTCACTAATCCCAATGTCTCTGTTCTAAGAGAATTCAGGGGGAAAAAAGAAAATGCTGTTCTTTACTATTGCAGACAAACACATGGGAAACGAGCAAGTAAAGTCAATCTTAACGTCCAGTTCTCTTCTTGTCCCTGTGGCCTGGCCGTGGGGGTTAATTCCAAGGAAAATGCTGAGATTACACACAAAATCGCTTTCTGGTAGGAGTCGGGGGTTCAAAGCATCACACTACGAATACGTTCTCACTGCAAAACCTCAGGATGTACGGGGGTGGCTGCTCACTGCCCTGGTATTGCCATCCCGAAACCTAATGGGGTTACTTGTGGATACAAATTCACCTCACAGCACAGAACCTCACCTACTGTAGGCTACTTTTAAGATCAAAATTAATGAGTTAATGGCCAATTGAACAGAAGCAGGACCGGGCAAAGTAAAAGACTGGATGTGTGGCAAACACTGAGAAAATCACATCCCAGAGTAAATCAGTACCGCAGAGTTTTGATGGATTCGCTTATGCCAGGCATATATATGTGCTTTTCTTAATCGTTTTTCCTTCCACTCATTTACCATGCAAGGTCATTTATTCACATTATATCTGCTAAAAGCTGAGAAAATATTTCAGTATTTTAGAGGTATCAAAAGATTTTCTCAGTTTAAAAGCATGGTATCAAGCCTCCTTTCACAACATGTATCTATTGCTGTTTTTAGTTCTACTTAATTTGGATCTGCTCCATTCAATGGTGCAGAAAGCATTTTTAGATTAGTTGATACTGAACTGCAGGCATTTGAGAAATCATTAAAAGACACATGTCCTCATGTACAATAACTTTTAATGAGTAAAATGTGCTTTAAATCCTCCAGTGTCTTCTGCATTTAATTCTGTGTATAATGGGCTCATTCCAAACGGTGGAAAGAGACGTAATACTTAATATTCTATTGGCTGTAACTAATAATAGGGAATGCTTTCCTTTGAGTTTTATAACAACTGGTAAGTTAATTAAATGTGACCTTTCCTCAAGGTCAGAATTATTAATGAAATATAAACATTGTATCTCCAGGATCTCTTTGTATCAGTTAAAATCCCTCCAGCTTTCAAAATAACATCTTTCACAGACACTGTTTCCTTTCCATCCCTCTCTTTTCAGCTGCATTTTCCCCTCTGAGCTTTCTCCAGGGACCAAGTGCAATCTAACACTAAACTAGACCCAGCACTAAGTGTAGCTAAAAGTACCACCTCACTGTGCCACAGTAAGGCCCCCCCAAAACCAGAAATGACTGTAAAATCAAAGATGCCAAGAAAGAAAAGTGTTCTCAAGCTCTACGAGAGCTTCTTTGTTAGCTGTGTTCCCTGAAGCAGATTGATTTTAACTCTCAAACAGACCTTTTCTCCTGCAAAGTTCACCTATAAGCTTTAAAAACATTGCCAGCTTTTTAAAGGTAGCATGGATCTATAGTGGAAACTCCTGTCACTAGGAAAAGGTCTACGGAAGCACCACAGTTTCACAGTATTTCTACAATAGGAAAAGCCCCATTGGGTGTGCACTTGTGACAGCAAAAATCGGTGTTTTGGTAGTGCGGCTGCTCAGGAAACTGATGCCAGCAGCTCCTCTGTCCCCCATACAATGTATAGTCACATGGAAGAGATCACTGAAATACCCTGGTTAGTATGGCCTTGCTGTAGTTTAAGAAAGACTGTTAATCCAATGTAGCTGTCGTGTTTGTCTGGTATTAGCTTGGTAAATACCCAACAGACACATCAGCGGTTACTTTGCAAGCACTTCCCAAGGACAAACCTCTCCTGGAGGAAGGGCAGGGGTGGCGGGAGGAGCAGAGCGAGCACTACGGGACACCTTGCCTCACTGTAAAGGGGGTAACACCGTGACCTTTACAATTCAGGTAACTGCCAGACTTGTAAAGAGTCGCTACATTCAAAATTAAATTGTCACTAAATTCAAGAAGCATATGCAGGCGAGACTTTCGCCATGTTTCCTTTGTCAAGTGTTGACTTCTGCACTTTATTTGTCTAAAGTTCATGTACCTGTTTCCAGTTCTGTGTTCCTGCCTGAATCAACACGCCACATGGATGATAATATATCTTTTGAATCCATGTAAATAAGAGTGCAATTTTGCAGACAATGATGCAAATGAACAGCATTACCCTTTTGAGGAAAAGTGATTATTGTAGGCTCAAATGTTTGCCTAATGCTCCTAGAGCCCTGATCCTGCAAACACACTCATACAGTTCCCGTCACTGAAATGAGGTGTCAGAAATGAACAGGACTATTCACACGTGCTGCCGGCATGAGCTGTTGGCAGGAACCGTGTTTAATTGGTACAGCAGAAAGCACCACATTATCATCTTAACCAGTTTTGTTTGCCCAGTTCCACTTCTAAGCAAAACCAACACATAAAGCCAAGTGCTTTGCACATTTCTGAGTGCTGATGCAGTACTCCTTCTCTCATCAAAATCTCGCTATTGGATTCACAAATCTTGTCATCTTCAACCAGATACCCGCCTCTGCCAATATGACAAAGCAGCGAATGAATCAGTACATTCAAACCTTTAAGAGCAGAAGCTTTACAATTAATTGGAATATTAAAAATTAGTTAATCTCAACAAATAACATTTTTGGTAGCTCTTAGATAAACACATCTAGTGCATAGCTGGATTCATGTTGCTGTCACCGAACAGAGCTTTCAAAACATAACAAGCCCAGTGGATCAGATGTGCCTTTGAAATCTGAAGAATAAGACAAGTTTTCAGATTTTATAAACCAAAATGTGATATATTAGGAAAACTATTAGATTACCTATCCCTGACGGATTTGTGTGATAGTTTGTCATTTCATTTCAAGTTTCTTAGGAAAAACATCAGTCTAAGGGTTTGTGGCACAAGTGAAACACAGAGATGAAATTACTGCTCTCTCCTGTTTCATCCAACAGTCAGCTCTTCTGTCTCATCTTTTTCACATCAAACCTGTCTTCAAATGCCACATGAGCAAGAGATCTTTTGATTGGAAAAGCTGATACTGCATCTTTGTCAGAAACAAGCACCATGAATGCAAGCCTTCGAAAGCCAAAGCAACCAAGAACGATAATGGTAAATCCTGGAGTGATGACTGGGGCGAGGTTTGACATTGTGCCATCGAGTGAGTGGTGATCCCAACCCACCACAGAAAAGCAGCCAAGTCAGTTTTAAACAGAGCAATAAAACTCACACTGTGACGGTAGAAGGGGTCAACTTTTGTAGGGTATTTGTCAAACTGCAAAGGGATCAAAGCACAAACTAGTTACTTTATATTTCCTTGCCTTACTTCTGTTGGTAAAATAGAAGACTATGTCTCTATTGTTTGCCAACCAACAGAGAGGAAAAAATATGCAGAAAATTAGTTTCCAATTGGGGATTTTTCTTTCTTCAAAGCAAAACAAGGTCTTTAGGAGACAGGAGAAAAGAGGAGGCAGCAAAGTGCAGCACTCCAAGCACCGGGAAGTCCCACGCACGGGGCTCCGTCACCCGGCAGCCTCGGCCCTCAGCCCCTCGCTGCCATCGGCACCTACTGCACGGGTGACAATGGCGAGGAAGGGACAGTCCTTCCTCTCCTACCCAACCACACCTGGGCAGCAGAGTACACCTTCCCCGCAACCAGGCAAATTCTTAAATGGTTGTAATAAAGAATAGAGTTGTGCTCTACTTATCCTCACATTTCTGCCTGGGGTACGCACCATGGGCGGTGCTGGCGTCGGCATGATGGCAGTGGGTGGGATGGCGTGCGGGAAAGGCGTGAAGGTGTGCTGGTGTGTGTGTTGGTGTGTGTGCTGGTGCTGGTGCTGGTGTTGGTGGAACTCGGTCCTCAGGTATGGCGGCGGGCCCAGCGAGGCCCCGCGATCTGCGCTCTGTGAGGCCAAAAATCGCGTGTTCAGCTCCTGACGGAGAAGATCTTGTTCTGAAAAACAAGCAAAACAAGGCCTGTGAGCTCAGGGACTTTTTCAGATCTTGTGTCACTTACTTTTGACGGTTGTGGTCACAACAGTGTATTTAGAACTTCTTGGTGGTAAATTGTGACACTGTACAGGGTAAGAAAGCTTCCTCAGATGTACCCCCAAAGCCTCCATTTCCCCTCTCTCACCAAGCCTGTCCTCACTGCAGCATTAACCTGAGGGTTCTCCCTAAATGTGTATGGACACAGACATAGTCCCAAATAGGTGAGAAGGTACGCGTAACCATCGAGTGGCTGCTGCTAACAGGAGTAACATCCTGCTGAACAGACACAAAACGATGTTACTCAAATGCTGATAATCCTCCATCTTCTTCCCCCAGTTCTCTCTCAGTGACCTGGGAGGAACAGACATGTCATATCTCCCCACAGTCGAAGTACAAAAGAGCACAATTTTCTCCGCTGATAAAAATCTCTACATCTCACCCCCACACACACAGTCCTGAGCCGAGGAGCACTGTGTGCCCAGCCAGCAGAGACACTCCCCCTAGCCAGAGAATTTACACCGAGCACAGACCACGGCTGCAGCAAAGACGTTTGCTAAGGGGGTCACAGAGTCTGTGGGCACATAATGAGCACTAGCGTGTTTCTACCATGAGGAGAAGCTGACATGGAAAAGGCACAGCCTTCCGAATATAGCCATTCCCAGGGCAGAAGAAATGTCATTGGGTATGTCTAGGTGATTTTTGCTTTGCTATCACCCCAAATCATAGAACTATAGAATGGCTGGGGTTGGAAGGGACATTACAGACTATCCTGCCATGGGCAGGGACATCTTCCACCAGACCACATTGCTCAGAGCCCCGTCCAGCCTGGCCTTGAACACCTCCACGGATGGGGCATCCACAGCTTCTCTGGGCAGCCTGTTCACCACCCTCATGGGGACGAATTTCTTCCTCATATCTAATCTAAATCTCCCCTCTTGCATTTTAAAGCCGTTACCCTTTGTCCTATCGCCACACGCCCTTGTAAAAACTCCCCCTCTAGCTTTCTTGTTTGGCTGCTTTAAGTTCTCCCTCCCAACGAGTACAGCCTCTACCCAACCAACCAACAGCCATCATCAAATCAAACAAAAAGACTAATTCTGACTAAAGCTGGAGAACTGGCTCCCCACGCTGGGGCCACGATCCATCTGTCTCTTACCTGAGTAAGTGCTACCAGCCGGGTGTCCTGGAACCTGCAGCGTCCCTGACGTCAATGGCGGTGGAGGAGGCAGAGCCGTAGGAGGGGCAAACATATTGGGGTGATGTGGGTGCGCGGGGGGCTGGAGGGTGGGCGTGAAGGTGTGCAGGGGGCTGTGGCTGGGCAGGGACAGGGGGAACGGTGAGGCCGAGGGATGGTGAGCGATGTGGGGAGGAGGGGCCTGAGTCTTGGCAGGAGTGCTGCTTCTGCTGCTGCTGTTAACAAAAAGAAAAGCAATTAAGCGGCTGTATGGAAGAGAGAAAGGCTCCAAACGTACACATACACAACCCCACCGAGCTATGCATGGCTCATGTTAAACACATTGCTAATGTACATTATTCATTACAAATGTAAGTTACCATTCTGCTTTTCTAGCAACACCACTGCGATTCTCCTTTCTCCAACCATCTGCTGCACCTTTTCTACTATCTTTTACTTCCTGTGGTCTCTCCACACCAAAAGTCAAGACAGATTTTCCCCTCTGCAAGAGGCTGATATTCTGTCCTCCAACAGCACAGGGATGACACACAAAGGAGTAATCAGCCCTGTGCATTCATTACTTAATTATCAGGTCCTTTCTACATGACTGCTTCTGATTCATGTTTTCAGGCAAATGAAGCTCAAAATCAGTGATCACTGCATTAATAAAAGTTAATTTTTTTTTTCGCTATGACTTAGTAAGATGAAAGACTGCAGAAAATGTGAAACAAAGTTCAGAAGGCAACAATGGATATCTGCTTATTGTACAGTACCGTAGAATCATTTGGTTGGAAGAGACCCTCAGGATCCCCAAGTCCAGCCACAGCCTAACTCCAGCACTAACCCATGTCCCTAAGAACCTCACCTAAACGCCTTTTAAACCCTCCAGGGACGGTGACTCCACCCCTGCCCTAGGCAGCCTGTTCCAATGCCCCACAGCCCTTTGGGGAAGAATTTTTTCCCAATATCCGATCTAAACCTCACCTGGCACAAGCTGAGGACATTAACTAAACCAAGCACTCGAGAATATCTAGCATTTATGAGAACACTAGGTCAGAAATAAGGTGATCCTGGCTCATTTCAGGGAAAGACTTAAGGTTAAATGCACAAAGCTCCCTTTCTTTCCCAGACATGGGGAGAGGATGTGCTGTCACTTCTCTCCTTTAGCCAATTCCTCTCCGCTTCCTCCAGGCATGGTGAAGCATCACCACGAGGCAGCAAGCCTGCAAAACATGGGCTTCCAGCACGCATGTGTTTCTGTCCACCTACCTTAAGCTGTTGAGGCTTAAACTGCTGCTGTTATAGGCAGAGAGTGGCTGCGAGAGGCTCTGAGACGCCGGATGGGGCTGCACCGGCGGCAGGCTGGGATGCGCCGGCTGCACCGGCGACTGCGGCCGCGGCGGGTGCTGCAGGGGCGGCTGCGGCGCGGGCCGGGTGGCTTCTTCGGGCGCTGGCGGCGCCTGCGCGGGTGGCGGGGGCGGCTGGGCCGGGGGCTCCGGCCGCGGGGCCAGCGCAGGGCTGGGCGCCTCGGGCTGCGGCTCCGGCTGGGGCTGGGCCAGAGGCTGCGTCACCTGAGGACAAGGGTCTTTAGGCACCACAGGCTCAAGTATTGGGTCTTTACTGCTGTCCTGGCTCTTCTCTTGGCTCCTTTCTAATCCTGATATTTTCGGGACAGCTGGGCCCCTAGCACCAGGGTCGTCATGTTCAGTTAATGCACTGACTCCTAACTCTTTATCTGCAACAACAGAAGAAAGAGAGAAAACAGTTGAGTATGCGACAAGATCGGTGAAACCAAACTCAATGCGGTGCCAGAGTCGCGCTCTGGGCAGTGACATTTTGTTTTCATCAAGGACCAGGCCAACCTGAAAACAAATCAAACCCAACATCATTCCCAGCAGCATCCCTAACCCTCAAGTCTTTCTCCTGATACTTCTCGCATTTTATCACAGGAAGAAAGTTTCTGGTTGTCTTAATTAATATACAAAAAAGCAAACACACAAAAGTTGAGCTCAGAGCAGTGGTTCAAGCGCTCTAAAAAGTTTGAGTCAGATCTCCCCCAAAATCCTCACCTCTGCCCCAGGAGAAATACCAGGAGGGGTTGTGCTTTGCTTTGTTCTGTCTCCATAGCACAATATACAACCTCAGGACTTGCCTCCTGGTTCTTGTCTCTCAGGGATTCATTTCTCAACTTTCCCTTGCAACCATATAGCGTTTCATAGATTTTTAGAAAAATTAGCTTTGCACAATAATCGCACAACTCCAAGATTTAGGGCCATCAAACAGCGCTGATAAATTTGTAAGCGTAGGTAAATGATCTGTAGGTGGATTTAGCAAAATCAGAACCTAAATGATCAGGTAAAACCCTCTGAAATGATCTCCTGAATCATGTAAGCACAAATTGCCGCAGTGCGAGGGGCGCTCCGCAAGAAGCCAGGCTGCACCGCCAGCTGCTGCTCTTCTAGGCGCATCCCTTCATCTCTAATTACTACTACAAGTTTACTACAACATCTCCGTTGCCTGGGCTGCCAAATCAACAGAACAAAGAGGTTAAGGGAAATAATCTATTTTTGCCTCAATTTTTCTTTCAGTGATGTTAATTTTTGATGTTACTTTTCAGAAGAATGGTCGAAGAAGTTGAGAAGGCAACATGATTAGTCCTGAATATGTTTTTTTTAAAGACACGAGAGTTGGACAACACCCTTTGCATGTGAGTATGTGCATCTGCCTCTCACCTTCTTCTTCCAATAAATCTCCTCAAAATAAACCACCTGGTTTATTATAAACCACCTTGTGTAACGACACCGTTTTCTATTATTGTTACCCCGTGATCACTTCCCTACTGAGCCACTGAGGGAACAAACGCAATGTGAGCTCTGTGCCTTATTACACAAAGTCTAAACCTTACAACACATATTAGTAGGAACCCAGGTTTCTTCAGTTTAGCTGGTCATGGAATTACTTTAGTTTTCCATCTCTTTAATAACAATGAATGTATGGGGTTAATGGAAAGTATGCAGGGTTCAAAATAATCTTAAGACAGGGAAACTTTACTCGTTCTTCAGCCAGTTTTAAGCCTGGCAGAAACGGGTCATTGCCAGGGTTTCATTTCATGCAGAGATCCCAGCAAAGTCAGTCAGGCTCCTGTTACTGAGAGTTCTACAGGCCCTGTACCACGGCGAGCAGCCCTGTAACCTGGAGGTCAGATTTTATTAATAGTTTGCGGACAGATGGGGAAAAGCCCTTTTAGGGGTAAAAGGGAGGTAAAGAGAAGATGAAAGGTAAACAGACATATTTGATGAGGATGTACTTCAATCACTTCTGAGTATGCAATCTGAACTGGCAGAGAGGTTCCTCCTCGAATTCGGATCAGCAAACTATGGGGGCAGCAGTGGGACTCCAGAGGAATAAGAAGAATTACTCTGTGTATACCCAAGGTCTATCTCATTGCAAGTAAATTGCAGGTTATAAAGAAAGGAAACTCCGTTTGCATTAAATCTTTGGATCTATCCTGTTTGGTCAAACATTATTAAAAGTTAGACTGTGATCACCACACCTGTTAAGGCAGGAAAGAAATGAGCAACAGTTTGTTCAGGAACAGGTGGATCTATATTCCTAGTCCTTATAGGTGTATGAGTTACAACATTTTGGGTTTTTTAACAGAAAGGCATAATAATTATGGCTTTCAGGGCTTTGCCTTTTCATTAGAAACTCCCTACAAGGCGAATCCCCAGTGGGTGGTCTGAGAATCCCGCAGAGGTGAAACGTCCCCGCCCTGGGGAACATCCTGCACTCCGTGCATTCATTACATCTTTTCACTGGGTACTTTTAGTGTCTCTTGTGTGTGCCATTGATTCAGCAGCTCTGTGCTGGGGAGGCTGCTCCTCCCCTGCAGAACAGGGCTATGGATCCTGCTGTCCTCTGGGGATTTTTGGCCGCTGCTTACATCTTCATTACGCAGCCCCTTAAGTACCATTGCTGTTAGTTCACCGCTGAGAAGATGCTGTATTTAGTAAGATAATGTTATTCCAAATGTCAAACACTGAACGTGTGCGCAGTGTTTCTCCCTCTCTTTCACACCATTGCCCCTACGCTAAACTCCAAAGTATCTGAGACCCCAGTGCGCCCAGTACAAGCAGCCCTGCACGGCTGATAATTATGACATATAAATCAGACAGAATTCTTCATCCCACAGTGTCTATTTAGGGAGTTGAAATCCCACAACAGTGATGAACGCTACCAATTAGTGTTTCATAAGGAGGGCTCAAGTCTTCATCAACAGCACTTCAAGGTCATACGTACAAGATTACTCTTTTCCTACCAGTACGTCTTTGCACACCACATTATTTCGGAATGCAGACTGACCAGCCCGGTGTAAAAACTAAGAGGAAAACACCTCTTTGTGTCACCACGACACAGACAACCCAACTACACAATGGTCTGAGTTTATACATCATAGGAATTCAATTCCATCCAGCAGCTACAGAAGCAAATAGGCCAACTGCATCTGATGGCAGTCTCCAGGCTCTTTTATAATATTATGGAATTTTAAAATAGCTTTCATTTTCTTTTACTACTTTGAAAAGTTAAATTCTTCTCGTCAATATTACCTCTGCCTAACTTGAATTTTCTGCAAACTTCTTCATGCAAGATAAAAAATTTTAGATCTTTCCAAAAATATAAAACCAATTTTATTTGGTTTTAACGTGGATAAGCGGGTAACGGGTACAAACTGTCACAACCGATACCAACGTCATAACTTCTCTGAAGTCAGTGGAAAGCAGAAAATGTATATCCCACTGACCACTGGCCTGGCGAGGAAGATTCAACAAGCATTTTGCAGCGTTTGAAATAATTAATCTGATTTCAGACCTGATTGTACATTCCATATTGAGCAGACATCGTTCAACGCAATGGTTGGATAATAAAGGCAGATGACAGAAGCTATTACTGCGAAGCAGGGAGGAGGTTGCTGGGTACGCCAGCCAGCACCCAGGCCCCAGAGCAATTCATCTGCTCTACTGGATATACAGAATTTGCTAAAAACTGTTTTTTATTTTTAGCACACGGTCATCTTTCATTCTAATCTCCAAGGACTCTAACAGAGTATTCGATTATGCAAAATAAACCCATGCATTTGAAAGCATGGTTACGAGCGGCTCTGTCATCTGCTGACACCAGTTTTTCCACTGTAAGCAGGTATTTAGTACAACTGAACAGCAGGACTGGTGACACACTTTGTAGTTCATTATAAAACAGAGAAGAAAATCATTCTGGACAAAAGATTTTGCTACCTCCTGTTAAAAACGTTCATCTTCTGCGTTGAAATGGACTTAATTGTCAGCAATAAAGTTGCAGATCAATGAAAAGCGGCACTTAGTGGAATTGCACAAGATGTTGACAATTCTCCAGTCATTGAGCTGCTTCTGGCCTTGATCTGAGAAGGCAGAGTCCTCCAATATTGCACATGAAACAATTTATTTCATCCAGCTGTTAAACAGAACACACGCCATAAATGTGACTCCGGCATCCTGTAGACTGGAAGCACTTGATGTCTGGTTTTTCTTTAAGTGCCTCTTAGTAAAAAAGGATGGGGATAGAGCTTTCTAGAGGAAAGTGAAGTACAGAACATTCAAACACCCCTCTCTCAGAAATCATCATATTTTACTTAATAGGAACAGACGCATGCAATTGTAACATGCTACCAGAGCCTGGAGAAACACCACCAAAACTCCATCCTGCTTCAGCACACACATGCAGAGCCAAAGGGGGATTTCCAGTGGTGAAAAATCTCTTGGTTTCCTAACTTTTCCAGTTAGGAAACAATAAATGACATCATTAATGACGTAACCCTGAAGTATCGAGTAGCCAGAAGCAGCACCGCAGTGTCTGCTGAAGCCGGCAAACCCCGCGTGGCGCTGACAAAGTCCTTGAGGGTTGTTTTTTGATAATAACAGGTTTGAGCATGAAGAGCTTTAGTTTCCTGGATCAATGCTGTGTTTTGAGTAAAGAAATCCAGATCTTGTAATCACAATATTCATAAAGCACACGTAATTCTACAGAAAAATGGAAAGCACCTTATTAAATCTGGTCCATGTGTTCTACCACCGACTGCAGCCAGCACAAGATTTTTCCCAAACAGGTGTAAAAATCTCACAGCCAGTGCATGTAAAACAACGTGTCCAACCCAGCAGATCTCATGCTGATCTCTGCTAAGACTGGCTTATACCCCAAAGCCTGAGCTTTTCTTCCAAGATCTTCTAGAATTGTGATAACAACCATGGGCTTGTTATGCACATAAATCTCAAGTCCCTTCTGAGTATTCTCAAGTTCAGCAGTAAATTTCTTAGTATGTCATCTGAAAATATTCCTTCCACAATGTTCTTATTTCTCACCTTTTAATTCCGCTTGGTTCTTCCAAGTCTGTGAGAAAAAGACTTCCCTACAAACCATCAGCATCAGCTTTACAAAATTAAGGTATTTCCCCTCATCTCTCCTCTATAACTATCTTCCCAGTCTTTCTTCCTACGAGACCTTTCCCACTGCCTGATCACTCTGTGTTATTATTTTTTCTGCTACCCCTCGCACGTCTCAGCTTCTCCAACACCTTTAGGAAGCAGCTGACCCACTCTGCCCAGCCCTCAGTACCCCAACCACTCATTTATCCCAACGCATTTTCATCCTCACCATATTATTGCCCACCCGATTCCTCACTCACATCATATGGAGCTGCAGATGCGAGGGAAGGTCAGTGTTAAACCATGTCTAGTAACACCCAGCTTGTCTTGACCTGTCCTGGCTACTGCAGAGCCCTGTGAGTTCTACAGGCACCTGCATTTCATGGTTTAACATGTCCAGACTGACCTTCAGTCCCTGTTCTCCCAGCCTGATGAGGTTTCTCTATGATTTCTAACAGCCTTTTCCAGCTCCAAGTGCCATAGACTCCCTTAGATCAGGTGTAACTGCTGCTGTTTGCCCTCCTGTCTTTCACATTGACCAACTCAGAACAGAGGAACCGAGACTGCCCTGAAATCAACATCACATCGCAAACAGATCATGACGAAAACAACTCTCTGCTTTCCTTTCTTCAGCTACGTTTGGTTAGTAAGAATCCTTTGGCTCTTGCTTTGTAGCAACTGAGTTTCCACAGTAGCCTTTTCCTCAGATCTTCTCAAGGCCTTCTGCAAGCCTGGATCAATTAAAGCAACGTGAATGTTTGCGGCTTTGACACTTCAAAGGAATTAAACCAGCTCAGTGAGACAACATCCCTCTCTTTAAAACTTCCCAGATCGAATCTCCCTCCGTGACACCCCAAGCGCTGTTAAAGCACGGGTTGAGTCGCCCTGCAGACACAAGCCAAGCTGGTGCTGTGCGCGTCTCCTTGGCTGGTGGGGGGAGAAGGGGACGGGCTGCCTGTCCTTGTCCCCAAACCTGTCCCTGGGCCATGCAACTCAACCAGCTCAGCAGAGAGAAACTGCTGAGAGCAGAGATGAAACCCCCAGAGAGTCAGGCCAAGACACAACAGCACAACCCTGCATCCCTCAGAGGAGTTGGCACTTGCAAAGGTCTGTCTGGTCCAACATCACTTTGGCTTGGCTTCAGAAAGGCACCTTCCCCTCTCCTCTTTTGGCCATGACCAGATAGCCCCAGCACAAGGTTAAGCCCACCACTGGGCAAAGGAAGAAAAACATATTGGGTTTATTCACTGCCCTCCCTTCCTTACTATTGATTTGCCTTCCCATGTAGTTGCAATATCCCCTCAAATGCTCATGACAGTGGCTCATCCCGCTCGTATGTGACAGGATTACACAAATGAGCTTGAACAAAACTGGTTTTCAAGAGCAGCTTGAAAAGTATCACCTTATGAACACTGATCGAATTTAGCACGACAGCTCAGTTTAATATATGAAGGACAAAAGAGATCTCTGTGATATGTTTATACGGAAAAATAACACATCCATTCCCCTGAGAGGTGTGGTACCCATAACTCACCAGACACACGCCACCGGTTCCTCCGTGAATTTGTTCTTTAAAACCAAGAATTTCCTATTCTGTTTTTAAAGGCACGATGTCAATATAAGAAGAGAGCTTAAAAACTCCAGTGCCCCTCTTGCTAACACTAAGATGAAGCTCAGCATGACCATGACAACACCCGCTTTTAATTACAACTATTTTAGCTCATTAGTGTCTACAGGAAAACTTCACTGAGCTTACACATCACAACTCCAGCAATCACTGTCGCTTTACATTATACTTATGCTTGGCATTATTTTGCTTGTATTTTCAACACTGTGGAGAAAAAAATGGATATTCTCCAACTGTCTGCTCTAAGGTGGGATCACGCAGGCAGAATTCCTCTAGTCCGGATCGTACCAATAAATGTAGACATGAGATTTCAATGTTACTTGTCAATACAGGGTCATGAAATGTGTCAGTTACACGTGTCTACTAATGTATGAATTTCTTGCATTGGGCTAAAACACATCCCATGACTATTTTAAAATGGGGGAAAAAAGCGCCAAATTAATGAACAGGTTTAAACATAAACCTGGAACTTAACTGGAGACCTACCACTCCGTTTTATGTTTCATTACTTTGAGATAGTAACTACTGAAAGATTTTCTTTATAGGAAAACGTAACAACATGTTCCAAATTCCTCCTATGTGAGACAGTGGTAGAGGACTTAGAAGATTTTCTAGAAATTAAAATAGAAGAGCTGCTGGTTTGTGCCCATCAATCTGCATCAATGTTAAGAGGAAAAGCTTTGCTGGTGTCCAGCTTTGGTTTCACAGACCTCAGGACAGCTGGTGGTTCCTGGTGGAGTAAATTTTAGGATGGCAAAAGGTCTGTTGTATCCTAATTGCTCCGTACTATGCCTCATGTTTTACTCAAATCAGCTCAACTGCTCTCACTACGTTTATCCATGACACTAGGGGTCTTTTCCTTATAAATACACACAGGAGGAGTCTATGAAATAGGATTTTTGACAGGACTATTGCCTCATTGAGCACAGTGCCTGCCCTCCAGCAGACCTGGAGGAACAACAGGCTGCAACGTGTCCTGCCAGCCGGGCACCTCCATGGATTAGCCCTGCACTGTCCATACAGATCACTGAAAAGACCCTGGATTGGTGCCTTTGCACATCAGAACCAGCAGCGCTCACCTGTACTATACACTCGCTGATTGACCCGTCCTTCATGAGAACAGAACAGCACGTCAGCGGTGTTTTCTGTACGGCAGAGAAGCCATCTGAGGAGCAGTCACATAAACACATCCTAAACCACATCACCATGAGCAGAAATCAGACTTTTAGCAGACATAGGCACCCCCAACCTAATGTCAGCTCAGCACCTATCTTAAAAATCTAAATATAATAAATATCCTCCGGTGAGCAATGAAGACGAGATTAAAGCCAAATCTGCCCCACATGTACTTCCATTCTAACTATGATATGGTTAATTAGCTGGTAGGACACGAGATTGAGATGACAGTGTCCTAATGCAGAAAGCAGATCAGCATTGGGGTGCAAAGCCTGAAGCTGAAGAGAACCCTGACTGCTGCAGGTACTTTTGCGGCCCAAAGGGTAAGGATTTTCTATACAAACTGAAATCGTTAGCCTGTGTATGCTTCAAAATACCATTTGAAAAATGTCCTATGCTCCTAACTTTTATTTTGCTTCATGCTGTGCCTTGCTGAGGCTAATTATTATCTGCAACTGGTGCATTCAAAGGCTCAAGCCTCACACGCAGGACTTTGTGGTGTTGCCTCCATGTTGCAAGGAGCTGTAATTCTAAAAGGATTAAAAGTTTACCAGCCCAGCCATGTAAAGTAGAAAATGAATTGTTCGCTCTTCTCATCTCTGTTTGGAAATTAGATTACAGGCTCCAAGTGAGCTGAAATACAGAATGAGGCAAATCCATGTGATTAGCTCACAGGTGGCCAGTGAGCCTTTTCTGCGCTTCAAAGTCTGGCAGATTCCTGTTAGCCGCAATAATAAAAAGAATGTGTGCTTATCCCGCAGCCCAAACCCTGCCTGTGCCAACACGGCTACCCGCTGTGCTAATCCTCGGGACCAATATAATCATCCTCAATTGTTATTTCATAAGTTTGTTCAGCCGTCACGTGGGATCTCCGGTCTGCAGCACACGGCTGCGCCCAGAGCTGCTCCCCACGGCGGGGCAGGAACCGCGGCGCTCACCCCACAGCCCCACGCCTCAGCAGCTGCTCTCCATGCCCGAAGAGCAAAGACTCTTCACATGTATAAACAGTTTGTACCATTAATCACAACTGTTTCCTCTAAATAAACAGTTTCGCATTGATCTTCCCTCTCCAGACGGCACCCGGGTGAGTGTCGACTCGGCAAAATACATCACACGTTAGATCAGAAAACAGAAGAGACGGCTATTCCGGGGCAGGTAGGGAGGTCACACGTGGTGCGTCACACCAACGGTCCATTTATTACAGTATTTGCTTTCTGGCTCTCCTGAGTTGCAGGTGCAGTGGATGCTGTGCAGGCAGCACTTGGTCACAACCTGCACGCAAGGAACGCTTCTCCGAGCCCTCCCAGCAAGAGCCTGGTTAATATAACAAACCTGGAGGGCTGTTCCCCCGTGAAGCTGGTAATCCCACCTGCTCGAACTGTGATAACATTTTTATTATTCCTGTAACTGTCTCATAATCCTCTGAACCCTCCTAAGGTCTTTTTTACCTTAATATTATCTTGCATCAGGGAGCTCTACAACTCAACTTACAATTTCCATTTACCATTTTTCAATGAGTTAGGCAGGGAAATGAGGAGCCATCTCCCTATTCCCACATTACAGGTTTGCCAGAATATTTCAAACTAACTTTTATCAAACTTTTTTTTACATCAAAATTTAAACCCAATGTTGAACAAGTGTGGCGCTGAATAGGGACGGGGGAAACAAGTTCCTGAGGCACCTGTGGGAATGGAGGTCACGCTTTGCTTTGCCCCCATGAACATCCTTCCACCTCTGCTGCTCACAACCCTTATTCTGAACCGGCAGAGTGTGCTTCAAGTGAGGTTGTGACCGAAAGAAATGCCAGTAAAACTCCCCCAAATCAGCCCTGCCCGGCAGCACCCGCTGCTGTTCCCTAAACCAGCACCACTGCCACAGCTCTCAGCCTCCCTCTAGTTATGCACATATTTAACTGGATGCGAAGAGAGTCGATTATCCAGCAGTTGATTATTTGATTTGAGGATTAACACGGCAGACACCTGGGCGCGCACCAGCTGGCAGAGCAGCCGCCAGCGCAGGTGCAGAGCGCTCTGGACGTGCCTGCTCAAGGACCTCTCTGCCACACAATCTAAGGTGTCACTGACATTCCTGCTCGCCGGTGTCACAGCCTCATGCAGCCAGGATCGCCCCGGTCTGGGTCATTCCCGGTGACCTACAGCTGGGGACAACAACCCTCCCCAGGCCAGGACCGCACTCCCTGCATGTCAGTTCAACAGCTCTGCAAAGTCACAAAGTCACAGGATGTCAGGGGTTTGAAGGGACGTTGAAAGCTCATCCAGTGCAATCCCCCCATGGAGCAGGAACACCCAGCTGAGGTTCCACAGGAAGGTGTCCAGGCGGGTTTGAATGTCTGCAGAGAAGGAGACTCCACAGCCTCCCTGGGCAGCCTGGGCCAGGCTCTGACACCCTCACCATGAACAAGTTTCTTCTCATATTTAAGTGGAATCTCCCGTGTTCCATTTTGTACCAGTAACACCCTCTGCTCCGAACGTTGCCAGTGAGGAACCTCCAGACAGAGCCGCCTGAGCTCTGCAGACCTGCAAGCTGGAATTTCCACATTACCTGGAGATACAAGTCAGAAAAACCCCGTTCCACAGAACCTCCTCTGGCTCAGCACTCTGCAGAGCCTGCAATGCAATATCTGAACATCTTCTATCCAGCACAGGTGAATCATTGAAGCTTTTATTGCTCCACTTTCATTTTTATCTCAACAAGTGAACTCACATTTTATTTTCTCCTCTCTGTTTCTCCTCTCACAGGCCTTTGATCAGGGAAAACATCCCTCTTAGGGCAGCATTACAGCATGCACTTCACTTCCAGCACACGCTTAAGCTCCCTTACTCACATACCAGGGTCAGATTGGAAAGACGTGCTCAGGGGTTTTGCAGAGTTGGATTCGGTTTCAGGGGTTTTGCAGAGTTGGATTTGGTTTCAGGGCTTGAAAAGAGCTGGATTTTGGTTTCTGTTCTCCCACCGTTCCCGCTGGCCCCTCTCTGCCCAACTCGGGGCTATGGCGTTCCGGTGCCAGCACCCACCACTTTGCCTGCCCCCGATTCTGCTCCCGGTGCAGCGTGTGTAATTCCATAACGCTGCACAGGCCAACTACCATGAGCATGTTCCCGTATGAATTCCAGTAATTTAAAGCAAAATGTTTGAATCTTGGAAATTAACCAAACACTGAACAGTCTCTTACCAGAAGGAGCTGATTTAGGTAATCAACGCTGGTTAAACAAATAGACATACTGGACAGATTTTTAAGCAAGTGGCATGTAAATATTTTTAGGCTTGTGGATAATCTTACAGTCAAATCAGCTCTACAAAACCCCACAATAATCCCTTTTCTTTTTTTCCTCTCTTGTGAGCTCTGGTCAGGCAGAGCAGTGCAAATGCTCCGCGGTACAAAGCAAAGGCAGCTTCACGCTTGCAATCTGGGTGATGTGGATTCAGGAGCCAACGCCGATGACCTGGACGGTGCTACAGCCGTAAATCCTCCGCATCACCGACCCCACGCTTCCCCAGCTGAGGCCTTCCTTTCAGTCTCTTGCTGTAACTCAGCACGGCGGCAGAGAGGCGGCAGGAAAGAAGGACATTTCCATGAGTGGTTTTTATTTGCAAGGAGCAGAGGTCCAGCCCCACAAGCTGGTTGATCCCCAAACCCGTGGGGCTGCAGATGGCACCCATCCAACAGAAGGTTCGGTGCCTCACAACCTAAATTAAGAGTAACCCCACATCTGGGGCATGAAATAGCCATCTTGGAGTGAGGAGAACCTTTACAAATAACATTTATTTAAGTTTAAGAAAAATACTTTAAAATTGGGCGAAAAAAATCCAAACCACTTCCAGTTTTATAGTATTTTCAATTCTTTTCACAAAGGGAGGTAAAACTAAAACCAAACGTTTACTGGGTGTTGGGAGACCAAATCAAGCACATATGATGTTTCAACAGCAGCCCAGCGAAATAATCAATACCTTCCAATTCACGTTATTGACTTTTTCACATCCTTGCAGGCATGAGACTTCAGATGAAAGCATCGGAATCGCCAAATTGTTCAATTTTCTCTAGTTCAGATATTTTACACTGACATTTTTTATTATGGTGTAGAAGCTTGTTTGAGAGAAGCTTTTGAAAGTTAAAGTGGACTTTAACTTCCCAAATTCCCCGTCTGGCTTCACTTTGCGATCCAGGGCTGCTTTATGCAAACCAGAAAAGAAATAGGAAATGTTTCTTTCTCTCTGTTTTGGCCTCTCCTACTGTGCTTCAGTTTAAAGGGACTTCAGGAAGAAACAGAACCACCTTCTGCCACTACCTGTGTTTAATCATATCAGAATTACAAAAGATTACACACCTATAGATTGCATCACCATAAAAAAGAGTATATTTCTGTGCGACACAGCCCCGCTTCCCGCAGAGTGGGACCGGCTTCCCCAACGCCCCATCTATAAAACAGTCACAATGCCAAGTTGTTCGGGCCACTGTAAAACACCAAGACCTCATTAAGTCTCAGACAACGTTTGCAGCTATTTTAGCACAGGCGTGATTTGTTATGGCACGGGAAAACTCCATTATTTTGCTAGGTTTAATAGGTAATAGATATGTCTACGCACATACTTCTTGCAAGGCTACAAGAAGCTTTTAGCAATAACCCTTGAGGATGTATTGGGCAAAGCAATCTTGCAACACCTCCAAATATATAGAGAACATGACCTGAACTATGGAAAATCACCCTGATTCAGGGACACGGCACCAGCCTGGAAGATTAAAGTTCTGCTCTGGCTCCCTCAAGACGCAGTTCGGTCAGCGCTTGTCCCTGTCTCCTTTCCCAAGTATTTAGACGATGAGCTTTTCAGCTGATGTAAAACAAGAATCAGCTCTTGCTTAAGGCCTCTCTGCATTAGTTTCATGAGAATAACGATAAGGATTACAAAAAGGTCAAATTCGAGCCTGGCGGAATGCCAACCCTCTTCCCTGTGGTTCAACGGATGCGTTTGACTAAGTAAATGAGTAAGTAAATGTAATATATAACAATTTATTTGCTTGCATGACTCCTTGTTCTGCAGTCGGATGTTTTAAGTACGTAGCTGGGATGTTTCTCTTCTCAGCGAGGTTGACAGCCACGAGCACTTTACAATCATGGCCTGAGCTCATTTGTTTCGTTTTCCATTAGGCCCTGACAACCACAAATACTTTATAATCCTCATATAATATGCAGAAGGCTGGAACTGTAACCATCTCCAGTTCAACACAGAAAACACACAGAAAATCAAGTGGGCCCATTAACATTTAGAAAGAAACTACGAAGAGCTCCATTCAACAGATCAAGCCATTATAAAATACATATTTATCATATGTGTGTGCGCACCTTTGCATAGTAATGCATGCACACGAATGTAGTCATCTGCCCTGTTCTGCTGCAAGTGAGGAGGATTTCTTTCAATTATTAGCAAAGCGGGGTGTCCAATTTATGCAAAGGGAGGAGGGTGAGCGGCACCATTCAGTTCCAGCTTACTTACAGCTTGTTTCTGATCAGTAGGGGGGAAAAGAGACAGATTAACATTTACCAACAGCCAGCGGTTTCACTGGAAGCTGCTGAAAACACCTGGCACTTTGTCAGGAGGAAGGAGGTGGTGCCATAGGGAAGGCTTGAAGCATTTTCTCCAAGTTACCCTTCTTCGTGTAAGGCTTAAAATGGCATTCTAGATACAAAGTACATTCAGAGGTCCACAGAAGGTTTTAGGAGACACAAGATTCTGTGGCTCAGGAAATACGTAGAAGAGGAATCACTGTGAAGGAGGAACATGTTGGCATTGCTGTGGGTTGGGTGCTGAACTCCAATGAGCCCGATGCAAGGCAGGGGTAGAGACTCGCCCCTTGCTTTTCCACACACGACTTTGCCCCCATGCCCTGTTCCTTCCTTAACGAAACACAGAGTCACACAGAACAGATCTGTAGCCGCGTTGGACTCAAAATTGCTCTCTGCCTGGCAGAGGGCTGACAGTGCTGCTTTGCAAACGCTCTCCATCTCCTTCCAGCTCCAACCCACCATCAATCTCCAGCTCACCTCTCCGCAGCCTTTCGTTCATCAGTGCCATCGGTGGCAGAAACCTGCCAGGCATGTAGAACGTCCTGGTCTAATCCTCCTGCTTTCACAAAGACCAGATTAGCTTTAAGTTAAATACTCTTGTTCCTTAAATTTCCTCCTTGTCAGGATGCCAAGGGAAGCTCTTAATCTTACAAAAGAGCCTGAGGACATTCTGATGCCTCAACACGAAGACAGAAAGCAGTCCACAATGCCAAGATAAAGCTGAGGTATTAAACTAATCTCACAGACCTGGAAATGTATACGCAGCAGAGACGGCTGCTGTTTATCACTGCAGCTGCTGGAGGGGGTCATTAGCTGCAAAGGGGGTTCTTGCCGTAAGTGTCTCAGCATCCCCCGCTTTACGTACATCAAACCAAGGCATTATAGACTCATGCAAGTTATCAGCTGCAAAGAAATCAAACAGACTTGTGATTTAGCCACAGAAGTCTAACCACTAACTGCTTTGGCCAGCTTGTCTCCACTTGCCGTGTCGGGCTCCCTTTGCTGGCAGCCCCGCGGCCGTCGGGACCGGTTCTGCAGAGGGGATGCCGCACAAGGAGAGACGGAGCGTTTCCGATGGGGATGGCAACCAAACACACACGCCAGCTCCAGCGGGATGGTTTGGAGCGAAGTCTCCCTCGCAGGGACCAGCCGTGCAGGACACGCAACAGGAGCTGCTACAGCTGAGCCTCCCAGCTCCTACCAGGCTGATGTGATTAAAGCCGGTTATTAGACGATAACACAAAGTAAATACCTCCCTAATCTGGAAAGAAAACTGCAGAGCCTTTACTCCTCGGTAAAGACCAGAGTACATTTATGAAGCTTCTTTTCACCTTTCCCATCTGCAAATTTGGAGAGACGACAAACATTTTACTTGAATGGGAATAAAACTCAGTGCAGCACATGCAGCTTGGTGAGGAGCATTTACTCCTCACTTGTCCATGGGACTTGTCCATAAGTGACTTAATTACTGCATTAACTTCCCAAACTCCGGAGATCCCTGTGGGGACAAACGGATCTGCTGGATCCCAGATGGTCGCTCCGCTCTCTGAGGAGTAACCTCCTCTGTACCAGCTAAAGAAAACTCACAGGTTAAGTTTGCAAAACCAGCTTAAATATCAGTGAATTAGATCAACCATTAACTTCTATAACTTCATATTTTTAAGATCAGATAAAAACCAGGAAGGTTTCTACCTGCACATCGCTCAGCAGACTTTCCAACAGCTTACACACAAAGCATTTGGATGCTTTAATTTCCACTCCAGTACGAATACTCTACCCCCAAATGAAGCCTATTAAAAATTAAATTCTTATATTAAGCCTAAAATGCGGTTCTTTTCTCCCTAGGTCCCATTAAATAGTCTCCCTACACACAGTTTAGGAGACAGAAGAGATCCTAGAGAATATTTACAAAGAGAACAAAACCCCTGAGGGTTTTTATGTTACTACAACGTTAATCTATTTTAATCACACAACAGATTAAAACCAAACAACATTAAATGATTCTTCAAAGTACCCAGCAAAAGTCTTTGTTGCACAAGAAAAAAAGGAGAAAAAAAGAAAGTGCTTGGAAATAGGGTGATTATGTTGTTCCACAGAGACAGAACACAGCAAAATCAAGACGGGGCCACAGAGCCACTGGTGGGAAGAAGATAAAATCAGCTGTTCACAAGAGCACCGCGCGAATGCTCTCACGGGGCTGGATACACCTCGGAGTAAAGTAAATGATAAAATATCGACCTCCTCCTTTCCCCCCTGGTTTTCTCAGCAGCCTGCCCTGCTCTCAGCTCCACAGCGACGCTGCCCCGGCCAGTTTGCACCAGTGGGCTCCCAGTTCAGCCCCACACCGATGGTGCCGCATGTGCACGTGGGAAGGAGATGGGTCAGTTCAGCCATCACTTCTCCCCTTGACCTCAGTAACTCTCACGTCCTCACTGTTTGGTCCACAGCAGTTCCAGTCCCTCCAGCCTCTGCTCGTACCGTGGCCCTTCCCTGCGTGGAACCATCTCCACTGGCCAAACCCCGACTTCAGCTCCATCTTCCAGGGGACAGAGCGCAACACAAGCAGCGTGTCCTTCAAAAGCTGCCTTGAACAACAACGTTTTCTATGCCAGTCTCTAAGATCGCATTCAGCCTTTTCATTATTTACATCTTTTTGAATTGTTTCAGGGCACTGAACTAAAATATCTATTGAGCTGCCCACAGGTCGTTTCACTGAATCACCCCAGTTAATCGAGAGGCCGGGGCTGTTTGCGAATAGTTGGTTCTCCCAGCAGCCCCAGTCTTGCGGTTGTTAATGCAGCAGCTCATCTGCCGCTGCTCAGTTGACTCGGCTGGCTCTGCTCTCTCACTCTGGTGCGCAGTATTGTTTTTTCTCATCTTGAATAACCCAAATAATTGTGCTTTCACAATGGAGTTTGCCATCTCACTGACCAACAGACTTAATGAAGACGCGGCAGTGTTCTGCAGGACAGGTTTTGCACCGTCACAAATCAGATACATAGATCGCTGCAAAGACAAGTTTTTTCCAATAGTTACGAGCCCATGTTTCTCACCATGATTTTATAACCATCTTTGCCCAGAAGACATTGGATCGGAGCAGCTACATTTGAACTTGAAATTATCTAAAGAAACCACAAAGAAAAAAAAAGTGCTCTTGTTCAAAGCCAAGGAGCTGTTAGATTTACTTAAATAAGTGGCTGCATTTCACACGGATGCCTTGGTTAATACGGGGTGCTCTAGGCAGGACTTTTATCTCAGCATTTACCAACTCGGTGCCAATGCAAACTGAACCTTCAAGGGAATGATTTGTGTGGTTACTCGCTCCCAGCGCTCCAGATTGAATACAATATATGTTGCGTAATTCGAGTATTAGTGGTAGTAGTTGCAGTGAAGTTGTTTCTGGCAGTATTGCTACTGGTCTGAAAGGGAAAAATGCAGAATTTCTGCACAGTAGTAATAACAAAATCCTTCACTTTGTTTATTTAATGGGTGTACTAACAACTTGGTGCAATCCCTGACAGAATTTAATCACTTATCTCAACACTGTTCCTTCACAAAACAGCTGTCTGTAATGGATAATCCATATTCAAGCACAGAAGGAAAGGAAGAGGAACGAACAACCTTTGATCCCCTTGTTGTATCGCCTGGGTCTCTCTTTCCAGGCCAAGAGCCAGGACTGCCGACCTCCTCCAATGTACTGCAGTCCTGCTTCCCGCTCGCGTTTGGGGAGGAAGATTCACCCTCCTTGTCCTTCCCAAAAAACAGCTTCTGCAAACCAGCTGCAGCCCCAGCAGCAAACACAGCCCATCCCTGACGTGTGGGACACCGAGGATGCTCCCTGGGACGCAGGGGCTCCACTTCATGGCAAATCCACACGTGTCAATCCATGCCTATGGGAGATGCTGCCCTGCTTCTTCCAGCTTGATGAAACTTCGTAATATTTCCAGTCTCAAGTGTACAAAACCACAAGTCAATGCCTCCCTCTGCTTTAGAAACCATGGCGTGTATATTCAGGGTTTTCCTTATTTGCATTTCATTTTTTGGCCTCATGAAAGGGAGTGCCTCTCACGTAATGATATTACTTCAGGTTCTAAGATTAAAATAAATTAAACTCCTGATAAAATCATGAAAGGCAGTAATGCTGCGTCTTATTACCACTGCATGGTAATTCAGTTTTTCTTAACAGTGGCAAGGGCCTCTCTAATAGCAGACAAGAGTTTGTTGTTGAGCTCTGCTAATGATGCAGAAGATGTAACAGGAAAGCAGCAGAGACGCCAGTTCCATCCAGGGCTACGCACTCTCTGGGTAACATTATGCCCTGCATTTTACAGGTTTTCACAGTAAAATGTTGCTTTTCAAAATCGTATGAAATAATACTTTGAATAAACTTTAAGATGTTTCACTTCCAACACTATTCTTCACTCTTTTTCAGGCTACAGAAGCTGATGTGGACTGAAGCAAAGTCAATATACAACCGTGTGCACCCTCAAGAGCTCTCCTCCTTCTTCTCCTGTCCCCAAAAGCCTCAGTTCTGCAGCTGTACAGACGCTGGGGTTCACCAAGGCATCGCCATCAGCAATGTTTCACTAAGCCTGCGCCCAGCCCTCGGCAGCCACTTGAAGGTACCTGCAAGCACTTCAAGTCTTAATACAACATAATACTTAACCTTAATAGGTTAGGGACACTTTCCTGATTTAACACTAAAACCGCTGTACTCCACTCCAGGTTTGCTTACTACTGTGTGTTCTAGGATTTGCTATGTTTCCAAAGCGTGGTAGGAACTTTGTGGTATCCATAAAAGGCTGAGATACCAGCAGCCTTTAGAAAAAAAGAGTCTGAAGGAAAGCATAGGCAAAGCTTTTATTATTTCTACCCCCAAAATAATCCTGGATATCTGCTCCAAAATGCCAACTGTGATTATTAGGAATGACAGAGCATCCCGTTTGAGTAAAAACTATTCAGAGGGGGGTATTTCACCCAAATAAATGTAATAATCACAGCAAGAAGAACATAATTTCTCCACCTGTGATGTTTTCTTGAACTTAATTCTTCAAGGGATTCTTCTGGAACCTGATGCCCTTCCCCACACCAGCCTGCAGTCAGACACCATTAAGGCTGGGGCTCAGGGTTGGGCTATCACTTGTAGCCTTCTCTTTGTCAAACATCCCACGTTCTCACCAAAAAAATATGTAATTTTACTAAATTAATTTTCTTTTTTTTAAAGAAAAAGACTATACTGTCTTCTAGATTTTAAATTCCAATATAGTCAACTAAATTAAAACAAAGTACGCACTTCCTAATGGTCTGATTAATAAGACTAAAATCACTCCAGAAATTTAACGAGAGCTAATCTTGCAGCTAAGAATATCACAGAGACAAGAGTATCTTGCGAGTCATCTTGAGATGAAGACTGATAAGGCAAAAAATATCTCACAGTAGCTTGTGCTCGCTTAATGTTCTCGTTCCTGGTTAATACTGGCAGTATCAAGCGATGCTCATTGATCCGGGGTCACAGCGCTTTCCAAAATAATCCCCAGGAAGAAATAGCCTAAAAGGGTTATATTTAACACCGTATCACTTTCAGTCTAAAAAAGTGCCCTCAGCTACTTAATCCCTTTCTGAAAGTGGCTGCATTCGGTTTGGTCATCAGCTACTTCTCCTGTTGTGTTTTGTTGCCATAACAGATGAGAGGAGCTTTAAACGCTGCCCTTTCTTCTCTGCTGTGACACATCCCGTGTTGTTAATCCTGCCCTGGTATCAGATCGGCCCATCTTTCATGTTCGCTTCTGGAGAGAGGCGGCAGCTGCGGGACCAGCCGGGACTCCTCGGGGAGATGGAAAATAATCACTAATCGCAGAGCTTTGTTGAGGAAACAGCCTGGTGCGGAGAGAAGATGATGGTGCGGTTTGGGATCCTGACGGCTGCTGTATTTTCACTGCCACATGGCTGCGAGATGCAAGAGAGAATCATTTCTGTCCGGCTCCTCGGATGGCTCGGCGTCCCAACACCCGGGGCTTTAACAGTGCAACGTTTTGTGTCGGAGCAGTGGACACGAACTCACCGCAGGAGTGGGGAATGGGAAAAGCAGAGATGTGGACCCTGTTCTGAGCGTTGCCTGGGGGATTCGGAGGATTAGGCTCTCCTCGCTATGGACAAGCAATGGGCAGCTCCAGGACTGATGTCTTAGCTGGCAAAATGAATCCTGGCACAAACCGGCTCCTGAGACCTTGCCCTGGGCATTGTCCATCTGTATGGCTCTGCTTCCCACTCTCAGAGAAGATACCAATCACTCAACTAAGCTGCTGTGAAGCTTATTAAATTGAAACATCTCAACAAACCTTGCAACTAAGACCAAAACTGAAATGAGTTTCATCAGCTCCTCAGTTGGGAGCGTATGAAAGTTGTTATTCAAGCCCAAACATGAAGAGGATCTAAACAAGCGTTAAAAAGCAGGAGGAATTCCAGCCCCACCTCTCATCTGCTTCTTGGAAATTATTTTCTTAGATAACTAAAAGGCGGATAAACAATTAAAAAAAAAATAAATTAAAAAAAGGATTAGCGTTAACCAGACGAGTTGTTTTCAGGAATGTAAATCTCGCACTGAGCTTCAGCAAACTGTCACTCTTACATGGGCAGCAAGGGAAAAACATACATATTATTAGAAAACAATCACTGCCAGATCTGATAACAATCTGACATTAACAACTGTGGGGATTCTGCTGCCAAAGCTGTCTTGTATTATTTAGAAAACATAAAGGAAAAGATTCCTGAGGGGGGAAAGCACACAAACAAATAATTGTTTTACATCCTATTAATAAACCTCTACAGCTTGAGTTTCCCTCAGAAAATGCTTACAGTACTGCTATCATCTTCTAGAGCAAGTTTACTAAATGACATTTAACATTCCTGAGGTTAAAAAAGCAACCACAACTATTGCAGAATCTGCGGTGGATCCGGGGGGTGTTGTTTTCCACCAGATCAGCACATCCATTTCCCAGCGGGACACAACCTCACGGCTCCTCCTTTTGATACCGGCTCCTGCTACTCGTAACCCAGGCGGGTGGGATTCACCCCATTATTTTTCCAGTATTAACTGCTCTATCCAGCATCATCTCCAATGGCAGCACCATTTGCACAACCACAACACAGTAACAGTATTAAGTAACCCAGTAAAATACGAGCGAGTTTTTGAGTTTCAACAAAGGCTGTAAGATCGTTTGACTTCTCTGCACGGGGTCAAGAGCCCAGTTTGTACAACATTTCACAGACTTAATCACAGTACTGAAAGGGCCAGAAAAGCATAACAGGTATAAAGTGTACATATCAATATACATCTAAATATGTGAATTAAGAATGTATGTGGTTTAAAATAAGAAAGATAATATTTCATTTTTGTTTTCACATGTGTCTTGAAGCAATCAATGCCACCAGGTGTTGCAGAAGTTACTACCTTCATTGAGCTTAACACCAGGATCCTTTCTACAGGGGAGCTGCAACATTTTTATTTCTTGTTTGTTTCTACACAGCCGACGCTCCAGTGTGCACTGCAGTTTCTTACAGAGTTCATATCTATTCTTAGATTTTATAGCCTAAGGCTTTCTAGACAATGGTTTGTGTTACTGACATGCAGACAAAGTAGGGCTTTGAGTGGGGTCTGTGGAAACAACTTGTATAAAACACTCTCCTGTCTGAATAAGAAGTTTTGTTTCTTCATTGGTATTTTCTGGAGTTCAAATTAATCCTTCAGACTGCACAGGGTTCAGCGTGACTGTTCTCACCCCCGCTCTTGCAACTTAACTCCTCTGGCTGCCCCATCCCTGCGCAAGTCACCCCAATACTAAAAACAGGATAAAAGCCACAACCAAGTCTGAAACTCATTATGGAAATAGCACCGTCCTCAGCAAAGTTATTGTCTGCAGTTTCAAAACACAAACAGCTATTTGATGCCTACGTAACATGACAAAAGCTTGTCCTGAAATTGCTCTACATTTAAGCAAAGTACTGGATTATGAAGTAAAGCAAGACATGGCCCACAGAGCAGCTGTTAGCACAGAACTGCGTCACGGCTCTGAAATAACCCAGAGCAGCCTGGAACAGCTCACAAAACCGCAGCCTGAGCAGGGCTGAGCAAGGGAACAGCCCCATGCTGGGACACAACTGCAAATATGGAACTTCTTGAAGACAGATGCTCAAATCTTGCTGATGTGGCCATCTTGGCTCCATCGTTTGTACAATGATGTTACTTGAATACTTGATACTTGAATCCCGCAGTCAGTTTTGGGACTCTTATGCCAAGAAAGCCCTTGAGGTGCTGGAGCGAGCTCAAAGAAGGGAACGGAGCTGGTGAGGGGCTGGAGCACAAGTGTGATGGGAGCGGCTGAGGGACCTGGGGGGTTCAGCTGGAGAACAGGAGCTGAGGGGAGACCTTCTGATCTCTGAACTGCCTGAAAGGAGCTTGGAGCCAGGGGGGTCGGGCTCTGCTCCCCAGGAACAAGCGCCAGGAGCAGAGGAAACGGCCTCAAGTTGCACCAGAGGAGGCTGAGGTTGGATGTGGAGAACAATTTCTTCCCCAAAGGGCTGTGGGGCATTGGAACAGGCTGCCCAGGGCAGTGCTGGAGTCACCATCCCTGGAGGGTTGGACAGACGGACATGAGGTTCTCAGGACACGGGGCAGTGCGAGGGGTGGGTTATGGTTGGACTCAATGATCTTGAGAGTCTCTTCTAAACAAAATGATTCTATGATTCTATAAAAAGCCTTTCCAAGACCAATGCCGCAGACACCAGACTCCCCGGTTAGATCTCCCTCCTCCTCTGTGCTTTTTATCATAATTGTTTTATTCTGGTTGTTTGGTTTGTTGTTTCTCTTAAGCGTTGGAATCTAGAGCTCACACTCTGCCTCCCGCTCAACCCTCAGCTGCACCGCAAACCCTTTGCCTCTCTCTCCTAAGTCAAAGCCTTTCAAGGATGACCTGGGGACCAACTCTTCCCCGATGCGACTGCAAATCACTTGCCAAGTGTAGTTTCATTTTGATTGTGCCTACCAGGGAAGGGTCATTTACAGACTCCATCATTTCTTGCCTTGTCTCAAAAGATTATAATTTGTCCATTGCAATTCACATCAGGATGCAATTTGGCAGGTAAGTTAGAAGTCTGGAGGCAATTATTTTTCATCCTTTGGAGAAATGGATTGTATCATTCAGTTATTTTCAGTTATTTATTTTAGATGGAGCACAAGGCGGGGGGGAGGAAAAGGAAAACAAGATGGGTTTAGACTTTCTGATAGGATTGACTTTCTATGTTTTGACATCTTAGCAGTGTTGATTATACTGATACATGCAATCCAGGCATCTAATTCTATCCAAGGGGAAAGGAGTGTAACAGAAATGTCTCAGCTCTTACAGTCAGGTATTAGCGTGCCAATAAAAACAACCCTTATTATAAATCCTTAGGACTGACCTCCCCAAGCTTATAGCTACAGTTATTATTAGCAAGTGTAAATCACCTCATTTATAACAGCTGAAATTTCTTCCTTTGAATCCGATGAGTGATACGCTGCTCTCAGCTTACCAGGAAACACGTTTCTTTATCCTAGTGACTCTCCTTAGAAAGACTGCCAAAAAATGGGCTTGAACTACACTCAGATTTTTACAGCAGCACGAGCAACAGAGACCTTTCTGCCCAGTACTGTTCCTTAATTCCTTCACATGATCCAGCACTTCTGTGTAACACAAAAACCAGTGTTCACACTGCCTGCCAGTCTCTGTTGTGCCTGGATGTTATCTTGACACATCCAAATAAATGAGGTTAACATCCAGAGTGTTAACTATGAGATCAGTGGCTTTCACCTCCCACAGCCTCTTTCTACAGCTCTAGTGGATGTGGGTGGAGATCAAGATAGTTTTCCACTTTGATTTTTCGAAATCCTGTCATAATTACTTGTCTTTTCACGCCCTATAAAGTATGGTTTCTACACGGCTGAAGGAAGAACCACCAGAAGTTTTCCTCTTTGTCATTCATGACCACCAGATGTATTAATATTCGGGAACGGCGTCTCATCTGAGCCCAGATCTGGCCACAGGTCCCAGTGCAGACTCCGCCGGGCTCCCTGTGTCACAGCTTCCTTCCTATCAACCACTAAACACACTCCCAAGATAATTTCCATTTTGAAAAGCAAATTATAGGAAAAGAGTGTTTCCAGAACTAATATTTATTGGATAAAGTGATTACTTGCTTCAACAGTTGAAAAGAAGATGCATTTTAGCTAATTAAAGAAATTAAGAAGCTACACAAAAACTACCTGGCAACTCCTACCGAACCATACGTGAGCCCGAGCGTACAAACGTGCAAAGCTTCCAGTGAATCAGCTTCAATGAGCCTTATCTTCAAACAAATTTGCCAGATCAGACCTTCACTTTGAAAAACGGATTTTAGGAACCTGCGGTTTTTTTGCAAATGTTTTCAGGCACTACGCCATGTAAAAAACCAGCGTGATTTCTCTGACATTCCAGCGGAAAACCAAGTTTTATCAGACACTATAAAGATTTAAAGTCACAATATAATCTCACCTCCGGGTTACTGGGCCCACTTCCCTTATCAATTAACCTGTCAGTCGACAGTCGGGTCTAATTAGTTAAATCCTTTTTTAATGAAGAGAATTTGCCTTGAGCGAAGTCTGTCAGCTCCAGAACCATTTTCCAATGGGGCGCATGTCTCAGCAAAACCCATTAAATACCTGCAGAGAACCGGACGCCAGCAGCAAACTGAAACTCTCTTTTCCTTCTGCAGACACGTATAAAGTTATTTTTTCACATCTGTATCCCGCTGCAACAAGAGGCTCTTTCCACCTTGGTGTATGAAAAACAACACTTGTATTTGGTTCTGATGCTCCTTTGTTTGAATTGCTTTAAGAAGTCTAAGTTTGTAAATCCGTAACCCCGCTGGGCACCTCACCTGCGAGCAGAGACACCCACACGCAAAAATCCTGATTCCAGACACCTCCAAAAACTTATTTTCCTGGGAATACCCAGCAAGCCAACACGGGCATTTTTCAAAATGCAGCTTTCACGCACAAAATCACAGAATCCCAGAATGTGAGGGGTTGGAAGGGACCTGGAAAGCTCATCCAGTGCAATCCCCCCATGGAGCAGGAACACCCAGCTGAGGTTCCACAGGAAGGTGTCCAGGCGGGTTTGAATGTCTGCACAGAAGGAGACTCCACAATTCCCCTCACTGAGAAGAAGTTTCTTCTCAAATTTAAGTGGAACCTTTTGTGTTCCAGTTTGAACCCATTACCCCTTGTCCTATCTTTGGTTGTCACCCAGAAGAGCCTGGCTCCATTCTCCTGACACTCACCCTTTAGATATCTGCAAACATTAATGAGGTCACCCCTCAGTCTCCTCTTCTCCAGCTCCAGAGCCCCAGCTCCCTCAGCCTTTCCTCACATGGGAGATGCTCCACTCCCTTCAGCATCTTTGTTGCCCTGCGTTGGACTCTCCAGCAGTTCCCTGTCCTAAAAAAAGCAGTTGTCCAGCAAACTAGCTCTAAGAATAAGAAGTTTTTAGACTACTTCTTTTAAAATTATAGTAATAGAGTGACAGACTTTAGGACATTCAGACTCCATGGACACTCATGAGGCCAAGTTTCCACCTTCTGGAAAAGCCGGGCTTTGGAAATAAACCTCCGCGTACTGTCAGTGCCGCTTGAGTTCCCCACACGGGAGGGGGCGGCTTTTCCCACAGCGTGCTGTGCAAGTATTAGATTAGAGAAACACGTACCAGTTCCTACACTAATGATCCCATTACTCCCCTTGACTTCAAAGGGCTTCGGATCACATTTCTAATCTTTTGCAAGTGTTAGCAAACAAAATTACAAGTTTTACGCTACAGGTTTCAACAAATTCCCCTCGTCATCAACGCAGCAATGTACTTAAAAATAGTCGTAATGAGCAGCTTTGGATCTGCATAAATACCCTGGGGAGTTCATTAATGATTTCATTTTTGGCAAGACATCATGTCAAATGATGGAGCATTATTAAAAACATACATAGATATATGTACTTGAAACTGCATTCCTGCAAACGCTTAGGAAAAAAAAACGAGGCTATGTCATTTTGGTTTACCTTGTAAGCAATGTGATTTTAATGGTGTGTAACTGTAAAATCTTTTGTTCTGAAAACCAACCGGCACCATCCAGGGCATGTCTGAATCTACAATTCTTTTTACATATGAGAAAACGGGAGCTGAAATTTTACCATGGGACTTAACCCTGAGCGCATCTCCACCTCCACTAAGCCACGCGATCTAATTTCAGCCACGTTACTCAAAATTACACGAGTGAAGCTGAACGCACATTTTTGACCCAAACCATCAGCTTTTCTGCCAGCGGCACCCCCAGACCATCTGCCCCCCTTTCATTTGCTCAAAGGGACTAGTGGCAGCAGGATTCACTGCACAGCATTAATTAAAAAAGGAATTTAAGAGTATTAAATCAGTGAGAGAGGTGACACAGAAGCCCACATGCGTGCGGCTCTGTCGGTCAACGTTTTAAACCAGTTAAGAACATGTTTAAGCGGAGTCAAATAAGCCACCGCACAAGCCCACGGTGGCTTCAGGAGAGCTTAGGTCAGTTTAAGCTGGGCAAGTTCATCCTGAGAAACAAGGTGAGCATTAAACAGCGTTACCCTGGTAGCCTGGGCTAATGTCCCCTCCACTCCCCAACCTCTAACTCAAGGAAAATTTGGTCAAGGATTGAAGAATTTTCCCTATAATTTGTCAGGGATTGTTTATCTGCATTGCTCTTCAAACACTTGGAAGTACCTTGGCTACTACTTAGTCTCAGTTTTTCTTATCAACACGTTTTGCATCAAAAGGCTGCGAGACATCTCAAATTCATTTCTCCAGACTCTTTGGTCCCAAATCTCATCTGCTCCAGTTCTTAGGAGGGATACACTGCATTTCCCAAGCTATTTTCTTATGTTGCTTCTAGTTCTAAAGTCAAATGTAAGCAGGTCAGATTCTGCTGCTGTTTGTTCCTCATTGTCACAATAAAACACAAATTGTTCCTCTGTGAAGCTCCCATTTTGCTACTGAATAAAATCCCAGGAATGTTCCTGTTGACAGATGAGGTTCGCAGGTTGAGCCACCAAATCGCCTTCAGAAATTCGCTCCTGGGCTACGTGTTGCTGCGATGAATAGAAAACTCGAACACACCATGTCAAAAAGTATGCGATGCCTACACCTCGCGTTTACTCCTCAGGGGAAAAGGTAAATAGAGTATAAGCAATTTATTTCTTTAAAAAAAAAAAGCCTAAACTGCCTGAGATCTAGGAAAACCATTTACCTTCTGCCTGTCAGAGCAAGTTATCTGTGTGCTTCTTATATATTAAAAACATAGCCTAACAGAATATATTCACTTTATCTACAAAGGACAAAGTTTAAGTTGCAGAGAGAAAATGAATGCCCAGCGATAAACTACAGACTTGGAGCAGTGCTCACGTTCCACAGCGAGCCAAAGGAGGGCAAACAAACCCCACATGTCCACATGAAAACTGCTAAAGTGTGTTTATTGTTTCCTGAAGAATCACCTTAAAGATGGAACCATATTCCTTGTCTTCTGTATTTGTTTGCATTTGCAAGTTACTTTATCCATATATATTGACCAGAATAAACAACACAGACATGTTAATTACGCAAGCAAACTTTTACCTACAAATTAAGCTGATCTTTTTCAAGCTTTGAAGTTTCCTTAACTGCCTGAAATGTTTTGGCCACTCCTAGTTGTAACTTCTGGCAGCAGCAGAATCATAACACGCTGCAGAAAAATGCTGCAGGTTCTTTGCCAAAACAACTGACGTTCCCCCCTTTGCATCTTTCTGAACCGCGTTCAATCACATCATAACGCTGCTGCTTCTCTGCCCCACTATCCATTTACCAACGCTGACTATGCCTAAAAAGCAAGTACAGGCATTTCAGCAGGAAAATCCGTGCTTGGCTGTCAGTACGACCTGTGCATACACGAATATCGATGTGGCTGAAAATCCCAATTTGCTACTCACTCATGTGCACAGAGAAGGTAACGTTAGTGTTAAGAAAAAGAGCAATTCCAAGAAAATTCAAGTTACTGCATCTGTCACACGCTTCTTAACGCAACCACTCTATTTTATCACGTACGCTGTGTCACGCGGGATTAGTAACATCACCTAATCCCCAGGAACGCGCTGCAGGGCTCTGATGCGCTCGGTGCGGATCCTCCCAGGATGCGGGGTGCACCAAGGTGATGATTCTGGGTCTGGTGACAACCCTGGGATGTGGGACGGGGCAGCCCCTGCCTGCTGACACCGCGGGACATCCACGGGCTGCGGGATGGTGACCGCCCAAAGGCACCTGTGGGACCGGGGGAACTCGCTTTGGGGACCCTCGGTGCGGGCCCTCCCGCCTTCTCGGGCCGCGTTAGTACACTCAAAGAAAAGCACATTCACTGCTTTTGTGTAAACTACCAGAGCAATAAAAACCATCATTAGAGACAATTTACCAGCTAATCTAATTTTTAAGTATGCACAGCCACTCATAGCAATCAACTTTAAATTAATTATAATATCAGATTAAAAGGGGAAGATGGATCATTTCCTGGCCCACCCACAAACCCTCTCAGATAACTCAGATGAGTTTCTTTTTTTTCCCCCCCAATGCTATTGTTAAGCCTTTGTTCAAAGATGTCAGCCATTTACCTGCAGGAAAATGACAGTGACTTGTCACAGGCTGCCATAGAAACCCTCCTTAGCGGCTGCAATAACCAGCACGCGGTTTCCCAAGCTGTCACCCTCGCGTCTCTGCACTATCTGCTGCCTAAAGATTTGCTCTGACACGAAGCAGGAGCGGTGGCCGCTGTCGTTAAGGGCTCTGCACACAGTGGGCTGTGTCAGCTGCACTGTGCTCAGCGTTCGCTTCACCCAATTATTTGTTTGTCATTTAGAGACCTGGGTGTCGAGCAGATATTGTTAAGTTATTTTTGGCCCCCAATACACTGGCAAAACATAATGAGGCCTTTAGGTGAATAACTGTCTTGGCAGCAAGGTGCTAAGATGATGTGCTGTTGAAAGGCTGGATAGCAATTAGGTTATTTCAATGAGATGAGATGTTGGACAGGGCATGTGAAGACAGAGAAAACCAGCTTAACTATTAAAATGCCACCCCCCACTTCAAACTGTCAGCTAACTATTTAAGCAAGGTGTTAATTTACTACAGGCTGGATTGCCAACAAACTTAATTATCTATCAATTCAGAAGATGTACAGACTTGTCCCACACGCACATATTCCCCAGCCCTCTCCAGACGAGTGTGACAGCTTGCCAGATGACTTTTATCAACACTTATTTGCATTACAGTGACTCCCACAAGCCCTGGCCATGGTTTGCACAGTGTCAGGGGCTGTGCAACCAGGACAAAAGATGGTCTGATGACCTATAGTGTAAGAGTCAGCATATAGAGACAGGGAGCAGACACGGAAGCAGATGGAAAGATAAGTCAGTACGCTGGGCTCACACCCACAAACACACTCAGCATCTCGCAGGATGGGCTCTGCAAAAGTCATCTTCAGAAACCATCCTGCTGGCCAACGCTACATGCACTGTAGGAAGCGATTCACACTTGTCTGACTGATCAAACTGGGTTTTATCTTACAAAAACCTTCCATCATGTCCCGTCTGTATCACAGGATACACACATAGCACCTCATGACTTGACAGCATTTGGCAATGAACTTTTAGAGAGGGTCATGGTAAGAAGATACTTATTTTTGTAAAATATTTAAGCAGGTGTGTGCATAGCAAAACACTGTACAAGATTAGCACTAGTAACTCCACCACATTCAGCGGAGATGAGCCCTCTTGTTTCTTCTCCCTTCAAGCACAAGCTCATAGGTTGCTAACTTGGACATAGTGTATCTAGGGAAACCACTGGGAAAACACTAGAGCGGGTCCAACAGCCAATTTTTAGGAAGGAAAACCAACCATAGCATAGATAAAAGCTGTAAGACAAGAAAAGTGACCTTTGCAACGCAGAAACTAACGTGAGTTTTCCAATTCAATCCTTAGAGGCATTTGGTTTTGTTTTAACCTCCTACAGGCTCAAGCACAAGCTCTTTTACCAAAAGATGATGATTTACCTTGGAGCCTGAACCAAATGTCATCAGCAGGGAGCTGTTTGTTGTGGCAATGCCAGCGGGTCTGGCCTCAGATGACTGACGACATCTCTGTCAATGTATGGAGAGCATCACCACAGCCTCCACCACAGGCACACGTTAATCAGTCCAGCCACTTACAGGCAATTGCCTGTGTACTCTACGAGTTGCTCCCCCGTCTGCAATCAGACATGACTGCTCAAATATGAATTGGGTTATAAGGGGTTACAACCCATGTAAAAAAAACTCTCACCTTCAAATCAACACCCACTTGACTGGGAGTTAGAAACCCAAGACTGAATTTCCAGGAATGAATTAAGACCAAAACTAAGGCCAAGATCATTCTTCTGTCTGTCTTGATGAAGAGGTGAGGTGAGAGCCCATGAGTTCATCCCATTTCTCCCAGTCAACTCAGTAAGACCTGCACGGACCCCAGGACAAGCGTCGAGAGCACCTAGAGAACAGTTTAGGTACCTCATGTACCTGCAAGAGGGAAGATTCAAGTGGCTCTCCCCTGGAGGTGTCAGAAACTCAGCATCCTTATCAGACCTTCCATCTACCAAAGCTTCAAGCATCAAATTGCCCCTCAAAACGAAAATCTAAGGACCACCTTGGGAGAACAATTCCCTTAATGATAACAGTCTCATTGTACTACCCTGAGGTGCCAAGCAGAGCTGTTGTTTGAAGTTTCGAAGCCGATCTACACAAGAGATTGAGATTTACAACAGGCGCTGTACTCCAGGCACAGCCTCTCACCCCTCCTCAGAGACAGCCCTGCACTGCACTGCACACCAGCCAAAGTCTGATTTTAATACTCAATTTAACTCAGCAACACAAGCAAGAAGGAAAACAACGCCCACCACCAAACAAAAAACCCTCACAAGAACAAAACCACAACCAAACACCCAGTTACTATCACAGGACACAAGAAAATGGTGCTGTTGTTACGATGAGGTTTGCTGCGCCCAAGCAAGATCACACTGAAAGCTGCAGAAACTTCAGCTGTACCACCAACCAACAATAAAAACCAGCAAGAAAAAGTAAAATCGAGGCTTTTGCTCATCTGTTTGTAATTTTTTAAATGCTGTTTCTTTTAAGAAATGAAGTTTAAGTGCTTAGGGGACTAACGACCTAGTAAATGAACTAAGTATTAATTTGTGGCTTTATTACTCAGCAAACCTATTTTCACAAAGTCATTTTTTCTAGGGACACAGCTCACTCTGCAGCAGCTGTTTTCTATTACAAGCCACTCAAATTCCTTTGCCTCCAATTTTCGAAAGCGCCCACTAACTTGGAATATTTGGAAATGACAGCAAATGGCTGTGGCAGCCCAGCAGTGCTCTGCCTTGTCCCTCTCATCCTAGTAAATACCATCGCCTAAGCCGCAGGCTCCTCCCCACCTCCCTTGGCAGGGGCTGAGCGCTAATCCAGACACCCCCAGTCCTCCAGATCCTCCTCGTCTCTTGACCCCACAACATTTTGTCAAAACCCATAAAGGAATCGCAAAGAACGACGTGAACCCAGTGATGAGGTTCCCATAGGGAGCTGAGGAAGATGGTGGCTTAGCCCATGCTCTCAAGTCTGAGCTTGGCTTTTAAACAGCCGGGGGTGAGAGGGTAACAGGGGGCTTGGGAGGCTCCTCTGGCTGTGAACAGGACACAGGAATGAGACGGGTGAGATCAGGGCGAGCTGTGAGCTCGTCCAAACTCAGGATTTCAAGTGCCAGGGAACTCCCGCTGCAGCAAACACAGGCTCCAGCAGGCCGGCAGGGTGACAGTCTTGTGCTCTTGGCCTTGGAAATTCTTCCTCACCCCATTTTGAACACCCCTTTGTAAGCCTACGTCAAAGGCTCAGCAAGAGTTTTTTTAGAGCAGTGCATTTTGGATAAGTATAGAAGGAAGCCCCCCTCCCATCTCCTGCCTTACTCTCCTAACATATACAAGTCAAGGCCAGGAAGAGCTCTAAAAGGCACTTAAATCGGTTTATCTGCTCTTCTGTTTGCCACTTTTTAAGTATACATTTACACTGGCTTTTTTAAACAGCTTGCTGAACGCTGTGCAAGGCCCTTCCAGACACACACACTCTCGCTACTTGAAGCATTTCTCAGCACGCTCCTGGCAGCCCTGCTACTCGCGCCTAGCTTGGAAAACAGTTTATGTTACACCAAACAACTGCATGCGTGGAACGACACCAGGGCAAGTTCGTGATGGCGGGGTGAAGCCCTGTCAGTGCCAATGATGGGGGGAGCCCCTCTGCCCCCTCCCCTGCACTGGAGTTTTCACTTTGGGCAATTCCGCTGCAAAATAATCCCTCCTTTCTCGCTGAGTTTGGATTTCTGGTGGGAAATCACACAGGTCACAGAGCCCAAGCAAAGCCCACGGCAGCAGCAAGAGACCAGGGACCTGCTGGGGACAGGGACTGGGGACAGGAGCCCCCCCTTAGTCACAGAGGAACACTGGGGACAGGAAGGAAAGGAAATATAAGTGATGCCCAGGTGGCTGAAAGTCTCAAGGGTGTCAGGATTTACTCCTGTGGCGCTCATCCAGCAAAGCACTTCAGTAAACGCTCGGTGTTAACAAGTGTTTAAAGTCAGTCAAGCAATAAAGCACATTACTGAGCTGAAGCCTCAAGGAGGATAAATTAGGGTCTGTTTATTCTGCTGCAAGAGACTGGAACTGCCCTCTTACAAACCTCTCTGGATCTCCAGAACCAGCGGCGTCCCTGCGTGACACGGCCATGCCTTCTCTTTTGGATAATCTGCACCGAGCCATAAGAAAGGTAAAAATTCCCCAGGCTGAACTATTGCTCTTCACAAGGTCTTTTTTTGTCACTGGAATGAACGTGGTAGCTCTCACGTGGAAGCTCAGTTTCAGTTTTTCTGCCTGCTCAGACAAGTATTATTGCACTCAAGTTACACGCTGGAGCGTTTCTTCACATGTTGTGCTTTTCTAGAGAAAAGAAAAAAGCTGAGACTTGGGAAAGCAAAAGCAAGATCTGCCTGTGGTTCTCCGCTCCGATTCCTGCACTTTGGACAACAATGACTAATTCAAATAACTTCATGGGCTTTTGTGGGCGGTGTGCATGATAAAATAATATCTCACTTTGTGGGATCAGTTTATGCAGAGAAACATTTAAGATATGTCAGCGCGGTGATGAAGGCAAAAGGCATTCTTGTTTGGGGGACAGCTGAGAACTGGAAGAAAAAAAGCCTCTTTGCTTCAGTTTTTAAACAGCTATGAAGACTATTAAAAAAACCCACAACACAATTCACATAGATGTGCCTGTGAAACTCCTACTGACATCCAGAGTGTCAAGACTGTAGGATGTGAGATACTTTGGAGTGCGGTTTTTTTTCTTTAAATTAACAGTAGCTGGTTGTGAGACAGCCTGAGCAAAGGGGGTTGAGTTGTGCCAAGTGAGAAGACATCAGATCCCATAGAAAAAGGGACTCTGGAGGTGAACGGGCAGGTTAGTGCAACAGCTGGGTACTTGGGAAGCCCGGGCACCCCGCGTACGCACCGAGCACTTTCTGCACAGCTCTGCGCTCTTCAAAAGACCTTAAAAGAGGGGTCTGCAACACACCTTGCGTGGTGGCTAAAAATCAGCCGCTTCATTCAGAAGGTAAAACTAATTTATGGCCCATTCCTACTCTTTTCTCCTGAGCCACACAAGCACTGTAAGTGCACTGGTGTTCACACAGGTCTTGGTTTAACTTGTGCGTTAAACCTACTCGCAGGAGCAGCTTTGCTAAGGTCACAGTTCTGCTGGGGTAAAGCTCACACTGGCTGGTGTAAACCTGATATAAACGGTCTTCGCCTCTCTGCTGAAAATGACATTGCTGTGCTCTTCCAATCGAAATGAAATGTATTTGATAAGATAACAAACGCCTGGCAAAGCACATTTAAGTTATGTAAGGGGAAGAAGAGGAGGGGAAAAATCTTGTACAAACAGCAAAACAATACAGCTTTATCTAATCTCTCCAACTTATTGCTGCTTGTCTCTGTGTGTGTTTTACTGACAAAATAAAATAAATTGAATCAGCTCACACACGATAACATGCTCTTTCCTACCTCATACTAATTGCTTGGCTAATTGATGTTTGTTGAACTTTCTCCATTTCATTGAGTGATTAGGTACAAAGCTAACAGTTGACATCTGTAGGCGCTTAACTGGTGTCTGTAATTACTGTTAATGTTAAATAATTGTTAGTTAATTGGAGTGGTAACTGACTGAATGGAATCCAGATTGTGAAGCAAAAAGAGACCTAGTTAAATAAACATACATTTTCAGAGAAAACAACATTTTATCACAAGGGAGAGACTAACGGCAGGCCAGATACGGCAGGTCTGCAGGACGCTCCGGTTCTGAAACCTCATTCCAGACCCCAGCGTGGACTCCAGTGACTGCAGGTATGTCACGTCAAGATCTTTGTCATCAAAACACTCCTATCTCTGGCCAATTTTTCCACCTTATTCTGAACCGATTCCCACGACGTGTTATTTAACCGCCCAGTGCTGATAAAAGCTTGTTTTGAGAAAATCAAATATAGGTTAATCTATTAAACAAATGCTCTCTCCAGAACAGATACAATTATGTGTGAGTAAATATTGCCATTTTGCTCACTGAGACTGGAACAATTTGACTTTGCTAAAAGCAACAGCCTTAAATGAAGTCTTGGGGAACGCGATCACCAACTGGCACCAAAGGGTACTCGATACCAGCCCAAATGGGCAAGGATGCCCAGAACCTTCAACTGCCTCCTGCTATTTTGCTCAGGAAAAGCCAGTGCCTAAGGTGTTTGTGCCATGCTGGCTGGTTTATGGTTTTGTTTTGAAATATCAACTTCAAAATTATCAGCAAAGCCTTGGGAGACTCCTATTTTGTAATGTTGTGTTAGGATTTAAGAATCTGAAAGGTTCTGGAAGAGGCAACCTTTGACTTTCACCTGCCCCTCTGGGAACGCTGGGTCCATCGCGTTATCCAGCAACCTCCTCCTGCAGCCGGGGTATCTCCCAGCACCAGCAACCCCCGACTGCTGCATCCCAGCCAAAAACCAGCAGCACGTAAAGAAGGAAGGGACATGGAAAGCGTGCAGATGGGGAGGAGTGGTTGGTGCTCAGGAGATGCAGCCATAAGGGGATGTTACGGGATAAATGCCTTGCTCAGATAAAGCCTTCACGACACAGAAATAACTGCCTTGCTCTTTTGTGTATCGGAACAAAGGACCATCTCAAGGCATAGATCGACTTCTTTGTCTGCCTGACTTGGAAGTTTGAGTGAAGTGATGCACCAGTTCTTCTAATTTAACTCACAGGTACAAGAACCCTGGGGTCCTCAAAACCAGAGGCTTTTTCCAGTGCTCAGTCCCTCACTAATGAGACACTGAACTTGGACATGGAAAATATTGAAAAGCCATTTGAAACCCACAAAACCCAGGGAAACCAAGCGAACCAAAGCCACCAGAAAAGTCTCCACCAGAAAGGCAAGGAGACACCATTGTCAGGGCATTGCTTTGCAAGGGCGAGCCATCGTAACAAGCAGAAAAAAAAGACATCTGCAGAACTTGTTGTATGATTCAGCAGTCCCTGGGGTTTGCTGGCCAACGGGTGGGTTTCCTGCAGCGCTGGGATTGCTCCGGAGCCCTGATAGCAAGTGAGGAAGCAGCATTTTGGTGAGACAAGGTAGTGTGGAGAACAAACATATGCAGAGAGCAGCCACCCAAAAATGCTGAGAGCACACACTCAGTGAGTGAGGATGTTGGGTAGATTCCTACAGACCCTTGGGAAGGAGGCAGGCAGCAGCAGCCCATTCTCTGGCATAATGACCATGTTAATATTGCACACGTGCCATCTACATAGTAGCAGATCCACTTATATTTAACATGAGATGCTGTGGGGATGGTTTACTGAGAGCATTTCACCACGGCTGAGGATCTCCTGTGAATGGGACCAGCAGAGACGCCTTTGCCAACTTCAGCTCCCTGCTTGTTTACAGAAACAGATGTTGTAGAAGATCCTCAAGAAATGATTCACCGCAGACAGACGAGGGGAGAAACAACAACACGCCTGTTTTTCTAGGGAAGGATATTGCTGCAGAACCATCTAAAAAGCCAGGGCTTGATCTGACTGGTATTTCAGCCACCAGCAAGGACGAGTAACCCAGACGCCTTGATCTACCTCCAGCTGAGAATATAAATATTTCCCTGACAGCTGGTGGTGCCACAAAGCAGAAGAATTCATAAAGTTTACATGAACATCCTGTAAACAATTTCAACATGAAAAGCTGTAACAGCCCAATTGTGTTTCTGATCAAAGGCAAACTTCAATATACAGCACAAATGAAAACTTCATCACTTTGGGACTCATTTCTCCCTCCAGGAAAAGCTGTTTTCCAAGGGTACGTAGGAGGGAGTTCACATAAATGAAATACACAGTAGTAGGAGCTGCCTGCTCTACAGCTTCAGATGTGTCTATTTAAATTACTAAGAGATAATGGAATTTAATTATGCTGGAAAGTCATGTTACGAAAAATCATCAGCAAAGCCTGTACTTGGGCCAGGATTAATGGTGCTAAGGTTGACACTCTCCCAGGGCAAGGAAAAGTGATATACTTTCAAAGACTTACAAGACTACAAACAGTGATCTCAAACCAGCAGGACAGGAGGGGACAGACAGGCAGATGATGCGCTGTGCTCCTCTCTCATCCCTTGCCCACCTCATTTATTTATTTACACGGCAACTGCTCCTTTTACGAGTATTACTAAGGGCTCAGACCCTCAGGAGTTTTTAGGTGCTCATCTCCCAACACAGCCACCCGGATTTCCATGGGAATCAATTCCCCAGACAATTTTAAGCATTATGAGGTAAACATTCCCGCTCAAGCGACGGATCACAGAGCTCCAATTCACAACCAGGGACAACTCATTTCAGCGACAGCTACAGCGATTCCTGCCCTGGGGACCAAGCCACGTCCCTCCCGAATTCCGAGCCCTGCTACAGACCCATTGCAGGGCTGGGGACCTCCGGGAGCAGGGACAGCACAGAGGGGACACGGAACCCCACAGCCCTCTGCAACGCGGCATCGCTCGGCCATGACACCTACCCCTGCCCTGAGGGTCCCCAACATCTACGGGCCACCCCCCAAACTCACAGGACCCTTCTAGATTTAGGGATGCATCACCTCTAAGGGCGGCCAACTCCTAAATGGAAGTTGAGAGACTTCTCCTCAAGGGGTTCTACCACTTCTTCAACGGAGGCTTGAGGGGAGAATTTCACTTTGCTACAGATTTTTTAATTATTAATATTTCTGAGGAAGGGACTGTTCCACCTTATACATCCATGTTAATCCATCACACCTTAAACCTGACCTCACCGTCAGTCTTGAAGTCCACAACTAAGTGACAGAAAGGGGACAAAATGTATTTACAAGGTCTAAAACGTTTCAGGATTTCTGTTTTGTAAATACATCTGTACTTCCTGCTGTCTCAGCTATAAATAATTCTGCAAAATAAAAGTGGCAAGGAAAAAGCGAAGCCTATACGAGCCACGGACATCTGAGAGGCCTGGCTCTGCACACAGAGGGACGTACACTTGTCAGCCTGCCCAGCCTGGACCAGCCGCTTTGAAGGTTTCATGATGATTTACCCCATGCAAATCTGACCTTTCTTACAAGTGACTTTTATTGCTTTTGGCAAAAGCAGCCACGGACAACACAGAGGGGAAGAACTGGCTTGGAAGCAAACAGACTGAGTTGCAGAGAGAGAACTTGAACTTGGAACACATCAAGCTGACAGTCGCCAGCCCTCCCCAGGGCAGACACTTAGAGAAGGCAACAGCCTCCCAAGCACCGCCAGCCCCGCTGCACCTGGCTGCAAGCAATTATTGACATTATCTCCAAACAGGGGATCTTTTTTGAGGCTCTTTTCCTGATATTTAGCAGTTTGAATGCTAATCCCTTTAACAAAACTGTCCCCTATGCTTTTTCCACCCTCTTTCCTCTTAATCTCTTTCTCCCAGTGCGAAAAAAAAAGAAAAAAGAAAAAAAAAGGGAAATAAAAAAGAAAATACCAGTCAGCCTAGTTTGGCCGCACCTGGATTTGCATTGATTCTTCCCTTGTCATTCATGTTACCAACAGGAATTAGCATATGGCTTTAAGGGGAAACTCAGGAGGAGAAAAGAAAGACGCCATTTTGATGGAAATAAGGGGCAAAGGAATAATCTACCATCGACTAAAAAGCTTATTTGTGTACGGTTTCCCAAGCAAAGCTTCGAAAAGCCCATGTTGATTTTAGGCTACACAAAGAAAGCCTAATCCTTTCAAGGGAACTAAATCACCAAAGAAAAGTACCTCAGAAGAAAAGGCTCCCTGTCAAGCATGGGCATTCACAGCCAAATAGATGCCACGAATCAAGCTCGGTAAGTAAACACAAATAAGAATGTGGGAAATGTGTTTAAATTTAAAAAAAAAAAGAAGAAGGGAAAGGAAGAGGAAGAGGGGCCTACTCTGCGTCCATGGCCGGGAAGAGCCCCTCACCCTGGTTACAGGCCTGGCCAGGAATGTGGGCTCTTCCCCGGCTTCTCCTCCCCTGGCCCAGCCCCAAGAAAGGGCTGCTCAAATGCCAAAGCTTTTTACAGTGAATTAGCAAAATAAAGATGCAGTCACATGTAGTTTGGGGCCCTCGGGTCACTCCAAACACACAACTCTTCCTTTCTACTTGGCGGTGCCACCTACTCACGGCCTATGGAGGGGAAACTGTAAATGCAATTAAACATAAAGGATTTATCAGTTTACTAAGTGAGATAACCTAGTTGGACCACAGAAATATTCCATCCAGACTGTACTTCCAATACATGAAAAACAGGAATATAGATCCGCAATGCAATTAAATATAGGTATAACTCAATATGCAGCAAAAGACTTCATAAGCAACGGTGTATCAGCACAGCAATCCCAAATGTAACAGGGTCACGTACCGTCCGCAGTTCAACCACCACAGCTTCATGGAATTAAAAGACACAGAAAAAGCCCAGAATGACCCACTGCACTAACAAACCCAAATGCGGTGAGAAGCACACAGGGCAAACACTGAGCAAATCCACACCCGGTCAACATAAAAGACCTAGACTTCACACTAATCAAATCTGCCTCTCTTAATGCAAACTTAAATGTCCCCAAATAAATCAGTAAGTTGAAGTACCATGGATTTCCAGCTAGAAGCACACCCTTTTACTACGCAGCTATCATGCACTGCCATTAAGAAGCAGGGCAGTGGGGATGAAAAACAGACGTATTTTAAAGGGTTTGAATTATACCCATCGGTGCAACTCATCCCTGGAGCTGCTCCCTCGACCCTACTCACAAAAACACAAACCAAACAAAAAATAAGAATTAAAAATAAAAAAATATCCTCAAAGCCTACAGCCTTTCTAATAATGCTGCTTCAGGACCAGCTCTGCACAGCAGCTCGCTGGCACTGATTTAGGGTAAGTTTTCCCTTAATGTACTGTTATATCATTAGCCACTCTCTCTTCGGATTGCTGTTTGGAAGAAATTAATGGGATACTGAATATTTAAATGTGGCCCTCTATATCATTTATTAACTCCACAGAAAGCACACAGCACAGTAAGCCATGGTTTATGACTATTATCCTGTGAATACTAAACGTTGGCTGGTTATTACTGTCAGCAGTGCAAATTGGCTATTCATAATTCCACGTCTATCATGTAGCTGATGAGTAACAATCAAGTTAAAACATTTTGAAAACTCTTACAGTTATTTAAATGAGCTTAAATTAAAGCCATTTGTAAAATAAACTATTCCCTAATATTGTTATTTAAATTAATTCTGACCTGGCAGGCAATGCATTATTTAAAGCCTTTATTTTATATTGCTTAAGCAAAGCAATTACCAAGCATACAGAACATGTCTGAAACCGAGAGAAACATAAAAAGCACTAACAAGCTGATTGCGACATTTCTGCGAGACAAGTTACATTTCATCTCCCATTGAAATTGCCATGAAAAGAAATGTGCGGGGAAAAAAAATATGTTTGTGATGTGAATTGCAGTCTTACCTTTATTTGTAACAGCGTTGAACAGTTTTTCAGAGCTGGCATCAGATGCCTGAAAGACCAATAAAAAAAAATATGTTACATTTTCTGCAAGTGATAGATTTCAAAAGGCACGGCGGTGTATTTATACACACACATATGTATGTATATTTTAGAGAAACAAATCAGGTGACAAAACCAAGAGAGCTCATGGAAGCTGCGGCCTCGGAAGAAGTGTCCATAAGGTGGTGCTGTGTGGCTGTGCTTCACCGCCCTGCAGTGCAGATATTTATTGGGAAAGATTCTATTTAATAAAGAAAGAAGTGGGGTTTTTATTCAACATAGTAGCTGCACAGAAACTATATATTTGTACTGTAGTTATCCAATATATTCTGACATTGATTTTGCAGTGGAGAAGAGTCAGGACTGAACCAGACAGTACAGTTTTGGGAATCTGCAGAACTGCGGATTTCTTAATTAATTTTTAAAGAATTTTTGGACACCCCCTACTGTGTCAACCATTGGATTTTTGCCATCTTTAAAGCAGTGTTGATAACTTAGATAATTTTATAAATTGCTGTTACATACTCTTTGAACAAGAAAGAGCATGTTAATATTTAGTATTAGCATTTATTCCCACATAAGATTTGCCTTCGTCAAAATAACTGATTCTGGACACCACGCTCTGTATAAACCAATAACCCATTTTATTTTTCATCAGCCACCTTTATCCGTGGGAGGTTTTTCCCTCCTAATATTGTGTCAGTACCTCATGTACTCCTGCTGTTTGGACACAAGTACGCTGGTTAATCTTTCTACCTATTATTAAAAAGCCTTATTTAAGTTTCACACAAAACCAACGAGCTCACCCTTTCAGAAGCTATCATGGCAAGAAACCAGACCGGGGAAGACAACACTGCAAATGCTAATTTTACAAACATCCTGAGCCCCAAAGCAGAAAGCATTAAGTTTGTGCATCTGTGTCCAGCTGTGTTTGCGCACACACGCACACATAACACACAGCCGTACATCTAAAGCCTCAACTTACACCGCCTCCACATTCACAAAGCACAGAGCTGTGCAATTCTGAGCTGGGTCTTGGATCCAACCCCACCAAGAGAGATTTGCGAAAAGATGTCGGCAGAAATGTGCTCAGTAACAAAATATCGCAAACACGGGGAAACGCAACACTTGAGAAAGATTTCAGTCTTCTCCTAGGAGCTGTTTTCTCACTGCATTCAGGAGAAATAATTAAAAACACTATTAGGAAAGCAGGCTGTGGCGTTTTTGCTAAAAGGAAGGGATTTCTGAATTCAAAACCAGATGAAGACCATCACACGAGCAACATATATTAGATATCTCGACTGCGCTAAAAACTTAGGTGTGAAATCGCCGATAAATAAGTCAATGCAGTTCAGATTGCACATCATAGTGCAGCAATACACTGAAAGAATTTGTCTGCCCTCAAGTTGACAACATACAAGACTTCTATGATTAATTATTAAAAATAGCTTTACTCATTTGCAGAGTTCTAGACAGATTTTACTAGATTACTGTTGGCTTCTATAAAAGCTGGGCTGGTGTATTTCTTCTCAATTAAATACCTTGTAAACACTGGATTTATTACCCAATGATGGATTTATTATTCAGTGATGACTTTCTCTAAATTAATGAAAATATGTGAATAATGCACAAATTGAAGAGATCAAGAAGGACATGTGCTTTAAAGAGCAGTCCAATATTAGTCCAACAAATTAAGAGATGCTCAATGCTTTGCTAACCTTGCCAATCAGCCTGCTCTCTGATTAAAAATAATGACCTTTTCCAGTGAATTTTGGCTGTTGTTGTCTTTTTAAATGCATCTTCTCTCAGCAGTCAAAACTCCCCGAACCATTCTTTCTCTTTAGAAAGAAAATCCAATAGTAAAACCCAAACTTCTTACAGTTCCAGCTATTACTTCATTTTACTGTTTCATTTTGAAACAGCTCAGGGAAGCTGTAGCTTCCTATTCGCTTCATTTTTTCCAAACAGTAGAAAGAGGAAAGCGTTTTTGTTTTAAGAAGTTTGCTCTAATGCAAACGCAAACCAACAGACTGTTTTTAAGCTACGGTTTTTCAGGCAAAATATTTTTCTGTGCTAAGGCATAAACCGGTCGGAAACGCTGTTGTGAAATGTGGAAGTGGCACTTCTTGGACACACCGAGGTGCACAATACACCCAGCCTGAGAACAAGCTGGGGGATGATTATCAGTACAATGTGCATCTAAAAGAGGAATATTTTTATAAAGACAAAGCTTGTCCGAGTGCATCTCATTTTGCACTACTGACCACACGCTACTGAATGGAAAAGCAACTTGGGTTATCATAAAAACAACCCATTTCACCAGCTTGAGCCGTGCGATGGAACTTTAACTGCCTATTTCTTTACTTTAAAATTTGGTTTTAAATATAAAACCGTAATTAGGGTAATGCATGACCATTAACAGCAGTGAACAAAATCTCTGTCAGCAGATACTGTATCAATTTCTATTCAACTATCATTTTTCATAGTTAGGTAGTCAAATCACGCAACAACAGTAAAGGAACAAAAAGCCAAATTAATTACAAAAAGCCCAACAACTCAGCACTAGTGCAGAAGGATGAAACGCAATGCCTTAGCAGTGCTGACCTAAACCCCCTCTGTACTGACAGGAATCTCGGCAGACAACAAAGTGCCTTTATTTCCGCGATTGGTGCTCGAAGGCAATGTGCTCAAACCTTGATGTTTAAGGAACGGAGAGGAGCCTGGCTGTCCTTTTACCCGAGACAAAACTGACTCTTCACTCCCCTTTATCGTGACAAAACCGGCTCTTCGTTCCCCTTTTATCCTAATAATTTCCAGGTCTTACTTGAGCAGCTGATGAAAATACACTCTCCGTTGGATATGTTACATTTTAAGGAATCACGGGGATCCATCCCGGGTGCTCCACGTCCGAACAGCCTCGGGAGTCGGTGCGAGGAACAGAGCCGGAGCTGACTCCAAACAGTTCCCCTCCTTGCACTTCGGCCCTTTTCCTTTATAAATCCCCTTGTTACCAAGCCCAGCTTAATCCTTTTCAACACGAAATGAAACAAGTCCGCAATCCTTAGGCTTAAAAAGGAAAAAATTACCTAAAGAGTATTTTTCCCTTCTCAAGGAATGTACTGTCTTTCAAGTGGATGTATGACTAAAATATTTCCTGTCCAGACAGCGCGGCTTGACTCATTCTTGGCACGGCCCCGCCGGAGCATTCACACCAGTCCCGGCCACCGCGCACCTGCCCGCGCTCCGCGGAAGCTGCGCGGGCTCGGCCGCCCCGCTCCGCCCGTCCCGGGGTGCCCGGGCTCGGCGCCCCGAGCTCCCGCCGCCGGGGGGACCCCGAGCCGGGCCCCGCGCCCCCGCCCAGCCCCGCCGGAGGAAGCGGCTTTACCTGCTCGCCGGGGGTTGAGCGCGGCTGCCAGCCCGGGGCTCATGGCGGTGCGGGAGGTGCGTGTGTGTGCGCGGTAGCGCCGGGAAACTCCGATCCAGCGCGGCTCTCAAAGTCCCGCAGCCAAAGCCCAACTAATCCTTTCGGGAACAACTCCGAGGACCGAGCGCGCAGGCCGCCCGGCGGACATCCTTCCCGGGCAGCCGAGCCCCCCCTCCCCGCTCCCCACAAGATGGTTCCCTGGGAGGAGAGAAAAAGAGAGAGGGGTGTGCGTGTGTGCGAGCGGGCGTGGGGAGAGCGGCGGCCGCGAAGCGCTAATAAAGCAGCAGCAGGACAAAGAAAACCATGTGCGGCGGCAGCGGCGAGCCAGGGGCAGCGGCTCCGCGGCGGCAACTCCGGGTCCGGGGCGGTGCGGCCCCTCCTGCCAACGCGCCTCCCTCCGCGGGTTCCAGCTGCAGCGGGCAGCGCGTCCCTTCCTTCGGGCGGCTTTTTATTTTTTTCTTCTGCTTTTTAGGTTTTTTGAGGGGTGATTTTTTTTGTTTTTTTTTTGGTTTTTTTTTTAAAAAGTCATGCCCGTCCTCTCCGGAGACAAAGCGGGCTCCCGCCGGAGCACTGTCCCTCCCGCCGTCCAGGGCTCGCTGCAGCCGCGCTCAGGTGAATTCCATCGGGGAGAGCCAGCGGCCCGGTCCCACTTCCTCTGGCCCCGTCCAAACAACCTCGCAAGCCTGTAATCCCCAGGGGGGCGGCCGCTCCGCTCCGCGCTGCTCCACCCGGCCCGGCTGCGGGCTCGCCGGCCAGACCCCTCGCTGCCGCCCGGGCGCTCCGCACTGCGCGGCGCTCCGAGAGCCGCTTCCCACCCGGCCAACGCCGCCAGCTCCGCCCTCTCCCCGCCCGCCCCGCCCCGCCCAGCTCCGCCGAGCCCGGCTCCGCTCCGCGGGGGGGCCGGGGGAGCCTCCGCGGGAGGCGGGTTCCCCGCGCCGCGGCTCGGCCAGACCGGCGGTGCCTCGGCCCACGGCGGCGGGGCCGCTCCGCGGGGTTGGGGGGGGACCCGTTCGCGGCCGCGGAGCCGGCCCCCAGTCCCCGGAGATCGGAGTGTCAGTCGCTAAAGCTCCGCGGGAGGCGACACGACTGAAAGCATCCATTTTTTAAACTTTTTTTTAAATTCCCGACAGGGTGGCCCACACAGAGACTTCCAACTGTTGGTAAAGTTGTTGTAGCTCCTGGAGACACAGGGGTCTGGGGCCACGGCTCCTACGCTTGCAGAGACTCGCTTGATTCTAGTTCAAGCACCAAACATTACTGTCAACGGATCTCTTAGTCACTGTAGGCTTTCCTTAAGCACCGCACACCATTAGGAATAGCCACTGCAGAAAATAAATGCACAGATACATTATTATATAAATGATCATTCACTGCAGCACGGCAGCAAGAGCCAAATGGTGTCTTCTATAAACCAGACTGCTGTGAAGATGAGAGGCAGTTACGCTCATTGGCTTGGACGAGATGTTTCCTGGGAAATGGAGAGGAGCTAAGGTAGGTCTTACAGGCTCACAAGGCCATGCCCAGGGAGCGTCTTCAAGATTGGAAATCTTGAAATTGGTTTCAAATCAATAACGGGCTAATGGAATTAAACTCCAGTGGGCTCCACTCGGATTTAAGCTAAATCCTCAGAAATGGGGTTGACAAACCCTACTGGCCTTAACCCCTGCAGCAAAGCTCAGCCTGGAGGAGGTGATTCTCCAAAGGAACAGACAGAACTACCCACACCAGCCCCTAAAGAAAAGCAGAGCAGCAGCTACAGGTGCGTGGTTGGAGGCAGGAGAAGCTTCACGCACCCGAAATCCATGGGGAAAGTGAAAAGACACGCTCATGTCCTGGGCCAGCTCTGAGCTCGCCGTGGGGACAGGGCATGGAGGGTATGAAGAGTGACTGAGGTGGGCACAGGGACCTGGTGCAGCCACCCACCCACCAGGGCAGCGGCTCCAGGCCCTGCCCGCAGCAAACAGCCCAGCGGGACAGGGGTTCTGAACTGTCCACACAAGGAGTAACGCTCTGCTTAGGGAAAAACCCCCTGGGAAACCTTCCTACCAATTACTCATGTAGAACTACAGCCTTTTATGCAAATATTTCTCACTCATTCCTTATTCCATCACTGTATGACCCATTTAAGAACAGTCTTCCTCCTCAGCATTACAGCCTGGCTTTTCCAAAATTCATATTTGAGGTACAGCTGCATTGACTGCCGCGGTTTCCACTGGGACAGCCACATGACGGGAATGACAATGATAAGCAGGAGGCAAACACATCCACTACAGCCCCCAATTCAGCCCACGGCTGTGAACACTACAGTGCTTTTGCTACGTGTCTCATCAGGACAGAGAAGACTTTGGTAAAACTGTGACAAATCGTGGCCAACTTCAGATGCTGGTTACAGCAATGGAAATAAGAGCTCTTCAAAGCTGCCCACCTTAGCAGGGTCATCCCTGGATGTCTATAACACATCTGAGCATGGACTTTGGCTGTTAGAATTTCACAGGTTTCTGCATCTCCTAATAAATACATATTGCAAAAGAATCACACTGTGCTGTCAGAGAGGTGGTTTCCATCTCCTCCTCTAGAAACCCAACATAGATGGCTTCACGTCTGGTTTCTAGAATAAACAGTGGAGAGTGGCCAAGAGCCATCGCAGCCCATCAGCTATTTCATGAGCTCAGCCAAAGAAATGGATGGCTTGAGTGCACTTCTCAGTCTTCACCAAGGAAAACAAAAACAAAGGCATTAAAATGGCACAGTGTTCTCTGCACAAGAACCGGAGGAGTCGGGGGCGGCACGGACAGCGAGGCTGTACCTGGACAAAGAATTAAATGCATAACATTTAGGTGTGGCAGCTCATCTATTCTATGAGCACTTTGGTCAAGACTTTCCACATCTCAGCATGGTAAGAACAGGTCTAATTAAAGCCTAGGCTCCTCAAAAGACTTTAATTTGATAAATTTAGCCTGGATTAAACTGCAGACTTGTCTGCACTGGATTTTTCAAGCGTTAACCACACGCCACACCTGAAATCTCAGCATACACAAAATCAGAAATGCATTTACCTACCCATCTCCCTAGGGCTGTTAAGGCTTATTGGCAGGGCTGTGGGCCTCATTATGTTCATTATTCGTGCCTTAGAGATAAGTAGAGGACCTCTGTTTTCCTACTGGAACATTATACATGCACGAAATGCGTTTTATAATTCCAAATGAGAAGTTTGGAGTTTAGGAATTCACCCAAAGCCAAATTAAATCAAAGAAAAAAAACCCCCAAAAAGCAGCTCTGTCTCCTAATGATTTCAATGGCCTTTGGATCGAGCTTCCCTCTCTCTTGACAGCAACACTTTCCTGTGGTTTAGGATATGCCTGGATAGGTTTTTGAAACCTTCTGTCTCTTATCTATGTGGGACCTTGCCAGAATGTTTTCATCTGTCTGTGGTCTCTGTCAGCGTCGACATTTGTTTCTGCCACAACAACAGCCAAATGAAGTGCGCTGAACTTGGATCAAAAGTGATTTCAAGATCTCTCACTCTCTGAAAGAGGTTTTCGGATCCAAGCATTTTATGAAAATGACCTAAAGCCGCCTAGACAGCCAGCAGAGAAGCAGGCATTTGTTTCCAAGTCAGAGAGTAATTCCAAAGAAGAATTACCCATCTCTGGCACAAGGAGGAAACGAATATTGAAATTACAGCAGATTATATTGGATTAAATTATTGATGGCAAACCTCACCTCACCTGGAAGGTTCTGCAGCTTTTTCCTGGCAATGTGAAAACTGCAGGTTCCAATTCTTTGGTATTCTGTGGAAGACTGGAAACATTTATGTTTCCATTAAGTTGCTAATCTTTCCAGAAGACACAGCGGTGTCTGAGTTCGGAGCGTGATTACGATGTCTTATAAAGTCTCCCATAACACTTTGAAAACATACATAATTTTGCCCATTTCTGGAGAAGAGATGCAGACTCTTTTCCCTAAGAAAATAATTTATGGAGCTATCAGCAGAGTTTTATGACTTTGAACAGCAAGCCATGGCATAACGTCCCGCCCAGAAAGTACTTAAAACTCTAATGCTTTAAAGAGGTTCAAGAAAGGACCTGTTCTTGAGTGTGACCTAAACAACAACAAAATCACTGCTGGTTTATGCCAGAAGAAGTAGCAACAGATGTAGTAACAGTAAATGGTGGCAAGGCCGGGCTGTGGGCCTGGGTGTGCGTGCAGCATCGGCTCCTTTTAGAAGGAAACAGAAGTGCTGGGGCTATGGAACATCACTGGGTACGTTCTCAATGCAAGCACAGCTTTTCATTTGACAAAGCAGAAAACTTCCGCCAGAGCGTATTAATGACAGTGCAACTTTTTTTATTATTTTTATTTTTCTGCAGCATTTGCAAAACTAAAGCACTTTGTAATCCTTTCTTTTATGCAGAACAGATTGCAGTTTTAAGCAGAGGCCCATAAACTGCAGGTTCAAAGAAACCTGAAACTGAATTAGCATAAAAGCTGGAATTCTCATTTAGAGGAACAGCAAGGCAACTGCTCTGCAGGCAGTTTTATGATTTTGGTTTCAAATGGAAACAAAGATAAAAAGTGGGGCTCAGGGAACAATAGGGCTGCTCTCTATTCCCTATCCTTGTGGGCCTCATCCTATAAAATACTAAGTGGTTTCCACTGCTTCTGAGGACAGAATTCGGGCCAGTTTTGCACATCTGGAGGAGGTTTTGATAATTTCTGAACCCCTTTGCTGCACTATACTGCTGTCCTACAAGTATGAAGCCATTTCTCCCCGAGCCTTCTCCAAACAGCGCGAAATCTTTGGGGTGAACACCACAGTCGTCTTCCCTTCCCTCTGCCAACCGTGAAGAGTGAGAATCCACAAACTGACTATTACTTTTCAACCAGAAAATACATGCATTTTATCTCTTCTTCCGGATACCTTCCTGTGGTTTGAATTCTGAATTACTAAATATATGACGGAACATGGTTTAGCTCCTAGAGACCTCACTGGGCTCTTGAGCTGCTACCTGCGCTCCGGTGTAACAGGGACTGTTTGTAAGATCCTATCCCTTGAGTAAGAAGATACAATAGGAACTCTTCCCCATCCACTAGCACTCCTGTGAGTGCACTTCATAGCTGCACCGCTTCTCAGCTGTGGCCATTATCCTCCCCTAATTTCTGCCTGCTAGCAGGTTCTGCAACTGACGTAGTATTTCAAATTACTTTGTCTGTCAATATCTGGGTACTGAATCAACTAATGAGAGAGAAATATTTGCCATTCTCTTCTTCTCAGTCAGAAGAAGAGACTTTCTTATCGCTGAATAAAGCATCCATTATTGCGTGCCGTAATCCCATTCTGTCGTTCTGGTCATTTTTAGTCCAGAAAATGCTGAATCAGCACCATAAGCCAATCAAGTAATTTCTTTCATTTTCTAACATTCAAGCAAAATAATGAAAATCACAAGTCATTTGATGAGGAGAATATAGGACAGAAATCTCTTCTTCCAAGGATAATTTTCAAAGAGGTTTGCCAAGTAAAGCAATGCTACTGCAGAAACGTGCAGCTAATGTTGGGTCTCTTCTGCTGAAGAGATAAATTCCATTTTTGACTGTCATCTCATATTTAGATAGTACATTATGAACAATAAATCTGTACGTTTAGCCAGCTTCTAAACAGTGCAAAGACATTAACTTGGCAAAAGAATGACCATTACTTTGATGAATGAAACATTCCCCTAAAATATTCATGCACAATATGACAACATCCAATTGATAACCAAAAAAACCCCCACCCCGCTGCACATTTAAATAACCGAGATGTATATGAGAGAAACTGAATAACATACATAAGAGGAGTTATTATGGCACTGTTAGGAGAACCAACAAATGAAAAAAAAAGCTTGATAAATATTTTCCATAACAAAACACAATTGGTTTCAGTGGGATCCAGCTCTGTTTCTCATTAGTTATCCTTCACTTGTCAGACAAGTTCCATATTTCACTGAAACCCGCTGAGTATTCTTTATAGTTTGCCGGGGAAAGTGGCTATACATTTAGCACATTCCCTTTGTGCTGTGTGTTTTCACAGGTCTTTCTTTAAAACACACTATACGTGCTTTTGCTCCTTTCCCTTAGGATGGTGGGTTTCGACATCCAAGAAGAGTTTAAAAGCAGGTAACAAGTCATCACTTTTGAAGCTGCCGAGCAGCTGAAGAGGTGCAATAGCCCCAGCAGCCATTATCAGCGCCTGCCAGGGTGCCAGCGCATCGAGGGAGATGATAAAGCACTCAGCTGACACCAGAAAAATAATCATTCTCCCTCTCCTGCACCACCCCCTTTTTCACAAGGAGGCTTTTTACACTCATTAAATGCAACCTTATCTCTGAAAGACTGCAATCCTCAGCAAATGACAAGTGTGCCTAATCTCATTTTCTGACAAGCGATTCTGACAGCACCTTCCTTTTGATTTCTAAGACACGTAGCTAGACATATATTAATCTGTCAGTCATCGCCCCTAGGAAGGATGGAAAAAAAAAGGAGAGACGGAGATGAACATTTGTGAATGTGAAGGGAACAAGGCAAGAAAGGACTAAGGGTCCTTTTCTGGCTATTTTTAAGCGACGCGACCGTGCTTCTCACTGTGGCACCCAAGCAGCAGAGCCGCAGACCGACGTGTCTGCACAGGTGGACTGGCACACGTTTTACTGAAGGGATGAGTCTGGCCCAGCAGCTGCAGCCTCCGAGTCAGCTGTGGGTGTATTTTCAGGTTTTCCCTGGTGTGGAAGGCAGTTGGACTCTAATTTCACTTCTCTACGCCTCAATTTTCAGCACTGGCTATAAAAGCGTTGCATAAAATCCAAGTGTTATTGTCACCATGGTGGTTTTTTTAGTTACAGACATGGGACTTCCCAGTACTAGTACTATAAAACCTTGGGCCTTAATTCCAAATTTACAGATTATGAAGTGTTCTGCAATAATACTTCTTTTGCAGCAAGAAACGTGTTGTTGTTCCAGTCACCATAAGCCCCCCGAGGTTTGACAGCCAGCCTGGACGGAAGAAGTTAGCAGGGATGGGCAAAGACAGGCTGGGTAAAAGCATCAAATTGTTGTCAGGTCCTAAAAATTCTGTATTAATGCTCAACGTGCTCTAAACTGGAAGTGTTTAGTATGACACTGTGGCCTGGCAAGGCGCAAACAGGAGTGGTTTACCAAGACTGAGTCAAGGTGCATTTTGAGGCTGTAAAATGGAAGGAATTCCAAGACCTCCCAGCTACAATATGAGAAGATGTGTTTAAAAAATGGGAGCGTTATGGGGCCCTAACACTAAGGGGGAAATTGGTCCAACTCACATGGATTTGCCACTCAGCAAGTGCGCAAAATATGGGCGCGTTATGTGTGATGTGTGACACACGTGGCGAGCACAGGGACGCGGGCGGGAGGAGGAGGCTGGGAAGCAGCTACAAAGCTGCAAAGGGATGTAAAATAAGTGAGATTCTACAAACGGGACCCAAAGGAGGACAACCGATTAAATGAGGTGGGAGGCAGCACTCTTCATCTTACACAGACCTATTAGTTATGTTCCTCATAAACACGCCTTCTCCAACTTAGCATGTGAGTCATATTAATATTCCTACCCACCAAATGCTAAATTAGAGTAAATTATCCGGCTTTACCATCTACCATTTGCTCGCTGACCAGTTTGCACTTGCAGAGAGCCTCCCCGCGGCTCCCAGCTTGGCTCGCTTTGGTACCCTCAGCTAAGAGCTACTCACCAGCTCCTCTCCCTTCCGCTGGGTAATATTAAAGTATTGGGAGAAACTTTATTGTTCATAATGGGATAAGAAAAAAAAAATCAAATGAAAGCAAAGTACAAAGGGGCTCAAATCCAATGCTTTAAAGCGATGCCATTTTCATAGTAATACAGTCATTAAGTACTTGTTTGATGGTGCAAAAAGTAGGCCAAGATCTTTGCTAATACATTTTATTAATCAATACCTGCGCTAGAAGATGGGAACAATTAAAGTTTTCCTCCTCGCTCAGACAAAGCAGCATAAAGCTTGTGATCTACTTAAGGAGCCCGCCACTCAATGGAAAGATGAAAAGACTTCTTTAGTTTTACTTAAGAGCTGAAATGATGTTAATACTCCAAGTGTTGGGGATTTGGTTCTTAGAAAGACAGTAAATTAGCGGTGGCAGGAAAGCCGCCTGCTGTCGCCCAGTCCCCTTCCTCGCGTTTCCACACCGATGTCATCGCAACTGGAAAACTCACAAATACATTCTGGAGTTCACCGAGCCTGAAAATAACACTGGAGATACTTCCTTTGCCGTGCAGAACACTTTAATAAACAAGCCTAGCAAAACGCACATCTACTGCCGATGTGCCTTATAAGGATAAATGTAAACCTGACACTTGCATCTTTTACGTTTATGCCATCTTTTTTATTAAAAAACCCTGATTTTCTGGTTGCATCTAAGCTTCAGGATGTAAAAAAAAAAAGGCGTAGACAGACCAAGTCTCCTCCCACGCGGTAAAGCAGTGGGGGGACCAGGCAGCTCACTGTGCCGACCTGTGGCTCGGGGAAGGCCGGACTTCTCTCACAGTGAGGGGTGCTCATCAAATAAGAGAAAACTGCCACAAACCTGCCCAAAGTGCAGCTGTCCCTGGGAGACAGGGTCCTGGGAGACAGTGCTCTGTCCCTGTAGCAGGGGCCACCATCACCCAAGGGACAACACTAACCCCTTTTCCACCTCTTGGGACCTCCAAAAATGCACCTTGGCCATCATGCTGGTGGGCTACAGGCCATCGGTGCGGGCAGATCTCCACTGCGCTGCCCCACTTGGCTTTTCGGGCTCCAGAAAAAGCTCCTGTTAGAGGTCGCATGGGATGAGGTGCAGCACAAGCACATGGGAGGAGAAACTCCTTGCAACAGGCAGGACAGTGAACAGGAGACAACGGGTTTGGTTATTTCCTGCTCCTCAGGGGAGGAACATCCAATGAGACAAATGCAGGTAGAGTCAAAAACAGAACATTGCCCGGTTTCATCTGCTATTTGATCCTCTGGTGAGAGCAGAACCTCATCCAGGACCTCGCAGCCTTCTGCTATGGAACGAAAGGGTCCATCATGCAGATGTGCTGAGCATACAGCACCAGAGAAAGGACGGACACAATGTTGTGTTTAAAACAAATAGCTTTTTCGTATGATCATTAACAGAAATACAAACGCAAACGACCATTTAATTTGTATCATGAGAACTAATGAAGCTAATGTTGCAGCCAAAAGAGACAACTTCTCCTTGGTCATCATTTTGGAACCGCTGGAGGTGGATTCATGTCATATAGTTGACCCCTTGTTGTAAATTTGCAGCCTGGTTTCACTCAGCATTAAGCCTACCAGGCACCTCGCTGTTTCTAACCCACTTGTCAAAATTATGTGAGGGCCTCACTAATATTTTCTTCAAGGCTCCCAATTTTGATGTGCATCTTCACCTGGGATTGCAGAAGACTGTTCCAAATGCTGCGACAAGTCATGGTACTCCAACCAAAAGGTGGACAACAAAATAAGCTGATGGATTCTGCTCTAGTCCACCCTCCATCCCCACATCCAAATCTCTCAAAGAGTCCAGATCTAAAGTCCTCTGGAAAAACAAAATCCTTCTCACACAGGAAACAATTTTTACTAGCTCTCAAAACCCTATTTTTCTTTCATTTAAGATTCTAACAAAACCGAATTTCTTCCTCTCTCAAGCTCCCTTGATCTCCTTCACTTTCAGCTGCCACATAAAGTCAATTGGCTGCACCCCTCTGCTTGATAAAGACTTGCCAAATGTTCTGATGTATCTTTAATGAGGAGGCAGATGAGACATCGTCCAACAAGGTGCTGAACACTTTGACCCTAAGCTAGCAAAGCACTTAAATATCTGTTTAACTTTAAGCAAAAAGAAGTCCTTTTGAAGCTTTCTGGCATTCAAACTTAAACGCTATTTTATAAATTTTGCAGGATTAGGGCCAGAGCCTTTGCAAGGTTGAACCACAGCTTCTGAGAAAGCAAAGACGTGAGAAATACACAGGTAGGGAGAGCCAGGACTGTGGAGGTTCAAGATTAATTATGGAAAGTCCCTCTATTATTAATTAATGTGTCAGCCATGTTCCATGCAATACTGTGTGTATTGTTACTGTGCTAGCGGGAGCAGGCAGGTTTATTTTCTGTTGTAATGTAACGTTTCATAAACGGGATGGAACACATGAGTGATCTGCAGGATGAAGCTTTGGTGTTGACTTCAAGGTAAATGTCTGAATTTCCAAGAAGAAAGGGACAAATACAAATAAAAATTAATGACAGGAAGGTCATGGAGAGGAAGCCAAAGGAGTAAAATTGCTACCAAAGCCCAGCTGTTGTTCCTGAGATCCAGTTAATCAGTTGATCTCTATCCAGTCTGGATCACTCCAGGCATTACTGGAGAAGGTGTGCTTTGAAAATCTAATATAACATGAGAGTCATGAGGAAACTTTAACTTGTTTTGATAATACATGTTCTGCTCCACACGCAGCTCTAAGAAAGGCTGCCAGATCTTATCACAGTTAGTTATTAATCTATTTGTTCCTATATTTTCCTTTTCCCCCCTTTATTAATAATTCACTTTTCCTAAAGAGGAGCTGATTTAACGTAGAGAAAAAGCTGCGGCATACCAAAACGTGAACGAAAAAATGAGTAAGGAGATAATGTTTGTTTAACTGGGATGGAAGAGTTATTTTAGAAATATTTTATATCATTTAAAAAGCACTGAGTACTATTTTATGCCTCTACCTGAGGAATAAAACTCGTAGTTACGAGTGCAACTGTACATATTTCAGTAGCAAAGTGAGATTGTAACAGATACATAAAAAATTCTTTAAAAAGTAGCTCAAGTAGATTTTTCAATGAAAAACATCGGCAAGCTGAGTTTTAACATAATTCTCAGCATTTCAGTGGAGCAATTTTGTTCATCCATAAAATGCTACAGAAAACAGAGCAGAAATCATCCGTCCTTGCCCCTTGTCACCTCTGTCCTGGCACCTGAGGCCACATTCACGTCTATCTTAGTGCTTCCACAATTTGTAAAATGTATATAATGTATGTGATGCTTGGGGTTTACGTCTACGTATTTAAGCAGTTTTTGCTGATCTATAAATCGCTCCTAAACACACCACAAAAGCCAAAATGTCAAGCATTAGCACGCTGAGCTTTGTCTATAGAATATTACACATAAGATGATAATTAAGGCTTTCTACTTAGCCGCGTGTTGCAATATTATGGTGTGAGGCTCTTTGTATCACCCAGGCCGTACACAGAGGAGAAAGCTATAAAAACCTGCCAGAGCTGGGCTTATTTTAAGAGGCCTTCAGACCAAAAGCCTCATGGCTGCCCTGGGCCTGGCAGGAAAGCTCGCAAGAAGTCACCTGGGCTCCCCATTAAAATACTGTTAGCACATACCAGAGTTTTCGTCGTCTTTTTAGTTCAAACAGTCGTCTGGGAGAGACAAAGAAACAAAGCGCCTGGGTCACTGGAAATTTCTGACAAAGACTTTTCTTCCTGGCGCACACAGGGACAGCCCCACCAACTGTGTCAGGTTCTCCCCCTCCCCAAATGACAAGGCAAAGGTCCTGATTAAAGGCCCTCTGGGGGGGACAAAAGATGGTCCGGGACTTCAAAGTCAACACACTGCTGGATGGCGGGGAGGTCCCTTTTTTCCCCATCTCTCCTTTTAAGCGAAGCTCCCGCTGGCAGCGGAGGGGCTTCTAATTGCATTTCACAGAGCCGGAACAAAACGTGGTCTTGTCTTCCACACAGCAGCGACCCCGGAGGACGCGGGGTGTGATGTGAGGTTTCAGAGCAGGAACAAAAAGAAGTTTATCATGTCAGCAAGCTGTGCAGACGTAATGGTGAAGCCTTTTCAAGATGATTTGCATGTTGTCGCGTTTCTGGATGCGAACGGTGGTGGGTTTTCGTAGAAATGGTGTGGCTGCCTCCCTCCTTGTCGCTTTGAATGTGGGGCATCTGCAAACCCACCCCGTGCAAGAGGGTCGGGGTTTGATCCGGTACACGGCACCAGTGGAAACCGCACACAATTGGAGGTGGTTGCCTTGACCAGCAGAGTGAATTATCTGCTTTTGTGCTGGAGAAAAGGAACGTTTGCTCACTGACCCCGGTCTGGACGTGGAGACACGTTTTGGGAAACTGTAATCTTGATCAAATGACCCCCAGGATGAGCCAAGCTGCCTAATTAAAATTATCCCAGTGTGTCAAGAGCTATGGATCTGTTAAAAGAAAAGGTTTGGCTGAAGCCTGATGGATTTGCTGAAGTACATGAAAGTGGTTTTAGGGGATGCAGAATGGGAAGAAAGATGTAATAAAGGTAATGCCAGGCCAGTGCAGACATGGGGCATGATTGAAATCCAACACAGAAGTACAGTGGAGCCCGGCAGAGTTAGTGCTTGGCCATCTTACCTTCCATTTTTAATGACAAAAAAGGTCTGCGTTAGTATGCATGAATAAAACACTATCTCAGCCACAACCAAAACAAGTCAATAAAGTACTACCCCTTTAACATTTGATAGCCTCTTTTTTTTTTTTCCGCTTCTCTAATGAGATTTGCTTTCTCATTCTTTTTCTTTTGCATTCAAATTTCAATCTGCAACAAATTTTCCACATTACAGGATGAGCCATCTATCTATTTTCCCACATTGCACAGCACTAGACCCAACACAATACATCAAAATCCCTACAAGTAGAGTTTATCCTGTGTTGGCTTTGCCGATGCCAGACAAGAAACCCAACGCTGCCGAGCCCGGAGCTCTCTCTGTGGATGCTCTTGTAAGAGAATTAAACCCAGAATGAGGTTAGTTAGTCACTGCTGATTCATCACGCATTTGAGATTTGGATGAACAAACCGTTCATCCCCAATCCCTTGTATATAGGCCCATGTCTCTAACAGGAATAGGTTTTTCTTTTATTTACTAACTGACAATAGTGGAAAGCCCCATATTCACAACCATATTATAATAAATGCATTATAAATGAGTAAGTAGGAAACAGTAAGGAAATGATGTTTTACTTTTAAATGCTAATTATGGAGCCCTGGTGCAGTTAATGTGTAGGGTGTTCTGTCAATTTTTAATGTTTATGCCAAGTGTAGTCTTCAATTTAACATGAGCTTTTAATCCTTTGAGTACTAAATTGCCTTTTAATGCTTGCAGCACAACATTGTGTTTGCACAAAGTCAGGACTGAAAAATGAATTCAGTACAAGATCTGTGCATGTATGGAGGAGGGAGGAAGTACAAAGGACACGATTTTTTTTTAATGATGTTGTTGGAACCGTACAAGAGGAAGGAACGGCTTTCAGGATATACCTGGCAATTGTTTGCAATGGCAAAAGGCTGCTGCTGATTCAGTATCTCTGTTGAAGCATTTTCGGGCAGAGCTCTTTGAGGCTCAAACAGCATACCCAAAAGCTATACCAAAAATTCATGGTTCACACCCACAAAGGAAACTTCGAGAGAAATAAGGTGAAAAGAATGACTACAAAGAGGTATCTGCATGGTCAGTATGACAAAGTACCTACCAAAGACAGAGAGTTGTTCAACTGGCAGTGCTCAAAAGAAGTGCAAAGAGTAACGATGTTCAGGAAAAGATATGGTACATTGTAATTTGGCTTGGTTTTGCCTTTTTTGCTGGCATACGATAACTGGTTCGAGAGGCAGTTCTCAGCCACCGCACAAAACCCCTGGGGCTGTGGGTGCTCCAACCCAGCCTGGCAAGACTTTTCTGTCCAGGTCTTCAGTAAATGTGCACAGTCAGACTTAGAGGAACGGCTCAGGAGACCACGCTGGGGATGACACATTTTCATAGCACCAAGACACCCACAGCCAGGACAGCGTCCTCGCTCCCTCCTGCTGCAGCCCTGGCCAGAATTTGGCCAAGTGGACGAACCACAACACAAGCTCCATCCTCTTGCTGCCGGCGCCTCGTCCCTCACACACACCGGGATGCGGCAGAGCTAAAGCAGCTTGTGAGGCTAATCCCTATTTATCTCCTTGGCGAACAGACTTTTTAAAATGACACTGTTCGCATGCTTAAAGCTCCAAATTTGACTTTTCTTGACAGCAGCCATCTCAGGAATCCCAATGAGGTTTATTTTTGGCAGTTGAGCCTTCGCAGAGTAAGCGTCGCTGCACGTACAGTTTTCAGCGCACCAACGCAATTCTGCAGAGGAGTAAAACTGGGGACCTGAGGATTTTTGTACATCCTGATAACGCATCCTCAGCTCTTCTCCCAGGTTGGACCCAGAGGGGAAAAGCTAATAAATCCTCTCCTTCCCCACATCTCCACCATCCATAAGGAGATATTTCAGGTATTTGAAAACACCTTTCCTTCTTACTTATTCTAGCACCCCATGTGCAATAACGTGCGTTTGAACACTGTCCACTCCAATTATTTCATTTTATGGGATGAAGTATCTATTTGCTTTTTGGCAATTAGCCTGTCACAGGGAAGGACAGTCAGAGCCAGAAATACAAACAGGGTATATTGCCTTATACTTAAATAATACGGCTTTTATCATGTGGCTGTAAAGGAAAACTCTGCCAATTGAAGGTGGAGTTAGAGCTAACAAATTCAACTGCCACAGGTAAACAGATACCTTTTAAACATTGCTTTGTAAAAAAATGTGGCTGAAATTCATCTACAGGCCTTGCACTGAAAACATGGATGTTGAACTTAGAAGTCTTGCAATGTAAAACCAGCAAAAGCAGCCCTGGGCCCCTTGGGAAGCTGCCGGTGGCACCACCGCTCCCCACCCGGCACCCGAATTGTACATCCTAGGATGCATTTCTCTGAATGTGCCTTGGGAGATGATTACACCCATTTGCAGAAATAGTAATACTGCAGAGCAAAGGTGGGAAAACATGTGTTTGGGAACTCTCCCATATCTTTATCCGGCGTGTTGCCTCACTAATGGCATCCAGCTAAACCTCCCGGCTTTGAGAAGTGGGGGAGGACCAGGAAACCACACAGCGTAGACCTTTTATTTTTTCTTGTCATTACACTGTTTTCGTTAAGTCAACTACTTCAGGCTTGGTGCTCAGAGGCTCTTAGGCCCAGGTTTAACTCATCTCACCGAGATGCTGAACACCCTGGCCCCAGTCTAACTAAACTGGTTTTTCTGTACTGAATAGAAGTGACAGATAGCTATAACACCACCATACTTTAAAGAACCAATAAAGTATAATCCATACTTTAAAGGACCAAATATAGGTCCTCATTTGCTCTGTGGCTTTGATCTGGTGATTTAATTTATGCAGATAAAAGTGAATTAGATGACAGAGAGGGGAGAAAAGCAGATTCCACAGTTACAGCAAAGGCACATCCCGTCCTGCCGCATGTTTTGCTTTGCCTGACCTTTCCAAGCCCTCCTCCTCATAAGTATTTTTCCCTTCCCCCCCCGCCCCTCCATGTTTTTTAATCTTATCAGTCAAGGCGCATTCTTCTCTTTTCCTTTCTATGCCATTGAGGTGTCTATGCCAGATCTTGTTCATTAATGTTTTGAGGCATCTTTTGTATTACTTCCATATCTTGATGTTATCTAAAGCTTTTTATACAGTAAGAGAGAAATTACAAGGTTTATAATTTCCCGTCATACATGGAACAAAAATGATAAAGCATGAAATTGCTGAGCTGTGACTGATTTTGCATAAAAACTCAACTTCCATCAGGCTACAGCGGAGATGCGGTTGGTTTTGGTCTGTGCAAGTAGAACTGTATGCATCTGTTTGTGTATGTATACGTAATTAGAAACTTTTATATTTATTTAAACATCAAATACATCACACTTGGGTGAAAAGCAATGTTAAACCACCAGATAAAACTGTTCTGAGAGGATGCAGCATGTCTGCGGTAGATGTGGAATGACACTGGAATTTTGTACAACACCAACAGCTCTTCAATAGGTCCTGTCTGGACAGGCAGGTGAGCGAAGGGTTTCACTTTACCCGCATCTGCAAAATTGAGCTGGAGGAATAATCACTCAGCAAGAAACTTCCAGTTCTTGGTGCACCTGCCTAAGGCAAAAGCGCCACAGCACCAGCTTTACTCCTGGGCTTTCAAGTACATCTTGCTCCTGAGCAGGCTGCAGACCCAGCAGCTCCCATTGCTGCCTGGGCCTCCCTGGAGAACCCGAGCAACCCGGGTTGTGGAGCATCCGAGCACCACTCTGCTCCCGAACTCACAGGAAATGGAGAAAGCTCAGCATCTCTGAGGAACGGAGGAGATAAGGCCAAAGTCACTCAAAGAACAGCAGCAACTCAGGTATCAGATGGATATGGCAACGCACAATCAGCCTCTTGAAACGCCGATGGAGCTGTGCTCCTTCTGACGTCCTACTGAAGACTAAATGACATGAAATCTTTCAAATGAGTAATCATTCACCTAGTATCTTCTACACTACTGGTGTTCAGACAATTACAAATGCTTCGGTGGTGCCAGGGTCCCCATCCCAGATGTCTGGGACACCCCGAGGTCAACCCTGTGTCCGGGGCCAGGTTACGCAGCCCGGTGCCGCAGTGCTAAGAGGCCCTGCAGTGTGCCACAAACCCACGGCTGAGGAGTTGAAAGAAACATTTTCATTGTGGGAGTTGTCCATAAAGCCCGATTCCTCTCCCTAAGCCAGGATTTCAGAGAATACAATGTTCCAGTCGCATTGCCCTGGCATTTCATGTGGCTGGCAAGCGCTGCTCTCTCCCCATCCCCTTTCCAGATGCCTTAAATGTCCAAGTCCCTCAGTTCAAGATTCTCTGCCATTCATCTCTACAGCACACCAGACAACGCTAAGCCTTTAATAAAAGATATATTTTAAAAGTGTTAATTTAAAGGTATATAAAATATTTGTGCCATGGCCTGGCCACATGACGCAGCACAGCAGGTGACTCGGCCTTGAGGCAGGCTGTAACTCCGGACAGCGCGGCTGTTATTTTACAACAGCTTTTCAGCGTCACATCAATCCCCACCACACACACACGTGTGTGTCTGTTCCCTGGGCTGATCTCCACCTGTGGAGCACAGGGCCGGGGCAGAAGGCATCACACACCTTGCACACCGGCACCGAGACGGAACGTTGCTCCATGCCGTGCTCACGGACCAGAGAGGGCACCAGGGAAGCAGCTGGCGTTTTGCTTCACATAGCGTAACCTTCAGTTCAGGGTTCCCAGACAAGCTGGCCACCAGCTCAAATCCTATTTCGCCTTGGCAGTGTTCGGGTTTCCAGGTAAAGAGCCCTGAGGGGCTGGAAGACCCGCCTGGTAACACCACGCACTAGTTAAGTTGCACCACGCTGCAAATCAACCCGTATTTAAGTGTATGCACATACAAATAGTCTTAGAAAGCACATACTCTGCTACGGTAGTATCTTTCAAAAGCTGCGAATTTTACTAAATCATTTTAACTGCCCTAGTTTTGAATGAAGTACAAATATTGTGTGCAAGAAATAAAGAAATACGGCCGGTGTTCTAAGAGCACATAGCGCACACAAAGCGGAGCAGGCCTGCGTGGCTGAAACACAGGGGCTGCTTGCGTTTCTCAAAGATTTTAAGCTGTCAACTTGTTTTAGTGAATATAATAAGGGAACTTAAATCATATAACAGCAGATTTTGATCTCTGTTGGTGTAGAGCAAGTCTGGAAGTCACGTGAGCTCAGGAAAGACAAGAGGAAGTATGGGAGTGCAAAGGAGATTAATCAGAGCCCAATGGAACCCCGCATTTCCCTTATGCCAGCCTGGTATATAGACTAGAAGTCTATAAATTTCTTTAAAAAAATTATCACTGAGAAGTTCAGATATTGGATTTTTATGTTATTGCATTGCCTAAGAGCCTTGGTTATGAACTTCGGTTCTGGATGTCTGAAATAAAAAGACAATCCCTGCCTTAGAGTTGCACATTGCATCTACTAAAGCATTCATTGCCCAGCTGAATCCAGGCTAATGCATTGCATTTATTTCCTAAAAGCGTTCACAGGAGAAATAACAGAGCAAACAAAATAAACCCTAATGTTACACGCGAATTAAATATATGCAGTCCTTTACTACTTGGTATTTTCCACCTTCGCTATTCATAAAAAGCAAGGAAGAGAGGCAGAAGTTTCTTTACTCGTAATGATGAGTGAAGGCTGGATTCTTAACTCCGTGATCCTTTGGAAATTGCCTGTGTCTATTATATACCGAGAGTCAGCACCCCAGTCTGTTAAACTGTCACACCTCTTGTTCGGGTTTCTCCTATAATAATCTCCTCCCTGCTCAACCCCAGATAACACAATACATTTCCTCTTTGACTTTCTGAGCTTATTTGCACACGTAGCCATCCATAAGCAGCTTTAAATATGTATTACACTACAGCAAAAACCCCTGTGGCCCACCAAGTAGTGGGCTGGAAAACCAGTTTAGATTCGCAAAGAAGCTGGTATTAAAATCCCCAAGGACTTAGCAGTTCAGCCTGTCACGCGTTTTAAGACCTGTGAATAATAAAGGAGCACTGGTAATTTTACTAAAAAATGAAATTCCATCATTTCTGCAGAATAAACAAAAACAAGGCAATGCATTAGCTATGCAATACTTCTCAGCACCGTGGTTGGAATGCATCATTAAAGACAGATTTTCCCCATGAAAAGTATTTTTAAAAAGTGATAAATACACAAAACTTTACCTATACTTTTCATTTCCTTCCCACATCCTCTCTGTGGGAGGTAGACTCACATTAAGTTGGTATAGCAAATTCCTCCAGCTCCAGGAAGCTGGAGTCCTATTTCTTACGGCTCACGTATTGTATATTGTGCTCTAAACCAGATCCTACCTGCGAGTGTAAAATTTGGGAGGATAAATCTATGATGTTTCACACATTTTAGAAATGAAAGTAAGAAGAGTTAGAATGTAATATCTCACTGTTGGTACATGAAGTTCATGTACACATTTCCAGGTCCCAAGGCACATAGTAAGAACAATTCCCTTATTTTTCTCTCTTGAAAGAGCTGTTTTATTACAAAATGCAGCTGGATTTGTCTATGGTCAAATCTGAGAAAAATATGGCTTTATTAGCTAAATGAGGAACTGTTTTTGAAGAAGCAGCATAGCACTGTGCAAGTTAATGTGCAAATTGATGTGGATAACATCTTTACTGGCCTACAGTTGTGACACAGCAGCGTCCTCTTGTCCCTGTTCCAGTGAAGGGAAATATCACCAGTGACGTGAGGAAGGAACAAACCGCTGCTGGGTATCCCCACTGCCAGCATGGTGGTGCCCTAAGGAAAGCAAAACAAGCCCTGACATCCAAATCAAACATCGGAGTGCTGAAGGATGGTATTAAAACAAGAGAAATACAAAGCAACAGCTACAGTCAGAAAGGCACGGCCAAGTCTCCTTCCAGCCTCCTCCAAGGACAGGGTACCAAAAGCTTCCTATTGCCTTTGACTATTTCTCAAAAAAATACTATAAAACAATGGGATTGAGTCTTCTCTCTATTAGGCTGCTTTAAATTATGAGCCATTCTGACCAAAATTATGGCATTGCACTGGTGTAAATGAGAAGACAGCTAGATATCAGAGGTATAACATTAAACTGGGCACGGCATCCAAACAATACTACTATATTAATTAACAGAATGCATACGTGACTGATATTATTCAGGTCATTGCAACAGGCTCTCAGCCTTTGAAAGACACAGAATGACAGAAGACAGCTGCAAAATATCCATCCACCACGCACGGCCACCGACCTCCCCGGCACCGCGCTCGGGATGAACCCGACCCAGCCGGGGCTGCCAGGAGAGTTGTCAATTAAGCCTTGTAGACAAGTCACCGGATTCTCGGGAACACACGGCTCCGGCAAAGGATACCGCAAGGTTACCAATAAAAGACAAGTCCTAAGGGTAATATTGAAGAGCCGTTCCTCGGTCGGTAGCTGCTTCCTGCTGCAGAATGTCACTCACACAGAAAGTCACGACGCCTTGATCGGCTTCACAATTCCCCATCAGTTCTCCAGCTGCTTGGCTAATAAGATATTATTACCTCCTTTGTGTTTCCATTTCCAACCCTCTCTCTCTTCTTCTCTGGCAAGGTTGCTGTAAAAGGACTCAGTAATGATTCCTATCTAAATATTTCACTTGCCATACAAAGGTCTGTATTTTGCATACCGTGGAACTTTTGTTGCTTTGTCTTTCGACAAAAAGCTCCCCAGGCTTCTGGGAATAAATACTGATAATTGTACCCAGCCTCAACAGAGCGGGTTGTATATTAAACCACACAAAATTGGATTCAAATGTAGTGATTGTTGAGGATGTGACTTCAACACACCCAAGCCCTGAAGAAACAGGTCTGGGAACCTCCACTTCAGGCTTGAGGTCACAGCAGCAGATCTTTCTGTGCCCCACAGACACCCCGGCCAGACACTCGCACCAGAGCTCGGCACTGGGCTCCTGGTCCCACGGAATCACCTCTTCATTGGGGATCCCCCTTGCTGCAAGCACAGGAGGGAAAGGAACATTCCACATAACATTTGCCATTGGCGAGCATCTTCTACAGACATTAGCAGGCATATTGCCATTAAATTCCTTGGGAGAACACGCAGGTCAGTGCTAAAAGCTTTAGAAAAATCTTATTTTTTGACTTAAACTCCTACTTCACATGTGTGCAGAACGCCAAGATTTCAACTTTGCCAAAATTAGAGGAGAATAAACTTCAGATTTCCAAAGCCAGGCAAATTGTTGCGATTCATTTTTCCCCCCAGTTCACTAACAAGACGGACCTGGTGCCTTTAAAGTCTCCTGCAAAGGTAAGATCCCCTGGCTCTGAACCACTTTTCCTGTATTTGAAGAGCACGTTCACCACCAAACAACCGCCTCTTGTTGAGCAGACATTCAACTCTGCCTAACATTTAAACCAGCCCCTGGAGCAGGGCCTGAGCGATCAGTGCAGCACATTGTGCTGTGACATAGGCGGGTGCGCAGGGGAATGCCCTGCTGGGTCCGCACAGCCCCGCGCCATGCCGCCGAGACGCCAACAAAGGCGGCTTTTTCTCAGCAGGACGTGTTAGCTCGGGCACGCTGCCACGGCTGCCCGGTGCTGCAGGTAACTGGATGCAGTGTAGACAAGCCTAATGTGGTTTCATATGGAAATGAGTGGTAAATTATTAATATTAATAACATCTATAAACAACTGGTGACAACTTCAAGTGGCTTATTGTGTCGTACGCACAAGGCATCTGTTCATTATCATTTACAAGACACTCCTGATATACACGACAATTTACCCAAGTATCGTGCCGGCACATTCCGCTCTGAATTTCAGCGTTAAACACCGAGGTGCTAACAACATCCGAGAGGTCGGCGCTGACAAAACCACTGTGTACGTACAGGAGTGCGAGTCCCCGGTGCCCGTGTCCTTCACCGACGACCGGCGCCGGAGCGATGAGCTTCTCACCAGCGCATCACCGGCATCTGGATTTTGCCGCTCTATGAGGTCACAGAGAATTGCATCGGGGGAATGTGTCTAATTCAGAGAGGGCCTGATTCTCGCTGGAAGCCAGACACCTGAGAGCTATTTGACGTCTGTGTGATGGTTTAAGGCCCAAAGGAAAGTTCCTCCAGCACAGCGACTAACCCATAAGAAAAGGTTGCGAGAGGGGAAAGGCAAATGAAGGTGTAAGTACAGGATTCTGAAAAGCACCACTATAAGTTTATTATGTCAAAGAGGGAGTAAGCCGTGATGTTACAATTTTTCTGTCAAGGACAGTGATAAAAAACTGTCCTCACTCTGAGCTCTGGGATTTACAGCACAGGTTTCCAACCTCCAGAGGCTAATTATTTCCAGTCATCCTGCAGTGCACCCTGGGCGATGCTCTATGAAGTTAGCTTCATGTGGTTGAACACCCGTTACTTCATTGGCCTCTTGCTGTCATGATGCAAAGACGGACTAGTACTTCACGTAGCAATTTTTAAATAGAAGTGGATGATTTTTCAAGTAATTATTAGCAAAAACGTCAAACAGAAAGGCAGAGGCTGGCTATCCTACTGAGAGGAACCACTGAGGCAGAAAATATGTGCCAGAGTATATAGCCGGAGCTGCACTGAGCTTGCTGTCAGACAATGCATTTTATCGAACTGGAAACACAATACCAGGCTGCCTACAATACCCTCCTTTAATGAGGTGGCCTGAGCCGCCATGCTCTGCTGTATTCAAATAAACACAGTAGCTTTTCAGCAACTGATTTTAATCTCATTTCCTGATTTGAGAAGGGCCCGGGAAACCCAACACTTTCAAAAAACCTGTTTTTCAGTTGTTGTTGGCAACCTCATCTACTCCCTTCAAAGGACAAGTTAATGGTATCTAAACAGATAACAGCGATACTGCGGTGAGCGAGGGAGCTGCTCCTCTCTCTTTCACAAAGACCGATTCTCAAACTACCAGATGTTTCCTTCATCTTTTGGAAAAGAAAAAAAATAATCTTGAGACCTTCACTGCAGGAAGGTTGGTGATTACAACACCGAGAGCACGGATCAGCGCCGTGGTAGGAGAACAGCTCTGCAGTAGAGGATTGCAAAGGCCATCTACAGTGGCCAGACCCCATCCCTTCCTCTGAGCAGGTGCTCCCATGAGCTATGAGCAATATCCACACTGGACATTACTTCATTCAATTGCACACAGACAAGAAGAACGATCTTTTGAGGTTAAAACACCAGTATACAGCTACAGAACAATCTACGTATTTCTGCTGTGTTATTAAATCCGCCTAAGGCACAATCCCCCAATGTGTAAAGGGAGAAAACAGTTAATCCTTCTGCTGTCTTACTTTCTCGGGTAACTTTGCAAGTATTTGTGGACACAGACCAGTCCTTTTTTTGTGTTTAAGAATGGTACCTCAAGGCAATCTGTACAATCACACTGCACATAAACAATGGCAGTGCTCTCTCATCAGATGGTCACCAAGCACTGGTCATATCTCACCCTTCTGTTCTGTACTGGGCCACATATAAAACCTAAAATAGAAACCTCTCCGGTCTTTGGGGGCATTAAGACACAGGTCAAACCACATGACAAAACCCCATCCAAGTAGATTTAGGAATAAAGATAAAGTAATTTTATTTTTGTAAAAGGCTGCAGGAATTAGGAGGAAATAAACTCAACCCCACATATAGTTGCAATAAAGCTTATCACACACATCTGCAGAAGGCGGGCAAGTCAAAGGTGCAGCCACATGCACGCCCCAGCAATCCAGCTGTGCCACATCTGGGGTTTCAGAGTCAGCCTGCATGGGAGTCAGGTCAGACTGGGTGTTCCAAATACCTGTGTATCTGCAGAAATATCTAAGCTACAAGAAATGCACCACACAGCTGCTCAGCTCATTAACAGTATCCTCTTTGAAGCTACATCCAATTTTAGCAACTGAAATGCTATAGGTGGTTTAGGCTGGTAAACAGAAAGCAAAGCCAGGCCTTTAATGACTGTCCAGTTCATGACACAGTTAAAGGAATCTTATTGCCATTAAAGCCCGCTTAGCAAGTTTGAATATACGGCATTGCTTAACTCACTGTTAAGCCACTGTATTTAAAGTGACAGAAAAAACTGTGGGAACATCCTTATTTTTCTAAAGAATAGCTGGTTTTGATTCAACAAAAGTCTGCTCCCACGCGACCTGAGCGAGACCAAACACTCCAACTGAAACAAGTGTCCATAAAGACAGAACTGTTTTAATGACTTCTTTTCAATCTACACCTTATATTAGTCCTAAAACAAGCTTTAAGAGGTTTCTATTGTTGATTTTCTCAGTACATTCATAGTTTATTTTTACAACACAGATTTACAGGGTATTGTCCATCTGCAGGAAGATCACGCAGGTACCTCAACAGCTGCTGGACACAGATGCCTGAGAGGAAAAGCAGATGCCAGTCCAAATGTTTCTGAGGATTTGACTTAGGATCACTTACAAGTTTGGCCCTCCAAAGTTATCTCAGGATGGGTTAGCAATGTCCTTCTGGGAAGGAGACGTACATCTTTCAAAGTGGCTTGACCCAACTGGGGAAGATGTTGGAAAACAGCTGGTCTTTCTCATCTGGCCCAGCCACCAGGCATGGCTCACACGCAAGGGAAGAAGTCTGTCCCCGCCTTTCAACTGACATGTTCGTCGCTCACGGCAATACGTCAAGAGAGATACCATGAAAATGAATGATTCCAGGTTTGAGTTGCCCACTCTGGGCATGAATGAGGATGTGGGACGCGTCTGGAGCCCTCACTCCTGCCTCCCCAGGACCAGCATCTCCAGTCCCTGGGCTCCCTCCTGGTGTGACCACCCTCCGGTTTGGGAAAGAAAACCCAACCGAAGCAAAGGCTGAGGAACAGCAAAAATCAGGCAAAGCAGGCAAGCTAAGAGCTACTTGCAACTTACGACAAAGCATAAATTTCTCAAAAGCCCATAAACAATTCAAACATACAACATTTTAGTGAAGCCAGTGGGACCAGGTACTTGGGTTAGTCACAGCATGTTGCTAGAAAAGTTACTGCAAGTCAGCTTGGTGGTGCTTTCTTGGGAAACTGATTGCTACGAACACAGATCCCAGGTTTTACATTAGGGACATACATGAGTTTTCCACAGAAGGAAGGAGCAAAAAACCAAGTTTCCTTCTCAACAGTGATGGTACATTGGGAAAAAAAGTGAAAACCACACAAGGCTCAGCTCTTCACATTATTACATTTTTTAAATGAAAATGACAACAAACGAGCATGCCCATGGCAAACTAACCACTCCCTGAGCCGCAGAGGGTCCCTGGCACCATCCATTTGAAGTCTGTCATTTAGCAAACCTCCTCTTCTTCCCTGCACTTTCTGGATACAAGTCCCAGACCTCTCACATCTCATGTATCAAAGAAGTAAGCTGGGGAGGAAACTGTCAGACAAGTCTGACTCAGATTCCACCCTAATCTCAGTGACACAGAGAGAGCTAACACCTTTCTGCAGAGGCAAACTGATGGCTTATAACTGGAATGATCTGGGCGTGTTCCTCCCAGGAACGGTCCTAATGCAACGCACCAAAAGCCTCCAACAAAAGCCAGACTCAGTTTCTAGGGAACGGCATAAGAGCTGGGGCTCTTTAGTTTGGAGAAGAGGAGACTGAGGGGTGACCTTATTAATGTTTATAAATATATAAAGGGTGAGTGCCACGAGGATGGAGTCAGGCTCTTCTCAGTGGCAAACAATGATAGGACAAGGGGCAATGGGATCAAGCTGGAACACAAGAGGTTCCACTTAAATTTGTGAAAGAACTTCTTCTCAGTGAGGGTAACAGAGCACTGGAACAGGCTACCCAGGGAGGTTGTGGAGTTTCCTTCCCTGGAGACATTCAAAGCCCGCCTGGACACCTTCCTGTGCGACCTCACCTAGGCGTTCCTGCTCCAGCAGGGGGATTGGACTGGATGATCTTTTGAGGTCCCTTCCAATCCCAAACATACTGTGATACTGTGATACTGTGAACACACGGGCTGGCACACTCCTCTGAACCTGCTCTGCTTTCTACCACTAGTGGCTCCAAGATTTCTTCGGTCAAGGATGTCAACTTTGTATTTAAAGTTTTCTGCAGATTTTTCTTCAAAACAGCTGTCCCCTGACCATCAGGCAGGTTTGCCACGCTCAGTCGAACTTCACTCTATAATGTGTTTTTCCTACAAAACTCTACTTTTACAACATTTATGGCTGCATAACTACAACTGAAGTAAAACAAAGAGAAGGAAATTATGAAGTTCTGTCTTACATTCAGTTGTGTTGTCTGATAAATGTATGAAAATATCTGGAAAACCCTAAGCAGAAGACCAAGAAAGCTGAGGCTGTGGTGGTCAGTGCTGCCTGTGGAGGTGGCCAACGGAAGGGGAGACCAGTGGACAGGCACCTCCATCCCCAAGTGATTAATTATTTATGGGAGATGCTTTTTCTTGCTGACCCGGGCTCTTCCTGCCTGCAGCAGGTAACAGCTGCTGCTTTGCACTCACATCTTCCGATATATTTTGTTAATACTATACAATCCTCAGAAAATCTTGAGATGAGGGTCAATTTATAGAGTATTTGTTTCACTGAAGAACATGCCAAGGCAAAGAGAAGTCAATAGATGAACTGGGTCAAGAGGCAGATATTAGGATTCTCAGGTTCTTTGGTGAACAAAGGTGGGATTGCAGAGGGGTGAGCAGATCCCCAAGGGCTCAGAGCTGCCGCTTGCAATGCAACAACCACCTTCACTTAGATGTACGCCCAGGTCTCAGGAGGCTTCCTCTCCAATAGACAACCCCTAAAACTATTCCTGTCCAGAACTGGGACTCTACAGCAAAGTCTCTTCCCAGTCCGCGTGACCCCGTGGTGCAGCACAGCACACTCGGACGCCGCTGGAACGCTCCAAGGAAAGCTGTAACAGCCACAGAAACTCACACAAGGATGTCTTCGGCTTGGGCATGTACAGAACCGTCAATCTGGATAAGAGAAAGGACTTAGTGTTTGAATGACATCAACCATCCTTGTCAGGATCGTGATGTTCACAGGCAGCTGACCTGAAAAGCAAAATACGCCCTTGACATAGGACCCAAGCAAATGTGAAGGCAGTTCTACTGAGAGCAGGAATGAAGTAAACTCTTCCTGACAGGGCTTAGGAAAGGGGTAAGAAATGAAGTGGTTTGTACTGTCCTGTTAGTTAAAACCCATTGGACTTGGCTTCCACCTCCTTGCAGACGGCTGCTGATGCAAAGGGTGGTATTTGCCTGCAATCCTTCCCTGGGAAGTAATTAGTTTCCATTTAGAGGGATGACAAATTGATCAGGCAGGAATCTCACTGAGCTCTGAATTGAAGCTAAACTGTGATAGCTACAGCTCTGGCAAGTTGGGTTTGTAAGTCTGTCAATGCATTTTACAGTTTCAAAATTCAATCACCCAACAGCAGGAAAGACATTGGGCTAAAAAAAAAAAAAAACAACAAGAAGAAGAAGTGGGGGGAGAAGCACCAAAGCCTCCACTTCCTCCTGCAAGTTCATTATCGCCTCTCTAAAGCATGACGGTGGTGTGAAATGGGTTAGACGCACGGATGCCTCTGTTAACGGCCAAAGAAAAAAAAGTCGCACATCATTAGGAATGGAATAAACGATACCGAGGCACAGAGCAGAAATGATTTGATTAGCAATTTCCAGTTTTGAAAAGACCTGGAAGAGAACCAAATGACTATACAGAAGGTGTGATGGAGTTCTTAATTGCTGTAACTGCACAGGGAGACTCGATGATTTGTGACATATAATACAGCACAGTACGCTAACGCTAATAACTGTTAATTAACTGCAGCAATGATATACTCTCAAAATGCACATACAAGTTACCATAATTTCTAGATTAAAAGCTGCAACGTCGAAGCTAAAGGCAGAGGGAAGGCAGCACAGAGGGAGGGTGGGGGAAGAGAAGAAAGTGAAGAGGGAAACAGAGTTTTTCCTTATTTCCACCCCTCCTTTGACATCTTGCCCAGAGCAAAGTGGACAGAAAGCACTAGGAAAAAGAAAAATAATACTCCTGTTGAAATGCGAAACGGTTCCTGAATGAACCTCTCCCTCCAGAGCAGCAGTTATTAATTCTGAAAGACTGTTGTTGCACCAGGCCATCTGGCTGCGCCGTAAAGAGTTCAGTAGCTGCTGCTGAGCTCAGATTCCTGTTGGATCCCGTTCGCCCCAGCGACATTATTCACTCGCAAATGTTATCGCACCATTTCCCCCCGCCCCCATCGCCGCTGTTTGTGAGTCGCTTTATTTATTCGCAGGCAGTTCGTTGCCCGGTGCAAAAATGACTCTGCCAGGAGCCCCCGGGAACCCAAGAGCCAGCACCCTCACACAAGAGATGCTCGGGAGCTTGTTTGGCTCTCCTGCCAATAGTGCCGGGTGTCAGGCTGGAAGGCGACACTTTGCAAAAGCTGCTGGACCGACAGCCTGGGACTGGCGGCTTCTGTTTATCCCCAGCAGGCAGGGCACAGCCACGCTCCCTCATGGGATGGGACTCACACGCTACCGATTAGCTGTCCAGAACCGCTAAAACATTTTCTCTTTCAGATCAATAGTAATACAGAGGAGGGCAAGCCAGGTATCAGGCGTGCGAGGCGGAAGGCTGAGCCTGATCTTCCCGCAGAGCTGCTAGCCAGCCCCCACCAAAAAATACATCTCTTGGCACGTTTCCCCTCCCAAGTTCTTTCAAACACAACCGATCTGTAGACAGGTTATTTAAATGGTACAGTCAGGCTAATCTTGTACCAAGCCCACCACAGCAATTACCCTGTGGATGGGAGAGCTAACGGGCTTTGTTCTTCCCTCGCTGCCTCCATTGGAACACGCTCCTCCTGGATGGCCTCCAAAGGGGAATTAAGTGAACCGGTCTCTGCGCCGCAGTGGGATGAGTTCAAATCTAATCCCTGCAGCAAATGGTGGAAAAACAGACAAGAAACACACAAACCAACCCAAATGTCTCCATTTCGTAGCATCGGTGTTCACTACCGCACACTGGGATACAATGGATGCTGAAGATAAGAATGCAAGCGCAGAACAAGAGAAAAAAAGGACTAACAGACTCGCTCAGCCTCTATATCCTCCGCGTTCGCACCAACGCAGCGTGTTGAGAGCATGTGTGAAGTCTATCTATCATTTTAACAGTGAAGTGCCTTGAAAAATATTAAGGGTAAACCTCGCTGTCATTCCAACATATGGCAAGACACTGAAATATAGACATATCTCGAAGAAACTGGAGAATTTGCACGAATGCTTTCTTTGACTGAAGAGCACATTGGTTCTGTATCTTTTAGTTTTTTTGTCCACTTCCTCCTTCTCCAGTGTTCTTTTCTACTCCAGTTTCTTCCAAGCTAATAGACCAATCCTCCTTCAACACCCTCAGTAACATGATACACATGTTTAGAGTGGAAAGAAAGAAAAAACAATAAGGTTATATTTATGTCCCAATAAAAGAATTAGCTTCTATCTACCAAAAAAAATATATATATATTTTTAATTTTAGGCACGAGAGACTTGAGCTACCAGTCTCTACAGTCCTATCCCTTCCCTGGCTGTACAGCCGTCATGGATTGGTACCTCACATTGCCTTCTCCAGCACTCTGCCCAAATGTAAATAGCCCACAGATTGGGGTTTTTATCATTTACCTTGGCAGCAGAATGACACTGCTGGGACAGTCCTTTCCCTTTCCACACCTCTGTTTCTTCAAGGGCTCCTAAGCTGTCACATCACTCCCAATTCTGCTCCCGTGACCGCAGCCTCTAAATAATATTGCGTTTTCTTTACCGCCTAACACAGAGCTTTAAAACCGATTTAAATCTGAAATGAATGCTGCGAATATCGGTCCATACGCAAGACAGACATTTAATAACCCCCACGGGAAAGAAAAGCTTCTGAAACTGCTAAAATGCATCCTGTGGGGATGTCAGCCTGCAGTGAAGGATTCTTAAAGACTTTTTGTGTGACAGCATCACACCCTCTGAGAGTCCCAGGTGCCATTGGGGGGAGGAGGAGACTACAGCACACTTGAAGAATTTGAGAATAATCAGCCTCAGGTATTAATGTTTTGGTTTAAGATGTAAAAGACAAGACATTGAAACTGCCTGATTTCCAGAAAAGGGGGTGTTAAAAACAGGCAAAGCTGCCAGTTCAATTCCATACCCTCTTTTTGAAAGGACGCTGGTGCTCGTGCAATCCTGTGCGTTATACACGATTAACAACAGGTCCCAGCGATGCGATGGGAAGGTGGCAGCCAAAAGGCTGGATGGGCTTCTCAGCTACACTGGAAGCAACTCTCAACATTATTCCCACCCTGCAGCCTTTCAACAGCCCCTCTCACAGCCCTTTCCCTTCAGTCCCACAGAGACCTCTGTCCCAGATGTATGTGACACCACTAATTTCACTGAAAAAAACCCGCCATTTTTCATATCTGATGGGAAATTGGAGGTAAAGGGAGTCTCCTTTCAGGTCTTTCCCACTCTAAATCTGGGCTTTGTCTCAGCACTACAAAAACAGAGTTTGAATAGGTCAGCTTGGCACCCGCCCCTATGCAAGGGGGAATTAGGCTTTCCAGCTTGCATTTTTTGCTTTTGAAATGTTTCCCCCATAATTAGAAGCAAATTTTTTTGTCACAAGATGAAATTCCTTCGAGCAAAAAAACCCAAAGCAAAGTCTATGTATTACTTGCTTCTCACTTTAAGCCGTAGTTTTCCTGAAGATTAACTGCCTGATATAACCTGAGCCAGGGTTAAGGGCAGGACTGCCCTCTGAGCCCGAGTTGGGGTTTTCTCACCACCAGACTGTGACAAACCCCTTGAGATCTCCCAGCTTGTCCACAGGTTTTTCTGGTTACCCCCAGGACTGGAAAAATCCTTCTGTGCTGGCTCCTGGGAGAAAAACCTCTCGACCACTGGACACCAGCAGGGACCCTCCAACTTGTACCTTGGGACAATAATCTGTGTGAATATATATATTTACCTCTTCATCTATGGCTTTATTGAACTTTTCTCTTCTGCTTATTGTAAACACCTATTTCTGCTTGCCTTAAGCTTGGCTGGAGATCAGGTTGATTTGAAGGAGGAGAAGGAAGCAGTTTGTCCCCAGGAACTGGGCTGATCTCTGAACAGGAGCATTGGGACACTGCCACTGGAGTCCAAGGCACCCAGCACAGCCTCCGGAGGATTTAAAGGATAACATGTGCATCCCCAGGGGCCAATGCGACAGCTGGTATCGCCGGGGGCGGCAGAGGCAGGATGTCTCGAGGGCACACAGCGAGTCTCCCACAGCATCCTCACAGCTGAACTGAGGGAGTGCGGTCTGGACAAGCAGGTAGTGAGGTGGACTGGGAACTGGCTGAAGGGAAGAAGCCAGAGAGTCGTGGTCAGTGGGGCAGAGTCCAGTTGGAGGCCTGGATCCAGTGCAGTGCCTCAGGGGTCAGTACTGGGGCCGGTATTATTCAATATATTCATCAACGATCTGGACGAGGGAATAGAGTGCACTATCAGCAAGTTTGCTGATGACACCAAGCTGGGAGGAGTGGTTGACACTGGAAGCTGTGCTGCCATCCAGAGACCTGGACAGGCTGGAGAGTTGGGCAGGGAACAATTCAATGAAATATAACAAGGGCAAGTGTAGAGTCTTGAATCTGGGTAGGAACAACCTCAGGTTCCAGTATAAGTTGGGGAATGACCTATTAGAGAGCAGCGTATGGGAAAGGGACCTGGGGGTCCTGGGGACAGCAGGGTGACCATGAGCCAGCACTGGGCCCTTGTGGCCAGGAAGGCCAATGGTACCTGGGGTGGATTAGAAGGGGGGTGGTCAGTAGGTCAGAGAGGTTCTCCTGCCCCTCTACTCTGCCCTGGGGAGACCCCCTCTGGAATGTTGTGTCCAGTTGTGGCCCCTCAGTTCCAGAAGGACAGGGAACTGCTGGAGAGAGTCCAGTGCAGGGCAACAAAGATGCTGAAGGGAGTGGAGCATCTCCCGTGTGAGGAAAGGCTGAGGGAGCTGGGGCTCTGGAGCTGGAGAAGAGGAGACTGAGGGGTGACCTCATTAATGTTTACAGATATATAAAGGGTGAGTGTCAGGAGGATGGAGCCAGGCTCTTCTTGATGACAACCAATGATAGGACAAGGGGTAATGGGTTCAAACTGGAACACAGGAGGTTCCACTTAAATTTGAGAAGAAAATTCTTCCTGGTGAGGGTGTCAGAGCCTGGCCCAGGCTGCCCAGGGAGGTTGTGGAGTCTCCTTCTCTGCAGACATTCAAACCCGCCTGGACACCTTCCTGTGGAACCTCAGCTGGGTGTTCCTGCTCTGGCGGGGGGATTGCACTGGATGAGCTTCTGAGGTCCCTTCCCATCCCTGACATTCTGTGATTCTGTGATTCAGCGACAACACCTGCACCCCACGCACTGTGACAGAGCTCATCCCGTGGGTGCCCCACCAAATCCCATCGACCGGCAACAGCAGCTCGACGGGAGCTTGGCTGTTCCCTTGTCCTTCCCACCTCCTGCTCCCGATCCTGCCTTCAGGCCTAGGCCGTCTCCTGGGCTAAAGCCTTTGTCTTGCCAGCTCTTGGCCTGGGCTTTGTGCCCAACCTTTGGTCACACCTGCTAAATATTCTTCTGGTTTCTCAGCTTCCCTCTGGCCCTGGCTGTAACGCAGGGTCTATCCCCATCCTAACCCTGGGAGGGACCATCTCTGTCTTGGTCATGTTGCACTTGAGCTCTGCCCAGGGACTAATTTCATCACGATATCTCAGCTGATGTGCCAGTGCTTATGCCAAGTGAACATCCTCCCGGGTTGCAGAAGAGCAGCCTGTTCTGGTTGCGTGAAATACATTTTTCCTTCACTTGCTGCCATCACATAGGTATTTTCTGCCCCAGATGGAAACAAATATTTTTTATGAAGATCTGCTTTAACCAAAAGCACATATAAAACAAAAGAGAGAAAAATATTTGAGGTTTGCAGTGGTTGGAATCTACGCGCAGAAAATTAATGCTTTGACATGTCTTTTGCGCTTAATCTTTTGTGGCAACTTTTTTACATTTGTAAGAGTTATGGATTTTAAAAGTCACAGCTAAGATTGCTTAATGAGCATTCACCACCCTGGATGTGGAAGCAAGGCTGATGTGGTTTAGTCAGCTGTTAGCTTTATTGCCTCTCTTCTGTACTAAAAGTGACAAGTTGAACACATTATAGAGAGCTCAGATGTGTTATGTAGATGAAGCCTGCAGCAATATCTGCCTGCTCTCTATTATTTATGATGTCTATATAATACAATGGACTGAGATTTAAGCCATTGTGATGCAGTTTGTTTTCCAGGGTTCTAAAGTACAGCACATTTTACAGAGAATTGCATCTCTGTTACATATTAATCAAATCCATCTTACATGCAGCTCTTACACTGTAAACTAAAGGGAAAGAAAGATTAAAGCTCTTGGCTTTTCCTCAGCTGTCAAGGACTGGCAATAAAATAATAATAAGGGCTTCTAAATAATGTGTGTGTGACAGGCCTTTGCTCAGTTGTACAGTCCTTTATGGAGGTTAACTACAAAATAAGTTCCAGTGAGTGATTGAGAACAGGCGAGTGTGTAAAACCGTAATGCCAAGCCCTGCATAATTCTTTGCAAAGTTCATTTGCAGAAATTCTCCCAACTTGACAAGGCAAAGTTGTTGCTGGTCCAGGCGCTCCGTGGGGTGTGAAGAACTTAACCCCTCCTGCCCCGCTCCCAAACACCGGCCTTCTGAACCAGCTTCAGCTGGAGCCTGTTAAACCAGAAACCTCCACTCCAGCAACAACAGTCTTGCCTTATTTCTTTTTTTTTAAAAAAAATTTATTATGATGGAAGTCACGGGAAAGTTATTTTATTATAAAAATATATAAAACTCTGCAGAGGTCTGTGGTTTTAGATTTTTCTTTTCCATCATTAGCTGGTGTTTGGAAGATCAAGGGCTGGAATTTCTAACAAAAGCCTAAAGCCCTGGAAGTTTTTAAGACGGTATGAATTGTGGAATTTATTGGAGGTTTGGGTTTGGTTTTTTTTTTGCCTTTCCTCCATTGTCTTTTTCTGCCAGGCAACCTTTTAAAAGTTCATACGTCTGCTCTGCCTTATTACCCCTGAGCAGAAGGGCTGAGCAAGCTGCAGATCGCAGGTGGTCGGGATATTTACACTGTGGAGAATACAGGAGTCGGAAGAGACAGTCGAGACCATCCCAAGCCACAGGGACGCTCAACCTGGGACACGGGATTTGTATTTTGGAAAAAGCCACTGGGTGCTTGGCTGTGGGGCTTCACTCGCCCATAAACCAAGCAGTAAAACTGAGTCGTGGTGATTTTAAGATCGCTAACACCAGCAAAGGAGTTGAGGAAATTAAAGGAAGGGCAAACAAATTTTAGGCTTCAGGGCACCATCTGGTTGCTGCAAGGAGCCAGGGAGAATTCGCATCCCCCAGCACACAGCTCAGGGTTACTGAGGGCTCCGCAACATCTCTGCCACCCCCCGCCACAGAAACTGCGTTTGTTTCCTTGCTGATCTAATATGTGAAGGCAAATTCAACGTTTGCTCTCGAAGAATTATCTTAAAATGCTATTATACATTTACCGTGGGTCAGAGTGGTATTTAAGTACACTGTCACGAAAAAAAGATGTTTCCTAGTATTTTCTGTAGTGCATCGGGTCTCTGTTTCCATAGACCCCTTGAAATGCTGGCTGTTGATGTTGCAGCCTGTTTTTCACTGCGATATTCACGCTGTGACTCCCAGGACTCCTCAGGCGCACACAGGTGTTGCAGCACCTGAGCACTTCACAGCTTGAGTGTTACATAGTTTTTTTTTTTTAACTAAAAAAACCCAGCATTTTAAGCCTCAACCTCAATCTAACCAAATTATTTCACAAGGTCCCCACAGTTCAGGTTCATTCTTACTTGCAACCAGCCTCCCACAGTGTACTGCCACTGCCTTTAACAAATTTACTTCTGATTGACACTGCTGCATATGGAAACAAAGCAGCAAGCCTCTTTAGGGTGCCTTGCATACCACAGATTACATCTGGAAAACAGTAAATAACATGAATGCCCGAAGTCCTGAGTTCTCAGGATTTTCGCCTTCCAGTCAGCTGAACCTTTGCAAAGTAAGTGCATCTTTAATCTCCATTCCTGCTGAGTACGCCGCAGATAACTGTAACTCAGTGTACGGCTGTCTTGGCAACTTCTGTGATGTTGGCACTTTTTCTTAAAGCCTCTGAGCCCGCCAGACTCCCAGGGTCAGCCTGGGCTCTAAGCTTCATTTAAATACAGAAAAGGAAATTCTGCACCTCATGATTCCAAGGAAAAGCTTGACCATGCTTGTAGCTCAAAGGAGGCAACTAAGAAAGCTAAGGCCTCCTTAGAACTAAACCTGGTGAGACGGGTCAAGGACAACAGGAAGAGCTTTTTCCAATACGTGGCAGAGGCAATGTAGGCCCACTGGTGAACAAGGTGATTCTGTGAAAACAAAATGGAGAGCCCAGCTTTTAATATTGAAAAAAAAACCCCCTCATTATTTTAATCAAGTCTTCTCATCCCCTCAGGGTTGTCAACATGGAACTTTTCCACTCGCTGGAAGCACCTTACAGCCTCTCGGCCCCATTTACCAGGCCAGGGCCACCTACCAGACAGGAGGCGGCTCTTGGTTCTTCTTGCCAGCCCCTGGCTTCCATCTCAGCTTTTCATTTCCCCAGTAAATGGGGAAAGATCCATTTTGGAAACGGATCAAAGCTCCATTGAGGGAGAAAATGACCCTGCCATCCTAGCAGCTGTGAAACGTTCCTCAGCCCTAACGTGGAAAGTTCTGAGACAAAGCTCGGCGTCAGAGAGCTGCCGTCCCAGTCCAAACTGGTAACTCGGGGACGGTCATTTCCATTTCTGTGTAAGCAACACTTAAAAGGACAAATGAGAGCTAGCCACACAGAGGAGCGGGCTGGTTTCTTTTGCTTTGCTCTACATGGAAAGTGGCCTTCGTGCCACCTGACACTCAGGGATCACTTCTCAGGCTCTGGGAAATGAGCTGGGAAAACACAAGCACAAACCTCCTGTGGTTTATACGTCTGCGTCAGGCGAGCCGTGCAGAATGCAAAGGCAAACCTTTCAATCCTCCCCTCTCCCCAGCCCTGAAAAGCCAGCACAGTGCTCCATTCAGAAGGGGATTTACTGTAGGGTTTGGAAAGCACCAAGTGTTAGACAGGAATCTTGCCCTGACTGAACCTACTTATAAACCCTGACATTAACAGGCAGCGCTGCGGAGAGCCAGCGGCACAGTGCGCGCAGAACAGAGCTGTAAGTCACAGCGCAGGTTTGCTGAATGAGCTTGGGACCAGCTGCATCCCTTTACTCCCTCCATAACACACTGATATGGGCACATTTATTTTCCTGTTGAAGCAGCTCACAGAATAAATGTGCATCCCATCCAAGGGGAGATTACTGCGGGAGCAGATGCATGCTATACTGCAAATAGTAAACTTATGGAGCCCTAATCCAATACAATACGATTTAGTTTCATACAAATCCTCTGAAGAAAGGACCACAAAATGCTTTGCAGGAGCAGAAGGAGGAGCCTTGGGGAGCCCAGCACATCTCAACTCGTGCTGCCAGCCCATCCGTTTGCATGGCCCGTGTCCACTCATCCAGCTGGAACCCAACGCACCCACCTCGGGAGAGACCCTGAGCCTCAACTCCTGAGTGCAAAGTGCTTGGAGATCCCCAGGCAAGCGGGGCTGAGCAGCTATTAACACAGCCGGGACACTTTATTGCACACGTCTGGGTCAGTAACTCCCAGTAGGGCAAACTATACAGGGAGACAAATTACATCTGAAAAAACCCTGAAATTTCATAGCAATAAGGTACAAATTCATGCAGGCTGGTAATGACAAGGCAAAAAAAAAAAAAAAAAGAAATTCAAGGTGGCGGAGGAAGGCGTAATAACCTGGCATTTAGCACTGGCAGCAGAGAAACGCAAATGAGGAGTTTTTAAGGGGTGACCTGAGGCAAGGAACTGGCTCGGGGGAGAGCAGGGAGAGCCATTCCACTTGAACGGGCACAAGAGAAAGATCAGCCCCCAACCGCGGAGTGTTCCGGGAGGAGGAGGAACGAGGAGGCCGAAGGAGCAGGGAGGGGGCGAGACAGTGGAGAGGTGGGATGAGGCAAAGCCACCAGGAGCACACAACCCCAGGAAGACACGTCTTTAATTGAAGATGAACAGTAAGAGGCAAGCAAATTTAATTGGAAATGTAAAGGCTTCCTGTTTTACATCCTTCGCTTTAAATCTTCATTGAGAATCAGCACATGGCATCACAAACAAAATCCCCTCACCAAATGCAGCCCGCTGCAATCTCTGTCTTGCTGGATCTCGCTTTAAATAGTCAATAGCCCAGTGCTATGTCTTGTGCTGATTATTCAAGAGCCATTACTATATCAGTGAATGTCTCTGATTGCATTTAATTCAAGTATGCAATATATTTTGAATTCAACTTGCTCTAGCAGTCCCCAGCTCTCCCTCCTCCAAAGTGTAACAGATCATTTAAAAGCGAGCAGGTCACATCCTGAGCTGTAGGTACTAACCATATCATTTCTTCCTCTCCTAGGGGCTTTAAATCCTGCAACTGCTGCCCTGCCAGCGGGAGAGGTGACCCCACATTTGTCCTGCTCATCGCTGGCTAATAACCATTAGGGACAATGGCGAAGCTCCCACCTGCTGCCCAGGAGGAGTGCAGATCGCTCCCAGCAGGATGCCAGCGCTGAAAGTCTCCTCTCCTCCTCATTACAGGCTTTCGTCGCTCTCACACCCCCAGAAACTACTCAGGAGGGCTCTCAGGGAATTAAAACGCAGTGACAAAGTGGGTCCTACCCCGTTGCAAGTTGGCAAACACGGGTGAGGGCTGAGGCTGCGCTAGCACAGCTCCGCACCCATTAACGTGCAGCCGCGTTGCTTCTTCCCCGTGACAAAGGGTGCAGAAACACAGCGAGGGGAACAAACAGGGACAATCGCACTGAGCTGGCGCAGGTTTAGCACAGGCACACAGCTCATGCACAAGTCAGCTTGTTCTTTGAGGGCAGGTCCCTGGGCCCTTGGCCACGTCTGCACAAACGTGGCTCTGAAACCCCTCGCGCAGGCAGCAGTGCTGGAGGAGCTGCGCCGTGGGACGGCTCCGGGGAAGCGCTGCCATGCTCAGGGCAAGAGGAGCTTCCACCACGACACTTTCAAAACACGCCAGAACACCAACTCTTTGGGGTGCTGATGTTCCCTTGGCAGCACTGCAGCTGCCTGAAGGGGCTGTGCTGCCCTCACAGCAGCGTCAGCCCCACGACAGAGCTTGCGGGGCCTCCGGGCCACAGGTCCTGCTACAAAACCCCCATCTTCAGACCTTTTGCCCTGTCTCTCTGAAAAACACCTCGCACAGCGCGGGCCCTCGAAAGGGAAACAAATCCTGCATCTCTATTTTTTGGTGCAATATGGAGCAGTAGACATAAAAAAAGCAGCAGCTCGGCTCCACTGGAAGATCTTCAGCCGGTATAAATAAGAGGAGGCCGGCGGCGCCGCACCAGCGCACTCCAGCTGAGGCTCCGGCACGAGGTGTATCTGTATTTTCACACCAGCCCATTGTACGTCTCTGCCTCGCGCTTCCCTGAAACAGCAGCAGCCCAGCCCCACACCCCAGTGAAGTATTAACTCATACCGAACACAGTTTGTCTCCGAGGACCCTCTTGGCCCCTTCGTCATCCTGTGCTGACATTTTAATCGCGCTTTTGTGGGAGCCGGCTGGCAGTTTGTCATCAGGAATGGCGCGGCGAGGGGCCAGCGCGGGCTGCTCGCTGTGGCGGCTGCCGAGGGAAGCAGCCCATTCTGACAGACTGAGCAATAATCTGAACTTACTGCACTGAGCCTGTGGGACACCAGCCGGGCCGCTTTATCTTCTTCATTAAAGTGCGCTCAAAAAAAAAATCCATTTTCCTTTAAAGTCTCAGGAACAGATGGAGTAAAATTAATTGCGCCATTAAGTCCCGATAGACAATACCAGAGTGGTTTTCTTTCAACAGTGCATGTGTGTTACAAAGTGCTCTTCGTAAAAGGCAATTACTGCAACATTTGCCATAAAATAAAGGTTGCTTTAATGGGCAATAAACACAGGCTTCAAATTTTGTATGAAATGGGTCTCCAAAGGGCGCTGTTATAGGCAGCTCAAAGGCACAACTGACTTTAGTATTTCTGCTCTGGCTCCAGCTCAGCTAGTTCAGAGAACAATGATTTCCACCCTTGGACATTTTCTGATGGAATTACGTGTGCCGTGGCAGCGCGCGGCCAGGCCCTCCCCGCCACCTTTGGCTGGTGGGGAGATGGTGGCCGGGCCGGTTCCAACGCCGGTTGCCATGAGCTGCGAAGACAGGGACGTGTGGCCGAGGGCCAGGAGGAGGAGGTGGCCCAGGCCAGGGCTGCTGCTTCTGCCCAGCAGAAAATAATAAAGCCCCATTTCCTGACATCAGATCCTCGCCAGTCTGAGTTACCACTGGGTTTGTTTGATGCAGAGCCTGACATATTTATATTTCTTTTTAACATAAAACGCACTGGAAAATGGATACCACATCCTTGCAAATAGAAGGAGGGGACTATAAAAATGTGTGTGGGCAGCGTTCAGAAGACAAGAGACAATGACATTTCTATGCTTTTTGCTCTCTGGGCACTAAAAACCAAAACCAGCCCTTACCCCACTAACTCACCATCAAACGGTTTGTGACGACCCTGCCAAACAGAGCTTCTAAACAGGCTTGTTTGGTGTCCCAACCAGACACAAAACAACGGATCTACATCATCTACACCAAATGGGACATTGTGTTCGTCAACAGCCAGCCTCACCCTGGGAGGAAAGCACTCCATTTACACAGATTTCAGTCCTCCAGAAGCAGGTATGATATTAGCACAGATGCCTTGCAAAACCTGCATGCTCTTCCTGCGATGATCTGCCAAAAATCTCCTTTTTGTGTACGTGTGCGGTTGTCCTGGGTGCAGACACATGCCCACACACTTCTGGGTAAGAAACAGGTTTCTATCTGATTCTGGCTCAGATCTATTTGAATAGGAGGGGAAATAATTTCAATTCATTGTATTTTCACATTCCAGTAATTACAAAGCGAGCATGACATATAAATGATCCATTAATTGAAATATGGGCTCTATGAGCTCCAATATTTATAGTGTAAATCCATATTTAATTAAATAAAGCCAATAATGCTCATTTCAAAGGGAACACATTGAAGTTTTTCATTTAACCATGTAGTGGATGCTGTATGTGCTCATTTCTCATTGACACCTTGTAGAAAACTACCATTGATGAGAGATGTAGGGGGAATACGTGTGGGGGCACAGGTAATGGGAGAACCCCCCCGGACACCGTCCTGTGAGCAATCCCTGCTGCTGGGGGCACTTTCAGTTGCTGTTACTATTCACCATCGCTGCTTCTTGGTAATAGCATCAGTCAGCACCTCTGACTGAGCAGCTTTAATCACCCACTTAATTGCCTTAATCGCCTTTTACATAACTAAGAAATCACAACACTGCAATTGTCTGACTCCGACACACAGTAACATCAGGGGTGTGACATTAATGACGTAATTATATTAATTGCCGGGGGCTAATGTTTCAGGATCTTCAAGTAACAGATGCTAACCCCAAAAACCACCGCTGCTGCTCCCTGGGGACTGGCTGGATACAACAGCAGAGGCGTAGACAAGAGCAAGCACAACAAAATGGGCTTTATCACCCTGAGCACAGAAAGCCCGTGCACCTCTCACTGTCCTGGGTCACTAAACAACCACTCACACACTTCAAGAAAATATATATACCTATATATTGTTTTCTTTGACACCTGATGTTGAAGTTACACTTCCGAGCTCGCTGTGAAAATTAGTGCAGAACTGCAAAAAGCCCCAATTCAGCCGCATAGCCCTGGCAAGGTCAGAGCGCTGTGCCCTCAGTGGACAGAGCACTTGGGACAGTTTTTCGTTATTGTAATCAGACTTGACCACGATGACATCTTCCCTCAGTTGATCAGTATTCCAACACTACTTTCCTTTAAAAGAACTTTGCCCCATTTGCCCTTACAGCACGATCAACCCTCCCTGCTATGGTGCTTATAAACTTCAAATTCCAACGTATTCTCTGTTTCTGCTAGCGGTCAGCTGGCAACATTAACCGCTTTTATTCCCTGCACAACAAGGAGCAGCGTGCATTGGGTGGCTCTGCTCCAACGCAAGCAGATACAAGGTATTTGCATAGGTGCAAGAACATAGAGAACAACAGCCCTCTGCACCCACAGGCACTAATATGGTGTTTGATTGCACAATAATCCCAATTTTAGGGTGGCACTTACCCTGATGAAGAGCCCTGCAGCCTTTTAACTCAAAGGGCTGGTTGTGTAACAACTCACGGTGCCAATGCAGATTTTTAAAGAAAGTTGATGGGCAGGTTTGTCCCAGCAAACTTTACCCCGGAGGAGGCATCATCTGTCATCCCACAGCTCATACGAAGCCATCGGAGAGCACAAAAGCCAACACAAACTTCCATCATGTGCTTTGGCTAAATAGAGAGAAGTGTAACCACATAAATACACCTGACTCGGATCAAATGAATATTGCTGGGATATTCCAGGAACTGTAGTATCACACATCCTGCAATTTTGGCCTTGGCATGTTCATATATCCCCAAACACACTCTAAATACAAGGACCTTGTAGACAGCAATTGAAGAATAACCTTTAGTAAGGCACTGGATCCTCGGTGGCTTCTGCCTCAAATACCTGACTCCAGTTCGTATGGAATCAATGCTGAATTCATTCCTGTGCCTTGATTTACCCTTCCAACACACTCAATTTTCAAAAGCACGCAGTGCAAAGCTAACTCTGTCCTCTTGCGTATCCCCCTGCCCTTGGTGAGACCCCAAGCAAGACCCCAGCGATGATACGATCTAAAGCTTCTCTCAAGCAAGACCCTTGTAGGCTTAGTGCATTGCGTGCACCTAAACACACTAATGCAGCCATCACTCCCCACCAGAAACTCAAAGGTCTAATCCGATGGTGAGCGATGAGCACGTGGCAGTGCCCTGGGTGGCACCGTCCCTCCCAGGGCACAAATTCACTCTGCCAGTTCAGGCCCGTTCAAAACCAGACCCCAGGCCGAGCACACACGAGTACTTCTGTGCCCTTGCAGCCAAGGCGACAGCACGTTTGTTGGTAAAATATTTAAGTGACCTTTGACAATGGATGAGTTCTGAGTGTGGAACAATACCTACAGGTTTAAAAACAAATAAAAAAGAGGGACACGGAATTTTGTGGCCATTACCTGTCCCTCAAGACGGTCTGCCAAGGGGTGGAAATATTCTCATCTGAGGTTTTGATACAGGGAAGGACTAGAAATCACGGATTTCAATAAAGAAATCCCATTGCTTCTTCCAGCCCCATCCTTGCCAACAACACAGCGCAGGAGATGAGCATTTGCCTCTGAAGGTGGCGCACAGCAGTGGATATAGAACTTTAAAAGTAATAAAACCTATTTATGACAACTCCACTATCTCAAGAGCTACAGAGGAGACCTCAGTGCAAGCTGCACGAAGTAAACAAGATGCTAAGAGCTTTCATGGCTTTTCAGTGCTAATGACAATTAATAATAAATGGATACTGCAATGATCCGTTCAGTGAAAGGCTTCACGGGCACACAACGCACATCCTGCACCCTGAGCTCATGGACCACTGACCGAGTGAGAACTGTGGCACCGTAAAAGTTAAGGGAGTAAAATAACTGAAGTGTGTAAGCAAGGTGCCTGAGTACACCTGACATTTAGGCTGAGGATTTAAGCAAAATAAGGTAAGCTTTCAGTTGGTGGCTGTTGCGAGGTTGGCGTTATCTCTCTGCAAAGCCATAGTTGTCTCCAGAGCCTCACACACCTTTCTGGAAAGTACTCCGAGACGCTAAGATGATACAGAGGGAGAAGGTTACCTACTGAAACCCTTGGGTCCTGCAGTTTGCACGCTTAGATTTCAGAGCTTGTTAACGAAGTAAAAGAGTACAGGATCACACGTACAAAAAAAAGCAAAACAAACCTAAATAACATGTGCAAAATTCCCCCCTCTCCAGAAGGGTCTTCACCTTCGCTGTTCTGCATTGCTGAATTCATAGATGTCAAATTCTTTATCCCTAGGAAGCTAATTATAATGAAAGGTCAAAATAAATAGCCGCACTTGTACATAAAGCTGTTGTTAACATAGAGAAGTAGACAACTCCAATTTACAAGCTATTTTCTTGTTATAATTACAGAGCTCCTTTTGCCATTGAGTTTGCAGCCATTTGGTTCAATTATGAACTACAGAGAAGAGAAGGAGGAGGAAGGACAGTCGTGACCCCACACAATGGTGCCTTTCCAGGTATCACACCCGAGTACAGCGAGGATAAGTGAACTTCGGCTCCCATGGGCTTCCTGAAACACTTGCCCGAAAGAAGAAGAAAGATGCTGTGGAGCTGGGCAAGCAGCTCCCAAAGGGTTAAGCAGGGAGCCCATTAGAAATGTCCTTCAGTTCTGTGTCTGTTTTTCCTTACAGAACATTAAGCTCAGTGGGGCAGTCAGAAACCCCTGTGGTGCCCCCATTAAAAAAGATCAAGTCGCACATGTCGATATCACAGCTTCACCCATCCTGTAATTTGTCTGACAGCAGCTAACGCTGCCGGGCCTGGCTGGGGAAGACCAGGCCGCCTCTTAAAGAGAGACCCAAATCCCTTTAAAAAATATATATATATTGTGGTGAGACAAACTGCTTAACGATATAAAGATGCAATAAGCGTTTCTGTCACTCCTCCCCTCCCACTGGAAGCAGGATAAAGCCCAGCACACTACAAAATAATCCCAGTAAAGGCACTGCCAGAGCCCTAACAAAGCACTCTGGTGCAGTCAAAGCATCGTCCTCTTTTTCTCCACCCTCCCCTTTCTCTCTGAAAACCACTCCATTGAGCTAGGTGAAACGTTAATCCATTGGCCTTACTTTGCTGGGAAACCAGAGTTTGAATGAGGCCCAAGGCATAAATGAAATGAGTTTAGTGATCTCAGTTTAATTCTTAATAGGCCACAACAGGCATTGCAGATACAGAAGATACAATATTAGGAAATCAAACCCTTTCAGAATTGTTTTTTCCTTTCAGCTAACGAGGGCCAGGAGAGAATTAATATAGAAACTAAAACCTTAAGCCAACCTAAATAGCTCTCTATCCAGTTCAAGTGCAGGAAGAGCAGGGGAGATGCCGCCTGCGAAGCCCGGGTGGAGGAGCCATCCTGCGGCGCCACAGACGCCGGAAAAGCTGATCTGCAGAAATTTAAGGCCCCATCAAAAGCACGGGGGGATTTTCAGTGACACCTCAGCAGGTTTTGAATCAAGCCTACAAAACTGCATGAAACAGGACTTTGAATAGTCCCACTGAAGCCCAAACTTCAGCGATGTTGGTAGGGTCAGCCCTTTTGTTAAGCGTGTCTTGAAAGCCAGAGATCCCTCCCGATAAGCTGGAGTGGGCGGAAACCAAACCAACCCCTTAACTAGGATGATCCTCAGAAAAAGCAGTGCTAAGGAAGCCGGGTAAAGGGATGCTTCAATCATGTTTACATAGGAATTTTAGTTCCTTTCAGAGTTGCCTTAGCTCCAGTTGCTGCAGTGGATAGATTTACTGGAGGTCTTGGGTGGAAAGTCAAAGCTTTTAAATGAAGATATTTTGCAAACACCTACTGTCAGTACTGAGAAAGATCAATTTTGCTTTGCAGGAGGGTAAGGTGTCACCTTTTCATTCTCAGAAAAAAAGGAAGAAATAATACATAGAGACTGGGAAACAGAGCCTAGAAGAAAAGCAGCAGCAAAACCGCTATTCCGAGATTTAATACAAGTAAAATATTTCTAAGTGCAATTCTGAAGTTCAGCTTTGAACTCATTGTGCATTGAGCCTCATGGAATGACACGGTGGCCGAATTCTGATGGCTGTGTTGAGTTTACATCTTCTCTGTGGTTTCTCCGCACCTCTCCCTGCCGTTTGGCTATGGTCTCATTGCTCTGCGTTTTCCCGTACTCCACACGTCAGGAGCCGACCGTGTGACATCTCGGCAGATCTGCACGACCAGGGGGCTGCAGCTTTCACATCAAAGGCAGCTTTGTCATGTGCCGGGAGTCAATTCCTCCTGCTTCACAAGGGAGGAAAGACCCAGCGCTGCCGGGCGGCTCCTCCATACCCGGTCCCTCTCCTGAGGAGGAACCAGCGGGTGCCCATGTGATGGAGCCCAGGACACCGCAGGGGTGAGCAAGATGCAGAATAAAGGCCAGAGGAAGGCTGAGCAGTCTGCGGGACCAGGTTCCTACCCCAAGGAAACCCACGGCAGCTGATTTCTCTGCAGTCTCACTCATCTCCAGCAGCACTGCCCACACACCCCGCCTGCTCCCAAGCTCCGCATCGCAACCCTCCTTCCCACCCCCAAATCACACACCAAGCACAGCACCACGTCTCCTTTCATCTTTTCCTTGCGAGCCAGTCAATTCAACAAAATCTGTTGCAAAAACCAGCAAACAACAAAAATAAAATCCCCCCATAAGCCCTCAAACACCTCCAGCACAGTTCATTAAGGTAACAAAAAAGCAAAATACGCGGCCTACAGAGTGACACGGACATAAATCCTTCAGGAGGGTGTCTCATCTCACCACACAGAAATCTAATCACCCAACTCACTACACGTCAGGATGGTAAAATACATCTTAGTCTGATGTCTATGCAAGTTCTTCTCTTAAAAGGTGGCAGCAGTGACATATGGGATATCTATCTATCTATTTATCTATATATAGATCTCTCTCTCATATATATATATATATATATATATATATATTTCTCACCCCATCATTTTACGGAACTCCGTGATAATAGCATTTCCAACCTAGTGGCCTAATGAATACATAAAGCAGTGTCCACGGTTACACAAAAGCATTAAAGTTGGCAGTGCGGATGCTCCATTACCATTCAATCCATGATTGCAGCAAGGGAATAAGAATAATTTGAAAGTTTACCTAACAAATTATAGGTATGCTTGACAACGCATTTCTATGACAAATTGCGTTGAGCTAGTATTGAGAAGTCATCTGTGCATCGAGCGTGCTACAGGTTTGACTCCTGCCATTTTTGGTGACGGTAGGAGCTGGAAATGTGCTGCTGAGAGGGAACGTGCTCAGCCCCGACCGCCGGCCGCCCTCCCCGCTTCCCCGAAGGCAGAGATGTTAGAACAGATTATGGGTTCAGCTCAGTCACACCACCGTGGTCTCCAAAGGAGAAACCTTGCAACGCAACCTCAATTTGAAGGGGCAGTTATATATCATAACCTCAACAATGACTACAAATAAAACACAGGAGATGGGTGTTATAGGAAAGACTGAGACACGCTGGGGAATGGAAGGATGGAACGAGGAATTAAGACATAAAAAACACAGTCCAATGTAAAACCAGTAACAGGTTTTTTGGCTGGTACGTTTTTGGACTTTTCAGCCATTTCTATCTGAATAAACCCCTTTTTCTCTTGGCTTTGCTCAGGTCAGTATCCTGCTAGCCTTCATGGAGACACAAAACGTATTTGACCAAAGAACAGGCTTTACATTAACAAAGGTGCAATCCACACCAATAATGTATCCTGCACGTAATGGCCTGGCAGTACTATATTCAAGTATGAGCTTTCTCAAAATTCTTTATTAATGGATCAGATCCTATAAGATATTGTTCCTTAATGTGCTTGAAAGACTCCCATAAATGCACAGAATCTTACCCTCTGCTCTTTGAGCACATGTATTGGACCAATGTTGAGCGTGGCCACGTTAAACCTACACAAAACTACTCTAAAATAGGAGAAAATCAGGAACATCTCAGGCAAGAAACCAGCTCCCTGGGCTCCAGCTCAAGAGCACGTGAACCTACAGCCATCGCGGCTGTCACATCACACCGGGTTGCTATGGAGATAATTGCAATGTCATAACTAAAGGCTAATGTCAGCACCAGGTTTTACAAGGAAATGATTGCATTTTTAATTTGCCCCCAAATTATTGCAACTTCTCCATCAGGAAGAAAATGTGAATTGTAGATTTAATTTTTTGACAGCAACAGAAGAAAACTTTATGCTTTAGGATCTTGAAGTTTTTCTGTCGCTCTGTTTGTTTGAAGCTATTTTTATACGCCACTATATTGAGAAAGGAAGACAGAGTATACACAGGTTACACATCGTTAATAATAATATACCTATATTTTATGATGCATGTGGACATCTATACATTGTCCTCCTACCCTGAGCCTCATTTAGTAACTCTATTTTATTAACAATATTAATCAATAGTTTCAAAATGCTCTCTTGACCTGAGGAGTTGTTAACTTGCTCTCTGGTAAAAACGCATGAAACAAAATGAAATTTCAAATTATCTTCACACTTGCTCAACCATGCTCTCTGCCCTTTGTGCCTCAACCGGCGTGTTCCAAGCTCCCCAGCTAAATCCAGGCCAGCACGGGGCCAAAGTGCTGTTTTCTTTGGGACTAACTTCCAAGTCAATAAGGTTTTGCACAGCTCCAGCCCTTTGGCTGCAGTGACGGGGCCGACGGAAAAGCCAACAACAGCACTAAATTGTAACCTTTGCAAGGTGGAGACCAATTGCATTGTAAAGTGTCATGTGTACCTATGGTGTTATACAGAATCGAAAATAATCAACAGCATCATGATCATAGGAGGAGTTTTATCAAAAACTCTGCTGTGCAGCCCACTCCAAATCCAACAGTCAAAAATATCGTGCAAAGGCAAAAGTGAAGAGATTAAGCAACCTCTATCCCTTCAAAATATAGGCAAGAAAGGATAACGCAAGTGTTCGTCTTAACCTCATTAATATCACCCCTTATACTGAGAAAGTCATGGAGCTGCACTGCGGTATCGATAGCAACAACAGAAAGGAGGAGGAAAGAAAGACAAATGCGGAGAACCTAACTTGGTGTAAAGGAAAACAAAGGAGAAAGGGAACTCTGTTGGAAATATTCCTATTTTCTAATCGTTGGCAACTTTGATGTGTATGGAGGAGAAAATGGTCTAAAACTATAGTAATGTTTAATTCTGCTGAGACAACTACCTTTCTCCTCCCTGGGATTAAAAGTCTTTGCTGCCCAAAGGGAATTCTACGAGACAAGAAGCAGAGTGTTTTCCAAAAAATCAAAATACTCGTGCTTAAGCCTTGATTGTTGTTCAGATTGATTACAGCCAAAATCTGAAGGACATAACACACAAAATACTCACTTACTCTGGCATTTTAATGCCAAGGAATTTATAACCATTGTCAGTACACTAAGGATTATTTGAGTATTAGGAGGATATACATTAAAATGTAATGTATCTGATGTATAAAATGTAATGACTGCTATGAGAGCAGGATCGCACTCGAGTAGACAAGGAGAAGTGGGCTCTGTTGGAAGCAATTTGGTCCGTTTTGGAAAAGCTAGCTGTTAAAATTACAGGCAAATCCCAAAGTGGCTGTTACCACCTACCTTCAGCAAGCTCTGCTTCTTGCCTCCACACCTGTTCTGCCCAAAGCTGCCTCCTTAAGCTTAGCCTAGCAAGTGGCCCCTTCGCCAAGCATTCAGGGCTGAGCACCAAAGCCCTTAGTCCCTTTACACCCCCCAGCTGGGAGATCTCTGAGCAGAACAGTTCTCCTGAAGCATAACATCAGCTTTAAGGACGCCACCACCCCCTCGGAGTCACAACATTGTCTCTTCTGTCTCACATGGGATCACTAAAAGAAAAATGAGCATATTCAGAAAGGTACCAATTAGACAGCACTAAGTACATGACCGAAAAAGAAGGCACAATAGTGTGAAAGTCAGCCAGTAATAAGCAAGCTGTACTTCTGTAATTTCATAGGAAAATCCTTGGGGCACAGCCAGATTCTGAAATAAGAAGGCTGTATTTATAGCAATCAGTTTGGTTTGACATATTTCCCCTAATATGCTAAATTACTCCTTCACTATCATCATAACTTCCCCTCAGTCATTCCTCAGCATCTTTTATTAGGCTGGCCTAAAAGCACTTATCCAGCTTCTCTGGCTGTGACCTCTTTAAAAATGTGTTAATTCTGACAGCAGCCGGCACGCGGGGAGGACGTGCACAGCTCACGATTAACGTGTACAGCTCACGATTAACCTGCCCCGGCTGCCATTGCCTTTCCCAAAGAGCAAGAGGCTGGTTGGCTTCTAACAAGGCTTCACTATTTCTGATCTGTGTCCTTCTGTCCCCTTGCCGTGCGCTCCTCTACCAGCCACCTCACCATCTCCAATCGTTCAGTGCCCAGCAAGGGTGGAAGGGCAGAGCTCTTCCATCAGCCTCGCTTCTCACCAAGAAGAAACGGAGGAGTTGCCCTCAAGGAACTGCAACTTGCCTGCGATTTTGGCTTATGGACGTGTGAACCAAAGACCCTCAGGATTCCCTGAATAATCACCCGACCCTCAGCTTTACAACCACTCCATTGACAATTTTATGGATCACTTGTGCAGTTCATGGTTATACAAAAACACAACTGCTAGATGCATACTTAACAACAATTTGCCCTGATTTCTCATTTGTGGTTTGACGATATCCAGAAGTCCCTCTCAGGATCACAGCTCTGTTGTGTGACACTGCCCACATCTAGAGCAAAACAAAGTCCTTGCCCTGAAGAATTTAAAGTCTGAAAAGGCAAATCTGTTATGATAAAGCATGTCAAATCTAATCACCATCCAGCATCTCCACATGTGCCTCTTCTTGTCCTTCTGCGCCAGCTCCAAAAAGAACATTCATTACAGCCCTGCACAATTCTTCTGTGGCAATCCTGGCTTGCGTGGATAACGCTGTTTAGTATCTCATCAGGTTATTTCATAACAAATATGCTCAGTGATACCTTTATAATGATCTTCTTACAATTGAGCTGTGCTGTCCTGAAAATATTAAATGACAATCGCATAGTTTGGATTTGATTTTTTGAAACCACCTGCATTCTCTCTCACATCAAATAGAGACTTTTCCTGTAGAGCCAGAACTGGAAAAAAAGATAATGTCTTTTTTCACTTTTTTTTAAGGAAGGGGGAGAGGAAATCGCGCTTCTTCAACCTTTTTTTCCTCCTGCTACTCGGGTGCTTGTCTTTAATGAGCAGCTCCAAATGACAGCTTTAATCACTGCCTCTGGCCACTGAAAGAGGCCGCTAATGATAGGAAAGAACAGAGGACCATTTGCATCAATCAGCTCTAGTCTAAATCACTTTTTATGATAATGCATCCAAGCGAAGAAGAACGTCTCTGATGTCTCCTGCATGATGATGTACCACAGTGCTGTCTCCTCATCTCAGACCTCCACATAAATCTCTTAAAGATGCACACACACCCCACCCTGTGCTGCCAGCGCTGGCCCTCGTTTTCTCCACCATTAATGATCTACCACCGGGGCAGAGTCAGGAGAGGTTAAGCAATCAGTTCATTCAGTTTTCACTTTCTGCGGGGAATGCCCACTGCTCCAGGAGAAGGGGAGGGGAACACACAGACAATGCCCGATCTGTCAAACAAACACAATTTAGGATCCGCATAATTCCTGGTTTGCCACCCATTCACATCAGGGGCTGACAGGGGAAAAATACTGAGCAAAATCCGGAGGGTGCTGCTAGTTACAGCATCCCACCTCTTCTACGTGAGAAACCAAAACGCTGCTAAAGCTTTACTCTTGCGAGTATACTTGATTTCCACAGGAGTGCTTTCAAAGAGACTAATCCCATAAGCAGAGATTACCCACCCCCCACCACGGAAGGGTTTATGGGATCAAGCTGCAGTTCTGTAATACTGAAACAAAAGACCCGATCCCGCACAAGACGGTGTCCTGATTAGACACTGGACCGAGACGGAAGATCTGGGCTCAATTTCTGACCCAGCCACCGCCCAAGGTCCCGTGTCTAAAATGGCTCTCTACAAACAGACCTACAGAAACTCCTCATTGCCCCAGACTTCAGCTCTGCATGTACAAAGAAATTCAGTTGCACTGCACATGGGAACTATAGGTATACATACATATTACTATGTAGATATAGCCTACACATGACGTATACAATATATACGCACAGTGCCCTGCACAAACAGACTTTGATTGTAGCTGAACCTGCTGGGTGCTCCTATGAGAAGGCACCAATGCAAAGAAGAATGAGGTCCTAACAGGCCCAGCAGCAACGCTTGGTACGTTGCAAAGGGTCAGTTTTTCAGAAGCTCACACAAGAGATCTCCATGGGAAACCTCAGTGGAAATCCAGGCTGAACCAGGGGCCTAATTGCCTTGGGCTCCTTTGAAGAACCCAGCACGATGTTCTCAGCCTGGCCAAATGGAGTGATCCAGGGGCTGTCTGCAGACTGCTTCTGTGCACCAAGACCGGTGGGATCTGCTGCCCAGACCAGCTTTTATGGGATGGATAATGCCCTCCTGCTGGGTCGCATGTCAAAACAACCTCCTTCTGTCAAAGTGAGCTACGAGATGCAACGGCAGATCTACTAGACTGGATTCACACTGGACACGCATTAATACTTGTTTTATCATTCCCCTTAGCTAAGAGGAAAAAGACAAGATGGTATTAATTTGGAGTTACTCCACTACTAACTGGCATAATGCTGGGTGGAGGAAATTCCACCAGTCTCGCCAGTAAGTGCTTCCTGCATTCAGCCTGATCCTTCGAAACTGCCTAGAGAGGCCAGAGCGAGCAATGCCAAGTACTTCACGCTCCTGTAGTTTTGACTGACGCTTCTCAAGACATGCTCATCGCTTCTCAGGGAGAAAGGAAAAGGTCTCCAAATAGGCAATTTTATTTAATCTACTGATGTCAATAAGAAATTCTTTTGCTTACAGAAACAGCCTAACCTCTGCAGGGCTTAATCTCCTGCAGCAAAGCGGGTTTACAATGCCAGCTAAAGTCACCGGACACTTCTAATCTCCCGATTAAAAACAGGACTGTGATGATTGCATTTATCAGGAGGAAAGGATGGAGGAGAAGGATTTGTTTAGTGGGAGCAAAATACTGACTGAAAATATCGATACAATTCCCTATATGAAGAATCCTTGCAAGACAATTGCCCCTGGAGGAATGCATCAGAGTCTGGTGGATCGTTTGGGCCACACGTGAAAAAATGCCCAAATGAAGTGGGAAAGGCTCCTGGTGAAGCAGAAGACAGCCAGTCTGGTCCCAGTCATCAGATATTACACCAGGGCCCAACAGAGCTGCTGTGAAGCCTCATGATGAGTTCAGTAGGCCTTAGTAAATGAAAATTTAAAGAAAAAAGAAGAGCAGAACAGTATACAACAGCTGTAGCCCTCCTAAGCCTTTCTTTTCAGTAAATGCTTCCCTTGGCGGCTTTATTTCATTTTATTATAATAAACTTCAAAAGGTGTATTTGATCTGCCAGCATGTTTCTCGTTGTCCACCAGGAGTTCATTTCAGCTGTGCAATGTAGCAAATACTGTACATTAGGTTAATTTTCATTTCAGCTGTACAACATACATTATTGTTTCACTGCTTGGCTTAAGTGAACTCCTGGTGGATACAGTCAAAAACATACCGGCAGATCAAATGTACTCTTTGAAGTTTACTATAATGAAACATCCTTGTATATACATATATATAAAGAAAAACAAAACGAAAAAGCCTTTTGGCCTATCCCTCCTAAATGCAAGTAACAAGATTTCACCCTCTCCAGCTTTTACTCCCAGCAGAAGTCACATTATGGGTGAAACAGAAATTAATCTCTCCACTGCACGGCTCAACTTAAATGAACTTGGGGTGGATCATGAACCATATTAGCAGATGCTGTATATGGTGGCTTTAATGTTTAGGCAAGCAAAGTGAAAAAAACTCCACAACTGAAACTAGTGTGACTCAAAGGCAGGATTGGACTCTGAAGTGGATGAACTATCTTTATCTTAATTGCAGGAATATGCTAAATTTAGTTATAAATCTCAGTGACTCAAACATGGCCTTTGAAAATGTCACTGAGAAGAACCGTCCTTGTCACAAGGTCTCCTACAGTTACCCGAGGATCCTTCCCTTGTGGACTTCCATCGGTTCACATGAGTTATCCTTCCGTTTTCTTCATCCCCCAGCTTATCCTGGCTCATTTTACCCAGCCAGTGAACAGTACAACCAACAGAAAGGTCATTAAACTCCACACAGGAAAAGCAGGAACCTCTTACACCAGCTTTACCAGCAGTAGATTGTAACACGGAACTGCATCCAGACTCACACACACCCTTCACCACTTTGGGAGGAGACAACCCTATTGCAATTTCAAGCTACCTTCACTGACTGCAGTTCTTCTGATCTGGGAACACGTACACCCTGCGACTAAACAGAATTTACCAAACAGGATGGGGTCTCCGTAATAAAGTGGTTTCACCAAGAAGTTAGAAAAACTGAATCCTACAAAAGAGCCCAAGGAGGATTAGCCCACGAAGGAAACGGCCGATAGCGTGGTCTCCAATTGTGACAGGCTTTACGTGCCTCCATCACTCTGTTCGGAACTCACAGAGCTGCGCTTTCCTCCCGTTATCATCTTGCCGCCAAGATCCCATTTTGGACAGAGTAATGAGTAGTTGAAACACCCCCCACAGAAAGGAAGAAAAACAAGACACTTTGTGTACACCATTAGTTTTATGCATCTCGGAAGCGCAGTTCTCCGGTTAGAAAATCTCCCACAGCTTTCGGTTCACTTTGAACAAAATGGTGTTGGACTTGTGATGAATAGCTCAGCACAAAATACACTTGGAGGCTTTCCCTTGAATTTTAACTTGGAGTAAATAACCTACAGTGAAGCTAATTGTATTGAAAATTCAGAATATTGAGGAAACGTTACATGTGATAAATATTTACCCTAAAGGAATTCAAAGGGAGTCTGTAACAATTTATTTCTAACCAATACCAAGTAATATTAAATTGCAGGGAAAATGCAGCCCCAAACCCTATATTTTTCCAACTTGCACTAATGATCATTCTTTGTGAAAAATGCCAGACAACAATGTCCTTTAACCATGCAGCTATACACAGCAATGTCGTTTTATACTCTGTGTTAGCATATTTCATCCTAACGTACTCCGCAAAACAACGGATTGATTCTGCTTTCACTTAAATCGGTGTAACTAATTAGACCCAACTAGAATTCCTCCTGATCCTATTCATGTAAACAGTCTTGATGACTTCAGCGGGGCTATTAGCGAAAATAAGGACTCACACAGAGTAAGGATTTATAGGCTCAAATCCTCTATTTGAAGCCTCAGTAAAATGCAGCCAATTCCAACACAGAAGGAGAAAGCTGAGCTGTGCACAGCTTAAGAGCGGAAGAGTGAAAAAGGGGAACACTTTGGCCAAATAAACTGGGAGAAAAATCACGCTTTTGAAAGAGCTGTCAAACAAAAGACCTGGTACTGAGATTTTCAAAATGAGTACCTGGAGAGAGGCTCCGAAGTTCAGAAGGACCCAGTGACATGAGAGGCCGTGAGTGCTCAGCACCCCCCGGCTTCCACCCAAGCACTTGCTTGAGAAAGTTATTTGAGAACACGTTTATCCACACAGGGTTTTTCCTTCAAGCCAAAACTGGTGAGGACATGCGTGGAAATGTAAATGCTTTCATTTTGAGCTTGGCTTAAAAATTCAACATCAGCTTCATGTTTCTAATGAACCAGTTCATCCAGTCCTCTCAGTGCCTACATTCAGTCTGTTGAGCTAATGCTGAAGCAGATGATTATAAAATAAAAGGTTCTTCTAAAAAAAAAGGACGAGAGGGGGGAGAAACTATATTAATCACTACCAGAAAACATCTGGTTTTAAATGAGGTGTTTTTGATCTATACTGTTTGTGATGCAAGAGGAAAGCTTTGCAATCCATATGACAACCAGATCTTCATTTTGTTGGGATTAGGGGTCAGCACGAGGGCCGGGGGGAGGGAGGAGCGGGAAGGCAGCAGGAGAAAGCGATTCCTGTAATGAATGCCAGGACGCTCACCCTATAAACACAACCTGCACAACACGAGCCGCACGTCCACTTCCAACATTTCTGCTGGATTTATAACAGGATAAACCATTTACAAGTTGAAGGTTCCATGTCATTTACAGATACGTGAAAGGTTTCTCTTCAAACATCCTTAATTATACGCAAAGGATGGTTTCAAAACGAAGATGCTGCAAACACAGACACTCACGAATAGTCACTTTACACGTACAGAGACAACAGAAGCCAGCAGAAAGCTTTGCTACTGCTTATCATCTCTGTAGTTGAAACTGTTTTCGAAAGGACAACAACATCGCGGTCCTTCCTAGATGACAGCTGGGCAGACTTGTTCCCTGCCACCAGCAGACCAAGATCAGAATAGACCAAGTTGCCAAGTCCCATTCCTTGAATTTATTTATAAAGTTAAAGGGTCTAAAGAGAAAAAATACAAAGAAAGGGATGTTATTTTACCCAAGAATCACTTCTGAACTCATCCTGCAGCAAGTGAAGGACATCTCGACGTGCAGAGAGCAGCAATATGATGCTGAGAGGTCTCTGCATCGGGTGCTTATTCCACCTTTATCCCGCCGGGCGGCCGCGGCGTTTCAGCTGACAGCGCTTCAGACCACTCCTCTCTAGAGCAACTGGAATTGCCTTTCTGATCCTACAGAATAGAGGGGCTCAAAAGTGCTCAGAGATCCTCCGGTACAGGTGAAAAGTAGTTAGAGTTATATTCCTACAAGTACACTTGTGAACTCGGTAGTTTTGTCTATTTGGTCGGTATGACAGAAAAAACAGAAAAGAAATCTGGTTTAGTTACACATGTAAAGGTTCCTCCCAGCTCTGGATTTTGCGGTAAGCAGGTACCGCAAAAACACGTTTCCTTGTAGGATTTTCTCGCCCATTCCTCTTGTCACCACCTTTCCTTTAGGATTCTCTCTCAGCTTGGCTGACAAATGTTGCCTTAGAAATACCTTTGTATCTTTTTGTTTTTCTGCATCTTCTCACTGCTCACAAGTAATTCAGGAATCACTCCCAACACATGAAAGTCTCAGACCCCAGGAAATTCTGGTCAAATAGGAGAAACACAACCCAAGCAATGCATTTCCTCTTGCATTATGAAAAAAATCACCTATGTTACAAGGACAGCAGAAGCTTATTTTTCACCGAGACTGGCAAAAGCACCTGACAACTTGCATTATAATGAACATTATTTTAATGTTGCTTTTAACATTGCTCCTTATCTTTACCAGTAGACGCACGGGCTCAGTGAACACACAACTCCCTGTTTCTACCCCCGGCCCCGCCGTGGTTATCCGCGCCCCCACCTCGCGATCGCATACACTGACACGCTCCCAGCGGGCTTGCATCTTTAGGTCAGTTGGAAAGCTGAGCTGGAGGAAAAGTTGCCGCCTGCTTATTAAGTGGTGTGTCACAGGGAAAGTTTATTACCGCCGTGCTCCGAAATCTGTGTTGGCTTCTGATTAGTTTTCTGGTAGAATTAAGGTTTTGGTTTTGACCTACAAAGCAGTGAGTGCTTTGGGCACTAATTACTTAAAAGCTCATTTCTCTCTCTGTGTAGGAACATGACAGGTTGTGGTTAGTGGGTGTTCTTGAGCTGACAGTCCCCTGGGGGTTGTCTTCACTGCAAAGTTAACTTCAATAACTCAAGTCCTATCAACACCCAGGAGCCCTTAACTCAGAGCCCAGGCACGCTCTTTAATTCTCTCATCGAGGGACGTCAAGTTAAACCTTGTGCACTTCAAACACTCAGCCTAACGTGACAGATCCCTCGCGTGAGCACCAGCAACTGCAACGTATGTGCCGAGAGTTGCTTAATGTCACGGCGCAGATCTCCCAGCTCCCCGGGAGGACAAACCGGAGCTGCCACCATTAGCTGAGACGGGATTAATTAACTGCCCAAAGGTGCTATTACTCAAGGAGTGTCGCCTGGACCAAAGAGGGAGTAAAACAGGAAGATCCCAGGGCAATAACAGCAACAGTGTGATTTTGAGCCACAGCTGCCTCTGCACAAGTGGCTCCAACTTGAGTGCAGGTCACTGTTTGTTAACTCGAGGAGATAATGAACAGTGTGGCCCAGGTTGGGCTGGTCCTTATCAGGGAAATCTTGTGCTTTAACATTCCCTGGGTTTATTAGACCTTCTGAACTTCCTGCAAGATCCACCTTCCCTCTTGGGATATGAGAATTCAGAGGGCTGGTTGTGACAACAACAGATGCTCTGGCCTTTCAGCTCCTGCTGTTAACCACACAGATAAAGCTGTAAACCAACTGGGGGATAAAAGACTAGCAGTAATTTCTACCAATTCCGTACATTATATAAATACAAAAATAGTTTTCAAAGTTCCTACAGCATAGACAAGCCTTTGTTGCATTTAAAGCACGAATCACAGATATACACCCATGTGAACTGTATTGCACAGACTGCAAAGCAATGTTAATATATGAAAAACAAGCTACCCCTCCAGAGCTTCCCCAGCCCAGCCCTTTCCTTAAGCTTTATGGTTACAAAACATTCACCAGCACCAGGGAAACTTCTACTGCAGTCCCTGCCTTCAAGCGCCCATCGCTGAAATGAAAAGGCAGGTAACAAATCACCATTAAATATTCAACCAACGCAGTGAAGTATCACTCAACACATCACCTGCTGCAAACCTCCCGAGTTCAGGTGGAGGGGAGCAAATGGCATCAGTGGAACAAACCGTGGCGAGTGAACCCCCGCATGCTCAGCGTGTCCTGGACACAGCAACTTCAGACCGAGAGCCAAAGCTGCCACAATAACCCCCAGCACAGCACAAAACATCATCTGTTCCAAAGAGACAGCTGAAGGGAACCTATTTAAATTGTACCTGCCTTTTTTTTTTCCTTTCCCCTCCATTAAGCTTTGTTTCCAACCCTGCTGCCCTGTGAAGTTTCCATCCTTTGTGTGTTTTGCAATTGATCCTTTGGGTTCCCTTACATGCTCAGGGCATACATGATTTTTCCATAAGGAGACCTTTAATAAAATATTAAAAATACCGAGTAACATCATCTTCATGTCCACAGGTGTACATCACCTACCCCGTGGGAACTCAAAGCAACAATTCCCAAGCACATTATGATCCCCAGTTTTGCTGCCATGAAAATCTCTTCTTGGTATTTGTCTGGATTTTGCTTCCCTGTGACCATGAAGGTTCACAAAGCAGTAACTCAGATATAGCTTCTAAACCCCAACATTGTGCACTTGTTGTTCAGTAACAGCTTTCAGATATCAATAATACAATGCAATCGAGTACATTTACGAAGTCCAGACAGGATTAAAAAAAGGTCAGTATAGTCACGAGAACCTCCTGTATTGGTTTCACCCCCGATACCACTTGTTAGTCAAAAAAGGGGTTTAAACCACACACTTCCTTCAAAAAAGAGGGATAATATTATTTATCAGTCAGTAGTTTCTGCATTACAATGCTTCTACACAGGGATAATGAATCCTTAAATCTGACACTTCCAGGTGTCCTGGTGCTGAACAATCTTCTTTCTATATAAGTTTTCAAACCCATGTATTCAAGATTAGAAAGCCCTTTCATTTTGCTCTCCCTCCTACATGGCGTCCTGGGCTCTGTTGTTGCCACACCTTATTAAAATCAGGTTAACCTGTACTTATTTCTCGGAGTTCACTTGTTCATTACACAGGTGTCACACATTTCACTAAATCTCACTGCTCCAGTTCTGAAAGAACCAAACTCAACAGCCTGGAGCAGAAGCCAAAAGCACAGATTTACTTTTTATTCTGAGACACTGCGTCATCAGCTGGTTATTTAAAACTTTGTACCGACATGCTGCACCCAAGAGGCCAAGACTTTCCATTTAATAGGACTGAACAGACTCCACAACATGTTATTAGGTATACAAGCTTGCATCATCATTAGCAATAATGATTTATATTTCAGAAAGCATCTATGTCCCATAAGGTTCCCATTTTCACTTTATAACCTGTAGTACACACGCAGGGAAATGAAGGCATCTATGGCACGAAGCACAACGGCAGCAGAGAGCCAGAGGAGCTTATGAAGTACTTATCAGTAAGTGGTACAAACCATAAAACTTTCAATATGTATGGTAAAAGACTATTAAAAAGAGGTATAAAAATAAGTCATTGTAATTTGAGGTTGCTAATATTGCAGTCACCCTTGGCTAGTATTCTTGGCAGAGTTAGTTAAAATATATACAAGCTTACACACACCCCAGACAGAATTAAACACACCACAGACAGAATTAAACACACACATCTATTCCATAGCCTCATATACTACAGGTGAGCTTTGTATAGGAACTGGTTTCTGATGAAGTAGTTCAGCCTGTTTCCAAGCACCCACAACTCCCAACTTATTCTTCAGAATATAACAGGCAAAGAAAACAAACTTTCCATCTGATTTTTTGTGTCCCACACCCAGAGACCTCACCCATCTCAGCAGGCACAGCACCACGGAAGGTTTGTCCCCAAAACCACATGGCAGGAGTCATGAGGTGTGTGGAGGCAGCAGTGGCCAGAGAGCTGCTCAGCCACTCATCCTAGAAGGCACCGGCCGTGTGCCTGGTCCTGCCTTCACCTCAGCCCACACAGCCCACCAAACAACTACGAGCAGCACCTGATGACACATTCGGCTGGGCCAGAAGCCACAGGTGCTGTCGTCACTGTGAACGAGGGTCAGAGCACACAGCTGGCTCCTGAAACCCCCAGCAGGTCTCCATGGAGGCAGCACTTTCCTCAAGGCCTCAGCCCCCACATTCACACGATTACATGAGAACACTCAGTTCTCCCTCAAAGAATGAAAAGTCCTATAAACAAAGTCACACATTTCCAGCCTGGTTAGGGTTGAAGGGCCCTCTGCAGATCCCCAGCCCAGCCCTGCTCACACAGGGTCACAGAGCAGATCACACAGGTGGGTCCAGGCAGGTTTGAATGGCTCAGAGAAGGAGACTCCACACCCGCTCTGGGCAGCCTGGGCCAGGCTCTGGCACCTCCCAGCAAACAAGTTTCTGCTCATGTTCACATGGAGCCTCCTGTGTTTCAGTCTGTGCCCGTTGCCCCTCACCCTGGCGTTGGGCACCACTGAACAGAGTCTGGTCCATCCTCTGACACCTACCCTGAGCTATTGATCCCATTGATCAGATCCCTCTCAGCCTCTCCCTCTCCCCTCATAGTTCTATGAAACAGTCTGAAAAGGCGAATGTGAGAAACTCAATACCCTGCAGAACACAGGAGGGGGGGTCTCTGTGACTGGCCCGGTGGTGCAAGCCCTAGGGTGGCTGCTGGTGATATTTCCCTGCACACAGACTGTGCTAATCCTGGAAAATCCACTGCTGTGACAGAGTTAATTCAGATTGAAACCATAGCAAGAGCAAATGTGACTCTGGATTCCTCACAGTTACTCACAGCCCATCCCCAAACCCACAAAACCTAATGTGAAGCTTTCCTTTAATGATCACTGAACGATGCACAAATCTCTGGTAACCAAATTCTGTTTCATCTCTGGCCAGATCAGATCTTCTCTGGTGTTTTCCACACCTGAAACAGCTAGATTTTATTCTCATAAACCATACGGCACCTAGAAACACTCAGAAACACGCTTCCAGCCCCCCGGATCCTATCTTGGAGCACTGATGTTTTCCTCTTCTGCATCTCATGGCTGCAGTGTTAATAATTGGGATTCCTACACCATTTCAATGTTGCAATTCAAAATTTGCTCCTTGCAGAAGACATTTAGAAAGAAGAAAAAGCTTGGGGATGGGAGAAGGGAAAATAATTAATTCTTTGCCCCTTCCTGTTTCTCCTTGTCCCTTGAAAATGTTCACAATTAACGTAATCGCTTTTGTATTCAAGAAATTTTATGTCCAGCCTCCATTAGAGGAAATGTTCCTCATTCCTATTAATCCAGGACTTTAAAGTGACGACAAAAAACATCAACGAGGTGGCTGTGTAATAAAAAAACCTCTCCACTGATCAGGGATGCATATTTATGTGGAAAACTGGTGATGCTTCAATTTTAACAGCAGGAACGGATGCACGCTCCCTCCCCGCTTGGGACAGCCATTTTAACCTAAAAAGGAGAAAATTCCCATGACGGTCAGGCACTCCAAACCCAACATTTCCTACACCCCCGAAGCCCTGCCCTGGGAGCACTGAGCTACCACAGCCCCCGTGGGCTTGCCTGAGATAAATGCTGTGTAACCATCAAATACAGGCTTGGACAATTTTTACTGGAAAGGCAGGTGTCCCATTTTGGAACCAAAGGGTGACACCGCTACTCCACCGCAGCAGGACCAGCAGGACCTTGGTCGTGCCCTGAGCCATCAATAAGTGCTGGCAAAGCCGAAACCACCACGGAAACGTTGCAGGTCGGTGTCCCCAGCCCTGCCGGCTCGCACCCAGCGCTGACGCTGCACGCCTGGTATTTTTGGGAGCGATGCGTTGTCGAAAACGCTGATGAAATGTAAAGCGGAACAGAAAGTGTGCGATGGGCAGTGAAGCCGGCTGCTTAGTCAGTCTTGTGAGAAGGACTTTCCAATAACCCAAGAACACAAAAAGGCACTATAAAGAAGATCTATTTGGGTTTATTAGATGGAGAATAAGCCTACTTCTTCAATCAGTGAAATTCTTCATGTGAAATGGAGGTTTATTCACCTTTTTATACTGTCATTTAATAACCTCATAAGTGAAGAATTATGAAACCAAGGTAATATTGAACCATTTTTCCATATTTCCAGTCACACACAGTTTTTCTGCTTTGCTAACTTTTAGACACTCAGCTCATACTCTGCCCACATCTTAAAGGTCATTGTTCCCATCGTGTTGGGGTTTCTGGGGTTTTTTTTTTTGGGTGGATAGAGTCACAACGGCAAAAACGCTCACGGCCACTTAAGTTCCTTCCTTCATCACTCTCTCCTCTCCTTATAAAAAGGAGAAAAAAAAGCTGCTGGTATCTCTGTAGGAAAGGTTCTGAAAGGATTCTGGAGCACAGAGAGTCTTCAACAAATGTTTCAAAGCAGATTCATCATTTGCAGTGAATTCAAGTGTTTGACTGATACGTAGGAAGAAGCTTGAATAAGCTCAGATCTCAGAACTGAAGGTTTTTCTAAAGAAAAAGCTCTAGAAATGCCTGCATTTAGATGGGGGAATCGTGTGCAAATCAAGAACAAAGCCCCAAGAAGCAGCACGAGTGAATAACCTTTCAAACGAAGCTGGTTTCCCCACTAGAGAGAGTTCCAGCCTGCATGTTACCATTTGATGCAAATGTCTGTCAGAATAGCACTACTGGATAATAGATAAAAGATTATCTGTGACATTATGGAAAATGAAAGCTTTAAAAATGGCTACAAGTTCCATGAAAAAAAAAAAAAAGAGTGTTTCTGAAAGACAACAATAGCCCCTATGGTTTATTGAATCCCGCAGCCGCGCTGCCGTCCACCGCGGCTCTAATGACTTGCACCAGCTCGGCCGTGTTCAGCTTCCCTGCTGCCTCCTCGCTGCTAAAAACATACGGCCCAAGAAACAATCCCGGTTGTGATTACTTTCCCTCAGCTTGAAACGACGACAGAAATTCAACTGGAGCAGCTCTATGTGCAGCACCCTGGACTTACAGGAGAATTACAGACTCCAGCGCAGGCAAGAGTCTCATTTTCATTCCACCCCTTCCTGACCAGCTGGACATATCATTTACCACAGAATCCCAGAATGTCAGGGATTGGATGTGACCGTGAAAGATCATCCAGTGCAATCCCCCCATGGAGCAGGAACACCCAGCTGAGGTTCCACAGGAAGGTGTCCAGGCGGGTTTGAATGTCTGCAGAGAAGGAGACTCCACAACCTCCCCGGGCAGCCTGGGCCAGGCTCTGCCACCCTGACCATGAAGAAGTTTCTTCTCTTCTTTCAGTGGAACCTCCTGTGTTCCAGTTTGAACCCATTACCCCTTGTCCTATCACGGTTGTCATCAAGAAGAGTCTGGCTCCATCCTCCTGACACTCCCCCTTTATACATCTGCAAACATTAATGAGGTCACTCCTCAGTCTCCTCTCCTCCAAGCTCAAGAGCCCCAGCTCCCTCAGCCTTTCCTCATAACGGAGATGTTCCACTCCATCATCTTTGTTGCCCTGCACTGGACTCTCTCCAGCAGTTCCCTGTCCTTCTGGAACTGAGGGGCCACAACTGGACACAATATTCCAGGTGTGGTCTCACCAGGGCAGAGTAGAGGGGCAGGAGAACTTCTCTTGACCTACCAGAGAAGGTCCAGGCTGAGGACACCTTCACCACATGGATTCCTGCTGTGCACTCACAAAGACTGAGCAAATGGAAGCTGCAGGCCAATGGACACCTCACAGGGGTGTAAATCTGCTCCTCTCAGCCCCAAGAAACCATGCAGCTGAAGGTGGCTTATGGCAGAGGCCCCAACCTCTCCCCAGCTGCAACATGGGGAGACGTGGGACATCTGTGCATGTGTTTGTCTTGCTCAGCTGGTGTAAACTGGCATCATTCCACTGACATCAGCAAAGTCATACTGATTTATATAAACTGATGATCTCACCCACTGTAATTACATATAATTTCCTACCTCCAAATACTGACCTATAACGGAGCGTAGCAAGATCCCAGTTACTCATTACGTTCCTCTTGCACGCTATGAGAACCCAGTCTTAATGGCACAGGAACACAATCTAATTGATTTCATGAAATACACTTTACATTAAACATAAAATTCAGCCTAACTACACCAAATTCATGACTACTGTTTTCATTAAGTGGAAGCACGGTGGAGGTCAAGCAATAGAGATGCCATTCAACACCTACATTTTTCCTTGCTCAGTAATTCTACGTTGTACTGCACAATTGACATGTGGATAGTCGTGTTGAAAAAGCTGTGAAATTATATTGCAAATCTGAAAAACAAGCCCTGACAGGCACTCAGATAGTGCAGTGATGGGGGATACACAGAGAGCGAGAGAGAGAAATAATCCTGCCACCTTGTGCAACCCGTAACGATTATTTCTCTATCCCGCCATGCAGGCTGATTCCTCGTGAGCACCTGTATTGACAAAGCCAATGTCTTGACAAGACACACACACATAAGCCTCTGCTGCAATATATGCTACTTATGGGAAAAGACTGTAAGTCGTCACCACTAGTATTACCAAAACCTTCACAAAATGTTGCACAGTAACTGTTTTCTCATGTATGAGCACATTCAAGGACCATTTTGGTCCCATTTTGAACACAAGCCCTATGGGGAGAGGCTGAGGGAGCTGGGTTTGTTTAGTCTGGAGGAGGCTTAGAGGTGAGCTCAGCACTCTCTAGAACGACCTGAAGGGCAGTTCTAGCCAGGGGGGATTGGGCTCTTCTCCCAGGCACTCAGCAATAGGACAAGGGGGCATGGGCTTCAACTCTGCCAGGGGAAATTGAGGCTGGAGATTAGAAAGCAATTCTGTGCAGAGAGAGTGGTCAGCATTGGAATGGCTGCCCAGGGAGGTGCTGGACTCACCGGCCCTGGAGGTTTTTAAACTGAGATTGGCCATGGCACTTAGTGCCATGATCTGGTCAATGGACTGGAGTTGGACCAAGGGTTGGACTGGATGATCTCTGAGGTCTTTTCCAACCCAGTCCATTCTGTGATTCTGTGACCTGAGGACCAGCTAAAACCCCCTGAGCTGACGACACCAGCACGGTGAGATGGGGCCCTACGGACAAGTCTTGCCCAGCCCGGGTTTTGCTGCTCTGGATTATCTGCTGGGCTGTTCTGCTCTGACTCACCGGAGTGTGCACGGGAGGCTGGATCCTGCAGCGGCTGCCCACACAGCACTTTATTCAGCAAGACAGAACCAGCCTGCTGTTAAATTAACAACTGTGAACGGCGCAGAGAATTGGGCTGATGCTGAAGTTGTTTAACTTTGATTTTCCTTGTCTCATTTTTCCGAGCAGGGCAGCGTTCCAGCGCTCCAAGGTGAAAAATGCATTTGTGCTCTTCAGTAACTCTGAATAAGCACAATCACTTTTTAAATTGAAATCCATATCAGACATTTTCCAGGGAAATGACAATATAGAAGAGCTATAGCTAAAGCCCCTAAGTGTTCAGAATTACGAACTCTTTGTACGGCGGTGGGAATAACGACGCTTCCCCGGCCAAGGTCTGCGAGGCAAAAATGGGCTGAAAACTTCCCTGTCCCAGGCTACAAAACTACCCAGAAATCGCAGACTTAACAATCCATTCGGGGTTTAATTAATCCATTCTCAGAAAGCCACAGTACTCCAGCTGTTTTTAGAGATGCTGATTTTTCAGTGTGGTTGAAGCTTCATTTATGATTTCAGTAAAAGCTCCTTCTCTTTTTCCCCCCCCTCTCTCTCTAGTTAAAAAATGAGCCTCTAGCTACAAATTGGACGATTACAGACAGTATTGTAGAGCAGCAGTAAAAAAGTGTTAATGAGCTGCAGGATATCAGAAACAAAAAAGAAAATATTTCCCCCGCAGGCCAAACAAAATTAATTTTAAAAATTAATGTAAACCACTAATGCAGCAAGTGCCTCCATTAAATTACGGGGCTATGACATGTACAATGAAATATTTTTGCCATTGAATTTGTTATCTAAAAGGTGTTCATTGTTTATTATGGTGTGAAAAGCTGTTTTCCTCCAGATAGGCTGGTTCATTAAGAAATTGGATTCTTGCCATAGCCCTATTTCTTAGCAATGAAGCGATGCCCTGTAGCAAAAAATGCAGAGAGCGGCGCTCTGTTTAATATCAAAAATGTAAATCAAAAGACTCCAGTCTGCTTTTTAAATGGCTTTTGGTCTTTACAGAGATGAAATTCACCCCCAAATATTTCACATTGCTGGCTGGTCAAAACGGCTTCTACAAATTCCAACTCTGCTGAATGATTATCATCATAATAATCCCTGTCAATGAAGGGTTTGTGCTACTAAAACACTTTTACTTCTGCTGTTACATTCATCATACTGTAACCAGTTCAGTGTTAAGAATGGAAAGAAATCTATGTTTTAACTGCCCGAGGAGAAAATCACATTCTGAAAAGAAACAAGATCTGTACAATTACACAAATTTTAATTCATTTTAATATTTTTGGTGGAAAATTTCACCTAACTGGATTTTGATGTTCCTGAATAGCACGTTTTCCAGCAAAGCCTCCTGGGGAGTATCAGCACCACAAGAGCCAGGGGCAGAGCCTGGCGAGGGAACAGGAGGAGGTTTGGGATCAGGGAAACCAGAACAAGAGCTGCTTTTGCTTCTTGGGGGTGATAGGAAACGTTGGAGCTTTGGCTTCTAAATAACAGTGGGGAGAGAGAAAACAAAATCTAACCAAAAGCCCTCTGTTGGCATATAAAAAATTACTCTATTTAGCAAAATTAGATATTTTGTTGGCCTTCATTTATGAGCCAAAACACCCTGAGGGGGACTACTTACCAACTTTAATTAGTAATAAAAAGCTTACAAGTGCCAGGGGAGCCAGAACTGGAGTCCGTGGGCCAAATCCTGCACTCAAATTACATCAGTTTGAATCTAGATTCTTCTTACCTTCCAAGAAGTTGCTTTGTGCTTTCCACGGGACAACTCTGTGGCCTCAAGTCAGACTGAAAACAGGATTCTTGTGCTGCGACTGATGCACTGCGAATCCGTCACTTGACTACGTTTAAAAGAGCTTGTTGTCAGGAGACTTTTGGGTGCTCGAGGTAAGAGTTATTGGGGATTAATGACTGGTTTGGGCGGTTTTGTTTGGTTTTCGCCCCCTGATATATTTTGCAAACATCCAGTTCTTAGAGTGCTCTTCGAAATACAGAAAGCACAACAGGATTTATTCAGTAAACCAGCAAAGAGCAAGAAAAAATGCGAAAAATTGCAGTGAAAAATGCTTATTTTCAAGGTCCTCACCATGTACTACAAAGAAACACATGGGCAATTTGCTCTGAGCAAGCTGGTCTGACCGGGAGCACAATGAGATGCGCCACCTTGCCCAGACTCAACTTTTATTTCTCTGCCACTATAATGGCTTGAAAATGAAGAGCACTAAAGCAAGAAAAGTTGGTGTTCAACCATGGAAGTCTGTGAGATATCAGCATCCCTATCTTGATTTTTGCTATAGTCATATTAGATATATTTGTGTACATGTGATCTTCATGTTAAAAACTCCCAAACAAACAATCCTCCTTTAAAACAAGCAAAGGGACTAATTCTGCTGCCATATACTTGTCTGACAGTAGTTTACCTCTCCTGACTTGCAGCTGATGAACTTCCAGATGAGGAGACAATTCAGCTCAGCAAACTTTCAGCTCAGGAGAGGCACCTCCCAGGCCCCCACGACACAAACCTTTTTTATCTTCATTTTTATTTTTAACTGACGAGGAGATGGTTAGAGGTGTGAGAGCCTCTGGCACATGGCGGGCACCCCATGTGGATGATGCACACCGAAGTATATTCATTAATTTGGTACGATGCCTCTGCAACCTCACATGCTTTGGCAGCTCAGCAATGGTCAGGGGAAATAATACTATTTTTCGACCCAAAGAAGGGTCAGGAAGGAACAAACAAGCAAGATCACTTCTCGCCCTCACCATCAGGGAAAGGTCTGGATCAGAAGGTCACTTCTGGGCCAATTATCTATCAACCCATGAAGCAACACCTTTTCCTGCTCCAGCTACTAAAAGGCTTCCATTTTCCAGGCCAAAGAGAGTTGACAAATGAGCTCCCCGTGCCTGAGATTGCTACACGTTGCAACAGTTCTAGGAATTTCAGTTTGAAGTTGTTTGCATGTGTTAGTCAGAATTCCCCCACCCTACGTCACGAGGCACCCGAACAAGCAGCCGTCAGCAGCAGAAGGGGACCAGCGGACCAGTTTGATGCAGACGTATTGATCACGCACACCATGAGCGCTGCTGCTCCTCGGTAATCAGGTGGAGGAGTGTTAAACAGACAATAAAAATAACTATACAGTATTTTACTTGGTTGTTCTCCGTCGCATCGCTGATGACCAAGCACAGGGAAATCAAGGCGGGGTGGTGCTTGATGCTGATGGGAACGGAGTCAAATTTGACTCCAGTTACACTGGTGTAAAACCAGTGTTTGGGATTACTCTGGACTGACATCTGAGTCCCCGGGAGCAGGCTGGTTTTTGCCATCTGTACATTGCCTCTGTGGATCTGACCTACATCGGCGGAATGAGAGGGGTAGCACGAGCATTTGGAAGTGATGCTCCTCTATTAGTGATGAGATTAATTAAGACGCCGCTGGGCACTTCTCCACAGTCAGGCCTGGCTGTTAATGGCCATTGATTTTTTTTTTAAACAGCATGTACAAGTTTAAATAGCGCAAATTCCCCTAGATTCCTTTTCCTTACCTTCATCTCCCCTGCTAGGGGTTAACCACACCAGAGATGGGGAAAAAAACAGTCCCCTCCTTCCTTTGCCTGCGGCACCAAGATCAGGAAATTCACTGCTAATCACTGCAGTTGTGATTTCTGATTTCAACTGGCAGCACGGAGAATTGAACTCCAGTCCCCCGAGTACAGCAGGCTTCGCAAGGCAGGCCTTGAGCTTGTTAAAACTGTGGTGCTGCCATGCGGTTATCAATTTTAAATTAATCTCTCCCCCTCATGCACACTTATCCTCCCCCACCATCTCTTAAAGTGGCTGCTAAAAATATAAACTCCAGGATACCTTGCTCTAAGACTTAACTAAGTAAAAGTCGGGATGCTATTAATTATATGCCTCCTTCAGCCTCAGCACCTGGAAAAATGGATTTCTGCACTGTTTCGGGGATTTGCCTAATCCACTTCCCGCAGTAAAGCCAACTGCAGCTCTCGCCATGCAAATCCCCTCGCAGAGGAGCGGTCGCAGCCGACGGGGAAGTGGGGCCGGCAGCTGTACCCCACCCCAGGAACTGGGGGCTCTATGGGATGAGTGTGAGCTCTTCTCCCTGCCTTGCTGAGAGTGGCCAGAGGCTGTTGACATCTTGGTTACTCTGGCATTACCTTCTGTGGTGTGCAGAGCGATGGACTCGGCCAGAGCGAGCATGAGGATGCTGTGCTGCACTGCACCAGGCATCACCGCTGGCTTCCACCAACCCACCTGGGTCTGTACGAATTGTCCCCAAACCCAACTGAATGGCTTGGTTCCTTTATCGTTTAAGGAGGCTGAGGAGACCTTAATGCTCTCTACAACTGCCTGAAAGGAGGTTGGAGCATGGAGGGGGTTGGTCTCTTCTCTGAAGTGGCAAGTGATACGATGAGAGGAAATGGCCTCAAGTTGTGCCAGGGGAGGTTTAGACTGAATATTGGGGAAAAATTCTTCCCGGAAAGGGCTGTCAGGTGTTGGAACAGGCTGCCCGGGGCAATGGTGGAGTCACCATCCCTGGAGGGTTTTCAAAGGTGTTTAGACGAGGTTCTTAGGGACATGGGATAGTGCTAGAGTTAGGCTGTGGTTGGACTCGACGATCCTGAGGGTCTCTTCCAGCTGAAATAATTCTGTCATGCTGGAGCCTGAAGATTTGTATCCATTCAAGAGCAGCCTGACTAATACGGTCCAGGTTTTGTAAAACCTTCGTAGTTGGCCCCGTCCACCTGCAATAACAAATCCCCGCACGCTGGCACGGTGCACGTGACGGCACTCGTCTGCCTGCTCCTAGGGCCTCAGCTCCTGCAGCTGCAAGCGCTCCACAACTCCAGCTGCAGGGGCACCAAAAGGGAGGTCGCCTGGCTCGGGGAGGGGGACGCAGAAAAGCCACCAGCTGCCATGTGAGCAGAGACCACACCACTGCCTTGGTGTCAGACCTGAAAATCTGTGGAGGTAACTTTATAAATGTCTGCAGGCTTCACCATCCTGTTTGGAATCTGTAAACTCCTGAAATCTGTTAGTACTTTATTTGTAATGATACTGCCAACAGACTCCCCTCCCCGCAAAGGTCAGAGCACACACTCAGCATTAAATTGCAGTACAACAAATCCTCAGCTATCCATAACCTGCAAAATGATAGGGGCAGGCTGGAAGGAGAGACGGGGATAAAGCAGAAAAAGAAAAAAGTCTAGACACGCTTTCCTAAAACTCACTGGGGAGTCATTTAAAAATCACTTTATGAGGAAATAATTGAGGTTCTATATACAATACCCCCTTTAAAAAAAAAAACCACCACGAGTAACACATCTGAGACCCTTAGAAAGTCAGAAGGTTATTATAGAGAAGAATGGTTCTCTGTTTGAAAATTTAAATACTATGTGGCCCTAATTCATAAACATTTAAGATTTTTATAAAGCTGGCGGAAATAAAAGAGCAAAAAAACCCCAAGCCCAAACTGCCAAGTGAATGAAAACCATCTCTGCACTTGCACCCGCTTTCCTTACCCTCCAATGCTCCAGCCCAGAGTCGCTTTTCAATACGCCGCAGAATAAACCCACCATTGTGTATATCACCCAGAATAAAACCATTACTGTGTACATCGCATAGCACAGCAAGCTGAATTCATACCAGAATCACCACATTTAGCTCTATCCCACTAAATATGAACATATGGCCATGCAAAATACAGAGCTCTTTCTTATCTTGCACGTTTCTGAGTTACACCTCCTGCTCCCTGAGGTGGAAGCTCAGGGGACATTGTGACCTTCCAGGTCGGTCCTCTTGAGTCATACGGAACCACAGAATCACCTAATAGTTTCAGATGGAAGGGACCTTCACAGTTCATTTAGTCCAACCCCCTGCAATGGGCAGGGACATCTTCACCCAGATCAGGTTGCTCAGAGCCCGTCAAACAACCTCCAGCAAACACCACGGAGAAGAGAACAACGTATCTGTGCAGGGAACATGCAGCCCTGTCACCTTCTGTGCCTTACTGGATGTGCATTGGCCAGAGAGGATTTGGGGACTGCTGACCTCCTTCATTTGGTCTCCACACCTGGAGCCAACACTATCTATTTCAAGTGGAACATTATATAGCTGCAAAAATCACTGCAGAAAAATATTAAGTTGTCTGATGTCTCTCTTTTGATAGTCAAGCCAGAGCCGGTTCTCCATGCCAGTTATGGAGAGAGGTTCAAACAGAGGAAACAAAGTTTACCTCAAGACAACTCTACATTGAGATCTCACCAAGTTCTTCCTGACCACAGATAAACTCAAAAATATCCCTCAAAATGTAAACCCAGGCAGGGACTTCAAGCAATTCTGGCTGCAGATGAACTAGTGGGTCAGTGTCTCTACGGACTGACCCAGACCCATGGCTCACCCATCACCTCAACTTCAGGAGAGTTTGGATTCTTACCTGAGCTTCACAGTTCAGGCCTGTTTCTAATTGCAACTAAATACGTCGCTCCATGCTGTAGCACTTGACTTCTTTCTGGCCCATCTCAGCTGCCTTTTTGACCTGCACACCCCACTGAAGAACCAAGATCAAGAAAGTTATGCCTACTGAGTGTGCGGATTAGTGAAAAAAACCCACATGGAATGTCAATGAGGTAGGGGCACCACACACTTCTCACATTAAAATTCAGTAGGTTTGCGAGTCCTCCTGGCCTGGGTGCATTTGCATAGTATAGGGTCAGAGAGACATCCTGATTCCACCATAGCTGCACTGTTTAAAGGGTCATAATGGTGACATATGAAAATAACCCAACTTTAATTGATACCCGGGCTGCTGGCTGTTGAACTTGAAACTCCCCCTGGCCCCATCTCTTGTATATCTAATGTACAGCACACTCAACAGCAGATGCCAAGAAGGCAGCTTGGTCTCCCAGTTGCATTAGCAGAGCTTTAAAAATAATTGTTGGATTGTCCACAAGATGTCCACCCTACTTTTCAAGCTTCTGAATCTCGTAGTAAACCCCATTGCAGCACTAAACGTTCTCAGAGCTGACAAGTTATTTAACTGCGTATCCCAGTTGTAGCATCTCAGGAGAAGAACTCAGGGAAAAAAAACCTACATGTTTTTAGTTCAAGTTTCTTGTTAGGATTTTACAGTTAATATTTTATCAGAGGTCCAGTTATGACTCAAACTTTATCAAGAGTAGCAGAGAGGTAGGTGTATTTATTAAGTTCTCTTCTGGTTTTCTTGCTGCTATCAATCCCCAAATCATACAGACAAATGACAATTACAAATGACATCTAATTCCTCGCTTGTGCTCAGTCAGCCATGGCGAACTCAACGCAAACCGTGTTTCCCAGTGGCAGTGCTGCTGGGCTCAGGACCACAGATTACGGGGTGCTGAAAGATTCTTGGCAGAAAACACAGACCAGATTGGTTTGGTTATTTTTTAACCATTGTATCCTCCATAACAAGAAAGATGACGGCTAATTCTGCTCAGAAGAGGGAAGAAAGGCTACCTGAAGAGTCAGAGCATGGCAATCATAATTGCATTACTGCTTAACTACTCATCACCTCTTAACTATAATTTCTGTAGCCCTTTCCATGATTCATTTCAAGCTCAGTTCTGGGACAGAATGAAAGAGAAAACTGTTTATTAGTGAGTCATTCACCTGAGAAAATGATGCAGTGAAAACCCATCGTATATACTATGAAACTGTATTGCTACTGAATGTGCTGGTGATGCAGAAATTAGGTACCACTGCGCTTCTTTGCATTTCAGATCAAGACTAAAAAGCCTATTATTTAGTCTCCTAAAATTACTAAACCCTTCAATGGTTCCAACCATACCTCCCATTTATGGAGAAAGTGCTTTTAAAAATTAAATCCTGTGGGTTATTGGGATGTATTATTAACAGAGAATGTTCGACAGTATAAAAGAGTGCCAAGAAAAAGGGGATGAAATTTTAGTCCTGTAAAGCTGAAGTGGTAACGGAGGAACTCAAGTACGGAGCGGCCACACTTGGAGGAAAATGCTGCTGTGCCTTGCTGTAGCTATTGCTGTGTAGTGTCCTCTCTGTAATTTTGCTG